>NC_142164.1:80229323-82629323 GCF_024610735.1 Ursus americanus
CTTTCTCATGCTGGATTTAGGCTTTATTTCTGTTCTTTCTCCAGCTCCTTTAGGTGTAAGGATAAGCAAGACTCTTCTTGCTTCTTGAGGAAGGCCTGAATTGCCATATATTTCCCTCTTGGGACCACCTTTGCTGCATCTCAAAGTTTGTGGACTGTCCTGTTTTCATTTTCATTTACTTCCATGTATTTTTTAAATTCTTTAATTTTCTGATTGACCCATTCATTCTTTAGTAGGATGTTCCTTAACCTCCATGTATTTGTGGTCTGTCTTTCCCAAATTTTTCTTGTGCTTGATTTCAAGTTTCATAACAGCGTGTTCTGATAATATTCATGGTATGATCTCTATCTTTTTGTACTTTTTTTTTTTTGAGAGAGAGAGAGAGCGCATGAGACAGGGAGGGGACAGAGGGAGAGAGAGAATCTTAAGCAGACTCCACCATCAGTGCAGAGCCTGATGTGGGGCTTGGTGTCACGACCCTGAGATCATGACTTGAGCTGAAATCAAGAGTCAGATGCTTAACTGACTGAGCCACCCAGGCGCCCCTTTCTGTACTGGTTGAGGGCTGATTTGTGACCCAGTATGAGATCTATTCTGGAGAATATTCCATGTGCAATGGAAAAGAATGTGTATTCTGCTGTTTTAGGATGAAATGCTCTAAATATGCCTATTAAGTCCATCTACTCCAGTGTGTTATTCAAAGTCCTTGTTTCCTTGTTGATCTGCTTAGATAATCAGTCCATTACTGTGAGTGGGATGTTAAAATCCCCTACTATTATTGTATTATTATCAATGAGTTTCTTTAAGTTTCTTATTAATTGATTTATGTATTTGGCTGCTCCCAAGTTAGGAGCATAAATATCTACAATGGTTAGATCTTCTTTTTGTATAGACTCCTTTATTATGATATGGTACGCTTCTTCATCTCTTATTAGAGCCTTTGGTTTAACATCTACTTTGTCTGATATGAGGGTGGCTACTCCAACTTTCTTTTGATGTCCTTTAGCATGATAGATGGTTCTCCACCCCCTCACTTTCAATCTGGAGGTGACTTTGGGTCTAAAATTGTTGCAGAAAAATAATCAGACCAGCGAGAAACCAAGTGACACTCAGAGAAGTAGGAGAACTCGGGTTTATTTTATGCTGGTGGACCCAGATGAGCTCACACTCGAAATTCTCAGCCCTGGACAGTGGAGTTGTAAAGCTTTTATAGGGGAGTGCAGTGGATCAGGTTCCAAGGGCTATGCTGACTGCTGGTAGGTGGGTTTAAACTGGGGATCAGGGTTAGGGGGCTGCTTTAGGCTGGAACAGTAGTGAAGGGAGCCTGTGGCGGGAAGCCTGTTTACAGAAGCAGAAATGGCTTGTTATCTCTTACTCCCAGCGGGGCTTCTGGTTATCTCTTGCCCTACCGACTGAGCTAGTAACTTTCTATCTATTGGGGCCTGCCAGCCTTGGCCTGCTCTGGGTAATTTTCCTCTTCAAAATGAATGTCTTGTAAGCAATATATCAATAGGTCTTTTTTTAATCCATTCTGACACAGTATATCTTTTGATTGGAACATTTAGTTCATTTACATTCAGAGTAACTATTGAAAGATATGAATTTAGTGCCATTGTATTACTTGTAAAGTCACTTTCCTCTAGACTATCTCTGTTCCTTTCTAGTCTTTGTTACTTTTCATCTTTTTGCTCAGAGGGTCCCTTTAATATTTCTTGCTGGCTGGATTAGTGTTCACAAACTCCTATAGTCTTTGTTTGTCTTGGAAACTCTTTATCTCTGTTCTATCCTGAATGACAGCCTTGCTGGATAAAGTAATCTTGGCTGCATGTTTTTCCCATTTAGCACATTGAATATATCATGCCAGTCCTTTCTGGCCTGCCAAGTCTTTGTGGACAGGTCTGATGCCAGCCTTCTGTATCTACCCTTGTAGGTTAAGGACCTTTTCTACTGAGCTGCTTTCAGAATTCTCTCTTTATCTTTGTATTTTTCAAGTTTCACTATGATACATCATGGTGTTGGCCTGTTTTTGTTGATTTTGAGGGGAGTTCTCTGTGCCTCTTGGACTTGAATGCATTTCCTTCCCTAAATTAGGGAAGTTTGCAGTTATAATTTGTTCAAATAAACCTGCCCCTTTTCCCCACTCTTCTTTTTCTGGGACTCCTATAATATGGATATTATTTCACTTTATAGAATCACTGCATTCCCTCAGTCTACCTTTGTGATCTATAGTTTTCTTTTTCTCTTCTTTTCAGCTTCACTATTTTCCACAATTTTATCTTCTATATCACTGATCCTCTTCTCTGCTTCTTCAATCCTTGTAGTGATTATATCCAGTCTGTTTTTCATCTCAGTTATAGTATTTTTTATTTCAGCCTG
The DNA here is from genome assembly GCF_024610735.1 of Ursus americanus. Lineage (NCBI taxonomy): Eukaryota > Metazoa > Chordata > Mammalia > Carnivora > Ursidae > Ursus > Ursus americanus. The sequence goes on from NC_142164.1 coordinate 80,231,700, forward strand.
ACTGGTGTTTAGGTTTTTTATCTGTGCAGCCAGGGTTTCTCTGATGTCTTCTATTTTTTTTCAAGTCCAGCTAGTAGTCTTTTGACTATTGATCTAAATTGTTGTTCACATATATTGCTTATATCTGCTTTGAGCATGTCCCCAACTATGATAACTTCCTGACCTTTCTTTTGGGGAGAATTCCTCCATTTTGACATTTTGGCTAAGTTTCTATCTTTTGAGTGTTATGAAACTTGCTATGTTTCCTGGACCTCAGAGTAATGCATAATAGAAAGAGGTCATACACTGTCCAAGGCCTGGCACTTCAGGAAATGTTTCTGGTATATGCTGTGTGCACTCTGCTGTTGTGTTTTGGCTGCTCTTTCCCCTTGGTCTGTCCTTTGCAGCATTCCAGTGGGGAATGTTTGGACCTGTATCTAGGTGTGTTTTGATTTGTTTGTTGAAGAAAGCCTGGGAAAAAAAAAGAAAGAGAGAAAAAACCCAAAAAAATATGATCAGAAAAAAAAGGAAAAGAGAGAGAAAAGGAAATGGAAAAGTAAGAAACAAACAAAAAACTATAAGCCTGATTCCAACGAAAAAAGGAAAAAAAAAAAGAATATGAGAAAAAAATACAGCCTTTCCCTATTTTCCCCAGAACTGAAGGGGATGTTGTGATGCACTGTATGATCAGTAGACTTGGTGAATGTGCCATGTTGCCTGTGTTGCTCCTCTAGGGGAGAGGCCCATTGTGCTGGCTCAGAGTCAATCCTGCCCCAGTTAAAAAAGCACTTGCCAACCACAGTGGGGTGGGGTTTGATATAAGTGGCTCCCACCTCCACTGGGGACTTCTGTGTTGCTCTCTGAAGTCTGATCATGTTGGTAGAGATGGTAATACAGAGCTACCCCACACTCTCGTGCTAAGACAGGAGATCTCACACCCCCGTGCTGTTAAGGAAGCCCTCACAGAAAGCCAAGGGCCATCAGCACGCCCAGCACAACAGCTCTCCTGGGCTTTTTCTTTGTCACGTGGCTAGGATTCAAAACTCCAAATCTTAAAGAAGCCAGCACTCCTCAGATATGCTCCCTCCTCCAGATTAGAGCCCCTGTGCTCTGACCAGTGCCCTCTGTCCCACAAAAACAGTCCCACACCTGTGCAGTGCACAGAATCTATGGTGTAAACAGCACAAAGCAGCAGCAGGTTATATACTCGATGCACCAGGCTCTGTGTGCCGTTTGCTGGTGGCTGCAGGGTCTTTTGTCCTTGGAGAAGCAAATATACCCCCTTCCAAATGTACTCCAGAAAGGAAAATGATATCTCCCAGTGCAACCCGAGGATCCCTACACCACTTTGTATGTGCTCCTGGGGCCAGAGCCATCCTTGCCAGGAGCACACACTACAGCTCTACTCTAGTGAAAGTCTTGAACTTCCAAAAGCTCAGAGTTTGAGCTACACACACTGTTTGAAAAAACCTGCGCCACTCAGTTCCCCCAGCTGCCCAGTCTGTGGTCTGAGAGGTTTTCTTGTGCAAACACACTGCACTCTCTCAACCCCTCTCTCCCTCTCTCCCTTTTCTCTCCCTGTGGAAAGTGTTCCCTCCCCTCCACAGCATGGCAGCTTTTCTCTCCCCCAATTCACTTCGATGCACTTCACACCTGCCATGCTCTCTCCCTCCAACCATGGAAATCCTTTTTCCAATCCTGAGATCTATTTCCTGAGTGTTCCAAGTGACCTGACTTCAATACAGCTGTGTTACAGAGACAAGAAAAGCCCGGGTACCCCCTGCTTCTCTGTCATCTTAACTTCCCCCAACTAAAAAAAAAAAAAATTTAAACTCAACACAAAAATTAAAATGGTACTCCAAAAATTATATTTCTAATACAAATTAATGCTGTGGAGGAACAAAGAACAACAACAAAAAAAGACAGAAAGAAACAAATAGCTAAATGAAAAAAAAATCAATCCACCCAAAGATGTAATTTCTTTAAATTCCAATGGATTAATCACTCTAATAAAATAAGAATTAGAATGGATTAAAATAAAACATGATCCAACTACATGCAGCCAACAAAAAAAAATTGTTTTAGATTCAAAGACATTAAAAGGTCAAAAGAGAAAGGATGGACAAAGACATAGCAGGAAACAGTAAGTAAAAGAGAACTGGAATGACTATTTAAATATTGAAAATATACTTAAAGACAAAAATATAACCAGAGACAAAAAGTGAATTTTATAATGATAAAAGGGTCAATTCATCAAAAAGATAAAACACGTTTTAAAATATACACATCTAACAGCAAAAGGTAAAATACAGGAAGCAAAATATAGGTAGAATTAAAGGGAGAAATAGACTATTTGCCAATAATATTCAAAGTCTTCAATATCTCACTCTCAATAACAAAGAGGAAAACTAGACAGAAAATCAGCAGAGTTATACAAGACTTGAACAACACTATTATCCAACTTGACCTGACATCTATAGGAGATTCACCCCAACAACAGCAGACCATACATTCTTTTTAAATGTACATTAACCATTATCCAAAAGAGACCATAAAACAAATCTTAATAAATATAAAAGAATTGAAATCATACAGACTATGTTCTCTGACCACAAAGCAGTTAAGTTAGAAATAAGCAAAAGAGGGAAATTTTGGAAATGTACAAATATTTGGAAATTAAAAAAACACATTTCTAAATAATCCATATGTCACAGAGAAATCACAGTAGAAATTCATAGTTTGAAATTAGTGAAAATGGGAGAGACAGGTTAAGATGGCGGAGGAGTAGGGGACCCCTTTTTCAGCCCGTCCCCTGAGTCTAGCTGGATAGGTACCAGACCAGCCTAAACAACCACGGAATCAGCCTGAGACACAGGAAGATACATCTGGATCTCTACAAACGAACATCTCCAGTGCTGAGTATTGAGGTACGAAGCGGGGAGCCGTGAAACTGCACACAGATATCGGAAGATAAACGGAAGGGGGAGGGAGCCGCCGCATTTGGGCACCAGGAAGCGGTAGCCACCTGCACGGGGGAGCGGGCGGACTCGCGGTCGGCACCCGTGAAACAGCAGACTGAGACCCTGAACCGGATGCGTGCGCCACCAAGCTTCTCACGGAACTCCAGAATCCCGGTGTGCTCACCAGAAATAGACTGAGACCTGGAGATCTGGGAGCACTCGGGGTCGGCTGGCGGCTGGCGGCTGGCGGCTGGCGACGTTAGAAACACAAAGGACAGAGACGCGCCGGCCCTGGAAGTGAGGGCAGGGACGCTGGGTGTGGGGTGCACATCCCGGGATGCTGCAGGGTTGAGCAGCACCAACAGTAACGGAGTTAAAGTGGCCAGAACATCAGTGGAGAACGGGCCACAATCCCTCTGTTCTGAGACAGAGGCTGGGATTCGGCTACTGCTGCTCTGTCTTTCAGAAGAGGCACAGCAAACCGCCAGGGAAAGCCGCCAGAGAACAAAAGCCTGGAAATACCGGCTCACAGCGTGCCCATCCCCACACCCCCTCGCAGGGGACATGGAGACTCTACCCAAACAGGGTTGCCTGAGTATCGGTGCGGCAGGCCCCTCCCCCAGAACACAGAAGGCAGGCTGAAAAATCAAGAAGCCCACAACCCAGGGCGCCTGGGTGGCGCAGTCATTGAGCGCCTGTCTTCAGCTTAGGGCGTGTACCCGGTGTTCCGGAAAGGAGTCCCTCATCAGGCTCCTCCACTGGGAGGCTGCTTCTTCCTCTCCCACTCCCCTGCTTCTGTTCCCGTTCTTGTTGACTGTCTGTCTCTCTCTCTCAGATAAATAAATAAATAAAATCTTTAAAGAAGAAGCCCACATCCCCAAGATACCTATAAAACAAGGGGCACGGCCTGAGACCCAGTCAATAATTTGGGCTCTGGACAACCCCGCAACCTCTCCTCATCAGAATGACAAGAAGGAGAGCCCCCCCCAGCAAAGAAAAGACAGTGAGTCTGTGGCCTCTGCCACAGAAATAATGGATATGGATGTAACCAAATTATCAGAAATGGATTTCAGAGTAACAATGGTCAAAATGATGAGTAGAATTGAAAAAAAGTATTAATGAAAAGGTTACTGAGAATATAGAATCCCTAAGGACAGAAATGAGAGTGAATCCGACAGAAATTAAAAATTCTATGAGCCAAATGCAGGCAAAACTAGAGGCTCTGACAGCCAGGGTCACCGAAGCAGAGGAACGTGTTAGTGAATTGGAGGATGGGTTAATAGAGGAAAAAACCAAAATAGAAGCTGGTCTTAAAAAAATCCAAGCCCACGAACGTAGGTTACGGGAGATTACTGACTCAATGAAACGATCCAATGTCAGAATCATCGGCATCCCCGAGGGGGTGGAGAAAAACAGAGGTGTAGAAGAGATATTTGAACAAATTGTAGCTGAAAACTTCCCTCATCTAGCGAGGGAAACAAACATTCGTGTCCAAGAGGCAGAGAGGACCCCTCCCAAGCTCAACCACGACAAACCTACGCCACGTCACGTCATAGTGCAAATCGCAAATATTAGATCCAAGGATACAGTATTGAAAGTGGCCAGGGCGAAGAAATTTCTCACATACCAAGGCAAAGGCATCAGAATTATGTCAGACCTGTCTACACAGACCTGGAATGAGAGAAAGGGTTGGGGGAGCATTTTTAAAGCTCTTTCAGAGAAAAACATGCAGCCAAGGATCCTTTATCCAGCAAGGCTGTCATTCAGAATTGACGGAGAAATAAAGACGTTTCAGAATTGCCAGTCACTAACCAATTTCGTAACCACGAAACCAGCCCTACAGGAGATATTAAGGGGGGTTCTATAAAGCTAAAAAGGCCCCAAGAGTGATACAGCAAAGAAAGTCACAACCAATACAAACAAAGACTTTACTGGCAACATGGCATCATTAATATCATATCTCTCAGTATTCAGTCTCAATGTGAATGGCTTAAATTCTCCCTTTAAACACCACAGGGTTGCAGATTGGATAAAAAGAAATGACCCATCCATTTGCTGTCTACAAGAGACTCATTTCGAACCCAAAGATGCATTCAGACTGAGAGTAAGGGGATGGAGTACCATCTTTCACGCAAATGGACCTCAAAAGAAAGCTGCAGTAGCAATTCTCATATCAGATAGATTGGATTTTAAACTACAGACTATAGTTAGAGACACAGAAGGGCACTATATTATTCTTAAAGGAAGTATTCAACAAGTGGATATGACAATTATAAATATATATGCCCCCAACAGGGGAGCAGCAAGATACACAAGCCAACTCTTAACCAGAATAAAGAGACATATAGATAAAAATACATTAATAGTAGGGGACCTCAACACTCCACTCTCAGAAATAGACAGAACACCCTGGCAAAAACTAAGCAAAGAATCAAAGGCTTTGAATGCCATACTCAATGAGCTGGACCTCATAGATATATATAGAACACTATACCCCAGAACCAAAGAATACTCATTCTATTCTAATGCCCATGGAACATTCTCAAGAATTGACCATGTTCTGGGACACAAAACAGGTCTCAACCGATACCAAAAGATTGAAATTATCCCCTGCATATTCTCAGACCACAACACTCTGAAATTGGAACTCAACCACAAGGAAAAATGTGGAAGAAACTCAAACACTTGGAGACTAAGAACCATCCTGCTCAGGAATGACTCGATAAACCAGGAAATCAAAAATCAATTTAAACAATTTATGGAGACCAATGAGAATGAAAACACAATGGTCCAAAACATATGGGATACTGCAAAGGCAGTCCTAAGGGGGAAATACATAGCCATCCAAGCCTCACTCAAAAGAATAGAAAAATCTAAAATGCAGTTTTTATATTCTCACCTCAAGAAGCTGGAACAGCAACAGAGGGACAGGCCTAATCCACTCACAAGGAAGCAGTTGACCAAAATTAGAGCAGAAATCAATCAATCAGAAACCAGAAGTACAGTAGAGCAGATCAACAGGACTAGAAGGTGGTTCTTGGAGAGAATCAATAAAATTGACAGACCACTGGCAAGACTTATCCAAAAGAAAAGAGAAAGGACCCAAATTATTAAAATTATGAATGAAAAAGGAGAGGTCAAGATCAACACCATTGAAATTGGAAGGACAATTAGAAATTTTTATCAACAGCTATATGCCAATAAACTAAGCAATCTGGAAGAAATGGAATCCTTCCTGGAAACCTATAAACTACCAAGATTGAAACCGGAAGAAATTGATTTCTTAAACAGGCCAATTAATTATGAAGAAATTGAGTGAGTGATAAACAATCTTCCAAATAACAAAACTCCAGGCCCGGACGATTTTCCTTTTTTTTTTTTAATGATTTTTTATTATATTTTTTTATATTTTATTTTATTATATTATGTTAGTCACCATACAGCCTCTCTGTATAGGAGAAGTTTAATAAAGTTTAATAAAGAAATAGAACCATTAAAAAAACAACCAAAAAGAATCCTGGAGCTGAAGAATACAAAGACAAAACTAGAAAAAATCAATAGAGAGCTTCAATAAGACTAGATTATGTAGAAGAAAAAAAGCTTCAACAACAAACTTAGTGATGCAGAAGAAGAAACTTGAAGATAGATTGTTTAAAATTAGCCAGCCAGAGGAAAACAACAACAAAAAGAACAGTGAAGAAAGCTTACATGGATTATGAAATAGCATCAAGAGAATGATCATTTGCATCCTGGAAGGCCAAAAAGGAGAAGCGAGAGAAAGGGGCAGAAAGATTTAAAGAAATGATAGCCGAAAACCTGCCAAATCTTGGGATAGATATGGACATTCAGGTACAGGAAGCTCACAGGACCCCAAGCAAGATCAACCCAAAGAAGATTACTCTGAGAAACATTATAATCAAAATGTTAAAAGTCAAAAAGAAGGAATTTTTTTAAAGATTTATTTATTTGAGAGAGAGAGAGTACAAGTAGGGGGAGTGGCAGAGGGAGAAGGAGATAGAGAAGTAGACTCCCTGCTGAGGCAGAGCCTGACACTGGGCTTGATCTCACACCCTGAGGTCATAACCTGAGCCAAAACCAAGAGTCATATGCTCGACTGACTTGGTCACCCAGGCAACACACAAAGAGAAAAAAATTTAAAAGCAGCAAGTATCATCACATACTAGGGAAACCCTATAAGACTATTAGTGGATTTCTCTGCAGAAACTTTGCAGGCCAGGAGGAGTGTAATGATATAGTCAAAGTGTTGAAAGAAAAAACTACCAACCAAGAATGACTATACCCAACACAATTTCCTTCAGAAAAGACTAAGAGAAAAAGACATCCCCAGGCAAACAAAAGCTAAGAGAGATCATCACCACTAGACCTGTCTTACCAGAAATAGTAAAGGGAGTTTTTCAAGGCAAAATTAAAGGACACTAAGTAACAACATGAAAATATATAAAAGTATAAAATCCACCAGTAATGGTAAAGATATGGTAAAATTCAGAATACTCTAATATTGTAAGGGTGGTGTATAAATCACTTCTATCTCTAGTAAATAAGTTAAAAAAACAATAATATTAAAAATAATTATAGCATAATAACTTGTTAACAGATGCACAATATAAAAAGATGTAAAGTTTGACATCAGTGACTTAAAATGTAAGGAGTGGAGAAGTACAAGTATAAAGTTTTTGTGTGCAATTGAAGGTAAGTTGTTATCAGCTTAAAATAGACTTTATGAATATGTTTCATGTAAGCCTCATGGTAATCACAAAGAAAAAACCTATATTGATTACATAAAATATAAAGATAAAGGAATTAAAGCATACCCACAAACAAAAATAAATCACAAAGGAAGACAAGAAGAGAAGAAGAAGGAATAAAGGAACTAAAAAAAAAAATCAAAGAAATTAACAAGGGGTTCCCAACCATGACAGCAAAGTAGGAAGACTCTGAAATAACCTCACTCATGAAACACACCAAATTACACTTATTAATAGAGAAGTTCATCCTGAAGAACAGAAGACTGACTGAACATCTACTGAACAACCAAAAATAGAGAGAATGAAAAGAGAACAAGAGAGACAGAGACATGGAAACAAAGGGAACACCCACCCAGAACTGTGAATGGCAATAAGGAGGGATAGTAATAACAATGGGACCACAATAACACTGCAGATCTCGAGGTATCAATGTCAACACAAACTCTGTGTCCAACAGTTCTTAACATGTCCAAGTACTCCTCTTTCCTCAGTGGTCAGATAACCAAATAAATGACCATAGGACCCTTTAGAAGAACCGAAATAGTCATTACTGTAGGTAGTTATAATGTTGTTGTAGAGACTTTGTCTCCTCTTTAATAAGTGGGTTTAAGGATCTAAAAACTAGCTTAGGTCTGGAAATTGGACAAGGGTTTGTGCCTTTAAAAAAAATTTTTTTTATTATGTTATGTTAGTCATCATACAGTACATCCTTAGTTTGTGATGTAGTGTTCCATGATTCATTGTTTGCGTATAACACCCAGTGCTCCATGCAATACGTGCCCTCCTTAATACCCATCACCAGCCTATCCCAATCCCCCACACCCTCCTCTCTGAAGCCCTCAGTTTGTTTCCCAGAGTCCATAGTATCTCGTGGCTCATTCTCCCTTCTGTTTACCCCCCATTCATTCTTCCCTTCCTTCGCCTACTGATCTCCCTGCTATTTCTTATGTTACATAAATTAGTGAAACCATATGATAATTGTCTTTCTCTGCTTGACTTATTTCACTTAGCATAATCTCCTCCAGTCCCATCCATGTCGCTGCAAATGTTGGCTAATCATTCTTTCTGATGGCTGAGTAATATTCCATTATATATGTGGACCACAACTTCTTAATCCAGTCATCTGTTGAAGGACATCTCAGCTCCTTCGACAATTTAGCTATTGTGGACAATGCTGCTATGAACATTGGGGTGCATATGGCCCTTCTCTTCACTATGTCTGTATTTTGGGCTAAATACCCAGTAGTGCAATTGCTGGATCATAGGGTAGCTCTATTTTTAACTTTTTGAGGGACCTCCACAGTGTTTTCCAAAGTGGCTGTACCAACTTGCATTCCCACCAACAGTGTAACAGGGTTCCCCTTTCTCCACATCCTCTCCAACATTTGTTGTTTCTTCCCTTGTCAATTTTTGCCATTCTAACTGGCATAAGGTGGTATCTCAATGTGGTTTTGATTTGAATTTTCCTGATGGCTAATGATTTTGATCATTTTTTCATGTGTCTCTTAGCAATTTTTATGTCTTCATTGGAAAAGTGTCTGTTCATATCTTCTGCCCATTTTTTTATTTGATTATTTGTTTCTTGTGTATTGAGTTTGAGAAGTTCTTTGTAGATCTTGGATACTAGTCTTTTATCTGTAGTGTCATTTGCAAATATCTTCTCCCATTCCGTGGGCTGCCTCTTAGTTTTTTTGACTGTTTCCTTGGCTGTGCAGAAGCTTTTTATCTTGATGAAGTCCCACAAGTTCATTTTTTCTTTTGTTTCTCTTGCTTTGGAGATGTGTCATGCAAAAAGTTGCTGTGGCTAATGTCAAAGAGGTTACAGCCTATGTTTGCCTCTATGATTTTCATGGATTCCTGTCTCACATCAAGATCATTCATCCATTTTGAGTTCAGCTTTGTGTATGGTGTGAGAGAGTGGTCAAATTTCATTCTTTTGCATATAGCTGTCCAATTTTCCCAGCACCATTTATTGAACAGACTGTCTTTTTTCCACGGGATATATTTTCCTGCTTTGTCAAAGATTAGTTGCCCATAGAGCCGAGGGTCCATTTCTGGGTTCTCTATTCTGTTCCCTTGGTCCATGTGTCTGTTTTTGTGCCAGTACCATGCTGTCTTTGTGATCACAGCTTTGTAGTACAGCTTGAAATCCGGCATTGTGATGCCCCCAGCTTTGTTTTTCCTTTTCAACAATTCCTTGGCGATTCGGGGCCTTTTCTGGCTCCACACAAATTTAAGGACTATTTGTTCCAGCTATTTGAAAAATGTCATTGGTATTTTGATCGGGATGGCATTGAAAGTGTAGATTGTTCTGGGTAGCATGGACATTTTATCTGTTTATTCTTCCGATCCATGAGCATGGAATGTTTTTCTATCTTTTTGTGTCTTCTTCAATGTCTTTCAACGGTGATCTGTAGTTTCTAGAATATAGATCCTTTATCTCTCTGGTTAAATTAATTCCAAGATATTGTATGATTTTTGGTGCTATTGTAAATGGGATGGATTTGCTAATTTCTCTTTCTTCAGTCCCGTTGTTTGTGTATAGAAATGCAACTGATTTCTGAGCATTGATTTTGTATCCTGCCACATTACTGAATTGTTTTATAAGTTCTAGTAATTTGGGTGTGGAGTCTTTTGGGTTTTCCATATAGAGTATCATGTCATATGTGAAGAGAGACAGTTTGACTTCTTTTTTGCTGATTTGAATACATTTATTCCTTTTCGTTGTCTGATTCCTGTTGCAAGGACTTCTAGTACTATGTTGAACAATAATGACGAGAGTGGGCATCCTTGTCATATTCCTGATCTTAAGGGAAGGGCTTCTAGCTTTTCCCCATTGAGAATGATATTTGCTGTAGGCTTTTCATAGATGGTTTTCATGAAATTGAGGAATGTACCCTCTATCCCTACACTCTGAAGTGTTTTAATCAGGAAAGGATGCTGTATTTTGTCAAACGCTTTTTCTGCATCAATTGAAAGGATCATATGGTTCTTGTCTCTTCTCTTATTGATGTGAACTATCACACTGATCAATTTGTGAATGTTGAACCACCCTTGCATCCCAGGAATGAATCCCACTTGGTCGTGATGGATAATCCTTTTAATGTACTGTTGGATCCTATTACCTAGGATCTTGTTGAGAATTTTGGCATCCATATTCATCAGGGAGATCGACCTGTAATTCTCCTTTTTGAGGGGGTCATTGCCTGTTTTGGGGATCAAGGTAATACTGGCCTCATAGAATGAGTTTGGTAGTTTTCCTTCTGTTTCTATTTTTTGAAACATCTTCAGGAGAATATGTATTATTTCTTTATTGGATGTTTGGTAGAATTCCCTGGGGAATCTGTCAGGCCCTGGACTCTTGTTTTGGGGGAGGTTTTTGATCACTGCTTCAATCTCTTCATAATTAATTGGTGTGTTTAATCAATTTCTTCCTGTTTCAGACTTGATAGTTTATAGGTTTCCAGGAAGGCATCCATTTCTTCCAGGTTGTTTAATTTACTGGCATATAGTTGTTGATAATAGTTTTTAATGATTGTTTCTATTTCCTTGGTGTTGGTCGTGATCTCTCCCCTTTCATTCATAATTTTATTAATTTGGGTCCTTTCTCTATTCTTTTGACTAAGTCTGGCCAGTGGCTTATCGATCTTATTTATTCTTTCAAAGAACCAGCTTCTAGTTCTGTTGATGTGCTCTAATGTGCTCCTGGTTTCTAATTCATTGATCTCTGCTCTAATCTTGATCACCTGCCTTCTCGTGCATGGGTTAAGCCTGTTCTTCTGTTCCAGCTCCAGCTTCTTGAAGTGAGAGTATAAAACTGAATTTTAGATTTTTCTATGAGTGAGGCTTGGATGGTTATGTATTTTCCCCTTAGGACTGCCTTTGCAGTGTCCCATAGGCTTTGTACTGATGTGTTTTTGTTCTCATTGGTTTCCATAAATTGCTTAAGCTCATCTTTAATTCCCTGGTTTACCCAATCATTCTTGAGCAGGATGGTTCTTAGTTTCCAAGTGTTGGAGTCTCTTCCAAATTTTTCCTTGTGATTGAGTTCCAGCTTCAAAGCATTGTGGTCTGAGAATATGCAGGGAATAATTTCAGTCTTTCGGTATCAGTTGAGACCTGTTTTGTGACCCAGTATATGGTGTATTCTGGAGAAAGTTCCATGTGCATTAGGAAAGAATAAGTATTGTGTTGTTCTGGAGTGTAGTGTTCTGTATATATTTTTGAGGTCCATCTGGTCCAGTATGTCATTCAAAGCTCCTGTTTCTTTGTTGATTTTCTGCTTAGGTGATCTGTCTATTGCTGAGAGCAGAGTGTTGAGGTCCCCTACTATTAACTTATTATTATCTGTATGTCTCTTTATTCTGGTTAAGAGTTGGCTTGTGTATCTAGCTGCTCCCCTGTTGGGGGCATAGATATTTATAATTGTTATATCCACCTGTTGGATACATCCTTTAAGAATAATATAGTGTCCTTCTGTATCTCTTACTACAGTCTTTAGTTTAAAATCTAATCTCTCTGATATGAGAATTTCTACCCCAGCTTTCTTTTGAGGTCCACTGGCATGAAAAATGGTTCTCTATCCCTTCACTTTCAGTCTGGAGATATCTTTAGGTTCAAAATAAGTCTCTTGTAGACAGCATATGGATGGGTCATGTCTTTTTATCCAATCTGCAACCCTGTGGCATTTTATGGGAGCATTTAGGCCATTCACATTGAGAGTGATTATTGAGAGAGATGATTTTAATGATGTCATGTTGTCTGTGAAGTCTTTGTTTCTATAGATTGTAACTTTCTGTTCTGTATCACTCTTTGGGCCTTTTTACTTTTATAGAACCCCCCCTAATATCTCATGTAGGGCTGGCTTGGTGGTTACGAATTGCTTCAGTTCCTGCCGATCCTGGAAGGTCCTTATCTCTCCATCAATTCCGAATGACAGCCTTGCTGGATAAAGGGTCCTTGGCTGCATGTTTTTCTCAGATAGAGCTTTGAAAATACCCTGCCAACCCTTCCTGGCCTGCCAGGTCTCTGTATCCAGGTCTGATGTTATTCTGATACTTTTCCCTCTGTACATAAGGGTTTTCTTCCCCCTGGCCGCTTTCAATACTGTATCCTTGGATCTAATATTTGTGAATTGCACTATGATGTGACATGTAAGTTTGCCATGGTTGACCTTGGGAGGGGTCCTCTCTGCCTCTTGGACACAAATGCTTGTTTCCTTTGCCAGATTAGGGAAGTTCTCAGCTATAATTTGTTCAAATATCTCTTCTAGACCTCTCTTTTTCTCCAACCCCTCAGGGATGCCATTAATTCTGACATTGGAACATTTAATTGAGTCAGTAATCTCCCATAATCTACATTCTTGAGATTGGATTTTTTTGAGTCAAGTTCCCATTTTTTCCTTCTTTTCTATCATCCCATCTTCCAATTCACTAATTTGTTCTTCTGCCTTATTTACCCTGGGTGTCAGAGCATTCAGTTTAGATGGCATTTGATTCATAGCATTTTTAATTTCTGCCCGATTCGCTCTCATTTCCTCCCTTAGAGATTCTATATTCTCAGTAATATTTTCGTTTATATTTTTTCAAGCCTACACATCATCTTGTCCCTTGTTACTCTGAACTCCATTTCTGACAATTTGGTTATAGATCCATATCCATTAGTTGTGTGGCAGAGGCTGCAGCCTCTGTTTCTTTTCTTTGTTGGGGATTCCTCCTCCTTGTCATTCTGATGAGGAGAGGTTGCAGGGATACACAGAGCCCAAATAATTGACCAGGACCCAGGCAATGTGCACTTGTTTAATAGGGAGCTTAAGGATGTGGGCTTCTTGATTTTTCAGCCTGCCTTCTGGGGGAGGGGCCTGCCGCGCTGATACTCAGGCAACCCTGTTTGGGTAGAGTTGCCCTGTCCCCTGTGAGAGGGGTTGGGGATGGGCACAATGCCAACCGGTATTTCTGGGCTTTTGTTCTCTTGTGGCTTTCCCTGCCAATTTTCTGTGGCTCTTCTGAGAGTCAGAGCAGCAGTGGCAGTATCCTAGCCTCTGTCTCAGAACAGAGAGTTTGCAGTCTGCTCTCTACTAAGCTCCTCTGGCCACTTTAACTCTGTTTCTGTCAGTGCTGCTAAAAACCCCACGGTATCCTGGGTTGTATGCCCCACAGCCACTCTCCCAGCCCTCACTCCCAGGTCCAGCACGTCTGTCCTTTGTGCTTCTAACACCGCCAACCGCCCCCGGTTCCTGTGCGCTCTCCCGAGCTCCCTTTTTCTGTGTGCTTTGCGCGCCCTATGGAGCTCTGGTTTTCAGTCTGGTTGCACGCGTTCCCAGGCTCACGGTCTCAGTCTGCTTTCTCGGGGGTGCTGCTCCGCAAGTCCAGCCCACTCCCCAGTGCAGGTGGCTACTGCTTCCCGGCTCCCGAGCACGGAAGCTCCCTCCCCCTTCCATTTATCTTTTGATATCTGTGCACAGATTCATGGTTCCCTGCTTCGTACCTCAATACTCAGCGCTGGAGATGTTCATTTGTAGAGATCCAGATGTATCTACCTATGTCTTGGGCTGAGTTCGTGGGTGTTCAGTATGATCTGGTAGATATCCAGCTTGATTCAGGGGCCTAGCTTAAAAAGGTCCCCTACTCCTCCGCCATCTTTTTTCTTTCCTGGGTTTGTGCCTTTTTTATTTGAGTGACTGCCCTCAGCCTCTGGGTTATCCATACTTGATTTTTTTTTTCTGCTGGCACAAGCTGAGTAGTATCTGTCAGCTGTTCATCTATTTTCCCACTAGGACATCTTGTTCTATTAATTATCTCCATAACTCTTTGTATGTTAGACCTTCCTAAATGCCTTTGTGACCTTGACTATCATTATGGTAATATGAACCCTTGGCTTCTGGAAGTTAAGAGCTGTCACCTTGCCTCTGTTGTTTCAGGGTCCTTTATTCCCAATGTTATCAACAAGCCAAGCTCTTTAACAGAATCTCCTATTGCTATCTATGGCCTATAAAGGAGAGTCACTACTAAACTTACTAGTAATTCCAGTATCTCCCTTGACAGTGTATTCTTTATAGCTTTGGTAAATGGTGTGTCCTCTGGTCTTTTGCATGGAATGTAATCTTTGGGAAGGGCTTCTGTCCATACATAGTATATCCAGTCCAGCCTGTCCATATCCCTGAGCCCATTAATCCTTTCTTTCATCATTTCCCACAATAATTATGATATTTCAATTTTACTTAGCATAAGTCATTATGTTTTCAATGTTTCTTGAACTCATCCCACTAATGGGTTTGTATCATCTACTGTTATCATTACCAGTGTATTTAGTTGTATATCTTAGAAGGGCCCTTCCAAGTCAACCCTTGTTTATATAATTTTAAGTTATTGTTCCCTGATCAGGCATGCTATATTATAAAATATAGTTCTATTCGTACTCCCCTAACTCCTTTCAGTATATACAGACTTGGTTTTGCAGTTTCATTGGGATATATTCCATTTCCTTTCAAATAAACTAGATTATTCCCCAAATGAGTTGTGCTATGACTTAACTCTAGTTGTATGTCTAGCAATCAAGAGAGAAGGTGGCCTATTCCATGGCTCAGAGTCTCAGTTATGCCTTAATTGGAGCTTTACTGTCTTTGAGATTCAGCCACTCTAAATCCTGGGCTTGTTCTGCTTGGCTCTCTCTGCCCTGTCACTATAACAGATGAAAGTTTCTTTGTATTATACGAAAATGCCTTCTGGTTTTCACATTTGGCTTTAAGTTGCCTGTTACTCATTCTCAACTGTTCATTATCTTTCTGGTGATTACTGATGGTGGTTACCAAGGACTATCTAATCCCCTTATTTTAGGGGTTCCTGGGTGCCTCAGTCAGTTAAGTGTCTGACTCTTGATTTTGGCTCTTGTCATGATCTCATGGGTTATAGGATCGAGCCCCATGTCAGACTCCACACTCTCAGGGAGTCTGCTTGGGATTCTCTCTCTCTTTCCCCCTGCCCCTCCCCCCACTTGTGCTCACTCTCTCTTTCTCTCAAAAAGATAAATAAAAAAATTTTTAAAAATTACTATTTTATCTGTAAGTCCCGAACAACTGATATGCCTGTTACTGCATTCCCTTCCATTGGTATGCATTCCTAATTCACCACCAATGAAAGTTTTAATAACTATGCTACAACTTTTTTTCAGAAGCTGTCTATGCTCCACCTACATCAATGATGAAATTCTCATTGTAAGCTGAGTGGTCACTGATCCAGCTCCAAATGCCTATCTTATCATTTTCTTTATCAGAACACTCCACTTCCAGTTCCAATAGTCACAGGTTGGGTTCATTGGAAGCAAAGGTGAAATTAAGTTGAAGATACAGATATTTATCATCCATCATCCCTTTGAAGAGAGAAAGAAGGAAGTGGAATTGGGCAGAGGGAAGTTTAACTGTGGTATAGTTCCAACATAGCCTTGGCCAACCCATCAGGGAGCTCTGGAGCAAATACTGTCCATCGCAGTGCCCCCTGTTGGGTCCAGACAATCAGAACTTTATACCTCTGCCTTGCTCAGTCATCAAATGTGGGCTACCAGGAGAAGGGTGTGACCCTTGAGCATGGTGGCTTTCTGTAGCTGAGAGAGAAACTGAAGGAGAAGTTATGTGGAAGCTGTCTACTGATGACATTCCTCACAGCTGGACATCAAGCCCTTCCTTGAAAGGGTACCTGGGACACACATGTCTATGTCTACTACATCAAGTCTCACCAGACATGCCTCCTAAAGATTTCTTGCCCCTGTCCACCTCCCTACACCTCCTGTATCACTACCCTTGACCAAGTCACCATCATTTGTCTCCTTGATTACAATAAACCTCTAACTGGTCTTCCTGAATCCAGTGTTGCAGTCCAACAATCCATTCTTCACACAGAAGCCAGAGTGATCTTCCAACAATATAGAAATAACTGGCATTCCTGTGCCTACCCACTGATCTCAGGATGAAGTCTCAAACCATTAACATGTCCAATATGGTTTTGAATGATCATGCCTAGTCTATCTCCCTCATGTCATCTATCACAATTCCCTCTACTGTTCTCTATGCTCTAAAATTACTGGAAGTACTGATTTTTGTTCCAGCTCCAATAGGCCCAGCTCTTTCTTCAACCAAAGACTTTTAAAGATCTATGCTTTCAGCCTGAGGCCACCTGCCAACTTCTGTTTCCATTTCCCTTTGCCTGCCATTTCCCATCTTCACTCTTCCATTTTCAGTTTAATTGCCACTGACTCAAACAAGCTCTCCTTGATCCTCCTATACTAGGTCAAGACCTTGTGATAGTCTCTCATAACTCCCTGTACTTTTACCACGTATGTTAATCTCAATTTTAACCAGTCACTATGACTGGTTTAATGTCTGCTTTCCCAGATAGACTAAAAGATCAATGAGAGCAGAGACTCTGTCTGCCTTGTTTATTTCTGTGTTTGCAAGCTTCCTCTTACTATATTTGCCTCATTTCTTGACATACAGATTCTTAGCACTTTCCTTTGAACCTTTAATCTTGGTTCTCATCCTCATGTAGTTTAATCCAGGCCTTCTCCTATGCTGGTTTGTGGTTCCCTAAATAAAAATCAAAATTATCATTATCATTATTATTACAAAAGAAATAACCAGTAGTGATTTAATACCCAAACTGGAAATTCCATCCCCTTAACAGAACAAATATATATATATATAGCAAAACTCAAAATAGCCCACTCTCACCTTGCTTTGACTCTATGAAAAATAATTCTCAATATCTTTTCCAATTAAGCAAAAACAGGAAACACAAAAAATTAACCAAAATAACCTGTTATTATTTCTCAAAAAGTACTACTGCAACTTATATCCAAATACCTAAATGTAGAAAACATTATTTTTCCAACTACCTAATTTTATATTGTGTGGTGCTTGTACCCACAACTCACCAGGAAATGCATAAAATTTCATTGTGATAATAATATTCAGTGACAAACTAACAAAATTAACAAAAGTGCCTAAATGCAAGTTTATCTTCAATTTAATTGAGAAACTTCCTCACTGTGGCAATCTTGCAGCTCTCCATAGCTGCTCATAGCTTTTCTTTCTTCTGGAAAATCCTCTCTGGAAACTAAGAAATTCCCATGAACAATTAGCTCCCAAATTTTGTAAATACCAGAAATAAGATACTCCTGTTGGTCTTAGCCAAGTCTGGGTCCCGCAAACCTCCAGCCTACATTTACCCATTCCTGTGAAGGAGGAAGGATTAATGGTGAGTGGCAAATCATCCCATCCATCATCCTGAAGTGCTACAGGGACAGGAGAACTTTTACTGCTTGTGAAAAAGAAAGGGAAGCTTTGCCTAATAAAGCATGAAATCTCTTTAAAATGGTGTAAAACAAAATTTCAGGTGTCCTATCATCTTGAATTACCACATCAAAGTGAAAGTGACCATTATTTCTGCAAAGCACATACATGCACAAATTTAAAATAGTATCTCTGATGGGAAGCCGGGGTGGCTCAGTCAGTTAAGCATCTGCCTTCAGCTCAGGTCATGATTCCAAGGTCCTGGGATTGAGTCTTGCATTAGGCTCTTTGTTCAGCCTGCTTCTCCCTCTGCCTGCCGCTCCCCCTGCTTTTGCTCTCTCTCTCTGACTAATAAATAAATAAAATATTTTTAAAAATAAATAAAATAAAATTATATCTCTGGCATTTACCTATCTATCCTCCATCTTTTTAAAAAGTTTTTATTTATTTATTTGAGAAAGGGAGAGAGAACACAAGCTGGGGGAACAGCAGGCAGAGGAAGAGGGAGAAGCAGGCTCCCTGCTGAGCAAGGAGCCCAATGAGGGACTCGATCCCAAGAACTCAGAATCATGACCTGAGCCGAAGGTAGATGTTTAACTGACTGAACCACCCAGGCGCCCTCTATCCTTCACCTTTATGAAGACGCAGTTTCTAATAGCATTTTGTATTGAAACAGCCATGATGTTTCTTTACAATGCAAATAGAAATATGACAGTCATGAAAAATCACTGACATGCTCCTATGCTTTTGAATTGTTTAGATTCCCATGAAGGAGCAGATGAAAAAGGAAGACAAAAGCATATTTCACAACAGTTTTTCACCTTGTATTCATGCTCAAATATTAATCTCTCCCCACTATAAACACAGCCACACATTTAAAATGTCCTGAAATTTACTCAATAGGTATCTACTAATCCAGTTAAACATTACTTTTTTTTGTTTTTATTTGCCGAAGAAAGAAACCAGCTCTCCCCCCCACCCAGTCCCCACTGAGTTCCCAGGTTAACAGGTAAAAATCACTCAAAGTGCACTTCCTATGATGCATTATAATCATCCGCTTGTGGGCCTGTCTTTCTTGGAGACTCTGGAGTGAAGAGATCATGATTACATTTTCCTGCACCCTCAGCACCTCCAATAGGGTCTGGACCAATGTATTTCCTCTGTCCTTCTTTAAGGCAGAGGCTCTTGAAGTGTGGTCCCCTAACCAGTAGCACTGGCTTTGTTTCACAACCTGTTAGAAATGCAGATTCTCTGGCCCTGTCCTGACCTACTCCATCAGAAACTCCAGGGTATGGGCCTAGACATCTGTGTTTTAATAAGCCCTATACATAGTGCCCAGATTCTGATGCCTACTAAGTGTTAGAACTAGTGTTTTAAGGAATAAATACCAAATCCCAAGACAATGAAAAAATGCATAAAGACTCTGATTTATCTAAATGTCAGTGGTACTGCTATAGTTTTTGCATTGTAGGACTATTCTGTACCAATTAAGATGAGCTTAACTACCAGCAGTTACCAAGTATTCCAAACAAAGTTACATACTATACTCATGGATTACAAGTGTAATTATTACAAAAACATAAATTCTCCCTATATTAATCTATAGATTGAACACAATCCTATTCAAAATCTAAGACTTTTTGTGGAATTTGACATGTTTCTAAAATCAATATGGAAATTCAAAACATAAAGAGTAAGCAAAGAAATATTGAAGAAGATGAATAAAGCTGGAGAACTCACACTACCAGATGTCATGAACTTTTATAGGGCTATCATATTCAAGACAATGTGGTATTAGTACAAAGAGGTACTCAACTTCATAATCTTCAGGGAAATGCAAATTAAAACCACCACTCACACCACCAGAACGGTGGAACACACACAATATGTGTTAGGGAGAATGTGAGGCAAAGTGACAATACATTGCTGGTGGAAGGGTAAATTTGTAAAAACCACTTTGAAAACTTGTTGAGCAGGACCTACTAAAGTTGAATATGTGTATAATTCATGACTCAGCAATTACAGTCTAGGAGGGAGATGGAGAAGTGGAGGAGTCTGTCATAGCAGAACCCATGAAAACAGATTGCATAGTAGTAGGAGGTAAGACTTGCAAATTGCCTCAGTGAGAAAGGATTACCCTCAAACGCATGAAATTTAGTTTTCTCATCTGGGGTCATGAAATTACCAGTATATAGTGTGTGGACACCTGGTCTCAAAGGCTGTAGTCTGGTAACTAGCTTGTGAAAGGGAAAGCGTTTGTCAAGAGAAAGGACCTTATGGGGCTGTGCACAAGAACTCTGGAGTTGTCAACAGGAAAGCAGCCCCTTGCTCCAAAATGGATCTTCCTTCAGATTCTCACACCATCAGAAGGCTTTTCTGAGAATAAGGTTCTCATCTCAGCCACTCAAATGTTCCAAGCCTTCCCTGTCCAGAGGTATGGGTGCCCACTCTCTATTGAGTACTGACTCAGAGCCAAGTAGAAAGTATCACACACAGCCTCCTCCATGAGATACCATTCCAAACCCAGCATCCCTGTGGTGCAGATACCACTGCCTTCATTCTCATCACAGACTTCAGAAACTCCAGACAAATTTAAAACATAGGGGGCTTATGGGGGCTTCTGAACACTAACCTGGCCTCTGCATAACATCACAGCCTGTGTCCTCATTTATGAAAACTTCAGAAAAATGTATGTCCTGTCTCTGTGATGCATGGCTTTTTATCTCACTTATGCCACCTCATAACTTATTTCTGCTGCTAATAACCACTGGCCCTTATCCCACTGGAACAGAAAAAATTGGTGTGTGTGTGTGTGTGTGTGTGTGTGTGTGTGTGTGTGTGTGTGTTTCAGCTGCCTAGGAAGAGACATGAGTTTTCTTTGTACTTGAGGTCCTTGCGCAGTGCCTGGGACACTGCATAAGTAATTGGGGAGTGACTGGGGGGAGCCAACATCTACCCAGTATTTAAGAAAGCAGCCACAACTTACAGAGTAATCACTGTGGGAACAGAGGGAGTGCTGTGAACAGTGATATAAACAGTGGTCACTCATCATTCTTCTCTGGCCATTTAAGCAGAAGCACTAATCGTTTCCACTTCAGTGTACATGTTGAAGGATAATTGAGCTATATCTTTAGAAGGTCCTATCACCAGGTTTCACCCTGATTTATGAAAAAAAAATTTCCAGGTCCTTCTGCTTTGTCTTCCTCTGGGTTCAATCCAAAGTAGGCAATAGTAAAAACAACTCCTGGAGGTTGTATATTAGGCCAGGAAAGCAATATGAAAGAGGGAGAAAGGCCCTATCCAACTGGGTAGTCTGATTGCTGAAGTAATAAGTCCATCCATGAGGAAGACCTTAAACCAAGAACATTTTTAAAAAAAGGAAATCACATGTGAGACAGAGAACTCACTGGGTTCTGAGGTATTGAGAAGTTTTCAGGTAAAAGTAGTATCAGAGGTATCTTTCCCAGAGGAGAGTTTGGAGCTGGGCCAGGAAGGAGGGCAGAAACATAGAATAGGGGAGAGTAGGAAGCCAAGGACTGTGAAAAATTCTGAGAGGAATGGCAAGTTAAAGGGAGTGGCATGGGGTACAAAGCCCACAAGTGACAATAGTAGCAGAGATGAGCTGGCCTAGAGCAGAGTATGTACCTGTATATGGGAAGTGAGGGTTAGGGATAGGTAAGTTGTTGAAACAAGAAAAAGTATTGTGAAATGTACCAGGGAGGCAGGAGGGCACATGTTGTTGGCAGTGCTTAATGGCCAAATACAAAACTAGAGTCCTAATGGAGAAGATGTCTGTGCAGAAGTGTGATGGGGAGGCCTATATCTGAGGATGGCTCTTCCAGCACAGAGCTTTCTGAAGAGTTCATAAGGGAACCCTAGGATTCTTCGGGTGAGAGTCAGGGTGCATTACACTGAGAAGGAAGAAGAGGGACTGAGTGAGCAAGAGCATAGGCTCATGGCCCCCACTTCAATTATAGCTGTTCTGCCACCCTTGTTTTCATGGATTGGGGATGATACACAGTAAAATTATTGCTACCCTATCTAGGGGAAATTATTCAGGTGGATACAAGGATTACATTAATAAAAAAGTTTGAAAACAACCATTTACCATTTTTATATAAGAGTACTGGGAAGAGGAAGATGTCTGCAGAGCAGGAGGACCCTAGGCTCCTCTCGTCCTACAAACACAACTACGTAACTATCACATCAACTTAAATACCCCAGGAATTGACCTGAAGGATGAAAGAACAAACTCAACAACTAAAGGGAGAGAAGAGGCCTCACTGAAGAAGGTAGAAATTGTAGAAATGTGGTTTAGGGGGAAAATGGTTCATGGGTGGTGTGGAGGAAAGGGAGCTATGGTCTCAAAGAAGGGCAAGAGAGATAGCAGCACATAGGGGAATCCACAAGGAAAGCATTTCCCCAAGCCCACTGGCTTAGAAAATAAGAGGGGCTGAATTTCATGAGTTCTTGCAACCAGCAGCACTTAAAGCCTGGAGTTTTAAAGGTCAGCAGGCTTGGCTGGAATAGACTCCAGAGGGCATTGCACTGCTCCTGAAGAAAATGCAGGCAAACAACCCAGGGGACAGTGTGGAAACAGCAATCTGAAGAGCACCTGGGGCACAATTGGGGAGATTATTTACTGTTTTTGGATGAGTCCCTGAGAGGCAGGACTCATGGAAACACCTCTTTGGGAACAAAGAAGCTGGCAGTGCCATTTCCATCCCCCACCCCTCAGCATAAACATAGAACAACCTGTGGGGAAATAGCACAACACCGACACTGGCTGCCTAATTTGCTTACACCAAGCCCCACCCGCTGTGATCTGGTGGGACTGACCTTCTCTGTCAAGCTTGTTTTGACCCAGCAGAGCAGGCTCCTCCCCCAGAAGACCATCACAAACCCTTGTCCACACCATATCTATAGACCAGAGAGCTCTGCAGGGACTCAGTTCTGGTGGAGGTGGTGACAGGTCTCGTTTCATAAGCAGACCAGAGCACATCTAGTTAAAACTTACTACATTCAGGCCAGGGACCAAACATTGCCCAAAACAGACAAGGAGAGCCTCTGCAGATGACTGGCCTGAAGGATAGAGCAGCCAAAACACAACAGCAGAGCACACACCTGAGGTATTCCCTCAAACACCAGGCCCTGGCACTCCATGACCTCTTCTTCCTAAAGCCAGAACTTTCAGGAGCAGGGGACATAACTGGATTTTTCTTACAAGTGGAAGAAGGCAGAGACTTAAACAAAATGCCAAAACAGAGGAATTTATCCCAAATGAAAGAACAAGATAAGGCCACAGCCAGAGACCTAAAAGCAACTTACTGACTGGGAGAAGATATTTGCAAATGGAAGATCTGCTAAAGGGTTAGTATCCAAAATATATGACGAACTTACACAACTCAACACCAAAATAAATAAATAATCCAATTAAAAATGGGCAGAAGATATGAACAGACATTTCACCAAAGGAGACATCCAGATGGCAAACAGACACATGAAAAGATGTGAAAAGATGTTCAACATCACTCATCATTAGGGAAATGCAAATCAAAACCACAGTGAGATATCCTTTTACATCTGTCAGAATGGATAAAATCAAAAACACAAGAAACAAGTGTTGACAAGGATGTGGAGAAAAAGGAACCCTTCTGTACTGTGGGTGGGAAAGCAAACTGGTGCAGCCACTATGGAAACAGTTTGGAGTTTCTGCAAAAAGTTAAAAATAGAATTACCCTGTGTTCCAGTATTTGCACTACTGGGTATTTACCCCCAAAATGCAAAAATACTAATTCAAAGGGATACGTGCTCCTTTATGTTTATAGCAGCATTACTTATAATAGCCAAATTATGGAGACAGCCTAAGTGTCCATCAACTGATGAATGGATAAAGAAGAAGTGGTGTGTGTGTGTGTGTGTGTGTGTGTGTGTGTGTGTGTGTGTGTAATGGAATATTACTCAGCCATGAAAAAGAATGAAATCCTGCCATTTACAGCAACATGGATGGAGACAGAAAGTATTATGCTAAGTGAAATCAGTCACTCAGAAAAAGAATACCATATGATTTCACTCATGTGGAATTTAAGAAACAAGACAAGTAAGCAAAGGAAAAGAGAGAGAGAGAGAGAGAGAGAGAGAGAGAGAGAGACTATCCAAGAAACAGACTCTTAACTGTAGAGAAGAAACTGATGGTTACCAGAGGGGAGGTGGGTGTGGGGATGAGTGAAATCGATGATGGGGATTAAGGAGGACACTTGTCATGATGAGCACTGGGTGATATATGAATTACTGAATCACTATATTATACACCTGAAACTAACATAACATTGTATGTTAACTATACTGGAATTGAAATTTTAAAAAACCAAAATAAAAAAACCCAAAATCAATTTATTGTCTCAGTTTTCATGGTCAGAATTCTAGAAACAGCATAGCTTAACTGGGTCCTCTGCTTAGGGTCTCACGAGGCTATCAAAGCGCAGGCAGAACTACACTCCATTCTGGAGGCTTTGAGGAAGAATCAGCTTCCAGGCTCATTCAGGTTGTTGGCAGAATTTAATTTCTTGTGGTTGCAGGATGGTGGTTTCCATTTATTACTAGCTGTCATCCAGGGTCCTTTCTCCCAGGAAATTCAGAGTGCCTGCATTTCTTCATACATGGCACTTACCTCTTCAAAATAGCACTGAACTGCCAATTCCTCATGCTTCAACTGTTTCTGATTTCCTTTTTGTTCTCTCTGCTTTTAAGGGCTTATTTGATTATATTAGGTCCACCAGCAAAACCCAGAAAATCAGTTCTTCTTAAGGTCAAGTGATTAGTAACGTTAATTATATCTGTAAAGCCCTTTGTGTCATGTAATTAACATATTAATGGGAGTAAATAACACCAACAAGTGAAGAACAAGAGATCAAAATGCTGCCTCTTACAGTCAACAAAATATTACAGTCACCTCAAAGGGGAGAAGTTTCCAGTGATCTTTACTTTTATTCACATGCATTCCTGTTGTTTGATTTTGAAAATTCATATGTACTAATTATAACCAGAGAAGAAAATCTATTTATTCCATAAAGAAATAAAATATACCAGTATAAGAGACCTGACTCTTTGTTATGGACTAGTGTTTGGTGGTGGGGGTGGAAATTCTGCAACCCATAGTAGCCTTGCATCTACAGTATATGTTATCCCATTTTTTAATTTAAATTCAATTAGCCGATATATAGTACATCATTAGTTTCAGATGTAGTGTTCAATAATTTATCAGTTGCATATAACACCTAGTGCTCATCATATCACATGCCTTCCCCAATGCCCATCACCTTTGTCATTCCCTTGCTTAAGATTATTCAATTGCTCCCCTTACTTTCACAATCTGGGAAATGGTAAGGTCCATTTTTTGAATTGAAGCTTAGCTGGGGATCTGAGTGTCACTTCATCCCAGGTGCCCAAGATGGTGTACTGAGGGATTGAATTTTCCAAGCTATTTCCAAGAGAGGATCATTTCTAGCAGAGTCCTATGGAGACAAGCAGCCCCAGAAAGGCCTAGGTTGTTCACAGGCCTTTGGAGGAGAACAGGAGAACTAGCTCCTAGGTATCATGTGCCTGGTTAACAGGCCAATAACTTTCCTCCCTTGGCCACTCTCAGACCCATCCAGAGGGAGAGAAGGGCAAACCCATCTGTCTGCTAGTCGTTTCAAGTTTAGGGGTTAGCATTTCCAGGAATCTAGTCCTCCAGGTCAAAATGATTCTTGCTTTCCCGTAAGAGAGCAGTATAAATCAGATCTGTGGGGAATAGAGCAAGTCTTTCACGTCTTTTTCAATGATGGGGAAGTGATCGACTTGAATAGCCTCTGTGGAAGAAGGGGGAAGTCTATGTCCTATTAGGAGCTTTGTGGGGTTGACAGAGTCAAGGTTACCTTCAAGTTCCAGGTTCAGCACTATGCAGGGATGAGCTGAGATCTGCAATGTAGCCAAAGCCATTCCTGGCCACAGCTCAGCAGGGGCCACACAGAAGGCCTCTGTTTTGGGTAGGTAGGGTCTGTTTGGGGCAGACTTTGTATAGACACTGTGGAATGTTCCTAATATGGTAGGGGCCTAATAGAGATCTTCTTTTAGGTGTAGGGTAGGATATAACTCCATATAGAGAAAATGAAAAAAGCATGTTTAT
This sequence comes from Ursus americanus, assembly GCF_024610735.1. NCBI lineage: Eukaryota > Metazoa > Chordata > Mammalia > Carnivora > Ursidae > Ursus > Ursus americanus. The sequence continues at coordinate 80,257,854 of NC_142164.1, forward strand.
ATGTGTCTATACTTACAAATCTAAATATTTAGCTCTCCAGGGGGCATAGGCTGAAATGTTCATAGTAGTCCCCAATTGCAGTGGTGTTGGGGGTCAGGAGAAAATGAGAGAGATATTCCTCATTTTACACACATTTTGCCATCTAAATTTTTTAACAGGTGCTTATATTATGGAAGAGAGTGACCATGGCATTAACATCAGGGCCTAGCAGCCTCTCTCTCAGTTTTGTGTCTTTCCTGATATATACCCATGATCAGAGCCTTGGCAGTGTCTCCCAGCCTTTGGTGGGCCTCTCAGTCCCAGGCTCAGCAGCTGCTGCTGTTTTAAATATATTGTTTGCTCCCTCAAATGGCAAATTCTCCAGGGAGCCCACCACACCAACTGAAAATTTAGGGTAATAGGTGAGATTTCTTTGCCCTACAGAAAAGAAAAAGCAGACTCCTTCTACTGAGCTCTCATTGGGAGAGTCTAGGAAATCAGACTTACATGGGAAGGCAGCAGTAATGTCACCAGGGAGTTATGCATCATGCTTCAGGAAGATGTGATGAACAGATAAGTTCTAGAATCCCCGGCAGTCACCCATTGAGTTTCTCACTGTGCAGAATACAAAGCAGTCCATGTCTTTCTATAATCTGCCTTTGCAATCTGCCTTTGCCTTCCCACCCCAGGCTGCATAGAGGACCTTGATCAAAAGCTGATATATTCCTAGTGTGTGGCAATGCCCACCTGTGTTTCTGCTTTTCAGATCTCATCCTCATCTTTTTTTCTCTAGTTTATCTTTTTGCTGAGCCTCCCAGTCTTGTCTGAAAGTCCAGACTCAAAGCCATGTTTCAGTTTGTTGAACAAATAGCAACAACAACAAAGCCCCAAACTGAAGAAATGGTAATGGGAATTTTTTCAATACCTTTAATTGGGCTAAATCCTACATTGTTTTTCAAACATTTAGCAGCCCATTATGGTTTGTAGAAGAAAATATATGAGAAAAATACATATGGATATAAGATGATTTTTATTGTGAAAATATTATACTATATATGTGCACATATGTATATGTCAAGAAACAGAACATTATAACCTCCCAGATACTTTCTGTGTTCCTTTCCCACTCACTAAGCCAGTCTTCATTTCTAATTTAAGGATAATATTAAATATGTATCAGTAAATTGCAATATATGATATAAAACATATGTGCGCACTTAAAATAGTAATTATAAAACATACATTTGTGTGAACACTACCTAACTTAAAGAATAGAACGCTTCATGTAATTTATAAATCTTCAGGATGCCCCTTCTCAAATATATCCCGCACTCTATCAAGCCTAAACTAACTCCTTTTCTGACTTTTAGAATAATCTTTACCTTGCTCTTACTGATACTTTTACCATCTTCTCTTGCACCCCTAAACACTATAGTTTTGCCTGTTCTTAAACTTTTTAATATGCAATTATACTGCATATTCACTTCTTTTGACTTGCTAATTTTGCTCACTCTAATGAATCTCATTTATCTTGATGCTAGTAGCTGTAAATTTCTTCATTTTTTCATTGCTGTATAAATTCTATTCTATGAACATTCTAGCATATATTCACCAGTTCTAATAATGAGGAGCATTTGTGTTATTTCTGGTTTGGGAGGGTTATGAACAATGATCCTATGAACAGCAAAAACAGAAACAAAACAAAACAACAAAACAAACCAAAAAACCCTGTCATATTAGGGGAACTCAGAGATATTTGACACTTTAATAATTTGCAATATTTCTAATGTTTTAAATGACAGCTTTACTATTTTCTAAATTTTCCTATACATGGATAACCAAAAGTAAGAGAGTTCTTAACTTTTGACAAAAATGTTGAATGCTTACAGAACAATGATGATTTTTCCTATTGATTATTAAGATTGCTTATATGATTCCAGCTTACATGGTCCTCAACTACCGTGCAAAATACGGACTGTCTATACCAGTAAAAATCTTTCTACCTTTTGTTCTTTTTTTGGCATTCTTGACTTACTGCACTATTGCATAATATTTAGAATCATCTTGTCAAATATCACGCAAAATGACTGTTGGAATTTTACTTGTGATTACATTTCATCTTTAAAATAATTGAGAGAACTGACATTTTTACAATATTAAGTTTCTCAGTGAGCATAGTATATTTCTTTATTTATTGAAGTCAGCATTAGTTTCTGTATTAGTTTCCTATGGCTGCAGGGACAAAGTGCCACAAACTGTGTTGTTTAAAGAACAGGAATGTATTGTCTCACAGTTCTGGAGGCTTGAAGTCCAAGATCAAGGTGTCAGCAAAGTTGGCTCCTTCTGAGGGCTGTGAGGAAGAGTCTTTTCCTTGCTTCTCTTCTACCTTCTAGTATTTTTTTGGCTTGCAGAAGCACAACTCCAATCTTCACATGGCATTCCCCCTGTGTGCACACCTGCCCATATACAAATGTCCCCTTTTTTATAAGGACACCAATTATATTGGATTAGAGGCCCACCCTACTTTCTTATTATCCAGTCCCAAAGCCACTTCCATATTTTTAGGTATTTGTTACAGTAACACCCTACTTCTTGGTATCAAAATCTATATTAGTTTGCTAGGGCTGCTGTAAATAAATACCACAAACTAAAATCTTAAAAAAGGGGGGGGGGACAGGGGGCACCTGGGTGGCTCAGTCAGTTAAGAGACTGCTTTCAGCTCTTGTCATGATCCCAGGGTCCTGAGGTAGAGCCCCCCCTGTCTGGCTCCCTGCCTCTTTCTCTCCCTCTGTCCTTCCCCCCTGCTTGTGCTCATGCTCTGTCTCAAATAAATAAATAAATAAATAAAATCTTAAAAAAAATAAGTGCCACAAACTTAGTAGCTTAAACTATAGAAATTTATTATCTGACACTTCTGGAAGCTGGAAGTCTGAAAGAAGGTGTTGGCTGGGTTGATTCCTTCTGAGGGCTGTAAGAGAATAATTTGTTCCAGGTCTCTCTTCTTGACTTGTCTTCTTCCTGTGTGTCTTCACATGATCTTTCCTCTATGTATGTCTGTCTGGTTTTTTTTTTTTCAAATTTTCCCTTTTTAGAAGGACAACAGTCATATTGAATCAGGGTCCATCCTAAAGACCTTATCTTAGCTAATTACAACTGCAATGACTCTATTTCCAAGTAAGTTCACATTCTGATACACCGGGGTTTAAGATTTCAACATATGAATTGGGGGGCAGGGGCACAATTTAATTTATAACAGTATTCTCTGAATAAAGTTTTATAAATTTTCCATGTAAGTCTTTAATGTCTTAGATTCATTCCTTAGTATTTGTGTCAATTATCAATTTATTGCCTCTTAGCTTGAAATGTATCCTTTAATATATGCTCTGTGATTTTAAAAATGTAATTCCCTTAAACATTTCTCAAGTAAGCACGATGTTAATCTTTCTCAGTAGATGGCAGTAGAGAGACACTAAAGGAGGAAGAGGATTTTCTTGTAGCACCTTGAATACTTAGTGTAGGTCTGAGGCCATATGGTGGACCTCTGTCCCAGCCACAGGCCTGGAACTCAGTGTCCCTCCAATCTTGCAGCCTCCCTCTGGCAATAGTCTGTCTGTGGCCCTCTCAACATGGAAACCTGAATCCCTAAGGTTTTTTACCAGCCCCTCTGTGAAATTGCCTCTCACCAGTACAAATGCCCAAAAGGCTTTCTTCTATACATGTGTACCTGAAGGCCTCTCGCCTGACACCAGCATTCTGATTCACTCTGCAGGCCTCAGCACAAGCTGGTCTGTTTCCCGGAGGACCACAGTGACCTGCTGCTTTTTCTGCAAGCCTTCTGCACATTCTGCCTGCCTACTGATTGCTGCCTGGAGGGTTCCCACCCTTTCTGTTCACCCACCGTACATCCAGGTCACCAGTTGCTAATTACCTTCTCCTTGCCTGTCCTCCTGAAGGTTGGGTTACTTTCTACTTGTCTAGGGAGTGTAGACCAGAGATGACCTAACTAAATCAGCCAATTTCTCTGCTATCCACGGGACTGATTTGCACCTTATCCCATGAGGAGGACTGAACTCCTCTGTTTCCTTTCTTGGATACTCTCTCAGCCATTGGGTATCATATAGTTTCCTTATGTCTTATAGTTACTCTTTCATCATAGTTTAGTAATTATTTGCATTAAATTTACCACCTGTAACCTGCTATGTGGTGTCTCGGTCCTGATGAGACCCATGCTGATACTATAAACCACATTTCTGAGGATATTTTTAGTACATTTCAATTTTATTCATTCTCTATTACTTTTTTGTAGATGTGCTGGGCTATAAATTATATATATATTCCAGTAGCCATAATTTAGTATAATAATTTATACATAGGTTAATTTGAGTTTTCTAGTCCATAATCATGACACCTATGAGTAATGACTGTTTTGTTTCTCCATTTATAATTCTTGTACTATTATTATTCTTGCCTTACTCAGTGAATTAAGATCTCCAATAGAATTGTCAGAAAGAACTATTTTTCTTTTCTTTTCTTTTTTTGCTTTTTAAGTTTTAATTTTATTCCAGTTAGTTAGCATACAGTGTTATATTAGCTTCAGGTGTTGTTATTCAACAATTCCATGTGTTATTCAGTGCTTGTCAATTAAGTGTACTCTTAATCCACTTCACCTATTTAACACATCTCCCACCACCCTCCCTCTAGTAACCATCAGATTATTCTCTATAATTAATAGTCTGTTTCTTGATTTGCCACTTTCTCCTTTTTCCCTTTGCTCATTTATTTCTTAAATTCCACATATCAGTAAAATCATATAGCATTTATCTTTCTCTGACTGACTTATTTCACTTAGCATTATACTCTCTAGCTCCATCCATGTCCTTGTAAATGGCAAAATTTCATTCTTTTTATGGATGAATAATATTCCATTGTGTATATACCACATCTTCTTTATCCATTCATCAACCAATGGACACTTGGGCTGCTTCCACATCTTGGCTAACATAAATAATGCTGCTATAAACATAAGGGTGCATGCATCCCTTTGAATTAGTGTTTTTCTATCTTTTGGATTGTGGGGTCATAAGGTAGTTCTATTTTTAACTTTTTTAGGAACCTCCATACTGTTTTCCAGAGTGCCTGCACCAGTTTGCACTTCTACCAACAGTGCACGAGTGTTCCTTTTTCTCCACATCCTTGCTAACACCTGTTGTTTCTTGTGTTGTTGATTTTACCCATTATGACAGGTGTGAGGTCATATCTCATTGAGGTTCTGATTTGCATTTCCCTGATGATGAGTGATGTTGAGCATCTTTTCATGTCTCTCGTTAGGATTTGGAGAAATGTCTGTTCATGTCTTCTGCCCATATTTTATTTTATTTTGAAACATTTTTTAAAGATTTCATTTATTTATGAGAGAGAGAGAGTTTGTGTGTGTGTGTGTGTGCGCGCGCAGGAGTGGAGGGGAGGAGCAGAGGGAGAGGGGGAAGGAGAAGCAGACGCCCCACTGAACAGTGAGCCCCATGTGGGGCTCAATCCTAGGACCCAGGGATCATAACCTGAGCTGAAGGCAGATGCTTAGCTGACTGAGCCACCCAGGTGCCCCTTCTGCCCATTTTTTAATTGGGTTATTTGCTTTGTGGGTGTTGAGTTGTATCAGTTCTTTATATATTTTGGATAATAACCCTTTACCAGATACGTCATTTGCAAATATCTTCTCTCTTTCTGTAGGTTGCCTTTTAGTTTTGTTGATTGTTTCCTTCCCTGTGAAGAATCTTTTTATTTTGATATAGTCCCAATTATTAATTTTTGCTTTTGTTTCCCTTACCTCAGGAGACATATCTAAAGAAAAGTTGTGCAGCCAATGTCAAAGAGGTTACTGCCTATGTTCTCTAGGATTTTGATGGTCTCACATTTAAGTCTTTCATACATTTTGAATTTATTTTTTATATGGTATAAGAAAGTAGCCCAGTTTCATTCTTCTGCATGTAGCTGTTCACCACCATTTACTGAAGAGACTGTCCTTTTACCATTGGATATTATTTCCTGCTTTGTCAAAAATTAATTGACCATAAACTTGTGGGTTTATTTCTGGGTTTTCTATTCTATTCCATTGATCTTCATGTCTGTTTTTGTGCCAGAACAATGCTGTTTGATTACTACAGCTTTCTAATATAACTTGCAGCCCAGAATTGTGATGCCATCAGCTTTTCTTTTCTTTTCAAGATTGCTTTGGCTATTTGGGGTCTTTTCTGGTTCCATACAAATTTAAGGATTGTTTTTTCTAGTTCTGTGAAAAATGCTTTGGTATTTCGATATGGATTACATTAAATGTGTAGATTATTTTGGGTAGTATAGACATTTTAACATTATTTGTTCTTCCAATTCATGAGCATGGAATGTCTTTCCCATTCTTTATGTTGTCTTCAATTTCTTTCATCAGAGTTTTATAGTTTCCAGAGTATAGGTCTTTCACTTTTTTGCTTAGGTTTATTCCTAAGTATCTTATTATTTTTTGGTGCAACTATAAATGGGATTGTTGTCTTAATTTCTCTTTCTTCCACTTCATTATTGATATATAGAAATACAAAAGATTTCTGTACATTGACTTTGTATCCTTCAACTTCACTGAATTCGTTTATCAGTTCTAGCAATTTTTTAGTGGAATCTTTTGGGTTTTCTGTATCATATCTGCAAATAGTGAAAGTTTTACTTCTTCCTTACTGATTTGGATCCCTTTTATTTCTTTTTGTGGTCTGCCTGCTGTGGCTAGAACTTCCAGTACCATGTTGAATAAAAGTGGTGAGAGTGGACATCCTTGTCTTGTTTCTGACCTTGGGGAAAACACTCTTAGTGTTTTTCCCCCCATTAAAGATGATGTTAGCTGTGGGTTGTTCATATATGACTTTTATTATTTTGAGATATGTTCTCTCTAGACCTACTTTGTTTAAGGGTTTTTATCATGAATGGATGTTGTACTTTGTCAACACTTTTCCTGAATCTATTGAAGTGATTATATGGTTGTTATATTTTCTTATATTAATGTGATGTATCACCTTGATTGATTCGCAAATATTGAACCACACTTGCAACACAAGAATAAATCCCACTTTATCGTGGTGAATGATTTTTTTTAATGTGCTGTTGGATTCGGTTTGCTACTATTTTGGTGAGGATTTTTGCACCTATGTTAATGAGGCATATTGGCCTGTAGTTCTCTTTTTTAGTAGTGTTATTATTCAGTTTTGGTATCAGGGTAATACTGGCCTCATAGAATGAATTTGGAAGTTTTCCTTCATCTTCTATTTTTTGAAATAGTTTGAGAAGAATACGTATTAACTCTTCTTTAAATGTTTGGTAGAATTTGCCTGTGAAGGTGTCTGGTCCTGGACTTTTGTTTGTTGTGAGGTTTGTTTTTGTTTTTGTTTTTTTTAAATTACCGATTCAATCTCCTTGCTGGGAATCCGTCTAATCAAATTTTGTATTTCTTCGTATTTGTTTTTGTAGTTTATATGTTTGTAGGAATTTATCCATTTCTTCTAGATCATCCAGTTTGTTGACATATAGTTTTTCATAATATATATCAAAATCCTAGAGGAGAATATAGGCTGTAACCTCTTCAACATCAGCCACAGCAACTTTTTTCAAGACATGTCTCTAAAGACAAAGGAAACAAAAGCGAAAATGAACTTTAGGGACATCATCAAGATAAAAAGCTTCTGCACAGCAAAGGAAATAGTCAACAAAACAAAGGGGCAACCCACAGAATGGGAGAAGATATTTGCAAATGACACTACAGATAAAGGGCTGGTATCCAAGATCTATAAAGAACTTATCAAAATTAACACCTAAAAACCAAATAATCTAGTCAAGAAATGGGCAGAAGACATTAACAGACATGTCTCCAAAAAAGACATAAAAATGGATAACAGACACATGAAAAAATATTCCACATCACTTGGTATCAGGGAAATACAAATCAAAACCATAATGAGATACCACCTTACACCAGCTAGAATGGCTAAAATTAACAAGACAGGAAACAACAAACATTGGCAAGGATGTAGAGAAAGGGGAACCCTCTTACAGTGTTGGTGGGAATGCAAGCTGGTGTAGCCACTCTGGAAAGCAGTATGGAGGTTCCTCAAGATGTTAAAAATAGAGCTATCCTACGACGCAGCAATTGCACTACTGGGTATTTATCCCAAAGATACAGATGTAGTGAAAAGGGGCACATGCACCCCAATGTTCATAGTATCAATGTCCACAATAGCCAAACTGTGGAAGAGCTTAGATGCCTGTCAACAGATGAATGGATAAAGAAGATGTGGTATATATATATACAATGGAATATTAGCCATCAGAAAGGATGAAGACCTATCATTTGCATCAACATGGATGGAACTGGAGGGGATTATGCTAAGTGAAGTAAGTCAAGTAAAGAAAGACAATTATCATACGGTTTCACTCATATGTGCAACATAAGAAATAGCCTGGAGGACCACAGGGGAAGGGAGGGAAAACTGAATGGGAAGAAATCAGAGAGGGAGACAAACCATGAGAGACTCTGGGAAACAAACTGAGGGTTACAGAAGGAAGGGGGTTGGGGGATGGGGTTACCGGGTGATGCGAATTAAGGAGGGCATGTGTTGTGATGAGCACTGGGGTTTACACACAACTAATGAATCATTGAACACTACAACAAAAACTAATGATGTACTATATGTTGGCTAACTGAATGTAATTAAAAAAAAAAAAAAAGAAGGCGAGGTCCTGTACTGCCCTGCCATGTGATGTCCCCTGTTTCTTAGGGCCTGGCCTATTAGGGAGTGTCTCCAATATGTGCTTCATGTGCTCTGCTCTTTCATCCTGGTCACTTTTTCCTTCAGGCTGGTCATCTGCAGAACCCCTATTTTGTTGTGGGCAGTGTCTGGTCCCTGGCCTGCATGTGGTGAATTTTTACTAAGTGTTCTCTGGTCTGTTTGTGAAATGAGACCTGTCACCACCACCATGGGAATCAAGGCTCTGCAAAACTCCTGAATCAGGAGATGTGGTGTGAACAAGGATTGGACTAGACTTCTGGAAGAGGGGGTTTCCCTGCACTGGGACTGTGGCAATTGTGACTAGGAATGGTGGTTCCATTGGAGCATGGCGGAGGTGGTTTGGAGCTTGGTATAAGCAAGTTAGGTAGTGAGTGTCAGTGCTGGGCTGGTTTCTGCTGGTGGCCCTGTGCTTATGCTGAAGGGCAAGGGAGGGAAATGGTGCAGGCTAGTTCCTTTGTTCCCGGAAGGGTCTCTCCATGAACACTTTCTTTCTGGGATAAGCTCTGAGATGAGTGAATAACCTCCCCATTGTGTGCCTAAGGTACTCTTCAGATCACTGTTTTCACATTATATGTCCATGGGCTTTTTGCTTGCCTTCTCTCCAAGAGCAGCACAATGCTCTCATGCTCTATCCCAGCCAAGCCTGCTGACCTTTAAAACTCCAGGCTTTAAATCCTACTGGTTGCAAGAACTCATAAAATTCAGCCCCCCTTGCTTTCCAAGCCAATTACTATGGGGATTCGTTTTCCCCATGAGCTTCCTTTTGTGCTAGTCTGTCTCTCACCCTTCTCTTTGACTATGGCTCCCTCCCCACTGTGGTGGCCATGATTCCATTCTCTCCCAAACCAAGTCTCTGCACTTCCTACTTTCTTTGATGTGGCCTCTTCTCTACCTTTAGTTGTGGAGTTTGTTCTGCCAGTCTTCAGGTAAATTTCTGGGGTATTTAGAATGATTTGATAGTTATCTAGTTGTATTCATAGGGCAAGGTGAGGCTAGGGACTTCCTGGTCAACCACCATCTTCCCTCTACCCAGAGGAACTATATTTTCAATATCAAAAGAAAAGCTTTTGATATTTCACCATGTAGTAGGATGTTTAGTGTAGGGAGTTTTTAGATATCCTTTACTGGGTTAATAAAGTTCCTTTCTATTCTTAAATATCTGAATAATTTTATTATGAATGCAGCTTGACTTTTATCAAACACTTTTTTTACTGCATATATTGAGATCATCATATGATTTCCATGTTTAGTTCTATTAATACATTATTAATTACACTGTTAATTTCTCTGTTAGTTACACTAATTTATTTCCTAATTATAGACCAACCCTGGTCTTAATGTATTACTTTGTTTATACATTGCTGAATTTAGTTTGCTAATATTTTCTTGATTTTTCATCTATTTTCATGAATGTGATTAATCTCTTATTCTCCTTTACTTATTTATAATACATCCATTGTCACTTTTACTAGCAAAGTTATCCTTACCACATGACATGAGTTAGGAAACATTCCTTCTTTCATATGTTTTATGGAAAACTTTGTACAAAATTGGGATTATTTTCTCCTTTAATGTTTGCTGGGCCTAGAGTATTTCATCTTGCTTTTAATTCTTTGGGGAAGGCTTTTTTAAATTACTCATTCATTTATTTTAATGGCTGTAGGTCTATCACAATTTCTGTATCTCCTTGAATCAAGTTTGTTAAGGTATATTTTTCAAATATTCATTCATTTAAATTTTCAAATATGTTGTCATCAAAATTTGTGTTTTCTCCTCATTCTTCTTTCTTTTTAAAAAAAAGACTATATTTGAGAGAGAGAGAGAGAGAGAGAGAGAAGGAACGGGGAGGAGAGGGAAAAGCAGACTCCCCACTGAGCAGAGAGCCCCACACGGGGCTCCATCCCAGGACCCTGGGATCATGACCTGAGCTGAAGGCAGACACTTAACCAACTGAGCCACCCAAGCACCCCTCTCCTCGTTTTTCTTTAAGCTATCATTATGATACATCACACATATACAAATGTGAATGAAATATAAATATGCATTAAAATGTACATCTGTAGATTGCCATCAAAGTCATAAGATAAAACTCTGCCAGCATTCTTGAAGTCCCCATGAGCCTCTTCCTTGCCACACCCATCACCCTCACTCCTTGGGTAATCCACTGTTCATTTTAAATAATTACTTCTTTGCTTTGCTTTCTAATTTTCCTACATACACATCTCCGAAAAAATACAGTTTTCTTTTCCCTGTTTCATAGATTTACATAAAAGAAACAAAAAAGAAACAGAGAACAAACTGGTGGTTGCCAGAGGGAAGATGGGTGAGAGGAATGGGTGAAATAGGTGAAGAAGATTAAGAGTACATTTGTCTTGATGAGCACTGGAAAATGTATAGAATTGTTGAATCACTGTATTGTATACCTGAAACTAATATAACACTGTATGTTAATTATACTGTGATTAAAATTTGGGTTGTTTGCAATTTTTTGGCTATCATGAAAAATTCTTCTATGAATTTTCACGTCTATGTATGCTACTTCACACCTGCATACTTTCCTGTTGGGTACATGCCTAGAAGTGAAATTCATGAGTCATAGGATATACATAACCTCAACTTTACTAGAGAATGCCAAACTGTTTTTCAAAGTGGCTGTATGCTTTTACAGTCCTGTCAGCAACATATAAGAGTTCTTATCTTGACGAGCACTGAGAAATGTATAGAATTGTCATTTCACTAAACTGTACACCTGAAACAAGTATAACACTGTATGTTCTTTATACTTCAATTTTTTAAAAAGGAAAAAAAAAAGAGTTCCTGGTTCTCCACATTGGTGATAACACTAAGTATTGTCAGATATTTTCATTTTGAACAGGTAGGCAATTTTCTCCTTGTGGTTTAAATTTGCATTTTCCTGATTCAAATGAGGCTGAAAACTCTCTAATATTATATATTCATTAGCATTGGCCATTTGATATCTTCTTTTGTGAAAAGTCTGCTCAAGTCTTTGTCCCATTTTGTATTGGATTGCCTCACCATTTTAATTGTTATGTTGATGTATTTCATATATCCTGGGTAAGAGTTCTTTGTTAGTTATATGTATTTCAAGTATTTTTTCTCATATTTCTCTTAATTCTACATATCCCGTCTCTTGCCAAAAATAGGTGCTTTGTATGAATGTAGTGAAACTTATCAATTTTTACTCTCTGGATATTGTTTTTGTGCCTTTTTGGAGAAATCTTTATTAAACCTGAGTTCATGAATATGCACAATCCTATATTATATTTAAAAAGATGTATGATTTTCCTTTCAAATTTAAGTTCACCTGGAGTGAATTTTTATTTAAGATGTGAGGGAGAGTCCCAGTTTTTCCAATAGTAACTATGAAAAAGATAGTCAATTTTCCATGGTCTGCAGTGCTGCAATTATCATTAATCAAGGGTTTCTCATACAGATGAGTCTTTGTTGTCACCATACTGACTTCACACATTGTTCTTTCTCAAATGAATCTTTGTTTTCTTGGACATTTTGATTTTTATATAAATTTTACAACTGCTTTATCAATTTCCGCAAGAAGAAAATAAATAGAATATTTAGTTGGATTACATTGAATATAGAGATCAGTTTTGGGAGGATAGGCATCTTTAAAATATTGGATCTTACAGTCCACTAACATAATATTTCTCCATTTATTTGTCCCATTTTTTACTCTCAGTAACATTTAATTATTATTTTTCACTCAAAAGTGGCATATACTTTATTAGTTTTACAAATAAGTGCATTTTTACCTTGAGACTATTATTTTTATTGGTTTTATTTGTTGAGCTATAATTTTAAATCAGTAAAATTAACTTTTTGTGTACAACTCATTCTAGAAGTTGACAAATACATACAATAGTATAACTACCTCCACAATAAAAAAACAGAACAGTTCCATTATCCCCCAAATTTCCTCATGCCTCTCTGTAGACAAATTCTTCCCCATCATCCTTAATCCCTAGCAAACTAGCTGCTTAGAAGAGGTCCTTGGCCAAGAAGTTGTCCTGCTGAAACCATAATTCATGGGGAAGGAAGTGATCTTATTTGGTGTTGTAGAAGAGGGTAAGGACACTTGATTACCTGTGGATTTGGAGCTGACAGTCTCTCTTCTCATTTTGCTTTCCTAACATTTCTTACCATGTTCTCCTTCTACCTCTCTGGCCACTCCTGAGTTTCCTTCACTGGCACCATTTATTGCTCCTGCGAAAGATTCTTTCCCTGCCTCTTCCTTCTCAACATCTACTTATCCTTCAATTTGCAACCCAGATGCCACTTTGTCAGGGAAGGCTTTTGTGCTTCTCCCCCTAGATTTGGCAAGTCCCTACTGTTACATACTCCCACAACACCCTGTATTTTCCTTGATAATACTTTCTCCACTTAACAATTGCTGGCAAATATTTTGTAACAATTTGTTTAATTATAAAATTTGTTTTCTGAAGCACTAAATTCTATGTTGTTGTTTTGTGTACCACAGTTGTCAGAATCTACTATAGGGTCTGGTACATAATCCATAGTATATGGATTATATTTGGCACATAAAGCATAGCAAGTGATAGGTTTTAATTGGCTGGTTCTGATATGTCCATGATGATGAAACCCAAGGTGCCGTTCTCAGCACCCCCATCTCTTCTTTTCCTGCTATACTCTCTCTGTACTTCTCCACTAATCTCTCCATCCATCTTCCCCTTTCCTTAGTCTCATATTTTTCACCGTGAGCTCGACCATGCCCCCATGACTTTAGGCTACCACTATAGATTATCCCTCTACCTGGTCTTCGCCCAGCACCACCCCCACCCCCCGATTTCTGGGTCTAAGTATTTGACTGCCCCCTAGAAATTTCCACTTGAAAGACCAATAGAATTTCTCAAACTACTGAACTCTAACTCCTCTCCTGCCCCACAACCTACTCCAAATTTCCTTCTCCTCTTGTGCCTAAAGTCTCAGTTCATAATATTATCATCCAACCAGTCTCCCAAGCCAGAAAATCTGGGGATCATTTTACACTCATCCTTCTCCCTTCCATCTGATCTCCATTTCTGATTCATTCCTAAATCTAAAATCCTTTTACCTTTAACACCCCTCCTCCATCCAGCTCTACTACAGCTTGAGTCCATGTCCATGTCAGTTCACCCTGGTTCTTTTATTTGGGTTATTTCTCATTCTCCTTTGCTTGGATTGTTGCAGTGGTCCCCTGACAAGTCTCCTCACCTCCAGGAACACCCTTCTTCATTTCACCCTCTAAGCTATCACTGCCTAGTCCTGTCCAGAATGCGGGATATTTCTCCCTCTGCAATGACTCACTCACTGACTTCTCACTTGCTGCCCGTGGAATGAATGGCAAACATTCACTACAGCCTTATCTGGAATGTCTTTTAACTGGCTCTAGTATCAGAGCTGTAATTTTCTCCAGCCACACTGGCTCCTCCAGAACTTAGGCTCCTCTGTTCTTATCTTAGGTCTGTATGACACCATTCCTAGTCTGCCGTGTGCATATTCCACAGACCTCTGCACATTAATAATTGACTTACAGACTGTTAGGAAGTGGCATCTAGGTCTTAGAAGCAAATCTTGACTGCCAAACTTCCTATATCAAGCATGATGTCTCAATTAGGTGACTTCTACAGAATTCCCTGGTCATAAATAATGTATTGCTCTTTTCCACTAGACCAAACAATTCCATGGCAGCTATGGTGGCCACTCTGTTCCAGCTTGCTCTCTGGCAACCACTCTGTATCAACAAGTTCTGCAGGGCACCCAAAATGATATCCTGAATACCCTGAATTATAACAAAGATCAGCAAGAAGCCCACTTCAATAGGAACATGAGAACCATGGAAGCCAGAACAGGTTTGAGACATGATCTGTGTCATATCTTAAGACATGCACATTGGGGCGCCTGGGTGGCTCAGTCGTTAAGCGTCTGCCTTTGGCTCAGGGCGTGATCCCGGCGTTCTGGGATCAAGCCCCGCATCGGGCTCCTCTGCTGGGAGCCTGCTTCCTCCTCTCCCACTCCCCCTACTTGTGTTCCCTCTCTCACTGGCCATCTCTCTCTGTCAAATAAATAAATAAAATCTTAAAAAAAAAGACATGCACATCTCCCAACATTTTATGTGCAGTCACTGAGGTTAAGTCACATAGTATTCCCCTTCTAATTACCCTCTACATGCAGCTGTGCCCTTTCTTTCACTGCTCCTTGCCACTCCTGGCCCTTCTCAACTGTCTATCATTATTCATCACCCCCCTCACCCACATATTCCCAACCCCAGAGGAGGGAAATCCAATGTAGTCAAGGGAAGAAATGGCAAGCTCCTTCCAGCAATGAAATAGCTCCCAGCCTTGGTACACTGGAAAGGGCATACTGGACTACCAGAGGAAATAAAAGATGTAGTTTTTACAAAATCCAAGATGATCCCAGCATCCTGGGATCAAGCCCTAAATTGGGCTCCCTGCTCAGCAGGGAGTCTGTTTCTCCCTCCCACTGTTCTTGTGTGCTCTCTTTCTCTCTCTTCCTCTCAAGTAAAGAAAATCTTTTTAAAAAGTCATTTGTTTACCTTACTACCCATCACCAGACTATCCCATTCCCCCACCCCCCTCCCCTCCAAATGGGATAGTCTGGTGATGGGTAATAAGGAGGCCACGTATTGCATGGTACACTGGGTGTTATATGCAACTAATGAATCATCAAACTTTACATAAAAAACCAGGGATGTACTGTATGGTGACTAACAATATAATAAAAAATATTATTATAAAAAATAAATAAAAAGTCATTTGTTTAAAGTTGTTTAAAATAAAATTTATTATTGCTATTTTTAAAATTTAGATTCAATTAGCCAACATATAGTACATCATTAGTTTCAGATGTAGTGTTCAATAGTTGATCAGTTGTGTGTAACACCCAGTGCTGATCATAGTGCTATGAACATTGGGATACAGGTGCCCCTTCATTTCACTACATCTGTATCTTTGGGATAAATACCCAGTAGTGCGATTGCTGGGTCATAGGGTATCGCTCTCTTCAACTTTTTGAGGAACCTCCATACTGTTTTCCAGAGTGGCTGCACCAGCTTGCATTCCCACCAACACTGTAAGAGGATTCCCCTTTCTCCACAACCTCGCCAACATTTGCTGTTTCCTGTCTTGTTAATTTTAGCCATTCTGACTGGTGTAAGGTGGCATCTCATTGTGGTTTTGATTTGTATTTCCCTGATACCAAGTGATGTGGAACATTTTTTCATGTGTCTGTTGGCCATTTGGATGTATTCTTTGAAGACATGTCTGTTAATGTCTTCTGCCCATTTCTTGACTGGATTATTTGGTTTTTGGGTGTTGAGTTTGATAAGTTCTTTATAGATCTTGTATACCAGCCGTTTATCTGAAATGTCATTTGCAAGTATCTTCTCCCATTCCATAGGTTGCCTTTTAGTTTTGTTTCCTTTGCTGTGCAGGAGCTTTTTATCTTGATGAAGTCCCAATAGTTCATTATTGCCTTTGTTTCCCTTGCCTTTGGAGATGTGTCTAGCAAGAAGTTGCTCTGGCCAAGGTCGAAGAGGTTGCTGCCTGTGTTCTCCTCTAGGATTTTGATGGACTCCTGTCTCAAAATTAGGTCCCTCATCCATTTTGAGTTTCTTTTTGTTTATGGTGTAAGAAAATGGTCCAGTTTCATTTTTCTACATGTGGCTGTCCAATTTTCACAGTACCATTTATTGAAGAGACTGTCCTTTTTCCATTGGATATTCTTTCCTACTTTGTTGAAGATGAGTTGACCATAGAGTTGAGGGTCCATTTCTGGGTTCTCTATTCTGTTCCATTGATTTATGTGTCTGTTTTTGTGACAGTACCATACTGTCTTGACGATTACAGCTTTGGAATAGAGCTTGAAGTCTGGCATTGTTATGCGTCCAGCTTTGGTTTTCTTTTTCAGCATTCTTCTGGCTATTTGGGGGATTTTATGGTTCCATAAAAATTTTAGGATTATTTGTTCCAGCTCTGTGAAAAATGTCGGTGGTATTTCGATAAGGGTTGCACTGAATGTGTAGATTGCTCTGGATAGCATAGACCTTTTAACAATATTTATTCTTCCAATCCACGAGCATGGCATTTTTTCCATTTCCTTGTGTCTTCCTCAATTTCTTTCATAAGTGTTCTGTAGTTTTTAGAGTATAGATCCTTTACCTCTTTGGTTAGGTTTATTCCTAGGTTTCTTATGTTTTTTGGTGCAACTGTAAATGGGATCAATTCCTTTTTTCTCTTTCTTCTGTCTCTTTGTGAGTGTATAGAAATGCAACTGGTTTCTGTGCATTGATTTTATACCCTGCCACATTGCTGAATTGCTGTATAAGTTCTAGCAATTTTGGGGTGGAGTCGTTTGGGTTTTCCACATAGAGGATCATGTCATCTGCAAAGAGTGAGAGTTTGACTTCTTCTTTGCCAATTTGGGTGCCTTTTATTTCTTTTTGTTGTCTGATTGCTGAGGCTAGGACTTCTATTACTAGGTTGAACAACAGTGGTGAGAGTGGGCATCCCTGTTTTGTTCCTGTCCTTGGGGAGAAAGCTCTCAGTTTTCCTCAATGAGGATGATATTCACTGTGGACTTCTCATAGATGGCTTTTGTAATATTGATGTATGTTCCCTCTATCCCTACACTGTAGAGCGTTCTTTCAAGAAAGGGTGCTGTATTTTGTCAAATGCTTTTTGTGCATCTATTGAGAAGATCATATAGCTCTTGTCTTTCTTTTATTAATGTAGTGCATCACATTGATTAAGTTGAGGATGTTGAACCACCCTTGCAGCCCAGGAATAAATCCAACTTGGTCATGGTGAATAATCCTTTTAATATGCTGTTGGATCCTATTGGCTAGTATCTTGGTGAGAATCGTGGCATCCATGTTCATCAGGGATATTGGTCTATAATTCTTTTTAGTGGGGCCTTGGTTTTGGGATCAAGGTAATGCTGGCCTCATAGAACAAGTTTGGAAATTTTCCTTCTGTTTCTATTTTTTGAAACAGTTTCAGAAGAATAGGTATTAGTTCTTCTTTAAATGTTTGGTAGAATTCCCTGGAAAGCCATCTGGACCTGGACTCTTGTTAGTTGGGAGATTTTTGATTACTGCTTTAATTTCCTTGCTGGTTATGGGTCTGTTCAGGTTTTCTATTTCTTTCTGGTTCAGTTTTTGTAGTTTATATGTCTCTAGGAATGCATCCATTTCTTCCAGATTGTCTAATTTGGCGTATAGTTGCTCATAATATGCTCTTAAAATTGTTTGTATTTCCTTGGTGTAGGTCGTGATCTCTCCTCTTTCATTCACGATTTTATGAATTTGGGTCTTTTTTCTTTTTGATAAGTTTGGCTAGGGGTTGATCGATCTTATTATTTCAAAGAACCAGCTTCTAGTTCCATTGATCTGTTCTGTTCTTTTGGTTTCTATTGCATTGATTTCTGTTCTAATCTTTATTATTTCTTTTATAATTACCTGCCAGGCAAGGTAATTATAACTTTCAAGTGGCAAGCCCAGACAGTAAATGACAGGTCTATTGAGGGGAGTCAGATTATGAGGTTCATATCTACTTCTTCAAACTCAACACCCTGGTGACCAACCTTATTAAGAAAGAGGAAAGGGTTTCGACTGGGCTCTGGGTTCATCAGGCACCTTTTAGGGGCCCATGAAGACCCTCTCTGTGACCTGATCTCCTGCCCAACCTATCCCTGTATCATAGAGTCCAATGTCTCCAATACTGGGATTGGATCTTTATGTTTAACAGAGGCTCCTGTGGCACCTACTATTTAAATAAAGCTGAATTCAGCTAATGTCAACTGCCTGGAAAAGAACACCAACCTCCCATCAAAGAGCCATCTTTGTTGCCTGGCATGCTGCCTTGTCAATTTCCAAATGCCACAGCCTAAGACAACTCTAGACAACTGCAATCACATAGGTGCCAAGAGCAATAGGCCCTATTACTTTAGCAATTTGAATTCTAGATTCAAAATACTGGAAAACCAGAGACCCAGGGCAATGCTTAATATGAACCAAAACAAAGTGGTATCTTTGCATTTTAAATGTTTTTATGAGTATAAATGTAGTCTATGCATATTGTAAAAAAAAGTACAGAAGATATAAAAATTAAGAATTACACAGTCTGTAATTTCTATTGTTTATGTATGTTAATTTGTAATTTTAATTTTTTAATGATGCATGTGTGGTTTCAAATACTAATAACAGAATATATGGCACAAGAGTAGGGGACCTCGTTTCATCTGCTCCCTTGGATTTAGCTAGATAGCTATCAAATCATTCTGAACACCTATGAATTCAGCCTGAGATGTAAGAATAGAATTGCTGAAATTCGACAAATAGAAAAGCAACCACTTTTTGCAAGGTAGGAGGTGCAGAGAAGTGAATCAGAGGGGATAGTGGGGGGAGGAAGCCTCTTTAAGCTAGCTACTAGAAAGTGATACAGCCCTGGAGTGCAAAATAGGAACTTTTAGGAGTCTGCTTCCCTGCCTGAAAGGTGCTCAGGTAGTGAAGTGGGGCAGAGTCTTAGGTGGGACAGTGTGGACTCAGGATCCCCAAGGTCACAGAAAAAATGGGGGTGCCTGAGCTGGCAGAGTTCTCAATCATTGGAGCAGGGAAACTGGCTATGGTCAGTGAGCCCGGGAGTGGGCTCTCAGCTTGGTTTGCCATAAACCACAAACTGTGGTAGGATCTGTTGACTGCTCTCTGTGCAGGGGCCCTGCAAAGGGCAGAAACGCAGAAACCCACCTCCCTTCCCTAGGAGGATCAGCAGGGGTGCGCACTACAGTAGTCTGTAGAATTTGGTGCACAGAAAAGTGAAGACTGCTTTTCCCTGAGGGTTTACTGAAGAAAGGGGACTTTCAGTTCAGGGGCTGGAGATCGGGCACGGCCATTTTTAATTTTCATCCTCTAAAGGCTCAGAAAGCCTTTAGGGAACAGAAGTCACATAGAAAAACCTGAAGCAGCTTACACTGAGCCTGGACCTCTGGCAAGGGGTGGTGCAACTCCACCCAGACAAAGACACCTGAGAGTCAGTGAAGGAGGCCCCTCCCCCAGAAGGCCTCCTGGAACATCAGGGGAATACCAAGTTTATGGAGCACACAGAACTGCAAAACTCCAGCACTAGGGGAAAATAGTGTATAGAATTCAAGTTTTTTTTTCTCATGATTCCTTTATCTTTCAGTTCAAAATTTTCCTTTTCTTTTTTCTTTGTTTCCTTTTCAGCTAGTTTCTTATTTTATCAACTCTGTTTTTAAGTCTTTTTTTAACTTTCACTTTTACATTTATATTATATAGATATATTCTTCATTTTTGGCTTCCTTTCACTGTATCCAATTTTTGGTTATCTAATTTTTTAAAGGTGTATAACTGTCACCAGAAAATATTCTTTGCCTTTTGCTCCCCAAGAATGATCAAAATCAAAACCCAAATTAAACAAAACAAGCACCTCCCACTTTTATTATCTGAAGTCAACTGTAATTTCCCCAACTGAGTCTTCCTTGTAGAATTTTAAACTGTAGAATTAAACTTTACTTAGAACAATGTCTGTCTTCTTGAAAATTTGCATCTGTTCCTTTGGTTATGTATTCATTCGACACTTCTTTAGGTCCTACTATGTACCAGGCAATATTCTAAGCCCATGTAATTGTGCAAAGAAAAATGACTGAAAACGATTCTTGTCTTGGCGGGGGGGAGGTGGACCAAGATCCTTTTAAATTAAATATTTTAGGATTCTATTAAAGTAACCTCAAATCGATCTCTTTTATAAACCACAGCCTCTCACACTTTATTCGAAAAGTCTATATTTTTATATATTTTGCTTAATCATGGGCTACCTGAATTTGTTCTTTTAGTAAAATTGAAAATATGTCTGTATGTGTCTGTGTGCTATTAGAATACAATCTTAAGAGGTAGGAAGGACCTTAAAGGTTCTCTATGTAATCCTACCAAAAGAATAATTCCCTTCCACAACTCCCCGAGAGTAGACATTTAACTTCTGCTTGAATACCTCTGGTGACAAGAAGCTCACTACTGTAAAAGCATTTTGTTTTAGGACCACTCTTCTCCTTAAAATGATCCTGGAAATTAACAATTAGGATGAAATTGCTAGTGTGCTGGTTTTTTTATCTAGAAAATGAGGAGACTAGTAACTCATGTGGCCTAAAAATGAACGGGGTGTGAGGAGAGCTTCAAGAAAGGAAAGGGGGTACTGGGGAAGAAGACATTGAAGGTCATAGAAACATGTGAGTCCATGGAGAGGTTGCTAGAGATTGGAGGAGGTTCCCTGGGTTTCAAGAATTCAGTTGGCTGACAGGGATGCCTGTGTGGCTGGAGCAGAATGAGAATGGGAGCAGGCAAGAGATGAGGTCAGAAAGGGAGACAGGGTCTGAATCATACAGGGCCTTATAAGCCTTGATAATGGATTGGGATTTTATTTTAAGTTTGTGGGAAGTACTTGGGAGTTTTTAAGTAAAAGTGTAATTTTTCTTTTTCTTTTTTTATTATATCCCTATGACTTACTTATTTTATAACTGGGTTATGAGAGTTTGTATCTTTTGAACTTTTTTTTTTTTGCTTTTAAAATATCACAGATCTATGTAGTAATTCTCTTAGCATTTTTCCTGCCCTGTCACTTTATAGTTCATTCCAGAAAACCTGAACTACTCATAGTCCTCTAACTATACCAGATGAAAAAAGCCTATCATGTTTTCTTACACTTATATGCACACCCACTCCCCTATTTTTACAATTCCCTCTTTCCTGCCCTTGTCAATCTGACAAAATTCTTGCTTTGCCACCAGACTTGGCTTAACCATCACCTCTTCTAGGAAGTCTTCTTGTACTTTCTCAAGCCAATCTGGGTGCTTTGTGTTTCCATTATTTCAGCTAGTTACAAGTGGCAATTTATGTGACACCTCTGAGGGCCAGGGTGATATCTGCTTCTCTCTGAAGCCCTAGAATCCAGCACTGTGTCTGGATTAATTAATCCACTAACAAATTGTTGAACTCTTCTAAAATGAAAAAAAAAAAACCCCAGCATTTTGGGAGCAGATATCTTCCCAAATATAACTAGTTTACATGCAATTATACCATATAGTACATTTTTAAAATTTTTCCTGGTTGTATTTTGTAACTATTTCATCCTGGTGGTATCATATAGAAATAGCAGAGTTCAAATTAGTTGTTTTCTGAAAGCACTATAAAGTCTTTTCTAGAGCTGTGAGAAATGACCACTCATACCTACCTTAAAAAGTTCCAGGTCAAAATAATCTCTGCCATTATTTAAGGTATAGAACTTGGGGACCCTCACTAATTGTTTATATAGCTATAAAATGTAGACTTGACAAAAATGACTGAAGAAAGTAGCCAGGGTAAGGAGCTGGAGACCAGTAGCAATGGTCTTGATGAGCAGTGGTAGGAAACCTAGTGAGTGAGGTCATGACCTCTGGGGCCTCACTACCTAAGTTTGAATCCTACTCCCTCATTTACAAGCAATTACCTCATCCTTCCGTGTATCAGTTTCTTTGACTCTAAAAGAGGGAATGATAATAATAATACCTAGCTCACATGATTTTTATAAGGCTTAAATTAAGTAATTCGTCTAAGCACAATCCGGGCTACGGCTGGAGGGACATATGGCACTGTTCCAGAGCAGCTCAGAGGAGGGAGGGGCTGACTGCTGGTTTGGTTGGGTAGGCTTCTTAGATAACATCTGAGCTGGGGCTTGAAAGACTGATAGAAGACTTTCCAAGGCAGGAATCATTCATTTCAAGATAACCTAAGCCAAAACTTTGAGATTTTTTTCTTAATTTGCAAGGGGAAAAATAAAGCCCACGTTAAAGATGCTTTTTCCCAGGTGTTCTATTAATCAAATCCCTGGGTTCTATTTTGTACATCAGCAAGATGGCCACCAGGTGGCAGCACAAAGCTATAAAATCATATATCCCAGGGACACTACAATCCCTTTGCTTACAGTTCTCTCATAAATCAGGATGCTCTTAACTAATATAATACAGGGGCTAGGATCAGCTCTCTAGAATATTTGCAAAGTCCTGCTCTCCAAGATTATGCAAAATGCAGCTTTCCCCAGATTAGGTCTGCAAAGGCCTGCGATGGAACTCGAGGCACTGACTCTTACTCCAACAGTTCCTGAGCTGAGAGAAACCATAGAGCCTACTGGGTAAAAGTAGAAGCTTGGACCAGAATGAGAGATTAGTTGGACCTGTCAGTCAAGGCTTTTCAGGTATTGGAAGCAGCAGGTAGCCATGTAGAAAATGGCATCCCAAGGCATCACTGCTGCAGGGGTATAACTACACTGCAGATGTCTGGTTGACAGAGCAGGCAGCAATGACTTTACCAGTTCCCTAATGTCACAGGATCATAGGATGGGAGAACTGGACAGGGCCTCATATATCAGAGTCCATTCCTTCTATAGCAGATGCTGTAACACACCGTCCAAATCCTCCTTCAGGGCTAAAGGAATTATTTCCCTAGCTGCTGAAAGTGCTACCCAGAGATAGCTTTTTGGGAATTGCCATTCACTGGAGAGAGCTGACTTGCCCAAAGCTGCATTCCCAAGGCTGCCTGTATTCAATGACTGCTTTATGTGAGGGAGAAAAAAAACCCAACCCTGACACCTGGTACCAATTCAGGAGGGTCATTCTAATTCTGGAGTTCCCTTATGGGGTCACCCAGAGCCTTTGTGGAGACTGTATCACAATTCAGCTTCCCTCTCTACCCAATCCTGCTTCTTTCTTTCCCCCAACAGGTGTCAATTCTGAGAGCATCTCCAATAAACTTCCTGCACACTAAGCTCTGGCTCAGAGTCAGCTTTCCTTAGAAACCCAATCCCACCTTTCTTTTACTTGTGGGGAAACTGAGGCAATTTTGAAAGTGATATACTGAGAAGTGATCACTTTCAATGATCAACAACCTCAAATCTAAGCAAAGTAGTACTCAAAGACATGCTGAATATTAACTAAGCAAGTCCCCAAGAGCAGAGGTTTGTCTTTTTCCCCACTATATCTTTAGTGCCTTCACATAGTAGGTACACAATATATATGTGTCCAATGATTGAATCAATGAACAGTGGCCCTAGATGGAAGATATAAGCAGAATTCCCTTAGGGCTCTCCAATAGGAAACTGTTGAGTCTATGTTATACTTCTCAGTGTCTCTAGCCAGGTGTTTTCTTGAAATCCTATAGTTGTCCTCTCAGTCCCCATTGAGGATAGTAAGAAGCTTTAAAGCTGCATGACTAACCCTATGCTGGTCTTTGGATACATAGACTATATTGACTTCATAAGACTGTCAAACTGAGAATAGATACCCAAACCAGCTTCATGAACCCTAAGCTATAAAACTGCAAATATTAAGACAAGCCATGTCTGTATTGAGGCCCTGAATCAAAACCAAGAAAAATTACTTTTATTATATCTTAGTCAGTATGGAGAGCATTCCTCTGACATTAATTGAGATTGACCTTGGTAGCCCACTCTTAACACTACCAGTTTTTAAAGTTCGTGTACATCTAGGAAACAGAATGACCTAGGAAAAACAAAATGTGATTACGAGCATCGTTTCTGCAATCAGATATGCTTTTGTTCAAATTTCAGTACTGCCACTTTAGTGGCAATGTGACCCTGAGCAAATTACTTAATCTCCCTTTACCTCAGTTTCCTCATCCATAAAATAGGGATAAAAACAATAATATCTCCTTAAAAGTTTTGCTGTGAATGTTACATGTGTTAATATATATAACATGCTTAGAACAATGCCCAAAATACTAAGCATTTTATAAGGCTTAGGTATTATTTACATGTAGAATCCCATCCTGCTACATTTCTAAAGAGAACCTAGATACCGAATTGTGTATTTCAAGGAGCCTGTGGAGTCCTGGCTGCCCTTTGCTTTAGGATTATCTGGCTCTGTGACTACTGTTTGTATAGCTGCATAATTTATTAGAAGCTGAGGTTTCTGGTTGGAAAATAAAGCAGATGCCTTATTTTAGTCACACTCAAATCACTGGTAAGCCGTGGTTTTTATTGTGGTTCTAGAAAGTACAGGGTATTTCTGCTTATGGTTACCTTCATTCTACAAATGCTGCTGGAGATATTTCCAACCCTAGCCCCAGTCCGCTTCTTCTTAGTTCTTGTGGCAAGGGGGTGAGGGTGGAAGCTGTTGAAATTCCACACAAACTGAATTGCCTCCTCAAGCACTTCTGGATGTAAGGACTCGTCCCCTCAAGTATTTCTGAACGTAAGGAGATGTAGGAGATTGGAAAAAAACCAAACTGATTGTGTAATTATTGTTCCTCTGCAAGGTGCACTTCCATGGAATCTTACTGGGATTGTTCAAGACCACTTGCCCGTTAGTTAAGATGAAATTCAGTTTTATGTACTTCCCAAGTTTTCTACAATGATTACCTGATAATTAAGAAAAGTGGGAAGGGTACCTGGGTGGCTCAGTCAGTTAAGCACCCGACTCTTGATTTCGGCTCAGGTCACAATCTCAGGGACGTGAGATGGAGCCCCACATCGGGTTTCCACACTCAGTGGCGAGTCTGCTTGAGATTCTCTCTCTCCCTTTCTTTCTGCCCCTCCCCCCGCTCTCTCTCTCTTAAATAAATAAATCTTTAAAAAGAAGAAAAGTGGGGTTTTCCATTGAACATCTCTCCTTGGATTGAAATACCCATCCAATTCCTTCTCCTATTATCTTGGGATAGGAATACCTTAGGGAAATCAAAATTAAAACCACAAGGAGGTATCACCTCACACCTGTTAGAATGGCCATCATCAAAAAGACAAGAGGTAACAAATTCTGGCAAGGATGTGGAGAAAAGAGAATGCTTATGCCCTGTTGGTGGAAATGTAAATCAGTGCAGTCACCATGAAAAACAGTATGGAGGATCCTCAAAAAATTAAAAATAGAACTACCATATGATCTAGCAATTCCACTTCCGGGAATATATCTAAAGGAAATGAAAACACTAACTTGAAAAAATACCTATACTCCCATGTTAATAGCAGCATTATTTACAATAGCCAAGACATGGAAACAACCTAAGTGTCCATCAATAGGTGAATGGATAAAGAAGTTGTGGTATATATGTATGTATGTGTATAATGAAATATTATTTTCAACCATAAAAAATGAGAAAATCCTACCATTTGAGAGAACATGGATGAACCTTGAAGGCATTATGCTAAGTGAAATAAGTCAGAGAAAAACAAATATTGTATGAGCTCACTTATATATGGAATCTAAAAAGTTAAAAAAAAGAAACACATAGAAAATGAGATCAAATCTGTGGGTACCAGAGGTAGGGGTAGATAAGGAGGAATGGGAGGAAGGGGGTCAAATGGTACAAACTTCCACTTATAAGATAAATAAGTACTAGGGATGTAATGTACAACATGATGACTCTAGTTAACACTCTGTGTGGTATATAAGACAGTTGTTAGGACAGTAAATCTTAACAGTTCTCTTCACAAGGAGATTTTTTTTCCTTTTTTTCCCCCTTTCTTTTTATTGTATATATATGAGAAGATGGGTGTTAGCTGAACCTATCATGGTAACCATTCCACAATATATGTAAATCAAACTGTCATATTGTATGCCTTAAACTTATATACTGATGTATGTCAATTATTTCTCAATAAAACTGAAAGGAAAAAGGATTGGGGTGGAGGATATTTCATATGGGAAAGCCTAGAACCTCCACCTTAAACACCGAATTTCCAAAAAGATGAAAGCCATTTTCTCAAAAGGGAGAGAAAAATGTCAGGCATTAACATGTATATTGGGGCATAAAACAACCTCCCCATTTCCAAGCAGATAATCATAGTCAACATATCAAAAGAAGGAGAAAAAAAAGGGAAGAAGTAATTGCCTACAATCTATGAGCTCCTACTGTTTGCCAGAAACTATGCTAGGCTTCTTATGTTATGTTATCATCTACCAAGTGAGGTGAGTATTATTTTTATTCTCATTATACAGATGAGGAATCTGAGGCTCAGAAAGGTTAAGTTACTTGCTCTTGGTTACACAGCTAGTAAGACACAAGTAGAATTTAAAGCAAGGTCTTATTTCAACACCTATGTATTTTCCATTACACCAAAGCAGTCTCATTATCTTTTTTGGTTGAAGAGTGCAAGTGTGTTGCAATCATTGCTTAGGCTCTTTATAGGGCAGTAAAATGTTGGTTATTTGGACTGGCTTTGGCATCACTGCCTGGTTTGAATCACTGCTTTGCTCCTTACTGACTGTATGACCATGGAAAAACTACCTTCCTTACCTCACTGAACTTTAATTTCCTCATCTGCCAAATGCCTCCTAAGACTGATGTGACTGATGATTGAGAAATATAATATCTGCAAGCTTATAATAACTACACTTGCTATTGTTGTTATCTTCCTGCAAGACCAATGAAATCTGGGAAACCAGGGTCACCTGGTTCTGCCATTTACTAGCTCTGTGATTCTGAGTATGCCTCTCAACCTTTTTTGTTCCTCAGTTTATTCATTTATAAAATGGAGAGAATAACAGTATCTACTCCATAGTGGCATTTCTGAGGATCAAATGAGTTAATACATATAGAAGTCTAACAGTGGTGCATGGCACATAGTAAGCACTTAATATTGTAAAAATTATTGTTAATCAAATGGAAGATTAATTGCTTAAACTAACAAGGACTTTGGAAATAATCCAGGTAACTGAATCATTAGAAATTTTAATTAGGAAATAACCATTGCAAGCCTCTCCAAGTAATCAGTTGGGGGAAGGGACCCCTCCTTCCACTATGTAGGTGACTTGTCTTTTCCCAGTCCAATTAGGAGCGCAGCTGGAAGAGTCTCTTGGTATACCAGATATGCAAGATCTTGTGCTCCATCTTTCCATAAGTAAGTAAAATGAGATAGTCCGTATTGATCTCTGGGGTTATATCATAATTGTTCAGTGACTTCTGGGCAGATTATCTAGAATTATTAAGCTAAACAAGAGCAACAAAATGGATTTAATACAAGTAAATCACAATCAGAGAGATTTTAATCTAAAGCAAATAGACAGTAATTGAGGACAAATCATAGCCAAGTCTCTGTTCAAATGGAGTTGGCAGATGTCAGCTTTCAGCTTTGAAAAACATTGTGAATTTGTTTTTTCCCTTCATTATCCTGTTGAGTGACCTTGAAGAGAAGATGGCAGGCAAAAGTAAGAAAAGAGTTACATGCTATCCTTTGAAGTTTGAAGGGTTGAAAAAGGTTTTTGCAAGGAGTGAAGGGGGCAATGTTGTCTGTGCTATGTAGCAATTTTGTCCCAGAGATCAAGTCATGAAGAAGTAAAGGGGAGAAAATAAGAGAATGCACAAAAAGAGAATGCACAAAAAATGAAGAGATAAGACCTCTTTAGGCCATACACTTAGGTACTCAAAAGGGCTTGTATCCACACCTGTAAAAGGAGATTGGTAGAATAAGATCCTTTTGACTTCAACACTCTCCACTCCTGTCAGCATTTTCCCCCATCCTACCACTTGCCAAGCCCAGAGTACTAAACAATAAACGTGAATGCCTTCTATAGCAGTATGGCATAGTGGTTATGTGTGTAGGTTCAAAAGTGAAACTGTCTACTACTTACTAGCTATAAGCCATAGAGCAAGTATTTAATCTCTCTGTGCCCTGGTTTCCTCATCTGTAAGATGAGGATAATAGTACCTAATTAATAGGGTTGTGAGGAATAAATGACAATACAAAAAATATGCTTTGGACAGGGCTTGCTATACAGTGAAGGCTCAATAAATATTAGCTATATTATGGGAGTTAAGATGGCAGAGGAGTAGGGGACCCCTTTTTCAGCCGGTCCCGAGTCGAGTTGGATAGGTACCAGACCAGCCTGAATATCCACAGAATCAGCCTGAGACGCAGGAAGATACATCTGGATTTCTACAAATGAACATCTCCACCGCTGAGTATTGACGTACGAAGCGGGGAGCCGTGAAACAGCGCACAGATATCAGAAGATAAACGGAAGGGGGAGGGAGCCGTATTCAGGTGCCAGGAAGCGGTAGCCACCTGCACAGGGGAGCGGACAGACTCCCGGAGCGGCACCCGCTAGAGAGCAGACTGAGACCGTGAGCCGGTGAACACGCGCCACCAGACTGAAACGGAGCTCCAGTCCACTCATTGGAACCAGACTGAGACCGGGAGCTCCGGAGAGCACGGGGGTGGCTGGCGGTGTTAGAAACACAAAGGACAGAGACGCGCTGGCCCTAGAAGTGAGGGCTGGGCTGCCGGGTGTGGGGCGCACATCCCGGGAAGCTGCAGGGTTGAGCAGCACTAACAGAAACAGAGTTAAAGTGGCCAGAACATCAGTGGAGAACGGTCCGCGATCCCTCTGTTCTGAGACAGAGGCTAAGATTCGGCCACTGCTGCTCTGACTCTCAGAAGAGGCACAGCAAACCGCCAGGGAAAGCCGCCAGAGAACAAAAGCCTGGAAATACCAGCTCAGAGAGTGCCCATCCTCATCCCCCCTCGCAGGGGACATGGAGACTCTACCCAAACAGGGTTGCCTGAGTATCAGTGCGGCAGGCCCCTCCCCCAGAAGGCAGGCTGAAAACTCAAGAAGCCCACATCCCTAAGATCCCTATAAAACAAGGGCACATGGCCTGGGTCCTGGTCAATAATTTGGGCTCTGGACAACCCCGCAACCTCTCCTCATCAGAATGACGAGAAGGAGAAGTCCCCCCCAGCAAAGAAAAGACAATGAGTCTGTGGCCTCTGCCACAGAACTAATGCATATGGATATAACCAAATTATCAGAAATGGAATTCAGAGTAACAATGGTAAAGATGATGTGTAGACTTGAAAAAAGTATTAACGGAAATGTTAATGAGAATATAGAGTCTCTAAGGGCGGAAATGAGAGCGAATCTGGCAGAAATTAAAAATTCTATGAGCCAAATGCAGGCAAAACTAGAGGCTGTGACGGGCAGGGTGAATGAGGCAGAAGAAGGTATCAGCAAATTGGAGGATGGGTTAGTAGAAGAAAAAGCTAAAATAGAATCTGGACTCAAAAAAATCCATGCTCAGGAATGTAGGTTATGGGAGATTACTGACTCAATGAAACGATCCAATGTCAGAATCATCGGCATCCCCGAGGGGGTGGAGAAAAACAGAGGTCTAGAAGAGATTTGAGCAAATTGTAGCTGAAAACTTCCCTAATCTAGCGAGGGAAACAAACATTCGTGTCCAAGAGGCAGAGAGGACCCCTCCCAAGCTCAACCACGACAAACCTACACCATGTCATGTAATAGTGCATTTCGCAAATATTAGATCCACGAATACAGTATTGAAAGCGGCCAGGGCAAAGAAATTTCTCACGTACAAAGGCAAAAATATTAGGATTACGTCAGACCTGTCTACACAGACCTGGAATGAAAGAAAGGGTTAGGGGGGCATTTTCAAAGCTCTTTCAGAGAATAACATGCAGCCAAGGATCTTCTATCCAGCAAGGCTGTCATTCAAAATTGATGGAGAAATAAGGACCTTCCAGAACTGCCAGTCACTAAACAATTTCGTAACCACGAAACCAGCCCTACCAGAGATATTAAGGGGGATTCTATAAAAGTAAAAAAGCCCCAAGAGTGATACAGAACAGAAAGTCACAATCTATAGAAAGAAAGACTTTACAGGCAACATGGCATCATTAAAATCATATCTCTCAATAATCAGTCTCAATGTAAATGGCCTAAATGCTCCCATAAGACGCCACAGGGTTGCAGATTGGATAAAAAGACATGACCCATCCATTTGCTGTCTACAAGAGACTCATTTTGAACCTAAAGATACATTCAGACTGAAAGTAAAGATGGAATACCATCTTTCACGCCAATGGACCTCAAAAGAAAGCTGGGGTAGCAATTCTCATATCAGACAGATTGGATTTTAAACTAAAGACTATACTTAGAGACACAGAAGGGCACTATATTATTCTTAAAGGAAGTATTCAACAAGTGGATATGACAATTATAAATATATATGCCCCCAACAGGGGAGCAGCAAGATACACAAGCCAACTCTTAACCACAATAAAGAGACATATAGATAAAAATACACTAATAGTAGGAGACCTCAACACTCCACTATCAGCAATAGACAGATCACCTAAGCAAGAAATCAGCGAAGAAACAAGAGCTTTGAATGCCATACTCGATCAGTTGGACCTCATAGATATATATAGAACACTATACCCCAGAACCAAAGAATACTCATTCTATTCTAATGCCCATGGAACATTCTCAAGAATAGACCATGTTCTGGGTCACAAAACAGGTCTCAACCGATACCAAAAGACTGGAATTATCCCCTGCATATTCTCAGACCACAACACTCTGAAATTGGAACTCAACCACAAGGAAAAATGTGGAAGAAACTCAAACACTTGGAGACTAAGAACCATCCTGCTCAGGAATGAATCAATAAACCAGGAAATCAAAAATCAATTTAAACAATTTATGGAGACCAACGAGAATGAAAACACAATGGTCCAAAACCTATGGGATACTGCAAAGGCAGTCCTAAGGGGGAAATACATAGCCATCCAAGCCTCACTCAAAAGAATAGAAAAATCTAAAATGCAGTTTTTATATTCTCACCTCAGGAAGCTGGAACAGCAACAGAGGGACAGGCCTAATCCATGCACGAGGAAGCAGTTGACCAAGATTAGAGCAGAAATCAATGAATTAGAAACCAGGAGTACAGTAGAGCAGGTCAACAGAACTGGAAGCTGGTTCTTTGAGAGAATCAATAAAATTGACAGACCACTGGCAAGACTTATCCAAAAGAATAGAGAAAGGACACAAATTAATAAAATTATGAATGAAAAAGGAGAGGTCACAACCAACACCAATGAAATTGGAAGGATTATTAGAAACTTTTATCAACACCTTTATGCCAATAAATTAAGCAATCTGGAAGAGATGGAATCCTTCCTGGAAACCTATAAACTACCAGGACTGGAACAGAAAGAAATTGATTTTTTAAACAGGCCAATTAATTATGAAGAGATTGAGTCAGTGATAAACAACCTTCCAAATAACAAAACTCCAGGCCCAGACGGTTTTCCTGGGGAATTCTACCAAACATTCAAAGAATAAATTATACCTATTCTCCTAAAGCTATTTCAAAAAATAGAAACAGAAGGAAAGCTACCAAACTCATTCTATGAGGCCAATATTACCTTGAGCCTCAAACCAGACAAAGACCCCATCAAAAAGGAGAATTACAGACTGATTTCCCTAATGAATATGGATGCCAAAATCCTCAACAAGATCCTGGCTAATAGAATCCAATAGTACATTAAAAGGATTATCCATCATAATTCATCCCTGGGATTCATCCCTGGGATGCAAGGTTGGTTCAACATTCGCAAATCGATCAGCGTGATACATCATATCAACAAGAAAAGACTCAGGAACCATATGATCCTCTTAATTGATGCAGAAAAAACATTTGACAAAATATAGCATCCTTTCCTGATTAAAACCCTTCAGAGTGTAGGGATAGAGGGTACATTCCTCAATCTCCTAAAAAACCATCTATGAAAAACCTACAGCAAATATCATTCTCAATCGGGAAAAGCTGGAAGTCTTTCCTTAAGATCAGGAACACGACAAGGATGCCCACTCTCGCCACTATTATTCAACATAG
Source organism: Ursus americanus (assembly GCF_024610735.1). Taxonomy (NCBI): domain Eukaryota; kingdom Metazoa; phylum Chordata; class Mammalia; order Carnivora; family Ursidae; genus Ursus; species Ursus americanus. The sequence continues at coordinate 80,290,401 of NC_142164.1, forward strand.
TACTAGAGGTCCTTGCAACAGCAATCAGACAACAAAAAGGGATAAATGTTATCCAAATCGGCAAAGAAGAAGTCAAAATGTCTCTCTTCGCAGATGACATGATACTCTATATGGAAAACCCAACAGAATCCACGCCCAAACTATTAGAAGTTATAGAGCAATTCAGTAATGTGGTGGGATACCAAATCAATGCTCAGAAATCAGTTGCATTTCTATACACGAATAATGAGACTGAAGAAAGAGAAATTAGGGAATCCATCCCATTTACAATAGCACCAAAAACCATACGTTACCTTGGAATTAACTTAACCAGAGAGGTAAAGGACCTATATTCTAGAAACTATAAATCACTCTTGAAAGACATTGAGGAAGACACAAAAAGATGGAAACATATTCCGTGCTCATGGATCGGAAGAATTAACATAGCTAAAATGTCCATGCTACCCAGAGCAATCTACACTTTCAATGCTATCCTGATCAAAATACCGATGACATTTTTCAAGGAACTGGAACAAATAGTCCTTAAAATTGTATGGAACCAGAAAAGGCCCTGAATCACCAAGGAACTGTTGAAAAGGAAAAAGAAAGCTGGGCCATCACAATGCCGGATTTCGAGCTGTACTACAAAGCTGTGATCACAAAGACAGCATGGTACTGGCACAAAAACAGGCACATAGACCAATGGAACAGAATAGAGAACCCAGAAATGGACCCTCGGCTCTTGGGCAACTAATCTTTGATAAAGCAGGAAAAAACATCCGGTGGAAAAAAGTCTCTTCAATAAATGGTGGTGGGAAAATTGGAGAGCTACATGCAAAAGAATGAAACTTGACCACTATCTCACACCATACACAAAAATAAACTCCAAATGGATGAAAGACCTCGAGGTGAGACAGGAATCCATCAAAATCCTAGGGGAGAACATAGGCAGCAACCTCTACAACATCGGCCAACACAACCGTTTTCATGACACATCTCCAAAGGCAAGAGAAACAAAAGATAAAATGAACTTGTGGGACTTCATCAAGATAAAAAGCTTCTGCACAGCCAAGGAAACAAAAAAACTAAGAGGCAGCCCACAGAATGGGAGAGTATATTTGCAAATGATGCTACAGATAAAAGACTGGTATCTAAGATCTACAAAGAACTTCTCAAACTCCATACGCGAGAAACAAATGAACAAATCATAAAATGGGCAGAAGATATGAACCGACACTTTTCCAATGAAGACATACAAATGGCTAACAGACACATGAAAAAATGTTCAAAATCATTAGCCATCAAGGAAATTCAAATCAAAACCACAGTAAGATACCACCTTACGTCAGTTAGAATGGCAAAAATTGACAAGGCAAGAAACAACAATTGCTGGAGAGGATGTGGAGAAAGGGGATCCCTCCTACATTGTTGGTGGGAATGCAAGTTGGTACAGCCACTCTGCAAAACAGTGTGGAGGTCCCTTAAAAAGTTAAAAATTGAGCTACCCTAAGACCCAGCCATTGCACTACTGTGTATTTACCCCAAAGATACAGACGTAGTAAAGAGAAGGGCCATATGCACCCCAATGTTCATAGCAGCATTGTCCACAATAGGCAAATCGTGGAAGGAACCGAGATGCCCTTCCACAGATGACTGGATTAAGAAGTTGTGGTCCATATATACAATGGAATATTACTTAGCTATCAGAAAGAACAAGTTCTCAACTATTGCTGCAACATGGACACCACTGGAGGAGATAATGTTAAGTGAAATAAGTCAAGCAGAGAAAGACAACTATCATAGGATTTCTCTCATCTATGGAACATAAGAACTAGGAAGATCGGTAGGGGAAGAAAGGAATAAAGAAAGGGCGGTAATCAGAAGGGGGAATGAAGCATTAGAGACTATGGATTCTGAGAAACAAACTGAGGGCTTCAGAGGGGAGGGGGTTGGGGAATGGGATAGACTGGTGATGAGTAGTAAGGAGGGCACTTATTGCATGGTGCACTGGGTGGTATACGCAACTAATGAATCATCGAACTTTACATCAGAAACCAGGGATGTACTGTATGGTGACTAACATAATATAATAAAAAAACATTAAAAAAATATTAGCTATTATAAGAGACCTTGCAGGAGCTCCAGCATGACTGAGTCTATCGTTTTAAGTATTCTGCAATCTCTGACTTTTAAATCTTTTTTTAGTTTTTTTTATTTATTTGACAGAGAGAGAGAGAGAGAGAGAGAGAGCACACATGAGCAGGGGACAGACTGACAGAGGGAGAGGGAGAAGCAGGCTTCCCACTGAGCAGGGAGCCTGATGTAGGGCTCGATCCCAAGACTCTGGGATCATGACCTGAGCTGAAGGCAGACACTTCACCAACTGAGCCACCCAGACACCCCAATCCCTGACATTTAGAATCTTCTTTCTTTCATTTATAGAAATGGTTCTTAAAATGTTGTCCCTGGAACTCCTACATCAAATTCCCTATTGACTACTTTAAAATGCACTTTTCTGGACACCGACCTCAAGACCTATTGAGTGAGAATCACTGACCGCGAGGCCCAAGAATCTGCATTTTCAGCATGCCTTCTGAAATCTGAGAACCACAGCTTTGTAATTTTGGTAGGCTAATATAAAATCCTTCTAATAAAAGTGGTATTGAGGGGTGCCTGGGTGGCTCAGTTAGTTAAACATCTGACTCTTAGTTTCGGCTCAGGTTATGATCTCAGGATTGTGAAATAGAGCCCTGTTGTTGGGCTCCACAATCCGCATGGAGTCTGCCTGAGATTCTCTCCCTTTCCCTCCCCCGTGCCCCTCCCCCCTTAATAAACAAACAAACAAACAAATAAATAAATAAAATCTTTAAAAAAATAACTGGTGTTGAAGCCCTCACTGCCAACTTTAACCTCAGGAACACCACCTAGGACCTTCCTAATTAGGCAATCAGGTCTCTTTCTACCAGTATGTGTAAGAATCCTTGAGGAAACCTGAAGTGGACTGGCTGGGCCCTAACAATTCTTAAGATGGGTGGATTACTACTATATTACAGCTTACAGTTGGTAGCACCAAAAATCTAGCACAATTCTCTATATTATTCAATAGGTCAAAGAAATGACCACCATGTTAGCATCTTTTTTGCAAAAATTTTCAAGTTTCTTAGGGAAATTCTCCCCCATGGAAACCCATCTCTGAATTCATAATGGGGGGCATGGAATTCAATGTAAGTGCTCTTTAGTTTTAGTCTTACATGTGGGAATTCGTGGGAATTAATCTATCCCATAAAGCAAAATGTATGTGTTTTACACCATCAGGGTTTTGGGGAGCAAATATAAATAATACTGATTCTGTGATCAACCACCTTACTCTTACCAGCAGAGAAATCAAACTGCTACAGGTTTATTTTTAACCCATTGGTAATAATTATTTTTTCCCAAATTTTTATTTAAATTCCAGTTAGTTTCATGTGTACAATTTAGTGATTCATCACTTACCTACAGCGCCCAATGCTCATCTCTACAAGTGCTCCTTAACCCATTACCCATTTACCCCATGCAACTTTTTTTTTTTTAGTTTTTGATGTAAAGTTCCATGATTCATTACTTGTGTATAACACCCAGTGCTCCATGCAATATGTGCCCTCCTTGTGTCAGACTAGTTCCCTGGCAGATATTTGTGAAGTTTAAACTACGTTTCTTATTTTACTTCCAGTTTCATGAAAAACCAGTCTAAAACTGGCTAAAGTGAGGATTTAGTCTATCTAACACGTACTAACTGTGTAGTCTGAGTCAATGATCCTAGCAGCCATTTGCTTCTAGATGAACTGCATAGATATGTACCAAAATCAGACCTTGGGATTTTACTGGGAGAAAAATCATTGAAAAATGCACTCTTGGTATCTCTGTAAGAGACAGAGGTCAGGACTTTTAGTCTCAAATACTGACCCCAAATCTGATGCCCCTCTTAGTAGTGTTAAAGTCTTCATGGAAAGCAAATCAGTTCTATGATCCTATGGTTAGGTCCTGAGCCCTAAGATAGTTTCTAGTATGCTAAAATTTCTGGGGTATTCAGAACAGGTCTGACATCCCTAGGCCTAGTTGCTAGTTATTTGAACTCCAGGGCATCTCTAGAATAAGCCAGTTTCTTTCTTTTTTCTTTTTTTCTAAAGATTTTATTTATTTATTTATTTGACAGAGAGAGAGACAGCTAGTGAGAGAGGAAATACAAGCAGGGGGAGTAGGAGAGGAAGAAGCAGTGTCCAGTGGAGCAGGGATCCCCATGCGGGGCTTGATCCCAGGACTCTGGGATCACACCCTGAGCCAAAGGCAGATGCTTAACGACTGAGCCACCCAGGCGACCCTAGAATAAGCCTGAGGCTAAAGGTTCTTGCAAAAATCAATTTGACAGGCCTCCCCCATATCTAGACTCCTGGAGATTTCTATAATTTTATAACAACTTCTCTCCTACATAGTTGCAAATTGAATAGTGATTTGACTCCAAGAGTTTTCCATCATTTTTATTGTGATTGCCTTTAACATTGGCTACATACAGAACTTTATTAAATATGTGCACTGCAGCAGTATAAAAGACACTGTCCTTGTTTCTGGAATTTACACTCTTAAGAATTACATGTATCTGCTTAACTCATTACCCTTCCAGAACTCTGTGCAGGGAAAGTGTTTGTTACACTGTTTTAAATTTTTATTGGAGGGAAGCCTGGGTCGCTTAGTCAGTTAAGCATCTGCCTTAGGCTCAGGTCATGATCCTGAGGTCCTGGGATCAAGCCCCAAGTCACACTCCCTGCTTGGCGGGAAGCCTGCTTCCCCCTCTCCCTCTGCCTTCCACTCCTCCTGCTTGTACTCTCTTTCTCTGTGTCAAATAAATAAATAAAATCTTTTAAAAAATAAAAGATAAATTTTTATTGGAACATTTTTGGTAACATTTTTGACATGTAATTCACATACCATACAATTCACCCATTTACTGTGTAATTCAATGTTTTTTGTTTATCCACACTTGTACAACAATTAGCACAATCAATTTTAGGACATTTTCATCACCCCATAAAATGATCCCATATGCATTAGTGGTTACTCTCCATTTCCTCTGCCCTCCAGTTGCTGGCAGCAATTTCTAATCTATTTTCTGTCTCTATAGCTTGGCCTATCATGTACATTTCATATGAATGGGATCATATATGTGGTCTTTTGTGATAGCTTCTTTCACTTAGCTTAATGTTTTTGAGATTCTGCCATGTTTTTGCATGTATTAGTACATCATTCCTATGTCTTTTTATTATTGAGTTGTGAGTACTTTACAGATTCTGAATACTAGATCATTACAAAATATATGATTTGTAAATATCTTCTCCCATTGTCTGGGTTGTATTTTTCACTTTCTTGATAATCCCATTCAAAGAACAAAAGTTCATAATTTTGACAAAGTCCAATTTATTTTTTTTTCTTTTGTTGTACCACGACATGGAAATACCTACATGCAAGGACTCACTCTACTTTTTCCCCCCTTAAGTTCTTATCACCATGTATGCATACTATCTAGTGTATGCAGTTATGTTCATTGTTTATTATGGTTCTTCCCACTTTGAGGTTAATTTATAAGGGCAAAATCCTTTGGCTTATTCATTCACTGATGTCCAAGAATCCTAGATGCTCATTACATACTTCTCAAATAAATGAATTTTAAATAATTTTATTAGGCTCAATTCCTAGAGGTTAGCTAGTCAAAGGAAATCTAAAACAAAGCTGAGCTCATCAAACAGGACGTAGAATGGTGATTGCTAGCGGCTGGGGGTGGAGGAAATGGAGAGATGTTAGTCAAGGGGTATACACTTCCAATTAGAAGATGAATAAGTTCTGGGCATCTAATATACAGCAGGTGACTATAGTTAACATTACTCTATTATTTACTTGAAAGTTGCTAAGCAAATAGATCTTAAACATACTCAACCACCCTCCCAAAGTTTTGAAGTGATGGATGTGTTTTTTTATTATTATTATGTTATGTTAGTCACCATACAGTACGTCATTAGCTTTTGATGTCGTGTTCCATGATTCATTGTTTGTGTATAACACCCAGTGCTCCATGCAATATATGCCCTCCTTAATAGTGATGGATGTGTTAACTAACCTTACTGTGGCAATCATTTTGCAGTATATATGTGCATCAAATCATCATGTTGTACACTTTAAACTTACACAAGATTATGAGTCAATTACATCTCAAGAAACCTGGGAGAACAAGTACATGAACCTTGGTTTTTGAACGAGGAATTGTAGCAAGATTTTCTTCCAACTTTGTACTGGCCAAATGGACCTTCAACTAGAATCAGAAGCACATGATTCTGGAGGTAGCAATTGGGTCTTTCGCCTATAGTGCTGTGGCTCACATTCAGTGCCTTAGTTTGTATGCAATGTCCATGTCTTAAAAAGATAAACTTAGCTAAAGGAGGGAACAATCATTTTTCTATTTAACATGACAGTTTGAACTTGAGGCTAGGCTGAGAGCAAATGTATCATAGGAGCTTTGAAAGCCATCTTTGGAAAACAGACCCTCTTTTTCGTGGGAATGGACCTATGGACCTATAAATATTGTTATTCTGATATTTTTTGTGATGACTCATCTAGATCCCAGAAGACTTTTCATGACTTAGCACATAATTAGAAACCTGAGCACAGGTCCATTCTTTGTAGAAAAATAGTGATTAGTCTGGAAAAAGGCTAATGCCCCAACCATATGTTGCCACCCCTCTCTAACACTTGCCATGTTGTCTGTCACAAGGAAACACAGGGACTCCGTGAGATCTGGAAACTGTGTCATAATGTAATAGTAAGAAGAGAAACGGCACTAGGAAAAACACTGGCATTACGGAGACATTACTGTCTTCCACAACCTTCATATCCATCTAACTGCTCAACACAACCCTATGAGGTAGGTACAGGTTTTTCCCACCCGTTTTACAAATGAAGAAATTGAGGCACATATAAATGAAGTAACTTATCTAAAGTCAAGAGGTAAGTGCAAGAACGGGGATTCAAGCCTGGGTTTGACTGACTTCAAACAGAATTTTCCTGTAACAGCATTATGACATTATAATTTCACTCATAGAAGTGACATCCTAATTCTCACTGTGGATGGTTTAGAGACTACGGACAATATTCTTCTTCTCTTGGAGCCTCGGTTTCCTTATCTGTACAATGAGGGAGTTGGGCCTAGAGTTGAATCTCTAAGTGCCCTTTTTTTCTGATTCCACTTAATTATCACAAAATCTTATGAGGAAAATTGGGCAAATATTATCTCCAGTTTCTGAACAAACAAATGGAAGTTCAGAGAGATTTAGGGTCTTGTATACAGTCACATACCTAATTTTTAAGAGAGTCAGACAGAACTCATGTTTCTGAACTTCTAGATTGAAGCATCAGAAGCCACTGGCTAAGGTTATGTTATCTCCTATTTCTTCTCCTTATTATGAGAAAATTCCCTCTTCCCACAAGCTAGAGTTAACATTAATTAAATAGTGCTTGAAATCCTCACATATTTTCTCAAATCTGAATGTATCATCAGTTAGAAGTTTGTTCTTATTGTTCCAGAGATGGAAAAACCCATCAACTCACACTTTTTTCCCCAAGGATTTTGATGGTAAGAATTGATGGTTAAAGCAATTGCACTACTGGGTATTTATCCCAAAGATACAGATGTGGTGAAAAGAAGGGGCACATGCACCCCAATGTTCATAGCAGCAATGTCCACAATAGCCAAACTGTGGAAGGAGCCAAGATGCCCATCAACAGACGAAATGGATAAAGAAGATGTGGTCCATATATAAAATGGAATATTACTCAGCCATCAGAAAGAAGGATTACACAACATTTGCAGCAACATGGATGGAACTGGAGGGGATTATGCTAAGTGAAATAAGTCAGGCAGAGAAAGACAATTATCAAATGGTTTCACTCATATGTGGAACATAAGGAATAGCATGGAGGACATTAGCAGAAGGAAGGGAAAACTGAAGGGGGAAAATCAGAGGGGGAGACAAACCATGAGAGACTATGGACTCTGGGAAACAATCTGAGGGTTTTAGAGGGGAGGGGGTACAGGGTGGGGTAGCGCAGTGATGGGAATTAAGGAGGGCACGTGTTGTAACCGGCACTTGGTGTTACTTGCAAATAATGAATCATGGAACACTACATCAAAAGCTATTGATGTAGTATATGGTGACTAACTTATCATAATGAAAAAAAATAGTGGTGACAACCGAATGAGTTCATTCATTCAATGCACTTTTGCTGTGATCCACCACTGTGGATCAAATGCCTCTTTCGAGATGTTTTGCCATATAATTAAAAAGATATCTTCAACTTCAAAAAAAATTGATGGTTAAAATGCATCAAGAAACTACCATTATACTAGATCATTATTTTGCATTCCCCAAGCTTGCCTGATAATCATAATCCTTGGAGAACTTGTTAAAAACACAGATTCCTACAATCCACTGAGAACTACTGACTTGAAATAAGAATATGAATTTTTATTTTTTTAATTTAAGAATATGCATTTTTAGTAAGTGCTCACAAATAGTGGATCTGAACCATGAGTCAGGGCTGATTTTTAATCAGCATGGATGACTAGTTGGTTTTTGACCAGTATATACTCTGATTGGCTAGAGCCCATGCCATACCAGTTGTTAAATATTCTGAATATCAGTCTTCAATATAGGGATCAACATGTCCATTTGACAGAAGAGGAACTAAAATTCCAGGAGAGTCCATAGCTTGTACAGATATTAATCAGGCATTGGTGGGAGGGGGAGCATGCTCATTTTCCTACAACTACAATAAGAAGTCACTGTCAAAGAGAGCAGACCACAGTCTGGAGTGTGTATTAGTCAGGATTCTCCAGAGAAACAGAAGCAGTAAGAAATATATAAATAAAGAAATTTATTTTAAGGAATTGGCTCATGTGATTGTGGGAGCTGGCAAATCCGAAATCTATAGGCAGACAGGTTGGAAACTCAGGCAAGATTTTTATGTTACAGTGTTGAGGCAGAATTTCTTTTTCCCCAGAAACCTCAGTTTTTGCTCTTAAGGATTGGATCAGGTCCACACATATTATCGAGGGTAATTTCTTTTACTTAAAGTCAACTGATTGTAAATATTAATCACATCTACAAAATACCTTCAAAACAACATTTAGACTAGTGTTCAACAGACAATTGGGCACCACAATATAGCCAAGTTAACACATAAAATTAACAATTGTATGTATGGAGGAATGGACAGTTTTAGGTCAACATAAGTTTGATACTCAAAGACAAAGTCAGCTACCTTTCTCACCAAACTGCTTATTAGAACAGGAACCTCCAGACTCAGTGACTCAATCAGATTTAAAATACATGGGGTGCCTGGGTGGCTCAGTCAGTGAAGCATCTCCCTTCGGCTCAGGTCATGATCCCAGGGTCCTGAGATTGAGTCCTGCATTGGGCTCCCTGCTCAGCAGGGAGTCTGCTTCTCCCTCTCCCACTCTCTCTCCCCTGCCCCTGCACGTGCTCTCTCTCTCTCAAATAAATAATTAAAATCTATAAATAAGTAAGTAAGTAAATAAATAAATAAAATATAGTAACTGTTGTATTGAACCATGTTGTCTCTGTCCCTGGAAGGGCAACTATTGAGGCTAGAAGCAAAGAAAGAGATCAGAGTTCTGCCTCTAAATGACCTAAAAATAAGAGATTTCCTACATTTGTCATATCTCTGTCATTTAACAGTTTCTTCATCTATAAAATGGCGATAACAATTGTATCTACATATTAGGGGATTTGTGAGGATAAAATTCAATATACATAAAGTGCTTAAAACAGTATTTTGCAAATAATAAGCACTATAAAAATGTTACCTGTTTTACTAGTGTTTTTGTTGTTGGCAGCACCAGCACCAGCAGCTTCCTAGGTAGAGCCCTCTACAATAGATTGAAGTCGTAAGTTTGTATTCAAGACCTCTTTTGATATTGGCCTGTTCTTGATTCTAATGGCAGCACCTATAGAAACCTTGGAGAGGGTTAACCCCTCTCTTCCATATCGGCATCAGCTATTCCCAATAAACATATCACATGAGTAAAAACAGTATGATGGTCATTTTAAAATAAGACAAGCAGGTCTCCTTGCTTATGCCTACTCCCTTCTGTTTTACCCCATGACCAACCTCATGCAGAAAAATTCTGGAGTCTCCAAAGCTGCCCACCCAATAGCTCTATATTGCCCACATAAACTGACACCCCCTTTTCTTTCCCTCTCCTCACCCAAACCCTATGAATTAAGTAACACTATGCTCAGCAAACTAAACCTCAAAGAGTTAAAGGGACTTGCCCAAAGCCACCCAGTTAATAAATAGTAGAGCAGATATTTGAACCCAGATATGTGGGACTCCAAGCCCGTGTTCTGTTCACTGCACATGAATACATCCCAATATATCCATGGCTTCAAATGACTTAACTTCCCACTTATACAGAATTTGCATTTCAAAAGAAGAGTCCTGTAGAAGCAAAAGGCATGAATCAAAAGGAAGGAATTTCTTTTAATTAAATTGTAACTTGTTTAAGATTTGGAAAGAATTGTGATGAAGATGGACTAAGAAAAAACTGGCAAGGATGGTTTCTAGGATTTTACTTTTATCCTTATCAAAAATAATTTTAGCATATATTCTTGATAATGTCATACATGAATTAATTTATAAAATTGTAATATTTAGGCAGTATGGCAAGAGAGTGATGGAGAGATTTGGAGGCAGGAGGTCTTTCAGGGATGCCTCCAAAGCATATCATTGTGTAAAGTCTAGACCTTAGACTTAAGATGGTCATCTTACTGACAAACCAACTCAGGTGGAGGCAGAAGATAAAGGAAGTTTCTTTATAGCCCTTATCTTGGGAGAAGAATGACAGGAGAGACTGTTGGACAGGCTAGTGTTAAGGTCAGGTCCCTGTAATGTTCTCTCTTTCTAGGCACGCACTCTGCCAGGCTGCAGAGAACTTGAAAGCACTTTGAATTACTTTGGGACTTGCCATATCTTAGCTAAGCTGTCAATGTGGAAAATCACAGAGTAATTATGAGTGCTTTCACTGTCCTTCTAAATTAGGCAATAAATAGGATGAATCACTGAATGAGACATCAGTACTTTTCAAGCTCTCTGCAGCATACTGAGAAAGGTAATTATTGAGTAAAAACTAAAGAGCTAGCCAAGCAGAAGGAATATATGCAAAGGGGAGGGAACTTAGAACAAATACTACTTTTAAATTGTTGCCATTTTGTAGATCAAGAAACATAGCAAAATATTCTAAATTTGCAAACAAACATAACTACAAAAACATCTCTCATAGCTACTCTCTTCCATCCCCTTCAAACACTGCTGCAGGGAAGCTTTTGCCAATACTGAAGGCCCCACAAAGAACTTACCTACTTTTCCTATTTACCAGACAAAAAGCACCACCAAAAACAACAGTATGGAACAGTTGGAGTATCCCCTTGCCATGAAAAATACACTCACATGCAAACACCATTTTTATAACACTGTCCGCCTACTCAGAAATTTAAACTTGTTCCCTTTGCCCACTACATCAAGTCTAAGTTCTGCAATTCTTTGACTTTAGAAATGAGGTGTTTCATAATCTATTTTACTCCTATTTCCCATCAAATAAAATTCCTTTAGGGAATTCCTTGTGTTCCTATGGAGTTGAAACTTGACACTTTTGGATTTAACATTCAGTTTTAACTATATAAGTGCAATGCCAATGTTCAAGTTCAGGTTAGAGTTTGCAAATTTTGCTGAAGCACAGACTTGAAATAGCATTGCTGTGGAAGCTGATGTACAACACCCAGACTTTTAGCTAGTGTTGGCATTTTATATGCCCTCCTGCATCCACATAATAATACAGCTCTACTATTCTCCCAAATATTCAATGACATAGGTATCATCATCCCTGTTTTACAAATGAGACAATTGAAGAAATTAAATATGATGTACTCCTTCAACAAACATTTACAGGGTGGCTGTTCTGGAAAATAGGGATACAGCAGTGAACAAACCAGCACTTCTGAAGCTTATACTGTTGAAGGGTAGGAATGAAAATAATCAAGTAATCTAATAAACAAGATGATTGCAGTGAAGGAATGTTTAATGAAAAGACATCTAATGGAGGAGATAATGCTAAGTGAAATAAGTCAAGCACAGAAAGACAATTATCATAGGATTTCTCTCATCTATGGAACATAAGAACTAGGAAGATCAGTGGGGGAAGAAAGGGATAAAGAAAGGGGGGTGATCAGAAGGGGGAATGAAGCATGAGAGACTATGGACTACGAGGAACAAACTGAGGGCTTCAGAGGGGAGGGGGGTGGGGGAATGGGATAGACTGGTGATGGGTAGTAAGGAGGGCTCGTATTGCATGGTGCACTGGGTGTTATACACTACTAATGAATCATGGAACTTTACATCAAAAACCAGGGATGTACTGTATGGTGACTAACATAATATAATAAAAAAACATTAAAATATTAAAAAAAGAAATCTTCTGCAAAAAAAAAGAAGTGGGAATGAAGCATGAGAGACTATGGACTCTGAGAAACAAACTGAGGGCCTCAGAGGGAGGGGAGTGGGGGAATGGGATAGGCTGGTGATGGGTAGTAAGGAGGGCACGTATTGCATGGTGCACTGGGTGTTATACGCAGCTAATGAATCATCGAACTTTACATCAGAAACCAGGGATGTACTGTATGGTGACTAACATAATATAATAAAAAAACATTAAAAAAAGAAAAGACATCTAAAATCTTAAAAGAAATAAAAGGATGAGAAAATGACAAGATGAATGAAGACAAAATTATAATGCTAGCATAGAGTAAATCAGATACCAGAGGAATAGCTACTTCACACCAAAACACCCAGTGTAGTGAAGGAGCTCTTGAGGTGATATTGTTGAAATACAATTAATGAAACAGAATATTAAACCCACTAAACATAGCTTTTATTTTAAATAAGGTTTATGGTTATAAAATGTGTACATAGAAGTAAGATTGGAAAGATATTCACTGAATGAATATATTTTTAGAATCTACTATGTGTAAATTGCTATTCTGGGAACACTGAGAATACAGCAATGACAAGAAAGACTCAGAGAACTTTCTGCCCTCCAAGAACTGAAATTTCAGTAGGAAAAGGAAAATAAGTGAACAAATACATGGATTCGATATTTCTAAGAAGCTGTAGCATTCTGAAAATAATAGAAGTGTTGCAAAGGGTTAGGCTACTTTAGATTAAATGGTCTATAAGGAATATCTGAGGGGATAGAATTTGAGCTGAGACCTAAAATGAAAGTGTTCAGTCATGCAAAGATCTTGAAAAAGCACCCCAGAATGACAGAACAAATGAAAATCTCTGAAGAGGAACTGAGTTTTCCATGCGCTAAGAACTGAAAGAAAATGCATGCGACTGGGATAGTGTGAGTGAGGGGTATGGTATTAATTGGGATAAAGATGCAGGGGTCAGATTATGTAGGGTTTTGTAGGTCATCATAAGGAGTTGGTTTTAAGTAAAATGGGAAGCCACCTCAGGGGGGTTGAAGCAAGGGAGTGATATAATCTTATTGAGGATTTTAAGGACCATTCTAGTTGATGCATAGAGAATGTTTTGTAAGAATGGCTAGAGTAGATGCAAAGAGAGAAGTAAAATATATATTGCAGGAGTTCTGGTCCTGGGTGACATGGAGTGAGCATGTTTTACCCTGTCTGTCTCACTGAATACAACTACAGAACCAGACTGAATATAGGGGCAGGTATTTGAGGTCTCTGAAAAGTAAACAGCAGAAGTAAAGAACACTAGAAGTAGAATCACCACCTTATCAACAGTGAGTTTACCATATTTTAAACTTTTCTTTTTCCTTTGTTATCTCCTAGTTTGAACCCAACATAGGCGAAAACACAGAAGTGGGTACGGTGACATAGACAGCTCCAGAACTCCTCTAGTACTGTCTCAGGGATCAGAAAAAGTAACTCCTAGTTCTCAGAGGGAGTACAGAGCTTTTTATCTGCTATCTGCTTTTTCTGTTGTTCTTCTCATGCCCCAAACCCCAGGAAATCCTGTGGTAGAAATGGCAAAACCTCAAGAGCCAAAACTCGGAGGGAAGGGAACATATGCATTTGTTGGAGTTGTAGTTCCAAGAGGGTAGGGTGAATCTGAGTTAACTTTTTTCTCTCTCTGTCTTCCATTTCCTGAGCCAGGAGATGGGCCCAGTTACAAAAGTTTATGACAGAGAATGACAAACAAAGGTAACTACCAAGTTGCTGGCTAGAGGACCAAAAAGGGGAGACATAGGGAAACAGAAAGTCTTGGGAAAGTTGCAGAGAGGAAGGACCTTGGGAAAGTGCTCTATAAATTAGTTTATGAATTCAGGGCTCTCACTTGAGCTGTACATGCATGGGTCTGATTTTAATTAGCCTACCAAAGATTTTGAGACCTGAAGTAACTGATAGACCACTGCCTAGGACCCAGACTGGCCACTGAGTGATACAACCACAGGATGGATTCAAATAACACTACAAAGCCTTTGAAAGCTTAACTGCTATTGGAAATACAACCGACAGAGGCAGATTGCAACTTGGGGCCAGAAGTTAATCAGGTCAATTGCTTGCTAAAACAAAATGTCAACATTCTTCATAGAATTTAGAAGAGGCCTGTAGTCTCATAGCAAAATATTTAAAATGACAGGACAAAATCCAAAATTATTAGGCATATGAAAAACCATAAAAATTTCAAGTTGCATGGGAAATAAACAGACATGAAAACAAAGATGACAGAATGTTGGAATCATCATACCAATACAGCTATTATAAAAAGGCTTGAATAAGCAATTTTGAACATTCTTGTAACAAATGTTAAAACACAAATTCTCAAGGTCGTAACTCCTTGTGATTATGCTATATTATACAAAACTCCATCTTGTTAACCCATTTGCTCTCTTTCTTCCTTTTGAAGAAGCAAGTTTCCATATTGTAAGAGAACCATGTAGTAAGGAACTTCAGGTGGCCTCCAGGAGCCAAGCATGTTTTCCAACTGACAACCACTAAGAATCAAAGGCTCTCAGTCTTGCAGACAAAAGGAAGCACATTCTAACAACCTAAGTGAACTTAGAAGCAAACCCATTACCAGTCAAGCTCCAAGTGAGAACAGAGCCCTGGCCAATACCTCAATTAAAACTGAAGCAAGGATCTAGCTAAGCTGTGCCAACTTCTGATTGACAGAATATGTAAGATAGTAAGTTTGTGTTCCTTTAAGTCACTAAGTTTGTGTTGTGGTAATTTGTTACATAGCAATAACTAATACACTTAACAAAGGTATAGAAGCTGTTTCAAAAACCCACTCATTGAATACTACATCAAAAACTAATGATGTACTACTATATGTTGGCTAATTGAAATTAATTAAAAAACCTCACTCAAATGGAAATTTTAGAACTGAAATTCGCAACAACAGAAATTTTAAGAAAGCATAACTGGATGGATGCAATAGCAGAATGGAGATGACAGAGGAGAGAGTCCGTGAACTTTAAGATCAATCAATAGAAATTATCCATTCTGGAAAACAGAGAAAAATTGAAAAATAGCTAACATAGCTTTAGGGACTTGTGGATCAATAACAAATGGTAAAATATTTGCATCATCAGAGGTAAGAAAGAGGAATGTACTGTTAAAAAAAAGGAATGTGCTGCTAAAAAAAAGTATTTGAAGAAATAGTGGCACAGAATTTCCCAAGTTTGGCAGAGATATAAACCTACCAATTTAAGAAGCTAAGTGAATCCAAACTAAGATAAACCAAAAGAAATTCATGCCAGGAAACATCCTAATGAAATTGCCAAAAACAAAAGACAAAGAAAAAATCTTGAAAATAGCCATAGAAAATATACCTATTATATATAATGTGTAAAACGATTCAAATGACATTAGATTTCTCACTAGAAACCATGGCAGGCAGAAAGAAGTGGCAAAATTTTTCAAGTACAGAAAGAAAAGATCTGTCAATTCCAAATTCTACATCCAGTGAAAATACTGTTCAGTGGGCAAAGAGTAAAATAAAGACATTCCCAGATAAAGTAAATCTAAGAGTATTTATACCCAGCAGATAATGCCTTAAAAGAATAGTAAAAAGAGGTTTTTTAGACAGGAAGAAAATTTAACCAAAAGGAAATGTGGAACAGCAGAAATGAAGGAAGAACAAAAGCAACAATAAACATCTGGGTAAATATAATAGATTATTTTTGTCCTCTTGAGTTTTTAAAAATTATAGTTGATAGCAAAAATTATAAAAATGTTTGATGGATTTTCAATATATGTAGATGTAATATATAAAATAATTACAGCATGAAGAAGGCAAGGTAAATGTACCTATTAAGTAACAGTTTCAACATCCCAAATAGAGTGGTAAAATATTACTTTTAGGTAGACTATGAAAGTTAAGTATATGTTTTTAATTCCCTAGAGCAAGGTTCATCAAGTTTGGGACTACTGACCAAAACAATACATTGGGTTTTTTTCTTTTCTTGTTGTGGTAACATACAAATAACATAGAATTTACCATTTTAACTATTATAAAGTATACAAGTCAGTGGCATTTACTACATTCAAAAGGTTGTACAACCATCAACTCTATCTTGTTCCAGAACATTTTCATCACCCCAAAAGGAAACCCTATACCAATTACATTCTACATTGTCTTTTTCCCCTAGTCTCTGGTAACCACTAATATAGCTTCTGTCTCTATAAATATACCTTTTCTTGATATTTTGTACAAATGGAATCATACACTATCTGGCCTTCCATGCCTGACTTCTTTCAATTAGCAGAATGCTTTTAAGGTTTATCCATGTTGTAGAAAGTATCCATACTTCATTTTTATGGTTGAGTAATATCCTATTGTATGGATATATCACATTTTGTTTATTCATTCATCAGTTGATTTCCTGTTGTGCATAGTGCTGGTATGAACATTTGTGTACAGATTTTCCCTTGAACATCTATTTTCAATTATTTTGGATATAAAACCAGGAGTGAAATTGCTGGGTTATATGATAATTCTATATTGAACTTATTCAGGAAACTCCAAACTGTTTTCCAAAACAGCTGAACCATTTTATATTCCCACCAGCAATGTATAAGTGTTCTAATTTCCCCATATCCTTTTCAAACTTAATATTTTCCATTTTTTATATTATAGCCACCCCAGTAGGTGTGAAGTGATATCTCATTGCAGTTTGATTTGTATTTTCCTAATGATTAATGATTGTCTTCATCCGTTTAAGCTGCTAAAACAGAATTCCATAGACTGAGTGGCTTATAAAAAAACAAATTTATTTCTGACAGCTCTGGAGGATAGAAAGTCTAAGATCAAGATGCTGGCAGATTCAGTGTCTGGTGAGAGCTTCCTTCCTCCCTCATAAATGGTCAACTTCTTACTGTAACCTTACATAGTGGAAGAGATGAGGGAGCTCTCTGGGGCCTCTATTATAAGGGCAAGAATTCCATTCATGAAGGTCTACCCTTGTGACTTAATCACCTCCTAAAGGTCCAGCCTCCTAGCATAGTTACATTGGGGGTTAGGTTTCAACATATGAATTTAGGGGGGATATAAACATTCAGTTTATAGCAGTGATGTCAAACATCTTTTCATGGACTTACTAGTCATTTTTATGTCTACCTCAGAGAAATGTCTATTGAGCTCTTTGCCTGCCGTTTAATTGGATTATCTTTTGTAATTCAGTTGTAAGACTTTTTATATATTCTGGATACTAGACACATGTCAAAACTATGATTTGCAAATATTCTTTTCCATTCCAGGAGGGTTTTTTTATTCTCTTGATAGTGTCTCTTAATGCACAAAAGTTTTTAATTTTGATGAAGCCCAATGTATTTTTTTCTTTTATTCCTTATACTCTTGGTGAAATATCTAAAAAACTATTGCCAAATCCAAAGTCATGAAGACTTACTTCTAAATATTCTTCTAATACTTTTATAGTTTGGGGTCTTGTATTTATGAATTTGATCCATTTTTAATTAATTTTTGTATATAGAAGAAGGATCCAACTACATTCTTTTGCATATGGATATCCAGTTTTTTCAACATATTTTTTAAAAAAGACAATTCTTTCCCAATTGCATGCTTTTGGTGCCCTTGTCAGAAATCAATTGACCATAGATGTATGTATGGGTTTATTTCTGAACCCTCCATTCAACTCCATTAATCTATATGTCTATCCTTACGCCAGTTCACACTGTTTTGATTCCTGAAGTTTTATACTAAGTTTTGAAATTGGGAATTGTGTATCCATCTACCTGATTTTTCTTTTTCAATATTTTATTTAAGGTCCCTTGCAATTATATATAAATTTTAGGTTGAGATTTTCCATTTCTTCAAAAGAGGTAATAGGTACTACCTCATATCCGTCAATCATTTTCAGGAATATTGCCATTTTGACAATACAAAGTCTTCCAATCTATTAACACAATATTGCTCTCCATTTTTTTTGTCTTCTCTAATTTCTTTTTTTTAAAGATTTTATTTATTTATTTGACAGAGAGACACAGCCAGCGAGAGAGGGAACACAAGCAGGGGGAGTGGGAGAGGAAGAAGCAGGCTCCCAGTGGAGGAGCCTAATGTGGGGCTCGATCCCAGAACGCCGGGATCACTCCCTAAGCCAAAGGCAGACGCTTAATGACTGCACCACCCAGGCGCCCCTTCTCTAATTTCTTTTATCAATGTTTGTAATTTTCTGTTACCAGTACTATAAGTCTTTTTTGTTAATTTATCCCTAAGTATTCCATTCCTTATAATGTCATCATAAATGGAATTATTTTTTTTCTTCATTTCTTATTTGGTTGTCATTGCTGGGGTAGAAAACTACAACTGATGATTATGTATTGATTTTGTATCTTACAGCTTCACTACATATTTTAATTAACTCGAATAGTGTGTGTGTGTACATGTATTCATCAGGATTTTTTTTCTCATTAAACTTTTGTGTTTTAATGGCTCTCAAAATTCTGTGACAGATTTTTGGTCAAGTTTTTTCCATTAAAAAGTACTGATTTTAAAAACTAATAACTTAAAACTGCACACACATGAAAAAACAAATGGTACACAAAACATTTTCCTTTCCTCCTGAAGGTTTTATGATGCATTGTTATCATTAGCCAGTCTCTTACTATTAAAGTTAAATGGCCAATTGACACAAATAGTTCTGAGACTGTTCTTCCACCGCTGATTAAGACTGGGGTGGCAGGTATTGGGGACGATATTCATTTAGCCTTCTGAGCTTTCTGGGCAGACTTGATGACCTTGCCAGCTCCAGCTACCTTCTTGTCCACTGCTTTGATGACACCCACAGCAACCGTCTGTCTCATGTCACGAACAGCAGAACGGCCCAGAGGAGGATAGTCAGAGAAGCTCTCAACACACATAGGCTTGCCAGGAACCATATCAATGATGGCAGCATCACCAGACTTCAAGAACTTGGGGCCATCTTCCAGCTTTTTTCCAGAACGATGATCTATCTTCTCCTTCAGCTCAGCAAACTTGCAAACAATGTGAGCTATGTGACAATCCAGCACAGGTGCATATCCAGCACTGATTTGGCCTGGATGGTTCAGGATAATCACCTGAGCCATGAAGCTAGCTGCTTCCATTGGTGGGTCATTTTTGCTCTCATCAGCCACATTGCCATGACGAACATCTTTGACAGATATGTTCCTGACACTGAACCCCACCTTGTCCCCAGGAGGAGCCTCACTCAAAGCTTCATGGTGCATTTCAACAGACTTTACTTCTGTTGTAACATTGACTGGAGCAAAGGTGACCACCATGCCAGGTTTAAGAACACCAGTCTCCACTCGGCCCACAGGGACAGCACCAATACCACCAATTTTATAGACATCCTGGAGAGGCAGACACAAGGGCTTCTCAGTAGGACGAGTTGGTGGCAGAATGCAATCCAGAGCTTCAAGCAGTGTGGTTTCACTGGTGTTCCCATCTTTATGGGTGAATTTCCATCCTCGAACCGAGGCATGTTAGCACTTGTCACCATTCCAACCAGCAACTGGCACAAATGCTACTGTGTTGGGGTTGTAGCCAATTTTCTTAATGTAGGTGCCGACTTCCTTAACAATTTCCTCGTATCTCTTCTGGCTGTAGGGTGGCTCAGTGGAATCCATTTTGTTAACACCAACAATTAGTTGTTTTACACTCAGTGTGTAAGCCAGAAAGGCATGCTCACGGGTCTGCCCATTCTTGGAGATACCTGCTTCAAATTCACCAACACCCCCAGCAACAATCAGGACAGCACAGTCAGCCCGAGATGTGCCTGTGATCACGTTTTTGATAAAGTCTCTGTGTCCTGGGGCATCAATGATGGTCACATAATACTTGCTGGTCTCGAATTTCCACAGGGAAATATCGATGGTGATACCACGTTCATGTTCAGCTTTTAGTTTATCCAAGACCCAGGCATACTTGAAGGAGCCCTTTCCCATCTCAGCAGCCTCCTTCTCGAATTTCTCAATAGTTCTTTTGTTGATCCCACCACATTTGTAGATCAGATGACCAATACTGGTAGACTTGCCCGAATCTATGTGTCCCACGATGACGATGTTGATGTGAATCTTTTCCTTTCCCATTTTGGTTTAGGTTGAGCGGTGGTTTTCACACCTGTGTTCTGGCAGCAAACCCATTGTGAAAAAGCCATCAGGATTTTTTATGTATAAGATCATGATGTCTGTGAATAGAGATAGTTTAAATTTTTTCTTTTCAATTTGGATGTCATTTTTTTTTACTTGCCTAATTCCTCAGGCTATAACTTCCAGTACAATGTTGAATAGAAGTGACAAGTGCAGGAACACTCTTTTATCCCTGATATTAAAGGGAAAACTTTCATACTTTCACCACTGAGCTTATTGAGTCTGATCTTAAGTTTTTTTCTTAAATGCTCTATATATTGTTAAGGAAGTTCCCTCCTATTATTTATTTTTTTGAGTTTTTTATCATAAAAGGATGCTAGATTTTGTCAAATGCATTTTCTGCATCAATTGGGCTGATCATGTATTTTCCCCTTTTATTATATTAATGTGGTTTTACTGATTATCATATATGAAATCACTCTCCCATTCCTGAGATACATCCCTCTTGATCCTAGTGTATAATCCTTTAAGTATGCTGCTGGATTTGGTTTGTTAGTATTTTGTTGAGGAGTTTTGCTTTTATATTAATTTGGGATATTAGTCTGTAGTTTTCGTGTAGTATCTTGGTCTAGTTTTATTTTCAGGGTAATGCTGACCTCACAGAATGAGTTAGGAAATATTTTCTACTTTTTGGAAGAGACTGAGAAAGATTTGTGCTAATTTTTAAAAATTTTTAATTTTTTTTGGAGGGGGAGACTTTATTTTTTATTTTTATTATATTTTTAATGTTTTTATTTTAATTCCAGTTAGTTAACATACAGTGTTATATTAGTTTCAGGTGTACAATATACTAATACAACAGTTCCATGGATCCCCTGTTCTCATCACAAGTACACTCCTTAATTTCCACACCTATTTCACCCACCCCCTCCCCTTCCTTCTGATAACCATCAGATTGTTCTCTATAACTAAAAGTCTGTCCCTTTCTTTGACTCTCTCATTTTTTCCTTTCTTGTTTTGTTTCTTAAATTCCACATATGAGTGAAGAAATCATGTGGTATTTGTCTTTCTCTGACTGATTTATTTCTCTTGGCATTATATTCTCTAGTTCCAACCATGTCATTGCAAATGGCAAGATTTCATTCTCACTTATGGCTGAATAATATTCCATTATATATATAGCACTTCTTCTTTATCCATTCATCAGTCACTGAACACTTAGACTGCTTCCATATCTTGGCTATTGTAAATAATACTGCTGTAAACACAGGGGTGCATATATCCCTGTGAATTAGTGTTTTCTATTCTTTGGACTGCTAGATCATAAGGTAGTTCTATTTTTAACTTTTATAGGAAACTCCATACTGTTTTCCACAGTGGCTGCACCAGTTTGCTTCCCCACCAGCAGTACAAAAGTTTTCCTTATTCTCCACATCCTTGCTACTACCTGTCCTTTCCTGTGTTCTTGATTTTAGCCATTCTGACAGGTGTAAGGTGATAGCTCATTGCAGTTTTGATTTGCATTTCCTTGATGATAACTCATGTTGAGCATCTTTTCATGTGTTTGTTGGCCATCTGGATGTCATCTTTGGTGAAATGTCTGTTCATGTTGTCTGCCCATTTTTTTAAATGTTTTTTTATTATATTATGTTAGTCACCATACAGTACATCCCTGGTTTCTGATGTAAAGTTCAATGATTCATTAGTTGCATATAACACCCAGTGCACCATGCAATACATGCCCTCCTTACTACTCATCACCAGTCTATCCCATTCCCCCACCCCCCTCCCCTCTGAAGCCCTCAGTATGTTTCTCATAGTCCATAGTCTCTTATGCTTCATTCCCCCTTCTGATTACTCCCCCTGTCCATTTTTAATTAGATTATTTGGTTTTGGCTGTTGAGTTTTGTAAGTTATTTATATATTTTGGATACTAACCCTTTATTGAATATGTCATTTGCAAACAACTTCTCCCATTCTGTAGGTTGCCTTTTAGTTTTGTTGATTGTTTCCTTTGCTGTGCGGAAGCTTTTTATTTTGATGTAGTCCCAATAGTTTCTTTTTGCTTTTGTTTCCCTTGCCTCAGGAGACATATCTAAAAAATTGTTGCTGCAGCCAATGTCAGGGACATTACTGATTGTGCTCTCTTCAAGGATTTTTATGGTTTCAGGTCTCATATTTACCTCTTTCATCCACTTAGAATTTATTTTTGTGTGTGGTGTGAGAAACTGACCCAGTTTCATTCTTTTGCATATTGCTGTCCAGTTTTCCCAACACCATTTGTTGAGGAGACTGTCTTTTTCCCATTGGACATTCTTTTCTGCTTTGTTGAAGGTTAATTGACCATAAGCTTGTGGGTTCATTTCTGGGTTTTCTATTCCATTCCATTGATCAATGTGTCTATTTTTGTGCCAGTATTATACTGTTTGATTACTACAGCTTTCTAATATAACTTGAAGTCCAGAATTGTGATGCCTCCAGCTTTGCTTTTCTTTTTCAATATTGCTTTGGCTATTCAGGGTCTTTTGTGGTTCCATGCAAATTTTAGGATTCTTTGTTCTAGTTGCATAAAAAATGCTGGTGGTATTTTGATAGGGATTGCATTAAATGTGTACATTGCTTTGGGTAGTATAGAGCTTTTAACATTATTTGTTCTTCTAATCCATGAGCATGGAATGTCTTTCCCTTTCTTTGTGTCATCTTCAATTTCTTTCATCAGTGTTTTATAGTTTTCAGAGTACAGGTCTTTCACCTCTTTGGTTAGGTTTATTCCTAGGCATTTTATTATTTTGGGTGCAATTGTAAAAGGGATTGTTTTCTTAATTTCCTTTCTACTGCTTCGTTATTGGTGTGTAGAAATGCAACAGATTTCTGTACATTGATTTTGTATCCTGAGACTTTACTGAATTTGTTTATCAGTTCTAGCAGTTTTTTGGTGGAGTCTTTCAACTTTTTCTACATAGAGTATTATATTATCTGCAAAGAATGAAAGTTTTACTTCTTCCTTACTGATTTGGATTTCTTTAATTGCTTTTTGTTGTCTGATTGCTGTGGCTAGGACTTCCAGAAATATGTTGAATAAAAGTTGTGAGAGTGGACATCCTTGTCTTGTTCCTGATCTTAGAGGAAAATCTCTCAGTTTTTCTCCCATTAAGGATGATGTTAGCTGTGAGGTTTTCATAGATGGCCTTTATTATGTTGACGTATGTTCACTCTAAACCTATTTTGTTGAAGGTTTTTTATCATAAACGGATGTGGTACTTTGTCAAATGCTTTTTCTGCATCTATTGCAATATCATATGGTTCTTTTTTTAAGATTTTATTTATTTATTTGACAGAGAGAGAGAGAGAGAGACAGTGAGAGAACAAACACAAGCAGAAGGAGTGGGAGAGGAAGAAGCAGGCTCCCAGCGGAGCAGGGAGCCCAATGTGGGGCTCGATCCCAGGACCTGGGATCACGCACTGAGCCGAAGTCAGATGCTTAACGACTGAGCCACCCAGGCGCCCTGATCATATGGTTCTTATCCTTTCTCCTATTGATGTGATGAATCACATTGATTGATTTGTGACTATTAAACCACCCTTGCAACCCAGGAATAAATCCCATTTGATTGTGGTGAATGGTTTTTTTTAATGTATTGTTGGATTTGGTTTGCTAGTATTTTATTAAGAAATTTTTTGCCTATGTTCATCAGGGGTATTGGCCTATAGTTCTTTTTTTCACTGCTTTCTTTGTCTGGTTTTGGTAGTAGGGTAATACTAGCCTCCTAGAATGAATTTGGAAGTTTCCCTTTTCTATTTTTTGGAATAGTTTGAGAAGAATAGGTATTAACTCTTTAAATGTTTGGTAGATATGCTGTGAAGCCATCTGATCTGGACTTGTGTTTTTGGGAGTTTTTGGATTACTGACTCAATTTCTTTGCTGGTTATTGGTCTGTTCAAATTTTTTATTTCCTCCTATTTCAGTTTTGGGAGTTTATACTGTTTTATGTATTCAGGTGCTCCTATGCTGGGTGCATAAATATTTACAGTTGTTATATCTTCTTATTGGATTTCCCCTTTATTATTCTTTCTCTTTGTTATAGTCTTTGTTTTAAAGTCTAGTTTGTTTGATATAAGTATTGCTATTCTGGCTTTCTTTTGATGTTTCTCCATCCTGTCACTTCAATCTGCAGCTGTCTTTACATCTAAAGTGGGTCTCTTGTAAACAGCATATAGATAGGTCTTGTTTTCTTTTTTTTTAATCCATTCTGTCACCCTATATCTTTTCATTGGAACATTTAGTCCATTGACATTCACAGTAATTATTGATAGATATGTATTTATTGCCATTTTATTACTTGTTCTGTGGTTGTTTCTGAAGATTTCCTCTGATCCTTCCCTGTCCTTCTCTTTCATGTTTTGTTGATTTTCTTTAATGATATAATTGGATTTCTTTCTCTTTGTTCCTTGCATATTTATTAATGGTTTTAGATATACAGTTACCATTAGGTTTGAATATAACCTCTTCTGCATATAGCAGTCTATATGTAATTGATGGTCATTTAAGTTTGAACCCATTCTTTTTTCCTTTCCTCTCTACCTTTTAGGTATATGTTATTATATTTTATATCCTTTTCTTGTGAGTTCCTTGACTGATTTTTTTATAGAAATATTCATTTTTACTGCTTTTGTGTTTTTCCTGCCTTTATGCTGTCACTTTTGGTCTCTCCTTACCACTCAAATGGTCCCCTTTATTATTTCCTGCAGGGCTGGTTTAGTGGTCACAAACTCCTTTAGTTTTTGTTTGGGAAACTCTTTATCTCTCCTTCTATTCTGAATGATAGTCTTGCTGGATAGAGTACTCCTGGCTGCAGATTTTTCCCATTCAGCACTTTGAATCTATCATACTACTCCCTTCTGGCTTGCTAAGTTTCTGTTGAAAAAATCTCCTGCTAGCCTTATGGACTTTCCCTTGTAAGTTGCTGACTTCTTTTGTCTTGTTGCTTTTAAGATTTTTTCTTTATCACTATATTTGCAAATTTAACTATAAAATGTCTTGGTGTCTATTTGCTTTTGTTGACTCTGTTGGGGGTTTTCTGAGCCTCCTGGATCTGGATATCTGCTTCCTTCCCCATATTACAGAAGTTTTCAGCTATTATTTCTTCAAATAAATAATCTGCCCCCTTTTCTCTCTTCTTCTTCTTCTGGAACTCCTATAATACAAATATTTTTACCTTTTATGGAATCACTGAATTCTCTAAGTCTATTCTTATTTTGCATTATTCTTTTCTCTCTCATTTATTTCAGTTTGATTACTTTTCATTACTCTGTCTACTAGGTCACTAATTCCTTCCTCTGCTTCTTCCAATCTGCTGTTCATTCCATCAGTTGTGTTTCTCATTTCACGTATTGATCCCTTTATCTCTCCTATATTCTTTATCTCTGTGTTAATGTCTTTCTCATGTATTCCACTGTTTTCTCAAGTCCAGTGAGTATCCTTATGATCATTGTTTTAAATCCTTTATGAGGCATTTTACTTATATCTATTTCACTTAGATCTCTGGTTGTGGCCTTGCCCTGTTCTTTCATTTGGGATAAATTTCTCTGTTTCCTCATTTTGTTGGCCTCATTGTGTCTGTTTTGTTGTATTAAAGTCACCTGTATCTTCTGTTCTTGAAAGTGGTAACTTTATGAAGAAGTAGTTCTGGAGTGCCCTCTGTTCACCAGAACCTGGCACTTCAGGAGAGTATCCTATGTGTATTGCTTATGCCCTGTTGTTGTGTTTGGGTCACTTTTCCTTTCAGTGCAGTTGTTGGCACTGACTCTGTGCCTGTTGTGGACTGTGCTTGCTCTCTGTGGTGTTAGTGGGACCCAGGTAGGCCAGTTCTGGGGGAGGGGATGTGCCTACCAGGGAACTTGGAAGCAGGATGGTGGTGTTAGCAAATGTGTGCTGGGCCACTAGTCCTATGCCAGAGCCCCTGAAGTACTGTAGTGGCTGGGGACTTCACAATGGGGTGGCCAGATGTGTGTGGCTGGGGCGAGTATACAGCAGTGGCTGGGGAGCGCATCTGGGCATGGTGTGGTGTTTTGGCCCAGTGTGGTTGCTGGGCACATCATACAAGTGTGGCTGGGGGTGGGTGACTTGGTGCATTGTGCAAGGGCATCTGTGGGTGCCTGGCTGGCCATGGTGCACAATTGCGGTCAAGGGTGTGTAGCTGGGCAAGACAAAAGGGTGTCTGGGGGTATACAGCTAAGCAAGATGTGGTGGATATGTGTGGCGCTCAGTGGCAGCTGTGCACCCAGCAGCTGTGTGGGGCACTTGCTAGGCTTTAACCAAATTTGCCTTGAGCCCAGGGGCAATGCCAACAGGTTTGGTGTGGGTGAGTCCTCAGGAGAACTCCTAGATGGCACACTGTCAAGGAGTTAGGTAGCAAGTGTCTGTGCAGCCCTGCCTTCTGCAGGTGTCTCTGTGCTGATGCCAGGAGGTGGGGGAGGAAAATGGCACCTATCAGCTCCTTCTTTTTTAGAGAAGTCCCCCAACATGTTCTGAAATCTGTATGAACAGATTTGTCTCCCATTTGTCCTGGGGGGTTATATCAACTACCATTTTTTTCTTGCCTGTTTCTTTAAGGGTGGCAACCCAGGTATCACTTGCTTTGTGCTGGGTGCACCCATTGCTGAGTCAGCTCACCTCCAAAGCTCCAGGTTCCAAGTCCCACTGGTCTTTACAAACTCATGGAATTCAGGCTTTCTGGTTTAAAGCCAAAGGCTACAGGGATTAGTTTTCCTTGTGTGAGCTCCCTGATGTAAGTACCCATTTGTCTGCCTTCTCCTTGCACACAGCTCCCTCCCGTGTGCATCCTTACCCCACCTTTCTGAACTTCCTAACCTTTCAGATGCAGCTGTTTCTCTGTATAAGTTGTGGAGTTTGTTCTGCCAGTCTTGAGAATGCTCTCCAGTTTATTGACTTGGATGTGGATGATGTTATCTAGTTGGAAATGTGGGACAGGGTGAGCTTAGGGTCCTCCATCTTCTCAAGCTCCTCTTTGTGTTAATATTTTAAAGGTTTGGTAGAATTCACTAGTGAAGTCATCTGGTCCTGGGCTTTTTCCTTTGGGAAAGTTTTTGATTAGTAATTAAATCTCTTTGCTTATTATAGGTCTGTTCAGATTTTCTGTTTCTCAAGTCAGTTTTGGTAGTTTCTAGTAATATGTATATTTCACCTAAGTTGTCTAGCTGGCATGCATTTCTTCATAGTATTTTCTTATAATCCTTTTTAGTTCTGTAAGGTGAGTAGTAGGCCTTGCTTTCATTTCTGATTTTAGTTATTTGCATCTTTTCTCTCTTTTTAAAATTGCTCACTCTAGCTAAAGGTTTGTCAATTTTATTGAGCATTTCAAAGAACCAACTTTTTATTTCATTGATCCCCTCTACTATTTTTCTATTATTTTATCCATTTATGCTCTAATCTTTATTATTTCCTTCCTACTACTAGCTATGGCTTCAGTTTGCCTTTTTTTAGTTCCTCAAGGTGTAAAATTACGTTATTGATTTGAGATATTTCTTATTTTTTAATGTGGGTGTTTATAACTATAAATTTCCTGCTGAGAACTGTCTTTGCAGTGTCTGCTAGGTGTTCATATGTTGTCTTTTCCTTTCCATTTATCTCTAAGTATCATCCAACTTCTCTTGTGGTTCTTCTTTAACCCAACCCATTAGTTGTCTAGGTGTGTGTTAATTGCAACATTATTTGTCAATTTCCCATTTTCTTTCTGTTAGTGATTTCTATTTTCATTCTATTGTAGTTGGAGGAGATGCTTTGTGTGATTTCAGTCTTTTAAAATTTATCGACAATTGTTTCGTGGACTAAAATATGGTCTATCATGGAGAATGTTCCATGTGTACTTGAAAAGAATAAGTATTTGGCTGTTTGGGTAGAATGTTCTGTATACTGCACGGGGCCACTTATACACAGATTTTTTTTTTTAATAAATGAAGTACAATACTGAAAATGTATTTTCCTTATGATTTTGTTAATAACATTTTCTTTTTTCTAGCTTACTTTATTGTAAGAATACAGTATATTATACATACAACATACAAAATATGTATTAATCAACTGCCTATGTTATTGGTAAGGCTTCCAGTCAATAGTAGGCTATTAATAGATAAGTTTTGTGGAAGTCAAAAGTTATATGTGGGTTTTCAACTGTGTGGGTGATCAGCACCCCAACCTCTGCATCCTTCAAAGGTCAACTGTATCTCTAGGTCTAATTGATTCATAATGTTGTTCAAATTCTCTATCTTCTTGACCTCCTTTCTAGGTGTTCCATCCATAATTAAAAGTGTGGTATTGAAGTCTCCAACTATATATTAAACTAGAACTATTTTTAAGTGAGTATATAATTTTAGTATCTTTTTGGTGTATTAACCCTTTTATCAATATATAATGTCTTCATCTCTTGTAGCAATTTTTGACTTAATCTATTTTATCTGACATGATAGCTCTCTTTTTGTTACTATTTACATGGAATAGCAATTTAAACCTTTTCACTTTTAATCTATTTTTTTCCCTTTGGATTTAAAGTGTATCTCTTGTAGACAATACATAGTTGGATCATGTTTCTTGTATCCATTCTGCCCATCTATGTCTTTAATTCAAGAGTGTAATGCATTTTACTTTTAAAGTAATTACTGGTAAGGAAGTGCTTACTTCTACCATTTTGCTATTTGTTTTCTGTATATCTTATACTTTTTGTTCATCATTTCCTCAATTACTGCCTTCTTTTGTGTTTAATTGATTTTTTAATATACCGTTTTTATCCCCTTCTCACTTCTTTTCCTGCATATTTTAAGGTTATTTTCTTAGTTAGCCTAGAGATTACAATTAACATCTAAAATTTATAACAATCTAGTTTGAAATAATACCAACTTAGCTTCATTATTACTTAAGAGCTGTTCCTATACAGCTCTGTTCTTACCCCTTTATTTTGTTATTGTCACATATTACATCTTTATACATTGTATTCCCATCAATAGATTTATAGTTATCATTTTATACATTTATCTTTGAATAATATAGAAAAAATAGGAGTTACAAACCAAAAATACAATAATACTAGCTTTTATATTTACCTACTGTGTTAGATTTCTAGGGTTGCCATAAACAAATTACCACAAACTGTGTGGCTTTAAACAACAGAAATTTATTCTCTCTCAGTTCTGGTGGCTGAAAGTCTGAAACCTGGGGGAAAGGGGTAAAGAGCTATAGTGGTTCATGAGGCTCTTTCTTCATCTCACAATCACCCTCAGCTGGATTCCATAAACAGTTTTGGACTACTAGACTGGAAGGACACAGTAAGGGCTAGGGAAGTCACACACAGGGTTTCTTCCTAATCATTTACCCATTCCTGGCTTACAAGGGGATGTGGAGAATGAGAAGACAGCAGTGTGTGTATACTCTAGGAGGGGAAAATACACTCATCTCATTGGGAGATATAAAACCTGAAAAGCAGAGAGATATGGAGTATGATGGAGGGGGTTCTGCATTCCTGTGTAATGAGGAAATTTGTGGGCTAGTGTTAAATGCATAGGTCCAGAGAATTTCCATAGGAACCACAGCCCTTCTTCCTCTCTGTGCTGCCCAGCTACTGACAGATATAATGCACATGTGTATGTATTGGGTGGAGAGGTGGGGTAGAGAAAAAAATTTCTTCCACCTGGTTACACTAAACCACCCAAATTCAGAGCCATCTACTGTTCATTGCAATGTTGTTTTGATAGGATCTTACTGCAACTAAGACATAATCAGGATGACCCTGGGGTACGATGGACACAGACTAATAGGTACTAGTGGTTTGATCTTTTCATCTATCCCCATATAATCCTTAGGCATACCTAGCCTGATATAAAGCATATATCATTCCAGTAAAGTACAATAAAATATGCTGTAGTCAAAAAAATCAATGCCAGGAATTATTTAGTTCCATTGATGCAGAAACAAAGGACTCCAAATGAATTGCTCTGTACAGGTGGCTATAGCTCCCTTCATGCTTTTATGTCTACTTTCTCCATGGTCTCAATACCAAGGTTTTTGACCACACAGTAACCATTCCCAAAAATACAAAACAGGGGTCATCTGAACCCTGGGAATCCTGGAGTTAGTCACTTTAGCTGTGAATAGGCAGAGACTGAAACAAAGCTCTCACCTGCAGTATTTGGTTACACATTCCAAGTGCAGGTAATCCCAACAGGTTTGTCATGAAGGATTCTCTAAAATAGAGTCATCCTAGTCACCTGGAGATGACTGGCAGACCCACGCTATCTAATGATTTTGCCACAACCTCACTGACAGTTTCAAAAATAATAGTATCTTCAGCTGGGTAGGTAAGGGTCTAAAAAAGGGGGAGAGAAGAAGTTAAACTCAATCTAATGTTCATTTACCATCTCACTTACCCCCCGGCCTAGCACTGTGAAGTTCTATCAGACTTACCAGCTGAGATGTCAGTAGCAGTAGCATCAGCAAAACATGGCATGATTCCACTAAGATACAATACGTAGGTAGTGCCAGAAAAGAATCCTGACAGATTATCAGCTGAACTGTCATTTTGGTGAAAAGTAGTACAGGTAATAAGCCTCTTTATACTCTGTAGCCCATCCCCCACACCCATTCTTTAAAGATTTTATTTATTTATGTGACAGAGATAGAGACAGCCAGCGAGAGAGGGAACACAAGCAGGGGGAGTGGGAGAGGAAGAAGCAGGCTCATAGCAGAGGAGCCTGATGTGGGGCTCGATCCCATAACACCGGGATCACGCCCTGAGCCGAAGGCAGACGCTTAACCGCTGTGCCACCCAGGTGCCCCTCCCCCACACCCATTCTTGAGATTATGCCTTCTAACAGGCATTATTTAAGTAGTTGATACATTTCTGGTGTGTGGGAATCCATTTGCCTCTGCCGCTCTGACCAAAATCCCCTCCCATCTTGCTTTCTGTAATATTTTTCTGTCGGCACTCCCTGGGTGAGATAAAAGCAACTAGGTTCAAGGTCAGTTTTCTGCTTGCTGAACATAAAAGCACTCAAATCCACAAAGATGAGAAAGTGATAAAAAGCGTTTAATGAGGCAACAACCCATTGTGTAGGGACACCATCTTCTTCCCCCACATTAACTCTAGTTGCAAAAAACTCTACTTGCAAATGAAATTGCATGTGGAATAGATGGAGTATAGATTGAGATTGTATATACATTGAGGGTGGAGTGCAAGTGTAAGTATGCAGATATATAGATAGATATAGATAGATATAGATATATAGAGAGAGGGAGCAAGAGAGAGAGAGCGAGAAGTATATAAACACTGGTTCTAGGTCTGTTTAAGCTTTATAGGGTGATGAGAAATAGTCTTTTATCTGTGGAACTCCATTTATATCTGTTGAACAAAAGAATGAACAGAGAAGACACGGAGCTATGAATCTCTGGGACAAGTCACAATAAAATGAGGCTTAATAGAAAAGCACTTCAGGAATGGTAGAGCAAGGACCTCCAAAAATCAATTCCTCAATAAAATCAGTGAGGACAGTGGCAAAAAAAATCAACTTTTTCAGAACTCTCGAATTAACCAAAAGCTTGCACCAATTTAAGGAGGATTTATTAAAGGAAAATGGCTGAACATCTATGAAACGAGTGAGATTTGGGACATTTTAACTTGTCCTATTCCAATCCCCCTCTCCTCAGATCCACAGTAGCCTTGAAAAATAACAGCCTGACAACTCTTGTAGTTGTGAAAATCAATATTCTAGCAGCTCCTGGAGGGGGCAGACTGGGTTGGAGTTTCCCCAAAAGTTCCATTCCTAAAGAATTGTCACAGTTTGACTTGTCTGGCAGTTCTTGGAAACACCCACTCACATGACTCATCTTTATTTGACCTGCCTAAAAGCTCACCCCATGCAAAAAGCCCTTTTTGTTTTGATAGACCTTATTTTAGAGCAGTTTTGGGTTTAGAGAAATACTGAAGAGTGAAGTACAGAGAGTTCCCATATACTGCCATTCTTTCCTCTCCCCACTCCACAGTTTTCCTCTATTATCCTCTATTATTCCATCTTGCATTAGTGTGGTACATTTTTTTTACAATCGACAAACATCTTGGTTGTTTTCAAGTTTGGGCAATTATGAATAAAGCTGCTATAAACATTAACATGAAGGGTTTTGTGCAGACATAACTTTCCAATTCATTTAAATAAATAACAAGGAGTGTGATTGCTGGATTGTATGGTGAGACTATATTTAGCTTTCAAAGGGGCTGTACTGTTTTGCATGCCCTTTCTGAACCAAGTAACCATTTCTCCCCAGACCCACCTAGGCGGACAGACTCCCACATACCCTCCTCCACTAGCAAGTTATCTCCTTCCTTCCAGAAGAACGTTTGAAGTATGTATCTGTCTCTTACTTCAGACTTGAGAAAAAAATGCTGAGGTGAAAGCAGTATTTCAAAAGAAAAGAAAATCCATAATATAACATCAGCCACAAATGACTATCCTGCCTGTGTTTTCCTTGGGTATTCTGACAACTCAAGGCTTAATTGGGGAGGGGGATATGATGCCTGGATGTCTGCAGCCGTAAGTTAGGATTCTAGCAGTATGAACTAGGAAGAGAAAGGCTGTAGTGGAGAAAATTCAGAATCAGGGGTCACGTGACTATGGGGACCAGCTCAGATGCATGCATGTGTACCTCTGTTCATATATTTTACTCATTTTTTAAATGGGTTGTTTTCTTATTTTTGAATCTTAGTTCTTTGTATGCTTTGGATACAAGTCCTTTATCTAATATGTATTTGGCAAATATTTCCTTCTTGTCTGTGGCTTGTCTTTACATTCTCTTAACAGTGTCTTTTGCAGAGCAGAAATTTTAATTTTAATGAAGTCCAATTTAGCAATTTTTTCTTTCTTAGACCATGGTTTTGGTGTTCTAAGAAGTCATCACCAGGACATCAGACAGATTTGGGTTAAGATCTGAATACCTACTCACTTGCTATGCTTTGTGACCCCAGGTAAGTCCAGAAACCTTTGTTTCCACATATGTAAAATGAGATACTTGTTCAAGCCAAGATAAAATCATGTATGAAAATCCCTAAAATATAAAACAAAATTTATGGGGGGAAAAGTCATCACCAAACCAAAGGTTACCTATATTTTCTATATTATCTTCTCAAAATTTTATAGTTTCACATTTATGTCTATAATCCATTTTCAGTTAATTTTTGTGATAGGTACAAGGTCTTTGTCTAGATTTCTTTGCATGTGGTTGTCCAGTTATTCCAGCATAGTTAGTTGAAAGATTATCCTTTATCAATTGATTTGCCTTTGCATCTTGGTCAAAGATCAGTTGACTATTTTTGTGTGGGTCTATTTGGGAGCTATTCTATTCCATTGATCTGTTCATTCTTTTACCAATACCACACTGTGTTGATTAGTGTAGCTTTAAAGTAAGTATTGAAGTTGGGCATCTATGAAAAATCACAGCTACCATCAAACTTACTGCTAAAAGACTGAATGCCTTTCCCTCTTAAGATTGGAAACAAGACTGTCTGCTCTCATTACTTCTATTAACATTGAATGGAGGTTATAGCCAAAGTAAAGGCAAGAAAAAAAAGAAGGCATCCAGATTGAAAGAGAGAAGTAAAACCCTATATTCAACAGATGACATAAACTTGTGTATAAAAATCCTAAGAAATCCACCCAAATCATTGAAGCTAATAAAGGAGTTCAGGAAGGTTGCAGGGTACAAGTTCAATGTACAAAAAACTATTGTAATTCTATATACTAACAATTAATGGTCTGATAATGAAATTTAGAAGAATTCCTTTTATAATAGTATCAAAAAGAATTAAAACAGGAATAAATTTAAAGTATAAGACATATACTGAAAAAAATGAGAAAACATTAAAAAAATTAAAGAAGGCCTAAATAAATGGAAAGACATCCCATGTTTATGGATCAGAAGACTTAATAGAGTTAAGATGGAAATACTACCCAAACTTATCTACAGATTCAATGCAGTCCCTAATAAAAAAAAAAAGCTGGTTTTGTTTCAGAAATTGAAAAGCTGATCCTAAAATTCATATGGAAATACAAGTGACCCAGAATAGCCTAAACAGTCTTGGTGAAAAAGAAAACATTTGGAGAAATTACATTTCCTAATTTCAGAACTTACGCAAAGCTACAGTTATCAAGACAGTGTTATATCCTGTTGTAAGAACAGACATATGGATCAATGAAACAAAATTGAGTCTAGAAATAAATCCTTGTATTTATGGTCCATTTTCAACCAGAGTCCCAAGATAATTTAATGGGGGAAAGATTAGTCTTTTCAACAAATGATGCTGCAGCAACTGGATATCCACAAGCAAATGAATGAAGTTAGACTTTTACCTCACACCATATGCGTAATTAACTAAAATGGATTAAATGTTACAGCTCAAATTATTACACACTTAGAAAAAGACATCGGTGTTCATCTTTATGACTTTGATTATTCAATATTTTAGATGACAACAAAAGCACAAGCAACAAAAGATGAAAATAGTTGATTTGTTTTCCAAATTAAAAACTTTCATGTTTCAAAGGACACCAAAGTTAAAAGAAAACCCACAGAATTAGAGAAAATATTTGCAAATCATACATTTGATAAGGGACTAACATCCAGAATATTTAAAAAAACCTTTTACAGCTCAACAATAAGAGCCAACTCAATTAAAAACTGAGCAAATGCAAGTTGCAAATAAGCACATGAAAAGATTCTCAACATCATTAGTCATCAATGCAATCAAAACCACAATGAGATACCACTTCACCTCCACTAGCATGGCTAAAATAAAAAAGACAATAAGAAGTATTGGTGAAGATGTAGAGAAATTGAGACCTTCATACATTGCTGGGTTGTAAGATGGCAGAGCCAATTTGGAAAATAGTTTAGCAGTTATTCAAAATGTTAAACAGTTACCAGAGGATTCACCATTACTACTCCTAGGTGTATACACAAGAGGATTGAAAACACAGGTCCACACAAAAACTTGCACAGGAACATTCATGACAGCATTATTCCTTTTTTGTTTTTCTTCCAAGTTTTTAATTCCAGTTAGTTAACATACAGTGTAATATTAGTTTCAGGTGTAGAATTTAGTGATTCAACACTTACATACAACATCCAGTGCTCATCACAACAAGATAGTGCCGTTACTCATAATTGCCAAAAAGTAGAAACAACTCAAATGCCTACCAACTGATGAACAGATAAAGATGCAGTATGTTCTACAATAGAATTCTATTCAGTAATAAAAAGGAATGAACAACACAAATGGACCTTGAAAGCATTATGCCAAATTGAATTCAGTCACAAAAAGCCAAATATTATATGATTTGACTTATACAAACACCTATAATCCATAGAAAAAGAAAGTGGATTAGTGCTTACCAGGGCCTAGGGTTGGGGTAGAGGGATGGAGATTAATGGCTGCTGGGCAAGGGCTTCTTTTTGTGGTAAAATTGATTGCAATGAATTTTGCACAAGTTTGAATATACTAAAACCCACTGAATTAAACACCTAAAATGGTGGCTTTTATGGTATGCAAATTATATCTCAATAAAACAGTTACTTTAAAAATGGGGCAAATACTTCCTGTTTCATAGTGCTGTTGGGAGAACTAACTGAAGATATGAAACTTTCTTTTACAAAATGAGGCACCCAAATATTTGGTGGAACTGAGGATAAATTTCACGTGCTTTCCAGCTTGGTCCAGAATGGATATAATATACTACCAAGGTAAATGTAACAGACCTCCAGGATAAGACTCAAGCTTAAATGTCTGCTCCTTTTGCAACCATACATTGAAGTTCTGGTCCATTCTCAGTGGAAGCTGGGACAGGTGGACTTTGCTCCCTGCTTTCCCTTTCTGGACCAAGTAACCATTTTTTCCCCAGACTCACCTGGGCAGACAGACTCCCACATACTCTCCTCCACTAACAAGTTATTTCCTTCCTTCCAAAAGAATGTTTGAAGTGTATATATCTCACTCCAGATTTGAGAAAAAATGCTGAGTTGAAAGCAGTATTTCAAAGGAAAAGAGAATCCATAACATCAGCCACAAATGATTCCATCCTGCCAGTATTTTCCTTGGGTATTCTGACAACTCAAGTCTTAATGGATAATGTAGCCAATTAACCCTGAGCCTTCCATAAAAAGATTAAGTTTCAGATGTATTCGGGACTCATAAAGCTAGGAGACCATGATTTTCTGAAAATTCTGAACACTGAGATGCTGAATTCAGAATCTGGTCCTGGGAACAAGGTCTGTCTTCAGGCCTGTTAGGTATTTGTGTCTACCCCAAGCAGGCTAGGGAAACATTTAGACTGGAAGCCCACATTTATTCTATGTCAACTTGCCACATATTACAATGATTCTGAAACTGCCTCATTCAAGAACGTAGCTGTTACATTCTATTGCAACTTGAATCATGGTTTTGAAATAATGGGGTACAAAAATAATCCTTATATACATGTTAGGAAGAATGCATCACACACACAAAGTATCACTTTCATATGTTTGTATTCATCAAGGACCTACTATGTGCCAGGCTCCAGTATTATGGAAATGGGTAAAATACAGTTGAAAATCCCAAAAGGAGCTCATCTTTTGGCAACAAATAGTTACACTAGAATGTGTTAAAGGAAAGCAAATAGTGCTATGTGAGCACAGAAGTAGGGCACCTACCCAAGTCTGGGTCGTCATGGGGACATTGAGGAAATGAATGTCTGAGCTGATTCCTAATGATATAAGATAGATGGATGAAAGGATATTTAAAAAACAGTTCCTCCAGAATAATAGAATTTGTATATTTATAGATGTATAAGATTTTGTCTAGCTGAACCAATTATTGAGAAGGGAATGGTAAGGTAAGTTAATTTGATGGATAAGAAAAATGGTGGTGGTGGGGAGGGGGGTTACATTTGGCAAATACATGCACCTACCCTAAATCAGTCCCACCCCACTGTGAATGGCCATAAGACTAGTCAAGGAGAAGTTTGGCAGGGGAAATGCCTTACTGGGCTTCCTCAAAGGAGCCCCTTGGGGAGGGCTGATCGTAGCAGTGCTGCCTTAAAAGAGAACCTCATAGAGTCTGCAGCCCCACCCTTGGAGATTAGGGTTGAGCTCCTGGCCATTGCTAAAGGGAACAAAGGAAATAAATTCCTTCCACCCATTCTCTCCCAATCCCCCAAACATTCAAGATTCTCTTTAACGACAACAACAAAAATGATTTATTTGTAACACAGCCCAGTCTCCATCACTTCAGCACAGTATAGGAGTAGAAAAGTCACACTGCAAGTGTCATTTAGTCTAAGGCAGTACTTCATGCCCCCCCCCAAACAGCAAGCCCATCTTCCCCCAGAGATCCAGCCCAGAGCCAAGTTGAACTCACAAACAGGCCAGTCCAGAATGAAGTTGGCCTCAGGCCTCAGAACATCTCACCATTTCCCCACAGCCCTTCAAGCTTCCTGGCTGCAGCCTTCTACTCCTCCACCCCCAACCAGGCCAACTCCTAGCTGCTGAGCCACCAGGGAGTTTTCTTTGTGATAATTAACAAGGATTTAAGTGTTACATAAAACAATACCCTATGAAATCCATTGTTCCCTAGAAAGCTTAAAATGACTCCCCCATACATAATCCTAATCAGCAATGACAGCTCTTCCTCTCTTCACCATAGATGCAGGTGGTTTTGAAGTGATTATCCTCTCAACTCCATATTCAAGTTTCCTATCAGCCTTATTAAAGGCTGTTCTCATTACCCTAGAGAAGGGATCCCAGATATTTTCCCCAGGTTCAGAGGCAGAGAGAAAAATCCTTGATGTCTTAGACTCCTTCTGTTTCCCTTCAAAGATTTTAGTGGAGATTATTACCTAAACATTTTTTAATACATCTGAGAAAAGTTAATTTTAGATTCAGAGGGCAGTGCAAGTACAGGAGCAGGCAGTCTTTCTGATTAGGTACCAGTTTTGAGGATACAGGAGGCAACATAGAGAAGTAAAAATCTCAGGTGGCTTTCTTAACCCAAGGTCTTCTAGAAAGCCTCAAAAGATGGATACCAGGAAGATTTCACCTTTCTGGGACTTGGTAGGACAATTCCAAAAGTTCTACCATCATGGACTGGTGACTTTTGACAAGGTCACAATAAAAAAAAAAAAAAAAAGAAAAAGAAAAAGAAAAAAAAAAAGGACAAGAAAGCTGGGTATCTCCAAAAGAACATCTTTAGGGGCTCTGACTAGTGGTCAAGATGTACTAATGTCTGGTACCAGAACTGTTTGTATAAAGTGAGGACCCTCATACATGGGGAGAAGAGACTTAAGTAACACTTAAGGCATGAAACAGAACCCACAGAATGGGTAGAAGATCAGAGGTAGAATACTTGCAGCTTTAACATTGATATTTGTTTTGTTATGTTAAACTCTTTTCCAATTTCTCAGAACACCTGAGCTAGCTTTACCTTTGCTGTCACCTGCATGTGCAGGACTGGGCAATCATATCCTCATACTCCTTGTACAAGATACTCCCATTTGCCTCAACCAAAAGGATGCTAATGGGAACATACTTATAAGGAACACAGGAGGGCTGAGGGACACTCTGGTCCACCAGCTCATTGACAAGGTTCTGGATGATGGCGTGATTGGGGGAATTGAGACCATAGTGTAGTACCCGGGGGCAGGCTCCTTTACAGTAGTTTGGGGTATATACATGGGGAGCAATAATCCAGTGATCCCAGCCCAGCTGGTGGAAGCTGACCTGGAAAGGGTGGAGGGAACACTGGTTACTTTTAGGCCCATCATGTTCCCTGGAGAGGCCAGGGACCCCAGATGTGATACTGCCTGCTTGCCGGGCCCTCCTCAAGAGAAGAGAAGAATCCCCTGCCATGAACTCCTCCAGGATTCTGGGGTGAAGTTTGGCCTTCTGAACACTTTTATGAGTGTCATTGAAATAGAGTAACAAAAAGGCAGTGTCCAAGGATGAAGTGCCATGCCACTGAAGTTCAAGAATCTCACTACCTTTTTGCTGCTGGCACATGAAGCGGAGTCGTAGAACCCTGCATCCTTTGGGATTCCAGAGCCTTTGCTGAACATGTTGTGTGATATCCATCTCTGTCCAAGCTTTAGACAGCAAGGAAGGCTTTGAGGAACCTCTTCCTGAAGGAAAGTGATTGGTTTGGCTTTTCTGGACACAGGGTTCCATGTGGCAGGAGAGATGGAAATGAGCTAGGTGGAGTTGATGGCGGTAAACCACAATGGCTCTGACTAGTTGGTATGCTACTTGGTTTGGTCTCAGAGGAAAATCCAGGGTCTTTATATGCCAGGGGCCTGCATAAGAGGGGACAAGAGCAGAGGATTAGTTTCTTACCTGCTAGCCTGAATCTCCCTCACAAATCTGCTCAGTACAAACTAACAGCTGTAAGCAGCCCTAAAAATAAAGCAAGATCATGATAATCACTATCATTTGTTGAGCATTTACTATTAGATGCTTTAAAGCATTAGCTCTTTAATCTGCAATAGCCTTATGAGATAATAATTATCACCATTTTGCTGACAAGGAAATTGAGGCTCAGAGAAGCTATGCCAGAGGACATATAACCAGGGTATGATAGAATCAAGATTGAGCCCAAGTAGGTTTCCCTTAAAAAGAAATTGTGTTCCATTTTTAGATCACTCACAGCACTAGGATGAGAAAAAAAAAACCTCAAATATGGAATTATTTTGTGTGTATGGAAGAGGATCAATCTTTATTAGACTATTAAAGGTGCTCAATTAAGAGAATTGTTGAGACATGCATGAATTAAGAATGAGTCCTCCTGTCATATCATTATACAGATGCAACTTTGAGGTAACAGTCCAATATTGGGGACTATCTATGGCCTGCCATCACTTCAAATCTGGGGCCAAGATGCCACACAATAATTTTGTTTATTTACCCCTAGTGGGAGCAGCTGTTTTGCCATTTTTACCGTTTACGTTAAGAACTGCTTCTTGAGCAGCTGTTCCTTCTTAAACCATTTTCCCCTTAACCCTCATTCTCTCCCTTGTTCATTCCTTACTGGAAATGATTCCTTATGTACTGCATTCATTGTACCACCATTCCCCTAAATACCATTTTCAACAAGGCTTTGGCCAGATTTTGTTTGCTAAGAATTCTACTAGAAGCTGAAAGCGTCTTGGTGAGTGTTTTAATCCAGACTGTAATGCTGACACCCAGTGGCCAAAGGGTTGGAAGGCCGGGCCTGCAGTGCTCTGAATTTCTGCACCCCCTCCTGGAAAAGGTCAATAGCAAAGATTACAAAAACCAGGCTTGCAGGAAAATGCCTCCTTTTATCTTCAAACATCTTATCGCTAAACATTTGCATGCTAATTTACATATTATTTACCTAACCTTCCTCCTTCACTGAATCCACAAGCTTGGATTTCAGTAGGCCTGGACTGGTCAATGTAGAAGTGCTTTAATGTCTTGAAGCATCAGGATATTTTTTCATAGTTCACATTCAACTTATGCTCAATACACCCTGAAGTTTGGGGCACTGGACATCATTCACACAAAGCCCAAGCCAGACTTGTGTCTGCTTTCTCAAGTTACTCTACACTCCCATCCTATAATCATCTTTCTAAGAGTCCCACCCATACACCTGCCCCACCCTGCCTGAGAAGAAGCCCAACCCAACCTCTAGCAGGCTGTCTGGTGAGGAACTGCCCTTTCCTTTCAGACCTTGACATCACATATTTCCTGAAGCAGGGTGGAGTGGCTTAGGATCAGAGCCAGGAAGGGTCTGCTCAGAATTTTTCAGGGAAATGGCTGACTCACACATCCTGTGTGATTGAACCTGGCATAGCTCTCCAGGCAAGTGCAATTCAGCTGGGTCATCTCCTAATGGAGAGATCTGTCCTTGTTCTCTTGTTATCCATTTCTGGATCCTTTCCAGAGTCCCTAGATGCCAGTATGTCTCACAGTCAGACCAAGATAGTGGCCTAATTCTAGGCACCCTCCTGTCTAGCCCCATATCATCTGTACAAACTTGATTTGCGCAGCTTTCTGCTACACTCAGAATGAAATCCAGATTTCTTATAATGGCCTATAAGTCCCTGCCACTCTCCACAATGCTCAATAGGTTCCGGCCATACTGATCTTCCTTCTAATCTTCAAGTCAGACAAACTTGTTTCCACCCTCCAGGCCTTTGTACACATGGTTCCCTCTGCCTCAATCAGGCTTCTCTCTACTCTTCTCATACTTAGTTTCTTATCTTACAGGTCTCAGCTCAAATGTCACCTCTTCAAAGATGCATTCCCTGACAATCCCCTGTAAAGGGAGGATTTGTTATTCTCTATCAAAACCTATTTCATTCTTTGATAGCACTTACCACAATTTGCAGTTATCTGTGTTTATTTATCTGTCTCACCCATGAAAACCATGCCTGTCTTGATCATATCTATATGCCAGCACCTAAAACAGTGCCTAGCCCTCAGTAGGTGTTAAATATTTGTTGAGTGAATCTCCACCCACCCCGAGCTATTTTCCCCTTCCTCAATCAGAATGCATGTCTGCCTCTACGCATAGTGTCCTTACTCCTTCCTCAAGGTCCAGCCAGCTCAAATATTAGCTCATCAATGAAGTCTTTCATGGTCTCCCTGCTTCCCTTTGCTGGCTTTAAGCAGTGACCTATTTCTTCTTTCATGTCCTGGGAGACCAACTGCTTATCCTTGTCAAAACATTGGTCATGCTCTAACACCATTATGTGCTTACTTATCTATCCATTCTACTTTAATGGGAGTTCCTAGAGGTCAGGGAGACAGTTATTTGCCACTTCAGACCCAACCCAAACACAGTGCCTGGTGCTCAATTAAAATCTGTTGAGTCAGCACAGCAGGATGATTAAAAGCACAAGATCTGGAGCCCAAAAACCTGGGTTTGACACCCAGCTCTACCAATTACTGTGTTACATTGAGTAAGTTACTCTGAGCCTCAGTTTCTTCATCTATAAAATGATTATGTTAATAATACCTACCTCATACACTAGTGGTGAAGATTAAGGAAGATAACGTTTGTGAAGTATTTTGCCCAATGCCTGGCACGTGGTAAACTCACAGTAAAGGTTAGCTAG
This sequence comes from Ursus americanus, assembly GCF_024610735.1. NCBI lineage: Eukaryota > Metazoa > Chordata > Mammalia > Carnivora > Ursidae > Ursus > Ursus americanus. Next base: position 80,333,264 of record NC_142164.1, read on the forward strand.
GAGAATATTTGTTATTTCATTTAAAGGGGGGAATGTAAATTATCAAAGGCCCAAAATTAATCTCACTGGGTTCCCAAGATTTCCTTGAAATTGATGGCTTTCGGCATTCTCTAGAAAGCCCTGCACTTCAGAAGCCCACTGGTGTCGTGGAACAATATGAAGATACTTTTAAAATCAAGCATGGTGGGAACAAAGAAAATTCCAAAATACCTTTAGTACCAAAAACCCAAACTAGCAACGTGGACTTAATAGAAAAACTTCTTGGTATACAAGGATATCAACGTACTATATCTAAACACTTGAGAAATTATGGAGATTTCAGAATCAGGGAGACTTAAACTCAATTCCTATCTCTGCCACCCACTGTCTATGTGAACTTTGCAAGTTATTGGACTTCTGTGCTTTAGTTTTCTTATTTTAAAAAATTAGGCTAATTGTTCCATGACAGCTAATGGTAATAGTTGTCCTTAAGGATTATACACAATAGCAGATGTTCACCTAACCAGGTATATAGACCTTCCAATATTAATTTGTTTCTGTCCATTTTTGTAAATTCCCCCAACTCAGTATCCTGTGCTCTTTTCCTTGTAAGAATACAACCACACCTGAAGAGCCCCCCCACAAGAATGCATAGAAGTATTTCTCAATTATAGTTTTTAGTGACATAACAAGCAATAAGACTTTCTTTGAAAGACAGGAGCTGACACATCATTCAGTTTTCCTGAGGTCTGGGGGAGATTCCTCAGGTAGGCCCCAAGGAAATCTGTTCTTAAATTGGGACCCTAAAGGAAAGCAGGCTTGTAGCCAGCTTCTTCCAACCTTTGAAATCCAAGCCTGAGAAGACAACTCACCCACTAAGCAATAAAGCCACTCACAGATCCCCTTTCTCTACACTCTTCCTCCCCCCCCCCATTTCTCTTCCCTCCAGGACAGTATGGTATGATAACTCACCTCTGAGAGGCCTTGCTACGTTGGCCAAAGGTCTCACCAGCCTCACCATGGTGGCCCCAATGGTGCGGTTCTCCCTAGGGTGCCCACGTGCATCAGCTGAACGCTGGTACAACTCCAGCATGTACCGCAAAGGATGTCCTAGGACCTGGGGCTTCCTCTGCTTATTGCCAGGAGCTTCTTCTAGCAGCTCCCGAATCAGGGGCAAGGAAGAGGCATCAGCCATGAGGGCATTAAAGGGCTGCCCTACCTTTGCCATTTGGACCCTCTGTTCCATATAAAGCACCAGTCCCCAAAGAAGAATTCTAAGGATGCTGAGGAGGACCATCTCGAAAGGTGTGGTGTTCAGCAACACACTCCAGCCCAAGCCCAAAGGATGTCACTCTGAGCCTTTCCTTTCACATAGGTTGCTGCATCTGGCTCCACAACCACAAAAGTTGGGGCAAGAAAAAATGAAAGGCAAGCAGGCAGACCCTATGTCGATTCCTCTAGGTGAATCTTCGGTACCAAAGGAGGTCTTCTAATTTGTCCTCTTCACATCAAGACAAACAGAAACAACAGGTGGGGCAACACAGCATATCCTTCCTGCTCTTCAGGGCTAGGAACAAAATGGCACTTACTCGGACGCTGAGGTAACCTTAAAGGAGAAGTCCATTCCAGGACCTGCTCCCTTACCTTATCCACTAGGATGAAAAAAAGCAGCCCTTGCTTGCTGTGCTCCACAGCTTTAAAGGTAGTTTCTTAATTAGTCCTTAAAGGGCCAGAGATCTCTTGCTCGCATCCCACTTCCATGTAGCACTTCCTCTAATGCAGCGTTTCCCAAAATGTGACCTGCTATTGACTTGCAATGAAATCACCTGGGGTGATTGTTAAGAATGAAGACTCCTGGGTCCAAACTAAAACATGGACTCTCTGGAGGTGAGGTCCAGAAATCTGAATCTTAACAAATGCTCCAAGAAGTTTCCATGAACACTAAGATGTGGAAACTACTGTGAGTGTGACTACTGGAAGATGCCTTAACAGTGGTTCTCAATCTTGGCTATACATTGGAGTCATCTGGGGAGCTTTAACTATTATGGATGCCTGGGAACCATCCTCAGAGATTCTGATGTAGTGGGTCTGGCTGTTACTAGGGCATCAGGATTTTTTAAACTTCTGCAGGTGATTTTAATGTGCAGTCAAGTTTGACAGCTCTGACTTAGAATTTCTGGTTTATCATAGAAGGCGTTGAGATCCTGAGTGGGCTTCATCAGAGAAATCTGGAGACAGTGAAAGGTGAATCTGTGGAAGTTGGCTGGGAGCTCATCTCACTTGACTGGTTAATGGGAGGCAGTAGGCTGGACCAGTTAGTTAAGGCTGCCCCAGACCAGGATTCTACACACCACACACACACACACACACACACACACACACACACACACACACACACACACACACACACAAGGTAGATGTTGTCCTGGCCATCTCCAAGTAGCAGCAGTTCACTGGGGCTCTAAGGAGAGGGTAAGGCAGAAGCTCAAAACATGGCTCTAGGAGGTGATGAGGCAGACATGATTTGTGGGAGGCCTTTACTTCATACCAAGAATAGCTGTGGACAGATACCACTATTGTGTAACCAGTGTGGACTTTGTAATCACACAGACCTGTGTTTGAATTGTGATTCTGCCTCTTCTCAGCTATAATTTAACCTCTCCAATGCAAATCTTTCATTTCCCTGAGCCTCAGTCTCCTTACCTGTAAAATGAAAAATAACATGTTTTATCTCCCAAGTTGTTGTGAGGATACAAGGAAATAAGCGATGTTAATTACACAAAACCTAATTAGACACATGACATATTGTTACATGCTTGACATTATTTGTTCCCTTCTTTTGTTTTTACTAATATGGCCTTAGTCCCAGCATGTATTATAAAACAAAAGGCATAGGCTAACGGGTCCTCTGGGCCTGGACTCAAACCCCAACTCAACAACCCATTAGCTGAGTGACCTTAAGCAAGGTTTCTGCCAGTCTGAGTTTCCTCATCTGTACTGCTGGCTCCTTCAAAGAGTTACTGTTGTTGTGTATTGCATTGTATACATTTGTATTGTATGCAATAATATACAAGTAAAAGATGTAAACAGATGTCATAGTAGGCAAAATCTGAACAGCCAAAACATATGAAAATACGTAATAGAAATCAGAAAAAATGCAATTAAAAACAACTTAAGATATGATTTCACACCCTCTGGATTGGTAACATATTAAAAGCCTGACACTATTAAGTTCAGGTGAGGGTATAGAACACAGGTAACTCTCTTACACTATTGGTGGGAATGTGATTTGGTAAAATCGTTTTAGAGAGTAATTTAGCATTATCTCTAGTGAGGTTGAAGATGTATAATTCAGCGATACTATTGCTAGAGCAGTAGGTTTTAGACATTTTTGTCTGTGACTCACAGGAATACATTTTACATTGCAACCCAATACAAATATAAACGCACAAACTCACACACCTCATATATACCCGAAGTAAACATTTTCTGAAACAAGACTTATCCTTACAATGTATTGGGAGGGGTAATATATCATGATGGGTAAGAACATGGCTCTGGAACCAGCATCCTAAGTTTAAATTCCAGCGCTTATTAGCTTGATCTTGAGAAAGTTACTCAACTCTAGGTCTCAGTTTCCTCATGTGTAAAATGGAAACCACAGCCACTTATTTGCTTCAATTTTCTAATTCATAAAATGAGATTAATCAAAAGACTTGCCTAATGAGATTTTTTTGAGGATTAAATGAGTTAATACAGGTAAAGCACTTAAAACAGTGCCTGGCACAAAGTATTAGACAAAGGCTAATTATTGTTACATTTGATGCAAGTTGTGCTTTCCAGAAAGCTGGATTCACCCTGATGGGCTAGTTTTGGCCTTATGAGCAATGGAGAGGCAGTCAAAAAGGCTCTCTCTCCTCCATGTCCACGCTACTCCTCCTTTCTCTCTTATCCCCTTTTCTGACTCCCCAACATTCTGTTTGGCCCTTGACCTCTGTCTGTTACCACTTTAAACTTCCTATCTTTCTATCCAACATAACCAAATAAAACAAGGTGTCAGGACAACTAGCAAAGGGTCCATATAAGGGTTTTGGGCACAGTTTTCTTTGATGTTTCAGTGGTATTACATTGGAATTACATCTGTCAAGAACATTTTTCTGGCATCTCTTAGTAGTAAAATATTGATACAGGGCCAAAAGGAATAAAAAGAGACAACATATTACATTGAAAATAACATGATTTGGGTTTGAATTGCTGGTTTTGCCATTTTTTGTCCATTGCTTAACCTCTCTAAATATCAGCTTTTGTAACGATAAATTGGAGATATTCTTTACCTTCTAGGATTGTAGTGAGATTTAAATGAGATAATCCAACACATAGATAATCCTAAATAAATGGTAAATTTTACCATAATAGCCTATGATTTTGAAGTATATGTAAAGTGTACCTGATGAAAGGAAATGTCTGCTCAGCATCCTTCTAAAGTTCAGCTGAAATTGTATTCCATTTCTCTATCCACCAGGGCTTCAGGAGATTCGCCTGATTGAATAGGTCAGCTTTCCTATTCTCAGAAAAAGATTCAATTTCTTATTTCCAAAAAAGATCTAAAAATCAACTTTATTCTTATCACCAGAATTGAAAGAACTTGACACGATTATTTCTTGGAAATGCCCCCCTGGTGAGCCCAAATGTATGCTACTGCCCCAAACCCCCAGAAGAGGGCACCAACTGTCTTTCTAGCATTATGGTTGGGGGTGGGGTGGGGTGAAAGGGCGGGTTATAGGTGATTGGAAAAGGACTTCTAAAGGGTATTTGCCAGCCCTTCTTGCTTTAGCAGGAAGCCAGTATGTGAAAACACTACTTTTATACATCAGACAGTTTAGGAAGTGATTATTAACATGACAAAAGAAGTTCTTGACATAACAGTAATGTGCTGACATACTGGTAAAATGCATGAAATTTACAAAAAAATAGATTTTTATCCAATTTTGGAGCATGTCTATTGTATAAGGTGCACATGTATAATGGACTCCTTCTTTTACATGATTATAATTCACGTTTTCTTGTAATTGTATTCATTCAACAAATATCTAATAGGCTTCTATGTGGTTGGGTCAGGTGTTAAGGGTGCAGGCCTATAGCCAGACTGCCTGGGTTCAAATTCAAGCCCTAACACTTAATTAGCTTGATAATTTTGGGCAATTGACTTAATCTCTCTGTGCCTCAGTTTCCACATTTGATAATAAGGATAATAATAGCACTACTTTAGAAAACTGCTGTGAGGATTAAGGGACTTAATGCATGTAATAAGCATACTATGTTCAAGACACTATACGAGACCCTGAGAGTACAGAAATGAATAAAACAAGTCCTCTATCCTTAGCAGTCTCAGGTACTATGCTAGGCACTGAGATTGGTTGGGGGATACCAAGATAAAACAGATAGTTTCTATCTCAAGAAGATAACAACCTTGATAGGGATATAAAAGATAGGAAACATTTCCTGTAACCATGACATTTCCTCTGATTACTATTCTGAGTCCTTGAAAACTGGACGTTTTTTTCTAGATATTTTTAAAAAATCATTTTCCATGAAACAGGGAACATGATGTATTTTATACAAATATTTATTAATTTGGTACTAGACTATAACCTTTTACACATTATGTCTCATTTTATCTTCATATTAGCTCTATGAGTTAAGTATTATCATTTCCAATTACAGGTAAAGAAATTGAAGATCAGAAAAGGAAACTTGCCCAAGGTTAAACAGCCCTCAGATGGTGGACTCTACTATGACTTGGACCCAAGTCTGGCTGACCTCAGAGCCCCTCTCTGTATCTTGTAAGTTTGGTATTTAAGCTGCCAATGAGTATTTAGCCCGTTAAGAAGACTTAGTTCCCCTATAAGGTAATCCTACAGACATTACTGAAGGTGATGCCAAAATATAAGCTCTCTGAAGTCAAGGATCGTGCCTTTCTTATTCATTATTATATTTGTAGAACAAATGGTTGTAATAGGAGCCTATCATTCTGGCAGAAATCTAGGCTGATGGGCAGACTCTGTTTGGGTGTTGTAATGTGTCCTCAGAGAAGGTTATTCTGAGTTTTGAGGTAGAAGCAAGTCTGAAACAACAACTTTCCCCTGTGCTTTCATTTCTTTTTGAAAAAAATATCATTATTACCTCTGTTAAGAAGTCCTTGTGACTCTCTCCATTCCTAAAGATGCCAGAAGCCCCAGGAAAAGAAAGGACCTGCTTTCCCATGCATGGGTACCAAGAGTCACTGCTCACACCCCTTGCAAATGGGAATTGCACCACCCTCCCTAGCCTGAAGACCAGGGAAGTTCTAACTCAACTGTAATTCAGACCCAAACTCAAATGTAGCCAAATCAGCCTTGTGTCATGGACCCTGCACTAAAACAAACTCATCAAACCTCAACAGTGTACCAAGCATTGTTTTGAGCATATGATTCCAGAACCCAGTATAACAAGGAAAACATGTCCAAAAGTCCTGAGCGTGCAGAAGACCTGTTTAGCCAGAACACAGAGAAAGAATGAGGGAAAGAATTTCAGGTAAGGATAGTATGATAGGTGGGAGCCAGAGCATTCATGGCCTTGTAAGGACTGCTGCTAGTTTTTCAGCATCTTTCTGACATTTAAAACAAGAATGCACAAATCAGAAAAAGATAACTGTTTCTGGATGGACACAGCTCTATGGTTTAGCAAGCAGAGCATGGGAGGGATTTCAACTCCCTTGACAAGGCACTTTATGTAGTATACTAACTGCACAGCTATTTGAGACTGCCCTATTTGTAAGATTTTTGGCCTTCTCTGTGCCTTAACCACACTGGATTTCTGGTTATCTTTCAGTTTTTCCAACAAACCACACTATTTTTGCCTCAAGGCCTTTATATATACTGTCTCCTTTGCTCAGAATGCTTTCTCCTCTCTCATTCCCTGGGGTACTCCTGCTCAACCTTCATATCTGAGTCCAAAAATCACTTCCTTGAGGAAGCTTTCCCTGAGTCCCTAGATTAGATCTAGAGAGCATTTAAAGAAGATTTGTAATGAGAATGATTTGAATTAGGTCCTGAGTTATAAGTAGGATTTTTGTAGGTGGAGAAAAGATATGCCATTCCAGGATCAGTTAAGAATTTTTCAAATATTGCCATGAAAACTGTAGGAATGATGGATTGAAGGCACCTTGAAAGATTCCTTAAAGCAGGACCTGAGGAACAGTGTCCTCCCTACCACAGGATATAGAGGAAGGGTTGGGAAGTAGTTATAAGGAACAAATTCAGATACAAGTCACACATACTGATTCTATACTGGATCCTTTGTGAATGTGTTATTTCATTAATTACAACTTCCTGTTTTATAGACAAAGAAACTGAAGTTCAGAGCAGTTAAATGAATTAAACTGGATTTCATATCTATAATGAAAGGCGAATTTGTACTCAGATCACCGGACTCCAGGTCCGGGGCTTTTATCATACCTTTGAGGAGTCTACTTATCATCTACCATGCTCTCAAGGCTTGGCTTCCCACTCTGGGTCTCCAGAACTTGGTTTTTAGTGTAGGGATAGAGAAGCTTCTATCTAAATGGTCTCTACAAGAGCTCCCAATTGTGTTCCTGGGATCCTTGGCCTGCAGGGAATGTCCAAGAGAGAATCTCTGGGGACAGGAATCTGAAATATAACCTTATAAACATTAGCATAAGGTGTACAGAATTTTAACTCCTATCATTGGTTATAGACCATATCACTCCTAGACAACCAGAATAGCATGTTGTCTTTTAGCCAAGTACACAAGCAAGAGCTAAGCAAGAGCTAAGCATAATATACTCTGAAAATCCGTTTGGCCTCAGAAACAGCATTAGCTGGTGTAGCCTTTGGAGTTTTCAGTCATTTATGGACACAGCACTATATCACCAGTAAACCATTGACCATTCTCTGGCTTCCCTCCCTCTGGTCCTAGTAATCACTTGTACTTTCAAACTGTGATACAGCAATTATAGAAAATGCTGCTATAAACATTGAGGTGCATGTATCCTTTTGAATTAGTATTTTTGTATTCTTTGGGTAAATACCTAGTAGCTCAATTACTGGATCATAGAGTAGTTCTATGTTTTACTTTTTGAGGAAACCCCATACTGTTTTCCATGGTGGCTACACCACTTTGCACTCTCACCCACTGTGTAAGAGGGTTCCCCTTTCTCTGCATCCTTGCCAACACCTGTTGTTTCCTGTGTTGTTAATTTTAGCCATTCTGACCAGGGTGAGGTGAAATATCATTGTAGTTTTGATTTATATTTCTCTGATGATGAATGATGTTGAGCATATTTTCATGTGTCTATTGGCCATCTGTATAACTTCTTTGGAAAAATGTTTATTCATATCTGCCCATTTTTTAATTGGATTATTTGTTTTTTGGGTGTTGAGTTTGATAAGTTCTTTATAGATTTTGGATACTAACCCTTTATCAGATATGTCATTTACAAATAGCTTCTCCCATTCTGTAGGTTGCCTTTTAGTTTTGTTGATTGTTTCTTTTGCTGTGCAGAGGCTTTTTATTTTGATATACTCCCAATAGTTTCTTTTTGCTTTTGTTTCCCTTGCCTCAGGATACATATCTAGAAAAATGTTGCTATGACCAATGTCAAAGAAGTTATTGCCTCTGTTCTCTTCTAGGATTTTTATGGTTTCATGTTTCACATTTAGGTCTTTCACACATTTTAAATTTATTTTTGTGTATGGTGTAAGAAAGTGGTCCAGTTTTATTCCTTTACATGTTGCTGTCCAGTTTCACCAAAACCATTTGTTGAAGAGACTGTCTTTTATTCATTGGATATTCTTTCCTTCTTGGTCTACGATACCTAAATTATGGAAACAGCCTAGTGTCCATCAACTGATGAGTGGATAAAGAAGATGTTACACACACACACACACACACACACACACACACACACACACTGGAATATTACTCAGCCACAAAAAAGAATGAAATCTTGCCACTTGCAACAACATGGATGGAGCTAGAGAGTATTATGCTAAGTGAAATAATTCAGAGAAAGATAAATACCATATGATTTCACTCATGTGCAATTTAAAAAACAAAATATATGAACAAGGGGGAAAAGAGAGAGAGAGGAAAAGAAAGAAACAGACTCTTAGGTATAAAGAACAAAATGATAGTTACCAGAGTTGGGGAGGATGGGTGAAATAGGTGATGGGAACTAAGGAGTGTACTTGTGATAAGCACCAGGTGTTGTCTGGAAGTGTTGGATCACTATATTGTACAGCTGAAACTAATATTACACTGTATGTTAACTAACAGAAATTGAAATAAAAACTTTAAAAAAATTGATACTAAAACAAATAAGTAGGTAACTGCCTTCTCACATTAGAGATAGGGAGACTATTTTTCCCCTGAAAGTCCTACTGTTTTCTATTGGATGTCAGCTTCCCAAGGGTTGGGCATAGGTGAATATCAATGGATCCTGGGCCAGAAAAACTTAGTACATGGAAGACATTCTAGATATTTGGGACAGAAAAGTAGGAGACTAAGAGTAGCTTCTTCAAACACTCAGCTCTGCAGGTCTATGAGTCAAAAGCCAGTGTAGAATTTGATGTTTAAAAGGAAAAAATTAATTGGCAAAGAAGAAGTCAAACTTTCACTCTTCACAGATGACATGATACTCTACATAGAAAACCCAAAAGACTCCGCTCAAAAATTGCTAGAACTGTTACAGGAATTTAGCAAAGTGGCAGTATATAAAACGAATGCATAGAAGTCAGTTGCATTTCTATACACTAAGAATGAGGTTGAAGAAAGAGAAATCAAGGAATTGATGCCATTTACAATTACACCAAAAACCATAAGATACGTAGGAATAAACCTAACCAAAGAGGTAAAGGATCTATACTCTGAAAACTATAGAATACTTATAAAAGAAATTGAGGAAGACACAAAGAAATGGAAAAACATTCCATGCTCATGGATTGGAAGAAAAAATATTGTTAAAATGTCTATTCTACCTGAAGCAATCTACACATCCAATGCAATCCCTATCAAAATGCCATCAACATTTTTCACAGAGCTGCAAAAAACAATCCTAAAATTTGTATGGAACCATAAAAGACCCCAAATAGCCAAAGGAATGTTGAAAAAGAAAAACCAAAGCTGGTGGCATCACAATTCCAGATTTCAAGCTGTTTTGCAAAGCGATAATCAAGACAGTATGGTACTGGCACAAAAACAGGCACATAGATCAATGGAACCCAGAAATGAACCTTCAACTCTGTGGTCAACTAATCTTCAACAAAGCAGGAAAGAATATCCAATGGAAAAAAGACAGTCTCTTCAACAAATGGTGCTGGGAAAATTGGACAGCCACATGCAGAAGAATGAAGATGGACCACTTTTTTATACCATACACAAAAATAGAATCAAAATGGATGAAAGACCTAAATGTGAAACAGGAATCCATCAAAATCCTAGAAAAGAACACAGGCAGCAACCTCTTTGACCTTAGCCACAGCAATTACTTGCTGGACATGTCTCCAAAGGCAAGAGAAACAAGAGCAAAAATGAACTATTGGAGCTTCATCAACATAAAAAGGAAACAGTTGACAAAACTAAAAGGCAACCTACAGAATGGGGAAAAGATATTTACAAATGTCTTATCAGATAAAGGGCTGGAATCCAGAATCTATAAAGAACTTCTCAAACTCAACACCCAAAAACTGAAAAATCCAGTCAAGAAATGGGCAGAAGACATGAACAGACACTTCTCCAAAGAAGACATACAAATGAACAACAGACATGAAAAAAATGCTCAACATCACTTGGCATCAGATGTATGGATAAAGAAGATGTGGTATATAAATATACAATGGAATATTACTCAGCCATCAAAAATAATGAAATTTTGCCATTTGCAATAGCATGGATGGAACTAGAGGGTATTATAGTAAGCAAAATAAATCAGTCAGAGAAGGACAAATATGATTTCACTCATATGTGGAATTTAAGAAACAAAACAGGGCTCCTGGGTGACTCAGTTGGTTGGGCGTCTGACTTCAGCTCAGGTCATGATCCTGGAGTCCCAGTATTGAGTCCTGCATCAGGCTGGGGAGTCTGCTTCTACCTCTGACCGTCCATCCTCTTGTGCTCTCTCTCTCTCTCCCTCTCAAATAAATAAATAAATAAATAAATAAATAAGTCTTAAGAAAAGAAACAAAACAGATGATCATAGGGGAAGGGAAGGAAAAATAAAATAAGGTAAAAACAGAGAGGAAGACAAACCATAAAAGACTCTTAACTATGAGAAACAAACTAAGGGTTGCTGAAGGGGAAGTGGGTGGGGGAAAGGGATAATTGAGTGATGGGCATTAAGGAGTGCACTTGATGTAATGAGCACTGGGTGTTACATGCAACTGATGAATCACTAAATTCTACCTCTAAAACTAATGAAAAAAATTAAAATCTCTATTTTATGAAAAAAAAAATAGTACTTGGACCTTAGCCAAGCCCTTGAGACCAACAGTGTGATGTATGAGGGATTATTTTTGGAATGGTCACTTTCTCTCTCCTAACAAATCCTTGACACTGTTCTGTTGTGTAAGGGCTAGAAATGCTTTTGTCTTATTTTTCACTTCTGATATCCGGGGGGAAATGCACAAGTTGATGTTTCTTCTTCATTGTCCATAACAAGTGTTTGCTTCCCCTACTACTGTGGCAAGACTTCTAAGAAAGACCAGTGCATAAGCCCTCATGGACCTGGGAGCCAGAACCTGGGACACAGCCGCCATGGGTCATAAAGCTTAATAGTATAGATTTCTTGTCTCAGTTTTTCTACCTTAGGCCCTGAGTTTTACAGCTTCACTTGGACCATGAGGAGAATCCAATTCCATCTCACACTGAAACTAAAAGTTGAAGAAGTAAGTAGACTTGTGAAAGACTGAATTAGCTCCAGATAAATTGGTCGCATGAACTTGATGACAATTAAAAACTTTGGCCAAATCTCTAAGTAGACCTCAAATCTTCTGGATTCTCAGGAAAATCCAGTGAACGTTTTTATGGTGCTTTTCTTTTTGTCTTTTCTCAGGTTAAAGAAAAGCTTACGGAAATCACAAGGAGAGGCCTTGGGACAAAAAGGAGAATAAGAGTGTAATAGTCAGCTCCAACTTGAGAAATAATTGTGAAACTGTTTGGGAAGTTTGTTGAGAACTTCACCGAGTTTTAAAGACAGTTCTCAATCTTTTTGTGTCCACTCATCAGACCCTGAAGAAGGCCCCCAAACTCAGAAAATCTTTCTTCTTTAATAGAGAAATGAATGCTCTTTGAGAAAACCTTGTATTCATTTACTCATTCATATATTCACTGAATAAATATACATTAACTGCCTCCTATGTGTCGGTTTTCAATGTAGAGCACACCAAAGAGAAGAATGATGAGTGTTCCTGTCTTTGTGGAATTTATAGTCAACAGGGGAGACAGTCATTATGTAGACAACCTCAAAAATGAATAAATATTTAAAATTGTAATGTAATTCTATGATGGAAAATTATGTCCCACACTGGGAGCACAATCCAACAGGAGATAAATGTAGGTTGGAAGACCCAATTTAGTCAGATGTGTCCAGGAAGGTACATCCAAGAAAGTGACATTTACGTTGAGACATAAAAATTAAGTAGGAGTTTACCAGGTAAAGATTTGGGAAAAGAACATCCCAGGAAGATAATATATCTATATAAAGACTGAGGCCAAAAAAAAAAAAAAAAAAAAAAAGAAAAGACATGGGTATCCCCAAGGTTGAAAGAAGGCAAGTTTGGCATAAACAGAGAACATAAGATGAGGCTGGAGAATTCAGCAGGGGTCAAACCATGCAATGGCCATTTAGATTATATCAATGATTTTGTATTTGGGAGAGGAAGGTCTCAAGAATAATTGAATTCTGGTATGTTCCAATGGTGGTCCTTGTTACTGAGTTGTAGAATACTGGAAGAAGACTAAGTTTGGGGAGGAGGAGAGATAATGAGTTTGATTTTGGATAGTAAACTTTAAATGCATGTCAAGTAGGTGATGGATATATTATTTTGAAGTTCAGAAGAGAAATCTAGAAATACAGAGCTCGAGTTGTTGGCATATACATGATTACTGTAGATGTGGGGATGTTTGAGTTCATCTGGAGGAGAAAATACAATGTGAGAAAATGAGAGGGCTTAGGGTAAAACTTAGATGTGTCCAATATTTTAAGACTGAGTAGAGGTAAGAGAGCCAAAGAGGCAGGAGGAGAGCCAGGAGAATGCTGAGCCCAGGAGCTAAAGAAAGATCATGTTCCAAGAAGGAAATAAAGAACTGTATAGAATTATGCACAGAAATAAAGAATATGAGAATCATCAAGTGACCCTCGCATTTAGCATCAAGATCATTGATTACCTTGGTGAGAGTTGTGTTAGGTGAAGAAATGGTAGGACGAATCTGTTTATATTGAGTTTGAGAGTGAATAGGAGGTAAGACAATGGAGAAAGTGAGACTAGAGAATCCTTTCAGAATTGTGGTTGTAAAGGAGAGAAAACAGTTTAAGTGGTAGCTAGAGGAATATGTGGGATCCAGGAAATTTTTAAATGGGAGAAACTTATGACTGCTGATGGGAAAGTATCATGTACCAATTTCATTTTTCAGGATTCAAGGACCAGCAATTAGTCAAGGCCAGGCCATAGATAGAGTGCTTGGTCTCACTGCCAATAGAAGCTGATTCCCTTGGGGTGTCCTGATCAGACCCAAATACACCCCTCTCGAATGCTTTTAAATAAGCTATACTTTAGTTTCTCTGATAGCCCCTAAAGGAAGAGAGGTTTTTATGTAACATATATGGGCTAAGGAACTGTTTTTCACTTGGATGTTATCTTGAAGCTGTGTTTAGTTTTTTTTGTTTTTTTTTTTTTAAAGATTTTATTTATTTATTCGACAGAGATAGAGACAGCCGGCGAGAGAGGGAACACAAGCAGGGGGAGTGGGAGAGGAAGAAGCAGGCTCATAGCGGAGGAGCCTGATGTGGGGCTAGATCCCGTAACGCCGGGATCACGCCCTGAGCCGAAGGCAGACGCTTAACCGCTGTGCCACCCAGGCGCCCCGAAGCTGTGTTTAGTTTTGCTCAACATTGCTCATACTCTATTTGAGTAACTTTTCTAAAACACACATCTGGTCATGTCACTGTCCTGGTTAACGTATTTCAACTATTCTCTAGGGCCTTCGAGATAAAGTCCCAGACTCCTCAGAATGACAAGCAAGGTCTTTTCCTTCTTTTTTTTTTTTTTACTTGAGTATAATTGACACAGGATGTTATATTTGTTTCAGGTGTACAAGTTCCTACATTATGCTATGCTCACCACAAGTATAGCTATCATCCGTCACCATACAATGCTATTACAATATCCTTGACTAGATTCCCTATGCTGTGCCTTTCATTCCTATGACTCATTCATTCCATAACTGGGAGAAGTGAGGCCTTTTCAGATTTGACCTTGTATAACTATTTTACAAGTCTCATCTATATTCACATGCACATTTATATCCTATACTCCATTTAAACCCAACTACTGGTCTAGGAGTTAAGATGGCGGAGGAGTAGGGGACCCCTTTTCAGCCAGTCCCGTGAGTTGAGTTGGAAAGGTATCAGACCAGCCTGAACATCCACGGAATCAGACTGAGATGTAGGAAGATACATCTGGATCTCCACAAATGAACATCTCCACCGCTGAGTATTGAGATACCAAGCAGGGAGCCCTGAAACCGTGCACAGATATCAGAAGATAAATGGAAGGGGGAGGGAGCTGCTGCGTTCCGGCGCCGGGAAGTGGTAGCCACCTGCATGGGGGAGCAGGCGGGCTCCAGACCGGCACCCAAGAGAAAGCAGCCTGAAACCTTGAGCCGGGGAACGCCCGCCACCAGACTGAAACGGAGCTCCGGACCGCTACTGGAACCAGACTGAGACTGGGAGCTCCGGGAGATTGCAGGGGTGGCTGGCAGCTGGCGGTGTTAGAAACACAAAGGACAGAGACGAGACGGCCCTGGAAGTCAGGGCTGAGATACCGGGAGTGGGGCACACATACCAGGAAGCTGCAGGGTTGAGCAGCACTAACAGAAACAGAGTTAAAGTGGCCAGAACATCAGTGGAGAACGGTCTGCGATCCCTCTGTTCTGAGACAGAGGCTGGGATTTGGCTACTGCTGCTCTGACTTGCAGAAGAGGCACAGCAAACCACCAAGGAAAGCTGCCAGAGAACAAAAGCATGGAAATACCCGCTCACAGTGTGCCCATCCCCATCCCCCCTCGCAGGGGGCACGGAGACTCTACCCAAACAGGGTTGCCTGAGTATCGGCGTGGCAGGCCCCTCCCCCAGATAGCAGGCTGAAAACTCAAGAAGCCCACATCCCTAAGATCCCTATAAAACAAGGGTGCACGGCCTGGGTCCTGATCAATAATTTGGGCTCTGGACAACCCCGCAACCTCTCCTCATCAGAATGACGAGAAGGAGAAATCCCCCCCAGCAAAGAAAAGACAATGAGTCTGTGGCCTCTGCCACAGAACTAATGGATATGGATGTAACCAAATTATGAGAAATGGAATTCAGAGTAACAATGGTCAAGATGATGTGTAGACTTGAAAAAAGTATTAACGGAAATGTTAATGAGAATATAGAATCTCTAAGGGCAGAAATGAGAGCGAATCTGGCAGAAATTAAAAATTCTATGAGCCAAATACAGTCAAAACTAAAGGCTCTGATGGCCAGGGTGAATGAGGCAGAAGAAGGTATCAGGAATTGGAGGATGGGTTAGTAGAAGACAAAGCTAAAATAGAATCTGGACTCAAAAAAATCCACGCTCAGGAATGTAGGTTATGGGAGATTACTGACTCAATGAAAAGTTCCAAAGTCACAATCATCAGCATCCCCGAGGGGGTGGAGAAAAACAGAGGTCTAGAAGAGATATTTGAAAAAATTGTAGCTGAAAACTTCCCTAATCTAGCAAGGGAAACAAACGTTTGTGTCCAAGAGGCAGAGAGGACCCCTCCCAAGCTCAACCATGACAAACCTACACCACGTCATGTCATAGTGGATTTCGCAAATGTTAGATCCAAGGATACAGTATTGAAAGTGGCCAGGGCAAAGAAATTTCTCACATACCAAGGCAAAGGTAGTAGAATTACGTCAGACCTGTCTACACAGACCTGGAATGAGAGAAAGAGTGGCGGGGGTATTTTTAAAGCTCTTTCAGAGAAAAACATGCAGCCAAGAATCCTTTATCCAGCAAGGCCGTCATTCAAAATTGATGGAGAAATAAAGACCTTCCAGAATCGCCAGTCATTGACCAATTTCATAGCCACAAAACCAGCCCTACAGGAGATATTAAGGGGGATTCTATAAAAGTAAAAAGCCCCCAAGAGTGATACAGAACAGAAAGTCACACTCTATAGAAAAAAAGACTTTACTGGCAACATGGCATCATTAAAATCATATCTCTCAATAATCAGTCTCAATGTAAATGGCCTAAATGCCACCATAAAATGCCACAGAGTTGCAGATTGGATAAAAAGACATGAACCATCCATTTGCTGTCTACAAGAGACTTATTTTGAACCTAAAGATACATTCAGACAGAAGCTAAAGGGATGGAATACCATCTTTCATGCCAATGGACCTCAAAAGAAAGCTGGGGTAGCAATTCTCATATCAGACAGATTGGATTTTAAACTAAAAACTATAGTTAGAGACACAGAGGGCACTATATTATCCTTAAAGGATGTAATCAACAAGTGGATATGACAATTATAAATATATATGCCCCCAACAGGGGAGCAGCAAGATACACAAGCCAACTCTTAACCATAATAAAGAGACATATAGATAAAAATACGTTAATATTAGGGGACCTCAACACTCCACTATCAGCAATAGACAGATCACCTAAGCAAGAAATCAGCAAAGAAACAAGAGCTTTGAATGCCATACTCGACGAGTTGGACCTCATAGATATATATAGAACACTACACCCCAGAACCAAAGAATACTCATTCTATTCTAATGTCCATGGAACATTCTCAAGAATAGACCATGTTCTGGGACACAAAACAGGTCTCAACCGATACCAAAAGACTGAAATTATTCCCTGCATATTCTCAGACCACAACACTCTGAAATTGGAACTCAAGCACAAGGAAAAATTTGGAAGGAACTCAAACACTTGGAGACTAAGAACCATCCTGTTCAGGAATGACTCAATAAACCAGGAAATCAAAAATCAATTTAAACAATTTATGGAGACCAATGAGAATGAAAACACAACAGTCCAAAATCTATGGGATACTGCAAAGGCAGTCCTAAGGGGGAAATACATAGCCATCCAAGCCTCACTCAAAAGAATAGAAAAATCAAAAATGCAGTTTTTTATATTCTCACCTCAAGAAGCTGGAACAGCAACAGAGGGACAAGCCTAATCCATGCATGAGGAAGCTGTTGACCAAGATTAGAGTAGAAATCAATGAATTAGAAACCAGGAGTACAGTAGAGCAGGTCAACAGAACTAGAAGCTGGTTCTTTGAGAGAATCAATAAAATTGACAGACCACTGGCAAGACTTATCCAAAAGAATAGAGAAAGGACCCAAATTAATAAAATTATGAATGAAAAAGGAGAGGTCACAACCAACACCAATGAAATTGGAAGGAATATTAGAAACTTTTATCAAAAGCTTTATGCCAATAAGTTAAGCAATCTGGAAGAGATGGAGGCCCTCCTGGAAACCTATAAACTACCAAGACTGGAACAGAAAGAAATTGATTTTTTAAACAGGCCAATTAATTATGAAGAGATTGAGTCAGTGATAAACAACCTTCCAAATAACAAAACTCCAGGCCCAGATGGTTTTCCTAAGGAATTCTACGAAACATTCAAAGAAGAAATAATACGTATTCTCCTAAAGCTATTTCAAAAAATAGAAACAGAAGGAAAGCTACCAAACTCATTCTATGAGGCCAATATTACCTTGATCCTCAAACCAGGCAAAGACTCCATCAAAAAGGAGAATTACAGACCAATTTCCTAAGGAATATGGATGCCAAAATCCTCAACAAGATCCTGGCTAATAGAATCCAACAGTACATTAAAAGGATTATCCATCATGATCAAGTGGGATTCATCCCTGGGATGCAAGCGTGGTTCAACATTCGCAAATCGATCAGCGTGATACATCACATCAACAAGAAAAGAGTCAGGAACCATATGATCCTCTCAATCGATGCCGAAAAAGCATTTGACAAAATACAGCATCCTTTCCTGATTAAAACCCTTCAGAGTGTAGGGATAGAGGGTACATTCCTCAATCTCATAAAAACCATCTATGAAAAGCCTACAGCAAATATCATTCTCAATGGGGAAAAGCTGGAAGCCTTTCCCTTAAGATCAGGAACACGACAAGGATGCCCACTCTCGCCACTATTATTCAACATAGTACTAGAAGTCCTTGCAACAGCAATCAGACAACAAAAAGGGATAAAAGGTATCCAAATCAGCAAAGAAGAAGTCAAAATGTCTCTCTTCGCAGATGACATGATACTCTATATGGAAAACCCAACAGAAACCACGCCCAAAATATTAGAAGTTATAGAGCAATTCAGTAATGTGGCGGGATACCAAATCAATGCTCAGAAATCAGTTGCATTTCTATACACGAATAATGAGACTGAAGAAAGAGAAATTAGGGAATCCATCCCATTTACAATAGCACCAAAAACCATACGTTACCTTGGAATTAACTTAACCAGAGATGTAAAGGACCTATATTCTAGAAACTATAAATCACTCTTGAAAGACATTGAGGAAGACACAAAAAGATGGAAAAATATTCCATGCTCATGGATTGGAAGAATTAACATAGTTAAAATGTCCATGCTACCCAGAGCAATCTACACTTTCAATGCTATCCCAATCAAAATACCGATGTCATTTTTCAAAAAACTGGAACAAATAGTCCTTAAATTTGTATGGAACCAGAAAAGGCCCTGAATCACCAAGGAACTGTTGAAAAGGAAAAACAAAGCTGGGCCATCACAATGCCGGATTTCAAGCTGTACTACAAAGCTGTGATCACAAAGACAGCATGGTACTGGCACAAAAACTTACACATAGACCAATGGAACAGAATAGAGAACCCAGAAATGGACCCTTGGCTCTTTGGGCAACTAATCTTTGATAAAGCAGGAAAAAACATCCGGTAGAAAAAAGACAGTCTCTTCAATAAATGGTGGTGGGAAAATTGGACAGCTACATGCAAAAGAATGAAAGTTGACTACTCTCTCACACCATACACAAAAATAAACTCCAAATGGATGAAAGACCTCAATGTGAGACAGGAATCCTTCAAAATCCTAGAGGAAAACATAGGTAGCAACATCTACGACATCGTCCAAAGCAACCTTTTTCATGACACATCTCCAAAGGCAAGAGAAACAAAAGATAAAATGAACTTATGGGACTTGATCAAGATAAAAAGCTTCTGCACAGCCAAGGAAACAGTCAAAAAAACTAAGAGGGAGCCCACAGAATGGGAGAATATATTTGCAAATGATGCTACAGATAAAGGACTGGTATCCAAGATCTACAAAGAACTTCTCAAAATCAATACACGAGAAACAAATAAACAAATCTAAAAATGGGCAGAAGATATGAACAGACACTTTTCCAATGAAGACATACAAATGGCTAACAGACACATGAAAAAATGTTCAAAATCATTAGCCATCAGGGAAATTCAAATCAAAACCACACTGAGATACCACCTTATGCCAGTTAGATTGGCAAAAATAGACAAGGCAAGAAACAACAATTGTTGGAGAGGATGTGGAGAAAGGGGATCCCTCCTACATTGTTGGTGGGAATGCAAGTTGGTACAGTCACTCTGGAAATCAGTGTGGAGGTCCCTTAAAAAGTTAAAAATTGAGCTATGTATGACCCAGCCATTGCACTACTGGGTGTTTACCCCAAAGATACAGACGTAGTGAAGAGAAGGGCCATATGCACACCAATGTTCATAGCTGCAATGTCCACAATAGCTAAATCGTGGAAGGAGCTGAGATGCCCTTCAACAGATGACTGGATTAAGAAGTTGTGTTCCAGGGGCGCCTGGGTAGCGCAGTCGTTAAAGCGTCTGCCTTCAGCTCAGGGCGTGATCCCGGCATTCCGGGATCGAGTCCCACATCGGGCTCCTCCGCTGGGAGCCTGCTTCTTCCTCTCTCACTCCCCTGCTGTGTTCCCTCTCTCACTGGCTGTCTCTCTGTCACATAAATAAATAAAATCTTAAAAAAAAAAAAGAAGTTGTGTTCCATATATACAATGGAATATTACTCAGCTATCAGAAAGAAGGAATTCTCAACATTTGCTGCGACATGGACGGCACTGGAGGAGATAATGCTAAGTGAAATAAGTCAAGCAGAGAAAGACAACTATCATATGATTTCTCTCATCTATGGAACATAAGAACTAGGAAGATTGGTAGGGGAAGAAAGGGATAAAGAAAGGGGGGGTAATCAGAAGGGGGAATGAAACATGAGAGACTATGGACTATGAGAAACAAACTGAGGGCCTCAGAGGGGAGGGGGTGGGGGAATGGGATAGGCTGGTGATGTGTAGTAAGGAGGGCACGTATTGTATGGTGTACTGGGTGTTATACGCAACTAATGAATCATCGAGCTTTACATCGGAAACCGGGGATATACTGTATGGTGACTAACATAATATAATAAAAAATCATTAATTAAATTAAAAGAAAAAGACAGTCTCTTCAATAAATGGTGCTGGACAAATTGGACACCTACATGCAAAAGAATGAAACTTGACCACTCTCTCACACCATACACAAAGATAAACTCCAAATGGATGAAAGACCTCGATGTGAGACAGAAATCCATCAAAATCCTAGAGGAGAACATAGGCAGCAACCTCTACGACATCAGCCAAAGCAACCTTTTTCATGATACATCTCCAAAGGCAAGAGAAACAAAAGATAAAATGAACTTGTGGGACTTCATCAAGATAAAAAGCTTCTGCACAGCCAAGGAAACAGTCAAAAAAACTAAGAGGCAGCCCACGGAATGGGAGAATATATTGCAAATGATGCTACAGATAAAAGACTGGTATCCAAGATCTACAAAGAACTTCTCAAACTCAATACACAAGAAACAAATAAACAAATCATAAAATGGGCAAAAGATATGAACAGACACTTTTCCAATGAGGACATACAAATGGCTAACAGACATATGAAAAAATGTTCAAAATCATTAGCCATCAGGGAAATTCAAGTCAAAACCACACTAAGATACCACTTTACGCCAGTTAGAATGGCAAAAATAGACAAGGCAAGAAACAACAATTGTTGGAGAGGATGTGGAGAAAGGGGATCCCTCCTACATTATTGGTGGGAATGCAAGTTGGTACAGCCACTCTGGAAAACAGTGCGGAGGTCCCTTAAAAAGTTAAAAATTGAGCTACCCTATGACCCAGCCATTGCACTACTGGGTATTTCCCCCAAATACAGACGTAGTGAAGAGAAGGGCTATATGCACCCCAATGTTCATAGCAGCATTGTCCACAATAGCTAAATCATGGAAGGAGCCGAGATGCCCTTCAACAGATGACTGGATTAAGAAGTTGTGTTCCATATATACAATGGAATATTACTCAGCTATCAGAAAGAACGAGTTCTCAACATTTGCTACAACATGGACGGCACTGGATGAGATAATGCTGAGTGAAATAAGTCAAGCAGAGAAAGACAATTATCATAGGATTTCTCTCATCTATGGAACATAAGAACTAGGAAGATCGGTAGGGGAAGAAAGGGATAAAGAAAGGGGGGGTTATTAGAAGGGGGAATGAAGCATGAGAGACTATGGACTCTGAGAAACAAACTGAGGGCTTCAGAGGGGAGGGGGGTGAGGGAATGGGATAGGCTGGTGATGGGTAGTAAGGAGGGTACGTATAGCATGGTGCACTGGGTGTTATACGCAACCAATGAATCATCGAACTTTACATCAAAAACCAGGGATGTAGTGTATGGTGACTAACATAATGTAATAAAAAAACATTAAAAAAAACTGTAACTACTAACAGTTCTATGAACTAGCTGAGCTATCCCTTAACCACCCTCTGCCTTTTCTCATGCTCTTCACCTTACCTAGCTAGAATGCTTTCAGATGAGGAGCTCAAAAAAAAAATTAAATAAATGAATAAGTGTATGGATGAAAGAATGCATGTATGCATTTACTTCAGTTTCATTGGCCATTTTGGAGAGGGGCTACATGGCTGTACATGTTAATGAGTGGGGTATTTATCTGGGGTAGTTTGAGGATACTTATGTGATAAGATTTTAGGAAATCATTGAGATCCTCGTTACATTAAACCATCACTCCTGTTAGCCTATCACTGGACCTTATCACATCAGAGTTTTATTTCCCTGAACAAATGCTGGGTGTTACTGGAAGTCCCTGAAGGAGGGAGGAGTGCTAATAAGGAAAGAGGGGACCAAACAGAGAAATTGGAAGTGGGAGATAGCTGGTGGGAAATAGCTAACAGTACCACTTTGTGATGTTGTGATGGCACTGAGGCAGAAACAAGCCAATCTGATATATAACCAAGTGCAAGGAAAAATTGATTTACAACCTAAAACATACTTGTGGCAATTTTAATAATCTTGTTGAACTAAAAGGCATATCAAAATCACTTATACTATCCATCCCAGATGCCGAAAGTAAAGAACTCAGTGGAATGCAACAGGGATTTAGGTCATTTCCAGAGATAGATTATTTCCAATAGAGCCTTTGGGTTTGAGAAAGAGGATGTAGGTAGGCTAGGATCCCCTAGCAGAGCCAAGTCCATGAAAAAAATAGGCCTCCAAATTCGAGGATTTTCATAGTCCCTGTGGAGGAATAGGAAAGACCTTGCTTACAGATATCACAAATGTGGTGAATAGGTCAAGATGCCTCATCTGCCCACTTTAGGCCTATCCATAGGAAGATCAAGCCCTCTCAGTCCACTGGGCTTTTCTGGGATGGCTAGAATTGGTGTTTCTGGGGGTCCAATATCTCAGTTCAAAAGATTTCTACTCTTCTACAATGGCCTGGTCTACAACAGGAGGTAGGAAGTAAGAAAATCAAACTCCATTGTACTTTCCCTTTATATTATGCTTTCTGTCAACTACCAAACATAACTTTCTTCCATTGGTCAATTTTATTAGTCCTTTGAAGAAACAGGAAATTGGAGAACTGGATCGGAGACAAAGCTTGGGAAAACATAGGAGCAATGAGCAATATGGACCTGGTTAAAGGTCCCATAGAAGCCGTCAAAGTGTAGTAGAAGGAGCACAATCCTTAGACTCACTTTGTTCAAACTCCACATTTGCTAGTTATTAGGTATGTGACCTTGGAAAAGTCCCTCATTGAGCCTCAATCTCCCCACCTATAAAATGAAGTTAGTAGTGCCAACTTCACCTATATGAGGATTGAATGCCTAGAACTCAGGAGGTAGTCAATTGATGCTAATTAATTTTCCCCCTATTTGTGGGAAACACCTGAGTGGTAGGTGAATCTTGTTTTCAGAGACAAGGATTTTGAAATTCCAAGGTCTGAGTTGAGCAGAAAGAGCTTAGCTAAGTTCTCAGATCTTATAGAGGGGGTACGTAGAGGGGAGGGTCATTGGATGGATGAAGTGCAGCTGTAGCTGGGGATTATTATCTTAGTACTTTCTATATGGGTAAGCTGAGTTTGGGGGTAATTGAGAGATGTAGTAGGGATGGTGACACCATAAAATCTGAACATCTTACCCTGTCTGGCTCAGCTTTACTTGTGTTGTCTGCCATAAACCACTATGTTTTCCCAATTCTAATCGCTTTCTCTTCTCTTCTGCCCCCATTCCTACCATCAAATCAAGATGTAATACAGAATAATTACTATTTACAAACTGTGAAGCTCTGAATGTTCTGTTGAAAAAAAGGAAAGGGGGTTAAAAATTAAGATAGAGTGGGAGAGAGGTCAGGGGCAGGCAGGGTGTCATCATCAGTGAAAGGAGGAGGTCTAGAGAGATGTTCTGAATTGGTGGGTTTTTTTAAAGATTTTATTTATTTATTTGACAGAGATAGAGACAGCCGGCAAGAGAGGGAACACAAGCAGGGGGAGTGGGAGAGGAAGAAGCAGGCTCATAGTGGAGGAGCCAGATGTGGGGCTCGATCCCATAACACCAGGATCACGCCCTGAGCCGAAGGCAGACGCTTAACGACTGCACCACCCAGGCGCCCCTGAATAGATGTTTTGCACAAGAAGGGGTATGGTTTGCATTTAACTTGTGGAATTTGAGACAAGAGTTATAACTATCTCTTTGTCAAGAGTAGAACTGGGTTGAGTGGCCCAATTGGAGAGACTTGCTTTGCGCCACCTAATACAGAGGTTGAGAACATGAGTTTATATTGTATGACATGGACATTTTTACAGGATTGATAAGGGTTTTGTGGTATAAACAGAGCTGAGGAGGACTAGAAAATAACATTTGCCATGTGATCATTTGGGTGATTTTTATATTAAATGACTTGTGTAAGGAATTCTACAAGTAGCCATATTAAACATACTTTTCTCTCAATCTTTCTACTCCCTGGAGATCTAGTTCTATCTCTTTCCCTGCTTTCACCATTAAACTGGCTTCATAGTTCATAATTGTACACTGACTTCTACTCGTGTTATTCAACCTATAATATTATCTGAGATGTTTCAACAGCTTCCATATAGTCTAAATCTCTGTTCTCCTCTTTCATGATTTTCTACTATTACTGATTTCTTCCTCTTTGAAACTCCCCCCCCCCGCCCAGATTCCATGTGCCAGCACATGTCAGGTTCTCTTATTACCTTTCTGACAGCTCTTTCTTTGCTTTTTAAGGCTCTATTTTTCCTCTGGCCCACTCAGAACAGGTTTTCCTCATGATTCTCTTTTTTCTCTTTCTGCAGACTCTTTCTTTACCACCACATTTCCACAACAACAACTATCCTCTCTGAGTGATTTTGGTCTCTTCATTTCAATCTCAGGCTCTAGTTAGTATTTCTAACAGCTATCTGGACATCTCTACCTGGATTTCCTACTGTCACCTGCTACTTTTATCCTAACAACACATATCTACTTTCCCAAGCCAGTTCTCCATCATGTATTCCCTTCTATTGTTGCCACCACCACTTTCTCTGCCAAGAAACCCAGTCATCTTTGACTTCTCTTTCTCCTTCACATTCATATTTGGTCACCACATCCTATTAATTCTACCTCTCAAAAGTATCTTAAGTATGTTCTCTCTTTGCCATTCCCATTACCATCACACTAAGTCTGGTTCTCATTACCTCTCTGCTGAACAATTACAATAACCTCTTTATACATTTCGTTATTGCTACAACAGCTTGTTTCTTCAACAAACATATATGGAGTCAATTAACAGCATGCTGGGCACTGGGTATTCAACACTGTATCTGATTTCAAGGAACATGCAGTCCAGTAGGAAAAACAGACAACTAAAAAGGAAATAACCCTAACAGAAGTAAGTGTCAAAATAGATGTAAATACGGGAGCTGTGGGACACAGAAGGGTAGCCCCTAACCAAGACTGTAGGCTTAAGGAAATCTTCACAGAGAAAATGGACTGAAAAGTATAGGAGTTTATCTAGCACAGGAGAACTAGTACAATATTCCAAGCAGAGGGATAAGTATGAGCAAAAGCATGGGAAAAAGAGAGAGCACACTTTTTGGGAAATGCAAATTATTAAAGATGAGTAAGTAGAGTACAGCAAGAGAGGTGGGGTAGGAGGCTACATTAATTGACAGGGGTTAGATTACGAGAGGTCTAGTATCCCAGCTGAGGAGTTTAGAGAACTTGGCAAACTATAAAAAATATTTTAATCAGGAGAGAAACAGTATCTGATTTGTACTTGAAGAAGTTTGCCTTGGCAGAACCCTGGAGACTGACTTCGACAGGCAATTCCAATGAAAATCCTAATAGTAACTTTTAGAATCCCCAAAAATACACTTGGAAAAGTAAATGGCAAAACAATTAAGAAAATTGTACAAAAGGCCAATTAATAGGTGTCAAGGAAGGCAGGCACTGGTAAAATAACCCCATGGTTAAACCCACTGTGATGGTTAATTTTGTGTCAACTTGACTGGCCCATGGAGTGCCTAGACATTTGGTCAAGCATTTTTCTGGGTGTGTTTGTGAGGATAGTCCAAGATAAGATTAAGATGTGTATTGGTAGACTGAGTAAAGCAGATTGCCATCCCTAATGTGGGTGGGCCCTACCCAATTCACTGAAGGCCTGAATAAAACAAAAATGTTGACTTTCCTGTGAAAAAGAAGAAGCTCTTCCTGCCTGACATGGGTGTTTTCCTGCCTTTGAACTTGAACTAAAAAATCAATTCCTTTGTGGTCTTGAGCCTACTGGCTCTCAGACTGGAACTTATACTGTTAGTTATCCTGTTTCTTGAGCCTTCAGACTAGGGTTGGAGCTACATCATCAGCTCTCCTGGGTCTCAGCATGCCTACTACAGATCTTGGGACTTCTTAGCCTTCATAATTATGTAAGCTAATTTCTTATAACAAGTCATATATATATATATATATATATATATATATATATATATATATATATATAGTATATATACATATATATATAGTATATATACATATATATGTATATATGGTGTGTGTGTGTGTTATTGATATATCAAGGCATATATATATGCCTTCTGTTGGTTCTGTTTCTCTGTAGAACTCCCTGATTAATATAGGTTTTGGTACTTTGAAGCAGGGTGCTGATGCAACAAATGCCTGAAAATGTGGAGGTGGCTTTGGACTTAGGTAATGGGTAGAAGCTGGAAGACTTTTGAGATGCATGTAGGAATTTTCACATTGAGGGCAAGAATGGTGAGATCTCAGAGGGAAATGAACAGGTTATTATTGGAAAGAGGAGGAAAGGTGATCCTTGTTATAAAGTGGCAGTGAACTTCGCTGAATTGTGTCTATCATTTCGTGGAAGGTAGAACTTGAGAGTGATAAAATTGGATATTAGCAGAAGAGATTTCTAAGCAAAGTATTGAATATGCAGCTGTGGTCATCCTTACTTTTTATAGTAAAATGAGAGAAGAGAGATGAATTTAAGAAGGAATTATTAGGCAAAAAAGAACCAGAACTTGGAGATTTGGACAGTTTTTAGGCTATCTCAGTCTCAGTATTCTATATTCTCAGTCTATTCTATCTATTCTATTTTTAAAAATCAGGAAGCTTGTCCTGAAGAGAACACTAAGGGTGTGGCTGAACAATCATTTGATAAGGAGTTCATGCATGTGACTCATAAACTGATTAGCCATGTCAGCAGAAGCTAGAAATAGAGATGGCATTATATCAACAGAAACACTGACAGCTGGGACTAAAAAGGACAGAAAATAATGAGACAAAATGAAAGAAGGATATCAGACTTGTTAGATCCCACAGGACTGGACTTTAGAGCTCTTTGTGAACATGCACTATATTCTTCAGGAAAAGGAAAGAATGATTCCTGGGGTTCCTGGGTCGCTCAGTTGGTTAAGCACCCAACTCTTGATTTTGGATAAGGTCCTGATCTTGGCGTTGTGGGATCAAGCCCCGGTAGGGCTCCGTGCTCAGAGCAGAGTCTGCTTGGGATTCTCAATCTCCCTCTCCTTCTGCTCCCCCACTCTAAATAACTTAATTAATTAAATCTTAAAAAAAAAAAAAGAATGACCCTAAGGCAATTCAGAGATGATCAGGTCTGTTTGCTTGTTTTCAAAGCCTGGGGGCTGTCCCTCAGTTATTTAACAAGCCAGATGGCCATTGACTAGAGCTGTGGCGAAAAGGCTGCATAGGGTCTTGCAAGTAGGACTACCACCCCTGTGCATCCAGAAGATGGGTCATTCAGCCAAAGAGAATTATAAGCAGACTCAGACCTATAAATACAGAGAATAAACTGTTTACCAGAGGAGAGACGGAATGGGGTATAGATAAAATGGGTAAAGAGGAGTGGAAAATATAGGCTTCCAGTTATGGAATGAATAAGTCATGGGGATAAAAGGTGCAGAATAGAAAATGTGGTCAATGATATTGTGATGGCGTTGTATGATGACAGATGGTAACTACACTTGTAGTGAGCACAGCATGAGGTATAGAGGTATTGAATCACTATGTTGTATATCTGAAATTGATGTAATATCATGTATCAACTATATTCACATAAAAAGGAAAAAAATTGAGCTTTAACATCTAATGGAATTTACCTTGCTAGGTCTTGGACTTGTTTGGGACCCTTCACTTCTCCTTTCTTTCCTATTTCTTTCTTTTCAATTGGGAATGCCTATCTTATGCCTATCCTACAATTGCATTTTAGAAGCAGATAACTTAGTCTGGTTTCACAAGTTCTCAGCTGGGGAGGAATTTTGCCTCAGGATGAATCATACCTTGAGACTTACCCATACCTGATTTAGATGATATTTAGATGAGACTTTGGACTTAGACTTTAGAATAATGCTGAAATGAGGGCTGTTAGGATGGAATGAATGTATTTTGCATGCAATAAGGACATGAATTTTTGGGGTCAGGAGCAAAATGTTATGGACTGAATTGTGTCCCCCTAAAATTCATATTGTGGAAGCCCTGTTCCCCATGGGATTGACATGGAGATAAGATCTTTAAGGAGATGATTAAGGCTAAATGAGGTCATAAATGTGGAGCCCTGATCTGACAGAACTGGTCTCCATAGAAAAGAGGAAGAATCACCATAGATTTCTCTCTTTCTCTACTAAATGAGAGCACAGCAAGAAAGCAGCTCTCTGCAAGTCAAGAGAGCTCTCACCAGAAACTGAACTCTGCCAGAGCCTTGATCTTTGCATTTCCAGGCTCCAAAACTGTGAGAAAATAAATTTATGTTGCTTAAGCCACCCTGTCTGTGGTATTTTGTCATCACAGACTGAGAAGACTAAGACACCCCCAGACTCTGATTGCTGCATTGCTTGAGTTCAAGTTCCAGCTTTACCACTTACTGACAGGGTGAACTTGGATAACTTACTTGGCTTTCCTGTGCCTTAGTTTTTTCACCTCTAACATATAGTGCCATATTTCTGCTCAGTTTTCATAATTATCACTTTAAATTTGCAAAGCCTTTACTAGGTTGTTATGTTTTAGGTGTTTCTGTATTCTTACTATTGTAAAAATATTCTACATATAGTTTTTCTTTCTATTGAATTATTCTTTTAGGATCGACTTTCAGGAATGGGATTACTAGGTCAAAGAACATAACTATTTTAGGAATCTAAGTTGGTAAGGAAGAAGTAAAACTGTTACTATTTGCAGATGACGATATATATAGAAAACCCTAAAGATTCCGCTAAAAAACTACTAAAACTGATAAATGAATTCAGAAAAATTATAGAATGCAAAATTAACATACAGAAATCTGTTGCATTTCTATAGATCAATAATGAGGTAGCAGAAAGAGAAATTAGGAAAATAATTTCATTTATAATTGTACCAAAAATTATAAAATATCTAGGAATAAACTTAACCAAGGAGATGAAAGACCTATACTCCAAAAACTATAAAACACTAATGAAAGAAATTGAAGATGACACAAATGGAGATATATTCCATGCTCATGTATCAGAAGAACAAATATTGTTAAAATGCCCATACAACCCAAAGCGACCTACAGATTAAATGCAACCCCTGTCAAAATACCAATAGCATTTTTCATAGAACTAGAACAAATAATACTAAAATTTGTATGTAACCACAAAAGGCCTCAAATAGCCCAAGCAATTTAGATAAAGAAGGACAAAGCTGGAGGTACCACAATTCCAGATTTCAAAATATACTACAAAGCTGTAGTAATCAAAACAATAAAGTACCCAAACAAAAACAAAGACATAGATCAATAGGACAGAGTAGAGATCCCAGAAATAAACCCATGCTTATATGGTCAATTAATCCACAAAAAAGGAGGAAAAAAAGACAGTCTCTTCAACAAATGGTGCTGAGAAAACTGGACAGTTACATGCAAAAGAATGACACTGGACCGCTTTCTTACACCATACACAAAAATAAACTCAAAATTGATTAAAACCTAAATGTGAGATCTGAAACTATAAAATTAGAAGAGCAATTGTTGGATTGTAAGGTAGCTCTATTTTTAACTTCTTGAGGAAACTCCATACTGTTTTCCAGAGTGGCTGCACCAGTTTGCATTCCCACCAACAGTGTAAGAGGGTTCCCCTTTCACCACATCCTCGCCAACATCTGTTGTTTCCTGAATTGTTAATTTTAGCCATTCTAACTGGTGTGAGGTGGTATCTCATTGTAGTTTTCATTTGCATTTCCCTGATGATGAGTGATGTGAGTATCTTTTCATGTGTTTGTTAGTCGTCTGGATGTCTTCTTTGGAAAAATGTCTTCTGCCCATTTCTTAACTGGATTATTTGGTTTTTGGGTGTTGAGTTTGATAAGTTCTTTATAGATTTTGGATACTAACCTTTTATCAGATATGTCATTTGCAAATATCTTCTCCCATTTTGTAGGTTGCCTTTTAGTTTTGTTAATTATTTCCTTTGCTGTGCAGAAGCTTTTTATCTTGATAAAGTTCTAATAGTTCGTTTTTGCTTTTGTTTCCCTTGCCTCCAGACACATGTCTAGTGAGAGATTGCTATGGCTGAGGTCAAAGAAGTTGCTGCCTGTGTTCTTCTCTAGGATTTTGATAGTTTCCTGTCTCATATTTAGGTCTTTCACCCATTTTGAATTTATTTTTGTGTATGGTATAAGAAACTGGTCCAGTTTCATTCATGTGCATGTTGCTGTCCAGTTTTCCCAGCACTGTTTGTTGAAGAGACTGTCTTTTTCCCATTGATATTCTTTTCTGCTTTGTCAAAGATTAGTTGACCATATAGTTGTGGATCCGTTTCAGGGCTTTCTGTTCTGTTCCATTGATCTATGTGACTGTTTCTGTGCCAGTGCCATACTGTTTTGATGACTATAATTTGTAATATAGCTTGAAGTCCAGAATCGTGATGCCTCCAGCTTTGCTTTTCTTTTTCAGGATCGCTTTGGCTATTCAGGATCTTTTGTGGTTCCATACAAATTTTAGGATTGTTTGTTCTAGCTCTTGAAAAATGCTGGTGTGTTTTGATAGGGTTTGCATTAAATGTGTAGGTTGCTTTGGGCAGTATAGACATTTGAACAATGCTTGTTCTTCTAATCCATGAGCATGGAACGTTTTTCTATTTCTTTGTGTCCTCTTCAATTACTTTTGTAATTGTTCTATAGTTTTCAGCATACAGATCTTTTACCTCTTTGGTTAGGTTTATTCCTAGGTATCTTATGGGTTTTAGTACAATTGCAAATAAGACTCATTCCTTGATTTCTCTTACTGCTGCTTCATTATTGGTGTATAGAAATGCAAGAGGTTTCTGTACATTGAATTTGTATCCTGCAACTTTACTGAATTCATGTATTAGTGCTGGCAATTTTTTGGTGGACTCTTTCAGGTTTTTCTACATAGAGTATCATGTCTTCTGGGAAGAGTAAAAGTTTGACTTCTTTTTTGCAGATTTGGATACCTTTTATTTTTGTTGTGTGATTGCTGAGGCTAGGACTTCCAGCACTATGTGAAATAATAGTGGTTTGGGTAGGCATCCCTCTTCTGTTCCTGACCTTAGGGGAAAAGCTCTCAAGTTTTTACCCATTGAGGATTGTATTTGCTGTGGATCTTTCATATATAGCCTTTACGATGTTGAGGTATGTTCCTTCTATCCCTATGTTCTTGAAGGTTTTTATGAAGCAAAGATGCTGTGTTTTGTAAAAAGTTTTTTTTCTGCATCTGTTGAGAAGATCATATAATTCTTATCCTTTTATTAATGTGGTGTATCACAGGAGATTTTTGATTACTGCTTCAATTTCCATGCTGGTTATGGATCTGTTCAGGTTTTCTATTTCTTCCTGTTTCAGTTTTGGTAGTTTGTGTCTTTCTAGGAATTTATTCATTTCTTCCAGATTGTCCAAATTGTGGGCAAATGATTTTTCATAGCATTTTCTTATAATTGTATATCTTTTTTAAAAGATTTTGTTTATTTATTTGAGAGAGAGAGCAAGCAAGAGAAAGAGTATGAGCATGGAGAGGGGTGGAGGGAGAAAGAAGCAGACTCCCTACCAAGCAGGGAGCCTGATATGGGGTTCGATCCCAGGATCCTGAAATTTTGATCTGAGCTGAAGGCAGACACTTAACCGACTGAGTCACCCAAGCGCCCCTAATTGTTTGTATTTCTGTGGTGTTGTTTGTGATAGCTCTTCTTTTATTTGTGATTTTATTTATTTGGGTCCTTTCTCTTTTCTTTTTGATAAGTCTGTCTAGTGGTTTATCAATTGTATTAATTCTTCCAAGGAACCAGCTCCTGGTGCCACTGTTCTGTTCTTTTTGTTTCTATATCATTTATTTCTGCTCTAATCTTTATTATTTCCCTTCTTCTGCTGGATTTAGGCTTTATTTGCTGTTCCTTTTCTACCTCCTATATATATAAGGTTAGGTTGTATGCTTGAGACTGTTCTTGCTTCTGGAGGTAGGTCTGTATTGCTATATACTTCCATCGTAGGACTGCCTTTGCTGCATCCCAAAGGTTCAGGACTATCCTGTTTTTATTTTCATTTGCTTCCATATTTTTTTTTAATTTCTTCTTTAATTTCCTGGTTAACCCATTCATTCTTTAGTAGGATGTTCTTTAACCTCCATGTATTTGTGATCTTTCCAAATTTTTTCTTGTGCTTAACTTCAAGTTTCATAGCATTATGGTCAGAAAATGCATGGACTGGGAGTTAAGATGGTGGAGGAATAGGGGACCGCTTTTTCAGCTGGTCCACTGAGTCGAGTTGGATAGGTACCAGACCATCCTGAACATCCACAGAATCAGCCTGAGATGCAGGAAGATACATCTGGATCTCTACAAATGAACATCTCCAGGGCTGAGTATTGAAGTACTAAGTGGGAGCCATGAAACCGAGCACAGATATCGGATGATAAATGGAAGGGGGAGGGAGCCGCCGCATTTGGGCACAGGGAAGAGGTAGCCACCTGCACAGGGGAACGGGCGGACTTGTGAACCGGCACCTGTGAGAGAGCAGACGGAGACCGTGAGCCGGGGAACGTGCACCACCAGACTGAAACGGAGCTCCAGTGCACTCACTGGAACCACACTGAGACCGGGAGCTCCGGGAGCATGCAGGGGCAGCTGGAGGCTGGTGGCTGACGGTGTTAGAAACAAAGGACAGAGAAGCGCCAGCCCTAGAAGTGAGGGCTGGGACACAGGGTGTGGGGCGCACATCCCGGGACACTGCAGGGTTGAGCAGCACCAACAGAAACAGAGTTAAAGTGGCCAGAACATCAGTGGAGAACGGTCCGCAATCCCTCTGTTCTGAGACAGAGGCTGGGATTTGGCTACTGCTGCTCTGACTCGCAGAAGAGCAACAGCAAACCACCAAGGAAAGCTGCCAGAGAACAAAAGCCTGGAAATACCCGCTCACAGGGTGCCCATCCCCATCCCCCCTCCCAGGGGACAGGGAGACTCTACCCAAACAGGGTTGCCTGAGTATCGGCGTGGCAGGCCCCTCCCCCAGAAGGCAGGCTGAAAAATCAAGAAGCCCACATCCCTAAGATCCCTATAAAACAAGGGCACACAGCCTGGGTCCTGGTCAATAATTTGGGCTCTGGACAACCCCGCAACCTCTCCTCATCAGAATGACGAGAAGGAGAAATCCCCCCAGCAAAGAAAAGACAATGAGTCTGTGGCCTCTGCCACAGAACTAATGGATATGGATGTAACCAAACTATGAGAAATGGAATTCAGAGTAACAATGGTCAAGATGATGTGTAGACTTGAAAAAAGTATTAACGGAAATGTTAATGAGAATATAGAATCTCTAAGGGTGGAAATGAGAGCGAATCTGGCAGAAATTAAAAAATTCTATGAGCCAAATGCAGTCAAAACTAGAGGCTTTGACGGCCAGGGTGAATGAGGCAGAAGAAGGTATCAGTGAATTGGAGGATGGGTTAGTAGAAGACAAAGCTAAAATGGAATTTGGGCTAAAAAAAAATCCACGCTCAGGAATGTAGGTTATGGGAGATTACTGACTCAATGAATCGTTCCAATGTCAGAATCATCGGCATCCCCAAGGGGGTGGAGAAAAACAGAGGTCTAGAAGAGATATTTGAATAAATTGTAGCTGAAAGCTTCCCTAATCTAGCAAAGGAAAAACATTCATGTCCAAGAGCCAGAGACAACCCCTCCCATGCTCAAACATGACAAACCTACACCACGTCATGTCATAGTGCAATTCACAAATTTTAGATCCAAGGATACAGTATTGAAAGCGGCCAGGGCAAAGAAATTTCTCACATACCAAGGCAAAGGTATCAGAATTACATCAGACCTGTCTACACAGACCTGGAATGAGAGAAAGGGTTGGGGGGCATTTTTAAAGCTCTTTCAGAAAAAAACATGCAGCCAAGAATCCTTTATCCAGCAAGGCTGTCATTCAGAATTGATGGAGAAATAAAGACCTTCCAGAATCGCCAGTCATTGACCAATTTCATAGCCACAAAACCAGCCCTACAGAAAATATTAAGAGGGGGTTCTATAAAAGTAAAAAGGCCCCAAGAGTGATACAGAACAAAAAGTCACAATCTATAGAAACAAATACTTCACTGGCAACATGGCATCATTAAAATCATATCTCTCAATAATCGGTCTCAATGTAAATAGCCTAAATGCCCCCATAAAATTCCACAGGGTTGCAGATTGGATAAAAAGACATGACCCAACCATTTGCTGTCTACAAGAGACTCATTTTGAAATAAAGATACATTCAGACTGAAAGTAAAGGGATGGAATACCATCTTTCACACCAATGGACCTCAAAAGAATGCTGGGGTAGCAATTCTCATATCAGACAGATTGGATTTTAAACTAAAGACAGTTACAGACAGTTAGACTATCTCTAGAGAGACACTCTCTAGACTGTCTCTAGTTAGAGACAGTTAACTATCTCTAAAGATAGAGACACAGAACAGCACTATATTATTCTTAAAGGATGTAATCAACAAGTGGATATGACAATTATAAATATATATGCCCCCAACAGGGGAGCAGCAAGGTAAACAAGCCAACTCTTAACCACAATAAAGAGACATATAGATAAAAATATGTTAATAGTAGGGGATCTCTACACTCCATTATCAGCAATCGACAGAGCACTGGAGCAGAAAGCCAACATAGAAACAAGAGCTTTGAATGCCATACTCAACGAGTTGGACCTCATAGATATATATAGAACACTACACCCCAGAACCAAAGAATACTCATTCTATTCTAATGCCCATGGAACATTCTCAAGAATAGACCATGGTCTGGGTCACAAAACAGGTCTCAACCGCTACCAAAAGACTGAAATTATTCCCTGCATATTCTCAGACCACAACACTCTGAAATTGGAACTCAACCACAAGGAAAAATGTGGAAGAAACTCAAACACTTGGAGACTAAGAACCATCCTGTTCAGGAATGACTCGATAAACCAGGAAATCAAAAATCAATTTAAACAATTTATGGAGACCAATCAGAATGAAAACACAATGGTCCAAAACCTATGGGATACTGCAAAGGCAGTCCTATGATAAAATACATAGCCATCCAAGTCTCACTCAAAAGAATAGAAAAACCTAAATGCAGTTTTTATATTCTCACCTCAAGAAGCTGGAACAGCAACAGAGGGACAGGCCTAATCCACGCATGAGGAAACAGTTGACCAAGATTAGAGCAGAAATCAATGAATTAGAAACCAGGAGTACAGTAGAGCAGGTCAACAGAACTAGAAGCTGGTTCTTTGAGAGAATCAATAAAATTGACAGACCACTGGCAAGACTTATCCAAAAGAATAGAGAAAGGACCCAAATTAATAAAATTATGAATGAAAAAGGAGAGGTCACAACCAACACCAATGAAATTGGAAGAATTATTAGAAACTTTTATCAAAAGCTTTATGACAATAAATTAAGCAATCTGGAAGAGATGGAGGACTTCCTGGAAACCTATAAACTACCAAGACTGAAACAGGAAGAAATTGATTTTTTAAACAGGCCAATTAATTATGAAGAGATTGAGTCAGTGATAAACAGCCTTCCAAACAGCAAAACTCCAGGCCCGGATGGTTTTCCTGGGGAATTCTGTGAAACATTCAAAGAAGAAATAATACGTATTCTCCTAAAGCTATTTCAAAAAATAGAAACAGAAGGAAAGCTACCAAACTCATTCTATGATGCCAATATTACCTTGAGCCTCAAACCAGGCAAAGACTCCATCAAAAAGGAGAATTACAGACCGATTTCCAAAAGGAATATGGACACCAGAATCCTCAACAAGATCCTGGCTAATAGAATCCAACAGTACATTAAAAGGATTATCCCTCACAACCAAGTGGGATATATCCCTGGAATGCAAGCGTGGTTCAACATTTGCAGATCAATCAGTGTCATAGATTTTATCCAGAAAAAAAATTCAAAAATCATATGATTCTCTCAATAGCTGCAGAAAAAGCATTTGACAAAATACAGCATCCTTTCCTGATTAAAACCCTTCAGAGTGTAGGGATAGAGGGTACATTCCTCAATCTCATAAAAACCATCTATGAAAAGCCTACAGCAAATATCATTCTCAATGGGGAAAGTTGGAAGCCTTTCTCTTAAGATCAGGAACACGACAAGGATGCCCACTCTCGCCACTATTATTCAACATAGTATTAGAAGTTCTTGCAACAGCAATCAGACAACAAAAAGGGATAAAAGGTATCCAAATCAGCAAAGAAGAAGTCAAAATGTCTCTCTTTGCAGATGACATGATACTCTATATGGAAAACCCAACAGAATCCACGCCCAAACTATTAGAAGTTATAGAGCAATTCAGTAATGTGGCAGGATACAAAATCAATGCTCAGAAATCCATTGCCTTTCTGTACACGAATAATGAGACTGAAGAAAGAGAAATTGGGGAATCTATCCCATTTACAATAGCACCAAAAACAATATGTTACCTTGGAATTAACTTAATCAGAGACGTAAAGGATCTATATTCTAGAAACTATAAATCACTCTTGAAAGACATTGAGGAAGACACAAAAAGATGGAAAAATATTCCATGCTCATGGATCGGAAGAATTAACATAGTTAAAATGTACATGCTATCCAGAGCAATCTACATTTCGATGCTATCCCGATCAAAATACCGATGACGTTTTTCAAAGAACTGGAACAAATAGTCCTTAAATTTGTATGGAACCAGAAAAGGCCCCAAATCGCCAAGGAACTGTTGAAAAGGAAAAACAAAGCTGGGGGCATCACAATGCCAGATATCGAGCTGTACTACAAAGCTGTGATCACAAAGACAGCATGGTACTGGCACAGAAACTTACACATAGACCAATGGAACAGAATAGAGAACCCAGAAATAGACCCTCAGCTCTTTGGGCAACTAATCTTTGATAAAGCAGGAAAAAACATCTAGTGGAAAAATGACAGTCTTTTCAATAAATAGTGCTGGGCAAATTGGACACCTACATGCAAAAGAATGAATCTTGACCACTCTCTCACACCATACACAAAGATAAACTCTAAATGGATGGAAGACCTCGATGTGAGACAGGAATCCATCAAAATCTTAGAGGAGAACATAGGCAGCAACCTCTACGACATTGGCCAAAGCAACCTTTTTCATGACACATCTCCAAAGGCAAGAGAAACAAAAGATAAAATGAACTTGTGGGGCTTCATCAAGATAAAAATCTTCTGCACAGCCAAGGAAACAGTCAGAAAAAGTAAGAGGAAGCCCATGGAATGGGAGAATATATTTGCAAATAATACTACAGATAAAAGACTAGTATCCAAGATCTACAAAGAACTTCTCAAACTCAATACCCGAGAAACAAATAAACAAATCATAAAATGGGCAGAAGATATGAACAGACACTTTTCCAATGATGACATACAAATGGCTAACAGACACATGAAAAAATGATCAAAATCATTATCCATCAAGGAAATTCAAATCAAACCCACATTGAGATACCACCTTATGCCAGTTAGAATGGCAAAAATTGACAAGGCAAGAAACAACAATTGCTGGAGAGGATGTGGAGAAAGGGGATCCCTCCTACATTGTTGGTGGGAATGCAAGTTGGTACAGTCACTCTGGAAATCAGTGTGGAGGTCCCTTAAAAAGTTAAAAATTGAGCTATCTATGACCCAGCCATTGCACTACTGGGTATTTACTCCAAGGATACAGATGTAGTGAAGAGAAGGGCCATATGCACCCCAATGTTCATAGCAGCATTGTCCACAATAGCTAAATTGTGGAAGGAACCGAGATGCCCTTCAACAGATGACTGGATTAGGAAGTTGTGGTCCATATATACAATGGAATATTACTCAGGTATCAAAAAGAACAAGTTCTCAACATTTGGTGCAACATGGACGGCACTAGAGGAGATAATGCTAAGTGAAATAAGTCAAGCAGAGAAAGACAATTATCATAGGATTTCTCTCATCTATGGAACATAAGAACTAGGAAGATCGGTAGTAGAAGAAAGCGATAAAGAAAGGGGGGTAATCAGAAGGGGCAATGAAGCATGAGAGACTATGGACTCTGAGAAACAAACTGAGGGCTTCAGAGGGGAGGGTGTTGGGGGAATGGGATAGGCTCATGATGTGTAATAAGGAGGGCACGTATTGGATGGTGCACTGGGTTTTATACGCAACTAATGAATGATCGAACTTTACATTAAAAACCAGGGATGTACTGTATGGTGACTAACATAATATAATAATAAAAAAAGAAAACATGCATGTTATGATCTCCATATTTTTGTACTTGTTGAGGGCTGATTTGTGACCCGGTATGTGATCTATTCTGGAGAATGTTCCATGTGCATTCAAAAAGAATGTATCTGTTGCTTTAGAATGAAATGTTCTGAATATACTTGTTAAGTCCATCTGGTCCAATGTGGCATTCAAAGCCATTTTTTCCTTGTTGATTTTCTCCTGAGAAGATCTGTGCATTTCTGTAAATACGGTGTTAAAGTCCCCTACTATTATATTATTATCAATGAATTTCTTTAAGTTTGTTATTAATTTATTTATACATTTGTGTGATCCCAAGTTGGGGGCATAGATATTTACAACTGTTAAATCTTCTTGATGGATAGACCCCTTCATTATGATATAATGCCCTTCTTCATCTCTTGTTACAGTCTTTGTTTTAAAAATCTCATTTGTCTGCTATATGTATGGCTACTCTGGCTTTCTTTGACATCTATTAGCATGATAGATGGTTCTCCATCCCCTCACTTTCAATCTGCAGGTGTCTTTAGGTCTGCAATGAATCTCCTGTACGCAACATATAGATGGGCCTTGTTTTCTTATCCATTCCAATACCCCATGTCTTTTTTAAAAATTCTTTATTTAACTTCAATTTAGTTAACATATCCTGTATTATTAGTTACTGGGATAGAATTTAGTGATTCATCAGTTGCATGTAACACCCAATGCTCATTACATCAAGTGCCCACCTTAATGACCATAACCCAGTTACCCCTTCCCCCCACCCACCTCCCCTCCAGCATACTCAGTTTGTTTCCTAGAGTTCAGCATCTCTTATGGTTTGCCTTCTTCTCTGTTTTCATCTAATTTTATTTTTCCTTCTCTTCCACTATGTTCATCTGCTTTGTTTCTTAAATTCTATATATGAGTGAAATCATATGGTATTTGTCTTTCTCCGACCCTATGTTTTTGATCGGAGAATTTAGTCCATTTACATTCAGAGTGATTATTGATAGATATTAATTTAGTGCCATTGTGTTACATGTAAATTAGTGTTTCTGGTGTTGTTCTCTATTCCTTTCAAGTCTTTGTTGCTTTTGGTCTTTCTTTCCCACTCAAGGAGTCCCTTTAATATTTCTTGCAGGGCTGGTTTAGTGGTCACAAACTCCTTTAGTTTTTGTTTGTCTGGGAAATCCTTTATCTCTCCTATTCTGAATGACAGCCTTGCTGGATAAAATATTCTTGACTGCATAGTTTTCACATTCAGCACATTGAATATATCCTGCCAGTATCTTCTATCCTGTCAAGTTTCTGTGGACAGATCTGCTGTGAACCTGAGTTGTCTTCTCTTGTAGGTTCCCCTTGCTGCTTTCAGGATTCTTTTGTTGTCTCTGTATTTTGTGAATTTGACTATACTATGTCTTGGTATCAGCTGGGTTTTGTTGAATTTGATGGGAGTTCTCTGTGCCTCTTGGATTTCAATGTGTGTTTCCTTCCCCAGATTAGGGAAGTTTTCAGCTATAATTTACTCAAATAAACCTTCTGCCCCCTTTTCCCTCTCTTCCTCTTCTGGGACTCCTATGATACTAATGTTAGTACACTTTAAGGAGTTGCTGATTTCCTTAAGTCTACATTCGTGACCCAATACTTTTCTTTCCCTCTTCCTTTCAGCTTCATTATTTTCCATAATTTTATCTTCTATATCACTGATTCATTCCTCTGCTTTGTCCATCTTCATTACCATTGCAACCAGTCAGTTTTGTATCTTGGTTATAGCATTTTTTTTTATTTTGGCCTGACTAGTTTTTAGTCTTTTATCTCTGTAATAAAGGATTTTCCAGTGTCTCCTATGTTTTTCTCAAACCCAGCTAGTATCCTTATGATTGTTGTTTTAAATTCTGGTTCAAGCATCTTACTTATAGCTGTTTTGATCAAATCCCTGGCTGTGATTTCTTCCTGTTCTTTCTTTTGGGGTGAATTCCTCCATCTTGTCATTTTGTCTAGGTCACTGTTTTTTTAGTGTATGTATTAGGAAAGCCTGTTATATTCTTGCTCCTGAGATTAATGGCTATATTAAGAAGAAGTCCTATACTGTCTGGGGTCTGGTGCTTCAGGGAATGTTTCAGAGTGTGCACTCTGCTGTTGTGTTTTGGCTGTTCCTCCCCTCAGGTCAGTCCTCTGAAGAATTTCTCCTTGCCCACAGTGAAGAGTGTTTGAACCTTGTCCACTCTGTGGGAAGTTTTAACTATGTGTATTTTGGTCTGCTTGTTAAAAGAAGCTAGATCCTATTTCCCCTAGAGCTGAAACTTTGCAGCATTCTGTGATCAATAGACTTGGTGTATTCAAGGGGTTGGTGCTCATCTTCTGGAGGATGGCCCTGCTATGCTGTTTCTCAATCAGGCTTTCCCTTCTAAAGATGCCACCTGCAGGGCACAGTGGGGTGGGACTTGGTGTAAGTGTCTCCAACCTCCACTGAAGTTTATCAATGCTGATGGGAAAGGAGAAAATGGCCTTGGCCTGCTCTCTCACCCCGAGTGGGGAATTCATGCCCACCACTCTTCAGGAAGCCCTCACACAAGAGCAAACAATCTCCCCTCTTGTGTCTCTGGTTTCCATCAAATCCCTGCCTTCACCCTATTTCCAAGCTGTCTGCCTCCCAGGAGGCATAATACTCCTGTGTTTTATCGCAGGTGCATGGCTGGGTTTCAAAACTCCAAATTTCCAGTGCAGACCTGCACTTATCCTCTGGGGGAGGGTCTTGCTGCTGTGGCTGGTGCCAGTTTGTCCCAGAAAAGCAGTTGCAAGACTGAGAAGTTGTTCAGAGTTTAAGATAAAGTGCAGCAAAAAGCCAGCAACAAGGTTTGCTGCCCTCAGCAGGTGTCTCTGTTCCTATGCTAATGAACAGGGCAGCACATTGTTGCCCAGCTCTTTTGTCCCCAGAGAGCCTTGCCATCTCTCCCAAGTGCACTTCAAGAAGAACTGTTTCTCCCCTTTTGGCCCAGGAGATCCTTATACCACACTGTCCACTCCTTGGCCTCCACCTCCTTCCCCACTAAGCCTGCCAGGTACAACCCTGGCAATGGTAGGGACTTCTAAAACTTCAGACTTTGAGCCCCTCTCCTTTCCCAGTCAATGGTTTTGGGAAAGAGTTTTTCTTGCATAAACCCCTGCATGCTGCTTTCTCTCTCTCTCCCTCTTTCCCTCTCTCTCTCTCTCCTCTTTCCATGATCAGGGCTCCCTCCCCTCCACAGCACCTGCAATTCTTTTCTCCCCCTAATCAACTCTCTGCAGCTCCTACCTTCCACAATGTGGCCATTTTTCTCCCTCTATATATACACTTTGTTCTCTCAGTCCTCAGATCAATTTCTTGGTTGTTCAGAATGCTTTGATATTTATCTGGCTGCGTTCAATGGACGAGGCAAGTGTAGGGTCCCCCTACTATTTCAACATCTTAACTCTTCCTTCCCACTGCATTTCTATTACTGTCATTTTGTAAAAGATTTTTTTATTGAAATATAATTAATATACAATGTTATATTAACTTTAGGTATATAATATAATGATGCAACAATTCTATACATTATTCAGTGCTCATCAGTATAAGTGTACTCTTAATCCCCTTCACTTATTTCACACATCCCCCCACCCACTTCCTCTCACATAACCACCAGTTTGTTCTTTATATTAAGAGTCTGTTTTTTGGTCTCTTTTTTGTTTGTTTTGTTTCTTAAATTTCAGATATGAGTGAAATCATACGGTATTTTTCTTCTCTGAATGACTTATTTTGTTTAGCATTATATTCCCTAAATCCGTCTCTGTTGTTGCAAATGGCAAGCTTTCATTCTTTTTATGGCTGAATAATATTCCATGTATCCATTTATCCATTGACAGTGTCCTTTATAAAAGGTTTTCGTATCTTGTAGGGAGCCTACCTCTCCCCGTTATTGCTCAGCTTTTTCAGAACATTCTTTGATGTTATTGCCTGTTTATTTTCTCAGTAATATTTTAGAAG
Organism: Ursus americanus; assembly: GCF_024610735.1. NCBI lineage: Eukaryota > Metazoa > Chordata > Mammalia > Carnivora > Ursidae > Ursus > Ursus americanus. The sequence continues at coordinate 80,376,247 of NC_142164.1, forward strand.
TCATCCAGAAGAATAAAGACTGGAACACAAGCCCAGGGCTTTCTTCTATATTCTTCTTCCCTTAGGTGCTCAATAAGCATTTGTTAATTGAATAAAAGAGAAAAGAAATTCACAGCATGGCGTTTGATTGCTGAAAGATGTCAAAGTATAAACAAGTTTATATCTGCTTTCCCACACCACTGACACTTCCAAAAGACACTTAGAATTTAGGTAATTTACTTGAGAAATGATGCTCTGCTGTTGAAAGAATATTATTTGCTCATGAAACTCAAGAAATATTTTTTGAGCACCTACTATGTCCCAAACATTGTTCCAGACATGAGGGTAGAGCAAATGAACAAGACACAAATAAAATAAAAAATGAATATATTATATACACCAAATAAATACATATATAAAAATAAATAACAAAATTGGGACTCCTGGGGGGCTCAGTCTGTTAAGCATCTGACTCTTGATTTCAGTTCAGGTCATGATCTCAGGGTTGTGAGATTAAGTGAGCCCTGCATCAGGCTCCATGCTGAGCATGAAGCCTGCTTCAGATTCTCTCTCTCCTTCTCCCTCTGCCCTTCCTCCTACTTGCACTCTCAGTCTCTCTCTCAAAAAAAAAAAAAACAAAGCCTAAAATAAATATATAAGAAATAAACAAATAACTATATAAAATAAATAATAAATACAAAATATAACATCAGTTTGATAATACATGCTCTAAAGTAAAATAAATTAAGAGAAGGACATAGGGAGCAACTGGGGTGGGGATAACACTAAAAGGGACAAAAAAGTCTTCTTTGAGCTAAAATCTGAATGGTGAGAAGAGGCAGGCATGGGAAGAGCATTTTAGTCAGAGGGAACAGGAAGCATAAATATTCTTAGTCAGGAATAACCTCTATGCTCAAAGAAGAAAAAGATAGATATTGTGATTAGAGTTTCATGGACAAGAGAGAGACTAGTAGCAGATGTTGTTTAGGTCTGGGTTCCTCTTTGGCCCACAAACTCCCTTAGTGCGCAGCTTCTCCATGGTAAACTTGTTGGGCTTGAGTGAAGAAGGTCCTGGGGGAAGGGCTGACTTTTTCTCATATTCGTAAATGATCCAAGCCACATTACATGACAAGTGTCATGACTAGCCCTTTCAGGCTAATGTTTGCAAGTCGTCATCTGGTGGAGTTATTGACTTGGAACTATCAGGCCTACAGTCCAAGAGCTTTTCCTATGCTTTAGGAGAGGTAGAATCCAGAGTTGCTCTTTAAGAGGAGTGGGATTTCACCTCTACCCCAATTGTTTCTTTGAGCTAGATAAAGGAAAATGGAACTAGTAGTAACTGTTGTGTTCAGAGTGACTGGTTATCAGCTACCCTTAGTCTTTGAGAAGTCTTCAGATCTCAGAGTTGGTTCCCTCCCTATCAAAAGAGAAATCTCCCACATAAGAGCATTATGCAAACAAGTAAATATCTTCCATTAGTAAAAAAAAAATGCAATGCAAGTATCTACAAAAATTCTATTTGTGAAACTCTATTAGAACACAACTCAGTAGAACCTGCATTCAGATATACCAGTTGGCACTACGAGCACACTGCTTCAGAGTTTATAAAACACTTCCAATCCCATTACAATAAATCCATGAGATAGAGAGCATTTGCCTCTGTATTGCTCAGAATATAATAGGTTATTCTGAGGTAACAAACAATCCCAGAATTTCAGTGACTTTACACCAATGAAAGTATGTATTTTTACTTATTCTATGTATTTATTTGCTGGTCAGTAGAAGACTCTGGTCCATGTCATCTTCACACAGAAACCCAAGGAAATAGAAGTACTACCATTTGAAATGTTGTCTAGTAGCAGGGGCAAGAAAGGACAGAGAATCACACGATCTCTTAAATCCTTCCACCCTAAAGTGACACACATCACTTCTGCTCATATTGCATTGGTGAGAGGAAGTCAGTGAGCCATATTGAACTTTAAGATGACAAAGAAGTATAATATTCCTGTATTACTGAATGTAGAAAAGAAATGAAGAGTAATGAACAGTAGTAATTTCCATCACAGCCTCATATTATAACTAAGAAAGCTAAGACTCAGAGGAACGACATGTTGCAGGAAGCAGTTTGGAATTGTGGACCAAACTTGCAATAAATGATTTTTGGCTATTGTTACTAAGAGACAGAATTGCTTTTGGTTGAAGGAAGATTCTCAGAGGTTGAGAATATGAGAATATAGGCTTTGAAGCCAGACAGTCTTGGGTTCAAACCCCAAATTGTGCCACTTATTAGCAGAGTACTTTAAATAGGTGGCATCACTTCTCTAAGCTTCCATTTCCTCATGTATAAAATGGGGATGAAGAGTTAAAAGGAAAATCTTTCAGGGTTGATTGATGATTTGAGTTTACTGGAGTTAATGTGAATAAAGTGCCTGAGCCCAAACTCAGTTATTCTAACCCCAGATTTACTCCCTTTGCCTGTCCTAGGTATGCCAAAATGTGGAAATACCATGGAGCAATTCCTAGTTCAATTCTTGTCTGGCTTTTAATTTCCCATTGTGACATGTGAATAGGTGAGAGGATGAGAAAGGAAAAGGAAAACTTGAGATAAGAAGAAAGGTCATTTTTACCACGAGTTCAGAAATGCTTTTGTATACCCTGTTCCTTCTTTTTACAATGCCCTCTCCTGTCTCCTTTGTCCAGTCGACACCTACTTATCCATCAAGACTTAGGTCAATTTAACCATTTTTCTGGGAAGTGCTCTCAGAGTTTCTCATGCTGAATTTAATGCCCCTTCTCTAAACCCATTGTCCCCAAACACTTCATGCCTAGGTCTATCTTAATAACGTAATGCCTTGTGTTTGGCATACAAATGCTTAATAAATGTGTATCCAAGGAATGAATGTGATCGTTGCACAACATACAAGTACTTTGTTGTTTTTTTCTGTCTAGCCTAATTTCTCTCTATCCATCCCCTTATCCTGCTCCACCTATCCCCAACCCACCACCCCAAAACACACACTTCCTGTTCCAGAAATACTACACTGTTTATAGACTTTGGAATCCCTCAAACTCTCTAGGTCTCCATCTTTGCATGTATGGTTTCCTCTGCATGGCATGTTTTCTTACCACCTTGCAACCTCTTAATCATCTTTTAGCAAAAGCTGAAGGTGTATGTATATATATAGTTTGGAGCATGGGCTCTGAAACCAGGCTGCCTGATTTTAAATTCCAGCTCTGGTTATTAGCTATGCGACCTCAGGCAAACTATCTAACTTCTCTGGGTTTCTACTTCCCCATGTATAAAATAGAGCTAATAAAAATACCTACTTAATAGGATGTTATGGAGATTAAATGAATTAATACATTTAAATTGTTTATAAGCGTAGCTTGTACATAGTAACCTCTATATAAGCATTTGCTGTTATTATTTAAATCATAGCACAAACACTACCTCCTTTGTCTAAACTGGGGTCACAAATGGGTAGCTTGTAGGCTACGTTTTATTAGGACCACATGGTATTTACATTTTTTTTATTACAATACCCTCCAGTTTAGTACAAACTCCAGTACTCCTTGTATCCACCTGTTTGATTCATTTGCTTGGTCCTAGAAGCTTTGGGTTTGCAATCTTAAGTAAGCACTTCTCTTTTCTCACTCCCTCAGACAGAGTTCTACAGGCTCAGTGCCTACCTGCATTAAAGCAATTCTACTGCCTTCTGATTGTTTTCTTTTTTTAAGATTTTATTTATTTGAGAGAGAGACAGAGAGAGAGAGAGAGCACACAAGCAGGGGGAGAAGCAGAGGGAGAGGAAGAAGCAGGCTCACTGCAGAGCAAGGAGCCCAATGCGGGGTTTGATCCCAGGACCCTGGAATCATGACTGGAGCTGAAGACAGAGGCTTAACTGACTGAGCCACCCAGGCATCCCTGTTTTCTTATTTGAGTCTTTACTGTGGGCCTTTTGAATATAAGGACAGTGATCTCAGTATTGCTAGTACCTAGAATGGCACCTTACACAAAGTGCTCAAAAATACTTTTTGAATAACTTACTGAATGAATGAAATGAAATGAAATAAATGAAATGAAATGAATATTTGAGATATCCCCTACTGTCAATTAATAACAGGCCTGTGGAGAGGGCTTTTCTAGCAGGCAAGCCTAAACTTTAGAAGCCAACTACAGAGAGCTTTCTGTTCCTGGTTGGGAGATTTAAAGAGTTCTCTTTAACCCCTTTCCTCCAAGGCCACATCTTCTCTGAGAGTCATTAATGGGATCAAACTAATGGGGCTAAGCTACAAAGGCAAAAGAAGGAAAATACAGCATGACTCCCTTTGCCTTTGTATGTAATTTGGAAGTTGTCAGGATAAGACTTGAAGTCTCCTAAAAGGAAAAGGCATGCCTCGTTTTTTGAAGATAACAAGATCAAGGTTTGCACAAAATTGTCCCAAAACTATATTCCATCTTTAGAAGTGACAAATTGTTTCTTCTAAGTTAAGAAAACGGGAGTGTGTTCATATGTCAATTGGTTAGGACCCTAGGCTGTGTAACAGGGCACAAGTTTAAAGGGAGAGCAGGCTTCTTAGATTTCCTCTACTCTGTTCTTGGCAAATGTACCTTTGAATAGGTGAACACACATCTGGGAGTAGTAGGAATGGATATCGTGCATCCCTGGCAGCAACAATGTGATCCAGTGGAAAGATCACCAGGTTTGGAGTCAGACAAAGCTGGGTTGGAGTCTATGACAAAGGGACTTTTAGATGGCAGCAATAATAACCATTTTATGGTATCCATGTCCCTGTGTAATCCCTTCCCCTTGAGTAGGGATATAACCTATAATGTGCTCCTAACCAGTAGAATATGGCAAATGTAATGGGATGTCACTGTCATGATTACATTATGTTATATATGACACAATCTTGCTAGCAGACTCACTCCCTCTCCCCTTGCTGGCTTTGAAGAACAAGCTGCCATGAGTCCTACAACCACAAGGAACTGAATGCTACCAACAATCACATGAGTGTAGAAGCAGATTGTTCCTTAGTTGAGCCTCCAGATGAGAACCCAGCCCTGACCAACACACTGATTGCAGCCTTGCAAGACCCAAAGCAGAGGACTTATCTAAACAATGTCCAGACTTCTGACAAAAGAAATTGAGAGATAAGAAATATGTGGTGTTACAAGCAGCTAAGTTTGTGGTAATTTGTTGTGCAGCATAGAAAACTAATACACAGTCCTAGCTCCACTACTCACTGGCGGTGTGACTCTAAGCATGGGCCTTTCCTTCTCTTTGCCCCAATTTGCTCATTTATAAAATAGGAAATGACGGCCATGCAAATTCTTGCCCTGCCTCCCTTTCAGGGTTACTTTAGAATCCATGAGTGTGGAAGCTCTTTGTAAATCATGAAGCATTGTACAAATGTGAAGAATAACTGTTATTTTTCTTTCCAGACTCCCCAGGGCCTGGCAGCTCAACCAAGTGGCTTTGGAGAAAGAGAAGATGGGACAACCAAAAAACACCGATGGCTTTAAAACTGACACTGGCTTGACGGACCCATGTTGGAACGTATGATTTTAGGAAGAACAATCCCTGCAAGCAGATTGAAACATCTCAAGCTGTTTGGAAGACATTCTGACTAGATTCTTAAGGTGTCTGACTCCTTTGGTCTCAGACTACCCAGCAGCCCAGTGCAACATCACATCCCTTTTCTCTCTACCCAGCTTCCAAATACTCACTTTACAGAAGTCAGCTCCAAAAGCCATTGTCCGATCCTCATTACTCCTGGGCCACTCACTGCCCAAGGCCATGGGCATTATATGATGACTTACAGCTCCTACCAGGTAGAGCAGAAGGCTGCTGAAAACTGAGGAAGTGTTGAGATTCTTTCAAAACAGACCAGAGTTCATATGGCCACTCCCAGGTCTCTCTTGTGACCATGAGCTATGGAAACAAGTTTGCTGTGTGCTAGGGGCACTAGGCCACACATACAGTTTGATCACCTAGCCTGTTCTTCCTTGAAATAGCAGAAATGTAAGTATTGGGCAGCCACCTATTTGGAGACTCTGCTCGAATCCCATTCTGCTACATAGCTTGGCATAGTGCATGGCATTCAAAGTTCTATATGATCTGACCCCTGCCTACCTCTTCTCAGTCCTTCTTCCAGACATCTTTGGGCTCTTCCCTAAACACTGGTTTAGGGCCTTCCCTTAGTCATTGGCACTGCATCATAGAACAGAGAAACTACCACCACCACCACCAGCAACAATGATAATTAATAATAATAATAATAATATCTAAAACGTATGTGCTGGGCAACTTTCTAAGTTTATTGCATATATTAATGCATTCAGTCATCACCATGACAATCCTATTACGAGTACTGATATTATCATATCATTTTACGGATGAGGATTGTATTACGATTTGAACCCATATATGTTGAGTATGAAAACTATGCTTTTAATCATCAAGCTATGCTTTGTTTTGGCTTACTTCTTTATCTCTTCCTATGTGTTACTTATGAGCAGCAGTTTTATGCCCAGGGCCTAGTACAGTGCTTGGCTCATAATAGTGCTTAATAAATGTTTATTGGGTGAGTGAAAAAAATATGCAGTGAAAAGAGCACAGAATTTGGAATCAGAAAGCCTAGTGTCCAGCCTAGTATCTACCATCTGACAATTCTTGTGGCGTTTAGTGAGTGAGTCAACCTTTCTAAGCCCAAATAGCGTATATACTATTTATATGTGTGGGCTCTGGAGCCATGCTGCCTATGCTCTAAATAAGGCACCACCACTGTTTTTTTTTTACAAGTGTCAATAAATACTACATTTAATTATGTTCCCTTTAAAATCTATACTTAAGGTGTATATCATTCAACTCCTTGGGTAATCATGAAGTTTTCTTCAAATATAACAACAAAAGAATTACAACATTTCTTCAATTTCATCATATAGGCACAGTATGGAAGACCCCTTCTTCAGCACAGACATCCTCAGGAGCTTGGAGTTCAGCAGGTACAGGGCATCACTGCATCTGGGCTCACAGGTCAGCCAGTCTGTCAGTCCTCAGGTTAAGTTTCAGTAGGCTCCTGCACACCGGGTACCTGGCTAGGCCTGGAGCACTGGGGGGCTGCAGGTGGGAAGGGCCGGCCATGCCGCGTGGCTGAGCACATCAGTACAGTGAAGGACACGAGGCATCAGAGCATGTCTGGTGGGTCTGAGGACCTACCACTTCCCACGTGAGCAGGTGCCAGAGCACGGCAAAGTCAGTGGGTGGATCTATGACCTTGGGCAAATCTCTTATCTTTTCTGGGCCTTAGTTTCCTAATCTAAAATTAGGATAATTGTAATAAAGTTACAGGGCTGCTGTGAGGGAAATATGAGTTAATGCAGGCATACCTCATTTTATTGCACTTTGCAAATATTGTGGGTTTTTTTTTACAAATTGAAGGTTTTTTGGCAACTCTGCTTTGAACAAGTCTATTTGCATCATTTTTCCAATAGCATTTGCTCATTTTATGTCTCTGTATAATATTTTGGTAATTCTCACAATATTTCAAAGTTTTTCATTATTATTATATTTCTATGGTGATCTGTAATTAGTTATCTTTGATGTTACTATTGTAATCATTTTGGGATGCCATGAACCACACCCATATAAAACTGCAAATTTAATCCATAAGTGTGTGTTTTCTGACTGCTCTGCCAACTGGCTGCCCACCACCCCCACCTCAGCCCTATCTCTCTCCCTTTACTCAGGCCTCCCTATTCCCTGAGGCACAACAATATTGAAATTAGGCCAAATAATAACCCTACCATGGCCTCCAAGTGTTCAAGTGAGAGGAAGAGTCACATGTCTCACTTTATATCAAAACTTAGCAGTTATTAAGCTTAGTGAGGAAGACATGTTGAAAGCTGAGATAGGCTGAAAGCTAAACTGCTTGTGCCAAACAGCCAAGTTATGAATGCAAAGGAAAAGTTCTTGAAAGAATTTAAAAGTGCTACTCCAGTGAATACATGAATGATAAGAAAATGAAACAGACTGATTGCTAATATGGAGAAAGTTTCAGGAGTTTGGATAGATCAAATCAACCACAATCGTCCCTTAAGTGAAGGCCTAATCCAGAGCAAGGCCCTAACTCTCTTCAATTCTGTGAAAGCTGAGAGAGGTGAGGAAGCTGCAGAAGAAAAGTTTGAAGCTAGCAGAGGCTGGTTCGTGAGATTTAGGGAAAGAAGCCATCTCTATAACAGAAAAATAAGGTGAAGCAGCAAGTTCTGATATAGAAGCAACAAGGTATACAGAAGATCTAGCTAAGATAATTAATGAAGGTGGCTAAACTAAACAACAGGTATTCAGTGTAGACGAAACAGCCTTCTATTGGAAGAAGAGGCCATCTAGGACTTTCATAGCTGGATAGGAGAAGTCCACCTCTGGCATCAAAGGACAGGCTGACTCCCTTATTAGGGGCTAATGCAACTGGTGACTTTAAGTTGAAGCCAATGCTCATTTACTATTCTGAAAATCCTAGGACCCTTAAGAATTATGCTAAATCCACTCTGCCTCTGCTCTATAAATGGAACAACAAAACTTGGATGACAGCACATCTTTTTATAACATGGTTTACTGAATATTTTAAGCCCATTGTTGAGAACTACTGCTCAGTAAAAAAGAATTCTTTCAAAATATTACTGCTTATTGACAATGCACCTGGTCACCAAAGAGCTCTGATGAAGATGTACAATGAGGTTAATGTTGTTTTCATGCCTGCTAACACAACATCCATTCTGCAGCCCATGGATCGAGGAGTAATTTTGACTTTCAAGTCTTATTATTTAAGAAATACAGTTTGTAAGGTTATAATTGCCATAGGTAGTGATTCTTCTGATGGATCTGGGCAAATTAAATTGAAAACCTCCCGGAAAGGATTCACCATTCTGGATGCCATTAAAGACATTTGTGATTCATGAGAAGAGGTCAAAATAACAACATTAACAGGAGTTTGGATGAAGTTGTTTCCAACCCTCATAGATGACTTTGAGGGTTCAAGACTTCAATGAAGGAAGTAATGCAGATGTGGTGGAAATAACAGGAGAACTAGAATTAGAAGTGGAGCCTGAAGATGTAACTGCATTGCTACAATCTCAATAAAACTTACTGCTTCTTATGGATGAGCAGAGAAAGTGGTTTATTGAAGTGGATCCACTCCTTGTGAATTGTTGAAATGACAACAAATGATTAAGAATATTATATAAATTTAGTTGATAAAGCAGTGGCAGGGTTTGAAGGAAGTTCTACTGTGAGTAAAATGCTATCAAAGAACATCACATGCTACTGAAAGGATTGATGCAGCAAATTTCATTGTTGTCTTTTTTAAGAACTTGCCACAGCCAACCCAACCTTCAGCAACCACCCCTGCTCAGTCAGCAGCCATCAACATCAAGGTGAGACCCTCCACCAACAAAAAGATTATGATTCATTGAAGTTCAGATGATGATTAGAATTTTTAGCAATAAAGTATTTATTAAGGTATGAATATTTTTAGACATAATGCTACTGCATACTTAATAGACTACAGTATCATGTAAAATAACTTTATATGAACTGGGAAACAAAAAGAATCATTTGACTTACTTATTGAGACATTCATGTTATTGCAGTGGTCTGGAACAAAACCTGCAATATCTCTGTGGTATACCTGTAAATACATAGTGCTTAGAACACTATCTGGGACATAGCAAGTGCTTGATGAATGTTAGTCATTAATGTTATTATTATGCTTTAATATATTTTTTAAAGATTTTATTTATTTATTTGACAGAGATAGAGACAGCCAGCGAGAGAGGGAACACAAGCAGGGGGAGTAGGAGAGGAAGAAGCAGGCTCATAGCGGAGGAGCCTGATGTGGGGCTTGATCCCATAATGCCGGGATCACGCCCTGAGCTGAAGGCAAACGCTTAACCACTGTGCCACCCAGGTGCCCCTATGCTTTAATATTTTTATACAAAAATGGAGATAAGAATATTTATCTCATCAGGTTGTCATGAGGATCAAATGAGGCAAAAGATGTGGAGATGCCTTGTCATCTTAACAGCAGTGTAAATGCTAAAACTAAACTTAGAAAATATCCCAAATCACTTTGTGCAAGCCTTGAAGCTCAGGTTCCGTGTAACTTAGCTTCACATTCACAGGTAAGCAACAACTCCCCAGAAGCTTAGATAAAGTTTCTAGGGTTTGCCCTGCCAGTGTCAAGAGGCCCAAGATTGCTAAATCATGTGTGAGCACAGTGTTCTATAAATAGACTCTTCCCTTATGCAGACCGTGGGCTACAAAGTCTGCTAATGTCTTCTGTTTACCCTTGTAATGGCCCAGGAGCTGGTCTGGGTTTGGCAAGAAGAGTCCCAGGGTACAGAAAGAAGCTAGACTAGATCAACTGATGTGGCAAGGAGAAAAAAAACCTGTAAAACCTTACAAAAAGGTTCCACCCTATGCACTGCTGGTCTCTCTGATAAAGGGGGTGGCCAAGGTACAGAGCAAATGAGAGACTTTGATTAGATCAATGTGTCCCAGTCCACGCTACACATTGTCTACCTTGACACCATGAGTGAGAGAGAGAAGTAGGGAGGAAGACAAGGAGTTGATCAACAGTCCAGCAACCCTGGTTCTCAAGAAGAAAGAGAGTAGGGGGCAAAATAACCATACCCTGCTCTAAAATGTCCTAAGTTGGTGTGTATGAAGGGCCTGAGAACATGATTACAGTTTATACATACTAGGATTTCTGAGACAAGACTGGCTAAATTCTGCTCAGGCTGTGACCTTTGGTCTCACTGAGGGCAGGAGGAATCCAATCACTTCAAGTGAGCTAAACACATTTTTTGACAATGAGGGAAAGGTAAATTGTCTGGAAAACCCCTGCTTGGGTTTTCAGATCTCCTGACTATTGGCAATTGCTCACTGAGGTTTGAGTGGGAGGATACGAAGGAAAGAGAAGGAAGGGAGAGATTTATGGACAGACTGGACTGAAGGACTGATCTAAAGGAGGCTGGATTGAGCATAAGTACAGTGCCTGGACTGGGACCAGAGAGACAATGGTGAGTAGAGTTTGCAGACATTAAATTTACCATGTATAACCTAGAACAGAACTTGTATTGTTTTTTATTGTTTTGTAATGCCCACAGTGATCTTATAAGGATGGCTAAGCAAACACCCACTGGCCATTTAATAGCAGAGGGGCTGCTGGGAGAGGCTTAGTGAGGTTTGGAAAACACAGGATACCTCAGACTGAACGTGAAAACTATGCTATGTATCTTACATAATATTAATGTATTTCAACAAAAATATACAGCTACAGCTATGGGGCTAGCTACTTGACTGGCTTGTACTATATCCACTGCTCATCAATTGGATTTTAATCTGGATTTTGTGGGCACTTAATTGGTGCCTAGCCTCAGAAGGGGATTATAGTAGATACAAATAGGCTAAGAACTAGGTTTTGCTAAAGATTAAACAAAACCTTGGGTTCCATTACAAAATGTACTAAAGGGCCAAATGAATGGGCTCAGAGACCCCAGGAAGGCAAAAGTGAACTGAGCTGCTGGACCTTAAAAAATGGTTAGATTTGTGAAGGCGGGAAAGGGAAAAGGCAGGGAGGGAAGGAAAGAGGATACTCCAGGCAAGGGAACAACTTGAATAAAGTCTTGGGAGTTAAAATTAGCATAGTCTGGTCCAGGGACATGATTCTCATGTTATATAACCCTTATTCAAGACACTTTCTCCATTCTTTGATCAAACACAGATTTGGCTATTTAGAAAGATGGATAGATGATAGATGACAGACAGAGGATAAATAGATGGGTAGATGGATGGATGGAGAGATAGATAATATATAGATCATAGATGATGATAGATGATTAGATAGATAGATAGATAGATAGATAGATAGATAGATAGATGATAGAGTAAATAGTCCTAAGTCAAGAAATAGACCCATGATTAATTACTCCGGGTTTGTCATTAACTTACTATATGCTAATTCAATAAATCACTATGACCTTGGACAGGCCACTTACTATCTGTGGCCTCTGCTTTGCCATCTGCAACAAAATGAGGGCAGGCACCCAAACTCTTAGTCTGAAGGAGATTCACCTCTTATAAGCCTCTTCCTCACACACACTCTACAATGCTACACACTCTAAGGAACCGAGAGAATAATTGTGAACAGTGTTTGCCCAATCTAATCAGAAGCAATGACACCAACAGTTAAAGCCCATGACAACCTGAATCCATTTTGTTCTCTTACTTTCAAAATTACACCTTATTTATTTTTTTAAGTTCCAGTATATACTTAACATAGTGTTATATTTGTTTCAGATATACAATGTAGTGATTCAACAATTCTATACATTACGCATTGCTCATCATGATAAGTGTACTCTTAATCCCCTTTACGCATTACACCCACCCCCCAACCTGCCTCCCCTCTGGTAACCACCATTTTGTTCTCTATATATAAGAGGTTCCCCTGCCCCTTTGGTTTGTCTTTTTTTCCTTTGTTCATGTGTTTTGTTTCTTAAATTCCACATATGAGTGAAATCATATGGTATTTTTCTTTCTCTGACCCAGCTTTTTTCACTTAGCATTATATGCTCTAGTACCATCTGTCCATGTCATTGCAAATGGCAAGATTTCATTCTTTTTTATGGCTGAGTAATATTCCATTACATATATATATTCCATATATGTATATATAAAATCCATACACACACACACACACCACATCTTTCTATATTCATCTATGCCTGGGCACTTGGGCTGCTTCCATATCTTGGCTATTGTAAATAATGCTGCAATAAACAGAGGTGCATGATGTTTTCAAATTAGTGTTTTTATTTTCTTTGGGTAAATACCCATTAGTGGATTTACTGGATCATATAGTAATTGTATTTTTAATTTTAGATTCAGGGTGCTGGGCAGGGGAAGGAACCCCAGTGTGAACTTGGGATCTTGACTGCTGCAGGAGAAATAGCCCACATGTCTTTGGGAAGCAGAGGTTCCAGTCTCCCATCCTGAACTTCAGAGCTTCCCCTTTGCCACCCAGGAAACAGGTGGGGCTGAAGCTGAGCAGCCAAGAGATAGAGCCAGCCCAAGGCACCAGAGTGTCAAGTGCAGAGGGGCCTGGAATCTATCTGTTCCACTCCACCAGCCTTTCTCCACCCAGGCTCTCACCAGACTCAGGCTAGAAAAGCTTTCAGATCACCTGCTCCCACCTTCTCTACCTGGTGCAAGACTCCCCTCCTCAGCCTTCCTGCCAAGTGCTCCCCACCCAGCTTCCCAGTGAACTGGGACAGACCTGGAAACTCCCTGCCTCAGCAGGCACAGGATTCCACTTGGCAGCATGTTCTTCCTGCTGGTGAGCCAAACCTACTCCCCTGTAACTTCCTCCTGCACACCCACGTTCTGCCCTCAGGACAACCAACCAGACAAAACTGCTCCTTATTCTTGGGAATGTCCTTCACATATTTGAACACAGCTATCTCTGCCATTCTGGCTCCCTAACCAGCCACTCCCCACCCCTCAGTGTTATTGTTATATAATTCACATACCATAAAATTATTCATCCATTTAAAGTGTACAATTCAATACATTTTAGTTTATTCACAGACTTGTGCAGCCATCACCACAATCAAGAAAATTTTTATCACCTCAAGAAGAAATCTTATACTTGCTATTAACTTACTCTTCCCCAGCACCTAAGGCCTAGGTAGCCACTTATCTACTTAATATTTCTATTGATTTATCTATTCTGGAAATTTCAAATAAATGGGGTTAGAAATATGGGTTTAATTCACACTCTGTGGAACTTTGGCTAAGTCACTTGACCTCTCTATGACTCAGTGTCCCCAGCATAAAAAAAATAGTAATATTGGTTTTTACTTCATAGGGTAATAATGATGCTTACATGAGCTAGTATATCATAAAACATTTAGTGGAGGATTTACTTTTATTATTGCTTTTTATAAAGTGAATTTCCAGATTATTGCTCTCACCTTCCACTGATGTGTTCTCATTAGAATGGAACAGAGAAGGATCTGGGGGTGATAGTGTAAGTATTAGTTGATATTCCACAAATTTAGCACCTGTTAAAGCATAGACATGACCTGTCAGAATGGCCTCAGCAAAGAAGCAAGTCCTATTGGCTCTCTGTTGGGCTGGGCACTAACTCACTAATTTCTGAAGTGGCGAGGTCAAGGGTTCAAGGGTTCACTGAGGTAATAGTAGAGGCACTAAGAGGCTCCTGGCCTGCTGATATTTATTAATCAGTATGGAAAATTTTGAGTTATATACAAACCTAATGGTAACCATATATTAAAAACCCCTAATAAATATGGAAAGAATAAAGAAAAACGAACCCAAATACATCAATAAAGAAAATCAGCAAACCATGAAAGAGAAAGACAAGACAGGATCAAAGAAAATCTTCAGAAACAACCACAAAACAATAATAAAATGACAAAAAGTACATATCTATCAATAACTACTTTGAATGTAAATGGACTAAATACTTCAATCAAAAGACATAGGATGACAGAATGGATTAAAAAAAAAACAAGAACCATCCATGTGCCACTTACAAGAAACTCATTTTAGACCTAAAGACACCTACAGATTGTAAGTGAGGGGAAAAGAAATGTCTCAGGAAAATGGATGTCAAAGAAAACTGTAGTAGCAATATTTATATCAGACAAAATAGACTTTAAAACAAAGACTGTAACAAGAGACACAGAAGGACACTATATAATAAAAAGGAAGACAACCAAAAAGGAGGTATAATGATTGTAAATATTTATGCACCCAACATAGGAGTGCCCAAATACATAAAACAGTTAATAACAAACATAAGGGAACTAACTGATAATAATATAATAATACTAGGGGGCTTTATCGCCCCATTTACATCAATAGACAGATCATCCAAACAGAAAATCAACAAAGAAACAATGACTTTGAATGACACACTGGACCAGATGGACTTAACAGATATATTCAGAACATTCCATCCTAAAACAGCAGAATATACATTCTATTCAAGTACACATGGGACATTCTCCAGAATAGATCACATAATAGGTCACAAATCCAGCCTGAACAATAAAAAAAAGATTGAAATCATACCATGCATCTTTTCTGACCACAATGCTATGAAACTAGAAGTCAACCACAAGAAAAAATCTGGAAAGACCACAAATACATGGAGGTTAAATAACATGCTACTAAACAATGAATGGGTCAACCAGGAAATGAAAGAAGAAATAAAAACAGTACATGGAAACAAATGAAAATGAAAACACAATAGTCCAAAACCTTTGGGATGCAGTAAAAGTGCTATAAGAAGGAAGTCTATAGCAAAACAGGCCTACCTGAATAAGCAAGAAAAATCTCAAATAAACAACTTAATCTTACAGCTAAGAGGTCTAGAAAAAGAACAAACAAAACCTAAAACCAGCAAGAGATAGGAAATAATAAAGAGCAGAGCAGAAATAAATGACATGGAAACTAAAAAAACAATAAAACTGATCAATGAAACCAGGAGATGATTCTTTCAAAAAAAGTATTAAATTTGGGAACCAAACTGAGGGCTTCAGAGGGGAGAGGGGTGGGGGAATGAGATAGGCTGGTGATGGGTATGAAGGAGAACACATATTGCATGGTGCACTGGGTGTTATACGCAAGTAATGAATCATGGAACTTTACATCAAAAACTAGAGATGTACTGTATGGTGACTAACATAATATAATAAAAAATTACTATTAAAAAAATAAATAAAAGCCTTTCCTATGTAAAAAAATTACTAAATTTGATAAACCTCTAACCAGACTAATCAAGAAACAAAGAGAAAGGACTCAAATAAATAAAACCACAAACAAGAGAGGAGAAATAACAACCAACACCACAGAAATACAATTAAAAGAGAATATTGTGAAAACCTATATTCCAACAAATTAGACAACCTAAAAGAAATGGATAAATTCCTAGAAATATATAAGCTATCAAAACTAAATCAGGAAGAAATAGAACACTTGAACAGACTGATAACCTGCAAAGAAATTGAATCTGTAATCAAAATACTCCCAAAAGCGAAAGTCCAGGGCCAGATGGCTTCACAGGTGAATTCTACCAAACATTTAAAGAAGAGTTAATACCTATTCTTCTCAAACTATTCCAAAAAATAAGAAAGGAAGGAAAACTTCCAAATTCATTTTAGGAGTCCAGCATTATCCTGATACCAAAACCAGATAAAGACCCCACTAAAGGGATGCCTGGGTGGCTCAGTCAGTTAAGTGTCTGCCTTTGGCTCAGGTTATGATCCCAGGGGCCTGGGATCGAGTCCTACATTGGGCCCCTTGCTCAGCAAGGAGCCTGCTTCTCTCTCTGCCTGCTGCTCCCCCTGCTTGAGTGCACTCACGCTCTCTCTCTCTGACAAATAAATAATATCTTTTTTAAAAAAAGACCCCACTAAAAAGATAACTACAGACCAATATACCTAATGAACATAGATGCAAATATCCTTAATAAAATACTAACAAATTGAATTCAACAATACATTAAAAAAATCATTCACCATGATCAAGTAGGATTTATTCCCGGGCTGCAAGGGTGGTTCGATATTGGCAAATCAATCAATGTGATACATCACATCAATAAGAGAAAGCATAAGAACCATATATCATTTCAATAGATGGCGAAAAAGCAATTCACAAAGTTCAACATCCATTCATGATAAAAAAAAAAACACCCTCAAACAAAGTAAGTTTAGAAGGAGCATACCTCAACATAAAGGCCCTATATGAAAAACCCAAAGGTTGGACATCATCCTTGATGGGGGAAAAACTAAGAGCTTTCCCCCAAGGTCAGGAACAAAACAGGGATGTCCACTCTCCACAGGACTGGAAGTCCTACCCACAGCAATCAGACAACAAAAAGAAATCAAAGGAATCCAAATCAGTAAGGAAGAAGTTAAACTTTCACTATTTGCAGATGACATGATGCTATATATAGAAAACCTGAAAGACTCCACCAAAAAAACTGCTAGAACTATAAACAAATTCAGTAAAGTTTCAAGATACAAAATGAATGTACAGAAATCTGTTGCATTTCTATACACCAATAATGATGCAGCAGAAAGAGAAATTAATAAATAATCCCATTTACAATTGAACTAAAAATAATAATATACCTAGAAATAAACCTAACTGGAGAGGTGAAAGATCTCTGAAAACTATAAAACACTGAAGAAATAGATGATGCCACAAAGAAATGGAAATACATTCAATGCTCATGGATTGGAAGAGCAAATAATGTGAAAAGGTCTATAATACCCAAAGCAATGTACATATTTAATACAATCCTTATCAAAATACCAATAGCATTTTTCACAGAACTCAAACAAACCATTCTAAAACGTGTGTGGAACCACAAAAGACCCTAAACAGCCAAAGCAATCTTGAAAAAGAAAAGGAAAGCTGGAGGTATCACAATTCCAGACTTCAAGTGATATTACAAAGCTGTAGAGATCAAAACAGCATGGTACTGGCACAAAAACAGACACATAAGTAAATGGAACAGAATTAAAAAACCCAGAACTAAACCCACAATTTTATGGTCAATTAATCTTCGACAAAGCGGGAAAGAATATCCAATTGGAAAAGGACAGTGTCTTCAACAAATGTTGTGAAAATTGAACAGCATTACATAAAAGAAAGAAACTGGACCACTTTTTTACACCATACACCAAAATAAATTCAAAATGGACAAAAGACCTAAATGTGAAAACTGAAAAGATAAAAATCTTAGAAGAGAACACAGTAACCTCTCTGACATTGGCTGTAGCAACTTTTTTCTAGATATGTCTCCTGAGGCAAGGGAAACAAAAGCAAAAATAAACTATTGGGACGTCATCAAAATAAAAAGCTTCCACACAGCAAAGGAAACAATCAACAAAACTAAAAGGCAACTTCCTGAATGGGAGAAGATATTGCAAATGACATATCCGATAAAGGGTTGGTATCCAAAATATATAAAGAATTTACAAAACTCAACACCCAAAAAACAAATAATCCACTTAAAAATGGGCAGAAGACATGAACAGACATTTCTCCAAAGAAGGCATACAGATGGCCAACAGACACATGAAAAAATGCTCAACATCACTCATCATCAGGGGAATGCAAATCAAAATTACAATGAGTTATTGCCTCACACCTGTTAGAATGGTTAAAATCAACACAAGAACAACAGGTGTTGTCAAGGATGTGGAGAAAAAGGAACCCCGTGCACTGTTGGTGGGAATGCAAACTGATGCAGCCACTGGGGAAAACAGTATGGAGTTTCCTTAAAAAGTTAAAAATAGAACTACCCTAGGATCCTGCAATCACACTGCTGGGTATTTACCCAAAGAATACAAAAACACTAAATCAGAGGAATGTCTGCATCCTTATTTTTATAACAGCATTATTTATAATAGTCTATTTATGGAAGCAGCCCAAGTGTCCATCGACTGATAAATAGGTATAGAAGATGTGTATATAAATATATATATTTACATATATAGAGAAGATGTATATATATTATATATATATTAAAAGATGTGTATATAAATATATATATATATAATGAAATGTTATTCAGCCATAAGAATGAAATATTGCCATTTGCAATGACATGGGTGAAGCTAGAGAGTGTAATGATAAGCAAAGTAAGTCAAACAAAGACAAATACCATGTGATTTCACTCATATGTGGAATTTAAGAAACAAAACAAATGAGGAAAGGAGAAAAAGAAGAGAGAGACAAACCAAGAAACAGACTCAACTATAGAGAACAAAATGGTGGTTACCAGAGGTGGGGCAAGGGCGGGGATGGGTTAAATAGGTGATGGTGATTAAGCAGGGCACTTCTTTGTGATGAGAACCAGTGATGCGCGGAATTGTTGAATTACTGTATTGTACACATGAAACTAATATATCATTGTATGTTAACTAACTGGAGTGAACATAAAAACTTTAAAAAAGAGCAAAAATAAACAGACTCTTAACTATAGAGAACAAACTGATGGTTACCAGAAAGGGGGGGGGTGGATGAGTGGAATAGGTGATGGGGATTAAGGAGGGCACTTGTGATGAGCACTGGGTTATGTATGGAATTCTTGAAACATTATATTGTACACCTGAAACTATATAATATTGTATATTAACTAACTGGAATTAAAAACTTAAACATAAAAATAAAAGAATTTCGATTTTTATTAGGTTCAGTTAGCCACTTTATAGTACATCATTAGTTTTTGGTGTAGTGTTCAGTGATTCATTAGTTATGTATAATACCCAGTGCACATCACAACATGTGCCCTCCTTAATGCCCATCACCCTGTTACCCCCTCCCCCCACCCTCCTCCCCTCTGAAACCCTCAGTTTTTTCCCCAAGGTCCATAGTCTCTCGTGGTTCGTCTCCCTCTCTGATTTCTCCCTCTTCAGATTTCCCTCCCTTCCCCTATGGTCCTCTGTGCTATTGCTTATGTTCCACATCTGAGTGAAGAATTTTGATATTTTAACAACCATTATGACCATATCATTGTGTACTGGCTAGAGGTGAGGCCCGAGCAGGAATATGATCTTCCTTGCTATGGACACTTCTGGTTATGCAGACTATATTCTCAGTAGTTTTGGGTAGCCACACCACACTGCACTGAGAACTGAGAATGAAACCCTCAAGCCTTTTCTATTCAGACTGTTGCTAAGCTCCATCATCTCTTAATAAGCTGCACTAGGTCATGTTTGGGACCTATGTTCACAATCTTACATTTACAAAGGTGATTCATGTTGATTGTTAAGTTCCTTGAATTAGGATGTGTGCTTCTTTCTCCAGGAGTTTGCTCCTTCTATCTTTCCTCCCTTCCTTTCTCCCTTCTTCTCCCTCTACCTGCACCGACCATTCATCCATCTAGTCACACAAGCAGATACCTTAAAGTCATCGTACTAGATCAGGTATCGGCAAACTTTTTCTATAAAGAGCCAGATAGTGAATATTTTAGGATCTGAGGGCTACATATAGTTCTGTACCAGCTATTCAACTCTGTCATTGAATATAAAAGCAGTCATAGGCAATACATAAGCCCTTAACTCAAAGGTCATTTGCTTTGGAATGCTTTCCCTAATCATTACCAGACTAGAACAGACCCCACATTTAAATTCTACGTTTATAGCAATATTATTTAAAATAGACAAATTATAGAAGCATCCCAAGTGTTCACTGATAGATGAAAGGAAAAAATGTAATATATATATATATACACATATATACATATATATATATATACACACACACACGTATGTATACATACATATATACATATATACCGTGTATATATACATATACACAATGGAATATCATTCAGCCATAAAAAAGAATTAAATCTTGCCATTTGCAAAGATGTGGATGGAGCTAGAGAGTGTTATGTTAAGTGAAATAAGCCGATTAGAGAAAGACAAATATCATATTTTTGCTTATATGTGAAATTTAAGGAACAAAACAAATGAACATGGGACAGGAGGAGACAGGAAAACCAAGAAACAGACTCTTAGCTATGGAGAACAAACTTATGGTTACCAGAGGGGAGGTGGGTAGGGGGATGGGTTAAACAGGTGATGGGGATTAAGAGGTGCACTTTTAGCGATGAGCACCAGTTGTTGTATGGAGTGTTGAATCACTATATTGTACACCTGAAACCAGTATAATACCGTACATTAACTATACTGGAATTGAAATAAAATAAATAAAATAAAATAAGTAATATGCTTTCAGAACTCCCCATAATTTTCTTTCCTAGAACATATACCAGTTTTGAATTAAGCAGTGGTTTATGGGACAATTTTATTAAAGCCTATTCCCCTTACTAGGGTGTAAACTCCACAGAGAAGAGACTGGGCCTGTCTTATTGATTATGTAGACACTGTCTTTATCACAATTGTCTACTTTAAAAGTTTTCATTTTAAAAATACTGCTTTGTTGAGGTATGCATGCCATGTGATAACCTGAACACATTAAAAATGTACAATTGAATGAATCCTGATGTATGTATATATCATGAAGCCATCACTGCAATCAATATAATACTTATATTTACCACCTCCAAAATTTCCTCCTGTCCCTTTGTAATCCCTCTCTCCCCAGGTGATCACTGATCTGATTTCTAACATAAGAGATTAGTTTGTATTTCCAATTTTTCATTTTTGCAACTGGGAAGTTATTTTTACTGCTGTCATTTCTTCCCCATCTCCTACCCCCTCTTTTTTTTATTGTGGTAAAATATACATATAGCATAAAATTTGCCATTTTTATCATTGTTAAGTGTACAATTCAGTGGCATTAATTACATTCATAATATTATACAGCCATCACTACCATCTATTTCCAAAATTTTTCATCACTCCAAACAGATACTCTGTAAACATTAAGCAATAACTCACACTTCCTCTTCTCTCCAGATTCTGGTAACTGCCAATCTATTTTCTGTCCCTATGAATTTTCCTGTTCTAGATATTTCATATGAATGGAATCATAAAATATTTGTCCTTTGTGTCTGTTTTATTTCATTTATCATAATATTTTCAATATGCATCCATGTTGTAGCATGTATCAGAACTTCATCCCTTTCCATGGCCAATAATATTCTGTTGTATGGATACACCAATTTAGTTTATACCTTAGTCTGTCGGGCATTAGGGTTGCTTCCACCTTTTTTTTAGAAGTCATTGACTTACTCTTTATTTTATTTTTTTATAATAATTTTTTATTATGTTATGTTAGTCACCATACAGTATATCCTTAGTTTTTGATGTAATGTTCCATGATTCATTATTTGCATATAACACCCAGTGCACCATGCAATATGTGCCCTCTTTAATACCCATCACTGGCCTACCTTTTAACCATTGTGAATAATGCTGCAATAAATATTGACATACAAGTATCTGTTTGAAACTTGCTTTGAATTTTTTTGGTTATGTATCTAGGAATAGAATTATTGAGTCATATAATAATTCTATGCTTAGCTTTTTGAGGAACTGCCAAACTGTTTTTCACAGCATCTAAACTGTTTTTACATTCCCACCAGCAAAGTATGTGGGTTCCAATTTCACCACATCTTTGCCAACACTCGATGTTTTTAATTTTTAAAAATTATATTTATCCTAGTAAGTATGAAGAGGCATCTCATTGTGGTTTGCTTTTGTATTTCCCTAATGACTAATGATGTTGAGCATTAGTTCACATGTTTATTGCCATTTTTATATCTTCTTTGAAGAAATGTCTACACAAATCCTTTTCAAATTTTTCAATTGGGCTTTTTGTCTTTTTATGTTGTTGAGTTAAGAGATTTTATATATTCTAGATATTAAACCCTTATTGTGTATATGATTTTCAAATATTTTCTCCCATTCTGTAGATTGTCTTTTCATTTTCTAAATGATATCCTTTAATGCTACAAAAGTTAAATTTTTGTGAAGTCCAATTTAGCTATTTTTCCATTATTACTCATGCTTTTGGTGTCACATCTAAGAATCTATTGCCAAATTCAAGGTCATGAAGATGTACCCCTATGTACATATATCTTATATAACTCTTACATTGATGAATTTTTTTTTTTTGAGAAAGAAAGGGAGAGTGAGAGTGAGAGCAGGGGCATGGGTAGAGGGAGAGGGAGAGAGAAAGAATCTTAAGCAGGCTCTGCACCCAGCACAGAGCCTGATGTGGGGCTTGATCTTATGACTCTGAGATCATGACCTAAGCCAAAATCAAGAGTTGGATGCTTAATTGACTGAGCCACCCAGATGCCCCAATCATTAATGAATTTTGAGTCAGTTTTTGTATATGGTATGAGGTAGGGGTTCAAATTCATTATTTTACAGGTAGAAATCCAGTTATTCCGGTATTATTTGTTGAAGAGACTATTCTTTCCCCAATGAATGGGCTTGGCACTGCTGTCAAAAATTAATTAGGCACAGATGTATGGGTTTGTTCTTGGACTTTCAATTCTATTCCATTGGTCTATATGTCTATCCTTATGCCACTACCACACTGTTTTGTTTACTGTAGCCTCTAGTAAGGTTTGAAATCTGTAAGTGTGAGTCCTCTAACTATTCTCTTCTTTTTAAAGATTGTTTTAGCTATTTGGGTCCCTGACAATTCCATATGAATTTAATGATCTGCTTTTCCATTTCTGAAAAAAAAAAGGCTTTTGGAGTTTGATAGGCATTGTGTTAAATCTGTAGGTCATTTTGGATAATATTGACACCTTAACAATGCTGTCTTCCAGCCCATGAATATAGGATGACTTTCTATTTATTTAGGCCTTCTTTAATTTCTTTCAGCTATGTTTTGTAGTGTTCAGTGTACAAGTCTTTAATTTCCTTGTTAAATGCATTCCTATTTTATTCTTTTAGATGCTATTGTAAATGAAATTGCTTTCTTAATTTCTTTTTCAGATTGTTTATTGCAGTTATATAGAAACACAACTTATTTTTGTGTTGCTCTTGTACCCAGCAACTTTACTAAATTATTTTATTAGTTCTAGTAGCTTTCTTGTGGATTCTTTGGCATTTTGTATGTGTAGGATCATGTCATCTCTAAGTTGAGATAGTTTGACTTCTCTCTCTTAAACTTGGTGCCTTTTACTTTTTTTCTTATCTAATTGCTCTGACTAGAACTTTCAGTACAATGTTGGATAGCAGTGGTAAGAGTGTGCATCCTTGTCCCTGATCTGAAAGGGAAAGTTTTCAGTTTTTCACCGTTGAGTATGGTATTTATTGTGGGTTTTTCATAAATGCCCTGAATCATGTTGAGGAAATTTTCTTCTATTCCTGGTTTTCTGAGTGCTTTTATCATGAAGTGGTGTTGGATTTTGGAAAGTGCCTTTTCTGTATCCATGGAGATGGTCATGTGGATTTTTTCCTTTCATCTATTTTTGTGGCATATTACATTGATTGATTTTCTTATGTCGAACCACTCTTGTATTCTGACCTAGTCATAGTGTATAATCCTTTCACTATACTGTTGGATTTGGTTTGTTAGAATTTGCTGAGAATTTTGCTTCTATATTCATAAGGGATATTTATCTGTTATTTTCTTGTGATGTCTGACTTTGGTATCAGGGTAATGCTGGCCTCATAGAATGAGTTAGAAAGCATTTCCTCCTCTTCTATTTATGAAAAGTTTGAAAAAGATTGATGTTTATTCTCCTTTAAATATTTGCTAGAATTCACTATTGAAACCTTCTGGTCCTGGACTTATCTTTCTTGGGAGGTTTTTGATTACTGATTCAATCTCTTTACTTTCTACAGGTCTGTTGAAATTTTCCACTTCTGGAGTCAAATTAGGTAGTTTGTGTGTTTTGAGGAATTTCCCCATTTCATTTAGGTTATCAAATATTCTGGCATATAATTGTATATAGTATTCTTTTTAATTTCTGTGATGTTGGTAGTAATGTCCCCACTTTCAGTTTTTATTTTAGTTATTTCTCTTTTTTTTCATTGTCAGAATAGCTAAAGATTATGTTACTTTTATTAATCTTTTCAAAGAACAAACTTTTGGTTTTGTAGATGCTACTGTTTTCTGTTACGTTTTCTTTTCTCCACTCTTATCTTTATTATTTCCTTCATTCTGCTAGTTTTGTGTTTAGTTTGCTCTTCTTTTCTAGTTTTTCAAGGTGTAAGGTTGGGGTATTGATTTGAGATAGTTCTTTTTAAATTTTATTTTATTTATCTTTTTAAAGGTTTTATTTTTAAATAATCTCTACACCCAATGTGTGGCTCAAACTCACAACCCCAAGATCAAGAGTCACATGCTCTACTGACTAAGTCAGCCAGGTGCCCCTCTTCTTTTTAAATATAGGCATTTATACATTAAATATAGGCATTTATACATTTCCCCCTGAACACTGCCTTTGCTGCATTCCAAAAGTTTTGGTATATTGTGTGTATTCACTGGCATATCTGTTCCTTAGCTTGTAATCAGCTAGTATTTTGACATGTTTCCTCAAATGCCCACAGCTTAAAACAAACCAACACCTCTTTTAGTCTTTGCAGATTGTCTCTTAGCCAAGCTTGCACAGAGCCTAGAGATCAGCCTGAGGTGAAAATTTAGGGTTCTCTCAAGTATTTTCTTAGCATGCCTTGCCCTAAGCATGCATGTGGCCTTCTAAATTCTCCTGTATATGGTGCTTTTGAATGTCCTAATTTCCCAAAGAAACTCTTTCCAGCTTAAGTTCCCAGGCTTTAGACCAGACTATTGTATATTTTGAAAGTAATGTTTTGCCCCAGGCATCTGTGGGTTGTTAGTTCAGCTTGCAATGTTTTCAAGCAATGCCTGATGCTTTTCCAGCCTGAGTTCCAAGTTAGGTGAAACAGAAATGAGAATTGTGTGTCAGTCCTTCAGGTTGCCCCAGACAGGTTAGAACAGATATAGCAAATTATGTGCAAATAAGGTCTCTTCTTCTGGAATCAGGGACCAGCATCCCACACTGGGAATATGGGCTAAGACTGTTTATTTCTGCTCTGGGAAGGAGATGGGAGAAAAGCAAGTTTAAGTGCCACAAGGATTTCCTGCCATTTTGAAGTTGCATTTTTCTTGATGAAGCGTTCAGTTGGTTACTATAAACCCTTGACTATTTACCACAGTTCTGGGAAAGTTGGTTCTGACTTTTCCCCCCGCTTTTTGATGCTTCTGTGGGAGCACAGAGTTCCTACAAGCCTTGTAGGTGATTCTGATGCAAACTCAATTTGACAACTTCTTGTGTGGCCTATAAGTTGTGGCTTAATTTCCTGGGGGCATAACTGGAGGCTTTGTGACACTCTCTGGTATCTCTATGTCAGGATTCTTTGAGAAATCCAGAACGGAAGTCCAGTGGTGAGTTATGCTCCACGCATGTCTCCCTTTCCTACTGCTCCTAAAGAGGGCAGACAGTCATTACCACTCAACATTAGCTCCACAGCCCTTATACTAATGAGTTTTATCTAGGTGAATCAAAGTCTCAGTAAAGCCAGACCAGCTATGACTGGACACATGAGATCTAGGACTTGATCTTGGCTTAATCTCACTCTACAAAGGCAGGGTTACTACTGGTCTTAATAGCCATACAAAATGTCATACTTCTCAAATCCAGAGGCTGAAGGAAATTCAAGTGAATCTCAAATAAATGATGCTGTTGGGCAGTGGAGGCTTTCTAAATTTCAATGAAGGAGAAGCTTGAATAATTGTTCTGTTTGTAAAAGATCAGGGTGAAGGCAAACTACAGAATTTGTTCTGAAACTACATTTATATACTATTTTGAATTAGACTGTATATTTTTCTGGGGGGTTTTAGGATTGACTAGTGGAGGTTATGAGGAGTCTAAAGCTCTACCTTTGCCCTGTTGCCAAGCTATGTGTCTCTCCCCTGGATGGCCCTAAGTGCTCCTGACAAGTAATGACTAATCATCTGCAGAAATGGACTTGAAAGAGTGGAAGAAAAGACCGGTCAGATGAGACAGCAGAAATCTCCAGCTTGACTGTCCAGGACAAGGGCAGTCCTATATAAGATTAGAGATAAAAAGCCTAAACTGGTCACCAGACTTGAAGGCATGCACACCCAGTCCCCTGCACTCACGTGTTCCCCTAAGAGTCCACATACCACACCCCACACACATGCTATGAGCCAAGACACAGCATGATTCTACTCTAAAACAACAACAGCAAAGCATTTATTTCCAAAAAAGGGACAAGGTCACAAGAAAAAGCCTATAATAATTAACTAAGTCAATGGAAAACTCATTTTTTTAAATACCCCCCATGGAGGTTTAGGACAAAACAACAGCTTAGTGAATGTTTGGTTACAGTTTATAGCTACTTTTTTTGCCCTTGATACACTGCTGTGATTTTTCAGCTTCCTTTGCCAATCTTGCTCAGCACTAGTGATTCAAAGATTAAAGTCCAGGTATGTGAATAAAATAGCTCTATTTGCAGCTTTGATATGTGGGCTATTCTGAGCCCAGCAGCCCCCGTGTTGATTTTTGTCAGTTTTTACCCTGGCAAAGAGAGTAGGAAATACATCAGTTAGAATCTAGTCGGGAAAGCAGAGCTTGCATCAAGTGTCTAATAGATGAAATTTGATAGGGTAGCAAATTCAAAGAGCTGAGACCAAACAGAAGAAAATGAGGCAACCTAAAGATTAGAAATTGTAGAAACCTGCTTACAATCCCTAGGACTGCAAGAATACAGGAAAGAAGTAGTGTTACTATGGCCCAGGTGCCTTGTTCATTGTAGAGACTTCCAGGTAAAAGCTGTAACAATTGAGGTAAGGCTCCTCAGCAGAAACCAGAATGTAGGAGAACCAGCTAGAGCCAGAGATGCCACTCGAATTAGAAAACACTGTGCTGGGTACATTTTGTTGTTGTTTAATCAGCACCCATTGCCATATCTTCTAATATTTACAACATTATTTTTCTTTCTAGGGAACTGCTCTTCTCCCATTTGGTTTAGTCTTTGTGATACTGTCATGCAAGGTACTCTGCCCAACCCTCGTGAGGGTATGGGTAGACACGTGATACATGGTATACCAAATATATCCTCTCTCAGTAATTTTAATCTTGAACACAAGAACAGAAAATAGTTGGACCTGTTTCAGCTGTAGACGGTAGCTTGAAAAGAACATGCATCTATTACTATCCACCTAGATCCCCAGAAACATTCTAATTCATGTTTTGTTTTATCTTCCCCCAAAGCCTTTATCATTTTTTCCATTAAATTCCTTCATTTGTTCTAGTTTGCTTAAGTCTGGCAATTTTTTATTTATTTTTTAAGTTTTTATTTAAATTCCAGTTAGTTACATACAGTGTTATATTAGTTTCAAGTCTACAATATAGTGATTCAACATTTCCATACAACACCTGGTGTTCATCACACATGATGCTTGCTATTCCCCCCATAAAGTCCTTGTTTCCAATCCCCAGAATGCCCTTCCATGTTTCCTTGGCCTTAAGAATGTCTATTCATCTGAGGAAGGCAACCACAAGAGACTCTTAACTCTAGGAAACAAACTGAGGGCTGCTGGAGGGGAGGTGGGTGGGGGGATGGGGTAATTGGGTGATGGGCATTAAGGAGGACACTTGATGAAATGAGAACTGGGTGTTATATGCAACTCATGAATCACCAAATTCTACCACTGAAACTAATAGTACACTATGTGTTAACTAAACCGAATTTAAATTAAAAAATTTTTTAAAAAGAATGTCTACTCATCCTTCTATATCCAATCCAAATGTTACTATTTATTTATTTATTTATTTATTTATTTATTTATTTATTTTTATTATGATATGTCAGTCACCATACAGTACATCATTAGTTTTTGATGTAGTGTTCCATGATTCATAACTTCTGTGAAAATTCTCCAATCCCCACTCTCTCTAGAAAACTTTAGTTGCTTACTCCCCCAGTTTCCCTTAACACTTTATACATACCTCTCTTTCAGCACTTATCATACTGTCTGATTGTTTTATGTTTACTTGTCTGCCTCCCACATTGTACATGCTTGATAAAAGCTTCCTGAGTGTATGAATAAATGAATGCATAATAGTGCCAGCATAGATCTACTTAATTATAGTGGACACCAGAGTCTTTTCCTTTTTTAGAAGGGTTTATAGCTCATGCTTTTAAGGGCTTAAAGGGGAGAAATTTATCCAGTATTTGCTCCCAAGAAGGAGAGAGAGAAAAAGGTGGGGAGGGGGAGAAAATGAATGAATGAATGTGAATGAGAAGAAGGCAGTGAGGAGTAACAGCCAATTACAAGTCTGTACAAGAAAATACTGTTCAGGGCTCAGAGATATTGAGAGAGGTCTTAGTGTTCCACTTGAGACTATGGCCATGAGATTCCCTAGAGACTTAAGGAAGGTAAGTCCAATAGTATGCTGGTAAATATTTAACAACTTGCTCTCTGGGTAGAGGGAGACATTAATTTGTGACATTTGCCAATTTTCTTCTTGTAAATACTCCTATCATGGTCAATTTCAAGCTATCAGTGTGGCATCATTGAATGCAGAGTTGAGAAGAAATGCTCTATAGCACACCATTATATAGTATTTTCACTATAAAGATACAACAGATATAATTAACTTCAAAATAACAGATGATAGCAAAATATAAAATAATAAATGATGAGTATCTATTACCTTTATTTAAACGTAAGTTCATATAATTTAATTTTTAATGATGGTTGTGTTAAACAAGTTCTTTGAAAACTTCTTGAAAATTTAACTATCAGCTCTAATGGGCAGGTACCAGCCAGTAGCACACCGCTGTAGGTAACCCTGGGCTACTTGCAGACTCAGAGAAACCTGAATAGACAGAGATAAGCTAAGGTGAGATGAGGATTGTTTGCCAACTGTCATTGGAATGTGATCAAGAGGATCTAGTCTTCTATGTCTGAAAGGATGAGTGCTGACACTAAGACAGTAAATAAACACTGTGGTTTCCTGGTACCCAGAGAAGAAACTGCACATGGGAGTTTTATTTTATTTTTTTTAAAGATTTTATTTATTTATCACAGAGAGAGAGCACACACAAGCAGGGGGAGTGGCAGGCAGAGGCAGAGGGAGAAACAGACTCCCCAGTGAGCAAGGAGCCCGATGCGGGGCTCGATCCCAGGCCCCTAGGATCATGACCTGAGTTGAAGGCAGATGCTTAACCGACTGAGCCACCCAGGCACCCCTACACTTGGTAGTTTTAAATACTGGATAGCTCCAAAGCAGAATACCTCCAATTAATTGCATAATCTGTTTGTTGCTGAAAATTATCTTTATTTCTTAAATTTTTTAAATTATATTACGTTAGTCACCATACAGTACATCCCTGGTTTTTGATGTAAAGTTCGATGATTCATTAGTTGCGTATAACACCCAGTGCACTGTGCAATACGTGCCCTCCCCACCACCCATCACCAGCCTATCCCATTCCCTCACCCCCCTCCCCTCTGAAGCCCTCAGTTTGTTTCCCAGAGTCCATAGTCTCTCGTAGTTCATTCCCCCTTCTGATTACCCCACCTTTCTTTATCCCTTTCTTCTCCTACTGATCTTCTTAGTTCTTATGTTCCATAGATGAGAGAAACCATATGATAATTGTCTTTCTCTGCTTGACTTATTTCACTTAGCATTATCTCCTCCAGTGCCATCCATGTTGCAGCAAATGTTGAGAAATCATTCTTTTTGATAGCTTAGTAATATTCCATTGTATATATGGACCACAACTTCCTAATCCAGTCATCTGTTGAAGGGTATCCCGGCTCCTTCCACGATTATCTTTATTTTTAATTTAAATTCTAGTTAGTTGCCATACAGTGGTATATTAGTTTTAGATGTATAACATAGTGATTTAACAGTTCCATGCAACACCTGGTGCTCATCACAAGTGCCCTCCTTAATCGCCATCACCCATTTCACTCATCACCCCCACCATCTCCCTTCTGGTAACTATCAGATTATTCTCTATAATTAAAAGGCTGTCTCTTGCTTTGTCTATCTCTGTCTCATTTTTTTCCTTTGCTTGCTTTATTTCTTAAATTCCACATATGAGTAAAATCATATGGTATTTGTCTTTCTCTGACTGACTTACTTCACTTAGGATTATACTCTTTAGCTCCATCCATGTTGTTGTAAATGGCAAGATTTCATTCTTTTTTATGGCTGAATAATAAAGAAGATGTGGTTTATATATATAATGGAATATTATTCAGCCATGAAAATTGTCTTTATAATTGATATTGAGCCTATGAACAAAACACCTTGTTCTGGTGAGACTATCCACTGAACACCCCTGGACAGAGGTAGTGCTTATAGAGCCATGTTGAGAAATTTGGGTTCTCTGAAATTTGGGCTATCAACAGTTTGGCCTTCTTTTTAAAGTTTCCGGTCCATAAAGGCTCTCCTTTTACTCAAATATGGAAAATGTATTTGGAGTGCTTAGATACTGGTTCAGATTTTATGCATGCAAGAAAAGAGTGGTACCATCACCTCTGCAAACTCAAGTTGTCTCTTTGCAGTGAATTGGACATATTTGTGGTTCCCCACTTTAACATAATATTTTTGGTCTTCCTTAATCTTGAGTTCCACCTTCACAGGTCATTTTCAGTACTGAGAACAAAGAAGCAATACAGCTCAACCGAGTATTGTAATTATATGAGCACCACTACATGCTTAACACACTACATAAATCATTTCATGTAATTCTCCAACAAAACCTGACAAGTGGACAC
Organism: Ursus americanus; assembly: GCF_024610735.1. Lineage (NCBI taxonomy): Eukaryota > Metazoa > Chordata > Mammalia > Carnivora > Ursidae > Ursus > Ursus americanus. The sequence goes on from NC_142164.1 coordinate 80,407,551, forward strand.
AATTATTTTCCCATTCTACTAATGAGGAAATTGTGAATCAATAAGGCAAAGTGCCTTGCCCAAGATCATGATAGCAGACCTGGGGTTTGAATCTAGGTGTGTGTGATGCCCATATCTCACAGGCTTTCTGTTACACCATGCTACCTTAAAAGCTGTCTCTCCACTTGAAGAGGCTAGTCTGGGAGAGAGGCTAGTCTATATACACTGTCAAAGCATAAGTAGAAAAGCATGTGTCTTCTATGGGATTTTGAACATAGATTCATAAGATTTCAAAGCACAGTTAATTACCCCACCTCCTTATATCAAACATGTGACCTATCTTAAAAGACCTTCGAATAAATATTTCCTTTTAAAAGCTGATGATTTAGGGCTGCTTTTAAACAAAATTATTAGATAAAATTAGACATCTTTGCTCTCTTTCTCTTGTTCTTTTTATTTTTTTAAGATTTTATTTATTTATTTGACAAGGAGAGAGAGAGAGATTGAGAGAGAAAGTGCACAAGCAGGGGGAGCAGGGAGAAGCAGGCTCCCCACCAAACAGGGAGCCCAATGTGGGGCTTGATCCCAGGACCCTCCATCCCAGGACGCTGGGATCATGACCTGAGCTGAAGGCAGCCTTTTTTTTAATGATGTAATAGTTTTATTTTTTAAATGCCAATATTGACCATAAACTTACATGTATTTATTTTTTAAAGATTTTGTTTATTTATTTTTGAGAGAGAGAGAGAGAGAGCACAAGCAGGGGGAGCAGCAGGCAGAGGGAGAGGGAGAAGTAGGCTCCCCACTGAGCAGGGAACTCAATGCAGGACTCGATCCCAGGACCCTGGAGATCATGACCTGAGCTGAAGGCAGATGCTTAACTAACTGAGCCACCCAGGAGACCCAAACTTACCTATATTTAAACTTAACAGTGAGAATTTCCTTGTCAACTTCAAAATGTATGGGGGAAGAATTCCGCTTCCAAGAGATAGAGTAGATGTATGTACTTTTTCCTGTTCCTCCTACTAACTAAGGACCATGGACAACTAAGGACCATGGACATTATTATAAAACAAGTATAAGAAGACTCTAAAAGGTGGAGAGAAAGCAGACTGCCTAGCTACTTCAGGACCCAAGGAATCACACGATGGTGAGGTCCATGAGATTCCCCTTTGCTTTAAGTATCTCAGACTTAGAGCTCAGAAAGCCAGCAACCCAGAAACACAGGAAAAACAGCCAACAGGAATACGAAGGCAGCCTTTTAACTGACTGAGCCACCCAGGTGCTCCCCTTTCTCTTGTTCTTAATTCCTTTTCCTTGTGATACTTTGGAAAGGAAAGCTTTTCCTGGCAGTTTGGTCTGCACCTCTTATTCAGCATAAAAATCTTTTCAGCTTTCATTTCAGCTGCTAGATCAACTTGTCTTCCTATTTTGTCTGTCCCTCTCTCAGCCTGAAAAAACACCTTAAGTGGAGGCAAGAGCGTAGGAGAAAACTAGTGGCGGTCTCTCTCCTCTAACATTTCTCCTTTCTTCCTTTCCTTGAGCAAAATCAAATGCACCACGTGCCAGGTGTACCTCAGTTATACAGTTTTATAGCTATGTTGCCTGAGCATTTTTTTTTCTTGTACGTAATTTTTCCCTTCTTCCTTATTAGAGTTCATTCTACATTCCACCCTTCCACAAGAGTGCCTCAAGCAGAGTTGCTTACATACATTGCTAAGGTTACTACTAAATTTCTTAGCTAATTCCTCCTAGAAACACCTTAACAATGGACATACTTACAAAGTGCTCCAGAAAATGGAGACCATATGTGTTCCATCTTAACTAAATAATTTGAATAAAATTTGAGCTGATAGTTAAATTAGTTTTATTACAGGGCCTTTCTTATTCCCTTTTATTAGTGCCCTCTTCTTTTTCCAGCATTCTGCCTTCTCTGCTGCCCAATGTCCTTCCCCTTCACAGCCCTGTCAGGAGCCCAGGATCAGCTCCCTCCCCCATAACCACCAATTAAACAAAATTGGCCAGAAGCCTATAAACCAGTGGTTGAATGATGGAATCATGTGGGGAGTTTTTTTCCCTAATCAATTGTCTAGGGTGGAGCTTAAGTATCAGTATTTTTTCACAGCTTCTTAGATGATGGTTCTAATTCTATTCTCAGGGGTCTGTCTTCCCCACCCCACCTTTTCATCTATCAAAATTTGTTCTCGTCTATCAATTACTTGGGAAAAGATCTAGTAAATTCATCTGACCATAAGGCATTGGTAACTGATAGAAGCTTAATGTGCTAGCCATCAGTGGGATTTTTCACTTTGATAATGAAAAAAAGAAAAAACTCTGATGATAGAAATTCAGGCATGGGAGAGATATTTAGGTTGGAAAAGTTTCCTAGCCTCCAATTCATATAGGTTAGTGTTTTCCATGTTTTATACACACACACACACACACACACACACACACACACACACACACATATCCATTACAAACTTTAACTTAAACAAGGAAACCGAATTTCAAAAATCAATAATAATCATTTCATTATAGTGAGAATAACAGTAATTTATTTGCAATATTTCACCAAGACACCTATATCTAGCTAAATAATGCTGGAGTTGTAGGTCAGGTTTGATATCCCTTTGGTTTCTTTTCATGCCTCTATTTTTACTAAAAGAAAAAATCTAATTCACAAATTAAATTCGTTGGGAATGGCAGCAAGTATTTGGTGGTTCTGGCAGAGTGTTTTCGATAGTCATATTAGATAAAATATTAACCTAGAAATTGTGGAATTATTTCTCACTAAAAACTACATTTAACACTCCATCAGACATGAAGATGATAAGCATTTCATACTTCAAGCTGAAAGTGTGAATATTTCAACTTGGAAGATAATAGCAAATGGATCAAATCGTTTCTTTGGTTGCATTCAGTTCTGAAAGGTATTTTTTCACATTTCATTACAGCATGTGGATGTGGTTTTAAAATATGCCAGACGTTTTTCTCCGATAAGTGAAGAAAATCACTATGTCAAACTCGGTGATTGAACCATTTGTATCACATTTCAGTCATATAAAGAAATCCCGATACCATAAAATGATAATATTTAAGCCCTGAATTGATATGTTCAGGCTGTTCAAAATATGAAATACATTGCTGAGATATACCACTTGAACAATTCAGTTGAAATAATTCAAATGGTCTTCGGTGTTATCACAGTCATGAAGAGATGCTTTGTATTCCATCCCTCAAAAAACTTGAAAATGTATTTCCTGTTGATAGGCCTCATAAACCAGTATGGAAAAATAAGCTTGTACTTATTGCCCATTTCTTCATTTAACATCATGAAAAGATGAGCACTCAATGGGAGATATGTTATCACACTCCCAATCTTGACTCTTCAACACTGAATCAAAATCAAGAGGCATATTTTTGACCACTAATGCTCCTTTTAATACATCTATGTATGAATTGATGTTCAGGTACAACTTCTTTTATTCATGTGGCTGCAGCATCCTTCCTTGTTGCATGCATAGCTGCTGCTTTGTTGACACTGATTTTAGCTTTATTTTTTTCAGTCTTTATCACACATCAGAAACTGATCTTTAAGTAAATGAATATTATCATCTCTTGAAGGCTGGTTTCTCAGCGATAAATGGAACAAAAGTTCACTAGCAGTTTTCTTGAATATATTTATCAGTAATGCCAACAAAATTATCCCACAGCATGTTCACATATTAGAAATTGTTCTTACACTGTGCAATCCAATGATACTATGCAACATATGATAGAGATAAAGGAATAGTGCCAAACATTCATTCTGAAGTTTTATGAATATAATATTTGCCACAAACTTTGTGGTTAGCATTGTAAGGTTTTAGAAATAGCGTCAGAAATAGTGCATATATTAGAATATATGCAATTTTGTTAATGCCATTGTAGTTTGGGTTTCTTATCTCTTATTTGTAATAATACTCATCAGTTTAGTATTGGAAAGCATTATTTTCTGCTTTTTCTGGAGACATCTGACTGCTTGCCAGAGGGGTCCCTGTGTTTTCTATTAAAATGACATGAAAGCTATGGTAGCAAAATTTGGATAAAGTTTCATAACAGGCTATGGTCTCCACATAATAAAAGTCAGTGTTCAGATATTCATTATTTTAATTACTCTTTACTGATTTCTGCTGCTACATTTGCAGAAAATATTTTTGGTCATAAAAAAGCCACATATTAATCCTATTAATCATGAGAAAGCAGCATTGTAAATTAAAAGCCTTTTTTGTCTGCTATATTAAATCATCATATTTTCATATTTACTTGTCCTAATGCATATATCTTCACATTCTATATTTATTCCAAAGTCAAGTTCACTATTTATGTTTTTAATGTTACCTCGAGTTGCTATTATTTTTCACCATTGCTTTTGTGCTTGAGCAAACTACTGTTGAGCCATTAATATATTTTTGGGAATTAGAGTTAAAATGCAAAAAGTGATCACCATGAAATATGCAAAATTAAGAATAGAAATAATGACAAGAGCAAATGACATGACATTGTTAGCTAAGTGTTAGCTAAGATGTGGTATATGCACAGTCTTACCTATTAACATCACACTGAAATTTCTAGAAAAAAATCATGATTAGTAAGGTGTAACTCTACCATTATGTTCTACAAGATCTGGCATAGAATGTAAAATATTCCATTATCAGAAAGAAAACCATTATACACATGGGGAAACTGAGTCTTAGAGAGGCAAAGTGATTTGGCCAAAGTTTCACAAGTGTAAATCACACCCAAGTTGCCCAAGCTGGGCAATTAGCTGCCTCACTCAGGCATCAAGATAAGCATTATCTCCTTTGGCATTGATGAAAAATGACTGAAATAAATGAGGGTATTTAGCTTGGGAAAGAGAAGCCTGTCTAGGGAGCCAGAATGGCAGAGATAGCTGTGTTCAAATATGTGAAGGACATTCCCAAGAATAAGGAGCAGTTTTGTCTGGTTGGTTGTCCTGAGGGCAGAACGTGGGTGTGCAGGAGGAAGTTACAGGGGAGTAGGTTTGGCTCACCAGCAGGAAGAACATGCTGCCAAGTGGAATCCTGTGCCTGCTGAGGCAGGGAGTTTCCAGGTCTGTCCCAGTTCACTGGGAAGCTGGGTGGGGAGCACTTGGCAGGAAGGCTGAGGAGGGGAGTCTTGCACCAGGTAGAGAAGGTGGGAGCAGGTGATCTGAAAGCTTTTCTAGCCTGAGTCTGGTGAGAGCCTGGGTGGAGAAAGGCTGGTGGAGTGGAACAGATAGATTCCAGGCCCCTCTGCACTTGACACTCTGGTGCCTTGGGCTGGCTCCATCTCTTGGTGCTCAGCTTCAGCCCCACCTGTTTCCTGGGTGGCAAAGGGGAAGCTCTGAAGTTCAGGATGGGAGACTGGAACCTCTGCTTCCCAAAGTCACGTGGGCTGTTTCTCCTGCAGCAGTCAAGATCCCGAGTTCACACTAGGATCCCTGCCCAGCTCCCTGAATCTAAAGTTTAATCTTAAAAACAGAAGAACAGGAGGCACTCGGCACTGTCTGCACTTGGCAGCCAACACTGGAGAAATGTGAATAGCTGAGAGGACTCACCTTACTCCTTGGCCATTCTCAAACTAGAGGACACATTCCACTTGAAAGATGTAGTTGAAGACCCTCTACCTTAACTCCACCACACTGGCAAGTTGTACTTCCCTTATCCACTAAACCCCATCTTGGCTCTAAGTATAAATACAGTAGCAATAGAATAGCATGGCTCAGGACAACGCCAAGAAGACAGGTATTGCCTGGTTTGCAATTTGGTCAAGACTCCAGTATTGCTGGTGTCTTCAGCACACATCTGCAAGGTTGATGGTAGAAGATTTTAGAGACTTGTTTAAATCACCTCTTTGCAATGATATGTATTGGCTGTAGGACTAATTACAGTTGACATGAGGATCTCAAGGAATTTAAGAATTCTCTATGGCAGTGTAGGGGTAAACACCAAAGAGATGGCTAAGAGTGCTCTTCTAAGCCCAGGACTGATATACTCCTGGTATGCACTGTGATTAAAATTCTATGGTTAAAGTATTAACATACCTCTGTACTGGTTTGTAAATAGCCACTTCCCCAAAGCCTCTCAAGTACAGCTTTGGTCCTGGCCACTCCTTCTTGCCAGAGTCAATGAAGGGCTGGGTTCTAATTCTCAACATCATAAGCTGAGGTAGACATTTAAGCTTTTTGTAACAAAGTGGATTTAGTGTTATAAAGATTACCAATATATTCCAAGAGCTCGTGATGAAAGACAGGAAAGATTTTCTTTAAATATGTAAGTTGGGATTTGTTAATTACTGTTATTGTTCCTCTGACAGTTCTTAGTACCGTAGATTGCACCATTTTCTTCATAAGGCAGTGATCCTCCTTGAAATATCTGTCACATTTAATAATATCAGTTAACATTTACCTAAGCACTTACTCAACCTGACACTATTCTAAGCACTTTACATGTAGTCTTATTTATCTTATTTATTTATTTTAATTTCTTTCTTTTAAGTTTTTATTTTAATTCCAATTAGTTAACATACAATGTTTTATTAGTTTTAGGTGTACAATACAGTGATTCAACACTTCCCTACAACACTCAGTGCTCATCACAAGTGCACTCCTTAATCCTCATCACCTATACCACTCCCACCCACCACCCCTCTGGTAACCATCAGTTTGTTCTCTATAATTAAAAGTCTGTTTCTTGATCTCTCTCTCTTTCCTTTGCTCATTTGTTTTTTTTTTCTTAAATTCTACATATGAGTGAAATCGTATGGTGTTTGTCTTTCTCTGACTGACTTATTTCGCTTAGCACTGTACTCTCTGGCTCCATCCATGTCTATGTAAATGGCAAGATTTCATTCTTTTTTATGGCTGAATAATATTCCATTGTATATATACAACTTTTCTTTATTCATCAATCAATGGATTCTTGAGTTGCTTCCATATTTTGGCTACTGTAAATAATGTTGCTATAAACATAGGGGTGAATGTATTCTTTGGGTAAATACCCAGCAGGGTAGTTTTATTTTTAACTTTTTGAGAAAACACTATACTGTCTTCCAAAGTGGAGTTTGCATCAGTTTGCATTCCCAACCAAAGTGCAAGAAGGCTCCTTGTTCTCCACATCCTTGCCAACACCCACTGTTTCTTGTGTTTTTGATTTCAGCCATTCTGATAGGTGTGAGGTAATATCTCACTGTGGTTTTGATTTGCATTTCCCTGATTATGAGTGATCTTGAGCATCTTTTCATGCGTCTGCTGTGTATGTCTTCTTTGGAGAAATGTCTGTTCATGTCTTCTGCCCATTTTTAATTGGATTATTTGTTTTTAGGGTGCTGAGTTTTATAAGTTCTTTATATATTTTGGATACTAACCCTTTTTTGGATATGTCATTTGCAAACTGAGAGCTTTTCCCCTAAGGTCAGGAACAAGACAAAGGTGTCCAGTCACCATTTTTATTCAACTTAGTACTGGAAGTATTTATTTATTTTAAAATTAAAAGAAATATTTTTATTCAAGTGCAATTAAAATAGTGTTATATTAGTTTCAGGTATACAATACAACAATTCTATACACTTCTCAGTGCTTATCAAGATAAGTGCAATCTTAATCCCCTTATCTATTTCACCCATTGCCCCACTGACCTACCCTCTGGCAACCACCTTTTTGTTCTCTATATTTAAAAGTCTGTTTTTTTGTTTGTCTCCCCCCCCCCCCACTGTTTGTTTGTTTCTTAAATTTCACATATGTTTGAAGTCATAAGGGATTTGTCCTTCTCTGAATGACTTATTTCTCTTAGCACTATACCCTCTGGGTCCATCCAGGTCATTGCAAATGGCAAGATCTCATGCTTTTTATGGCTGAATAATATTTCATTATATATATTTCACATCTTCATTATTCATTCATCTATGGATGGACACTTAGGTTGCTTCCACGTCTTGGTTATTGTAAATAAAGATGCAATAAACATAAGGTTTTATATATCTTTTCAAATTAATGGTTTTGTTTTCTTTGGATAAATATTCAGCAGTGGAATTACTGGATTATATGGTAATTTTATTTTTAATCTTTTTGAGGGATCTCCATACTGTTTTTCATAGTAGCTGCACCAGCTTGCATTCCCACCAACAGTGCATAAGTGTTCCTTTTTCTCCACATCCTCACCAACACATGTTATTTCTTGTGTTTCTGATTTCAGCCACTCTGCAGGTGTAAAGTGATATCTCATTGTGGTTTTAATTTGCATTTCCCTGATGATTAGTGATGTTGAGCATCTTTTCATGTGTCTGTTGGCCATCTGCATGTCCTCTTTGGAAAAATGTCTATTCAGGTTCTCTGCCCATTTTCTAATTGGACTATTTGTTGTTTTGTTCTTGTTTTTGTTTTGTTTTGTTGTTGAGTTATGTAAGTTCTTTGTATATTTGGGATATTAATCCCTTGTCGAATCTATCATTTGTATATATCTTCTTCCAGGCAGTAAGCTGCCTTTTTGTTCTGTTGATGGTTTCCTTTGTTGTGTTAAAGTTTTTCATTTTGGTGTAGACCCAATTGTTTAATTTTGGTTTAGTTTCCCTTGCCTCAGGAAACATACCTAGAAAAGTGTCTCTATAGCTGATGTCAAAGAAATTACTATGTTTTCTTCTTCTGTTTTATGGTTTCAGGTCTCACATTTAGGTGTACAGTCTAATTTAAGATAACTACTCAGGCAGACATCACTATCATCACTATTTAATGTTGAAGAAACTGAAACCCAGAGATTATTTAGCTTGCCCAAGCCACTTGGCTGGTAAGTGGCTGAGCATAATTCTGAACTAAGACAGACTTCAGACTGACTTCAGAGCCCACATGTATACCGACTATACTATGCTGACATGGTTGACCAAGCCCTAATACTTATTAAAACCTGTTATATGCCAGGAAACTTTTATATAAATTACCTCATTTAATCCTCCAACATTTACCTTAAGGCAGGCATCATCACCCTCATTTTATAGACAAGTGAACTGAAGCTCAGAGATGAAGCCACTTACCCAAGGTCACCCAATCAACAACCATCAGAACTAGAGCTGCAACCCAGGACTTTAAAAAATATATTTTTTAAGATTTTTATTTATTTATTTGAGAGAGCGAGAATGAGAGAGTGAGAGAGAGAAAGGCAAGCATGGGGGGGGGTGTTGCAGAAGCAGAGGGAGAAGCAGACTTTCCACTGAGCAGGGAGCCCAACGCGGGGCTCAGTCCCAGGACCCTGGGATCATGACCTGAGCTGAAGGCAGATGCTTAACTGACTGAGCCACCCAGGTGCCCCAACCCAGGACTTTTAAGCCAAAGGCTGTTCTTTCTTGCCTCATGTGATTTCCCCCCTCCCAAATGATTTTCCTTCTTCTAGTAGCTTTATTCCTCCCAATTTTATGTTCTTATGGTAATCTTCAACTTACCTGATTGGTAAGTCCCATCCTGGGATCCCTGGTAACATCCAGTCTTTAGCATTGACTCTCTAACCAGTCTATAACCTTCTCATTAAAATGTCCCCCAGACTTTTGTCCATTGATCTTGCCTGCACCAATCTTAACCATGAAGGTTGTGAAATGATAATTTTTACAACTCTACTACTGCCATCTTCCAAATCTTGCACATGTGAAATCACAAAGCTAGCCCTTTATCTGCTTTCTGAGCCAGTTAAGCAAACTTACTTAATGACCCCTGCATTGGTTACAGTGCTTTGGGCTGTGACTACAGATATCTCACTAATTGTCATTTAGACAATAAAGAGATTTCATGAGCTCACATAACAAGAAGTATGGAAGCAAGTCAATTCCGAAGTTGCTTAATTCAGCAGTTCAGTGATGTCATCAAAGACCGAAGCTCTCTCCATCTTTATACTCTATCATCCTAGGGTGTCTAGTAATGTCTCCCTTTTCTTCAACAGCACATATTCCCCAAAACCAAAATGAAATAGAAGAGATTACCATGACTCCTGTATAAAAATAATTGAATTCATGAAGCATGCCATTTTTCCTCAAATAACTCCTTTTTAATTGGGCTGTCCCTGATAACCCTATTAAAAATTACAAACTCACCTCTGGTATTCCCTCTCTTCTTTCCCTGCTTCATTTTTTCCTATCACTTGTCACCATCAGGCATACCATATATTTTTTTTATTTGTTTCTTCTCTCCCACATTAGAATGTAAACTCCATGAAAGCAGAGACTTTAATCTGTTTTGTTTACCCTTGTATCACCAATACTTAGAATATTGCCTGACACATAGATGCACTCCATAAATATTTATTGAATTAATAAATGGCCACAAGATGACTGCTACAGCACTAAACATCACATCCTCAAACAATGACATTCTAGGCAGCAAGAAAGAGGCACAGGAAAAAGAAGCTGTTTTATTCCAAGGCCTGCAGCTTTTATCAGAAAGTGTGATCTTTTTCAGAAATACCACAACAGATTTTCCCTAAGATCTCATTAACCAGAACTGGTCACATGCTCACCAATTGGCCTCACTAGGCAAATGGGAATGGGATTGCCATCATTAGCTTAAGCCAATAATGATTTATCTCCCAGGGCTGGACAAAGAACAACTCTGAGTTCTTTCTTTAGCATAAAGGGTGAGCATGTGGGGCTGTCAGGTGAGCGACCTACAATGTTCGCCATGGTAGCTGAACATACCCTTAAGAACATTTTCTAACCCTTGTTCTCCTCTCTTTTCCTCATGGGTAAGACAGCCCTTGTCCATCTGGCTAGCTTCCATAGTGCTTTCTGTCATTCAAATCAACCTAGTGCCCAGATCTTCATCTCTAATATCATTTCCCACTAAAAGAAGTCAGAGATCTCTGGGGAAAATGGGTGATTATACAGTTGGAGCAGGGTAGGTACACGATGAGCCTGGAACATCTTATTATTCCAGAAAGTAAGGACATGCTGAAAAAAATGATAGAACATATCACAGGAACACAGGAACCAGATTGAGGGGGTTCCCACTGTCCAAATATAGAGCAATTTAAGCATCAATATAATTAAGGACAGTAATGAATTATAAACCATTGATGAAAAATAGGAATCCATGAGGGCTGTGGAGTCCAAGATAGAGGAGTAGGAGACCTTAATTTCATCTGGTCCCAGGAATTCAGCTAGATAGTTATCAAATCATTCTGAATACCTGTGAACTCAACCAGAGATCAAGGAAAAGAATAGCTGCAACTCTACAAATAGAAAAGGGACCACTTTCTGCAAGGTAAGGGGTGCAGAGAAGTGAATCTGAGGCAATATACGGGAAGATAAACAGAGGGGAAAGAGAGCCTCCATAAGCTGGCTACCAGCAAGTGATGTAGCAGCAGAGAATAAATTGGAACTTTTAAAAGTCTGCTCCAGTGAGGGATGTCACTCAGGTGGCTAAGCGGGGGCAGAACTCTAGCTGGGACAGTGTGGTCTCAGGATCCTTGGGGTCACAGGGGTCTTCATGTAACAGATCTCCCAGGCATCAGAGCAGGGAAGCTGGCTGCAAAGATTGAGCCCAAGAGTGGGCTCTCAGCTCGGGGTTGCCATAAACTGCAGTCAGGTGACTGCTCTCCTAGCAGGGGTCCAAAAAGTGGCAGAACATCGAGACCCCCATCCTCCCCTGGGAGGAGCAGCATGGGAATGCACCACAGGAGTCTGCAAGGTTTGGAGACTAGAAACTGGGTTGTGTGCCTGAGATAAAAATGCTTGGTCACAGGCTGGGTGAGCACAGAGTGCAGCTGGAGACCAGGGAAACAGGAGTGATTGACAGCTTTTCTCTTAGGGCTCACTGAGGAGTGGGCCTCCAAGCTTTTGGCTCTGGAGCCAGCAATTGGAAGGCCGCCATTTTCATTCTCATTCTCTAAAGCTGCATGGAAATCCTTCAGGGAACAAAACCCACATAGAGCAAACTGGACCGGATTACTTAGCCTGGCCCCCTGGCAAGGGCGGTACAATTCACCTGGGGCAAATACACTTGAGAATCAGTGCAACAGGCCCCTTCCCCAGAAGATCAACAAGAACATCCAGCCAAGACCAAATTTACCAGTCAATGAGAACTGCAAAACTCCAGTGCTAGGGGAATACAGCACATAGAATTCATGGCTTTTTTCCCCATGATTCTTTAGTCTTTCAACTTTAATTTTTAAAAAAATTTTTTTCCTTCCTTTTTCAACCAATTCCTTATTTTATCAACTCCTTTTGTAAATTTTTTTTAATTTTCATTTTTACAGTTACATTCTATCCCTTCATTGTATTTAATTGTATTTTTGTATATATAAAAGTTTTTCTTTCTTTACAATTTTGAGATGCAGTTTCTTCTAAAAGACAAAAATATATCCAAAATCTAGTGTATGGCTCTGTTCTATTCACCTGTCTGATCATATTCTCTTTTTTGTTTGTTTGGGGTTTTTTCTTCTTCTTCCTTTTTGTTTGTTTTGTTAAAGTCTTTTTTAATTTTCATCTTTAAGTTACATTCTATCCTTTCAATGTATTTACTTTTATTTTTATATGTATAAGTTCTTCTTTCTTTGTAATTTTGAGATGCAGTTTCTTCTAACAAACTGACCAAAATACACTCAGGAAAGAGTGTATTGCTCCATTCTGTTCACCTGTCTGTTTATATCCCTGCCTTTTGTCATTGTTTTTTTTTCCTTTTGTTTTTTCTTGTCTTTTAATTCCCATTTTTATAGTTATATTCTATCCTTTCATTGTATTCAATTTTATTTTTCTACATATGTAAGTTTTTCTTTCATTACAATTTTGGGATCTAGTTTTCTAAAAAACAGACCAAAATACACACAGAATCCAGTATATTGCTTTATTCTGCCACCTGCCTTATTATATTATCTTTTATTTTCCCCTGGTTTCGGGTCTCTTATGATTTGCCTACTGTATATTTCTCTGGTGTTGTTGTTGCCATTTTAGTATTTTGTTCTCACATTTGTCTGTTTTTTTCTGGACAGAATGACAAGACAGAAAAACTCACCTCAAAAAAGAGAACAAGAGGCAGTACTGACTGCCAGGGACCTAATCAGTATGGACATAAATGAGATGTCAGAATTAGAGTTCAGAATAATGATTATAAAGATACTAGCTGGGCTTGAAAAACGCATAGAAGACACGAGAGAATCCCTTTCTGGAGAAAAAAAAAGAACTAAAATCCAACCAAGTTGAACTCAAAAAGGTGATTAATGAGATGCAATGAAAAATGGAGGCTCTAACTGCTAGGATAAATGAGGCATGGGGGCGCCTGGGTGGCTCAGTCGTTAAGCATCTGCCTTTGGCTCAGGGCGTGATCCCGGAGTTATGGGATCGAGCCCTGCATCAGGCTCCTCTGCTGGGAGCCTGCTTCTTCCTCTCCCACTCCCCTTGCTTGTGTTCCCTCTCTCGCTGGCTATCTCTCTCTCTCTCAAATAAATAAATAAAATCTTTTAAAAAAATGAGGCAGAAGAGAGAATTACTCATATAGAAGACCAAATGATGGAGAATAAAGAAGCTGAGAAAAAGAGAGATAAACAACTACTGGATCACAAGGGGAGATTTCGAGAGATAAGTGATACTATAAAGCAGAACAATATTAGAATAATTGGGATCCCAGAAGAAGAGAAAAGAGAGAGAGGGGCAGAAGGTATATTGGAGTAAATTATATGGAGAAATACCCTAATCTGGGAAAGGAAACAGGCATCAAAATCCAGGAGGCACAGAGAACCCCCCTCAAAATCAATAAAAATAGGTCAACACCCCAACATATAATAGTGAAACTTACAAATCTCAGAGACAAAAAAAAAATCCTGAAAGCAGCTTGGGACAAGAGGTCTATAACCTACAAGGGTAGAAACTTTAGACTGGCAGAAGACCTATCCTCAGAGACCTGCCAGGCCAGAAAGGACTAGCGTGATATATTCAGGGTGCTAAATGAGAAAGATATGCAGTCAAGAATATCTTATCCATCTAGGATGTCATTCAAAATGGAAGGAGTGATAAAAGACTTTCAGGAGAGACAGAAACTAAAAGAATTTGTGATCACTAAACCAGCCCTACAAGAAATATTAAAAGGGATCCTCTAAGCAAAGAGAGATTTCAAAAGTAACATAAACCAGAAAGGAACAGAGACAATATACAGTAATAGTCACCTTACAGGCAATACAATGGCACTAAATTCATATCTTTCGATAGTTACTCTGAATATAAATGGACTAAATGCCCCAATCAAAAGACACGGGGTATCAAATTGGATAAAAAAGCAAGACCTATTGATACATTGTCTGCAAGAGACTCGTTTTAGACCCAAAGACATCTCCAGATTTAAAGTGAGGGGTGGAGAACAATTTATCATGCTAATGGACATCAAAAGAAAGCTGAGGTGGCAATCCTCATATCAGACAAATTAGATTTTAAACCAAAGACTGTAAAAAGAGATGAGGAAGGACACTATACCATAATTAAAAGGTCTATCCAACAAGAAGATCTAACAATTGTAAATATTTATGCCCCTAACATGGGAGCAGCCAATTATATAAGCCAACTAATAACAAAATCAAAGAAACACACCGATAATAATACAATAATAGTAGGGGATTTTAACACCCCCCTCATTGCAATGGACAGATCATCTAAGCAGAAGATCAACAAGGAAATAAGGGCTTTGGATGACACAATGGACCAGATGGACTTCACAGATATATTCAGAACATTTCATCCTAAAGTAACAAAATACACATTCTTCTCAAGTGCACATAGAACATTCTCCAGAATAGATCACATACTGGGTCACAAAACAGGTCTCAACTGGTACCAAAAGATTGGGATCATTCCCTGCATATTTTCAGACTATGTTGCTTTGAAACTGGAACCCAATCCCAACAGAAAATTTGGAAAGAACTCAAATACATGGAGGCTAAAGAGCATCCTACTTAAGAATGAATGGCTAAACCAGGAAATTAAAGAAGAATTTTAAAAATTCATGGAAACAAATGAAAATGAAAACACAACTGTTCAAAATTTATGGGATGCAGCAAAGGCAGTCCTAAGAGGGAAGTATATAGCAATACAAGCCTTTCTCAAGAAACAAGAAAGGTCTCCCATATACAACCTAACCTTACACCTAAAGGATGTGGAGAAAGAATAGCAAATAAATCCTAAAGCCCGTGGGAGAAGAGAAAAATACAGATTAGAGCAGAAATCAATGACATAGAAACCAAAAGAACAGTAGAAAGAATCAATGAAACTAGGAGCTGGTTCTTTGAAAGAATTAATAAGATTAATAAAACCTTGGCCAGACTTATCAAAAAGAAAAGAGAAAGGACAGAAATAAATGAAATCATGAATGAAAGAGGAGAGATCACAACCAACACCAAAGAAATAAAAACAATTATAAGAACATATTATAAGCAACTATATGCCAACAAATCAGGCAATCTGGAAGAAATGGATGCATTCCTAGAGACATATAAACTACCAGAACTGAACCAGGAAGAAATAGAAAACCTGAACAAACCCATTACCAGCAAGGAAATTGAAACAGTAATCAAAAATATCCCAACAAACAAGAGCCCAGGGCCAGATGGCTTCCCAGGGGAATTCTACCAAACATTTAAAGAAGAATTATTACCTATTCTTCTGAAGCTGTTTCAAAGAATTGAAATGGAAGGAAAACCTCCAAACTCTTTCTATGAGGCCAGCATTACCTTGATTGCAAAACCAGACAAAACCTCACCAAAAAGGAGAATTACAGACCTATATGCCTGATGAACATGGATGCCAAAATTCTCACCAAAATACTAGCCAACAGGATCCAACAGTACATTACAAGGATTATTCACCATGACCAAGTGGGATTTATTCCTGGGATGCAAGGGTGGCTCAACATCCTCAAATTAATCAATGTGATACACTACATAAATAAAAGAAGGGACAAGAACATTATGATCCTCTTAATAGATGCAGAAAAAGCATTTGACAAAGTACAACATGATTTCTTGATTAAAAGTCTTCATGGTGTAGTAATTGAGGGAACATACCTCAGTATCATAAAATCCATATATGAAAAGCCACAGTGACTATTATTCTCAATGGGGAAAAACTGAAAGCTTTTCCTCTAAGGTCAGGAACATGACAGGAAAACAAAAGTCCTCCAATTCAGCAAAAAAGAAGTCAAACTCTCACTCTTTGCTATGTGAAAATCCCAAAAGACTCCACACCACAATTGCTAGAACTCATACACAGGAATTTGGCAAAGTGGCAGGATATAAAATCAAGGCACAGAAATCAGTTGCATTTCTATTCACTAACAATGAAAAAGAAGAAAGAGAAATTATGGAGTCAGTCCCATTTACAATTGCACCCAAAACCATAAAATACCTAGGAATAAACCTAACCAAAGAGGCAAAGGATCTGTACTCAAAAAACTTTAGAACACTCATGAAAGAAATTGAGGAAGACACAAAGAAATGGAAAAACATTCCATGCTCATGGATTGGAAGAACAAATATTGTTAAAATGTCTATGCTACCTAGAGCAATCTACACATTTAATGCAATCCCTATCAAATTACCATCAACTTTTTTCACAGAGCTGGAACAAATAATCCCAAAATTTGTATGGAACCAGAAAAGACCTTGAATAGACAAAGGAATGTTGAAAATGAAAACCGAAACTGGTAGGATCACAATTACGGACTTCAAGCTCTATTACAATGCAGTAATCATCAAGACAGTATGGTTCTGGCACAAAAACAGACACATAGATCAGTGGAACAGAATAGACAACCCAGAAATGGACCCTCAACTCTATGGTCAACTAATCTTTGACAAAGCAAGAAGGAATATCCAGTGGAAAAAAGACAGTCTCTTCAACAAATGGTGTTGGGAAAATTGGCCAGCCACATGCAGAATAAAACTGGAACATTTCCCTACACCATGCACAAAAAAATAGACTCAAAATGGATGAAAGACCTAAATGTGAGACAGGAATCCCTCAAAATCCTAGAGGAGAATACAGGCAGCAACCTCTTCGACGTCAGTCACAGCAACTTCTTGCTAGACATGTCTCCAAAGGCAAAGGAAACAAAGGCAAGAATGAACTACTGGGACTTCAAGATAAAAAGCTTTTGCACAGCAACAGAAACAGTCGAGAAAACCAAAAGACAACCTATCGAATGGGAGAAGATATTTGCAAATGACATATCAGATAAAGGGCTAGTATGCAAAATCTATAAAGAATTTATCAAACCCAACACTCAAAGAACATATAATCCAATCAAGAAATGGGCAGAAGACATGAACAGACACTTCTCCAAAGAAGACATACGGGTGGCCAGCAGACGCATGAAAAAGTGCTCACCATCACTCAGCATCAGGGAAATGCAAATCAAAACCACAATGAGATACCACCTCACACCAGTCAGAATGGCTACAATTAACAAGTCAGGAAATTACAGATGTTGGTGAGGATGTGGAGAAAGGGGAACCCTCCTACACTGTTGGGGGCAATGCAAGCTGGTGCAGCCACTCTGGAAAACAGTATGGAGGTTCCACAAAAAGTTGAAAATAGATTTACCCTATGACTCAGCAATTGTACTACTAAGGATTTACCCCAAAGATACAAATGTAGTAATCCAAAGGGGCCTCTGCACCCCAGAGTTTATAGCAGCAATGTCCACAATAGCCCAACTATGGAAAGAGCCCAGATGTCCATCGACAGATGAATGGATAAAGATGTGGTGTGTGTGTGTATATATATATATATATATATATATATATATATATATATATATAAATCGGAATATTACATGGTCATCAAAAAATGAAATCCTGCCATTTGCAATGATGTGGGTGGAACTATAGGGTATTACGCTAATCAAAATAAGTCAACCAGAGAAAGACAATGATCATATGATCTCACTGATATGTGGATTTTAAGAAACAAATCAGAGGATCATAGGGGAAGAGAGGAAAAAATAAAACAAGACGAAACCAGAAAGGGAGACAAACCATAAGAGACTGTAATCATAGGAAACAAACTGAGGGTTGCTAGAAGGGAGGGGAGTTACCAGGATGGGGTAATTGGGTGATGGACATTAAGGACAGCAGGTGATGTAATAAGTACTGGGTATTATATAAGACTCATGAATCACTGACCTGTACCTCTGAAACCAATAATGCATGTTAATTAATTTAATTTAAATTAAAGATATATTAAAAAAGCAGGAATCCATGAGCTGATAGTAACAACAGACAAATAAATAAAGGAGGAGAAGGGAGACCTCATGCTTATAGCAGAACACTGAGTACTGACTGGTATATGTGGAGAAAGTACTAGAGTTGGAAAAATCATCATTTTGCAATTATCATGTTAAAGATTGGTTCAGGAGTTAAGATGACGGAGGAGTAGGGGACCCCTTTTTCAGCCGGTCCCCTGAGTCGAGCTGGATAGGTACCAGACCAGCCTAAATAACCACGGAATCAGCCTGAGACGCAGGATGATGCATCTGGATCTCTACAAATGAACATCTCCAGCACTGAGTATTGAGGTACGAAGAGGGGAGCTGTAAACCGTGCACAGATATCGGAAGATAAACGGAAGGGGGAGGGAGCCGCCGCGTTTGGGCGCCGGGAAGCGGCAGCCACCTGCACGGGGGAGCGGGTGGACTCACAGAGGGCACCCGCGAGAGAGCGGACTGAGACCGGTGAGCCGTGAATGCGCGCCACCAGGCATCTCCCGGAACACCGGAACACCGGAATCCCGGTGTGCTCACGGGATCCAGACTGAGACCGGGAGCTCCCAGAGCGCACGTGGGGCGGCTGGCGGGCCACCTGCACGGGGGAGCGGACAGACTCGCGGTCGGCACCTGCGAAACAGCAGACTGAGACCCTGAACCAGGTGCGCACGCCACCAGGCTTCTCACGGAACTCCGGAATCGAGGTGTGCTCACCGGGCATAGACTGAGACCGGGAGACCCGGGAGCGTGCGGGGTGGCCAGTGGCTGGCGGCATTAGAAACACAAAGGACAGAGACGCGCCTGCCCTGGAAGTGAGGGCAGGGATGCCGGGTTGGTGCGCACATCCCGGGACGCTGCAGGGTTGAGCAGCACCAACAGTAATAGAGTTAAAGTGGCCAGAACATCAGTGGAGAACGGGCCGCAATCCCTCTGTTCTGTGACAATGCAGCGTCTGCTGCTCTGACTCTCAGAAGAGGCATAGCCGGCCGCCAGGAAAGCCACCAGAGAATAAAAGCCTGGAAATACCGGCTCAGAAAGTGCCCATCCCCATCCTCCCTCGCAGGGGACACGGAGACTCTAACCAAACAGGGTTGCCTGAGTATCGGCGCGGCAGGCCCCTCCCCCAGAACACAGAAGGCAGGCTGAAAAATCAAGAAGCCCACAACCCGAGGCGCCTGGGTGGCGCAGTCATTGAGCGCCTCTCTCCGGCTTAGGGCGTGATCCTAGCGTTCCGGAAAGGAGTCCCTCATCGGGTTCCTCCGCTGGGAGCCTGCTTCTTCCTCTCTCACTCCCCTGCTTCTGTTCCGTTCTTGCTGACTGTCTGTCTCCCTCTCTCAGATAAGTAAATAAATAAAATCTTTAAAGAAGAAGCCCACATCTCTAAGATCCCTATAAAACAAGGGGCACGGCCTGGGACCCAGTCAATAATTTTGGGCTCTGGACAACCCCGGAACCTCTCCTCATTAGAATGACAAGAAGGAGAAGCCCCTCCCCCAACAAAGAAAAGACAGTGAGTCAGTGGCCTCTGCCACAGAAGTAACGGATATGGATGTAGCCAAATTATCAGAAATGGAATTCAGAGTAACAATGGTCAAGATAATGAGTAGACTTGAAAAAAGTATTCAGGAAAATGTTACTGAGAATATAGAATCCCTAGGGGCGGAAATGAGAGCAAATATGACAGAAATTAAAAATTCTATGAGCCAAATGCAGGCAAAACTAGAGGCTCTGACGGCCAGGGTCACCGAAGCAGAGGAAAGGGTTAGTGAATTGGAGGATGGGTTAATAGAGGAAAAAATAAAAATAGAAGATGGTCTTAAAAAAATCCACGCCCACGAATGTTGGCTACGGGAGATTACTGACTCAACGAAACGATCCAATGTTAGAATCATCGGCATCCCCGAGGGGGTGGAGAAAAACAGGGGTCTAGAAGAGATATTTGAACAAATTGTAGCTGAAAACTTCCCTAATCTAGCAAGGGAAACAAAAATTCATGTCCAAGAGGCAGAGAGGACCCCTCCCAAGCTCAACCTTGACAGACCTACACCACGTCACGTCATAGTGCAATTCGCAAATATTAGATCCAAGGATATAGTATTGAAAGTGGCCAGGGCAAAGAAATTTCTCACGTACCAAGGCAAAGGCATCAGAATTACATCAGACCTGTCTACACAGACCTGGAATGAGAGAAAGGGTTGGGGGAGCATTTTTAAAGCTCTTTCAGAGAAAAACATGCAGCCAAGGATCCTTTATCCAGCAAGGCTGTCATTCAGAATTGATGGAGAAATAAAGACATTTCAGAATCGACAGTCACTAACCAATTTTGTAACCACGAAACCAGCCCTACAGGAGGTATTACGGGGAGTTCTATAAAAGTAAAAAGGCCCCAAGAGTGATACAAAACAGAAAGTCACAGCCAATACAAACAAAGACTTTACTGACAACATGGCAGAATTAAAAGCATATCTCTCAGTACTCAGTCTTAATATTAATGGTTTAAATTCTTGCTTTACACGCCACAGGGTTGCAGATTGGATAAAAAGAAATGACCCATCCATTTGCTGTCTACAAGAGACTCATTTCGAACCCAAAGATGCATTCAGACTGAGAGTAAGGGGATGGAGTACCATCTTTCATGCAAATGGACCTCAAAAGAAAGCTGGGGTAGCAATTCTCATATCAGATAAACTGGATTTTAAACTACAGACTATAGTTAGAGACACAGAAGGGCACTATATTATTCTTAAAGGAAGTATTCAACAAGTGGATATGACAATTATAAATATATATGCCCCCAACAGGGGAGCAGCAAGATACACAAGCCAACTCTTAACCAGAATAAAGAGACATATAAATAAAAATACATTAATAGTAGGGGACCTCAACACTCCACTCTCAGAAATAGACAGAACACCCTGGCAAAAACTAAGCAAAGAATCAAAGGCTTTGAATGCCATACTCGACGAGTTGGACCTCTTAGATATATATAGAACACTACACCCCAGAACCAAAGAATACTCATTCTATTCTAATGCCCATGGAACATTTTCAAAAATAGACCATGTTCTGGGACACAAAACAGGTCTCAGCCGATACCAAAGATTGAAATGATCCCCTGCATATTCTCAGACCACAACGCTCTGAAATTGGAACTCAACCACAAGGAAAAATTTGGAAGAAACTCAAACACTTGGAGACTAAGAACCATCCTGCTCAGGAATGACTCGATAAACCAGGAAATCAAAAATCAAATTAAACAATTTATGGAGACCAATGAGAATGAAAATACAACAGTCCAAAATCTATGGTATACTGCGAAGGCGGTCCTAAGGGGGAAATACATAGCCATCCAAGCCTCACTCAAAAGAATAGAAAAATCTAAAATGCAGTTTTTATATTCTCACCTCAAGAAGCTGGAACAGCAACAGAGGGACAGGCCTAATCCACGCACGAGGAAGCAGTTGACCAAAATTAGAGCTGAAATCAATCAAGCAGAAACCAGAAGTACAGTAGAGCAGATCAACAGGACTAGAAGCTGGTTCTTGGAGAGAATCAATAAAATTGACAGACCACTGGCAAGACTTATCCAAAAGAAAAGAGAAAGGACCCAGATTATTAAAATTATGAATGAAAAAGGAGAGGTCATGACGAACACCATTGAAATTGGAAGGATTATTAGAAATTTTTATCAACAGCTATATGCCAATAAACTAAGCAATCTGGAAGAGATGGAATCCTTCCTGGAAACCTATAAACTACCAAGATTGAAACAGGTAGAAATTGATTTCTTAAACAGGCCAATTAATTATGAAGAAATTGAGTCAGCGATAAACAACCTTCCAAATAACAAAACTCCAGGCCCGGACGGTTTTCCTTGGGAATTCTACCAAACATTCAAAGAAGAAATAATACCTATTCTCCTAAAGCTATTTCAAAAAATAGAAACAGAAGGAAAGCTACCAAACTCATTCTATGAGGCCAATATTACCTTGATCCCCAAACCAGGCAAAGACCCCCTCAAAAAGGAGAATTACAGACCGATTTCCCTAATGAATATGGACGCCAAAATCCTCAACAAGATACTTGCTAATAGAATCAAACAGTTCATTAAAAGGATTATGCACCACGATCAACTGGGATTCATACCTGGGATGCAAGCGTGGTTCAATATTCGCAAATCAATCAGCGTGATACATCATATCAACAAGAAAAGACTCAGGAACCATATGATCCTCTCAATCGATGCCGAAAAAGCATTTGACAAAATACAGCATCCTTTCCTGATTAAAACCCTTCAGAGTGTAGGAATAGAAGGTACATTTCTCAATCTCATAAAAGCCATCTATGAAAAGCCTACTGCAAATATTATTCTCAATGGGGAAAAGCTGGAAGCCTTTCCCTTAAGATCAGGAACACGACAAGGATGCCCACTCTCGCCACTATTATTCAACATAGTACTAGAAGTCCTTGCAACAGCAATCAGACAACAAAAAGGGATCAAAGGTATTCAAATCGGCAAAGAAGAAGTCAAAATGTCTCTCTTCGCAGATGACATGATACTCTATATGGAAAACCCAAAAGAAGCCACTCCCAAACTATTAGAAGTTATAGAGCAATTCAGTAATGTGGCGGGATACAAAATCAATGCTCAGAAATCAGTTGCATTTCTGTACACGAATAACGAGAACGAAGAAAGAGAAATTAAGGAATCCATCCCATTTACAATAGCACCAAAAACCATACATTACCTTGGAATTAACTTAACCAGAGACGTAAAGGACCTTTATTCTAGAAACTATAAATCACTCTTCAAAGACATTGAGGAAGACATAAAAAGATGGAAAGATATTCCATGCTCATGGATTGGAAGAATTAACATAGTTAAAATGTCCATGCTACCCAGAGCAATCTACACTTTCAATGCTATCCCGATCAAAGTACCGAGAACATTTTTCAAAGAACTGGAACAAATAGTCCTTAAATTTGTAGGGAACCAGAAAAGACCCCGAATCTCCAAGGAACTGTTGAAAAGGAAAAACAAAGCTGGAGGTATCACAATGCCAGATTTCGAGCTGTACTACAAAGCTGTGATCACAAAGACAGCAAGGTACTGGCACAAAAACAGATACATAGACCAATGGAACAGAATAGAGAGCCCAGAAATGGACCCTCAGCTCTTTGGGCAACTAATATTTGATAAAGCAGGAAAAAACATCTAGTGGAAAAAGACAGTCTCTTCAATAAATGGTGCTGGGAAAATTGGACAGCTACATGCAAGAGAATGAAACTTGACCACTCTCTCACACCATACACAAAAATAAACTCCAAATGGATGAAAGACCTCGACGTGAGACAGGAATCCATCAAAATTCTAGAGGAGAACATTGGCAGCAACCTCTACGACATCGGCCAAAGCAACCTTTTTCATGATACATCCCCAAAGGCAAGAGAAACAAAAGATAAAATGAATTTATGGGACTTCATCAAGATTAAAAGTTTCTGCACAGCCAAGGAAACAGTCAGAAAAACTAAGAGGCAGCCCACGGAATGGGAGAAGATATTTGCAAATGACACTACAGATAAAGGACTGGTATCCAAGATCTACAAAGAACTTCTCAAATTCAATACACGAGAAACAAATAAAGAAATCAAAAAATGGGCAGAAGATATGAACAGACACTTTTCCAATGAAGACATACAAATGGCTAACAGACACATGAAAAAATGTTCAAAATCATTAGCCATCAAGGAAATTCAAATCAAAACCACACTGAGATACCACCTTACGCCAGTTAGAATGGCAAAAATAGACAAGGCAAGAAACAACAATTGTTGGAGAGGATGTGGAGAAAGGGGATCCCTCCTACATTGTTGGTGGGAATGCAAGTTGGTACAGCCACTCTGGAAAACAGTGTGGAGGTCCCTTAAAAAGTTAAAAATTGAGCTACCCTATGATCCAGCCATTGCACTACTGGGTGTTTACCCCAAAGATACAGACGTAGTGAAGAGAAGGGCCATATGCACCCCAATGTTCATAGCAGCAATGTCCACAATAGCTAAATCGTGGAAGGAGCCGAGATGCCCTTCAACAGATGACTGGATTAAGAAGTTGTGGTCCATATATACAATGGAATATTACTCAGCAATCAGAAAGAACGAGTTCTCAACATTTGCTACAACATGGACGGCACTGGAGGAGATAATGCTAAGTGAAATAAGTCAAGCAGAGAAAGACAACTATCATATGATTTCTCTCATCTATGGAACATAAGAACTAGAATGATCAGTAGGGGAAGAAAGGGATAAAGAAAGGGGGGGTAATCAGAAGGGGGAATGAAACATGAGAGACTATGGACTATGAGAAACAAACTGAGGGCTACAGAGGGGAGGGGTGTGGGGGAATGGGATAGGCCGGTGATGGGTAGTAAGGAGGGCACATATTGCATGGTGCACTGGGTGTTATACACAACTAATGAATCATCGAGCCTTACATCGAAAACCGGGGATGTACTGTATGGTGACTAACATAATATAATAAAAAATCATTATAAAAAAAAGGAAAAAAATAAAGATTGGTTCAGGCAGGGATCAATGGATACTAAATCTAGGAACATTTTTAATGAGAAGCAGGTTATTTGCAGGCTTTTAGTGTGTCTTCCCACAGATTTCAAGAGATAAAATAGTAACTATACAGTGAAAGTATTGGGCAAAATCTTAACTGGGTGATCAAAATTAATATGACCAATGAAGGGGCAGATGGATATTATCTGCCTTCATATGTGATTCCCTAAGAAGAACATAGTATCATCTATGTGGTATTCTAGCCTGGAATATATATATCCTGAATATAACCATGAGGGAAAATCAGACAAATACAGTGAGAGACATTATACTTCTTTTAAAGCATAAAATGGAGAAGACAGTATTCTTCAAAAATGCCAATGTCATGAAACACAAAGAAATGCTGCAGAAATGTTCTAGATCAAAAGAGAGTAAAAATACATGACAACTAAATTCAATACTTGATCCTAGACTGGATTCTGTACTGGCAGAAATAAACAAACATGCTAAAAAAGGACAGTTAATTGTCATAGTTGGAATATGGAGCATTCCATATACAAAACATGGAAAGTAGATGATATTAAAGTATCACATCAATGTTAAATTTAATGATGTTGATAACTGTACTGTGGCTATGTAAGAGAATACTGAAGTATTTATGAGGAAAGGGACCATGATATATGCATATTCTCAAATGGTTCAGGAAAAATCAATTGTGATATATGTTTAGTTGACATTTGAACAGCACAGGGCTAGGAGCATCAACCCCCAACCCCTTGCACAGTCAAAAGTCTGAGTATAACTTTTGACTCCCCCAAAGTTTAACTACTAATAGCCTACAGTTAACTGGAAGCCTTACTGATAACATAGTCAATTAACCCCCCTTTATATGTTATATGTAATACATAGTATACTCCTACAATAAAGTAAGCTAGTGAGAAGAAAATGTTATTAAGAAAATAATAAGGAAGAGAAAATACATTTACAGAACTGTACTGTATTTATCTTTAAAAAAATCTATGTGTAAGTGGACCCATGCAGTTCAAACCCAGGCTGTTCAAGGGTCAACTGTATAGATAGTTAAATAGATGGTAGACAGATAGACAGACACATACATACATACATATAGATAGAATGAACAAGTAAGCAAATGATAGAGCAAGTGGTGAAAACAACAATAGGTGAATCTGAGTAAACAGTAAATGAGTATTCTTTGTACTGCTCTTATTCTTACAACTTTTCTTATTTAAAAATATATCTAAATAAAACATTTTTTAAAATATAACTCATGATCCATCTCATCCTTAGAAGCTTTGTGGAGGTTCTCAGGGCTTCAGAATAGTGAAAAATGTCACCTGTGGATTTGCATGTTTTGGCAAATGTGAACTCATCCCAGTTATTTGTGGGAGATCTTCCAAGAGAAGGATAATTACTCAACAAATATTTACTGTGTGCCAAGCACTGTGTTACATACATGCTGGGATAAAAGATGTCTAAAGCAAGCTTCTTGCCCTCAAGAAGTCCGTGAATAGACATGTAAATTATGTGCTAAGTGCTATAATTACAGAAATCCACAGGTTCTAGGAGAAGCCAGAAGAGACATATATTATTCAGCCAGGTGTGGGGATCAGAGGTAGCAAAGGAATGTGGAGAGGTCAGGGAACATTTCCCAGGGAAGATTCTTAAGTTAAGCCTTAAAGGGGTTAGCCTGATGGACAATAAGAAGGGGGGAAGGACATTCTTGGTAGATAGAAAGAAATGAAAGACGTAATATAGTAGTCAAGAACACAGACTCTGGAACCAGACTTCATGGGTTCAGATCTCAGTCTTCCACTTATTAACTGCATGACCTTGTGTAAGTTAATTAGCCTCTCCCTCTCCCAGTTTCATCATCTGTTACATGGGAATGATGACATTATCTACTACATAGGTGAGTTGCTGATGATTAAATTGTAAGAGATGGTACATTTAGGCTAGCTATGACCTGACACATAATAGGTGCCAAATAAATATGATCTCAGTTTATATGCCTTTCAGGAAACTAGAAGTTTCTGTCAATAGAATGCAGGGTTCATGTCAGGGAATGTAGGGAGAAAGGAGGGAGGATGTGATGCCAAGCTAAGGAATACATACTTTAGTCTAAAAGCAATGGGAAGTTGTTAAGAAGTTTTAATTATTTGATTTAGTTTGTGTTTTAGAAATGTCCTTCTGGCTTGGAGAATTAGGCAGGGTAAGAATAGAGGAAGAAAACAAATGAAGAGTTCATTGCATCAGTTCAGATGAGAGGAGATTAGAATCTGGGGTAGGGTAGTAAGGCAGAGTGTTTTTGACGAGGGAACATATTCAAGAGTCATCATGGGAGTAGAAGTCGAGGTTAACTCCCAGATGCCTGACTTGAACACCAGAATGGCTAAAGCCTCCATCCTCTGAGATAAGGAACAGAAAGAGCAAGATTTGGGTGATGGGGGATAGAAATGATGAGTTGAGTTTTCACCATGGTGAGCCTGCAGAGCCTGTAGAACATCCAAGTGGAGATGTCTAATAAAAGATAAGATGTAAGGATGCCTGGATGGCTCAGTTAGTTAAGCTTCTGACTCTTAGTTTCGGCTCAGGTCATGATCTCAAGGTTGTGAGATTGAGCACCAGGTAGGGTTCTGCACTCAGTGGGGAGTCTGTTTCCACTCCCCCCTCTGCCCCCCAAAGAAAGAAATAAAAATCTTTAAAATAATTTAAAAATGTAAAAAAAATTTTAAAAGGATAGGATGTACAAGGTTGGGATTTGCTATTATTTAAGACTAGCAAAGCAAATTCTACCATTTTGTACCTGTGTGTCCTTCAACTGTCTATATGCCTTTGCTGAGCCACCATTTCCTCCACTGTGAGATGATTGTAATAATTAAAAATGCCCTATTATAAGTGAAAATTACTCAATAAGGTATAAAGTATGATCCAAATACCAGGTATTTTTCTTTTGGGGAGGGGCGACACAAAAAAAATCTTACTTTTAGATCATCTCTTAGTAAACATCAGGAAACTCTTCCCCTCTGAGGCAATAAAAAGAGTTTCAAGAATACGTAGGAACAACCCTCCCTGTTCTAAACGTGTGTTTTTCTCCCGTCCTAATTTATCTAAACTAAAAATAGGTCAGAAAATTGAAAGTAAGTCTTCAACGAGCTGGAAGGAGCCAAAGCTTAAGCTTGGACTACAGAGACCAAAACTTGAGGTAGAATTTAAAAATTCTAGAGGTACGTCATCTGTATTGAGATCTAGCCAGTTTCTAGACACAAGGGTTAAATTTCAGACCCTGACTGGAGGCAGCCTTGCAAGACCTTTTGCAAAGTGCTTGGTTCTCATCTTCCTTTATGGAGGTAGGTGCAGTTTGCAACTACAGAGGCCATATAGCAAGCATCCTAATTCTCTGTACCACAAGCAAACTTTTCTCTGCAAATCCTTAGGGGCTTGTCTGCAAAAATTGTATCCTTGGTGTTTTTTCTTTGTAGTTTTCATGTTTCTTTTTTTTAAATTTAATTTTATTATGTTATGTTAGTCACCATACAGATGCCCTTGTTTTAATGGTCTTGCCTTATAATATTCCTATGGCAGTCCTCACAAGCCCCCAGATTCTTTTAGGACAGCAGTTACGGAATTTTACTCAGATTGCAAAACTGACTTTATTTGTAGAATTTGAGAGTATATAGTCTCCCCCTGGGGAGAGGGTATACAGTCATTCTATTTAGTTCAGATTATCAGAGATTCACTTATTAACTGGTATTATATTGGGCTTGTATTTTTGTTGCATCCCCAGGCTTTGTGACCCTGATCTCTAATCAATCATCTTTGAATCTATGGGCTCAACGAATATATGATTTTCTCAAAATCTCTGTCATTCTTTATGTGGGTGATAAGGAGTTTTAGTTTCCTCACTTGTAAAATAGAAACATTAATACTAATCTTACAGCATTTTTGTGAGAACTAAATGAGATTATACATTGAAAGTGCCTACCCTCCTCATTCATTCAAAAAATATTTACTGAGAACCTACTATGTGTCAGACACTACTATACACATTGAGGATACACCAATGAACAAAGACAACTATTTCTACCTGTATGGAGTTGATACTATAGTGAGGGAAGTTCAAGAAACAACAAAGCAAGTAAAATATATAATATGACAGATGGTGATAAGAGCTATTGAGAAAACTAAGATAGGATGAGCACTAGTAAGTGCCAGAGTTGGAGATCATCACACAATAGATGGTTCATAAATGGTAGTTATTTCTGTTAGGTGTCTCTGGTTTCTATACTTCGAGTGTATTACTTTGATACAGAACTCAAGTGCTTGCAACAGTTCAAAGACATATGAAAACCTAATTATGGATCAGGGATGCACTAGGTTTTGGGGGTATAATGGTGAATAGGGCATAATCCATAGCCACAAGGATCATTATAATATTTGTAGTAAGTAGTCAGACACGGGGTGAGCAGGGCAGAGGGTAGACAAGAGTTAGTACAGCTAATGGTCAGGAAAGCCTTTCTGGAGGTACTGATGCCTAACCTGAGACTCAAAGTCTCAGAGGAAAGGAGTTGGAAAGGGTGAACTTGGCAGAAGGAACTATCGAAGCAAAGTCATGAAGCCATGGACTAGTGAGGTGAACTAAGAAGGAACTACATGAAGTTCAGTGGATATAGAGTGGCAGGAGAGGAAACCAGAGAAGTAGGCACAAGTCAGGAGGACATGGAGAGTCAGGTCATGGATATCACTCAGAGGACACCTGGAAGACAGTGGAACAACTGGAAGTTTGGGGGTAGGGAAATTACATGGTCAGATTTGCATTTTAGAAGGATTACTTTGTACAAAAGAGAAAGTAAAAGAAAAGAGATCATGCTGAGTGTAGTTTGTAGGATAGATTACAAGGAAGTCAAACTTAGATGCAGGGAATCCAGATAGGACACTACTAGAACAGTCCATATAGGAGAGGAGATAGAAGTATGGATTGCAGGAGGTAGAGAGGAAAAGATGGATTTGAGAAATATTTAGGAAGAAGAACTGTAAGGCCTTAATGGCTAATTCAATAAAGAATGAAAATTCAAGAGTGCTTCCAAGTTTCTGCCCTGGGTTGATGGTAGTGTTATAATGAGAAGTACAGAAAAAGGATGGATTCCCTGGAAAAAGATCATGAATTCAATTTTGGACACTCTAAAGATGATTCAGTGGCTTACTTCCAGAAGATACTTTTTTGAGATTTGGTATACTTCAAAGTTTTTAGTAGCTGGGTCCAGACTATAATATGGGGGAAATAATAAAAATTTACCTCATAAAATGAAAAGGAAGATAAAAATAATCTAATGCACATGAATTGCTTAGCACAATCCCTAACACTGTAAATTCTAAGTATAGATTAGCTATTATTATCAGCCTCTTTCTTATCTGAGCTCAGATCACACCCCCCACTTCTACTCAATTTCCCTAAGTTTGCTTTTAAGGTTTTCTATCTGACTTGCTTCTGACCTCTTAGCATACTCCTTTGAGAGCTGCCCCATGAATTTCTACAATCTGCATTAATCATCCTGTTTACTTTCTAGTTTCTTCATGGTTTTGAAAAGAGCTTCATCTTTATTCTGCACATGTTTTCCTGCTAAGTCACCATCTCAGGCTCCCCTTGAACTTCAGATCACCAAGATTCATACTGCTTGCTTAGAAGGAATTTTAACAGGTATTTCTCTCCAGGTAAAAGTCTACTTGGGATCACAATGAGCATTAAATGCCTCCTCTATCATCTGAAAATTTTTTACTGGATGAGACTGCCCAGTGCAACAATTTTTGAGATGACAGCTACCATACATTTAGCACCTATTAGGCCAGAGGCTTGAGATTTATTTTTACATTTCATCCCTATAAACCTTATAAGGTAGGTGCTAGTATTATCCCAATTTTGTTGCCAGAAACTAATGTTTATTGAGCAGGTACTGTGTTAAGCACTTTGTATACACTAACTTATTTAATTCTCATACCATCTGAAAATCTAAGTACCATTATTAGCCCCACTATTCAAATGAACAAACCAAGCTCTGGACAAGTTAAAGTAAGATGCTTAAGGTCACACAGCTGATAGTGGCAGATTTGGGATGGAAATATGAGTGTGTTTGCTGCTTTTTTCTTTCTTTTTTGAGTGTGTTTGCTTTTATGCACTGCTGCATGCCACATTAGACAAGGAAAAGAAGGGCTGAGGAGTGGAAGCATATGAGTACACATATTAGACAGGATGAATAGGTGCGAGTGCTGTATATCTTTGTACTGAAAGACAAAATTAATTTGATTTCTTGGTTGGCTTTACTCGTAAGGTAATGATTAGGAAATAAAGTTAAGAGGGCTGGCATTTAAAATTCTTTGCTCAGGGGCGCCTGGGTGGCACAGCGGTTAAGCGTCTGCCTTCGGCTCAGGGCGTGATCCCGGCGTTATGGGATCGAGCCCCACATCAGGCTCTTCCGCTATGAGCCTGCTTCTTCCTCTCCCACTCTCCCTGCTTGTGTTCCCTCTCTCGCTGGCTGTCTCTATCTCTGTCGAATAAATAAATAAAATCTTTAAAAAAAAAATAAAAAAAAAATAAAATTCTTTGCTCAATTCCTTCCCACTTCTCACCCCCAAACCAAACACATGTTAAAACTTCTGAAGTCAATAATCACACTGAAGTGGGAAGGAAGAAACTATAATATGGCCCACTGTCCTAATGAAAGAATTTTCATTTTCTGTAGTCCTTCCTAGGTTGTGTCCATATTAAAACAGTTTTACCTGGTTGTAATTATTTTGTATTTTGCTTTATTCATTTAACATTATGAATTGAACCTTTTATCATTCCTGTTTCATTTATTGGTGGACACAAACATACATCAAGTTGTTCAGCATTAAAATTATTTCCAGGTTTTCACTAGTTAAAGTAATACTGCACTGACAATCTCTGTATCTATAGACTTTTGTTTTCCTTCTACTGGAGTCTGTCTTTAGGATAGAATTCCCGGAGAGACATTGCAGTGTCAAAGGGCAGGAACATAATTATGGCTCTTGATGCAAATTACCAAATTGTTTTCCCAAAGGATCAGACCTATTTGCGTTGCAGTTGTAAGAGTGCAAGCTCATCACTGGCAGATGGGTTTTTTTAGTTGCTATTTTTCTTTCCATGTTTTAAATTTAGTCTCAATCCATATTGTTTCTATGATTAGATACACACTCAACATAGTGTGAAGGTGGCAGTAAAATAAAAGTTACAAATAAGGAATGAAATAACTGGCTACAATTTAAAATCCCTTTCAGGGCTTAATACCCAAAATATATAAAGATCTCATATAACTCAATAACAATAGAAAAATAACAAACAATTTGATTAAAAAGTGGGCAGAGGATCTGAATATACATTTTTCCAAAGAAGAGAAGCAGATGGCCAAAAATACATGAAAAGATGATCAACATCACTAATCATCAGGGAAATGCATATTAAAACCACAATGAGATATCACTTTACACCTGCAGAATGGCTAAAATAAAAACACGAGAAATAACAAATGTTGGGTGAGGATGTGGAGAAAAAGGAATCCTCACGTGCACTGTTTATGGGAATGTAAATTGGTGAATATATTTATACTTATAAATATAAATGACAAAAGTATGAAAATTCTTCAAAAAATTAAAAATAGCTTATAGGAGAGCCTGGGTGGCTCAGTCAGTTAGACATCTGCCTTCGGCTCAGGTCATGATCCCAGAGTCCTGGGATCGAGCCCCTCATCTGGGAATCCCTGCTTAGTGGGGAGCCTGCTTTTCCCTAACCCTCTGCCCCTCCCCTCAACTTGTGCGTGCTCTCTCTTTCTCTCAAATAAATCTTTTAAAATAGTGTATAGAATTGTCAAATCAATATGTTGTACACCTGAAACTAATATAATATTGTATGTCAATTACACTTCAATTTAAAAAATGAAAAAAAAAATAGAACTACCATATGATACAACAACTCCACTACTGAGTATCTATCTGAAGACAATGGAAACACTAATTTGAAAAGATATATGCACCCCTGTGTTCATTGTGCCCTTATTTACAATAGCCAAGATATAGAAGCAACATGTTTCCATCAATGTATAAATGGATAAAGTATACACACACACACACACAGTGGAATACACACACACATATATGTATATATATATATACACACATATACACTATGGAATACTACACACCAAAAAAAAAAAAAGAATACAATCTTGCCATTTACAACAACAGGGATGGACCTTGAGGGTATTATGCTAAGTGAAATGATTCAGACAGAGAAAGACAAATACCGTGTTATTTCACTTATATGTGAAATCCAGAGAATGAAACAAACAAAACAAAACAAAACAAAAAATCCAGACTCACGAATACAGAGAACAGAATGGTGGTTGCCAGAGAGGAAGGGGGTTGAGTGAAAGGGATCAAGTACAAACTTCCAGTTATAAAATAAATGTCATGGGGATGTAATGTACAGCACGGGGAATATACTCAATAATATTGTATTAACTTTATATATTGACAGATGATAACTAGATTTATTGCAATGATCATTTCACAATGTATATGAATATCAAGTCACTATATTGTACACCTGAAACTAATATAATATTGTATATCAATTGTACCTCAATAAAAATAATACTTACAATAACAAAAAATTAAATAAAATCCCTTTAAGGGTATTCGTGTCCATGAGGGTCTCCCAGCAGGTTGGCTTTTCAGTATTTCTCAGATCCGTTTTTCCATAATGAGATGATAAGTGGAAATATGGCCAGCCTGGCAGGTGTCCCAGTTGGGAAGGTAAAATGGAGAATGGGGAGAGACATTTGCAGCATTGGAAGACCTGGTATGTGGCACGTGTAATCAGGACATAAAAAGCAGAATCACAGTTTGAGGATGAACTGAGAAGACCATTGGCCCTAGAGTTTCCCTTATTCTGTAATTAACCCAGTGGTACCTCCCTCATACAGAAAATAATTTGTAGTCAGACTAATTAGAATCAAGAAGTCGTACTGGCAACAAAGAAGGAAAGTCCGGACCTGCTACTCCTAGGAAAAATGGAAGACAGAATAATAACAACTCTGATTTAGAGAGCTCCTTCCATGTGCCCAGTATTGTGCAAAATGCTTCCCCCAGTACATCTCTAATCCTCACAGCAACCCTAGGAGGTGAGTACAATTAAGCCAACTTTACAAATGAGGAATCTGAATCTCAGAAAAGTTGATAGCAGAGCTAGAGTGCCCGGGTTGGAAACATGGCTTCCCCACTTACTAGGTATATGATCTTAGGCATGTTACTTAACTTTCCTGTCTTTCAGTTTCTTCTGCTTGTAGAAGAAGAAAAAAACCTTCATGCACTGTTGGTGGGAATGTAAATTGGTGCAGCCACTGTGGAAAACAGTATAGAGATTCCTCAAAAAATTAAAATTTGATATGTCATATGATCCAGTAATTCCACTACTGGGTATTTACCAAAAGAAAATGAAAACACTAATTCAGAAAGATACAAGCACCCCTATGTTTACTGCAGCATGATTTATAATAGCCAAGATATGGAAGCAGCCCAAGTGTCTGTGAATTAATGAATGGATAAAGAAGGTGTGCTATATGGATATAGATATATTGAAATATTACTCAGCCATCAAAAAGAATGAAATCTTGTCATTTGTAACGACATGTATGGACCTACAGGGTATACTGCTAAGAGAAATAAGTCAGAGAAAGGCAAATACCATATTATTTCATTCATATGTAGAATTTAAAAAACAAAATAAATGAACAAAGAAAAAAAGAGAAATGATAAAACCCACCAGACTCTTAAATACAGAAAGCAAATAAGTGGTAACCAGAGGGCAGATCGGTGGGGGGAATGGGTAAAATATATAAAGGGGATTAAGAGTATACTTATTATGATGAGCTCTGAGTAATGTATAGAATTGTTAAATCATAAAAAATAAAAATAAAATAACATTAAAAAATTCAAAACACTACTTATCCATTCATTCCTTTGAAAAGTTTAATCAAGATGATATCAATGTGACTTTATTAATAATTATTTAAGATCCAATGGAAAACTAGGTAGCTATACTGAACAACCTAAGAAAGTTGTTGTATTTAAATAGATCTTCAGCAATTCACTATATTTTAACTTAATGTTACTCAAAAACATAAAAAAATGGACTTTTAGGGAGAAATTTCACAGCCTTGATCAAAATATTGTGTGTTTATTTGTGACCCAGCATTCTCATATCTCTATAAATTTATCCTATCTTAAAGCAATATGTATAAAAATATCCTAAAATGTAAGTATGAAAGTGTTTGTTGCAGCATAGTTTGCAATATAAATAATTGGAAACCTAAATGTCCATCAATATTGGACTAGTTATTAAATTATTATACCACCAAATAATGGAATGCTCTATACCCATTAAAAAGAATAAGATAGCTCCAAATGTATTGACATGAAAAGATGTCCATGATATATCACAAAATCGAAAAAGCAAATTGTAGAAGAGTATTTATGGGCTGTTTATTTTTTTCTAAAGATAGATATCTATATATGTTTGTGTATTCATAGAAACAGGTCTGGAAAGAGTATAGAACAAAATGTTTTCACATTTACTTCAGGGTGGGGTTGGGTGGGGATATGAAGATTTCTGTATCGTTTACATTTCTTTTACAAGGATTTTCTATTAGTCTTGTAATTAATAATAAATATTCCCAAAACAGTAAAAAAGAAGAAGATAGTAATAGAAGAACCTACCTTATAAGGTTGTTTGCAAGGATTGAAGAAAACAATATTACAAGGTGCTTTGCATAGTTAATGACACATAGTAAGCACTCAAAAGGTCTGAGGTGTGATAATTATTTCCCAAGATGCCATAGTCAATAAAGAGGAGAACTCGGAATTTTAACCCAGGTTGGCTGACCACCAAACACCCTTTCTTCATTAAATCAAAGTGCCCACTTAGAAGTTGTGTATGTTGCTAGAAAACCCTGTTGAGCCGCTCAAACTGTTTGCTTATACGCTGATTCTCCTAGTGAACCACATGCAGTGGCAATGTTGGGATTTAAGACTCATCTCCTAGCTCTTGTGGAACACCACCTTTTCCCCAACAGAAAAGACTTCTTCCTTCTTTATATCCATTAAGCTTGGACTAGTGGTTCACTGGGAAATGGTAATTTCACACTAAGAAAGCCAACATCCTCTGTTTTATGTCCAAATATAATTCTGCTAGGGCTGAGAGAAGCTTCTATTCTGTTCTATTTTCCTTTCTTGAAGCCCTGAAATTGTATTTAGGTTCAATTTTAAATCCCTAAACTAGAGTCTTGCTTCAGATCAAGCATAATGAGTAAAGCAATATTTAGGTGGAGAGAAGATTCTGCTAATAGCTAATCATGAGTTAACACTTATTAAGCCCTTAAAAATGTTCTAGGTACTATTCTCGACTCTGCATTCATTTCTACATTTAATTTTCACAATAACCCTCTATGGTAGGTTCTATTCCTATTTGATAGAGGAAGAAACTAGGCACAGTGGTAAAGTAACTGGCCTAAGGGCACTTAACTAGTAAATGCAAGCGCTAGAATTTTATTTAATCCAGGGCCCTAGAGCCCACACATACAACCACTATACACTACTGACTCTCTTTAATGCTAAATGGCTAATTAATAGGGAGAGGCTAATCCTAGCCTCTAGCACAGTGCCTGACACATAGAGAGCATTTATTATATAATTTTGGAATGGTGAATGAACTGTTCACTGTTTATGCCTCTTTACCATGCAACCCAGTAATAATTGTGCATTTAATCAAATAAATAAGACTTATGCTATTAATTTGTCTAATTATCAAATTAAACTATTTGCCTGGATTAGCCTTCAGTATGGCTCCATGTAATTTAATCATCTTTTCAAAATGCACAGCAAGGCCATTCATTCATCCTTCATTGATTGAGAATACCTCCTAGAAACCAAGCTCTCATGAGACCTCTTGCAATACAGAGATAGACATGAGAATTCACAGTCTAGTGGAGGAGACATATGTATATACAAATACAGATGATACTATCTGATCAGAAACATCAAAAGGGAGAGAAACATGGAAGAACGTAAGAGGAAAACTCAGTGTGAACATATATAGAGTGCTTTTGCTGCCCAAAATGTCTTCTTCTGGTAACAGATCTTATCTCACCTAGATGGGGACACCACCCATTTTATGTCAACTTGATGCCCAAATAGCTGGTAAAACTTTATTTCTGTGTGTGTCTGTGAGGGTGTCTCTGGAAGAGATTAGCATTTTTATCAGTAGACTCAATAACCAAGATCACCCTCACCAATGCCTGTGGGCATCTACCAACATGTTCAGGGTCTGAATAAAACAAAAGGCAGAGAAAGGGCAAATTTGCTATTGACTTGAGCTGGGCTATCACTGTTTATTCCTGTCTTTGGATGTCAGTGCTCCTGGTTCTCAGACCTTCTGGCTTGGACTGAATTACACCACCAGCTGTCCTGGTTCTCCAGTTTGCAGACAGCAGATAGATCATAGGACTTCTTGCCTCTCTGTTTCTCTGGAGAACCCTAATACACCTGGCTAATTGGAGAATTCTTCTCTGGTCATTGTTACCGGTTCAGGAATGGACTTAATTCTGGAAGTTTTGCTGGGACCATTGAGAAAGTGGGTCTGTGTTTCCACTGGGGTTGCTAAGTGGCAAAATGCAAACCTGTAGCTCCTTGTGGCTATCTTGGCCACCATGTAGAGAGAGCCTACTGGAGAACTGAGTCAACATAAAGAAGATCAGAACTAAGAGATAGAAGCAGATTGCTGATGACATTGTTTGAGCACCTGGATCTAGCTATGCATAAAATTACTCCTGTGCTTTTCAATTAGTATCAATAACCCTTTTTTTTGGTTTAAGTTTATTTGAGTTGTATTTCTGTTACTTGCGAGCAAGAGGCCTGATTTATACAGACGTATATCTAGACTATGTGTGTGTCTGTAAGTGCATGCATGCATACATATGTGTATGCTGGTTAATTGAGGAAGGCTTCCTGGAAGAAGTAAGGCCTTGGCTAAATCTTAAAGTGCTGGTAGAAGTTGCCTAAAGCAAAGGCAAATGTAAGCTAGGTAGAGAGACTGTATGAGTAAAATTATGGAGGTAGGATATACCACAAAATGAGGGTGGCAGGGATAGGGTTTGGTATGGCCAGAGGG
Organism: Ursus americanus; assembly: GCF_024610735.1. Classification (NCBI taxonomy): domain Eukaryota; kingdom Metazoa; phylum Chordata; class Mammalia; order Carnivora; family Ursidae; genus Ursus; species Ursus americanus. Next base: position 80,445,608 of record NC_142164.1, read on the forward strand.
TAAAGTAAGAGAGGAGGGAGAGGCAAAGCTGAAGAGCAGGACAGGAGCCAGTTTTTGAAGCATCTGGAATGCTATGTTAAGAAGATGGCAATTAGTATTCCATATATTCCTTTTCTATAGTGCAGCCACATTTTTACATTTTTTCCCTCTTCTTATTATTAGTTCTTCAGTAACATGTACCAATAAACAGCATCAACGTAAAAAGCTTTCTGGGCTTGGAATTTGGTCAATCTCAAGGTTCTTTTTGGTTCTGAATCACTAGAGGAGCCTCCTTGTGGTGTCCTATTTGCTGGTTGCCATAGGAAAGACAATCCATATCTTCCATTCCATGATTAAGTGATATATCCAGGTGGTTGCCAGAGGAGAGGGGAGGGGTGGGGTGAATGAAATGGGTGAAAGAAATCAAAGGTACAAACCTCTAGTTATAAAATAAATAAGTCATGGGGATGTAATGTACAGCGTGGTGACTATAGTTAATAATACTGAATTGCATATTTACTAAGAGTAAAATCCTAAAAGTTCTTATTACAAGAAAAAAATTTTGTAACTATGTATGGTGGTGGATGATAACTAGACTTATTGTGGCAATCATTTCTCACTGTATACAAAAGGTCAATCATTATATTGTACACCTGAAACTAATACAAAGTTACATGTCAATTATGCCTCAATTAAAAAGGAGATATATCAAGAGACCAATCACAAAGTTCCTTCTCATATGACCAAAAATGCCTTTGGTCTTTCAGTTCCAGGGTCACATGTCAGTGACAATTGAACATCAACTATGTCCATCCCCTATGCTAAACACTGGGGAGAAAATTGAAGAATCAGACATTGTTCATGCCCTCAAGGAACATCCAGACCAGGGCAGGAGATAATTATGATCAAATATGATCAGGGCCATAATGGAGTGTTATAAAGGGGGCAGTGGGAACATCAAGAAAGAATAGCATAGAGGTGTCAAGGAACATTTCTTCTATAAGTGTAATCTTTGAACTGACTTGAAGAAAGAGTAGGGATTTGCCAAATGGATAAGGATGAAATGGAGGGTCTTCCAGGCAGAAAGAAAAATTTGTGGAAAGGCATAGAAGTACAAGAGAACAGATTGTGCTTGGATAACTGCCCATTATTTGGTATCTCTGGAGATCCAAGTGTGCATGTGGGGGAGGTTGGGACAGGGTTGGGGTGGCGTGGGAGAAAGGTGCCATCTATGTAGACAGGAGCCACATAAGAAGGATCTTAGTCAAGGGACTTAGATTTTATTTAGTAAACAATCGGAAACCATTGAAAAAATTTAAATAGAGGAGTGACATAGAGTTTGTGCTTTAGGAAGAGTGCCCTGGCTGCAAAGTGCTACAAAGCAGAGAATGAATTAGAGGCATCTGGGCAGAACTGCATGCATCAGAGAGCCCAGTTAGGAAACTGTTCTAGTTTTCTAGGTGTGAGATGATGATGGAGTGGCAGTAAACATGGAGAGAGTGGATGGATTTGAGAGCTATTTTAAGACTAGAAATGACAGGGCTTCGTGACTGAGTGGATGTCAGTGATGTGGGAAGAAAGAGGGAGTTAAGTATGATGGCCAGGTTTCTGAAGTTTAATCTAAACCAGTGAAAGAGAAAACAGTGAAAGTGCCCTATGTATTAGAATGTCAAGTAACTGTCAGGTTCCTAAGAGTTGTTCCAGAATACTCTTTCTTTAGCAATCTGAGCTGCCAGACCCTCAGAGAAAGGAGCCAGGCATTCCCAAATTTGAACGTTGGTTCTTATGTGTGGCTTTGTTCATGTAGCTGTATGAGTGGAGGGTTGTGTGTACACATCTAGGCACATGTATACCTGCCCGGAACTATCTCCCCCAAATAAAGTAGTTGGAGAAATGAATCCTTTTCAGAAGCCCATCTGATACTCCTGGACAAAGGCAGTTCGTTGTTCTTTCCTCTTTGGGTTAGGTCATATTAGATTCCAACCAAAGCAAGATGGTTTCCTCTTTGGCTAATGTTTCATAAATGGGGTTCATTTCTACTTAGTCCAAAATAAAAATAAACTACGAAAGAAAATAAGCATATCTAAATCTATATTTTGAGTGTCTGCTGCGTACTTCTCCAGAGCTTCATCAAAACTGTGGTGGGCTCTTTGTTTTGCTCAAATGCACACTGAACTGATGTACCTCCTCTGTCTCTACAGGAAAGCAAAATGATGGCAACTTTCTGAAAGCAAAAAGGCTGGGTTTTGCATGTTTGTGCATGTGATTTCTTTCCTTCCATAGATGGAGAAGTTGAGGTAAGAGCTTAATATGTACCAAAAATATTATTTTATTAACCAAGGAGCAATGAATGGCTCACAGAAAACAGCATTTGAGAAGTACAACAGTCTGGCTAACCCACAACTCAAAGCAAGGAGTGGCCCCTGTCCAAGCTGGGTACCAAGAAGGGGCCACATTCAAGCCCACATGTTGGGTCTGAGCAATTCATCTAGTTTTCACATTCTTGATATGAAGGAATCAATCCCTGGCTGAAACTCCTCCAGAGCAATGGCAAACATTCATTAAAGCCCAGCTGAGCCTGTACCAGATGACTGATTTTGCCAATGGCAAATTGAGGTTTTCCAATTGGGCTGACATTAATGTGAACTTAGAGCACAAACAAACCAACTCCTGCTCCAACAAGCCTTCCCAGAGAGCACCAACCACCACAGACGGCAGTCTCTTACACATACACACACACACACACACACACACACACACACACACACACACACAAGCTGTCCAGATTTGTCACCTCAAGGATAAAGAGGCTCTACTCTATAGTCTCAAACAAAAGACCAAGCCAAGATATTGAAATTCCATGAGACAATCGGTACTTTTTTCTGAGTGGATAAAAGCAGAGCATGATCCAAATGGGATACCTTGGCAATAGGAGGAATCTTTATAAAGTTACCCAAGGAGAAACTAAAACTCCATATTTCTTTAGCATCATGTACTTGCGAGGATTTATTTAACTAAAATAGTTAAATAACGCTATAGTATCTTGTATACTAATGTTATAGTTGCTTTAGCGCAAAAGAAGGCCTTAGGCCTAAACCATAAAATCTTTCCTTAGCCATAGGCAAAATTCTGCAGGAATCAGACTCTCTAGTAGGATAGTCTACTTAAAATTGTCCTCTATTGTACTCCCCCAACACACCCTTAGATGCATAGTTAGGTTGGAGGGAGGAGCTTTCTGTTGTTTTCATGTAATCTGTATATGAATAATACCTGAAACATTAGACTTTGTTTCCCTCTCCATTGATAATTATCATTGCCCCAGATCTCTCCTCTGTGAGAAACATTCAGAAGAGCCAGAGTGGTTGTTGGGTAGGGTGGGGATAAATGGGGAAGGAGAGGAAGAGGGGCCATAGAAATCCAAGAAGAATAGTCCAGCAGATCTAATTGATGAGATTAAAATAGACAACTTTTGATATTATTTATGACAAAATCTGTTTCATTAAAAAATGCTCTGGGGGCGCCTGGGTGGCACAGCAGTTAAGCGTCTGCCTTCGGCTCAGGGCGTGATCCCGGCGCTCTGGCGTTCTGGGATTGAGTCCCACATCAGGCTCCTCCATTGTGAGCCTGCTTCTTCCTCTCCCACTCCCCCTGCTTGTGTTCCCTCTCTCGCTGGCTGTCTCTATCTCTGTCAAATAAATAAATAAATAAATCTTAAAAAAATAAAATGCTCTGGGTCCCCTTTTGCCTATGGGTCACCTGGTCCAGGAATATTCTGGGCCCACCAACATTCGATTTTCCAGGGAAGCATGGATGGATGATTAGTAAAGCAATGAATCTATTTTGCCTTTGCTTTCACCTATAAAATGGTGACTTTTATTCTCTTACCTTATTTTTCCCAAGGCTGTCATGAAATAAAGATGACTTGATAAAAATTTGCTGAGTAATGTGCCATAAAACACTAGGTAACAATTACAAAACACAGGTTAGGTTTCTCTAATGTGATAATTTGCTTATGACAAATGAGAACTTCCCTAGTCAGTAAATAATCTGTAAACAATCTTTGAGCCAGAACAGAAATGGTTTCTTAAATGGTGACTGCTAGTACACACACAGGAAGAGGGAAGTCTGTGGCTCCAGATGGAAGAAAATGTAAAGAAATGGGATTAAGCAGCCTTTCCAGGTAGAACTTGCTTCAAGGGGAGAAGGGCAACAATCATTGTGATAACTATGGGAAGATGGCCGTAAAGCCAAATTCAAGGAGCGTTCTTCATTCTCTGTCTCTTTCCTGAAGACGCTCAAATCAAACTCCCCTCAGGATCATATGGAGCTTAGGCCTAATACCCACACATACTTTCTTTTAAAAAATTTTTTTCCCATCCTGTTTTATTTTATTTTTCTTATTTTAATTCCATTTAGTTAACATACAGGGTTATATTAGTTTCAGATGTACGAGACAGTGATTCAACAATTCTATACATGACTCAGTGCTCATCACACGACTAGTGTCCTCCTTAATCCCCACCACCTATTTCACTCATCCCCCTATCCACCTCCCCTGTGGTAACCAGCAGTTTGTTTTCTAGAGTTAAGAGTCTGTTTCTTGGTTTCTCTTTATTTTTCTTTTGTTCATTTTTTTCCCTTAAATTCCACATTTGAGTGAAATCGTATGGTAGTTGTCTTTCTCTGACATTTCACTTAGCATTATACTCTCTAGCTCCATCCATGTTGTTGCAAATGGCAAGATTTCATTCTTTTTTATGGCTAAGTAATATTCCAGTGTGTGTGTGTGTTTGTGTGTCTGTGTGTGTGTCTGTGTGTCTGTGTCTGTGTATGTCTGTGAGTGTGTGTGTATCACATCTTCCTTATCCATTCATCTATCAGTGGACACTGGGGCTGCTTCCATAACTTGGCTATTGTAAATAATACTGCAACAAACATCGGAGTGCATATATCTTTTGAATTAGTGTTTTTATTTATTTATTTTTTTTTTTGTAAATACCCAGTAGTGGAATTACTGGATCAAATGGTAGTTCTATTTTTAACTTTTTAGGGAAACTCCATACTTTTTTCCACAGCGGCTATACCAGTTTGCATTCCCACGAACAATGCAGGAGGATTCCTTTTCCTCTACAACCATGCCGACACTTGTTGTTTCTTGAGTTGTTGATTTTAGCCATTCTGACATGTGTGAGGTGTTATCTCACTGTGGTTTGGATTTACATTTCCCTGATGATGAGTGATGCTGAGCATCTTTTCATTTGTCTCTTGGCCAGCTGGATGTCTTCTTTGGAGACAGATGTGCACACAGAGAGATGCTTATTCAATCAGTGCCATGTTAATAGGCCCATACAGGGCAACTGAGTGGCTCAGTTGGTTACGTATCTGACTCCGGCACAGGTCATGATCTTAGGGTGCTGGGATTGAGCCCCATGTCAGCGGGGAGCCCCACTCAGTGGGGAGTCTGCTTGTCCCTCTCCCTGTGCCCCTCTCCCTGCCTGTGCTGCCTCTTAAATAAATAAATAAATAAATAAATAGATAAATAAATAAATAAATAAATTCTTTAATTAAACAGAAATAGGCCTATATAGACTTTCAGGAGACAGTATGGAATATATAAGTGGACAGAGGACACACAAACTATGTAGAAATAACACCTATCTCATCTACTCTCAAGTTCAGAACAAACTGAAAAACACAGGAAACAGAGAGGCAGAGATGAAAAATATCTGTTTATTGCTGTTAAAAGCTGGATTGGTGGACAGGGAATCTACAGGCAGTAATAATAGGCTTCCTAATACTCTTCTCACTTAACCAGACAGAATTTCTAGCTCCCCCAGGGGTGGAGAAATAGGACAAGTGAGTTATTCTAGCAGAAGTAGTCCCAAGTAGAAACATGAAGAGAGCAGAATGGACAACTCCATGAATTTATTAAAGAAAACTGAGTTGCAAAAGGAAAAAAAAAGGATGGAGAACTCCAATCACTTGCCTCCCTTACAAAAGAGGAAAATACAAAGTTATCACAGGATGCTTGCCTTGTAATCCTGGTTTTACCACTTCCTAGCTCACTTGGAAACTCACTCACTCCTCATTTGGAAAACAGTTAAAAATACCTACTTTGCAGGGTCATTGTAATCATTGCCAATAATGTGTGGAAAGTACCTTGCAGAATGCCTAGCATTTAGCAGTTGTTCTCTCAAGCTAGGGCAAATTAAACTCACTGAATGAATATTGTTGCATTTGAAATTTTATTCCAGTAATATATGTGAGCTCTTTAAATAAACACGTTATGTCCATATAACCCAAAGCAATCTACAGATTTAGTGCAATCTCTATCAAAATTCCAATGGCATTTTTCACAGAAAGAGAAAAAACAATCCTAAAATTTGTATGGAACTACTAAAGACCTCGAATAGCCTACGCAATCTTGAGCAAGAACAAAGCTGGAGACGTTACATTTCCTAATTTCAAACTATAGTACAAAGCCATAGTAATCAAAACAGTATAATACTGACATAAAAACAGACCCATAAATCAATGGAATAGAATAGAAATCCCAGAAATCAAATCCAAGCATATGTGGTCAACTAATCTTTAACAAGGGCACCAAGAATACACGATGGGGAAAAGATAGTCTCTTTAATAAACACTGTTGGGAAAATTGGGTATCCACATGCAAAAGAATGAAACTGGACCCCTATCTTACATCACCCACAAAAATGACCTCAAAATGGATGAAAGACTTAAATGTAAGACTTGAAACCATAAAATTCCTAGAAGAAAACATAGGGGGAAATCTTCATGACATTGGTCTTTTTTTTTTAAGGATTTTATTTATTTATTTGACAGAAAGAGAGACACAGCGAGAGAGGGAACACAAGCAGGGGGAGTGGGAGAGGAATAAGCAGGCACCCAGCGGAGGAGCCTGATGTGGGGCTTGATCCCAGGACTCTGGGATCACACCCTGAGCCGAAGGCAGACGCTTAATGACTGAGCCACCCAGACGCCCCTCATGACATTGGTGTTGGTAATGATTTCTTGGATATGACACCAAAAGCATAGGCAAGAAAAGCAAAAGTAAACAATTGGGACTACATCAAATAAAAAGCTTCTGCACAGCAAAACAGACAAACAAAAAGAACAAAATGATAAGCAAAAGAATGAGAGAAAATATTTGTAAACTATATATCTCATAAGGGCTTAATATCCAAAATATATAAGGAACTTCTGCAACTCAATAACCAAAAAAAAAAAAAAACCCAAAAATAAAAAAAAATAATTTGACTAAAAAATGGGCAAAGGATTTGAATAGATATTTATTCAAAGAACACATACAAATATCCAACAGCAGTATAAAAAGATGTTACATATCTCTAATCATCAGGGAAATGCAATGCATATCACAGCACACCTGTTAGGATGGCCACTATATAAAAAAAAAGAAATCTATATCAACAAGTGTTGGTAAAGAAGTGGAAAAATTGTAATCTTTGTGTACTGTTGGTGGGAATGTAAAAATGGGGTAGCCACCATGGAAAACAGTATGAAGTTTCTCGAAAAAGTAATAGTAGAACTAGCAAATAAGCCAGCAATCCGACATGTGGATAGTTATCCAAAAGAATTTAAGACAGGATCTTGAGATAGTTGGACTCCCGTGTTCACCAAATCATTATTCACAGTAGCCAAAAGGTGGAAACAACCTAAATGCTTACTGACTGTTAAATGGCTAAAGAAAATGTGGTATGTACATACAATAGAATATTATTCGGCCTCTTAAAGGAAAGGAAATATTGTCATAAGCTACAACATGGATGAACCTCGAGAACACTAGGCTAAGTGAAATAAGCTAGTTACAAAAGGACAAATACTACATGATTCCATTTATATGAGGTATCTAAAGTAGTCAAATTCATAGAAGTAGAAAGTAGAATGGTGGTTGTCAGGGGCTGGGGAGAGGTGGAAATGGGTGTTGCTGTTCAATGGGTATAAAGTTTCGGTCATGCAAGATGAAAATGTTCTGGAGATTCACTGTATAACACTGTGCATATACTTAACAATACCATAATGTACACTTAAAATTTTGTTAAGAGGAAAATAAATAAATAAAAAATTTGTTAAGAGGGTAGATTTCATGTTATGTGTTTTTTACCACAATAAAAAATCTTATATTTTATTAGAGCAAGGATTCTGAAGCTATGGTCTATAAGTCAGCCCAAACTGAATATAACATTGCATGATGATGTGTAGCTCTCTAGGGAGGGAACGCATAGATTTCACTAGAAGCTCAAAAGAATCCTTAATTCAGAAAGGATTTAGAGGCACTGCTATGAGGGAAATTGTATTCAAATTTGAGTTTACAAAAGATGGAGCTAAGGAAGTTTAAAAAAAAAAGTTCAGGGAAGGACTGCTATTTTAGTCTTCTTCCTTCCAAAAAGATAAACTGGTCAATAGATTTCTAATGAAGAAAAGACTTGTGAGGATTTTTTTTAATGAGGTTGAAGTAAACAGCCTGTTTTTGATTTCTCTCCCTGTTTCTACTGATTGGCCTTTTGCCCACCTCCTCTGTCTGCTCCTTTTTAGATCCTTTGTGATCCTTCTTGACTTTTAAATATTAGCATAATCCAAGATTCTATCTAAATCCCCCTTTTCTTATCATTGTGGTACCCCTGGGTGAGATTATCCACTCCAAATGGCTTCAACTATAATCCAAATGTGTATTATCAAACACCACCCCTCTCTTATAATGCAGTTTCCTATTTTTACCTGCCTACTGGACTTTCCACCTTTTTTTCCACAGGCAATTTAACATGCTTTAGAGTGCATTAATTATTGTCGGTTGGACACACCATGTGCGCACGCGTGCCCACACAGAAAAACATCCCTGGATTCTTCTCCATTGCGTTATTTTCACTTGGTTCATTTCCACCATCAAGGCTTTGTTTGCACATATGCTCTTTTTAGCCCTTTTCCAGGAAAGAGTCACAGAATTTGCCAACTGTAGAGAAACTTAAGAAATCAAGTATCTCGATCCCTTCAATTTACAGAAAGGGGGTGTGATCTTTTTAATATCACACAGCAATTTTTAAAAAAGATTTTATTTATGTATTTGAGATAGAAAAGAGTGAGAGAGAGCATGAGCAGGGGGCAGAAGGAGAAGCAGACTGCCCAATGAGCAAGGAGCACGCTGCAGGACTTGATCCCAGGACCCCAGGATCACGACCTGAGCCAAAGGCAGCCACTTAACCGACTAAGCCACCCAGGTGCCCCTATCACACAACAATTTAACAGCAGAATCAGCTTAGAATCCAGGCATCTCAAGTTCTACCCAGTACCCCTTCCACCACATAATCATGCTCCCACTAACTAGAAGGAAGAATAAGATCCCTGCTACTAGCAGTGATTTTTATCAGTAAAGAAGCAACATTATCAAGCCATCTGATGTTCAAAATGTCTACTTATGTGCTGTTTGCACCAGGGGCTATGTAATTTATGTTCTTCTGCAGTAATGATAAAGAGGATAAACTGAAGAGTACAAGAAGACATAGTGTTTTCATAAGTACTATTTCATTTTAGGCTTCAACAGGCCTGGGAGGTAGGTAGGTCAGGGTTTACTAGCTGAAGTTTACAAATGAAGAAAATGAGACTAAAAACAGTTCAGTGATTTGCCCAAGGTCACCTATCTAGTTAGAGACAAGGCCAGGGCTCACATGTGTGTCTCCTGCTTCCACACTTCTTCCTCTAGTCTAGACACATAATTCTAGTAGACCTTGAGTGATGACTACATATCCTGTGAACTGAACTTTGGAGATTTCAATATGTTGAGACTGAAACATGCTGAGTTCCACCAAGCAATAATCATGAAGATAAGAGTCTTATCACAAAAAGAAAAAAAATCAGTTTCAATTCAGTTTCAGGGTGGGACCGAGCAAATGAATGTCATAGGATGACACACGATTAAGAGTCAAGAAATTGAGATGCCATTTTCTCAAGTTTTCTGCTTTCTAGGAAGGGAAATGCAAAACTGAACATGATCAGAATGGTTTTTGTAGGTTTAGAAGTCTAAAAGATTGAAGGTGGTTTCCTCTGTGAATCATCTCCAAGGACTTTACAAAGGGAGGCTATAAACACCCAAATGGCAGTTTTATTAAAGAAAAGTCAGATCAGCATCATCTAATGCAGGCAGTTCAGAAGGCTGACAAGAAAGGATTGGGGGAGGGAGGGAGGCCTGTGAGAGGTTTCATTGGCCTGTTGGGCTACATAGCGGGCAAGGGGAAGAGTCACTGACAGCTGAGGGAAAGGAATTAGCGGAAACCTGCGGAAAGCTGGCTGTGGAAGGCAGGGAGCCACAATGTATTCCTTGGTGATGAGGAACAAGCTCTACAGGAAGAGGGCAAGAGACTGAACAAGCAAGAGGCAGTGGAAGGTCCCCTCGAGTCACAACGGAGTTGTCAGAACTTTCCCTGCTAGTGCGAGGCCCTTTAAAAAAAACTTACTGCCTGCATGTGGCTCTAGAGACAATACCTCAGGGAACGTAGGTAGCTTGTCTAGCTCAAGACTGAGAAATCAGCATAAGATTTAATAACAGATTCACTTCTCGAGACTATTACTGTGGGTGTGGGTGCGCGTGTGTGCGTGCGCGTGCGCGTTTGGTCTGTTCTAAAAGCCCAGCTCAAAAACTACAGCCTTGAGCATGAACGGATGAGCAGAAATGTTCTAGACCGTTGTCTAAAAGCTGGTTCTTCCAAAAGCACAACATTGTTAATTGGCCAACTTATCAATGGATGCTCTTTCCTGTGGGTTTGTTTAGGAGTGGAAACAATACCACTAGTCTGCTAGCAGTTTGCTGATTCCTGGCTTGGTCATCTCAGTGGGGCAAGTGCAAGGCCGTGCCAGGAACTCCAGATGACTGGAACATACACAAGCACAGTGCTACCCACAGACGCCAGCGCTGAGCCAGGGTGAGGCTAAGCCCGGGCAGGGGGCATCCTCAAAGTGCTTCTTTATTTAAACTATGCTCCGGGGCAATGTTTCATAATGACCCCACACACCTAGTGCATACACACAGAGCAGCCTATACACACAGCCCCACTGTGTTCGCTGGCCTGCTTGCTTTACTTTCCATCGCTCTAGGCAAGGTCCACAAATTAGCAGCCTTATAACCCTCCCAGGACCCGGTTTTGGGACCTTCAGAAGAAAAAGGCAGTCAGAGAAACATGAATGCGCTAATCGGGAAGCCAGCATTTCAGCCCACTCGGCCACGCGGGCTATCCACACTAAGGACTTTCACCTCCCCTCGCCTTGGCCGGCTGGAGGGGCGGGGAACCGGGCCGTAAGGAGGAGGACCAAAGTGGGGGGGGGGAGCAGCTTGAATGAAACAATGTAACAATTGATGTGAGGCCTTGCCTTGCTCCGGCTCCCCAGCGATCCTATAGGCGAAGTCCCACTGACTGCCCCTCCCCATTGCTCCGTTTTCTTGTCCATTACGCGCTATCCCTCCGCCTCTCTTACTTTCTTTTCTTTTCTTTTCTTTTTTTTTCCTTCTCCTTTCCCCCCCTCCCCCTTTCTCCAGCTCCGTGTCATTTCCTCCTCGCGCTCCCCGGCTGCCCGAGCGTCTCCAGCCGGGAGAGTAGGCGGAGCAGGGCGGTGCGGGGTGGCGTAGCGCTGGAGGGCGATGGTGGCGGAGCTGCTGGGGGCGGAGGCAACGTAGCCCCCGCGGAAAAGGAGCCCCGCGGCGCCTGAGCCGAGCGGAGGATGGAGAACCGGCCTGGGTCCTTCCAGTACGTCCCTGTGCAGCTGCAAGGGGGGGCGCCCTGGGGCTTCACCCTTAAGGGGGGTCTGGAACACTGCGAACCGCTCACGGTGTCTAAGGTAAGAACTGGAGCCTCTGTCCCAGCGGTGCCCAACTCTGAATGGGCAAGCGGGCGCGCAGGCTGCGGCGGGACGCGGCCCTCAGACCAACTTTGAAACTTGGTCCGGACTGGGGGTGAAAGCTCTCCTGTGGAGCATTAGCGGAACGGAGGGGTCTCGCCACCAGCCCGGGCGCAGACACCCATGACGGGTGGCGGGAGCACGGGATGGGAGCATTGCTGGCCCGGGGCTGAGAGCCCTGCGCGCACACACTCGGGAGGCTCTGGGGGGCAGTTTGTTGCTCCCCCACGTCGGGGCGGCTTCTCCCCTCAGTTTGAGCTGGAGGAAGTGGTGGCTGTTGGGGGTTTCTCCCTGGAAGTTCCCGCGCCCCTGCGGGACAGGCAGCGCCGCTTGGCAGCTCTCTTAAGCAGCGTTGGCCCCTCCGCCGAGCAGCGGGTCGTCCCGCCGGGGCAGGTTGCTGGGCGAGGGTCTGGTGTGGGAAAGGAGATGAGGCACTGGTGGTTTTCGTCAGCCTTACTTCCCACGGCCGGACGCGCGCACATCCATTCAGCTGGCGAGGCGTTGCTCCTGCCGGTTCGGCTCGGCCTTTCCCCCCTCCGGAGTCCTGCTCCAGCGCCGGCGAGATTTCCTGCACGTTGAGAAGTGTGGAGGAAACTTTTGCGCCATGGAGCGCAGCTGTGCTGGAGCTGCCGCTGCCGCCGCCAGGGTTTGTTTGTTTTAGGAGGCTGTGATCTGCTGGAAGCCAAGTTGCAGCCGAGGACAGGGGAGAGGAGCTCTCCTGAGTGCTCCAGAACCCCCCAAACGAGCCATCCCCAGTAGGGGTGAGGGGGTGTGGGGGCCACGGGGGCTGTTACCGGGAAGAGAGATTTGCAGGGCCATTCACCTTGAGGCGCCGGATTGCCAAGGGAAGGAACTTCACGAACTTCATCCCGTTTTTTTTTTGTTTTTTTGTTTTGTTTGTTTTTGTTCTCTTAAATGCTCAAATCTGAAAAGTTCTTCCCCTTCCACCCCACTCAAATTGCAGTTGAGGTTGTAGATGTGGGTTTGGGCTGGAGATAGAAAGATGTGGCTTCTCAGCAGGGAACAAATGTCACTATTTTTTTGGCTTTGTAAGGGAGGTCACGTCTCAGCAGGGGGTGGCCAATGCCCTACCACACCCCCACAGTAACCTGCGCTGCTTTCCCCCTTGCATTGGACTTGCTGGTTAACTTGCAGTGGAGAGGTCCTTCAGGCCTTGGGGCCCACACTCTTAGCAACAGTTGGGTATTGCCATCAGGCGTACCCATCAGCTTGAGCAGTCTCAGGTACCTGAGGCAAAACTTTGAGGAGCTGTGGGGGAAACCTGGGATCTTTGGCCTCCTCAAACGCCAATAACCAGCCCGTATCTTCATCCAGCTCTCCCTCACCCACACTGGTCATGTATTTCTAACCAGCCTGAGATGCCTTTGTCACCCACTGTAACATCTCCTCCTAAGGCACTGTCCCTCCGCTATTCTCTGGAGGGAGTTAATAAGCTTTTTTTGAAAAACCAAAGAAAACAAGAACACCCTCAAACAACCATTTTGGGGAGGGGAATCCTGCCTTTCAGGAATTTCTTCTAATCAGACTCCTCTCTTCCCTCTTTCAAACAAGGTCAGAATGGGCTATGCAGCCCTCCATGGTCTGGCAGTTCCACCCTTTCTTTTCTCCTTACACCATCCACAGAATTTCCACAGTCTGCCTAGACAACCTATCTTGGAGAGGTCATTTTTCACCTCTGCCCAGGGCTGAGCCATCCTGAGAAGTGCCCCAGAGAGTGCTTACTGCTATGGTCCTGGATTGTTTTGTGAGCCAGTGCTGAGCATAGCAGGGGGTGTTACTAAGTATGGGGCAGCCAGCAATTTGTGGTCTGGCTGGGGGATTATTTGAGGGTAGATGAGGGTTTCCTTGGCCAAGCTGTTGAGGAAGTGACTCGTGTGTTGAGAGGCAGGGTGCCTTTTAATGATTCCCTTTCCACTGAACATACAGTTGACCCCTATTATATGAAAACTCATTATTACACACATTTGGGTATGCAGGGGGTAAAATCATTTATCCTATCCTTCCCAAATAGCCTGGCACCTTACAGTAAAAGCCGGTTGTATATAATCTGGTTAGCCCCAACATTATATAAAGGGGCCATAGTATTTTTTTTAAAGTGCAATGATTGCCTGTATTTTTTTCTTGCCAAGGCACTCTGTGGCATAGTTCATTAGTCCCCTTTTCATTTTTCTAACTTAGTCTTGTTTCCCCTTGCTTCAGAACAATACAGTTTTCTTCTCGAAAACAACTTCAGTCTGCACCCACTGGTGCAGATGGGATGGGAGGCCACAGAAAGAATTGTATGGGCAGATTGGAACCTTGGGTTCTAGTCCTTGCTCTGTCACTCATTAGCTTTGGGATCCTGAGTGCATCACTTGCCCTCCTTGGGCTTAGGTGTCCCCACGTCTATAATGAGGTTCAAGTGGGTGGTCTTTAAATAAGATTATGACAGCCCAGTTGGCAATCTTCTATGCTAGCTCTGGCCCTTTTCTCCTCACAAGGGTTGTGGACTGAAGAAGATGAGGCTTTGTTCCATTTGCATACTGTTACTGTTTATACGGTGTTTCTATATCCCTTATTTCATTAGCCTCTTCCAGCCACCCTGTGAGGCAGTCAAGGAAGGTTGTGGAGAAATGGATAGAAAAACTGAGGCTGTGATGTGCTGAGTGGCTTGTCTAGGGCTGCCATACAGTGAGTCAGGGGTAGGCTCCAAGTCTATCATATTTTCTACTACTTGGAGAGTTTCTTGATTCTTCTGGTAGTACTGCAGTTTGTGAAGGGGCATGGAACAGAACCATTCAGGGATGTATCTAGTCTCGACAGCTCCCCCAGTGACTCTTTCCATGCCAGCCTGTGGTTCCACAGTAGGTGAGGAACTGGGTTGCAGACACTCCTTGCTGAAGTCTGGGCTCAGGGAGTAGGAGAGGACTGTTTTAGTGCCTCCAAATCACCGTGATGATCTCAGGTCAGGCAGAGAGAGGTAGGGTGCAAGAACCATGGTGGGAAATGCTGGAGAACCTCCTTTGGTGTCATGGAAAAAAAAAAGCAATTTGGGTCTGGTGGGTGTACATGCCTGGAGATAGCTTGTGGAGACATCTCGGGAGTGGAGGGATTTGAGAAAGGGTGATTGGTGGGAAAAGATCGTATAGAGTGTGAAAGGCTACCTCATATTTGTCATGGGAGAACCTTTGGACCAGGAAATGATCAGGTTGGGAAATGGTCGATTCCTGCTGGCTCCTGTGATTTCCCTGAATGTGGGGAATTCAACAGCCCAAGTTTCAGGAGACTGGTGTAGTCTTCTCACAATTCAGTGAGAAAGAAAAAGGAAATGTTTAAAAAAAAAACCTGCTATTGATTATCCCAAGTGTTAAGGGATGGCTTATGATTTCCCCATACATTGTGATGTTTCCAAAGAAACATAACCTGCAAGGGACTTGGGCCCGTGATCTTGGTATTATTAATTCCTTTGGTTAGTGTCTTATACTACTTCATTGGCCCAGGAGGCCTGTTTGGATAAAGTGGAGATTCTCTTCCAATCATATGTATCTGGTTTGCTACTTAGGGGTCCCCCTCTACAGTGTAGACAGTCATCCATGAAGTTGGCTCCCTGTACTGGGAAAGATCTTCTTTGGGGATGCGTGACCTTTCCAAGGTTCTGGCAGCAATGATTCTGTATGAAATAGGGCCTCTCAGAGGCCTCAGAGATTCGAATTGTATCCTCCTGTGGCATGTATGTGTGTGTGTGAGAGAGAGGTAGATAGAAAGAGAGGCAAACAGATAGACAGATGGACAGACCGACAGAGACAGAGTTACTGACCTGTAGCGTGAGGTTCCTATACTCATTGTGAGTCCTTGGAAATGTGTCCCAAGGTTGGCTGAGGGTGGGGAAGAGAAAGAGTGGAGATCAGAGGGGATGCAGGAGAAGGAGGAAAATTGGGGAGGAGAAGACGGGCTTCTCCTACATATTTGCCCTATTGCTGGCCCATTTTTTGTGGCGTCTTTATTATCAAAGACGATGTGAGAAGGAATTAGGAAAACTCTCATACTGTTTGCCATCTTTAGCCTAGCAAGATGGCAGGGCATGCTCTTTAAGTTGTTTTTAGCTCCCTCCCCACCCCCCGTCCCCACCGTGACCTTATTTCTAGAAGAAGCACACAAAGAGGCAGTTGAGATTTCAAGAGGACACGGGTTAAGTCAGATTGAGGCCGTCTTGTGGCTGGCAGTAAATTTGGCTGCGAATTTGAGTTCTTGCTGGCTGCAAAGGTAGTGGTATATGAGAACCAGTAGTTCCTATGAAGACTTCATAGTTATGTTACAGGCTGGACCCACCCCAGACCAGAGCTTGACATTCACAAAGGGACCTTCATGGGGTGTGCTTCTTGGGAGCTCAGTCCAGCCTGGGTACTTACATGAATCCCCCCCCATCTGCCTCTAGAATCAGCAAAGGTGTCTAGGGCCTCAGTTCCCCAACTCTCTCAGAGAGTAGAAGGCATTTGGAGACCTGGAGTAGGAAACCATCCGGAAAAATATAAAGAAGGCTGGAGGGGAAGTAGAGCAAGAAGGGCAGGTGGTATGTCTGGCAACCCTTGGCTGAGCTTTGGGTACACACTATTTTGGGGTCTGCTGAGCTGTCAAAATACACCTGGTACTCTATTGAGACCCACACATGTGCTCCCTAAAGTGAAAAAGGCCAAGCCTGTTAGAGGTTTTTCCCTCTTCAAAACCCCAGACAAAGAAAATAATTCAACTCCAGCTGGAAGACACTTGAGCGTTGTCCCTTTTAAAAGAAAAAAATTAAAATGATTTCCCCTTTTGCTCTTCCCAACCCCCTCCCAGGAATTTTTTTTTAAGAGGAAAGAGAGACTCAGGCTTGAGATTGGAGTTTATGGAATGATTTATCTAGAGGGAACATCACAGTTTTTATAGTTAGGCTTCTTCAGAACCGGGGGGGGGGGGAGATGTTGACCCATCTGAGGAAAGTGAATCACTTCCCCACCCCCACCAAGCACCAAAGGACAGCCTTGACTCAGGGCTGCTAATCTAATGCTGTTCTTGGAGGAGGCCTAGAATCACAGATTCTCAGAGTCAAGAGGGCCTTTTGGGGGTCACCTTGTCTTAATCTTAACCAGTCCATTAGCCTTCTGTCTAGTAGCTCTGAGCTTGTTTTCCTGTGCTCATGTGGGGAGTTTACTCCCTTCTTCGACGGTCCATTTCCTGGTTGGAAAGTTTTGACTGTAGACAACTTTTTCATTTGTTGAGTGGCAATCATCATCCCTCTACCTTCTATCTATGGGTCCTAGCCCTAGCTTCTGGAACCACACAAAACGAGAATGCTTTCTCTTTGTCTCAGGTCCAATGACACAGACTATGTCCCCTTGTCTCACTTTTCTAGGCTAAAGAGCCCTAGACATTTCAGCTATTCTTTACTGGCATCTGAGATCCAGCCTCCTCTCCTCTTTCCTCCTGCCACTCTGGAGGCACTCCAGCCGGTCCCTGGTCCCTGTTCCTCTTGAGTTATGGAGCCCACATACAATAACTGATAAGAGTCTGATCATATTTGAGTAGGACCCTTCTTTTTTAAAAAACGCAGCTGAAGACCACTTTGGCTCTTTCTGGTATATCCATGCCATACAAAGACCCTAGTGGAAGTACTTTGCTGCTGCTAACCCATACCTGCCGAAGGCCTCTACATAGGCATCTGAGACAGCCATGTAATAGATTTGGGAGGGACACATTTCATCTCTTATTGTTTCTTTAGAGTTGTCCCAGCCCCATGCCTAGCCCAGACTGGTGTTGAGAGAAGTGTTCTAAGGAAGATGAGAGAGAAGATATAAGCTCTTGACCTCAAGGAGCATGCATGTTTTATAAAAAGTTCCAGAGAAGGAAGGAAGTTGTATAATAGAAGAAGGAAGTGGCATTTAATGAATAGTGTCAAAATCAGACCTTTAGAACGTCAGATTTATTTTATTTTTTATCACCTTTTAGCTTGGAATTTATAGGAGTAATGTCTCTGAGCTGAATTTTCTCCTTCTGAGAAAAATAAGTATCTCCAATATTGAAGATGCTGACTATGTGACATACAGTCTCCAACTTACAGAGCCCCTATGTAGGAATTTAGATCCAGCAGTCCCCGTCCCAACAGCCTGTCAGATATTCACCTCCCTGCATATTGCCACTGGCGTGGAGTACAAAGCTTTTGCTGTTGCTGCCATCCCTGGGTTCTGAGGTCTTCTGTCTATACCTGGAATACCCATAAGAGTCACTTCTGCTGGAGGACTTGCACCCACATCCTTGTCTCCCCAGGCCCCTCACATCCACTGGTTTGTCACCTAAGTTGGGCAAATATTTTTCCTTGCTACTAAAGCCCTGGTCAGGGAGTATATTGGAATGGAACTTAATCCTCATTATTATGGAAGGATGAGAGGCCTGGAGAAGAGACAATGGAAGGATAGGAAACATGTCTTTCTGACTCAGTGTTTTTGATTGTGGCTAGGTTCACAGCAGTTCTGGAAAGGCCGATTTAAAGATTTTATTTATTTATTTGTCAGAGAGAGAGGGAGAGCGAGGGAGAGAGAGAGAGAAGCATAAGCAGGGGGAGCAGTAGGCAGAGGGAAAAGCAGGCTCCCTGCTGAGCAAGGAGCTGATGTGGAACTCGATCCCTGGACCCTGGGATTATGACCTGAGCCAAAGGCAGACGCTTAACTAACTGAGCCCCCCAGGTGCCCCTGGAGAGGTCTATTTAATCCATGGGGTATGACTGATGAAATTATAGAACCTAACCACCATTGATAATATTCTGCCTACAGGAAACCATCCAGAGCTCCAAGCTGTTTATTTACAAAAAGGATTCTTGGAGAACAATTTATTCGTAAGTTAGAGGCAAGTGCTCTAGAATCTCTGTTACACAGACCTGGGTGGGTTTGGGGTTTCTACTACTATCCGTGCCCAGTGTGTTCCTATTCCTGATGCTGAGACCAGATGCGTGTGCACAGTGTATATATGGTTCAATTTATCTGCAAAATTGAACTCCAGGCTTACCTGTTACCTTGCAACCAGCGATTGCTTATGTTGGTATCTAGATCGCTTTCACTCAATTTCCGTGCAGCCAGTATTTTTGTCTCCTGGCACTCTCTGAAAAATTTCCGAAAAATTCCCTTCAGACAGACTTCAATTAAGTCACTAATGAATAAGCTTAGATCTTTCTTTTTCCTGGCTAAAGATTGTGTTCCAGGGACCAGGATGGGGTAGAGGTTCGTCTCCTTACGCCCCTTTGCCACATCCAGTGTAAACAGGCCAAGTGGAAAGATTGTCTTGGGCATTAGTTTTGCAAGGGATGATCCGTTCTTCCTCACATCACACTGGCATATTTACTTGGGCGCATAGCCATCCTGGTCGGGCACTGAAGTTGCAAAGATCAAGATGACTTGGTTTCTCAAAGTGACTAACGCCTCCCCTTTGACTTCGCCTCCACTCCCTCCTCATTCAGCTCAAGTCTGTGACTGTACTGGGCCACAGAGTGAGCACTGCCTAGTAGCAGCAGACACATTTTCCAGGCATCCAGGCTGCCCTTCTTTCCTGTCCAGTCTTTGCTTCCCAGCCCCCACCCATTAGCACCAGTTGCTTGAGGCCTACATTTTGGACTGGCTCATTCAAGTGCCATTGCCTCTTTGTTCATTCATTGGCTGCTCTGCCCTCTGTCCAAAACCCAACTTTTTTTCTTCTTTGGTCACAGAAAGCCCTTCTAGTCTGCTGTATCAACTTTGTCCCTCTTGGCTCAGCCATGCTTCCGGTGGGGGGGGGGGGCTAAGAGAAGCTCACAGAGCTAAGGTCGATAAAGTTTGAAGACACTCAGCAAATTGATAGCTGGATCAGGGGGATAGTTTCTCACCCCGTGTCTCTCTCTATCCTGTTTCAGTAGAGGATGGGCCCTTCGTTGCATTTCTCATACTCTTTTATCAACTTGCGAGTAATCTTGGCATGCTGCTTCACCTCTCTGTACCCTCCTGTTTCTTCTCAGACTCTCTGTGGGGTGAGCTTCTGCTTTATTGAAGGGCTGTGAAGGGCTCCAGGATCCTTGCCTGGTCTGGGCGGCAGAAGTGGGAAGGCTGGCCGGCGGCGGGCGGTGATTACGGTGCGCTGCTATTCTCCACACTACTACTTCCTCTCTTCCCAGAAGTGCCTGTTTCCTGGTATGTTCTCAGGGATGGCATGTGGCATGGTCTGTTAACTTTCACTCGAGTCTTTTAATGTTACATCTGGGAGGAATGCGAGAGGTGGGACTAATTTGACAAGATCAAGGGTTAAGCCCAGTGATGGACAGACCCTTTGTGGAGTCTCCTGGCCCCCACCCTAATGCCACTCGACAGATTCCCAGCTGCGTGCTCGGCTCTCTTCCTGAGCCTCTGGCACGGAAGTTTTGAATGGTTCTCCTATACTGCCTTTCACGGTCCATCAGAAATTGATTTTTTTCTTTTGGGGATGGGGGTTGGGGGTGATATGAGGTAGACCTGGGAGTAAAGCTGGTTCAACTAGTTATTCTGGAAAAGGGTTAGAGTCTCATGGCTGCAGCCCCATCTTCGCTTATGAGAAGATGACAAGCTAAAGCCTTGTCTTTGTCAAGCTGCCTTGCTGTTTTCCATTTCTTTTTGCTTATGTTTGATGTAAGTAAATGCTCCCGTGAAAACTTCTGCAGGTAGGCAGCTTTTGATGGCATCTTATCTGACTGAGAGGGTGAGTGATGACATCTTGGAGCCTCAGGGGTGAGTAACAAGGTCTTGATTCTCATGTTCTTTGGAGGGCTTGACTGAGAGTTTGGAGCTCTGTGTTAATTAAGCTTGCAATCAGGGAGTATCAAGACAACAGGCTGAAAAGTGGACAAGCCAAGACCCTGGATACTCTGCTGGTGTGAATATGCCTCACTGGGCGGAGGCCACGTAGTTTGGTTGGATCTCAGCAACCTCTTGAACCCAAATGGGAGTCAAGGCCTAGACATGGTGCACTAGGAGAGGTACTAGACCTGCTGCGTCACAAATCCTGCTGTTTCTAGGTGTTTTACATGTATTCGCATTTCATTTCTGTGGTAACTCTTTGAGGTAGATACTGATGTCTCCATTGTGCAGATGAGGGGACTGAGGCTCGGGGAAGTTAAGTTATAGAGTCTAAGGCACACCATAAGTGGAAAAGCTGGCATTGAAATTTACTTCTGTCTGACTCCAAATCCCGGATTCTTTCTACAACACCATGTTTACATAGGTGAACAGACGAAAGAGAAAGAAAAAAAAGAACTGGATAAGAATATGAGGCTGGGGAGGGGAGGGAAAGAAATGAAATAGAGAAATTAGAAAGGAAAGAGAAAAATGAATGGGGGTGGGGGAGAGAGGGAGAGAGGAAGGGATGGAGAAAGAAATGAGAGAAATGTAATTTTGTGCAAAAACCAACATTACCGATACATGCGCGTCAGGGATCAGGCTGAAAGGAAGGATTCTGTTTTGTTTTGTTTTAAATCTCAAATTAGAGCAAGGGGTATGGGCTTGTATTCAGAAGGCCTGAAGTTCAGTCTTTGCTTTGCTACTCAAGTTGTGTGTCCTTGGGCGAGTCATTTCCCCCCGTGTCTCAATTTCCTCTTTTGCAAAATGAAAATAATAAAACTCACAATTTTTTTTCAAAGAGGGAGGGAGATGGATTTTATCCTGTACCTCATATAAATACTAGATGTGTATGTGATTTAAGAAAGAAAAAGCATTCCACAGGTGTCTCTTATTAAACAAATATTCTTCTAAGAGAATTTTGAACTTAAAAAATGAATTGTATGCAGCTATGGAATCTCTGGGAAGATGCAAAGTGGCAGGACACCCTTCATGGGATGTCTTCTGCTGCCAGAAGTTGGAAGACCAGACATGATTTCTGGCTAATGTCTGAACAGCCAGCAATTTGAAAGGCTATGTATGCTAAACCTTGTTTGGCTCTTACCTAAGAGCTCTCAACTAAGCCTCCAATCAATCAATCAATCAATCAACCAACCAGTCAACACATATTTGTTGAGTACTTTGCAAAGTGCCTAACTCTAAACTAGAGAATACAAGAGATAGCCACCACAGAAGACCTGTTCCCTGGAAGTGACAGTTTTGTTGAGGGGAGGCACTACTGCAAGCTCAGGAAACAAAAACTTTTAAGTGCCGAAACCATGGGATAGGAGCAACATTTATTCAGTGGGAAGAGATTTCACTGTGGGCTGATGTGGTCAGGGAGCTTAGTGGAAAAGGGAAGAATTGGAGGTGGGCCTTGTGGGACAGATAGGATTTAGGTAGGTTAAGGAGGATGAAAGACATTCATTCCAGTTAGTATATATGCTGCATGTCCTAAAGACACAGACAGGTGATTGAGGTCAGTTTGCTCACCTCACGGTGAACTAACAGCATGAGCTCCCCAAGGGCAAGGTGTGTGTTGTTTGTTCATTTATTCACCTGTTCACTCATTCATTAAATTTATTGAGTGTTTGTTCTAGGAACTGAGCTAGTCTTCCTACAGCCTATGAAACCAGCACAGAGCTCCATAAAGGTCATTTTTGTTTGTTTTCTGACAAATTCTTTCATGGTGCATACCCCGGGCCAGACAGTGGCTTTCCAATTTAACTCTTAGGAACTCTTATTAGTACCATTCTACAGATGAGAAAATTGAGGCATAGAAGGTTAGTTAACTTGCCCAGTGTCATACTGCTTGTGTGGTGAGATACATGAGTCAATGGAGATCTGCTTGATTGTTGCAGACTGGTGGAGTGTAAAGGTGAATGGATTTGAGCCAGCTATTCTGAAGAACCCAGAAAACTGGGTTATCAGATAGATTCGGGTTGGAAGTGGGTAGCCATTTTGTTGTTTTGGAGGATCAGAGTGAATGTATTAAAGGTAAAACACCTCGCATGAAGAAAGACCGAACCTGAACAATACAGAGGGGCATTTCAAGGGAATTGGCCATCTTAGCAACCTGCTGTTGTTATACATTAGCGAGTTGCCAGAGGTTAGTGGTCATACACGCCATTTGGATCTGGAGAAATGAAGGAGACGTGGGGGTTAGAGATGAATCCAGTATCACTAAGCTAGAAGTCTCAAAGTGGTGATGGGGATTAGGAAGGTCCGCCATTTTTCGTTGAGTTTTGGGTCTTCGGAGACCTAGGTGTCTGTAGGCCTAGTCAGTTAAGAAGTTCCATAGGCAGTTTGGAAAAAAAAAGGATTTGTTTATTTAAGGCCCCCGATCAGTTAAAACAGCAAATCGTTATTTTAGGAACGTAATGGTTAACATAGACAATTTACCAATCTGCTGATCGTTTTGGAAATTAGTGAATTGCCAGACAATCTCATGCTCCAAGAGACATTGGAACAGGCCTGCATTTTTATTTAATGGTCTTTTCTGGTCATAGCTTTGTCTTATCTCCTCCAATCTGCTGGACGCGTGGTCACCTGAGGTGTTACTGGCCGAAGTTCCTTCTGTCTAACTTCAGACTTTCAAGTGATGGGAAAGTCCACAAATCAAACAAACAAAAAATAGAAGAAACTGTCAAGATGCCAGACATGAAGCTTGAAATGTTAAAAGGTTTGAGGCTGTTAAAAAACATCCATTGACTTGCCAAGATGTTTAAGGATTGTTTTCTCTATATGAAAAACAGAATGTGGATGCATAGTAAAGCAAACCTCAGACCGCTGGAGTTTCAAGTCCGTATTGCATTTTTGTTGTTAGCAGTTTTATATTCTGCATAGCGTGAGATCAGTAACCTGTGAATATTATCATTCTCAGTATTTCTACAGTAGTATTGGTCATTAAATGTGACCTTCAAAAAAGCATTATTAAACTTGCAAGTATGATTCGACTACCTTCAGTGGTGTCCTTACCGTACTCTCATCCTGAGAAAAATAAGGAAGACAGGAATGCCTGGGAGTCTGCTTCTCCCTCTGCCTGCTGCTCCCCCTGCTTGTGTTTGCTCTCTCTCTCTCTCTCTCTCTCTCTCTCTTAAGCAAATAAATAAATAAAATCTTTTTTTTAAAAAAAGGAGAAAATGGAGTGTTGCTTCAAAAACTCATTTACTGCAAATCTGGCTGGAAAATGCCACTTTATTATTAAGAGACTTCTGCAAATTTGGAGCAATTAATCTGATCCAAACCCTAGCCCTGATGCCGTGTATACTTTCATGAAATTCTCTGGAAAGGTCAATTTTATGTGCAGATGGGCCTGCCCATCCGTCTTCTGCCCCCATCCTTCTGAGATTTACTTTCTAGATCCGTTACTTTTGTGGAGTGTTGCCCACTTTTCTGCGTGGTGAAGAACTAAAAGTCAGAATCTTGTAAAGATGCTTGTGCTGCGGAACTTCGTGTGTTCACTCCGTCCCTTCCTCCCTCCTTGTAGACAGAACTCATTTCAGGCTAAGGGCCAATTGGCACATGGGTTCCTTTACCTAACTCTTCTGTCAAGGTGAAATAGCTTATAATTTATATTTGAAATTGACTTGAGTAGCTGCTGGGGGTACTTTTGTGAAAAAGGCTACCTGAGTGCCCTGGCTTTTACAAGAGCCAGCTTGCCAACTTCTCTCTGCTGTGTGAGTTCTGGTAGGAAGATGATACTCGCCCCCTCTGGATGTAAAGGGTTAAATATGTAATTTTCATATTTTCCTGTGCCTTTGGCTGGAGAAATGTGCAGTGTTCTTAAACTTGCCCAGGCCCTGCACATACTGTATCTGCTTAAGGGGGGGTTTGGCTCTTAGCCCTTCTCAGCTTCATTAGGGTTCGGGTTACATCCCTCTCCCCTTCCAGCCACTAATAAAAGCCAAAAGAATTAAGAATCAGGGAGAGTTAATTCCCACTGCTAAGACCCAGGTGGGGCCCTTCCACCTCCCATCCCATCTTCTAGGCTGGAGCCCTAATTTAGGGCTGAGCTCTAGTCTAAGCCTGTAAGTGACAGTGATCTGGAACAGGCCCCAGAAAAGCACTTGACAATCAGGTTTTGCCCTATGTTGGCAGTTCTTTTCTGCCTCTCTCTCTCTCTCTCTCTCTCTCTCTCTCTCTCTCTCTCTCTCTCTCCCCCCTCTCTCCCTGCCCCCGCTTTTCTGTTGGGATCTTACAGGAGACCAGTGACTCCAGGGGCTAAGCCACCTGAAGCTATTACAGAAATTTAAAGGATGTTTCATAGTTCCTTTCTTCTAAACTGGAGGACTTGGATGGATGAAGCTTCGACTTTTTACTTTTACTCCAGTCCCTGACCCAACTTCAGTACAACATTAGGAGTCTCATTCAGAATAAGAAATGCCACTCATATCTCACCCAACTTAAAAGAGATGCATAGTAATGAGCTCTGAAATAGTGAGCTCAGACAGAGGGCAGCTTTGAAGGAGGATCTTGCAAGAGCTGGGACGGGCAGGACGAAGCCTCCTTCTGGAACAACTATACTACTGTAAGTGGCCTCCATAGTGGGTTCTCCATTTGATCATCCCCCTCCCCCACTTAAAGTTATTTAATGGTTCCCTGTTACCTGTAAAATAGAGCCCAAACTACTTTAGCGTGGTGTATGGACCATTCTCAATCTGGCTCTAGTCTTATTTGTAGCATTCTTTCCAGGACCCAGGTTTTCAGGCAGGGTAGTTTCCTCTCTGCTCCCCCCCAACACACTGGGGAAACTATGGCCTCCAAATTCCCCATCCTGATGTTCCCTGAGTGCCTTGGCTTTTCTCTCCTCATCTCTGCCCCTTCCAGTTGGGCCTAACCTCCAAGCCCTAGCTCTCAGCCGCATGGATGTCATCTCAGGCTGCTCGTGGTAGAAGTCATTTCTCCCTCTTTAGAATACTGGAGTTCTGATTTTCCAGTAGAAATCTGTGGGTACTTTGGCTGCCTTGTGTCTGGCTTGCTGGACCAAAATCTTCTAGAGGACAACAGTTATATCTTCTGTATTTTCATCATCATCCTCGGCACAGAGCACAGAATAGTCTCTCTGTAATGGTTTGCTGGAGAAGTCAAGCGTAAATTTTGTACTCAGTAATTGGTCATTTTCCCTTTCCACTTCCAATCTCAAATTCGAAAGAGGAGATGATTGGAAGAGCTGGATATACTAGCCAAGTTTTCTAGTCTTTCAGTGACACCTAGTAAGCAGGGTGAGCCTCGAATGACACACGTGTGTGTGTGAGCTAGGGATAGAGGCACCACATAGAAGGAAATGGTAGTGCAGGTGGAAGTTGAGAGGGATCCCAGATGCAACCTTGGATAGGAGGTACTGGACGATGACATCAGTGGGGGATGGGGGTGGTTACCTGCTTGTCTCCAAGCTGCTTAGAGTTTGGTTTGCAACAGTTGGGTTTCTTGCTGCTGCAGCTCTTGTGTGTGAGCTGTGTTCCTGAGGCTTGCATGTGAGAGAGGCCTGCTGGCCGATGATCACAGCATTCCCCTTGCTGTTGGGCAGTGTTGTTTTGAGACTCTTAAAACAGCAGCCACCCCTCCTGTTGCTATGTGTTTGGAGAGGGCAGAGTGTGAGTCTTCCGTCTGTCTCAAGTGTTTCACTGCTTCAGCCCAAAGGAGATAGCTTTATGTGAACATACACTGTGTGTGTGTGTGTGTGTGTGTGTGTGTGTGTGTGTGTGTGTGTGTGTTTCCACTTTTGCTTAAGCAAGCCCTAACGTGTTCTGTCTGACTAGCCTTGGATGTGAGTCATCGTCTGGTATTTATACCCAGTGCCTTAAGTGTCCTCATTATTTGACCATGACATTCCTTTTCTCACTATTTTATTCAAAGCTGAGAATGCTGAAAAGGGCTCAGAAGAACCATCTCTGTTCTCCTTCCTAATGGGGTCTAATCTAATTGGTGGCTAACTGTCTCTGTGGAAGTCAATTAGGTCATGTGAGGGCACTAAAGGAAACAGACTGAAACTCATAGTGGCAGTACTGTGACAGTTTAAAAGACACACTGTGGGACGTTCTCTTAGTTCGTTCCTACCCAGACCACTGCTGGAGAGTTTGAATCACTGGAGGCAACTTTAGGAACAGTGCTCAAGGGGACCTCGGAAAGTGTTTCTCCTTATCAGGATCACATAGTAAGCCTGAAAGGAATACACACAGCCTGAGAAAGTCTTACAGGCGATGATTCAGCCTTCGCAGGCATTGGTGGAAGAAGAAAATGTTAGCTTTCTCCTTACTGCTCTTTCCGTTAAGGTCCTTCCAAAGCTGAAAGTTTTGTTTTGGAAGCATGCTCCTAGAGTGTGGGAATGGTAAACCCCATCAGGGGCACTGTTGTTATCAAAGGGACAGAGCCTCAGAGAGGAAGGACATGACTGCTAGTATGGTCATTTGGAGGCCAGGCAGCCAGTAAATCATTTGAGAATGAATTAAAAGTTCAAAGGGCAGGAGGGAATTCTTTGGAAGACCTCATAGGTGCTTGAAAAATCAAAGGGATAGCTGATGTGCTATTTATTTATTTATTTATTTATTTATTTTTGAGTGCTGGCCCGAAGGGACAAGGGAATGGAAGTGCACAGTAGGAAATTGGCATTGCTGTTTTTGTGTGCTTGGGAGCCTCAACTCTGGGCTGGGGATGATCAAAGTCACCATAACTAAACGCCAGTTATGTTCTGGGAGGTGTTGATGCATAATCTCTTATCTTTTCATCACTAATGTAAATTAAGTGATAGTATTCCTATTTTACAGATGACCAAAAAAAAAAAAAAGAAAAGAAAGAAAGAAAAGAAAAGGCTTGGAGGGGCCAAACAACGTTCTCGAAGTAACAGAGCTGTTAATTTGTGATTTGAACCCAGTTCTACCTGACCCCAATCCTGAACTTGTCCCACTATACTTTGGAATTTTGTTTCAAAGCCCTCTTTTTGTGCCTCATGTTTTCTTTTTTTCTTTTAAAGATTTACTTATGTATTATTTTTGAGAGAGAGAGAAAGCACACACACTGGGAGGGAGGGGCAGAAGGAGAGGGAAAGAGAGAATCCGAAGCAGACGCCCTGCTGAGCGTGGAGCCTGCTACAGGTTCCACCTCACGACCCTGAGATCATGACCGGAGCCAAAATCAAGAGTCGGACGCTCCATCGACTAAGCCACCCAGGTGGCCCTCATGTTCTCTTTCTTATACCAATATCAACTATTCCTGTGACCATGTTCTTTGTGCCATAGCATTAGAGAAAAGCCCAGTCATTCCCAAGCTTTCCTAGGAAGCTTGTTAAATACAGCTGACCCTTGAACAAAATGGTCTTGAACTAGGTGGGACCACTTATACGAGGATTTTTTTCAATAAATATATATACAGTACTGTAAATGTATTTTTCTCTTCCTTATGATTTTCTTAATAACATATTCTTTTCTCTAGCTTGCTTTATTGTAAGAATACAATATGTAATACACATAATATACAAAATATATGTTCATTTACTGTTTACATTATTGGAAGGCATCCAGTCAACAGTAGGCTATTAGTAATTAAGTTTTGCCTTAACTTTCCATCAGAGCTCTAGGCTCTTCAACTGTCTGAGGGACAGTGTCTATTTGAATTATTTTTCCTTCTTTTTAAATCTCAAACCCCAATATGTCTAAAATGGAACTTATCTTCCCTTTGCCAAACAGGCTCTGTCCTTAGCCTTCTGCCTCCCGCTAAACTAGCATTGAAATCTTGCAGTCACTTCTTATTCATCCCCTATATCCAATCAATGACCACCCCTGTGGTGTTTCTTCCTTCAAAATAGCCCTCATGTCTACTCCCTTCCTTTCAATTCCTGCTACTTCCACCCTTTTCGAATCTCATATGACCTTATTTCTGGATTTCTGGATTCCTGCTGGCTCCCCTGCCTCTAGGTTCACCCCTTTTAAATTTACCCTGTAAGTCACTTCCCCAAACTGAGAATTTTAGTTTCCCCGTCTGTACAATGAGGAAGCTGGACTAGACTGGTTGATTTCTGCAGTCCTTTCCAGCTCTGACATTCTAGACCAGCAATCTTCCTAAACAGTGTGTTCCCACCTCCCACCATTGCCACCCCTGCACTACCCTCTCTTACTTGAATAGTCGCTATGGCTCCATGCTCCTAGTAGTGCCTTGCACAAGTCTTTCCTAGTTTCTTTATCCAAAATCAGCTTACAGTTGAAAGGAATCTTAGAGGCCGTTCAGTTTGGTCAATACTGACCTACTGCCTGACTGCCATTTATAACACCCTTGAATTTGGTTGACCAGGCTGTGCTTGAACCCTTCCATTGATGGGAACAACTCTCTCACAAGCCAGCCCTTTGCATTGCCAGGCAGCTAGAGTCGTTATAAATCTACTACAAACAGACACCAATTTGTCTGCCTTTGTGACACTCTGTTATTCAAAACTTCCTTCATGTTGATTTAAGTACCAACCCCTCAAGTCTGGCATCACAAGTTCTCCATAATAGGGCTCCTACCTTCTCTTCCACCCTTAAATCCTGGATATTTCCTTTGCACTTCATCCGAATAAAAAACGTCTAACATTTATTGAGCACTTACTGGATGTCAGACACTGTTGTAAGGCATTTTACACGTATTACCTCATTTAATCCACACAGCAACCATATAAGCTTCTATTATTCTTCCCCATTTTACCAAGGAGGAAAATGAGGCGTATGTAAATCCAAATGATTTACCCAGAGTCTTATAGCTAGTACAGGGTAGTGCTAGGATTTTTTTTCCACCTCTTCTCTAGAGCTTGTCATGTTCTTTCTAATGAGCAGTGTGAACTTGTGTTAGATCTCTCGCAAAGTAGATTTCTTTTCAGGACGCCTGGGTGGCTCAGTCAGTTAAGCATCTGCCTTCAGCTCAGGTCATGATTCCAGGGTCCTGGGACCAAGCCCCACATCAGGCTCCCTGCTCAGCAGGGGGTCTGCTTCTCCCTCTGCCTGCTGCGCCCCCTGCTTGTGTTTTCTCTCTCCCTCTTTCTCTCTCTGTCAAATAAGTAAAAAAAAATCTTGAAAACAAGTGGATTTCTTCTCATATTTTGAGTTTGCATGAATCTTTTCTTTCTGAATCTGCCTTCTATCCTAGGCTCTAAATTTCATTTCTGCCATTGCCGTGTGGTTCACACATGTGTATTTGGGTACCATCAGTTGACAGGGACAAAAATCAAACAGTTCAAGCATTGCCATCCATAGTAATATAATTTATATATTGTATATATTATATACTTAATACTTTTATATTTATTATATATTATAATTATGTATGTAAATGTAATTATATTTGTAATAAATATATTTTAATATATTTTGTAAATATATATTTATGCATGTATAAATATATTTTTAAAATATATAAATATATGTATATACTTAAACTAGGAGCTGAATGACGAACAAACTAAAAATGAAGGAGAAATTTTATTAGAGCTCTATCGCCAATCTGACTGCCTTAATATTTATTACTTCTCATCTTTCCTTTCTCTTGCCCTTAACATTTATTGCTATGCTCTCTAAAAACTGGTATAAATTTTGCTTTCTTATGTCAATGGATGGATGGATGGCTAGTTAGACAGATACTTCACCATTTAATCTAGAGATTGTGAATTTTTGTGCGCGTGTATGTGAGGGTGGGGGGAGTAGGTGGTAGTGGTTGGGGGGTGATTGGATGGTTGGAGGTAGGTGGTTCTTTGGGAATGGAAAGGTTCCTCATCTTCTGTGCTAAATAAAACCCTTTATTGTTTTCCCCCAGCTTTATCAAGATATGATTGACAAGTAAAATTATACATATTCAAAGTGTACAGTGTGATGATTTGATATATGTATACTTTTCTGGTGAGAACCCTTAAGATCTACTCTAGGCAAATTTCAAGTGTATAATATAGTATTATTAACTGTAGTCACCATGCTGTACATTAGCTCCTCAGAACTTAGTCATCGTATAACTGAAAATTTGAACCCTTTGACCAACATCTCCCCATTTTCCCTGCCCCATCAATGACCATCATTCTACACTTCGTTTTTATGAGTTCAACTTTCTTTCCTTTTTTTATTTTTTTAGATTCCACATATAAGTAATACCACACAGTATTTGTCTTTCTGTGTCTGGCTTATTTCATTTAACATAATGTCCTCCAGGTTCATCTGTGTTGTCACAAATGGCAAAATTTCCTTCTTTTTATGGCTTAATAATATTTCAGTGTGTGTGTGTGTTATCATCTGTGTGGTATATATATCACATATTATATCTGTGGTATCTCTCTGTCTTTCTCTATATAACTATATATATATGATCATGTCATCTGCAACAGAGACAATTTTACTTCATTTCTAATTTGGTTGACTTTTGTTTCTTTTTCTTGCCCACTAGCTCTGGCTAGGAGTTCCAGGGCTATGTTGAATAGAATTCTCAAGAGTGGGCTTCCTCATCATGTTCCTGATCTTACAGGAAAAGCTTTAAGCTTAATGTTTATTACTTCTCATTTTCCCTCTCCCTTGCCCTTAACATTTATTGCTGTGCTCTCTATGAACTAATATGAATTTTGCTTTCTTACATAGATGGATGGATAGATACCTCACTACTTGACCTAGAGATTGTGAATTTGTGTCTGTATGTGTGTATGCATGAGAGAGAGAGGGAGACAGACAGAGATGTGGTGGTAGTGGTGGTGCTTGGGTGATTGGGGGGGTGGTTCTTTCGGAGTAGAAGTGTTCCTTGTCTTCTGTGCTTAGAAAGCCCTTTTAAAATACTACATTCTACAGAACTTGTCCCCCTTCCTTTCTCTCTCCTTTCTCTCCTCTTCTCTATTTCCTCCCTTCTTTTGGTAGTGATTGTGGTTTCCCATTTGTATTTTGTAAATGATTTCCATCTGAAGTTTCCAAGCTCTCTGGTTGAGTGAGATATGCTTATCTTGCATGTTAGACAAGAACATGATTTACTACCCAGCCAGACAGACTAATTCAATGGGTAACACATTGTTCTCTAAAGGATCATGATACTGTTGCTAATTCCCTGTGTGTACCAATTTAATTACATTTCAGAAGTCAGAAAAATTTAAGTAGTTCCAGTTGCAGTGTTCCAGTTCACTAAGCATTAACTATAAATCACTAGTGGGTACTTTAAAAAAATCTGTTGATGGATTGGCTGGTATTTTACATGAGTATAAGCCACCTTCCTAAGGGTCTCTAAGTTGGTTTTGTGGAGTAAAAATGTGCTCTTGATCTCTCCCTGGCCCCATAATATCTTTGTCAACCCCCCCCCTCCATCCCATACACCTTTCACTGGGCCCCCTTTTTTCTCCCTTCATATATTTCATCAGACTCTAAGGGAGTTATAGACTGTTTGTGATTATTACCAAACCATATGGGAACCACACGTCTTGTTTTTTTCTTCTTCTATGTTCTTGAATAATGGTTATGTCTTCTTAAATGAATTAAAAAAAAAACAAGGCTAGTAGGCTAGTCTAACTATTGAAAAACTTATTACCAAGTAGCTCTGCCTTAATTTCATCATCTTATAAAGGCAAAGTTAACAGCCCCTCTTTTTTCTTTCAGCTAACACCTGAAATCTGTTCTACAGGAGGGGATGCCAGTTACTGCGATATACATTAGTGTGCAGCCTTCATGACCCCTTATTGTTTTTACTAACAATCTTTTGGTTTAGAAGGGCCTGGGAGTCATTACTTAGTCTCTTTTTCCAGAATGAGCTGTGCATACTGTGTAAAGTTTGACTACAAAATAAGAATACTGATTTTTATTTGCTCGGGGAATCAGTCCCTGTTTTACAGGCATATTCACTATGGTATTGAGGCAAAGTTGAATTAATTTTATATTTTATAGCTTTTTTGAAGTATAATTGATATATATAATAAATTATACATCTATAACTGCATATACAATTTGATGAGTTTTGACGATGCCTGTGAAACCGTCAGCACAATAAAGATAATAAACATATCCATCACCCCCAAAAGCTTCTTTGTACCCCTTTATAATCCACCCCTGCAATCCCCAGGCAACCACTGATATATCTGCATTTCTATTGCTATAGATTAGTTTGCATTTTCTGGAATTTTATATCAATAGAATAACATGGTATTATCTATATAACAGTATAGTATTATTATAGCTTTCATTCAGCATAAATATTTTTACATTTGTTCATGCTTTTCATGTATCAACAGTTTGTTCCTTTTTATTGCTGAGTAATATTCCATTGCACGGATGTACCAAATTTGCTTACCTATTCAGTTACTGTTTAACATTTGGATTATTTCTGGCTACTATAAACAGATTTAACTATTATGAATAAAACTGCCATGAACATTATAAGTCTGTGTATGAACATATACTTTCATTTTTCTTGGTTAAATCTACAAGTGAAATGACTGGGTCATATGGGAGGTATATCTTTATCATTTTTAAAAGCTGCCACATTATTCTCCAAAGTGGTTGTAAATATCTTACACCAGCAGTGTAAGAGAGTTTCTTTCCTCGACATCCTCACCCATACTTATTATTGTCAGTTTTTTAAAACTTTCAGCCATTCTAGTCAGTCTGTATTGGTATTTTTTTGTACTTTTTAGTTTATATTTTTCTAAGGACTAGTGATGTTGAGCACCTTTTCATGTGCTTATTTGCCATATGTAGTATCTTCTTTAGTGAAGTGTCTACTTAAATAGTGTCTACTTGTCCATTTTTATTTGTTTTTCTCTTCTAATATTGAGGTATAAGAGTTCTTTATATATTCTAGATACAGGTCCTTTGTGGGATGTATGTGATTTGCAAATATTTTCTCCCAGTGTGGGCTTGTCTTTCCATTTCTTAACAGCATCTTTTGAAAAGTAAAAGGTTTTAATTTTGGTGAAATCCAATGTAATGATTTATTTTAGTTTCATCTTTTTTTGTGTCCTTTTTAAGAAATCTTTGCCTTACCCAAGCTAACTATGATTTTTCTCCTGTAGATTCTTCTGGAAGTTATATAGTTCTAGCTCTTGCACTTGGGTCTAGGATCCATTTAGGGTCAATTTTTGTATGTTGTGTGAGGTAAGGGCCAAGGTTTTTTTTGTTTGCCTTTGTTTTGCTTATATGTCTGTTTTGCATATGAACATTCAATTGTTCCAGCATCATTTGTTGAAAAGACTATCCTTTTTTCATTTAATTGCTTTGGCACCTTTGTCAAAATGCAACTGACCCTATACACATGGGTCTATTTTTGAACACTCTGTTATGTATCATTGACCTATATGTTTATCTTTATGCCAAAATCTCATTGTGATTACTGTATCTTTATAATGTCTTGAGATCAAGTAGTGTAAGCCCTCCAAGTTTGTTCTTTTTCAAAAGTGTTTTGGCTATTCTTAGTTGAATTTTCATATAAAGTTTAGAATCAACTTGTCAATTCCTATTTAAAAAGCCTGCTGGGATTTTGATTGAGGTTACGCTGTGTCTTTAGATCAATTTGGGGAGAGTTAACACCTTAACAGTACTGACTCTCCCTATCTAGGAACAGGGTATATATCTCTATTTATTTAGATCTTTAGCTTATCTCAGCCATGTTTTGTACTTTCAGTTTACAGCTTCTTACACATCGTGGGTCAACTTTATCCCTAAGTATTGCATATTTTTGATGCTTTCATAGTGGTTTATATTTTAAAATTTTACTTTCTCATTGTTGATTGCTAGTATATAAAAATATGATTGATTTATGTCTATTGGTTTTTGGGTCCTGCAGCCATACTATTCTCACTTAGTAGTTCTAGTAGCCTTTATGTAGATTCCTTAGAAGTTTTCACCTAGCTGATCATGTGGTCTGTGAATAAAGATGACTTCAGTTCCTTTCCGATTCATATCCAAACCTGGTTTTAACCCGTAGTGTGTAGGTTAGAGGTGTTATGTAACTTCTCTTAAACCTCTGTTTCCTCATCAGTAATAGGGGGATCATAACAGTACCTACTCATAGGATTATTGTGAGGACTCAGTAAGGTAATTTAAATAATGTTACTAGTACAAGACTTGGTAGAATATATGGCTCCTAAATGCTCGTCTTTTGGGTCTTCCTCCTATTGCACAAAGTCAACATCCATACTAAGGGATGCCCTCCAAACGTTAATTTCCTTTTTAATACCTGTCGTCAATGAATTTATCCAAACCTAAAGAAAAAACCCACATTTATATTGTCAGGTTGTTCTAAACTTTGGGGAGCAATGTGTTTTATTGGTATACTAGTTGTATGAAATTTGAATTGTATGACATATAGATAAGACTTATTTGATGTAAATTTACTATTGTTAAGCCTTTTTCTGGACCTTCTCTAGCTTGATGCTATTGTCCCTGAGATGTGGTGACCAGACCTGCACATAGTATCCCAGGTGAAGGGAAACCAAGATGAATAAATTGGGGGCAGGGGAGGTGAGGGAGTGAGGGAAGGGAGCATCTTCCTTTTTATTCTGTTCCTTACAGGCCTAGACCAATTATTATTTTCACTAAAACAGCAAAATAACTGGTGTCTTCAGAAGACAGTCTACAGTGATTTCCAGATCCCTTTCCTTGTTCAGAGCCAATAGCCTGGCATGCACATTCCCAGAGGCTGAACCCTATACTAAATAATAATAATCATCATCATCATCATCATCATCATCATCATCATCATCATCTTATACTTGTCCCTGTTGAGACTGTATCTGGAGTAGCTGGAAGGTCTCTTGGTCTCCTGGCATGCAAGTATGGGTACCCAGGGTCAGACAAAAGCCTTATTGAATGTGTCCAAACTCCCCACTCCCCCTTGCACTCCCATCTCTGCTCTTCTAACCAAGAGCACTCACTGGAAATATATGCATATTTATAGAGCTGCCTGCCAATATTCCCTGCCTACCCCAACCTGCAGTGGGCTTCAGCTCTATTTACATGACCAGTGTGGAGCAAAATAAGGATTTTGGTTTGGAAAAATGAAGATAAGATGCCTATACCAGACTGTCCTTTCATGTTTGCCTTCTGTTATAGTCCTGGTCTTAGAACCTAAAGATGTAAAATGAAGGAAATTTTTGCAGCTTAACTTGGTATAGTTTGATGACTCTTGTGCCAGAGAAGAGAACGCACTCAGGTCATTTCAAATTAACTCAGATAGCTGGAGGGGGTGGGGTGGGGGTGGAAATGAGAGAAGGAGGATTGTGCCCAGGCATAAGTTCGATTTGAGACTTTACTCTGGGGAAGGACAGGGGAATCCAAGTAGCCTAGCTATCTAAATTACCCGCAGTGCTTTTGTTCCTACACAGGTAGGCCCCTGTCTCCTAATTTACTTTCCCCCAAACTACATATGCATTCACTAAACATGGTTTGCCATCTGTTGTGTGTAAGGCTTCCATTTTTTGAAATCTAGGTTATTTCCTTCTCTACCCGTCTGTTTGTTTGTTTGTTTGTTTGGGGGGTGTTTGGCTTGGCAAAGTGACTATTTGAGAGGTTTATTCAGTTAATCTCAAGTAGAGAACTGGAAATGGAGAACATGCACGGTCCAGGACTTCAGAAAACTTTATCCCATCCCACCTCACCTTCACCAGATTTTTAGGTCATGTAAAACAAAATTCCCAACAGTGTACAGTTGAGATTATTCCTTCCATGCTCTGTTACCTTGGACAAATTGCTACCATTCTCTGGGTCTCATTTCCTCCATCTGTAAAGTGAAGAACCTAAAAACAGGACACTAAGGACCACTTTCAGTCTTCAAAATTCTGATCCCAACCTTTCTTTTCCTTCTGTGAGTGCAATAGGGGGCATAACAAAATATTTTTTTTAAGATTTTTTAATTTATTTATTCGACAGAGATAGAGACAGCCAGTGAGAGAGGGAACACAAGCAGGGGGAATGGGAGAGGAAGAAGCAGGCTCATAGCGGAGGAGCCTGATGTGGGGCTCGATCCCATAACACCGGGATCACACCCTGAGCCGAAGGCAGATGCCTAACCGCTGTGCCACCCAGGCGCCCCGCATAACAAAATATTTTAAGTCGTGATGGTGGTGGTTTCGTTTTAGATTAAAAAATAATTTTAACTACCTATTTGAATCTTAACTGTGTTAGGAGTTTTGCTTTTCAGGCAATTAAGTAAAACTCTCATCCGGCTTTATGTTTTTATTGATTTTTATTTTTTTTTAAGTTTTTATTTAAATTTCAGTTAGTAACACAGTGTTATATTAGATTCAGGTGTACAATACAGTGATTCAACACTTCCATACACACCCGGGTGCTCATCACAAGTGCCCTCCTTAATCCCCATCACCTGTTTTGCCCATTTCCTTCCCCCCCCCCCCCCGCGGCCCCCTTCGCTTGGATAACCAGCAGTTTGTTCTCTATAGTTCTGTTTCTTGGTTTGTCTCTCTCTCTCTCTTTTTTTCCCTATACAAATTTGTCAGCTTTATACTTTTAAAGACATCAAGTGAGTTAAAGTGAGTTAGAGATGAAATTGCTGGATCTATTTGGAGTTAACACATTAATATTTGTTTGTCTAATCATGATTTTTATCAGTATGAAAGCCCCTGAGGACACAGACTTCTGAGCTCCCATGAGCCCAGATGGTGCTTTAGTGCCATTTACAAAGAGACTCTCCTTTCTTCAGGGGTACCCAGCCCTGCAGAGAGGCACCAGGCTGGGTAAGTAGAGCCCAGGTTCCCATTTGTTCCCTCCACATGGGGACCTTATGCAGTTTTCATAATGTCCTTTACAGAGAGGACTCAATTTTGCTTGTTGTTCTGACTCTTTACATTTGAGTTTTCCAATCGGATCTTATCACTGCCGTCACTGACTCATTTTCAACTGCAGCGTTCTTTGTTCTTTGAGGTTGCAATTCAATCATTGTTTCTTCTTCCTCTCTTACCCTTTGTTTGGCATGTCATCTGGTTGATTCAAGGTCTCATGATCTCTGCCTACTTGCTGGTTGACTTTTTAAAAATTATCTTATTCATTTAGATGGCTAAATAGTCTCTCATCTGTACGCACAGAGAATTCAGTGTCTGTTTTCCTGCCCTTAGTATGCATGGGGGTGACTCAGGACTCTTTTTTTTGCATACTTCCTTATCCAAGGGATTTATTACTTAACAGCCATGCAAAGAGGTCCTCCCCATGTGCCGGACACCATACCAGGAGCTCCACCGCTATACCTCTGGCTCCAGGGCCTTTTCTCTTCACAAGATGCTGCTACTGCTTGCTGTGTGTTTGGAGGGTTCTCAAAGGCCACCACTCACCCCATCCCCTTTCCATTCTTTTCAGCAGGGAGGGAACGTTATGCTACTTTCCCAGCTCTGTCCCTAATCCCAGGCATTATCTCCCTGTGACATCTCTTTTTTTGTTGTTTAAGATTTTATTTATTTATTTGAATGAGAGCGAGGGACAGAAAGCAGGAGCTGGGACGGGGCAGAGGGGAGGGAGAAGCAGACTCCCTGCTGAGCAGGGAGCCCAAGACAACGATGATGACGACGACGTGGGGCTCAACCCCAGGACCCTGGGATCATGACCTGAGCCGAAGGTAGATGCTTCACCGACTGAGCCACCCAGGCACCCCTTCCTGTGACAACTCTTAAGAGCAGTGTGTGGTTTACTTTAACAGGTGGTGGTGTTGATGGTGATGATGGTGACTGGGGAAATCCCTAGGGCAAGAATGAAGAACCAGGGGTAGCAATGTCCAGGAAAGTAGTGCTGGAAGCATGCTGTGGGCCTTTCTTCTTCCTGTGTGTTCCAGAACCCCCGGTTCCAGCATAGAAATATGTGCCAAATTCCTGTCTGGTGTCGGTCTAGGTAGCCGGGGGTGCAGAGAAGTGGCCATTAACCAATTCTTGGCCTGGAATACTGAAGGAGACATCCCAGAGGCCCAGATTATTACCTTTGGCTTACCCTCCACAAAACTACACTTCATGTTTAGGTCACTGAATACGGTATCTCCAACACTAATTATTTGTCTCAGTGAGCTTAGGGACTCTTACAAAGCTAGATGCTGCTTTTCCAAAATCAGAGTAACCAAAATAGTCAATCCCCCAACTTTAACCTCATTCTATATTGTCTTTTAAAACCGTCAACTGATTCTTTTCTCTATTGCCTATAAAGCCTCCTGCTTATAAACCCTGGAGAACGTGGGCTGTGAAATCCTTTGGACCTGAGTTCTAGTGTAGCTGTGTAAGCTTTGCCTTCTCTAAAATAAGACTACCATCAATCTCATTGAAAACTTGTGAGAATTCAGTAAGACTATGCCTGTTAAATTCCCATCACATAGTCCCTCAGGGAAATAATTCAGTAGTCATGATTATTAATGGCCTAAATTTTGAAATACTTACCGTAATGATGTTCTAAGGAAACATGTAATACCTAAAATTTATATAGTGGTAACTGTGGTAGATGCTGTTTAAAGCTTCCTATCACGTTGCTCATTTAATTCTGGCAAAAACCTTTTACTTTCATTTATTATTTATTTTTTAGAGAGGGAGAGAGATGGAGGAGGCAGAGAATCTTAAGCAGGCTCTGTGCTCAGCATGGAGCCCAAGGCGGGGCTCGACCTCATGACCCTGAGATCATGACCTGAGCCGAAATCAAGAGTTGGACACTTAACCTACTGAGCTGCCCAGGTGCCCCACAAAAACCTTTTAAATATTAGTATCTCCATTTCACAGATGAGGAAATGAGGCACATAGAGGTTAAGAAAACTGCCCAAGGTTATTCAGCTGGGAAGTGGCAAGGTCTGGTTAGTGATATCAGGCTGTCCATATTCTTTTTAACCCCTCTGTTATATGAAATAAATTTGATCATGGTGACTTTAAAATATGGCCATTAAAACTATTTTTAGTTGATGAGCATTTACTGGGCGACTCCTGGATGACAGAAGTTGAGGCAAAAACGATCTTACCATTTAGGGGAGGAGACAGACAAACACATGAGAGAGGCATAAGGACAGCTTCGAAAGAGTAAATAAATCTGTCAGTTAATTACAGTTGTCAACACTTTGCTTTACCTTGATAGCTTTAACGCCATCCAGGCCAGGGCTTCTCAAACGTTACTGTGGATACAAATCACCTGGGAATACTCTTGCTCTCTTTAATCAATGCAGACTTTGATTAAATTGGTCTGGATGGAGCCAGAGGTTCTGCCTGTCTAACCAACTCCCAGGTAAGGCTGATGATTTGAGTAGAAGAGTACGGCACTTTGAGTAGAAGGGTATGGCACATTGAAGGTCTACCATGTAATACAGTGCATGCTAGTTAAGCAAAGACATACTGAAGACTTTCAAGCTGACTCATTGTGTGGGGACTGGGGTGATAGTGGGAGAATGTCCTAGAAGAATTGGTTTAAAGATCATTGTAGTATGTGAAGAGTACTTGGAAATCTCCAGCAGTCTGAAGAAAGGATTAATGTGGTCAGAAAAGTGATTCCTATTGCTTTGTGGAGAGTGGACGGAGCGGGGGCAGAGACTGGAGGAGGTCCAGCTCTGAGACTGGTGTGGAAATTCAGGCAATGAGGTGGTAAAGGCCTAGAGTGTGATTATGCCGGTGGAAATGGGCAGGAAGGCCTGGCTGTAAGAGATTCATTTCTGCAAATCACCAAAAATTCAGCACACTTAGGATCTCCTCAATAATAGCTCAGAAGTTAATAGTACTCTAATGTTTGAAAAAAAAATCACTTCCACATCCATTAACTCATTTTATCAACACAGCAACTATGGGAAATTAGTAGTTACTTTCACCCCCACTTTACAAATGAAACTGAGATAACATAGCAGCAGCTTAAACCATGTCTGAGAAAAGTCAAAGCTAATTGTAAGAGAAAAGACACTGTGAAAAGGGTTGCAATTATCTTGTTTTTATAAATAGATTTTTTTCCTCATTAACAGAGTAATGTATTTTGATTATACAAGTGATATATATTTGAAATCCTACTATATGGCTATATTGTCTGTATCCTTCCCTCAGATTCTTCCACTTATTATGTTTCTTTGTCCTTCTCATTTGAAATGTTTTGAAAAGTTGATTTTAAATTACTGCTTAATAATAGCCCCCATATGGATGCATGACAATTTAATTTACTACTCCCATGTAATTGGCCATTCAGGTTTTCAGGGTTTTGCTGTTATAAATAACATTGTGGAAAGCATCTTTGTACATACATCTTTGTCCAAGCATCTGATAATTTACCTAAAGATGTATCAACTCTTTTAGAAATCTGCTTACAAATTTACAACCTATTGATTGAATGCTTGATAAAAGATTGGGTTGGTCTGGGGTTTGAGGATGTTACCCAAGTATCTCTAATTGTCTTAGATTACATAGTGAACTCTTGCTGGGCCCCCAGGTTCAGGAAGTCATGTTTTGGAAAATTCTGCAGCATTCTGTCATCATCCTCGATCTTGGGTCTCCTGATGCTGGTTCATCAGCAACAGGTATGACTATCCACTGGGCTCTGGACGGAAGTTGGGGTGAGATGGTGGGGAGAACAAAATAGAAGGCCCACTTCCTGCCTGCAAGGGCCTTATCAGCTCTTTGGGGAGAGAGGCCTGACACGTGTTGGATAATTAGGGAACAGAGCGAATCAAAACACCAGCTTATGTAGCTTGAAAGTCTGTAGAGGAAGGGGATGTTACTGATTTTTGAATGATTCTCCCCCCCTCTTTTTGCCAATCTATATTTTCTGTGGTATTTATGAAGAAGTGGTAGAAAGGCAATGTAGTATAGATCCAGAGGCAGAGATGAACTGAAATTCTGTCCTTTAGTTCTTGTGTGACCTTGGGCAAGTTACTGAACCTCTTTGAGCCTAATTTTTCACCTGTGAATTGATGGCAGTATTTATATGTAGATATTCTGATGTGAAGAAATGATCTAAGCCACTAAGTGCATAGTCCTGCGCCTGGCACACAGTAATGCTTATTACTAGGTAATAAGTACTACCTAGTATTATTATTATTGAATATTATCAAGTAAAACACAAAAATATACATATGTAATTAAATACATATGTGGGTGTATATATCTTTCTATACCCCTACCCTATTCTGTTGTTTCTAAATATAACTGTGTGTTACGTAGTTACACACAGAGACACACATATGTTATTTATAGTTGTATTTAGAAACAACAGAATGGGTAGGTCTTTAAAGAAGCCTAGAAATTCAATTTTGATTGGCGCTACTTCAGGAAAGAAGCTTTTATCTGGTACCAGGGCTGCCAAGGGAAAGTTGCTGCTCTCTCTCCCTCCTCCCATCACCGATCTTGGGGGCTTGGTTCCTTAGCTGTGCAGGGCTGGGCACTGTTCAGCAGCAGTGGGAGTTGAAAGACTACAAGTTGTGGAGCCCCAGACATCTGGGTTCAAAGCCTGGAAGTTTTCTTTCCTAGCCAGGTGCCCCCGAGCAATTTCTGTGAAACAATTCCCTGTGTCTCCATTCCCTCCTTTGTTAAATAACAATCATATTTAGGTCTCCAGATTGTTCTAAGAAGACTTAAATAAAAATGCCAATAGGATTGTATTTGGTCCATGGTTAAGTGCAAATTATTTTACCGTGCCTTTGTTTTCTGACTGGAATTTCTGCCTGGCTTTTGCAATCCCTTATCCTCCACTGCCTCTCTTAGCCTGGACTAGGGGACTCCTCTCATTTCTTGCACCTTGAAGAGACTTTGGTTGCTAGAAACATCTCCTTTTACTTGTCCCCAAGTCAGATGTTGGTTTCTTAACATGAGTAAGTCAAAATGTCAACAGTCGTGTGGGCTTGGAAGCTGATCCTTCTCCAGTTGAGCGAGAGATGATATTTCAGCCCTGACCAACACCTTGATTACAGCCTGTAAACAGCCCAGCTAAGCCATGCCTGGATTCTTGACCCACAGAAACTGAGAGATAAATGTGTGTTGTGTCCAGCCAAAATTAAAAATAAGAAAGGAACAAATGGGAAATGTTTGTCCTGTTGTCTGGATATTCAAACCACTCTACCTCTAAGATGACCGTCAATTTCTAGTGATGAATAAAGGATCTGTGAAGAATTCTAGAAGCTTTGTTTGTTGGATTTGTTCCATTTTGTTTTCATATAAAATCCTGCCTTAATCCAAGTTAATAGAATCGTGGCTGTGAAAATTTATATTGTAATTAAAGCACTTAGCCCTGTTCCTGCCACTTACCAGTAGGGACTTAATAAAATGTTAGCTGCTATTTTTCTAGTAGTAATAACAGTACTGCTAATAAGATACGTGACAACACCTAACACAGGGCCTGGTACATAGTCATTGCTCAATAACACTTGCTGGTTTTGGGTAATTGAATCCATATACACACTATTCTTTTAAAGTGTAGTAAAGAAGGATTTGGCCACCTGCTTCCTGTCTTTCCAAGTTTCCTGCTGTGGCCCCTTGGCCATTGGTCACATTTCAGCCTGGAATTTGTTCTCAAGTAATTTTGAAGGCAGGGAGTCTGCCTTATTCATCATTGTATCTCTACAGTTCCTGGCAAATGATAGGTACACAGTGAAGGAATACATGGATGAAGGCAACAAGGGCTTGAATCAAACAAGGACTCTTCCCCTTTGTGAAATTTTAGGGACCAGGCTTCAGTTTGGGCTATTGCTGTTTGCCCTAGGCTTTTGACGTTAGGCTTTGATGGTTCTGCATATCCCTTGAAACTTTTCTCTGAGCTGGAAATAGTTGTACTGTTAATGGGGTCTCTCTGGCATAAGTACTCAAAAATATAAAAGCTGGCTTTGGTACATTTAGCACTTCAAGGGAGAATGGCCCTTGAGAAAGAAGGTGATAGGGCAGCAGATAAGAGCATGAGATTTAGAGTCAAGAGAAACCTTAGTTCAAATCCTAGTTTTGTCACTTCTAGCTATGTGTCTTTGGGAAGTCCCTTAAACTCTCTGAGCCTCAGTCTCCTCTCCTCATCTGTAAGATGGGGGACAATATTAAATACCTCTTGGTGTTATTATGAGGTCTAAAATATGATAAGTGTGCTTAAAGCCATGGTATATAATAATTGCTCTATAAATGTTAGTTACTATTGTTATTACATACCATATCTCCTCTCCTTTTCAAAATGAATATAGTGTTATTGCTTTCCATGTCACCAAAAGCAATACTGTTTGTTGTTTTAATATCAACTTCGACAATACCTAAATGTTTAGAGAAGAAAATGATAATTACCTGCATGCCTACTACCTAGAGATAACCAGCATTAATAATTAGGTGTATGCATATCTCACACCTTATTTTCCTATGTTTATACACACATATTAAAAACGAGGTTATATGGGGGCCCCTGGGTGGCTCAGTCAGTTAAGCATCTGCCTTTGGCTCAGGTCATGATCCCAGCGGTCCTGGGATCAAGTCCCGCATCCAGCTCCCTGCTCATCTGGGATCTGCTTCTCCTTCAGCCCCTCCCTCCATTCGTGCTTGCTCACTCTCACAAAAATAAATTTTAAAAAAATTAAAAAATTAAAAATGAGGTTGTATGAATATATTGTTTCATAGTCCACTTTTTTATACCTAATAATACATTGCAGAAATCTTTTCAGATCTACATAACCATTTTAATGTCTTCATAGTATCACACTTTATGACTTTATGAATACTATGTTTTAACTAGTACCATATTAATTTAATTTGCTTCTA
Source organism: Ursus americanus (assembly GCF_024610735.1). Taxonomy (NCBI): domain Eukaryota; kingdom Metazoa; phylum Chordata; class Mammalia; order Carnivora; family Ursidae; genus Ursus; species Ursus americanus. The sequence continues at coordinate 80,490,053 of NC_142164.1, forward strand.
ATGATTTGCTATTATAAACAGTGCTATAGCAGCCATTTATAAACATACCTCCTCACACACTTGTCTAAATTTATCAAGAGATGTTTATAAAAGAAAGAATTGCTAGGTCAAAGGGAAAACACTTTATTTTTTAATTTTTTAAAGATTTATTTGAGAGAGAGAGAGAGAGCAGGAGGGAGGGGCAGAGTGAGAAGGAGAGAGAGTCCCAAGAAGACTCTGCTCTCAGCACAGTGCCTGATGGAGGGCTTGATCTCATGACCCTGAGATCAGGGCTTGAGCTGAAACCAAGAGTCAGTCGCTTAACTGAGCCTCCCAGGCACCCTGAGGGAATATACTTTAAAATCATCCCATTCATTCATTACAGCACACACTGGTTTAATCTTTATTGAATGGGAAGAAGCTTTGCAACTGTCAAGTGCTGTGTAAGTATGAGTTATTGCATTGTGGTTGTTATTGTTAGAGGCGTGGCAGGCTGACGACCTTAAGGACTAGGAGAGGGGAGAAGGCTTCATTTCTCCCCATGAAATATACCTATATGAACATGAAATATACCTGTATCAACATGCATTCGTAAGTGGGTAGTTACTGTCTATTCTGAAGGATCTGTGTCTCTCCTCCCTCTCCAAACTGGCAAGATGAAGAAAGGCTCTTGTCATCTTGAAGTGAAAACATTGCTTTTAAATATGGCTGCTTCCAGCCAAATGTTAAGACCTATTCTTTGCCAGCCTCAAATTCTAGGAAAGGACTTGATTAGAGAAGCATAAGTTCTCCCAAGCTGCTTCTGCCCTGAGTTGTTCTGCTATACTCTTGAGACCCAATCCTGAGGGCCTAGCTACTTTGTGTGTATGTGTGGTGGTTGGGGGCAGGTGTTGAGGAGAAATACTTTTCTATGGCAAAACTGGTTGGTCAGTACCCAGACTGAGGGTACCTTGGTCACACCTTCAACTTTTCAGCAAGCTTCACATTCCACAGAGCTCAGGCCAGCCTAGAGAGCCTAACTTACCCACCCACTCCTTTGGCATCCTGTTTTTCCAGCAGCCAGAGTGCCTCTGGAGTGTAACTTTATTATAAGCATTGTTGAGTAGGGGGAAGTGTGTGTTGAGAAATCTTGAATCTGGATCTCCTCATCTAACAGCCTGAATTCTCTCTAACTTCAAAGGCTAGGCACTCGTCCAGGAATGATGCTCTTGGCCCCTGCTAGAAGGTGGGTCCAGGTGTGGGAATGCATACAGACTGTGGAGGCCTATACAGGGGTGGAAGGCAGCAGGAGAATATGTGACCATGGCAGGGAGCAGATGCCTATTTGCTTGGCCAGGCTCCACCTTATAAAGGGTGCTCCTTGCAGGAATAAAAGTTTTCAATGATGCCTTTCAGAGAGCTTGGGTTCTTTGTATGTCTAAGTCTGATTTGAGTGATGTTTGCCATGAGCAATAATGAGCATGGGAATGATTTATTCTGAGGCCTTAACTATATTACTATTAAATCACTGGCATACTGATGGGGCCTATTGATCCTCAAACTCTTTCCTGAGTTCTCTTTGCAAATCCGTTCTCTCCGATCCCAGTTAATTGGTTGTCACTGTTGGCTACGTGGATGCTGCTGTTTTGAAAAAGCAGACCCGGTGGGCATTTTGAACTCAATCCTCTTCCTTTCTCCCCAGGTCTCCAGCTCACTGAGCTGTGAACTTTCACCACCCCTCCCTAATCTGTTTACTTTCTCTTCGGACTCAGTAAGCAGACTTGAGTACAATGACTTTTCATGTGTTCTCATGCATTTATGGGTATGCATGCTTGGCAAGAGAGGTATTGGGCTGGAGGGGAGTGATTGGCCTTTTTTTGACAAGCAGAATTTGGTGAGCCCTTAATTGAATTATGGGTCTAGAGAACAGGGAAGCTTATTCCCCATTGTTGGGGAAAAGATGGAAGATTACTCTGATTCTGGAAGACAATGTCTTCATTTTTTTTCCCTAGAGCGTGTAGAGTGGACTCAGATGACTAGTGGAGGGTCTAGATTCAAAAGACCTCTTCTGTTCGGGAAACCGTGGCGCTTGAGATGGGCAGGTGGGCTTAAGACAAGCAAAGGTTTTGAATGGTACTTATGTTCCCCACCCTGTCTAGACTCTAAGCCCTTTGAAGGTACATTCTTTCATATTTTTGCATTTCCTCTCTGGGTCTTGTACAACACAGATGCTTAATAAACAGTGAATGAATTATTAAGGCAGAAGGATAGACTACTAGGCTTAGTGAGACTGTTGATGGCCCTAGAGTCCCACATAACTCCCTAGGAAGGAAGGCTTAAGCCCGGGAGGTCTTGTTTCCAGAGCTGGCCTTAGACAAGGGTCCCGCCCTCCACACTCATGAAGTAATTGGCAGAATGGCTAGAACAAGTGAATAATTGTGCCATAATTAGTTTATGACCTGAGGGCATGCCAGTTTGTAGCCCTGCCAGTCTGCTAGCTGCCACCAGCACAGATATGCCTCATAAAAGTGCAAGTGACAAAACTATGGTACTATTCCCTGGACCTGCTTCAGCCTAATGACTCAGGCCTATGAACTGAGAGTAACTGAGCTAGTGTGTTAACATTTCCTGAACACTGACCTTTTATATTTTCATTTTATGCAAAAGTAACCTTTATTTCTTACAGTTGTTAATGCTTGCTTTGACTTAATTGTAAAGTTCCTCCCTCTCCCTCCCTCCTTTCCCTCTCTCTCTTCTTTCCTTCCTTCCTCTTTGTCTTGGAAGGGGGAGCATGGTGAGGCCTGGGTAAGACAGAGCATTTGGCTCCTTGTGTGACAATAATTGAAATCATTCCCTTCTGATATACTCAGGAAAAGGCTCAGCCACTATCTCCTGCAGGTCTCACCCTCCTGGCCTACTACCAGTATGACTGTTGTCCAAATATTCTCTTCCAGTGTCCTAAGAGTCCAAGAAACCAAACTTTGGTAATGAAATCTCTCAACCTGCCAACCTAAGTCACCTAAATGTGTATCAGAGTGTCGGTGTTAGAAATCAGAAGATACGCATTCTGAAAGTGGGATTCGAGATTGCGGTTCTTTGAGCTCTTCCTTCCTTTCCTGCCCAACAACTTGAATTACATTTTTTTATTTCAGATGCTCAACATATGGGACTCTTTGGACCCCATTAAAGCTGAATTAAGAGTGTACGCAGTATTTGTAGCTGACCAAAGTACTAAGCAGCTCATGTTCCTAGGTAGAGAAAAAGATTTATAGATTCACTGACTGTTTTTACAGAAATCAAGCAATTTGCAGAATGACCAAGATCAAAGAATGGCTCCCATTCAGGGATTCCTTTCAGAACTATTAGGATTATTGTTTCCCACATTATATAAGCAGAATTAACACCCCTAGTCCAATCCAGGGAACAGACCCAAGGTGGGAAATACTTCACTTTTTTTAAATCTTCTTGTCCTCACAGCCAAGTTTTCATACCTTGGATTTCTTCTAAGTGTCTTGTTTTGTTGGTTGTGCTGCTCAAAATGATGTCATTCTCTTTTAACATTGCCAGCAATCCCTTTTCCACTCCAAAATGTTCTTATTTCTGTTTATTTTGAATTGTTTTTAATGTGTCTACTGAGTTCTTTGATAAAGCTGGCATCTGGGTCTTTCACAAAAAGGCTCTAATATTTTCGTGTTAGGGTCTGTATTTGGGCCATGCCTTGATTTCAGATTTGAAAGCTAATCACATATGACTTTAAGAAAACCTGTAACTTACAGAATAGTGACTTTAAAAAAAATAAGTTTGAGATTGGGTCCTTGATGATGAATGTTTGAGTGGGTGCTTGACAAGAAATATAAGACTGTGTTTTACATATTTGTGAAATTCATTTCTCTTATTTCAAAGTTGTAGTAAGCTGCAATAAGCCAAAAAAACCTAAGTTTAAATAAATGTATTTTAGTTGATAATGGGCACGTAAGCATGGCTCTAATGAATGAATTTGCTATTACTTGTCCCCAAGTTTCTCTTTAATCATAACATGACCGTATATATTCTTAAAAAGACTTACTTTTTAATTTTAATTTCAGTATAGTTAACATACAGTGTTATATTAGTTTCAGGTGTACAATATAGTGATTCAACACTTCCATACATCACCTAGTGCTCATCATGACAAGTGCGCTCCTTAATCCCCATCCCCTGTTTTATCCATCCCCCTTGCCCTCCTCCCCTCTGGTAATCAGCAGTTTGTTCTCTATAGTTAAGAGCCTGTTTCTTGGTTTGTCTCTCTCTCTCTCTCTCTTTCCCCTTTCCTTATTTGTTTTGTTTCTTAAATTCCACATATGAGTGAAATCATATGGTATTTGTCTTTCTCTGACTTATTTTGCTTAGCATTATACTCTCTAGCTCCATCCATGTTGATACAAATGACAAGATTTCTTCTTTTTATGGATGAATGATATTCCATTTCATATATACACCACATCTTCTTTATCCATTCATCTATTGACGGACACAGGGGCTGCTTCCATACATTGGCTATTGTAAATAATGCTGCAATAAACATAGGGGTGCATGTATCCATTTGAATTAGTGTTTTGTATTCTATGGGTAAATACCCAATCATGCAATTACTGGATCATAAGGTGGTTCTATTTTTAACCTTTTGAGGAACCTCCATATTGTTTTCCAGAGTGGCAGCACCAGTTTGCATTTCCACCAACAGTGAACAACGGTTCCTTTTTCTCCACATTCTCTCCAACACTTGTTGTTTCTTGTGTTTTTGATATTAGCCATTCTGACAGGTGAAGACTTATAATCTATAGAGTTTAAGGCTATCTTTGCTGATGAGAGGTGTTTTCATATGAAAACATTTCTAGTATGAGAAGAGTCTTGTTCAAAAAAAGTGTTCATGAAATGCAGTTTTACTAAGGGTCTATAATTAAGGCAAAAATATTTTCAGTAATGCCTCTGAGCTTGGAAGCTCAGAACATATCCTGGATTCCAAGAATAAGTTTAAAAAATAAGGCTTTAAGATTTTGAAACAGCTGCCACAAAGCCCATGGTATGGGGAAGAGGCTTTCCTGGCTTGACTTTAAAGAGATCCACTGGTCCTTAATTTAATGGGAGCTCGTTATAAGTATGCCCCCACTTTTCAAAAGTTCACACTATGTCACCATGCTTTTATGAAAGATCTGTATTGGTACCCATTTTCACTAATCAAATCCAAAGAGGATTTTTGCTTTTACAAAAAAGGTGAAAAGTGAAAATAGTGTTCAGTGTTTGTTTTGCAGCAAGTTATTACACAGGCAGCAAGAGTGGCCCCACCAAGCTCCTCCCCCAGGAACTACACTCAGCATTTCAGCATCAGCTGCATAGTGGTGAACTGTGTCTGTGAGCATCTGTACTTTATCTCGACTTGTTTTGTGCATCCATTAGCAAAATGTTTCCTAAGGTATCAGAAAAGCCTAAGAGAGGTTATATTTTGGGTCTAGGAACACTAAAACATTTTTCCATATACAGCTGTCCCTTGAACAATGTGGGGGATGGGGGCCAATCCCCACGCAGTCAAAAATACATGTATAACTTTGACTGCCTGAAAACTTCTTAACAGCTTACTGTTGAGTGGAAGCCCAACTGGTAACATAAATAATCAACCCATATTTTGTATGTTACATGTATTCTGTACTGTATTCTTACAATAAAATAAGCTAGAGAAAGGAAATGTTAAAATCATAAGGAAGAGAAAATATATTTACAGTAGTGTGCTGTATTTATTGAAAAAATCTGCATATAAATGGACCTATGCAGTTCAAACCCATGTTGTTCAAGGGTTAACTGTAAATTAATAGTAAGTGCTTCTTTCCTTTACACCATTTTGGCTTATGGAAGGTTTCAAAGGAATGGTCTACTTTCAGATAACGGGAAACCTGTATTCCTTCAGTTATAGCAGAATACAAGCAGTAAATTCTAATTGGGGGTGGCAAGTTGCACGGGTTTCGAGGAGGTAGTTTACCCTAGAAATAGGCACAGTGACAGTTGTATACTAGACACCTGAGATAGAGAGATCACAAAAAGAAAGACCTGGCAGTATGGAATAGGTAGACAGCCTTCCACACAAAAATGAAAGATTGTGGTCTTCTGTAGTATTGATATGCCAGATTTTGCTTAGCTGCTCTATTATTGAGGATTTAAGTTATTTAAAAATTTTCACTCTTATAAAAAGTGATGTGAATGGTTTCTGTACAAATTGCCTTTATTCTGTTTAGAGTTATTGCTTTCTGGTATTTTACCAAAAGTATGATAAGCAGGTCAAAAGGTACGAGCTGTTTTATAGCTGTTGTTACGTGTTACCAGATTGTACTCCCAAAAGATTAAACTGTGTATGTCTATTTTCTCACAGTTCTGCAGCACTAAATGTTGTCATTTCTAACGTTTTGTTAGTTTAATAGGTATGTAAGTATACTATCCATTTGTTTTAATTTTTATTTGATGAAGCTTTACATTTCTTAATGTCATAATTTGCTGTCCATTTCCTTCTTCACTTTGAGCACTTATCAAGTTAAATCCATTGACCTTTTATATCTTTATCCATCCCTTATACTTTGAATAGTCCAACGTTGTCATCTATATTTGTCACATATTTTTCCAATTTTATTGCTTTCATTTTTATGTGTGCTTTATTATATTTCACTATGAAAAAGTGTTCTTTTTTACATTTATGTATTCAGATCCATCTATCCTGTCTGTGATGTTTCTTTCATTTTTCAATATTCAGAAATTTACCACTCCTCCACAGCTGGGACAAATATGTGATTCTGTCCTCTCTACTCCCCCAGGGTGTTTTTTCTTTTTTGTGTTTAATTCTTGGACCCATCTGGAATTTATTGAAGTGTATGGTATGAGGTATGGATCTAAAGTACAGTCTCCACGCTGATATCCAAATGTTTTAGCAATTCAATTTGGCAAAATATTTCTTGAACTCCTTCTATGTGCTAAACACTGTGCTAAGTATCATAAGAAAGTTTTTGTAAAAATAAGGCAAAGCCCATGCTCTCCAAGTGTGTGATCCGTGTCTGTTTCTTGCTTTCCCTCTTTCCCTGAAGATGGGAAGGGTGGCAGTGGTAGTAATAAAGTAGATATTTAAATAATTATAACAAAGTACAAAGAAGACTATGATAGGTATTGTTACAGATCTTAAAAGCAAGAAGCAGGGGCCCCTGGGTGGCTCAGTTGGTTAAGTGCCTGACCCTTGATTTGGGCTCAGGTCATGATCCCAGGGTTGTGAGATTGAGCCCCGTGTGGGGCTCTGCACTCAGCACGGAGTCTGCTTAAGATTCTCTCTCTCTCTCTCTCTCTCTCTTTTTCCCTCTTCTTCTCCCCCCTCCCACTTGCACATGCACCCTCTTTCTCTCTCTCTCTCAAATATATAAATAAAAAAATATTTTTTTTAAAAAGCAAGAAGCTGTGAGAATTTAAAGGAGTGAGAGATTCCACCTGAGATAAGGAAAGGCCTCAAGACAGAAGTGACATTTAAGAAGGGCTCAGATGGCAGGATTTCATTCATTCAAAAAAAAAAGAAAACCACCTACTGAACAACTATTCTGCCTTGTCCTGTGTGCTAGGGGTAAAGATTAACAAGACCTGACCCTGACCTCGAGGAGCTCTCAGACTAGCAAGACCAGGTGCTACTAAAGGAAACATACCAGAAGGAGGTAGAACAAAGGGCAATGGATGTCTTTGGAGAAAGTTAAAAGTTAGGGAATAGTAGATATTGAGACAGGAAAGGAAGGGTGGGGCCAGTTTTGGGTGGATCTTAAATATCAAGAGGAGGCATTGATTCTTCCTTTGTTTTGGTATGGAGAAAGTTTAGGAATATGACAGTGCCATAATCAGAGTGGTTTTCTAAGCCAGTCCATTTCATTTGGAAGGTTGTTATCTGTTTGCCAGACTATTCTCTGAAATGTGAGTGAGGTAAATGTGTGTACCACTTTTGATATTTGGGCTCCTTGGCAGTTTCAAGTCTACCCTTTATAGTATCTACCAATATGTCTGATGCGTCTCTATAATTGACAGGGCTTGTGATATTTTTCATATATCACAGCTAGTTCTTTTTCTGCAATTCTTCATTCTGTTTCAAGGAGTAGTTTCTAGTAGTCTCTGCCTTTTGCCTAAGTTATTTAGGAGACATTTTAGAGTGAATACATCAAGATGGCTAAAATGATTCTAGTGCTTGAAGGAATAAAGTCCACATATCAAGAAGATTCAATTATGGGAAAACAGCTCATCCCCACCTTCTGGAAAAATGAGGGACCAGTATGCATAAGACACAAAATTAATTGGCTGTTCACATGAACATATACTTAGTGAATTTGTGAAATATTTTCTTTCCTGTTATGGGCATGAAGACTACAGTGTAGAAATTAAACCATTGGTAAGTGGACCCAAGCCATCTGCAAATTTTAAAATGGATTGTTTCCCAGCGGCCAAAAAAAGCTTAATCAAAGCTTTTAAAAATTAATGGTTTGAGAGCAAGACTTCCAAAGAGGCTGTGTGAGGAGCTTGACAGACCCTCTTCCCAGTGAAATAACTACTTAGCTGGTGATAATTACCAAAAACAACCAGTTAAAGTCTCTGGAAATTGACTTAGGGGAATTCAACATATTGTAAAGCATTTATTCAAAGAAGTCTACTAAGTCTCAGTAAGAACAGTGGGAGTCTAGTTGTCACTTCAGCCTGGCGCCATGTCATGGATGCTTTACTCTTGGCAGGTATAGCTAACATGGAGCTCTCTTTACCTCTAGCTCTCAGTTATAGTGCTGTGGTTTCACTCCAGGTGGTGTGGGGAGGAAACAGTCTATCAGCATCTCTCTTCCCACACTCTCAGCTTCATGTTGTAGAAACTCTATTTGGGGCTGGCATGGACAAGAAGACTGGAGTTCCCTTCCAGTTCCCATGTGTTAAGTAAAAGGTTCCACGCCAGAAGAAGTAAGCTTAGAAGACCACAGCCTACCAGCCTCCCCCAGGTCCTGCTTGTAGGGTAGAGGTTACATACCAGAGAGACCTACCAAGGTGGGGGCTACCATTCCCACCTTCCAGGTCTTGCTTATAGAGTGAAGGTATCACGCAGGGAGAATCAGGCTACCACCACACCCTCATTCCAGTGAATTAGTACAGAGATTCTGCTTAGGAGATTAGGCAAGATGGGAGGATTGGCAGCTCAGCATCTTTGATGAGGGAGCTAACCTTATTTGGAACAGAGCACAGAAGAACTTATTCCTGAAGGTGTTGTCAAAAACAGTAGAGATTTTGATGTTGAACAACTCATAGAAGGCTAATAGTTCCATGAAACTAGGAGCAAGAAATGAAATGGCAGACCACCCAGAAGCTTAACAGAACCAGAGAGAGAGAGAGACAGGTAAAAAGAGCCCTGATAAGGTCAAACTTATACCTGGAGATCGGGAAGGCTGTAAACATATACTACTATGCATTCACTCAAAAGCAAACAGAGTGGGAATTTGAGAGCTACTAGTCACTGTTTGAACATAGAGCTGACTTCAAAGCATTTCCCAAGCCACACAGAGATCCAGCATCAAGTTCTGAGGCCCTACCAACTCAAGAGGCATAAGCATAACCTCTAACCAATCACTAGCTGAATATTATTAAGTTATGCTGACCTAGGAGCCACTCTGAGGTAGTTAACAAACAGAAAAACTAAGTAATAACATCAGAGGTACAATGCAGAGTAATTGGTCTTTAGAAACTTAATTCAGGCAAGCCACCAGACAACAAGGTCTGTGGTGGTGGTAGAACTAATCAGAGTCTAGAGATGCTACAAAATATTATCTAAGATGTCCAGTTTTCAACAAAAATTAAAACAGATGCAAACAAATAATGTGACTATTGTATAGGAAAAAGTCAGGCAATAGAGACTACTTTTGAGGTGGGGGGCATAAGATATACTTAGCAGACAAACACAAACACTTCAAAATAGCTATTATAAATATTTTCAAAGAACTAAAGGAGCCAGTTTTTTAAAAATGATGAAAGGAAGATGTAACAGTGAGTCATCAAAGAGGGAATATCAGTAAACAAGGGCACACTGCCTGGGTCCCGGTCAATAATTCGGGCTCTGGACAACCCCGCAACCGCTCCTCATCAGAATGACGAGAAGGAGAAATCCCCCCCCCCAGCAAAGAAAAGACAATGAGTCTGTGGCCTCTGCCACAGAACTAATGCATATGGATATAACCAAATTATCAGAAATGGAATTCAGAGTAACAATGGTCAAGATGATGTGTAGACATGAAAAAAGTATTAACAAAAATGTTAATGAGAATATAGAATCTCTAAGGGTGGAAATGTGAGCAAACCTGGCAGAAATCAAAAATTCTATGAGCCAAATGCAGTCAAAACTAAAGGCTCTGACGGCCAGGGTGAATGAGGCAGAAGAAGGTATCAGCAAATTGGAGGACGGGTTAGTAGAAGAAAAAGGTAAAATAGAATCTGGACTTAAAAAAATCCACGCAAAGGAATGTAGGTTACAGAAGATTACTGACTCAATGAAGCTTTCCAATGTCAGAATCATCGGCATCCCCGAGGGGTGGAGAAAAACAGAGGTCTAGAAGAGATATTTGAACAAATTGTAGCTGAAACTTCCCTAATCTAGCAAGGGAAACATTCATGTCTAAGAGGCAGAGAGGACCCCTCCGAAGCTCAACCACAACAAACCTACGCCACGTCATGTCATAGTGGAATTCGCAAATGTTAGATCCAAGGATACAGTATTAAAAGCGGCCAGGGCAAAGAAATTTCTCACATACCAAGGCAAAGGTATAAGAATTACATCAGACCTGTCTACACAGACCTGGAATGAGAGAAAGGGTTGGGGGGGCATTTTTAAAGCTCTTTCAGAGAAAAACATGCAGCCAAGGATCCTTTATCCAGCAAGCCTGTCATTCAAAATTGATGGAGAAGTAAAGACCTTCCAGAATCGACAGTCATTGACCAATTTCGTAACCACAAAACCAGCCCTACAGGAGATATTAAGGGGGGTTCTATAAAGTTAAAAAGGCCCCTAGAGTGATACAGAACAGAAAGTCACAAAGACTTTACTGGCAACATGGCATCATTAAAATCATATCTCTCAATATTCAGTCTCAATGTAAATGGCATAAATGCTCCCATAAAGCACCACAGGGTTGCAGATTGGATAAAAAGACATGACCCATTCATTTGCTGTCTACAAGAGACTCATTTTGAACCTAAAGATACATTCAGACTGAAAGTAAAGGGATGGAATACCATCTTTCACACCAATGGACCTCAAAAGAAAGCTGGGGTAGCAATTCTCATATCAGACAGATTGGATTTTAAACTAAAGACTATAGGTAGACACACAGAAGGGCACTATATTATTCTTGAAGGATGTATCCAACAAGTGGATGTGACAATTATAAATATATATGCCCCCAACAGGGGAGCAGCAAGATACACAAGCCAACTCTTAACCAGAAAAAAGAGACATATAGATAAAAATACGTTAATAGTAGGGGACCTCAACACTCCACTATCAGCAATAGACAGAACACCCATGCAAAAAATCAACAAAGAAACAAGGGCTTTGAATGCCATACTCGATCAGTTGGACCTCATAGATATATATGGAACACTACACCCCAGAACCAAAGAATACTCATTCTGTTCTAATGCCCATAGAACATTCTCAAGAATAGACCATGTTCTGGGACACAAAACAGGTCCCAACGAATAACAAAAGACTGAAATTATTCCCTGCATATTCTCAGACCACAACGCTCTGAAATTGGAACTCAACCACAAGGAAAAATTTGGAAGAAACTCAAACACTTGGAGACTAAGAACCATCCTGCTCAGGAATGACTCGATAAACCAGGAAATCAAAAATCAATTTAAGCAATTTATGGAGACCAACGAGAATGAAAACACAACGGTCCAAAACCTATGGGATACTGCAAAAGCAGTCCTAAGGGGGAAATACATAGCCATACAAGACTCACTCAAAAGAATAGAAAAATCTAAAATGCAGTTTTTATATTCTCCCCTCAAGAAGCTGGAACAGCACAGAGGGACAGACCTAATCCACATATGCGGAAGCCATTGAGCAAGATTAGAGCAGAAATCAATGAATTAGAAACCAGGAATACAGTAGATCAGATCAACAGAACCAGAAGCTGGTTCTTTGAGAGAATCAATCAAATTGACAGACCACTGGCAAGACTTATCCAAAAAAATAGAGAAAGGACCCAAATTAATAAAATTTATGAATGAAAAAGGAGAGATCACAAACAACACCAATGAAATTGGAAGGATTATTAGAAACTTTTATCAACAGCTTTATGCCAATAATTTAACAATCTGGAAGAGATGAAGGACTTCCTGGAAACCATTAAACTACCAAGACTGAAACAGGAAGAAAATGATTTTTTAAACAGGCCAATTAATTATGAAGAGATTGAGTCAGTGATAAACAACCTTCCAAATAACAAAACTCCAGGCCCGGACGGTTTTCCTGGGGAATTCTAACAAACATTCAAAGAAGAAATAATACCTATTCTCCTAAAGCTATTTCAAAAAATAGAAAGAGAAGGAAAGCTACCAAACTCATTCTATGAGGCCAATATTACCTTGAGCCTCAAACCAGGCAAAGACCCCATCAAAAAGGAGAATTAAAGACCGATTTCCCTAAGGAATATGGACGTCAAAATCCTCAACAAGATCCTGGCTAATAGAATCCAACAGTACATTAAAAGGATTATCCATCATGACCAAGTAAGATTCCTCCCTGGGATGCAAGGGTGGTTCAACATTTGCAAATCAATCGGGGTGTTAGATTTTATCCAGAAAGAAAAATTCAGAAATTATATGATTCTCTCAATAGATGCAGAAAAAGCATTTGACAAAATACAGCATCCTTTCCTGATTAAAACCCTTCAGAGTGTAGGGATAGAGGGTACATTCCTCAATCTCATAAAAACCATCTATGAAAAGCCTACAGCAAATATCATTCTCAATGGGGAAAAGCTGGAAGCCTTTCCCTTAAGATCAGGAACACGACAAGGATGCCCACTCTCGCCACTATTATTCAACATAGTACTAGAAGTCCTTGCCACAACAATCAGACAACAAAAAGGAATAAAAGGTATCCAAATCAGCAAAGAAGAAGTCAAACTGTCTCTCTTTGCCGATGACATGATACTCTATATGGAAAACCCGAAAGAATCCACTCCCAAACTATTAGAAGTATAGAGCAATTCAGTAATGTGGCAGGATACAAAATCAATGCACAGGAATAAGTTGCATTTCTATACATGAATAACAAGACTGAAGAAAGAGAAATTAGGGAATCCATCCCATTTACAATAGCACCAAAAACCATACGTTACCTTGGAATTAACTTAACCAGAGACGTAAAGGAGCTATATTCTAGAAACTATAAATCACTCTTGAAAGACATTGAGGAAGACACAAAAAGATGGAAAAATATTCCATGCTCATGGATCGGAAGAATTAACATATTTAAAATGTCCACGCTACACAGAGCAATCTACACTTTCAATGCTATCCCGATCAAAATACCGATGACCTTTTTCAAGGAACTGGAACAAATTGTCCTTAAATTTGTATGGAACCAGAAAAGGCCCCAAATCGCCAAGGAACTGTTGAAAAAGATAAACAAAGCTGGGAGCATCACAATGCCGGATTTCGAGCTGTACTACAAAGCTGTGATCACAAAGACAGCATGGTACTGGCACAAAAACTTACACATAGACCAATGGAACAGAATAGAGAACCCAGAAATGGACCCTCAGCTCTTTGGGCAACTAATCTTTGATAAAGCAGGAAACAACATCCAGTGGAAAAAAGACAGTCTCTTCAATAAATGGTGCTGGACAAATTGGACAGCTACATGCAAAAGAATGAAACTTGACCACTCTCTCACACCATACACAAAGATAAACTCCAAATGGTTGAAAGACCTCGATGTGAGACAGGAATCCATCAAAATCCTAGAGGAGAACATAAGCAACAACCTATACGACATCGGCCAAAGCAAACTTTTTCATGACACATCTCCAAAGGCAAGAGAAACAAAGGATAAAATGAACTTGTGGGTCTTCATCAAGATAAATAGCTTCTGCACAGCCAAGGAAACAGTCAAAAAAACTAAGAGGCAGCCCACGGAATGGGAGAATATATTTGCAAATGATGCTACAGATAAAAGACTGGTATCCAAGATCTACAAAGAACTTCTCAAACTCAATACATGAGAAGCAAATAAACAAATCGTAAAATGGGCAGAAGATATGAACAGACACTTTTCCAATGATGACATACATACAAATTTCTAACAGACACATGAAAAAATGATCAAAATCATTAGCCATCAGGGAAATTCAAATCAAACCCACATTGAGATACCACCTTATGCCAGTTAGAATGGCAAAAATTGACAAGGCAAGTAACAACAATTGCTGGAGAGGATGTGGAGAAAGGGGATCCCTCCTACATTGTTGGTGGGAATGCAAGTTGGTACAGCCACTCTGGAAAACAGTGTGGAGGTCCCTTAAAAAGTTAAAAATTGAGCTACCTTATGACCCAGCCATTGCACTACTGGGTGTTTACCCCAAAGATACAGACGTAGTGAAGAGAAGGGCCATATGCACCCCAATGTTCATAGCAGCATTGTCCACAATAGCTAAATCGTGGAAGGAACCGAGATGCCCTTCAACAGATGACTGGATTAAGAAGTTGTGGTCCATATATACAATGGAATATTACTCAGCTTTCAAAAAGAACGAGTTCTCAACATTTGCTACAACATGGACGGCACTGGAGGAGATAACGCTAAGTGAAATAAGTCAAGCAGACAAAGACAATTATCATATGATTTCTCTCATCTATGGAACATAAGACCTAGGAAGATCGGTAGGAGAAGGGATAAAGAAAGGGGGGTAATCAGAAGGGGGAATGAACCATGAGAGACTATGGACTCTGGGAGACAAATTGAGGGCTTCAGAGGGGAGGGGTGTGGGGGAATGGGATAGGCTGGTGATGGGTAGTAAGGAGGGCACGTATTTCATGGTGCACTGCGTGTTATACGCAACTAATGAATCATCGAACTTTATATCAGAAACCAGGGATGTACTGTATGGTGACTAATATAATATAATAGAAAAACATTAAAAAAAAGAAAAAAAACCTTAAATCTAACTGTATGCTGCCCAAATTCAAAATCCAAATAAGTTATGAGTATAATGATGAAAAAAAAACAAAATTCATGTAAACTACAATCAGAAGATAGGAATAAAAAAAAAAGAGCAGGAGTTGCTATACTAAATATCAGACAAAATACATATTAAGACAAAAAAGTAACTACAGATAAAATGGGATATTTTATAATGATAAAAGGTCAATTCATCAGGAATGTACAGCAACTATAAAAGACAAATGCACTCAATGACAGGGCCCAAAAATGCGGGAAGCAAAAACGGAATTGAAGAGAGAAATAGACAATTCAACAATAATAGTTGGGGACTTCCAAATCTCACTTTCAATAATGGATAAAATACTTAGAAATCAACAAGGAAATACAGGACTTGAATAACTATACAAACCAACCAGACCTAACAGACATTTGCAGGCCACTCTGCCCAAGAGCAGAATACACATTCTTTTCAAGTGTATATGGAACATTTCCAGAATGTAGATCATATGCTAGGCCATAAAACACTTAAAAGTCTCAAAAACACTTAATAGAAATCATACAAAGTACATTCGCAGACCACAATTTAGAAGTCAACAACAAATGAAAATTTGGGAAATTAAAGAATATGTGTAAATTGCACACTTTTATATAATCAATAGGTCATAGAATAAATCACAGAAGAATTAGAAGAGACATTGAGATGAGTAAAAATGAAAATAGCATGTCAAAACTTATGGGATGTGGCTAAAACCATATTTAGATGGAAATTTAGAGCTATAAATACCTATATTAAAAAGAAGAAAAAGCTAAAAATCAATAACCAAAATTCCACCTTTAGAAATTAGGAAATTAAGAGCAAAGTAAATGGAAAGAAAGCAGAAGGAAAGAAATAATAAAGATTAGAGTGGAAATAAATGAAATACAAAACAGGAAAATAGCATAGAGAATCAACAAGACCAATAGTTGGTTCTTTGAAAAGATTTTTAAAAATGGTATTTTAGTTTGCTAGGGCTGTCATAATGAAATACCATACACTTGGTGGTATAAACAACAGAAATTTATTATGTCATAATTCTGAAGGCTAGAAGTCAAGATCAAGGTGTCTACAGGTTTGGTTTTCCCTGAGACTCTTCTCTCTTTGGCTTTCAGATGGCCTCCTTCTTACTATGTCCTCACATGGTCTTTCCTCTGTGCATGTGTATTTACCTGGTGCTTTCTTGTGTCCAAATTTCCTACTCTTATGAGGACACCAGTCAGATTGGATTAGCTCACTCACCAGCTCACTCTAATGGCATCATTTTAACTTATTCACCTCTTTAAAGACCTTACCTCTAAATTCAGTCACATTATGAGATACCGGTAATTAGGGCTTCAATGAATGAATTGTGGATGGACACAATTCAGCCCATAACAATTGACAAAACTTTAAATATCCTGATTGAGAAAAAGAAGACCAAAATCACTGATATCAAGACTGACAAGGGAATATCACTGGAGGCAATATCACTACTGAACTTACAGAAAAGTGACTAAAAAATGATAAGGGAAAACTATAAACAGCTGTATACCAACAAATTAGATAACTTAGAAGAAATAGAAAATTTGAAAAGATTGTTAATAAAGAGATTAGATTAGTATTTAAAAATCTTCCCACAAAGAAAAGCCTGGACCTAGAGAGCTCCACTGGTGAATTCTACCAGTGAATTTTACCAGCTCTACTTAAAGAAGAGTTAATACCAATCTTTCATGAACTCTTCCAGAAAATAGAGGAGGGAACAAATTCCAGTGTATTCTACAAGTATTGCCTTGATACCAAAGCCAGAGATATCACAAGAAAAGGAAAATAGAGACCAGTATTCTTTATGAATATAGATGTAAAAATCCAAGACAAAATATTTTCAAACTGAATCTAACTGCATAAAAAGGATTACACATCATGATCAATTGGGAATCACCCTAGAAATACAAGACTGAATTAACATAAACAATCAATGTGTTAGTAGAACAAAGTACAAAAAGAGCACATCAACTCAATAGATGCAGGAAAAGCACTTGACAAAATCCAGCACCCATTTGTGATTTAAAAAAAAAAAACCTTAACAAATTTGGAAGAGAAAAGAACTCTTCAAGCTGATAAAGGGAATCTGTGAATACCTACAGGTAACATCATATTTAATAGAGAAATATTGAATGTTTTCTCTTTAAGATGGGAACAAGACAAGGATATCTGCTATCACCAGTTCTTTTGTTGTTGGTGGTGGTTTTTTTCAACATTGTACTGGAGGTTCTAGCCAGGGCAACTAGACAAGAAAAAGTAAATTTGTTTTTATTTGTAGATGGCATGACCTTATATATAGAAAACCCTAAGGAATCCACTAAAAACTACTAGAACTAATGAACAAGTTGATCATATTTGCAGAATACATCAATATTAAAACACAATTGTATTTTTAATAGTAACAATGAATCTGAAA
Organism: Ursus americanus; assembly: GCF_024610735.1. Classification (NCBI taxonomy): domain Eukaryota; kingdom Metazoa; phylum Chordata; class Mammalia; order Carnivora; family Ursidae; genus Ursus; species Ursus americanus. The sequence continues at coordinate 80,507,729 of NC_142164.1, forward strand.
ATGACATTTTAAAAAATTCCATTCACAAAGCACAAAAAATAATTAGAAATATATTTGATAAAAAAAGTACAAGACTTGTATACTGAAAACTTTAAAACATTAGTGTGAGCAATGAGAAAGAAGACCTAAATAAATAGACATCCCACGTCCATGAATTAGAAGACTTACTATATTGTTTAGATGGCAATACTCCTCAAATGGGTCTACAGAGTCTACACAATCTCCATCAAAATCCTAGATAACTTTTTTTTTTTTGCAGAAAATGACAAGCTGATCTTAAAATTCATGTGGAAGTACAAGGGACAAAACAGTCTTGTAAATGATCAAACTTGGAGGACCTACACTTGTCCATTTCAAAACTTACTACAAAGCTACAGTAGTCAAGTCAGTGTGGTACTGGCATAATGATAAACATATAGATAAATGGAGATCAGCTGAGATCCCAGAAATAAGCCCTTACATTTATGATCAATTGATTTTTGATAAAATTACCAAAAAAGTTCAAAGGAAAAGAAATTGTGTTTAACTAATAGGGGTTAGTCAATAGAATTGACTAAGATTGGTGTTTAGACAAATAGTATTTAGCTAATACGATATCACAAGCAAAGATAATGAATTTGGTCCTTGACACACCATACACAAAAAATTAATTCAAAATATGTAATAGGCCTAAGTATAAGAGCTTAAACCATAAAACTCTTTGAAGAAAACATAGGAGTAAATTTTCATGATCTTAGGTTACACAAAGGTTTTTAGGCATGATACCAAAAGCACAAGTGATAAAAAAAATGATAAACTGGATTTAATCATAACAATTTTTTTTTACTTTGAAAGATATTACCCTGAAAGTGAAATGTCACCCCAAACTCTGGGAGAATATACCTATAAATCATTTATCTTATAAAGTATTTGGATTCAGAATATATAAAGGCCTCTTCCAACTCAATACTAAAAAGAGGAATTACCCATTAAAAAACAGGATAAGAATTTGAATAAATATATTTCTGAAGAATATATACAAATAGCTTAATAAGCACATAAATATTCAACATCATTAGTCATTAGGACAACAAAAATCAAAACCACAATGAGATAACATTTTTCACTCACTAGAATGGCTATATTAATTTAAAAAAAAGACAATAACAAGTGTTGGTGAGGATGTGGAGAAATTGGAACCCTTTCATATACTGGGGATACAAATGGTGCTGTTCTTTGGAAAATAGTTTGGCAGTTCCACAAGATGTTAAACATAGGATTACTGTGTGACTTAGTAATTCCACTTCTACATATCTATTCACCCAAGAGAAATGAAAATATATGTCCTTGTACATGAATGATCATAACATCATTATTCATACTGGCTCCCAAATAATCATAAACTTGTACATGAATGATCATAACCTCTTTACTTGCACATGAATGATCATAACATCATTATTCATACTAGCCCCCAAACAAAAACATCCCAAATGTCCATCTGATGATGAATAGATAAATGAAATATGGTATATCTACACAATGGAATGTTGTTCAGCAATGAAAAGCAATGAAGCACCGTTATATGTTACTATGAGAATAAACCTCCAACACATCATGCTCAATGAAAGAAGCCAGACACAAGGCCACACACTGTATAACTCTGTTTATATGAAATGTGTTTGTTTTTTTTTTTAAAGCACATCTGTAGAGACAAATTGATTGGTGGTTGCCTAGGGCTAGGTATGGGAATGGAGACTGACTGTAAATGGCATAAGGATTTTTAGGGTGATAGGCATGTTCTAAAATTAGATGGGAGTGATGCACTACTCTGTGAATATGCTAACATTCATTAAATTGTACATTTTAAATGGGTAAATTTATCATATGTAAATTACATATCAACAAACCTGTTAAAATGCAGTGGTTTAAGATGATAATTTGGATGGTTTTATAAAGAATAAGATCACTAAAACAAATTAAATTATAAAGTCCATTCCCAGATAGAGTATAATCTCAAATTCCTGTTACCTTTTCAGGACCTTGTTCTATTTGTCATTTTCCCCCACGTACTCTTTCTGTACCCTACCATAGACCTCTTCCTTTGGATTTTGTGCTCCATGTTTTCACTTGCCTTGAACCTATTTACCCTTCCAAAACTTCTTTCTCCCCCACCATTCTGGTTTGTGCTCTCATTTCTCTCCTAAAGCCTTTTTCTCTTGAGGTTTATTTCATTTCCAAATCCTGAGTGTTTTTCTCAAACTGCTGGTTCTATCTCTTCGGTAAATGTGGCAAATATTTTCTCTTGGGTTTATATATTTAACAGACATTTATTGAGCACCTGCTGTGTACTTGACCCTATAATGATACTTGCGGGACCTTATGTTGCTGAAACTTATATTTGGGGAGCAATAAGAATTTTTACTGTGTCACATAAAATATTCTGTGTAGAAGTCCGTACAGTAGCTATATTTCATGGCAATTTTTGCTCAACTAATGAAACGGTCTCTATTTAAAAGTGACAAATGGGTAGCCTGGGTGGCTCAGTCGGTTAAGCGTCTGACTCCTGATTTCGGCTCAGGTCATGATCTCAGGGTCATGGGATCAAGCCCTGTGTTGGACTATGCACTCAGCGGGGAGTCTGCTTGAGATTTTCTCTTTTCCTCCCCTCACCCCTCCCCGTGCACACACACTCTCTCTCAAATAAACAAGTCTAAAAACAAATGAAAGTGACAAATGTCTAATTGTCTTCTCTTCGTCCCTGAGTTGTCTTTGTGTCTTAGGGTTTATGGTACTGGCATGCTGGCACTGGCTTTCCATGGAAAATTAAATAAATAAAACCTGATTTGTAGTATTTGTGATTTCTATAGTGGCTGTACTCCCACCATAGCCAGTTTCAATTTACTAATGTGATATTACTGAATGCAGAGTTGGGAACAGCTAGCAAGTTTGAGCCCTTTACTAAGAGGCAATTGTTTAGTCCTAATCCTCCCACCCAAGAATAGCTTTCATACTCTCCCTGAGATACCACCCAACTTGGTTGGAGGGACTTCGGGAAGAAGAGAACTAATGCTTTTATAGTACCAATTCTGTGCTAGACACTGTGCCCTATAAATACTCCTTTTCATAAACCTGTGAGGAAGATACCCACTTCACAGGAGCTAAGATTTGAATCCTGATTGTTAGGATGCCAAATCTGATGCTACTTTCATTGAACCATGATATTTCCTAGGGCAGTGCTCTGGATATTGTTCACCTTCTAAGGATTTGGTATAAGTACATAACTTATAGGACTTTGGGCTTGCTGGTGGATGTTAGGGTAATCTCTCTGTGAGTAGCAGGCAGGGAAGGCAGTGAAGATAAATGCATGATGTGGGGCAGAGAACTTCTAAACTCTGACTGATTTGAGTTTAAGGAGGGACTGAATTGAATGGCTAGGAGTTCCTGACTTTTTTAGGGGTGTGGAAGAGATGCTGAAGCAGCACATTCCTTTTGGGCCTCAGGCAGGGCTTAGAATTGTCCATTTGAGAGGTCAGTGCTGTCCTTGGAGGTAGTGGTTTCCAAATCAAGTTGGGGGTATAAATGATTGAAGCAAGTTTCTGAAGAGAGACAGGTCTATGCCTATTTTTTACTAGAAATAAAACTCCATAACAGCAGGAACCTTTGTTTTGTTCATTGCTATATCCCTGTTGTCTAGAACAGTGCTTGACATTCAGTATGTTGGATAGATTAATGGATGGATGAACAGAAGATTTGCCTCCAGGCCTGTAGCTCTTTTCCAGACTTGGCTACTGCTTGACACCCAAGTTTTTTCACAGATCCCTAAGAGACCAACACTGAAGCTTCTCACAATTTTTCCAGCTAAGGATCCCATTAGCAATTATGTAAAGACAAATAGTGTCATTTGGGTGATGAGATGTGTAACATTGCTTTGGGAAGCCCTCTTCACTGTCTTTGAGTAGAATAGCTACCAATTGTTGAGTGCTACTGTGTGCCAGGTAGAGAGAGAAGTGCTTTACGTCCATTAACCCATTAAGTCCTCGTAATGACCCTGTGGAATAGACATTGAATTAGGCCCATTTTACAGAAGAGGAAACTGAGACCTGAAGAGTTTAAGTAGGTTGCCCAAGGCTGCACAGCTAGTATGAGGAAGAGCCAGTAATCAAGCCCAGTTTTTCCCAACTATTAATCCTGTGCTTGTTCCACTATACTATATTGTCTCCTTTCCTGTGTTACTACTTATTCATTGATTCAGGGAACATTTATTAAGTCCCAAGCTCTACTGTATGCCAGACACTTAGATCTTCTTAAGGGAAGGGGGAATCTTGCTTTGCTGAAATGCCTTGAAAAACATTTCTATTTTCTAACACCATTTCCCCTCTTTTCCATAACTATGATTGCCTGGTGATTTGGAGCTACCAGGGGTCATTAAATAACCATCCCTCCTCTTCTCAAATGCTTCAGCAAGTTCCCTGGGGTGAGAGTGTCTTATTTAGTCCCAGAAGATGAATGAAATCTCAAGCAATGGTTTTATAAACTCTATTATACCCAACTCCCAAAGGTTTTCTTTTTGCTTTCAGTACTTGAAATGCTCCCCCCAAAATGTTTCCCTTCTATCAGATGAGTCAGGGCCATATGAATACAACCTTTCCTTTCAAGAATGTTCTTTCAAACATGCCAAATATACTTAATGCTAGTAAAAGGGGCTTTCAAGTGTCATATAAGGAGTCCAGAAGCACAAATTCCCCATCTTGGGCTTGGAGACTCAGAAAGAGGTGGAAAGGGATCGGGTTAAACCCAGGGCTGAACAGATCATTCCTTGATACCTCTGTTAAGGTTCTTGTCCTATAACTGTTGTTGTTATTCTTTTGTTCCTTCAGCAAACATTGTAGAATGCCAACTATGTGGCAGGAAAGGTGTGAGGCTAGTGCTATCCAAAAGAAATATAATGAGAACTACATATATGCCATTGTAAATGTTCAAGTAGTCATATTAAAAAGGTAAAAAGAAACAGGTGAAATAAATTTTAATAATGTATTTTATTTAACCCAATATATCAATGTTAACATTTCAACATGTAATCAATTTAAAAACTTATTAATGTGATATTTTACATCTTTTCTTTCATATTAAGTCTTTGAAATCTGGTGTATATACTGAATTTACAAACACATCTCAGTTTGGACTAGTAACATTTAAGTGCTCAATAGTCACATATGGCTAGTGGGTAGCTACTATACTGGACAGCACAGTTTTAGGCCTTGCTCTCATGGATACTGAAATGTATTAATACCTTTCTGTGAAGTGATGAGGAAAGACACATCAGCTGGAACGAGTCTGATAATTTGCTTAGCAGAAATCTGTTCTTTCAATTATTACCTACATGGGCTGCAAATCAGGAGGTTGAAACCCCATGTAACATTAGCAATCTTTTAAGCTCCTTCAAAGTCTCTTCCACTGCTTCTGGGAGAGTAATTCTCTTAAATCAGGACATCATTTTGATTATGCAAACATTTTCCAAGGCAGGGAGGTCACAGACTTCTGCAAGGTGGCCATGAACGGAGGCAGGAAGCTATTTAAGGTAGGGACTTCAGAGTCATCAGAGAAAAGGCACTTGCCACTCAAGTCCTTCAAGTGATTGAGGGAAAAGACCAACAAAGAACTAATTACTTGCCTGAGAATTCTCTCTTTTCTCCATCTACCCTTCCATTGCTCAATCTCTTCTCCTAGGACATTCCATCCCTCAGAGGCTCCCTCTGTTTCCTCTATGCTCTGGAGGGATGTGTAACTGTATGTGTGAGTGTATGAAGTCACACAGTGACTATGTGAGGGTGTATGACTGTGTGGGGCCATGTGTGCTATCGGGGTTCAGCTTTGTAAGTAATGGATAGCTAGATGAGTTCACAGCCCCAAAAGTATATCTAGAAATAAGCAAGGGAAAAAAAATTCTTCCTAGTTTGTGTCCTCTAAGGAAACAGAAGTAAATGGAGCCTGAATTTGGACCCTGAGCTCACCTAACAATTTCCAATGACAGACTGTCCCTGTAGTTGCAGGGGCTATCACAGAGGAAGATTCAAAACTGAAATTGTGTTCTCCTTTGGAAGACAATATTTTAAATCTATTTTCTCACATAAAGGACTACTAGAGTTGCCTTAGGTCTTCCTTGATTTGAGATTTAGAAATGGGTTTTTTAAGAGGGCCCTTGGAAAAGGCAGGTTTCTTTTTTTTTCTCTAAGTAGGCTTCATGCCCAGCGCGGAGCCCAACACAGGGCTGGAACTCACAACCGTGAGATCAAGACCTGAGCCAGAATAGAGTCAGATGCTCAACCCACTGAGCCACGTAGGTGCCTCAGCAAGTTTCTTTCTTTTTTTTTATATAATTTTTTTTTAGATTTTATTTATTTATTTGACAGAGATAGAGACAGCCAGCGAGAGAGGGAACACAAGCAGGGGGAGTGGGAGAGGAAGAAGCAGGCTCCCAGCGGAAGAGCCTGATGTGGGGCTCGATCCCAGAACTCCGGGATCACGCCCTGAGCCGAAGGCAGACGCTTAACGACTGAGCCACCCAGGCACCTCTCTTTTTTTTTTTTTAAACCTTTTGAGGTAGAAAGGAAAGGAATGATGGGAAACAGTACTTTTTAGGAGGGATTCTTTGCAGCAGCCCTTAAGCTACATTAGGCATTCTCTCAGACTGCTTGTAAAGGCATTCTGGCTAATGGGGTTAATCATCTGAAAAGTAAGACATTCGTAGAATGACCATTCTTGCTGTCCTAAAACAGACACAATCACAGACTGTTGTCTGCTTTCCCCAGGGAAAAGATGTGGCTCTAAGCCAGCACATCAAAATAGAAGAGAAAAGGCACATTCCTTAGGATTTAGGTGTGAGTAAGACTTACCCTGTCTGCTCTATCAGAATAGGAAGTGCTTAAAGACCACATTTCCCAGAAGTTTAGTCTGCTTCTTGAAGAACCATGTGCAGCCAGCAGTGACTAAACCTGGGTTTAAAACTTGAGGGAGATCAGGACAAGGGATCCTTGTAATATTGGGCACAAAAAGCATGAAATAAAATGTTTATCCTCTGTGTTTAGTCAAGATTTACTGAACATTCTGTGTTATCTTACCAGATGTAGGGATAGTAGAGGGGAAGAGGAAGGTAACTTTCATTTACAGAGATGTGTTAAGCACTTTACATATTCTTAAGGCCATCCTGTGAGGTAGATGGCATATTCTACACTTTATAGATGAGGCGACTAAGACCCACAGAACATATATGACTTATAGTTAGTGGGGAGAGGACTCAAACCTAGATATGCCTTATTCCAAACTCCATTCTTCCCACTACCCCACACCACTGTCTTAAATCATACTGTTTAGCTATGGAGACATGACTTATATTCTCAAGAAACAATCAGAGGAAAGAAAGTACCATGTTAAGTGTAATTGAGCTCTAATAATTGAAGTAGAGACAACATATATTTGACATGATTTGGAACAGTTCTAAGGTCAGGCAGGTCAGACTTTATATTTCCCTGATGGTATTGGTTAATATCATATTGGGTAGTAGGAAAAGTGAACGGGGAGTTATAAACAATGCAGCCCAGTGTTGCTAAAGAAAATGACTATGGTAACTCTCCCTCAAACTACTGCAGAAACAAACCTGTACCAAAATCTAACAATGAATCCCAGCTTTTCTTGATAAACAGAGTGTCATTAGCTCTTTAGCTAATATTATTTTGCCACAGTGATAGACACCCTTTGGGTAAGACTAGGTCTGATTTCTACTGGTGGGTGGAGAAATACTAGTCTTCTGTTGTTCCCTCGGGAGCTATAACTAAGATTCAATGCTTGATAGTTCTAGAAGATAAAAGTTCCATTATTCTTTTGTTCTACTGTCACATCACCCTAGGAGCAACAATTTCACAGTTGATCAGAGTGGTGGAACCACATGGGTCCATCTGTATTCTCAACTATGTTTAGCATGGAGTCCATGATTTCAGTTGGAGTGACAGGATTCTATTATTGCCTCATAAGCCTTAATAAAAACAACCATCTTGTTATAAATGAATAAAGGTAAGTTTAATTATCATGCTTCCAAAAATACATCCTTCTATATATATGGTTTTTTTTAACATTTGTTGTTTTTAGGCACTAAGTTTTTTTAATAATAATTTTTTATTATGTTATGTTAGTTACCATACAATATATCCTTAGTTTTTGATGTAGTGTTCCATGATTCATTATTTGCATATAACACCCAGTGCTCCATGCAATACGTGCCCTCCTTAATACCCGTCACTGGCCTATCCCAGTCCCCTATGTTTAAATGAAAACTTGGGTGAAAATAATGAAGGCAGGTCTTAAAATTTCATCCCACTTTTACTGAGCAAGACAGCTACACTTGTGATGAACATAGCATAACATATAGAGTTGTTGAATCACTATGTCACATACCTGAAACTAATGTAACATTGTATGTCAACTATACTTCAATAAAAAAATTAAATTTTCAAAAAAGAGCCTGTTAAATATGGAATATCATATGAAATGATGTTTTAATGGCTTGGCAAGTCCTTTTTTGTTGGTGACTTGTGACCAACTTTAAGTTTTCAAGAAGCATCTCTGTTGTCCAGTATTAGTGCACTGTGGCTTTGATAACCTTCAAGAGATAGATGATGGAGGTCTGTCTTCTAACAACCAGATTTCTGGTGGCCTGGTCTGGGATCAGCAGTGGAAGGCAGGACATTGTAACAGCAATTAGTAAGTTGGCTGAAAGTCTAGTTTTAGAGAAAACCTCCCTAGAGCAAGAATACCGAGAAGTTGATTCACCACATCGTTATGCATCTATACCCTAACCAATCCATATCTGAAAAACTGTCTTCTTCAAACATACCAAGATCTTTCCCATTTTTTTGTCTTTGCATATGTCATACCCTTTGTTAGAATATGCATTCTTCAAGGTCCATTCTTTAACCTTCTTCAAGGTCCCGCTCAAATGATATATCATCTGCATACCTTTCCCTCATTCCCACCTTACCCTTTCTGTGGTCCCACAGCTTTTTGTATAGATCTCTATTCTAGCATTGCTCATATGAGGTAGTAAATTACCTATGAGGACGCCTCTCTGTTAGACTGTGACCCTTTCAAAGGTGGAAATTACATCTTATCCCTGTTATCTCCATTAGCCAGAGCAGAGACTGGCATACAACAGGCTGAACCAGGTGAATTCTAATTAAGTAATTGAATTATTTATTCAGATTCAGCTGGGGTTACATGTTTCTGGATTCTGTCATCGTTAGGCTTGATTTGGTATCATATCCTTATATATGTATTTCAGGGACCTCTTGTTTATTGAAATGATTAAACTTTTTGACCTTTTTTTGTTTGTTTCTTTGAGAAAAATACACATTTGTAGGCTTTGAGTGAATTGGTCCAATGCCCAGATTCCAAGGGAACATCACTGGCTCCCTCTTGTGAGGCAGTCTCAGAATTTCTCCTATAATTAATTTTTAAGGAGATCTGTGGACAAGTTCCTCTTAGTAGAGTTCTTCTAATAGTCTGAATGCTTTGGCTCCTAAGTGTTGTGAACCAACTAGTTCCTTCTGGAAAAACATTAAGGCCTTGACTTGACAAGGGTCAAGGAGCCATTCTGGGAATCCTGACCAGCTCAAAATCTGAACATCCTAGAGTTGAAAGGGTTCTCAGAGGTTATCTTCATAACCAAATATCACAAAGCATCTCATGCCAGTTTTTAGTTGCTGCCTTCTAGAGAGTTTTCTCTGTATTTTAGAAGATTATTCCTTTTAAAGAACTAAAATCTGCCTCCAACTGGTCCAAAGCCTAGCCTTTGGAGCCATCCATGCAAAATAGCCTGTACCTTCTTAATAGCTGACTGCCCTTTGGATTCTTAATGACACTTTTTATATTCAGGGTTTTTTGGTGGTTGTTGTTGTTGTTGTTGTTGTTGTTGTTGTTGTTTTTGTTTTTTTGTTTTACATTTATAAGCACCTTCCTAGTGCCAGGCACCCTGGCCTAATCTTCTCCAGGTCCCTCAACAGTTTCCCATATGTCAAATTTCCAGTCCTTTGAATCACTTCTTCTAGATAATTTCCATCTTGTCACTGGCTTCAAAGTTTATGTGTTACATGTTATCCTTGTTAAAATGTTTCCCATTGTTCCAGCCAGTCTGTATATTTAGGATCCCATCATATGTAGGACCTGCTATGTCTTGGGTGAGCTTGCTCTTTTAGTTCATCAGGATAAGTTCTCAGTTATGCGACTTTGGAATAGTACTTCTCATGAAACAGCATGGTGTAGTTTAATTGGAGGGCACCAGATCTGTGTTCAATTCATTCAACCTCTTTGAGACTAAAATAGTGATAAATATCCTTTCTTCATAGGATCATTGTCAGGATTCATTAGATACTGTCTATAAGGCATTAAGCACTGTGCCTGAGCACTTAGTGGGTGCATAATAGAAGTTAACTTCCCTCTCCTCTCATCTCTTTCTGCCATCCTTGCCCTGCCCACCACTGCCCTCTACTGAGAAGAGTCAGTAACTGTTTTGAACTTGAATTTCTGGTTGTAGCCAAGTAGCTCTGTTCCAATTAATTTCTTTTTAGCCCTTTAGAGAATGGCAATCTTGCATGAGATATTACACAAACTGGCAGATTGGCTCCAATTTTGTAAAGCAGTCCTTGTAAAAATATTGTGGTAAGTATCGTAGCCAATTTCTGACACAGCACATCTGAGTTAGCATTCTATATTGCATGGATAGTTATTGGTGAGAACTTTTTAGTATCATAAGATCCCAAGGTGCTAATCATGGATGCTTGTGATATAATCCAGTATGTGTTGTTCACTGTCATGAAAACAGTCAAAATCACAGCCCGAATCTGAATTCATTCACAGGTTTTCTGAATAATATGATTCGTGTGTGTGTGTGTGTGTGTGTGTGTGTGTGTGTGTGTGTGTGTTTGAGGTGGAGGAGGAAAATTTCTATGAATTGATGTTTTTAATTCCTCTGAAAGGATGATGAAGGTTTGCATAAAATCAATAAAAATACAGAGACCAAAATGGAACTCAGTGCCTCACTGATAAAAGGCCATATTACTGGAATTCTCTTCTATGAAAGGATTTTGGGATGTGGAGGGAAGTCCCTAAGCTTGGCAATCAGACATTACAGTAGAACGAACAGAGGGCAATCTTGGTGTTAGATCTAAGTTCGGATGTCATTTCTGTCGTTCACTAGTTGTATGATGTAGGACAAGTTCCCTGACCCCATGTTATCTCAGCTTTCCTTTATGTAAAATGGGAAACAATCATATCAACCTTGAAGACTTATTGTTAGTATTATAAATGAGGTTAAGAATTCTGTACTACTTAACACAGTGCTTGGCACATGGAAGGCAAGCAATAAATCATTGCTCTTGCAATCAATTCCAGTTAGTAACAGCTAAGCACTTGGAGCTACAGTATCATTTCCCATTGGAGAGTGAAAGAAGTAATATCATGTCCATGATTTGCGGATTTAATTCCTGGGTTCATGTAGAAACTGAACCACTATGGGTCCTTCAGATTCTGCTAGAAGTTTATAATCATTTTCCTGAAGGGCAATGAAAACACACTGGATTGCTTAATAGCCTTTGGTGGCATATGGACAAAGACACTGAGAACCCTGGGGAGTTCAGGTACCTATTATACTCTGGCCCACAATTTTTTACCTGCAAAAACTTGGATTTACTAACCCAAATAAGAGTGAAATGCTGCTGCCTTATTTAGATGTCTATAAATATATATTCATGAATCTGGTGAACTAGTCACCAAGGCTCCCTTTTGAGAGAAGGGAGGTGGCTACAATATTTGTTTCCTGTTGAGGAATCTTGACCTGGAGACTAAAAGAAAATCCCTAAAATATTCTGCCCACAAGAAAAGAGCAATCTGGCTGAGACGGGTTCCTTAGTGAAGGATAAACTTCATCACCAACCATCTTTGTAAATTAAAATAGGCACAAAAACTAACCTATAGTGACAGAAAGATGATCAATGTTTGCCTGAGGAAGTGAGGAAGGGAAAGGTTGGTGGCAATAAAAAGGGTAGAAATAAGATTTGGGGGTTAATATATATGTTCACTATCTTGACTGTGGCAATGGTACATACATATGTCAAATGTCGTCAAATTGTACACTTTAAATATATGCAGTTTAATGTATGTCAACAGTACTTTAATAAAGCTGTTACTTAAAACAAACTCAGTGCACATAATACCTGGAACATAGTAGATGCTTGCTAAATATGTGTTGAATTAAGATAAATAATTGTGACAGACCAATTTCTGGAACAGTTGTGAGAGGAGCTCAACAGACCCTCTCATCAATGAAATAACCATTAAACTGGCAAAAGTTATCAAAAACAACCATTTAAAATATCTGGAAATTGGTTTTAAGATCATGCAACAAATTGAAAAGCATTTATTCAAGAAAATGTATGGAATCTTGGTAAGAACAAGTTGCATCCCTGGCATTTGAGCCAGGACTTGCTTCTACTCCTCACCTAGCTTTATATTGCAGAAGATTTATTTCAGGTGGGTGCAACCCCCCCTAAAAAAAAACCCCAAAACAACAGAGGTTCTCCTTTTTACCAGCATCAGGTTGTAGGGCCATAGGTGTACTTCAGAATGGGAAGGCCGCTAGTGACTCTTATTCCACCCTCTAGTTTTGTGTCCTAGATTTATTCTGGGTGGGTATGGCCAAGTAGATTGAAGGCTCCCATCCTTTGCCACGCTCCTACTCCTAAGATGGAGTCTATATCCTAGAAATGTGCAGGAAACTGTGAGTGGTATTTAGAGAAGACTGGGGGCTCCCAATTTCTTCCTCCCAGGGCAGGGCCCAGATGTAATTGTCAGACAAGTATTTCAAGGGCTCAGAGGGCAGTGGTGCCACTCCAGAAGAAGCAGGCTGCCATATCACTCTTTCCCCATCTAGCTCCATCATAGTGGCACAGCCTATGGAGGCTTTTTTTAATAGATCAGAGCATGAAGGAACTCATGCCTAAAGGTGTTGTTGAAAACCATAGAGATCACAATAGTGAAAATTAGAAAAGTAATTAGATACTAATAGCAGACAGAAAAGAGCAGATCAGCAAGATAATCCTCAGAGAGACATAGGGAAAGAAACCATCAAGAAGAGCCCTGCTAAGATCAGACTCACCCCTAGTAGATGGGGAGGCTATACACATGCATTAGAGATGTTATTTGTGAACTGCTAAACTCTGTTTAAATGCAGGGTAGAATCAAAAACTCCCTGAACTGTGAAGGCATTCCCCAAGCCATACAAAGATACCCTGGGAAAGGGTAGAAACCTTACTAGATATAGGAGCTTAAGAAAACCCCTGTTTGATCACAGATAAATACTAACTATGCTGAACCAGAGGTGACTCCTAGAAAGCCAAACTTTAAAAATAAAACAAGGGGGAAAATGAGCATGATGTCAGAGACTGCACTGCAGAGAAACTAGACTTCAGAGAGAATTAGTCCAGGAAAGTCACTAAACAAATTGAGCAAAACAAAGCAGAACAAACAGCAACAGGACCTCTGGGTGGATAAACAGAATCCAGAGGTTCTACAATATAATTAAAATATCTAGTTTGTAACAATGATGAGCCCTGTCCAAAAAAATGTAAAAAAGACAAAGAACAAGAAAGTGTGACCATGGAAAAGAAATAAATCAGACAATAGAAATTACTTTTGAGGGAGCCCAGATGTTGTATTTGTCAGATAAGGATTTATAAGCAGTTATTATAAAGATATTCAAAGAACTAAAGGAAACCATGTTTTATGATTTAAAGAAAAGTATGATGACAATGATAAAGAATATCAAAGGAAAAGATAGAACATATTTAAAAAAGAGAACCACATGGAAATTCTGGATTTGAAAAGTATAATAACCTAAATGAAAAATTAATAAGAGAGGGTCAACAATATACTTGACATGGCAGAAGACAGAATTACTAACTGGAAGACAGATCAATAAGAAGTATACATTCTAAAAAAGAGAAAGTAAAAAGAATGAAGAAAAATAAACAGATACACATGGAGCACAATTAAGCTCACCAACATATGTATAATGGAAATGCCAGAAGGAGAGGAGAGAAAGGGACAGAAATTTTTTTCATAGAAATGATAGCTTAAAAGTTCCCAATTATGATAAAATACATTTATCTAAACATCCAAGAAGTTCAGTGAGCTCCAAGTAGGATAAACTAAACAGATCTACATGTAGAGATATAGTCAAATGATGAATGTAAAGCCAAAGAGAAAGTCTTTAAAGCAGCAAGAAAAAAATGACCCATCATAAAAAGCAACCCCAGTAAGTTTGAAAATTGTTTTTATAATAGATAAGCTTTATCTTAAAAAAGAAAGAAAGAAAGAAAGAAAGAAAGAAAGAAAGAAAGAAAGAAAGAAAACTGACTTGTCATCAGAAACCATGGGTATCATGGGACAGGAGGAAGACATATTCAAAGTGATAAAAATTAACCAATAATGCTTATACCATTCTCCAATAAAAGGAACTGGAGAAATGGCTTATCCTAGAACTGGGCAAAAAAATATGTAAGATGAGCCTGGAAAATCTTGTAGTTCCAGAAAGTAAGGGAGTGCTTCTAACAACAAAAACCAACCAACCAACCAAACAAAAAACCCACCCACAATGAAGGGGCTATGTCAAAGGGATACCATGGTCAACTGAAAGAGGTCCCAATGGCCAAAGCTAGAACAACTTAAGCATAAAACAATAATAATAAAGTAGTAATAAATTATATCCATAAGTATAAAATGAATATCCATGAGTTTATACAGGTAGAAATAAATGATTGAATAAACATATAAACAGGGAGAATAGATAACTCTTTCATGCAGAATTCCAAATAATTTATGTTGCTACTCTTCCTTCGGGTACATGGAGTATAACGTCCCACTCTTTAAGTAAGGTCTGTGCATAGTGGCTTCTTTGAAAAAGTACAGTTTGGAAAGGGGAAAAAATGAATAATTTACAGTGAGGAAAGCTGACAGACACTACCTTAGCCAGGTGATGAAGGTTAACATCAACAGTGATAAGTCATGTTGATAGTATGTCTCTTGACATGATGTGATGAAAGGGAATTTCACTTCTTGATCTTCCCCTCAAAAACCTGCAACCACAGTCTAATCATGAGAAAAACATCAAACAAATACCCACAAAGGAACATTCTGCAAAATGACTAACCAGTACTCCTCAAAACTGTCAAGGTCATTAAAACAGGGAAAGGAGTCGAAGGAAAGAAGAGCCTAAAGGGATGTACCAACTAAATGTAATGTCATATCCTGGATGGCATCCTGGGACAGAAAAGGACATTTGGTAAAAACTAAAGAAATCTGAATGGTATGGAGTTTACTTAATAATAATGCATCAATATTGGTTAATTATGTCCTATTAATGTAATATATTAATAATGGGGGACATTGTGTGGGGGTATATGGGAAATCTCTATACTCTATTTGCAATTTGTCTATAAATCTAAAACTATTTCTAAAATAAAAGTTTATTATAAAGCAATAGTACTAACATCATATTTAATGGTGAAAAGCTTTCCCACTAAGATCAGAAATGATGCAAGGATGTCCCCCCTCACCACTCATTTTCAAAATTTCACTGGATGTCCTAGATGATGCATTAAGACAATGAAAGGAATACATTTTGGGGTGAGAGAAAGAAAAAAATGTCTTTGTCTGCAAATGACATGATCTATGTAGAAAATTTGAAAGAATTGACAAAACTGGAACTAATAAATGATTATAACAAAGTTGCAGGATACAAGGTGAATATAGAAGAGTCAATTACTTTACTGAATACCAGCAATGAATAAACTGAACTTGAAATTAAAAACACAATACCATTTATGTTAGCACCTCCAAAAATGAAAAGCTTAGGTATAAATCAAACAATATATATATAAGAGCCATATGAGGAAAACTACAAAACCTCTGATGAAAGAATTCAAAGAAGAACTAAATAAATGGATAGATATTCCATGTTCACAGATTTAAAAAAAACCTCAATATTGTCAAGATGTTAATTTGTTCCTATTTAATTTATAGATTCAATGCAATCCTGATCAAAATCCCAGAAGTTATTCTGTGAATATTGACAAACTAATTTGAAAGATTATATGGAGGGACAAAAGACCCTGAAATAGCTAACACAATGTTGAGGAAGAACAAAATTGGGAGGTCTCACACAATCTGACTTTAAGACTTACTATAAAGCTACTAATCAAAAACAGTGTGGTATGGGCAAAATATTGGACTATTAGATCAATGAAACAGAATGGAGAGCCTATAAATAGATCACATGAATATGGTCAACTGATCTTTGAAAAAGGAACAAAGGCAATACAATGGAAAAAAGGTAATCTTTTAACAAATGGTATTGGAACAACTGGATAGCCATATACAAAAAAAGTAAAATGAATCTAGACCCTAAACAGACCTTACACTCTGCAAAAATTGACTCAAAATATATCATAAATCTAAATGTAAGATGTAAAGCTATAAAACTTATAAAAAATAACATAGGAGAAAACCTAGATGACTTTGGGTAAGGCAGTGAATTTTTAGATATAGAACCAAAGGCATGATTCATGAAACAGTTGATAAGCTGGACTTCATTAAAATTAAAAATTTCTGCTCTGTAAAAGACTTTGTCAAGACAATGAGAAGACAAGCCACAAACTAGGAGAAAATATTTGCAAGGATATAGCTGATAAAGGACTGTTATCCAAAATATACAAAGAATCTCAAAACTCAACAATAAGAAATCAACGCAGCTTAAAAATGGGCCAAAGATCTTGACATCTCACCAAAGAAGATATACAGATGACACAGAAGCATATGAAAAGATGCTCTACATCATATGTCATCAGGGAAATGCAAACTAAAACAACAATGAGATACCACTGCACACCTATTAGAATGACCCAAATCCAGAACACTGACAACACCAAATGTTGGCAAGGATGTGGAGCAACAGGAACTCTTTTTTATTGTTTGTGGGAATGCAAAATAGTACAGACACTTTGCAAGGCAGTTTGGCATTTTCCTACAAAAGTAAATATACTCTTAACCATATGATCCAGCAGTTGCACTCCTTGGTATCTACCCAAAAGTGTTGAAAATTTATGTCCACACAAAAGCATGCATACAGATCCTTCAGTAAGTCAATGGATAAATAAACTGTAGTACATCTAGACAATGGAATATTATTCAGAACTAAAAAGAAATGAGCTATCCATCCCTGAAAAGACATGGAGGAACCTTAAATGCATATTAATAAGTGAAAGTAGCCAATCTGAAAAGGCTACATGCTATATGATTCCAACTATATGAAAGGCAGAACTATGGACGCAGTAAAAAGATCTGTGGCTGCCAGGGGTTGGGGGAGGGTGAGGTTGGGATGAATAATCAGAGCACAGAGGACTTTTAGGGCCGTGAAAATACTCTTTGTGATACTATAATGAAGGATACATGTCATTATACATTTGTCCAACTCATAGGATTCAACACTAAGAGTGAACCCTAATGTATACTATGGACTTTGGGTGATTGTGATGTATCAATGTAGTTTCATTAGTTGTAACAAATGTACCACTCTGGGGAGATGTAAAAAATGGGGAGGCTATGAATGTGTAGGCAAGGAATATATGGGAAGTTATCATACTTTTCTGTCAGTTTTGCTGTGATCCTAAAGCTGCTCTAAAAATTAAAATATTTTTAAAAAGCAATAGCATAATATATCTATAGTATAACAATAACAGCACAAGGCAGAAAAAGGGAAAGAAGTTAGATTAGAGAAAGGAAATGACACCAGAGAGTAACTTCATGCACAGGAGGAAATGAAAAATAATGGTACATAAGAATGTTAATACAAAAATCATTGCATATATTTTCTCCTTCTTTGTCTTAGATTCTTCGAAAGATACTGGATTACAAAGCAATCATTATAATACTAAATTCTTGGATTTGTAACATTAAAAAAACTATGTTTTAATATGTAAATAAACAGGAATGCAAGGCTGGTTTAGCATTCAAAAATCAACTAATGTAGGCACCTAGCTGGCTTGGTCAGTAGAGCATGTGACACAGATAGATAGATAGATATGAAAAAAAAGCAATGGTCAGGAGAAAAGTCATGGCCCACGAATACTTAAAAAAACACCCAAAATCAACTAATGTAACACATATTATTAGTAGAAAAGAGGGCAAAAATATTATCTCAATAGATGAAGTAAAAGCATATGAAAAACATGGGAAACATTCATGATAAAAACCATCAACAGACTTTCTCCCTTTGGTCGGGAGTGCTCAGCCACCATCTCCTTCCCGCCACTGGCCTTCCTCCAGACCTTACAGCGCAAGAGCATTGCCTTTGGATAAAAGAAGCTGACTGGCCTAGAGAAATGTAAGATGTTATACTCCCTTTGGTGTTAGACGACTGAATAATATGAAGACTGAAGCCCAGCCATCTTGTATCAAGGGAGGAGTCCAAGATGGCTGAGGAGCAGGAGGCTTAAATTTCGTCTGGTCCCAGGAATTCAGCTAGATAGCTATCAGACCATTCTGAACACCTATGAACACAACTAGAGAATGAAGAAAAGAGTAGCAGAAACTCTATGAACAGAAAAGCAACCACTTTCTGCAAGGAGGAGAAAAGACGGCAGAGGAGTAGGAGACCCTTTCTCAGCTGGTCCCGACGAGCTGGATATCTACTAGACCATCCTGAAAACCCACAGCATCAGCCTGAGACACAGGAAGATACATCTGGATCTCTACAAATGAACATCTCCAGTGCTGAGTATTGAGGTACGAAGCGGGGAGCCATGAAACCACGCACAGATATAGGATGATAAACGGAAGGGGGAGGGAGCCTCTGTGCTCGGGCACTGGGAAGCAATAGTCACTTGTGCTGGGGAGCAGAACGGACTCGGGGACCGGCACCCACAAGAGATCAGACTGAGACCGTGAGCCCGGGAATGCACGTGACCAGACTGAAAACTGGAGCTCCGGAGTGCTCGCTGGAACCGGACTAAAATCGGGAGCTCGGGAGCGCACGCGTGTCCAAACTGAAAATCAGAGCTCCAGAGCGCACACTCGAACTAGACTGAAACCGAGAGCTCGGGAGTGCGCCCGCAACCAGACTGAAAATGGGCGCTCCAGAGCGCACACAAACCACACTGAAACAGGGAGCTCGGGAGCGTGCATGGGAACCGGGGGCAGCTGGCAGTGTTAGAAGCACAAAGGACAGAGACGCGCTGGCACTGGAAGTGAGGGCTGGGACACAGGCTGTGGGGCGCACATCCTGGGATGTTGCGGGGTTTTTAGCAGCACCGACAGAAACAGAGTTAAAGTGGCCAAGAGAGCTCAGTGGAGAGCAAACTGCGATCTCTGTTCTGAGACAGAGGCTAGGATATGCCCACTGCTGCTCTGACTCTCAGAGGAGGCACAGAAAACCGCCAGGGAAAGCCACCAGAGAACAAAACCCAGAAACACCAGCTCAATTGTGCCCATCCCCATCCGCCCTCACAGAGGATGGGGCAGCTCTACCCAAAAAGGGTTGCCTGAATATCAACGCGGCAGGCCCCTCGCCCAGAAGGCAGGCTGAAAAATCAGGAAGCCGACATCCCTAAGGTCCCTATAAAACAAATGCACACTGCCTGAGTCCCGGTCAATAACTTGGGCTCTGGGCATCCCCGCAACCTCTCTTCATCAGAATCACGAGGAGGAGAAATCCCCCCCCCCCGCAAAGAAAAGATAATGAGTCTGTGGCCTCTGCCACAGAACTGATGGATATGGATATAACCAAATTGTCAGAAATGGAGTTCAGAGTAACAATGGTCAAGGTGATGTGTAGGCTTGAAAAAACAATTAATGAAAATATTGAGAATATAGAATCTCTAAGGGAAGAAATGAGAGCAAGTCTGGCAGAAATTTAAAATGCTATGAATGAAATGCAATCTAAACTAGACGCTCTGACAGCCAGGGTAAATGAGGCAGAAGAACGAATTAGTGAATTGGAGGATGGGATGGTAGAAGAGAAAGTTAAAACAGAAACTTGCCTCAAAAAAATCCAATCTCAAGAATGTAGATTATGGGAGATTACTGATTCAATGAAACATTCCAATGTCAGAATCATCGGTATCCCTGAGGGGATGGAGAAAGAGAGAGGTCTAGAAGAGATATTTGAACAAATTGTAGCTGAGAACTTCCCTAATCTGGCAAAGGAAACAAGCATTCATATTCAAGAGGCAGAGAGGACCCCTCCCAAGGTCAATGAGAACAGACCTACACCATGTCATGTCATAGTGCAATTCACAAATATTAGATCCAAGGATAAAGTATTGAAAGCGGCCAGGGGGGAGAAAATCCTTACATACAGGGGAAAAATATCAGAATAACGTCAGACCTGTCTACAGAGACCTGGGAGGCCAGGAAGGGTTGGCAGGGTATTTTCAAAGCTCTATCTGAGAAGAACATGCAGCCAAGGATCCTTTATCCAGCAAGGCTGTCATTCAGAATTGATGGAAAGATAAGGTCCTTCCAGGATTGGTAGAAACTAAAACAATTCGTAACCACCAAACCAGCCCTACGGGAGATATTAAGGGGGGTTCTATAAAAGTAAAAAGGCCCCAAGAGTGATACAGAACAGAAATTTACAATCTATAGAAACAAAGACTTCACAGGCAACATGACATCATTAAAATAATATCTCTCAATAATCACTCTCAATGTGAATGGCCTAAATGCTCCCATAAAACACCACAGAGTTGCAGATTGGATAAAAAGACATGACCCATCCATTTGCTGTCTACAGGAGACTCATTTTGAACCTAAAGATACATCCAGACTGAAAGTGAAGGGATGGAAAACCATTTTTCATGCCAATGGACCTCAAAAGAAAGCTGGGGAAGCAATTCTTATATCACACAGATTAGATTTTAAACTAAAGATTGTAGTGAGAGATACAGAAGGACACTGTATTATTTTTAAAGGATGCATCAAACAAGGTATGACAATTATAAATATCTATGCCCCCAGCAGGGGAGCAGCTAGATACATAAGCCAACTCTTAACCAGAATAAAAAGACATATAGATACTAATCCGTTAATAGTAGGGGACCTCAACACTCTACTCTAAGCAATAGATAGATCACCTAAGCAGAAAATCCACAAAGAAACAAGAGCTTTGAATGACATACTGGACCAGATGGACCTCATAGATATATACAGAACACTACACCCCAGAAAAACAGAATACTCATTCTTTTCAAATGCACATGGAACTTTCTCAAAAATAGACCATATACTGGGTCACAAAACAGGTCTCAACTGATACCCAAAGACTGAGATTATTCCCTGTGTATTCTCAGACCACAATGCTTTGAAACTGGAACTCAATCACAAGGAAAAATCGGGAAGAAACTCAAACACTTGGAAACTAAGGACCATCCTGCTCAAGAGTGATTGGGTAAACCAGGAAATTAAAAATCAGTTTAAACAATTTCTGGAGACCAATGAAAATGAAAACACATCGGTCCAAAACCTGTGGGACACTGCAAAGTCGGTCCTAAGGGGAAAATACATAGCCATCCAAGCCTCACTCAAAAGAATAGAAGCATCTAAAATGCAGTTTTTATATTCTCACCTCAAGAAGCTGGAGCTGGAACAGAAGAACAGGCCTAACCCATGCACGAGAAGGCAGTTGATCAAGATTAGAGCAGAGATCAATGAAATAGAAACCAGGAGCACAGTAGAGCAGATCAACAGAACTAGAAGCTTGTTCTTTGAAAGAATAAATAAGATCGATAAGCCACTGGCCAGACTTATTCAAAAGAATAGAGAAAGGACCCAAGTTAATAAAATTATGAATGAAAGGGGAGAGATCACAACCAACACCAATGAAATTGGAAGGATTATTAGAAACTTTTATCAACAGCTTTATCCCAATAAAGTAAACAACCTGGAAGAAATGGATGCCTTCCTGGAAACCTATAAACTACCAAGACTGAAACAGGAAGAAATTGATTATTTAAACAGACCGAATAATTATGAAGAGATTGAAGCAGTGATCAAAACCTACCCAAAAACAAGAGTCCAGGGCCTGACGGATTCCCCGGGGAACTCTACCAAACATTCAAAGAAGAAATAATACCTATTCTCCTGAAGCTGTTTCAAAAAACAGAAACAGAAGGAAAACTACCAAACTCATTCTATGAGGCCAGTATTACCTTGATCCCCAAACCAGGCAAAGACCCCATCAAAAAGGAGAATTACAGACTGACTTCCCTGATGATTATGGACGCCAAAATTCTCAAAAAGATCCTAGCTAATAGGATCCAAAAGTACATTAAAAGGATTATCCATCAAGACCAAGTGGTATTCATCCATGCGATGCAAGCGTGGTTCAACATTCACAAATCCATCAGTGTGATAGATCACATTAATAAGAGAAGAGACAGAACCATATTATCTTCTCAATTGATGCAGAAAAAGCATTTGACAAAATACAACATCCTTTCCTGATTAAAACACTTCAGAGTGTAGGGATAGAGGGTACATTCCTCAATTTCATAAAAACCATCTATGAAAAGCCTACAGCAAATATGATTCTCAATGGGGAAAAGCTGAAAGCCTTTCCCTTAAGATCAGGAACACGACAAAGATACCCACTCTCACCACTATTATTCAACATAGTACTAGAAGTCCTTGCAACAGCAATCAGACAACAAAAAGGGATAAAAGGTATCCAAATCAGCAAAGAAGAAGTCAAACTCTCTCTCTTTGCAGATGACATGATACTTTATATAGAAAACCCAAAAGACTCCACCCCCAAACTACTAGACCTTATAGAACAATTCAGTAATGTTGCAGGATACAAAATCAATGCTCAGAAATCAGTTGCATTTCTATACACAAACAATGAGACTGAAGAAAGAGAAATTAGGGAATCCATTCCATTTACAATAGCACCAAAAATCATATGTTATCTCGGAATTAATTTAACCAGAGACGTAAAGGATCTATATTCTAGAAACTTCAAATCACTCTTGAAAGACATTGAGGAAGACACAAAAAGGTGGAAAAATATTCCATGCTCATGGATCGGAAGAATAAACATAGTTAAAATGTCTATGCTACCGAGAGCAATCTACACTTTCAATGCCATCCCGATCAAAATACCAATGACATTTTTCAAAGAACTGGAACAAACAGCACTTAAATTTGTGTGGAATCAGAAGAGACCCCGAATCTCCAAGGAATTGTTGAAAAGGAAAAACAAAGCTGGGGGCATCACGTTGCCGGATTTCAAGCTGTACTATAAAGCTGCGATCACAAAGCCAGCATGGTACTGGCACAAAAACAGACACATAGACCAATGGAACAGAATAGAGAACCCAGAAATGGACTCTCGGCTTGTTGGGCCACCAATCTTTGACAAAGCAGGAAAAAACATCCAGTGGAAAAAAGACAGTCTCTTCAATAAATGGTGCTGGGCAAATTGGACAGCTACATGCAATAGAATTAAACTTGACCACTCTCTCACACCATACACAAAGATAAACTCCAAATGGTTGAAAGACCTCGATGTGAGACAGGAATCCATCAAAATCCTAGAGGAGAACATAGGCAGCAACCTCTTTGACAACGGCCGCAGCAACTTTTTTTCATGACATATCTCCAAAGGCAAGAGAAACAAAAGAAAAAATGAACTTGTGGGACTTCATCAAGATAAAAACCTTCTGCACAGCCAAGGGAACAGTAAAAAAAACTAAGACGCAGCCCACGGAATGGGAGAAGATATTTGCAAATGATACTACGGATAAAAGACTGGTATCCAAGATCTACAAAGAACTTCTCAAACTCAATACACATGAAACAAATAAATCAATAAATGGGCAGAAGATATGAACAGACACTTTTCCAATGAAGACATAGAAATGGCTAACAGACACATGAAAAAATGTTCAAAATCATTAGCCATCAGGGAAATTCAAATCAAAACCACCTTGAGATACCACCTTACACCAGTTAGAATGGCAAAAATTGACAAGGCAGGAAACAACAAATGTTGGAGAGGATGTGGAGAAAGGGGATCCCTCTTACATTGTTGGTGGGAATGCAAGTTGGTACAGCCACTTTGGAAAACCATGTGGAGGTCCCTTAAATAGTTAAAAATAGCGACCCAAATGATCCAGCAATTGCACTACTGGGTATTTACCCCAAAGATACAGACATAGTGAAGAGAAGGGCCATATGTACCCCAATGTTCATAGCAGCATTGTCCACAATAGCTAAATCATGGAAGGAGCCGAGATGCCCTTCAACAGATGACTGGATTAAGAAGATGTGGTCCATTTAGACAATGGAATATTACTCAGCCATTAGGAAGAATGATTACAGAACACTTGCAGCAACATGGACGGGACTGGAGGAGATTATGTAAACGAAATAAGTCAAGCAGAGAAAGACAATTATCATATGGTTTCACTCATTTATGGAACATAAGAAATAGGAAGTTTGGTAGGAGAAGGAAGGGAAGAATGAAGGGGGGTAAACAGAAGGGGGAATGAACCATGGGAGACTATGGACTCTGAGAAACAAACAGAGGGCTTCAGGGGGGGGGGGATGGGATAGGCCGGTAATGGGTATTAAGGAGGGCACATATTGCATGGTGCACTGGGTGTTATATGCAAGTAAGGAATCGTGGAACATTGCATCAAAAACTGGGGATGTACTGTATGGTGACTAATATAACAAAATAAATATTATTTTTAAAAAACCCTCAACAAGCTAGGAGAATAAGACAATTTCTTCAAAATGATGAAGAGCATTTATTAAAAACCCACAGCTAACATGATAATAGTGCAAATCAGATTGCTTCCCCCAAATATTAAACAAGAAAAGGATGTCCATTATTACCTCTTCTATTCAACATTATACTGGAGGCTATAGCCAAAGTAAGTGAGTACGAAAAAAAAATAAATAAAAGGCATCCAGATTGGAAAAGAAGAGGTTAAACCCTATTCATAGATTACATCATCTTGTATATAGAAAACTTAAAAAAAAAAAACACCTAAAACTAGTGAGTTAAGCAACGCGACAAAATACAAGGTAAACATACAAAAGTCTATCATATCTGTATATACTAGGAATGAACAATCTAATAATAAAATTAAAACAATTCTATTCATAGAAGCATCAAAAAAATTAAAAACATGAATAAATATAACAAATAAGTACAAAACTTATACATTGAAAACTAGAAAATATTGGCCAAAAAAATAAAGAAAACCTCAGTAAATGGAAACACATCCCAATTTAATGGATAAGAAATATCAATGTTGTGGGGCGCCTGGGTGGCGCAGTTGTTAAGCGTCTGCCTTGGGCTCAGGGAGTGATCCCAGCGTTCTGGGATCGAGCCCCTCATCAGGCTTCTCCACTAGGAGCCTGCTTCTTCCTCTCCCCCTCCCCACTGCTTGTGTTCCCTCTCTCACTGGCTGTCTCTCTCTGTCAAATAAATAAATAAAATCTTTAAAAAGAAAAGAAATATCAATGTTGTTAAGATAGCTGCATTCCACAGTTTGGTTCACAGATCCAATGCAAACCATATCAAAATCCCAGCTTTTATTTTTTTTAGAAATTGAAAAGTTGATACCGAAATTCATATTAAAATTAAAAAAGACACAAAACAATGAAAATGCTCTTGATAAAGATGAAAGAGGACTTAAACTTACTCATCTCAAAACTTACTACAAAACTGTAATCAAGACATTGTGGTACCTACATAAGAACAGACATTTAGATCACTGGAATGGATTTGAGATTTTAGAAATAAACTCTTACATTTATGGTGAATTGATTTTTTGACCAGATGATGTATGAAAGAAGAAAACCATACAATTAACTCAATTGCTGCATTAAAAAGACTTGATAAAATTCAGAAAACTTTCATGAGAAAAACACTGAATAAAAGGGCATCTATGAAAAATCCACAAGTAACATCATACCTAATTGTGAAAAACTGAAAGCTTTACCCTATTCAAGAACAAGACAAAAGTGCCCACTCTTGACACTTTTATTCAACATTGTTCTAGAATTTTTAGCCAGGACAACTAGGCAAGAAAAAGAAATAGAGGTTATCCATACACAGATGACATTATTGTACGTATAGAAAATCCTAAACAATAAGAAAAAATCTATTAGACATGGTAAACAAAATTAGCAAATTTGCAGGATACATGATGAACATTTAAAATACCAATTGTATTTCTACATAAAAGCAATGAACAATCCACACATGAAATTAAGAAAATTCCATTTCCAATACTATCAAAAAGAATACTTAGGAATAAATTTAACCGAGGAAGTACAAGACTTGTACACTGAAAACTACACAATGTTGTTGAAAATAATTAAGAAAAACCTAAATAAATTGAAAGACACCCTATGTTCATGGATTGGAAGACTTAATATTGTCAAGATGGCAATACTTTGAAAGCAATCTGCAGATTCAGCACAGTTCCTATCAAAATCCCAATGGCGTCTTTTGCAGAAGTGGAAGAGCTGGATGTTCATTTCATTCATTCATATTCCTTTAATGTTAATTCTGAAATCTATATTAAATTACATGTACTCTCTTTAGCCAAAACAATCTTGAAAAAGAAAGTTGGAAGACCCATTCCTCTTAAATTCAAATTTGATACAAAGCCACAGTAATCAAGACAATGTAGTATTAGCATAAGGAAAAGCATATATAGATAAATGCAACAGAATTGAGAGTCCAGGAATAAGCCCATACATCTATGGTTTATTACCACATGATCCAGCAATTCTACCATTAGATATCTACCCAAGAAGAAATGAAAACATTATCCACACAAAAACTTGTACATGAATGTTCATAGCAGTATCATTCCTAATAGCCAAAATGTGGAAATGTCCTCAATATCCATCAGCTGGTGAATGGATAAACAAAACGTGATATCAATACAATGGCTAACTATTAGGCAATAAAGCGAATTGAAGTGCTGATACATGCCACAACATGGATGAACCTTGAAAACATTATGCTAAGGGAAAGAAACCAGACATAAAAGACCATATGTTTTATGATTCCATTTATAAGAAAGGCAAATCTATACCAACAGAAAGTGATTAGTGGTTGCCTAGGGTTGGGAGTGGGAACACAGACTGTGTCTGAGCTCAAAGTTTCTTTGACAGTGATGGACATGTTTTAAATTTGATGTGGTGATGGTTGCACAACTCTATAAATGCACTAAAAACCATTGAATTGCACTTAAAATTGATGAACTTTATGGTATAATTGTATGGTGTGTAAATTATATCTCAATAAAGGTGTTAATTTAAAAATTATAAATAATTGTTTCCCTAAATGCTACACATTGTCACAAGACTTCATTGTACTTTGACATATATATACATACATGTATGTGTGTACCTATATGTATATGTATGTAGGAAATGATGGATAGGGAACAAGAGAGAAAATAGAACCTATTCCCCTAGTCTTTTTTCAGTAATTGGAATTTCAAAACTGAAACTGTCTGTGAGTAGGAATCTCCTGTTCTCAGACTGGGACAGACATACACATGACCGGGTTTCTCATTTGGGCTCTATTTCAGAATTGTACAGATATATAAAGAAGGAAGCCTGGGGATTTTTTTTGTAAGACCATCCTGTTCTTTGGGAGTGTGGGCTTCCCAGGGGTGCATTGTTAGCTGCCTTTACCTGTGAAGTGCTTTTGGTACTTTTCCGGGCTTCAGTTTTCCTTGGTCAATAGGGAAAGCCCACAACTTGGTTGTGCTGGCACTATGGCAGCTGCTAATGACCAGAGCAAAGTCAATCTGAGTGCTGACTGCAGAGGAGCCAAGAGCTGGCGCTGGCCAGTGTGCCAGGGGCCACTTCTCTTAGGTAGGCTTTTGCCTGACTTCTATACACGTCCTAGCTGAAGCCCTGCCCCCCAATAGCCACATTCCCTAGCCTTCCCAGGAACATTGCTGTGGGCCCCCACACTGGATTTCCCTCCCTCCTCTGGACTTTTACAGAAACATCTTTTCTGCATTGCTGCAAACCTTCATTTTCTCTTCCCCTCTGCTATTACTTAACTCAAGGACAGAGGAAATAGCTGCAGTCCAGAAACACACTTAATACAAAAAAAAAAAAAAGAAGAAGAAGAAAAAGAAAAAGAAAGAAAAAGAGGAAGCCCCAAACCCATCCCAAAGCTTTAAGAAAACAATCCTGTAGGATTTGGCTTTGAATTGCCATGCAATGTGGGGAATGTGAAACATGTGCTATTAGGGCCCTTTCTGCTTGGAGCCTACCTGACTTCTCTCCACCCTCCTCAGCCAGCTGGGCTAGGCTAGGCCCGGGGGAGCTACAAAGCCGCTAGCTTAGAAGATGGAGACAAATGGGGAGGCCCCAAAGGACAAAGCAAGACTTGTTACTAGTCTTGGAGCCGGAGCAACACAGGCAGTGTTGAAGGGCTGTGGGGGTAGATGGTGCAAAGCCTGGAATCTCAGCTTTGAAGTTAAACTGAAGCTGACTTGCAATGACTGCTCTGGAGGCAGCATTTTCTTAGCTGGGCCTCCATTTGCTTCACCACCCTGACCCTGGCTTTCTCTATTGCCATACTTTTCCAACTCAGTCTCCCTGCAGCCAGGAGTGCATTTTCTGAACTGTCTGCCCACATGGCTGCCACGGTGCTCTTTCCAAAACAGAGATCAGATCTCTGCACCCTTCTAGTCTCTCATCTCCTTCAGGAGAAAACCCACAATTCTTAATATGATACATGAGACCCTGTATAAACTGGTCTCATGTTCCATCACCTGTCTTCATCCTCAGGTAACCGCTCCAAACTATTGACCATTTTCCTGAACTGCTTTTTTCTTGCCTGCATCAGCTCCTTTGCATCTTCTGTTCCTTCAGCCAGTAGTGAATAACCCTTTCCTCTTTTTCTCCGTTAAGATATGTCCCATTCATCATTTAAGAACAAGTGCTTCTGTGAAACCTTAGGCTTACTGGGGAGGGTTTTCATGACTTAGGCTGCTTACTTCTTGTTGCCAGAGCTCAATGAATAAATGACCTAAGCTCTCTCTGAGCTTCAGTTTCCTCATCTGTAAAATGGGAATATGATTCCCAACAGGGAGGAGGTCATGTTGATAAGTGCCAAGCACAGTGCCTGGTACATGTTAGGAACTCAGGTAATGTTGCATGTTGTAAAAGAAATAGAAAAATGATTCCTTTATCCCTAGTTGGGACTCTAAGGAGGTTTTCTCACCAGGAAATCCAGTGAGTGGTGTTCTCTGGGACCTGCTTTACATAGTTGTGTTCTTGGGGTTCACCTGCCTTTGGCCACACCCATGTCTAAAGGGTGTTTGCAAGTATCCTGCCTTCCTGGGAGCAGCTATCAGCTGCCTTCCCATTCATATTCCTTAGAAATCTGTAGAGGCAGGTATAAGGGAGGAGGGATGAAATTTTAGCAACTCTTTCTTCTCTTCCTCATGCCCTAGTCTTGCCCCCAAGCCTCAAAGAGATTGTCTAGCAAGTCACTCCCATGTTGGCCTTGTTCTTGCCTACAACCTGCTCCCTAGTCTTTTTTTCCAGCAATTAGGATTTCAGAAATGAAAATGTCCATGAGTAGGAATCTACTATTCTCAGATTGGGATGGACATGCACATGAGCTGGTTTCTCATCTGGACTCTATTTCAGAAATGTACACAAGATGTCAAAAATATACCACTTGGAACCAGAACAGTATTTATTTTTTAAAAATTAGAGGAAAAATTTCCTTGCTTCAGTTTCTACTGGAATGTAAAATAACTATATGCTGATGCTGCACTTTGACAGCATTGATTTAGTTACCTTCAGGGTCACTGGATGAGTTGTGTGTGGACACACGCACGCATGCGTACACACACACACACACACACACACACACACATCGAGAGCGCTTTCTTGTGAGCTGGGAATTTCAGGCATTCTGATGCCAGAGTAAGGCTTTATTGGATCAAATCGTCCATTAACAACACTTTACTAAGTGTTCCCTTGTGTGCCAAGTGTTGCGCTAGGCAGAAAGAAGAAAAGAAGCCAGGGAAGCAGAAGTCACAGACGGAGTAATCAGAACACAACAGTAGAGAATAAAGAAAGCACTAAGGCAATAATACAGACTAAATATTAAAGGAGAAGGGGTTGAGGTTACTGAACTGGAGTCCCAGGGCACATTTCCTGGAGGGGATGCTGAGACTAGAGCAAGGCTTTGAAGGACAGGATTGGAGTCATCTGCAGTATCCTCTTAGAAATGTCCATTAGAATGGATTGAATGAGGGGTGCTTGGCTGGCTTAGTCAATGGACATGCAACTCTTGATCTCAGGGCTGTGAATTCGAGCTCCACGTCGGGTGTAGAGATTATTTAAAACTAAAATCTTTTTTTAAAAAGAATGGATTAAATGAGTATTCATTTGCAGGAGGTGGAAATAAGAATGATCTGGAATTATTCTGAAGGAGGCCATATGGAAGGTTGAGGGGAACATGAGACTAAGAGGCAGAAGGCATCTTAGTTCTAGTGCCATCACTAATTGTGAGTGACATTGGGCAAGTCCTTCTCTCTGAACCTCAGTTTCCCCAGCCATACATTGTTAACTAAATAATACCAATCTTACCCACCTCCTAGAACCATTGTTAAGAAAACAAATGAGATAATTGTGTGACTGATTGGAAAAGTAGGGAGGATTATCCACAACATAGGTTGGTATATGAAGGCAGGTGTTTATACTATAGCCACTCTCCTGCAGCTGGGAATAGGATGACCTCAGTATTTGAATGAATTTTTCTTGGCAAGACTCTTGCCTGCCATAATTATAGCCTGCCAGCCACTAGTTCAGTGTGCATACTTAAACAGGATCGGTCACACAAGTACACACCTGTGTGTGTGTGTGTGTGTAAGCTTGCATTGGGCTAGGATAGTGGAGCCGTGACAGCAAGAAGACTGGAGAACCATTAGGAACAAAGGTGATATGTAGAGATGGGGATTTGTGCAAGCATCTTTGGGCCTTTTATAGAAATAACATGCCCTGTTGCAACTGCATTAAGCTGCCTTATCTATCTATCTATCTGTATCGCAAAGCTTTTCTACTTATCTCCCTGACTTCATGCTACTCCAATCCAGTCCATCCATCACACTGCTGCTAACATGTTCTTTCCAACACACATGGGATTCCTGGGCTCCTGGATGCCAAGGGTAACATTCATGCTCGTTCACATGTCATTGAAGCAGCCACACATCTTGTTAAAATTGTGGAATACTTTGATACCAGCTGTTCCTCTGAGTCCCCTTGAGACCCCTTCTGCTGCCCTGTTCCCCACTTCTGGACCTCTTTTTGACTTCCTCAGGACCCAGAAACTAAAGTGATAGTGCCCAGCACAGCAGGGAGCCTGGAGGGCACTATTCCATGGGTTGACCTGCATCCATTCTGCTTGTTCGGTGCTCCTGCTGTTTGGGTTTTTAAATATTTTGAGAATTACCTCTGCATTCATTATTCATCTCATCCCAGCTCACCATTCTGGCCCCATCTTTAACAAGTTCTCCCCACAGATGTCAACAACACTGAAATTTTCATATTCCATGTCTGAATTTATACTCCTGTCTCTCTCACCATACTGGAAACTCCTTGAGGGCACAGAGAGTGCCTCTCTTATCAATGTAGTCCCAAAGCCCAGCTCAGGACCCAACACAAAAGTGAACACTCGATGTTTGTCTCTTAACACAGAGAATGCTAGTAGATGGGACCATTCTGTTTGTAAACTTATAAACTACTCCAGGGTCCATACCTGAAGCTTGTGCAAGGCACTTTCCTGGTCTTAATACATACCTCATGAATACTAGTCACATTTCCAGTATCCTTGAAAGAGAGAGAAAGTACTATTTCCATTCTATTACTGGGGAGATGGAAGTATTTCAGGAGTGTCTCAACCACACAATGAATGCTTAATAGAACTGAGACATAAAGTCATGTCTCTGGAACTTTTCCTTACCCACAGTGCTATAAAACCCTTTGGGATTTGGGGGTGAAAAGTGTTGCCCTAATGTGAGTAATTGTAGATAGCTGCCTTCTGGGGAGTTGTTGGCTTACGGTCTCTCTAAGGGGACCTGAGGACTATCTGTTGGAAGTGATGTAAATATTCTTGCCCCTTCTCCTCCAGCACTGCCAGGAGAGACACTGGCTTGTGGAGCTCAGGTGGAGAATATACATTACATCTCTCTTGATTTGGTTGCCAGCTTCTGCCTCATTAACGTGATTCATAACTGGTGGTCCCTTGAGCAACAAGCTAACTTTTGTTTCAGGAACCTCTCTGACAACCTATCTTTCCTATCCCCATGAGAAGAGTCAACTATAGCCAGCCAAGTTGTGAGTTCTGTCAAGAAGGCCAGACTTGGAGAATGGCTGAGCCCTATCTTCAAAGAACTCAGTCTTCCTTGGGAAACAGGCCTCATACATCGGGCATGACTTAGGCTGCAAGTAACTGAAAATCTGACTCTAACTAGAAATTATCTCACATGAAAGGAAGTCTAGGGAGAGGTTGGTAGGTTCAGCTTCTCATGACTGTCAGCAGGTACTAGGATAAATAGTTACCTTGTTCTCATCTAGCAGGAGGAGAAAAATCTAATAACTAGTAAATCCAGGAAACCACATTGGTGTCAAATATGCCCACTTCTGTCTCTCTAGATAATAGAGAAACATGAGCACTGGAGAACAATAGGGTAGGTTCAGAGTACCCACCTAGTTCATATTAACAGTGTGGCCTTATACAACTCAATTAACTGCTCTGAGCCAGTTCCCTCATGTGTCAGATGACAATCGTTATAGTATCTGACTTGCTGCCTAACAGGCTTGCAGTGGGGATCACATGACTTAATGTGAAAGCATTTGGTAAGCCATATAAAGTGCCATCTGAGACCTTTTTAAATTACTATCATAAGAGAAGATGTACATGGAACACCTACCGTATACAAGGCACTATTAGATTACAAGCTTAAAATCAAACCTAGCTAATAACCTGAAGTTCCTCCTCTTGCATTGTGGGTGGGAATGCAAACTGGTGCAGCCACTGCGGAAAACAGTATGAAGATTCCTCAAAAGGTTAAAAATAGAACTATCCTATGATCCAGCAATTGTACTACTGACATTTACCCACAAAACACAAAAACACCAATTCAAAGGGATGTGTACTATGTTTATAGCAGCATTATTTACAATAGCCAAGATATGGAAGCAGCCCAAGTGTCCATTGATAGATGAATGAATAAGGAAGATGTAGTGTGTGCATGTGTGTGTGTGTGTGTGTGTGTAGAATAGAATAGAATAGAATAGAATAGAATAGAATAGAATATTATCCAGCCATTAAAAAGAAGGAAATCTTGCCATCTGGAATGATATGGATGGAGCCAGAGAGTAAAATGCTAAGTGAAAGAAGTCAATCAAAGAAAGACAAATACCATATGATTTCACTCTTAGGTAGAATTCAAGAAACAAAACAAATGAGCAAAGATAGGGGGAAAGAGGGAGAGACAAACCAAGAAACAGACTTTTAACCATGAAGAACACACTCATGGTTACCAGAGGGGAGGTGGGGGGGATGGGTGAAATGCGAGATGGGGATTGAGGAGCACACTTGTCATGATGAGCACCCAGTGATGTATGGAAGTGTTGAATCACTATCTTGTACACCTGAAACTAATATAACATTGTAAACTAACTGGAATTAAAATAAAAACTAAAAAAAAATAACCTCAAGTTCCCCTAAACAGTTCAACAAACATCTACTAAGCACCCATGGGTGCTGGAGGCACAGATATGAGAAAAGACCTAGTCTCTGCCCTCAGGGAGCCACCAGGAGAGCAGGAGACAGGCCCATGAACAGACAGCTTCAATACAATGTGGTAAGTGCATGGAACAGTAGAGGTGTGTGCAGAGTACTTTGGGAGCACACAGGAGTTACTGACCTATCCAGGCTACATAGGGATGTAGGTAGGGATGGAGTGGTGTCAGGACCTTATAAAGCAATAAGAAGATAAGAAATGTACCATATAACATAGGTACATGTATAGCAGAACCTCCAAACAGCCTTCTTACTTTGTACTTTAGGAGAAAACTAAGGAGTAGAGCCTGTAGAAAACAATGAGTAAACAATGGGGTGAGGAATTCTTTTCTCCCTCCTCTCCATATGTTGTGGTTAACCCACACATACTCCCCAGAGCTTCCAGTCCATATCTACAGTCTGAAATCTGAGCATCTCCATGCATAATAGGGTTTCAAATTGTCATTGAACACTGACCCTCACGGGCAGAACAGTACCTTCATGATCTTTCATAGCATATCCTCTGGCAACTGCAGAAGATTAAGCCCCTGATAACGGGTTGGGGCATGTGGATCAACTTTTGCAGAAAAGATTGTTTAGGACCATAGAGTCTCACATATCCTATGATTAAAAATTACAATCCCCTATCATACACTGCCATCTGACCATATTTTAAAATGATGTTTATGAAGGGTTTATGCATATTTTTAAAATAACAAAATATACTTTAATATAAAGCAACCTTTTAGTTTCTTCAAGTGCTGTTTTCCTTGACCTCAACAGTTCCCTGAACTGTGTAATCCCTGCTGGCGGCGCTGTGACGATGGGGTATATAAAGTCTGTAGAATCTATTCCTTGAACCAAACCTCAGGGTTGGATGTTGAGTCCCAGTGACAGTGCCTTGCCCAAGGTCATACTGCAACTAAGCAGCAGAACTAGGATTTGAACTAGTGCGTAGCACGTAATAGAGTCTCAGCTCATGTATATTGTTTGTGGAATAAATTAATGAAAGGTCTTTCTGATCACTCTTCTGTGGAGATCTTTGCTGCCCATGGCTGCCTCTTAAAATGTCTTAATTAGAGTCTGATTGGATTCAACCACTAAGAAGTCTGCTGCACTTCTGGTGCACGGTTTCCTGTGCTATGAAGAGCATTGCTGTTCAGCGAGCTCATAAAGCACCCTCCCGGACAGCATCTCAGGCCCAAATTTCTGCTCTTTGGCAGACTCTGTGCTTTATTACCTCCAGAGGTACCTAGCCACCTGCCTGTTCTCAGGTTGCATCTCCGGGCCCAAAGTTTGACGGCGCTTTCCTGGGGGACCCAGCCAACCTCCCTGTTGCCCCACACCAGCTCGGGGACTCACAAAAGCCAGAGGCAACCACTTACATGGGTCTGGCCTTGGAGAATGGAATGTTTCCCCTCTCACACACCAATTAGTGAATGATGGGATCTGCATTAAGTGGAAGAGTGCTGAGAGAATCCTTTCAGAAAATAATTGGAAACCAAGAAGGGGTGTGCATGTTCTCCAAATGGCAGGTCTCCTTTTCTTCTGAGACTCATCCAGGAGTTGGAAAAGATGCCAGAGCTGTGGGAGATGATGAGCTATCAAACATTTTGACCACGGGTTCAAGTGGGTGTGGCACAACTACCTTCGACAACATCCCAACTTCACTACTTTAATTAAATTTTGCTTTATACTCCCTTCAAAAGAAAAAGTTGCTTTCCAGCTTTTTTGTTTATTTGTTAGCAAAAGGGAGTTTACAAACCAAAACATGGTTGAATGTCAGGCAAATCAGTTAAAAACATTTGAGTCCCATACAAACACCATAATCTAAGGTCTTGGCCCAAGCTGCAAACAATTTCCAAGAAACAAAAAGTGCTCAGCAATTAAGTTGAAGTTGCCATGAAAGGATTTCCAAGGTTGAGACCCTGTGGGTCTCAAGGGAGTGAGGAACAAGACGCACTTCATTGCGAGCTCCCTACTCAATATAGCTCTCATTAAGAGCTCAGCAATTCAAATGTAATTCCAACAATTAACCACTCTGAGGAAGGGGTTACTTTTCTCCCCATTTAACAGATAAGCAAGTTTCAGAACCGTGGAGTGACTTGCCCAAGGTTAATACCACTAAATGGTGGAGCCAGGATTTGAACTAGTGCCTAACACATAGAGTGTCGGCTCATGTATATTGTTTGTGGAATGAATAAATTAATGAGAGGTCTTTCTGACAATTAAATCCAGTAGCATTTTTCTTGCCTATTTGTGTTTCTGATATTTTATAACATCATTTAGATTTTACTAACATTTTACCGTATTTGCTTTATCACATTATCCATTTATTGATTCCCTCTGTCTCTCCATCAATCCCTACTGTTTTCTGATACATTTCAAAGTAAATTGACATCAGTACAGGTCCCTATAAATATTCCAGCATGCATACCGCTAATGTTTGTTTACAGTTCTCTTTTCTTTGGAGGTAAACTTCACATACAACGAACTTTACAAATCTTCAGTGTATCTTTGGGTGAGTTCTGACACACCCTGCACCTGTATATCCCAAGCCCCTATCAATGTGGAAAACATCACTATCAACCCAGAAATTTCTTTCATGTATGTTGTTCTTTTTTTTTTTTTTTTTAAGATTTTATTTATTTATGCGACAGAGAGACAGCCAGCGAGAGAGGGAACACAAGCAGGGGGAGTGGGAGAGGAAGAAGCAGGCTCCTAGTGGAGAAGCCTGATGTGGGTCTCGATCCCAGAATGCCGGGATCATGCCCTGAGCTGAAGGCAGACGCTTAACGACTGCGCCACCCAGGCACCCCTCACGTATGTTGTTCTTAAGTGCTGTGCCACTTCCCTAACTGAATCAGCAGCTCTTTTGGCAGCTGGAAGTCAATGATTCTAACTGGGAAGCTGTGTTGAGATAGCTTTTCCTTCATTGACTGGTACTCTGGGGAAGAACCAGGTGTCATTTAACAAGATCTGGTCCTTAGGGCCCTTCACTTTGATAAATTTCATCTGGAAGCATTTCTTCTCCTTCAAGCGAACATTTGTGAAGGGTTGCCTGTTGATTACAGCAATTAACTTTATCAGTTTAAACTGAGGTGAAACAATGAATTTATTTTATTTTATTGTAATTTAATGTCAGTAAATGCATAAATGCTAGCATTAATGGCTGCTCTTTTCTGCAGGGACTCTTTCATCTGTGTTTGCTTAAAAATAAAAATAATGCTGCTAAACATGAAATGTTCCCGGCTTGGTCCTCAAAGTGAGCTCCAATCAGTTCATTGAAACCCAGATCATGGCTAAGAGCTAAAATATACACGGAACATTCAAAGGAGTGTGTGTGCCTGAGTAGGATATAGATAACCCAAAGGGCCTTCAGCCTATTTGAAAAAGGCGTATTAGACCAGATAAGCTGTGTTACTTCCTGGAAACCCAGGCTTCGAGTAATTTGATATGTAGTAAGAATCTGGCTACTTCATGATTCGGGAAATGTGAGAGGCATTATTAGTTGAATTAGCAGAGATACTGATGGGCCTACCAAACATACCTGTGGTGTTGGTCCTCTTGGTTAATGGTGCCGCTGCTAGTTGGCAGTGTGAGCATTGCCACTAGGACTTCTTACCTAGGGAATTTCACAATTTAAAGTTTATCACAGGGGCGCCTGGGTGGCTCAGTCGGTTAATCATCTGTCTTCGGCTCAAGTCATGATCCCGGGGTCCTGGGATCAAGCCCTGCGTCGGGCTCCCTGCTCAGCGGAGAGCCTGCTTTTTCCTCTCCTCCCCACTCCTGCTCTCTCTTGCTATTTCTCTCTCTCACTCTCAAATAAATAAATAAATCTTAAAAAAAATAAAGCTTATCACAATCACCCCCAGTGGATTAAAACACAGATTGCTGGGACCCACCTCCAGAGTTTGTGACTCATTAGACCTAGAGTGGGTCCTGGAAATTTGCATTTCTAACAAGCGCCCTGGAGATGCTGCTGGTTCAGGGACCACACTTTTGAGAGCCACTACTTGAACGAATGAATGAATGAATAGGATCCTTTGCCCAAGACCATGTTGCTTCCCCTCTATAACCCCAAGGCATTATTTATAGTTGAGTGAATGAGAATACTCACACCCTGTGTAGCATGTGCCTGTTCCTGTTCAGTCTGAGTTGGGGGATACTAGGGAGGATATATACACTACCTCTTTCTCCAACCTGCACAACAAGAATTTGTGCTGGGCTTATTAGGACCCTGGCTTTTTCACAGTTCTAACTGATCTTGCCACAGACGAGGAAAGAGCCCAGGCCCCAAACCACATGACACAGTTCTAATTAACTCCCTCCTGTGTCAGGACCCTTAGAAAGAGATAATATGTAGCTATGGAGACCATACGTCCCATATTTCCTGGGACAGCTCTGATTTCACATATTCTGTCCTTTTGTCCCCATAAATATAATTGTCAGACCATGTCGTGCTTTTGGGTTCAGAAAATATTGTTCCCATATGCATGGCCCTAGGGAGCCAAACACTAGTCTTCACTTTCTTTCTTGAGATTGTGGGGAACAGGGCAAAAGCTTGGCTCTTGGAAAGGGCTAGAGAATTGGGGTAAATCTAAACAGTTGAGATGAGCAACAAGCTGCTTGTTCCTTTTCTTCTTCTTCTTCTTTTTAAGCCTCAGTGATCCCAGTTATAGATCCTTAAACATTACAAATACGAGATTCTGAGAAGGACTGAATTGGACCTCTGGCTGCCTCTCTTTCTTCCTCCCCCTCCCTACCCCCACTCTCACGCTCTGGAAGGACCACACAGAAATAGCCCAGACAGAAGAGCCACTGCAAAGAAGGAAATTCCACAATCTTCACTGACCAGCCACCCAGTCTAATATTTACCTACCTTCTCTGGCAGGAAGTTCTTCCTTCTTGCTAACATCAGTCTCTCACATTGCAATTTCAGCTTCTTTCCCCCTTGTTCTGCTTTCAGTCAAAATTAAGAACAGCTGGTCCTTACCCTCTATGTTCTTTATATGCATGAAAGTCCTATTAAACCATCCTTCCTGGGCCCAGGTTTAACCATCCTTGGAGCTCCTTTTTCCTTCCCGCATGTATCTGACTTGCCAACCACTTAATGATCTTTGCCATAGGGAAGCAACTTAGGCAGTTTGGGCCAACAGTGCAGCAAAGCCTAAAGCTTTATGACTTGTGCTAATGGACGTGCTAAATGTTTGGTAGAGACTATTTTTGAGCACGCAATTGTGAACAATTTAAAGTGGACTGTACATGGAACCCATTTCCTCTCCCGGCTCCCCCAACAGGGCCTCCCCTTAGCAGCTGAAATGAGTTAGCGGCAATCAGCACAGAGTAGGAATCCTGTGGTTTCTGCCCTTCCCTCCTGCTGGTTCTATGGCAGCTAGTCTCTTTAAAATGAGCTCCCTCCTTAGTAAGGCCGGTAAATGTGACTTTAGAATCAGCTGGACACGGAGGCTAGGAATCACCTTAGCTGAAAAGCAGGAGGCGCTAGTGCTGAAGTTCCCAGTGAAGTTTAGGAGGGGATGGGGAGGGCGACAGGGGTGAATAGGGATCCACGAGAGGAACTGGACCCAGAATGTTTGCCATCTACAGGATGATTGCACCTCGGAGTTGTACATGCCAGTTTTGCAAGTTTGCAGAGGACTTGTCTGGCTTTTGTTTGTGCACTTGGCCTTTGTCCACTGTACCAACTCCGTGAAAGGGATGCCAGCGATCTGTGGCAGAATCCCAACCTCAGAGCCAGTTGGGTTCCTAAAGAGAGGAGGTCACTTGCCATGCAACGGGATTCTCTTTGGCAGGTGGATTACCTGCCTTTGGTGAGATGTATTTCTGAGCTGTTGCATAGCGTGCGACGGCTGCTATCTTACGTCATGCAGCAGCGTGGGTCTAAGACCCAAGCCAATCAGGGTGAAATAGATCTAGCTAATGACACTGCAGAGGAAAGGGATAGGGCCAACTCGTGTTTTCCTGTCCTCATCTTCTCACTGTTGGCTCCTCCTTTTTAATCAAACCGTAAAAGCTCTTCTCTTCACAAAGCCTAGTCAGGCAGTTTGTCTCAGCAAAGCTACAGGAGCAGTTAATGAATCCAGCCATAAAGGAGGAAGAGAGAGTGACAGAGAAGAAAAAAAAAGTTGGCATTTGTATGAGGGTGTCGTTGAAGGCTTCATCACAGATACGCTCAAGACATAGACAGGAACAGAAATTGTCTTGGGGTGGGGGTGGGGAGAGCAGTTTGATTGAAGCATTAGCTGCCTTGGCACTGAGCCAAGGCAAATTGCCAGAGAACCATTAAACTCTGTGTAATTCCATATAATTCACAGCAGCCACAGGTAATCTGAATCAGACCTGACAAAACTTCCCTATCACTTATTGTCCATTAGTGCCAAATGCGTACTCTACAGTTACTTAAACTTTTTTAGTCATATCATGGTGGCCATATTTTCCAAGCCCCAAATCCGGAAACCTGCCTTGACAAAGGATTTTTTTCCCCCTGACTTGTGAATTTGATTATATGAAAAGCCTCGCAAAGGGATAAACAGTAAACTATACTTAAACACTGAACAAATGTCCTTTAAGGAAGGAACTATAGTCACATGAAATTGGGTTAGGTCAAACTCTCTTTCAGACATTGGTGAGCCCCCCACCCCCTGCCGTCATACACCTTTTTAGGGGTCTGAGGGAATTGGTTAACTAAGCACTAAATCAAATTAGAATCTGGTTTAAACCCATCGTCTGGATTTGCTCTTAAAATTTTCAGGGATGGTAGACTGAAAGGGCCTGTTGTAATGTCTGTACACAGGAAGGTGGAGTAGATGTTACTTTGAATTCCCAGATGCTGGGAGCAGTTAAATCTCCCAGTGTTCATGGTCTGTTTGTGAGGGCTTGTGTGTGTTTTAAATTAACTTCCCCACGCTGAGAATGTTAAAAATGAAGGAGAATCATGTATGGATGGATACAAAGTATTGTTACCATACACCTAAATTTACTTAAAAACTTCATTCCTCCCATCGCATTAAGAGTCTAACAGTCACCTCTGGGCATTCACCGCCAACGGAAGATAGTTAGCTCAAAGCATAATTATTTTGGAATATTCTGAGCCAATAATAATAATGCTTTTTAAAAGGTTTGGAGACTCGGGGCGCCTGGGTGGCTCAGTTGATTAAGCATCAGATTCTTGATTTTGGCTCAGGTCATGATCTCATGGTGGTGAGATTGAACCCCACATCAGGCTCTGCACTGGGTGTGGAGCCTGCTTAAGATTCTCTCTCTCCCTCTCCCTCTGCCTCTCCCCCCACCCTGGTTGCTTGCACTTTCGTGCTCTCTCTCTTTAAAAAACAAAAACAAAAAACAAAAAAACAAAAATGGGGGCGTGGAGACTTAAAGACCTTCTTTAACCAGAACTCTGCATTGCTAGGTAAGGATCATGAGTAACAATATACCCAAGGAAAACAAAAATGTTTTGTCACATCCACACAGAAGAAAATATCTTAAGTCTAATAGATTCTCTATGTTGGGCAAGTCACATAACACCCATGAACCACAGCTGCATGATCAGTGAAGTGAAAATGTTTCTTGTCCAGAATCCAGCAAATGAGTAGGAGGATATCCTGAAAGTCTTTTAATTCTCCTTTCAACAAATATTTATTGAGCAACTACTGTGTGCTCAATACAAACATTTGTTTTCTAAGGTGCCAGAAGCAAAACTATAAAAAGATAGTGTGACTGTCTTTACCACTATAATGCAAGTATCCTGACAGAAAGTAAACATACACAGAAATAAATGTGATAACGTAAAATGATAACATCTATGAAGAAGATAAAATAATGTGATGGAGAATGATGGGGATCAGGGTTGGGGAAAGAGAAGAGTATGACTTTATCCTGGTGGTCAGGGAAGGCCTCTCTGAGGAGATAGCATTTGATCTGACACTTGCATGATGAAAGGAGCTACATAAGGACCTAGACAAAGAATGTTCTCAACAGAGAGAACAGCAAGTGCAAAGGTCCTAGATGAGGATGGGTTCGACCTCTCTGAAGAACAGAAAGTTCAGTATGACTGCAGTGTGTGTAGGAAATGAGGCCCAAAAGGCAGGCATGGCCAGATTGTGTAGTGCTTCTAATCTTCTGCTATTTACATTGTAGGAATCATTCCTTGGTCTCCCTGTCTGATTTAATTAGTGAACATAAGTGCCAGATGTTAATGATAGGCGTGCTTGATGTTTGCCCAGAAGAAACCCAGGACGAGGCACTGGTGGGGGTTGGGGGAGAGGCTAAGACAGACAAAACAAGCTCAGATGCCTGAGGGAGAAAGGAGTGTGGATGGAAGAGAGTGTGTACTCAGGAGAGGTGGTTAGGGGGAGAGGCAGGAAGTCTGGAGGGAGGAGGAAAGGCACCAGAGTGACCTTGGCTATGAGGAACGCTCTCAGTGCCAAGGTTTGTGGAGTC
Organism: Ursus americanus; assembly: GCF_024610735.1. NCBI lineage: Eukaryota > Metazoa > Chordata > Mammalia > Carnivora > Ursidae > Ursus > Ursus americanus. The sequence goes on from NC_142164.1 coordinate 80,550,126, forward strand.
TGCTGTCAGAAGGTGTCAACCATTACGGGAGAAGGTGCAGGGCTCTATCCTTGTGTTTAAGATTAGAGAATAGGAACAAGCAGAGACAGGAGCTAAAAATTTGCCAGAGAGGAGGGTGTGGGGGGTTGGGCAAAATGGATGAAGGGGAGTGGGAGGTACAGGCTTCCAGCTATGGAATGAATAAGTTACAGGAATAAAAGGCACAGCATAAGGAATATAGTCAGTGTTATTGTAATAGCATCATCGTATGGTGACAGATGGTAGCTACACTTCTGGTGAGCACAGCACACCATACTGAGTTGTTGAATCACCATTTTGTATACCCGGAACTAATGTAGCGGTGTGTGTCAACTGTACTCAAATAATAATTTAAAATTCAGGTTCTTTCTTTTCGTCCAGCTTCAACCTGAAAAGCAAGCCTGCTACCAGGTGAAGGGCTTTTATGCTGCTCTACCCTTATTGATTTCCCAGATCTTGAACTCAAATGCCCACCATTTCCTGATTCATTTGCTTCTCCAACTAATCCTGGCGTTGCAAAGGGAAATGCACTCTGATGTAAGAGTCCCTACCCAACACAAACACACAAACAATTGAGTGTATTTTCTCTCCTTTTTTTTTTTTTCAACGGTGGAGACACAGTTTTGCTTTGTGTTATTTGACAGATCTTGCTGAGCGGGAAAGAGATAGGTATGTGTCACTTCTCAGTCACCATGTGAACAGGACAGTAGCTTGGAACAGAACAGTGTGATGGCTTATTTGTTCCCAGATTTGCAGCACTATGTGAAAGCAGCAGTAAGTGTGCCAGTTTAATTTAAAATTGGATTTGTCCTAGGGTCAGTAAAGCATATTATTGTTATTGCCTTTGCAACATACATGTATACCTTGGTAGATTATTTCTGTGGGAATGGTTTGCTTTAATAGCAGTTATACAGAAGCATGGGAGGAAATTAAATGCCCCTCTTCCCCCTTCTTCATCAAACACTGTTCAGAGGGCTAAGTGAAGACCAAAGATTAAAACCACTGCTGAGGAAAGGAGGCCTGGGCAGAGACAAACAATGTTCTGGGAGCAGAATACAGGGGCCCAGCTGTGGAAAATAGAAAGCAAGCTCCTTTTCCCTTTGTCCACATCTGGTAGAGGGCACACAGGTGCCCAGTAAGGTGGGCAAGGGGTTTCCAGACAGTAGAGCAGGCTGAATGGTTTCCAGAGGCAGCTTTTTGTCCCATTCCTGAAGGGTGTTAGTCCTTTGGTCTTTTTCCAGTCAGAAATGACTAATGTTGGGTATGTGTACTCTTTAGAAACTGTCTTTAGCTTTTTGCATAATGGGTTATAAATAAATGGCTTCAGGGAACTAGCAATGAGTTATTGAGTGAACCTGGCTTTGGGATGGTTCAGATTCCGGATAGTTAATCACATCCTCTTGGGCTGAAAGGCTGTATCTAACTTATTCACATTCAGCTGTAAAGTGAAAAAGATGCTTTGGATCAACTTGAATAGTTTTAACGTCAACAATGGGTTGATGCTGGAGAAATAAAGATTATGTTAATCCAAGTAGAATGATTTCCATCTCTCTCTAGTAATCTGGTGGAATTTAATGCCCATTTTTCTTTTAATTGGGGCATTTCTTACATGCATTCGATGCACAGTTCATAAATGCCAATAAGTTCGAATATCCTATTTCCAGCAGTTTTATATTAGGTGGTATGAAAAAGACTCTTGGTCTTTCCAGCCATGTAGCTCACACACTAGATTTGCATGCCATGCTGTCTTAATGCTGGGGGGCATCCTATGGGCTTTCTGGTTTGTCTTAAGACTGCTTTAACCCTATACGAGGAAACTTACATCATGGTTGTATATAGTGAATCCCATCGCTGGCAACTGCTTTCAAAAGTCAGGAACAAAGTCTTTAACATACTACCATAACCTTTCCTCTACCTTCTTGCACCCAGTCCTCCCTGAACTCTCTATTACGTCAGCTTTGCAAGGTTCTTTGCTCACTTGTACCACTGAAATTCATAGTTTAGTAGACAGCCAGCCAAGAAGCATAGGCAATCCAATAGGAGGCAATAATGGTTGATGCCAGGAGAAGACGTAATTGCTGGTGTGGTCGTGGGCTGATCAGAAGTTCTGCTTCTCAGAGTGGGTATTAGGAACTCTGAGGACCACAAGAAAGAGGCATATCTGGGATAAACAGGCAGAGCAGAAGTAGATGGCTCCAAGATTAGATAAGGGGTTGATTCCATTTTTACAATATGTCAAGATAGAAATTAGTTGGTGATTAAAAAAAAAACTCTTCACCTTTACCAGTTAGCAGATAAAAAGAATGAAGTGTTTGTCTTCATTTTCATTTCCTCCTGAAATCATTCACCTGATGAACACTGTCTCAAAGCAGAGAGGAACAATGGGGGCACTCAAATTATAGCCCTATTGCGCAGGATTACCCTTTAAAGTGAAATGCTCTGCCTTGATTAAAGCGATGAGTATGTGAAAACTGGTTGTGCCTGGTTGAGTATGTGCCTGGTTGCTGGTCTCTACCTTAGAAATATAATCTGTAATCTAGTGGTCTTAATTTTGAAATTCTTAAGTTAAGGAATAATACACACACACAGTAAAATAAAAAAATTTTGATGAATTTTTAGATATGTATAGTTCCAGGTAATCAGCACCCAGATCAATATGTAAAACATTTCCAGCACTGCTAAAAATAATGCTCATGTGCCTTTACATTCAGTACACCCACTCTAGAGATAAGCAATATTCTGAGTTTTATCAACAGAGATTAGCTTTGCCTGTTCTTGACCTACATGTGAATGGAATCACACAGTATGTATTGTAGTCTGTTCTCTTTCACTCAGCTTAATATTTTTGAGATTCATCCAATTTCTTGCATATATCAATACCTTGTTATTTTTAATTGCTGTGTAGTATGCCATTTTGTGCATGTGTCTTTTTTTTTGTTTTTATTCTAATTCCAGTTAACATACAGTGTTATATTCATTTCAGGTGTACAATATAGTAATTCAACAGTCCCATACATCACCCTCGGCTCATCAATACAGGTGTGTCCTTAATCCTCATCACCTATTTCACCCATCTGTCCATCTCCCTCCCCTCTGGTAACATCACTTTGTTTTCTATAATTAAGGGTCTGTTTCTTGATTAGTTTCTCTCTCACCTTTGTTTTTCCCTTTGCTTTTGTTTCTTAAATTCCACATATGAGTGAAATCAGATGGTATTTGTCTGATTTATTTCACTTAGCATTATACTCTCTAGCTCCAACCATGTCATTGCAAGTAGCAAGATTTCATTCTTTTTCATGGCTGAGTAATGAATATTCATATATATATCACTTTTTCTTTATCCATTCATCATTCGATGGACACTTGGGCTACTTCCATATCTTGGCTATTGTAAATAACGCAGCTATAGACATAGAGGGGCACATATAGCTCTGAATTAGTGTTCTTGTTCTTTGGGTAAATACTCAATAGTGCAATTGCTGGATCATAAAGTAGTTCTAATTTTAAGGTTTTGAGGAACCTCCACACTGTTTTCCAGAATGGCTGCACCAGTTTGCATTCCCACCAACAGTGCACATATATTCCTTTTTCTGCATATCCTTGCCAACACCCATTGTTTCTTGTGTTACAGATTTTAGCTACTATGACAGGTGTAAAGCTATATCTCATTGTAGTTTTGATTTGTATTTCCCTCATGATAAGTGATGATGAACATCTTTACATGTGTCTGTTGGCCATCTGTATGTCTTCTTTGGGAAAATGTCTGTTCATTTCTTCTGCACATTTTATAATTGGATTATTTGGTTTTTGGGTGTTGAGTTTTGTAAGTACTTTGTATATTTTGGATACTAACCCTTTATCAGTGTCATTTGCAAATATCTGCTCCCATTCTGTAGGTTACCTTTTAGTTTTGTTGACTGTTTCTTTCGCTGTGCGGAGCTTTTTATTTTGATGAAGCCCCAATAGTTTATTTTTGCTTTTGTTTCCCTTACCTCGGGAGACATATCTAGAAAGAAGTTGCTATGGCCAATGTCAAAGAAGTTACCACCTCTGTTCTCTTTTAGGATTTTTATGGTTTCAGGTCTCACATTAAGGTCTTTAATTCATTTTGAATTTATTTTTGTGGGTGGTGTAAGAAAAGGGTTCAGTTTCATTCTTTCGCATGTTGCTGTCCAGTTTTCCTAAGACCATTTTTTGAAGATACTGTCTTTTTCCCACTGGATAGTCTTTCCTGCTTTGTTGAAGATTAATTGAGCACGTAGTTGTGGGTTCATTTCTGGGTTTTCTATTCTGTTCTATTGATATATGTGTCTGTTTTTGTGCCAGTATCACACTGTTTTGATTAATACAGCTTTGTAATATAACATGAAGTCTGGAATTGTGATGCTTTTCTTTTTCAAGGTGGCTTTGACTTTTCAGGGTCTTTTGTGGTTCCACACAAATGTTAGGATTGTTTGTTCTAGTTCTGTGAAAAATGCTGTTGGTATTTTGATTGGGATTACATTAAATGTGTAGATTGCTTTCAGTAGTATAGACACTTAACAATATTTGCTCTTCCAATCCTTGAGCATGGAATGTCTTTCCATTTCTTTGTGTCATCTTCAATTTCTTTCATCAGTGTTTTCTAGTTTTCAGAGTACAGGTCTTTCACTTCTTTGGTTAGGTTTATTCCTAGGTATCTTATTATTTTTGGCGCCGTTGTCAATGGGATGCTTTCTTAATTTGCCTATCTACTGATTCACTATTGGTGTTTAGAAATGCAGTAGATTTCTATATATTGATTTTTGTATCCTCTTACTTTACTGAATTAATTTATCAGTTCTAGCAGTTTTTTAGTGGAGTCTTTTGGGTTTTCTATAACCTTACCAATTTGGATTCCTTTTATTTCTTTTTGTTGTCTGATTGCTGTGGCTAGAACTTCCAGAACTATGTTGAATAAAAGTAGTGAGAGTGGACATCTGTACTTTGTTCCTAACCTTAGGGGAAAAGCTCTCAGTATTTCTCCATTGAGGATGATGTTAGCTGTGGGATTTTCATATATGACCTTCATTATGTTGAGGTATGTTCCCTCTAAACCTACTTTGTTGAGGTTTTGTGTTTTTCTTTTTTTATCATAAACGGATGTTGTACTTTGTCAAATGCTTTTCCTGTGTCTATTGAAATAACCGTATGGGGCTCTCATCCTTTCTCTCCCTGTTGTGATGTATCATGTTGATTGATTTGTGAATATTAAACCACTCTTGCAACCCAGAAACAAAACCCACTTGATTGTGGTGAGTAATTTTTGTAGTATATTGTTGAATTTGGTTTGTTAGTATTTTGTCGAGAATATTTGCATCTATACCCATCAGGGATATTGGCCTGTAGTTTTCTTTTTTAGTGGTGTCTTTATCTGGTGTTGGTATCAGGGTATTGTTTGGCCTCATAAAATGAATTTGGAAGTTTTCCTTTTCTATTTTTTGGAATACTTTGAGAAGAATAGGTATTAATTCTTCTTTAAATGTTTGGTAGAATTTGCCGTTTGGTCCACGATTTCTGTTTGTTGGGAGATTTTTGATTCTTGATTCAATTTCTTTGCTGGTTATCAGTCTGTTCAAATTTTCTATTTCTTCTTGATTCAGTTTTGGTAGTTTATATGTTTCTAGGTATTTATCCATTTTTTCTAGGTTGTCTAATTTGTTGGCACATGTTTTTCGTAATATTCTCTTATGATTGGCTGTATTTCTGTGGCATTGGTTGTTATTTCTCCTTTCTCATTTGTGATTTTATTTGAGTCCTTTCTCTTTATTTCTTGATAAGTTTGGATGGGGGTTTATCAATTTTATCAATTTTTTTCAAAGAATCAGCTCCTGGTTTCATTAATCTGTTCTATTGAGGTTCTTTTAGTTTCTATATCACTTATTGCTGCTCTAATCTTTATTATTTCCTACTTTCTGCTGGTTTTGTTTTGTTTGTTGTTCTTCTTCTAGATCCTTAAGATGTGAGGTTAGGTTGTTGAGATTTTTTCTTGCTTCTTGAGATAGACCTGTATTCCTATAAACTTCCATTTTAGAACTGCTTTTGCTGTATCCCAGAGGTTTTGGACTGTGTGTTTTCATTTTCATTAGTTTCCATGTAATTTTATATTTTTTCTGATTTCCTGGTTGACCCATTCATTGTTTTTGTAGCATGTTGTTTAACCTGCATGTATTTGTGGTCTTTCCAGATTTTTTCTTGTGGTTGACTTCTAGTTTCACAGCATTGTGGTCAGAAAAGGTGCATGCTATGACTTCAAGCTTCTTGAATTTGTTGAGGCTGGTTTTGTGGGTTAATATGTGATCTTTGCTGGAGAATATTACATGTGCACTTGAAAAGAATGTGTATTCTGCTGTTTTAGGATGGAATGTTCTGAATATATCTGTTAAGTTCAGCTGTTCCTGTATGTCTTTCAAAGTTATTGTTTCCTTGTTGATATTCTGTTTGGATGATCTGTCCATTGATGTAAGTGGGGTGATAAAGTCCCCTAATATTATTGTATTATTATCAATTAGTTCCTTTATGTTTGTTATTAACCTTTTTATGTATTTGGGTGCTCCTATGTTGGGTGCATAAATATTTACAATTCTTATATCTTCGTGTTGGATTGTCCCTTTTATGATCATATAGTGTCCATCTTTGTCTCTTATTACAGTCTTTGTTTTAAAGTTGATTTTGTCTGATAAGTATTGGTACTCCGGCTTTCTGTTGACATCCAAATGTAAGACAGATGTTTCTCTATCCTCGTACTTTCAATCTGTAGGTGTCTTTAGGTCTACAATGAGTTTCTTGTAGGCAGCATATAGATGAGTCTCTCTCTCTCTCTCTCTCTCTCTCTCTCTCTCTATATATATATATATATATATATATATATGCATATATATATATATTCATATAGTCACCCTATGTCTTGATTGGACCATTTGGTCCATTTGCATTCACAGTAATTATTGATAGATATGTCTTTATTGCCATTTTATTACCTGTTTTATGGTTATTTCGGTTTTTCTCTGATCCTTTCTTTTTCTCTTTCATGGTTTGCTGATTTTCTTTAGTGATATATTTGGATTTCTTTCTCTTTATTCTTTGCCTATTTATTAATGGGTTTTGATATGTGGTTGCCATTAATTTTGTATATAACCTTTTCTGAATATAATAGTCTATATTCAGTTGATGGTCATTTAAGTTTGAACCCATTCTTTTCTCCTCTCCTCCCCACCTTTTAGGTATATGTTATTATATTTTGTATCCTTTTTTGTGAGTTCCTTGACTGATTTTTTACAGAAATAATCATTTTTAGCGTTTTTGTGTTTCCTACCTCTATACCGTCACTTTTGGTGTCTCCTTTCCACTTAGAGTCCCCTTTAATATTTCTTGCAGGGCTGGTTTAATGGTCACAGACTCCTTTAGTTTTTGTTTATCTGGCAAACTCTTTATCACTCCTTCTATTCTGAATGATAGCCTTGCTGGATAGACTATGCTTGGCTGCAGATTTTTGCCATGCAGCCCTTTGAATCTATCATACCATTCCCTTCTGGCTTGCTAAGTTTCTGTTGAAAAACCTCCTGCTAGCCTTATGGGCTTTCCCTTGTATATAACTGTCTTCTTTTTCTTGCTGCTTTTAAGATTTTTTTCTTCGTGACTATGTTTTGCCATTTTAATTATGTCTGGGTGTTGTCCTGCTTCTGTTGATTTTGATGGGGAGTTCTCTGTGCCTCCTGGATCTGGATGTCTGTTTCCGTCCCCAGATTAAAGAAGTTTTCTGCTGTTATTTCTTCAAATAAATTTTCTGCTGTCTTCTCTCTCTTCTTCTTCTTCTGGGACTCCTATAATGTGAATGTTGTTATGTTTCATGGAGTCATTGAGTTCCCTGAGTCTATTCTCATTTTGGGTAGGTCTTTTTTCTCACTTTTGTTCAACTTGATTACTTTCCATTACTCTGTCTTCTAAGTCACTAATTCCTTCCTCTGCTTCTTCTATCTTGCTATTCATTCCATCAAGCCTGTTTCTCATTTTGTTTTTTAAGCCCTTTATCTCTGCTATGTTATTCTTAACTCTGTGTTAAGGGTCTCTCTCATGTCTTCCACTCTTTTCAAGTCCAGTGAGTATCCTTATGATCATTGCTTTAAAGTCTCTATCAGGCATGTTACTTATATCTGTTTTGCCCAGATCTCTGGCTGTTGCCTTGTTCTGTTTTTTCATTTGGGATAAATTTTTTCTGTCTTCTCATTTTGTCTGCCTCTCTGTGTCTGTTTCTGTGTGTTAAGAACATCAGCACTGTCTCTAAAGTGGTGACTTTATGAAGAAGAGATCCTGGAGTGCCATGCTTTGCAGTATCCCTTGTCCACCAGAACCTGGCAGTTCAGGAGAATATCCTATGTATGTGGTTTACACCCTGCTGTTGTGTCTGAGTCACTTTTCCTTTCAGTGCAATCTTCTGTACTGATTCTCTGCCTATTGTGGGCTGTGCTTGCCCTCTTTGGTGTTAGTGTGACCCAGGCAGGCCAGCTCTGGGTTGGGGGGGGCATGCCCTCCAAGGAACTTGCGAGTGGGTCAGCCTTGTTAGTATAATTTACATTGGGCCACTAGTCCTCTGCCAGATCCCCTGAAGCACTGTGGTGCCTGGGGGCTGAAGGTAGGTGCAGTGTATGATGGTGGCTGGGGGCATGTGGCTGGGCATGGTACAAGGGCTGGGCAGGGCATGCAGTGGCCACTCTGCGTCCAGCAGCTGGGTGGGGCATGCGCACAGCTTTAAAAATAATTGCCCTGAGCCCAGGCTACAAGTATCTGTGCAGCCCTCCCTCAAACACCTGTCTCTGTGTTTCGGCTGGGGAGTGGGGGAAGAAAATCATGGCTGCCAACTCACCCATTTTCAGGAAAGTCCCCCAACTTGCTCTGAAATCAATATGAACAGATCTGTCTCCCATTTGCCCCCAGCATTTTTGTAAACTGCTGTTTTTCTGTCACTGTGTCTTTAAGTCAGCAACCCAGCTATCATTAGTCCTCCCCGATAGCCCAGTGCTGAGTCAGCTGACTATTAAAGCTCCAGGCTCCCAGTTCCACTGGTTTTGCAAACTCACAGAATTCATCCCCCTGGTCTTTAAAGCCGAATGTTATGGGTATTAGTGTTCCCCATGTGTGCTTCCTGGTGCGAGTGCCCATTTCTCTCCTTCTCCTTACACATAGCTCCCTCCTTCCTGCAGTCAACCTCCCTCTGCCTTTACGACCTTCCTAATCTCTCAGATGTTGCTTCTTCTCTATGTTTTGTTGTGGAGTTTGTTCTGCCAGTCTTCAGATCACTCTCCTGTTTATTGACTTGGATGCATATGATTTCTAGTTGTAAATGTGGGATAAGATGAGCCCAGGGTCCTCCTACTCTGCCATATTCCCAAGTTCTTGTAATCTGTGTGTTTTGATGGACATTGGGGTTGTTCTTATTTGTTGTCTATTATGAATAAAGCTAAAAATAAAATATATAAATATATAAAATATTAAAAAATAAATCTAAAAGATATCCTATCACATCTTTTTGTGGACACCTGCACTTCTTTCTCTTGGGTATACCTAAGTGTGGAATTTCTGGGTTTGACAGAGGGTGTACAGACTTCTGCAGTGGCTATACAATTTTATACTCCCACCAGCAATGTAGAGTTCAAATGTTATATGTTCCTGCCAATACACGGTATTTTCAGTCTTTTTAAGTATTCTAGTGGATGTGTACTGATATTTTACTGTGATTTTAAATTGCATTTCTCTGATGAAAAGTGATATTGAGTACCTTTTCATATGTCTACTGGGCATTTGGCTATCTTTAGTGAGGTGCCTGTTCAAGTCTTTTGCCAATTGTTAATTGGTTGTGTTTTTCTTATTGATTTGTAGGAGTTCTTTTCATATTCTGGATACAAATCCTTTGTCAGATATATGTATTATGAATATTTTTTCCTAGTCTGTGACTTGCCTTTTCACTTTTTAGTGACATTTTTGATGAATATAATATATTTTTTATTTTGATGAACTCTAATATAGCACTCTTTCTTTCATGGTTATTGCTTTTTATATCCTGTCCAAGAAATCTTTACCCACATAATGAGATATCACATCACACTGATCAGAATGGCTAAAATTAACAAGTCAGAAAATGACAGATGTTGGTGAGAATACAGAGAAAGGGGAACCCTCTTACATTGTTGGAGGGAATGCAAACTGGTGCAGCAGTCTGGAAAACAGTATGGTGGTTCCTCTAAAAAGTTGAAAATAGAGCTATCCTGTGATCCAGCAATTGCACTACTAGGTATTTACCCCAAAGATACAAATGTAGTGATCTGAAGGGGCACCTGCATTCCAATGTTTATAGCAGCAATGTCCACAATAGCCAAACTATGGAAAGAGCCCAGATGTCCATTGACAGATAAATGGATAAAGAAGATGTGATATATATATATATATATATAATGGAATACCACTCAGCTATAAAAAAAATGAAATCTTGCCATTTGCAATGATGTGGTTGGAACTAGAGGGTATTATGCTAAGCAAAATAAGTCAATCAGAGAACGACAATTATCATATGATCTCACTCATATGTGGAATTTAAGAAACAAAGCAGAGGATCATAGGGGAAGAGAAGAAAAAATAAAACAAGACAAAATCAGAGAGGGAAACAAACCATAAGAGACTCTTAATCATAGGAAACAAACTGAGGGGTGCTGGAGTGGAGGGGGTGGGGGTGTTGGGGTAACTGGGTGATGGACATTAAGGAGGGCACATGTTGTAATGGACACTGAGTATTATATAAGACTGATGAATCACTGACCTCTACCTCTGAAACTAATAATACATTATATGTTAATTAATTGAATTTAAATAAAAAATTTAAAAATTAAAAAAAAAAAGAAATCTTGGCCCACCTCAAGGTGACAAAGATATTCTCATGTTTTCCTCAAGTCTTTTGGTTTTAGCCCTCTCATTTAAGTCTATGATTTGGAGAAAAGTTTTAGTAAAAATGTACACCAGCAAAAATGTCTTGAGTATGTGTCCCTGGTACATGTAATTTTATTTATGAATGTTACAATTTACTACCACATTATTAATATTAATATTAAATATTAATAATGTTTGACTTTTGAATTATTTTAGAGAAATGTAAATATAAACAAGTTCAAATATGTCCTCTTCCAGTGGATCATCTTGTGCATAGTTTGGGGTATAGATCCACCCTGCTTTGGAGATCATTGCTCTAAACCACCAAAAGCTGACATTTTTGATGAACACTGATAATATCAGCAAAAGACTTCAGTGTAAATAGATGGCTCGAGTTGACAAACTGTGAACGGGACCCCAATGAGCATATTTGCTGATAATGTAAGAAGCCCTGAGCTTACTCTTTTTTTTTAAGATTTTATTTATTTGACAGAGAGAGAGAGACAGCCAGCGAGAGAGGGAACACAAGCAAGGGGAGTGGGAGAGAAATAAGCAGGCTCCCATCGGAGGAGCCTGATATGGGGCTTGATCCCAGAACACTGGGATCACACCCTGAGCCGAAGGCAGACGCTTAACGACTGAGCCACCCAGGCGCCCCCGCCCCCGCGCCCCGAGGTTATTCTTGCACAGTGATGTTTGTTCCCCCTTACTTGATTTATGTAGACAGCAGAATAATCTGACTTGGTAGGAGTCACTGATGATAACTTGCTTTCGGTTGGTGTTGTGGGGTACAGTGTTTTTGATTCTCTACTCCTTTCCTCATCACCAGATTCCTAGAACTGAGCTTGGCTCTGGAATGAATTTTTGGCAAAGATACTTAGCATTCGACTTGGGCTAATCCCTAGGGAAATTTAATGATCGGTGCTTAGAGGACCTTTGTTGTGAGGATTAGTTAACTAGATGGTGATTAAGCAGCTGGGGAGAAAGGCACTGTCTATAGGGATAGGTCATGCTTTGGAGCACAGCATAGTTCCACTGGTCCAAGATCTGGGGAAACCATGGGCCTGATCCACAGAACTTGACACTCTGGGGCAGCCCTATGTAGGATTTGAGCATCTGTTTCTTAGCTGGTAGAATGAAAGTGTATCTCCTCCCTTGGTGTCCACCTCCTCAAGCTATCTGCATACAGGGATTACCACATAGAACCAGGCCCACTTACATCTTTGTTACTGGTGGTGGTTTTTGGATTCTCGTGTAAGAGACAGGTTTTGTTTTCCGTTTTGCTTTGGGTAATGTAGGGAAGGTGAGGAATAACGGAGTTTCTTATTTTTCTAATCTAAACTACTTTGGAGATTTGAGAGGGATTTTGAAGGGAGAGAATTGCTAAGACAGAAAAGTTAGGGCAGACTGTTGAAAGCCATGGCAAAGAGATTGCAGAAGTTTCAAAGCCTCTGTCTTCCCTGTCCAGGGCACTCTGATTAATCTCTGCTAGCATCAGATTCTAAGGGATACCAACACGGGAGAGACGGCAGATCAGAAACAGTCCCCAAACTGTGGTCTGCTTAAGGTTTCAAACTAAGCTTCAGAATAAGCACAGACTTGATCTAGTATTTGCTGATCCTCCTCCCTCACAGTCAGACTTCTTAAATCCAGCTTTATCTCCCTCTCTACATTTTCCCTCAGTTGATTCCCCAGAAAGACCGAATTGCTGTGAAGGGGTGTCGAGAATGTTACTAAAAACTTGGAAATCTTTTAAAGGGTGGTAAGAAGACATTCAGACGATGTTCTGTTTTTTTTAAGCAATACGACTACCATTCCGGGTGGACCTTTTCTATCTATTTGCAAAAAATAAATCAATTTAAACAATTAACTCTGTTGTTTGCCTACTTAGACTATAGACAAGCTGGTCAAGGTAGGAGTGTGGGCTGGTAATTTGGCCAGAGGCTCTTAGAACTGGCCAGGAAAGTTTCAGTCAATGCCTGTTTTTTCCAATAAATTTCTTGTAGCAAGCTGAGGTATTCACAATCATGCCATTGATTTTTAATGCGGCTCTTACACTATTATAATAAGCTTTCAGTACTTGTTGGTTATTGTTGCAGATGATGTTTCTCCTGCTGACTACATTTTTCTTCAAGCTAAACCTTATTTAACTTTTCTTTCCTTCACTTTCTCATATCTCCCAAGTTTATTCAAAAGCCCCAAGCAAGTATCTGCTAGTATCGGACTAAATAAAAGCTACTGCTAGAAAGCCTGTAAGTGTTGTTAAGTCCATTTTTCTTTGCTTTTACTCTCAAGGGGCTAGCTTGTCACTTTGTTGACAGCTATCAGAGCACTTCATGCTTCATTGGAGATCCATCAAAAATTTCCAGATCGCTAGCTCATTAGCACAAAATGGGGCTTCAGGAATCTCTTTCTCTCTGGGTCCCAACTGTGCTTTTTTAAGTGTTCCAGCCTTGATGGACCAGTCCAAAACAATGGATAAAGACCACAGGGAAATGAGAGATGGATGTTAATAAGTCAGTTTTGAAGGAGTGAAACATGGGTGAAGACAAAGTATAATGGGGCAAAAAGCGGGGATTACTGTGTCAGCAGAAGGATAATGCATGATTTTGTTAACTGTTCACAGGTCACTGAATGTCAGAGCTCCAAGACCCTCAGAGATCATCTATTCAGACCCCCCTACCTTTTACCAGTAAGGGTAAAAGAAGCCGCAAGAGGGGAAAGAGACTTATCCAAGGTCAATCAGCTCTTCCCAATTTTCCAGGCACCAGCTGGCTTTTGGTTATATGACCTTTATGCAATCCATTTTCAATTACTTGGGCCACTCACTGCTTAGCCCAGCAATCACTTGGATAAACCAAAATGACACATAAGTTAACCATCGTTTACATTGGGCTTTGTGATGTGTGTTTATACTGACATTCCAGTGCGTCTGGGTACAATCTGAGAATTCACAACACTTGAAATGAAACAAGAAAGCCACCCTAAAAGTCTGATTCAGGAAGAGCTGGGAAGTTGACTAGCCTTACTGAATGCGCAGCATCAAATGATGCTATACAGCCGTCCTCAAGCAGGGCATGTTATTATTCTCAACAAGTTTGTTGATTCACACCATTCCTGGGCCTCAGCTGGACTTGTACATGGGGCAGTGGAAAGGGGAAAGAAAACGTTTTATAAAAGAATACACACATCTTCTTCCCTCCCTCCCTCTCTCCTTCCCTTCCTTTCCTTTTCATTCCTTTTCCTTGATAGGAAAGTGAGCAGCTGCTTTATCTTCTATATAAACAAATGTGTCGTTGAGCCACTGACCTGGAGAACTGGCTGTCAGAAGGCAAAACAATAAATGAAGACGTGCTGGAATCTAGAGGTGGAGTGCAGGAAAGACTAGTGAACAATAATTTTTAAAAGCATTAAAAAGTCAGAAGTAAGAAGGAATCAGTTGCATAGCCCAGTAAATGCCCTGGGTCTGGGAAAGGGCTAGTTTTGGAGTATAGTGCAAGGGACCTTTAATCAAATGGAGTTTCATTTCCTGATCTGGACCCATTTGGATCCTGGGACTGTGCCAGGTGCCCATAATTTACTGGTTTGTTGTCTGCAAGTTCTTGCACTTGTGCTAAAACGGTATCATTACACTCAACACATCTGTCCCAAGGAGGAGGCTGCTAGTGACTGAGAAGGGGCAGGAAACAGAAAAGGGGCATGAGGGACACCCAGGTTGCTCAGTCGGTTAAGTGTCTGACTCTTGGTTTCGGCTCAGGTCATGATCTCAGGGTTATGGGATCGAGCCCCACATCCGGCTCCATGTCAGCGGGGAGTCTGTTGGAGAGTCTCCCTCTCCCTCTGCCCTTCCCTCCTCCTGCTCTCTCTCTCTCTCAATAAATAAATGAAATCTTAAAAAAAAAAAAAAGAAAAGGGGCATTCATAGTCAGCCTGAGGCTGTAGTCCAGGAAAGAGTCCCTGCAAGGACTCAGTGGCAGCCCTGATGGCAGTAGGGAATGCAAAACGCTTAAGCTTTTGCTGCAGCAATAAGTAACCACTTTTGTTTAAAAGGTTCCCCCCTTTCATTTTCTGGCCTAGAATAAACAGAGATCTAGTTGATGTAACGAAGTGCTTAATTAACTTGAGGTGGTACTTAATATCAACACATATTGAAGGGGAGACTTGCTATTGGTAACAGTAATATGGATAATTGAGTTGTATGAATAAAAAATGGGTAGAGTGAATTAAGACTAATGTACATCAACCGGAAAAATCTATTAGCATTCATTAGTTAGGCTCCTGTTTGTGGCTCTTTGTTAGCCTAAGGAAGCCCTTTTAGATGGCTGATGCCTGTTGAAAGTCCTGCTGATGCTGAGGGCCCTCTGTGGATGCCAAAGGAATGAGTAATTCAAATAGAACTTCTGAAATTCAAGTACAGCACTTTGCTTTCTTCTTTTTTCTTTTTTCTTTCTTTCTTTTTTTTTTTTTTTTTTTTTGGCAGCAGGCAGCAGTGACTGTGAAGTAATAATGATAATGACAATGGAAATAAGAATGTGATCTTAATTAATTTGCTGAGAGTTGTTCCCCATTTACCAATATTGGCTTGTTTTATCTTGAGTGGTGGCCCAGGTACTGGAACAAGGGTATATATATATTCAATGTCACTTGGCTAACCTATGATTTGTCAGACAAAGGTTAATTAAAAAAAACTGTTGGGTTAACAGCAATAAATTTAATAATAGTCTGTGATTTAACTTAGAATTTCAATTTATTTGATGGGATTTTTAAAATCCTGAATTAACATTTTTCTCTGCACTCAGGAGGTCTCAACTGCCAAATTGCACATGAGCCGGCCAACCTAAAGCTCAGCAATATTCCAACTTGCATGGTGAGGGATAGATTGGAGGGATTCTATAAAAGACTGAGAAAAAGATTGGAAGAAGAGTAGAAATGTTAAAACACCTACAGCAAGACCAGCCTTTGGTTGCCCCACTTAGAATTTGTCTTTCCCTAAGGATTGCATGGTTTAATCATCCTTACCTTCCTTGTCCCTAGGAGGAAAACAAACATCTCTTCCTGATTCATCAGTGGGGTGGACCTTTTTTTTATTTTTTTCATCTAACCATGTCTGTGGACATATGAACTTCAGACAGTAACCTAACCTTGAGGCTGGGAGCTATGTGTGCTTTGTTCATTTCTTTATCTCTAGCACTTAGCATACTGGCCTGTGTAGAAAGTCACTAAAAATTTGAGGAATGATTAATGGATGGTTGAGATGACTCCTACCACCATGGATGGAATTGATGTCCTAATACGTAGAACTCACCTTTGTGGTACAAGGAATATTAGACATAAAAGTAGCCGTAATCGAGGACCCATGGGGGACATTCTGCTTTGCTTTTCTTTTGCCTACCACCTGCTATTACTTCTGCCTTTCCTTTCTATGCCCTCCAGCCTGACTACCTTCTTGCCAAGAATGCCCTGGTCAATGGAAATTCTGTAGGCTGTGATGGTACAGTGAACACCCATGTTTCCAGATTTTGGTGAATGCCCACTGTGTTCCATACCCTAGAAGCACCATACTAGGCACTTGTTGAAAAGACATAGATAAAAGATCAGTTACTTTGTACATCCCTTGTATCTTTTGAATTCACAATTCCACTCACATAATTTTGAGCCGGAAGCTCAAGGTCTTCAGAGTCAGCTCCCTTGCTATAATTGTCAGAGCTCACGTTTATTGAGGACTTAAATGCTCCTAGATATTCCCTATGCTGACAACCCTGTGAGGTAGGTACTCTTGTTATTATACTTCCCCTATCGGGTAATTGAGACACAAAGATGTCAGATAACTTGCTCGGGGTCACTCAGCTAGGAAGCACTAGAACCAAGATTCAAACTCAACTTTATCAGACTTCAAAGGCTGCCCAAAGATAAGAAAGGGCTTGCCAAAGGTCATTTTGCTGGAGCCTGTCTCTTCTGGATCTAATTTGTTTTTACGTTTTGCTATGCTATGCTGCTACTTCAGCTCACACTGTCACGTTCCTCCCAAACATCACTCTCATTTAGAAGTGCTTGTCTCCTCAGACAGAGGTGGATTCCTCCAGAGCACAGATTGCATGGTTTCGGCATTAAATGGCCTCCTTCCTCAAGGGTTTGCCCAAGGTTGGCCTTAGTAAATACTAGCCTGTGATCAGCTTCTTAGCTGTTTCCTGGAGCTTCCTGGAGCCTTCTGCCAGTACTACTAGTGGCTCTGAGGTTGGGAGGAACCAGGAAATAGAATTTCGGGTAAGGAGTCATCTCACCACCTGCTTTCTGTTTTGTTCTCTGCAACACAGATTGAAGATGGGGGCAAGGCAGCCTTGTCCCAGAAGATGAGGACTGGTGATGAGCTGGTGAATATCAATGGCACTCCACTGTATGGTTCCCGCCAAGAGGCCCTCATCCTCATCAAAGGCTCCTTCCGGATCCTCAAGCTGATTGTCAGGAGGTAAGGTACATGGAGATTTGCTGCTATAAGGAATAGGGGCCACTGAAACCACTTGGTTGATACTAAAGCCTCAATAGAGTTATATCTCTAAACATCATCAAAGAAAGGTATTTCACATGAACAGAGTTTTGCAGACAACTGAAGCAGAATGGCATAGAAGAAAAGGTCCTTGGTTCAAATCATAACACTGCTACATATTACCTGTGTCACTCTGGTTAAATTTATTTTATATCTGCAAGACTCAGTCTCCTTATTTGCTACCGAGAGAAGTAAATGACTCCATATACACCAAGGGCCTACCTAACCTGGTGTTTTCTGTCTCCTTCATAACAGGGTACCCCTGTTCAACCACAGAGATTTATTTTTTCAAGTTTTTATTTAAATCAACCACATAGATTTAAAGAGACCCTACTACCAGCCGCAGTAGGCATTCTGGAAGCTGTGGCAAACTCTTTGAGAAATCCTGCCCTTGAGGAGAATACAGTCAAATGGGGGAGAAGAGACACATGTGTGACAAATTAATTAGCAATATATTTTGGGGAAAAAAGCAATAAAGGAGATTTCACAGGCTGAAGGGTGATTGTCAAATGGCTTGTCCAGACAGAAATTGCTATTAGAATTCAAGAGAAAGAGAGAGTACTTCAGAAGAGGTTGGTAGGGTAAGAGTTCATAGAGGAAGTGGAATTTGATCTAAAGGGTGGGCAGAATTGGACAAATAAGCCATCAGGAGGAGAAAGGCATTCCAGATAAGTGGAGTGGCCAAAGCAGAAGGAAGGCAAGGACATATTTGGGCATAGTTGTTCTGCTGCCTTTACACATTTGCTTATTGGTGAGCTTTCCATATGGCTTCTTCCATTTTGCTGCTGTATCTTTGCTCTGTGCTACTGGAGCTCGTACTTCTCCCTTCTGTAAGTTTCCTTTACCCTATACACGAGCCCGAGCTTCTCCATCTTAATTATTTTTACTAGAAAAAAATATTTTTAAAGCATCTTCCCGTAATCCTACATGGATGTGACCTGTTAAGTAATGCCTTGTACAACAGAGACATTGCCACTGACTCAATCTTGAATCGGTTGTGATTTAGGTTTTAAATAAGGCTTCTTGGAGAGGTAGCTTGGTAATTTTTGCTTTAGAGTCAGATAGACCCATGTATGGTGCTGCCTAGTTCTGTCACATATAGTTCCTATATAATGGCATTATTGTGGTTATTAAATGAGGCAATGTATGTAAAATACCTTTCACTTACCAGGTTCTCAAGGAATTTCATTCCCATTCCTTTCCCTGGGATATAAGAAAAGCATAATTAGAGTAACTAAACATTAAATAAGGAGAACATCAGAACTGTACAGCACATGATTTGCAAAGAAACCATTAGAGGTGACAAAGATTTCAACATGACATAAAGTTCCCTGGGAGATACGGGTTATACAGAGATGCCACCACTTGGAGGGAATGTAGACACCATTCCTAGTGGTTTCTGAGCCAGTCATAAGAATGAGAGTATCTGGCTGTCACCTACTCATCCTCCCTTGGTGAGTACCATGTTCTCTTTGTTCCTGCTGTAGCAACATCTGTCACTACCAGTCACTTAGGAGTGGCTCTAATTATGGCCTTGGAGATAGTAGGGCCCTTTGGTTTTCATGGTGCGGCAGGTCCTATGGCTCCCTGATCCTATACTGTCTACCCTTTCAGCCTCCCCCAATGCCTAGTGGAAGAGGCGCTCAATGACATAATTTATTAGGTGATGCTGCCCTCTTGTGGAAAACTTCACCTTCATGTATGGATTACCCCAGGAATGGTATTATCAGGTATTTATTCCCTCTTTCTTAGTCCAAATGGTTCCTCAAATTTATAAAGGAGCTCTTAGCACATAAATGAAACGTGATCCCCTGAAATTTAATATTTAGCCTAGTGTTTTATACTAAGGTAGACTTTGGTTTGAGTAAGCAGTCCATTGGCAAAGATTCAACAGTGAGCTTTAGGTCTGGACTCGAGTCCTTTGTAATGAATATAATGAGAAAAAAGAACTTTAGAAAATGGCCTATTCTGAAAAGCCACACCAGCTCTTTCTCCTACATTACCTTTTAGATAATGGTCAACTAAGTCAGAAATCAGGTGTTAACCCTCAGCTCTTCTCACTTGTCCCAATCCCCTTCAACTAAGTAATTCCAAGTCTTAATGATTCTACTTGCTATAAACTTCTCTGCAGCCTTTGTCTTCATCCAATCACTCATGATTTCTTACCTGGACTATTCTGAGTCTTTCCACTGGCTTCTCATCTTTTGGTCTCACCTCCTTCTCATCAATCCATTCTCCAAATAAGGCATCTGATCATGTCACTTATCTATTTGGAAACAAAACAAAACAAAACAAAACAGGAACGATAACCATACAATCTTGTCGGTCCCACGAGATTTATTTTATACTGATAGAAGATACAAACCATTTTAAGGATATTATATTCATGAAACATTTTTTACATCCAAATATTTGAAGAAAAGATTATTTGTAATACAAGAAGAAAAATTATAGAAATGTCTATATGGAAGACTCATACAATTAAACTATGACAGATAAAGTAGAGCAAAAAAATAAGTACTTAGAATATTTGAAAAACACAATTCGTCAGATTTAATTAATATCAAAAATTATATTTTATTGACAGTGAATACACCCTCTTTCAAATATTCAGAGATCATATGGTATACCACAAAGAAAATCTTTGCATACTCTTATAAGTAGAAATCATCCTTGCCCTGTTCTCTGATGACAATGTAAAACTTCTACAAATTTAGAAACAAATTTGAACAAAAGTCTTCCACTGCTTTAATCTTTCAGAACACATTTATATGCAAGTATTAGCCAAAAGAAATACTAGCAGACTAATAAAAAATAACAAAAATGAGATCACGACTTGTCAAAACTTTGAGAGCAATATTCAGAAGTAAATTCATAACCTTAAATATTTCATTATTAAAAATGAAGAATGAAATAACATGATTAAGAATCCAATATAATTTGAAGCCTAGGGGTATGTTGTTTTTATGGGGAGATGAATTAAGTAGATAAGCCTCTAGCAAATTTAATTAAGAAAACAAAGATAAATTATAAATAAAATTTAAATGATAAATGGAATAGAACAACAAATATAAAGAACTTTTCTTAAATTATAGGAAACTACTATAATTGTACCTTAGTAAATTTGAAAATCTCAGCAAATTTGAAATATCTAATAAAATGTTAAACACCAACCATTAATAAGAAGTTCAAAATAAAATGGGCCTGTAACTAGAAACATTGAAAACAATTATCAAAGAGAAACTTCCAAAAATACTTTAGGGCCAGATGTTTTTTATCAGTGAGTTCCTTTAAATTTTCTAGGAATATTCACATTGTTATAGAATTGAAAATCTTGCAGAGTTATTCACATTGATTTTGAAACTAGCATCATTCTGATACCAATATCCAACAGACTATTCCAAAAAGAATATTCTCTTCAGTTTGCGAACTTAGATGCAATACCTATAAATGAATTCTATAAAATCTACTTCAATAATATTGTATAATAACAATTCATTGCAAACGTTAAAAGGTAATTTTTAGAAGATTTTATTCATTTATTTGAGAGAGAGCAAGACAGCAAGCACAAGTGGTGGGGAGGGGCAGAGGGAGAGGGAGTAGAGAGCCCGAAGCAGTGCTCGATCCCACAACCCTGAGATCATGACCTGAGCCTAAGGCAGACACTTAACTGACTAAGCCACTCAGGTGCCCCAAAAGATAATTTTTAAAAGGTAAAAATCTTAACTCTCATAATGATATAAAAAATGAACATATGTTAAATATTTTATTTAATTAATGAGGGAACTGTAAGGTATTACAACCAGTTCAAGGGGTAGGTCAAAGATGCTAGAATTTAATTTAAAATAACAATAGACCAGAATAACCAATTGGGAGCTATTAGCAGAAATATATCCCATTCACAATAGCAACCAAATACATAAAATTCTCAAGAATGGCCTTAACAAGAAATGTGTATGAAAGAAAGAGGATGTATATGGTAAAAAAAAAAAAAAATTATAGAACTATCCAGAGAGAGAAAATGTGTAAAAATGATTTTTGATGGAGTGGGTAAAGTCTCAGGGCAAGACACAATTTAATGGGCAGTGGTATGTTCATATGCTCTGGATTAGGCATGCTCTCTATAGAAACTTCCAAAGCATTATTCCTCCATCCTCATGCAAAGTCCCTTCACTTTTGAAATTCAACATGCAGGCTATATCATTTTCCTTTCCCTACCACTGTCCTCTATCAGCCTTCAGGTCATTCTCCCATTTCCATTTTATACTTTGGCACCTGCTTCACCATCATTTTCCCTACCTCAATTCATGTTGTCATACTGAAAGCTTTTATTGTCCTTGTATAGGATCACAAACTTTAGTCTTATGGGTCCTTGATCATAACTTCAGCAGTAAACCCTCTATATCAGCAACTCACTCTTCCAACTGTACTACGGACCTTGCAATCTTTCAGTCAACATATATTAATCGAATGTTTAACCTATGCTAGAATCTGGTGAATCGATCATGAATGACATAACATCTCTGCTCTCACAGACTCTGTCACCTTCCAGTCTTGCTGACAGGGTTCCTTATCTGAATCACAAAACAAAGAAAATAAGTTGAGTGTCTATTATCTTACTATCCCCAAGGATGATACACAACTAGGAGCATTCTAGATGCATTAAAAAAGAAGTTAATTCACTGCATAAAATGGATGCTTTAGGGCCATGGTTCTCACTGGTGAGCATCACTTCGGAAGTTGCTAGAAATGCAAATTATTGGGCACCACCAGAGACCTGCTGAATCAAAACTCTGGGGGTGGTGCTTTAATTTAAAAGAACAGTAGACCAGAATAACCAATTTGGAGCTATTAGCAGAAATACATTGCATTCACGATAGCAACCAAACACATAAAATTCTTAGGAATGGCCTTAAGAAGAAATGTGTATGAAAGAAAGAGGATGTATATGGTAAAACAAAACAAAACAAAACAAAACTGTGTTTTAACAACCTTTCCAGGTAAAAAGCCTATAGTTTGAGAACCACTGCCTTGAGGCATTAAGGATTAATTTTCAGGAATCCATTGTGAAAGACTAAATTCACCTCTCTGACAGCAACCTCTTCTCCTTTTAGCTTTCTCATACTCCATTCTCTTTACAGCTAAGCCTTAAACATTTTCTCCTATTCTTTCAGTCTCCTTTAATCATCGTGGCCTATGACTCTCCTTACTCTACTTGCTGAATCTGAGCAACTACAGTCATTCATGGTTTGAAAACCATGTCTGTGCTCATAACTGTCTCTCTAGCTCTAATCTGTCCCCCAAATTCATATGTACAGTGGCCTGGTAAAAACCTGCACAGGAAAACCCAACAGTAAATACAGTGCAATGTGTATAAATCTGAATTCATTATCTAGCTTATAAAACTCTCTCTCCTTCCAATAGCCCTTGGTGGTACTTTCATCCACCTAGCCATCCAATGACCTGAGTCATTTTTTACTTCTTGCTCTCCTCATTAAGCCATGTTAATTTTACCTTTTAGACACTTCTAGAATTTATTCTCTTCTCTCCATTTCCACTGCTTTTGCCTGGTTCAGGCCCTCATCATCTCACTCCTGGACTACTTCAGTAGCCTCTCAGCTGTCTCAGATCTGTCTGCCAAAGTGTTGCCACATAGATAAATCTAAAATACAGATTCAAAAAAAAATTTCAAAAAAATAAATAAATAAATAAATAAAATACAGATTCAATTATATCAATCCCCTGCTGAAAACTTGTCAGTGGCCTTCATTGCCCAGAGGCATGGTATATAGGACATGTTATAGCTTCATCCCTATCCTTACCTACAACTTCATCTGGCATTCTTTATCTTTTATGCTAGAATAATATCATTGCCCAAGAATTTCATGCTGTTTATCAATTCTGTGACTGTTCATTCTCTGCTTTTTACTTGGAGCATAGTTTCCCCTTTCTTTGCTTAGTTAATGCCTTCATATTAACATTCTTTTTTTTTTTTAAAGATTCTATTTATTCACTTGACATAGAGAGAGACAGCCAGCGAGAGAGGGAACACAAGCAGGGAGAGTGGGAGAGAAAGAAGCAGGTTCCCAGCGGAGGAGCCTGATGTGGGGCTCGATCCCAGAATGCCGGGATCACGCCCTGAGCCGAAGGCAGACACTTAACCGCTGTGCCACCCAGGCGCCCCCATATTAACATTCTTTAAGACTCAGCTCTGGGGTTGATGTTTATAGGAAACTTTCTTTGATGCCTCGGGTTAAGTTAGATGGCCTTCCTCTGGCTCCCACAGAACCATAGAACTCTAGCGTTTATCATATTGTGTTGAAATAATTTATTTTTGTATTTATTTTTTTAATTTATTTTCTGCATTAGACTAGACGGGGGTTGGCAAACATTAGCTCATGGGCTAAATCTAGCCCACCACTTGTTTTTGAATGGCCTGCTAGCTGAGTGGGTTTTTTTTTAAATCTTTTTTAAATGGTTGGGGAGGGAAAAAGCAAAAGAAAAATAGTATTTCATGACATGTGAAAATTATATGAAAGTCAAATTTCAGTGTCCATAAATAAAGTTCTATTGGAACAAAATCCTGGCTATTCATTTATGTACTGTCTATGGCTGCTTTCACACACCAGCATGATTTAATAGTTCTGCCAGAAACTGTATGACCTGAAAATCCTAAAAGTTCTTATTTAGACCTCTACAGAAAAAAATTTTTTGCCAACTCTTAGACCAGAAGCATGAGGGGAGGGGCTGTTTTGTGTTCATTGTTGTGTCCCAGCACCTGGTAGATGTTTGATCCATTGGAAAGATTCAGAATTTTTTATTTACACTTCTGATATAGGGAGGTAGAGAATATGAGTAACTGCTCCACTTGGTAGTTATATTACTCAAGGTTACCTAGATTGGCAGATGAGACTGCATTCAGTCCTTTATGAGTATGATTACTTGTGACTCTGTTTTTCAGTAACTGATCAACTCAAGGCACACTGATCAAAAAACTAAAAAAGTCCAGTTTTTATCCTGTAAACCTGATGTCCAGATCTTAGACCAACATGAATATGAAAAGGAACTACCATATTTTGGGGCTTTGTCCAAGCTACCTGTCAGCTTCCCTAGTTGACCTCACTCTGTTGTCATTATACCCATGCCATCAACAATTAAATTGAATTTCAAAAGTGAAGGGACTTTGCATGAGGGTGGAGGAAGAAGGGGTTAAAACTGTTAAAACTCAAAAAAAACTGTAAGTATTCTGTCATGTATTAATATACCAGGAATATACTCTCTCACAAAAGCCAGCAGGCATGCCCCAGCCCTGTGCTTTCCCACTGCTCCACTAAATCCAGTGGGCACAGACTGGCCCTGCAATCTTGTTCTACCTTGCTAAAGCCAGTGGGCACATGTAGTCCACATAGGAGATACCCCTTGATCTCCTGGATCTGATGACAGGAGCCTTGCATCTGTCGGCCCAATAGGACTGAAATAATCAGAGACATAGTTCTTGACAGACTACCACCACCAGGGTATTACACAGATAGCAGACTGAGACACACCCCCAATCTTCTTGTGAAAAAGGCCTATTTACTTGTCCTGGAGCTTCAACCTGAGGTGCAGGTGTCAGGTTTCCCATATATGTAGAGGCTAAGGAGGTACTCTCAGGGAACATAGGCTAGGGGACACCATCCTTGCCTTGCTACAGTTTGCTGGTACCCTCCAGAAAGGCACTTCTACATTGTTCAGAGCCCTGATTTTTGCAAATGTTGCCTGGGGGAAACCTCCACATTGCCGGGACACGAGGTCAGCAGGGATTATGACCACAGCCCCACATGACTGTATATATTTGCATACTTTAAAACCTGCTGCCTGGGGGGCTGGCTTCCAATCAGCCTGAAACTAGGTGCTGACTAAGATGACAGGTCTTGGCACACCCTCGACAACTGGGACCTATCAAGAATAAATCAGGCTACTTAGATAATCACAAACATTCCAGAGACAACCAAAAGCAAGGGAAAAGTTAAATGATAAGGTTCATCATCTACATAGGCCACTCTTCTAAGGCTGGGAGATGTAGATTTCTCACCTAATACATAGAAACAGAGAGTCGAGCAAAATGAAGAAATAGAAAAATATGTTCCAAATAACAGAACAAGATAAAACCTCAAAAAGAAACCTTAATAAAACAGAGATAAGTAATTTACTTGATAAAGAATTTAAAGTAATGGTAACAAAAATGTTCACCAAGCTTGGGCAAAGAAAATATGAATACAGGGAGAACTTCAACAAAGAAATAGAAAATATAAGAAAGTACCAAACAGAAATCAGAGCTGAAGAATACAATAACTGAATTGAAAAGTACACTAGAGGAGTCCAATGGCAGACAAGATGAAGCAGAAGAAAGTATCAGTGATCTGGAAAACAGGGTAATGGAACTCACCCAAACAGAACAGTGAAAAGAAAAAGAATTTTAGAAAGTTGCTTAAAGGACTTATGGGGCAACATCAAGCAAAATAACATTTACATTATAGAAGTTCCAGAAGGAGGAGAGAGAGAGAAAGGGGCAGAAAACTTATTTGAGCAAATAATGGCTAAAAACCTCCCTAAGACAGAGAAGGAAATAGACATCCAGATACAGAGAGCCCAGAGAGTTTCAAATAAAATGAACCCAAAAATATCCACACTAAGACACATTATAATGAAAATGTCAAAGTTAAAGAGAGTATCTTCAAAGCAGCAAGAAAAAAACAAAACTTTTACACAAAAGGGAGCCCCCATAAGGCTATCAACAGATTTTTCAGCAGAAAATTTGCAGACCAGAAAAGAGTGGCATGATACATTTGAAGTGCTGAAAGGAAAAGACTTCCAACCAACAATATTCTATCCAGTAAGTTTATCATTGAGAATTGAAGGAGAGGTAAAGAATTTTCCAGACAAATAAAAGCTAAAGGAGTTCATTACCACTAAACTGGCCTTATAAGAAAGGTTAAAGGGACTTCTTTAAGCTGAAAAAGAGGATACTAATAATTGTTAACAAGAAAATGCATTCATTTTCTTGGTAAAGGGAAATACACCTGCTAGAGATTCTCTGCCTCTCCCTCTCCCACTTCCCGCCCCCCAACTTGTGCACTTGCACTCTTTCTCTCTCTCTGTCAAAATAAATGAATAAGATCTTAATAAAAGACAAGTGTAGGGGTGCCTAGGTGGCTCAGTCAGTTAAGTGTCCAACTCTTGACTTCGGCTCAGGTCATAATCCTAAAGTTGTGAGATTGAAACCCACATCGGGCTCTGCACTCAGGGGGGAGTCTGCTTGAGATTCTCTATCTCCCTCTGCCCCTCCCCCACTTATGTGCTCTCTCTCTCTCTCTCTAAAATAAATAAATAAACCTTTAAAAAAACCAAGTCTCAATAAATTTAAGATTGAAATCCTATCAAGCATCTTTTCTAATAACAATGGTATGAAACTAGAAATCAATTACAAGAAGAAAACTAGAAAAATCGCAAGTATATGTATATTAAACAATGTGCTGCTGAACAACTAATGGGTCAATGAAGGAATCAAAGGAGAAATAAAAAAAATCTTGAGACAAATGAAAATGGAAATGCAACATAGAAAAATCTATGGGATGCAGCAAAAGCAGTTGTAAGGGAAGCTCATAGAGATATAGGCCTACCTCAAGAAACAAGAATAATCTCAGATAATCTAACATTACACTTAAAGCAACTAGAAAAAAGAAGAACAAATGAAACCTGAAGTTAGCAGAAGGAAGGGAATAATAAAGATCAGAGGGGAAATAAAGACTAAAAAGACACTAGGAAAGATCAATGAAACGGAGTTGATTCTTTGAAAAGACAAACAAAATTGATGAACTTTAGGTAGACTCACTAAGAAAAAAAGGAGAGCTCACATAAAAAAAATAAGAAATAAAAAGGG
This sequence comes from Ursus americanus, assembly GCF_024610735.1. NCBI lineage: Eukaryota > Metazoa > Chordata > Mammalia > Carnivora > Ursidae > Ursus > Ursus americanus. Next base: position 80,577,545 of record NC_142164.1, read on the forward strand.
TGAAGTTACAATTTACACCACAGAAATAAGAGACTATAATAAACAATTAGACATCAACAAATTGAACAAACTAGGAGCAATGGGTAAGTTCATAGAAACACAATCTTCCAAGATTGAATCATGAAGAAATACAAAATCTGAAGACACTGGTTACTAGTAAGGAGATTGAAACAGTAATCAAAACCCTCCCAACAAACAAACTCCAGGACCAGAAGACTACAGTGGTGAATTATAACAAACATTTACAGAAGATTTAATACCTATCTTACTCAGACTCTTCCAAAAATTTTAAAAGGAGGGAATGCATTCAAACATATTTTATGCGGCCAGCATTACCCTGATACAAAACAAAACAAGGACAGCACACACACACACACATAAAAATTACAGGCTAAGATTCCTGATAAAGATCAACAGAATGGGAGAAAATATTTGCAAATGATACTACACATAAAAGACTGGTATCCAAGATCTACAAAGAACTTCTCAAACTCAATACGTGAGAAACAAATAAACAAATCAAAAAATGGGCAGAAGATATGAACAGACACTTTTGCAATGAAGACATACAAATGGCTAACTGACACATGAAAAGATGTTCAAAATCATTAGCCATCAGGGAAATTCAAATCAAAACCACACTGAGATACCACCTTACGCCAGTTAGAATGGCAAAATTTGACAAGGCAAGAAACAACAATTGTTGGAGAGGATGTGGAGAAAGGGGATCCCTCCTACATTGTTGGTGGGAATGCAAGTTGGTACAGCCACTCTGGAAAACAGTGTGGTGGTCCCTTAAAAAGTTAAAAATTGCACTACCCTATGACCCAGCCATTGCACTACTGGGTATTTACCCCAAGGATACAGATGTAGTGAAGAGAAGGGCCATATGCACCCCAATGTTCATAGCAGCATTGTCCACAATAGCTAAATTGTGGAAGGAACCGAGATGCCCTTCCACAGATGACTGGATTAAGAAGTTGTGGTCCATACATACAATGGAATATTACTCAGCTATCAGAAAGAACAAGTTCTCAACATTTCTTGCAACATGAACGGCACTGGAGGAGATAATGCTAAGTGAAATAAGTCAAGCACAGAAAGACAATCATCATAGGATTTCTCTCATCTATGGAACATAAGAACTAGGAAAATCGGTAGGAGAAGAAAGGGATAAAGAAAGGGGGAATCAGAAGGGGGAATGAAGCATGAGAGACTATGGACTCTGAGAAACAAACTGAGGGCTTCGGAGGGGATGGGGGTGGGGGAATGGGATAGGCTGGTGATGGGTGTAAGGAGGGCACGTATTGCATGGTGCACTGGGTGTTATACGCAACTAATGAATCATGGAACTTTACATCAAAAACCAGGGATGTACTGTATGGTGACTAACATAATATATTAAAAAAAAAAAGATCAATGCCTCAATTCTCAACAAAATATTAGCAAACTGAATTCAACAATACATTAAAAGGATCATACACCATGATCAAGTGAGATTTATTCTAGGGATGCAAGGATGGTTCAGCAAATCTGAAAAGCAACCAATGTAAAGAAACACATTAACAAAGTGAAGGGTAAAAATTATATGATCATATCAATAGATGCAGTAAAAGCATTTGATAAAATTTCACATCCATTTTTTGTGTTGTTTTTCTTAAGATGAAATGATTTTTTAAATTTTTATTTAATTTTTTATTATGTTATCTTAGTCCCCATACAGTACATCCCTGGTTTTTGATGTAAAGTTCGATGATTCATTAGTTGCGTATAACACCCAGTGCTCCATGAAATACGTGCCCTCCTTACACCCATCACCAGCCTATCCCATTCCCCCACTCTCCTCCCCTCTGAAACCCTCAGTTTGTTTCACAGAGTCCATAGTCTCTCGTGGTTCATTCCTCCTGCTTCTAACCCCCCCCTTCATTCTTCCCTTTCTTCTCCTACCAATCTCCCTGCTATTCCTTATGTTCTATAAATGAGTGAAACCATATGATGATTGTCTTTCTCTGCTTGACTTATTTCACTTAGCATAATCTCCTCCAGTCCCACCCATGTTGCTGCAAATGTTGTGTAATCATTCTTTCTGATGGCTGAGTAATATTCCATTGTCTATATGGACCACATCTTCTTAATCCAGTCACCTGTTGAAGGGCATATCAGCTGCTTCCACAATTTAGCTATTGTGGAAAATGCTGCCATGAACATTGGGGTGCATATGGCCCTTCTCTTCACTACATCTGTATCCTTGGGGTAAATATCCAGTAGTGCAATAGCTGGATCATAGGGTAACTCTATTTTTAACTTTTTGAGGGATCTCCACACTGTTTTCCAAAGTGGCTGTACCAACTTGCATTCCCACCAACAGTGTAAGAGGGTTCCCCTTTCTCCACATCCTCTCCAACATTTGTTGTTTCTTGCCTTGTCAATTTTTGCCATTCTAACTGGCGTAAGGTGGTATCTCAGTGTGGTTTTGATTTGAATTTCCCTGATGGCTAATGATTTTGAACATTTTTTCATGTGTCTGTTAGCCATTTCTATATCTTCATTGGAAAAGTGTCTGTTCATATCTTCTGCCAATTTTATGATTTGTTTATTTGTTTCTCGTGTATTGAGTTTGAGAAGTTCTTTGTAGATCTTGGATACCAGTCCTTTATCTGTAGTGTCCTTTGCAAATATATTCTCCCATTCTGTGGGCTGCCTCTTAGTTTTTTTTTATTGTTTCCTTGGCTGTGCAGAAGCTTTTTATCTTGATGAAGTCCCATAAGTTCATTTTATCTTTTGTTTCTCTTGCCATTGGGGATGTGTCATGAAAAAGGTTGCTTTGGCCGATGTTGTAGAGGTTGCTGCCTATGTTCTCCTCTAGAATGTTGATGGATTCCTGTCTCACATTGAGGTCTTTCATCCATTTGGAGTTTATCTTTGTGTATGGTGTGAGAGAGTGGTCAAGTTTCATTCTTTTACATGTAGCTGTCCAATTTTCCCAGCACCATTTATTGAAGAGACGGTCTTTTTTCCACCGGATGTTTTTTCCTGCTTTATCAAATATTAGTTGCCCAAAGAGCCGAGGGTCCATTTTTTGGGTTCTCTATTCTGTTCCACTGGTCTACGTGTCTGTTTTTGTGCCAGTACCATGCTGTCTTTGTGATCACAGCTTTGTAGTACAGCTCGAAATCCGGCATTGTGATGCCCCCAGCTTTGTTTTTCCTTTTCAACAGTTCCTTGGAGATTCGGGGCCTTTTCTGGTTCCATACAAATTTAAGGACTATTTGTTCCAGTTCTTTGAAAAATGTCCTCGGTATTTTGATCGGGATAGCATTGAAAGTGTAGATTGCTCTGGGTAGCATGGACATTTTAACTATGTTAATTCTTCCAATCCATGAGCATGGAATATTTTTCCATCTTTTTATGTCTTCCTCAATGTCTTTCAAGAGTGATTTATAGTTTCTAGAATAAAGGTCCTTTACGTCTCTGGTTAAGTTAATTCCAAGGTAACATATGGTTTTTGGTGCTATTGTAAATGGGATGGATTCCCTAATTTCTCTTTCTTCAGTTTCGTTATTCGTGTATAGAAATGCAACTGATTTCTGAGCATTGACTTTGTATCCCGCCACATTACTGAATTGCTCTATAACTTCTAATAGTTTGGGGGTGGATTCTTTTGGGTTTTCCATGTAGAGTATCATGTCATCTGTGAAGAGAGACATTTTGACTTCTTCTTTGCCGATTTGGATACCTTTGATCTCTTTTTGTCATCTGATTGCTGTTGCAAGGACTTCTAGTACTATGTTGAATAATAGTGGAGAGAGTGGGCATCCTTGTCGCGTTCCTGATCTTAAGGGAAAGGCTTCCAGCTTTTCCCTATTGAGAATGATATTTGCAGTAGGCTTTTCATAGATGGCTTTTATGAGATTGAGAAATGTACCCTCTATTCCTACACTCCGAAGGGTTTTAATCAGGAAAGGATTCTGTATTTTTTCAAATGCTTTTTTGGCATCATTTGAGAGGATCATATGGTTCCTGACTCTTTTCTTGTTGATATGATGTATCACGCTGATCGATTTGCGAATGTTGAACCACGCTTGCATCCCAGGGATGAATCCCACTTGATCATGATGGATAATCCTTTTAATGTACTGTTGGATTCTATTAGCAAGGATCTTCTTGACGATTTTGGCATCCATATCCATTAGGGAAATCAGTCTGTAATTCTCCTTTTTGAGGGGGTCTTTGCCTGGTTTGGGGATCAAGGTAATATTGGCCTCATAGAATGAGTTTGGTAGCTTTCCTTCTGTTTCTATTTTTTGAAATAGCTTTAGGAGAATAGGTATTATTTCTTCTTTGAATGTTTGGTAGAATTCCCCAAGAAAACCATCCGGGCCTGAAGTTTTGTTATTTGGAAGGTTGTTTATCACTGACTCAATTTCTTCATAATTAATTGGCCTGTTTAAGAAATCAATTTCTTCCTGTTTCAATCTTGGTAGTTTATAGGTTTCCAGGAAGGATTCCATCTCTTCCAGATTTCCTAGTTTATTGGCATATAGCTGTTGATAAAAATTTCTAATAACCCTTCCAATTTCAATGGTGTTGGTCGTGACCTCTCCTTTTTCATTCATTATTTTAATAATTTGGGTCCTTTCTCTTTTCTCTTGGATAAGTCTTGCCAGTGGTCTGTCAATTTTATTGATTCTCTCAAAGAACCAGCTTCTAGTCCTGTTGATCTGCTCTACCATACTTCTGGTTTCTAATTCATTGATTTCTGCTCTCATTTTGGTCAACTGCTTCCTCGTGAGTGGATTAGGCCTGTCCCTCTGTTGCTGTTCCAGCTTCTTGAGGTGAGAATATAAAAACTGCATTTTGGATGCTTCTATTCTTTTGAGTGAGGCTTGGATGGCTATGTATTTCCCCCTTAGGACTGCCTTTGCAGTATCCCATAGGTTTTGGACCATTGTGTTTTCATTCTCGTTGTCTCCATAAATTGTTTAAATTGATTTTTGATTTCCTGGTTTATCGAGTCATTCCTGAGCAGGATGGTTCTTAGTCTCCAAGTGTTTGAGTTTCTTCCAAATTTTTCCTTGTGGTTGAGTTCCAATTTCAGAGCGTTGTGGTCTGAGAATATGCAGGGGATAATTTCAATCTTTTGGTATTGGTTGAGACCTGTTTTGTGTCCCAGAACATGGTCTATTCTTGAGAATGTTCCATGGGCATTAGAACAGAATGGGTATTATTTGGTTCTGGGGTGTAGTGTTCTATATATATCTATGAGGTCCAACTCGTCGAGTATGGCATTCAAAGCCTTTGATTCTTTGCTTAGTTTTTGCCAGGGTGTTCTGTCTATTTCTGAGAGTGGAGTGTTGAGGTCCCCTCCTATTAATGTATTTTTATTTATATGTCTCTTTATTCTGGTTAAGAGTTGGCTTGTGTATCTTGCTGCTCCCCTGTTGGGGGCATATATATTTATAATCATCATATCCACTTGTTGAATACTTCCTTTAAGAATAATATAGTGCCCTTCTGCATCTCTAACTATAGTCTCTAGTTTAAAATCCAATCTATCTGATATGAGAATTGCTACCCCAGCTTTCTTTTGAGGTCCATTTGTGTGAAAGATGGTACTCCATCCCCTTACTCTCAGTCTGAATGCATCTTTGGGTTTGAAATGAGTCTCTTGTAGACAGCAAATGGATGGGTCATTTCTTTTTATCCAATCTGCAACCCTGTGACATTTTATTGGAGTGTTTAAACCATTTACATTGACACTAAGAACTGAGAGATAGAATTTTAATGACGCCATGTTGCCAGTAAAGTCTTTGTTTGTGTCGGTTGTGACTTTCTGTTCTGTATCACTCTTGGGGCCTTTTTACCTTTATAGAACCCCCCCTTAATATCTACTGTAGTTCTGGTTCGTGGTTACGAAATTGGTTAATGACTGGTGATTCTGGAATGCCTTTTTTCTCCATCAATTCTGAATGACAGCTTTGCTGGATAAATGATCCTTGGCTGTATGTTTTTCTCGGAAAGAGCTCTAAAAATGCCCCCCCCAACCCTTTCTCTCATTCCAGGTCTGTGTAGACAGGTCTGACGTAATTCTGATGCCTTTGCCTTGGTACGTGAGAAATTTCTTTGCCCTGGCCACTTTCAATACTGTATCCTTGGATCTAATATTTGCGAAATGCACTATGACGTGACGTGGCGTAGGTTTGTCGTGGTTGAGCTTGGGAGGGGTCCTCTCTGCCTCTTGGACACGAATGTTTGTTTCCCTTGCTAGATTAGGGAAGTTTTCAGCTAGAATTTGTTCAAATATCTCTTCTAGACCTCTGTTTTTCTCTACCCCTTCGGGGATGCCGATGATTCTGACATTGGATCGTTTCATTGAGTCAGTAATCTCCCGTAACCTACATTCGTGGGCGTGGATTTTTTTAAGACCAGCTTCTATTTTTGTTTTTTCCTCTATTAACCCATCCTCCAATTCATTAATACGTTTCTCTGCTTTGGTGACCCTGGCCATCAGAAACTCTAGTTTTGCCTGCATTTGGCTCATAGAATTTTTAATTTCTGTCAGATTCACTCTCATTTCTGTCCTTAGGGATTCTATATTCTCAGTAACCTTTTCGTTAATAGTTTTTTCATTTCTACTCATCATTTTGACCATCGTTACTCTGAATTCCATTTCTGATAATTTGGTTACATCCATATCCGTTATTTCTGTGGCAGAGGCCACCAACTCACTGTCTTTTCTTTGCTGGGGGTGGGGGGTCTTCTCCTTCTTGTCATTCTGATGAGGAGAGGTTGCGGGGTTGTCCAGAGCCCAAATTATTGACTGGGTCCCGGGCCGTGCCCCTTGTTTTATAGGGATCTTAGGGATGTAGGCTTCTTCTTTAAAGATTTTATTTATTTATTTATGTGGCAGAGAGCCAACCAGCGAGAGAGGGAACACAAGTAGGGGAGTGGGAGAGGATGAAGCAGGCTCCCAGTGGAGGAGCCCGATGAGGGACTCCTTTCCGGAATGCCGGGATCACGCCCTAAGCCGGAGACAGGCGCTCAATGACTGCACCACCCAGGTGCCCCGGGTTGTGGGCTTCTTGATTTTTCAGCCTGCCTTCTGTGTTCTGGGGGAGGGGCCTGCCACGCTAATACTCAGGCAACCCTGTTTGGGTAGAGTCTCTGTGTCTCCTGCGAGGGGGAATGGGGATGGGCACGCTTTGAGCTGGTATTTCCAGGTTTTTGTTCTCTGGTGGCTTTCCCTGGCGGTTTGCTGTGCCTTTTCTGAGAGTCAGAGCAGCAGCGGCCGAATTTCAGCCTCTGTCACAGAGCAGAGGGATTGTGGCCCATTCTCCACTGATGTTCTGGCCACTTTAACTCTGTTACTATTGGTGCTGCTCAACCCTGCAGTGTCCCGGGATGTGAGCCCCACACCCAGTGTTCCAGCCCTCACTTCCAGGGCCGGTGCGTCTCTGTCCTTTGTGTTTCTAATGCCCGCCAGCCGCCAGCCACCCCCTGCGCGCTCCCGGCTCATGGTCTCAGTCTGCTGTTTCGCGGGTGCTGGTCCACGAGTCCACCAGCTCCCCCGTGCAGGTGTCTACCGCTTCCCGGCGCCTGAACGTGGCGGCTCCCTCCCCCTTCCGTTTATCTTCCAATATCTGTGCTCGGTTTCACGGCTACCCGCTTCGTACCTCAATACTCAGCACTGGAGATGTTCATTTGTAGAGATCCAGATGTATCTTCCTGTGTCTCAGGCTGATTCCGTGGATGTTTAGGCTGGTCTGGTACCTATCCAGCTCGACCCAGGGGACCGGCTGAAAAAGGAGTCCCCTACTCCTCTGCCATCTTAACTCCTCCCAGAAACTTTTGATTTTGATGAAGTCCCAAAAGTTCATTTTTTCTTTTGTTTCTCTTGCCTTTGGAGATGTGTCATGAAAATTTGCTGTGGCCAATGTGAAAGAGGTTGCTGCCTGTGCTCTCCTCTAGGATTTTGATGGATTCCTGTCTCACATCGAGGTCTTTCATCCATTTGGAATTTATCTTTGTGTATGGTGTGAGAGAGTGGTCAAGTTTCATCCTTTTGTATATAGCTGTCCAATTTTCCCAGCACCATTTATTGAAGAGACTGTCTTTTTTCCACTGGATGTTTTTTCCTGCTTTGTCAAAGATTAGTTGCCCATAGAGCCGAGGGTCCATTTCTGGAGACTCTATTCTGTTCCATTGTTCTTTTTTTTTTTCTTAAAGATTTTATTTATTTGACAGAGATAGAGACAGCCAGTGAGAGAGGGAACACAAGCAAGGGGAGTGGGAAAGGAAGAAGCAGGCTCATAGCAGAGGAGCCCAATGTGGGGCTCGATCCCATAACGCCGGGATCACACCCTGAGCCCAAGGCAGGCGCTTAACCGCTGTGCCACCCAGGCGCCCCCTGTTCCATTGTTCTATGTGTCTGTTTTTGTGCCAGTACCATGCTTTCTTTGTGATCACAGCTTTGTAGTATAGCTTGAAGTCAGGCAACATGATGCCCTCAGCTTTGTTTTTCCTTTTCAACATTTCCTTGGCGATTAGGGGTCTTTTCTGCTATCATACTGATTTTATGATTGTTTATTCCAGCTCTTTGAAAAATGTCATTGGTATTTTGATCGGGATGGCCTTGAAAGTGTAGATTTCTCTGGGTAGCATAGACATTTTAACTATGTTTATTCTTCCAATACATGAGCATGGAATGTTTTTCCATCTTTTTGTGTCTTCTTCAATGTCTTTCATATAGATCCTTTACCTTTCTGGTTAAGTTAATTCCAAGATACCTTATGATTTTTGGTGCTGTTGTAAATGGAATCGATTCCCCAATTTCTCTTTCTTCAGTCTCATTGTTCATGTATAGAAATGCAACTGATTTCTGAGCATTGATTTTGTATCCCGCCACATTACTGAATTATTGTATGAGTTCTAGTAATTTGGGGGTGGAGTCTTTTGGGTTTTCCATATAGAGTATCATTTCATCTGTGAAGAGAGACAGTTTGACTTCTTCTTTGCCAATTTGGATACCTTTTATCCCTTTTTCTTGTCTGATTGCTGTTACAAGGACTTCTAGTACTATGTTGAATAATAATGGTGAGAGTGGGCATCTTTGTCGTGTTCCTGATCTTAAGGGAAAGGCTTCCAGCTTTTCCCCATTGAAAATGATATTGGCTATAGGCTTTTCATAGATGGTTTTTATGATATTGAGGAATGTACCCTCTATTCCCTACACTTTGAAGGGTTTTAATCAGGAAAGGATGTTGTATTTTGTCAAATGCTTTTTCTGCATCAATTGAAAGGATCATATGGTTCTTGTCTCTTCTCTTATTAATGTGATCTATCACACTGATGGATTTGTGAATGTTGAACCACGCTTGCATCCCATGGATGAATCCCACTTGGTCTTGATGGATAATCCTTTTAATGTACTGTTGGATCCTATTACCTAGGATCTTGTTGAGAGTTTTGGCATCCATATTCATCAGGGATTCCAGTCTGTAATTTTCCTTTTTGATGGGGTCCTTGCCTGGTTTGAGGATCACGGTAATACTGGCCTCATAGAATGAGTTTGGTAGTTTTCCTTCTGTTTCTGTTTTTTGAAACAGCTTCAGGAGAATAGGTATTATTTCTTCTTTGAATGTTTGGTAGAATTTTCCGGGGAATACATCAGGCCCTGGACTCTTTTTGGGAAAGTTTTTGATCACTGCTTCAATCTCTTCTTGATTAATCAGTCTGTTTAAATTATCAGTTTCTTCCTGTTTCAGTCTTGGAGGTTTATAGGTTTCCAGGAAGGCATCCATTTCTTCCAGGTTGTTTAACTTATTGGCATATAGTTGTTGATAATAGTTGCTAATGATTGTTTCTATTTCCTTGGTGTTGGTCATGATCACTCCCCTTTCATTCATTATTTTATTAATTTATGCCACTGGCCAGACTTATTCAAAAGAATAGAGAAGGGACTGAAATTGACATCCATTTATAATAAAAACTCTCAACAAAGTAGGTTTCGAGGGAATATACCTCAACATAGTAAAGACCATATACTACAAGCCCACAGCTAACATCATACTTGATAGTGAAAAGCTGAAAGCTTTTCTTCTACAATCAGGATCAAGACAAGGATGCTCACTCTTGACACTTTTATTCAACATAATACAGGCATACCTTAGAAATATTGTGGTTTTGGTTCCAGGACACCACAATAATGCAAATAAATCAAGTCAAATGAATTTTTTGGTTTTCCAGTGCATATAAAAGTTATGTTTACACTACTCTATAGTCTATTTAAGGTCTACAACAGAATTATGTCTAAAATAATATACATACCTTAATTAAAAACACATTATTGCTAAAAATGCTAGTTATCATCTGAGCTTTCAAGGAGTTGAAATATTTTTGCTGGTATAGAGTCTTGCCTCAATGTTGATGGCTGCTGACTGATTTGGGTGTTGGTTGCTGAAGCCTGCGGTGACTGTGACAGTTTCTTAAAATAAGACAGTGAAGTTTGCAGCATCAATTGACTCTTCTTCTCATGAATGATTTATTTGTAGCACAAAATGGGTTTGATAACATTTTACCCATAGAACTTCTTTCAGAATTGGAATCAATCCTCTCAAACTGCTGCTGCTTTATCAATTAGATTTACATAATATTCTAAACTTTTTTTGTCATTTCAACAATCTTCATAGTATCTTCACCAGGAGTAGATTTCATCTTAAGAAACAACTTTCTGGGGCGCCTGGGTGGCGCAGTCGTTAAGTGTCTGCCTTCGGCTCAGGGCATGATCCTGGCATTCTGGGATCGAGCCCCACATCAGGTTCCTTCACTGGGAGCGTGCTTCTTCCTCTCCCAACACCCCCCCCCCGCTTGTGCTCCCTCTCTCGCTGGCTGTCTCTCTGTCAAATAAATAAGTAAAATCTTTAAAGAAAAAAAAAGAAACAACTTTCTTTGTTTATCCATAAAAAGCAACTCCTCATCCCTTCAAGTTTTATCATGAGATCACACCAATTCGCTCACATCTTCAGGTTCTACTTCAATTCTAGTTCTCTTGTTATTTCTACCACATCTGCAGTTACTTCCTCCACTTAAGTCTTGACCCCCTCAAAGTCATCCATGAGGGTTGGAATCAACTTCTTCCAAACTCCGTTCATGTTGACATTCTGACCTCTTCCCACCAATCATGAATGTCTTTAATAATATCTCAAATGGTGAATATTTTTCAGAGAGTTTTCAATTTATTTGCCCAGATCCATTAGAGGACCCCCTATCTATGACAGCTATCATCTTACAAAACGTATCTCTTAAATAATAAGACTTGAAAGTTGGAATTACTCCTTGATTCATGGGCTATAGAATGGATTTTGTGTAAACAAGTCCGAAAATAACAATCCCATTGTACATGTTTATCAGAGCTCTTGGGTGACCAGGTGCATTGTCAATAAGCAGTAATGTTTTAAAAGGAATCTTTTCTTTTTTTTTTTTCATCAGTAGATCTTAACAAGTGGGTTTAAAATATTCAATAAACCATGTTGTAAACAGATGTACTGTCATCCAGGCTTTATTTTTCCATTTATAGAGCACAGGCAGACTAGATATAACATAATTCTTAGGGCCCTAGGATTTTCAGAAAGTAAATGAGCATTGCCTTTAACATAAAGTCACCAGCAACCCCTAGCAGGAAAGTTAGGCTGTCCTTTGAACCTTTGATGCCAGACAGTGACATCTATCCAGCCATGAAAGTCTTGGTATCATCTTTCTTTTTTTTATTTAAATTCAAGATAGTTAACATATAGTGAAATATTGGTTTCAGGAATACAATTTAGTGGTTCATCACTTACATATAACAGTCAGCACTCATCACAAGTACCCTCCTTAATGCCCATCACCGATTTAGCACATCCCTCCACCCTCCTCTCCTCCAGCAACCCTTACTTTGTTCTCTATACTTAAGAGTCTGTTATGGTTTGCTTCCCTCTCTATTTTTATCTTATTTTATTTTTCCATCCCTTCTGCGATGTTCATCTGTTTTGTTTCTTAAATTACACATATGAGTGAAATCATGAGGTGTTTGTCTTTTTCTGACTAACTTATTTCATTTAGCATAATACACTAGTTCCATCTACGTCATTCAAATGGCAACACTTCATTCTTATTGATGGCTGAGTAATATTCCATTGTATATATGGACCACATCTTCTTAATCCAGTCATCTGTTGAAGGGCGTCTCGGCTCCTTCCACAATTTAGCTATTGTGGACAATGCTGCTATGAACATTGGGGTGCATATGGCCCTTCTCTTCACAACGTCTGTATCTTTGGGATAAATACCCAGTAGTGCAATTGCTGGATCATAGGGTAGCTCAATTTTTAACTTTTTCAGGAACCTCCACACTGTTTTCCAAAGTGGCTGTACCAACTTGCTTTCCCACCAACAGTGTAAGAGGGATCCCCTTTCTTCACATCCTCTCCAACATCTGTTTTTTCTTGCCTTGTCAATTTTTGCCATTCTAACTGGCGTAAGGTGGTATCTCAATGTGGTTTTGATTTGAATTTCCCAGATGGCTAATGATTTCGAACATTTTTTCTTTTTTTTCTCTCTTCTAATTTTTTATTAATTTTTTTATTATGTTAGTCACCATACACTACAAAAACTGTATGTTTCCATCTAATTCTGTAAAAGTTGACAGAGAGATCATTGGGGTTTTTTTTGTTTTTGTGGGTTTTTTTAATGTTTTTTTATTATAATATGTTAGTCACCATTCAGTACATCCCTGGTTTCTGATGTAAAGTTCGATGATTCATTAGTTGCGTATAACACCTAGTGCACCATGCAATACATGCCCTCCTTACTACCCATCACCATCCTATCCCATTCCCCCACACCCCTCCCCTCCGAAGCCCTCAGTTTGTTTCTCAGAGTCCATAGTCTCTCATGCTTTATTCCCCCTTCTGATTACCCCCCCCCCTTTCTTTATCCCTTTCTTCCCCTACAGATCTTCCTAGTTCTTATGTTCCATAGATGAGAGAAATCATATGATAATTGTCTTTCTCTGCTTATTTAACTTAGCATTATCTCCTCCAGTGCCGTCCATGTTGCAACAAATATTGAGAACTCGTTCTTTCTGATAGCTGAGTAATATTCCATTGTATATATGGACCATAACTTCTTAATCCAGTCATCTGTTGAAGGGCATCTCAGTTCCTTCCACGATTTAGCTATTGTGGACATTGCTGCTATGAACATTGGGGTGCATATGGCCCTTCTCTTCACTACGTCTGTAACTTTAGGGTAAATACACAGTAGTGCAATGGCTGGGTCATAGGGTAGCACAATTTTTAACTTTTTAAGGGACCGCCACACTGTTTTCCAGAGTGGCTGTACCAACTTGCATTCCCACCAACAATGTAGGAGGGATCCCCTTTCTGCACATCCTCTCCAGCAATTGTTGTTTCTTGCCTTGTCAATTTTTACCATTCTAACTGGCGTAAGGTGGTATCTTAGTGTGGTTTTGATTTGAATTTCCCTGATGGCTAATGATTTTGAACATTTTTTCATGTGTCAGTTAGCCATTTTTATGTCTTCACTGGAAAAGTGTCTGTTCATATCTTCTACCCGCTTTTTAAATTTATTTGTTTCTCGCGTATTGAGCTTGAGAAGTTCTTTGTAGATCTTGGATACCAGTCCTTTATCTGTAGCATCATTTGCAAATATCTTCTCCCATTCCGTGGGTTGCCTCTTAGTTTTTTTGACTGTTCCCTTGGCTGTGCAGAAGGTCTTTATCTTGATGCAGTCCCACAAGTTCATTTTATCTTTTGTTTCTCTTGCCTTTGGGGATGTGTCATGAAAATTTGCTTTGGCCAATGTCGTAGAGGTTGCTGCCTATGTTCTACTCTAGGATTTTGATGGATTCCTGTCTCACATCGAGGTCTTTCATCCATTTGGAGTTTATCTTTGTGTATGGTGTGAGAGAGTGGTCAAGTTTCAATCTTTTCCATGTAGCTGTCCAATTTTCCCAGCACCATTTATTGAAGAGACTGTCTTTTTTCCACCAGATGTTTTTTCCTCTTTATCAAAGATTAGTTGCCCAAAGAGCCAAGGGTCCATTTCTGGGTTCTCTATTCTGTTCCATTGGTCTATGTGTCTGTTTTTGTGCCAGTACCATGCTGTCTTTGTGATCACAGCTTTGTAGTACAGCTCGAAATCCCACATTGTGATGCCCCCAGCTTTGTTTTTCCTTTTCAAGAGTTCCTTGGCGATTTGGGGCCTTTTCTGTTTCCATACAAATTTAAGGACTATTTGTTCCAGTTCTTTGAAAAATGTCATCGGTATTTTGATCGGGATAGCATTGAAAGTATAGGTTGCTCTGGGTAGCATGGACATTTTAACTTTGTTAATTCTTCCGATCCATGAGCATGGAATATTTTTCCATCTTTTTGTTTCTTCTTCAATGTCTTTCAAGAGTGATTTGTAGTTTCTAGAATATAGGTCCTTTACGTCTCTGGTTAAGTTAATTCCAAGGTAACGTATGGTTTTTGGTGCTATTGTAAATGGGATGGATTCCCTAATTTCTCTTTCTTCAGTCTTGTTATTTGTGTATAGAAATGCAACTGATTTCTGAGCATTGATTTTGTATCCTGCCACATTACTGAATTGCTCTGTAACTTCTAATAGTTTGGGGGTGGATTCTTTTGGGTTTTCCATATAGAGTATCATTTCATCTGTGAAGAGAGATGGTTTGACTTCTTCTTTGCTGATTTGGATACCTTTTATCCCTTTTTGTTGTCTGATTGCTGTTGCAAGGACTTCTAGTACTATGTTGAATAATAGTGGCGAGAGTGGGCATCCTTGTCGTGTTCCTGATCTTAAGGAAAGGCTTCCAGCTTTTCCCCATTGAGAATGATATTTGCTGTAGGCTTTTCATAGATGGTTTTTATGAGATTGAGGAATGTACCCTCTATCCCTACACTCTGAAGGGTTTTAATCAGGAAAGGATGCTGTATTTTGTCAAATGTTTTTTCAGCATCGATTGAGAGGATCATATGATTTTTGAATTTTTCTTTCTGGATAAAATCTATGACACTGATTGATTTGCGAATGTTGAACCGCCCTTGCATCCCAGGGATGTCCCACTTGGTCATGATGGATAATCCTTTTAATGTACTGTTGGATTCTATTAGCCAGGATCTTCTTGAGGATTTTGGCGTCCATATTCATTAGGGAAATCGGTCTTTAATTCTCCTTTTTGATGGGGTCTTTGCCTGGTTTGAGGCTCAATGTAATATTGGCCTCATAGAATGAGTTTGGTAGCTTTCCTTCTGTTTCTATTTTTTGAAATAGCTTTAGGAGAATAGGTATTATTTCTTCTTAGAATGTTTGTTAGAATTCCCCAGGAAAACCGTCCGGGCCTGGAGTTTTGTTATTTGGAAGGTTGTTTATCACTGACTCAATCTCTTCATAATTAATTGGCCTGTTTAAAAAATCATTTTCTTCCTGTTTCAGTCTTGGTAGTTTAATGGTTTCCAGGAAGTCCTCCATCTCTTCCAGATTGCTTAATTTATTGGCATAAAGCTGTGGATAAAAGTTTCTAATAATCCTTCGATTTTTATTGGTGTTGGTTGTGACCTCTCCTTTTTTGTTCATAATTTTAATAATCTGGGTCCTTTCTCTTTTCTTTTGGATAAGTCTTGCCAGTGGTCTGTCAATTTTATTGATTCTCTCAAAGAACCAGCTTCTAGTTCTGTTGACCTGCTCTACTGTACTCCTGGTTTCTAATTCATTGATTTCTGCTCTAATCTTGGTCAACTGCTTCCTCGTGCATTGATTAGGCCTGTCCCTCTGTTGCTGTTCCAGCTTCTTGAGGTGAGAATATAAAACTGCATTTTAGATTTTTCTATTCTTTTGAGTGAGGCTTGGATGGCTATGTATTTCCCCCTTAGGACTGCCTTTGCAGTATCCCATAGGTTTTGGACCATTGTGTTTTCATTCTCGTTGGTTTCCAGAAATTGTTTAAATTGATTTTTGATTTCCTGGTTTATCGAGTCATTCCTGAGCAGGATGGTTCTTAGTCTCCAAGTGTTTGAGTTTCTTCCAAATTTTTCCTTCTGGTTGAGTTCCAATTTCAGAGCATTGTGGTCTCAGAATATGCAGGGAATAATTTCAGTCTTTTGGTATCGCTTGAGACCTGTTTTGTGACCTAGAACATGGTCTATTCTTGAGGATGTTCCATGGGCATTAGAATAGAATGAGTATTCTTTGGTTCTGGAGTGTAGTATTCTATTTATATCTATGAGGTCCAACTGATCGAGTATGGCATTCAAAGCTCTTGTTTCTTTGCTGATTTCTTGCATAGGTGATCTGTCTATTGCTGATAGTGGAGTGTTGAGGTCTCCTAATATTAGTGTATTTTTATCTATATGTCTCTTTATTGTGATTAAGAGTTGGCTTGTGTATCTTGCTGCTCCCCTGTTGGGGGCATATATATTTATAATTGTCATATCCACTTGTTGGATACATCCTTTAAGAATAATATAGTGTCCTTCTGTGTCTCTAACTACAGTCTTTAGTTTAAAATCCAATCTGTCTGATATGAGAATTTCTACCCCAGCTTTCTTTTCAGGTCCATTGGCGTGAAAGGTTGTATTCCATCCCTTTAGCTTCTGTCTGAATGTATCTTTAGGTTCGAGATGAGTCTCTTGTAGACAGCAAATGGATGGGTCGTGTCTTTTTATCCAATCTGCAACCCCGTGGTGTTTATTGGAGCATTTAGGCCATTTACATTGAGACTGATTATTGAGAGATATGTTTTAATGATGCCATGTTGCCAGTAAAGTCTTTGTTTCTATAGAGTGTGACTTTCTGTTCTGTATCATTCTTGGGGCCTTTTTACTTTTATAGAATCCCCCTTAATATCTCCTGTAGGGCTGGTTTTGTGGCTATGAAATTGGTCAATGACTGGCGATTCTGGAAGGTCTTTATTTCTCCATCAATTCTGAATGATAGCCTTGCTGGATAAAGGATCCTTGGCTGCATGTTTTCCTGTGAAAGAGCTTTAATAATGGGCCCCCAACACTTTCTCTCCTTCCAGGTCTGTGTAGACAGGTCTGACGTGATTCTGATAACTTTGTCTTGTTACGTGAGAAATTTCTTTGCCCTGGCCACTTTCAATACTGTATCCTTGGATCGAATATTTGCAAATTGCACTATGATGTGACATGGTGTAGGTTTGTCATGGTTGAGCTTGGGAGGGGTCCTCTCTGCCTCTTGGACACGAATGTTTGTTTCCCTTGCTAGATTAGGGAAGTTTCAGCTACAATTTGGTCAAATATGTCTTCTAGACCTCTGTTTTTCTCCACCCCCTTGGGGATGCCCATGATTCTGACACTGGAACGTTTCACTGAGTCTGTAATCTCCTATAACCTACATTCCTGAGTGTGGATTTTTTTTGAGTCCAGATTCTATTTTAGCTTTTTCTTTTACTAACCCATCCTCCAATTCGCTAATACCTTCTTCTGCCTCATTCACCCTGGCCGTCAGAGCCTCTAGTTTTGACTGCATTTGGCTCATAGAATTTTTTATTTCTGCCAGGTTCGCTCACATTTCTGCCCTTAGAGATTCTATAGTCTCATTAACATTTTCGTTAATACTTTTTTCAAGTCTACACATCATCTTGACCATTGTTACTCTGAATTCCATTTCTGATAATTTGGTTATATCCATATGCATTAGTTCTGTGGCAGAGGCCACAGACTCATTGTCTTTTCTTTGCTGGGGGGGATTTCTCCTTCTCATCATTCTGATAAGGAGAGGTTGCGGGGTTGTCCAGAGCCCAAATTATTGACCGGGACCCAGGCCATGTGCCCCTGTTTTATAGGGACCTTAGGGATGTGGGCTTCTTGATTTTTCAGCCTGCCATCTGGGGGAGGGGCCTGCCACGCCGATACTCAGGCAACCCTGTTTGGGTAGAATCTCCATGTTCCCTGCAAGGGGGGATGGGGATGGGCTCACTGTGAGCCAGTATTTCCAGGCTTTTGTTCTCTGGCGGCTCTCCCTGTTGATTTTCTGTGCCTCTTCTGAGATTCAGAGCAGCAGTGGCCGAATCTCAGCCTCTGTCTCAGAACAGAGGGATTGCGGACTGTTCTCCACTGATGTTCTGGCCATTTTAACTCTGTTTCTGTAGGTGCTGCTCAACCCTTCAGTGTCCCGGGATGTGAGCCCCACACCCTGTGTCCCAGCCCTCACTTCCTGGGCCGGCGTGTCTCTGTCCTTTGTGTTTCTAACACCGCCAGCCGACAGTCGCCAGCCGCCCCCGCGCGCTCCCAGAGCTCCCGGTCTCAGTCTGGTTCCAGTGAGCATACCGGAGCTCCGGTTTTCAGTCTGGTGGTGCATGTTCCCCGACTCACAGTCTCGGTCTGCTCTCTCACGGGTGCCGGTCCGGGAGTCCACCCGCTCCCCTGTGCAGGTGGCTACCGCTTCCCGGCGCCTGAACATGGCGGCTCCTCCCCCTTCCGTTTATCTTCCGATATCTGTGCGCGGTTTCACGGCTACCCGCTTCGTACCTCAATACTCACGGCTGGAGATGTTCATTTGTTGAGATCCAGATGTATCTTCCTGCGTCTCAGGCTGATTCTGTGGATGTTCAGGCTGGTCTGGTACCTATCCAACTTGACTCAGAGGACCATCTGAAAAAGGGGTCCCCTACTCCTCCGCCATCTTAACTCTCTGAACATTTTTTCATGTGTCTGTAAGCCATTTCTATGTCTTCATTGGAAAAGTGTCTGTTCATATCTTCTGTCCATTTTTTTTATTCGTTTATTTGTTTCTTGCATATTGATTTTGAGAAGTTCTTTGTAGATCTTGGATACCAGTCTTTTATCTGTAGTATCATTTGCTAATATCTTCTTCTATTCTGTGGGCTGCCTCTTAGGTGTTTTTTTTTTATTGTTTCCTTTTTTTTTTTAATAATGATTTTTTATTATATTATGTTAGTCACCATACAGTACATCCCCGGTTTCCGATGTAAGGCTCGATGATTCATTAGTTGTGTATAACACCCAGTGCACCATGCAATATGTGCCCTCCTTACTACCCATCACCGGTCTATCCCTTTCCCCCACCCCCCTCCCCTCTGTAGCCCTCAGTTTGTTTCTCATAGTCCATAGTCTCTCATGTTTCATTCCCCCTTCTGATTACCCCCCCTTTCTTTATCCCTTTCTTCCCCTACTGATCATTCTACTTCTTATGTTCCATAGATGAGAGAAATCATATGATAGTTGTCTTTCTCTGCTTGACTTATTTCACTAAGCATTATCTCCTCCAGTGCCGTCCATGTTGTAGCAAATGTTGAGAACTCGTTCTTTCTGATAGCTGAGTAATATTCCGTTGTATATATGGACCACAACTTCTTAATCCAGTCATCTGTTGAAGGGCATCTCGGCTCCTTCCACGATTTAGCTATTGTGGACATTGCTGCTATGAACATTGGGGTGCATATGGCCCTTCTCTTCACTACGTCTGTATCTTTGGGGTAAACACCCAGTAGTGCAATGGCTGGATCATAGGGTAGCTCAATTTTTAACTTTTTAAGGGACCTCCACACTGTTTTCCAGAGTGGCTGTACCAACTTGCATTCCCACCAACAATGTAGGAGGGATCCCCTTTCTCCACATCCTCTCCAACAATTGTTGTTTCTTGCCTTGTCTATTTTTGCCATTCTAACTGGCGTAAGGTGGTATCTCAGTGTGGTTTTGATTTGAATTTCCTTGATGGCTAATGATTTTGAACATTTTTTCATGTGTCTGTTAGCCATTTGTATGTCTTCATTGGAAAAGTGTCTGTTCATATCTTCTGCCCATTTTTTGATTTCTTTATTTGTTTCTTGTGTATTGAGTTTGAGAAGTTCTTTGTAGATCTTGGATACCAGTCCTTTATCTGTAGTGTCATTTGCAAATATCTTCTCCCATTCCGTGGGCTGCCTCTTAGTTTTTCTGACTGTTTCCTTGGCTGTGCAGAAACTTTTAATCTTGATGAAGTCCCATAAATTCATTTTATCTTTTGTTTCTCTTGCATTTGGGGATGTATCATGAAAAAGGTTGCTTTGGCCGATATCGTAGAGGTTGCTGCCTATGTTCTCCTCTAGAATTCTGATGGATTCCTGTCTCACATCGAGGTCTTTCATCCATTAGGAGTTTATTTTTGTGTATGGTGTGAGAGAGTGGTCAAGTTTCATTCTTTTGCATGTAGCTGTCCAATTTTCCCAGCACCATTTATTGAAGAGACTGTCTTTTTCCCACCGGATGTTTTTTCCTGCTTTATCAAAGATTAGTTGCCCAAAGACCCGAGGGTCCATTTCTGGGCTCTCTATTCTGTTCCATTGGTCTATGTGTCTGTTTTTGTGCCAGTACCATGCTGTCTTTGTGATCACAGCTTTGTAGTACAGCTCGAAATCCGGCATTGTGATGCCCCCAGCTTTGTTTTTCCTTTTCAACAGTTCCTTGGAGATTCGGGGTCTTTTCTGGTTCCATACAAATTTAAGGACTATTTGTTCCAGTTCTTTGAAAAACGTTCTCGGTATTTTGATCGGGATAGCGTTGAAAGTGTAGATTGCTCTGGGTAGCATGGACATTTTAACTATGTTAATTCTTCCGATCCATGAGCATGGAATATCTTTCCATCTTTTTATGTCTTCCTCAATGTCTTTGAAGAGTGATTTATAGTTTCTAGAATATAGGTCCTTTACGTCTCTGGTTAAGTTAATTCCAAGGTAACGTATGGTTTTTGGTGCTATTGTAAATGGGGTGGATTCCCTAATTTCTCTTTCTTCGTTCTCGTTATTCGTGTACAGAAATGCAACTGATTGCTGAGCATTGATTTTGTATCCCGCCACGTTACTGAATTGCTCTATAACTTCTAATAGTTTGGGAGTGGCTTCTTTTGGGTTTTCCATATAGAGTATCATGTCATCTGCGAAGAGAGACATTTTGACTTCTTCTTTGCCGATTTGAATACCTTTGATCCCTTTTTGTTGTCTGATTGCTGTTGCAAGGACTTCTAGTACTATGTTGAATAATAGTGGAGAGAGTGGGCATCCTTGTCGAGTTCCTGATCTTAAGGGAAAGGCTTCCAGCTTTTCCCCATTGAGAATAATATTTGCAGTAGGCTTTTTTCATAGATGGCTTTTATGAGATTGAGAAATGTACCTTCTATTCCTACACTCTGAAGGGTTTTAATCAGGAAAGGATGCTGTATTTTGTCAAATGCTTTTTCGGCATCGATTGAGAGGATCATATGGTTCTTGAGTCTTTTCTTGTTGATATGATGTATCACGCTGATTGATTTGCGAATATTGAACCACGCTTGCATCCCAGGTATGAATCCCACTTGATCGTGGTGGATAATCCTTTTAATGAACTGTTGGATTCTATTAGCAAGTATCTTGTTGAGGATTTTGGCGTCCATATTCATTAGGGAAATCAGTCTGTAATTCTCCTTTTTGAGGGGGTCTTTGCCTGGTTTGGGGATCAAGGTAATATTGGCCTCATAGAATGAGTTTGGTAGCTTTCCCTCTGTTTCTATTTTTTGAAATAGCTTTAGGAGAATAGGTATTATTTCTTCTTTGAATGTTTGGTAGAATTCCCCAGGAAAACCGTCCGGGCCTGGAGTTTTGTTATTTGGAAGGTTGTTTATCACTGACTCAATTTCTTCATAATTAATTGGCCTGTTTAAGAAATCAATTTCTTCCTGTTTCAATCTTGGTAGTTTATAGGTTTCCAGGAAGGATGCCATCTCTTCCAGATTGCTTAGTTTATTGGCATATAGCTGTTGATAAAAATTTCTAATAATCCTTCCAATTTCAATGGTGTTCAATGTGACCTCTCCTTTTTCATTCATAATTTTAATAATCTGGGTCCTTTCTCTTTTCTTTTGGATAAGTCTTGCCAGTGGTCTGTCAATTTTATTGATTCTCTCCAAGAACCAGCTTCTAGTCCTGTTGATCTGCTCTACTGTACTTCTGGTTTCTGCTTGATTGATTTCAGCTTTAATTTTGGTCAACTGCTTCCTTGTGCGTGGATTAGGCCTGTCCCTCTGTTGCTGTTCCAGCTTCTTGAGGTGAGAATATAAAAACTGCATTTTAGATTTTTCTATTCTTTTGAGTGAGGCTTGGATGGCTATGTATTTCCCCCTTAGGATTGCCTTTGCAGTATCCCATAGGTTTTGGACTGTTGTATTTTCATTCTCATTGGTCTCCATAAATTGTTTAATTTGATTTTTGATTTCCTGGTTTATCGAGTCATTCCTGAGCAGGATGGTTCTTAGACTCCAAGTGTTTGAGTTTCTTCCAAATTTTTCCTTGTGGTTGAGTTCCAATTTCAGAGCGTTGTGGTCTGAGAATATGCAGGGGATCATTTCAATCTTTTGGTATCGGCTGAGACCTATTTTGTGTCCCAGAACATGGTCTATTCTTGAAAATGTCCCATGGGCATTAGAATAGAATGAGTATTCTTTGGTTCTGGGGTATAGTGTTCTATATATATCTAAGAGGTCCAACTCATCGAGTATGGCATTCAAAGCCTTTGATTCTTTGCTTAGTTTTTGCCAGGGTGTTCTGTCTATTTCTGAGAGTGGAGTGTTGAGGTCCCCTCCTATTAATGTATTTTTATTTATATGTCTCTTTATTCTGGTTAAGAGTTGGCTTGTGTATCTTGCTGCTCCCCTGTTGGGGGCATATATATTTATAATTGTCATATCCACTTGTTGAATACTTCCTTTAAGAATAATATAGTGCCCTTCTGCATCTCTAACTATAGTCTGTAGTTTAAAATCCAGTTTATCTGATATGAGAATTGCTACTCCAGCTTTCCTTTGAGGTCCATTTGCGTGAAAGATGGTACTCCATCCCCTTACTCTCAGTCTGAATGCATCTTTGGGTTCGAAATGAGTCTCTTGTAGACAGCAAATGGATGGGTCATTTCTTTTTATCCAATCTGCAACCCTGTGGCGTGTAAAGCAAGAATTTAAACCATTAATGTTAAGGCTGAGTACTGAGAGATATGCTTTTAATGATGCCATGTTGTCAGTAAAGTCTTTGTTTGTATTGGCTGTGACTTTCTGTTTTGTATCACTCTTGGGGCCTTTTTACTTTTATAGAACCCCCCGTAATACCTCCTGTAGGGCTGGTTTCGTGGTTACGAAATTGGCTAGTGACTGTCGATTCTGAAATGTCTTTATTTCTCCATCAATTCTGAATGACAGCCTTGCTGGATAAAGGATCCTTGGCTGCATGTTTTTCTCTGAAAGAGCTTTAAAAATGCTCCCCCAACCCTTTCTCTCATTCCAGGTCTGTGTAGACAGGTCTGACGTAATTCTGATGCCTTTGCCTTGGTACGTGAGAAATTTCTTTGCCCTGGCCGCTTTCAATACTGTCTCCTTGGATCTCATATTTGCGAGTTGCACTATGACGTGACGTGGTGTAGGTCTGTCATGGTTGAGCTTGGGAGGGGTCCTCTCTGCCTCTTGGACACGAATTTTTGTTTCCCTTGCTAGATTAGGGAAGTTTTCAGCTATAATTTGTTCAAATATCTCTTCTAGACCTCTGTTTTTCTCCACCCCCTCGGGGATGCCGATGATTCTAACATTGGATCGTTTCGTTGAGTCAGTAATCTCCCGTAGCCAACATTCATGGGCGTGGATTTTTTTAAGACCATCTTCTATTTTTATTTTTTCCTCTATTAACCCATCCTCCAATTCACTAACCCTTTCCTCCGCTTCGGTGACCCTGGCCGTCAGAGCCTCTAGTTTTGCCTGCATTTGGCTCATAGAATTTTTAATTTCTGTCAAATTCACTCTCATTTCCGCCCTTAGGGATTCTATATTCTCAGTAACATTTTCCTGAATACTTTTTTCAAGTCTACTCATTATCTTGACCATTGTTACTCTGAATTCCATTTCTGATAATTTGGTTACATCCATATCTGTTACTTCTGTGGCAGAGGCCACTGACTCACTGTCTTTTCTTTGCTGGGGGGGGCTTCTCCTTCTTGTCATTCTGATGAGGGGAGGTTGCGGGGTTGTCCAGAGCCCAGAATTATTGACTGGGTCCCAGGCCGTGCCCCTTGTTTTATAGGGATCTTAGAGATGTGGGCTTCTTCTTTAAAGATTTTATTTATTTACTTATCTGAGAGAGGGAGATAGACAGTCAGCAAGAACGGAACAGAAGCAGGGGAGTGAGAGAGGAAGAAGCAGGCTCCCAGCGGAGGAGCCCGATGAGGGACTCCTTTCCGGAATGCTGGGATCACGCCCTAAGCCGGAGACAGGCGCTCAATGACTGCGCCACGCAGGCGCCTCCGGTTGTGGGCTTCTTGATTTTTCAGCCTGCCTTCTGGGGGAGGGGCCTGCCGCGCCGATACTCAGGCAACCCTGTTTGGTTAGAGTCTCCGTGTCCCCTGCGAGGGAGGATGGGGATGGGCACTCTCTGAGCCGGTATTTCCAGGCTTTTGTTCTCTGGAGGCTTTCCCTGGCGGCCGGCTATGCTTCTTCTGAGGGTCAGAGCAGCAGAGGTTGCATTGTCACAGAACAGAGGGATTGCGGCCCGTTCTCCACTGATGTTCTGGCCACTTTAACTCTATTACTGTTGGTGCTGCTCAACCCTGCAGCGTCCCGGGATGTGCGCACCAACTCGGCGTCCCTGCCCTCACTTCCAGGGCCGGCGCGTCTCTGTCCTTTGTGTTTCTAATGCCGCCAGCCACCGGCCGCCCCGCGCGCGCTCCCGGATCTCCCGGTCTCAGTCTATGCCCGGTGAGCACACCTCGATTCCGGAGTTTCGGGAGAAGCCTGGTGGCGCGCGCACCCGGTTCAGGGTCTCAGTCTGCTGTTTCCCGGGTGCCGACCGTGAGTCCGCCCACTCCCCCGTGCAGGTGGCCCGCCAGCCGCCCCGCGCGTGCTCCGGGAGCTCCCGGTCTCAGTCTGGATCCCGTGAGCACACCGGGATTCCGGTGTTCCGGGAGATGCCTGGTGGCGCGCGTTCACCGCTCACCGGTCTCAGTCCGCTCTCTCTCGCGGGTGCCCTCTGTGAGTCCGCCCGCTCCCCCGTGCAGGTGGCTGCCGCTTCCCGGCGCCCAAACGCGGCGGCTCCCTCCCCCTTCTGTTTATCTTCCGATATCTGTGCACGGTTTACAGCTCCCCTCTTCGTACCTCAATACTCAGCGCTGGAGATGTTCATTTGTAGAGATCCAGATGCATCATCCTGCGTCTCAGGCTGATTCCGTGGTTATTTAGGCTGGTCTGGTACCTATCCAGCTCGACTCAGGGGACCGGCTGAAAAAGGGGTCCACTACTCCTCCGCCATCTTAACTCTCTGAACATTTTTTCATGTGTCTGTTAGCCATTTCTATGTCTTCATTGGAAAAGTTTCTGTTCATATCTTCTGTCCGTTTTTTTTATTCGTTTATTTGTTTCTTGCATATTGATTTTGAGAAGTTCTTTGTAAATCTTGTATACCAGTCTTTTATCTGTAGTATCATTTGCTAATATCTTCTTCCATTCTGTGGGCTGCCTCTTAGGTTTTTTTTTTTTTTTATTGTTTCCTTGACTGTGCAGAAGCTTTTGATCTTGATGAAGTCCCAAAAGTTCATTTTTTCTTTTGTTTCCTTTGCCTTTGGAGTTGTGCCATGAAAAAAGTTGCTATGGCCGATGTCAAAGAGGTTGCAGCCTATGTTCTCCTCTAGGATTTTGATGGAATCCTGTCTCACATTGAGGTCTTTCATCCATTTGGAGTTTATCTTTGTGTATGGTGTGAGAGAGTGGTCAAGTTTCATTCTTTTGCGTGTAGCTGTCCAATAATTTGGTTATTCTTGATAGTGCTGCTATAAACATTGGGGATGCATGTGTCCCTTCAAATCAGCATTTATGTATACTTTGGGTAAATACTAGTAGTGTGGCTGCTGGGTCATAGGGTAATTCTATTTTTAACTTTTGGAGGAACCTCCATACTCTTTTCCAGAGTGGCTGCAGCAGTTTGCATTCCCACTAACAGTGCAAGAGTGCTCTCCTTTCTACACACCCTTGCCAACATCATTGTTTTCTGAGTTGTTCAGTTTAGCTATTATGAGCTATGAGGTGGTATTTCATTATGGTTTTGATTTGTGTTTCCCTGATGATGAGTGACATTGAGCATCTTTCATGTGTCTGTTAGCCATCTGGATGTCTTCTTTGGAAAATGTCTATTCATGTCTTCTGCCCAATTCTTAAATGGATTATTTATTTTTTGGGTGTTGATTTTGATGAGTTCTTAATAGATTCTAGATACTAGCCCTTTATCTGATCTGTCATTTGCAAATATCTTCTTTCATTCCATCGGTTGCCTTTTAGTTTTATCGATTGTTTCCTTCACTGTGCAGAAGCTTTTTATCTTGATGAAGCCCTAATACTTCATTTTTGCTTTTCTTTCCCTTGCCTCCAGAGATGTGTCTAGGAAGAAGGTGCTGCTGCCAAGGTCAAAGAGGTTGTTGCCTGTTTTCTCCTTTAGAATTTTGATGGTTCCTATCTCACATTTAGCTCTGCTACCCATTTTGAATTTATTTTTGTGTGCGGTGTAAGAAAGTGGTCCAGTTTCATTCCATGCACGTTGCCATCTAGTTTTCCCACCAGCATTTGTTGAAAAGACTGTTTTCCATTGGATATTCTTTCTTGGTTTGTTTAAGATTAGTTGACCATATAGTTGTGGGTCCATTTCTGGGTTCTCTATTCTTTTTTATTTTAATTTTTTATTATGTTATGTTAGTCACCATACAGTACTTCATTAGTTTTTGATGTAGCGCTCCATGATTTGTTGTTTGCATATAACACCCAGTGCTCCATGCAATACGTGCCCTCCTTAATACCCATCATTGAGCTAGCCCATCCCCCTGCCCCCCTCCCCTCTGAAACCCTCAGTTTGTTTCCTAGAGTCCATAGTTCTCTATTCTGTTCCATTGATCTATATGTCTATTTTTGTGCCGGTACCATACTATCTTGATGACTACAGCTTTTTAATAAAGTTTGAAGTCCAGGATTGTGATGCCTCCCACTTTGCTTTTCTTTTTCAACATTACTTTGGCTATTTGAGGGTTTTTTTGGTTCCATACAAATTTTAAGATTTTTTTTTAGCTCTGCAAAAAATGCTGGTGGTATTTTGATAAGGATTGCACTGAATGTGTAGATTGCTTTGGTTGGTATAGACATTTGAACAATGTTTGTTCTTCTAATCCATGAGCATGGAATGTTTTCCCATTTTTTGTGTGTGTCTTCTATTTATTTCATGAATGTTCTATATTTTTCAGCATACAGATCTTTTACCTCTTTGGTTAGGTTTATTCCTTAGGTGTCTTTGTTTGGTGCAATTATAAATGTGATTGATACCTTGATTTCTCTTTCTGGTGCTTCATTATTAGTGTAATGGAAATGCAACAGACTTCTGTACATTGATTTTATATCCTGCGACTTTGCTGAATTCATGTATCAGTTCTAAGAATTTTTTGGTGGACTCTTTCAGGTTTTCTACATAGAGTATCATGTTGTCTGCAAAGAGTGAAACATTGACTTCTTCCATGCCAATTTAGATGCCTTTTATTTCTTTTTGTTGTCTGATTGCTGAGGCTAGGACTTCCAGTACTATGTTGAACAACAGTGGTGAAATTGGACATCCCTGTTGTGTTCCTGACCTTAGGGGAAGAGCTCTCAGTTTTTCCCCATTGAGAATGATATTCACTGTAGGTCTTTCATATATGGCCTTTATGATATTGAGGTCTGTTCCTTCTATCCCAATGTTCTTGAGGTTCTTTATCAAGAAATGATGCTGTAGTTTGTCAAATGCTTTTTCTGCATCTATTCAGAGGATCATATGGTTCTTACCCTTTTTTTTTATTAAGGTGGTGCATCACGTTGATTGATTTGTGGATATTGAACCACACCTACAGCCCAGGAATAAATCCCACTTGATCATGGTGAATAATCCTTTTAATGTACTGTTGGATATAATTAGCTAGTATCTTGTTGAGAATTTTTGCATCCATGTTCATCTGGGATATTGGTCTGTAATTCTCCTTCTTAGTGGGGTCTTTGGTTTTGGGATCAAGGTAATGATGGCCTCACAGAATGAGTTTGAAAGTTTTCCTTCCATTTCTATTTTTTGGAACAATTTGGGAAGGATAGGTATTCTACTTTAAATGTTTGGTAGAAGTCCGTTGGGAAGCCATCCAGCCCTGGACTCTCATTTGTTGGGAGATTTTTGATTACTGCTTCAATTTCTTTGCCAGTTATGGGTATGTTCAGGTTTTCTATTTCTTCCTGTTTCAGTTTTGGTAGTTTATATGTTTCTAGGAATTTATCCATTTCTTCCAGATTTCCTAATTTGTAAACATAAAATTGTTTATAATATTCTCTTATAATTGTGTTTCCTTGGTGTTGGCTGTGATCTTTCTTCTTTCATCCATGATTTGTATTTATTTGGGTCCTTTCTCTTTTCTTTTTGATAAGTCTGGCTAGGTGTTTATCAATTTTGTTAATTCTTTCAAAGAACAAGCTCCTAATTTCATTGATCTGTTCTACTGTTTTTTTCTATGTCATTTATTTCTGCTCAAATCTTTATTATTACCTTCTTTGCTGACTTTATGCTTTATTTGCTGTTCTTTTTCTAGCTCCTTTAGATGTAAGGTTAGGTTGTATTTTTGAGACTTTTCTTGCCTCTTGCTTTTCTTGAGAAAAGCCTATATTGCTATATACTTCCCTCTTATGGCCACCTTTGCTGCATCCCAAAGGTTTTGGACTGTTGTGTTTTCATTTTCATTTGCTTCCATGTATTTTTTTATTTGTTCTTTAGTTTCCTGATTAACCCATTCATTCTTTAGTAGGATGTCCTTTAACCTCCTTATATCTGTGGTCTTTCCAAATTTTTTCTTGTGGTTGACTTCAAGTTTCATAGCCTTGTGGTCTGAAAATATACATGGTATGATCTCAGTCTTTTTGTACTTTGAGGGCTGATTTGTGACTCAGTATGTGATCTATTCTGGTCAACTTTACATATGTACTCAAAAAAAATGTGTATTCTCCTGCTTTAGAATGAAATACTCTGAATATATCTGTTAAGTCCTTCTGATCCAGTATGTCATTCAAAGCCTTTGTTTCCTTGTTGATCTTCTGCTTTATCTGTCCATTTCTGTGAATGGGGTATTATAGTCCCCTGCTGTTATTGTATTAATATCAATGAATTTAAGATTGTTATTAATTGATTTATATATTAGGCTGCTCCCAAGCTGGAGACATAAATATTTACAATTGTTAGATCTTCTTGTTGGATAGACCCCTTTATTATGATACAGTGTCCTTCCTCATCTCTTATTACAGTCTTTGGTTTAAAATCTAGTTTGTCTGTCAGCCAAAGCAACCTTTTTCATGACACATCTCCAAAGGCAAGAGAAACAAAAGATAAAATGAACTTGTGGGACTTCATCAAGATAAAAAGCTTCTGCACAGCCAAGGAAACAGTCAAAAAAACACTAAGAGACAGCCCACAGAATGGGAGAATATATTTGCAAATGATGCTAGAGATAAAAGACTGGTATCCAAGATCTACAAAGAACTTCTCAAGCTCAATATGCAAGAAACAAAACAAATCATAAAATGGGCAGAAGATATGAACAGACACTTTTCCAATGATGACATACAAATGGCTAACAGACACATGAAAAAATGTTCAAAATCATTAGCCATCAGGGAAATTCAAATCAAAACCACACTAAGATACCACCTTACGCCAGTTAGAATGGCAAAAATTGACAAGGCAAGAAACAACAATTGCTGGAGAGGATGTGGAGAAAGGGGATCCCTCCTACATTGTTGGTCGGAATGCAAGTTGGTACAGCCACTCTTGAAAACAGTGTGGCGGTCCCTTAAAAAGTTAAAAATTGCGCTACCGTATGACCCAGCCATTGCACTACTGGGTATTTACCCCAAAGATACAGACGTAGTGAAGAGAAGGGCCATATGCACCCCAATGTTCATAGCAGCATTGTCCACAATAGCTAAATCGTGGAAGGAACCGAGATGCCCTTCAACAGATGACTGGATTAAGAAGTTGTGGTCCAGGGGCACCTGGGTGGCACAGTGGTTGGGGCGTCTGCCTTCGGCTCAGGGCGTGATCCTGGTGTTATGGGATCGAGCCCCACATCAGGCTCTTCCTCTATGAGCCTGCTTCCTCTCCCACTCCCCCTGCTTGTGTTCCCTCTCTCACTGGCTGTCTCTCTCTGTCGAATAAATAAATAAATAAATCTTTATAAAAAAAAAAAGAAGTTGTGGTCCATATATACAATGGAATATTACTCAGCTATCAGAAAGAACGAGTTCTCAACATTTGCTGCAACATGGATGGCACTGGAGGAGATAATGCTAAGTGAAATAAGTCAAGCAGAGAAAGACAATTATCATATGATTTCTCTCATCTATGGAACATAAGAACTAGGAAGATCGGTAGGGGAAGAAAGGGATAAAGAAAGGGGGGTTAATCAGAGGGGGAATGAAGCATGAGAGACTATGGATTCTGAGAAACAAACTGAGGGCTTCAGAGGGGAGGCGGGTGGGGGAATGGGATAGGCTGGTGATGGGTAGTAAGGAGGGCACGTATTGCATGGTGCACTGGGTGTTATACGCAACTAATGAATCATCAAACTTTACATCAGAAACCAGGGATGTAGTGTATGGTGACTAACATAATATAATTAAAAAATTTAAAAAATTTAAAAATTAAAAATTAAAAAAAATAATAAAATAAAATCTAGTTTGTCTGATATAAGTATGGATCCTCCAGCTGTCTTCTGATGTCCATCTGCATGATAGATGGTTCTACACCCCCTCACTTTTTTTATTAATTATTAATTATTTTTATTTTTTTGATGTAAATTTCGATGATTCATTAGTTGCGTATAGCACCCAGTGCACCATGAAATACATGCCCTCCTTACTACCCATCACCAGCCTATCCCATTCCTCCACACCCCTCCCCTCTGAAGCCCTCAGTTTGTTTCTCAGAGTCCATAATCTCTCATGCTTCATTCCCCCTTCTGATTCCCCCCCCTTTCTTTATCCCTTTCTTCCCCTACCGATCTTCCTAGTTCTTATGTTCCATAGATGAGAGAATCCACATGATAGTTGTCTTTCTCTGAGGGGGTAATGCTAAGTGAAATAAGTCACCCCCTCACTTTCAATCTAGAGGTATGTTTGGGTCTAAAATGATTCTCTTGTAAGCAGCATATCACTGGGTCTTATTTTTTTAATCCATTCTGATATCCTACGTCTTTTGATTGTAGCATTGAGTTCATTTACATTCAGAGTAATTATTGGTAGATAGGAATTTAGTGCCATTGTATTACCTTTAAAGTTGCTGTTCCTGTGGATTGCCTCTGTTCCTTTCTGGTCTTTGTTGCTTTTTTGGTCTCTTCCCGCTGAAGTGTCCCCCTTGTTATTTCTTGCAGAGCTGATTGAGTTTTCACAAACTCCTTTAGTTTTTGCTTGTCTTAGAAACTCTTTATCTCTTCTTCTACTCTAAATGACAGCCTTGCTAGATAAAGTATTCTTGGCTGCATATTTTTCCTATTCAGTATGTCGAATATGGCATGCTACTGCTTTCTGGCCTGCCAAGTTTCTATGGACAGATCTGCTGCTAACCATAAGCATCTACCCTTGTAGGTTAAGGACAATTTGTCCCTAACTGCTTTCACAATTCTCTCTTTATCTTTGTATTTTGCAAGTTTCACTATGCTATGTCTTGGTGTTGACCCATTTCTGTTGATTTCGAGGGGAGTTCTCAAATTATAGCTGAGGACTTCTCTAATCTGGGGAAGGAAACAGGTGTTCAAGTCCAAAAGGCTTTCATCACATCCCTGCCCTTAACCTGTCTGTGCATGGGCTGTTGGCACACCTGGCACCACAGTTCTCTTGTGTTTTATCTCTGGCTGGTGGTTGGGATTCAAAACTTCAGATCTTAAAGGAAGGACCCAGCAAAGCATGGACCCACTCCCCCTTCCTGGAGGAGAGCCTCACAGCACTGCACCTGGCACTATTGTGTCCCAGAAAAGCAGTCGCATGCCTGCATGGTTGCCTGGAGTCTATGATGAAGCACAGCAAAACCTGAAACCAAGTTATCTGCCCCCTGTCCCTTGCTGTTGAATGGCCACTCAATTTTGCCTGCCAGGCCTTTTGTCCTTGGAGAGGCAAAATACCCTCTTCCAAATGTATTCCAAGAAGGGGAGCATTCTCTCCCAATGTGATGCAGGGGATCCCCACACCACAGTGTCTTGTGCAAACTGTATGTGCTGCTCTCTCTCCCACTTTCTCTTTCTCTCCCTGACTTCTCTGTAGAAAGGAAACTATCAACAAAATGAAAAGGCAACTTATTGAATGGGAGAAAATATTTGCAAATTATATATCTGATAAGGGATTCATATCTAAAACATATAAAGAACTCATACAACTAAATAGCAAAAATGATTCCAATTAAAAAAATGAGCTGAGGATCTGAATAGACATTTTTCCAAAGAAGACATACAGATGGCTGAGAGGCACATGAAAATTTGCTCAACATCACTAATCATTAGGGAAATACAAATGAAAACCACAAAGAGATATCACCTCACACCTGTTAGAATGATTATCAGGAGGCAAGAAATAACAAGTTTTGGCAAGGACGTGGAGAAAGCAAACTCCAGTTCACTTTTAATGAAAATGTAAATTGGTGAAGCCAC
This sequence comes from Ursus americanus, assembly GCF_024610735.1. Classification (NCBI taxonomy): domain Eukaryota; kingdom Metazoa; phylum Chordata; class Mammalia; order Carnivora; family Ursidae; genus Ursus; species Ursus americanus. The sequence goes on from NC_142164.1 coordinate 80,610,310, forward strand.
TATGAAAAACAGCATAGAGGTTTCTCAAAAAAATTAAAATAGAACTACTGTATGTTTCAGGAATTCCACTTCTGGGTACTTACCTAAGGAAAACAAAAACACTAATTTGAAAATATACATTCACCCCTATTTTTATTGCAGCATTATTTACAATAGCCAACATACAGAAACAACTTAAGTGTTCATTGATGAATGAATGGAAAAGAAGATTTATCTATCTATCTATCTAATCTATCTATCATCTATCTATCTATCTATCTATCTATCTATCTATCTATCTATCTTGATATAATGGAATACTACTCAGCCATAAAAAACAATGAAGTCTTGCCATCTGCAACAACATAGAGACACCCTGAGAGTATTTTGCTAAGTCAAATAAGTTAGACAGAGAAAGACAAATACCATACGATTTCACTCATCTGTGGAATATAAAAAACAAAACAAATGAATAAACAAAAACTCATAGACACAGAGAACAAGATGGCGGTGCAACGGGGCAGGGGGTTTGGGGATTGGGCAAAACAGGTGAAGAGGGTCAAGAGGTACAGTATTCTACTTATAAAATCAGTAAGTCATGAGAATGTAATGCATTACATGTTGACTACAGTCAATAATATTGTGTTGCATATTTGAAAATTGCTAAGAGAATAAATCTTAAATGTTCTCATCACAAGAAGAAAAAATTTTGTAATTTTGTATGGTGATAAATGGTAACGAGAGTTTTTGTGTTGATCATTTCTTGGTGTGTACAAATATCAATATGGTGTGCACCTGAAATTATAAGTTTAAAATCATATTAAAATTAAAAACATATATTGAATGTAATAAAAAATTAAATAAAATTTAAAAATCAAATATATATATTTCCATTATATATATATTTCAGGGATAGGAGTTTCACAGTTGGCACAGTTTTAGAGAAGTCCTGGAAAAGCAAGAGATGGAGGAATCAAAGTAATATAAAGCAAGGGTGGGTAAACTATGACTGGATCTGGCCTGCCACCTGTTTTTGTAAATAAAGTTTCATTGGAACACAGGCATGTTGTCTGTGACTGCTTTTATTTTTTTTTAATGTTTTTTTATTATATTATGTTAGTCACCATACAGTACATCCCTGGTTTCCGATGTAAAGCTCAATGCTTCATTAGTTGCGTATAACACCCAGTGCACCATGCAACACGTGCCCTCCTCACTACCCATCACCAGTCCATCTCATTCCCCCACCCCCTCCCCTCTAAAGCCCTCAGTTTGTTTCTCAGAATCCATAGTCTCTCATGCTTCATTCCCCCTTCTGTACAACATAGTGGATTAACACTTCTATACATTATCATGTGTGGAATGTGCTTATCACTACAATAAATGGAGTTACCATCTGCCACCATACAATGTTATTACAATATTATTGACTATATTCCCTATGCTGTACTTTTCTTTTGAATTTGGGTGAGGATGTGGTTAGTATAGGCAAAATGAGTGGTATTTGTGTTCACAAACAAGTATGTGTTGCTTGCTTGCTTGCTTCCTCCCATTAAAAGATATTTGTTGAGTGCTACTGTAATCTATATACTGAGCTAGCTGGCTGCTGGGAATACTATGGAGAATAAGACTGACACATTCCCTGCCCATATAAAGCATATAGTGTATTGTATTTGACCTGGTACTACCCTACTAGCTATGTGACTTTGAGTTTATAGAACCTCTTTTAGCCATTCTTTTCCCAACTTTAGAATGAGAATACTAATGCCTCTTTTGCAAGTTTGTTGTAAGGATTAAGTAAGATTTTATGTATTTTTTCCAAGTCATACAAAGAATATTTGAGTTCCAACTATGTGTTAAGCACTATTCTAGGTATTGGTGATACAGCAGCTAATACAACAGATTTAAAAAGAAAATCTTGCCTCATGGAAATTGCCTTTTAGTCCAATATATGAAAGTACCTGAAATAAGAGTAGGCATTTGGTAACTGTTCTTTTTGTTTTCCTGAATAAATAAAAGAAAGGCAATACATATTCTTAGGTACTTATTTTAGCAGGGAGTACAATACTGGCTAAAACTTAATTACACAAATTTCCTTTTAATGGCTAGCACTTTTGACAACATAGATTAGATATTATTATCAATCATTTAGTACCTTAATAATTGCAATCAGAGTAATTGTTAGGTTTGATATCTCAAGGTGTGAAAAACAACTAGTTCCAAATTAGTTTACTTCTCATTTCTTAAATGTGCCTCTTTGCCTTTTCTGTGTTTTCCCTTGACCTAGAAAATTTTCCACCACTCTCTGCCAAACCAAAGACTGGCCATGCACTAAAGTCAAATTGCAAAAGAAAATGTAATGTCAGAACTAAAGAGGTCTCTATAATCACTGTACTCAGCAACCCCCATTTTATAGGTGGAAAATCTTCAGGTCCAGGACAAGAAAGGACTTTCCTAAGCCCACACAGCTTGGAAGTGATGGAGGTAGGACTAAACCAGCAGCTTCTGTTTACCAGTCAAGCATTCTTTCCTCTGTTTCTGGGATGTGTCACATTTGCTACCTCCTCTAGGAAGCCTTCTTGCACTTGAGGGAAATGTCTTCTTATTACACCCCAAAGTACATTCATGGTTCTATCCTTTACCTTATCTTTTTCCTCTGCCAACTCTTCCTTTATGAATTGATCCACTTCCAAGGGTTTCACCTCTCCTCTATACAAAAGACTGCCAGATCGCTCTGCCCAGCTTTATCTTCTTCCTAAGCTGCAAACTTGCATTCCAAAGTGTGCATTACCCCTCACCCAACCTCCCTCTCTGATATCTCTATTTCTGTCCATGGCATATTCCCATCCCTGTAAGTCAAGCTCACACCTGTAGAATCCTTTTCAATTCCTTCTTATATCCCAAACAGTCTTCAAAACCTTTCTGAGCTCCTTCTGCAGTGTTTCTATTATCCATTTCATCTGTCTCCTTTGACTTCTTCCTGCTACTGCCAGGGACTCATTACCTCTTATCTGGATGCCCTCCAACCCATTCTCTGCAATTCTGCCAAATGAATCTCCCTAAAGCACATCTCTGTATTCATTTCAATCAGCAGTAATTGTGCTCCGGGTAAACTTCATGAGTTATGAGATCTTGATTGTGCTTAGCCTGGGTCATATCATTCCCTTTATCAAAAAAAAAAAGCTGCAATTGCTTCTAGAATTAAGTCTAAAAACTTCGTTCCAGCATTGAAGACCCTGTATTGATGGGTCTAAATGACTTTTTTAAAAAAATCCTTATCTTTCTGAAACCCAAAGCGTTGTGTATTAAAAGAGTTTATCTCTTCATTGGATGTACCCAAAGTTCAGCACAAGGTTCTCTTCTCCTTTCACACTACACAGTCTGGGTAATTTTAATTTATTACCATGATTTTGTTTAGCAAGTAAGACTTCTAAATCTCATTTCATCCCACACTACTTTCCCACATATCCCACTTCTTTCTGGACTTCCCCATTTAAATGTCCCTATGGTTATCTCAAAATCTCCACACATATATATTAAACTCATTAACCTCTACCTCCAACACCTGAATCTCCTCCTGGGTACCTCAATATAAGTAAATAGTTCATAGTGAACTCAGTTTTTTAAACTACTCTCTTCTGTATCCATTGATCAAGTCTTGGCAATTTTTACCTACTGATCTTTTCTCAAATTTCTCCTCTCTTGTTTGTTCACTGCAGTAGTCTCTCAACTAGTTTATCTGTCTCCAGTCTTGCTATGTTCCCTACTTCCTGAATTTATTCTCCACTCTGCAAACAGAGTCCTCTTTTTAAATGTAAATCTGGTCATGAAAACCTTATCCACCAAACCTTCAAGGTTCCCTGTTGTGTTCAGGATAAAATGCAAACTTTAATTTGGTTGAACAAGGTCCTTTAGAATATAATCCTTATTTATCACCACACAAGCTCACACTGTATACTATAGCCATATTCAACTCCATGTACTTTCCCAACTATAACATCACCTTTCTTTTTTTAATTTAATTTTTTATTTAAATCCAATTTAGGTAACACATACTGTATTATTAGTATCAGGGGTAGAATTTAGTGATTCATCAGTTGCATTACCCAATTACCCCATTCTCCCATCCACCTCCCCTCTAGCAACCCTCAGTTTGTTCTCTTAACTATAGAGTCTCTTATGGCTTGCCTCCTTCTCTGTTTTTATCTTATTTTATTTTATTTTTCTGGCTCTTCCCCTATGTTCAACTATTTGTTTCTTAAATTCCACATATGAGTGGAATTATATGGTATTTGTCTTTCTTTGACTGACTTAGTTTGCTTAGCATAATATCCTCTAGTTCCATGCATGTTGTTGCAAATGGCAAGATTTCATTTTTTTGATGGTTGAGTAATATTCCATTGTGTAGACATATATACATATATATGTCTATATATAGACATATATATGGAGAGAGACATACATATATACATATGTATATATATGTCTATATATAGACATGTATCTCTCTCTCTCTCTCTCTCTCTCTCTCTATATATATATATATATACATATATATATATATATGTATGTATATACACATGCCACATCTTCTTTATCCATTTATGGACATCTGGGCTCTTTCCATATTTTGGCTATTATGGACCTTCCTGCCATAAACATTGGGGTGCATGTGCCCCTCCGAATAATTACTTTTGTATCCTTTGGATAAATACCTACTAGTGAAATTGCTGGGCCATAGGGTAGTTCCATTTTTAACTTTCTGAGAAACCTCCATACTGTTTTCCAGAATGGCTGCACCAGTTTGCATTTCCACCAACAGTAACATCATCTTTCATATCCCTGTGTCTTTTCACATTCCACTTCTTACTCCTGTAGTGACCACTGCTCCCTCTTCTTTGCTTAGCTAACTCTTACTCAACACTCAAGACTTGACCAAGGCTTTACCACTTCTAAGACTCTTTCGTTAGCTCTTTCATCCTTGGACTGCATTAAATTTTCCTCCCTTAAACAGCATCCTCTAATTTCTTCTATCTGTAACTGTCTATGCTATTGTAACAGCCTGTTACCCATCTCTTTCCCCGGGAAATTTTGGTCAGTGTCCATGTGTTATTTATCCTTATATCTCTAGCATAGCCATCATAGTGCCTAACAGGGTTACAAGCTCAATACTCATTGAATAGGTAATTGAATTGAATGAATATGTGCCAGGCAAGGGCAATCAGGGTTACTGGAGTGAGGATTAAAAGATGAGAATACCAGGGGTGTTGTGTTGTCAGACTTCCAAATGCTTGAGGTGGTGGGTTCAATAAAGGAAATAAGTATGAGTCAAAGATGAGTCCAAAATTTCGAATAGACTAGATGGAGCACTTACTGAATGCCTACTAGGTACTGAGCATTTGACTCAGTATTTTATATATGTTATATCAGAAGGAAGGAAAATAATGAGTTTCATTTTAGACATGTAGAGTTTTAAGTATCTGTAAGACCTCTGAATAGAAATGTCCAGCAGGCAATTCTAACTGTAATTCTTGGGTATAGGAAAGAAACAAGAACTCAATAATTAGATTGGGAGTTATTTGGAAAGATGGTAATTACAGCCATGGGGCGGGGATGGGGGTGGGGGGAAGATCTTCCAAAAAGGGTAGTATAGAAGGAAGGAAAGAGGACTGGGACAAGATCCTGGGGAGCGTATATTTAAGAGCTAAGCACAGGAAGAGGACCCTCTCCTTTCCTTCCTTCCTCCCTCCCTCCCTCCCTTCTTTCCTTCCTTCCTTCCTTCCTTCCTTCCTTCCTTCCTTCCTTCCTTCCTTCGACAAATATTTACTAGGGCCATACTCAGTGCTAGGTACTTTTGTAGGAACTGAGGATATAGCAGTGAACAAAATAGTCCTTCCCCTCATGGAGCTGATATTCTCATGAAGATAGAGGAAGCTGACAATAATCACAAACAAGAAAACATATAATATTGGTTAGTGAGAGGTGCTATAAAGAAAAAGCAGTATAAGAGCATATAAAATGGCTGAATATGGGTATGGTAGGGGCCTTCAGAGGGGCCTTCCCTGAAGTTGCTAAAGGCCCCTCTGAGGATATTTGAAGTAGAATTAAATGATGAGAGAGAGACAGACATATAAAGATCTGAGAGGAAGAGCATTCCAGACAGAAAAAAATCAAGTATAAAGGCCCTTAAATGGGAAAATACCTGATATATTCAAGGATCAGAAAGAAAGCTACTGAAACTAAACTGTAGTAAGCAAAAAGAACTGTAGAAGCATAAAACAGATGAAGAGGTAGTCAGGAACACAATCACATAGGGCCTTATAAGCTCCAGTAAGAAGTTCAAATTTATTCTAATTGCAGAGGGAAGGTGTTCTAAGCAGCACAATGGTATGATTTGTTTTGGACTTGAAGATGAACACCCTGGTTGCTGTATGGGGAATACACTGTAGGGGTCATAGAGGAAAGCAGGGAAATTTGTTAGAAGGCTAATTGCAAATTCAAGCAAGAGGTCATTATGGGTTAGGACTTAAGTTTTAGTAGTGGAGATAGTGAAAAGTACTCAGATATGGGATTTGTTTTGAAGAAATTGTTAATGGATTCAGTGTGAGTTGGGAAGAGTTATGGTATGCAATGAGTAGGCAAAGAATAAAAAGTTCCTTGGTTTGAGCCTGAATAACTGGGTGGTGCCAGTTACTGAGGTGAGAAGGACTGGAGGAGGAACAAGTTTAATGAGTGCTGGGATGAAGTAAGAAATAAATAGCTTGCTTTTGTACATGTAAAGTTTGAGATGTTCATTGGGCAGCTCCATGCTAATGTTTAGTAACATTTAGTAACATTTAGTAAATGTTTAGTAAGAAAGTATAGCAGAGGGGTTCCTGAGTGGCTCGGTCAGTTAAGCATCTGACTCTTGATTTTGACTCTGGTCATGATCTCAGGGTCGTGAGATCGAGCCCCACATTGGGCTCTGTGCTCAGCATGGAGCCTGCTTAAGATTCTCTCTCTCCCTCTCCCTCTGCCCCCCACCTCTCTTACAAAAAAAAGAAAGAAAGAAATTATAGCTGAATCTAAAGCTCAGGAAATAATTGAATATTAAATATATAAAGTTTGGAGTCACCCTCTGTGAATTAAAGCTTTGAGACTAGATGGAATGACTAATGGGTTAAATGTAGATGGCTAAGAGGAGAGGTCCTTGGACTGAGCTCAAGATTTAGAGATAGGGCAGATAAGGAGCAGCCAGAAAAATAAACTGAGAAGTGACCAGTGTGGCAGGAGGAAAACAAAAAGAAAGTGATGTCCCACAGCCCAAGTGAAGAAACTGATTCAAGAAAAAGGGAGTAGTCAACTGTGTCAAATGTTGATGAGACAGTAATTCTGAGAATTGACTATTGATTTTGGCAACATGGAGGTCATTGATAACCTTGACAATAAAATGTTAGAGACAAAAGCCTGAATGGATTGTTTTATGAAAGAATGGGAAGTGAAGAAGTGAAGACAGTAAGTCTTTTTATGCATTTAACTGTGAAGGGGTAAAGAAAAGTGGAGTATTAGCTGGAAGGCAATTGGGATCAAGAAAGGGTTATTTTCTTTTAAATAATGTATATTAATTATCTGACTGCTAATGGGATAACCCGGTAGTGAGGGAGAAATTGATGGTTTAGAAAAGAAGGGATAATTTTACCAGCAATTTCCTGGGAGAGGTCAGAGCAGATGTGGGGGGTTAAACTTTGATTTTTTTATTTTAATGATTTTTTATTATATTATGTTAGTCACCATACAGTACATCCCCGGTTTCCGATGTAAGGCTCGATGATTCATTAGTTGTGTATAACACCCAGTGCACCATGCAATACGTGCCCTCCTTCCTACCCATCACCGGTCTATCCCATTCCTCCACCCCCCTCCCCTCTGAAGTCCTCAGTTTGTTTCTCATAGTCCATAGTCTCTCATGTTTCATTCCCCCTTCTGATTACCCCCCTTTTCTTTATCCCTTTCTTCCCCTACCGATCATCCTAGTTCTTATGTTCCATAGATGAGAGAAATCATATGATAGTTGTCTTTCTCTGCTTGACTTATTTCACTTAGCATTATCTCCTCCAGTGCCGTCCATGTTGTAGCAAATGTTGAGAACTCGTTCTTTCTGATAGCTGAGTAATATTCCATTGTATATATGGAACACAACTTCTTAATCCAGTCATCTGTTGAAGGGCATCTCGGCTCCTTCCATGATTTAGCTATTGTGGACATTGCTGCTATGAACATTGGGGTGCATATGGCCCTTCTCTTCACTACGTCTGTATCTTTGGGGTAAATACCCAGTAGTGCAATGGCTGGATCATAGGGTAGCTCAATTTTTAACTTTTTAAGGGACCTCCACACTGTTTTCCAGAGTGGCTGTACCAACTTGCATTCCCACCAACAATGTAGGAGGGATCCCCTTTCTCCACATCCTCTCCAACAATTGTTGTTTCTTGCCTTGTCTATTTTTGCCATTCTAACTGGCATAAGGTGGTATCTCAGTGTGGTTTTGATTTGAATTTCCTTGATGGCTAATGATTTTGAACATTTTTTCATGTGTCTGTTAGCCATTTGTATGTCTTCATTGGAAAAGTCTCTGTTCATATCTTCTGCCCATTTTTTGATTTGTTTATTTGTTTCTCATGTATAGAGTTTGAGAAGTTCTTTGTAGATCTTTGATACCAGTCCTTTATCTGTAGTGTCATTTGCAAATATCTTCTCCCATTCCGTGGGCTGCCTCTTAGTTTTTCTGACTGTTTCCTTGGCTGTGCAGAAACTTTTAATCTTGATGAAGTCCCATAAATTCATTTTATCTTTTGTTTCTCTTGCCATTGGGGATGTGTCATGAAAAAGGTTGCTTTGGCCGATGTCGTAGAGGTTGTTGCCTATGTTCTCCTCTAGAATTTTGATGGATTCCTGTCTCACATCGAGGTCTTTCATCCATTTGGAGTTTATTTTTGTGTATGGTGTGAGATAGTGGTCAAGTTTCATTCTCTTGCATGTAGCTGTCCAATTTTCCCAGCACCATTTATTGAAGAGACTGTCTTTTTCCCACCGGATGTTTTTTCCTGCTTTATCAAAGATTAGTTGCCCAAAGAGCCGAGGGTCCATTTCTGGGCTCTCTATTCTGTTCCACTGGTCTATGTGTCTGTTTTTGTGCCAGTACCATGCTGTCTTTGTGATCACAGCTTTGTAGTACAGCTCGAAATCCGGCATCGTGATGCCCCCAGCTTTGTTTTTCCTTTTCAACAGTTCCTTGGAGATTCGGGGCCTTTTCTGTTTCCATACAAATTTAAGGACTGTTTGTTCCAGTTCTTTGAAAAATGTCCTCGGTATTTTGATTGGGATAGCATTGAAAGTGTAGATTGCTCTGGGTAGCATGGACATTTTAACTATGTTAATTCTTCCGATCCATGAGCATGGAATATCTTTCCATCTTTTTATGTCTTCCTCAATGTCTTTCAAGAGTGATTTATAGTTTCTAGAATATAGGTCCTTTACGTCTCTGGTTAAGTTAATTCCAAGGTAACATATGGTTTTTGGTGCTATTGTAAATGGGATGGATTCCCTAATTTCTCTTTCTTTGGTCTCGTTATTCGTGTATAGAAATGCAACTGATTTCTGAGTATTGATTTTGTATCCCGCCACGTTACTGAATTGCTCTATAACTTCTAATAGTTTGGGAGTGGCTTCTTTTGGGTTTTCCATATAGAGTATCATGTCATCTGCGAAGAGAGACATTTTGACTTCTTCTTTGCCGATTTGAATACCTTTGATCTCTTTTTGTCGTCTGATTGCTGTTGCAAGGACTTCTAGTACTATGTTGAATAATAGTGGCGAGAGTGGGCATCCTTGTCGAGTTCCTGATCTTAAGGGAAAGGCTTCCAGCTTTTCCCCATTGAGAATAATATTTGCAGTAGGCTTTTCATAGATGGCTTTTATGAGATTGAGAAATGTACCTTCTATTCCTACACTCTGAAGGGTTTTAATCAGGAAAGGATGCTGTATTTTGTCAAATGCTTTTTCGGCATCGATTGAGAGGATCATATGGTTCCTGAGTCTTTTCTTGTTGATATGATGTATCACGCTGATTGATTTGCGAATATTGAACCACCCTTGCATCCCAGGTATGAATCCCACTTGATCGTGATGGATAATCCTTTTAATGTACTGTTGGATTCTATTAGCAAGTATCTTGTTGAGGATTTTGGCGTCCATATTCATTAGGGAAATCGGTCTGTAATTCTCCTTTTTGAGGGGGTCTTTGCCTGGTTTGGGGATCAAGGTAATATTGGCCTCATAGAATGAGTTTGGTAGCTTTCCCTCTGTTTCTATTTTTTGAAATAGCTTTAGGAGAATAGGTATTATTTCTTCTTTGAATGTTTGGTAGAATTCCCCCAGGAAAACCGTCCAGGCCTGGAGTTTTGTTATTTGGAAGGTTGTTTATCACTGACTCAATTTCTTCATAATTAATTGGTCTGTTTAAGGAATCAATTTCTTCCTGTTTCAATCTTGGTGGTTTATAGGTTTCCAGGAAGGATTCCATCTCTTCCAGATTGCTTAGTTTATTGGCATATAGCTGTTGATAAAAATTTCTAATAACCCTTCCAATTTCAATGGTGTTCGTCGTGACCTCTCCTTTTTCATTCATAATTTTAATAATCTGGGTCCTTTCTCTTTTCTTTTGGATAAGTCTTGCCAGTGGTCTGTCAATTTTATTGATTCTCTCCAAGAACCAGCTTCTAGTCCTATTGATCTGCTCTACTGTACTTCTGGTTTCTGCTTGATTGATTTCAGCTCTAATTTTGGTCAACTGCTTCCTCGTGCATGGATTAGGCCTGTCCCTCTGTTGCTGTTCCAGCTTCTTGAGGTGAGAATATAAAAACTGCATTTTAGATTTTTCTATTCTTTTGAGTGAGGCTTGGATGGCTATGTATTTCCCCCTTAGGACTGCCTTTGCAGTATCCCATAGGTTTTGGACTGTTGTATTTTCATTCTCATTGGTCTCCATAAATTGTTTAATTTGACTTTTGATTTCCTGGTTTATCGAGTCATTCCTGAGCAGGATGGTTCTTAGTCTCCAAATGTTTGAGTTTCTTCCAAATTTTTCCTTGTGGTTGAGTTCCAATTTCAGAGCGTTGTGGTCTGAGAATATGCAGGGGATAATTTCAATCTTTTGGTATCGGTTGAGACCTGTTTTGTGTCCCAGAACATGGTCTATTCTTGAGAATGTTCCATGGGCATTAGAATAGAATGAGTATTCTTTGGTTCTGGGGTGTAGTGTTCTATATATATCTATGAGGTCCAACTCGTCGAGTATGGCATTCAAAGCCTTTGATTCTTTGCTTAGTTTTTGCCAGGATGTTCTGTCTATTTCTGAGAGTGGAGTGTTGAGGTCCCCTACTATTAATGTATTTTTATCTATATGTCTCTTTATTCTGGTTAAGAGTTGGCTTGTGTATCTTGCTGCTCCCCTGTTGGGGGCATATGTATTTATAATTGTCATATCCACTTGTTGAATACTTCCCTTAAGACTAATATAGTGCCCTTCTGCGTCTCTAACTATAGTCTGTAGTTTAAAATCCAATTTATCTGATATGAGAATTGCTACCCCAGCTTTCCTTTGAGGTCCATTTGCGTGAAAGATGGTACTCCATCCCCTTACTCTCAGTCTGAATGCATCTTTGGGTTCGAAATGAGTCTCTTGTAGACAGCAAATGGATGGGTTATTTCTTTTTATCCAATCTGCAACCCTGTGGCGTATTATGGGAAGGTTCAAACCATTTACATTAAGACTGATTACTGAGAGATACGATTTTAATAATGCCATGTTGCCAGTAAAGTCTTTGTTTGTATTGGCTGTGACTTTCTCTTCTGTATCACTCTTGGGGCCTTTTTACTTTTATAGAACCCCCCGTAATATCTCCTGTAGGGCTGGTTTCGTGGTTACAATATTGGTTAGTGACTGGCGATTCTGAAATGTCTTTATTTCTCCATCAATTCTGAATGACAGCCTTGCTGGATAAAGGATCCTTGGCTGCATGTTTTTCTCTGAAAGAGCTTTAAATATGCTCCCCCAACCCTTTCTCTCATTCCAGGTCTGTGTAGACAGGTATGATGTAATTCTGATGCCTTTGTCTTGGTACGTGAGAAATTTCTTTGCCCTGGCCGCTTTCAATACTGTATCCTTGCATCTAATATTTGTGAATTGCACTATGACGTGACGTGGCGTAGGTCTGTCATGGTTGAGCTTGGGAGGGGTCCTCTCTGCCTCTTGGACATGAATGTTTGTTTCCCTCGCTAGATTAGGGAAGTTTTCAGCTACAATTTGTTCAAATATCTCTTCTAGACCTCTGTTTTTCTCCACCCCCTCGGGGATGCCGATGATTCTAACATTGGATCGTTTCATTGAGTCAGTAATCTCCCGTAACCTACATTCGTGGGTGTGGATTTTTTTAAGACCATCTTCTATTTTCATTTTTTCCTCTATTAACCCATCCTCCAATTCACTAACCCGTTCCTCTGCTTCTGCGACCCTGGCCGTCAGGGCCTCTAGTTTTGCCTGCATTTGGCTCATAGAATTTTTAATTTCTGTCAGATTCGTTCTCATTTCTGTCCTTAGGGATTCTATATTCTCAGTAACCTTTTCGTTAATAGTTTTTTCAATTCTACTCATCATTTTGACCATCGTTACTCTGAATTCCATTTCTGATAATTTGGTTACATCCATATCCATTATTTCTGTGGCAGAGGCCACAGACTCACTGTCTTTTCTTTGCTGGGGGGGGGGCTTCTCCTTCTTGTCATTCTGATGAGGAGAGGTTGCGGGGTTTCCAAAGCCCAAATTATTGACTGGGTCCCAGGCCGTGCCCCTTGTTTCATAGGGATCTTAGGGACGTGGGTTCTTCTTTAAAGATTTTATTTATTTATTTATGTGGCAGCCAACCAGCGAGAGAGGGAACAGAAGCAGGGGAGTGGGAGAGGAAGAAGCAGGCTCCCAGTGGAGGAGCCCGATGAGGGACTCCTTTCCGGAATGCCGCGATCACGCCCTAAGCCGAAGACAGGCGCTTAATGACTGCGCCACCCAGGCGCCCGGGTTGTGGGCTTCTTGATTTTTCAGCCTGCCTTCTGTGTTCTGGGGGAGGGGCCTGCCACGCCGATACTCAGGCAACCCTGTTTGGGTAGAGTCTCCGCGTCTTCTTCGAGGGGGGATGGGGATGGGCACTCTCTGAGCCGGTATTTCCAGGCTTTTGTTCTCTGGCGGCTTTCCCTGGTGGTTTGCTGTGCCTCTTCTGAGAGTCAGAGCAGCAGCGGCCGAATTTCAGCCTCTGTCACAGAACAGAGGGTTTGCGGCCCGTTCTCTACTAATGTTCTGGCCACTTTAACTCTGTTACTATTGCTGCTGCTCAACCCTGCAGTGTCCCGGGATGTGCGCCCCACACCGGGCGTCCCAGCCCTCACTTCCAGGGCCGGCGCGTCTCTGCCCTTTGTGTTTCTAACGCCGCCAGCCGCCCTGCGCGTGCTCCGGAAGCTCCCGGTCTCAGTCTGGATCCGGTGAGCGCACCGGGATTCCGGTGTTCCACGAGATGCCTGGTGGTGCGCGCACCCGGCTCACGGTCTCAGTCTGCTGTTTTGCGGGTGCCCTCCACGAGCCCGCCCGCTCCCCCGTGCAAGTGGCTACCGCTTCCTGGCACCCGAATGCGGCGGCTCCCTCCCCCTTCCGTTTATCTTCCGATATCTGTGTATGGTTTCATGGCTCCCTGCTTCATACCTCAATACTCAGCGCTGGAGATGTTCATTTGTAGAGATCTAGATGCATCTTCCTGCTTCTCGGGCTGCTTCCGTGGTTGTTTAGGCTGGTCTGGTACCTATCCAGCTCGACTCGGGGGACCGGCTGAAAACGGTGTCTCCTACTCCTCCGCCATCGTAACTCCGCCGGGCTGATTTTTTTAAAAAAGGATAATTTATATATATTAAGATGAGGTAAGACAAAGTATGTTGATGATGTACTAATGGAAAGATGAGGATGTTCTCAGTGCTTCTCTTTTTTAACCAAATGTAAGGGAAGCCACCAGCTGAGAGTGAGAGGAAAAAGGGGTATAAAAGAGAAAAAAAGGGGCAGTAAGAGATGTAAGAGGGGAATTATGGGGGAGTGGTGTCATGGAAACCAAGGGCAGGGGGAAGATGTCAAGAAGGAGCAGGACATTGATCAATTCTGTTAAATGTTCCTGCATTCAAGTTGTATGAATATTGAAAAGAGGCTATTTGGTTTGCTATTTAGTTGTTGGTTGACGTTGGCAGAGAGGCTTCATTAAAACAATTTCAGTGAAGGTTAAACGGGAGGTAAGGAACTGCATATGAACACAATAATCTTTAGAAAAGGAGGTGGGGTATAAGTTGAAAAGAAGGATTTATTTGTCTCCTTTATTAGATTGCACATTCCTTGAGGAAGAGGAATATGTCAGATTCACATGGTTTATCTAGTGACTTGTATAGGGTATGACACTGCTAGTTTCCAATAAAAGTTGGGTATGTGAGGAAATGAGTGAATTCTGTACTCAGATAGAGTCAACAAAATCTTCTAAGATGTTCTTTTGAGAAATTGGATCCGTTCTATCCACAAAACATATAGTTGGAGAAAAAATAGCTAAAGAGGTGCTTCTGTACCCTAGAGGAATAAAGAATGGAAATGACAAAGGAGGTAGTTCAAAAGTAATCTGTGGTCTCTGGACACTCACACCACTGCCCAGTGTTTAGGCAGAAACCTGGCAAGATCTGACCCCAGAAATGTAAGAACTTACTGACTTTCCTTGACTTATGATGGGGCTATGTCTTGATAAACCTATCATAAGTTGAAAATATTCTAAGTAGCAAATGCATTTAATAAACCTAACCTACTAAACATCGTAGCTTAGCCCAGCCTACCTTAAACATGCTCAAAACACTTGCAGTAGCCTCCAGGTGGGCAAAATCATCTAACACAAAGCATATTTTACAATAAGTATTGAATGGCTTATAATTTATTGAATACTGTACTAAAAGTGAAAAAAAAATACAGAATGGTTGTAAGTGTATTGGTTTAATACCCTCATGATTTCATGGCTCACTGCTCACTGCCACTGCCCTGCATCATGAAGAATATTGTACTGTATATAGCTAACCCGGGAAGAGATGAAAACTCAAAATTCAAAGTATGGCTTCTACAGAGTATGTATTGCATTCACACCATCATAAATTCAAAAAATCAGAAGCCGAAACATTGTAAGTTGGGAACCATCTGTAGATGGCTTTCTCTGCATAGAGTAGGAAATACTGAGGTTGCTACATGTTGTGATGGGGTTGCAGAGTTTCCTCTGCCAAATTATCTCGAGTCACCCAACTGACTCTTAGAGCCAGGAGGGAATTAGGTATGATAGTCAGGTAGCTATATTTGAAGGGTATAAATACAACAACAAATGAAGATTACATAGACTGGGAATCAGGGTAGATGAGAGCATAATTAGATGAAATCAAGACAAGGGCTTTTTAGGCTATCAGAGAAACCATCTTGACACTGAAAATTACTGGATTGTGGGCTAACCTTTGAGAGGAAATAGTGGAAACCCTGCCACTGAGTCATTTATAATTATTTACAATTAGGCAGGACAATGTAGTTGAGAAATAATGTGGCATAATACAAGGAGCGGTTTTGCTCAGTTCCCAAAGGGATGGACTGGATATGACCTAATAGCTTTTTCCTACACTAATTTGGTTGATTGTGTCAGAGAAAAGTCTGGTTGAACATTTTGTTTCCCCCCTGTTGAGTGAATCATACTTGCACTGACCACAAGGATATAAATTTGAGAATGTCCATTGATTAGGCAGATGACTGAATGTGGACTGGGGGCCAACAGATTGGAGAAGACTCAAACTAACCTGAAAGTTGAAGGGTTGGTCAGGAACAAATAAATTTCCCTAAAGATAGGACCTTGTGTTGTTCACCATTGATTTCAGGACCTGACCCCAGAGCCTGGAATATAGTACTAGATGAATAAACAGCTGATGAATGAATGACACCTTGGGAAGAAAACTTAGAACACCAATATAATCCAAGCAGTGGACTGACAGGTTAAACATGTTCCTTAATACCTCTGAGTCAGTTTTCTCACCTTTTCAATAGGTTCTTCTGGGGATGAAATGAGAGCATATAGATAAGATACTTGAGATTTAACAGCTTAAGAAGTATTAGCTGTCTTTTCCGTTTATTTTTCCAGATTTAATCTCTACAAACAAGTCAGACTTTATGTTTATGTTTGACAACATTGGGAAAAGAGAGAAATTATGCCTTTTCTTGTTAAATAACAATACATATTAATGTTAAAACAGCTGAGGTTAACAGTAACCAACATAGCAGTCAATTTTAGAGCAATCTTTTAAAAACAATAAACAGCTAAGGCACTACCAGGTATGATATTCCGTCACTTGGCTTTTTATCAACTCACAGCAAATCTTAATGCAAACAAACTAAAAAAGCTCTTTGGCAACATGTTCTCATCCTTGGGATTCACTCAGTATCCGAAATATCCAGTCTGCCTCTCTCAGAGATTAACTGTAATTCACACTATGTTGGCTACAGATAAGCTGTTTCCCCAGCCTTAGCCGTTGGAGCTAACCAGTGAGAAACTCCAAATTTACTTTTTCAACCTCCTTGCTTCCAGATTTCCTTCTGTCATTTTTTTTTTGTCCTTCCACACCAGACAGAATTTACAGGGAAAAGAATAGGTTCATTAAAGAAATAAAAATCTCTCTTCTTTCTTTCCTTAAGCAGGAGATGTTTTCTATTTTTCTCTTTTGTATTTCTTTTCTTCCTTCCACTTTGCGGCT
Source organism: Ursus americanus (assembly GCF_024610735.1). Classification (NCBI taxonomy): domain Eukaryota; kingdom Metazoa; phylum Chordata; class Mammalia; order Carnivora; family Ursidae; genus Ursus; species Ursus americanus. The sequence goes on from NC_142164.1 coordinate 80,627,167, forward strand.
TTTTAAACTGGAGTCAGGGGACACTAGTTTAATTTGAACACAATAACTGGACTTAATTAATATCCCAAGGTAGTTTACCTCCTTTAGCAACACTGTCTGACACTTTTTTCTCTGAAATGTTTTCTTCAAGGGCTTTTTTGAACAATATTTAAACACAGTTTTTGATCAGAGAGTTGAAGTGATCCTATCATAATGGCTAAAGATGGGTGCAGAGAGTTTGGTGAGCAATCCAGGAAGTGCTATAAAATGATTAATGGATAGAAAAGTCATCCAAGTGCAGGCTTTGTAAAAAAATCAAGATTATTCAATCCGGAGAAGATAAAGTTTTCAGCCTCTTAGAAATAGCCACTTGCCATGGATGGTTTAAAAAAATGAAAACAAAAATGCCAACTTAATTTATTTCACAACGAATGTAATGTTCATGGAGGATTTTTGCCTTGCAAAGTAAATAAGCTGTGTATTGGATTCTTTATATATTTGTTTTGTAAAACAGGACATAATGACTTAATAACTGCTTTTAAGTACTGAAATAATTCTCTAGAAAAAAGATCTGCTTTTCTACTGTACCATAATTGAGTCCCATGGTCTCCCCATCTATCCCTTTTTTGCTGTCAACCCTAAGACTTCTCATCAGCTACTTCATTTTTAACTTTTTTGAAAAATCTACTTTCCCATGCTGTCCATACCAAAAAACACTTTCTGTGATATGCACAACAGGATGTCTGTTGTTTTGTCCCCCCATTAAGGACAGCACAAAAAGAAATGGCATCATTTCTAGCAGGGGGTATTTTAGTGAGGTCTTCTAGAGGACCTCCAAATCACTTTCTGTAGTCAGTGATAATTTACCAAAGAAAGCTATGGAATTTTCTTTTCTGACCTCAGCAGATCCTTACCTCCCCAGAGATGCCATGCTGAGACTGAAGAGGAGAAGGGAGTTGGCAGCAATTGCTGAGAAATGGATGAACTACAGCCTTTCATCCCTTTATTTTATTCAAGCCAGAGTTCTCTAAATGTTAATGCATTGGGGGGAATCTAAACTACTTTTGTGAAGACTGAATGGCAAGCAGTCAAAAAAAGAACACTGGACTTTGCTCCATCAATTTCTTTTTGTCCCTCACACATACACACAAACCCAGCTTCTCAGTCTATCCTTTCAATATGTAACATAATTTATTGCCATGGCTTCAACTACCTGAATACTGATGCCTCTCACATTTACATCTCTAGCCCAGAACTATTTTCTGAATACCAACCTCATATTTCCAGTTGTTCAAAGGACAATTTTGTCTAGAAACACAGTTTCTCAACCTCAAAATGTCTTGATATGTCCCCCCATCCAAAAATAAGAACCCCCTTTCTTTCCTGTTCCCAATCTCATTGAATAGTCTTAGTTCCCTAAAGTAGGACTTAGAGAAGCACCTTGATCCCTCCTTTATCTTAGCTACCCATTTCATTTTTATCTAAGCAGTTAGTAAATCCTTTTGAAGCTACCTCAAATATGTCTTCTTTCACATTTCATGGTTTTTAGCCTCCTTGAACATCTTAACCATTTCCTGAACACAGTATCCTTTCACAACTCTTTGCCTTACAGATACTTATCTCTCTGCTTGGAATAGTCTCCCACTTCTTCTTTACCTGGTAAGCCCCTACTCAGTGATAAAGGGCCCTACTATACATTACAGGCCATTCCTCATTCCCATAAGACAGCTCATGGTTCTCTTCTCTGTGGACTTACCGTATGTCATCATAACTCTCAGTTTAGGTGTCTCTTTTCCCTGCTAAACTATGAACTTGTTAAAGGCTAGGACAGCATCATAATCATCTTAAAAGTTGCGGCACCTAGTATGTAATAGTCTGTGGTAACAGTTAATGAAGAATGAATGATGTACCCTAAATCCAGTTTATCAATGTTTCTTTTAATGGATCATGCTTTTGGTGTCAATTTAAGAATCATTTGCATAATCCTAGATTCTAAAGATTTTCTCCTATTTTTTTTCTAAAACACGTGTAGTTTTATGTTTACATTAGATCCATGATCCATTTTGAGTTTTTTTCTGTATGAGATTTACATCGAGGTTCAATTTTAGGCCAGTAGTTGTCCAATTGTTACAGCACCATTTGTTGAAAAGGCTATCTTTCCTCCTTCGAATTGTTTTTGCAACTTTATTGGAAATAAGTTGAGCATATCTGTTTGGGTCTATTTTTGGATTTTCTATTTTGTTCCTACTTCTCCTGCCTTTCTAGAATAATTGTGTCTATACATGCAAAAAATCTTGATGAGATTTTGATAGGAATTGCATTAAATCTGTATATGAATTTGGGGAGAATTGACATCTTTATTGTGTTGTCTTCCAATCCATGAACACAGTGTATCTCTATTTAGACCTTTGGTTTATTTTATCACCTTTGCTGTAGTTTTCAGCATACACATCCAATATGTGTTCTGTTAGATTTACACCTAAGTACTTCATCTACTTTGCATCAATTATAAATGTTATTTTTAAAAATTTGTTTCCATATGTTCATTGTTAGTGTATGAAATGTGATTATTTTTGTGTGTTGATCTTGTATGCTTCAAATTTGCTGAACTTGTGAGTTCTTGGAGTTTCTTTTGTTTGTTTGTTTTTGGTTTTAGATTCCTTGGGGTTTTCTACATATGTCATCTGCAAATAGGGACAGTTTTATTTCTTCCTTTCCATTCTGAATGGTTTTTATTGCTTTTACTTACTTATAATGCTGTCCATAAATTCCAGTGCTGTGTTGAATAAGAGGGTGAGAGGAGATATCATTTACTTTTTTCTGATCTTAGGGGGAAATCATTCAGTCTTTCATTATTAAGTATGATGTTAGCAGTAGGATTTTTGTAGATAGCCTTTATCAAGTTGATGGAGTTCCCCTTTATTCCATGTATGCTGAGAGTTGTTAACATGACAGGATGTTGGATTTTATCAAATGCTTTTTCTGCATCACTGTATGATTGTATGAGTTTTCTTCTTTAGCCTGTTGATAGGATATTACATTGACTGATATTTGAAAGAACCAGCTTTACAACACAAGAATAAATCTCACTTGGCCACATTATGTAACTCTTTGTATATATTGCCAAATTCTGTTTTCTGATATTTTGTTAAGGATTTTTTTAATAATAATTTTTATTTTGTTATGTTAGGCACCATACAGAATATCCTTAGTTTCTGATGTAATGTTCCATGATTCATTATTTGTGTATAACACCCAGTACACCATGCAATATGTGCCCTCCTTAATACCCATCACTGGCCTATCCCAATCCCCCACCCCCCTCCCCTCTGAAGCCCTCAGTTTGTTTCCCAGAGTCAAGAGTCCTACATGGTTCATTTCCCCTTCTCCTTAACCCCCCCTTCATTCTTCCCTTCTTTCTCTTACTGATCTTCCTATTTCTTATGTTCCGTAAATGAGTGAAACCATATGATAATTGTCTTTCTCTGCTTCATTTATTTCGCTTAGCATTATCTCCTCCACTCCCATCCATGTTGCTGCAAATGTTGTGTAATCCTTCTTTCTGATGGCTGAGTAATATTCCATTGTATATATGGACCACATCTTCTTAATCCAGTCATCTGTTGAAGGTCATCTCCGCTCCTTCCACAATTTAGCTATTGTGGACAATGCTGCTATGAACATTGGGGTGCATATGGCCCTTCTCTTCACTACATCTGTATCTTGGGGTAAATACCCAGTAGTGCAATGGCTGGGTCATAGGGTAGCTCAATTTTTAACTTTTTAAGGAACCTCCATACTTTTTTCCAAAGTGGCTGTACCAACGTGCATTCCCACCAACAGTGTAACAGGGTTCCCCTTTACCCACACCCTCTCCAACATTTGTTGTTTCCTGCCTTGTCAATTTTTGCCATTCTAACTGATGTAAGGTGGTATCTCAATGTGGTTTTGATTTGAATTTCCCTGATAGCTAATGATTTTGAATATTTTTTCATATGTCTGTTAGCCATTTCTATGTCTTCATTGGAAAAGTATCTGTTCATATCTTCTGCCCATTTTTTTGATTTGATTATTTGTTTCACGTATATTGAGTTTGAGAAGTTCTTTGTAGATCTTGGATACTAGTCTTTTATCTGTAGTGTCATTTGCAAATATATTCTCCCATTCTGTGGGCTGCCTCTTAGTTTTTTTGACTGTTTCCTTGGCTCTGCAGAAGCTTTTGATCTTGATGAAGTCCCAAAAGTTCATTTTTTCTTTTGTTTCTCTTGCCTTTGGAGATGTGTTATGAAAAAGTTGCTGTGGCCAATGTCAAAGAGGTTGCAGCCTATGTTCTACTCTAGGATTTTGATGGATTCCTGTCTCACATTGAGGTCTTTCATCCATTTGGAGTTTATCTTTGTGTATGGTGTGAGAGAGTGGTCAAGTTTCATTCTTGTGTGTATAGCTGTCCAATTTTCCCAGCACCATTTATTGAAGAGACTGTCTTTTTTTCCACTGGATGTTTTTTCCTGCTTTGTCAAAGATTAGTTGATCAAAGAGCCATAGGTCCATTTCTGGGTTCTCTATTCTGTTCCATTGGTCTGTGTGTCTGTTTTTGTGCCAGTACCATGCTGTCTTTGTGATCACAGCTTTGTAGTATAGCTTGAAATCCAGCAACGTGATGCCCCCAGCTTTGTTTTTCCTTTTCAACAATTCCTTGGCGATTCAGGGCCTTTTCTGGTTCCACACAGAGGGCTGTTTGTTCCAGTTCTTTGAAAAATGTCATTGGTATTTTGATCGGGATGGCATTGAAAGATCGATCTGGGTAGCATAGACATTTTAACTATGTTTATTCTTCCGATCCATGAGCGTGGAATATTTTCCCACCATTTTGTGTCTCTTTCAATGTCTTTCAAGAGTGATTTGTAGTTTCAAGAATATAGGTCCTTTACATCTCTGGTTAAGTTAATTCCAAGATAACGTATGATTTTTGGTGCTATTGTAAATGGAATGGATTCCCTAATTTCTCTTTCTTCAGTCTCATTGTTCGTGTATAGAAATGCAACTGATTTCTGAGCATTGATTTTGTATCCTGCCACATTACTGAATTGCTCTATAAGTTCTAGTAGTTTGGGGGTGGAGTCTTTTGGGTTTTCCATATACAGTATCATGTCATCTGCAGAGAGAGACATTTTGACTTCTTCTTTGCTGATTTGGATACCTTTTATCCCTTTTTGTTGTCTGATTGCTGTTGCAAGGACTTCTAGTAGTATGTCGAATAATAATGGTGAGAGTGGGCATCCTTGTCATGTTCCTGAGAATGATATTGGCTGGAGGCTTTTCATAGATAAAATTGAGGAATGTAACCTCTATCCCTACACTCTGAAGGGTTTTAATCAGCAAAAGATGTTGTATTTTGTCAAATGCTTTATCTGCATCAATTGAGAGGTTCATATGGTTCTTGACTCTTTTGTTGTTGATATGATCTATTATACTGATTGATTTCTGAATGTTGAACCACCACTGCATCCCAGGGAAGAATCCCACTTGGTCTTGATGGATAATCCTTTTAATGTACTGTTGGATCCTATTAGCTAGGATCTTGAGAATTTTGGCATCCATATTCATCAGGGATATCAGTCTGTAATTCTCTTTTTTGATGGGGTCTTTGCCTGGTTTGGGGATCAAGGTAATACTGGCCTCATAGAATGAGTTTGGTAGTTTTCCTTCTATTTCTATTTTTTGAAACAGCTTCAGGAGAATAGGTATTATTGCTTCTTTGAATGTTTGGTAGAATTCCCCAAGGAATCTGTCAGGCCCTGGACCCTTGTTTTCAGGGAGGTTTCTGATCACTGCTTCAATCTCGTCATAATTAATAGGTCTGTTTCAATAATCAATTTCTTCCTGTTTCAGTCTTGGTAGTTTATAGGTTTCCAGGAAGGCATCCATTTCTTCCAGTTTCTTTGATTTATTGGCATAAAGCTGTTGATAAAAGTTTCTAATGATCCTTCCTATTTCATCGGTGTTGGTTGTGATCTCTCCCCTTTCACTCATAATATTATTAATTTGGGTCCTTTCTCTATTCTTTTGAAAAAGTCTGGCCAGTGGCTTATCGATCTTATTAATTCTTTCAAAGAACCAACTTCTAGTTCCATGGATCTGCTTTACTGTGCTCCTGGTTTCTAATTCATTGATCGCTGCTCTAATCTTGATCAATTGCCTTCTCGTGTGTGGTTTAGGCCTGTTCTTCTATTCCAATTCCAGCTTCATGAGGTGAGAATATAAAAACTGCATTTTAGATTTTTCTATTCTTTTGAGTGAGGCTTGGATGGCTATGTATTTGCCCCTTAGGACTGCCTTTGCAGTATCCCATAGGTTTTGAACTGTTGTGTTTTCATTCTTGTTGGTCTCCAGAAATTGTTTAAACTGATTTTTAATTTCCTGGTTTACCCAATCATTCTTGAGCAGGGTGGTTCTTAGTTTCCAAGTGTTTGAGTTTCTTCCCAATTTTTCCTTGTGATTGAGTTCCAGTTTCAAAGCACTGTGGTCTGAGAAAATGCAGGGAATAATCTCAGTCTTTTGCTATAGGTTGAGACCTGTTTTGTGACCCAGTATATGGTCTATTCTGGAGAAAGTTCCATGTGCATTCGAAAAGACTGAGTATTCTGTTATTCTGGGGTGTAGTGTTCTATATATATCTATGAAGTCCATCTGGTCTAGTATGTCATTGAAAGCTCTTGTTTCTTTGTTGATTTTCTGCTTAGTTGATCTATCTATTGCAGATAGCGGAGTGTTGAGGTCCCCTACTATTAACGTATTATTATCTATATGTCTCTTTATTCTGGTTAAGAGTTGGCTTGTGTTTCTTGCTGCTCCCCTATTGGGGCATAGATATTTACAATTGTCATATCCACTTGTTCGATACATCCATTAAGAATTGCTTCCCCAGCTTTCTTTTGAGGTCCATTGGCATGTAAAATGGTTTTCTATCCCTTCACTTTCAGTCTGGATGTATCTTTAGGTTCAAAATGAGTCTCTTGTAGACAGCATATGGATGGGTCATGTCTTTTTATCCAATCTGCAACCCTGTGGCATAATATGGGAGCATTTAGGCCATTCACATTGAGAGTGATTATTGAGAGATATGTTTTTAATGGTGTCATGTTGCCTGTGAATTCTTTGTTTCTATAGATTGTAAATTTCTGTTCTGTATCACTCTTGGGGCCTTTTTACTTTTATAGAACCCCCCTTAATATCTTCTGTAGGCCTGGTTTGGTGGTTACAAATTTGGTCAGTTTCTGCCAATGTCCTCATCTCTCCATCGATTCTGAATGACAACCTTGCTGGATAAAGGATCCTTGGCTGCGTGTTCTTCTCAGACAGAGCTATGAAAATACCTTGCCAACCCTTCCTGGCCTGCCAGGTCTCTGTAGACAGGTCTGACGTTATTCTCCTGTACCTCCCTCTGTAGGTGAGAATTCTCTTCCCCCTGGCTGCTTTCAAGATTGTATCCTTGGATCTAATGTTTGCAAATTGTACTATTATGTGATGTGGTGTTGGTCTGTTCTCATTGATCTTGGGAGACGTCCTCTCTGCCTCTTGGACATGAATGCTTGATTCCTTTGCCAGATTAGGGAAGTTCTCAGCTACAATTTGTTCAAATATCTCTTCTAGACCTCTCTCTTTCTCCATCCCCTCAGGGATACCGATGATTCTGACATTGGAATGTTTCATTGAGTCAGTAATCTCCTGTAATCTACATTCTTGAGATTGGATTTTTTTGAGCCAAGTTTCTGTTTTAACTTTCTCTTCTACCATCCCATCCTCCAATTCATTAATTCGTTCTTCTGCCTCATTTACTCTGGCTGTCAGAGCGTCTAGTTTAGACTGCATTTCATTCATAGCATTTTTGCCAGATTCACTCTCATTTCCACCCTTAGAGATTCTATATTCTTGTTAATATTTTTGTCAATATTTTTTTCAAGTCTACACATTGTCTTGACCATTGTTACTCTGAACTCCATTTCTGACAATTTGGTTATATCCATATCCATCAGTTCTGTGGCAGAGGCCACAGACTCGTTATCTTTTCTTTGCTGGGGGGGATTTATTCTTCCTCGTCATTCTGACGAGGAGAGGTTGCGGTGATGCCCAGAGCCCAAATTATTGACCAGGACCCAGGCAGTGTGCACTTGTTTTATAGGGGCCTTAGGGTTGTGGGCTTCTTGATTTTTCAGGGTGCCTTCTGGGGGAGGGGCCTGCCGCGCTAATACTCAGACAACCCTGTTTGGGTAGAGTCGCCCTGTCCCCTGTGAGGGGGAATGGGGATGGGCACAATGTGAGCTGGTATTTCCGGGCTTTTGTTCTCTGGAGGCTTTCCCTGGTGGTTTGCTGTGACTCTTCTGAGAGTCAGAGCCACAGTGGCCACATCCTAGCCTTTGTCTCAGAACAGAGACATCGCAGTCCACTCTCCACTGAGCTCTCTTGGCCACTTTAACTCGGTTTCCGTCAGTGCTGCTAAAAACCCTGCAGTGTCCCAGGTTGTGCACCCCACAGCCGCTCTCCCAGCCCTCACTTCCAGGGCCGGCACATCACTGTCCTTTGTGCTTCTAACACTGCCAGCCACCCCCCATTCCCACAGGCACTCCCGAGCTCCCTGTTTCAGTGTGGTTCGTCTGCGCTCTGGAGCTCTAGTTTTCAGTTTGGTCACATGCGCATTCCCAGGCTCACGGTCTCAGTCTGCTTTCTAGTGGGTGCGGGTCTGGGAGTCTGGCTTCCAGTGCAGGTGGCTTCTACTTCCTGGTGCCCAAGGAAGTCGGCTCCTTCCCCCTTCCATTTACCTTCCGATATCTGTGCCCCGATTCGCAGTTCCCTGCTTCCTACCTCAATACTCAGCACTCGAGATGTTCATTTGTAGAGATCCAGATGTATCTTCCTGTGTCTCAGGCTGATTTCATGGGTGTTCAGGATGGTCTGGTAGATATCCAGCTCGACTCAGGGGACCAGCTGAAAAAGGTGTCCCCTACTCCTCTGCCATCTTTTCTCCTCTCTTGTTAAGGATTTTTAAGTTAAATGTATCATTCTTCATGAGGACTGTATTTTATATTTTATACTAGCTCTGTCTGGTTTCTACATCAACGTAACACTAGCTTCATAAAATGAATTGAGAAGTATTCCTTCTTTTTTGATTTTCTGGAAAATATTGTGTCGAATGGGTTCTAATTCTTTAAGTATTCGGTAAAATTCTCCAGCAAAACCATCTGGCCTTGGAATTTTTTTGTGTGTGATAATTTTCAATTTATGAATTAAATTTCCCTAATAATTATAGGAGTATTCAAATGATCTATTTCATATTGGGTAAGCTGTGGTAATTTGTAGTTTTCAAAAAGTTTGTCCAATTCATCTAAATTGTCAAATTTATGTATATAGAATTATTCATAGCATTCCCTTATTGTCTTTTTAATATCCATAAAGTCTATAGTGATAGTCCCTATTTCATTCCTGGTATTGGTAATTTATACCTTCTCTCTTTTTTTCTTTGTCCATCTTGCTAGAGATTTTTCAATTTTATTAACTTTTTCAAAGAATCAGGTTTTTTCCCATTGATTTTCTCTATTTTTTTCAATTTTATTGATTTTTGCTCTTATCTTTACTGTATCCTGCCTTCTGAAGGGTTTCTTTCACCCTTCCTTTTCTTGCTTTTTGCTGTAGGAACTTAGCTTATTGATTTGAACCTTTTTTCTTTTCAAATATAAGGACTTAGTGCTATAAATTTTCCTCAACACTGTTTCAGCTGTATCTCACAGATTTTGATATGTTGCATTTTTACTTTCATTTAGTTAACGTAGTTTGTGATTTCTCTAGAGAGTGCCTCTTTGATCCATAGATTATTTATAACTATGTTGTTTAGTTTCCATTTGTTTTCTATTATTCTAGTTTGATTTCATTGTGTTCAGAGAATATACTTTGTATGATTTCAGTTCTTTTAAATCTGTTCAGGTTTGTTTCATAGCCCAGGATATAGTCTATCTTGGCATATGTTCCATGAGCACTTGAAAGTAATATGTATCCTACTGTAGTTAGGTGAGGTATTCTCTAATTGTAGATTAGATCTTGTTGGTTGATGGTAATGTTGCTTCTTCTATATCCTTGTTTGTTTTCTCTCTAGTTATTTCTGTTAAGAGAGGAGTATTGAAGTCTCCAAGTATAATTGTGGATTTGTGTATTTCTCCTTCCAGTTTTATCAATTTTTGTTCTTGTATCTTGCAGTTCTGTTGTTTGATACTTACAAATTTAGGATTGTTATATCATCTTGGTGGATTGACACTTTTATCATTTTTGCAGTGTTGCTTTCTTTCTCCAGTAATTTTCTTCATTCTGAAATGAGCATTAAATAGCCATTCCTTCCTTCTTTTGATTAATATTTACATGATGTGTTTTTCCATCCTTTTACTTTCAACCTGCCTTTATTGTTTTATTTGAAGTGACTTTCTTTCCACAGTATATAGTTGGGCCATGTGTTTTATGCACTCTGCCAGTCTCTGTCTTTCAATTGATGTTTCTAGACCATTTATATTTAATGTAATTATAGATATGCTAGGACTTAAATCTAACATTTGTTTTCTCTTTGTACTTTTTTGTCTTTCGTTTCTTTGTTTTCTTTGTGTGTGTGTGCCTTACCGTGGGTTAAACATTGGTTAGAATTCAATTTTTATTTATCTATAGTTTTTAGGTATATCTGTTCATATTGATTTTATAGTGGTAGCTATAGGTATTACGTTATATATATGAATATATATATATATATATTCTATCTATATATATATTCTATCTATATATATATATTCTATCTATAGGTATTACGTTATATATATATATATATATATATATTCTATCTATATATATATATATATTCTATCTCAGTCTTTTGGTATTGTCATTTTATCAGTTTGGGTTAATTATTGAAAATTTATCTTCCTTTACATCCATTCATTCTCCCTTGTTTATAATAAAACTTCCTTCAATATTTACTCTATATACAGTTAGAATCACATCAAATATTATTATAGTGTTTGTTTCCACTATCAAACATAATTTAGAAAACTGAAGAGAAGGAAGTCGTGTGTGTGTGTGTGTGTGTGTGTGTGTGTGTGCGTGTGTATTTTTTCCAAGTTGTTTCTTCCTTTCAGATATTCCAGGATTCCTTATTTTGTCATTTCCTTTTCAGAGAACTTCCTTTAGCCATTCTTTTAGGATAAGTCTGCCAGTGATGAATATCTTAGTTTCCTTCATTTGAGAATGTCTCTATTTCCCCTTCATTTCTGAAGGATATTTTCCCTGGATATGGGATTCTGGGTTGACAGTTCTTTTCTTCCAGCAGTTGAAAAATATTGTGCCACTTTCTTCTGCTTGCATTGGTTCACCATGAGAAATCAGATGTCTTTCAAATTGTCTTTCCTATAGAAGAAAGATAGCCACTCTCTCTCTTTCTCTCTCTCTCTCTTTGCTTTCAAGACTTTGTCTTTAGCTTTCAGGGATTTGGCTAAGATGTGTCTTGGTATTGAATTTCTTTGAGTTTATCCTACTGGAGTTTGCTTACCTTTTTGAATTTGGAGGTTTATATCTTTTGCCATATATGGGGAGTTTTCAGGCATTATTTGTTCAAGGACATTTTTTTAGTCCTGCTTTCCTCTCTCCTTCTGGGATACCAGTGCCATTAATGTTAGAACTTTCATTATAGTCCCACAGGTCTCTGGGTTTCTCTGCATTTTTTTCAGTCTAGTTTCTTTTGTATTTCTTACTGGGTAATTTTTATTGTTCTGTCTTTAAGTTCACCAATTCTTGTGTTCCTTCCATTTTGATGTTAAGATTATTCATTTAGGGTTTTTTTATATTGTATTTTTAAGTTCTAAAATTCCATTTGATTCTCCTTTATATCTTCTATTTCTTTGTCAAGGCTTGCTATTTCTTTGCTTGGAATTTGTATTTTTTTCATGTGTTTCGTGTATGTCTGTAGTTGCTCATTGAAATGTTTTTTAGGATGGCTCCTTTGTCATATGAGTCTAACATTCCTGTCATCTTGATATTGGTCTCCATTGATCATCTTTTTTCTTATAGTTTGAGATCATCCTTGTTCTTAGTATGACAAGTCATTTTCAATTGAAATATAGAAAATTTGAGTATTATGTTATGAAACTTAGAATCATATTTAAATTTTCTATTTTCTAGCTTCCTCCAACACCACTTTGTCAGGGGAAAGAGGTTTCTGCCTTAGTAATACCACATGGAGGTAGAGGTCCAGGTTCCGTATTTGGCATTTATTAATATCTGAGGAGGGAGGCTCGTTTGTCCTGCTCAATCCCCACTGATACTTCCCTTGCTGGGAGAGGTAGGGTGCCTCCTTGCTGTACCCACTGTGGCCTCCTTACTGCTGGGCAGTGGTGAAAGTTCTGACTCTCCATAGGCTTCTTCTGACACCACCTCACTATGGAGAGGGAGTAGTTCTTTATTACCATGAGGTTGGGATACATGACCATGCTCCCCATATAGTCTCTATTGACATTGTTAGTAGGGGAGGTCTTGTTACCACCCAGCATAGATGAAAGTCTTGTCTCCATATTCAGCCTTTTCTGCTGTCATCTTGGCCATGGTGATGTCAGAAAAGACCTCATTATAGCCTGGCCAGGGTGGAAGTCTAGGCTCTCCCCTAGGCCTTTGTTGACATGAGTGGAGATGGGGCACAGTTCTTCTGTGGTGTTTGGCTGAAGTAAAGCAGTTATTGTCTAAAATTTTTCTATCTTTCTAGGTCACCCCTTTCCTGGTTCTCAGGATAGGGAGAGCAAGCTTCTGTTGGGACTTATTTTGTCTGTCCCCATTAGCATTTTCAGGTTGTTGCTTCTCAGCTCCAAACCTGGGATATGTAAGGGGAAAAAAAAAAGGAACTTATCACTGTATCCCTAGCAAGTCTTCCTTCTTAATGTAATAGAAGTCTTCTTCAATACATTAAGACTCTTCTAATTGGGTTGTTTGTTTTTCACTCTTAAGTTTTAAATTTTCTTTGTATTCTAGATACTAGTCCTTTGTCATACACGTGTTTTGCAAATATTTTCTCCTAATGAGTGGTATTTAAGGAAACCATATGAGAGTCTTCTTATGCTTGTTTTACACGTAATATCCAAGGTTTTTAGTTGTACTTAGTGGGACGAATAGGGAAAAGTTTATCTGCTTCATTTCCACAGAAGCATAGGTCTCAGTTATGTTATAATCCCTCTTCTTGAGATTTATAAGCCTTACCTCCTCATATATTTAATAAATTCAAAATTAAATAAATGTTTAACTTGAATGAATGTCTTTCCTAAAAATAAAATGTCTTGCAAAAAATGAATCTAGACACAGACCTTATAGACCTTACACTTTCATAAAAATTAACTCAAAATGGATCACAGACCTAAATGTAAAACTATATAACTCCTAGAAGATAACATAGGAGTAAACTTAGGTGACCTTGGGTATGGTGATGACCTTTTAGATACAGCACCAAAGGCATGATCCGTGAAAGAAATTATTGATAAGCTGGACTTCATTAAAATTAAAAATTTCTGTTCTGTGAAAGACATTGTCAAGACCATGAGAAGACAAGCAACAGACTAGAGGAAAACATTTCCAAAAGATATGTCTGATAAAGGACTGTGATTCAAAATATACTGGGTATTATATGCAACCGATGAATCACCAAATTCTACCCCTGGAACTAATAATACAGTATATGTTAACTAAATTGAATTTAAATAAAGAATTTAAAAATATATATACAAAGAATTCTTAAAGCACAACAATAAAAAAAAAAAACCCTGATTAAAAAATGGGCCAAAGACCTGAACAAACAACTCACCAAAGATATACAGATGGCAAATAAGCATATGAAAAGATGCTTCATGTCATAGGTCATCAGGGAAAAGCAAATCAAAACAACAATGAGATATAACTACACACTTACTAGAACAGGCAAAATCTGAAACACTGACAATACCAAATGCTGGCAAGGATGTGGAGCAACAGGAACTCATTCATTGCTGGTGGGAATGCAAAATGGTACAGCCACTTGTAAGACAGTTTGGCAGTTTCTTACAAAACTAAATATACTCTTACTATATGATCCAGCAATTGCACTACTTGGTATTTACCCAAAGGACTTGAAAACTTGTGTCCATACAAAAACATGCACATGAGTGTTTATAGCAGCTTTATTTATATTTTCCGAAACTTGGAAGCAACCAAGATGTTCTTCAGTATGTAAATGGATAAATAAACCATGGTACATCCAGACAATGGAATATTATTCAGCGTTAAATAGAAATGAGCCATCAAGCCATGAACCTTATCGCATATTACTAAATGAAAGAAGCTGATCTGAAAAGTCTACATGTTCTATGATTCCAATTATATGAAATTATGGGAAAGGCAAAACTATGGAGACAGTAAAAAGATCAATGTTTGCCAGGCCTTAGGGATGAAGGAGGGAGGGATAAAAAGGTAGAGCACAGAGGATTTTTAGGGTAGAGAAACTATTCTGTATGATACTCTGATGGTGGATACATGCCATTACACATTTGTCCAAACCTGTAGAAGTACAATACCAAGAGTGAACTCTAATATAAACTGTGGACTTTGGTTGATTATGATGTATCCATGTAAGTTCATCAGTTGTAAATAAGGTACTCTCTGGTGGGAGATGTATATAATGGGGGAGGTTATGCATGTATGGGGACAGGGGATATATGGGAAATCACTGTACTTTCCTCTTAATTTTACTGTAAACCTAAAACTGCACCTCCCTAAAATAGTCTTCTTAAAAATCTAATGTCTTTATTAAAAACAGCTAAACTAAGCAAACCTTAGGCACCAAAGGTGTTTCTTTTAGCTGATGAAAGAAAAGAAATGTATGAATCCTAAAAATGATCAGTATGTTTTACCAGTTCTTGTTACTTAACAGCTTCTTCAAGACCTAGTCTTAAGCTTAAGTCCTGATGAGTATGCCAAACCTGGATCTTAGTGCAAGTGTCAAGATCCCTTCTGGGTATTTGTCTCTGAACTGCCAGATTTCTGGACTTCAGGCCAGTTTCTATTTTGAGTGAAAGCTCCAATCTAGCAAGAGTGCATTGATTGCTTTCCAACTAATCAAAGGGAAAGCATTGGTTGGCCATTCTAGCATCCTTGTTCAGCTAAAAATGATTATGTCTCTGGCTCCGAATGCAAAGATATATTCTTCCTTTTTCCCCCCTGTAATGAGGGTGCAGAATATCCTTCAATTTTGTTAAGTATAAAGTTAATGTATGCCTTTGAATAGTCTTTGAAAAGTTATACAGTTCAGGTTTTCTCCCTAAGGGAAAGAGCAGAACATCACCTGCCCTTCTCTTTCTCCCAGTCATAAAATTTGTTTGACTTAAATTTACACACAGTAAAAGTTACTTACCTGAAGTTGTCCCTCTTTGCACTTCAGGAATATATTTCTTAAAGTACCCATGGCTCTTCCAACAGAATGGAACATTTTGAATAAAAATTAAAAACTAGTTTTGGTGCAAATATTTTGTATGAGATTAGGAAATTTTTCTCTTATGATATCCTTCCTCCTCCTCCTCGTCCCCCATCTTCCTTCTCTCTCCCTCCCCCTCTCTACCTCTCATTCTTTCTTTCTCTCTGTAGTGTGTGTGTGTGTGTGTGTGTGTATGTGTGTGTGTGTGTGTGTGTGTGTGTGTGTGTGTGTGATTCTTTGCTACTCTGTACTTCTTGGGAGAAGCATGGTGTTTAATAAAGGAGAGTTTAAGGATGAGTGGGGAGTATGGCTGATCTCTAAAATGTGATTCAGGATCACTATGATGATGAATCCCCCAAAAGAGGAAGAATTGCTAAAAGTCCTTCTCATGCCATAGTAAAAAGAATTTCTTCTCCCTTCCCAATTGCTCAGAATGGACGTGTCAGTTGTTTAAAGCCAAATAGCTAATAAATGTCAGAGCTGGCACTCAAATCCAGTCTGTGTGTGTGACTCCAGAACCCATCTATTTTCACCATTTCAACATTGCTGAGTTTTGTTGAATTCCAGTCACTGGGACTATCATAGTTTCATAGTTTACTGAGATAGTGCTGTTATCTGTCCTCTACCCAATAGTTGGTTTGAAAATGTTAATACCATTAAGGGACAAACTGAGTTGTCCCTAAGAATTTGGAGTAAGGTGAAAAGGATCCACTAAGGTGCCTTCCTACCTAAGTTTAAAGAGGTTCAGTCAAAACCATGATTCCTTTCAGATGTAATAGACACTCTGTAAATGTCAGTTCTGTCCCTCTATCCCAGCGCTTACTATGGGTCAGATGCAGTGCCAGCAGCTCTCAAGTACATCATGTCATTTAATCATGACAGCTCTCTTATGAGGTATTGGGATGAATATATACCCGTATTACAGATGAAGAGATTGAGGTACAAAGAAATGAGGTAATTGGCACATCTACTATCTTATAACCAGATCTGTCTGACTGTATATAGTTTGCTCTCTAAACACATCAGTTGGTTCCTGCCTACCTACCTACTTTGCTTCTGTCTCAGTAATATCCTCAGAGGCTTTAAATTAAATATTTCAATTGAGACCTTCAAGAAATCCTTATATGACTTTAAAAATCTTTAGGCCATGCATGTTTTCTTCCTTGCCTCACCCTGTATTATCCTTACTTGTAACCTTGCATCCTAGTAAAGCCCAGAGCAAAATCAAGTGTAAATTGGTCTAAGAGGATAATTGGGTCTTTCTCAGTCACCCGGGCTTTAGCTTTGCCTTGACCTGGGATGCTTGCTAGTCTCAATGGAATAATAAACTGAGTTAATTAGCTCTTAGATAGGGTTAGAGTTAAAGTTCTGGGTGTGGGTCTGTGCAACTGAACTGATGGTTTTTGGCTTCTTACATTAAGACATCCAATAGCCATCTGGTGGGTGAAGGTATCTTCTTTTCTGACCTGAAGCTGGGTCAGTCTCAGCCACTGGGAAAATGTTGTCATTTGTATTCTGCATTCCTCCTGTTTTTTTGGGGGTGTGCTATGTTTAATAAAGCATGCATTAGAAGATACGAAAAAAGAGTTTAAATTAATCTAGTCCTTTTTTCCCAATAGGTTTAAATTGCCCCCAAAGTGTGCATTTGTGTGTGTATATGTGTGTGCTTTAGACTAAGTATCACTGAAGAAGTCGACACCTCATTATGTGTAGGTTATTGCATTTGTGGAACAAAATCTCCCTTAAGTGATATATCTACTATGTGTCATAAAAAATTAATTCACTTTATGTGTGCGTGTTTTCATTTCAGGCATCTTTAATAGGGAAATATATTCTGGTAGATTAGTTTACAGTGTTTCTAAATAATAAATCATAAACACCAATAAAAGAAAACATCTAAAATGTGCATATTTGAGAGTCAATTATATGTTGATTAACCTTATGTGCTTTTGCCGTAATTCTTATGATTGTCATTTTCCCTTGCTATCAAACAACAATTCATTTTTGGAACATAAGATGCATAATTATGAATGTTAATACAGCACCCTGCTGCATCTTATCCCCCTTTGCATTATGGCACAGATTTACTTTGGGGACACAATGGTACTTTCTCTCATAGTACTCATAGTAACTGTAATTAGACACTAAACTTGAGATATACTCATTATTTACCTATTTTGTTAATTAGAATTTTTCTTACACCAAGACTCTAGAAGAATAATGTTTATAATTCAACTAAGAACCATGGGACCCCGTTTAAAAAATAAAAATGGAAAGAAAGGAATCTGTTATGAGGAATAGAGCAATGGACTTGAGGGTTTTAAGTATACACTCTGAGCACTCAGTGGAAATAGTGGAAATACTAGGTAAGCCTCTAATCATCTCATAGTCTTGTCCTTACGGGTGATTCAGGACTATAATTCCCACCTGACAGGGATCTGGTAAAGATTAAATAGGTACTTCATGAGAGAATGCCTAGAACAGTACCTGATATGAGGTATATTGCCAGTGAATGTGTACTGTTTTCAATATGGCATTTGAAAATTAAAAGGAAATAGGTATTTTCTAAACATTAATTCACCAAATATCTCTTTAAATAACAAGTTCCTATGATACAATGTCATTGATTTAATAAATATTTTTGAGTGTGAGTGCTTAGCATGTACATAGCAATATGTTAAATAACGTGGTGGCGATCATAGCAGAAGTATGCTCTAGTTCTGAACTCTAGTGGAGGGAGATGAAACATATATAGGTGAAATGCTTGAGCAAGGAAATATATGATTGTCAAAATGAGTGATATTGGCAGAAAGTGATTATGAAAATTGGAAGAAGAACATCACAAGAAGCTTGCAAAAAAAAAAAGAGGGGGAGGTTGGCTGAATTCCTAAATGATATGTGGGAAGCCATAAAGAGAGGATGGAAAGAAACATAGGTTTGGAAACTATTAAGGAAGACCATCCAACTTAAGATTTATGTAGGGAATCAGTAAGAGGAAAATTTAAATAATCTGTAGAAAGTCCAGAAAAGCAAACTTTACCCAGTAGGCAGTAGGGAGCTAAGTAAGAATGAAATTGGTGTTGGTGGGAAATTGGTGTGGGTTGGACTGGATGTAGGGTAGCCATGTGATGTTATTGCTTATGTAGAGTAGTGACAGTAGGAATAGACTGGAAGACTTAATAGGGGAGATATTTCAAAGCCAGGACTTGGTGACTTATTCAGTACACAGGCTAAATAGAAGAGGAGAAGTAAATGGTGGTTACAAGGTTTGAGCCAGTCAGACTTTTAAAGATGTAAAGCAAACAACTAAAATTTTTTAAAAGCTAAAGTAGGAAGAGTTAGGCTTGATGTCAGTATTTGTTTGTCTTTTCTTTGGTTTTCTCTTCAGTTTGAGGTAATTGATAAGATACATAGAGATTCAACTGGCAGTTGTAGAGCATAGGTAGAACTGGTGTGGTGCTTAGGTGAAAGATCAGGACCAAAGATTGTTCTAGACCCATAGACTACTATTTCCAATCTAAACTAGTCTCAAGGGGTGCCTGGGTGGCTCAGTCGGTTAAGCGTCTGCCTTTGGCTCAGGTCATGATCCTGGGGTCCTGGGATGGAGCCCCACATCAGGCTCCTTGCTCAGCACAGAGCCTGCTTCTCCCTCTGCCTGCCACTCCCCCTGCTTGTGCTCTCTCTCTCTCTGTCAAATAAATAAAATCTTAAAGAAAAAATAAACTAGTCTCAATTACACATAAGTATCTTTAGGTAGTCACTTCCTCCTAAAAACATCATCTACCCTTGTCCTTCATCTTCCTCTAACAACCATTTTCTTTCCCTTCACAGCCCAGCTCCTTAGGCTCTTGAAAAGTATTCTTACATTCATTGTCTCCCTTTCCTCCCTCCCATTTCCCCACTGCAGTCTGGCGTCTTCCACTACCACAACACACCTCTCTGTATAGTTCCAAGGTGTGTTAGTATCCTCCAGGTTGAAAAACATATTGGCGCCCTCCTCCTCACAGTTTCTGATCCAGTCAGGACCCACGGAGTTCTCAGGTAGTGCTGGTGCTGCCGGTCTGAGTATTGAACTTTGAGATGCACTTCTCCACCAAGCTGTCTCCCAGACACATAATCTAGCATGCCCAAGGTGATTCTAAGGTACATATGGAAATACAAATCTATACGATTAGTCAGGAAAGGTCTGAAAAAGAAAAGTAATAAGGGAGAAAGGGGCCAGCCCTTTTGAAACATATTATAAAACTACAGTAATTAAAGCAGTTTAATTAAAGCTGGCACATATTCATGTGCCAGATCAATGGACCATAATTAGGTCTAGAAATTGATCCAAAGACATAGTTTAGTATATGATTTTTAATATATGATTTTATCTTGAAATATTAAAGGTCTTTCTAAACAAGACACAAAGGAAGCCATCAAGGAGAGAATTGTTAAATTCGGCTGCACCAAAGTTAAAAAGTACAGCAGAACAAAAATGCATAAACAAAATCTAAAGACAAAAAACTGGGAAGAAGGTTTTGCATCTGATATGGGAGCTTGTTTCCTTTATATATAAAGAGCTCTTGAGATTGAGAATCACTAAGGAAAATACTAACAAATCAATATAAAAGAGAAAAAGGGACCTAAACAGGCAGTCCAGAGAAAAAGAAAGTTGGTCTATAAAAATATATGAAAAGATGCTCACCAACACTCATAATTAAAGGAATATAGATTTATTTAAGCAAGAACTCTTACCTTAAGATACAACCTTCACCTACCGGAATGGCAAAAATCAGAGCATTCAGTATGCGTTATTTTTTTGGCAAGCATGCGGAGAAACGCACTCTTACACCTTGCTATATACCTTGCTACTCGAAATGAAATCCTTGGACCAGCAGTATCAACCCAGAGCTTGTTAGAAATGCAGTCCCAACCGAAATCTACTAAATCAGAATCTGCATTTTAATGAGATCCCCAGGTGATTTGTTTGCACATTAAAGTTTGAAAAGCATTACTGTAATACACTGTTGGTGGAAGTGCAAATTAGCATAACCTCTTTGGATTTCAGGAGACGTTATCACAAACATTTGCATATTCCGTGGACCACAATTCCACTTTATCTAATAGGTATAATCATCTGTGTGTGTGAAGATTACAGAGATATTCACTGCAGCATTATTTGTAATAGCAAAAAAAAAAAAAGAAACAACCTCAGTATTCATTAATTAGATAAAGGTGAAATAAACTGAACAAAATTCGCATGGTGCAATATTATCCAGTTGTTAAAAATTTGTGAAAAAGGACACGCAGATATGAAATTATCTCCAAGATATATTGTTAAACAGAAACATCAAGTTTCTGAACAGTATTCTAGTGTGCTTTTTTGGTGTTCTATTTTTATAATTCCCATTTTACAGATGATGTTAAGTGAGGCAGAGATGTTCAATAACTAGCCCAAGGCCATACAGCTGGCAGTGATAGATTCAGATCCAGACAATCTGGTTCCAGAGCTTAGGCTGTTAATACTATACTATACTATACTGCTACCCAGGGATAAACAAAAAAATGTTAACAGTGGTTTCCCCAGGAGCGTGGGGGACTCATTTTTTAATTGATTTCCCTCCCTACTCTTCTGCTGGTATTGGTGGCAGGCTGAATCATTTACTGAAGTGAGAAATCTGGCAGACATTCTGGACTCCCTTCTCTTCTTTACTCCTCACGTCTGCCCAATCAGTCACCAAGATTTATCGGTCCTACCTCCCAGAAAAGACAATTCTCAAATATACCTCTCCACCCTTTCCATGAATCAGAGATCACTTGAACTGTAACATGTATTTCCTAAGTGGTCCACCTGCCTCTTTTCTCCCTACAAAATGCCAACAGATACATCTTTTCAAAATGCAAATCTGGTTCTGCCACTGTCATACTTAAAATCTTGCACTGGCTCCCCAGTACGTGTGGGAAAGTCCAAATTCATTAACATGGCGACTTAGTTATTGCATATTCTGGCCCAGCCTGCTTCTCTAGCCTTACCTCTCACCACCCGTCCTCTCACATCCTACTCTCAGGACACCATTTTTTCCTCCCATATCCATGATTTTCACATGGTATTCCTTCTACAGGAGTACCTTTCATCTGGGTCAATCCCTACCTTTCCTTTAAGGTCAGACCTCAAGCATGACCTCCTTTATGTAGATTTTTTGCCTGCAGGATAGTAGATGTTATATGTATTCTGTTCTGGACAGGTCAGGATACCCTAAAGTTCTGTCGTCTCTCATGTTCCACAGGACATGTATCCAGAGCCTAAGCCCTCTTGCCTGAATGCTGTGCATTCATACTCCTTGTGGACTCCTAACCCATATGGACTCCCAGCGTGTGGACTCCCAACATATTTCAATGCTGGTATCTATGTAGAAAGGGAAATACAAAAATACAAAAAATGTATTTTCTTCTCTACATAGGTACTAGTATTGAATTCATTCATTCATTCATTCATTCATTCATTCATTCATTCAATTATTGAGAGCCAAGCAATCACTATTCAAGATGCTGGGGACAAAGCAATGAACAAATTCTGTTCACTGCTAGAATTTTGAATACTTTATAATTTTCATTCTGTCATTCTGTCTTTTAGCTTTAGTATTTTCAAATTAAATCTATATTTATGTATGAGTTTTGTTTCGATTTTAAAAACATTACCTTGACAAAATTTGAAATCCAATTTAAGTCAAGTCCAATTTTTAAAAAAAAAGACTGATTTGTTTATTCTCTATCCCAAGGGGAAGGAATGTGTATGATTGAGTGCAGGAGTGCGTGCATGCATGAGAAAGAGAGAGAGAGAGCAGTTACCTGCAGTGAGGAAACTGGGTAGGGAGTGGGTTGGGGAGGCATGAGTAGGGGAGTTTGTGTTCCCCAGAAGGAAAACAATTTTGTTTCAATTGCTGCATTTTTTTCTAAATTGTTGTTTGAAGAACCTCTAAAAAAAAAAAACAACAAAATGAAAACCCTAGAAATGAAAAGTTTGAGCAACGAGAGGTTTGTAAATGTAAATACATCAGATCAGGAAATTTCCCAGGGGCTCATGCAGGACATTGTGGAACCATGTGAAAGCCTTTCTGGAGAGAAACTTCAGAAGGGGAGGTAGATATATGGCAGCTGCTCACCAGTTCATATCTCCTCCAAACAGGGAAGATGTGAGCAGGGAATTGCCCTCTTGGTTCTGGGACCTTCCTCACCATGAAGTAGTATGTTCCCACCTGCCCCTGGAGCCCAAATTGTATTCAGGCAGCCCCCTTGATTATGTACACAGCCACTGACAGTTGAAGAGAGGCTCCCAGCCTGCCTTGGAAGACAAGACCTCACATAAGTCAAGTATTTTAAAGAAGCCATTTGAAAATCTGTTTTTAAATGCATGGTAGCATTCTTTAGAGTGATGCCTCTCAAACTTGGGTGTGCAGCAGAATCACTTGGCGTGCTTGTTAAAATTCAGATTGCTGAGGGCACCTGGGTGGCTCAGTTGTTAAGCGTCTGCCTTCAGCTCAGGGTGTGATCCCAGGGTCCTGGGATTGAGCCCCACATCAGGCTCCCTGCTCCGCTGGGAGACTGCTTCTTCCTCTCCCACTCTCCCTGCTTGTGTTCCCTCTCTCGCTGGCTCTCTCTCTCTCTCTGTCAAATAAATAAATAAATAAAATCTTTTTAAAAATTCAGATTGCTGGGTCCCACTCCCAGAGTTTCTGATCCAGAAGGTCTGCAGCAGGGCCCCAGAAATTTCATTTCATTTCTTTTTCATTATTATTATGTTATGTTAGTCACTATACAGTACATCACTAGTTTTTGAATTTCATTTCTAAACGAATTCTCAGTGATGCTGATGCTGATCTATAGAAGAAACTTTTGAGAACCACTGTTTAGGGAAAAAGCACAGGAATTTGGAAGTGAAGAACTTGGGTTCAAGCCTTGTGTGATTTATTTCACCTCTGAGCCTGAGTTTCATCTTTCCTGAAGTGGAGTTTATAAGGTGGTTGTAAGGATTATATGGAATGTGTCTATGAAAGTTCTTTGTGAACTGTATACAAGTATTAGCAATTAGATGGCTTCACAAATGGTTCTTGCTGCCACACAACCCCACCAGATTTTCCTGTGCCTTGTCCCCTTTCCATGTGATTTTGTCCCACCAAGTTCATCAGGTGCCTGGGAAGAAACTATAGCCAAGAAGGCCTTGAGTAGTAATTTTTTTTCAACCCACTGGGCACAGCGTTGATGCTGACTTTGATTTGACCCCTCTTTTCCTTTGCCTGGTCTCCCTCCAACTTGCTCTTTATTCTTCCAGCCTTAGCCACCTCTCACAGCAAAGAACAGCTCCCAGTGTTAATATTGGGGTAAAAAACTATCAGATGGAGGGTTTTTTTTTTTTTTGGTTTTTTTGGGGGTTTTGTTGTTGTTGTTTGTTTTTTGTTTTTTGGGTTTTTTTAGTAGTAGAATAAACAAAGGAATACACTACCAAGCAGCAAAGCATTTGTTGGGGAAGCATTTTGCTAGTTGGTGGGTTCTAGGGTGATTTACTGAGGGCAAAAGCAAGATGTTTGAAAGAGTTACGTGGAATTACAAGTATAATTGCATATTCCTAACTTAAGTGTATCAGACAGTTGTATCGGACAATTGTCAGGGCAAATGATATGTCCATGTAGAATGGTGTCTTTTTCCTTTAAAAAACCTTTTCTCATTCAACAATAATGCATGTGTAGTGTAGAAAGCTTTGAAATTTTTTAAAGGTGTAAAAAGTATTAAGAGTGACCCTTAATGCCACCATATAGAGATAAATACTGACTGGTAAGATATTAGTGTATTGTATTCAGGCTTTTAATATATATATGATTGTATGTGTATATTTAGGTACATGCATATATATTTTTTGCATTGGGCTGGTACTGCATATAGGTTTGTATGCTTTTTCTTTTGCTTACCATTATATCGTGAGCCTTTTCAGGATCACTAAGTAGTCTTGAGAAACATGGTTTTTAATGGCAGACTATTATTCCTTCATGTAGATGTACAATACTTCACTTAACTCTTCCTAAATGTTGGACAGTTAGGATATTCCTGTTTTAGCATTATAAATATCCCTGCAGTAGATGACACTTCATGTACATAAATCACTGTGTGCATCTCTAATTGCTCTCTTAGGATAGAATCCTAGGAGTAGAAAAACTGATCAAAGGGTAGGAACATTTTTTAAAACAGATGTAATTCACATACCATAAAATTCAGTACTTTTGAGTGTGTAGTTCAGTAGTTTTTAGTGTAGTCACCAGGTTGCGCAACCAATAACACTGTCTAATGCCAGGGGAGAAAAATGGAGTGCTTCATAAATTTGCATGTCATCCTTTGCAGGGGCCATGCTAATCTCTATATCATTCCAATTTTAGTATATGTTGGCTGAAGCAAGCACAGTAGGAACATTTGGATGTCTCTTGCTATGGCACATTTCCCTCCAGCAAATGTGTACCCATATCCCTTCCCACCCAGCAATGCGTAAGAACGCAACTTTGCTGACACTTAGTTTAAAAATACATATAGCCAGTATCATTGAAAATGGCCTTTTACTGTTTTGTTTCTCTGATTAGCTTCTCTTTTTCTCCCACCTGAACTCTAGCTGTTCTGTGGAGACTTGTCACCCACCCTCTTCGCACACTTTACTGTGGGTAGTTATATCCGCCGCAGCATCAGCTGCCTCCTCTCGGGATAATGACTGCATGTCCATAGCCTGCCTTACACTCTTCCTAGCACTGCAGCCTCAACATTAAGCTGCTTTCTGGGCATGCCTATCTACATAATTTGACAGCCTACAAAACAAACTCCTGTCTAAAATCAAACATTTCTCCTGACGCCAGCTCCTGCTCTGACTTCCCTATCTAGATGAGCTATATGGCTGTTCTCCCATGTGCTTCATGGCCACGTTAACCCTGTTCTCTCCCCCATATTTAATTAGTAGTCCAACCTTGTTGATTCTGTCTCTCATGTCCTCCCTCCCATCCTTCCCTTCTGCTCCATCCCTGCTGTCCTGCTCTAGTTCTACCTTTTATCGTATCTGTGGTGCCAGCCTGCTCACTTCTCTGCGCCTTCAGTATTTACCCACATAATTCATCCTACTTGTGGCTACCAGAATAATCTCCCCAACACACTGCTTTTACCATGTTGCTCTCCCATCCTGGAACCTCCAAAGCCTCTCTCTTGCCTATTAGGTTATATAAAGTAAATGATTTATCCTGACACTTACGGCCCTCCGTATTCTTAACATCATTTTAATTTTACTTTCTGTGTGCCTTATAGAAACCGTACGTTCTTCATTCAGCATATTCCTGCTTTTCCCCCTCTTGTTTATGCGAAACCTGGCACAACTTCTCTAGTCTCCTCCAGTTTAAACTGAGTCTTCCAGACTTAGCTCAGAGGCGCTGTGAAGTCTTCCTTGATTAACCAGCTGTGCTTTCTCCTTTTTTAAACATTCCTTTTGTCAGCATTTCCTTCATGACATGACATTCTGGTTAGGGTTTAGTGGTTGCTTAGGTATTTCTACTCATCCCCTATCACATTATAAATTCTTTGAGCACAGGGATTATATCTTCTTCATTTTGGCAAGTCCCAGAGTACCTCTCCATTCACCTTAAATGTAGATAGAAGCTCCGTCAATGCTTGAATACAAGAATGGTGAAGCCTGCCAAAATTTTTTTTTTTAGAGCTACTAATGACTCAGTTTCGGGAATGAATTTTGTGCTAAGAAGGTACAGATGCCAGATGACCCAAATGTCATGGCTTCTTCTTTTTCCCTCACTCTCCGCATTCAATCCATCAACAAGTCCTGTCAGCTCTACCTCTTCGAGATATCTCTAATCAAGCTTCTTTTCTCTACCCTACTGCTTCCTCCCTAGAACAAACCACCATCATCTCTTACCTACAAAAGCCTTTTTAACTGGTTCCCTGGCTTCTACTCTTGTCCTACCTAAATCCATCGGTCGGGTGAGATCTTTATAAAACTTCTATCATAGTAATCTCCTGTTAACAATGTCCATTAGCTTCCCACTGCACTGAGACTTAAATGTATGCTTCTTACCTTGGCCTTTGAAAATGCCACGATCTGGCCTTGGCACTTTCACAACCTCATCTCCCACTACTGTCCCCCTAGCCCACTGTGGTCCAGCTCCACTGAGCATTGGCCCTTCCTCATTGTCATGTTTGCTCAAAGCAGAGTGACTGGGTGCTCTTGGTTCTACTGGGGTACTCACTGTTGTTGGCTATCGTCCTAAGGCCTCATCTCCTTAGTAGTGGAGATGAATTGAAGAGTGACCAGAAGTAATTCTAAGGGCTTTGAGACTTGACTCGGGGGAAACCTCTGTGGGTTCCCTCATCCCCCTGAAAAGTAGTATCTCTAATACTGAGTTTGAGTGGAAGAAGATATTTGGCTTCAAGGGAGAAGAAAGGAAATCTTGTATTATTCCCATAACCTCCTTCCCATGGGATATGACAAATATTACTAATAGAAACCAGAGCTGGAGGACAAACATCCTCCACCTTCTTTATCACTCTGGGTGTTAGTTTAGGAAATTGGGCATCACAGCAGAAGCTGACTCAGAAGATGTTGCTCTGTGAACCTGTTGTCATTTTCCCTGTGTGCTCTCCAGAAGTCTCCCTCTGGCCTCTGGTGGGGCACTCTTAGCTTTTGTATATACAGGAAAGTGAGAAAAACTCTCTTTCATTACTCAGATCCTTGACTTGCTCCCCTTGCTTCTAAAAGCTGTGAAATATGCAGTCAGCCTCCTTGCCTTTGGAATCACTGACAAGAAGCAGTCTATGATGGGTATGTCTTATTAGACTATACCTAGAAAAACTAAAATATGCTCTCCAGCCCACTCTGAAAGAGAATTCCAAGTACTATGTTTCTAAAGTACTAAGCACTTTTTTAGCCCCTAATATTTGCAAGGCTCTCCTGCATAATTCACAGTTTGCTTCTTTCCAACCTTGGTTAGAAAAAGAGGTGTTGGGGCACCTGGGTGGCTTGGTCAGTTAAGCGTCTGCCTTGGCTCGGGTCATGATCCCAGGGTCCTGGAATTGAGTCCCGTGTTGGGCTTCCTGCCCAGTGGGGAGCCTGCTTCTCCTTCTCCTCCCTGCATGTGCTCTCTCTCACTGTCTCCGTCTGTCTCTTTCTCAAATAAATAAAATCTTTGGGAAAAAAAAAAGAAAAGAAAAAGAGGTGTCCCCATGTTTTAAAGATTCCAATGTGAAAATGGATACATGAAAACAGAAGGTCAAATATAAAGGCCCCAATCAAATGAGGTATCACTGTCTACTTGGAGAGCCAAAAGGCACCCCCTGACACACACCACAGCATTTGAGGGAGTCTTTCTTTCTACCACAGCATTCCCTTTCTTATTCCCTACCCTGGATTTCCTTTAGGTGGAGGGTGGAGAGGAAGACCCAGCAGATTTACACGAAAGAACTTGACCTGAGAATTCAGAGAAGTGAGGGGAGGTTGGAGGAAGTGCAGAAGGTGGGGTAGCAGAAGGATACCAAAGCCCTTTTTACATAAAATGCCCACATTTCAGATGACCCAAATTATAACTCTCCCAGACTGATGAGAAAGCCACTGTTGTAGAAGTCTTTAAAATTACACATACATTCACACACACTTACACACACACACACATACGTGTATGTGTTCCCCCTTGGTTTGGTCTATAATAAGAAAAGGTCTGTGGGTCACCAGGAAGCAAGGTCCCCCACTAACAGTGGGGTGTGAGTGGGCCTCCATAGCTCTGTATTCCTCCATGGTGATCAAGCTGCTTTTCCCCTATTTTGACAGATAAACAAGCCGTGCATTGTTCTGTCCACCGGTCTGTGTGCAGGCTTCCCTTCCTGCTGTTTGGGCCAGAATGAGCTTGGACTCCTTCATGTGGGGCAGGTGGAATGTGCTGTTCAGGGGGAGGCTGGAAGAACTGTAGAAAGTAAACAGAGCTAATCAAGGACACTCTTTTGTGCTTCTCCTTATCTAAACACTTTCAAAAGAGGGAAGAGCTTGCAGTAGGTTATGGCCCAGACCTCGGATTAAACACAGTCTCCAGCAACACAGGCCATATTTTCCTTCTTGCCCTGGATTGGGGCAGAGCCATGTTTCTCTCTCTCTGTTTGCCTCTAAGTATTGCTTGACAGGTCTGCTGGGAGCCAGGCTCAGAGACAGGTATGCTGTCAGAAGATACTGGGGGGGGGGGCCTGGGTGGCACAGTGGTTAAGCGTCTGCCTTCGGCTCAGGGCGTGATCCCGGCGTTATGGGATCGAGCCACACATCAGGCTCCTCCGCTATGAGCCTGCTTTTTCCTCTCCCACACCCCTGCTTGTGTTTCCTCTCTCGCTGGCTGTCTCTATCTCTGTCAAATAAATAAATAAAAATCTTTAAAAAAAAAAAAAGAAGAAGATACTGGGGGGACAGCCCACTAAGGCACTCATTCCTGAATTTTTCAGCCTCCCTCTCTTAATCTCTCACAAGTTTTGACCGGAGGACTCCTCTGGAAGCTAGCTTCTGGCTTATGTGCCACTTTCACCCGTATGTGCCCATCCTCCTCTTGCACCCATGCCCAGTTCTTATTTTCTGAGTGCTTGGAAAAGAAATAGTCATCTTGGTATGCCTGGGTGGCTCAGTCGGTTAAGCGTCTGCCTTCGGCTCAGGTCATGATCTCAGGGTCCAGGGATCGAGTCCTGCATCCGACTCCTTGCTCAGCAGGGAGCCTGCTTCTCCCTCTGCCTTTCTCTCTCCCTCTCTCTCTTTCTGACAAATGAATAAGTAAAATCTTTTAAAAAAAAAAAGAAGCAGTCATCTTTACCTTCCCCCAAACATAAGAGGTTATACTTGGTCACATAATCTGGAACTCAACACTGCTAAGGGAGAGGATGCCCCTTTTACACCCCTCCCCCAGCCTCTTTCCCAAATCCCAGATTGGCCAAACTGCTTGTGTTCCTCTTTTATCTTCCTTTGCCTACATATTTTTCAAGTATATGCTGTCTGTGCCCACCTGCCCATCCTATCACCTCATCTGTGACTCCCCAACTCATCAGCCCACCCTGCCTCCCCTACCTCAGCAATCCCAGGAACATGATTGCACCTTTCATCATAATTTCCTCAACCTCACCTGGCTACTGAGAGGGCCAGACTACTATCAAACTCTTTGTTCTTCATTTTATTAGGAAGTGGGGATCAGCAGGCCTCATCAGGGAAGCACTGTTGGGCGATGGGTTGCTGAGTGGAAGGAGGAAGGCACTTGGTGACCAGAAGATTAGGGAAGGCCGAGTAATGACACGAGAAGAAACTGCTTATCCTGATGCTTTTTCGGGCCAGGGGTTATCCTTTCATGTACTGTTAATAGTACTGCATCGTGTATTGTCAAAGACTGGTGATCACCCCAGCAACATCACCATTACTGTAGAGCTTGTTAGAAAGTCAAATCTGGAGCCTGCTCTAGACCTACTGACTCGGAATCTGCATTTTAACAAGATGGCCAGGCTATTTGTATGCCCACTAAAGTTTGAGAAGCTCTGCTCTAGATTACTAGATTTGGCTTTTGAACATTCTTTTATTATTTTTTTTAACTTTTTATTAAATTTTGTATTCAATTCCAGTGTAGTTAACATATAGTGTTATATTAGTTGCAGGTGTACAATATAGTGATTCGACACTTCCATATAACCCCCAGTGCTCATCCCATCCCAAGTGCACTCCTTACTCCCCATCTCCTATTTCACCCATCCCCCACCCACCTCCCCTCTGGTAACCATTGGTTTTGAACCTTCTTTTAACTAGTCCTTTCATCTTCATTTGGATTGAAAAAGTTATTTTTCTTGCTATTAACAGTACTTTGCTCATTATTATTTGGGGTAGAAGATAATATTAACAGGAGGGACCATTTATTGAATGCCTGCAGGTGAGAAAATGGAAGCTCTGTGACATGCCCAAGGCCAAACAAGGAGTGAACAGTACAGCTGAGACTCCAAGCCAGATTGATATGCCCATAAAATCCCCAGCCTTTCCCTATACAGTACTAACTACCAAAGGAGAGGCTATGGGCTCCTTTGGATGGCACCTGCCTTTGTGGGAATAGACAAAAGTCAACCCAGACTTCCCTAAGGCAGTATAGAGGGAAGCCAGGGGAAGAGGCCTCCAGGCATGATTTCCCCAGAGAGGAATGGCCTGGGCATACTTCTTGTCCTGAGGGGGCTCACGTCAGCCCTCTTGAGCCAGAAATTGCTGGAATTAGGACCAGGGGCCAAAGGAAACTGGAATGGGGATCAAGAGTATTATGAAGGGAAACCCCCAACTCTAAATCACTGAGAGAAATTAAACTCTGATGCCTAATTTGGGGATTGGGGTATACAACAAACTCATGTGGGGCTGCTCTGCTTTCTGGCTATCGCACAGGTCAGTGAGGACATCATCTGAAGCCCCAGCCTGGGGCCCAGGACTCTTACATCCTAGCATGCTATAGCTGGAAGCGTTGTTTGTTTCAGTGGAGCCCAATGTTTTATTTTGCAGAGAGGAAACAGAAGCTCAGAGAGGGGGAGTAAATTGTCAGAGGTCACAGCAAATTCATGGCAGAGCCAGGGATGCTGACTCCAAGCACCACTATTCTGGACTTGGGGTCTCTGCTGTGAAATGAAGTTTTCTTTGGATCTGCTCAGGTGCCCACAAGAAGTGCAGACCCTGTAAAATACGACCGAGACTGGTTTGTAAGTCTTTCTGTCTCAACAAGACCTTCCCCTTGGAAAATCTCTAGGTCACTTGCCCCCAGCTATGTAAAATAAGCTGTAGCCCTTCCCACTTGCTCTTCTGGACCTGGAGGCCACTAGGCTTGGCCGATCCGGGCTTCCCTTTGCTGGGGCCCAGAGGACCTACGGAGATAGCTGGGTGGGGTCAGCTCAGTTCAGGAAGCACAGGAATTCTTTTAAGTGTATGTGTCTGGGGTATTTTTCTCTCTCACTTACGTGTATTTTTAAAAATTCTTTTTAGACACTCACTTTATCTTTCCCAAACATCATTTCCTTGCTCCTTTCCTGAGTTCTAGCAGTGGCTGGGGGCCCAGCTTCCTTATTGGCCCCTGAGCTGTGGAAGGGGGTGGGCCAGGGCCCAGAGGAGGCTGGAGTAGGGAACAGGGGGGCTGTTTATGCTGCTGGAACTGCCTTTCATCCTTCCCTTTGCCACCAGGGTGCTGGCTGGTTTCTGGAGCAGCGTCTTCACTCTCGTCCCACTCTCTGACACTGGCTTTCAGTCCCTCCGGCTGTGGCCACATCTAGGTCCAACGGCTGATGGCCATACGTTGCCTTCAATGCTACTCCTCTCTGTTCTTGGAACTGGGACCTGACTGTGCCTGAGCTCCTTGGATCACACTCAGGAGCTGGGGCTGATGGCCCCTCATCTCAGGAGGTCTTAACAGGAAGGCAGATGGGTCCCAGCTAAGAGAAGATCCAGCCTGCAGAAAGGAGCCCTGGGGGCTGGCTGTAGGGGTTGTTGGGCACCTGAGCTGGCTGGATACCCAGCTTTCTCTGAAGCCATCTCCCCACCAGGGGCAACTTCCATGGTAGGTACTGCTGGTAGTCGTGGCTGCCACCCCTCCCCCCCATTCTGCTTTCTTTCTCCAATATCCCTTTCTTTCTGCTCCCCAAGAAAGTAACTTTGGGGTAATGAATGGTTGGGTACCTGAGCCAGCCTTGGGAGAAAGGGCTGGCCACTGGCGCCATTCCTTCCATGGCTAGGCCTGGAGCTGCATGGTTGGTGGTTGGCATTTTCTTGCCTCTCTGCTTATTTCCCTTCATCCCTCTTCCCCACTGCCTAAAGAGGGTATGGTTTAAACTCTGGGACCACCAAGACTTTCCTTTTCTGACTGCTTCTTGTGGAAATAGCAAGGAGAAGCCTCAGATATGCAAGCTCATTGAGACAGGTCCCTCTTTGGGGAGGAAGGGTCATGTGGCATCCTAGAAAGGACTGGAGGTTCTAAGCCTCATCCTCATGGCAAAGCAATTTCAGCTTTCTGAAATTGGCAAAGCGATTCAGCTTTCTGTGTCTCTGTTTCCTCATCTGGAAAGTGGGGATAATAATAGCTTTTACTGATAAGGTTGGAGTGAGGACAGAATCAACTAATGGATACAAAGTGCTTAGTGCCTGGCACATCTTAAGTATTCAATAAATGGTCCCTGCTGTTATTTTTTTTTTTTTGAGTTCATGGTATGTCAGGTACTATGCCAAGTGATTTCACACACCCGATTGCTTTTAATCCAGGCTATAACTTGTGAGTGAGGGATAGTTATCTTCCTCATTTTACAGATAAAGAATCTACAACTCAGGGAAGTGACTTGCCCAAGGTCACACAGCTAGGAGTGGAAAGTAATTATAGACTGTCTCCAATTAGGAATAATACTAGACCAAGTATCAGACACTATAGATAGTTTCCTCTTCTTTCCCAAACTAGGGCTAAAAGGCCCCAGCTCTAGCTGCAGTTCCTCTGCTGGGGTTTTTCTTTCCCCAGTTTGTGGTTTTCTCCCCATGGTCCCAAAGCCCCCACTGCCTTGCTTCTGTCTCCTTTGGGATTGTTACCTATTCCTGGAGAAACCCTAGAGAGTAGGGGCCTTTGTAAGCTATGTTTCAAAGTGTGACAAGGGAGTGATGTAACAGAACCTTGACAGTGGGTAGACGAATCCAGTGGGAGTACACTTGAACCATCGAGAAGGTCAAGTCTGAGCTGATAACCCTTGTTACAGACTATGTACTATTTATTGACCACTTGTTATGCATCAGTCTGTGTCTCAGATGCTTTGAGAATATTATCCTTATTCCTCACAATAACCCAGCCAAGTAAGGATTATTGTTCCCTTTTTCAGATAAGAAAATCGAAGCTCAGATGGGTTAAGTGACATGTGTAGAGTCACACATCCAAAGTGGTAGAGTTAGAATATGAACCAAGATCCATCTACTCGTGTCTGTCTCCTTACTTACTGGCCTGATACAGTTGGTGTGATGAAATGACAATAAGTAATATAAAAACATTATATTATTATGGGCCAAATTGCAAGGACTGGATTACTAAGGACAAGCACCCAGGAGGATATGGTACTTGAGCAGTACCTTGAAGAACAGGTGGGATTCAGATTGACAAAATGAGAGGGGGATTCCAAGCCAAGGGGACAGAGCAATAATTAAAATTGGCTGAGGGCTTACCAGACTTTCTTCTAAGCAGCTGACATGCATTATCTCATTTGTTCTTTACAACCGCATGTATTAGATATTTTATGTGCTCCACCTCCAGAGCCTGGGCCAAATTCTACTGGAAAACCAACAGCAAAGGCACAAAGTTGGTTGCAGGACGTGATTGGAGCACAGCCATGGGAGACTGGGCTGGGTGGGTAAAGCTATCTTATAGACGGCTTTGAAAGTCAGATCCAGTTTATATTTGATGCAGAACAGGGTAAGAAATACGGAGCCAGGGAAGATTCTTGAATAGGTGAGTGCCACAATTCAATTGGTGTTTGACATGGTATGATCTAAAAGCAATGACTGGAGGGGCGCCTGGGTGGCTCAGTCAGTTAAGCATCTGCGTTCGCTCAGGTCATGATCCCTGGGTCCTGAGATCGAGCCCCACATTGGGCTCCCTGCTCAGTGGGGAGTTTGCCTCCCTCCCTCACTCTCCCCCCTACTCATGCTCTCTCTCCTTCTCAAATAAATAAAATCTCAAAAAAAAAAAATAAAAGCAATGACTGGAGGTGGAATAAGGGGAGCCTGGCTGGGAGACTGACACAGTATTTTGGATATGAAATGTTAAGGGCCTGGACTAGAACAGAAGGTGTTGGTGGAAAGTTCTGTGGAGGAAAAGTGTGATTATGTGCAATAGTCTAAATGAAAATGGAGAGAGAGAGAGAGACCAGAAAGATATAAAAGAAGACTCAGTAGCACTCAGTGAGGGATTAGATGGTTGGGGAGAAGGTGGTATCAAGGCTGACCACCCAAATGTAAACCCTGGACTCAAAAGAACTTCAGAAATCCTGGTTATGATTTGCTGCAACATGGACGGCACTGGAGGAGATAATGCTAAGTGAAATAAGTCAAGCAGAGAAAGACAATTATCATATGATTTCTCTCATCTATGGAACAGAAGAACTAGGAAGATCGGTAGGGGAAGAAAGGGATAAAGAAGGGGGGGTAATCAGAGGGGGAATGAAGCATGAGAGACTATGGACTCTGAGAAACAAACTGAGGTCTTCAGAGGGGAGGGGGGTGGGGGAATGGGATAGGCTGGTGATGGGTAGTAAGGAGGGCACGTATTGCATGGTGCACTGGGTGTTATACGCAACTAATGAATCATCGAACTTTACATCAAAAACCAGGGATGTACTTACTGTATGGTGACTAACATAATATAATAAAAAATATTATTATAATAATAATAAAAAAAGAAATCCTGGTTATGGAAGAAGGGCCCCAAATAAGGGAGGTACCCTGTTCTCCATTGTATCTTTCCTCAGTGCCTAGCAGCATAGGACATAGTAGACACGCATGGCTCATAGTGTGTAGCAGTACATAGTACTTCCATGAGCTGCTTTATACATAGTTGCTAATGGGTGACTGCCACCTGAGAGTAGCTGGAAGGATTTCTAGCACCATGGCTTTGTGCGTGAGACGCTGGAACAGGTCCCCCACCTCCTCCCCCACCAAGGTCTTCTTGTGTCTCGAGCCTCCCTGCTGGGCACTCTGAAACCCATAATAGAACACTCTAGTTAAAAGTGGGGGCCTCACTTGGCTTTCTTCCCCACAAATCCTAGCCAGTGCTGCTGACCTGTGGCTCTGGTTCCTGAACTTTGACAAGCAGCTTCCCTTGCCCTTCCTCTCACACCTCCTTGTCCGTGTCTGGCATGTTACCACTCAAACCATTTTTTTCCCCAGCAAGGCCATTCTCCTCAGGACTACCTTTTTAGGCCTTGGGCCTCTAGACCCGTGCACTGCTGGGATTTTCTGTGTTTCCGCTGGGGTGAGGGGCATTCCCAGCTAGGATAGAATCCAGCTCAAGTCTATCCACCACTGCTCCTGGGAGGTAGAGAGCTGATTTATCACACTAGATAACAAGCTTCTTCAAAACAGGGCCGCTTATCCTAGTCAACTCTGTACCCTCAGTGTCTAGTATGGAGCTTGCCACAGTAAATGACTGCATAAATTAATAAAGAAGCTCTCTCTCTCTCATCTCCTTCTTTGTCATCTTTTTCTCTTACTCTGTCATTCATCTCTCTATCACCCATTTCTCTTTATTATGTATTTCTCTACAATCTCTCTCAGTTTTCTCCCTTTCTGTCATTTGTTTTTCTTGGTATCCTCTCTCACTCTTATCTCTATCATATACCTGGTCCTTCTGACATCTGTCTTTTTCTTGCTTGCTTGCTTGTGTGCTTGCTTTCTCTCTCTCCCTCACCCACCTCATCAGTCTCCTCCTAATCTTCTGGCATGACCGATGTCCCACGTGTGCTCTGCCCTTCCCCATGTCATTCTTCCCCCACTTGCAAGGGCAGCGTCTCTTCACAGGAAATATACCAGAGGACAGGAATGGGTCTTGCCTGAGCTGCTCAGTGCAAGAGGATGGCTGCAACCTTGAGCACCAGGCAGACCCTGTGGTTGCATCCAAGGCCTTGGCCTCAGACCTATTTCCCTTTATGTACGCCTGCCATGTTAAGCAGCCAGTCTCCTCTGTCAGCCTCACCCTGCGCCCTTCACCACTTTGTGCTATGTTCCTTGGCAGAAGTTGGGGCTCCTTGCCCCCCTCTTTGCCTGTAAACGCGGGCATCTCATCTCTGTGCCCATCTTATCCTTCACTCTCTCAGGGCCTTCACCAGGCTTCATTTGAATTAGCTCCCTCACTCTTACTCATCTGTAAGCTCTCGAGGGCTGAGACTGTGTTTGATCCCCAGAGCTATGCACAGACGGTACATATGACAAATGCTTATCTAATGAACAAGTGAAAATTGGAGGATTTGCAGCCTCGTGTTGACTTGTTTGAACTTCTCAATCACCTGCCTCTTCTTTTCTCAGAGAAAAATGGGAAAACTGACCAGATTGATTTCTTGTTTCTCAAAGAAAACTTAGGGTAGCTCACTGTTTACTGGGCGGCAGTACTCATTTCTTCCACAGGTACTTACTGAGCATCTACTACTGCTGTCTGTGCTTGGGATACACCCATGAGCAAAACAGCCCGGCGAAACCAACATTCTCTATAGCCACACCTCACCCTCAGGATGAAGGAGATTTGAGTGCTGGGAGCTGAGGAGGGCCACTAAGATTCCTATATCAGCTCCTTGCAAGATGTTCTACTTCATTTAAGGGAAAGAGGGGGTGGGGGAGGAAGCTGCATGGGAAGTGATTTCAGCTCTGGTTCCCTAAGCTGACTTCCTGTCCCTTTCTTGCTGTAGGAGAAACGCCCCTGTCAGTAGGCCGCACTCATGGCATGTGGCCAAGCTGCTGGAGGAATGCCCTGAAGCGGCCACCACCATGCATTTCCCTTCTGAAGCCTTCAGCTTGTCCTGGCATTCCGGCTGCAACACGAGGTGAGTCTAGAATCCTCCCCCTCAAGATGGGCTGGAGGATAGACAGCCTGGCCATGCCTCCTCTTCTGCTCTAGTCCCCTTTGGATATTGCCAAGCCTAGAGTGCTGTAATGGAAAATGGAGTGGGAATCCATAGTCCCTGGGTTCTAGTCCTTGGCTACTTACTGCTAATTCTCTGTGACTTTGGGACAGTCCCTTCCCTTCTAGAAAATGTTTCCTTGAAGTACTTACCTCACGTGGCTTGCAAGACACCACACTCTCCTGCTTCTCATCCTACTTCAACGGCTGCTCCTTTGCAGTCTTTTCCCCTGGTTCTTCTGCACCCCTCCCCCACCATCTCTTAATGCAGGGGGCGCACCGGGGCTCAGTACTGGTCCTCTTCTCTAGCTACAGTGACTCACTGGTGATCTCATCCAGAGTTCATCAGCTCTGTCACAGAGCCAAAGCCTTCAGGCGGGGCACCTCCCTGAATAACGGGGTCTACTTGCCATGAGGATCTCTCAATTCAGTGGGCCTGGTATTGCCTATTGTCAAGACAGCTGCCCAGAAGAGACAGAGAACTATTTCTGCGAAAACTCAGAGCGAGCAAAGATGACCTTTCCCTTCCACAGCAAGATCTTCCCTCTCAGGAGGAATTTCTGTGGATGAGGCTCAGGGAAGCCACGTGTTGGGTTTGCCCCCAGTCAATGACTTTATTTGGCATCGGAAGACAGGGGCTCCGAGCAGAGGCGGAGGCAGTTTTGTTCTGGAAGAATACACTGAAACGTATTCTGAGCTTGGCTCCCGTTTGAGTGGGTGTGTGGTTGTTTGCAGCAGGAAGGGTGGTAGGATGGATGGCATGGCAGCTTCCCTTGCCAACAAGGAATTGATGGATTCTTAGCCCAGGGATCAAGTGAGCAGAGTGGCTAAGGGGCGAGCAGGGAGCAAGGATTAAGGAAGGCTGATCTGAGGATGTGTGGGCCCCTGCCACTGCTCAGTTCTGGCTTTCTGAACTGTGGCCTTTCTGAGAATAGTCTGCGACCTCTGGGGTTCTAGTCATAGGGAGTTACTGGCATGACTTGGCTCACTTTGGCTCTCTTTGTGGGAAATGGTACTTAAAATTCAAGATTGTGTCTGATCCCGGTCCCTTCCTTGGTCTCCCTGGTTTGGCTTTGCTGTGGGGGATGAGGGAGGGATGGGTAGACAGCAAATCTAATGTCAACACTAGTGGTACAGAGGGTGCTGATAACAATTGCAATTAAAACAAAAAGCAAAAGAGAAGCAGCTAGCACGTACTGAACCTTTTCTAGGTGCCTGGGCTGTGACAAGAGCTTTATATTTATTAACTGATTTCACCCACAAAGCAACCCTCTGATACAGATATTATTTTTAGTCCCATTTTTAAAAAGGTTTTATGTTTTTATTTGAAAGTGAGAGAACGAGAGAGAGAGCGTGAGCAGGGGCAGAGGCAGAAGAAGACTCCCCACTGAGCAGGGCGCCCGATGCTGGACTCTATCCCAGGACCCTGAGATCATGACCCGAGCCAAAGGCAGACGCTTAACCAACTGAGCCACCCAGGTGTCCCATATCAGTCCCATTTAACAAATATTATAGCAGAAGAGCTAAGACATTGGACTCACAGAGGCTTGGGTTTAAATTCCAGCTCTGCTTCGTTGGCACCTTCATGAGCTGGTCAGGTTACTTCGCTAAGCGTGATTTTTTGCCTGCAAGGTGGGGATAATAATCTCTCCCCTTCAGTTTGAAATGAGCCATTGTAAAGTGCCTGGCACATTGTAGGCCCTTGGTAAATGGTCAGGCTTACTAGTATCAAGAAGAAGAGAACAGGGGGTTGCCGAAATTCCGGCCCTGTCTGGGTCACAGGCTACAGCTGGGTGATACTGAGAAAAATCACCTCCTCAGAATCACTTCCTTTTGCAGGGCTTGCTTTACTCCAGCAGTTCTCAAAAGTGTGGTCCCTGGACCAGCAACGAGTACCAGCATCACCTGGAAACTTGTTAGAAGGACAAATTCTCAGGATCTACCCAGACATAGCACTCGGGGGGTGGGACCCAGGAACCCGGGTTTGTACGAGCCCTCCCTGCACTCCTGATGCACACTCAAACTCAGCAGCCACTGATTTACAAAATGGGCTGGCTGAAATTGAATCAACCCTTTAGAGCCCCTCTCTGATACTAATATTCTATGATTGTCTCTCCTGGCAGAGAGCCACATGCTGACTCCCTAAGGACAGTGACAGGCCAGAAGCAATTCTAGACTCACTGGAGGCAGGGAAACAGCATAAGCCGCAATGGAGTTCTTACACTTTTAGTCTTTGGGATCTTGCCCTCTCCTGCTCCCATACATTGTCTTGTCTCCCATTTTACCACATCTCTGTGGCGCCCCTGTGACCATATCTTTCGCTGTTTCCCTTCCTTCCTTTGTGGCCATCTCCTTCTTATTTGTGGCATGGGTGCCTCTGGGTTGCTCTGCCTTCTCCCATGACAGGGCTGGCCGAGCTGGGAAAGGGATCTGGTAATTTGGCTGACTAACCAGTGTGCCCTGTGTCTTGCAGTGACGTGTGTGTGCAGTGGTGCCCACTCTCCCGCCACTGCAGCACTGAGAAAAGCAGCTCCATTGGCAGCATGGAGAGCCTGGAGCAACCGGGCCAAGCTACCTATGAGGGCCACCTCTTGCCCATTGATCAGAACATGTACCCCAACCAGCGTGACTCAGCCTATAGCTCCTTCTCAGCCAGCTCAAATGCCTCCGACTGTGCCCTTTCCCTCAGGCCAGAGGAGCCAGGCTCTGCGGAGTGCCTCACACAAGGCCCGGGGCCAACTAAAGCCCCTAATGGCCGGCCCAGCGTGGCCGAGCCCTCAGGAGGTAGCCGGCGCACCAACGGGGGCCACCTGACTCCCAGCTCCCAGATGCCATCCCGCCCGCAGGAGGCCCACCACTCAGCGCCTGCCAAGGCTGCCAGAGGCCCGCCACAGCCTCCCGTGAGGCGAGATAGTCTTCAGGCCTCCAGAGCCCAGCTCCTCAATGGAGAGCAGCGCAGGGCTTCTGAGCCTGGGGACTCCTTGCAGCAGAAGGAGAAAGTGAGCTTAGACACCGTGCTATCCCCGAGGAACCCTAACAGGTTCTGCTGCCTCAGCGAGCAAGACCAAGTGACAAACAAGGGCCATCAGAACTGTGAGCTCAGCCAAGCTCCTGAATCCAGCCAGCAGAGCTCTGAGCATCTACTGATGGAGGCCTCAGCCAAAGCTGTTGGATTCCCAAAAGTGTATGACAAAGCTTCCGGCATAGATTCCAGCCCACTCAACAAGGCTTCAGCAGAGCTAGCTAAGGCTCCTTCGTTTGGCAGCCCTCCACACCTCACAGGACCCACAGGGCATCGCCATAGTGCCCCGGAACAGCTGCTGGCATCCCACCTACAGCAGGTACACCTTGATACCAGAGGAAGCAAGGGCCAGGAGCTCCCAGCCGGGCAGGATGGCCACGAGTGGACTCTGTCACCTTTGCACAGCAGCCACACAGGGAAGAAAAGTCCATGTCCCCCTACAGGAGGAACCCAAGAGCAGCCCAGCAAAGAAAGAAAGGCCAGGAAAGTGGATGATAGGCCTTTGGGTTCAGGGCACCAGAGCCCCAGCTGTTCCCCACACGGAGAGGCTGACAGACACCCTCCAGAAAAAGGTTTCCAGGACCCAAACAGAGCATGCCGAGCCGGCAGCGAACTAGCCAGCCAGCAGCCCTCTGCCTCTGGCTCCCTTGTTCCACAAACCAGGGCTTGTTCGTCAACTGCTAAAGGAGCTGGCAGCACAGAGGCCACCGAAGAAGGGGCCAGTGAACCCAAGGAATGTGGCCGGGTGGGAGGTAGGCGGAACGGAGGGCCCCGGGGCCGCTCAATCCAAAACCGGCGGAAGAGTGAGCGTTTTGCTACCAATCTGCGTAATGAAATCCAGAGGAGGAAGGCCCAGCTGCAGAAAAGCAAGAACCCCTTGGTGCAGCTGTGTGACACTAAGGAACCGGTGGAGGAGACCGAGGAGCCCCTAGAAAGTACTCCACTTCCTGCTTCTAACTCAGCTCTTCTGTCTTCATATAAAAAGCCACCAAGTCCAAGAGACAAGCTCTTCAACAAGAGCGTGATCCTCAGGGCTCGGTCATCCGAGTGCCTCAGCCAAGCCCCGGAGGGCCGTGAATCTAGGACAGGCTTGGAGGGACAAATAAGCCCTGGCCAGAGGCCTGGCCAGCCCTCTGCGGGCCTAAGCACCTGGTGGAAAGCATCTGACCCCTCCTCCTCAGACTCTGAGAAAACAAATGTTCACCGTGGAGTCCGTGGAGGTCACTGGAGATGGTCTCCAGAGCACAATGTGCAGCCACATGTGGCGCTAGCCATGGAAGGCCCTCCTAACCCAGGTGACAGCAAGGAACTGAAGGCTTCGACGGCCCAGGCTGGGGAGGAAGCCGTCCTCCTGCCCTTTGCAGACAGAAGAAAGTTCTTTGAAGAGAGTAGCAAATCCTTATCCACATCTCATTTGCCGGGTTTAACCACTCATAGCAATAAGACTTTTACCCAGAGACCAAAAGCTATCGACCAAAACTTCCAGCCGATGAGCTCCAGCTATAGGGAATTGAGGCACCATCCGATGGACCAGTCCTACCATTCCACAGACCAGCCATATCGTGCCCCAGACCAATCATATCATTCTCTGTCACCCCTTCAGTCAGAAACTCCCACCTACTCAGAATGTTTTGCAAGCAAAGGTCTAGAACAATCCATGTGCTGCAAACCACTGTACTGCAGTGATTTCGATTACCGCAGGACCTGCTCTTACTCCTGCAGCGTCCAGGGAGCCGTCGTCCATGAGCCTTGCGTTTATTGTTCCGGGGAGCTCTGCCCTGCTCTGCGGAAGAGAAACATGATGCCAAACTGCTACAACTGTCGATGCCACCACCACCAGTGCATCCGGTGCTCAGCTTGCTACCATAATCCCCAGCACGCGGGCCCTGAGGACGGCAGCCTGGTGCCTGGCAACGCCTGGAAGCCCAGGAAGCCGACAGTGCAGGTGAGGCCTTGGTTCTTGGGTGGGTTTGCTTTGTTATTCTCTTGGTGAGGAGAAAGCGAGGGAGATCATTGGGAAATATCACAGTTACAATCCCTTGAAACCGTATAGACCCTGGATTCACCGAACGGTAGCTTCGGGACCCTGGGCAAGACGCTCAGCCACCAAAATTGCAGTTAACCCGTCTTGAGGGATGAGAGAAAATAACTTTTTTTTTTCTTCACAAAACAGGGACAGAACTGGGACTTGTATCCTGACTGTAAAATGGGTATCTGAGTGGCCTTAAGCAGGTCGCATGATTTTGAAAGGGCAAAAAGAGAATTTTTGCCTCATAAAATGGCCAGTACTGAGAAAAGTCTTATTACCTCATCTCTAAAGAGGAGGACAATAATGGCTGCCTCATAGATCACTTGTAAGGCTCAAAACAGGCCCAGTGCCTGACAAAATAGCACTTATTCCCTTCCATTTCCTGCTTACAAACTACTTGGAGCTGCAAACTTTGCAAATGTCCCCCAGGTTCTGCTTTTACAGATTTGATCTGTCTGGTTTTCTAAAGAACAAATCCTTATGCCCTTTTCCAGCCTATCTTTGCCAGAGACCCAGGGCTAGACTAGCTGTCGCTATACTCTGGTTATGACCTACCACCTCAACACAGGCCCCTGCCACATTCCTGCTCCGTGGCTTCCCTAGCACCACCTTTTGGCTGGTGCACTCAAATCAGAAGTTAATCCCTGTGTCGAACTGTTATTGCATAGGCAGACACTTCTGAATGACTCAGTGTCTGACATTTCTCAATACAAATTCTTCGAAAAAAGGAACCTTAGGGGTCAAAGAAGCCTCACACAAAAGTGTATATACTATTCCTTTTATGTAACATTCTAGAACAGCTGTTCGGTGGGAAACAAGTTCAAAACAGTGGTTACCTATGGAAGGTGCCACGGAGATTGAGCGGGAAAAGGCACGAGGGAACTTTGTCAGATGGTGATAATGTTCTGTATCTTTGTAAGTGTTTGAGTCACACAGGTGTATGCATTCATGAAACCTCAACAAATGTACACTTAATATTCGTGCATTTCACTGGAGGTAAATTTTGCCTAAAAACATTATAAACAAATATCAAACTTTATTTAATGATAAGTATGCTGAAGTTTTTGAGCTATATTGATGTACACAGCTTACAGTTTTCAGCATACAAATGTTGCGTGTATTTTGTTATTTATCCTTAGGATTTCATGTTGTTGATGTTATTTTAAATAGTATTGTTTTCTTAATATCAAGTTCAAATTCATTGTTAATACTATGTGGAAATGCAATGTAATTCTGTATGTTGGCCTTGTAGACTGCAACCTTGCAAAACCCACTTATTAGTTCTGGTAGCTTTGTGGTAGATTTTTAAAGATTTTCTACATAGGCAATTATGTCATCTGCAAAAGAAATTGGCTTTTATCTTCCTTTCCGTTGTGTATGCCTTTTCGGGGGGGAGGGCTTACTGCACCACCTGGGACCTCCAATACAATGTTTGGTAGAAGTGGTAAGTGTGGGTAGTGTTGCTTTGTTCCTCATCTTGCTCTATTAAGTTTGGTGTGAGCTATAGGGTTTTTGTAGATGCCCTTTGGCAGGTTGAAGAAATTCCTTTTCATTCCTAGTTTGCTGAGAACTTTTATCAGGAGTGGATGCTGGATTTTTAAAAATGCTTTGTCTATATCTACTGAAATGATCCTATAGTTTTCTCTTTTACTCTATTGATATGGTGAATTATAATTGATTGGTTTTTGAAATAAGAACCAGACTAGCGTTGCCAGATTAAATCCTACTTGATCATGACATAGTATCCTTTTTATATGTTACTAGATTTGATTTGTGAATATTTTGTTAAGGATTTTTGTGTTTATGTTAATCAGGGATTTTAATC
Source organism: Ursus americanus (assembly GCF_024610735.1). Classification (NCBI taxonomy): domain Eukaryota; kingdom Metazoa; phylum Chordata; class Mammalia; order Carnivora; family Ursidae; genus Ursus; species Ursus americanus. The sequence goes on from NC_142164.1 coordinate 80,671,204, forward strand.
TGTAGTTTTCTTTTATTGTCCTTGTCTGGTTTTCATGTCAAGACGGTGGCCTTACCAAATACGTTGGGAGGTGGCCCCTCCTCTTCCATCTTCAAGAAGAGTTTGCATACAATTGGTATTATTTCTTCCTTAAGTGTTCAGTAGAATTTATCATCGAAGCCATCAGGACCTGCCGTTTTCTTTGTGGAGAGATTTTAAACTACAAATTCCATTTCTTTACTAGATACAGGTCATTTCGGTCATCTGTTTTTTCTTGAGTGAGCGTTGGTAATTCGTCAAGAAATTTTTCTATTCCCTTTATGTTTTCAAATTTCTGGGGATAAAGTTGTCACTTTAAAATACATCAAGAAGGTAAGAAAGATTGGTGGTTGGATAGAGAAGTGAAAAGGTCTGGGATAAGGCAGTTTTAGTAAAATATTAATTGTCAAATCTAAGTGGTGGATTATATGGGTCATTTTATCAACTTGTTCAACTTTTCTGTATGCTTGAAAATATTTATAACAAAATGTGGAAGCAAAGAGGAGAGGAAATATAAAATAATGGTTAAAGGGCAGTGATGCGGGAACCAGACTGCCTGTGTTCAAATCCCCAGCTTTCCCATCCGAAAAAAATGCGGGGATAATAGTACCTACTTCATAAGTTGGTTGTGAGGATTAAATGATGAAATATGTGTAAAGCCCTTAGAACAGTGACTACTGGATAGTAATCATCTTTTAAGTGTGAGTTATTTTCTCCTAAAATAAAGGAAGACTTTGGCTTAGCTTGAAAAGCTTGCCGAAAGAAGGTTCTGCAAGTGAATAGTAGAGAAAGGGGGCTGACGCTGGGAGAGAGGACATGAAGGCTTGCAGAAGGTCGGCTAGTAACTCCATAAGGGCAGGAGGTGACATTTGCAGGTTGCAGCAGTTGGCGACGGCGATGGGGGTGTGCCTGTGCCCACACCATGCCTCTCCTTTTGTACTCCGCAGGAGGGGGCACATTGGGCTCCCAGTGCCTGTTAGACCAGCTCAGCAGGTTTGCTTAGACACTAGGCTTTCGGATACGTGGAGCCACTTCATGACCATTTCTACCCCTGCCACCTGAACACACACACATACACACCCCAGACAGAGGGAAAACTTGCAGTATGGGATAGGCCACCCCAGCTCAAATGACCAATTGTATGAGATAAGGTATAACAGGATGCCCATCATATAGCCAAGGAAGCTGAGGCTCAGAGAGGTCACCCATCTAGCAAGTGGCAAATCCCAAACTTGAATAGTCTCATAGTAACTAACATTTCAGTATCCACAGTGCACCAGGTACTCACTTAGTCCTCGACGCAGTCAGGAAACAGGTCCTGTTATTAGGATGATCTCACTATGAAATAGCTGGGAGAAACCAGCTAAAGAGAAGCTGGGTACTTGGCCTGAGGTCACACAGCTAGTGAAGGGCAGGTGTGGGATCTGAATCCATGTCCTCTATCTTCAAAGGCTAAGCTCCTAGTCGTGCCATGCTGCCTCTCCATAAGCTGACGGAAAAGCCCAGACCCTCTCCAGCATGGCAGGATGCCTTCTGACCGTATGGCTTCCGCTGGGGCGGCAAGCGACCCCCATCTGCAATAAGCCATAAGGGATAACTGCCTCCTTGGTTCAAAGAGCACAGGCGATTTATGACAACCTAAGTGGCTCAAGGGAAAAAAGGAAGGTGATATACTGGGGAGCTGAGAAGGAGGCTGCGAATTGGGAAGGACTTTGTTTGGTTTGGCCACTGCTATTTACTGAGCACTTTCCACAGGGCATGGACAGGAAATCCTGGCTCCCACTGTGGCTGAGTGAGTAATAGTGTCTTTGAGGGCAGGGACATCTCAGAAGGGCGTCGAGGCAGAGTCTAAAGTCTAACAAGTGATCAGAGCTGCTCTAACATGATAGGTACGGGCAGGCACCACTCTGATCTTGGGAAAGCTGTAAAACCTCATCTTTTCCGTGGCTCCTGACATCTGCAGCCTCCTACAAGCTGAGCGCTGCACTAGGAATCCTCTGTGAGCATCCCACTTTGTTCTCACTCCTGGGAAGCCGGCAAAGCTTGATAGCATAGTCTCTATTTGCCAGATAGGAAGCTGAGGTTCAGAGAGGTGACATAACTTCCCTCAAATAACACAGCTAGGAAGTATCTCAGCCAGTATGACTGACACCAAGTATCTTACCCCCAAAAGGGAGTAAATTTTTGGTGTGTTTTCTTTATGGTGTTTTTTTTGTTTGGTTTTGGTTTTGGGGGGGGTCGTTTTTTGTTTTTTACTGGGGCAAAGGTAATAAAACTTTGAACAGGACCAATGATAGCATTGGAGAAAGAGGGAATTTGGAAGGTCGGTGAGGTTTAGGAAAAATTGTGCATTCCTGGTGAGCTAAGCTCTGAGTTGCTAGATAGAGGATGCTGGGTGCAAAATCTGGGGGAGAATGTCAGAGGTAAATGTGCATCAGGTTTGGAGCTAGACTAGGAAGGAAAGGACATTTTTTACAAATGGCATCTGTGGCTTGGGTGGCAGGGTAAAGAGTTGCTCGGGCAAAGCCCTTAAGGAAAGAATGCCCAGGGTGGAGAGTGTACTCCTGTCATGTGGGGAATGTGGCACCTGGCACTCGTGCTCCCCAGAGATGAGCCCTCCTCGGCCCCTGCCAGCAGCGCTGGGCGCTGGGCGGCGAGGAGGAAGGGACCCTGCAGTACAGGGGTGCACTGGGCTGCACGCTCTGCCCCTGCCTCACCCTGGGAGAAGGTTGCAGCAGGAGCCTCGGGCCTCAAAGCCCCCTCAAGGGCCAGGGCTTCCAAGAAGATGCTTTCTATGTTGGGGGAGGAAAGAGGAATGAGCAGGTTCACCTGGCAGAACAAACAAAAAGACCTCCTTCACAAAAGCCAGGGCAAACAGCAAACGTGCTAAACTGGTTTATAAGGTGGTTTGGGAGGGGAGCGGAGAAAGAGAGGGAAAGGCAGAGTTTCTAGTGCACAGGATCCAGGTCCCTGAGTGCTCCCTTTAGTCTCTGAATGCCCCCAGCTGTTCACCGGGCCTCCTGACAAGAAAGGCAGCTCTCCAGGTACATGTTTCTCTAGCCCCTGTGGGAAAGTAGAAGAAACCAATGGGGGGGGGGGGGGTCTGGCCAGGGACGGGCTCCTGACCTCTTCACATTTTTGAGGCCATCTGGATACCTGTCTGCTCAGAGCTCCCTAACTTATCAGAATTTTGCCTTGCAGGAATTTCCTGGGGACAAATGGAAACCAATAACAGGAAACAGGAAGACCAGCCAGTCAGGGAGGTAAGTGATCACTCAGGGAGTTGGGGCGAGTTGGCGTTTCTGAGACTTCTATAGAAATTGCTAAGATCTTCTGTTTGCTCAGTTTCCCTTGAGGAACCCAGCCTGGTGTCCATACCAAGAACTTGATACCGTAGATGTAATCTAGCCTGCCCCCCGCAGGCAGCTGAGCTACAGACCCAACTGACAGACCCAACTAGGACATTTTGGAGTATGGAGTAGTCAGGCAGAATCGTGGGACATTGGGCCCATCAGCTCAGAGACCTGGGGCAGGCCTGTGCAGGTTGCAAGGACATGTGGGAGCAGATAATGCTGAAATATAGATGAGAAGGCATAAACGATGCCTGCCTTCCCGGCAGCCGTTGGGCAATTGGAGAGGACAGAGGAGGTAAGACTGTCCGGTTACAGCTGTGCCTTTGCCTCAGTTGTGGGAGGCACTTGTTTCTTGGGCTCAGCCACTGTTCTTTTTCTAGGGCTTGTTGAGAACTTAGGGTTTGCTCCTGAAAGTCCAGGGGCAGGTCATGCTAGTAATAGATTAAAATTCCTGGAAGGAGGTAGGGACATTTTGGCAAATGGCACACATGGCTTGGACGAGGCGGAAAAGAGTTTCTTGGGTGAAGACTTTAAGAAAAAATAATGCCCAAAGTGGAGAGTCTGCTCCTGTAATGTGGGGAACCTGGCACATGGAACCATGCTCCCCAGAGATGAGCCCAGCTGCCATAGGTGGCTATAAGGGGTGGAGAGTTACCTTCTCTGGGTTGCTCTCCATCAGTTTGACAAGACCTTCTTTTTTTGTGAAATTCCTTAATATATTCTTTTAGCCAGTTCTTCTCCAGGCCAAGTTATACAAGATACCCCTCAATTATATTGATTCTTTAACTCAAACTCTAGAAATGATGGGGGAACAGGGAAGAAGGCCCTTAGCCGTGCCTCTGTGGGGACACCAAGGGAGAGGACTAAACTCTGGGTCTCCTGACCCCCAAAGAGCCTAAGGGTCTTTCTGGGGATCTATATTATCCCCTGTGATTTGGTGGGATAGTCAGGAATAATTTGGGCTTTCTGTTGACTCCAAAGTGTGAGAAACCTTTCAGTTTTCTGGTTGGCCATGAAAAAGGGAAGAACCCAACATTTATGAATAATCTACTAAATGTCAGTCACTGGGCTGGACCCTTTTTAACTCATAGTCTCATTTATTCTCCACAACAGTTCATTTTATTACCTATTTTATAGATGAGGTCCAGAGAGATTATATAACTTAGCTGAGGTCACACACACAACTACTTAGCAACAGAGCCAGGACTGGGACCCCTGTTTCTCTGGCCCCAGAGTTGATGCTTTTCCACTTATAACTGCATCAAGTAGGATCCCTAAGGAAACCTTTCAAAGGGATCCCTCAGCATCATGTCTCAGAAGTATGAGGCCTGCTTGGGGATATTATGGGATTCTATGGCTGATCTGATTCCCTGCTGAGGACTGACTTGTACCATGTCCTTGGAGAGATCGTTTCAGTCTGGTGGGTCTGCTGAGTTTCGCATATTAGACCGAGACTGACAGAGGAGACCACATTGTGGCTGCAGACTTCTCTGTGCCTACCACAACACCTGACCCAGAGAAGCTGCTCAAGAGGTATTTGTCATTGGCTTACCAACTGAAGAAACAGCCTCCTCCACCAGCAAATGGGGGAAATGCGAACTAGCATCTCTTGAGCATAGTGTTCTCATCTAGGCACCATTCAAAGCACTTTACAAATATTTACAGCTGACCCTTGAATGACACAGGTTTGAATTGCATGGGACCACTTATCCATGGATTCTCTTTTCAGTGAATACAATACAGTACTGTGAATGTATTTTTCATTATGATTTTCTTAATAACATTTTCTTTTCCTTAGCTTACTTTAGCATAAGAATATAGCATATACTACATAGAACATACAAAATAGGGTCTGATTGTGTTATCAGTAAGGCTTCTAGTGCACAGTAGGCTATGAATAGTTAAGCTTTTGCAGAGTCAAAAGTTACACATGGATTTTCAACTGCATGGGGGTGGGAGGGGTGGTGCCCCTAACCCCCCATTGTTCAAAGGTCAACTGTATTTATCACCATAACCTTAAGGGGTAGTTATTATTAGACTCTCTCTTTGGCAGAGAGAAGAGACTGAAGCATAAATTCAGTTAAATTCAGATAAATTCATTTGCCTGAAGTCCCACAGGTCTGGTAAGTTGACGAGACCCAGGCAGTCTACCTGTGGAGACATGAGACTAATCTCCAAACTGGTTCTCTTACCAATCAGCCAGTGAAGTAAGAGGATTTTATTCAAAATCTAGTGTATGTACTGCCTTTTTCTAGGCAAGCAGGGGAAGGTTAGAGAAAGAGCATCAGGAAGCACAATGCCTGTCCACTCACAGCTTGAGCAAGGAAGACTAACCCACACCAAGTTAAGTAGCAGTAATAATAAATTACCATTTACAAAACAACCTATGTGCCGCTGTCAGCTAAGCTCCCCATATTCTGTTATGTTTTCTATGCCCCACAACTCTGTCAGGTAGGTATTATTCTAACTAGGGCAGTGGTTTTCAAACTTGAATGTGCTTTGGAAACACCTGGAAGGCTTGTTAAAACACAGACAGATAGATCCCACCCCTACCCGCCCAACCCCTGCCAGTAGGTATGGAGTGAAGCTCAAAATCTGCATTTCTTTTTTTCTTAATAATAATTTTTTTAATAATAATTTTTTATTATGTTATGTTACTCACCATACAGTACATCCTTAGTTTTTGATGTGGTGTTCCATGATTCATTGTTTGCGTATAACACCCAGTGCTCCATGCAATATGTGCCCTCCTTAATACCCATCGCCCATCACCAGCCTATCCAAAATCTGCATTTCTAACAAGCTCGCCGGTGATGCTGACAGAGCTGGTCCTGGGGTCACACACTGTGAACCACTGACTCGGGTAAAGGACATGAGATTCACAGAAGTTATGGTCATTTAGTGAAGGTCTCACAGCTACTAAAGGGACAAACCAGGATTGAAACCCAGCTCTTGCTTACTCCAATGAGTCACCATAGAACAAAAAGTGTCAAATACATGGTTCAAACAAGAAGCATCTGGCACATGGTACGGGGCCAATACATGGTAAATTGTTCTCTATTTAAGTTTGTTGGTGGGTAAGAGAACTGAAGACTGGGACCTACGGGAGGAAAGGCCCAGAGGGGCTAAGCAGAGTATGTTGAAGAAATAAACTTCACTCGTTAAGAGTTCCGGTCTTGGAGTCAGTCTGCTTGGGTTCAAATCCAGATTCTTATTTTCTCCAGCTGTGTGATCTTGGCCAGTGGCTGGCCCTCCCTCATTCTCGCTCTTGCTGTCACACACGTGTGCACTCTCTCTGGCCCATCAGTTTCCTTATTTGTAAAATGGGGGCAGAGTACCTACCTCCTGTGATTGTTTCTAGGATTAAATGAGCAAATATGTGTAAAGCGTTTGGAGCAAAACCCGTCACAGTAAACCCTCAGTAAACGGTAGTGTGACAATAAGGATGTAGAAGGAGGAACAGCAGGAGTAACAGTAGAGAAAAGGGGTGAGTAGTGAGGTACTGGACCAGGATAGGGAGGCCTCAAAAACTATATAGTATCACAAATATGGAAGCTATTGAAGGTTATCGATCAGGTAAGTGATGTGATACGTGTGGCACTTGAGGCAACTGGGCTGCATTTGCAACCTAGATAAGCTGAAGGAAGAACAGCTGGGGTCAGTGATCCAGGCATGAATGAGGATGGCCCTGGACTGGGAAGGTGGAGGTGCAACAGGAGCAAAGCAGAAGAGATAGATAAATATGTGTGATATTTTGGGGAGAAAATGTTTATTATGAAAACAATATTACAGGAAATTAAAAACAGAAGAAAAAGTAGCCTTAGTCCTACCACCCTAACACCCTGATTGTTTTCATTTCCCTACCAGCTTTTATCTATAAGTATAGAGATTTTTTTTTGGCAGAGTTATAATAACTATGTAGATGTGATTTTGTGCGTCCTGCGCCTTTTTTCCTCCCACTAAGCATTACTTGGTAAACAATTTTTCATGTTGCTATACAGGCTTCCTCAATAGTTATAAATTCTAATGGTTGCATATTTCACCAGCTCAATGTGCTGTAATTTGCTTAATCATTCCCAAATTGTTGGATAATTAGGTTGTTTCCAATTTCTTGCTATTATATAGTAGTGCTGCAGAAAAATTTTGAGTAGCTATAACCTTTTTCTCATTTTGAATTATCTCATTAAAAACAATTACCCAGAGTTGGGATTACTAGTCGAAACAATACGAACATTCTTATTGTTCTTGATAGATTTCACCAAACTCTTTTCCCAGGAGACATTGTACGCTGCCATTAGCAATATATAAGGATACCAGTTTCCCCCAAGTCTTTCCATCTGTGGAAAATGTTTCTAATGCAATAGGTGTAAATGGCACCTAGGATAATTTCCATTGGCTTCCTTTGATTATTCTAGTTTGAAGTGTTTTCATGTGTTTATTTAATATTTGCATTGCTTCTCATGTGAATTGTCTGTTCAAAGGATTTGCTTACAAGTGACACCTTTTGAGGGAAAAGTAGAGAGAACTGGTGACTGAAATTTGAGACAGAAAGGAAATAAGTCAAAGATAACTCTGAGCCCCAGGTGACCCAGAGAAAGTTATTAACAGAGCTGGGGCAGGTGGGAAAGGGGAGCTAGCTTGGTGCAGATGGTAAATTTGAGTGGGGACATGCTGAATTTGAAATTAGTGAGGAAGACAAGTAGATTCTCTGGAGGAGGTTTGTCGATCGGTCAGCTAGGGTGTAGGATGAAGAAGAGGAACCAGCAAAGGAAACTGAAGGGGCGAGCAGCTGGCGTGGCAGAGAGGTAGGCCAGTGCACCATGACAGGGGATAAGGAGAGGACTGCTACTGGCTTTGACAATTCAGAATCACAAGTGACCTTCAGGAAAGCAAGCTTAGTAAAGTCGTGGGCCTAGAAAGTAGATGGCATGATGGTCCATAAGGGCAATTCCTAGAAAAAGAAATATACAGAGCTTTACATGTCATAAATTCACCTGTTTTGAGTGTGGAATTCAATAAGTTTTGGTAAATTGACAGTGCGTGCCATCATCACCATAATCCAATTTTAAGACCTATCCATCTCCCTAAAAAGATCCCTTGTGCCCATTTACAGTCACTCCCCATTCCCACCCTCAACCTCAAGCAACCACTAATCTACTCTCGGTTCTTGTGGATTTGCCTATTCGATACATTTCCTACCAGTGGAACGAGACAGTCTGAGGGTTTCTGTGTCTGGCTTCTTGCACTTCGCACGCTTTAGTGGTCCACTGTGTTGTACCAGTACTTCATGCCTTTTCTTTGCCAAATGATATTCCACTTGTGGATATACCACTATTTATTTATCCATTCATCTGTTGGCAGACATTTGGGTTGTTTTCACTTTTAAACTATTGTGAATAATGCTGTTATGACCATTCGTGTACAAGTTTCTGTGTGGCCATGTTTTCAGTTCTCTGGGGTCTGTACTTAAAGGGTGGAATTTGGGGGCCATATGGTAATTCTATTAACTTTCTGAGAAACAGCCTGTTTTTCAAAGTGGCTATACTGTTTCACGTTTCCACAAATAACATAGGAAGGTTTCAGTTTCCTTTCATTAATTTCATTTTATTTTTTAAGATTTATTTATTTGTCGGGGTGGGGGAGAGAGAGCATAAGCAGGGGAAGGGGCAGAGGGAGAGGAAGAAGTGGGCTCCACGCTGAACAGCGAGCCCAATGCAGGGCTCGATCCCAGGACCCTGGGATCATGACTTGAGCCGAAAGCAGACACTTAACCAACTGAGCCACCCAGGCGTCCCTCCTTTCATTAATTTTAATACAATGATTATGTGTTAATGCCACTGTGTCATTAGAAAGATATTTTAAAAGAAGAACTTTAAAAACAGAGTTGAACATTTAAAAATGTCTTAAAAGAAGAAATTGGCTGGTGAAAGGAAGGAGAGAAATGGAGTGGTAATTAGAGGGAGCAGAAATGTTTAATTTAAGTCGATGGTTCTCCAAATGTGGTCCCAGGACCGGCACCCTCGGTATCACCTCTGAACTTGTTAGGGATGCAAATCCTCAGGCCCCACTCAGACCTACTGAATCGGAAACCTGGGATGGGGCTCGCAGTCTGTGTTTTTAACAAGCCCTCCAAGCGATTCTGATGCAAACTAATTATGAGAACCACTGGTATAAGTGCAGGTTTGGTCAGGATCTGGGAAACCGGTTTAAATCTAAAAACAGAAAAGAGAGGTCAATGGAAAGAAAAAGAGTATTGATGCTTAAAATGGATGACAGTTTATGACCTCAGGGAAGATGAAAAGGTCAAGGACAGAGATGACATTTAAGAGGAGAAATCTTGACGGAGTTTTCACTCACCTTCCGCTCCAACCCCCACACACGTTTTTAACATTTCTTATGTCATTTCTGTCACAATTGGAATGATGGGTGTAGGTGGGAGAATCAAATGTATATTCTTGAGCCACTCTCTTTGCCTGGAAGCCTGCAATGAATTTTAATTCCAGGTAGTTACACTCTTGGTTGTCTCCCTCCACTGTTATTTGGTTTCTGTGCTGAGAATGCAAATGCATTATAATATTAGCAGGAGGGAAAAACGGTGGTGAGTAGATCTGCTGGGAGAAAAAGCTATATACATAAGTGATGTATTTAAAAGCCAAAAGAAAGTATTTCCTAGATTATCTCTTTTGGTTTTCTATACCTGTGATTGCTTGCTGTCCATTTCTCCACTTGGCACAGAGCTTTCGAATGTGTACAGCACTTTTATATACATGGCTACAGTTAATCTTCACAACAACACTATGCAGTTGAGCCTGATTTTTCCCATTTCACTGATAAGGAAGCCAAGACTCAGGAGAGGCCGTACTATACTATTATTAACAACAACAGCAAAAGGTATAATAGCTAACATTGATGAAGTGTTTATGTGTCAGGCACTGCTATAAGCACTTCACATGAATTATTTATGATTTCTCATGACCCCATGAGATAGTTACCACTTATTGACCCAATTTTACAGATGAGGGAACTTACAGATAGATGAAAGTCATTTGCCCAAGGTCCAACAGGCATCGGACTCCAGAGCCCTTTGCTTCTGAGATTATAAAGCAAGTACGTGACAAAACTAGACTACTACCCAAGTTTTTTGGTTCTCAGCCTCGGGCTTTCTTGCTTCCTTTTATCAAACCACACCATGAGCAGAGTGTGGAATATCCAGTACACATTTCCTATTTGCTGACAGAGTGAAAGAAAATGGATAATTCAGAATTGAATCTCATTGTATTAAGACTTTCAGGAGGGGCGCCTGGGTGGCACAGTGGTTGAGCATCTGCCTTTGGCTCAGGGCGTGATCCCAGCGTTAGGGGATCGAGCCCCACATCAGGCTCCTCTGCTGGGAGCCTGTTTCTTCCTCTCCCACTCCCCCTGCCTGTGTTCCCTCTCTCGCTGGCTGTCTCTATCTCTGTCAAATAAATAAACAAAATCTTTGAAAAAAAAAAAAAAAAAAAAAAAAAAAAAGACTTTCAGGAAGGCTTTGCCACCTAAGAAGAATGCAGTCTTCCGAGGCATGGAAGGATTTGTCAAAAGCGTGACAAAGTGAATTTAAATACTTGGGTATTAATGTAATCCTGGGCTCACAAAACTCATTCCAGGAAAATTATAAAAATCTAATGGGAGAAATAAAGACCTGAATAAATGCATAGCTATACTCTGCTTCAATTTGGGGAGACTAAATATAGCAATGATTACAGTACTCCCTAAGTTAATGTATAGATGTGATGTGCTACCGATTAGAGTCATGGTGGGATGCTTTATAGAACTTGTCAAATTCATACTGAAATTTATCTGGAAGAATAAGTGGGCAAGAATACCAAAGAATACATTTATTTATAAAGGCAATGATGGTAGACTTACCCTATCAGATTTTAAAGCCTGTGATAAGGTGACAGTTATCAAAACCATATGATAGGGGGTTGAAAAAAGGCAAACAGTGAATTTTTTCTAAAAAGAGGTTCTAGGAATAGATCTGAGCTATTCTAAGAATATAAAGCACATTGGAAGAATCCCTGAACTGGGGAAAGCAATCACTCTTTCTTTAATAAATGTTGGAATTTTAGGTATCAATACAGAGAATAATTAACTTAGATCCATAGCACATAGAATATTCCACAGTAAATTCCAGAAAGCAGACAGTGAAATAGCATATTTGTTCCAACTATGGATAGAAGATAAATTTGTGTCTGTTAAATGGAGGATATCATCAGAGACAAGATGGATGATTTTAAATATACAAAAGTTTTGGGGAAAACCTTTGTACAACAGAATATAATTAAAAGCTAAAAACAGAATGAGGCAAATGTCTGGGGTCAGCATCACTGATAACAGTTGACTGTCCAAAAAATATAAAGAATGGAAATAGATAATAGAAGGTCGGCTTTCAGATTCGGCTTCATAAAAGGGCAAGGAAACCGAGCAAGCAGTTTACACGTGAGAAACTCAAGGCGGTAAAATCACTGCATGGAAAAGTACAGGTTCACTAGCAATTAAAGAAATGCAAACAAAAACAACTCCCACGTATCATGACCTGCTTATTAAACTATCAACACTTAATAGAAATGATCAACAGAAATTATAATACCCTATCTTGACAAGACTGTGAGGAAACCGTTTCTGGGGAGCAGTATAAAATTGGTTCGGTTTTCCGAGAGGACAATCTAGAAATATGTGACAAGAGTTATAAAACTGTTTGTTCATACCCTTTTACCCAGCAGACCCCCAAGGAAATAACCTGAAAAGAAAAAAAAATGATTTGTTTAAAGATGTTCCTAGTAGTGCTATTGATAATCATGGAAAAGATTTACTGATCGAATAGATCATCGTGATGGAAACAGAATAAGCTATTAACAATGACAGGTATACAAATATTGGGTCTTGCACAGAAATGAGTATTTGTAGTAATATTAACCCCAAAAAGGCTAAATCTTAAATCACATGTTGAATCTGATAGTAGCCATACACAAAGAACATTCGGGAAGGCAGCTAGTAAGCTGTAAACAGCTGGAGTTAAATACACACAGTGTTTTGAGGGCACATGTCAAGTTGCTGGAATTTATAATAAAAAAAGAGAAAATCTAAAGAAGAGGATTGATTGGTTTGATTTAGGCCCAGGAAGTTCAAGATCAAGGGCTTTGGAAAAATCCACGTACTAATGACAGGCAGTGTTACTTACCAGACATGCTTGATCTCACTGTTAACTACAATTTGTTTGCTAGAATTCTCAATCAACCAGCACTTCTGCATATGTAAATCTGTGAGAACTTTGACATTCCTGAGGGTGTACATCACCAGATCTTTGCAAATTTCCACATTTGTCACCGCCACTGCAACATAGCACCTCCCCGCCCCCAGCAATAAACACTATATTATCTAGCTCAGAAGCATCACTTTCTTAAGACGGTTCCATCTCTTAGATCACCAGCACTAGCTTGCAGATAGTTCGCACTTCAGTGCCATTATTCATAAAGAAGCACATTTTCTCTCCGCCATGGTGACTACATCTGTGTACCCTGTCAGCAAAGAGACCTATCAAGCTACGTTGAGATGGCAGTGCCAAGCGGTTGACAAGGCTCCCTCCTTCACTGGGCGCCTTGTCCTCTCAACCAGTATTGTGATGCCTTGGATGTCAAATTCATACCTTTTGCAAAAGGTACTACATTTGGTGAATCTTTAGGGTTACTCTCAAAGGGTTAAAATCTTAAACGTTAAATACCTGCGGCCCATGAACTACTCTACAATAATCATTCTCACTAATAATTGAGCAACAAGAATGCCTTTTAAACCGGCCGAGACAGAATCATGTTCTTTATAACTTTGGTGTTAAGTCTTTCCCATTGTATCCTAGGTCTTTAAAAGTCAGTACATTAACATCTGGTATACATGAGGACTCAAACAGATAACACGTCCTCTCTTTCCTTGACCCGTCCATTGCTTAACCATGTGGGGTACCAAATTTCCTTGAATAACATCAGGATTCCCAGAGCTTTTTGGACCTGCAGTATTCCCATTATTTTATTTTGTAAATCTTCATCCCAGTTGTCACATGGATGGTATGTATATAGTTAATTAAATGAATTTTGTTTTGAGAAGTGTTTTTTTTAATGGCTTTATACCTCTTAAAATACCCTGATAAGTTGGGAACCTGGTAGGTAATGACTGATGAGAGCAGTAGATCCCAAAGTGTGATCCCAGACCAGCAGTACCATCATCATCTGGGAAATTATTAAAAATAAAAATTCTCCACCCTGCCCAGACCTACTAAATCAGAAATTCTGGGGATAGTACCCAGCAACCTGTGTTTTAATAAGCCCTCCAGGTGGTTCTAATGCATGCCCAGGTTTCATTACCTCTGGATAGCAGTGAATAGAGCCTTAATAACTTGGTCCGGCCTGATCCTCAGCTGAGTTATTCTTGTGTCAGACCCTCCAGGTCCCCTGACAATGTGTTGTTTACTCCTAAAATGTCTTCTATTAAATCTCTCGAGAAGGTTGTCTGAACGCTAGAGAGGCAGCATGTTGCGTGGACAAAAGTGTGGGCATTGGAGTCTGATGGACCATAGCTGGAACTTCTAGCCACTATTCCCTTCGCATTCTCCCAGTTGTTTAACCTCTCTGAGCCTCATTTCTAACATGGCCAAGAGAATACCCACGCCAGAAGATTGTCTCAAGAGTTCAATGAAAGCAGGTCTGTCAACTGTCCAATCCTGTGCCTGACGCATGACGGACTCTCAGTAAACCTAAGACCGATCATTATCATCCCTTACCACCAGGTCCATGACACTATGTAAAATCCAGACAAGTAATGGGAAGACCTTCTTGGAAATTCCAAGCTGGGGCCACTGGAGAAGGGGGAGCTAGGCTTTACCCAGGACAGCCCCAATAAAGCAAGGACTTCTCTGATCTCTTCAAAGGACACTTGGCACCAGCCTCCCAGACACTGTAGAAGGTTCAGGGCAAGTCTTGCCACTTGCATTTGTCATTGCCAGACTAATTGTTCCTTACTTGAAGTTCTGTGGACCCAGAGGCAGAGAAGGGTGGCAACAACAATCCCTCTGGGCCCTTCTCCCCTCCCAGTGTAAGCCTCCTTGTGTCTCACTTCCTGGATCTTGCAAATATTTCCTTCAGCAATAACCTGGGAGTGGCTGTTTCTCTTGGAGCAGTCTTATCTTTTGGCTGCTGAGGAAAGGGAAAGGGGAGAGGGGCTGGACCTGTGCACTCTTGCTGCTGAGATCCTGGAATTCCAAGCTATTGTGGTGAGTTTAAAAGTAAAATTCCCAAACAAGAAAACTTCAGAAGGGCAGAGGAAGAGGCAGAAGGAGATTGTTCAGTCTCTGCAAATATTAGTTTTCATTTTCAATCACTATTAGGCTAAAAAAAAGATTTTAGCAAAAGGGGAAGATCTATTCATCAGAAGAAAAGGTAACCTGGGCCAAGAGGAAAAGAGAAGAACAGCCCAGGACCTGGCAAGCAACTTCCTTTTGTTTTTGAGATGTAGTCTCCTTGCTGGTGTCAACAAAGCCCTTTCTTACACTTAGCTTTCGTGCTTCCATGCAAAGAGCTAATGTCTCCATGGACACCTGGGGATGACTGCAGTGCAAATACCTTTTGGCTCACCCTAGGAGTCCTAGCTCCAGTGGGATTGTCCCTTGGAGTCAGATAAGGCAAGTTCTAGTCTGGACACGACTGCTTCTTACTAGCTGGGAAAATGATTTACCACCCCCCTTTTATAAAGATGTTATTTATTTATTCAAGAGAGAGAGAGAGAATGAGAGTACCAGTGGTGGGGAGGGGCAGAGGGAGAGAGAAGCAGCCTTCCCGCTGAGCAGGGAGCCTGATGACGCGAGGATCGATTCCCAGGACTCCAGAATCATGACCTGAGCTGAAAGCAGACACTTAACTGACTGAGTCACCCAGGTGCCCCCGAATTACCCGTTTTAAGCCTCAGGATTCTTAGCTGCCAACTGGCAATGATGGCACTGACTTTGATGGGTTGATGTGAAGATTAATAGAAATACATACACGAAAGTGCATAAAGCAGTGCCTAACACACATTAGGAAATAAGAAACCATAGCTCGTTTCCTTTAATGAAACTCCTTATCCTTCACTCCACTCCACTTGGTGCCAAAGAGGAGTTGTAGATTTCTGTAACATAGACAGCTTGAGTCCTTGGAAAATAGGACCGCTACAGAGACCAGTATCCTTTGTTTGAGCCTGACATACTTCAATGGAAGCCTTCCATTCACCAGCTTGCTTCAGCTGTAGTGCCCAGAAGGAAGGGGCTATGTCAGTTTTCCTCCCCTTTGATCTGGTCACCTTGCACAGTAGAATATTCAATGGCCACGTGGAAGGACTTGTACACACATTGACCCAGCTGATCCATTGAAGGTTCTCCTTTCCCTTTGCAGAGTCACGCCCATTTCTGCTCCCCTGATGTAAGTGACTCTGCAAGGCTCAGCCTGGCCCTGCACAGGCCAAGTAAGTGGGGAGGGGGTAGTACTTTGAAAATTAGGATTGATGGGGCGCCTGGGTGGCTCAGTGGGTTAAGCCTCTGCCTTCCGCTCAGGTCATAATCCCGAGGTCCTGGTATCGAGCCCCACGTCAGGCTCCCTGATCAGCGGGGAGTCTGCTCCTCCCTCTCCCTCTGCCTGCCTCTTCCCCTGCTTGTGCTTTTTCTCTCTGTCAAGTAAATTTAAAAAAATCTTTTTTAAAAAAGAATGTTTCTAAAAAATTAATAAAATAATAAAATAAAATTAGGATTGATGCAGAGAATAGCAATTTCCAGGTTGCCTTGTCAGAGCCCAATGCCCCCAGGTAAGGTTACAGTGCCATGAGTTAGGACATCAAATGTCTAGAAGGGCATGTTTGTTTCTTCTGATTCTGGAGTTGGCTACCTATAGGTGAATTCCGTAAGGCTGACATAAGTGATTAGTACCTGAACAAGACAGAATATCTAGTCCTTTTGATTTTCACACTGCTCTTAAACCTAAACTTGCCTTTTATTATCCGTCCCTTTTTAGTAGGTGAAAAGAGTGAGAAATGAGCCCAGAGGTAAAATCCTTGGTCAGCCCGGGCCTCCTTGCTAGGCAGCCATGTGGCTGAGCTAGGACCCGAGATCTCCTGGTTTCTTGACTATTGAGCAAAGCTGAATATTAACCAGGGGACAGTGCAGTCCAACTCCTTTGGTGAGAACAAGGAACAAGGCATACAGCAGTGAAGGTTGTACACTGCACAACTGGCACAGCCACATGCACTAGCCCTACTTAAGGGACTCTGTTCTGACAATAAACATAGTTCTGTCATTATTAATCACCTTTCCATGTACCCAACATCGTTGCTAGGTTGTTTTTATCTAGTTCATCCTCACAGCAGCTTTGTAAGATAAATATTTTACTGAAACAGATAAATTAAATACTGCGCACAAGGTCATGCAGCTTTTGGGTTATGGAGCCCGATTTTAAATTTTTACTGGAATGCAGACCCAAATCTTTCTGACACTGTGTTCTTTCCACTCTACTCTCTTGCCTTGCCTTTCCTGTGCTCTGGTGAGGAAAGAGGAAAGCGTGGTAAATTTGAGTACTATCATGCGGCAGGACTCTTGTCACCCCAGCTGCAGGACATAGGCCCAGCGGGGGCCTCTGGAGACCTTGCTGCTACCACTTGCATTTCACAAGAGCTAGATTGGAGATGAAGGCAGAAAAAGGGAAGAGAGGCAGGGAAAGAAGGTGAGAAGGTGTATGGTGAGGGGTGGAAGACAGGCTGTATAGGTAGGAAACCAACCTAACTGGAACAAAGAACTCTGCCCCCCAACCTCCACCCCAAACCGCAGCCCTCCCATCACTTTCACCCTGGACCCTTGTCTCCATAGTATGGTCCCAGAACCACTTGTATTAGAATCCCTTGGGGACAGCTGTTAAAAATGCAAATTCCCAGGCCCCACCACAGAGGTACTAAATCCCAGTTTCTGGGGGATAGGACTCACCAATTAGCATTTTCAACAACCATTCTGGGTAATTTCGCTCAGGAGCCACTTTGGTTAGGAACAACCGTCCCAGACCAGTGTTTTCCAACTTTTTTGGATCATGCACCCTCTTCAGAATTTTTTGAGCTTTCACTTTCCATATATGTTGGTAGTTTATTAATAAATCCCTTATATGTATTCATGCCTAATATTTATGTTTTTAAATGCAAAAAATGGTGAGACTTTTGCATTAGTATTCTTAGATGATACTGGTTTCTAGTTTGCCTTTTTGTATGTTCTAGTTGTTGGGGTTTGGTATTGACGTTATGCAGGATTCTTTTATTTTCCCTCAATAGATTCCAGAGTCTAGCATTGAGGTTGTCTGTTCTTTGAAGGTTGGTAGAATTAACTCAAGACCACATGAGTGTGCTCTTTTTTTGTCAAATTTATCAACATTGTTTCCTATGGTAACAGGTGCACTTAGATATTTCCATTCTTCTGCAATCGGTTTTGGTAATTTTTGTTTTCCTAGAAAACCATCCTAAGCTTTCTCATTTGTTTTCATAGAGTAGAGCAAAGTATTCTCTTACTCTTTTCATTTACTCTGCAACTATGGTTATTTCTCCGTTTCTAATTTTGTGCATTTGGGGTTTTTCATTAGATTAGCAAGTGGTTTATCTTTTTTATTGTCTTATATTTTCTTTTGAAGAAGTAGCTTTTGGCTTTAATTATTAATTCTACCATTTGTTTTCTGGTGTATTAATTTCTGCCATTAGTTTTCTTCCTGCTTTGCTTAGGTCTATTTTTGTGGCTCTTTTCTTGACTTCTTTTGTTCAATGCTTAATTCATTGATTTTAATTTGCTTTTATGTATTAATGTAAGCATTGAAGGCTACAGATTTTCCTGTGACCGTTGCTTTAGTCAATCAAATTCTCTAGCTTCTGGTATTTCATTGTTGTTATGTTTTAGGTATTCTACAATTCCAGATCTCTTCTTTGACTAGAGTGGGGGATATTTTTTCCCTTTTATTTTCTATGTACTGGAAGCTTTTGTCTTTCATTTTTGTTACTAATTTCTAGTGTTGTTGTGTTGTGATTAGGTACCATAATCTGTATTTTTTTTTCATTTTTTGGCTTAATATGGAGTCAATTTAAGAAAGGGTCAATAGACCCTTGAAAATAGAGAAACTTAAACGTTCCCATTATCTTAGTTTTGACTCTTTTATCTGTCATCAGCTGAAACAGCCTCATATTTCATTGCTCCCTTTTTCAACCTTTGCATTTCCTATGGCTTTTGCTTTATGAATTTTGATGCTGTGTTATTTGACACATAAAGATTTAGGGTAGTTAGATCTTAATCATGTGTTTTCTAATCACTAATTTATAGCACACTTCTTTGCCTTGTTTGTTGATTTTTGCCTTTAATTCTACTTTGTTATGATATGAATATCATGGCTTTTGCTTTTTCTCATTTTTGGCATGAATCCATTTATTTAATTATTTTATGAAAGTATATTTGATACACAATGTTACATTAGCTTCAGGTGTATAACATAGTGATTTGAGAAGTCTATACATTATGCTGTGCTCACAAGGGTAACTGGAAGCCTGTATCTCCCACTCCCCTTTACCCATTTTGCCCATCCCCTCTCCCCCCACCTGTACGTTTCTGCCTACCATCAGATTGTTTTCTGTATTTATGGGTCTGCTCCTGCTTTTTGTTTATTTATTTTGTTTTTTAGATTCCACATGTGAGTGAGATCATATGCTATTTGTCTTTCTCTATCTGACTTATTTCACTTAGCATAACACCCTCTAGGTCCACCTGTACTGTTGCAAATGGCAAGATCTCATCCTTTTTTATGGCTGAGTAATATTTGCGTGTGTGTGTTGGACCATCTTTTATCCATTCGTCTTCCTTATCCATTCATCTGTTGATGACACTTGGGTTTCCATATCTTGGCTATTGTAAATAATGCTGCAGTGAACATAGGGGGGCATATATCTTTTCAAATTAGTCTCTTCATTTTCTTTGGGTAAATACCTAATGGAATGACTGGATCATATGATATTTCTATTCATTCATTCATTCATTCATTTATTAAACAAAATTTATTAAATGCCTACTGAGTGCCAGGCACTAGGTACTAAATAAACAAGACACATAAGATCCCTGCCTCATGGAGCTTACATTTTAGTTAGAGAGTGAAGCACAAAATAAACAAGTAAAAAAGTAAGTATGTGATATATATTAAGTGGGGATGTGTGTTCTGAGAAAGAACAAAATAGAAAAAGAATAGTGAAGGATAAGTCATCTCTATTTGAGAGAAGGTGGTCAGGAAAATCCTCCGCCTGATAGCATTTGACAACCTTTTACTCTCCACTCACCACCTTGTTTGTTTCCTGCTGGAGGAAATGCCAGGTGGAACGCTTTGCACACAAGGAGGAACTTATCATCTTAAGGAATTCTAGGTGGGCGAAGGCCGAAATGAGAAGGGAGTGTGGACGTGTGGAGGTGAATTTCCGATCCATGTGAGTGACGAGCTAGCCACAATGGGAACTGGAGATGAGCCGACTGAAGGAGATTTGGTTCTTCATTCTATCTAAGCTTGGCTACTATTATGTGTATGATTATTTTTTTAAGGAAATATTCTCAGTCTTCAGTATGGCTATTGAATGGGTATTCTGTCTGATGATTTAATTGAACCGCTGGAATTTCCTGTCACTAGGCAGTACTTAGCATGATGCTGTTTGCTCACAGGCTACAGCAGGAAACCAGATCTTCTGGTTTAGAGGGTTTAACTCTTTATCCTCTGAGACTAAAGAGCCGTCCTTTGACTTTGGTCACTCTTTAGTATACAGAAGTTTGACTTTTTATGCCTTTTATTGTACATATTTAAATCAACCCGGACATCTTTCCTTGGATATTTTTTCTATTGCTTATAATTTGAGAATCTCATTTTGCCTCACAAGTGACAGTCTTTTTAATCTTCTGATAGTTTTTTCCTTATAAACATAGAATATATATACATGTATTCTCATATAACACATACATTAAAATACACACACACACACACACCCTTACTCTTGAATCTGGAATTTATTTTGGTACATAATATAGGGTGCAACTGCAAATATCACTGCTCTGCAGTTATCTCAAAAGCATTTTTTAAAGAATCATTCTTTATCTCCTTGTTATGGAAGGTGAATTATATACATTGTTTTTATAGATAGTTTGATGTGTTTCTGGAGTTTTCATTCTGTTCTATTAATCAGTAACACACTGTTTTAATTATAATTGTTTTATAATATGCCTAATCCCGTACCCCCATTTCTTCTGTAGCAAAATACTTTTTAATATTATATCTTACTTTATGTTGCAAGTTAATAAAAAATGCTGTAGTTAAAAATTCCTGTTGAGAATTCTGACTAGAATTGCATTAGAAGGAGCTATTTTAAACCCAAAATTGTAGATATTTGTGAATTGCCTGCTTGATATTTTTTGATACAAGTATAAAAACACGGGCAGAAAGCATGTCAAATTCACGATACAGCTTGTATCTGGAGAGGCAGCAGGGGAATGGAAGTGGGGAGTGAAACAAAGGGTTTTATGTATTTCTTTTAAAAAAATCATCAGGTATAGATGGCAGAGTATTAAAATGAGCTAATCCTGGGGCAGTAGGTGGGAACATGAATATTTATTATAGCAATCTCTGCATGTTTCTAAATATTTAAGATTTTTCGTGATTAAAAACAAAGAAAACAAAAACAATGTAACAGGATAACCAGACTCGTAAGCCCCAGTACGCAGCACATTCAATCTGAGTGCTACGGAGTGGGGTAGTGTGTGTATCCAGTCTTTGGAGCTAGGCTGTCCGGGTTCAAATCCTAGCTCTACCACTTACCAGCTTTATGACCCAGAGCAAGTTACTTAACCTGTCCGTGCCTCAGTTTTCCTGGCTATAAAATTGGGACGATAATAATAGCTACCTCCTGGGGTCATTGTGAGCATTAACTAAGTTAAGACATGGAAAGCCCTTAAAACAGTGCCTGGCATTTAGTACATACTTAATAAGTGTTAGCTATCAATATGATATGTTACTGTTACTATTCTTATGATTGCGTTTACTACATACATTTGCATTGTTCTATGGCCGTCTTAAAGTTTGCAGAAATGATTTATCCAAAACACGGGGCCATCTACAACTTGCTCGTTTTACACAATCCTCATCTTTGCTGTTTTGCAGGGAAATGGCTCATTCCAAGGCTAGCTTTTCGTGGGCAACCCCATTCCACCCTTGCCTTGAGAACCCAGCACTGGACTTGTCAAGCTACCGAGCGATGTCTTCCCTTGACCTTCTCGGAGACTTCAAGCACTCCTCGAAAAAAACAGAGGAAACTTCTGTTTACGAGGAGGGGAGCTCCCCGGCCTCCATGCCCCGCCCACTGCGTAGCCGTGCCTTCTCAGAGAGCCACATCAGCTTGGAGCCGCAGAGCTCCCGGGCCTGGGGGCAGCATAGGAGGGAGCTCTTTACCAAAGTTGATGAGACCCAGCCGGATCCTCTGGGAGCCAGGAAGAAGGCCTTTCCTCCTCCTCGCCCTCCTCCTCCCAACTGGGAGAAGTACAGGCTTTTCCGGGCAGCCCAGCAGCAGCAGCAGCAGCAGCAGCAGCAGCAGCAGCAAGAGGAGGAGGAAGAGGAGGAAGAAGAGGAAGAAGAGGAGGAAGGAGAGGAGGAGGAGGGGGAGGAGGAGGAGCTGCCACCCCAGTATTTCAGCTCAGAAACCACTGGTACGGGTGCCCTCAACCCTGAAGAGGTCCTGGAGCAGCCACAACCCCTGGGCTTTGGCCACTTGGAGGCTTCGAGGCAGAGCTCCCAAAGCCTCCCAGCAGAGCAAGAATCTTTTGGTCTCCATCCCAGCGATTTCCTGCCTCCAATTAGGGGCCACTTGGGATCTCAACCTGAGAAGGCTCAGCCCCCTTGCTGTTATGGTACGGGTGGGCTTTGGAGGACATCAGAGAAGGAGACCACTGATTCCCCCAAGTAAGTCCTCATGAAAGGAAGGTCCCCGAAGCGGTTGCAGCATGAGTTTGAACTTCACCTCCACCGTTTACCAGCTGTGTGACCTTGGCTTAGTCAATTAATTAAAACGTTCCCAGCCTCACATTTCTCTCACCAGGAAAACGGGCATGATGATACCCATTCCATATGGTTGTTGTAAAGATGAAGATAATCTCTATAAAGTAGAGAGCCCTGTGTGTAGCTCATAGTAGGTGCTTGGTAAATGGTCATTGTTGATGTTCTTAAATATCACTGTCAAAATACTATCTTATTGCTCGGTTTGCCTTTAAGGTATGCATCGGTTTCAGGCCCCTGAGCCAGAAGGCATTAAACCCTTGTTGCCTCCTGGCATTTCCCCAAAGCCTGGCTCAGGCCCTTTCCTGCCTTTTCTTTTGCTCTCGCTCTAGAAGGAGAGGCCAGCTCATACCCTGACCTGCCTCTGTTCTAGGACCTGCCTGGGCTTCTAAACTCTTCTCCCAGGTGTTCCTGGGGGTGGGCACTTTATGCTCCGCTCGTTCCTTACAACAGCTAAGGGCACTCTTTTCCTCTTCCACTTTTTCCATCACCTGCAGCCCTGTCCCCCCGCCTCTTTGCATTTGCTTTGGTAGTTGATGGGGGAGCTGCCCAGGCAGGGAGGCCAAAGCAGGAGTGTAGTCTAGCCATGGGGCTGCTGGTGTCTGTTTGCCTCACTGTGCCAAAACTCATCTGTGTGGCCTCCAGTGCCTGGTGGTTGTCCTCTTGGCTCCAAAGCAAAAGAGCTCTGGCCTTAGCTCTGCTGGTCATCCTGCTGAGAGCTCAGCCCACACTCTGCTGGGGGAGAGGGTGGGGGGCAGGTATCTATCCTGTAAGTGCTTTCTTTAAATCCCTTTATAGAAGGCACTTGCCTGAGACTCGTTGCTATTAGGAATACGTTGTTTTCATGTCTTTTACCCACGCACAACTCCTTTACCTGGCAATCTGGAACTAGCTGAGAAGTTTTCCAGCACAAGGTGCCACACACAGCTCCTAGACCCTGTGAGACTCTCTCATCAGAGCCCTCACGGCCGCTTCTCAAGCTGTCCTTCTAGCTGGGGAGCATTCTTACTGTAATTAGAAAACACGTTGTGGAAAGTGACTGTGGTTGTTCCCTGTCACGGCAGGGAGAAGGGAAGGTGACCTAGCATATAGTAGGCACTGAACATTTAAGAAGACAGAATGAATTAACAAACGGCTGAACGTGTATGGAGCGTTTGCTGTGTGCCACACCACGCCAGTCATTTTATACCCATTATTTCATCTAACCTCCCAGCAGCCCTGTGGGCCGTTTGACGCATGATTCCCACTTGCCAGATAAAGAAACTACGGCTGAGGAAAATAAGGGACTGACAGACTCCGATTCCAAAGCTAGACCTGTGTGACTCTAAAGCTGTGCTTCATTTGCTGTCTGAGGCGGCCTCTCTCTGAGAGATCTTGTTCTCACAACAGGCCAGGCCTGTACGCGGCCCTCTTGGCCCCTGTAGGTGTCCCGGAGGTCGTAGTTACAGGCCCCAGACTTGCCCCTTTCAGCCTCCCAGTCCTTCCTCCTTTTATGTACCTCCATTCACCTTGGCGCCTTGGCCAGAGAGAAGGAAACTGCTATTACTAGAGATCTTGTAACTCGTTCCAGAGATTAATTTTTTTTAATGACTATAGGATGCAAGGGGAAACATCTGTTTGCACACAGCCCTAGCTGGCTGTGGCTGCAGAAAATCAATTATAGATGCCTTTTTGAATGATGTGGATTTAAGGAACAGCATTATTCCCAACAAAGCTAATATTTTTTGCCTGCTTCCTATGAGCCAAGCATTGTTCTAAGCACTTTCATGTGTTGATGGATTTAATCTTCACAACCCACCTATGAAGTAGACATTATTAGTGTCCTACATCTTTTAGGTGAGAAAAGTGTGGCACAGGGGGGCCAAAGTAACCTGCAGAAGATCACAGATAGTTAGAACCAAAGCCGTCTGGCTCCCTGTGCCCATTACATCCCCCCAGGATCTCTGGGCTCCTCAAGATCCTATCCCAGACCCTGGGAGAGCATAGGGGTCTAACCAGAAGGAAGCAGCTTTAAGATTTTGTAAGGGAGAAGTGTTAGGGGCAAGTAGATGTATCATGTTTTGAATCTAAAATGCAAAAAAAAGAGACATCCTAATTTCAGCCAAGTCAAACCAGAACATCTCTATAACCCACATACTATTCAGTGACAAAAGGCTGGGATACATATAAAAGCAGGTTAGTGGAATTTTCAAGTGTTGGTTAAGTCTCCTAACTGATTTGAGTACAGGTATAGTTTGCTTTCTGAACTCTATGCGTTTCCTCTCAGGGCTCTGCAGAAGGAATCTGGTTTTTGCTTCAGTGTTCATTATCAAATGCAGATTATGTTGTCATAGATCTCCTGTAACTCCTGCCCTATTAGTGGAGATTATGAGGACAGGAGCACTAGGACATAATGCTTAATATGATACACTGGGATAGGGTACAGGGCTGTGTCCACTGCGATCTGAGTCTATAATTAGCATATTCTTTTAAAAAAATATTTCCAGTTTTATTGAGATATAACTGACATACAGCCACATCCTTTTTTCCCCCTTAATTCTGTACTTTCTTTCAACACTTTCAGATTCAGAACTCTCTCACACATGCCCTAAATATTTTTTCTTATAGATAAGAATTCCCTAAGTTCATAAATTCATATTCCCTCCAGAATATTCTCTCTTGTCTGCTAATGTAGATATAGTCCAGCCAGAAAATTCCTTACATGCAAGGTTTTATATGATGTCAAGTTGTCCCTTTGGCAGTAATAGCAGAGTGGCTAAAAGTATAGATTCTGGAGTTAGGTCACCTGGGTCTAAATCATGGGTCTGTCATTTACTGTCTGGTGACCTTGGGGAAGTTACTTTCCCTCTCAGTGAGTCATGTTCCTTGTCTGTAAAATGGTTGTCATGAGCATTAAATTTTTTATCTCTGTCTACACACACACACACACACACACACACACACACACACACAGGCGCACATCAGAAAAACACATCTTAAGACAGCTTCTAGGACATGGTAAGCCGTGCGCAAATATTAGCTAGTATTGTTCGCTTATTAGCATTATTAGCTTAAAAACCCACATGCAAAATGAATACCTAGGATGAAGAATACTGGCCCGCCCAAGTTTCTTTTGTGTGGTGAATTAGGAGACAACATAGCATGAATCAGTAAATAGCTGTGGAGCCTTTTAACCATTATTTTTGACCTTTATCTAAGAGCTGCAAGTAGCTGCAAAAATGACTAATGAGTTTCTCCTATTTTTCCTTTCAAACAGCTAGAGGTTAGCAAAGGGGCAGTGACATGGACAGGTGGAGGGTAGGGGTGGCTGGTAGACAACAAGAATATAGTGGCGGGGGGGTCCTCCCTCTTGCATAAACCATGGGTGGAATTATTCACCCTTCCATCCCTGAAACCTGGCATTAAAGCATTTATCTTTGTTTCCTTCCTCACACCAGACCAGAAGCCTTGATGGCAGAAGAGTCCAAACCCAAGCCAGCGTGGAGCCGGGGCTACTTCTCCCCTGAGGAGCAGTTCTCTTTCACGAGCTGGGGCCCTGAGAAGCAGCACCTCAGCCCTGCGGGCTTCAGTGAACCCAAGACAACAGGGTCTGCCGCTACACTTGTCAAGCCCCTGGGTGCCACTGGTTCCATTTTTCCCCCATTTCATTCTGCAACCATGGAGGAGGCTGGGGCCACTGGGGATATGCCAGAAGTGGAGAGATGCTATCCCTCCCCAGGCCGAAGGCCTGCCTCACAGGCGGTCTCAGAGGAGCTCATGAGAGATGTGGTAGGCTGTGACAAGTCCCTGGCAGGGGTGTTAACCCCAGCCTCCAGCATGGTGACCACTGTTGAGGTCCTGGGTGACCTCTTTGCTGTGGCAGATCTGCAGCGGAGGGGTCATTTCAAGCAGGAGTGGCACTACCAGGAAAGAAGAAATTATGAGAGGGTCCAGAAAAGCCATGGGGTGCCTTTGTATAAGCAAGCAGCCTAGATACAGCTGGAGTGAGCAGCGGTGCAGGCTGGGTAGGAGGGAAGCCAGCAGTCTTGGAGGAGGAATAGCTAAGGTCTCAGATAGATCCCTACCACCTCCTCCCTCCCTGGGGATTCATATGCTGGGGCCATGAACTGAGGGGAGTCATGGAAGATCAGAATCACAGAACTTTGGGGCCTGCCAGTTTTTCTGGATCTTAGTGGGGCTCTGACCAAACCAAATCATCCCTAAAGAAGTTCCCCTACCTGTTGAAGTCAGGGGCATAGAAATAGTCTTCTAAGTTCTCAAAGTTGGCCTTGCCTTGTCTTCTGGGTAATCTTCATGCAGCCCATTTTTCAACAGTGTTTCCTGGTCTATCATTTCCTTATTCCATAGCTCCTTGGTGAAGCAGTGTCCCATTTTCACAAATGGGGAAATTAAGAAGCAGAAGGGTCAGGAGCCTCTTAACTGAGGTGCTTAAATGGTTATTCTTTGTTTCCACAGACCAGAATTTCAGCACTTCTCACCTCCTCCAGGGCCTCCAGGGATCCCTACCTCTTACTCAGCTTATTACAATATTTCTGTGGCCAAGGCAGAACTGTTGAACAAGTTGAAAGACCAACCCGAGATGGCAGAGATTGGCCTGGGAGAGGAAGAAGTTGACCACGAACTGGCTCAAAAAAAGGTGAAGTTTTCTGATATGCCTTAGATTTCCAGCATTTAGTTTGCACGTCTGGAGGTTGACCTGCCCTCTACGCTCTCCAGAACAACTTGGTGCATCCCTGTGTCTTCAGTATGGACATCAAATAGCCTCTCTAGGTTCCTCACAAATGTAACTCCAGTCTCTTTTTGATCCAGCCAATAATAGTAATGATAGTAATAGAATCATCATTATCATCATCACTGTGTCTCTCGAATCCTTAAAACAACTGGACAGTGATCCCATTTTTTACCACTTAAGAGGTTTAGGTTGCCCAGGGTTATAGACCCAGTGGTAGATCCAGGACTTGAAGTCAAGACCGTCTCACTTTCTGCTTTATCGTGCTGTCCCTCTGAAATAAGCCAGCCTTGTAAGTAAGTCGCCGCCCATGGCACATCAGAGTTTTTGCCAGTGAGCTCAAACCAATAGCAGCCAGTGATTGTATTCTCTGTGTAATTTTCTGGAAGAGGGAAGAGACTAAGCCAAAAAAAGGAGAAATTAGAGGCTGGTAAATTTTAGTATTTATTTGTGAGAATAATCAATAATCTCTTAAAAATACTAGAATGAGCGACAGAAATGATGTTGTTGTTTCAAAGCCTCCCCTTATTCCTGTAAGCATCACTAGGCTAGTTTTCTAATCAAATTCCTGGAATCACTTTGCCCTCCCTGCACTTACCCTTTTTATTTCGTAAGCAAACGGGGTTTCCACGGCAACCCCAAAGGCCTAATTTACCACTTTGTGAACATCTGAACTCAATGTAAATTGCTCCTCTGCCCATGCTTCTCATTCAGGACATGACCTGTAGGAAAGCTGGAGGCCATTTGCAGGAGACCCCCCACCACTTTCAAATCTGAAGCAAAATGTCAGGGAAAGAATTGGAAGCATGGTGGTATCAAAGTTGTATTGATCCAGATGCCTGCCTCCTTGGATTCTGTGTTCCCTGAGTGTGGCAAGGCTGCTCCCGGCTTACTCAGGACCTTTCTATTAGAAGCAAACCTAATAAGAGTCTGACCAGGAAAAGAGAAAAATGATCAGAAATGGCAAATCACGGAACAGCAGGTAGTGATTTGAAGTGATTGTGGGGGAGCTAGGACAGCTGTTGTCTGAGGAAGACAGGTGAAGAAAGTCACCAAATTGCAATATCCTAGAAAAGCAACTCAGCTCTAGCTGGGTCTCTGCTGACTCCTCAGCTCCATCCACTGCACTTTCCCCAGGACTGAAGTGCAGGTTGCAAAGGCAGGTGCCAAGAAACAAAGGGCTCTCCTCACTTGCATCTTTCCAGATCCGTGGGACGATGGAACTGAAGTGCGAGGGTGGGTAGGTGATTTTCCAAGTTGATCGTTTGGCCCCCAGGCCTCCTTTGTCCCTGGCATTGAGTTTTGTTTGGGGAACAGAGGGCAGGGATATAACTGGGAGCATCCTGGCATTTAACTGTTTTGCCTCATTCATATCATTGATCCCTAATTCCCAGTGGGTTTTAGAATTTTCCCTACATGTAAACCTATGACACTTCAGACTTAAGATCATAGTGATCTCCTGACTTCTGGCCAGTTCTGAAATAGATACCAGGCTCTGGACCCAAAGCAGGCTCTCTTGGGACATTTCTTGTACACTTTTGGAAATTTCTAAATAAACTATTCGAAAGGAGCACATGCTAGAAAACTATGAGCCTGTGGTCCCAGAGTACCTGGGTGTGAATAATAAAACAAACCCTGAAGCAGGGCGCATGAGTGACTCAGTTGGTTAAGCACCTGGCTCTTGGTTTCAGCTCAGGTCACGATCTCAGGGTCATGAGATGGAGCCCTGCGTCGGGCTGCACGCTGGGCATGGAGCCTGCTTAAGATTCTCTCTCTGCCCTTTCCCCTCTGCTCACATGCACTCTCTCTCCCTCTCTCTCTCTAAAAAAAATTATGAAAAAAAACACACACTGAAGCACACTTCAGTATATATATATACAAGATACGAGATACTGTTCTAAGCGTGTAACCTGTATTAACTCATTTCATTCTCAGAACTATACTATTGAGGTTGGTGCTATTGTTAGCCCATTTTTTAGGTGGGGAAATTGAAGCATGGAAAGGGTGAGTGATTTGCTCAAGGGCACACTGGTGCTTTGCGGCAGAACTGGGGTTCAAACCCAAGGAGTCTGGCGCTCGAGTCCATCCTCTCAATCACAATGCGATGCTGACTGCAAAGGCTGTGAGCCCCCTGGGGCGGCTCACTTCTTGTTCGGACTGTGCGCCAGACAAGCGTCTACTAGCTTGGAGTGCCTGGTAATAATAATAATGACAACAACAGCAGCAGCAGCAGCAGCAGCACTAAACAGGTATTGAGCACGTAAGTTGCCAGGCACAATACTAAGCATTTTACTTCTGTGATCCCATTTAAGTCTCACCACGGTAGCAGGGTGGGGGAGGAGAAGAGAAGCTTCTCCAGTTTACAGATGAAGAAACAAAAGACTCCGTGAGATTGGGTATCTTGCCCAAGGTCACACAGTTTGGAGGGGGTGGAATTAGAATTCAGGCATCTCTGACTCCAACGGCTGCTCTATCACACTACGTTCCTGTGAGTGGAGTTCCAGAACTGGTTGCACCCACAGGGAAGACAGATCAGAAGACACAGGCAGAGCTTCCTTTAAGAAACTTATCATCAGGGCGCGTGGGTGGTTCAGTCGGTGAAGCGTCTGCCTTTGGCTCAGGTCATGATCCAGGTGTCCTGGGATCGAGCCCCATATCAGGCTCCCTGCTCAGCAGGAGTCTGCTTCTCCCTTGGCCTGGCGCTCCCCCTGCTTGTGCTTTCTCGCGCATGCCTGCTCTCTCTCTGTCTCACTCAAATAAATAAATAAGATCTTTTTTTAAAAAAAACTTATCATCAGTAGGAGAGGGATCAGATGCACTCAACGTGAAACAGGGAATGAACAACTTCAAATTACACTCTAGCTTTCTATTTCTGACAGGCAGGAGAGTTCAGAAAAGAAAGAGATCATTGAGAGAAGGGGTATGGGGGCAGAAGCTTCCTGCACGGAGGAAAGGAGCAAAGCTGGGCTCTGAAGAAAGAAGGGGAATAGCCAAAGTGAAGGAAGCGACGGAGAGCATGTAGAACTGCATAAAGCAAATCAGGAACGCAAGGACGAGTGTTGTAAATGCAGGTGGAATGAGGGGCCCATCTGGAAAGGCTCAGAGCCTTGAGATTGGAATGGTAGTGTGGGGCCTGGCTGAAGGATGGCAACAGCCACCAGCCTTTATTAAACACTTGGTCCCTGCTAAGTCCTTTGCATGCATCCTGTCATTCAATGAAGTGGGTACTGCACTGATGCCCATTCTGCAGATCCAGAGTGTAAAACTCCATAAAGAAATTCACCCAAGGTCACACAGCCAGGGAGGTGGCAGAACTAGAAGTTGAACCTAGTCACCGGGACTTCAGAACTCACGGTCAAAAAGCCAAAAGGCCTCCAAAGCCAAGCGGGGGGCGGGGGGGGCGGTGAAGAGCCAGCAGCGTCACTCACACAAGAGGCACTTCAGTGGATTGAAGGAGAATCAATGACGCTGGAGGCAAATGCTTGTTGATGATGCTTTTGCAACCTGGGGTCTCACAAGCTTTCCAATGCCTGTTTATTAAATGGTCTCAGCAAGTATTTATTCAGTCACATCTGGCAAATGAGAATTAGCCCCTGGGTACCACTTATCTGAGGCCAAGAAGAAGTTTGGTGGTGACTGATTCCTATGGGATCTGAAGAGATGGGAGAGGGGGCGCCTGTGCGGAAAGCTGGACTTGCTCGAGACTTGCTCGGGCTTCCTTTGTTTCTGATGGCGGGTAGAGCTGCCACCTGTTTCAGGGATCCCAAAACAGAGCTTACAGGCACAGTTCAGTGTCTGTCAGTCCCCATTCTCATCCTTTGCCTTCTCCTGTTGACTTCCCCTAGATACAGCTTATTGAAAGCATCAGCAGAAAGCTTTCCGTCCTGCGGGAGGCCCAGCGAGGACTGCTAGAGGACATCAGTGCCAATTCCGCCCTGGGGGAGGAGGTGGAGGCCAACCTAAAGGCGGTCTGTAAATCCAATGAGTTTGAAAAATACCGTTTGTTTATCGGGGACCTGGACAAAGTGGTCAACCTGTTGCTGTCCCTCTCTGGACGACTGGCCCGGGTGGAGAATGCTCTCAACAGCATCGATTCAGAGGCCAACCAGGAAAAGGTAGAGTTGGGGGTCTCTGGGGTGTGGATGGAGGGAAATGCCATCTGTTCCTTCTCGAGGCTCCCTCTTTCAAGCTTGGCTCATCTGGGAGAGAGTAAAGCACAGTGTTAAGAGTTGTGGGCACTGGCTTTGAAGTGCCTGGAAATTCTGGCTCTACCAATAATTAGCTGTGTGACTGTGGGCAGCTTGCTTACCCATACTCTGTCTCAGTCTCTTTGAAAACGCACTACCTATACCTCATGGTGTTGTAAGAATTAAATTAGATGATTCAGGGCGCCTGGGTAGCTCAGTCAGTTAAGCATCTGCCTTCTGCTCAGGTCATGATCTTGGGGTCCTGAGAGCGAGTCCCACATCGGGCTCCCTGCTCAGCGGGGAGTCTGCTTCTCCCTCTCCCTCAGTGCTCTCTTATCCCCTCTCCCCCTCCTCTCTCAAATAAATAAATAAAATCCTTTAAAAATAAATAAATTAGATAATCTGTATTAATTACTTAGAACAGGGCCTGGAACAGGTTAAACACTGAATGAGTGCTACCTGCCAGTAGTAGTAGCAGTCATCGTAGTAATAGTAATTGTAGTAGCAGTAATAGTAGTAGTATTGATAGTGATAGTGGTAGTAAGAGTAGTAGCAGCAGCAGCAGCAGCAATTTCACCTCACTTTCTCTCCGAGTTGGAGGACGAGGTCTCACCAAGTAGCTGTCAGTTTCACAGGTTGGACCACTCTGCATACATCCCTGAACCAAAAGTGCATTACCCTTCCACACGCATGTGGTTTGGGATACAAATCGGAATCCACAATAAGAGGCACATACGCATATGCGTACACACACGGATATACACACTCATGCATGTACCCTCGCACGGAGACACGCACCCAGGGATCCTTGTTCGCGTGCCGGAAGGGGCATGAGCTGGCTTTGCCAGAGCCCTCCCCCACCCTAACCCCGGAGGTGGTCCATGGATTAAAGACAGCTTCTTCGGGATGGGAAGGAGTGCATGCTCACCGCCCTGTCCAGAATCACTGTTGTGTTCATCCTCCCCGCTGCTGTAGGAAAGGAGGGCTTTTGCATGCAGGTACACTTCAGGGCAGGAGATCTAGGACTGATCAATTAGCTGAGTGGGGAGCTGTTGGCGGCAGCGTTGCTGCTGAAGCCGTGGGTTACGCAGCCGACTGGTAACTGGGATGGCTCTTAATTGGTCTACCTGATTCCTCAGCTGGTGCTGATAGAGAAGAAGCAGCAGCTGACAGGGCAGCTGGCGGATGCCAAGGAGCTGAAGGAGCATGTGGACCGCCGGGAGAAGCTGGTGTTCGACATGGTCTCCCGCTACCTGCCTCAGGACCAGCTCCAAGATTACCAGCACTTTGT
The DNA here is from genome assembly GCF_024610735.1 of Ursus americanus. Taxonomy (NCBI): domain Eukaryota; kingdom Metazoa; phylum Chordata; class Mammalia; order Carnivora; family Ursidae; genus Ursus; species Ursus americanus. The sequence goes on from NC_142164.1 coordinate 80,703,924, forward strand.
GAAGATGAAATCTGCTCTCATCATCGAACAGCGAGAGCTGGAAGAGAAGATCAAGCTTGGGGAAGAGCAGCTCAAATGTCTCAGGGAGAGCCTACTCCTGGGGCCCAGCAATTTCTGATTCCACCAGCAGACTGACACGCCGTCCCTGCCCAGCCTGTTAGCAGTTGTGTTAGCAAGTAGCCAGCAGTTAGTTAGCAGTTTGTCCCATAGCCTCTACCTTGGACACCTCTCACTGCCCCTTACCTAGCACTGCTCCCAACCAGCCGGGAGTCCCTGAGGAGGCCCCACACTGCTACCCTAGGGAGCAGCAGCAAGAAGTAGGAGGTGCCTGCAGCAAGGTGTGATTAGACAACCACACTCTCCTTCCCACCGTTTGCACAGGCAAACATGCACCGCACATGGAACCAACGAAGTGCCTTCATTCTTCTTGGTACAAGGACTCCAAAGACATCGTGCCCTCACCACCCACCCACGCCACAGCCAGCCTCTCAAGGCTCAGAGAGAAGCTGCGTGGGCAGCTCCATTCTTCCCAAGGCTCGTGGCGCAGCCATTTCCCACAGAGATCTGGCTGTCTTGAGGGCATCACTCCCCAGCAACTTAAGGGCCTCACGTAAGCTTTACAGTGGGAGGAAGCACAGAAGGAGAAATTACACGAAACAGAATGTGAGCAGAGATTGGGAATCCCTAGGTGCCCCTGCAGGAGCCAGGCTTAAAGGAATTGGCTCCACCCCCCCCTTCCCCAGCATCTTGTTGAGGGAGAAGGAGGCCTACTCTCAGCCCTAGCTAGTGTGGCCCTCCTCCTGTCCTAAGATTTTTGGCCTACTGCTTCCTGTCCCTTCCTGCCTTTCATTGCTGGGGGTTATAGGTTCCCACCCTAAGGGCTTCACACTATGGACCATTAAGAGCTCTACTAAAACTGACTTCTGTTGGATACACATTTCATTATTCGGGTGAGGGGTTCTTTGTTGTATTTTAAATGGCCTTTTGATTTTATTTATTTTTATGTTTTGATTTTTTCCTTTTTTTTTTAAACTAAGAAGGTGAGTAGAGGGGAGTTGGAGAGGGAAAAGTAATCCCAGAAGGATAGCGTTTTCTGCAGATCAGCCTGAATGTCACCATGGCTAGATGAGTGAATGCCAAAGCCTTGAATTCTTCCCACCAAAGCCTACCAGTGTCTAAGAAAGGAGTTATCACCTTGAACTCAGCTTGCTATGGCCTGGCCCTATACTTTCCTTGAAGTCAGGATACCCATAAACTTAGCATTCCCCAACAGAGTTCTGTTTTTTTCTTACCTTTTTTTCCCCTTGAAACCAAAGAAATCTGAAACTGACAAAGGTTCACCCATTTCTCTACCACCTCCCATCTAAGAAATTGTGTAGAAGTGAGCTCAGGAAGAGATCTTCCATCTCACAATTGCCTTCTCCAGCCTGTGGCCTGACTCAGGGAACTGATACTCACGGTAGCTAGAAGCTGCAGCCAGGGCCATCCCCCTGGCCACCCCCCCACCCCTGCCCAGAGCAAATTACGACCCAGCCAGGATCTTAGACACACAAACAACTAACGCTGCTGTTGTTGCCAAGGTCCTGACACCACCAGGCAGTTTCTGTCCTGGAAAATGGGAAAAGCCCTCAGGTGGGCGACGCCAGGAAAGGAGTTGTGGCCAAACTCTAGCCTATTATCCAGCTCCATTCCTTGTTCCTTGCTCACTGGCGCCCATGATTCATGCTGCACAGCCCTGCCCAGTGAGTGCTGGCATCTCTTCCAGTTACTGCTGAGTTCCTGGGGAGGAGAACTTGGAGGTTAACTATAGCAGCAGGGGTGCCTCATTCAGCCAAAGAATTTGCCAAAGAACTTTGCCACTGCTACAAATACTGGTCTCTAGCTTCCGTTTCCTCTTAATTGTATTTGGAAACAATGGAAGAATCTTGGCCAGCAGGGTGTCCTGAGGGGGGCCCTGGGTATGCTCTTAGTACACTGCTGCTGTCAGAACCACTGTTGAAAATGTCAACCTGCCATTCTCCCCTCCAGTGGAGAAGTCTACTCTATTCAGGAAGGGCTGATGGCTTGTAAAGGGCTAGGCTTACCCAAGCCAAGGTTGAGGAAGGTGGGGGAGTGCTATGAATAGAAGCTGTGGTTGCCATCTTTTTTTTTTCTTAAACAGGCTCTAAGATAAATAAGGAGTAAGTTGAGATGTCCTGTATTGGGGGGTAAGGCCAACAAAATCCAACATTCTAAGATGGGGGGGTAGAACGGCTTTTTGGGAACACGGGCCCAGGAAAGAGTGGTCACTTACCTGGACATGATGGCCACGGTCTGGCTTTTTCTAGTCAGCGTTAGATTGGTTGTACATTAAATTTATCACACTAGAAGTGCTATTGACTGTGTTATTTTTGTCCCTCATCCCACCTGAGATTAGAGCTGGAATCAGAACACAAGGATGCTCATTTTCACACAGAAGGATGGTTTCTAAAGCACTTAATAAAATAAGCCCCAAACTCTACTGAGCAGTGAAGCTTGGCAGACAAAGTGAGCTACTAAACAGGAACTAATGCCCCGCGCTCCTGATGTGAGTGATAGTGCTCCAGAGCTGGTGGTATTACTTGAGATGCAGTCTCTCCCTTGTTCTCATTTCCTGGGCTCAGCCCTCTTGCAAGGTCTGCAGGGGGTAGCCGTTTGGAAGGCAGGCCAAGGGATTTCCCCAAAGACAGACATTGGTCTTGACTTCTGTCCTCTCCCTTCAGATACTCATACAGGCCCCAGTGGGTAATAGGTTGATAGAAAGAGAGGAATCAGTGCAAGGGTTACTATCACTTGCCCCTTCTTACTCCCCCACCCCAACCCTGGGCTCTGGGTAATTGAATCTCCTGGCGTCCCATGAGCTGCAGACTCAGCCAGGGTTTAGTGGTAAATGCTCCAGGGGAACCCAAGAGAGACACACTAAACACAAAACTCTAGAAACGAGAGACTGGAAGCAGAGGAAGTGAGAGGATGAAAGAAGAAAAGCCTTTTTCAAGGCCAGGTTCAGGCTCTGTTTTCCACCTGACCTCCGGTGTCAAAAAGCTGCCCCGGGGGCACCAGAGCCACAACCTGAACTCCAGTCTCCCTGAAGGTGCTGCTCTGCCCATAGCAGCAAGTCCCAGCTGGAGGAAGCTGGGCACATTTATGGCCACTTCCTCCCGCCTGGAGCTTGGTGACTTCCACTGTCTTTGCCAAAGGAGTCGTCTATGCCAATAATAGTTCTGTAACAGCGTATTATATTCTTTGAAGATTAGTAGATCTTTAGAGGGGGGTGGGGCAGGGGGCAATTTCTATAGATAAAGAACCAGTGTTTGTTGTACAACTGTTGGGGGTCATCTATGCCATGTGAAGCTATTATTTTTCTGAATCTTATTGTTTCTGCAATTGTGTCCTCCACCACTCCCTTCTTGGCTGACATTGATATGCCTGCCGGATTGTCATCAAGGGTTATACTTCAATAAAGGGTGCTAAGGACAAAAAAAATTATCTCAAGTGTTTTGACTGAGGTGATGAAAATTCTCTAATATTCTACTGAAAAATATTGGAAAGGAATTTGGTCACCTATCTATAATATGTAACCATATGACCACAGCCTTACCCATATCCCTACTCTTACCCTGGTCCCTCAGGGATAGCACTGATGCTATACCATTCATTAACCCCAGTAAAATAATTTAGAATTCAGGAAGAGTCAACAATATGTGTAATCTCAAGTATAGACCTCAGCAGTATACAGAGTCCAGTTGTGGAGTATAGCCTGATCAGAGAGGTGAGGCACTTTCAGACCCCCTCCAGTCATGAGTTCTGTCTCCTAGTATCATCTTCTACCTGATAGTCCAATCTCATACATTTCCTCTTAGCAACCTGGAAAGCAGGGTTCTCACTGATCGACTCTCCAAGATAACCTCAAGGTTTAGACCCAAGTGCACTCCAGGAAGCAACTCTGACCCTGAAAAGCTTGCCTTTTCCCTCAGTGTATACATTGTTTGTATCCCAAGTGAGCTCCTCCTATTCCAGATAGCCAGTGTGATAGAGTGGAAAGTGCCCAGTTGGCATTAACATGAACTGTGTGCAAGTCCTGGTTTTGCCACTTATTCTATGAACCTGGGTTATTTGCTCAACTTTTGAGTTTATTTTCTTATCTGTAAGATGGAAATAATAATATATATCTTGCATAGTTGTGGCTTAAAAATAATAAATGAGGGGCACCTGGGTGGCTCAGTCATTAAGCATCTGCCTTCGGCTCAGAGCGTGATCCCAAGGTCCTGGGATCTAGCCCCTCATCGGGCTCCCTGCTCCGCTGGAAACCTGCTTCTTCCTCTCCCACTCCCTCTGCTTGTGTTCCCTCTCTTGCTGGCTCTCTCTGTCAAATAAATAAATAAAATCTTTAAAAAATAATAATAACAAATGAAAGCTACCAGCTATCTACTGAGAAGTTGTTAGAAAGGTGGAATCCTGGCCCCACCCCAAACCCACTAACAGCAGTCTGAATTTTAACTAAATTCCAGAAGATTTATATGCATGCATATTAAAGGTTGAGAAGCATTAACCTATCATAAACATGCTCAGTACATGGTAACCTATTATTCTAGTCCTGATTTATCTAATTCATTCTTTTGTAATCCCAGGCATATTATTGAGCTTTTCATACTGCTCACAACTACCTACCTAAAAGAGTTCAACAAGGTTTCAGGATATAAGGTTGATACATAAAATCACTTGTATCTCTACACACTAGTAATCAACAATCTGGAAATAAAATTAAGAAAACAATTCCATCTACAGTAGCATCAATAAGAACAGAAATCTTAGGAATACATTTAACAAAAAAAAGTGTAAGAATTTTATACTGAGACTATAAGATGTTGAAAGAAATTAAATAAAATTTAAAAACTTAGATTAAAATCTAAAACTATGGACTCTGAGAAACAAACTGAGGGCTTCAGAGGGTAGAGGGGTGGGGGAATGGGATAAGCTGGTGATGGGTAGTAAGGAGGGCACGTATTGCATGGTGCACTGGGTGTTATACGCAACTAATGAATCATCGAACTTTACATCAAAAACCAGGGATGTACTGTATGGTGACTAACATAATATAATAAAAAAATGTTATTATAAAAAAACAAAACAAAAAAAACACAAAATCTAAGTCTAGTATTTAGAGGACAGTGCTCTCCAAATTGATCTACACATTCAATCCAATCTTTAGAAGAATCCTGGCTGTCTTTTTTGCATAAATTAAAAAGTCAAACTTACAGTTCATATGAAATTGCAAGGGACTCAAGTCAAAACAGTCTTTAAAAAGAACAGAGAATTCATACTTCTTAATTTCAAAACTTACTACAAAGCTACAGTAATCAAGACAGTGTGGTACACATACAAAGATAGACATGTAAATAAACAGAATAGTATTGAAAGTACAGAAATAAACCCTCAGAGGTGCCTGTGTGGCTCAGGTGGTTAAGCATCTGCCTTCGCCTCGGGTCATGATCCCAGGGTCCTGGGGTCGAGTCCCGCATTGGGCTCCTTGCTGGGCAGGGAGCCTGCTTCTCCTTCTGCCTGCCACTACCTCTGCTTGTGCTCTCTCTCTCTGTGTCAAGTAAACAAATAAAATCTTGAAAAAAAAAAGATGCCCTCATATTTAGGATCAGTTAATTTTCAGTAAAGGTGCCAAGACAATAAAAAATAGAGAAAAAATAGTTTTTCAACAAATGATGTGGGGACAATTGGGTGCCCACACAGAAAAAAATGAAGTTGGACTCCTTCCCTACACCACACACAAAAATTAACTAAAAAAGGATTATAAACGTAAATGTAAGAATCACATTTACAAAAAAATTACAAAACGCTTAAATGAAAGCATAGGAGTAAATCATCTTGAAATTGTGTTAGGCAAGATTACTTAGAACTCCAAAAGGCACAAGTGGCAAAAGAAAATACAAATAAATTAGAGTACATCAAAATTAAAAACTTCTGTGCTGCAAACCATACCACCAAGAAAGTGAAAAGATAATCCACATAATCAGAAAAATATTCACATATCACATATTTAATATTAGACTTTTATCCATAACATATAAAGAACTGTTACAACTCAATAATAAAAATAAGTAACTAAAAAATGGGCAAAGGATCAGAATAGAAATTTCTCCAAAGAATATATGCAACGGGCAATAAGTACAGGCAAAGATGCTCAACATTAAGGAAATACAAATCAAAACAATAATGAGATGCCACTTCATACACTATGATGGGTATAATCAAAAGGACAATAACAAGCGTTGGTGAGGATACAGATAAATTGAAATACTCATACATTACTGGTGGGAATGTAAAATGATGTGGCCATATTGGAAAGCAGTCATTTAAAACAGGCAGTAACCTCTTTGATATCGGCCATAGCAATTTTTTTTTCAGATGTATCTCCTCAGACAAGGGAAACAAAAGCAAAAATACACTGATGGGACTACACCACAATGAAAAGCTTCTGCACAGCAAAAGAAACAATCAAAAAACTAAAAGGCAACCTACAGAATGAGAGAAGATATTGGCACATGACATATATGATAAAGGGTTAGTATCCAAAATATATAAGGACTTAACAGAACTCAACACCCATAAAACAAATCTAATTAAAAAGTGGGCAGAAGGCATGAACAGACATTTCTCCAAAGAAGACATACAGATGGCCAACAGACACATGAAAAGATGCTCATCATCGCTGATCATCAGGGAAATGCAAATCAAAACCACAATGAGATACTGCCTCACACCTATTAAAAAGGTTAAAATCAACAACACAAGAAACAACAGGTGCTGGCAAGGATGTGGAGAAAGGGGAACCCTCTTGCACTGTTGGTGGGAAGGCAAACTGGTGCAGCCACTATGGAAAATCATATGGAGGTTCCTCAAAAAGTTAAAAATAGAATTACCCTATGGTCTGGCATTTGCACTACAAGGTACTTACCCAAAGAATACAAAAACCCTAATCCAAAGGTATACATGTCCCTGATGTTTATAGCAGCACTATTTACAATAGCCAAGATATGGAAGCAGCCCAAGCGTCCATTGATTGATGAATGGATAAAGAAGAAATGGTGTTTTTATATATACATCAAATATTGGCCATAAGAAGAATGAAATCTTGCCATTTGCAATGACATGGATGAAACCAGAGAGTATAATGCTAAGTGAAATAAGTAAGTTAGAGAAAGACAGATAACATGTGATTTCACTCATATGTGGAATTTAAGAAACAAATGAGCAAAGGGTGGAAAAAAGAGAGAGGGAGGGAAACCAAGAAACAGCCTCTTAACTATAGAGAACAAACAGATGGTTACAAGAGGGGAAGTGGGTGGGGGGATGGGTAAAATAGGTGATGGGGATTAAGGAGTCCAGTTGCTGTGAAGAGCAGCGGGTGTTGTATAGTAGTGTTGAATCACTATATTGTATACCTGTGACTAATATAACACTGTATGTTAACTAACTGGAATTACAATAAAAACTTTTAAAAAAAGATAAAGCATAGCATGAAAAAAAAAACAAACAAACACATGCACACAAATGTTCAGAGTCATTACTTATAATAGCCAAAAAGTGGAAACAACCTAAATGTCCACCAACGAAGAATGGATAAACTTTGGTCTAGCCATACAACAGATTATTATTCAGCCATAAAAAGGGATGAAGTACTGATACATGTTGCAACATGGTGAACCCTGAAAACACTATGCTGCATGACTAAGTCACAAAGGACCACATATTGTGTGATTCCATTGATATGTAATGTCTAGAATAGGCAAATCTATAAAGACAGAAAGCAGATTAATATTTGTCAAGGGCTTGAGAGCTGGAGAGAATGAGCAGTGTTTGCTAATGGACATGGGGTTTCTTTTTGGGGTGATAAAAATATCCTATAATTAGGTTGTAATCATGGTTGCCCAACCCTGTGATTGTACCACAAACCACTGAATTGTATACTTTAAATGGGTCAACTCCATGATATTTGATTTCTCAATAAAGGTGTTAAAAAAACTTTTGCTTATTTTTCAGTCTCATTCCTTTTGACCAAGTCTGAATTGATGGTAAGCATGTAGTTCATGCCTGAGCCCAAAGGGTACAATATTCACAGCGTTTGAATTTTAGGAGGGAACTTTTCATCATTTCCTTCCCTTTCAGACATGACAGACCAAGAAAGACAAGGAGTAAGAGTAGTCTCAGCTCTGTCTCATGACTTCAGCAGGACTAAGAGGGATAAGCCCTACTGGGGAAGAGAAACAATATTTCTAGGCAGGTAGAGTAGTTAAGAACTTCAGCTATTTAGGCAAATAAACCAGGTTTTAAATCCTGACTCCACCAACTTACTATGTCACCTTTATAAATTACTTGACCTCTCAACTTTTGCTGTAAAAGGGGACTAATAAAAGCACCATCTGAAGTGTCATTATGAAGATTCAATGAGATAGTCCATGTGAAACACTTAAGATAATGCTTTCCATACACTAAGTATTCAATAAATGTGTGCTGCTAGATTTATTATTTTTACTGAGGTGAGATTAAAGCAAAACAATACAAGGAAAAGTAAAGCGCCCTCAGCTTTGGAGTCAGACAGCTCTGTTAATATGACCTTGGGAAGTCACTTCATTTATAAAGCCTTAGCTCCTCTGTTATAATATAATAATTTTCCTCTAGGGAGGCAGTTTAAAACATGGACACTGGAATCCACACCACCTGGGTTTGAATACTGGCTCCACCACTTAACAAATTGTGCACCTTAGAGCATATTTAACTTCTCTGTGCCTGGATGTGCTCTTCTGTCGATTGGAGGTGACAAAAATACTTAACCTCCTTGGGTTGGTGTGAGGAGTTATTGAGTTAATCCAGGTAAAGTGCCTATCATAGAGTAGGTACTCAATGAATATTAACTATTATTATAAAGCTAAAGTAGGAAACAAATGAGACCCTTAGTAAAGCTGGACATGTGGTTGGTCCTCAGTAAATGGTGATTCTCCTCCTCAGCCATCCTTTCTGTGCACCAGGTCAAGATTTTTTTGGACTTGCAGATCAAATGTTTCAAATTAAGGAGGTCCCTATAGAAGAATGTTCTGGCAATCTCAACACTACCATCTGATGCGAAAAATGTCATCTATTACCTGCTGGCATGATGACCATCTATATTCCCAAGAAAATGACCCATTCATAACAGTAAGGAAAGAACTATTTCACCTGTAGGGAAAGAATTATTTCACCTATAGATTACTTGGGCTTGAATTCGAGGATGGTTTAAGGAAATCCTCTTCTCAAACCCCTCTTTAGATTTGGGGTCAACTTAAGTGTTATTGAGTTCCTTACCTTTCAAATATCTTCACTTCTACTACTTTTAAAGTCTGAATATACAATTTTTTAAACAAAAATCCTAATTTAATTTTTACAATAGCTCTGTGACTTTATATAGCACCATTTTTGTCAATTAAACAAAAGGGATATAAGTGTATAATTCCATCCATTCATTTATTCAACCAATATTTCAGGTATTGTTTTATGCTCAGAAGATTCAGAAGTAAACAAAACAGGCAAAGGTCCCCACCTTTATGGGGTTTCTGTCCTAATAAAAGAGATTTACACAATTACATGATACTTTATATATAAAAATATACACACATACGTAATCATTTTACCCTAGTACATCAAGGCAAAACAGATTTTTCCTTGATTCCACAGCTATTAGCAATAGGCTAAATTTTATTACTGCAGTAACTAAAATATTTTTACATTAATTTTTAGCAGAGATGTTCTTATTTTCTCACTAAATGGAATTTGTAATAGGATTTTTTTTAATTAGCAAAAAGATGGCAAACCCCTGTCACTGAAGGAAGTTAGATTTAAAGATAGTTTAAACAGAAACGTTGAATTCCACTCTTGATAATGACAACCAACTCATATCACATGGAAATCTTGCCCATTTTGTGCATGGTTCAAACACAGCCACAGGCTAAAGAGCTCTGTCAAAAGCTCCTCTCCTACTAGGCAATTTAAACCTTAAGAGACCATGCTCTATTTTTCAACTGTTTAAGTTTCTTAAATATGGCCCTTCATCCAGGATTTGCTCACTGCTGTTAACTGAGTAAAACCACATGGTTTTGAATTCCCATTTTCCTCCCAGCTACTGATTTTCTATCTAAAAAAGAGTAATTAATGGAACTCACTTCCTCAGGTGCTGAATTGGTTGTATTTTTGCTGGGGAAATAATTTGGGAAAAGGCCATGAGTGAAAAATCTTTCCACCTTGAAAATACATTACGTTAAATGTGAATAAGTTAAAGTGCTGAAAAAAAAAAACAATTTGTATCCTGATTTGTCCACATTTTTTAGTTTGATAAAAGTGTAGTAGCAGACAAAACCCATTAATAGATACAACAGATGATAACTTCTATTTAAGAGAAAACTCCTATTTTGGCTAAGCTTAAACAACTACTGTTTAGAAGTCTCATAAATGACTATGTATTTAAACATCTTTTACAAATTGGAAATCTTTAGTTTTCTTTTAGAAAAGTAAGCAGTGGTAAGAGTAAGGAGAAGCAGATAGAAGAGAATAATGAGACTGGATAAATTAGATAATGCCATGCATTTAGAACATAATTTTGGTCACGTTCCCAGAGCCAGGTAGCTATTAAGTAAGCCTGTTGTAAGAATCAGACACTTACTAAAACCTTCTGTAAACAAATCCAGTTTTGATAAAACATAGGAAGAGGAGGCAAAATGGTGGAAGAGTAGGGGACTTCATTTCATCTGGTCCCTTGAATTTAGCTAGATAACTATCAAACCATTCTGAACACCCATGAATCAGCCTGAGATGTAAGAAAAAAATATCTGGAACTCTATTAGTAGAAAAGTGACTGCTTTACAGAAGGTAAGAGGTGTGGAGAAGTGAATCTGAGGGGAGATATCGGATGATAAACAGAGGTCGTAGGGAGCCTCCATAAGCTGGCTACCAGAAAGTGGTAGAGCCCCAGACGGGCTCCAGTAAGAGTCATCCCTGTCTGAAAGGGGCTCAGGGGATGAAACAGGCAGAATTCTAGGTGGGTCAGTGTTGTCTCAGGATCCCAGGAATCACAGAACTAACGGGGGTGCCTGAGCCAGTAGAGTACCCAAGCAATGGAGCAAAGAAACTGGTTATGGTCAGCAAGCCCAGGAGGGGACTCTCAGCTCAGGTCACCATACACTGTGAGCCAGGCTGATCAGGTGACTGCTCTCTGCCTGGGCATCCAGCAGCAGACTGGAGCACGGGGACCACCTGCCATCCCCCAGGAGTGGCAAAGCAGTACATGCACAGTCCCACAACCACTCTCAGTGCCAGAGCCCTACAAAGGACAGTAACACAGGATCCTCAGACACCCCCTCCCACCCAGGGATGATCACTGTGGGCACACACACTGCAGAGTTTGGCACACACAAAAGTGAAGACTGTTTGTCCCAGAGGATTTACTGAAGGGGGGGGGGACTGTGATCTTTTAGCTCTGGGGCTGAAGATCAGGGCACAGCCATTTTAATTTTGATCCTCTAAAGAGGTGCCAAAAGCTTTCAGGAAACAAAAGCCGCACAAAGGACCAGCTTGCCCCCTGGCAAAGAGTGGTGCAATTCTGCCCAGTCAAAGACACCAGAGAAGCAGCACAGCAGGTCCCTCCCCCAAAAGACCAACTGGAAGAACAGGTGCACAACAAGTTTACAGATTCCCACAAGACTGTAAAACTCCAGTGCTAGAGGAAAATAGTATATAGAACTTGAGGATTTTACTCATGATTTGTTTATCTTTCAGTCTAAAATTTTCCATTTCTCTTTTTCCTTTTTTCCCTTTTCAACTAGTTTCTAATTTTGTCAACTCTTTGTTCTTAAGTCACTGTTTAACTTTTATTTTTTAAGTCTACATTTTATAGATATATGCTTCATTTTTGGTCTTTTTTCACTCTATTCTATATATATATATATATATATATATATATATATATATATATATATATATATGTTTGCTTTCTTTGCAATTTTGTGATTTAGTGTCTTCTAACACACAGACCAAAATTCACTCAAGAACAAGTAGTTCACCCTGTTTTGTTCCACCCTGTGAGATTATATTCTCTCTCCCCCCTTTTCTTGTTTTGTTTTGTTTTCTTTTTGTTTGCTTTTCTCTTTTAGTTTCTGACCTCTTCGGATTTATCTAGTGTGTATTTTGCTGGGGTCATGGTTGATATTTTTTATTCTGCTCACTTGCTCATCCATTCTTCTCTGGGCAAAATGACTAGAAAGAGGAATTCACAACAAAAGAATGAACTGGAGGTAGGCTTCTGTGCCACAGATCTAATTGATATGGATATAAGTAAGATGTCAGAGATGGAATTCAGGATAACAGTTATAAAGTTAAAAACTGGGCTTGAAAAAAGCACAAAAGACACTAGAGATTTCTAAGTGCAGAAATGAAATCTAATCAGGCTGAAATTAAAAATGCTATAACTGAGAGGAAATCTAAATTGAGTGCTATAACAGCCAAGGTGAATGAGGCAGAAGAGAGAGTAAGTGACCTAGAAGACAGGTTGATGGAAAGGAGGGAAGTTGAGGAAGAGAGAAAAACAACTAATAGCCCATGAAGAGAGTCTTCAAGAAATCAGTGATGCCATGAAACATGGCAACATCAGAATTATTGGGGTGCCTGAGGGTGAAGGGGGGGCAGAAGGTATATTTGAGCAAATCATAGCTGAGAACTTCCCTAATCTGGGGAAGGAAAAAAAGCATTCATCTTCAAGAGGTAGAGAGGACCCCCCAAAAATCAATAAAAATAGATCAATATCCCAAAATAATGAAGCTTGCAAATTTCAGAGATAAAGAGAAAATCCTGAAAGCAGCTCAAGACAAAAGGCTCCTAACCTACAGAGGGAGGAACATCAGAGTAACATCAGACCCATCCACAGGAATCTGGCAGGCCAGAAAGGGCTGGCATGATATGGTCACGGTACTAAATGAGAAGAAGATGCATCCAAATATATCTTATCTAGCAACACTATTATTTAGAATGGAAGGAGAGATAAAGAGCTTCCAGGAGAGACAGAAACTGAAAGAATATGTGACCACCAAGTCAGCCCTGCAAGAAATATCAAGGGGGGATCCTGTAAGTGAAGAGAGAGCCCAAGAGTAGCAGAGACCAGGAAGAAACAGAGACAATCTACAGAGAAAGGGACTTTATAGACAATAAGATGGCAATAAATTCATATCTTTCAATAGTTACTCTGAGTGTAAATGGGCTAAATGCTCCAATCAAAAGACACAGGGTATCAGATTGGATAAAAAAGCAAGATCCATCCATATGCTGTCTACAAGAGTCTGTTTCAGACCTAAAGACACATCCAGACTGAAAGTGAGGGGGTGGAGAACTATTTACCATTCTAATGGACCTCAAAAGAAAGCTGGGGTAGCAATCCTCATATCAGACAAATTAGATTTTAAACCAAAGACTATAGTAAGAGATGAAATGGGATAGTATACCATACTTAAAGTGCCTATCCAAAAAAAAAAAAAAAAGATCTAACAATTGTAAATATTTATGCCCCCAACATGGGAGCAGCCAATTATATCAACCAATTAATAACCAAAGTAAAAAAACACATTGATAATAATACATTAATAGTAAGGGACTTCAGGGGCGCCTGGGTGGCACAGCGGTTAAGCATCTGCCTTCGGCTCAGGGCATGATCCTGGCGTTATGGGATCGAGCCCCACATCAGGCTCCTCCACTATGAGCCTGCTTCTTCCTCTCCCACTCCCCCTGCTTGTGTTCCCTCTCTCGCTGGCTGTCTCTATCTCTGTCAAATAAATAAATAAAATCTTTAAAAAAAAAATAGTAAGGGACTTCAACACCCCACTCACAGCAACGGACAGATAATCTAAGCAAAAGATCAACAAAGAAATGAGGACTTTGAATGACACATTGGACCAGATGGACTTCGTAGATATATACAGAACATTCCATCCTAAAAAATAGAGTACTCATTCATCTCAAGTGCACATGGAACATTCTCCAGAACAGATCACATACTGGGTCACAAATCAGGCCTCAACTGTTACCAAAAGATTGGGATTATTCCCTGAATATTTTCAGACCACAATGCTTTGAAACTTGAACTCAGTCACAAGAGGAAATTTGGGAGGAACTCACACACTTGGAGGTTAAAGAGTATCCCACTAAAGAATGAATGCATCAACCAGGAAATTAAAGAATTTAAAAAACTCATGGAAACTAATGAGAATGAAAACACATTGGTTCAAAACCTTTGGGATACACAAAGGTGGTCCTAAGAGGGAAGTATATTGCAATACAAGCCTCTCTCAAATAATTAGAAAAATCTCAAATACACAAGCTAACCTTACACCTAAAGGACTGGAGAAAGAACAGCAAAAAAGCTTAAACCAAGCAGGAGAAGAAAAATAATAATGATTAGAGCAGAAATCAATGAAATAGAAGCCAAAAGAACAGTAGAACAGATCAATGAAACTAGAAGCTGGTTCTTTGAAAGAATTAATAAGATCAATAAACCTCTAGGCACACTTACCTAAGAGAAAAGAAAAAGGACCCAAATTAATAAAATCATGAATGAAAGGGGAGAGATCATGACTGACACCAAGGAAACACAGATAACTTTAAGAACACATTATGAGCAACTATATGCCAACAAATTAGGCAATCTGGAAGAAATGGATGCATTCCTGGAAACTCATAATCTACCAAAACTGAAACAGGAAGAAATAGGAAATCTGAACAGACCAATAATCAGCAAGGAAACTGAAGCAGTAATTGAAAATGTCCCAGGGCTAGACGGCTTCCCAGGGGAATTCTACCAAACATTTGAGGAAGAAATAATATCTATTTTACTGAAGCTGTTTCAAAAAATTGAAATGGAAGGAAAACTTCCAAACTCATTCTATGAGGCCAGAATTACCTTGATCCCAAAACCAGACAAAGACCCCATCAAAAAGGAGAATTACAGACCAAAACCCTGATGAACATGGACTCCTACATACTCACCAAGATACTAGCCAATAGGATCCAACAGTACATTAAAAGGATTATTCACCATGATCAAGTGGGATTTATTCCTGGGCTACAGGGTGGTTCAATATTTGCAAATCAATCAACGTGACAGATCATATTAACAGAAAAAATGACAAGTACTATATGCTCTTCTGAATAGATTCAGAAACAGAATTTGACAAAATACAACATCCTTTATTGATTAAAACTCTTCGAAGTGTAGGGATAGCTATCAGAAAAGCCATCTACGAAATATCAGAAAAGCTATCTATGAAAAGCCCACAGCAAATATCATTATCAAGGGGAAAAACTGAGAGCTTTTCCCCTAAGGTCAGGAACACAGCAGGGATGTCCACCATCACCACTATTGTTCAACATAGTATTAGAAGTCTTAGCCTCAGCAATCTGACAACAAAAAGAAATAAAGGGCATCCAAACTGGCAAAGAAGTAGTCAAACTTTCACTCTTCATACATGACATGATACTCTATGTAGAAAACCCAAAGGACTCCACCCCCAAATTGCTAGAACTCATACAGGAATTCAGCAACATGGCAGGATATAAAATCAATGCACAGAAATCAGTTGCATTTCTATACACTAACAATGTCACTAAAGAAAGAAAAATTAAGGAATCAATCCCATTTACTATTGCACCAAATTTCTAGATACCTAGAAATAAACCTAACCAAAGAGGTAAATGATCTGTACTCTAAAAACTACAGAACACTCATGAAAGAAATTGAGAAGACACAGGGAAATGGAAAAACATTTCATGCTCATGGATTGATAGAATAAATATTGTTAAAATGTCTATGCTATCCAGAGCAATCTATACATTCATTCAATCCCTATCAAAATACCATTGACATTTTTCACAGAGCTGGAATAAACAATCCTAAAGTTTGTATGGAACCAGGAAAGACCCCAAATAGCCAGGGGAATGTTGAAAAAGAAAACCAAAGCTGGTGGCATCACAATGCCTGACTTCGAGCTCTATTACAAAGTTGTGATCATCAAGACAGCATGGTACTGGCATAAAAACAGACACATAGATCAGTGAAACAGAAATGGACCTTCAACTCTATGGTCAACTAATCTTTGACAAAGCAGGAAAGAATATCCAATGGAAAAAAGACAGTCTCTTCAAGAAATGGTGCTGGGAAAATTGGACAGCCACATGCAGAAGAATGAAAACTGAACCATTCTCTTACACCATACACAAAGATAAACTCAAAATGGATGAAAGACCTCAATGTGAGATAGGAAGCCACCAAATCCTAGAGGAGAACACAGACAGCAATTTTATGCAAGACACGTCTCCAAAGGCAAGGGAAACAAAAGCAAAAATGAACTATTTGGACCTCATCAAGATAAAAAGCTTCTGCACAGCAAAGGAAATAGCATATTGGGACTATATCAACATAAAAAGCTTCTGCACAGTGTAGGAAACAATCAACAAAACTAAAAGTCAACCTACAGTATGAGAGAGGATATTTGCAAATGACATACAGATAAAGGTCTGGTATCCAAAATCTATAAAGAACTTCCAAACTCATCACCCAAGAAACAAATAATGCAATCAAGAAGTGGGCAGAAGACATGAACAGATATTTCTCCAAAGAAGACATCCAAATGGCCAACAGACACATGACAAAATGTTCCACATCACTTGTCATCAGGGAAATATAAATCAAAACCACAATGAGATACCACCTTACAACAATTAGAATGGCTAAAATTAACAAGACAGGGAACAACAAAAGTTGACAAGGTTGTGGAGAAAGGGAAGACTTCTTGCACTGTTGATGGGAATGCAAACTGCTACAGCCCCTCTGGAAAACAGTATGGAGGTTCCTCAAGAAGTTAAAAATAGAGCTACCCTATGACCCAGCAATTGCACTACTAGGTATTTACACCAAAGATACAAATGTAGTGATCTGAAGGGGCACCTGCACTCCAATGTTTATAGCAGCAATGTCCACAATAGCCAAACTGTGGAAGGAGCTGAGATGTCCTTCAACAGATGAATGAATAAAGAAGATTTGGTTCATATATATAAAGGAATATTATTCAGCCATCAGAAAGGATGAAAACCTACCATTTGAGTTGACATGAATGGAACTGGAGGGTATTATGTTGAGTGAAATAAGTCAAGCAGAGAAATACAATTATCATATGGTTTCCCTCATATGTGGAATATAAGAAATAGTGCACAGGATCATATGGGAAGGGAGGGAAGACTGAATGGGAAGAAAACAGAGAGGGAGGGAAACAAACTGAGGGTTGCAGAAAGGGAAGTGGGAGGGGGGATGGGGCAACTGGGTGATGGGCATTAAGGAGGGCATGTGATGTGATGAGCAATGTGTGTTATACACAACTGATGAATCATTGAACACTACATCTGAAACTAATGACGTACTATATGTTGGCTAATTGAATTTAAATTTTTAAAAAGCTGTTGAATCCAGTTTGCTAATGTTTTGTTGAGAATCTTCACAACTACATTCATCAGGGACTTTAGTCTTTAGTTTTTTGTTTGTTTGTGGGGTTTTTTGGTAGTATCCTTATCTGGCTTTTATGTCAGTATAATGCTGACCTCATAAAATGAGTTTGGCAGTGTCTGCTCCTCTCAATTTTGGGGGAAAAGTTCGAGAAGAATTGGCATTAATTCTTTAAATGAAGCTATCTGGCACAGCTTTGATGGGAGGATTTTGATTTCTGATTCGATCTCCTTACTTGTTATTGATCTGCTCTAATTTTCTATTTCTTCATGATTCAGACTTGGTAAGTTATATGTGTCTAGGAATTTATCAATTTCTTCTAAGTTGTCCAATTTGTTGGCATATAATTTTTCATAGTAGTCTCTTATTACACTTTGTAATGTCTGCTCTTTTCACTTATAACTATTTGTTTGAAGCCTCTCTTTCTCCTGGTAAATCTAGCTAAAGGTTTGTCAGTTTTATCTTTTTAAAAAACCAATTCTTAGTTTTGTTTATCTTTTCTATTAGTTTTCTGTTCTCCATTTCATTTATTTTTGCTCTGATCTTTGTTATCTCCTTACTTCTGCTAACTTTGGGTTTAGTTTGTTTCTGTTTTTCTAGTTCCTTGAGATTGTGTATTTGAGATCTTTCTTTTTTTTCACTGTAAACTTTCCTCTTTGCACTGTTTCTGCTGCATCCTGTAAGTTTTGATATATTATATTTCTATTGGTTGTTTCAAGATTTTCTTAAATTTCCTTTTTCATCTCATCTTTGACCCATTGATTATTTAGGAATGTGTTTTTTAATGTCCACATGTTTGTGAATTTTCCAGTTTTTCTCCTTTTATGGATTTCTATTTTTATATCATTGTGGTTGGAAAAGATACTTGGTATGAAATTCATCTTTTTAAATTTTCTGAGGTATGTTTTGTGACCTAACATATGATCTATCCTGGAGAATGTTCCATGCATGCTTGGAAAGAATTTATGTTTTACTATTGTTGGAAAGAATGTTTTGAGTGTCTGTTATTTGGTCTAAAGTATAGTTTAAGTCCAATTTTTTAATTGTTTTTCTCTCTGGGTGATCTATCCACTGTTGAAATTGGAGTGTTGAAGTCTCTACTATTATTGTATTGTTTATTATTCCCTTCAGATCTGCTAGTATTTGCTTAATATATTTAGGTCCTCCGATATTGGGTGCATATATATTTACAATAGTTATATACTCTTGATGAAATGACCTCTTTATCCTTATCTATCTTTATTATTATTTAACTATGATAACCTTTTTTCTTTTGTTACAATTTTGACTTAAAGTGTGTTTTAAGCTATACTTAAAGTCCAAGTATAGCTATCTCTGCTCTCTTTTGGTTTCCATTTGTGTGGAATATTTTTTTCCATCCCTTCACTTTGAGTCTATGTGTGTCCTTGTAGCTGAAGTGAGTCTCTTGTATGTAATATATAGTTGGGTCTTGCTTGTTTATTTTTTTACCCATTCAGTCGCTTTATGCCTTTTGATTGGAGAATTTAATCCATTTATATTTAAGTAATTATTGATAGGTAAGGACTTTACTATTGACATATTATTAATTGTTTGCCAGATGTTTTGAAGTTCCTTTGTTCTTTTTTCTTCTTCCTTTGTGAATTGATGATTTTCCATATTTGATTCATTTCCCTTAATCTTGTTCATTCCTTATAGGATTCTGTTTTGTGGTTACCCTGAGGCTTACTGGAAACATTTTATTGGTCTAATAGTCTCTTTAAGCTGATAAAAACCTAACATTGATTGCATATAAAAACTCTACACTTTTACCACCCTACATCTTATGTTTTTGTCACGATTCATGTCTTTTAATATTATGTAGCCATTAACAAATTATTATAGCTATTTTAAACACTTTTGTCCTTTAACATTTATACGAGAGTTAATTGGTCAATATACCACCATATTACAGTATTAGAGTATTGTAAATCTGACTATATACTTATGGTTACCAGTATGTTGTATATTTTCTTATGTTTTCATATTACTGATTAGCTTGAACTCCTTTTAGCTTTTCCTATCAGGCATGTCCAAGTCACGGTGATAAACTTCCTCAGCTTTTTGGGGGGAAAACAAAAACTTGTCTTCATTTCTGAAGGACAACATTGCTGGGTAAAGTCATCTTGGTTGACAGTTTTTCTTTCAGCACTTTAAATATATCATTTCACTTTCTCTTGACTTGCAAGGTTTCTGCTGAGAAATCCACTGATAACATTATGGGGGTTCCCTTGTGTGAGATTTTTTTTTTCTTGCTGCTTTTAAAATCTCTTCTGTATTTAATTTTAGATAATTTTATTATAATGTGTCTTAGAGAAGATTGTTTTGGATTGAAATTATGGGGTAAGCTATTAACTTCATGAACTTGGATGTCCAAATCTTTCTTCAGGTTTGGGAAATTCTCAGCAATTATTTCTTTAAATAAACTTTTTTCTTCTCTTCTCCTTCTGGGACTCCAGTGAAGCATAGATTGTTTCCTTTAACGGTGTTCCATAAGTCCTAGAGGCTTTTTTCATTCCTTTTCATCCTTTTTTTTCTTTTTGCTCCTCTGACTGGATAATTTTAAATGATCTTGTCTTCAAGCTTGTTGATTCTTTCTTCTGATTGCTCCAGTCAGATAATGAGGCTCTCTATTGAATTTTTCAGTGTAATCATTACTCCAAAATTTCTGTTTGATTCTTCCTTATGTTTTCTTTTTGTTGGACTTCACATTTTGTTCTTGTATTGTTTCCTAATCTCATTAAATTGTTCTCTTGTAGGTCTTTGAGAATCTTTAGGAAAATTATTTTGAATTGTCAGGCAATTCACATATCTCCATTAAGCTGTTCTTTCTTCCTTTTTGGTATGGTTATTCTCAAGTTCTTTGTTCTACTGTGTTTCTGAAATTTCTTAAGTGAACTTCTGTTGCCTCTGAGAGCTGTTTTTGTTCATGAGCTGCTAGGTAATTTGTTATTTGTGGGAGGTCAGAGGCTGGGGTCTTCTACTTCATTATCCTGGTGACATTATTCCTCAGCTTTGGCTTTGATATTTAAAGGCTGAATAGCCGAATATCTTCTTCAACTTTGAATTACTTAGCTTTTGTTGCAGCAACAAACAACTACTAAATTGCAGCAGCTTACAAGAACAAACAGTTCCTGGTCATCTTATATGATGGTTAATGGTTACCTATAACTTTGTTGAATTTAGCTGGGTTCAAGTGGCTTCATGAATCTTTTCATTTAAGGACCCTAGCTAAGGAACTGCTCCTGTCTTGGGCACACTCATCTCTTGTTGGAAGGCTAAATCTCAAGGAATACAGAACCAAACCATAAAAAGATATTTAAAACTTCTGCTTTGATATTGGGTTATATTATGTCTATATATTAGTTATCTATTGCTATCTAACAAATTACCAAAAACTTAGTTGCTTACAACATATTTATTTTTTCACATTTTCTGTGGGTCATGATTCTGAACATGGCTTAACTGGGTTCTCTGCTTAATGATTTTACTGGCTACTTGCTGGCTGTCAGCTGAAGGATACCCTTATTGCCTACAGGTTGCCCTCAGCTCCTAGAAGCTTCCCATAATTCTAGATGCTACTTGTAGATTCTAGAGGCCTTCCTGAAGTTCAGTGCAATGTAGCAATAAGGTTGATTACTTCATGAAGTTAGCATGAAGTCTCTAAAGTGAATCTGCTAAGCAAGACTAGGTCTTATATAATGCAATTTAATCACAGAAATGACAATTCATCCCCTTTGCCATATTCTATCAGTTAGAAGCATGTCACAATTCCCAGCTACACTCAAGGGGAAGGAATTGCACAAGGGTATGAACACCAGCAGATGAGGATTGTGGAGGCCATTCTTGAGACTGCACATTACATCTACTTACGTTCTATTAACAGAAGTAAGTCACATGGCCAGCCAATCCCAAGGACAATGGGGCAGTAAGGTATACTCTGCCTACAGGGTGGGGAAGGAATAATTTTGAATGCATAATACAATCTAACAAAAGCTTAATTTCTGCTATTCTTAAGCTTGTGATGATCAATGATATGTTATCCCCTTGGCTGCTGTTCATTAGCATAACAATGACAATAAAATGGACAAGGGAAGTAATTTGGCTTTATAGTTCTCTTTTTTTTAATAAAAGATTTTATTTATTTATTTATTTATTTATTTATTTTTTAAAGATTTTATTTATTTATTCGACAGAGATAGAGAAAGCCAGCGAGAGAGGGTACACAAGCAGGGGAAGTGGGAGAGGAAGAAGCAGGCTCATAGCAGAAGAGCCTGATGTGGGGCTCGATCCTATAACGCCAGGATCACGCCCTGAGCCGAAGGCAGACGCTTAACCGCTGTGCCACCCAGGCGCCCCTATTTATTTATTTTTAGAAAGAGAGAGAGAGTGAGAGAGAGAGAGAGAATGCATGAGCAGAGAAAGGAGCAGAGGAAGAGGGAGAGAAGCAGACTCCCCAATAAGCAGGGAGCCTGATGTGGGGCTCAATCTCATGACCCTGAGATCATGACCAGAACTGAAATCAAGAGTCAGATGCTTAACTGATCCAAGCTACCCAGACAACCCATGTTCTCTTTCTTTCTTTTTTTTTTAAGTTTTTATATAAATTCCAGTTAGTTAACATACACTGTTATATTAGTTTTAGGTGTACAATATAGTGATTCAACACTTCCATACAATACCCAGTACTCATCCTAGTAAGTGCACTCTTTAATCCCCATCACCTATTTTACCCAAACCCCCACCCACTTCCCCTCTGGTAACCATCTGTTTGTTCTCTATAGTTAAGAGTCTGTTTGTTTCTTGGTTTCCCTCCCTCTCTCTTTTTTCCCCCTTTGCTTGTTTTGTTTCTTAAATTCCACATAGGAGTAAAATCACATAGTATTTGTCTTTCTCTGACTGACTTATTTCACTTAGCACTATAGTCTCTAGCTCCATTCATGTCATTGCAAATGGCAAGATTTCATTCTTTGTTATGGCTGAGTAATATTCTATTTTCTCTCTCTCTCTCTCTTCCCTCCCCCCCATTCATTCATCAGTCGTTGGACACTTGGGCTGTTTCCACGATTTGACTGTCGTAAATAATTCTGCTATAAACATCAGGGGTCATCTATACCTTTGAACTGGTGTTTTTGTATTCTGTCAGTAAATACCTAGTAGTGCAATTGCCAGATGGTAGGGTAGTTCTATTTTTAACTTTTTGAGGAACCTCTATATGGCTTTCCATAGTGGGTGCACAAGTTTGCCTTCCCACCAACAGTGCAAGAGGGTTCCCCTTTCTCCACATCCTTGCCACACCTGTTGTTTCTTGTTTTATTGATTTTAGCCATTCTGACAGGGGTGAGGTCATGTCTCATTGTAGCTTTGATTTGTATTTCCCTGATGATCAGTGATGTTGAGCATCTTTTCATATGTCTGTTGGTCATCTGTGTCTTCATTGGAGAAATGTCCATTCATGCTTTTTGCCCATTTTTTAATTGGATTATTTATTTTTTGGTTGTTGAGTTTGATAAGTTCTTTATAGATTTTGGATACTAACCCTTTATCAGATATGTCATGTAGAAATATCTTCTCATATTCTGTTAGTTGCTTTTTAGTTTTGTTGATTGTTTCCTACACTGTGCAGAAGCTTTTTATGTTGATATGGTCCCAATATGCTATTTTTTGCTTCTGTTTCCCTTGCCTCAGGAGACATGCCTAGAAGGAAGTTGCTATGACCAATGTCGAATAAGTTACTGCCTGTGTTCTCTTCTAGGATTTTTATGGTTTCAGGTCACATTTAGGTCTTTAATCCTCTATGAATTTATTTTTGTGTTTGGTGTAAGAAAGTGGTCTAGTCTCATTCTTAGCATAACAATGACAATAATATGAACAAGGGAAGTCATTTGGATTTATTGTTAATATCTTAATATTCACTTTAAACATAGATAAACATTCTAGATGTAACATGGAGAGAAAATATATCAATCAGTTTTAATTCCATCAATCATTTGAAGGATAAATGTTTATCTATTATTGTAAAATCAAAATATAACAAAAATTAATTGTGTCTGTAAGAACTACTAATTTTATCTCCATAAAACTTAAAAGCTTTAAAATAGTTAAATAAGGAAGTAGATTGGTAGTTAATATAAGTTTTGAGAGAGGGCACTCACTAGATAACCTTTGGAAGAATACGATATCAATTTTGAGCCAATAAGTCTTTAAATTTTTCAAAAAGTAAAGATCCAAGTATGCTGTAATTCCAAACTGTAGACTTGCTTGAGATATTAACACTTGTAACACTAAACAAAATAAATATTTATTTAAAATTTAGTTGTTAATGACATTCTTTCAAGAAAAAAAATCTTATGTGGGAATTTTTCACATCCTATGAGGGTGGCTTAAAACATGTATGTATGTCAACTTTGCCACCTCAAATTTTTCAGGGAAGAAAAATATCCAAAATGGAGATTAATAAACCATTTCCAAGGGGAGAAACAATTCAGTTAAAACCCAAAGGAATTAGCCAGGCAGAAGTGGAATGAAGAAGGTGGGGGAAGATTCCAGGTTGAGGAGTGGCATATAAAAGAATTGGAAGATGGAATACATACCAGAAGGGCTGAAGTGCTGCAGGGAAGGTGTATTAGCTTACAATGCTACCACAACTTAATGAATCAAAACAACACTCATTTGTTATCTCACAGTTTCTTTGTACTGAGAGTCAAGGCAAAGTTCAGCTGAGTTCTCTGTAAGGCTGCAATTAAGGTAATAATCAGGACTGGGCTCTAATCTACAAGCTCAACTAGGGAAGCATCCACTTCTAAGTTCACTCCATTTGTCAGAGTTCTTTTCTTGTGACTTTAGGAATCATGGCAGTTTGTTTCTTCTAGACCAGCAATGAAAAGAGAGAGAGACTCAGCAAGTTGGCTAGCCAGATGGAGTCTCACATAACATAATGTAGTCACAGGTGATATCCCATCACCTTTGCCATATTCTATGGTTAGAAGCAAGCCACAGTTCCTGTTCACATTCAAGGGGAGAGGATTATACAGGGGAGTGAATACCAGGTGATGGGGACATAATGGGCCACCTCAAAATCTGTCCACCACAGAGGGACATGATGGTGCCAGGTAGGTGGTAGAGGTTCACCTAATCCACAGTTTGGCCAAATGCTGCTTGGACAGGTATCAAAATCAATACTCAGCCAAAGCTAAGACCAAATCCCAAAATCCTCATTATATATTCAAATTCTGATATACAAGAATAAATAGGCAATTATATCAAAATATTACTCATAATAAAATTATTAAAATGCTAGCAGTCATTTTTTAAAGTTTATCATTGTAATCTGGGAACAAAATTTCCAAGCACTGTCACACTGCCAACCATACTGGTGACCTCTCCTTTATAGCATTTTTATAGCCACAACTTTATATTTATTTGTATGACTAGTTGATTAATGTTTGAGTCTCATGCTAGACTGTTATCTCCAGAAGAGCAAGAGCCTATGTTCAGTTTTGCTCATAGTAGTACATTTGGTGGAATAGGATTCTTAGTTCCCACATCCCCTTTGCCCCCGCCTATCCTTATCCCTCATGAGAAAAGAGACTGTTAACATCATAAAAATGTATCAAACTTATTCTATCAGAGGTGATCAGTAAATAGCAAGAGAAGGGTTTATGAACAAAGAAGTTCACTTTAAAATTTTTAATAATTGTGCAAATTTGGAAGCAACCTAAATGTCCAACAGTAGGGGAATTGTTAATTATACCATGGTAAATCTAATCCATGAAGGAAGAAGGTATACCATTCCTTCCTCTAGTAAGTAGTTATCCTTTCCCAGAGACACAGAATACAAACTGCACTGCTGCCCAAGCAGTATCACCTGCATTTCCTAATAATAGTGTAGCAAAAAACTAATGTATTTTGGAGTTAACTAGATCTAGGTTCAAACTCTAATTCTATCAGTCTTGGATGGCCAAAATGGAAGTCTGCCTATCCTGAATGAGGTTTGTCTAAAGCAGTTTTCAAACTGTGGTCCTTGAAGCAGCGACAGTGGTGGCACCTGGGAACATGTTAGAAATGCAAGTTTTTGAGTCTCAACCCAGACTTACTGAATCAGAATCAATGGGGATGGGATCCAACACTTTGTTTTAACAAGCCCTCTAGGTGATTCCGATGCACACTCAAGTATGAGACCCCAAATTCAAGTCACATCTATTTTACCCAAGTCCCATCTTGGTTATTTTGGTTTCCAACCACAAGGTGGCAACCTTTGTCTAAAGTCCTATGAGTTGACCAATGGTACAATAAGTATATCTCTGGTCTAGTTACCTAACTGTCAAAAAGTAGTCGGTAGTAATGTGCTATAAGGATGTGAGAGATAAGTGGGACATGGGAGAGTAAGAAAAGAGATGGAATGAGAAACAGGGCTAGAGGGAGCTTTATCGCTGCCTTGAACATAGCAAGTCAGCTAGGGTGAGAAAGTAGGAGGTGCTGGTATCAGGTAGTTTACCACCTAATAAATCAGCTCATTCTGGATACAAAACAACATGTACCAATGTTGAGGAGTTTGTGGACAACCAATTTCATCTTTACTTTTCATCACCAGATACCACCCAAAGGCAAGTACCTGCCTGCACTACCACCTGCCTTCTTCCTACCCTCCAACTCTAATCATAAACTCCTTATCCAATTCTCTTCCCAT
The DNA here is from genome assembly GCF_024610735.1 of Ursus americanus. Classification (NCBI taxonomy): domain Eukaryota; kingdom Metazoa; phylum Chordata; class Mammalia; order Carnivora; family Ursidae; genus Ursus; species Ursus americanus. The sequence continues at coordinate 80,730,224 of NC_142164.1, forward strand.
TATTGATTTCCCACTTTTAAAACCTTTCCACAGCTCTCCCTGAAACCCTGTTGCACAGTAAAGCAAGCTCAGGCCATGGAAATATACAGAAATATTGTCGTTGCTCTTCTTCATTGATCATTCCTTAACTGAGACCTGGTACTCCCCCTGAAGATTCTACTTTCCATACAACCTCCTCTAGTGAAATCTTTTTATTTTTTTATTACTCATAAATTATGGAGATTGGCAAAGAAAGTAGAAGACAGGAAAACCCAAAAACAAGAGTCTTGAGAGAAGATACAGTTTCTCTTCTCTGGCAATGGGTTCCGTGCAGACATGTCATGCAGCACTTTAGCTTCCCAGTTCTGTTGAATGTCTCAATTCTATTTCACTTCAGCCACTGTTACCCATGACAACACAGTGGATGTTTTCAACACTTAGAGGAAATCCACATTGGAAATCTTTTTTGTCTCATTTATCTTTTTTTCTTTCCTGTTTTCTATAGGATAGACGGAATTTTCTTCTTCTGGTTTAAAAGTTACACACGTTATTTTTGTTCTTACTGTGGTTTCCCCTAACAACGATGTTTATTTAACTCTGTCAATTTATAAATATTTATGTTTTCCTCTTAACAATGTAACTATTTGAAAATGTTCTTATGTCCTTTGGGTCTCATCACACCTTCCCTGATAATATTTAAAAATTTAGTTCTGGGTTACTCCATAGTAAGCTTTTTCTTCTTTTCTGCCCAGTAGTTTTTAATTGTTTGCATCAGCAATAAATTATACTATGATATTTAATCACTCTTATTTCCCTATCTCTTGCAGCATCTCTTTTTTCTCTTCTCACCTGAAGACCTCTTCCAAAATTGCTTCGACCAGGATCTTTGTGGGCAGTAGGTGTGCCAAACTTTCTGAGACAGTATATGTCCCAGAATATTTTTATTATTTTATTACACTTCAATAAAAATGGATGAAAATAAAATTATAAGTTCAAAGTTCTTTTTAACATTATAGGTCCAATCTTTGAAATATTACTCAGTTGTCTTCTTGTGTTCAAATTTGCTAACAAGGAATCATCAATTTAATTCTTTCCTTTGTAGAGAATTTGATTTTTCTATCTAGGAGATTTGAGAAGTCTTTGATGTTCTTAAATTTTATTATAATGTGTGTTCATGTGTTTATACATACATATACATATATAGGTCTTATCTCTCCTAGTCAGTGTCAGCCACAATGTGTTTGAGGAATGGGCAGAAAGGAGCACTAGGTACCACAGAGCCTATTGATCATTCCCATTTGCTGCTACTCCATAGTCAGCTGCTGTGATAAAGTTTTCATCCTGAAACTTTGAAAGAAGCGGAATTGTGAGAAGATAATGCCCCAGGTTGTAATCTACCAGTCTTGGAGATCTGAAAGGGATAGAAGAGTGAATATCCAATGAGGTAGCCCCCACCTATTTTAAACAACCTCCCACTCAAACAAGCAGAGTTTTCCTGCCCTGATATACTCTAATATATCCACAGACATTAGTCACTGTGGTTTGGGATGATTCCACTGATTTCTGTACTGAAGGGGTTGATAATATAGGTACTGTGACAAGTAGAGGAACTACAAGAGCAAACTTCAAAAACTTTCCTTAAATGTATCTTCTCACTGCTGCCTCCAATTACTCCCTATTCCAGACTGTTAAAGAAAACCACACAGCCAAATGAAGCCACCATAAACACGTGGCTTCTTTTTTTGCCTGGGCCCTTAGCATCACTCAGCTATCTCTTTACTTGTCAGCTTTCTCTTCTACTTGTTCAGTACCTATTCAAATCTCCACCATACTGATCAAGCCCCTCCAAACCCTCTTCTTTTCAGCAATGGACTGAGAAATAGCAACTTGTGCATCTCCAGAGGCACTTTCTCATATGAGAATGGCCATCTTAGAACATAACATAGAACACAGTGAAAATTATATATCTAGTTGTGCTAGACTGCAGCCCTGTAAGGACTTCGAGTTTTACTTCAGAGGAAAATGAAGACAATGAAATGACAAGAAAGCAAAATCACAGGCCTAGCTTCATATCCAGTGAACATAGCCTTCAGGAATGAAGCAGAAATCAAGAGATTCTTGGATGAAAGAAAACTAAGAGAATTTTCCACAAGTAGGCCTATGCTTTGTCTAAAGGAAGTTCTTGAAACATAAAAGAAGTGATGATTTTTAAAAAAAGGAAACCTGAAACTTCAAGAAGAAAAAACAATGGAAGAATAAAATGATAGGTAAACACAATAGAATTTCCTTGTGTTTTTAAAATTACATTCTAGGGGCGCCTGGGTGGCACAGTCCTTAAGCGTCTGCCTTCAGCTCAGGGCATGATCCCAGTGTTCTGGGATCGAGCCCCACATCAGGCTCCTCTGATGGAAGCCTGCTTCTTCCTCTCCCACTCCCCCTGCTTGTGTTCCCTCTCTTGCTGTCTCTCTCTCTCTGTCAAATAAATAAATAAAATCTTTAAAAAATTTAAAAAATAAAATAAAATTACGTTCTATGATTGAAATAAAAATTAGAATATTGATGTGATTCTCAAGGTATATAGAGGAAATATTTGATAAAATTATATTATAAATGGGGAAGGTGTAGGAATTTAAAAGGAAATAGTTTTCTATAACTCATTCAAACTAATAAAATGTCTACACAATGTGTAGACTTTGATAAGTTATGTATGTATAACATAACTACAGCAACCACTAAAAATTCTATAGAAAGAGATGTACTAAAAAATACTAGATAACTCAAAATGAGATTCTAAAAAATCTTGATATAACCCACAGGAAAGCAGGAAAGAGAAAGCAGAAATGAGCAGAGGGAACAAACAGAACACACACACATACACAAAATGAAGGACTTAACATATCAATAGTTACGTTAAATGTAAATAGTCTAGGGACTTTGATCCACAAAATGGCATAGACTCATCTCTCAATAAAGTGCATCTATAGCTAAAATCATACTTATAAAAGATTGAATACTTTTAAGACCACAAAAAAGACAAGCATCCTTATTTTTACCACTCCTATTTAACATCTTATTAGAAGTCCTAACTACTGCGATAATGCAAGAAAAAGAAATAAATGGTATACAGAATGTAAAGGAAGAAATAAAACTAAACTCCTATGTAATCATTAGAAAAAACATCAGACAAATCCCAATTGAGTAACACTCTATAAAATATCTGACCAGTACTCCTCAAAATGGACAAGATCATCAAAAACAAGTAAAATCTAAGAAACTATCACAACCAGGAGAAACCTATGGAGACATGATGACTGAATAAAATGTATCCTAGGTGGTATCCTGTGACCAAAGAAGACGTTAGGCAAAAACTAAGGAAATCTGAATAAAGTAAGGATTTTACTTAATGATGTGTCACTATTAAGTCATTGATTGGGACAAATGTACCTTATTAACGTAAGATGTTAATCATAGGGGAAACTGGGTGTGAGAGATATGGGAACTCTCTGTACTACCTTGGCAACTTTTCTATAAAGGTCCTTGGCAAAGTGAAAGAAAACCTCAATACCAATAGCCCTTAGGGAAATGCAAATTAAAACCACATTAAAATACCACTCTATACCTATTAGAATGGCTAATTTTAAAAACTCACAATACCAAGTAGTGCAAGGCTGCAGAGCAACTGGAACTCTTATACATCATTAGTGAGAATTAAAAGGTGATACAGTTATTTTGAAAAATATTTTGGCAAATTTTTTTGAAAGTGAATCCCTTTTAATTTTTAGTGTCTTATGCCTTTCTTCTTTCTGGTGTTAAAGGTGTGTAGATAAGTTTATTAGTTTGCTAGTGCTGCTATAACGAAGTGCCACAAACAGGGTGGCTTAGAGCAACAGAAATTTACTGTCTCATAATTCCGGAGGCCAGAAGTCTGAGGTGAAGATGTCAGCAGCTTTGATTCCTTCTGAGGGCTGTGAGGGAGAAATTTGTTCCATGCTTCTCTCTCTTAGCTTCTGGTGGTAGCCTTCTCTCTGTGTGTCTTCACGTTTGTCTTCCCTCTAGGTAATTTCTTAGTTAAACATTCACTTACCACAAGACCCAGCAATTCCACTTTCGGATAATTACCTAAGTGAATTGGAAACTTATGTTCACACAAAAATCTGTATACAAATGTTTATTGCAGCTTTATTCTTAATTGCCAAAAACTGAAAATGACCCAGCTATCTCTCAAATGTTTAATGAATAAACAAACAGTGGTATATCTATATAATGGAATATACCTCATCAATAAAAAAGAAGAAACTACTGATACATAAAAGGAACTAGATTTAAAAGGTTACATATTGTACAATTCCACATATATAATGTTCTGAAAAAGTCATGACTGTAGGAATGGAGAATGGATTACTTAGTGAGAGAGGTTAAATGTTGGGAAGGAAGGTTTAACTACAAAGAAGAGGGTCAAGGATATTTTGGGGGTGATGGAATTGTTCTATATCTTCATTGTGGTGGTGGTTAGACACTATACTTTTGTCAAAATTCATAGAAATGTACACCAAAAATAGTAAATTTTACTGTATCTACATTAAAAAATAAAACCCCAAAATCAATTACACTTCTATATTCCATCTACAAAGAGTTAGAAAACAAAATTCTTAGAAGATACCCTTATGACAGCATCAAAAAAATACTGAAGACACAGTAGCCAACCTAACATAATGTGTGATAACACTTTAGGGAAAATTATAAAAATTAATTGGGAAGTATTGTTATGGAACTGAATGTGTTCCCCCAAAATTTAAATGTTGGAATCTAATCCTTAGTGTGATGGTATTACGAAGTGGGGCCTTTGGGAAGTGGTAAGGTCCTGAGGGTGCAGCCTTCATCAATGGGATTCGTGTCCTTATAAAAGAAGCCCCAGAGAGCTCTCTTGACCCTTCTGCCATGTGAGAACAGAGAGAGGACAGCCACCTATGAACCAGGAGGTGATATCTCACTAGACACTGAATCTGTTAGAGCCTTGATCTTGGTCTTCCTAGACATCAGAACTATGAGAAATAAATTTCTGTTGTTTATAAGCCACACAGCTTATGGTATTCTATTATAGCAGCCCCACAGACTAAGACAGACGAAATGAAAACCCTTATGAAGGAGAGATACACCATATTCATTAATTGCATCACCTGTAAAGATGTCAGTTCTCCCCAAGTTGATCTATAGATGCACTGAAATCCCAATAAGAATCCCAACAGGAGTTTTGGTGGGTGTATTTGAGATATTGACAACCTGATTCTAAAGTATATGGGGAAACGCAAAGGGCCAAAAATATCCAAAGCACTCTTAACATAGAATGAAGTGGGAAGACTTGCTTTACCAGATACCAAGACTTAGTACAGAGCTATTGTCATTAAGGTGGTGAGGTACTGACACAAGTATAGGCAGTAAACCAATTAAACCGATGAGACATACTAGAACACACAAAGCACTCTTACATATGTGGACCCTTGTTTTATGACAAAATGGCACTGCAAAGTGGTGGATGAAGAAAGTTTTTTTTTTTTAAATGGTGCTGGAGCAATGAGGTATTCATATGGGACACAAAATCAGATGGAAGCCTATTTCACACCAACACCAAGTTAATTAAAAACCTAAAAGCAAGTGGCAGAACTAGAAAGCTTTGAAAAATGTTATAGGGGAATATTCATATCCTTGGAATGGGGAGAAAATATTTGCAAAACACACAATCTATAAAGAACTTCATTCAGAAGATAGATGATAGATAGATGATAGATAGATAGATAGATAGATATAGATGGATAGATGATGATAGATAGATGATAGATAGATAGATAGATGATAGATAGATAGATAGATAGATAGATAGATAGATAGATAGATAGATATAAATTTCCTACACATCAATAGGAGATAGCCCAATAGAAAAATGAAAGACTTGAAAAGTCACTTCAAAAAGGAGGAAATCCAAATGATTAATAGACATCAAAGTACACCCGTCTATACTAAAATTTAGAAGTATGACAAAGGCCAAATATAGGAAAGGATGTGGATCAACAGTAACTTTCATATACTATTGGTGGGAATGTAAATTGGCATAAGCATTTTGTAAAACAGTTTGGCATTACCAATTAAAATAGAAGATATACTTACACTATAACCCAAAAGATTTATCCTGGGTAATAAATGGAACAGAAATGTGTGAAAATACACAAAAATGATATATAGCTTTACTCATAACAGCTGAAAACTTGATACAATCTAAATTTTTTTCCATGTGGAAGGATAAACTTTTCTGTATTCATATAATAAACTACTATTTAACTAAGAAAATAAAAATATTACAGTACACAAAACAACATGGATAAATTTCACAAATGTAATCTTGCACAAGAGAAGTCAGACACAAAAGAAGATAGCATATACTATTCCAATCTAAATATACTATTCCAATATAAATTTCAGAACAAAATTTAACTGTAGTGCTTAGGGATGCACACATGGGTGCTAAAGGTATAAAGAAGTGCTAGAAAGTGACTACCACAAAAGTCACATCATATTTTCCTTTTAGCAGGGTGGAGGGATGTGCAATAGAAAGTGATACAGGTAGAAATGCTTCCTGGCTGCTGACATTGTTTTATTTCTCTTCTTTTTTTTTTTTTTAAAGATTTTATTTATTTATTTATTTGACAGAGAGAAAGACAGCCAGCGAGAGAGGGAACACAAGCAGGGAGAGTGGGAGAGGAAGAAGCAGGCTCCCAGCAGAGCAGGGAGCCTGATGTGGGGCTCCTCGATCCCAGGACTCCAGGATCACGCCCTGAGCCAAAGGCAGACGCTTAACGACTGAGCCACCCAGGTGCCCCTGTTTTATTTCTTACTCTGAGTGATGGTTACACATATGTATTCACTTTGTGACCATTCATTGAGCTATATGATTTATGTACTTTACTGTATGATACTTACATTTCACTATTTTAAAATTTTTGGAAAGAAAAAATGTAGACTATCTGGTATAAACTCTCCCAGCTTGCTACTCTCTTACTGGTCAATGCAACCACATCTACACCCATCCTTGCCTTTTCCCCTCTAGCTACAAGGATAAGACATCTCTTCTGTGTCCTCTGTGTCATTTCACCACTAACTATTCCTCTTTCTCCAACATCTTCAACCACCCTCATTCCACTGCTTCATTCTATAAGTACCCTAAAACAATCTAGTATGCCCCATCTTTTTTTCCTTCTTCTTTTTATCCTTCTACTTCTCTCCTTCTTTCACAGACTTTAAAAAGGTTAATTCACACACACACACACACACACACACACACACAATTTTTTCATTTTCGTTTCTCAATCAGTTAAAATCTGGTTTCCACACTTTGTCTCACTGCCCCATTTTTAAGTTCAACAATGATCTCCTTCCTAATTGTCAAGTCCAAATGTCAATGACATTTTAGGTGTCATCTTTTTGGCCCTTTTTATTGTATTTGCTAAGTTTTCAAATTTCTTTAAATCTTCTCCTTTGGCTTCCAAAACACTGCTCTTTCCTGTTTCCTTTTGCTTCTATTACTATTACTAAGAAGAAGAAATGTATGTTATAGCTAACAATAATATATATTATAAATATAATACATATATATTCTACATCCTAGGTAACATCCTAAGCATTTACGTATATTAAATTGTTAGTCCACATACAAACTTATACAATAGATACTATTGCCAGCATATTTAGAAATAAAGTAATGAAAGCACCTAAGGCTACTAAGCAAAGTGGCAGAGGTAGAATTCGAACCTAGGCAGTCTGGACCCAAAATCTTTTCCTTTAACTTCTACTGCTCTTGCCATCATTACAGTCGCCATCAAGGACTTTTTTTTCTTCTATTTTTTAACTGTTAGCATTTCCCTGGAATTGATCCTTAACCCTCTGCTTTTTAGAAAATCTCGCCCACTCTCATTATTTTAAAAGACTATCTATATGCCAATGATTCCCAAACCCATACTTACCATTCTGGCTTCTCTGCCAAATTCAGGACTGGTCTCATGGGCATGAACTCTGTGCTGGTTCACAGGGTCCCATGTTTAGAAAAGACCCTGCACTTCATTAAATGCTCTGCTATCACTGCCTTGAAATTTTTAATAATTTTTGAACAAGTGGCTTCACATTTTATTTTATTTTATTTTATTTTAAAGATTTGTTTATTTGAGAGAGACACAGAGAGAGGATAGCAGAGGGAGAGGGAGAGAGAGTCTTAAGCACACTCCATGCTGAGTGCAGAGCTTGAAGCAGGGCTCGATCTCATGACCCTGAGATTAAGACCTGAGCCAAAACCAAGAGTCAGACTCTTAACCAACTGTGCTACCCAGGTGCCCCAAGTGGCTTCACATTTTAATTTTGCAGTAGACCTTGCAAATTATGTAGCAAGTCCTGCCTAACATTCTGACATATATCCAATTGCCCACTGGATACCTCCACCTCTCTCTGCCCAAATCAGCACTGATATTCTTCTATCTCAACCTTCCTAATAGTCTATCTGATATTTTATCTTTAGTCAATGGTAACATCTGGTCACCCAACCCAGAATCCTGAAAGCCATCCTTCATTTCACCTCCTCTCTACATCCAGGAGGCCAAATCCTGCCACCTAAACGTTCTATCTTTTCCTTGAAAGTATTTCAGGGTGCAATGTAGTGGCCCTAATAACAAGACTGATTTTTCTTAAATGAAAATATGACTATGTTAATACCCTACTTAAAACTCTTCAATGGCACCCCATCAACTATAGGATAAATTTCAAGCTCTTTACATTTCATTCAAGCACTCCACGAACTAGGCCTCAACAACTAGTCTCCTTCATCTCATGTTCTATCAACAAAGACCTATGCTTAGAATTCCCTGTTCACACCATGCTTTTTTCTCTGTTTGCAATGTCCTCTCCTCAGGCTCTTATTCCTTAATCCTTTTCATCTGTGTAATTTCTATTTATTCAGAACTCGGTTCAAGCAATCTGCTTCAGGAAGCTTACTCTGAACCTTGACCTCCAACCCAGGCTGCTCTAAGAATCCCTTCCTCTATCATAGCATTTATAAGACTCTATGATCATTGTCTATTTATTCATCGGTCTCCCCCACTGAGTACAAGCTCCTTAAAGGCAGATATTTAGTGTCCCCAGCACCTAGGAAAGTTCCTGTCTGGGATGAATTGACCCCAGGAAAAGGCAAATTCTACCCTAACTTCAGGATAGGAAATGGTTTTTCAGAAATCCTTTTAGGACTGTTCATAGTGGCAAACACCACTTAACAAATAGCACCAACAGAGAGGAAGAAAATGATAAATATATCCAGGGCTTATATGAAGCCGACATGCTGTATTTCAGCCATATTGATTGTAAAAATATTGAAACATTTTCATACCAGCCAGTAAATAGCTATTTAATACTCAAGCTCTCCAACTGCTTCCACCACTATCCTAGCCCCCCCCCCCCGCCATGTATCTCCTAGGTTCCACCAGGATCCAGCTCAACAGACGCTTCTGGAAACTTGCTCTAGGACTAATGTCTCCTCTGATTGATTAGTGCCCAGGTTAAACTAATTGTTAAATATTTTGATGATTACCTCTGAATTTACTCCTCCTCAAGTGTGCAGCATTTCCTCCAACAACTTATCTTTGGTTCAGGATCCTGAAGACCCAGGTTGTTCAACTTAGAACCTAAGCCGAACAACCAAATATCCACTAGGAAAAGTAAACTGCAGTCAAAGTTGATATTTAGCATTATCAGAATTGATATTTTTCAAGCTTTTTGTGGCATTGGAGACCCCCACTTTTTAAATGAAATTTTTATGTGCATGGCAGGGCAATACACTACTCAATTAATATCCTAATACTTTGCCCTTTATCTTTGCAGTAACCCTCCCCTGAACTAAAACCTTAAGCCCTGTCACTAAACTGTTCCCTATTTTCTATGATACTGCCGTTTCAAAAATTTTAATAAATGTAATCATACAGTATGTAACTTTTGGGGATTGGCTTTTTTTCATTCAACATAATTACCTGGTGTTTTTTTTTCTGTTAATATACTTTTCAGTTTGCATTAGGCTCTTTTTTATAACTTCTATTTCTTTGCTGAGATTTTCTATTTTTTCATTTGTTTCTAGTATGTTCATAATTGCTCACTGAAGCATTTTTATAATGGCTTCTTTAAAATCTTTGTCAGATAATTCCAACATGATTCATCTCAGTGTTGGCGTCATTCGATTGTCTTTTTCTCATTTGAGTTATTTTTCTGGTTCTTGGTATGACAGGTGATTTTTTAATGTATCCTGAATATTTTGGCTATTGTGTTAGGAAACTTTAGTTCTATATAAATCCTCTATTTTAGCAGGCAGTCTCCTTGTTTAGGTTTAGCACATAGATCCTGTCCTACTTTTATGTGCTGTAGTTTCAGTAACAGTTTAATTTTCAGAGCCTTTCCTGTGCTTTGATCTGCTTAGGCTATCTGGCGCTTCTGGGGCTCCCACTGGTCTATGCTGGTCTGCCTGTGGAGGCAGAAGGTGCTTCCTCAGGCTAGGTTGTTTTGTGCCTCTAGGTGGGGAAAGGGAGTCTCCATGAAGAACACTTTCTGCATTTGACCACTTGTTGTGGCAGGATCCCGCCTTCCAGGACAGCCTGGCCAGTCTGTGTGGGGGAAGGAATTCTCAGACCATTGAACACAAAGAAGCTTCCAGGATAGGTCACTTGTTCTGGAGGGACAAGTGTCTCCTGCTTTCAGGAGACTCCCTGGCTACCCAGTGCCTTTCAGTGGAGAAGGGAGCCTCAAGGAGCACAAGAACAAAGAGTTTTATTTCCAGCATTTATAGCTGTACCTAGTAAGGAAGAGTAGGGAGAATGAGTCTATTCCATCTTATCTGGACCAGAAGAGCTCTGTATTCTCTTTTATGCTAGGTAGGATATCTTAGCATTGAACTAACCTCTTTCCTCTTCTAAATTGTATAGAACATTTTAGAAAATACTGTTCTTCCTTTATATTTAAGAAACTTAACATCATCTTACATTTGAATAGCCAGCTGGATTATTTACCAATAAGTCAGCAGAGACACACTGAGGTTTTGTTCAATATTATCACTTAAAAAAAGAAAAAAAAGTTCTTGAGGTATAATACACAGAAAAGTAAATGAATTTAAAGTTTACACACCAGTAAACTATCACAAAATGAACATACTCATATAGTATTTTATTTGATTAAAAAATAATCTGGAGATCTATTTCACAGAAGTGTGAATATACTTAACACTACTGAACTGTACACTTAAAAATAGTTAAGAAGCTAAATTTAATGTTATGTGTTTTTTACCAAATTAAAAAAAAAAGAATACGAGGAGACAAAACAACAAAACTCTGAAAAATACCAACGCTTTCAGACTCACAGGCTAGCAGAGATCGTTGGAGCAAATTCCTAGCTCATAGACCCTATGTCTTTAGCTCCTTTTCCTCCCACATATTTGGGAAAATATTTCTTCATCGTTTTTAGCCACGAAGAAAAAAAAATGTGGCACCCATTGCACCTTAAGTGTTGTGGAAAAAGCAAAGCATAGCTGCTCTAGTTGAAGTCAGGGTAGTGTAGCAGCCTTACCCTTTTCACTTAACTTTTCATCACACAGTCATCCTGCCATCAGGACTGTTGTGCAAATTAAGTGAAATAAAATAGGTAAAAGGTCTGCTACGTGGCAGATGTTCTTTAAAAGTTTGTTGAATATGGAGATGAAATGAGAGAGTAATACAGACAAGCTCATATTATAAACACATGCTGCTCTCTAAAGAGGAAAACCAGGGAAGAACAGTTAGAGTAGGACTTACCTTGCATGCCAAGCACCTTGAAAAGTGATTTATAAATGAGATATCATTTAACTCTCTACAGTTAATGCTAAGAAAGTAGTACTATTAATTTTCCCAAATGACAGATGAAAAAACTGAAGCTTAGAAAGATTGTCCACTGACACACAGTTAAAAAAAAAAAAAAAAGCTAAACTAGGATTTGAGTATCTAGCTTCTCTCTCAGGAACAAAGCCAAGCCTGGCCAAAGAATAAGACTCAAACCCCTTTTCATGGAGTGCAATAATCAAGTCTCAGCAGATCTTCCTAGCCTTCTCTCTCCACTTCTCCATCTTGTATCTTTTGCTCTAATAACTGAATATTCCCTCCGTCATCCTCCCCCTCTCTCAGCCAACCATTACACATTTACACCCTGCTGTTTCTCACTTCTGTGATTTGTTCCTACTGCCCTCAATTTGGCCTCCTCTCCGTCTTCCATTTACATGGCTAAGTCACCTCATTTTGGAAATCTCTGTCCATGTGTCCATAACCTGCCCACCCTTATAACTCCTACTATGCCCTATGCTTATTTATATTGAATTGCCAATGTATATTTACTTTTATGTGAGCTCTTTGAAGGCAAAAACCATTTCTTTTTTTTTAAGATTTTATTTATTTATTTGACAGAGATAGAGATAGCCAGCGAGAGAGGGGGCACATGCAGGGGGAGTGGAAGAGGAAGAAGCAGGCTCATAGCAGAGGAGCCTGATGTGGGGCTCGATCCCATAATGCCAGGATCATGCCCGGAGCCAAAGGCAGACGCTTAACAACTGCGCCACCCAGGCGCCCCCCATTTCTTAATCATCTATATTGTGTCTAACATGATTCTTGGCACATACTTGTTATTCAGAAAATACCTGTTGAATGAATAAATGATTGAGTGAACAAATGAATGACCCTAAACAGTGTTTTTTCCTTTCAGCCATTCATCTCTCCTGTTCTGAATTTTGGAGCCCTATTTTTGTGCTGATCACCTTCATTGATTATTTGCTTAGTATTTTTCTTTAACCTAAGTCACTTTCAATATTTTAAATCAATTTAGTCTTGTTCTAAGCAATATGTCTGAAATTATAGGTTGTGTGTATTGGATATATATAAATATATATTCCTAATGTATATATAAAATATATTCCTGATCTATATTAAGATGAATACATAACTATTGAAAAAATGCTCATCCGTTTACTTTCTAAATCATCTTGTGAACCCCAAGTGGTATAAACACCATGCTTAAGAAAATAATCATACTGATGCTGTTGCATGAAGCCTGGATCAGATGGGCAGAGGAAGCAAGGGAGGGTGAATGGCAGGGGGATACCTTTGTGATATTTACCACTAAGGCAGGTATCTTGACTGAGGCAGGAAGTCCTTAAACAACAGCAGTTGCTCATTGTATTGCTTCATCAATCTCTGGAATATGGCATCCCAGACTTGACCTCAGGCTGCCTATGTGGTACAAGAGGCTCATCTCAAGCCACACCTGGCCCCATCACAATGCACCTGTTCTGTTAAAATGGAGTTCTGGCCCCCAAGTCCTGAGTGCAAACTTTCTCCTTGTGGCACACAGTGTGTAGTACTGAATTCAAAGCCGTGTATCTTAGTGCTGGTTCTTAACTGGGTGACCTGGTGCAAAATTTCTGAACTTAATTTTTCTCACCTGTAAAATATATATATATATCTCCCTCATGCAGTGGTTTTCAATCATGAGTATATATTATAATTACCTGGAAAAATAAAAAAAAATTACCAGAAATTCTGATTTAACTGTTACAGTGAAGGCTAGGCACAGATACTGTTTTTAAAGTTCTCCAATGTGTAGCTAAGACTGAGAATTACTGAGTTCACTGGAGAATTAAATGAAAGCATGTATAAAGCACCTGGTACACAATAAATACACAAGAAATGTAAGCTATAATTAATATTACCATCATTATTATTAGGCTTATTCATTGGTTACCTTTTCTAGTTTCCATTCTGGTAACCTATCCACAACCTCTTTCTCTGGCAAGCCCACGCATCTCTGGCCCCAAAGACCAGGCTAGCTGTCTGAATCATGTTTGCTGATGATGGCTTTGAACATCATCCTTTGCCCTCTTAGCAGAACCTCTGTGATGAGCCTCTGACACTGAGACCACACGTATTCTACACACCCTGTGTTGAAACCACTCATGGTCAGGTATGTGGGTGATTGTGAATAAACCCCCATGCCCTGCTTCTCTCTGTGGAATCTGAGATGCAGCGGGTGGCCATGGCAATCACACGTTGCCTCTCTCCCCCCTCCTTCTTATCCAGGGACATCAGGTTACAAGGGAACAAGCTGTTCTTCTGTCTTAGTAATGGGATGGGGGAAGGGGAAGAGACCAGCTGTATGCATATGAGTCGCATATGAGCTGCATATGAACCTCAGGTGAGTTTGTTATTATGGAGGCTGTTTTGCTTTTTTTATACCATCAGCTACCAAAGCTGGTTTTGAGCCTAAGGGAGTTTGTTAATGTGGCTACTTGCTAATCATCACCCTAAAAGCAATAGTTAATATTTATTGACTGCCATGTTCTGTGTTAAAGCACTTATATGGATGATCTTATTTAATTTCCAGAGCAACCTTTGGAGACAGGGTCTATTTTTATTATCTTCATTTTCAGGTAAGAAAACCAAGAGGCCCAGAAAGATGAAGTAACTTGTCTCAAAGTTGTAGGTAAAGAATCTTAAGAAATCTGCCTCCAGAGACTATGCTTTTACCCAGATCTCTAGACTTATAGAGATGCAAAAGACCTGAGAGACCACCCATTCCAACCCCCTTATGTTATCAATAAAGGAAAGTAAAACCTAACTAGGGAAAGGAACATTTTTCTGAACCATGGGCATTTTTAAATTTTTTTAATTTAAATTCGATTAGCCAACATATAATTAGTTTTAGATATAAAGTTCAATAATTCATCAGTTGTGTATAAAACCCAGTACTCATCAAATCATGTGCCCTCCTTAATGCCCATCACCCAATCACCCCATCTCCCACCCACCTCCCCTGCAGCAACCTTCAGTTTGTTTCCTATGGTTTGTCTCCCTCTCTGATGACTTCCCATTCAGTTTTCCCTCCCTTCTCCTATGATCCTCTGTGCTGCTTCTTATATTCCACATATGAGTGAAACCATATAATTATCTTTCTCTGACTGACTTATTTCACTCAGCATAATACCTTCCAGTTCCATCCACTTCGATGCAAATGGTAAGTATTCATCCTTTCTGATGGCTGAGTAATATTCCATTATATATATAAATATATATATTTTTATCTTAATTATAATATTAATAATATTATATATTATTATTATATATTATTATTATATATTATATATATATATAGATGTACAAGATGAGCCTCTTGTACCACATAGGCAGTACCACAAGATGATAATATATATATTATATATATTATATATATTATTATTATTATAAATAATAATATTAATTATAGCACACACACACACACACACACACACACACCACATCTTTATCCATTCATCTGTCAATGGACCTCTGGGCTCTTTCCATAGTTTGGCTATTGTGGACATTGTTGCTATAAACATTGGCATGTATGTGCCCCTTCGGATCATTACATTTGTATCTTTGGGATAAATACCTAGTAGTGCAATTGCTGGATCATAGGGTAGCTCTATTTTTAACTTCTTGAGGAACCTCCATACTGTTTCCCAGAGTAGCTGTATCAGCTTGCATCCACACCAACAATGTAAGAGGTAAACCATGGGCATCTTTTAAGAAAATTCATTTAACAAATATTTACTGAGCACCTACTAATGCCAGGCCCTTTTCTAGGTGCTGGAGATATACAGTTAAAAAAATACTTGCCTGGGACACCTGGGTGACTCAGTCAGTTAAGCATCTGCCTTCAGCTCAGGTCATGATCCCAGAGTCCTGGGATAAAGTCCCACAACGGGCCCCTTGCTCAGCGGGGAGCCTACTTCTCCCTCTGCCTGCCACTCCTCCTTCTTGTGCTCTCTCTCACTCTCTCTCTTTCTCTCTCGGACAAATGAATAAAATCTTTAAAAAAATACTTTCCTTAATACAGCTTATATTGCAGGGAAGAGATGGATTATGAACAAATTAATAAAATAAAAGTAGTGTATTAAAAGTTGCTAAGTACTATAAGAAAAATAAAACACAGAAGAGACAAAAAGAGTATAGAGATAGCTGCTACTTTAAATAGAGCAGTCAAGGAAGATCTCATTGAAAGGGCATTATTTTTTCTTAATATCTAAAGAAGGCGAAGGGTTAATTATTTAAATATTTGGGGGAAGATTTTTTTTCAAGGCAGAGAAAACAGCTGGTACAAAGCCCCTATGGCAGGAGCACATTTGGTATGTCCAAAGACCAGTAAGGAAGCCTATGTGACTAGAAGAGAATGAGCATGAGGCAACGTAGTAGGGCCTGAAGTCATAGAGCAAAAGATCACCCAGGGATTTGTAAGCCACTGTAAGATCTTTGATTTTTACTCTGAATGAGATGATAAGTCATTGGAGGATTTGGAGCACAGGAGTGATATGATCTGACTTGAGAAACAAAAGCACTCATCTGACTGCTATAAGGAAAACAAATGATAGAAGGGCAATGGTAGAAAGAAGGCGGTGAATACAGAGGCTACAGTGAGTGAACCGTAGCTTAGAACAAAGTGGTAGTGGTGAAAAGGATAAAAAAGTGATCAGTTTATGAGAAAAATGGAAGGTAGACCCAATTGTAGGGGAAGAATAGTTGTAAGGTGTAAAGAGAGGAGTTAAGAATGTCTGGTTCAGACTCCTTTAGCACACTCTTTTGGCCCCAAGAATTGTTTTGACCAAGCAGCAGCCATTAATTTTCATCCTCTCTTCCTGTCTCAGTTTTAATCCAACTCTATGGATACTCTGGGGAGTCTACTACCCTCTAGGGAATCATGGGAAAGAGCTAAAGCCAGAAGAATCATTGAACCACTGTAGTGAAGGTGAGGCAACTGACCTGATGTGCCCTATCCTAGCCTGCATTACTTGCCCCAGGACCACTGCAGGAAAAGAGAATATTCTGAAATTGGAGGCTATATAGGCTCATTTGCCTCCTGGGTGAGGCAGCTATTACGGCCTGAGCAGGAAATAATATGGCTCTTGCAGATAGTCAGCAGAGGCCTACTTGACAGAATCTTAGAGGAATTCTGTCCCATTCTACTTCAGTTATGTCATCTTTAAGAAATCCCTCAGATCTCATGACAGACATTTAGAAACTAGAAGAGAGAAACGCTTTGTTTTTTTTATTTTCAATGACAGCTGTACATTAAGGTATTTGGAGACATGTGAAAAGTAAAAGGTTTTGCTCCTTCTCCCCTCCCTGATTTTTGGTCCTGACTATTAGGATTTACAGTTTCAAGATTCTTGAGAATAGCAGCTAATCCTAGTCATGCTTTCAATTATGCACCTCTAACAACTGCATTTCCAGGAAGACAGCAGGCAGGTTAAGAGTTTCCTTAGCAGATCCAAAAAATAAAAGGACACTTCATTAGAGAGGAAAGAAGGTGTACTAGGAAGTGGAGAGAGGCCAGAGTCCCAGCAAGATGCCCAGACCATGTGTTTCACAATTATTCACTGCTTTCTTCCCAGAACTGGACTGATACTGATAAAAGAGACTGAGAAATGCAGATATCTCCAGAGTCTAGCAGTGACATATTGACCAATATCAAGAAGAGACGTTAAGGAGGATATAGCCTCTTTCCCTTCTAGCTGTCTTCAACCCGATGGTAGTACCTCAAAGGGAGCACAACCTCCTAGGAATGGTGGGTACACATGTGGGGCAATTTCCCTAACTCAAGCCAACTGAAAAGCACCATAAAAATCCTAGAAGAGAACACAGGCAGTAACCTCTTTGATATTGGCCGTAGCAACTTCCTTCTAGATATGTCTCCTGAGGCAAGGGAACTAAAAGCAAAAATAAACATTGGGACTTCATCAAAATAAAAAGCTTCTGCACAGCAAAGGAAAGAATCAACAAAAGGTAACCTATGGAATGGGAGAAGATATTTGCAAGTAATATATCTGATAAAGGGCTAGTATCCAAAATATATATAGAACTTATAAAACTCAATGCCCAAAAAAGAAATAATCCAATTTTAAAATAGGCAGAAAACATTAATAGACATTTTTCCAAAGAAGACATATAGCTGACCAACATACACATGAAAAGATGCTCAACATCCCTTACCATCAGGGAAATGCAAATCAAAACTACAATGAAATATCACCTCACACCCGTCAGAATGGCTAAACTTAACAACACAAGAAACAACAGGTGTTGGTGTGGATGTGGATAAAAAGGAACACTCATGCACTGTTGTGGGAATACAAACTGTTGCAGCCACTGTAGAAAACAGTATTGAGGTTCCTCAAAAAGTTAAAAAGAGCTAATATCCAGCAATCACACTATTGGGTATTTACCCAACAAATACAAAAACACTAATTCAAAAAGATACATGCACCCCTATGTTTGTAGCAGCATTATTTACAATAGCCAAGATATGGATGCAGCCCAGGTGTCCATTGTTTGATGAACAGATAAAGAAGAAGAGGTATATATATAATGGAATACTATTCAGCTATAAAAAAGAATGAAATCTTGCCATTTGCAATGACATGGATGGAGTTAGAGTGTATAATGC
The DNA here is from genome assembly GCF_024610735.1 of Ursus americanus. Taxonomy (NCBI): domain Eukaryota; kingdom Metazoa; phylum Chordata; class Mammalia; order Carnivora; family Ursidae; genus Ursus; species Ursus americanus. The sequence continues at coordinate 80,748,767 of NC_142164.1, forward strand.
TAAGCAAAATAAGTGAGTCAGAGAAAGTAAAAAATCATATGATTTCATTCATGTGCAGAATTCAAGAAACCAAACCAGCAAAGGGCAAAAAAAGAAGAGAGAAAGGGAGTGACAAAGTAAGAAACAGATTTTTAATTGTAGAGAACAATCTGATGGTTACCAGAGGGGAAGTGAGTGGGGGAATGAGTTAAATAAGTGATGGGGATTAAGGAGTGCACTCGTCATGATGAGCACAGGGTGATGTATGGAACTGTGGAATTACTATATTGTACACCTGAAACTAATATAACACTGTATGTGTTAACTAACTATAATTAAAATAAAAATTAAATTAAAAGATTTCTCTGACCATCACAGTTTGCCAGTACTTCCTGCCTGAACATGTTACCCACTCTGTGTTCAGTCCCTAACCTATGCTTGGAACCTAGAAGGTGCTCAATGAATCCCTGTGGAGACACACAAATCTGTGAATAAAGGAGTCATATTGCTAGCTGTTTTTGATATGTGATGACTCTTCCCAGCTGCCCTGCTGCCCAGTTAGGCAGTACAGGCATTCTTACTCTTTTACAGCTTAGCTTAACAAGATTTCAATTTCAGGGTGGGACTTTTTTATTTATTTAAAATCAACTAATTAACATACAGTGTATTATAAGTTTCAGAGGTAGAGTTTAGTGATTCATCAGTTGCATGTAACAGCCAGTGCTCATTACATCAAGTGCCCTCCTTAATGCCCATCACCCAGTTATCCCAACCCCCCCCACCCGCCTCCAGCAACCCTGTTTGTTTTCTAGAGTTGAGTCTCCTATGGTTTGTCTCTCTCTTTGATTTTGTCTTATTTTATTTTTCCTTCCCTTCCCCTATGTTCATCTGTTTTGTTTCTTAAATTCCACATATTAGGGTGGTATTTTTAAAAAGATTTATTTACTTATTTATTTTAGAGAGAGAGGAAGAGTGTAAGTAGGGGGAGGGGCAGAGGGAGAAGGAGAGAAGCAGACTCACTGCTGAGCCAGGCGCTCGACACTGGGGCTTGATTCCAAGACCCTGAGATCATGACCTGAGCTGAAATCAAGAGCTGGACTCTTACCGACTGAGCCACCCACGAACCCCAGGATTTTTTCCCCCCAGTTAACTTGCTCATTTCTCACTCTCGGACTTGTCTCTAGGAAACTGATTAACCTAACTGGCTAACACTTTGCCTTCCTGACCAGAGGCCTTAGCTATATAGTGGGGAAAGTGTAATTTTCCTTCTTTTTACCGGTCTGAGGACCACTGAGGGATTCTGACTTAAGGTTTCAAAGCTTCTTTTCCTAGTCCAATTCCTTGGCCCTCTTCCCATCCCACCCTGTACTCTACCTGGGGGATCATATCCATTCACATAATTTTAATTACTGCCTGCCTCTATGTTAATGGCTCCCATGCAGTGATGCACTGGTAAATATTTAACCACTGGCTCTGAGGGAAAAAAAAACTTCCTGATTTATATGTAGTGTTTGCTAATTTCTCTTGTGTAAATATTTCCACCATGGCAGTTTTCAAGTTATCAACATGACATCACTAAATACAGAGATGGAAAGAGATGTGCGGTTGCATACCATTGTATTAAATTTCCACCATATAAATATGGTACACTTAAATAACTTCAAGAGCATAGATAATATTAAAATAAACAGGAAGTGCTGAGTTTTTAATATTTACCTTTGTTTTTAATATAATTTATTTAATTATAATTTTATATAACTTAATTTTTAGTAACTGCTATGTTTGACAACAAGCTCACTGATCTTTGAAAATGTGGCAGTCTCCCATGAGCCATTACAAGTAGGCTCCAGCACACCACTGTTCCCATGTGACTGTCTCTCAAACATATGTCTCCAACCCAGATTGTTCTCCTAAATTTCAGACATATGTGCACAAATGACAGCAATTCAACTTTACTTGGATTTTCAACAGACATCTCCTACACATTTCAACAATTATATTTTCCATCAACTCACACTGTCTGAAGTCTACTTCAAAAAAAAATAAATAAAGTCTACTTCACACTTTGTCTTCCTTATCTCAGTAATGAATATCTCAGCCTATGAATTATCTTGGCTTCTTTCTCTTTCTAAGCTATCCAATATCCCTGAGCCTTTTTAATTCTAATATATTAGCCCTTTCCCCCCCTCTATTGCCTTAGTTTAGGCTTCTTCATCTCCTGCCTAGAGCATAACAATAATCTCCTAACTGGTCTCCCTGTATTTCCACCAGAACTCCCTACTAATCTATTATACACAAAATAATTGGAATGAAATTCAAACCTCCCCATGTCATTATAAAATTTAAAACTCCTCTGTGGAGACTGAAAGCAATATTATGGAAGCATCATAATAGTGTGAGGAGCTCCACTGACCCACTCTCCAGTAAAACTGGTGAAAAATATTTTTAAAAGAACCATTTAAATCTCTGGAAATTATCCTAAGAGCAAACAGCCAATGAAGAAACATCTATTCAAGAAAGTCTGCAAAAACTCAGTAAGAAAGGTGAGAGTCCATGGTATTTGAACCTAGATTGCTTCCTCCATCCTCCCCCCCAGCTCAGGAAGAGGGAGAACTCCACTCCAGACTACCGCGGCTGAGAAATAGGGCTCCCTCTTTCCCAGCTCCCAGTCAGAGGACTCTCTTTCCATGAAAAGCAGGATTCAGCATTTCTCATCCTGTTCCCAGCTACCTGTTGCTAAGGCTAAGTCCTGGGTGACTGTGGTCAAGAGGTGGTGTCTCACTTCTTCCACCCAGTCCCCACTCATGGAACAGAGAGTCTGCCTTGGGTGAAGCATGCTGACAATACTGGGACCTCGGTCACCCTTTCCCTGCCTCATGAGGTGGTAGTTACATGGCAGAAGAGGAAAGCTAAGAGGATCTCAGCTTACTAACTACCTCCCCACACCAAAGAATCTTAGAGTGGGAACATTACTCAGAAAGAAATTTGCCGTCTCCGCATCCCCAGCTCCTCATCTCCTCGTCCCCAACATTATGGGCTCAGGGAACCTAATCTCTTACAAAGGAACTGACTTTATTTCAACAGAGCTTGAAGAGGTACAAGCCTAAAGAAACTCTCAAGAACAGTAGAGGATGAGGTGAAAAGTGATTGGGAGGAGGTTCATGTATTTAATAAAGATAGAGTCCAGGGATGCCTGAGTGGCACAGTCGGTTAAGCATCTGACTTTTTTTTGGCTCAGGTCATGATCTCAGGGTTGTGAGGTCAAGCCCTGCATCAGACTCCATGCTCAGTACAGAGTCTGCTTGGAATTCTCTCTCTCCCTCTGCCCCTCCCCACTTCTTCCCCTCCCCCACCAGATAGATAGATAGATAGATAGATAAATAGATATATCTTTTTAAAAAGATACAGTCTAGATTGTAGGCCAGCCAGTTTTCAGGAGAGAACTGGGGAATAAGACAGCTGGGAGGAGCCCTCCTTGGGTCAGAACAAACATCAAACACTGTACTCAGAAACTATTGCTTCTAAGAAAATGAAAATTCTGGACTTAAAAACGTATAATAATTGGACTTTTTGTTTCCAGTTTCTTATAAGGAACAGGGAAGTTGCTACTCCATTCTAACAAAAAGTAAAAAGCTGGACAGACTGAAAAATCAACAAACCTTAGATTTGTAAGAGAAATGAAAACACAGGTAAACTGCTGCCCCCCAAGATTAGAGAGACAGACAGGCAAATAAAGATTATCACAGCTTACCAGAGCAGAGACTCATGAGCAGAAACCACCAGGAGAACAGTGCCAATAGAAAATTCTGAACTATAACTGATGAATTGCTGGAGGCTGAGCATCAAAAAACTCTTAAGTTAAACAAATCCACAAGGACTCAGTTATGGGGTTTCATAATATTGTGAGATATACTTCCAGTAGCTTGACCAGTTTCCCATGGTAAGTATCAAAGAAAAATTCTCTTGGACTTCTGGCAGGGGGAGGGGAAAGGAACCATTTTGAATTACACCAAAACACTCTATTCTAAACAAGACCTGCACTCAGGGGAACCTAGTTAATCAAGGGCCTAACCTGCTGGAGTTTATCAGTGCTTAACTGAAAAGCTACTTTTCAGGGGAGGAGAAATATCCAAATCTAGCTATATCTAGCCATCCTCTCCCACCTAAGGAGGGAGACAAAAACTGAGTAACACTTGTGAAGTTCAAAGGCCAGAGGCATAAACTTACTAAAAGACTGAGACCTAATCACAGAACTATAGAATGCTTCCCCTCAACCCACCAACACCTCACTACCACAATACTAAAGGCCTATTTGTAGCAGTTTCTTTTACCTGGTACATTATATTCTGCTATCAAGGAAAAATACAAGGCACATCAAAAGCAAAAAACACAATTTGAAAAGACAGATCAGGCAACAGAATGAGACGTGGCAGGGATGTTGGAATTAACAGAGTGGGAATTTAAAACTAGTACAGTTAATTTGCTAAGGGTTTTAATGAATAAATTAGACATCATACAAGAACAAATGGGCAATATGAGCACAGCGATGGAAGTCCTAAGAAAAAAGTGCTAGAGATAAGAAAACACTATAAAAAAATAAATGCTTTTGATGGGCTAATTTGTAGACTGGACATAGCTGAGAAAAGGATCTCTGTGCTAGAGACTATATGAATAGAATCCTTAAAAATTTAAAAGAAGAGGCTTCTGGGTGGCAGAGCCAGTTAAGCATCTAACTCTTGGCTTCAGCTCAGGTCAGGAAATCAAGGTCCTGAGATCAAGCTCCTCATTGGGCTCTGAGCTCAGTGAGGAGTCTGCTAAAGTTTCTCTCTTTCTCTCTCTCTGCCCCTCCCTGTTCTCTCTCTCTCAAATAAATAAATAAATCTTTTAAAAAAACTAAAAGAAAAGAAAACAAAGATGAAAAACAGAACAAAATATCAAAGAACTGTGGGACAACTACAAAAAGTATAACATATACATAATGGGATTACGAGAAAAAAAAGAAAGGAACAGAAGAAATATTTGAAACAATAATCTCTGAGAATTCCCCCAAATTAATGTCAGTTACCAAACCACAGATGCAAAAATCTCAGAGAACCCCAAGCAGGATAAACACCCAAAAAGCTGTACCTAAACATATCATTTTTAAATTACAGAAAATCAAAGATAAATAAAAATCCTAAAAGAACCCAAAGGAAAAAAGCACCTTACCTGTGGAAGAACAAAGATAAGAATTACATCCAATTTCTCTTCAAAAGCCATGTAAGAAGATGAGAGAAGAGTGAAATATATAAAGTGTTGAGAGAAAATAACCACCAACCTAGAATTCTGTACACTGCAAATTATTCTTCAAGAGTGAAGGAGAAATAAAGACTTTATCAGAAGAAAAAAAATTGAGGGAATTTGTTGTCAATAGACCCAGTTGCAAGAAATGTTAAAAGAAGTTTTATGGAGAGAAGGTAAATAATATAGGTCAGAACTCAGATCTATATAAAGAAAGGAAAAGCACTGAAGAAGAAGTAAGTGAAGGTAAAATAAAAACTTTATTTTTAAAATTGATTTAAGAGGTGAAAGTTCATTCAAAATAAAAATAGCAACCATGTATTCAATTATGTATGCTAATGTATATATCATATATATACACACTTATGTATGTGTATATAAGTAAATTAATTATTATATTTTGTTATTATAAGATACCCTACCTATGAAGTGGCAGTGTTATTTGAAAGTAGACTAGGGTTAGTTGTAAATGTATATTGCCAACTCTAGAACAACCACTAAAAAAATTAAAAAGAATTATAATTGATATGCTAAAAAAGAGAAAAAATTGAATTATATAAAATGCTCTATTAAAACAACAAAAGACAGGGCCTCATGGGTGGCACAGTCGGTTAAATGTCTGACTCTTGATTTCAGCTCAGGTCATGACATCAGGGTCCTGGGATCAAGCCCCACATCGGGCTCCACACTCAGTGCAGAATCTGCTTGAGATTCTCTCTCCTTCTCCCTCTGCTCCTTCCACTCATGCTGTCTCTCTCTCTCTCTCTCTCTCTAAAATAAATAAAATCTTTTTAGAAATAAATAAATAAAATAAAACACAAAAGGCAGAAAAATAGTGGAAGACAAAATTAGAAATAAAGAACAAAAGCAACAGATAGAAAATAATTGATAGTAAATATTAATACAACTATATCAATAATCACTTTGAATATCAGTGGTCTAAATTCATCAACTAAAAGGCAAGATTGTCAAAGTGTATCAACAAAAACAACCCAGAGCAAGTGGGTGGCTCAGTCAGTTAAACATCTGCCTTTGGCTCAGGTCATGATCCCAAGGTCCTGGGATCAAGCGGGCTTCAGGCTCCCTGCTCAGTGGAGAATCAGCTTCTCCCTCTCCCTCTGCTGCTCCCCCTGCTTGTTCTCCCCCCTTCTCAGAAAAATAATAAAATCTTTTTAAAAAACCAACTATATGTTGATTACAAGAAATACATTTTAATATAAAGATACATAAAGATTAAAAGTAGATGGGCGGAGAAAAATATATCATGTTAACACTAATCAAAAGAACATAACTATATTAATTTCAGACAGAGCAGAATTCAAAGTAGGTAAAGTTATCAGGATTAAAGAAGGCCATAACATAATGACAAAAGTGTCAATTCTCTGAGAAAACATAGCAATTCTTTACATGTATGTGCCTAATATCACAGTATCAAATTATATGAGGCAAAAATGGAAAGAATTGAAGAGAAAAATAGATGAACCCACAATCATAGTTAGAGGTTTCAGCACCCCTGACTCAGTAATGGGCAGATCAGTCAGGCAGCATATCAATGAGGACATACAGGATTTCAATAACATCATCAATCAACTGGATATAGTGACACTATTGAACAATAAGAGAATGCACATTTTTCTCAACCTCGCATGGATTATTCACCCAGATATATTGCACTCTGGGCTACAAAACACACCCTAACAGATTTTTAAAAAATAGAGATCATATAATGTAAACACTTGCACTATAATGAAATAAGACTAAAAGTCAATAACAGAGAGATAACTGAGCTGAGGGTAGGCTTCTGGTCTGACTGCTGACACCACACAACCACAAGCACACAGAAACACCACACTGGCCCCTTAACAACACAGAGACCACCCAGGCCCACAACAAGCAAAGCAGGCCATTGCAGCTGACAAGAATGAACACACCCAAACAAGGCTCAACTGCAACAGTAGGGCACACACAACCCACATAAGACACATCCCTGAAAAGCCTGGTTCCAGTGAACAAAGGACATTACACCACAGGGCACCACCAAACCTCTTCTTTGTAAGGCCACTACGTTCAAGATCAGGAGACATAAATAACTTCCCTAATAGATGAAAAAAACAGTGAGTTAGACAAAGTGAGGAGACAGAGAAATATGTCCCAAATAAAAAGGGCAAAAAACAGCAACAAAGCTAAATGAAATGGAAACAAGCAATATACATGATAAAGAATTCAAAGTAGTGATCATAAAAATACTTATTGGGCTTGAGGAAGAGTGGAGGATCTCAGTGAGACCTTCAACAAAAGGGAAGAAAATGTAAAAAATTACCAGAGATAAAGAGCTCAATAGCTGAAATATAACACAAGAAGGAATCAATACTCAATTAGAGGAGGTGGAAGAACAGGTCAGTGATCTGGAAGGCAAACTAATGGAAAGAAGACAAGCTAAACAGCAAAGAGAAAAAAGATAATAAAAATGAAAATAAGTTAAGGGAATGCAGAAAAAAAAGCTAGCATAATAACATTCATTATAGAAATCCCAGAAGAGAAGAGAGAGAGAAAAGGGAGCAGAAAATTTATTTGAAGAAATAATAGCTGAAAACTTCCCTAATCTGGAGAATGAAGCAGCCAGCCAGATCCAGGAAGCATAGAGAACCCCCCAAATAATCAACCCAATGAGGTCCACATCAAGACACATAATAAGTAAAATGGCAAAAACTAGTGATAAAGAAAGAACTCTAAAAGTAGCAAGAGAAAAGAAGATAGTTACATACAAGGGAAACTCCATGAGGCTTTCAGCTGATTTTTCAGCAAAACTTTTCAGGCCATAAGAAGGTGGCATGAAGTAATCAAAGTGCTGAAATGAAAAACCTGCAATCAAGAGTACTCTATCCAGCAAGGCTATCATTCAGAATAGAAAGAGAGGTAGTTTCCCAGACAAACAAAAGTTAAAGGTACTCATCACCACTAAACCAGCCTTACAGAAAACTTTAAAGAGTATTCTTTGAGTGGAAAGAAAAGGCCATAATCATAAGTAAGAAAATTATAAAGGGAAAAATTTCACAAGTAAATACACACATAATAAAAGTAGTAGATTAATTACTTATAAAACCAGTATGGAAGTTAAAGCACAAAAGCAGTAAAATCAATTACGTATCTAAAAATCAATCAAGGCATTCAAAAAATAAAATGGTGTGAAGTATGACATCATAGACATAAAATGTGTTAGGGATGGAGTAAACATTTAGTGCTTCTAGAATGGGTTCAAATTTAAGCAACCATCAACATAATATAGACTGCTATATGCATAAGATGCTATATAGGAGCCTAATGGTAACCACAATTCAAAAACCTATAACAGACAAATAAAAAATAAAAGGAGAAAGGAATCCAAGCATATCCCTAAAGAAAGCCATAAAACTACAAAGTAAAAGAGCATGAGAAGACAAGAACAGAGAAAAACTACAAAAACAATTGCAAACAACTAACAAACTGATGATAAGTACATACCTACCAATAATTACTTTGAATGTAACTAAACTAAATACTCTGTTGAAAAGATATAGGGTGAGTGAATGGATAAAAAGAAAAGACCTATCTATAAGCTACCTACAAAAGACTCACTTCAGACTTAAAGACAATACAAACTGAAAGTGAAGGGATGGAAAAATATTTACCACACAAATTGAAATAAAAGAAAGTTGGGACACCAATACTTATATTGGACAAAATAGACTGTAAAGCAAAAACAGTAAAAAGAGGAAAGAAGGATTCTACTTAATTACAAAGGGAACAATCCAACAAGAAGATATAACAATTGTAAATATTTATGCCCCCAACATGGGAGTGCCTAAATACATAAGTAACTATTAACAGACATAAAGGAATAATTTGACAGTGATACAGTAATATTAGGGATCTTTAATACCCCACTTGCATTAATGGATACATCATCCAGACAGAAAATCAACAAGGAAACTGTGGTTTTGAATGACACATCAAACCAGAGGGACCTAACAGATATATTCAGAACTTTACATAGAAAAACAGTAAAATACACATTTTTTTTCAAGTGCACATGAAACATTCTTCAGAATGGTTGACATGTTAGGCCACAAAACTAGTCTCAATAACTCAGAAAGATTAAAATCACATCATGCATATTTTCCAACCATGACAGTATGAAACTATAACTCAATCACAAGAAAAAATGTGGAAGTAACAGAAATAGATGGAGGTTAAACATGCTACTTAACAATGAACAGTCAATGAAGAAATTAAAGAGGAAATAAAAAATACACGGAGACAAATAAAAGAAAACAAAATGGTCCCAAATCTTTGGTATGCAGCAGAAGCTGTTCTAAGAGGGAAGATTATAGCAATACAGGCTTATGTCAAGAAGCAAGAGAAATCTCAAATAAACAGCCTAAACTTACACCTAAAGAAGCTAGAAAAAAAAGAGCAAAGAGAACCCAAAGTGGGTAGAAGGAAGGAAACAACAAAGATTAGAACAGAAATAAATGAAATACAGACTTAAAAAAAAAAGAACAGAATGAAACCAGGAACTTGTTTTTAGAAAAGATAAAAAAACAAATTGATGAACCTTTAGACAGACTCATCAAAAAAACGAGAGGACTCAAATAAATAAAATTAGAAATGAATGAGGAGAAATAACAAATGATACCACAAAAATAAAAGAATTATGAGAGAATATTATAAAAAATTATAAGCCAATAAATTGGACAACCTAGAAGAAATGGATAAATTCCTAGAAACATATAACCTTGTAACACTGAATCAAGAAGAAATAGAAAATTTGAACAGACCAAATACTAGCAATGAAAATGAATCAGTAATCAAAAAAAAAAAAAAAAAACTCCCAACAAACAAACATCCAGGACCAGATGGATTCACCCGTGAATTCTACCAAGTATTTACAGAAAAGTTAATACCTATTCTTCTCAAATTATTCCAAAAAAATAGAAGAGAAAAGAAAGCTTCCAAATTCATTCTATAAGGTCAGCATTCCCCTGACACCAAATCCAGATAAAGACGATACAAAAAGAGGAAACTACACGTTAATATCTCTGATGAACATAGATGCAAAAATCCTCAACAAAATATCAGCAAACCAAATCCACAATACATTAAAAATATTCATGATCAAGCAGGATTTATTACAGGGATGGAAAGGTAGTTCAATATTGTCAAATTAAACAACATGATACATCACATTAACGAAAGAAAGAATAAAAGACATGATCATCTCAACAGATGCAGAGAAAGTATTTGAGAAAATGCAACATCCATTTATGATACAAACCCTCAAAAAAGTAGGTTTAGAGGGAACATGCCTCAACATATTAAAGGCCATATATGAAAAACCCACAGCTAACATCATACTCAATAATGAAAAGCTGAGATCTTTTCTTCTAAGATTAGGCACAAAACAAAGGTGTCCACGCTCACCACTTTTATTCAACATAGTACTGGAAGTCCTAGTCACAGCAATCAGACAACAAAAAGAAATAAAAGACATCCAAATTGGTAGGGAAGAAGTAAAACTTTCACTATTTGCACATGACATGGTACCATAGACAGACAACTCTAACAACTCCACCAAAAAACTAGAACTGTTAAATGAATTCAGTCAATTCACAGGGTAAAAAATTAATATACAGAAATCTGTTGTATCTTGTACACTAATAATAAAGTAGCAGAATGGGAAATTAAAAAAACAATCTTGATTAAAATTGCAACAAAAATAAAATATATAAGAATAAAGTTAACCAAGGACGTGAAACATCTGTACTCCAAAAACTATAAAACATTGGTAAACGAAACTGAAGACAACACAAACAAATGGAAAGATATTCCATTCTTACAGATTGGAAGGACAAATATTGTTAAAAGTTCTATACTACTCAAAGCTATCTATAGACTTAATGCAATCCCTATCAAAATTACCAACAGCATTTTTCACAGAAATAGAACAAGTAATCCTAAAATTTGTATGAAACCACAAAAGACCCCGAATAGTCAAAACAATCTTGAAAATGAAGAACAAAGCTGGAGATACCACAATTCCAGATTCGAAGACATACTACAAAGCTGTAGTAATCAAAACAGTATGGTAATGGTTAAAAAAATAGATACCTCGATCAATGGAACAGAATAAAATTCAGAAATAAACCCACACTTTTATTGTCAATTAATCTATGACAAAAAAAAACAAGAATATCCAATGGGAAAACAGTTTTTTCAACAAATGGAAAATTTGGGAAACTGGAGAGCTACATGCAAAAGAATGAAATTGGACCACTTTCTTACACCATACACAGACATAAACTCAAAATGGATTAAAAACCTAAATGTGAGTCCTGAAATCATAAAACAAAAGAAAATATAGGCAGTAATTTCTTCCACGTTGGCCATAGAAACATTTTTCAAATTGTATCTCCTCTGGCAAGAGAAAGAAAAGCAAAATTAAACTATTAAGACTACACCAAAATAAAAGGCTTCTGCATAACAAGAAAACTATCAACAAAACAAAGAGGCAACCTACTGAATGGGAGAAGATATTTGCAAGTGATATATCCAAAATATGTAAAGAACTTACATCACTTAACACCAGAAAAACAAATAATCTTATTAAAATGGGCAGAGGACCTGAATAGACATTTTTCATAGAAGACACAGAGATGGTTAACAGACATGAAAAGATGCTCAACATCACTAATCATCAGGGAAATGCAAATCAAAACCACAATGAGATATCACCTCACACTTCTCAGAGTGGCTAAAATAAAAAGAGAAAAATAACAGGTGTTGGCAAAGATGTGGACAAAAAGGAACCCTCATTCACTACTGGTGAGAATGGAAATTGGTGTAGCCACGGTGGAAAACAGAATGAAGGTTCCACAAAAAAATTAATAGAATTACAGTGGGGTACCTGGGTGACTCATTTGGTCTTAACCAAATGACTCTGACTCTTGATTTTGGCTCAGTTCATGATCTCAGGGTCATGAGATTGAGCCCCATGTTGGGCTCTGCACTGGGTGTAGAGCCTGCTTAAGAATCTTTCTCTTCCCCTGCCCCTCCCCTACTTCTCCTGTTCTAAAAATAAATTAATATAATATAATATAATATAATATAATATAATATAATATAATATAAAAATAGAATTACAGTATGATCCAGTAATCCCACTACTGGGTATTCACTCAAAGAAAACAAAAACACTAGTTTGAAAAGTTATATGCACCCCTATGTCTATTACGGCATTATTTATAGTAGCCAAGATATGAAAGTAATCCAAGTGTTAATTGATCAATGAATGAATAAGGAACTGTGGTATATATACAATGGAATATCATTCAACCATAGAAAAGAATGAAATCTTGCCATCTGCAACAATATGGATGGACTTAGAGGAGATAATGCTAAGTCACTCAGAGAAAGACAAATACCATATGATTTCACTCATACGTGGAATTTAAGAAACAACAAACAAACAAAGGGAAAAAGGAGAAAAACCAAAAAACAGACTCATAATTACAGGGAACAAACAGATGGTTTCCAGAGGGGAGGTGGGTGAGGGTTGGGTGAAATACATGAAGGGTATTAAGAGTGCACTTATCTTGACCAGAACTTAGTAATATATGGAATTATTTTATCACTATTGTACACATGAAATTAAATAACAATGTATGTTAATGACACTGAAATTAAAGAAAAAAAGAAAGAAATCTACAATCAATATCCTAACCTTCTATCTTAAGACATTGAAAAAAGAGGAGCAAAGTAAACCTAAAGCAAGAAGGAGGAAAATAATAATGATCAGAATGAAAATTAATAAATATATAGAATAGAAAAACAATAGAAAAAATCAATAAAACCAAAAGCTATTTCTTTGGAAAGATCAACATTAACAAACCTTTGTCTAGACTGACCAAGAAAAAAAAGTAAAATTACTAGAATCAGAAATTAGAGGATATACCAAAGACTTTACAAAAATAAAAAGGATTAAAAATTAGTACTATGAACACTAACAAGTTAGAAAACTTAGATGACATATTAGTTTCCCAGGACTGCTGTAACAAGGGATTAAAAATTGGGTGGCTTAAAACAATAAAAATTTATTCTCTGGAGAATAGAAGCCTGAAATTATGGTGCCATCAGGGCCATGCTTCTCTAAAGCTCTTGGGGGAGAATCCTTTCTTGCTTCTTTCCAGCTTCTTGCTGTTACTTGCAACACTTCGTGTCTCTTGGCTTATATATGTGTCACTCTAAGTACCCACTGTCTTCACATAGCATTCTCCTTATATTTGTGTCCACATTTTCTTCCTTTTACAAGGACACCAGTAACTGGATTAGCACTCATCCCAATCCAGTACTATCTCATCTTAATTGATTTCATCTGCAAAAACCCTATTTCCAAGTAAGGTCACATTCACAGGTTTCAGGAATTAAGACTTCAACATATCTTTTTGGAGGGTGCAATTCCACCCATGAAATGTTATATGGAAATTTTCTAGAAAAACACAAACTACTGGAACTCATTCAAGAAGAAATAGACAATCAGAATAGATCTATAGCAAGTGAAGAGGTTGAATTAGTAATAAAAAAAATATTATCCACTAAGAAAATCCCAGCATGAGACTGATTTACTGATGAATTTTGCCAAACTTTTAAAGAATGCCAGTTATTCTAAAACTTTTCTAAAAATTAGAAGGTGGAAATAATTCTCAACTCATTTTATTTGATCAGATTGCCCTGATTCCAAATCAGAAAAGGACGTCAAAGAAAAAGAAACTACAGCCCAATATCTCTTATGAAAATGGATACAAAAGTCCTTAACAAAATAGCAAACCTAATCCAGAAACATATAAAAGATAATAATATACCATGACCAAGTTGTACTTAACCCAAGGATACAAGGTTAGTTTAACACCCCCAAATCAATTAATGTGATACACCATATCTTAAGAATAAAAAACAAAGTCACACTATCCTTCAATAGATAAGGAAAACCATTTGACAAAATCCAACGTTCTCAACAAGGAGGAATTTTGAAAATAAGAAATTTCCCAAAACAATAAAAAGCATCTATGAAAAATCCACAGCTAACATCACACTTAATTGTGAAAGTCTAGATCCTTTTTCTCTAAGACAAGAACAAGACAAAGATGTTTGCTTTCACTACATTTATTCAAAATTAACTATCCAAGGAAATTAGACAAACATAAGATGTAAAAGGAGACCAGATTGAAAAAGAAGAAGCAAAACTATCTCCATTGACAGGAGACGCGGGAAAATCCTAAGGATTGTGCATAGAAAATCCTAAGGAATCCACTAGAAAAACTACTAGAATAAACGTGGTCAGCAAAGATACAAGATACAAGATCAATATACAAAATTCAGTTGTATTTCTACTGCATCTGCAATGAACATTCCAAAGATAAAATTAAAGAAATGATTTCATTTATAATAGCACCAAAAAGGAATAAAATACTTATGAATAAGTTTAACAAAAAAAATACAAAACATATTTGGAAAACAACAAAAATCTACTTTTTACTGAGGTAGAAATGATATACAATATTACATTAGTTTCAGGTGTGCAACATAATGATTAAAATATGTTTACATTGCTAATTGGCTCTTGTTTTATTGTTTGTTTTATTTTTAAATTCCACATATAAGTGAAATTATGCAGTTTTTTTTTAAGATTTTATTTATTTGACAGAGACAGAGATAGCCAGCGAGAGAGGGAACACAAGCAGGGGGAGTGGGAGAGGAAGAAGCAGGCTCCTAGTGGAGAAGGCTGATGTGGGGCTCGATCCCATAACGCCGGGATCACTCCCTGAGCCGAAGGCAGACGCTTAACTGCTGTGCCACCCAGGCGCCCTATGCAGTATTTTTTGTTCTCTGTCTGATCTACTTCACTTGGCATAATACCCTCAAGGTCCATCCATGTTGTTACAATTTCTCCCTTTAGGTCTGTTAAAATTTGCTCTGTGTATTTTGGTTCTCCTATGTTAGGTGCATATATATTTATAATGTTATATCTTCTTGCTGGCCTGACCTCTTTTTCATTATGTAATGCACCTCTTTGTCTTTTATTACAATCTTTGTATTGAATTCTATTCTTTCTGATATGAATATAGCTATACCAGCTTTCTTTGGGTTTTCATTTGCATGGAATATCTTTTCACATCCCTTTACTGTCTTCGTGTCTGGACTCCTGAAGTAAATCCCTGTAGGCAATATATAGATTCATCTTGGTTTTTTTAATCCATTCAACCACTATGTCTTTTAAATGGAGAATTTAGTCCATTTACAATTAAAGTAATTATTGGTAGATATCTACTTACTCTGTTCCTTTCTTCTCTTTTTCTCTTATTTTGTGGTTTGACAACTTTCTTTAGTGGTTTGTTTAGATTTCTTTCTCATTTTCTTTTGTATGTTTACTATGTTTTTGCTTTGTGGTTACCAAGAGGTTCACCTAAATCATTCCAATTTAAGTTGATAGCAACTTACATTTTAACACATTACAAAGCTCTACATTTTTACTTCCTCTTTCATTTCATATTTTTGATGTCACATTTTATATCTTTTTATTTTATGTATGTCTTAAGTATTGTACTTTTAGTTCATTTAACTACTTTTCTCTTTAACCTTCATAGTAGCTTGGTAAGTGATTAACCCACTATGCTTTCTATGTATTTACCTTTTCCAGTGAGATTTTTACTTTCTCATTTTATCTTGTTAATTAGTGCCATCATTTTTAAGCTTAGCGAAGTCTCTAACATTTCTTGTAAAGCCGGTTTAGTAGTAATAAATCCTTTAGCTTTTGCTTGTCCAGTAAACTTATTATTCATTTCTTCAATTGTAAATGATAACTTTGTTGGGTAGAGTATTCTTGGTTAGTTTTTTTCCTTTCAACCCTTTGAATATTTCACACCACTCTCTTATGATAAATCTCCTGACAGCCTTATGGGGTTTCCCTTCTATATTTTTTTTCTCTTGCTGCTTTTCAGATTATCTTTGTCTTTTACTTTTGACGTTTTAATTATAATGTGTCTTGGAGTTGGAGTTAAGATAACAGAGAAGTAGGGGAACCCTAAGCTCACCTTGTCCCTCAAACACAGATAGATAAATATCAAATCATTCTGAACACTCCAAAAATCAATCTGAGGAGTGAGAGAACAAAACTGCAAGTCTACAAGTAGAATATGGATGGTAGGAGTCGCAGAGAGTTGATTTGGAAGAGATAAGAACTGCAGGTGCTGGGGCGCCTGGGTGGCACAGCGGTTAAGCGTCTGCCTTCGGCTCAGGGCGTGATCCCGGCATTCTGGGATCGAGCCCCACATCAGGCTCCTCTGCTGGGAGCCTGCTTCTTCCTCTCCCACTACCCCTGCTTGTGTTCCCTCTCTCGCTGGCTGTCTCTCTCTTTGTCGAATGAATAAATAAAATCTTAAAAAAAAAAAAAAAAGAACTGCAGGTGCTACAGAGGAGAGGGAGCTGTGTTTACAGAGACTACCGCAAAGTATAAACAGCGGAGCACAAAATCTGACATTTTAGAAGTATGCCACCACCAAAGTTGTTCCTGGCTAAACAGTGCTCCTGGTTGGAAGGAGAGAAACCCAGGAGCAGACAGTGTGGTCTGAGGATCTCCTGGGTCACACAGGGAGAAGTTGTAATGTTGCTTGGAGTGCATTTGGCAGTGGCAGCAAAGCCTCTCCAGGGACAGAAGAATGGGTTGTGCCAATGTGCTACACTGTTCCCAGGCATAAGATCAGGGAACCTGGCTGAGGGCAGTAAACCTTGGTGCTGGATTTCTGCTCCACTTTTCCATAAACTCCAAACCACTGCATGGTCCTGTGACTGCTTTCCTACAGTGAGCTGGCAAATGGCAAAAGTGTAGCGAGTCCCTCCCCAGAGGTTCGGCATTGGGGCTTGCCAGGTGAGTCCCTAAAATTTGGACTTTAGGAACCAAGTTGTGTGCCTGAGATAAAACACAGGAGTGCTGTGACACCTGGCAGGAAAAGAACTCAGACACACAGATGGTGAAGGTAGTGATCTGGTGGAAGCCAAGAACACAAGAGGGGTGATTGCTGTTCTGTGAAGGCTTCCTAAAGTGCAATGTGTGCAAGCTCTCTTCTCAGGGAATGAGAGAGTGGGGTGATGCCATTTTCCCCCACCCATCAACACTGACTGAACTCAGTGAGCTAAACAACACCAAGTGAAGAACAGAACCATTTACAGCAAGCCATGCCCCCTTGTGCTTTCCAGGTGCATCTCTATAAGGGCAAGTTGGATTGAAAATCAGTACAAGACTTCCCCCAAGAAGACCAGTGTAAACCTATTGCACACACCAAGTCTATGGATCATAGAGTGTGACAAAGCTTCAGGTCTGGGGAAATAGAATCTAGCTTACTTCATGGGGGAGTGGATCTCGCTTCTTTTAACAAGCAGACCAAAACACACCTAGGATCTTTTTTTTTGTTTTGTTTTTTTTTTCTGGACAAAATGACAAGACAGAGGAATTCAACCCAAAAGAAAGAAAAGGAAGTACAACTAAAGGCCAGGGATTTAATCAGTACAGATATAAGTAAGATGTCAGAGCTAGAATTTAAAACAGCAATTATAAGGATACTAGCTGGGTTTGAAAAAAGCATTAAAAACACCAGAGAATCCCTTACTGCAGAGATAGAAGAGCTAAAATCTAGTCAGGCCAAAATTAAAAATGCTTTAATCAAGATGCAAACCGAAATGGATGCCATAACAATAGGATGGAAGAAGCAGAGGAATGAATCAGAGATACAGTAGATAAAATTATGGAAAATAATGAAGCTGAAAAGAAGGAAAGGAGGTTATTGGATCATGAAGGTAGAATTAGGGAGCTCAGCAACTTCTTAAGATGTAATAACATTTGTATCAATGGCATCCCAGAAGATGAAGAGAGAGAAAAAGGGGCAGAAGGTTTATTGAGCAAATTATAGTTAAAAATGTCCTTAATCTGGGAAAGGACACAGGCATTGAAATCCAAATCCAAGAAGCACAGAGAACTCCCATTAAATTAAAAAAAAACTTGGCCATCACCCAGAAAAATCATAGTTAAATTAACAAAATACACAGACAAGGAAATAATCCTGAAACCATGAAGGGAAAACATCCTTAACCTACAAGGGAAGACAAATCAGGTTCAAAGCAGATCTGTCCACTTAAACTTTGCAGACCAGAAAGCAGTGGCAGGATATATTCAACATGCCAAATGGGAAAAATATGCAGCCAAGAACACTTTATTCAGTAAGGCTGTCATTCAGAATAAAAAGAGAGACAGTTTCCCAGACAAACAAAAATGAAACGACTTTGTGACCACTCAACCAGCCCTGCAAGAAGTATTAAAGAGGACTCTTTGAGCAAGGGAAAAATACAAAAAGCAACAAAGACTAGAAAGGAACAGAGAATATCACCAGAAACACCAAATTTACAGGTAAAACAATGGCACTAAATCCACATCTATTAATAGTCACTCTGAATGTAAATGGACTACATATTCCAATCAAAAGACATAAGGTATCAGAATGGATAAAAACAAGACCCATCTAATGCTGCCTACAAGAGACTCATTTTAGACCTAAAGACACCTGCAGATTAAAAGTGAGGGGATGGAGAACCAACTATCATGCTAATGGACAACAAAAGAAAGCTGGAGTAGCCATACCTATATCAGACAAACCAAAGAATGTATCAAGATATGAAAAGGGGCATTATATCATAATTAAGGGGCTTATTCATCAAGAAGCTCTAACAATTGTAAATATTTATGCCCCAACTTGGAAGCACACAAATATATAAATCAATTAATAACAAACATAAAGAAACTCATGGTTAATAATGCAATGATAGTAGGGGACTTTAACACCCCATATACAGCAATGGACAGATGATCTAAACAGAAAATCCACAAGGAAACAATGGCTTTGAATGACACACTGGACCTGATGGACTTAACAGGTATATTCAGAGCATTTCATACTAAAGCAGCAGATACACATTTTTTTTTCAGTGCACATGGAACATTCTCCACAATAGATCATATACTGGGTCACAAATCAGCCCTCAACAAGTACAAAAAGATGGAGATCATACCATGCATGTTTTCTGAACAAAATGCTATGAAACTTGAAATCAACCATAAGAAAATACTTGGAAAGACCACAAATACATGGAGATTAAAGAATATCCTACTAAAGAATGAATGGGTTAACCAGGAAATTAAAGAAGAAATTTAAAAAACACATGAGAGCAAATGAAAATGAAAACACAATAGTCCGAAATCTTTGAGATACAGCAAAGGCGGTCCTAAGAGGGAAGGATATTGCAATACAGGCTTACCTCAAGGAGCAAGAAAAGTCTCAAATTCACAAACTAACCTTACATCTAAAGGAGCTAGAAAAGGAAGAGCAAATAAAGTCTAAAGCCAGCAGAAGAACAGACATAATAAAGATTAGAGCAGAAATAAATGAAATAGAAAAAAAAAAAACCCAGAACAGATCAACAAAACTAAGAGCTGGTTCCTGGAAAGAATAAAATCCCCTAGCCAGACTTAACAAAAAGAAAAGAGAAATGACCTAAATAAATTAATTCATGAAGGAAAAAGGAGATCTCACAAACAACACCACAAAAATACAAATAATCATAATAGAATATTATTTAAAAAATTATGTGCCAAGAAACTGGACAATCTGGGAGAAATGGACAAATTCTTACAAACATACAAACCACTAAAACTGAAACAGGATGAAACAGAAAATTTGAACAGACCCATAACCAGCAAAGAAATTGAATCAGTCGTCAAAAATCTCCCATCAAACAGAAGACCAGGGCCAGATGTCTTCCATTCTACCAGACATTTAAAGAAGAGTTAATATCTATCCTTCTCAAATTGGTTCCCCCAAAAAAAGAAATGGAAGGAAAACTTCCAAATTCCTTCTACAAGGCTAGCATTACCTTGATTCTAAAACCAGAGAAAGACCCCACTAAAAAGGAAAATTATTGGCCAATATCTCTGATGACCATGGATTCAAAAATTCTCAACAAGATACTAGCAAATCAAATCCAACAGCACACTATAGAATTATTCACCACAGTCAAGTGGGATTTATTACTGTGCTGCAGGGGTGGTTCAATATTAGCAAATCAATCAACATGATACACTACATTAATAAAAGAAAGGATAAGAAAAATATGATCCTCTCAATAGATGCAGAAGAAGCATTTGACAAAATAAAGCTCCATTCTTGATTTAAAAAAAAAAAACCCTCAACAAAATAGTTATAGATGGAACATACCTCAACACCATAAAGGTCATATATGAGACTCATAACTAATATCATCCTCATGGGGAAAACCTGAGAGCTTTTCCTCTATAGTCATGAATAAGACAGGGATGTCCACTCACATCATTACTATTTTACATAGTAATGGAAGTCTTAGCCTCAGAGATCAGATAACAAAAAGAAACAAAAGGCATCCAAATCGACAAGGAAGAAGTCAAACTTTCACTTTTTGCAGACAATATGATATTCTATGTAGAAAACCTGAAAGACCCCACCTGAAAATTGAAAGAACTAAAACATAAACTCAGCAAAGTCACAGGATATAAAATCAATGTACAGAAATCTGTTGTATTTCTATACACCAATAGTGAAGTAGCGGAAAGAGAAATCAAGGAATCAATCCCATTTACAACTGCACCAAAAACAATACAATACCTAGGAATAAACCTAGTCAAAGTTATAAAAGATCTGTACTCTGAAAAATATAGAACACTTATGAAGGAAACTGCAGAAGGCCCAAAGAAATGGAAAAACATTCCATGCTCATCGATTGGAAGAACAATCATTGTTAAAAATATCTATACTACCCAAAGCAATCTACACATTCAATGCAATCCCTATCAAAATACCGCCAACATTTTTTCACAGAGGTAAAATAAACAATCCTAAAATATGTATGGAATCAGAAAATACCAGACTTTAGGCTATATTACAAAGCTGTAGCCATCAAGACAGTATGGTACTGGCACAAAAACAGACATGTAGATCAATGGAACAGAATAGAAAACCCAGAAAAGGACCCACAACTAAATGGTCAACTAATCTTCAACAGAGCAGGAAAGACTATCAAATGGAAAAAAGAGAGTGTCTTCAACAAATGGTGTTAGGAAAACTGGACAGCCACATGCAGAAGAATCAAACTGGATCACTTTCTCACACCATACACAAAAATAAATTCAATTTGGATGAAAGACCTGAATGTGAGACAGGAAACCATCAAAATCTTAGAAGAGAATGCAGGCAGCAACCTCTTTGGCCTCAGCTGGAGCAATTCCTTACTAGACACATCACCAGAGGCAAGGGAAACAAAGCAAAAATGAACTATTGGGACTTCATCAAGATCAAAAGGTTCTGCACAGCAAAAGAAAAAAATCAACAAAACTAAAAGGCAACCTATGGAATGTGAGAAGATATTTGCAAATGACATATCTGATAAAGGGTTGGTATCCAAAATCTAGAAAGAACCTAAACCAACACCCCAAAAATAAATAATCCAGTTAAGAGATGGGCAGAACACATGAATAGACACCTTTCCAAAGAAGACATCCAGATGGACAACAGATACATGAAAAGATGCTCAACATCGTTTATCATCAGGGAAATACAAATCCAATCACAGTGAGATACCACCTCACACCTGTCAGAATGGCTGAAATTAACACAAGAAGCAACAGTCGTTGGCAAAGATGAGGAGAAAGGGGAGCGCTCTTACACTGTTGGTGGAAATGCAAACTGGTGCAGCCACTCTGGAAAACAGTATGGAGGTTCCTGAGAAAGTCAAAAATAGAACTACCCTACAACCCAGCAATTGCACTACTAGGTATTTACTCAAAGCATATAAAAATACAGATTTGAAGGGATACATGCACCCCCATGCTTATAGCAGAACTATCAACAATAGCCAAAGTATGGAAAGAGCCCAAAAGTCCATCGACTAATGAATGGATAAAGAAGATGTGGGGTGTATAGATAGATAGATGGATAAAGAAGATGTGGTGTGGATAGATAGATAGATGATGGATGATAGATAGATGATGATAGATAGATAGATAGATAGATAGATAGATAGATAGATAGATAGATAGATAGATGATAGGTAGATAGATAGATAGATGATAGATGATAGATAGATAGATGATAGATAGATAGATAGATAGATAGATAGATATAGATAAAATGGTGAAATATTACTCAGCCCTCAAAAAAGAATGAGTTCCTGCCATTTGCAATGACACAGATGGAGCTAGAGTGTATTATGCTAAATGAAATACATCAGAGTCAGGGAAAGACATATACCATATGATTTCACTCATATGTGGAAAACAGATGAACGTATTGGGAGGGGGAAGAAAGAGAAACAAACCGTAAGAGACACTTAAAGATAGAGAACAAACTGAGGGTTGGATGTAGGGAGTTGGGTGGGGAATGGGCTACATGGGTAATGTGTATTAAGGAGGACACTTGTTAGGATGAGCACTGGGTATTATACGTAAGTGATGAATCACTGAATTCCACTGAAATCAACATTGCACTGTATTTTAACTAACAAGAATTTAAATAAAAATTTGAAAAGTAAAAAAATAATAATTATTATAATGTATCTTGGTGAGGGTATCTTTTAGTTTATTTTAAAACTCTCTGGGATTCCTAGACCTGGATGTCTTCTTCCTTCTCCGAGTTAGGGAAGTTTTCAATCATTTTTTTCAAATAAGTTTTCTGCACCTTTTTCTCTCTCTTCTCCTAGGACCCCTGTAATGAAGATATTAGTCTACTTGGTGTTGTCCCATAGGTCCCTTAAGTTGTTAATTCTTTGAAATTCTTTTTCATTTTAGCTGCTCTGCCTTGGTGAGTTCCATTGCTTTGTCTTCGAGTTCACTGATCTCTTCTGCTTCATCCAGTTTGCTCTTAAATCCCTCTAGTGTATTTTCAGTGTAGTTATTGTATTCTTAAACTCTATGGCTTGTGTTTAGTACTTTCTTATATTTTCTTTCTCTTTGTTGAAGTTCTCACTGTATTCATCCCTTCTTCTCCTGAGTTCAGTGAGCATCCTTAGGACCATTACTGTGAATGCTTTATCAGGTAGATTACTTATCTCTGTATCATTAAGTTCTTTTTTTTTTAAGTTTTGTCTTGTTCTTTCATTTAGAACATATTTCTTTGTTTCCTTGTTTTGCTTGACTCTCTGTGTTTCTATGTATTAGGTGAAGCAGCTACCTTTCTGTCTTGAAGAAGTGGCATTCTTTAGTTGATGATCCCTCTTGTTCAAGCTTATCCTAGTTCTCAATTGTCTCGTGAACCTTTGTTACTGTCTAAACTTTTGATTTATTCTTGATATACTCCCATTGTTGTGAGTGTGTCAAGACCTATCATTGTTCCAAGGGGAGGAATCTCATTTAGCGCCCAGCTTCAGCTTATTAGAAGCCAGCCCTTTAGGCAGCAGCTTTTAAAGTATACAAATATTTATAGTCCTATTGGGTTGCAATCATAGTTCCAGCTGGCCTCCAGATCATGAGGTTTAGAGGTGTCCCCTGGGTAACAGTTGCAAAAATCAGGGCTCAGATGAGTGGAGTGGACTCCCTTCTGGGTGGTCTCATTGAGCTATAGCAAGTCTACTGGTGCACAAGGATGATATCTCCCTTCTCATGTTCTCTGGGAATGCCTCTTTAGCCTCTATATGTATGGGAAACCTGAAGCCTATCCCTCAGGTGAAGTTCTAGGCTAAGTAAAAAGGCCTTTTCAACAGGAAGACTGATTGTGTTTCAGTCTACTCTCTGTGCAGTGCCCTGGAGGTAGTGGCCTGCCAGGAACAGTCTTTCCAATTGTCACATTTCCTTGGAGGTCAAAAATGCCACCCTTCTTGGCTAGTAGGGCCAGGTGATCAAGGGTTACCCCTGTGTGGATTGCACATGCCTGCTGGCTTTAGCTAAGCAACTGGAGAGGGTAGGGGACAGGGCACATTTCCTGGCTTCAGAAAAGCAGTGGGAAGATGTCCTAACTACATATGACTGTAGGCTTTAGGAATGCAGTGGAACAGTGCCTTGCCTGTGTTTGTACACTGGCTGTAGTCTGGAAACAGGAGAGTGCTGCAACTGCTCATGCTCACCAGCCCCAGTCAAGGAGCAGGTGAGTGCTACAACCACAAGCACTCTCTGGTTTCATCAAGGCAGTGGGATAGTGTCATAACCACTTGCCTTTGCCTGTCTTAGCAAGGCAGTGGGAGCGTGCCATATCCAAGCTCACCCATCTGTGTTAGCAGGGCATGTGGAGAATGCAAAAATGGTGTCAACTAAGGCCTATACCTCTGGAGAGTGTTTCAACTCTCCTCTGCCTCTCCAGCAGATGTTTGCAGATTAGCAAATGAATCTCCTTCACATATAGTTCAGGAACCTTGGAAATTGCTGTTTTTTTCACTGGATTCTGTGTTGAGTAATCGTGCAGGTGAGGCCTTTTAAAAGGGGAACCTCAATGAGCACTGAGTAATGTATAGAATTGTTGAATCACTATATTGTACACCTGAAATTAATATAACACTGCATTTTAACTATACTGGAATTAAAATTAAAGCTCAATAATAAATAAATAAATAAATAAATAAATAAATAAATAAATAAATAAATAAATAAAGGGGAGCTCCATTTTTTATGACATTTTGGGTCACTTGGCTGTCAGCCCCATTGGTTTTCTAAGCCAGATGTTTTGGGGGCTCATCTGTCCAGTGCAAACCTCAGAAGTTGGGGTGTTTGATTTGGGCACCTACCCCTCACTCCTGTGGAAGAAGCAGCAGACTGGTGAGGTTCCTCTCTATTGTGTGTTGCCACACCAGCGGTGGGATTTTGGGTAATATTCTGTCTCTGCCTTTCCTACCCATCTCCATGTGGACATTATCCCTTGTTGTAAAGAAGCAGTTCATCTAGTTTTTGGATCTTTTTCAGAGGGAAATGATCCATATGTAGTTATAGGTTTGGTTTGTCCATGGGAGGAGTTGAGCTCAGGATCTTCTTATGCCACCATCTTGCAAAATTTCCCCTACCAAACATTGTTGAAAGAAAGAATATCTAAAACATCCCATGATAGTATTAAGGTAGCAATACTCCCAAAGATATCTATAGATTCTATACAGTAGTCCTCAAATTGATCTACAGATTCAATGCAATCTCTATCAGAATCTCAGCTGATTTCTCTGCATAAATTGACAATGTGATTCTAAAGTTAATGTGGAATTGCAAGAGACCCAAATTTTTCAACAATCTTGAAAAAGAAGAGCAAAGTAGGAGTACTCACACTTCCCAATTTAAAATTTAGTATAAAGCAATCATAATCAAGGCAGTGTGGAACTAGTACACGGGTATACCTATATATCAATGTAATAGAATCTAGAATCCAAAAGTAAACCCATACATTTATGATCTACTGATTTTCGCCAAGAGTTCCAAAAACATTCTATGGGGGAAAAAATGGTCTTTTCAAAAAATGGTGCTAGGACAACTGGATAGCTACATGCAAAAGAATCGTTTCAGAGACTTACCTCACACCATATTTAAAAAATTAATTCTAGATCATCAAAGATGTAAATATAACAAAACTACAAAACTCTTAGAAAAAAACAGGGGTAAATCTTCATGAATTTGGATGTGGCAAACATTTTTAGCTATGACATCAAAGTATAAGCAACAAAGGAAAAAATAGATAAATAAACTTTATCCAAATTTAAACTTTTGTGTTTCAAAGGATATCATAAAGAAAGTGAAAAGATAGCCCAGAGAATGGGAGAAAATATTTGCAGATTATATATCTGGCAAGGGACCTGTATCAGGAATATATAAAGAACTCTTATAGTGCCATAATAAAAAGACAAAACACTCAGTTAAAAATGGGCAAAGATTGGGGCGCCTGGGTGGCACAGCGGTTAAGCGTCTGCCTTCGGCTCGGGGCGTGATCCCAGCGTTCTGGGATCGAGCCCCACATCAGGCTCCTCCACTATGAGCCTGCTTCTTCCTCTCCCACTCCCCCTGCCTGTGTTCCCTCTCTCGCTGGCTGTCTCTATCTCTGTTGAATAAATAAATAAAATCTTTAAAAAAAATGGGCAAAGAATCTGAAAAGACCTTTCTTTAAGGATGATACACAAATGTCCAATAAGCACATGAAAAGATGTTCAACATCCTTAGTCATCAAAAAATTTTTATAAAAAACACAATAAATTACCACATCACACCCATTAGGATAGCTAGAATCAAAAAGTCAGATAAAAGCTAGTGTAGGTGAGGATGTGGAGAAGTCAGAACATTCATACACTGCTGGTAGAGATGTAAAATGGTGTAGCCAATTTGGAAGTCAGTCTGGTAGTTCTTTAAATGATTAAACATAGAGTTGCCAAATATGCCCACACAAAGACTTGTACATGAATGTTGTACCAGCATTATTCATAATAGCCAAAGTTGTAAAAAACCCAAATGTTCATTATAAGTGAATATGCAAAATGTGGCCTAGCCATCCATTAGAATATTATTCAACATAAAAAGGGATGAAGTACTAATACATGCTACAGTATGGATAAACATTGAAACCAGTATGCTGTGTGAAAGAAGCCACTTACAAAAGACCCCATATTATATGATTCCATTCATATGAAAGTTCAAAATTGGAAAGTCTATAGACACAGGAAATGTATTATGTTCCTTACACTTCAGGGTATGGGAGAGATGGAGAGACAGGATGGTTATAAAGTGTGAAAAGTTTCTTACTGAGGTGACAAAAATGTTCTAAAATTTACTGTTGTGATGGTTGTACAAATCTGTGAATTATTAATCTGTAGGGTTAAGTCCAAAGACACATAAAATAGCTTGGCCTCTGAGATCTCCACAATCTGGCTCCTGCCTACATTCTCAGCTCCTATACTTATGGCACTAATTTTCCAGTTTTACCCTTTGTCCATACTGAAATCTTTGTACTTCCCTAATTATGAAGAGCTTACTCAAAATTCTGTCTTTGCATAAGCTACTCCTGTCTCTTAAAATGCCGTTTTCTCATTTTTTTTCTTTGGCAATTTCAAGTATCATTTCAGATGTCTGTACCTTCAAGAAACCTTCTTAGGCCTCTGCTTCTTATGCAAATTTCTACAGCATCCTCTACTCTTATTTTGTACTTACCAGACTATAATTTAGTCTAGTATTTTTCCAACTATACAAGTAACTTGAAGGTAGAGACATCATTTCTTAATCTCTGTATCTCTGGCTCCTAGCCCAGTGCCTGTCTTATAAGAAATATTCAATAAATAGGTGTCGAATGAATAAATCAACTCCCTCATCTCTGATCTCAATATATGTGTATCGGAGATCTCACTTTGTTACCTTAACCATCTCAGATCCCACACACATCATGCATTCTCTCTTTCCATTGAATCTTTCCTTTAGCCTAGCAATTCTCTTACCAATCTTCTTAAATGAGTCTTTGGAACCCCCAGAGGCATTCTCTCATCCCCCACTTCTTTCAGAACTCTGCAAGGCTACCAGAACTCTATGGAAACTGCTCTGTTGAAAGCTTTGCTGCTGCCAAATTCAAAGGCCCTTCCTCAGGAACTTTTTCTCCTTTAGTCTACCCTGAATCTAATTTAACACACCCCCTCCTTACACACACACTTTCACAATTCTTCTCTTTCTAGTCTTCTATAACAGGACCCTATCCGGATCCTTCTACCTCTTTGCCTTCTTTGTTTTCTTCACTGTTTTTTCTTTTGCCTCTCCTTACATTGGTGATGATTCCTCAAGTCTGATCCTGGCAGGCTGTATCATAATCACCACTCCCCAGAAATTTTTCTATTATGGTTTTGTTTCCTACCCCCATCCTCTTCTCAGATTTGTTTCTCTGATTCTAGATTTCCAATACATTCCCATTTGAGATACTCTCTTCCTCCTCATCCTCTGAGCATTTCATGACCGAAGTTGTAATCGCCCCATGCCAATGAGTGTTCTGACCCAACTTCTTTCCTCTTTAAATGGATTTAAAATTTTAGTGTCATCTTTGACTTCTCTACTGCCTTTATTCTTTAGTACTAATTGATCTCTATATCTAAGCATTTTTATTTCTTTTCCACTTCTTTATTTCCATTATCTTTCTATCCATTATCATACTTTTATTTACCATCTACACCTTATGCTTGATCTTTTGCAACAGCCCTCCACTTGCTCTCTCTACCTCCACCTGTCTCTGCCCTATTGCCAGTTTCAATCACCTAATGAAGATTATACAAACAAAAATGTAATCACATTTACAGAAAGACAAGAATATACAAGAATGTTCGTAGCAGTTCATATTCATAATAGCTCTAAACTCAATGAAATCAATAATAGAATGGGTACGTATACTGCTAGCCATACAATTTAATGCTATACTGCTTACGAAAATGGAGACATATACACCTACCTGCAACAAATGGATGGACCTCAAAAACAAATTGTTGATCAACATTTACAAGATATAAAAGAGTACAAATTATATAACTTCCTTTATATAAAGTTTAGTAATGGGCAAAATTAGTATATGGTGCTCAAAGTAGGATAGTGTTTTTCCTTAGTCAGTAATAGTGCCTTAAAAAAAAGGACACAGGAGGCCTTCTGGGAATGGGGGACTGGGAAAGATAATGTTCTATTTCTTAATATGAATTTTGGTTACATGGATGTGTTCAGTTTGTGATTATTAAATGACTTTATTACCCATGTGCTTTTCTGTATGCATATTATAGTTTAATAAAAACTGTTTAAGGATAATAAAATTCTGGGGCGCCTGGGTGGCTCAGTCGTTAAGCGTCTGCCTTCAGCTCAGGGCATGATCCCAGCGTTCTGGGATCAAGCCCCGCATCAGGCTCCTCTGCTGGGAGCCTGCTTCTTCCTCTCCCACTCCCCCTGCTTGTGTTCCCTCTCTCGCTGTCTGTCTCTCTCTCTCAAATGAATAAATAAAATTAAAAAAAGAGTAATAAAATTCTGAGGTCATTAAACTTTAAATAAATCTGATTTATCACTTTCTTTCTGAACTAGGTATAATGGAAGGAGCACGGGCTTTTCGTATCTGACAGACCTGAGTTAATATCCTAATTCTTCCAGCCTATAAGAGACTCATTTTAGACCTAAAGACACCTGCAGATTGAAAGTAAGGGGGTGGAGAAACATTTATCTCACAAATGGATGTCAAAAGAAAGTCAGAATAGCAATACTTATATCAGACAAACTAGACTTTTTTGTTCTTGTATTGTTTTTATCCTGCTTTCATTTCAGGGTAGTACTGGCCTCATGGAATGATTTTGAATGTGTTCCCTCTATTCCATTATTTGTAAGATTTTGATAAAGATTGTCATTATTTTTTTAAATGTTTGGTAGGATTCACCAATGAAACCATGTGGTCCTGAGATTTTCTGTGATGGAAGATTTTTGATTCCTAATTCAAATTTCATTCTTGTTATTGGTCTAAGATTTCCTGTTTCTTGTATTCAAGACTCATGATTCAATCATGATAACAGGTGCATTTTTAGTAATTATCTGGTTTTCTTTCTAAATTATTTCATTTGTTAGTATTTGATTGTTCATAGTAATCTGTTATCACACTATGTATTTCTGTGGTTATCTCTTGTATTGTTTTCTCTTCCATTTCTCATTTTGGTTTTTGAGTCCTCTCTTTTTTTTCTTAGTTAATGTAATTAAAGCATTGCCAATTTTTAAAAAACTGGTCATTACTTTTGATGTTATCATTTATTCTGATCTCTATGTTATTTATTTCTGATTTTTCTTTGTCAATTCCTTCTTCTACTAAAGTTCAGCTAAGTTTCTTCTTCTGGTTCCTTGTGGTATAATATTAAGTTGTTTATTTGAGCTTTTATTTTTTCTTAATACAAACATTTATAGCATAAATTTCACTCTAACATCTACTTTTGCTGCATCCCATAGATTTTGGAGTATTGTGTTTTCTTTTTCTTTTGTTTTGAGACATATTCTGATTTCTTATTTGATTTCTTATTTGGACCATTGTGCAGTAGTGTACTGTTGAATATTTACATATTAAATATTTAATATTTACATTGTAGACTTTCTAGCTTTCTTTTATTGCTGATCTTTAGTTTTGTACCATTGTGGTTGGAAAATATACTTGGTATGATTTCAGTCTTCTTAAATTTGTAATATTTGTTATGTCTCTTTTTATGTGATTTAACCAAGGGGCTCTTTTGTGTGTACTTAAAGAAAATGTGTACTCTATTTTTCTTGGATGAGATGTTTTATATATATATATCTTATATATATCTTTTAGAACCATGTATTCTGAAGTATGCTTCAAGTGATAAATGTTCTTGTTGGAAAAAAAAAGTAATTTTAACGGAGGGTACTGATTTAAAATAAAACATATCAGAGGAGAATGGGGGGGAATGGGTGAAATAGATGAGAGGGATTAAGGGTACACTTACCATCTTGAGCACTGACAAATGATGTATAGAATTGTGGAATCACTATATTTTACACCTGAAACTAATATAACACTGTATGTTAACTATACTGGAATGAACATTAAAAAGTTAATAAAAAAAAGAAAAGAAAAAGACTCCAAATTCTTCCAGATAACTGTGTATGACCTTGGACAGGTCATTTCACCAATCCTGTTTCCTCATCTGTAAAATTGTAGTAATAAGCGGCACATGGGTAGCTCAATCAGTTAAGCATCTGCCTTCAGCTCAGGTCATGATCCCAGGGTCCTGGGATCGAGCCCTGCGTTGAGCTCCCTGTTCAGCTGGTAGTCTGTTTCTGCCTCTCCCTCTGTTGCTCCCCCTGTTTGTGCACATGAGCATGCACTCTCTAAATAATAAATAAATAAATAAATAAATAAATAAATAAATAAATAAATAAAATCTTTTAAAAAATGGTACCAATAATATCTACTTTGAATAATGTTCCATTGTCTGGCTGTACCACAGTTTATCTATCCATTAACCTACTGAAAGACATCTTGGTTACTTCCAAGTTTTGGCAATTATGTATAAAGCTGCTATAAACATCCCCATGCAAGTTTTGGTGTGGACATAAATTTCCAGCTCCTTTGGGTAAATACCAAAGAGCATGGTTGCTGGAGCATATAGAAAGAGTATGTTTAGTTTTGTGAGAAACTAACAAGTTGTCTTCTGAACTGGCTCTCCTATTTTGCATTTCCACCAGCAATGAATGAGAGTTCCTGTTGTTTTACAACCTCACCAGCATTTGGTGTTGTCAGTATTCTACATTTTCACCATTCTAATAGGAATCTAGTGGTATCTCGTTGTTGTTTTAACTTGCATTTCCCTGATGGCATATGATGTAAAGCATCTTTTCATATGCTTACTTGCCATCTGTTTATCTTCTTTGGTGAAGTGTCAAAGTCTTTGGCTCATATTTCAATCAAGTTGTTTGCTGTCTTATTGTTGAGTCTTAAGAGTGTATATGTGGGGTGGAGTTAAGATGGCGGAGGAGTAGGAGACACCGTTTTCAGCCGGTCCTCCGAGTCGAGCTGGATAGGTACCAGACCAGCCTAAACAACCACGGAACCAGCCTGAGACGCAGGAAGACGCATCTGGATCTCTACAAATGAACATCTCCAGCGCTGAGTATTGAGGTACGAAGCGGGGAGCCATGAAACTGTGCACAGATATCGGAAGATAAACGGAAGGGGGAGGAAGCCGCCGTGTTTGGGCGCCGGGAAGCGGCAGCCACTTGCATGGGAGAGCGGGCGGGGCTCGTGGACGGCACCCGCAAAACAGCAGACTGAGACCGTGAGCCGGGTGCGCGCGCCACCAGGCATCTCGCGGAACACCGGAATCCCGGTGCGCTCACTGAATCCAGACTAAGACCGGGAGATCCGGGAGCGGGCGCGGGGCGGCTGGCGGCTGGCGGCATTAGAAACACAAAGGACAGAGACGCGCCGGCCCTGGAAGTGAGGGCTGGGACGCTGGGTGTGGGGCGCACATCCCGGGACACTGCAGGGTTGAGCAGCACCAACAGAAACAGAGTTAAAGTGGCCAGAACATTAGTAGAGAACGGGCCGCAATCCCTCTGTTCTGTGACAGAGGCTGAAATTTGGCCGCTGCTGCCCTGACTCTCAGAAGAGGCACAGCAAACCGCCAGGGAAAGCCGCCAGAGAACAAAAGCCTGGAAATACCGGCTCAGGGAGTGACCATCCCCATCCCCCCTCGCAGGGGACGCCGAGACTCTACCCAAACAGGGTTGCCTGAGTATCGGCGCGGCAGGCCCCTCCCCCAGAAGGCAGGCTGAGAAATCAAGAAGCCCACAACCCGAGGCACCTGGGTGGCGCAGTCATTGAGGGCCTATCTCCGGCTTAGGGCGTGATCCCGGCATTCCGGAAAGGAGTCCCTCATCGGGCTCCTCCGCTGGGAGCCTGCTTCTTCCTCTCCCACTCCCCTGCTTCTGTTCTCTCTCTCGCTGGTTGGCTGCCACATAAATAAATAAATAAAATCTTTAAAGAAGAAGCCCACATCCCTAAGATCCCTATAAAACAAGGGGCACGGCCTGGGACCCAGTCAATAATTTGGGCTCTGGACAACCCCGCAACTTCTCCTCAACAGAATGACAAGAAGGAGAAGCCCCCCCCAGCAAAGAAAAGACAGTGAGTCTGTGGCCTCTGCCACAGAAATAATGGATATGGATGTAACCAAATGATCAGAAATGGAATTCAGAGTAACGATGGTCAAAATGATGAGTAGAATTGAAAAAACTATTAACGAAAAGGTTACTGAGAATATAGAATCCCTAAGGACAGAAATGAGAGCGAATCTGACAGAAATTAAAAATTCTATGAGCCAAATGCAGGCAAAACTAGAGGCTCTGACGGCCAGGGTCGCAGAAGCAGAGGAACAGGTTAGTGAATTGGAGGATGGGTTAATAGAGGAAAAAATGAAAATAGAAGATGGTCTTAAAAAAATCCACGCCCACGAATGTAGGTTACGGGAGATTACTGACTCAATGAAACGATCCAATGTTAGAATCATCGGCATCCCCAAGGGGGTGGAGAAAAACAGAGGTCTAGAAGAGATATTTGAACAAATTGTAGCTGAAAACTTCCCTAATCTAGCAAGGGAAACAAACATTCATGTCCAAGAGGCAGAGAGGACCCCTCCCAAGCTCAACCATGACAAACCTACGCCACGTCACGTCATAGTGCAATTCGCAAATATTAGATGCAAGGATACAGTATTGAAAGCGGCCAGGGCAAAGAAATTTCTCACGTACCAAGGCAAAAGCATCAGAATTACGTCAGACCTGTCTACACAGACCTGGAATGAGAGAAAGGGTTGGGGGAGCATATTTAAAGCTCTTTCAGAGAAAAACATGCAGCCAAGGATCCTTTATCCAGCAAGGCTGTCATTCAGAATCGATGGAGAAATAAAGACATTTCAGAATCGCCAGTCACTAACCAATTTTGTAACCACGAAACCAGCCCTACAGGAGATATTATGGGGGGTTCTATAAAAGTAAAAAGGCCCAAGAGTGATACAGAACAGAAAGTCACAGCCAATACAAACAAAGACTTTACTGGCAACATGGCAACATTAAAATCATATCTCTCAGTACTCAGTCTTAATGTAAATGGTTTGAACCATCCCATAAAACGCCAGAGGGTTGCAGATTGGATAAAAAGAAATGACCCATCCATTTGCTGTCTACAAGAGACTCATTTCAAACCCAAAGATGCATTCAGACTGAGAGTAAGGGGATGGAGTACCATCTTTCACGCAAATGGACCTCAAAAGAAAGCTGGGGCAGCAATTCTCATATCAGATAAATTGGATTTTAAACTACAGACTATAGTTAGAGATGCAGAAGGGCACTATATTATTCTTAAAGGAAGTATTCAACAAGTGGATATGACCATTATAAATATATATGCCCCCAACAGGGGAGCAGCAAGATACACAAGCCAACTCTTAACCAGAATAAAGAGACATATAAATAAAAATACATTAATAGTAGGGGACCTCAACACTCCACTATCAGAAATAGACAGAACACCCTGGCAAAAACTAAGCAAAGAATCAAAGGCTTTGAATGCCATACTCAACGAGTTGGACCTCATAGATATATATAGAACACTACACCCCAGAACCAAAGAATACTCATTCTATTCTAATGCCCATGGAACATTCTCAAGAATAGACCATGTTCTGGGACACAAAACAGGTCTCAACCAATACCAAAAGATTGAAATGATCCCCTGCATATTCTCAGACCACAACGCTCTGAAATTGGAACTCAACCACAAGGAAAAATGTGGAAGAAACTCAAACACTTGGAGACTAAGAACCATCCTGCTCAGGAATGACTCGATAAACCAGGAAATCAAAAATCAAATTAAACAATTTATGGAGACCAATGAGAATGAAAATACAACAGTCCAAAACCTATGGGATACTGCAAAGGCAGTCCTAAGGGGGAAATACATAGCCATCCAAGCCTCACTCAAAAGAATAGAAAAATCTAAAATGCAGTTTTTGTATTCTCACCTCAAGAAGCTGGAACAGCAACAGAGGGACAGGCCTAATCCACGCACGAGGAAGCAGTTGACCAAAATTAGAGCTGAAATCAATCAAGCAGAAACCAGAAGTACAGTAGAGCAGATCAACAGGACTAGAAGCTGGTTCTTTGAGAGAATCAATAAAATTGACAGACCACTGGCAAGACTTATCCAAAAGAAAAGAGAAAGGACCCAGATTATTAAAATTATGAATGAAAAAGGAGAGGTCACGACAAACACCATTGAAATTGGAAGGATTATTAGAAATTTTTATCAACAGCTATATGCCAATAAACTAAGCAATCTGGAAGAGATGGAATCCTTCCTGGAAACCTATAAACTACCAAGATTGAAACCGGAAGAAATTGATTCCTTAAACAGGCCAATTAATTATGAAGAAATTGAGTCAGTGTTAAACAACCTTCCAAATAACAAAACTCCAGGCCCGGACGGTTTTCCTGGGGAATTCTACCAAACATTCAAAGAAGAAATAATACCTATTCTCCTAAAGCTATTTCAAAAAATAGAAACAGAAGGAAAGCTACCAAACTCATTCTATGAGGCCAATATTACCTTGATCCCCAAACCAGGCAAAGACCCCCTCAAAAAGGAGAATTACAGACCGATTTCCCTAATGAATATGGACGCCAAAATCCTCAACAAGGTACTTGCTAATAGAATCCAACAGTACATTAAAAGGATTATCCATCACGATCAAGTGGGATTCATACCTGCGATGCAAGCGTGGTTCAATGTTCGCAAATCAATCAGCGTGATACATCATATCAACAAGAAAAGACTCAGGAACCATATGATCCTCTCAATTGATGCTGAAAAAGCATTTGACAAAATACAGCATCCTTTCCTGATTAAAACCCTTCAGAGTGTAGGAATAGAAGGTACATTTCTCAATCTCATAAAAGCCATCTATGAAAAGCCTACTGCAAATATTATTCTTAATGGGGAAAAGCTGGAAGCCTTTCCCTTAAGATCAGGAACTCGACAAGGATGCCCACTCTCGCCACTATTATTCAACATAGTACTAGAAGTCCTTGCAACAGCAATCAGACGACAAAAAGGGATCAAAGGTATTCAAATTGGCAAAGAAGAAGTCAAAATGTCTCTCTTTGCAGATGACATGATACTCTATATGGAAAACCCAAAAGAAGCCACTCCCAAACTATTAGAAGTTATAGAGCAATTCAGTAACGTGGCAGGATACAAAATAAATGCTCAGAAATCAGTTGCATTTCTGTACACGAATAACGAGACCGAAGAAAGAGAAATTAGGGAATCCATCCCATTTACAATAGCACCAAAAACCATGCGTTACCTTGGAATTAACTTAACCAGAGACGTAAAGGACCTATATTCTAGAAACTATAAATCACTCTTGAAAGACATTGAGGAAGACATAAAAAGATGGAAAGATATTCCATGCTCATGGATTGGAAGAATTAACATAGTTAAAATGTCCACGCTACCCAGAGCAATCTACACTTTCAATGCTATCCCGATCAAAATACCAATGACATTTTTCAAAGAACTGGAACAAATAGTCCCTTAAATTTGTATGGAAACAGAAAAGGCCCCGAATCTCCAAGGAACTGTTGAAAATGAAAAACAAAGCTGGGGGCATCACAATGCTGGATTTCGAGCTGTACTACAAAGCTGTGATCACAAAGACAGCATGGTACTGGTACAAAAACAGACACATAGACCAATGGAACAGAATAGAGAGCCCAGAAATGGACCCTCGGCTCTTTGGGCAACTAATATTTGATAAAGCAGGAAAAAACATCCGGTGGGAAAAAGACAGTCTCTTCAATAAATGGTGCTGGGAAAATTGGACAGCTACATGCAAGAGAATGAAACTTGACCACTATCTCACACCATACTCAAAAATAAACTCCAAATGGATGAAAGACCTCGATGTGAGATAGGAATCCATCAAAATTCTAGAGGAGAACATAGGCAACAACCTCTACGACATCGGCCAAAGCAACCTTTTTCATGACACATCCCCAAAGGCAAGAGAAACAAAAGATAAAATGAACTTATGGGACTTCATCAAGATTAAAAGTTTCTGCACATCCAAGGAAACAGTCAGAAAAACTAAGAGGCAGCCCACGGAATGGGAGAATATATTTGCAAATGACACTACAGATAAAGGACTGGTATCCAAGATCTACAAAGAACTTCTCAAACTCAATACACGAGAAACAAATAAACAAATCAAACAATGGGCAGAAGATATGAACAGACACTTTTCCAATGAAGACATACAAATGGCTAACAGACACATGAAAAAATGTTCAAAATCATTAGCCATCAAGGAAATTCAAATCAAAACCACACTGAGATACCACCTTACGCCAGTTAGAATGGGAAAAATTGACAAGGCAAGAAACAACAATTGTTGG
Source organism: Ursus americanus (assembly GCF_024610735.1). Taxonomy (NCBI): domain Eukaryota; kingdom Metazoa; phylum Chordata; class Mammalia; order Carnivora; family Ursidae; genus Ursus; species Ursus americanus. The sequence goes on from NC_142164.1 coordinate 80,786,103, forward strand.
AGAGGATGTGGAGAAAGGGGATCCCTCCTACATTGTTGGTGGGAATGCAAGTTGGTACAGCCACTCTGGAAAACAGTGTGGAGGTCCCTTAAAAAGTTAAAAATTGAGCTACCCTATGACCCAGCCATTGCACTACTGGGTATTTACCCCAAAGATACAGACGTAGTGAAGAGAAGGGCCATATGCACCCCAATGTTCATAGCAGCAATGTCCACAATAGCTAAATTGTGGAAGGAGCCGAGATGCCCTTCAACAGATGACTGGATTAAGAAGTTGTGGTCCATATATACGATGGAATATTACTCAGCTATCAGAAAGAACGAGTTCTCAACATTTGCTACAACATGGACAGCACTGGAGGAGATAATGCTAAGTGAAATAAGTCAAGCAGAGAAAGACAACTATCATATGATTTCTCTCATCTATGGAACATAAGAACTAGGATGATCGGTAGGGGAAGAGAGGGATAAAGAAAGGGGGGGTAATCAGAAGGGGGAATGAAACATGAGAGACTATGGACTATGAGAAACAAACTGAGGACTTCAGAGGGGAGGGGGGTGGGGGAATGGGATAGACCAGTGATGGGTAGTAAGGAGGGCACGTATTGCATGGTGCACTGGGTGTTATACACAACTAATGAATCATCGAGCCTTACATCGGAAACCGGGGATGTACTGTATGGTGACTAACATAATATAATAAAAAAATCATTAAAAAAAAGTGTATATGTTTTGGACATCCCCCTGGAGCTTTTAACTCTCAAGATAGTACACACTAAGCCTCTATCAACCCAATGAAGTTACCATTTAAGTGTTACTCCCATCTCCCTACTCCATTAAGCTGTGATTCTCTGAATTTCCCTGTCTCTTTAACTTTTTTTTTAATTTCTGTGCTTTGAGATTTCGCATTTATTGAATTCATGTCTTGATTATCTATACTTGAAAAAAATCAGTTCTTATTTATACTTATTTCTTTTTTATTTTTTTATTAATTTTTTTATTAAATTATGTTAGTCACCATACAGTACATCCCTGGTTTTTGATATAAAGTTCGATGACCCATTAGTTGCATATAACACCCAGTGCACCATGCAATACATGCCCTCCTCACTACCCATCACCAGCCTATCCGATTCCCCCACCCAGCTCCCCTCTGAAGCCCTCAGTTTGTTTCACAGAGTCCATAGTCTCTCATGGTTCATTCCCCCTTCTGATTACCCCCCTTTTCCCCATCCCTTTCTTCTCCTACCGATCTTCCTACTTCTTATGTTCCACAGATGAGTGAAACCATATGATAATTGTCTTTCTCTGCTTGACTTATTTCACTTAGCATTATCTCCTCCAGTGCCGTCCATGTTGCTGCAAATGTTGAGAACTCGTTCTTTCTGATAACTGAGTAATATTCCATTGTATATATGGACCACAACTTCTTAATCCAGTCATCTGTTGAAGGGCATCTCGGCTCCTTCCACAATTTAGCTATTGTGGACATTGCTGCTATGAACATTGGGGTGCATATGGCCCTTCTCTTCACTACGTCTGTAGTCTTGGGGTAAATACCCAGTAGTGTAATTGCTGGATCATAGGGTAGCTCAATTTTTAACTTTTATGGAACCTCCACACTGTTTTCCAGAGTGGCTGTACCAACTTGCATTCCCACCAACAATGTAGGAGGGATCCCCTTTATCCACATTCTCTCCAACAATTGTTGTTTCTTGCCTTGTCAATTTTTCCCATTCTAACTGGCGTAAGGTGGTATCTTAGTGTGGTTTTGATTTGAATTTCCCTGATGGCTAATGATTTTGAACATTTTTTCATGTGTCTGTTAGCCATTTGTATGTCTTCATTGGAAAAGTGTCTGTTCATATCTTCTGCCCATTTTTTGATTTGTTTATTTGTTTCTCACATATTGAGTTTGAGAAGTTCTTTGTAGATCTTGGATACCAGTCTTTTATCTGTAGTATCATTTGCAAATATATTCTCCCATTCCGTGGGCTGCCTCTTCATTTTTTTTGACTGTTTCCTTGGCTGTGCAGAAGCTTTTGATCTTGACGAAGTCCGACAAGTTCATTTTACCTTTTGTTTCTCTTCCCTTTGGAGATATGTCATGAAAAAGGTTGTGTGGCCAATGTCGTAGAGGTTGCTGCCTATGTTCTCCTCTAGGATTTTGATGGATTCCTATCTCACATTGAGGTCTTTCATCCAATTGGAGTTTATCTTTGTGTATGGTGTGAGAGAGTGGTCAAGTTTCATTCTTTTGCATGTAGCTGTCCAATATTCCCAGGACCATTTATTGAAGAGACTGTCTCCTTTCAACCAGATGTTTTTTCCTGCTTTATCAAAGATTAGTTGCCCAAAGAGCTGAGGGTCCATTTCTGGGCTCTCTATTCTGTTCCATTGGTCTGTGTGTCTGTTTTTGTACCAGTACCATGCTGTCTTTGTGATCACAGCTTTGTAGTACAGCTCGAAATCCAGCATTGTGATGCCCCCAGCTTTGTTTTTCCTTTTCAACAATTCCTTGGTGATTCAGGGCCTTTTCTGTTTCCATACAAATTTAAGGGACTATTTGTTCCAGTTCTTTGAAAAATGTCATTGGTATTTTGATCGGGATAGCATTGAAAGTGTAGATTGCTCTGGGTAGCATGGACATTATAACTATGTTAATTCTTCCAATCCATGAGCATGGAATATTTTTCCATCTTTTTATGTCTTCTTCAATGTCTTTCAAGAGTGGTTTGTAGTTTCTAGAAAATAGATCCTTTATGTCTCTGGTTAAGTTAATTCCAAGGTAACGTATGATTTTTGGTGCTATTGTAAATGGAATGGATTCCCTAATTTCTCTTTCTTCAGTCTCATTGTTCATGTATAGAAATGCAACTGATTTCTGAGCATTTATTTTGTATCCTGCCACATTACTGAATTGCTCTATAACTTCTAATAGTTTGGGAGTGGATTCTTTTGGGTTTTCCATATAGAGTATCATGTCATCTGCGAAGAGATCATTTTGACTTCTTCTTTGCCGATTTGGATACCTTTGATCCCTTTTTGTTGCCTGATTGCTGTTGCAAGGACTTCTAGTACTGATCTTAAGGGAAAGTTTTCCATCTTTTCCCCATTGAGAATGATATTTGCTGTAGGCTTTTCATAGATGGTTTTTATGAGATTGAGGAATGTACCCTCTATCCCTACACTCTGAAGGGTTTTAATCAGGAAAGGATGCTGTATTTTGTCAAATGCTTTTTCAGCATCGATTGAGAGAATCATATGATTTTTTGCTATTTCCTTCTGGATAAAATCTATGACACTGATTGATTTACAAATGTTGAACCACCCTTGCATCCCAGGGATGAATCCCACTTGGTCATGATGGATAATCCTTTTAATGTACTGTTGGATTCTATTAGCCAGGACCTTGTTGAGGATTTTGGCATCCATATTCATCAGGGAAATCGGTCTGTAATTCTCCTTTTTGATGGGGTCTTTGCCTGGTTTGGGGATCAAGGTAATATTGGCCTCATAGAATGAGTTTGGTAGTTTTCCTTCTGTTTCTATTTTTTGAAATAGCTTTAGGAGAATAGGTATTATTTCTTCTTTGAATGTTTGGTAGAATTCCCCAGGAAAACCATCTGGTCCTGCTGTTTTGTTTTTTGGAAGGTTTTTTATCACTGTTTCAATCTCTTCATAATTAATTGTCCTGTTTAAAAAATCAATTTCTTCCTGTTTCAGTCTTGATAGTTTATAGGTTTCCAGGGAGGCCTCCATCTCTTCCAGATTGCTTAATTTATTGGCATAAAGCTGTTGATAAAAGTTTCTAATAATCCTTTCAATTTCATTGGTGTTGGTTGTGACCTCTCCCTTTTCATTCATAATTTTATTAATTTGGGTCCTTTTTCTATTCTTTTGGATAAGTCTTGCCAGTGGTCTGTCAATTTTATTTACTCTTTCAAAGAACCAGCTTCTAGTTCTGTTGATCTGCTCTACTGTACTCCTGGTTTCTAATTCATTGATCTCTGCTCTAATCTTGGTCAACTGCTTCCTCATGCGTGGATTAGGTCTGTCCCTCTGTTGCTGTTCCAGCTTCTTGAGGTGAGAATATAAAAACTGCATTTATATTTTTCTGTTCTTTTGAGTGAGGCTTGGATGGCTATGTATTTCCTCCTTAGGACTGCCTTTGCAGTATCCCATAGGTTTTGGACTGTTGTGTTTTCATTCTCGTTGGTCTCCATAAATTGTTTAAATTGATTTTTGATTTCCTGGTTTATCGAATCATTCTTGAGCAGGATGGTTCTTACTCTCCGAATGTTTGAGTTTCTTCCAAATTTTTCCATGTGGTTGAGTTCCAATTTCAAAGCGTTGTGGTCTGAGACTATGCAGGGAATAATTTCAGTCTTTTGGTATCGGTTGAGACCTGTTTTGTGACCCAGAACATGGTCTATTCTTGAGAATGTTCCATGGGCATTAGAATAGAATGAGTATTCTTTGGTTAGGGGGGTGTAGTGTTCTATATATATCTATGAGGTCCAACTCATCGAGTATGCCATTCAAAGCTCTTGTTTCTTTGCTGGTTTTCTGCTCCAGTGCTCTGTCTATTACTGATAGTGGAGTGTTGAGGTCCCCTACTATTAACGTATTTTTATCTATATGTCTCTTTATTCTGGTTAAGAGTTGGCTTGTGTATCTTGCTGCTCCCCTGTTGGGGGCATAGATATTTATAATTGTCATATCCACTTGTTGGATACATCCTTTAAGAATATTATAGTGCCCTTCTGTGTCTCTAACTATAGTCTTTAGTTTAAAATCCAATCTGTCTGATATGAGAATTGCTACTCCAGCTTTCTTTTTATGTCCATTGTTGTGAAAGATGGTATTCCATCCCTTTACTTTCAGTCTGAATGTATCTTTAGGTTCAAAATGAGTCTCTTGTAGACAGCAAATGGATGGATCATGTCTTTTTATCCAATCTGCATCCCTGTGGTGCTTTATGGGAGCATATAGGTGATTTACATTGAGACTGATTATTGAGAGATATGATTTTAATGATGCCATGTTGCCTGTAAAGTTTTTCTTTCTATAGATTGTGACTTTCTGTTCTGTATCACTCTTGGGGCTTTTTTACTTTTATAGAATCCCCCTTAATATCTCCGGTAGGGCTGGTTTTGTGGTTTCAAAATTGGTCAATGACTGGCGATTCTGGAAGGTCTTTATCTCTCCATCAATTCCAAATGACAGCTTTGCTGGATAAAGGATCCTTGGCTGCATGTTTTTCTCTGAAAGAGCTTTAAAAATGCCCCCCCAACCCTTTCTCTCATTCCAGATCTGTGTAGACAGGTCTGACATAATTCTGATAGCTTTGCCTTGGTACGTGAGAAATTTCTTTGCCCTGGCCGCTTTCAATACTGTATCCTTGGATCTAATATTTGCGAAATGCACTATGACATGATGTGGCGTAGGTTTGTCATGGTTGAGCTTGGGAGGGGTCCTCTCTGCCTCTTTGACATGAATGTTTGTTTCCCTTGCTAGATTAGGGAAGGTTTCAGCTACAATTTGTTCAAAAATCTCTTCTAGATCTCTGTTTTTCTCCACCCCCTTGGGGATGCCGATGATTCTGACATTGGAATGTTTCATTGAGTCAGTAATCTCCCGTAACCTACATTCTTGAGACTGGATTTTTTGAGTCCAGATTCTATTTTAGCTTTTTCTTCTACTAACCATCCTCCAGTTCACTGATACGTTCTTCTGCCTCATTCCCCTGGCTGTCAGAGCCTCTAGTTTTGACTGCATTTGGTTCATAGAATTTTTAATTTCTGCCAGATTTGCTCTCATTTCCGCCCTTAGAGATTCTATATTCTCATTAACATTTTCATTAATACTTTTTTCAAGTCTACACATCATCTTGACCATTGTTATTCTGAACTCCATTTCTGATAATTTGGTTATATCCATATGCATTAGTTCTATGGCAGAGGCCACAGACTCAATATCTTTTCTTTGCTGGGGGGGATTTCTCCTTCTCGTCATTCTGATGAGGAGAGGTTGCGGGGTTGTCCAGAGCCCAAATTATTGACCAGGACCCAGGCAGTGCGCACTTGTTTTATAGGGACCTTAGGGATGTGGGCTTCTTGATTTTTCAGCCTGCCTTCTGGGGGAGGGGCCTGCCGCACCGATACTCAGGCAACCCTGTTTGGGTAGAGTCTCCGTGTCCCCTGGGAGCGGAGATGGGGATGGGCACACTGTGAGCTGGTATTGCCAGGCTTTTGTTCTCTGGCAGCTTTCCCTGGCTGTTTTCTATGCCTCTTCTGAGAGTCAGAGCAGCAGTAGCCGAATCTCAGCCTCTGTCTCAGAACGGAGGGATGGCAGACCATTTTCCACTGATGTTCTGGCCACTTTAACTCTGTTTCTTTTGGTGCTGCTCAACCCTGCAGCGTCCCAGGATGTGTGCCCCACAGCCGGCGTCCCAGCCCTCACTTCTAGGGCCGGCACGTCTCTGTCCTTTGTGTTTCTATCACTGCCAGCCCCCAGCCACCAGCCGCCAGCCGCCAGCTGCCCCCGTGCGCTCCGGAGCTCCCAGTCTCAGTCTGGTTCCAGTGAGCGCACCGGAGCTCCGTTTCAGTCTGGTCGCCTGTTCCCCGGCTCACAGTCTCAGTCTGCTCTTTCGCAGGTGCCAGTCCGCGAGTCCACCGGCTCCCCCGTGCAAGTGGCTACCGCTTCCTGGCACCTGAATGTGGCAGCTCCCTCCCCCTTCCGTTTATCTTCCTATATCTGTGCGTGGTTTCATGGCTCCCTGCTTCGTACCTCAATACTCAGCGCTAGAGATGTTCATTTGTAGAGATCCAGATGTATCTTCCTGTGTCTCAGGCTGATTCCGTGGATGTTCAGGATGGTCTGGTACCTATCCAACTTGACTCGGGGGACCAGCTGAAAAAGGGGTCCTCTACTCCTCTGCCATCTTAACTCCTCCCCCTGTCTCTTCAACTTTTGATGTTGCAGTTCATCCTATCACCTCAACTCTCTGGTAAATCTAAGAAAAGTCAGTTTTCAGGTTATCCAACTTTGTTGTTGTTGTGAGGGTAGAGGTGAGCTCTTTACATTTGAAACTGAAACCAGAAGTCCCTCATTCAAGTATTTTTATAATATACACTTTGTCACATAATTCTGACATCTCTGCCATCTTGTCTGCCTCTTTCCAGTGAGATGAGATTTTCATGGTTCTTTGTATGTTAGTAATCTAGACATGTTGACTGTTCTGCTATGATATTTGGGTCTTATTTCAACCCTATGAAAAAGATTGATGTTTTGTTTTAGGAGACACTTGACCTTCTTTAGTTCAAGCCACAGGTTCCAATCCAGTTTCTGTAGGCTGTGGTACCAATGTCAATTCAGTTTTCAAAGCTTTCAGGTGCTATTTGGATCTGCCTTGTGTGTGCAGCACTCAATGGTCAGCCTAGGACCTGGGATGAGGTCTTTCCAGTATCTTTGTACTCAAAATCTCATCACGATAATGGAGATCAGCCCCACACATTCAGGACTGAACCCAGGAATTCATAAACTTCTTTTTTTTAAGATTTTTTTTATTTATTTGACAGAGAGAGAGAGAGCTGGTGAGAAAGGGAATACAAGCAGGGGGAGTGGGAAAGGAAGAAGCAGGCTCCCAGTGGAGAAGCCCAATGCAGGCTCGATCCCAGGACTCCAGGATCACGCCCTGAGCTGAAGGCAGATGCTTAACAACTGAGCCACCCAGGCTCCCCTCATAAACTTCTTTATGGGACTATTTTCTCATGCTCCTTCTCTGCTATCTCCCTGTTAATTTCTTGTTCCATGGACCTTCTTTTTTCTGTCTTCCATCCAAAAACTGCCCACTTCTATGATTTGGTGCATCAGAGTCCAAGCAACAGGAGGATCAAAAGAGAGTGTAAAATAATCAATGGAGTTTGGCTGGCTTTCTTAGAGCCACAGTTCTACTGAACAGTGAAAAGTTGGATTTGGCTCCTCCAGTGTCCTGCTGCTATTCCCATTCCCTTCTACCTCCTGTTTCACTGAGGAAGGACTTGTGGAATGGGGCATGAGAGAATGGAGAAAAGGGAAGGAAAAAAGAATCATGAGATTTTTTTTTCTACTCCCTCTGAGCACTATGATTTGATCCTTCTTTATTTCTTTTTAATCCTTCTTTACTTTATCCAGAAGCAGTGTTTTTTCCCTATATATCTCTGTCTGTGCCCATATTAAAATGTTCACTTTCAGTATTTGAGTTCCATTAACTTTAGTCCACAGGATTCCAGAGGAGGAAAAATGGTAAAGTCACAGCTGTTTCAGGAGTACTCTGACTCCTGGCACATTCTATCTGCTGATATTTACTTTTTATAGTTCTCAAAGAACTGCACATGAATTCATTCCAGGTTTTATAGTCATATTCAGTGGGAGAGAAAGGCTGGCATATATTTACTCCATCCTACCCGGAATGAGAACTCGAGTAAAATTTTTGAAACATAAATCAGATTATGCACTCCGACTTTCAACCCATCACACTTCCATTTTCTAGAAGGGACTGTAGAAAATTGGTATCATTTCTTCCTTGTATGTTTGGTAGATTCACCAGTGAAACCGTCTGGGCCTGATGCTTTTGTTTTGGAAAGTTATTAATTACTGACTCAATTTAGGTAATTAATATATGCTATTCAGTTTACCTATTTCTCACTGTCTGAGTTTTGGTAGTTTCTGTCTTTCAAGGATTGTTTTAGCTATGTTATTAAATTTGTGGACATAGAGTTATTCATATTCCTTTATCACCCATTTAATGCCCATGGAATCAGTATTGATGACCTTTCATTTCTGATATTAATAATTCATATCTTCCCTTTTTTTCATGGTTTACTTGGTTACTGGTTCATCAGTTTTGCCAATCTTTTCAAAAAATCAGCTTTTGATTCTGTTAATTTTCTCTACTGATTTTCTGTGTTCAATTTCACTGATTTTTAATATTGTTTTTATTATTTCCTTTTGTCTTCTTCCTTTATTCTATATTGCTTTTCTTTCTCTAGTTTCCTAAAGTGGAAGCAAAGATTATTGGTTTTATATTTTTCTTCTTTTCTAAAATATGCATTCAATGCTATAGATTTCCCCCCAAACTGATTTTGCTGCATCTCACACATTTAGGTAAGTAGAGTTTTCATTTTAATTCAGTTCAAAATACTTTAAAGTTTTTTGTGGGATTTCTTCTTCAACCCATGTGTTATATAGAAATATTTTCCTCAATCTCCAAATGTATTGGGATTTTTCTATTATCTTTCTGTTACTGACTTCTAGTTTAATTTCATGGAGGTCTGAAGGCATACTTTGTATAATTTATTTTTATTAATTTGTTAAGTTGTTTTTTATGACCCAGAGTGTGGTCTATCTTGGAGTTGCTTCATGTGGGCTTAAGAATAATGTGTATTCTTCTATTGCTGGGTAAAGTATTCTATAAATGTCAATTAGATCTAGTTGATTGATGTTGCTGTTGAGTTCAACTATATCTTGACTGATTTTCTGTCAGATGGATCTGTCAATTACTGATAGAGGGGTGTCGAAGTCTCCAACTATAATACTGAAATCTATTTCTCTTTGTAGGTCTATCAATTTTTGCCTCACATCTTTTTATGCTCTGTCTTTACATGCATATGTTTTCAGGATTATCATATCCTTTTAGAGAATTGACCTTTTTATTATGTAATTTCCTTCTTTGTCCCTGATATATTTCCTTGCTCTGAAATCTACTTTTCCTGAAATTAATATAGCTCCTCCAGCTTTCTTTTTACTAGGATCTTGGTATATCTTTCTCCATTTCTTTACTTTTAGTTGATTTGTTTCTGTACATTTAAAGTAAGCTTCTTTTAGACAACATATAGTTTGGTCTTTTTTTTTTTTACCTCCTCTGACAGTTTCTGCCTTTTAATTGATGTATTTGTATCATGCACATTTAAAGTTCTTATTGATTTAATTAGATTAATATTTACCTTGTCTTTAACTTCATTATATTGCTTGAACTTGTTCCTTCTTTCTTTTTTTATCTTCTCTTTTTCTACCTTTTCTGATTTTAATTGAGTGTTTTGTATTATTTCAATGTCTCTCCTTTCTCAGCATATCAATTCTATGCTTTTTATTATATTTTAGTAGTTTTCGTAGAGTGTAATATAAATTTGCAATTACTCTAAATGTTAAAATATCATAGACTGGTGATGGGTAGTAAGGAGGGCACATATTGCATGGTGCACTGGGTGTTATACGCAACTAATGAATCATCGAACCTTGCATCAGAAACCAGGGATGTACTGTATGATGACTAACATAATGTAATAAAAAAAACTTTTAAAAAAATATATCATATACTGATTCACAGGACACGTGGGTACTTTATAAGACCATATTGCCATTTCCTCCCTCTCACTTCTTATAACATTGCTGTCATTCATTTTATTTATCCATAAGCTACAATCACCAAATACATTGTGGCTATTATCACTGTGGACAAAGTGTTATCTGTTAGATTAACTAGGAGTAAGAAAAATAATATATTTTATTTTTCCCTTGTCATTCTCCAACATTCTTGTTTTATTTAAATCTAAATTTCTAATTTATATCATTTTCCTCCTTTCTTAAGAACTTCTTTTATCATTTCTTTTTTTTTAAGATTTTATTTATTTATTTGACAGAGAGAGACACAGCGAGAGAGGGAATACCAGCAGGGAGAGTGGGAGAGGGAGAAGTGGGCTTCCCGCTGAGCAGGGAGCCTGAGGCAGGACTTGATCCCAGGACCCTGGGATCATGACCTGAGCCAAAGGCAGACATTTAACAACTGAGCCACCCAGGCACCCCTCTTTTAACATTTCTTGCAAAGAAGGTTTACTAGTGACAAACTCCTACAATTTTAGTAAATCTGAGGAACCAACTTTTGTTACTCCTTCCCTTTTAAAGGATGATGAACTCTAGGTTGATGGTAGGGGGTTTCTTTCAAAAGTTTAAATACTTCATTCTACTCTCTTGTATGGTTTCTGAAGAGAAAACTGAAATAATTCTTTTACCTGCCCCACTATAGATAAGATATTTTATTTTCTTCTGTCTTCTTTTAAGATTTTCTCTGAATGTGGAGAAGAATGCCCAATGGAAAAGACAGAGTCTTCGATAAATGGTTTTGGGAAAACTGGACAGCCACATGCAGAAGAATCAAACTGGATCACTTTCTCATACCATACACAAAAATAAATTCAATTTGGATGAAAGACCTGAATGTGAGACAGGAAACCATCAAAATCCTAGAAAAGAATGCATCAGCAACCTCTTTGACCTCAGCTGGAGCAATTCCTTACTAGACACATCACCAGAGGCAAGGGAAACAAAGCAAAAATGAACTATTGGGACTTCATCAAGATCAAAAGGTTCTGCACAGCAAAAGAAAAAAATCAACAAAACTAAAAGGCAACCTATGGAATGTGAGAAGATATTTGCAAATGACATATCTGATAAAGGGTTGGTATCCAAAATCTAGAAAGAACCTAAACCAACACCCCAAAAATAAATAATCCAGTTAAGAGATGGGCAGAACACATGAATAGACACCTTTCCAAAGAAGACATCCAGATGGACAACAGATACATGAAAAGATGCTCAACATCGTTTATCATCAGGGAAATACAAATCCAATCACAGTGAGATACCACCTCACACCTGTCAGAATGGCTGAAATTAACACAAGAAGCAACAGTCGTTGGCAAAGATGAGGAGAAAGGGGAGCGCTCTTACACTGTTGGTGGAAATGCAAACTGGTGCAGCCACTCTGGAAAACAGTATGGAGGTTCCTGAGAAAGTCAAAAATAGAACTACCCTACAACCCAGCAATTGCACTACTAGGTATTTACTCAAAGCATATAAAAATACAGATTTGAAGGGATACATGCACCCCCATGCTTATAGCAGAACTATCAACAATAGCCAAAGTATGGAAAGAGCCCAAAAGTCCATCGACTAATGAATGGATAAAGAAGATGTAGGGTGTGTGTGTGTGTGTGTGTGTGTGTGTGTGTGTGTGTGTGTGTATATATATATATAATGAAATATTATTTGGCCCTCAAAAAAGAATTACATCTTGCCATTTGCAATGACACAGATGGAGCTAGAGTGTATTATGCTAAGTTAAATATATCAGTCAGGGAAAAACATATACCATATGATTTCACTCAAATGTGGAATTTAAGAAACAAAACAGATGAACATATTGGAGATGGGTGGGGGGGAGAAAGAGAAACAAACCGTAAGAGACTCTTAAAGATAGAGAACAAACTGAGGGTTGATGTAGGGAGTTGGGTGGGGAATGGCCTAGATGGGTGATGGTTATTAAGGAGGACACTTGTTATGATGAGCACTGGGTATTATATGTAAGTGATGAATCACTGAATACTATTCCTGAAACCAACATTGTACTGCACATTAACTAACTAGAATTTAAGTAAAAATTTGAAGAAAAAAATAACAAAAAAATTTTCTCTGACTTTGATTTTCTGTACTTTGAATATGATATACCTAAATGCAGATTTTTTGTTTTTTTTAGGGGGTGACAAAATATTTTTTAAGTTTTTATTTAAATTCCCTATAGTTAATACAGTGTAATATCAGTTTCAGGTGTTCAACATAGTAATTCAACACCTGATGGTCATCACAACAAGTGCATTCCTTAATCCCAATCACCTATTTAACCCATCCCCCACCTACCTCCCCTCTGGTAACCATCAGTATGTTCTCTGTAGTTAAGAGTCCATTTCTTGGTTTGCCTCTCTCTCCCCTTTTTTCCCCCTTTGCTCATTTGTTCTGTTTCTTAAATTCCACATATGAGTGAAATCATATGTGTCTTTCTCTGACTTATTTCCCTTAGCATAATACTCTCTAGCTCCATCCATGTCATTGCAAATGGCAAGGTTTCATTCCTTTTTATGTCTGAGTAATATTCCATTGTGTATGTGTATATCTATATACCACTTCTTTATTCATTCATCAGTTAAGGGTATTGGGCTATTTCCATAATTAGGCTATTGCAGATAATGGTGCTATAAACATCAGGGAACATGTATCCCTTTGAATTAGTATTTTTGTATTCTTCAATAAATACTTAATAGTGCAATTGTTGGAATGAAGAGTACTTCTATTTTTAACTTTCTGAGGAAACCCCATACTGTTTTCCAGAGTGGCTGCACCAGTTAGCATTCCCACCAACAGAGCAGAAGGGTTCCTTTTTCTCCACATCCCCACCAACACCTATTGTTGCTTGTGTTGTTGCTTTTAGCCATTCTGACAGGTGTGAGGTGATATCTCATTGTAGTTTTTTTATTCAGATTCCATTAGCCAACATATCATTGGTTTCAGATATAGTGTTCAATAATTCATCAGTTGCATATAATACACAGTGCTTATCACATCATGTGCCCTCTTTAATGCCCATCACCCAATTACCCCATCCCCCCACCATCCTCCCCTAAAGCAACCCTCAGTTTATCTCCTATACTTAAGAGTCCCTCTTGAGGCTCCTGGGTGGCTCAGTCAGTTAAGCGTCTGCCTTCGGCTCGGGTCATCATCTCAGGGTCCTGGAATCAAGCACGGTGTAGGACTCCCTGCTCAGCAGGGAGCTTGATTCTCCCTCTTCTCCCTGCTTGTGCTCTCTGTCACTATCTCTGTCTCTCTGTCTCTGTCTCTCTCTCTCTCGAATAAATAAATAAAATCTTTAGAAAAAAGAGTCTCTCATGGTTTCTTTCCCACTCTGATGACTTCCCATTTAGTTCTCCCTCCTTTCCCCTATGATCCTCTGCACTGTTTTTTATATTCCACATATGAATGAAACCATATGATAATTGTCTTTCTCTGATTGACTTATTTCACTCAGCATAATATCCTCCAGTTCCATCCACTTTGATGCAAATGGTAAGTATTCATCCTTTCTGATGGCTGAGTAATATTCCATGTTCTTTATCCATCTACATGTTCTTTATCCATTCATCTGTCAATGGACATCTTGGCTCTTTCCACAGTTTGACTATTGTGGAAATTGCTACTATGAACACTGGGGTGCAGGTGTCCCTTCGGATCACTACATTTGTATCTTTGGGGTAAATACCTAGTAGTGCAATTGCTGGGCTGTAGGGTAGCTCTATTTTTAACTTCTTGAGGAACCTCCATACTGTTTTCCAGAGGGGCTGTACCAACTTGCATTCCCTCAAATAGTGTAAGAGGGCTCCCCTTTCTCCGCATCCTCACCAACATTTGTTGTTTCCTGTCTTGTTAATTTTAGCCATTCTGATTGGTGTGAGGTTTTGATTCATTTGGTTCATTGTGGTTTTGATTTGTATTTCCCTGATGCCAAGGGATGTGGAGCATTTTTTCATTTGTCTGTTAGCCATTTGTATGTCTTCTTTGGAGAAATGTCTATTCATGCCTTCTAACCATTTCTTCGCTGGATTATTTGGTTTCTGGGTTTTGAGTTTGATAAGTTCTTTATAGATATTGGATACTAGTCCTTTATCTGATATGTCATTTGCAAATATCCTCTCTCATTCCATAGGCTGCCTTTTAGTTTTGCTGACTGTTTCCTTTGCTGTGCAGAAAACTTTTATCTCGATGAAGCCCCAAAAGTTCATTTTTGCTTCTGTTTTTGTTTCCTTTGGAGACGTGTCTAACAAGAAGTTGCTGCAGCTGGGGTCGAGGAGGTTGCTGCCTGTGTTCTCCTCTAGGATTTTGATGGCTTCCTGTCTCACACTGGGGGCTTTCATCCATTTTGAGTTTATCTTTGTATATGGTGTAAGAAAGTGATCCAGTTTCATTCTTCTACATATGGCTGTCCAATTTTCCCAGCACCAACTCTTGAAGAGACTGTCTTTTTTTCCATTGGATATTCTTTCCTGCTTTGTCAAAGATTGGTTGGCCATAGAGTTGAAGGTCCATTTCCCAGTTCTTTATTGTGTTCCATTGATCTATATGTCTGCTTTTTGCCACTACCATACTGTCTTGATGATTACAGGTTTTTAATAGAGCTTGAAGTCTGTCATTGTGATGCCACCAGCTTTGGTTTTTGTTTTCAACATTCCTTTGGCTATTTGGGGTCTTTTCTGGTTCTGTATAAATTTTAGGATAATTTGTTCCTGCTCTGGGAAAATGTCAATGGTATCGTGATAGGGATTGCATTGGTTTAGATTGCTCTGGGTAGTATAGACATAAATATTTAACAATATTTATTCTTCCGATCCATGACCATGGAATGTTTTTCCATTTCTTTGTGTCCTCTTCAATTTCTTTCAACAATGTTTAAGGAGCACATGTCTTTTACCTCTATGGTTAGGTTTGTTCCTAGGTATCTTATTGGTTTTGGTGCAATTGTAAATGAGATCGATTTCTTAATTTCTCTGCTACTTCATTATTTGTACTTCATGTATCAGCTCTAACAGTGTTTTGGTGGAGTCTTTTGGGTTTTCTAAACAGAGTATCATATCATCTGCAAATAGTGAAAATTTTACTTCTTTGCCATTTGTATGCCTTTTATTTCTTTTTGTTGTCTGATTGCTGTTGCTAGGAATTCCAGTTAAATTGCAGTGGCGACAGTAAACATCTCTGTCTTGTTCCTAATTGTAGAGGAAAAGATCTATTGAGGTTTCTTCCCCATTGAGGATGATATTAGCTGTGGGTTTTTCGTATATGGCCTTTATTATGTCAAGGTATGCTCCCTCTAAACCTACTTTGTTGTGGGTTTTATCATGAGTGATTGTTGTACATTGTCAAATGTTTTTTTCTGCATCTACTGAAATGATCATATGGTCCTTATCCTTTCTTTTATTAATGTGGTTTATCAACTTAATATATTTGCAAATATTGAACAACCCTTGCATCCCAGGAATAAATCCCACTTGATTGTAGTGAATGGTTTTTTTTAATGTATTGTTGGATTTGGTGTCCTAATATTTTATTGCATCATTTTTATCAGGGATATTGGCCTGTAGTTCTTTTAGTAGAGAAGTTTTGGAATCAGGGTAATTCTGGCCTGGTTTTGGAATCAGGGTAATTCTGGCCTCATAGAATGAATTTGGAAGATTCTTTGATATTTATCCCGCATGGTGTTCTCTGAGCTTCCTGGATCTGTGGTTTGATATCTGTCATTAATTTTGAAAAATTCTCAGGTATTATTACTATAATTTTTTTCCTCCTTTCTCTCTTTTTCTCCTGGTATTTCCATTACACATATGTTAAATATATTCCAATTGTTCCAAGTTCTTAGATACAGTGTTACATTTTCTTCATTCTTCTTTGCACTTCAATTTCAGATGTTTCTATTGACATTCCTTCAAGCTCACTGATTCTTTCCTTGACCATATCCAGCCTGCTGTTGAATCCATCAAAGGCATTCTTCATTTATGTTACAGTGGTTTTGATTTCTATAATTTTTCCTTTGATTCTTAGAGTTTATATCTCTCTGCTTATATTACCCATCTGCTCTTGTATGCTGTCCGTTTTTTAGTACAGTCCTTAGCATATTATTCACAGTTATTTTAAATCGAGTCTGATAATTCCAAAATTTCTGCCCTATCTGAGTCTTGTTATAATGCTTGCTTTTTCTCTTCAGACTGTTTTAGTTTGGTTTTGTTTTGCCTTTTGCCACTCTCTGTTAATTTTTATTGAAACCTAAACATGATATATTAGGTAATGGGAACTGAGGTAATATGCCATTAGTGTGAGGTTTTATGTTTATCTGGCTAGGAATGTGGCTATGTTTAATGTTTTCTATAGAAAGTTTCAATTTCATCTAGGGTCCCTATATTTGTCTTCCCTACTGTCTTTGAGTTTGCCTAGAAACTCCTTCCCAGATAAAGCCCACTGTTCTTTCATCTGTAAGCCACTGTTATCATAAAGGGACCCTGTTGTTGTTGTAGTTAGGTGTGAGGGGAAGGGAAACATTCTATGATCTTATAATTAGATGTTAGTCTTTTAATGACTGTACTTTTACCTACCTTGATATAATTTCTTTTTTTATTGAATTTTTAAATATGTTAATATTGAATATTAATATTGACAGATAGGATTTGTGTCTGTGTATCATTTTCCTTTTTGTCTTATGTCTTTTCTTTTCCTCTGTTCCTCTTTAAGTGTTTTGTTTTGCATTTTGTGAATATTTGTGATGTAACATTTTATTCCCACTAATGATTTTTTCACTATGTATTTAGTTATATTCTTACTGGTTTCTCTAGGGAGTACCAAACACATTTTAACTTATTAGAATCTACTCTAGATGTATACTAACTTAATTCAGTATGATGTGGAAATTTTATTCCTTTAGAGTTCTATCTTCCCCTGTTTTGTGCTATAATTGTTATACATATTATATCTATATATGATTTAAAAAACAATAACACAGGGATGCCTGGTTTGCTCAGTTAAGTATCTGACTCTTGATTTCAGCTCAGTTCATGGTCTCAGGGTTGTGAGATCAAGTTCCACATTGGACTTTCACTGGGCATGGAGTCTGCTTAAGATACTCTCTCTCTCCCTCTATCGTTCCCTCTTCCCTCTCTAAAAAAACCCAATAACACAAAAACAATAATGCATTTTATTTGTATATATTTATTTATAAAATAAATTTATATATTTGAAAGAAGCTGGGAGAAGATAGGATAGCAAGTATATTTTATATAATTCATCATAGTAGCCTTCTTAATTAACCAATTTTGGTTCTTTTTGTTTCTTCTTATTATACTCAAGTTAATATCTGGTGTCATTTTCTTACTCCAAATCAGCTTTATTCCAACCTGCATCTTTTGTCCTTTTATTATCAAACTGATCACATTCTGTATGTCATAGGCCCAAAATATGAATGAATATATATATATATATATATATATATATATATATATATATATATATATATGTATTATGTATTTAATGTGATTTTTTTTCTTTTTTCGTTTTTTTTTATTTATAATGATTTTTTTTAAAGATTTTTTATTTATTTATTTGACAGAGATAGAGACAGCCAGCGAGAGAGGGAACACAAGCAGGGGAAGTGGGAGAGGAAGAAGCAGGCTCATACCAGAGGAGCCTGATGTGGGGCTCGATCCCACAACGCTGGGATCACGCCCTGAGCTGAAGGCAGGCGCTCAACCACTGTGCCACCCAGGCGCCCCTATAATGATTTTTTATTTTATTATGTTAGTCACCGTACAGTACATCCCCGGTTTCCGATGTAAGGCTCGATGATTCATTAGTTGTGTATAACACCCAGTGCACCATGCAATACGTGCCCTCCTTACTACCCATCACCAGCCTATCCCATTCCCCCACCCCCCTCCCCTCTGAGGCCCTCAGTTTGTTTCGCATAGTCCATAGTCTCTCATGTTTCATTCCCCCTTCTGATTACCCCCCCTTTCTTTATCCCTTTCATCCCCTACCGATCATCCTAGTTCTTATGTTCCATAGATGAGAGAAATCATATGATAGTTGTCTTTCTCTGCTTGACCTATTTCACTTAGCATTATCTCCTCCAGTGCCATCCATGTTGCAGCAAATGTTGAGAACTCGTTCTTTCTGATAGCTGAGTAATATTCCATTGTATATATGGACCACAACTTCTTAATCCAGTCATCTGTTGAAGGGCATCTCGGCTCCTTCCACAATTTAGCTATTGTGGACATTGCTGCTATGAACATTGGGGTGCATATGGCCCTTCTCTTCACTACGTCTGTATCTTTGGGGTAAACACCCAGTAGTGCAATGGCTGGATCATAGGGTAGCTCAATTTTTAACTTTTTAAGGGACCTCCACACTGTTTTCCAGAGTGGCTGTACCAACTTGCATTCCCACCAACAATGTAGGAGGGATCCCCTTTCTCCACATCCTCTCCAACAATTGTTGTCTCTTGCCTTGTCTATTTTTGCCATTCTAACTGGCGTAAGGTGGTATCTCAGTGTGGTTTTGATTTGAATTTCCTTGATGGCTAATGATTTTGAACATTTTTTCATGTGTCTGTTAGCCATTTGTATGTCTTCATTGGAAAAGTGTCTGTTCATATCTTCTGCCCATTTTTTGATTTGTTTATTTGTTTCTCGTGTATTGAGTTTGAGAAGTTCTTTGTAGATTTGGATACCAGTCCTTTATCTGTAGTGTTATTTGCAAATATATTCTCCCATTCCGTGGGCTGCCTCTTAGTTTTTCTGACTGTTTCCTTGGCTGTGCAGAAACTTTTAATCTTGATGAAGTCCCATAAATTCATTTTATCTTTTGTTTCTCTTGCCTTTGGGGATGTATCATGAAAAAGGTTGCTTCGGCCGATGTTGTAGAGGTTGCTACCTATGTTCTCCTCTAGGATTTTGATGGATTCCTGTCTCACATCGAGGTCTTTCATCCATTTGGAGTTTATTTTTGTGTATGGTGTGAGAGAGTGGTCAAGTTTCATTCTTTTACATGTAGCTGTCCAATTTTCCCAGCACCACTTATTGAAGAGACTGTCTTTTTCCCACCGGATGTTTTTTCCTGCTTTATCAAATATTAGTTGCCCAAAGAGCTGAGGGTCCATTTCTGGGCTCTCTATTCTGTTCCATTGGTCTATGTGTCTGTTTTTGTACCAGTACCATGCTGTCTTTGTGATCACAGCTTTGTAGTACAGCTCGAAATCCAGCATTGTGATGCCCCCAGCTTTGTTTTTCATTTTCAACAGTTCCTTGGAGATTCGGGGCCTTTTCTGTTTCCATACAAATTTAAGGGACTATTTGTTCCAGTTCTTTGAAAAATGTCCTTGGTATTTTGATCGGGATAGCATTGAAAGTGTAGATTGCTCTGGGTAGCATGGACATTTTAACTATGTTAATTCTTCCAATCCATGAGCATGGAATATCTTTCCATCTTTTTATGTCTTCCTCAATGTCTTTCAAGAGTGATTTATAGTTTCTAGAATATAGGTCCTTTACGTCTCTGGTTAAGTTAATTCCAAGGTAACGTATGGTTTTTGGTGCTATTGTAAATGGGATGGATTCCCTGATTTCTCTTTCTTTGGTCTCGTTATTCGTGTACAGAAATACAATTGATTTCTGAGCATTGATTTTGTATCCCGCCACGATACTGAATTGGTCTATAACTTTAATAGTTTGGGAGTGGCTTCTTTTGGGTTTTCCATATAGAGTATCATGTCATCTGCGAAGAGAGACATTTTGACTTCTTCTTTGCCAATTTGAATACCTTTGATCCCTTTATGTTGTCTGATTGCTGTTGCAAGGATTTCTAGTACTATGTTGAATAATAGCGGTGAGAGTGGGCATCCTTGTCATGTTCCTGATCTTAAGGGAAAGGCTTCCAGCTTTTCCCCATTGAGAATAATATTTGCAGTAGGCTTTTCATAGAATGCTTTTATGATATTGAGAAATGTACCTTCTATTCCTACACTCTGAAGGGTTTTAATCAGGAAAGGATGCTGTATTTTGTCAAATGCTTTTTCAGCATCAATTGAGAGGATCATATGGTTCCTGAGTCTTTTCTTGTTGATATGATGTATTACGCTGATTGATTTGCGAATATTGAACCACACTTGCATCCCAGGTATGAATCCCACTTGATCGTGATGGATAATCCTTTTAATGAATGGTTGGATTCTATTAGCAAGGATCTTGTTGAGGATTTTGGCGTCCATATTCATTAGGGAAATCGGTCTGTAATTCTCCTTTTTGAGGGGGTCTTTGCCTGGTTTGGGCATCAAGGTAATATTGGCCTCATAGAATGAGTTTGGTAGCTTTCCTTCTGTTTCTATTTTTTGAAATAGCTTTAGAATAGGTATTATTTCTTCTTTGAATGTTTGGTAGAATTCCCCAGGAAAACCGTCCGGGCCTGGAGTTTTGTTATTTGGAAGGTTGTTTATCACCGACTCAATTTCTTCATCATTAATTGGTCTGTTTAAGAAATCAATTTCTTCCGGTTTCAATCTTGGTAGTTTATAGGTTTCCAGGAAGGATTCCATCTCTTCCAGATTGCTTAGTTTATTGGCATATAGCTGTTGATAAAAATTTCTAATAATCCTTCCAATTTCAATGGTGTTCATCGTGACCTCTCCTTTTTCATTCATAATTTTAATAACTTGGGTCCTTTCTCTTTTCTTTTGGGTAAGTCTTGCCAGTGGTCTGTCAATTTTATTGATTCTCTCTAAGAACCAGCTTCTAGTCCTGTTGATCTGCTCTACTGTACTTCTGGTTTCTGCTTGATTGATTTCAGCTCTAATTTTGGTCAACTGCTTCCTCGTGCGTGGATTAGGCCTGTCCCTCTGTTGCTGTTCCAGCTTCTTGAGGTGAGAATATAAAAACTGCATTTTAGATTTTTCTATTCTTTTGAGTGAGGCTTGGATGGCTATGTATTTCCCCCTTAGGACTGCCTTTGCAGTATCCCATAGGTTTTGGACTGTTGTATTTTCATTCTCATTGGTCTCCATAAATTGTTTAATTTGATTTTTGATTTCCTGGTTTATCGAGTCATTCCTGAGCAGGATGGTTCTTAGACTCCAAGTGTTTGAGTTTCTTCCAAATTTTTCCATGTGGTTGAGTTCCAATTTCAGAGCATTGTGGTCTGAGAATATGCAGGGGATCATTTCAATCTTTTGGTATCGGTTGAGACCTGTTTTGTGTCCCAGAACATGGTCTATTCTTGAAAATGTTCCATGGGCATTAGAATAGAATGAGTATTCTTTGGTTCTGGGGTGTAGTGTTCTATATATATCTATGAGGTCCAACTCGTCGAGTATGGCATTCAAAGCCTTTGATTCTTTGCTTAGTTTTTGCCAGGGTGTTCTGTCTATTTCTGAGAGTGGAGTGTTGAGGTCCCCTACTATTAATGTATTTTTATTTATATGTCTCTTTATTCTGGTTAAGAGTTGGCTTGTGTATCTTGCTGCTCCCCTGTTGGGGGCATATATATTTATAATTGTCATATCCACTTGTTGAATACTTCCTTTAAGAATAATATAGTGCCCTTCCGCGTCTCTAACTATAGTCTGTAGTTTAAAATCCAATTTATCTGATATGAGAATTGCTACCCCAGCTTTGTTTTGAGGTCCATTTGCGTGAAAGATGATACTCCATCCCCTTACTCTCAGGCTGAATGCATCTTTGGGTTCAAAATGAGTCTCTTGTAGACAACAAATGGATGGGTCATTTCTTTTTATCCAATATGCAACCCTGTGGCGTTTATGGGAAGGTTCAAACCATTCACATTAAGACTGAGTACTGAGAGATATGCTTTTAATGATGCCATGTTGTCAGTAAAGTCTTTGTTTGTATTGGCTGTGACTTTCTGTTCTGTATCACTCTTGGGGCCTTTTTACTTTTATAGAACCCCCCATAATATCTCCTGTAGGGCTGGTTTCATGGTTACGAAATTGGTTAGTGACTGGAGATTCTGAAATGTCTTTATTTCTCCATCAATTCTGAATGACAGCCTTGCTGGATAAAGGATCCTTGGCTGCATGTTTTTCTCTGAAAGAGCTTTAAATATGCTCCCCCAACCCTTTCTCTCATTCCAGGTCTGTGTAGACAGGTCTGACGTAATTCTGATGCCTTTGCCTTGGTACGTGAGAAATTTCTTTGCCCTGGCCGCTTTCAATACTGTATCCTTGCATCTAATATTTGCAAAATGCACTATGACGTGACGTGGCGTAGGTTTGTCGTGGTTGAGCTTGGGAGGGGTCCTCTCTGCCTCTTGGACACAAATGTTTATTTCCCTTGCTAGATTAAGGAAGTTTTCAGCTACAATTTGTTCAAATATCTCTTCTAGACCTCCGTTTTTCTCCACCCCCTCGGGGATGCCGATGATTCTAACATTGGATCGTTTCATTGAGTCAGTAATCTTCCTTAACCTACATTCGTGGGCGTGGATTTTTTTAAGACCATCTTCTATTTTCATTTTTTCCTCTATTAACCCATCCTCCAATTCACCTACCCTTTCCTCTGCTTCGGTGACCCTGGCTGTCAGAGCCTCTAGTTTTGCCTGCATTTGGCTCATAGAATTTTTAATTTCTGTCAGATTCGCTCTCATTTCTGTCCTTAGGGATTCTATATTCTCAGTAACCTTTTCGTTAATAGTTTTTTCAATTCTACTCATCATTTTGACCATCGTTACTCTGAATTCCATGTCTGATAATTTGGTTACATCCATATCCATTATTTCTGTGGCAGAGGCCACAGACTCACTGTCTTTTCTTTGCTGGGGGGGGGGCTTCTCCTTCTTGTCATTCTGATGAGGAGAGGTTGCGGGGTTGTCCAGAGCCCAAATTATTGACTGGGTCCCAGGCCATGCCCCTTGTTTTATAGGGATCTTAGGGATGTGGGCTTCTTCTTTAAAGATTTTATTTATTTATTTATCTGAGAGAGAGAGACAGACAGTCAGCAAGAACGGGAACAGAAGCAGGGGAGTGGGAGAGGAAGAAGCAGGCTCCCAGCGGAGGAGCCCGATGAGGGACTCCTTTCCGGAATGCCGGGATCACGCCCTAAGCCGGAGATAGGCCCTCAATGACTGCGCCACCCAGGCGCCCCGGTTGTGGGCTTCTTGATTTTTCAGCCTGCCTTCTGTGATCTGGGGGAGAGGCCTGCCGCACCGATACTCAGGCAACCCTGTTTGGGTAGAGTCTTCTGTGTCCCCCGTGAGGGGGATGGGGATGGGCACACTGTGAGCCGGTATTTCCAGGCTTTTGTTCTCTGGCGGCTTTCCCTGGCAGTCGGCTATGCCTCTTCTGAGAGTCAGAGCAGCAGAGGCTGCATTGTCACAGAACAGAGGGATTGTGGCCCGTTCTCCACTGATGTTCTGGCCACTTTAACTCTGTTACTGTTGGTGCTGCTCAACCCTGGAGCGTCCCGGGATGTGCGCCCCACACCCGGCGTCCCTGCCCTCACTTCCAGGGCCGGCACATCTCTGTCCTTTGTGTTTCTAATGCCGCCAGCCACCAGCCGCCCCGTGCGCTCTCGGGTCTCCCGGTCTCAGTCTATTTCCGGTGAGCTCACCGGGATTCCGGGATTCCGGACTTCCGTGAGAAGCCTGGTGGCGGGCACCCAGTTCAGGGTCTCAGTCTGCTATTTCGCGGGTGCCAACCCGAGTCCTCCCGCTCCCCCGTGCAGGTGGCCCGCCAGCCGCCAGCCGCCCCGCGCACGCTCCGGGAGCTCCCGGTCTCAGTCTGGATCCCGTGAGCACACCGGGATTCCAGTGTTCCGCGAGAAGCCCGGTGGCGCGCGTTCACGGCTCACCGGTCTCAGTCCGCTCTCTCGCGGGTGCCGTCCATGACTCCGCCTGCTCCCCCGTGCAGGTGGCTGCCGCTTCCCAGCGCCCAAACGTGGCGGCTCCCTCCCCCTTCCGTTTATCTTCCGATATCTGTGCGCGGTTTTATGGCTCCCCTCTTCGTACCTCAATACTCAGCGCTGGAGATGTTCATTTGTAGAGATCCAGACGTATCTTCCTGCGTCTCTGGCTGATTCCGTGGTTATTTAGGCTGGTCTGGTACCTATCCAGCTCGACTCAGGGGACCGGCTGAAAAAGGGGTCCCCTACTCCTCCGCCATCTTAACTCCCCTAATGTGATTTTTTTAAATCAACTATGTTGATATTTATAATTTCTTGCATAACTACTTTTATCAGTGCTCACTTGATTTTTTGTTCATATGTGTGTATTTTAATTACTATCTCATGTCACTTGCTTTCAGCCTGAGGAACTTTCTCTCATATTTCTGTAAATCATGACTGCTAACATCAAATTGTCTCAGTTTTTTTTATCTGAGAATGTCTTTATAGCCCCTTCATTTTTAAAAGATAGTTTTACTGAGTATAATATTCTTGCTTGACAGGGTTTTTTTCCTCCACTTTGAGGATGTCATGCCACTGCTTCCTAGCTTCCATTGTTTCTGAGGAGATGCCATCTGTTAATCTTATTGTGTCTCCCTTGTACATAATGTCGTTTTTCTCTTGCTAATTTCAAGATTTTCATTTTATCATAGTCTTTCAACATTTTGACTATGATATGTCTGTGTGGCTCTCCTTAAATTTATTCTTGGCTTTCAATGAGCATCTTGTATGTGTAGATTAATAGTTTTCATCAATTTGGGAAAATTTTCAGTCAGTATTTCTTTAAATACTTTTTTTTGAAATTTTATTTTATTTTATTTATATAATAATTTTTTATTGTATTATGTTAGTCACCATACAATTTAAATACTTTTCTGCTCATTTCTCTCTCTCTCTCCCCTCTTTCTGGTATTCCTGCATTGTATATGTTGATATACTTAATGATGTCCCATATTTATCTGAATCCCTGTCCCTATTTTTCATTCTTCTTCCTTTCTGTTCAGATTACCTAATCTTTATTAATCTATCTTTAAGTTTGCTAATTTTTTTTACCAGGTCAAATCTATTTATGAGCCCTTCTAGCAACTTTTTTTTTCATTTTGTTTATTGTATTTTTCAATTCCAGATATCCTATTTGGTTCTTTTTTATAATTTATCTCACTTTATTAATTATTTAATGAGATATTGTTATCATACCTTATTTTCTTTAAGCAAGGTTTCCATTACTTATTTGAACATATTTGTGATAGCTACTTTGAAGTCTTTGCCTACTAAGTTAGTATCCGGGTCCCCTTAAAGGCAGTTTCTATTTTTTTCTCTATATGGGTCATACTTTCTTATTTCTTTCTGCATGTCTCAATTTTTTTGTTGAAATGGACATTTTAGATAATATATTGAAACAACTCTGGATACACATTCTCCCTCTCCCTTCTAGGATTTTATTGGTTACTTGCTTGCTTGCTTGCTTGCTTATTTTGTGACTTAGCTGGACTATTTAAGTGAAGTGTATTTCCCCATTGATGTAGAGCTCCTGTTTCTCCCCAGAGGACACAACCTTAAGCATGCATACAGTTTTCCTGACCACCATGAATGACGGTGGTTTTAGCTTCTGTCTCTGTGTCTCTTTCCTGATGTATTTGTTAAACTTCTGGCTGGTATGCTTCTATTAGTAATATACCCGGCTGTTAGTCTCTATTGATTGCTCTATTGTTTTTAACAGTGCTTTGCAGCATAAATTGCTCCACAATATGATCCAACTGTAGCTGGGCTCTTTGACAGGGACACAGTATTACAAGCCTTTTATGCTTACTCAGATCTATCTTTAAGAAGAAACTCTGAGGGCCCCTGGGTGGCTCAGTTGGTTAAGCAACTGCTTTTGGCTAGGTCACATCAGGCTCCTCTGCAGGGAGCCTCCTTCTCCCTCTCCCTTTGCCTCCACTCCCCCGGCTTGTGCTCTCTCTCTGTCAAATAAATAAATAAATATTTTTTTTAAAAGAAGAACCTCTGAATTATAAATCAGGAACTGGAGGGTAGGGTGGGAATGGGGGATGGAAAACCCACTATTCCCTAGATGTCCCACCTAGATCCTCTCTTTGGAGCAGATTATGGGTGTGTGTGCATACGTGCATGTACTGGAGGCATGGTGCCACTCCCAGCTGCTGACACTGATTAGTATGGATCTTCTGCATCTCAGAGGTGGGAAGGATGGAATCTGCAATGTTTACTGGCTCCTGATTCTACCTGGAATAGGTCTTCTGTCCCAGAAATCTTGGCAAGATGAGAGCTACCACTAGACTGACAAGTGCTTTGGAGCACCTCTCTCAGAACACAGAACTCTACACAATTAGGGGACTGTTTTCTTTACCAGATGCCCTGTCTGGATCCTCCTTACATAGTGGGAGTTGATGGGGTGGGGAAAAGGCACCTCCAGGTTACTGCCACCCACTATATATAGACCTTCTATGTAACAGAGCTGTGGAAAATGGGACCTGATGATGTTTACTGCCAAAAGCACACAAAATAGCTTTTCCATCCTAGGGGTCTGTGGAAATGAGATCTGCCACTTGGCAACTAAACCTGATGAAATACTTCTTCTGCATGGCAGAGCTCTCAGGGATGGCTGCAGTCTCTAGTTCAAATGCCATGGCCTCCTACTGTTTTTATTGAGTTTATATACATTTTAAAAATAAATGTATCTCAACTTTTTTGTAAGCCTGCTTTTTTTTGTTTGTTTGTTTGTTTTAAAGATTTTATTTATTTATTTGACAGAGATAGCCAGCCAGCGAGAGAGGGAACACAAGCAGGGGGAGTGGGAGAGGAAGAAGCAGGCTCCCAGTGGAGGAGCCTGATGTGGGGCTCGATCCCAGAACGCTGGGATCACGCCCTGAGCCGAAGGCAGACGCTTAACGACTGCGCCACCCAGGCGCCCCTTGTAAGCCTGTTAATCAGCTCCTAGAGATTTTGCTAATTTTGATCAACAAATATTTTTCAGATATTTTTCTGGGGGAGAGGTTTCCTTGAGCGCCTTACTTGCCATTCTGGGGATTGGAACATCCTTTTTCTCTTTGTAGCCACTTTTGTAGAATGTGTTGTTTACACTTAGTCTCTCTACTTCCTCCTTTTATTCCTTTATCAACCTATTGAAGTTTGGCTCCTGTCCCCACTATTCCCATGTGGTAAATCTCCTAATGACCTCTAACCTGTCAAATCAATAGACACTTTTCAGTTCTAATTTCGCCAGAAACTCTTCACAGAGTTTGACATTGTTTTCTGTGATGTCATTCTCTCCTGAGTGTCCTCCCACTTCTCTCTTTTTTTTAAAGATTTTATTTATTTATTTATTTATTTGAGAGAGAGAGAGCATGAGCAGGGGGTGGAGGTGGAGAGGGAGAAGCAAGCTCCCCACCAAGCAGGGAGCCCTACTCAGGACTCGATCCCAGGACCCTGGGATCATGACCTGAGCCTAAGGCAGACACTTAACAGACTGAGCCACACAGGCGCCCCTCCCACTTCTCAAACTATGCTTTGATATTCTATCTTTTAGACTCTTCTTTATCTGTCTGCCTCCTAAATGTTGGGTTTTCCCAGACTTCCCTCCTTGTCACTTCTTCCTCTATGAACTCTCCCTAGGTAATCAAATTCACCTTCTTTGTTTAAGTACTACCAATATTAAAGTGTCTCCCAAATTTACATCTATATAACCTTGCCTGGAACTTGATATTTGTGTATCCAAAAGCCTGCTGAAAAACTTCACACAGCTGTTTCTTGGGCTTTTCAAATTCAGCATCTACAAATCAGGCCTTATCATCTACCTCCCCTCAAACCTGTACCTTCTGTATTCTCATTTTCAATGGATTGTGACAATTTCCACCTAGCCCCCCAAAGGAGAAGACTGTAAATCATCCTTAATTGCTCTTCCTTATTCCACTGCCAATTCTATCAGGTCACCAAGTCCTATTGATTTTATTCTCCAATTATCTCTCAAATTCATCGTTTTGTCTCTAGTCTTACTGCCCGTCCCTTAATGCAGCAACCATCATGTCTGGCTTTGACCCAATGGTCTCTAGTCTAGTCCCATCACCTCCCCATCCTTTACACAGCAGCCAGAATGATGTATTTATAACACACAAATGATGTTATCATTATCCTTGTAAAAACCTTATGACAGTTCCTCATCATGAACAGGATATTGTTCAAATTTCTTATGTCCTATAAAGCCCTTCCTGACCTGGTCTCTGACCACTTTTCTGGTTGAATCTTGACAATTTCTTTTTTTTTTTAAGATTTTATTTATTTATTTGACAGAGAGAGAGACAGCCAGCGAGAGAGGGAACACAAGCAGGGGGAGTGGGAGAGGAAGAAGCAGGCTCCCAGCCTAGGAGCCTGATGTGGGGCTCGATCCCAGAACACTGGGATCATGCCCTGAGCCGAAGGCAGACACTTAACCGCTGTGCCACCCAGGCGCCCCGAATCTTGACAATTTCTGCCCTCCTCCATCCCTTCCCTCATGTACCCAAAGCTACTCAGCACTCTTTTAATAAACATATTGTCTATTTTAGATTAAGCTTCTGTTGCTTACAATAACAATTCCAATCAATTCATGAGCTCTTTGTGTTACTCAGCAAATGAGCCAGCTTTTGATTGCTTCATCGTCTTCTCAGAAGCTCTTCAAGAAGTTAGAGTATCCCACTTATATATTTTGACTACCTGACAGTATCTACAAATTTTTCAAGATTCATTTCCAATACCAACTCCTCTCTGAGGCTATCCTTGGCACCCCTATACTAAATTAGGCATTTGTTCCTTCACTAGACCTGTGGGTTTCCAAATGTATTTTTCATATCTGTATCCATAAAACCTAGCACAGTGCCTAGTATATAACAGATGTTCTGTAAATGCTCTGTACATGAATACCAGCTACCATTTACTGAGTTTCTATTATGTGCAGGGTGCTCTACTCTTGCATTTTTTTTTACATCTGTTACTGCAACCCTGCCATAATCCTCCACAGTTTGTATCATTATTATCCCTGTTTTATACAAGGAACCTGAGGCATAGAATAGCAACATCCCTTCCTCAAGGACATATGGTTGGTCAGTGGTAGAATCTGGATTAAAACTCAGTTCCTCAGGACTCTGAAGCCTGTACTTTATAAACTTCTGGAATGAACATTAAGTTGGGGGTATAATGAACAGCATAAACAAAAGTGCAGAACTGAGAAGACAATACATAGATGGGAAACAGTAAAGAGTTCAGCTGGTTTGTAGATTTGCAGAAGCTGGCATAGAAGGAAGACATCTGAATGCAGATGGCCTGAAATGCCACACAGAGAATCATGGACTTTATTCAGCAGACATATATAGGAGTGACATGATGAATGTATCCTTTTGTGAATATTAATCAAGTGCCATTGTGCAAGATGGATTTGAGGGCAAGAGACTGAAGGACAGGAGACAAGTCAGAGCTCTTGACACTGCTCAGCAATCTTGCTCCTCAGCAATTCCCTCTCTTCTTCCTCTCAACAGGTTCCAAGCTTTTTTTTTTTAATGTTTTTTTATTATATTATGTCAGTCACCATACAGTACATCCCTGGCTTCTGATGTAAAGTTCGATGATTCATTAGTTGCATATAACACCCAGTGCACCATGCAATACGTGCCCTCCTTACTACCCATCACCAGCCTATCTCATTCCCCCATCCCCATCCCCTCTGAAGCCCTCAGTTTGTTTCTCAGAGTCCATAGTCTCTCATGCTTCATTCCCCCTTCTGATTAACCCCCAAGCTTTTTAACAATTTTCTTCAGTCCTTTACTCACCCCCATTGCTTGCTTTCAGCAACTGGCCTTTATTGAAAGAAAGGTAAAGGCCTTATGTAGGAATGCCTTCCATTCTTACTCTCTACTGCCAAATTTATATCTAGCTTGCCCCCATCTTATCCTCCCTAGTAATAATAGCTACTATTTTGAGCACTTACTGTCTCATGTAATCCTTACAACTACACTGTGAGAAAGGTTTAGTTATCCTCAATTTGTAACAGAAAATTGAGGCTTGGAGTGGTTAAGTGCTTGTCGAGTTCACCCAGATAGCAAGTGGCAGATTTGGGATTTGAACCTAGGGTTATTTGATTCCAAGATCACCTTATAACTATTATCGTCTGAGACTGAGTGGTATCTGCACCACTACCCTGAGAGGGTTCCATTTCAACTATCTCCTCCCACATCCTTGGGGTCTTTCTTCAGCAACTATCCCCTGTCTTTCTTTTACAAAGTCAACCTCTCTACTTCCATGGACTTTTTCCTCTCAGTGAATATATACCCTAAAGTCTTATCTACTAAAAAATAATATTGAGCCAACAAAAGGGTCAATTTCACCCAAGGTTATTTTTTCCCTATAAACACCATCCTAGTTCATACCCTTCATTTCACATGTCTGTAAATATTTTTCTATCCTGTCTCTACTTTCTCAGCTCCCACACTGAAATCTGATTTTTTGTCTCTACCACTGCATGATATCACTTTTGCCAAAGCCACCAAATTGACAAATCCTATTTCACACCTCATATTACCTAGTCTGTTTCCAGTCTTCTCCTTGTCCCTATTCCACTGTGTTTTCTTATTCTCAACTTCCATACCACTCCTTTACTTCAGATCCCCATCATTGCTTGTCTGGATTAATCTCTTTTCCCCACTTTTACTATCTCAAGTCTATTCTCCACACTGGCTGTAAGAACAAACTTTCTAAAATGTAAATCTAACCGTGTTGTTGTTGCTCTGCTTAAAATCCTTTAATTCAAATACAGAACTGGATAGTATGTTGTACATGGCTTTTTAGAATTATGGCCCTTATTTAAACTTCCAGCCTCATTTTCCCTCTCTCCTTCCTGCATACTTTGTGTTCCGGCCATATTGAATGCCTTGCTTTCTCATACCTTCATGCCTTTATATGTGTTTTCCCACTTTTTCATACATTTCTTCTCCTTGGTCACTGGTTGAAATTCTCTTCCTTCAAGACTCAGTTCAAATGTAATTTCCTTTGTTCCACCATTCCTGACTCACTGCCCTGAAATCTCTTCACTCTTTCCTCTTCCATATTTCCCAATCCTCCAGTTTGTTGTTCTGCCCTCTATTTCAACACAGTACCTCTATTAGCACTAATAGATTCCAATGGCAATCATTATATGCCCCAATGAGATTATGAATTCCTCAAAGACAGAAACTGGTTCATAAATATTTTTGTATCTTCAGTGCCTGACACATAGTGTGTGCTCAATGAATGTTTGTTGAATTTAAAGGATGAATTGATGAAGCTGTCAACCTTCTCCCTATATAAAATAAGAGACCCAACCTATGGTAGCAACCATAGGAATATAAAATAGAAGAGACAATAGGCCTTGGGTGGGTAAGATGAATAAAGCAGAAAAGATAATTGGGGATGTTCCTATCAATGGCAGAGAATGGAAAGCTAGTTGAATTGAAATAAAAATGCTGAAATAGGACTGGTTATATTTAATGTAAACATGAGATATCCAGGTAGTGATTTACAGCCATTGCAAATAGAGGTACAAAGTTTGGGGATAAAGCTGAAATTTCCCAGATAGAAGCCAGGGCTAGATTACTGTGGTTGCATGTGCGTGAGTGATTGAGTGATGAGGACAGACATTCAGGTCCCCTTTCAGTCACTCATTCATTCAACAAAAATTCAGCAAGCATCTACTCTCTGCCAGATTCTGTGCTAGGTGGGGTCTGAACAATACAGATTAAGTCCCTACCTTTATGTGATACATGAGGTTGTTAAGAAAAAAACAAAACAAAACAAATAACCACATGAATGTATATAAAAGAAATGTAAATTGGAAATTATTAAAACCGTGATGACATAAAGGGGAGAATAATTGGGGAAATTCCTCAAGAATTCTTTGAGGATGGGATGACTGGGGGCACATTCGGTTAAATGTCTGCCTTTGGCTCAGGTCATGATCCCAGAATCCTGGGATTGAGTCCCACATGGGGCTCCTTGCTCAGAAGCGAGCTTGCTTCTCCCTCTGCCTGCCACTCCCCCTGCTTGTGCACTCTCTCTCTGACAAATAAATAAATAAAACCTAAAAAAAATAATTCTTCAAGGAAGTGATGTGTAAGTTGAAACCATGATTTTCATCAATCTTCTCAATGGTCAGTTACTTAGAAATAGGGCCAAAACATAAATTAGGAGGCATTCAATATCAGGGAGCTCAGCTGCATATCCAATCAATCCCCTTAACGTGACTCCCATACACACACACACACACCACCACCACCACCACCGTCCTTGTTCCCCCAAATCTGCCCAGTTATGGCTGCAAAAGTGCAAAGGCTAGTGGGATCAGGTGATGAGAAGGGCTTTGTGGCAGTTAATCTCCAAATGAACCATACCTCCCAGTGTTCACACCATTGTATGCTCCCCTCCCACATTGACTATGGCTGGCCCTGTGACTCATTTTCACCAATAGCATGTGGCAGAAATGATGCTTTGTAACTTTGAGTGTTAGGGACATAAGATTTCTGTCTTCACCACTTAGTGCACTCCTTACTGAACCTAGCTGCCTTGCTGTAAGGAAACCCAAGTAGCCATGTGAAGAGGCTGGCATGAAGGAAAACCAAGCCTTCAGCCAAAAGTCCAAAAACTCCTAGCCAACAGCTAGCACCAATCAACCACCATGTGGATGAGACTATTTTGGACCTTCCAGCCATCCCAGCACCTCACCTGATAGTGCATGAAGCAGAACTGCCAAGTCAACACACAGAATCATGAAAAATAATAAAACATTGTTTTAAACAACTTAGTTTTGCAGCAGTAACTGAAATAAGTCTTAACACCCATGAAAAATCAAAAAGTAAGAAAATGTGTTAAGCCAAAATTTCATAAGATCTTTGCGTTTTTTGTTTACTTGTATTTACCGATCTTTTTTCTTTCACAGTGATCAGTAATTGCCTTTAAAATGAGAAAAAATAATCATTTAAAGAATTTTAAAGTAGGATTATTCCTGGGGATTTGGGTATAGTTTTGGTCAGAGGCTAAAGTGGTCAACTTGATAGATGACTGCTCCCACACTCCCCTTCCTACTCTCTGTAATCTGCACCAATAAGGACTGCATGGTTTTTGGTTTTGTTTTTTTTACCTAATCAATGCCATATTGGTAAAATATCTTGTTGACTCATATGAGTCCAGGAGATTGTTCGAAGTTGAATAAAAGTCACCCCCAATTATTTGGATATTTGGAATAGAATGGAATAAAGAAGGAAAATAAATTCAATAATATAGAAAAAACATGTCATGTAGCTAAAAAGTCTGGAAGATTTGGGGTCTTGAGCAGAGAGCTGTACATTTCTAGCAACAGTTAAAACCCTGATATTAGGAGAAAAATCTGGTACAGACCTTTAAGTATCTTAACAGGACTTTTATCCCTCTCAATCTTTGCCTTCTTTTTACTTTCTTTGTTTGGCAAGAGATATATAGGAACTGCAGGTAATTTTCAACTTCCCAAATAAGCAGATCAAAATGATAGCTGCCCAACTGATATTCTCTATCAGACAAAAACCCCTTCTTCTCCTGGTAAGAAGACATTCTAGTTGGCACACAGAAGTTTTATGGCAGCAAAGCGATGAAGAGTAATTGGACACAAAACTGAATTTTCATGTCATTTGCCACAGAAGCAGTAAGAGTCGGAAATTGCTATTTCAGCCTTATAAAAAAGAAAAAAAAGGCTTTCTTTAGATTTACCCCTTTGTCAAAAGAGAGGTGAATTTAAAATTTTTCCTCCCCTGTTATTCCATTAATTAGCAAGTGACAATCCATTTCCATCCAATCTGTTGATTAAACGTGCATCAACTTATTCAGATTCAGTCAACCAGCAACTTCGGTGACAGACTTCTCTTCAGCTTATAGAACTATAACATAAACAGATATTCACAACTTGATTATAGTCTGCTTTAATAACATGCAAATGCAATTTATTGCTCACTTCCAAATTAGAAGTAAACTAAATCAAAACCAAGTTCAACATTCAAAGTAAGACTGAAGTTATCAAATAGCAGAATAAGAGAAAAAAATGCTTTAAAAGTTTTAAGACAAAAATCATCTCAAATTTGTGGTTTAGGGAATACTTTCTAAATCCTTCCTATTAAAAGAAACAGCCAAAGAAATGTACAAAAGGTACATTACATTGGTAAGTTCCCATTTCATACCTTGATGGTGTGGGTGTTGGACTATGTATAAACTGATGGTGCAAGAAAATGGACTCTTTTTTTTTTCAGTCAACAATTTTTCTTTTTTATTTTAATGATTTTTTATTATATTATGTTAGTC
Organism: Ursus americanus; assembly: GCF_024610735.1. Taxonomy (NCBI): domain Eukaryota; kingdom Metazoa; phylum Chordata; class Mammalia; order Carnivora; family Ursidae; genus Ursus; species Ursus americanus. The sequence goes on from NC_142164.1 coordinate 80,820,796, forward strand.
ACCATACAGTACATCCCGGTTTCCGATGTAAAGCTCGATGATTCATTAGTTGCATATAACACCCAGTGCACCATGCAATACGTGCCCTCCTTACTACCCATCACCGGTCTATCCCATTCCCCCAACCCCCTCCCCTCTGAGGCCCTCAGTTTGTTTCTCATAGTCCATAGTCTCTCATGTTTCATTCCCCCTTCTGATTACCCCCTCTTTCTTTATCCCTTTCTTCCCCTACCGATCTTCCTAGTTCTTATGTTCCATAGATGAGAGAAATCATATGATAGTTGTCTTTCTCTGCTTGACTTATTTCACTTAGCATTATCTCCTCCAGTGCCGTCCATGTTGCAGCAAATGTTGAGAACTCGTTCTTTCTGATAGCTGAGTAATATTCCATTGTATATATGGACCACAACTTCTTAATCCAGTCATCTGTTGAAGGGCATCTGGGCCCACGGAATGGGAGAATATATTTGCAAATGACACTACAGATAAAGGACTGGTATCCAAGATCTACAAAGAACTTCTCAAACTCAATACACGAGAAGCAAATAAACAAATCAAAAAATGGGAAGAAGATATGAACAGACACTTTTCCAAAGAAGATATACAAATGGCTAACAGACACATGAAAAAATGTTCAAAATCATTAGCCATCAAGGAAATTCAAATCAAAACCACACTGAGATACCACCTTACGCCAGTTAGAATGGCAAAAATAGACAAGGCAAGAGACAACAATTGTTGGAGAGGATGTGGAGAAAGGGGATCCCTCCTACATTGTTGGTGGGAATGCAAGTTGGTACAGCCACTCTGGAAAACAGTGTGGAGGTCCCTTAAAAAGTTAAAAATTGAGCTACCCTATGATCCAGCCATTGCACTACTGGGTATTTACCCCAAAGATACAGACGTAGTGAAGAGAAGGGCCATATGCACCCCAATGTTCATAGCAGCAATGTCCACAATAGCTAAATTGTGGAAGAAAATGGACTCTTGACAGCAAAAATTGCTGTACTTCTTATTCAGTCAACTGTGGTTTGAAAACAGTCTTCCTTTTACATTGTACTAGAATTACAAAAATGAAATTGAAATGTGTTCTGGTTCAGGCAAATACCTGAGTGTGAGGACTAGGGTCTGTAGAAAAAAGGAACCTTGACTCAGTGACACCTAGAAAGACTAGTAAGGAGGTGACTGAAAGATGAGGACTGTTGGAAAAAATGTGGGTTCTGAAATTAATGATGAAAGCTTTAAAACATGACCAGTTCAGGTATAGTTACTTCAGGGGTTGGGTACATAGGGAAGGGTCTTTGTTCTAGGTGACTCTGTAGACAGCATCTGAGGAACTTACAATATTTAGAACTGTACAGAAAACATCCTACGCAGGTGAAACAGTGGGATCCAGGGCATTAAAGCAGGAATTACCCAGGGTATATTTAAGGGTTATTGCTGAAGTGAATAGCTTGGATGGAAAATGTTGGATTGAACCAGATTATAGAGATGTGTGAGGGTCTATTACAACAAGTAATAGAAGTATACATAATTCATATGAACTCCTACATTAGTACTATCAACCAACTTGAACACAGAACAATGCACAGCTCTGCATATGTACGTATGGGAATTATTACCATCTCCTCCAAATTATGGTCTATCCTTTTACTGTACTCTTAATCTCAGTGAATGACACCACAAGCACCCATATGCACCAGGTAAAACCCTGGAGAATTTTCCTTGACACATCCTACCTCTTCATTTCCACATAAAAGTCATCAGCAAATCTTGTAAGCTCTACCCCACAAATGTATCTAGAATTCGCCTGCTTTTCTCCTGCCATACTAGCTTCCCCTGCTACCTCCATAGCCCAAGCCATCAACATCTCTCACCTGGACTACCTCAATATCCTCCTGCATCCATATTTGCCACCCTCAATCAATCCATTCCACACTGTAGTCAGTGACCTTTATAGAAAACCAATCTGATTGTGCTACACACATTTTAAACTCCTCAGTGTTTTCTCATTGCTTTTAGAAAACAACTTTTTAACATTGCCTTTTACAGTTTGTTCCCTGGTATATCTCCAATCACACCTCAAAGCATGCACCCCCTACTTTCTACACTCAGCCATACTAGCCTTCTTTCAGCCTTTTTTCCTTCCCAAGCCTCTACTGCCATGGGGATTTTGAACACACTGTTCCCTCAGTCTGAAGTGTTTTTCCTTTTCTTCACTCTTCACCTACTTAACTCCTATTCATTCTTTAGATCTCTACTACATAGCAATTCCCCTGAGAAGCCTTACTTGATCTGCCAGTCTAAATTAGGCTTTCATATTATTCTCTCACAGCATGTGGAAGTTTTCCTTCCCAGAACTTTTCAAATTTGGACCTTCAGATTTGCCTGCATGGTTATTTAATTAATCTCTATTTCCTTCATTAGACTGTAAGCTCCAGGGGGGCAGGAACTATATTGTTTTGCTTTCCATTGTGTCCCTGATGCTTAGCAGAGTGAAAGACGTGCAGTGGGTGCTCAAACGAAATTTGAATACAATCTCCTTGCTCCCTTGCACTTCAGCCATACTAGCTTCCTTACTATTACACTAATCTGGTCTTTGAATACTCCTGTGCAGGAGATTTGATACTTGCTGTTATTCTGCCTGGAAAACTCTTCCCCCAACTTATTCTCTCACATCATTCAGGTCTCTGCTCAAATGTCTCCTCTTTGAGAAAATATCTGTGGTGTGCATTCTTGCACAAAATGCTGCTATACAGTGATGGTGAGGATTATTAATACAGCCCCAGAGGAACATAAGCCTTACAAAAGCAGAGATTTCGATCTGTTTTTTTTTTTCACTGCTATATCCCCAATGCCTAGAGCAGCTCCTGAAATAGTCGGTACTCAACAAATATTTGTTGAAAAAACAGATTATTCCAGACACCTAACCAAAGCTCTCTATATCGTGTAATAAGAAAATTTGAAAGATCATTGAAAAATGAAGATCACTGGAGCATTAGTGGGAAGCTATCTGAAACAACTTGTGTGAGAAGTTGTTGGCAGATTTACCAGTTTTGGGAAATTTTATTGAACTTATATTCTATTAAAGGGGAGTACACATTGAGACTCTCAGAGAGCCTCTCAAGTTTGCATATGAAGGAATTCTCAGCTTATATTCTCTTCCTCCCAGAATTATCTAATTATCTAATTTCTTCTTGTCTCCAGGAGAGACACTAAGGTTACCAAAATGCATTGAGTAGACCCCACTTAGGAAAATGCTTCTAAAGATTCCTTTTTGATTCTGCTTGGACCAGTGCTCCCACACCCTTTTTCTCCCCTTTTCTCAGAAATTCTGGAAGTCCTGGGAAGAGAGGAATGAAGCCATAATGATTGTTACAGATATAATCTTTCAGTGTTCTCAAATGAATAAGAATACTGTTTTTTTTTCACATATGGGCAAATTAGTGTGTTAGCAAAATAGAACAGAAATGTATTTCTTAATATAGTTAAAAGAACTATAAATTCTATTCAAGGGATCCAAATGATAATGGACTTTATAACTAAAATCATTTGCTGGAAACAAATGATGTAACCAATTTACAACTTTGTAACAAGTCTCATAATACACATCACTAAGAAAGGGGCCTGTATGATTTATCTAATCAGTGCCAAAGGGCCCTGAGTATGGTTCAAACATCAGAGACCAAATACAAAATGGACCGAAAGAAATTTATCAGCTTTCCCGAGGTTACCAGTTAACAAACGTAAGATTTTATTTATTTGTTCTTCCATAGGCTGTGTGTCTTTTCAACCTTCTTAAAGAGAATATAACAGAATAATAACTATGGAATGCAAATAGCCAGACTTTGAGGTTCCTGGATGAATATGAACCTCAAACCACCCCCAAACTGTTCTTCCTAATTATTTCAACAATAAGAGGAGAGGCAGTGGATATCTTTTCCTTTATTCTTATAAAAATAAGACATCAACTGAAGACTGGCAGGTTGTCTTTATAGAGCTGACATGACAGGCAGTTACACTAGAGAAAGAACCGAACACTGCAATATACACCTTTCAGAGCCTTCAACCTACCACTCCAATTTACAATGGCTCTAATGTGTGGGTATGAAAGAGGTGCCAGACAGGGGTCTGGACTGGCACTATGAATTGATTCTTTGTAGTTTCCAATCTCATGTAGAGATGACCACCTCCTATGTGCTAGTCTCCTATAAGCCTGCTTTGACATGGGAGACACATTAAAAGGCCCCCAGATATATGGACAGGGGAATGTCACACATGTAATCTGGGAAGTGAAATTAACTATGAAACCAGAACAATCATACTGAACAAGAAACCAGCTTTGTCATCATTCATATTAGTTTTGTTTTGTTTTGTTTTGTTTTGTTTTGTTTTGTTTTTTCAAAGCGCAACCCCTCTGTTTTTAACTATCTTGCTCATGACTAAGTTAACAGGCTGCTTCAATTCAAATCTCAGTTCTTGCATCTTAGCCTTGCACAAATGAATTAACTCTGTGTCTCTGTTTCTTTCTCTGTAAAATGGGAAGAATAACAGTACCTACCTCATAGGGTTTCTGTGACAAGAAAATATGTTTATAGAGGACTAAATTCAGCACGTAGCTCATAGGACTTTGATGCTAAATAAAGGGTACTATTATAGTTATTCATTTAGCTAAGGGACAGGTAATCAGTCAATTTTATCAGCCAAGACAAACTAGGCCTAAACTCAAGGTCAGACAGCTGTGATTTGTAAGCTTCTTTCTTTCAATACATTGACATCTTGCTTCCTTTCCCTTGGCTTCAAAATTAAACAACAACAACAACAACAAAACAACTGCTTATGTTCAAATTATGTCTCTACCACTTACTGTGTGACATTCATTAAGTTATGTAACCTCTCTGTTTCAGTTTCTTCCCTTACAAAAAGATAATAATAATAGCATGATAAGGTATTAAGTGGCTTATTTCACATAAAATCTTTCAAACAATGCCTTCTAGAAAGACTGAATTGGGCCTGGAGCAAGACCGGAAAAGGCTGGGGAAGGTTAATTTTAAAGATGAAAAAACTGGAATACAAAGAGTAACTTGTCTAAAATCTTACTGCTAGAAGTGGTGGATCCAGAATTCGAGCTTTATATGAATATATTTTTTTTTGTCCTAGAGTTTTCTTCCCCTTCCTTTATTGCCCAATTCTCCCTTACGTAACTGCTTTCTTCGGACTAGTATATTCACTGGCCCCCAAATGTACCTTGCCCCAGCACACATTTGCACACACTATGTCCCTTGCTTGGAATGTCTTTTCCCATTTCTTTACCCCCTCTCTTAATCAAGGCCTAAATGAAAGTCTGCCTTGCATAATGGAGCCCCACTGACTTGATCTCCAGTTTATGCCAATCTCTTTGCCTCTCGACTCTGGAATTCTCAGTGTCTACACCAAACCTTTGACATCACCACTAGTGACTAACACTGAATGCCTAATGTGTACCTAGGATCAGCTAATGCATGATTTCTTTTAATTCTCCCAAGAAGCCCAGAGTTAAATACTTTTATTAACAGCCTCATTGTACAGATGAGAAAACTGAGGCTCAGCAGGGCTAAGTAATTTGTTCATGGGTAGTAAGTGAAGGAGACAGGGTTCCAATCCAAGCCATGTAATAATCCCCAAGACCATACTCTTACCCACAATATTCCACCAACTGGTGTCCTTAGGCTTCTCTTCACATGTTTCTCTCAGCATCCCCGGTTGATTCTGAGCTAATTGAAGGGAACAACCATGTCTTATTTATCTTTATAGTTCCAGTGTGCCTAGTAGTATAGTGCTTGGCAAGGAATAGGTATCATAAATATCTATTTAATAAGAATCGGCTTCCAACTTAATCCACAATTTCACCTTCAAAATCAAACAGAAACAGACATGAATCATGTTTATGGATGATATTAGGCAAGGTAGTGTGGCTTGATCATCAATTCCATTAGTCATTAGTGGCAGGGAGATGTCTGCATATTCTGGAACCTGAGATAAGCTTCTTTTTGTCTTTCTGTCTTTCTTTCATCACTCACTCATTCAACAAACTATAATAGAGGTAAAAGCATGCATAGAGCTCTGAGGGAGCACAGAGAAAAGAACTAACTGGGGGATGGGGTATGCAGGGGGAGGATGTTGGGGAAGGTTTCTCAGAGAAGGTGGCATAGCCCCATGCAGCAACCACTACAGTACCATTTCAATAAGTGGATGCATAATAAATGGCAGTAATAATACCATTACCTAAATAAATAATGGAAATGGAATAGAGTTGGCAGAGATCACTTGATTTTAGAATTCTTAGTGAAAGCAAGTTAGGGAAAGGTTCTTGAGGCTTAAGGGCATGGGATTTGCTAGGGCTTAAAGCATAGGTTCTTTGTAAGTAAAAGATGGGGGAATAAAAAAAAATTCCCCAGGTATTGAATGCCTCTTAGGTACCTGATATTTGATGTACGTTATTTCATTTATTCCCTAAAGTAATAATGTGAAATGAGGCTTTCCTCCTATTCTATGGTAATAATGCTGAGGACAGGAAGGTGAAATGACTTATAAATGGTAAAGATCAGTTGGACTTGTTTTAGTGCTCTTTCCATGAATACTGGTAACAAACTCTCATACAGAATTTATTAATTACAAAGCATGTTTCTTAGGGTGTTACATTTATTAAGTTATTTAATTCTTTCAGCACCCTCAATGAGGTAGGCATTAGTATTACCATATTATTTTACAGATAATGACAATTAGACACAAGGAAGCTAAGCAATTTTCCCTAGATCACACAGTAAAGAAAATGATGGAGCAATAAATCAAACACAAGTGATCTGTCTCTTAAACTAAGTACAGTAGGCTGCTTGCATCATGTTAGGCCTAGTTGGCTAGAAGGAGGCATTTGCCTTCCCAATTCTACAAGGCCATTAGCAAAAATTCTTCCTTGTTATTGGTGGGGGGGGGTGTGATAGGAAGTAGGAAGAGAGATTTGGTGTCAGCAGAGGAAATCAGCATTTCTGACTATCTCTTTTTCTTCCCCTGCTTTACTCCAAAGTCAGAGAGGTGAGCATGTGGCAGCCTAGGGGCATAGATGTCACAAACTACTTCCTCACCCCTATCCCTGAATTTAGCAAGGGCAGAGTCCATCTTTTCAGAGATTTCCCATGACTAAATCCCTACAACCTCATCTTAGAAAATGCACAGTGATTGGTGTCAGAACATTAAATTTCTCCTCAGTTTGCCCTATGTACCACCCAGGACGAGTACCATGCCAAAGAGAAATGCCAGAGTTAACTCATGATGGGAGTGTCCCCTTTAAGAAAGTTTGAACTTTTAATTTAGATATCTATGTCCTCTTTGTTAAGGGGTAGAGCACAGTCTAGGGGAGGGGAGGCATGACATAGTAAGGAATATAAGAATATACTAGACCTAAGCAAGCCCCATGAGAACTTTGAGAACTTGCTGTCCTTCCAGGAGCAAACTTGATTTTTCCCAATAGGGATTGTCAAAATAATTGTCTCCCCTAACCCCTTACTATCCAACTTACCTTTCACTTCACTTGCCTTTTGTTGCCTTGTTTTTTGACAAACACTTGTCATGTCAGTTTGGTGACTGAGTTTTAGTAATGTTTTGTTAGTTTTAATGGATGATGGCCAAATAGAGCAGACAAGAACCTAGCCCAAACCCTATCTCCTAAAGGCACTTCTATCTGACATACCAATACCTCACTACATGCCACTCAAAGACATTCAACTTAGGTTCTCCCACATATTCAGAATCAGGTTTATCATGCCAGAGCCCCCACTGAGCTGGCTGGGATACCTTTGCTTACAGAAAGGCATACACTAATTGAAGTGGGCACCCCCCCAGTCCTATCATGAATAAGAAATGAAGCATATACTTGATCCCCCACCCCCAAGTTTCCAATCTACAAGGCAGTAGAGAGAGTGGTTTGTAACAATCCAGAGAATTACCATTCTAAGTGTTTTCTGCAGCTTGATTTTATTACACATTTAATTAAATCAATGTTGTGGCACCCACCCCCAGTAGAGATGATAAAGGGTAGTTAGCTCAGGATATCTGAAGGAATAAAGGACTTCTCCAACCTGTAGACAGAGAAAAGTATTGGCTGAAACAAAGCTTGCAGCAACTACTGTGGGAAAGAAAAGAGGGAAAAGGGAGAGATAGAGGAAGGGAGATAAGAGGCATGTATGGAAGGGTGAGAGTGAGGGGAATACTGGAGAGCCAAGACCAGAGAGAAGGTGAAGGATGCAACAGCTGCTGATCAAGCCCCAAAGCACAGAGCTATCTGGAAGGGTGTTTTCTCTGGGAAATAACCAGATCAGCGAGCGTATTAAGAACCTCATTGAGAGGTGCCTGGGTAGCTCAGTTGGTTAAGTGTCCGACTCCTGATTTGGGCTCAGGTCATAATCTCAGGGTCCTGGGATCAAGCTCCACATCAGGCTCCACACTCACCACAGAGTCTACTTGTCCCTCTCCTTCTGCTCCTCCTCCGGCTCTTGCCTTCACTCTCTTGCTTGCTCTCTCAAATAAATAAATATAATCTTTTAAAAAAAAAAAGAACCTCATTGAGCAGAACTGTGGCTACAGCTGCTGGAGCTATGGATTGGGGAAGGCAAAAGACAAGCTCCTGGATGTGAGAATGATTTCAAGGAGTTGGGGGTGGAGGAAGATAGAGAATGGAAGAAAAAAATGCAACAATCTGTAAGGGAGTAAGAAAAACACATTAAAGGTGGGATTCAGATGTTGACATTCTCTGTGCTGTTTAGTGTCAGAGCCTCATGGGAGAAGAAAGAATTGCACAATCCTCAAGGTGAAAGGAAGACACGTGCAGAATCACTGAGGGGAAGAGAAAACATCAGTAAACCATTCAAATGATGATTTGTTGTCAGGATTAGATACCCAGTGATATAAGTAAATATTCACACAGAGACTGTGTGGTGGGAACATTAATAATTCATACATTGGGATGCTTCCCAGGGATCTATTTGCTACGATTCAAATCTGAGGCGTGACAGAATTTGATGTAAGTTGGAGGCCCCAGGGACAGCTGCATATTGTGGGGTTAGAAATAAAGCTTACAAAGGAGAGAATCAGATAAATTTTAGAACTAAGGAATCAGCTAATTGAATCCTCCCTCTTGACAGATAAAGACACTGTGGCTCAGAAAGCAGACGCATTTGCCCAGTGAATTACTGTGGAATCTGGGCTTTTAGACAAGGAACCTGTGCTCATCTCCATACAATTGGTCACTGGTGCCATCTGTGTGGGTCCAGAACTGAGGAGATTTGGGACAAAGAGACACTGGCACCAAATGCAATCCTTCCCCCCACCCCCATCTCCAGCATGCAGAAAGTAAATAGATCCTAAAATGAGTAATAAAAGAGAAAAATGCCTGTAAGATAGGTGGACCATCGTAACAAGAGAGAAATGGGCTCTTCATCTCATTATCTGAATTAATTAAATGGAAACAGCATCAAATAACATGTAGCTAAAATGGTGCTCTAGTTTCATCTATAAATTGAAAAGTACATTTTGAGATGCTCATATGTATTCCGTACTATGTGAGGCTGTGAGAAATAAGTGAGGAATGAGAATTAATTTGATTTCTCAGAGGAGAATTCTATGTGGGTAAGGAAAACAGACCTAGCAAATGAATTTGGCTACCAAAAGTCCTGGATTTTCCGGGTCAGTTCTCATTTAAAATATTCAGCTGCATGATCCTTTTTGTATATTCATAGTTGCAAATCAACATCTTAAACCATTTGATTTAGAAATTTTGGTCACTCATTCATTTAACATATGTTTATTGGGTGTCTACTGTGTGGCAAGCACTGTACAAGGTACTAGAGATCCACTTATGAACAAAACACAGTCCCTGGCTTTATGGAGCTCACAGACTGTTAAGAGACACAGACAAGTAAACACAATTACAGTTATAGAATAGGGTTATTATGGAGTGAAACATACAGTACTATAGGAAAGTAGAAGAGGGGACAATATTATGCCTCCTGGAGGCTGAAAAAACTTCTGGGAGGAGGTGATAGCTAGGGTAAGGACTGAAGGGCAAGTAGGAATTAACAAGGCAAAAAGAGTAAGGGAGGGGATAGAAAGATATTCTTGTCAAAGGAGATAGCATGTGCAAAGACCCCAAGGCAAGAAAGCAAAATATGGGAGCTATTTAATATCATCTAAGTGTTAAATTGTGGGTTGCCATCAAAAAGGAGGATTACAGACCGATATCCCTGATGAATATGGATGCCAAAATTCTCAACAAGATCCTAGCAAATAGGATCCAACAGTACATTGAAAGCATGAGAGACTATGGACTCTGAGAAACAAACTGAGGGCTTCAGAGGGGAGGAGGGTGGGGGAATGGGATAGGCTGGTGATGCGTCGTAAGGAGGGCACGTATTGCATGGTGCACTGGGTGTTATATGCAACTAATGAATCATAGAACTTTACATCAAAAACCAGGGATGTACTGTATGGTGACTAACATAATATAATAAAAAATATTATTATAAAAAAAGAGATTAGATCTTAGAAATTCTCATCACAAGAAATAAAAAATTTGTATTATAAAAATAAATAAATACATACATATATGGATACATACATAAAAGGATTATACATCACAACCAAGTGGGATTCAACCCTGGGATGCAAGGGTCGTTCAACATTCACAAATCAATCACTGTGATAGATAATATCAACAGGAAAAGAGTCAAGAACCATATGATCCTCTCAGTTGATGCAGAAAAAGCATTTCACAAAATACAGCATTCTTTCCTGATTAAAACCCTTCAGAGTGTAGGGATAGAGGGTACATTCCTCAATCTCATAAAAACCATCTATGAAAAGCCTACAGCGAATATCATTCTCAATGGGGAAAAGCTGGAAAACTTTCCCTTAAGATCAGGAACACGACAAGGATGCCCACTCTCACCACCATTATTCAACATAGTACTAGAAGTCCTTGTAACAGCAATCAGACAACAAAAAGGGATAAAAGGTATCCAAATTGGCAAAGAAGAAGTCAAATTGTCTCTCTTCACAGATGACATGATACTCTATATGGAAAACCCAAAAGACTTCACCCCCAAACGACAAGAACTTACAGAGCAATTCAGTAATGTGGCAGGATACAAAATCAATGCTCAGAAATCAGTTGCATTTCTATACATGAACAATGAGACTGAAGAAAGAGAAATTAGGGAATCCATCCCATTTACAATAGCACCAACAATCATACGTTACCTTGGAATTAACTTAACCAGAGACATAAAGGATCTATATTCTAGAAACTATAAATCACTCTTGAAAGACATTGAAGAAGAAACAAAAAGATGGAAAAATATTCCATGCTCATGGATTGGAAGAATAAACATAGTTAAAATGTCTATGCTACCCAGAGCAATCTACACTTTCAAGGCCATCCCAATCAAAATACCAATGACATTTTTTAAAGAACTGGAACAAACAGCCTTAAATTTGTGTGGAACCAGAAAAGACCCTGAATCACCAAGGAATTGTTGAAAGGGAAAAACAAAGCTGGGGGCATCACGTTGCTGGATTTCAAGCTATAGTACAAAGCTGTGATCACAAAGACAGCATGGTACTGGCACAAAAACAGACACATAGACCAATGGAACAGAATAGAGAACCCAGAAATGGACCCTCGGCTCTTTGGGCAGCTAATCTTTGACAAAGCAGGAAAAAACATCCAGTGGAAAAAAGACAGTCTCTTCAATAAATGGTGCTGGGAAAATTGGACAGCTATATGCACAAGAATGAAACACAACCACTCTCTCACACCATACACAAAGATAAACTCCAAATGGATGAAAGACCTCGATGTGAGACAGGAATCCATCAAAATCCTAGAGGAGAACATAGGCTGCAACCTCTTTGATATCAGCCAAAGCAACTTTTTTCATGACACATCTCCAAAGGCAAGAGAAACAAAAGATAAAATGAACTTGTGGGACTTCATCAAGATCAAAAACTTCTGCACAGCCAAGGAAACAGTCAAAAAAAAGAAGAGGCAGCCCACGGAATGGGAGAAGATATTTGCAAATGACACTACAGATAAAAGACTGGTATCCAAAATCTACAAAGAACTTCTCAAACTCAGTACATGTGAAACAATCAAATCAAAAAATGGGCAAAAGATATGAACAGACACTTTTCCAATGAAGACATGCAAATGGCTAACAGACACATGAAAAAATGTTCAAAATCATTAGCCATCAGGGAAATTCAAATCAAAACCACATTGAGATACCACCTTACGCCAGTTAGAATGGCAAAAATTGACAAGGCAGAAAACAACAAATGTTGGAGAGGAAGTGGATAAAGGGATCCCTCTTACACTGTTGGTGGGAATGCAAGTTGGTACAGCCGCTTTGGAAAACAGTGTGGAAGTCCCTTAAAAAGTTAAAAATTGAGCTACCCTATGATCCAGCAATTGCACTACTGGGTATTTACCACAAAGATAGAGCCGTAGTGAAGAGAAGGGCCATATGCACCCCAATGTTCATAGCAGCATTGTCCACAATAGCTACATTGTGGAAGGAGCCGAGATGCCCTTCAACAGATGACTGGATTAAGATGTGGTCCATATATACAATGGAATATTACTCAGCCATCAGAAAGAACAGTTACACAACATTTGCAGCAACATGGATGGGACTGGAGGAGATTATGCTAAGTGAAATACATCAAGCAGAGAAAGAGAATTATCATATGGTTTCATTCATTTATGGAACATAAGAAGTAGGAAGATAGGTAGGAGAAGAAAGAGAAGAAGAAAGGGGGGGTAAACAGAAGGGGGAATGAACCATGAGAGACTAGGGACTCTGGGAAACAAACTGAGAGCTTCAGAGGGGAGGGGGGTTGGGGAATGGGATAGGCTGGTGATGGGTATTAAGGAGGCCACGTATTGTATGGTGGACTGGGTGTTATATGCAAGTAATGAATCATCGAACTTTACATCAAAAACCAGGGATGTACTGTATGGTGACTAACATAATATAATAAAAAATTATTATAAAAATAATCCTCCTCTTCTGAGGTTCATATCTTTAGCAGGTAGTCAATACCATGTAAAAACCTCTTGGTCATTCTTCCACATTCACTGAAGACTTTGGAACCCATCCCTAACCTCTCCTCTCACATAGGCTTCATTGTCATCCTTTGGGGACTTCAGTGGTCACCAGCCCATTCAACCCCATGCTCTCACAGTTTCTTTCTAATGAACTTCTCTTTTCTGTTTCAACTACAACCACACCTTGGACTTTTTGGTGATTGAAACTGCTCCATTTCTGAAATTTTGAACTCTACTATCCTACCATCTAATTACACTTTCCTATCCTTCTAAGCCTCTCACTCCCTTACTCCTATGACATTAATTTTTTAATCTCATTGAGACCTTAAGTTACTTTTTTTTAACCAGCATAGATCCCGTAAGCAATAACTTCACCTCTTCACTATCCTCTCTCTGCTACTTCCTTTCCATGTGTCCTTCCAATTGCACCCTAAAAACCAAAATCTTTTGTGGGTCACCTGCCCTTTCTTCACCTATCTTAAGCTAAATAAGGCTAGAGGAAAATCACACAAGCTTGTGGATGACTACCAGTATAAAATTTTGATATCCAACCTTAGCTTCATCTTCAAGCAGTCAGATAATCCTACTATGTGACCCTAACCAAATTCCTTTCCCAATACTCTCAGTAGCTCTTTGAAACTTTCATCAAGCCCTTAAGTCCCCTACCAACCCACCATTTTTCCCAACATGTATAGTAGATGAGCTTGCCTCCTATTTCACTAAGAAAGCAGAGGTCATCAGGACAGGAACTCTCCCAACTTTATTCCTGTACCTAGAAATTTATCTGCACTGGCAACGACCCTAACCTGATCCCTCACGCCTCAGAGGAAGAGGTGTCTCCTTCTAATTAAGGTTTATTCCTCCATCTGCACTCTTTTTTTTAAAGATTTTATTTATTTATTTATTTGAAAGAGAGAGCAGGAGCTGGGGTGTGGGGGGGAAGAGGGGCAGAGGGAGAAGGACAAACAGACTCCCCACTGAGTGGGGAGCCCAATGTGGGGCTTTATCCCAGGACACTGATATCATCACCTGAGTCAAAGTCAGATGCTTAACCAGCTGAGCCACCCAGGTGCCCCTCCATCTGTGCTCTTAATCTCACACTCTTGTTCCTCAAGAACCTTGCTCAATTATTTTCCCTCTCTTCTGTACCTTTCACATTTCCCTCTCTGCTAAAATGGTCCTTCTGTATGTCTCCAATGATTACTTGGAGACAGTCATTTTTTTTAAGTTGTTTAACTTATTTTGAAATAATTTAATTCACAGGAAATGGCAAAGCTAGTTCAGGAGTGGCCCCATGTATCCTTCACCCAGTTTCCCCCAGCGATTACACTTTATTTAATCAATATCAACTCAGAAAGTTGACACTGATTTTAGCATATGTGTGGATTCCTGTAACAACCACTGGAATCAAGATATTGAACCATACCATCACCATAAGAATCTTCCTCATGCTATCCCTTTATAGTCCAATTGCCTCCCCCTTACCCTCATTATCCCTAACTCCTGGTAACCACTGAACTGTTTTCCATCTCTATAATTTTGAGAATGTTATATAAATAGGATCATACAATATGTGACCTTTTGAGATTGACTTTTTTTCACTCAACATAATTCCTTTGAGATTCATCTAAATTGTTGCATGTATCAATAGTTCATTCATTTTTATTGCTGAATTATATTTCATCATATGAATATACCACAGTTTATCCATTCACCTGTGTAGGACATTTTGGTTGTCTCCAGTTTGGGCCATTAAAAACAAAAATTTTTAAGAACTATTCTAGAGCCTATGCATTTCCATATACATGTTATAATAATTTTTTCTAATATCTATAAACAGTCTTGCTGGGATTTTGATAGGGTTGCATTAAACCTACATAACCCTTTGGGGATAATTGTCATATTTACTATGTTGAATCTTCCAATCCATGGACACTGTATATATTTTCATTTATTTAAATCTTTTTAAAATTCTTTCATTAGCATTCTGTAATTTCAACATACAAATTTCTCACATGTTACATTAGATATACACCTAAGTGTTCAATTTTCATTTTTGAGTGATTTTATAAATAGCATTGTATTTTAAATTTTGGTTTCCATATGCTCCTTGCTAGTATATAGAAATACAATTGATTTTGTATTTGATATCATATCTTGTGACTGCTGAACTCACTATAGTTCCATGAGTTTTTTGCAGCTTTCTTGGGATTTTACATATAGACAATCATGTCCTCTGCAAATAGAAACAGTTTTATTTTTTCTTTACCTGTGTACATTTTATTTCCTTATTGAACTGGTTAGAACTTCTAGTACTGTACTGAATAGTCATGGTGAGAGTGGATAACCTTGCTTGTTTTAGATCTTAGGAGAACATTCAGTCTTTATCTGTTAAGTATGATGTTAGTTGTAGGTTTTTTGTATACGTTCTTTATCAACTTGAGAATGTCTCCTTCTATTCTTAGTTTGCTGAGAGTTGTTACCACTAATGAATGTTGAATTTTGTCAAATGCATTTCAGCATCAATTGATAGAATCATGTGATTTTTGTTCTGTAAGCCACTTAATGTGGTGGATGACATTGATTGATTTTTTAATATTAAAGCAACCTCGCATCCCTGAAATAAACATCACTTGTCTTTCTGTTAGTGATTTCTAGTTTGATTCTATTGCAATCATAGAACTCATTTTGTATAATTTCATTTCTTTTAAATCTATTGAGGCTTGCTCTATAGCCCAGGCTATGGGCTCTCTTGGTATATGCTCTTTGAGCACTTGAAAAGAATGTGTATGCTGTTTTGTGGTGAAGTGCTCTATAAACATCAGTCAGATCCTGTTGGTTGATGGTGTTGTTCAGTTTCCTATATCCTTGCTGATGTTCTGACAAGTTGTTCTTTTGATTGCTAAGATAGGAGCGTTGAAGTCTCCAACTTTAATTCTGTATTTGTCTATTTGTCCTTTCAGTTTTATCAAGTTTTGCTTCACATTCTCCTTTCAGTTCTGTCAATTTTTGCTTTACATATTTTGTAGTTCCATTGCTTTGTTAATGCACATTTAGGATTCTCATGTCATCTTGTTAGATTGACCCTTTTATCATCATGCAATATTCCTTTGTCTCTGGTGATTTTCTTTGCTCTGAAATTTACTTTATCTAAAATTAATTTAGCCACTTCTGCTTTCTTTTTATTAATGTTTGCATGTTATATCTTTTTCCATACTTTTACTTTCATCTTATATGTATATCATTATATTTTAAATAAGTTTCTTATAGACAGCATTAAGTTTGGTCATTTTTTAAAAAATTTACTCAGCCAATCTATCTTTGAATTGATGTATTTAGACAATTTGCTTTTAATGTAATTATTGATATGTTAGGATTTAAGCCTATGATTTTATTTATTTTTTTTCTTTAGTCAGAATATTCTATTTTTTTAATGATTTTTTATTATATTATGTTAGTCACCATACAGTACATCCCCGGTTTCCGATGTAAGGCTCGATGATTCATTAGTTGTGTATAACACCCAGTGCACCATGCAATACGTGCCCTCCTTACTACCCATCACCAGCCTATCCCATTCCCCCACCCCCCTCCCCTCTGAGGCCCTCAGTTTGTTTCTCATAGTCCATAGTCTCTCATGTTTCATTCCCCCTTCTGATTACCCCCCCTTTCTTTATCCCTTTCTTCCCCTACTGATCATCCTAGTTCTTATGTTCCATAGATGAGAGAAATCATATGATAGTTGTCTTTCTCTGCTTGACCTATTTCACTTAGCATTATCTCCTCCAGTGCCATCCATGTTGTAGCAAATGTTGAGAACTCGTTCTTTCTGATAGCTGAGTAATATTCCATTGTATATATGGACCACAACTTCTTAATCCAGTCATCTATTGAAGGGCATCTCGGCTCCTTCCACAATTTAGCTATTGTGGACATTGCTGCTATGAACATTGGGGTGCATATGGCCCTTCTCTTCACTACGTCTGTATCTTTGGGGTAAACACCCAGTAGTGCAATGGCTGGATCATAGGGTAGCTCAATTTTTAACTTTTTAAGGGACCTCCACACTGTTTTCCAGAGTGGCTGTACCAACTTGCATTCCCACCAACAATGTAGGAGGGATCCCCTTTCTCCACATCCTCTCCAACAATTGTTGTCTCTTGCCTTGTCTATTTTTGCCATTCTAACTGGCATAAGGTGGTATCTCAGTGTGGTTTTGATTTGAATTTCCTTGATGGCTAATGATTTTGAACATTTTTTCATGTGTCTGTTAGCCATTTGTATGTCTTCTTTGGAAAAGTGTCTGTTCATATCTTCTTCCCATTTTTTGATTTGTTTATTTGTTTCTCGTGTATTGAGTTTGAGAAGTTCTTTGTAGGTCTTGGATACCAGTCCTTTATCTGTAGTGTCATTTGCAAATATATTCTCCCATTCCGTGGGCTGCCTCTTAGTTTTTCTGACTGTTTCCTTGGCTGTGCAGAAACTTTTAATCTTGATGAAGTCCCATAAATTCATTTTATCTTTTGTTTCTCTTGCCTTTGGGGATGTGTCATGAAAAAGGTTGCTTTTAAGCCTATGGTTTTATTTTTAACAAATCTGTTTTTCTGTTGTTCTGAGGTTTTGTTTGTTTGTTTTGTGGTGTTCCATTTTTCCCCTAGCCTCCCTTTAGGTTACTAGAACATTTTTAGTTTAGTTTATTTTTTATTTTTTTCTCCCCCCACCCCAACCCCCTAGTTTAGTTTTTAATTGATCTTTTTGTATAGCATTTTAGTGATTGATCTTAGTACTCCACTATACATGCATAACTTACCACATTTTACTGGTGTTAACATTTTTCCAGTTAAAGTGTAGAAACTTCACCTCCCTTTATGTTCTTTTGTTCTCCTCTATTTACAATATAAGTGTCCTAAATATTTTCTCTATATACATTGAGAACACCAGTGTTATCATTTTTCTTTAGCCAACAAATGTAATTTATAAACTCATGAGAAGGAAAGTGTGTTACTAGGGCTGTGATAACAGAACACCACAGACTGGGTGGTTTTAACAGAAAATCATACTCTCATAGTTCTGGAGGCTAAAAGTCTAAAATCACAACATTTTCAGGTTTGAGTTCTTCTGAGGCCTCTCTGCTTGGCTTACAGATGACCATTTTCTCGCTGTGTCTTCACATGGTCTTTCCTTTTGTGCCTGCATGTCTGTGTCTTATATCTCCTCTTCTTGTTAAGGACACCAGTCATATTGGATCTGTGTCCACCCGTATGACCTCATTTTACCTTAATTACCCCTTTAAAGGCTCTATCCTTAAATACAGTCACATTTTGAGGACCTGGAGCTGAAGACCTCAACATATGAATTGGAGGGGGGACATAATTCAGTCCATAACCAAAAGCATATTGCATTTACTCGTATTTTTGCTCTTTTGCTGTTCTTTCTTCCTGATGTTCCAAGATCCCTTATTTTATCACTTCCTTTCTGTTTTGAGAAATTCTTTTGCCGTTCTTTTAAATAAGTCTGCTAGCCACAAGTTCTCTTAGTTTCATTCTTCTAAGAATGTCTTGATTTCTCCATCATATTTAAAGGATATTTTCACTAGCTATGGAATTCTGATACAGCAGTTGTTTTCTTTCAGCTCTTAAAAAAAATCTCGTGCCATTTTCTTCCAGTCTCCATAGGTTTGTTTGTTTGTTTGTTTGTTTGTTTGTTTGTTTGTTTTTGAGAAATTCACTATCAGTCTAATTGGGTTTTTTGCTCCCTTTAGGAAATACATTCTTTTCCTAGGGCTGCTTTAAAGATTGTTTTTCTTTGTCTTTAGTTTTCAGGAGTTTGACTACATTGTGTCTTAGCATACATTTCTTTTATTAAGTTTTGAGTTCACTTAGCATCTTGAATCTATAGGTTTTTGGTTTTTGCCAAATTAGGGGAAATTTCAGCCATTTTTTTCTCCAAATCCTTTTCCAGTCCCACCCTTTTTTCCCTCTCTTTCTGGAACTGCAATGGCATGGAAATTAGTGAAGTTTTTAAAAAAATTTTCAGTCTATTTTTCACATCGGGTATTTTCTGTTGCTCTATTTTCAAGTTTACAGATTCTTTCCTCTCCTTTCTCAATGATATGGAGCCCATCCATTGAGTTTTTGTATTTGGTTATTGTATTTTTCAGTTCTAAAATCTCCATTGGTTCTTTTTCATATCTTGCATTCTTTGCTGAAATTTTCCATTTCTTTGCTAAGACTTTTTATTTTTTCAGTTGTTTCAAGCATGTTTGTAACTGCTCATTGAAACACTTTTATGATAGCTACTTACAATTTTTTGATAGTTCTAACATCTGTGTTATCTTGTTAGTGTTTATTGATAGTCTTTTCATACAAGTTGAGATCATCCTGGTTCTTCGTATGGTGAGTTATTTTTTATTGAAAACTGGACATTTGGGGTATCGTGTTATGAAACTGGATCTTATTTAAATATTTTGTTTTACAGCTCTCCTCTCATACCACTCTGGTATAGAAGAGTGGGCGCTACCTCATTACTGCCACGATGGAATTGAAATCCAGGTTCTCCATAGACCTCTAGTGATATTCAGAGAGAGCATTGTTGAAAGTCTGAACTCTCGAGAGAGTTAAGATGGCGGAGGAGTAGGGGACCCCTTTTTCAGCCGGTCCCCTGAGTCGAGCTGGATAGGTACCAGACCAGCCTAAATAACCACGGAATCAGCCTGAGACGCAGGATGATGCATCTGGATCTCTACAAATGAACATCTCCAGCGCTGAGTATTGAGGTACGAAGAGGGGAGCTGTAAACCGTGCACGGATATCGGAAGATAAACGGAAGGGGGAGGGAGCCGCCGCGTTTGGGCGCCGGGAAGCAGCAGCCACCTGCACGGGGGAGCGGGCGGACTCACAGAGGGCACCCGCGAGAGAGCGGACTGAGACCGGTGAGCCGTGAACGCGCACGCCACCAGGCATCTCCCGGAACACCGGAATCCCGGTGTGCTCACGGGATCCAGACTGAGACCGGGAACTCCCAGAGCGCGCGGGGCGGCTGGCGGCTGGCGGGCCACCTGCACGGGGGAGCAGGCGGACTCGCGGTCGGCACCCGCGAAACAGCAAACTGAGACCCTGAACCGGGTGCGCGCGCCACCAGGCTTCTCCCGAAACTCCGGAATCGAGGTGTGCTCACCGGGCATAGACTGAGACCGGGAGATCCGGGAGCGCGCGCGGGGCGGCAGGTGGCTGGCGGCATTAGAAACACAAAAGACAGAGACGCGCTGGCCCTGGAAGTGAGGGCAGGGACGCCGAGTTGGTGCGCACATCCCGGGATGCTGCAGGGTTGAGCAGCACCAACAATAATAGAGTTAAAGTGGCCAGAACATCAGTGGAGAACGGGCCGCAATCCCTCTGTTCTGAGACAATGCAGCCTCTGCTGCTCTGACCCTCAGAAGAGGCATAGCCGGCCGCCAGAGAATGCCGCCAGAGAACAAAAGCCTGGAAATACCGGCTCAGAGAGTGCCCATCCCCATCCTCCCTCGCAGGGGACACGGAGACTCTACCCAAACAGGGTTGCCTGAGTATCGGTGCGGCAGGCCCCTCCCCCAGAACACAGAAGGCAGGCTGAAAAATCAAGAAGCCCACAACCGGAGGCGCCTGGGTGGCGCAGTCATTGAGCGCCTGTCTCCGGCTTAGGGCGTGATCCCAGCATTCCGGAAAGGAGTCCCTCATCGGGCTCCTCCGCTGGGAGCCTGCTTCTTCCTCTCCCACTCCCCTGCTTCTGTTCCGTTCTTGCTGACTGTCTGTCTCCCTCTCTCAGATAAGTAAATAAATAAAATCTTTAAAGAAGAAGCCCACATCTCTAAGATCCCTATAAAACAAGGGGCACGGCCTGGGACCCAGTCAATAATTTTGGGCTCTGGACAACCCCGCAACCTCCCCTCATTAAAATGACAAGAAGGAGAAGCCCCCCCCCAGCAAAGAAAAGACAGTGAGTCAGTGACCTCTGCCACAAAAGTAACGGATATGGATGTAACCAAATTATCAGAAATGGAATTCAGTGTAACAATGGTCAAGATAATGAGTAGACTTGAAAAAAGTATTCAGGAAAATATTACTGAGAATATAGAATCCCTAAGGGCGGAAATGAGAGCGAATTTGACAGAAATTAAAAATTCTATGAGCCAAATGCAGGCAAAACTAGAGGCTCTGACGGCCAGGGTCACCGAAGCGGAGGAAAGGGTTAGTGAATTGGAGGATGGGTTAATAGAGGAAAAAATAAAAATAGAAGATGGTCTTAAAAAAATCCACGCCCACGAATGTTGGCTACGGGAGATTACTGACTCAACGAAACGATCCAATGTTAGAATCATCGGCATCCCCGAGGGGGAAGAGAAAAACAGAGGTCTAGAAGAGATATTTGATCAAATTGTAGCTGAAAACTTCCCTAATCTAGCAAGGGAAACAAACATTCGTGTCCAAGAGGCAGAGAGGACCCCTCCCAAGCTCAACCATGACAGACCTACACCACGTCACGTCATAGTGCAACTCGCAAATATGAGATCCAAGGAGACAGTATTGAAAGCGGCCAGGGCAAAGAAATTTCTCACGTACCAAGGCAAAGGCATCAGAATTACGTCAGACCTGTCTACACAGACCTGGAATGAGAGAAAGGGTTGGGGGAGCATTTTTAAAGCTCTTTCAGAGAAAAACATGCAGCCAAGGATCCTTTATCCAGCAAGGCTGTCATTCAGAATTGATGGAGAAATAAAGACATTTCAGAATCGACAGTCACTAGCCAATTTCGTAACCACGAAACCAGCCCTACAGGAGGTATTACGGGGGGTTCTATAAAAGTAAAAAGGCCCCAAGAGTGATACAAAACAGAAAGTCACAGCCAATACAAACAAAGACTTTACTGACAACATGGCAGAATTAAAAGCATATCTCTCAGTACTCAGCCTTAACATTAATGGTTTAAATTCTTGCTTAAAACGACACAGGGTTGCAGATTGGATAAAAAGAAATGACCCATCCATTTGCTGTCTACAAGAGACTCATTTCGAACCCAAAGATGCATTCAGACTGAGAGTAAGGGGATGGAGTACCATCTTTCACGCAAATGGACCTCAAAAGAAAGCTGGGGTAGCAATTCTCATATCAGATAAATTGGATTTTAAACTACAGACTATAGATAGAGATGCAGAAGGGCACTATATTATTCTTAAAGGAAGTATTCAACAAGTGGATATGACCATTATAAATATATATGCCCCCAACAGGGGAGCAGCAAGATACACAAGCCAACTCTTAACCAGAATAAAGAGACATATAGATAAAAATACATTAATAGTAGGGGACCTCAACACTCCACTCTCAGAAATAGACAGAACACCCTGGCAAAAACTAAGCAAAGAATCAAAGGCTTTGAATGCCATACTCGACGAGTTGGACCTCTTAGATATATATAGAACACTACACCCCAGAACCAAAGAATACTCATTCTATTCTAATGCCCATGGAACATTTTCAAGAATAGACCATGTTCTGGGACACAAAACAGGTCTCAACCGATACCAAAAGATTGAAATGATCCCCTGCATATTCTCAGACCACAACGCTCTGAAATTGGAACTCAACCACAAGGAAAAATTTGGAAGAAACTCAAACACTTGGAGACTAAGAACCATCCTGCTCAGGAATGACTCGATAAACCAGGAAATCAAAAATCAAATTAAACAATTTATGGAGACCAATGAGAATGAAAATACAACAGTCCAAAACCTATGGGATACTGCAAAGGCAGTCCTAAGGGGGAAATACATAGCCATCCAAGCCTCACTCAAAAGAATAGAAAAATCTAAAATGCAGTTTTTATATTCTCACCTCAAGAAGCTGGAACAGCAACAGAGGGACAGGCCTAATCCACGCACGAGGAAGCAGTTGACCAAAATTAAAGCTGAAATCAATCAAGCAGAAACCAGAAGTACGGTAGAGCAGATCAACAGGACTAGAAGCTGGTTCTTGGAGAGAATCAATAAAATTGACAGACCACTGGCAAGACTTATCCAAAAGAAAAGAGAAAGGACCCAGATTATTAAAATTATGAATGAAAAAGGAGAGGTCACGACAAACACCATTGAAATTGGAAGGATTATTAGAAATTTTTATCAACAGCTATATGCCAATAAACTAAGCAATCTGGAAGAGATGGAATCCTTCCTGGAAACCTATAAACTACCAAGATTGAAACAGGAAGAAATTGATTCCTTAAACAGGCCAATTAATTATGAAGAAATTGAGTCAGTGATAAACAACCTTCCAAATAACAAAACTCCAGGCCCGGACGGTTTTCCTGGGGAATTCTACCAAACATTCAAAGAAGAAATAATACCTATTCTCCTAAAGCTATTTCAAAAAATAGAAACAGAAGGAAAGCTACCAAACTCATTCTATGAGGCCAATATTACCTTGATCCCCAAACCAGGCAAAGACCCCCTCAAAAAGGAGAATTACAGACCAATTTCCCTAATGAATATGGACGCCAAAATCCTCAACAAGATCCTTGCTAATAGAATCCAACAGTACATTAAAAGGATTATCCACCACGATCAAGTGGGTTTCATACCTGGGATGCAAGCGTGGTTCAATATTCGCAAATCAATCAGCGTGATACATCATATCAACAAGAAAAGACTCAAGAACCATATGATCCTCTCAATCGATGCCGAAAAAGCATTTGACAAAATACAGCATCCTTTCCTGATTAAAACCCTTCAGAGTGTAGGAATAGAAGGTACATTTCTCAATCTCATAAAAGCCATCTATGAAAAGCCTACTGCAAATATTATTCTCAATGGGGAAAAGCTGGAAGCCTTTCCCTTAAGATCAGGAACACGACAATGATGCCCACTCTCGCCACTATTATTCAACATAGTACTAGAAGTCCTTGCAACAGCAATCAGACGACAAAAAGGGATCAAAGGTATCCAAATCGGCAGAGAAGAAGTCAAAATGTCTCTCTTCGCAGACGACATGATACTCTATATGGAAAACCCAAAAGAAGCCACTCCCAAACTATTAGAAGTTATAGAGCAATTCAGTAACGTGGCGGGATACAAAATCAATGCTCAGAAATCAGTTGCATTTCTGTACACGAATAACGAGAACGAAGAAAGAGAAATCAGGGAATCCATCCCATTTACAATAGCACCAAAAACCGTACGTTACCTTGGAATTAACTTAACCAGAGACGTAAAGGACCTTTATTCTAGAAACTATAAATCACTCTTAAAAGACATTGAGGAAGACATAAAAAGATGGAAAGATATTCCATGCTCATGGATCGGAAGAATTAACATAGTTAAAATGTCCATGCTACCCAGAGCAATCTACACTTTCAATGCTATCCCGATCAAAATACCAAGAACGTTTTTCAAAGAACTGGAACAAATAGTCCTTAAATTTGTATGGAACCAGAAAAGACCCCGAATCTCCAAGGAACTGTTGAAAAGGAAAAACAAAGCTGGGGGCATCACAATGCCGGATTTCGAGCTGTACTACAAAGCTGTGATCACAAAGACAGCATGGTACTGGCACAAAAACAGACACATAGACCAATGGAACAGAATAGAGAGCCCAGAAATGGACCCTCAGCTCTTTGGGCAACTAATATTTGATAAAGCAGGAAAAAACATCCGGTGGGAAAAAGACAGTCTCTTCAATAATTGGTGCTGGGAAAATTGGACAGCTACATGCAAAAGAATGAAACTTGACCACTATCTCACACCATACACAAAAATAAACTCCAAATGGATGAAAGACCTCGATGTGAGACAGGAATCCATCAAAATCCTAGAGGAGAACATAGGCAGCAACCTCTACGACATCGGCCAAAGCAACCTTTTTCATGATACATCCCCAAAGGCAAGAGAAACAAAAGACAAAATGAATTTATGGGACTTCATCAAGATTAAAAGTTTCTGCACATCCAAGGAAACAGTCAGAAAAACTAAGAGGCAGCCCACGGAATGCGAGAAGATATTTGCAAATGACACTACAGATAAAGGACTGGTATCCAAGACCTACAAAGAACTTCTCAAACTCAATACACGAGAAACAAATAAACAAATCAAAAAATGGGCAGAAGATATGAACAGACACTTTTCCAATGAAGACATACAAATGGCTAACAGACACATGAAAAAATGTTCAAAATCATTAGCCATCAAGGAAATTCAAATCAAAACCACACTGAGATACCACCTTACGCCAGTTAGAATGGCAAAAATAGACAAGGCAAGAGACAACAATTGTTGGAGAGGATGTGGAGAAAGGGGATCCCTCCTACATTGTTGGTGGGAATGCAAGTTGGTACAGCCACTCTGGAAAACAGTGTGGAGGTCCCTTAAAAAGTTAAAAATTGAGCTACCCTATAATCCAGCCATTGCACTACTGGGTGTTTACCCCAAAGATACAGACGTAGTGAAGAGAAGGGCCATATGCACCCCAATGTTCATAGCAGCCATGTCCACAATAGCTAAATTGTGGAAGGAGCCGAGATGCCCTGCAACAGATGACTGGATTAAGAAGTTGTGGTCCATATATACAATGGAATATTACTCAGCAATCAGAAAGAATGAGTTCTCAACATTTGCTACAACATGGACGGCACTGGAGGAGATAATGCTTAGTGAAATAAGTCAAGCAGAGAAAGACAACTATCATATGATTTCTCTCATCTATGGAACATAAGAACTAGAATGATCAGTAGGGGAAGAAAGGGATAAAGAAAGGGGGGGTAATCAGAAGGGGGAATGAAACATGAGAGACTATGGACTATGAGAAACAAACTGAGGGCTACAGAGGGGAGGGGGGTGGGGGAATGGGATAGACCGGTGATGGGTAGTAAGGAGGGCACATATTGCATGGTGCACTGGGTGTTATACACAACTAATGAATCATCGAGCCTTACATCGGAAACCGGGGATGTACTGTATGGTGACTAACATAATATAATAAAAAATCATTATTAAAAAAAAAAAAAAGAAAGTCTCAACTCTCCACAAGGCTTTTCCTAACATCACTCCAGCAAGTAGAGTGTGGGGTTCCTCATTACCACCAGGTAGAAATGAACATTCAAGCTCTCCATGTGATTTTCACTGACCCCAAGAAAGAGGGGTCTTGTTATCTCTTGGTGAGGATAAAAATCCCAGCTCCCCACTCAGCATTCTCTGACATCTCCTTGGCAGGGGATAATGAAAGGCTGGGTGCCTTGTCACAGGGTGCAAGTCTAGCTTCCCTATTTGGTCTTTGCTGACAGTGATGGGGTAGGGCCAGAGATTTTTCTGTGGTGTTTAATTGGAGTTTTCTGCCTTGCTACTTTTCCCTTTTCCCAGTCCTTTGTCTGGAGACAGCAGGCTTTACTAGGGATTTTTTTGGGGGAAAGGGGCTCTGTGCCCATTGTTGCTGGCTTCTCCAACATCCAACCTGAGATATATGAAGCACAGAACAACATTGGAGGCCTCACTTTTCTGTCATTCATTGGGGTCCAAAGCTTCTCTAACAGTCTGCCTTCTTTCCACCTTGTAGAGTCTTATTTTCATTCTACAAATAATTACCAGGGGGTTTTGCTATATTTGGTGGGAGAAATAAGGAGAAGTATGTTTACCCCATCTTACTGGAAGCAGAAGCCCCATAATCCCAAATAATCATTTTATATCTTTGATTTATTTGACCTCCCTGCAACATTTGACTCTTTTGACTACACCTTTCCTCTTGAAATTCTCTTTATTTTTATTGTTATCCCACTCTCTGAATTTCTTC
The DNA here is from genome assembly GCF_024610735.1 of Ursus americanus. Classification (NCBI taxonomy): domain Eukaryota; kingdom Metazoa; phylum Chordata; class Mammalia; order Carnivora; family Ursidae; genus Ursus; species Ursus americanus. Next base: position 80,847,742 of record NC_142164.1, read on the forward strand.
CTAATTGCCTTGTTGTTCATTCTTAGTCAACACTGAGCTCTTTTTCCCCTGCCCACCTGATAGGTTTTGGGGTTTCCCAGGTTTCACTCTCAGATTTCTAATTTTTCACCCTATATCCTATCATGATTGACTTTCAGATCTATATATCAAGTTCAGTTCTTTTTTTCACACTCCCCATCCATATATCCAATTGCCTACAGAACATGAACATTGAATACTTCACAAATATCACAAACCAAACAGGTCAAAAATTAAGTTCATCATTTTTCACCTGAAACCTGATTTTTGCCTGTATTTCCATGGAGGTAATATAATATAGTGGTAAACCATGCATACTCTGGAGCCTAGATTCAAATTCAAGCACAGTTTATTATGAGCTACATAGCTATGGGCAAGTTATTTAATTTTTTATTGCACTAGCTTCATCATCTGTAAAGTTGGATTCAACTACCTCATACGTTGAAGGGTAGGTTATTATGACTTAAAATTCCTCAAAGGCTTTCCCTCTCTTTTAGGATCCAATCCAAACCCGTTACCATAGCAAACAAGGCTTAGTCCCATGTTTTGACACCTTCCCTGTCACTTCCTCCCCTGTCATTGCTGATAACACAATCTATACTCTCCTTAGGAAGGTTTGAGTCTTCAAAATGTACCATGTTCTTTCTATGTCTACTGTCTGGAAGATTTTGTTCTGCCCTTTTAAGAAAACTTTTCATCTTTTAAGAAGCTGCTCAATTGTTCAAGCTTAAGTTGCTGAAGACCCTTCCTTGATTTATTTAACACTAACATAACCCTTATCACACCCAAGGACGTATTCTATAAGTTCCATAAGCATTAACTCTTTTTCCCCCTACAATCCCATTGGTGGGTAATACTATTATTTCCATTTTATTGATAAAGAGAATGAGGCACAGAGGGATCAAACAATTAATAAGAGACTAAGTGAATCTATCACTCTAGGATCATCCCTCCCAAATCTAAGCTTAGACTGGGTACTCCTTTTATGTGTTTCTACATAATTATAAACACACTTTTAATTTGGCATTTATCTATCAGTGTTTTTATTCTCTATTCCTTTCATAATATATGGGGGTCAGGCATGCCTGTGTCACAGCATCCAGCACAAGACCTATACCACTAAATGTTTTCTGAGTGAATGAACAGAATGATAAGTTGAATGAAACAAAATGAAATTTACCAGGAATGAATGTAAGGGTGTAAGGGACTGCCTTTGAGTTCCAAGAACCAGCTGTACAATACAGTACAGGCATCTTTGTCTTCACACCAGCCAGTGTAAGAACCATATAGATGACTGGTTTGACAATAATCCCTATTCCAGCCAACAGTGGGATGTGGCTGCCAAAAATCTAAAGGGATAGCAATCCTCATTAGCTCAACCCCTCACAGCTAGAGTCACTGCAGCTCAGCCCTGTCCTCATCGTGAGCCATCCTGACTTAGGCAAGGCATGTAGTGCATTTCAAGTCTAAAATGGCATCAAATGGAAGTAACATCTAAATTTCAAAAACATCAAAATGAAAAATGGCTGAGAGCCATTGTAAGATGCCATTGATTCTAAGACCCATCCTGTGTTCAAAGAAAAGAATAGCATGCATCTTAAAGTTGATTAAACATGAGTATCTGCTGTTTTAGCTCACCACTTGGTGGGACCTAAATTAGCCTCACTAGCAACCCATTGGCAATGCTAGGGCTAAACACAAAGCTTTTGTATAATCTCTGAGTTACAGCACTTCCTTAAAATGTATCCCTCTTTTCTTATTTCCTCCCACTTCTCTGTGTTAGTCCAGGCAGTACAACAGGGTATCTGTCTGTCTGTCTGTCTCCATTTCCTTCTTAAATTCTATTCTACAGCTTGGTCCTAAGGCCCTACTCCAAATCCTAGTCCATGTGGATGAGGCTGAACCCAGATCTCTGAACCTTCCTGTCCCTAAATTGAATCTACAGTTAATAAGTTAATTGTCCAGAAGCCCTGGCTTTGAGGAACCCTTTACCCTTTTGGCTTCTGACTCTCAATCCACTTTTTCTGATGGCCTGAGGCTTACCTCACTCTTTAAACACCATGCACTAGACCCACTGGGGGCCCCTCAAAGTCTGGCCTCTGCAGCCCAGTCAGTGTCCGCAGTACTGCTCTGCTCTGTTATGAAAAGCAGCCTCACAGCTGCGACAAGAGCAGCTCCAAAAAACACTTCATCATGGCTTGAAGCCTGCCGCAGTGTTTAAAGCACATTCGCCGCTTTATTATCAGCCTGTGGATCATTTATTTTGTGAATTATCTGTGGTCATTTAGAGCCCTAGTTTGCCCCTCCTCCCAATTGCAGAGGCTGAATCCAGGCACCTCCACTCCCAACCACTAGGCTCCCCCCTCCCTTTGCCAACAATTCATGTGTGCTCTGGAAATGCAAACTCATTCTAATATCAGCCCAAGAAAAACAGAATTAGGAACAGAGGTAACTATAAAACAAATTCTTAAATATATCTCTAAGTCAAAAGGAGAAAATTCAGAGCTTATCAGTACCAATGATAACCTCAAGTAGTGCATGTAATTAAGAGTAGATTTGATTCTCTGAAGGCACCCTGAGGTACATGCAAACATGTAATCTGATGAAATCCATGCAGTGAAAATAGACACATATATATTTTAGCTATCCAGAGGTAGATCACGTTTGATATCTGGTTGAGAATAGACTAGAAATTAAAGAACTAGATAAAACCCCAGAGAAAAAGAATAGAATGGCCTGGAAGCTCATTGCCACTGAAAAATAAAAGATTTATAAATGCTAAAGAGATGGGGGGTTGGAGAGATGAAGCACTGACAAACAAGGTAGAGGGGAGGAGGGGAAGAAGAAAAAGGGGTGGGAGAGGGATTTGTAGACACCCTGGGGATGTTTGATGGTAACAGTGATGAAATGGAGAAGGAAATCAGCGGTGCTGACTTTCTGCCTGCTGCAGGACTGGGGCCATGAAGGAAACTCCAGGGTAGAACACAGTCTGGAGTGACTGTAGCAGGCAAGGGGGAGCTCAGGGTTATCTATAGGGATGAGCTGTAGATATGTCCATTCATTTTTCAACAGGCTCAAAGCAAAAAACACAAGCAAGAGGTGGTAAAAAGAAGTGATGAGGAAAAGAAAAACCAGAAAAAAGAGTCCTCAAGAGGCTGGGACTAGGAAAAAGAGAAGCATGTGGTAAAGAATCAAGCTAAAAAGTACTTGAGGTCTGGCTATTTTAAGAGGTGCTTGATGTGAACCAAATGAGACACACAGCCTTAGTTATCTTATGCCCTTAATGCCTAGTGCCTGACACATGAGTGCTCACAACTGTTTTATACGATTCAAGATATGTATGTGTGTGCATGTGCACATACATGCACCCTCCTATAGAAAGTTGAGGGTGAGCTAAAACATAAAATTCTTTTCTGAGATATGATAAATCTAGCAGAATTTATTTTCACTTCTATCTCCACTAATGCTTGGTCCTTCAGATCACATCAAGCCCTAATAATGTCCTGCTTCTCAGGACACCAACTGCCCTGTTTGTGGCATCTATCTTGCTCTGGGAGTCTGATCACACAGACTGCTGCCTTTTCTGTGCATTCATCAAGGGTAGAGAATAGTCATCCACGGCACTGCCTAGAACAGGGCTAGACACATAGTAGGTACTCAAAAAAAAAACAGAGTAAGTGAATTAAATAAGTGGAAAATTCCAGTAGTCTTCAGATAAATAGCAAATTGATCTTATTCTCCAAGGAACTGACTTCAGGCAGAACGGGGCAACTTCCCAGAAATGGTGGCTGAACATTGCTTATATGCTGGGAGAACATGGCAGATGGGGCTGCTTGCTTACTCCCTCCACCTTTTCCTTCTAGAGAACACCCTGATCCCAGAGGTAATACTGGGAATCAGAATACTCTGTATTCTGCAAGCAATCTACCTTGCTAGAAAAACCACTTGATATACTCCTACTGCATGTAGACAGTTCTGCTACATGCAAAGTGTGATCTCACATTTTAAGACAAGGCCAATTTTAAAGCATTCTTATCTTTTTTTCAAAAAAAACAAATATATGCCTATCGTGTTGAAGAGTTTAATATACATTTTGCAGGGCTGAATCTAATCTTACACATAATAAAAACGGTCATTCCAAATCCGTATTTCCAATGGCTTGTTGGGTGGTGGTTAGCCAGGTGTTTATATTTTATTTTTTTAAGACTTATTTATTTATTTGAGAGAGAGAGGGAGAAAGAACACAGGGGGGAGGAGCAGAGGGAGAGGGAGAGAGAGAATCTCAAGCTGACTCCCTGCTGAGCACAGAGCTCGATCTCAGCACCCTGAGATCATAACCTGAACCAAAATCAAGAGTCAGACACTTAACCAACTGAGCCACTCAGGCATTCTGCCAGGTGTTTACTTTAAAATAATTTGTTAAGCTGCACATTTATGTTTCATGCATTTTTCTGTATGTGTGTTGTATTTCACAAAAAAAAGCTCTTAAGAAGTTCTGTTGTTTTCAATTGACAATGTAAAATATGTACTTGTGGAGATTGTTTGAAGTATTAAAATGTAATAGATGATTATAAGACAGTGCTTTTGAAATATGTAAAAGTAATAGTTGTATTTGTTATCTCTGGAACAACATGTCATAAGTGATAAGACCTCCATTAACTCTGAAATCCCCATTAAAGGGCTTACTTTGCCCCTATCAAATGAAAGCAATCACCTCTAGTAGATCCACAAGGATTAGTTTGGGGTACAAATCTCTGAAAAAAATTTTTTGTGTGTTGTTGTCTTCTAGAATCCTGTTGACATTATCTGAAGCTCAATGACTAGATATAATGCTGCTGTGAGAAAAACAAGCACCCAAGAATGGTCATCTCACCCTTATTTCCTAACCTATCCAGGACTAGTTGGAAATACAAGAATGGTGGAAGAGTTACTGCATTGTTTGTTATTGGATATTTCTTTGTCTTAACCAAGGATGATTCACTAAGAGTGACTAAAGTGGAAAAGAACCTGATTGCTAAGGAGCAGCTATACAAAAATCTCCTGGTGCAGATTCAAATGTTGGCTTACCCAATAAAATATCAGGAAATTATTATTTTCATCCAGCCTATTCTCTCTGTCTCACTCTTTCCCTCCTTGTGCATACTTCCAAGCCTTACCACAAGCTGCTTCCTCTGCCTAGAACACTGTCCCCCATTTCCACCCCAGCTCCAACTCAGTTAACCTGTACTCTTTTCTCTCAGCTTAGATGATACCTCCAAGAAGTCCATCCAAGGCTACCCAAGGCTAGACTCAATGCCATTCCTCTGTACTCCTCTCATAGCCCTGATCACACTTGATCCTAATGGCTTGTTTGCGGTCTTGTTCATCATGGTAGTTGCAAGCATCTATCGCAGTTTCTGGCACATAGTGAATGCTCAATGAAGGTTGTTGAATGAATAATTGAAAGAAAATTAATTTCTGTGAAGCCTTTCCCACCTCTCCCAGTCAGAACAAATTGCTCTTTCCATGTTTCATAGCACTTTTTTACAGACTTCTATTCTAGGCTGTCTCATGTTATAACTAGCTATGTACTAGATGTCTTCCTTCACAATGTTTCATGCTTCCAGGGGGCAGGGAATTAACCTTATTTATCTTTGTATTTTCCCTGGGACCTACCTTCTTCCTTATTTGTACAAAGTAGACCTCAATAAACGTTTGTTGAATTGAATTTCTCTGCCCTCTAGCCCCACTGTCACACAATTAATGCTTAGTAAGGATTGGTTCATGATCTGTAAACAAAAACTAGAGAAATTGCTATTTAAAAGAACAGGCTAGTGAATGTTTGGGGAAAGAAAAAAAGGAATGTGTAATGTGAATAATTATCTCCTAATTATCTGGTTAGTAAATCCAAGATTTCATAAACAGGGTTTTGGGGTTTGTTTTTTTTTTTTTCCTGCAAACATAAACATACTCCTGTGATTACTTTAAATTTTGCAATTTTACTGTTTTTCCTCCTTGGAATATGTATTTATAAATTAGGTAGGATCAGAATTAATTTTAGAGAACTAGATGAGAAGACACTGAGATCACTCTCTCTGTCTCTCTGTCTCTGTCTCTGTCTCTCTCTCATACACACACACACACACACACACACACACACACAGGAACAAGGGTTGTAAATTAAAGAGATCTTTTTGGTCTCAGTTCTAACCTGAGAGGGTCCCAGTTAACTGAGATAAGATGCAGCTTAATGAACATAGCCTGACACTTTCGTAAGCCACTAATTTAAACTCAGGCATGCATATTGAGTCTTTTTAATTTGTTGCTTATACTGCATACTTGTCTGGTCACAACTTAAAAAAATTAAATGGAACATTGCCATCTCTATACTCCACTGGTCTCCCGGATTCTACTCTTTCCCTTGCACAGTCCATTTTGCACATAGCTTTCCAGAGTGTTCTCATGAAAACATAATTTATATCATGTATGTACACTGCTTACAACTCTCCATTGACTTCAGACCAAATGAGAACAAAAATCCACACTTCCTACCTAACAGGCCCTAAATGACTCAATCCCTACCTACCTCTCTTAACCAATTCTCTACCTTGCTCCGATTTTCTTTCAGTCTCTTGAACAAGCCAAACTATTCCCAGCTTAGAGACTGCAAATACTGTTCCCCTTGCCTGGAATGTTCTTCCTACAGATCTTTTCAGGACCGGTGCCTTCTCATCTTTCTGGTCTCAAGTCAAATATCACTCCCTGACCATTCCATTTAAAGTAACCCTCCATCCCACCATTGGTCACTTCCTAAACCATTACCGTCATAGCACTTATCACCATCTAATATCATTATCTTATTTATATATTTGCTTATTGTGTGTCTTCCTTTTTAAGAAAGTAGGTTCTATTAAAGCAAAGGCTTTATACACTGCTGTGTCCTCAGCAGCTAGAATAGTGCCTCATACAGAAGAAGCTGGCTTAATAAATATTCATGAAATAAATTATGGTGAAAATCAGTTGGGATCATTTTCAGTACTGAGTTAGTTCTGCGTCTTGCCCAGGGCTGAGCAATTCAATCTGATTCGATTTAATTTAGTCCAACAAGCATTTATTTGTTTTATTCACCTCTGATTCTCCAGAACCTAGGAAGTGCTTGACACATTGTAGATGCTCAACTAACAATGGTTAAATGAAGGAATGGGTGTGCACCTACTGTGTGCGACATTGAGATGGGGAGAGCCACTGGGAAAGAGGGCCACAATAATGAGGAAAGCAGCCCAGAAGCCATTTGTTGACTGCCAACAGGCCAAAGGCAGAGGCTGGGCCTGATCTCCATGGCAACCTTTCAATAGAAAGCATAGGAAGGAATTTATCTTATACCTTTCCACCGGGCCCAATAGAAGCTAGAAGGAAGATGAAAAAAAAGGAGAGGTGTTTTTTTCTAAGGCCCACATCAACTCTCTTTTCCACTAACAGGGTGTGGATCTCCAAACTGCCTGCAGGGTAGGTTTGGGGAGAGGCTTCTTCATCAATCTTGTTCCCACTGAAGCTCACTAATGGGAGGAGTGCAGCACAGTGCCAGTTTCCCAGTAAGGTGATCCCTTGGGGCCTACCTGAATCACTGCGGGGGAGGAGTTTCCATGGAGAAGGCTGCTTCCTTTAGCTCCATTAGGCCTAGGTGAAAGGTGGGGATGGCAAGGGGGAGGGGGCCTAGCCTGGATTAAAGCTGCAATTTGTGAAGCAGGAGATAGGCTCTGTGCCACCTCTGGGGCTTTTTCTACAGCTGCAGCTCTCTCCTGCTGCCCTAGTTACACTATCAGTGACATCTTTATGGAAAAGCACCATCTATACTGTAGATTCTACAGAAAGTTCTTTCTAAAAGCATCAGTTCAGCAGGACTAAGCTGGACTATCAAGAATTGGTCCAAGATATATGACCTCTAAAGTAAAATAATACTACCCCCATTTTGCAAATAAGAATACTGAGACTCAAGTTAAATAAAAGTTTAAAAGCTCAGACTTTGGAGCTGAGCTCCATCACTATGAGATCTTGGACAACTCACTTAATCTTTCAGAGCCTCAGCATTCTTGTCTCTAAAGTGAGGATAAAAATAATATATAACTCCATAGGGATTACACACACACACACACACACACACACACACACATCTCTTGAAAGTGCTCAGCACATTATCTGGTAAATAGAACATCATTGGTCAATAAATATTAGCTGTTGTCATTATCCAAGGTTACCTAAGTTGTATAGAGATCAGAATCAAACCCAGGTCTCTCGGGCGCAAAGCCCAAATTCCCTCCATTATAGCAGGAGTTCTCAGACCATAGCATGCCTCAGAATGACCTGGAGCGCTTGCTAAAACAGTTTACTAGGTTTCACCACTAAAATTTTAGGTCTGCGTGGAGCCTGAGAATTTATCTTTCTAACAAGTTCCCAGGTGATGCTGATGCTCTGGTCTAGGGACCACACTAAGGATCACTGCACAAAAGTACTAAACTAGAGCTTCACTTTCAAAGAACATCTAAAAGCAGCTCAAGAGATTTTAGAAGATAATAAGGTAGGGACGATTCCAGAGCAACTGCATTTTAAATAGGGGATTATGGAAGCTGAGAGACTGCAGCTCTGCCTATAGAGAAGCACAAAGTAGGGTTGCTTTTTTAGAGCAAGGAACTTGCCCCTCCAATCACGAAAAGCTGTAAGCCAGTTCTTCATTCAGAGACTGCAGCTACTATGTGCAACATGAGAAGGCCCTAGGGGAGAATCTCCTCTTCACTGCTCACCAGAGCCACAATGGCAGACAGCCAACCCTGGGGGTGTTTGGGTTTTTTTTTTTTTAACCATGTCCAAGCCACACTGTTGGCACTAGTTCAGGCCTAAGCTTACACCTTGGGTCTTTGGGAGCTAGTGGGAGACATGGAGCCTGTAAATCTGTTTTAGCAGTGAGTCCACATGGCTGGGATGGACTTTTCCTTCCAGTGGAATGACTACAAAATACTGCCTCACCGACAATTCATTCCAAAAGAGGATGGAACTTGGATACATGGGCCTTCTCAGTTCTCCCACTAACTAAAGTCCATGCTTAGAATTCTGTACCCTGAAACATCCATATTGACATTCCTAAACTCCTACTTCTAGTAGCTACCATCAGAGGTAACAATGTACCTCATAGGGCTTATGCAAAGCTCCTCTCCCCCACTGTCTCTGAAGGCCCTCTGCTCTATGCTTAATACCCATAGCAGGTATCCATTTCCATGATAGACTCTCAATTATTTAGTTCCCCCCACACCATCATAGGCATCCAAAAACTAGATTTCAGTCTCGGGGTATGCAAGCTTTCCCTAAATTTTCCCATAAACATTTGTTTGAAATACAGTTCTTTGGTATAGGCTCCTCAAAATGCAAATATCACTGGCAGAATAACACTTTAAAGCACAATAAGTCTTAATACTTGAGTGTCAGTGATTCTGGGAGTCCTTTCACAGCAACTTGGGAAAATATGGGACATAAACCTCAAGCTTCTTCAGGGCTTGGTCTGTGACTGACACATCTATATATTCAGTCCCCAAGCAGGCCCTGCTTCTATTTCTTTGGGAAAGGCAGTTGAATGTCTATATGTACTATCTGCCAAGTCTTTTTTTTTAATTATGTCATGTTAGTCACCATACAGTACTTCATTAGGTTTTGATGTAGTGTTCCATGATTCATTGTTGGCGTATAACACCCAGTGCTCCTTGCAATACTAAGTGAAAACATAGAAATTTTCAATTACCATCCCAGGCCCCCAATTTTGAATTTTGTAAACAATAGATGGCTTCTTTTGAGGAGAGTGAAAGATATTCTCTCTCTCTCTCTCTCTCTCTCTCTCTCTCTCTCTCTCATCTTCTCATGTAATATTACAACTGAAATGCCTTTAACAATCATCTGTTGCCAGCATTTCTCCTTTGAGGGTATGGATTGGAATCAGTTAGGTCACTTTTTATTTTTATTTTTTAATTTTTTGTTTAAATTCAACTTAGTTAACATATACTGTATTATTAGTTTCAGGGGTAGACATTAGTAATTCATCAGTTACATATAACACCCATTGCTCATTACATCAAGTGCCCTCCTCAATGCCCATCACGCAGTTACCCCATCACCCCACCCACCTCCCCTCTAGTAACCCTCAGTTTGTTTCCTAGAGTTAAGAGTCTCTTATGGTTTGCCTCCCTCTCTGTTTTCATTGTATTTTGTTTTTCCTTCCCTTCCCTATGTTCATCTGTTTTGTTTCTTAAATTCCATGTATGAGTGAAATCATATGGTATTGGTCTTTGACTGACTTATTTCGCTTAGCATAATACCCTCTAGTTTCATCCACTTTATTGCAAACAGCAAGATTTCATTCTTACTGATGGATGAGTAATATTCTGTTATATATATATATATACCACATCTTCTTTATCCAGTCATCTGTCAATAGACATCTGGGCTCTTTCCATAGTTTGGCTATTGTGGACATTGCTACTATAAACCTCGGGGTGCAGGTGCCCCTTCAAATCACTATTTTTGTATCTTCTGGATAAATACCTAGTAGTGCAATTGCTGGGTTGTAGGGTAGTTCTCTTTTTAACTTTTTGAGGAACCTCCATACTGTTTTCCAGAGTGGCTGTACCAGCTTGCATTCCCACCAACAGTGTAAGAGGGTTCCCCTTTCTCCACATCCTCTCCAACATCTGTTGTTTCCTCAGTTGTCAATTTCAGCCATTCTGACTGGTGTGAGGTGGTATCTCATTGTGGTTTTGATTTGTATTTCCCTGATGCCAAGTGATGTTGAGCTAGGTCACTTTTTAAAGCTATAGATACCTGAGCCCTACTCCATATCTATTGAAGCTGGGTCTCAATGCATGTGTACCTAGGCATCTAGATTTTCAACAAATGTACCTCTTACTGCTTCCAATCACAAACCTAGTTGATCTCATTCAAACTCTTCATTTTAAAGATGTAGAACCTGAAGTCCAGGGAAGGAAGGCACTCATCCAAGGTTATACAGCCAATTAGTGGCAGCACTGACTCCCCAGTCCAATCCTGAAATAGTCCATTAATTGCCTTTGCTCACAACTTTGTCCAGAACTGCTCTTTCTCTGTGTGCCTTGCAAACTTAAATGTACACAACAAAAGCTATAAAAGAAAGGACCCAAAGAGAAGGATAAAGAGAGAACAGGGAGAAAGAAAAAGAAAGCATGGTGGATTTCAAACTATTCAAGGACTTAGATGGGGATAAGAACCTGTGAAAGTCTGAAATTTCCAATACTTACTAGCTGGACAGAATCTGCACAGAAATTATTTGAGAGTCACACTGCAAACGCTATTGGGAATTTTATGATCCCTGAGCTCAGCGGCTGTCATCTTTGTATCGCTATTAATCAGCCGCGCTTGGTCTTCCATTCCCCAGTATAATCTCCTCAATTGTCCTTAGCCCTAGGCTATGCTATGTGGTACTTTCACCCCGCATTGAGACTTACCCAATCTTCTGCCTCTTTGCAGGTCAGACAGGCTCCCATCTATCCTTTCTGTGTTAAAGCCACTTACAGAGTGGCAGCGACAATGTTTGCATGGACCTGAGTTACATGAGCTTGTTTTTCAGATTTCAGTTTGTTTTCAGATTTATTTTGGGGGAGGGGGAAGCTGGAAGCCTCCAAAGCTTTTTCTACCAATGCATCAATGACATCCCAATCTAGAGGAGGGATTTTCAGCTGTCACAGTTGTCTATTTGAAATAGGATCCTGAAAAAAAAAATAAGCTATTGTAAATTCACAATTAAGAAAGTGGTTAGGGGGTTTGGTAACACCAATTTTTCAACCACCTTAACCTTCTGCCAATGCACAAGTAATCCTTGCCTTCTGCATTTGTGATTTCTGCTCTTCTGAGCCTTGATAAAAGAGGTCATAAAATGATGCTAAAGTCATTTTAGGTATAGCTTTCAGCTCCCCCATCTCATTTCCCAAAGTATCTGTCACATAACTTCTCTGCTCATACAAGCCCCATCTACTCAGTCTTACCTCCCACCTTACTGAAACCAAAGTCAACATTAAGTGAGCTCCCTGGAACTCCCTTCTCCCTACATTTCTACCCAATATTCTATTTTCTTCTTTGTATCACCTATCTTCTCTGCAACAACTGCCTGTATTTGTCTACTTGCCCTTTCCTTAACCTCCAGGACTCTGGCTTCTATCTCCACCACTCTTCTACACTCCTCTACTTTCATCAGTAAACCCATGAAATGAAATAATATTGGTAGAGCATATGGCACAGTTCTTGACACAGAATAAGTACTCAATAACATGGTACATCTTCCCAAACATAAGCAAGCATATGTGTGCACCCATGCATATGCACACATACACACACACCCCGCATACACACACACACAGTCAATTCCAATGGCTTTCATTCTTTCATTCGTTATCTCTGTGGCATTTGACACTGTTGACCACTCTCCTTCCATTCTTGAAGGTTTCTGTCACTATGCATTAGTGTAGTGTCTTATTATTCCTTTCTTTTTTCTTCCTATCTCCTCCAAATGTGGTCACATCCTAAGATTCACAACTGAAATCCCTTATATCTCTAGATTCTCTTTCATAGATCACTGCTACTCAAACTATAGTCCATGTACCAATGCCCATCAGCACTAGTTACTGGTCCACAATGAGATAAGAAGCTTATCCAGAATGTAAATCACTCACATCACTAAGCACATAGATTAGTTCAACTGGCATTTTTTGGTAACAAAGCTTTCTCGATGAAGGAAGCAGTGCATCGATTTACATTCTGCCGCAAGTGTGTCCTCTTGCCATGGCCTAGTGCCTCGAGATTTTTTACACTGTTACTGCTTCAGTATTCATCTCTATTCAAATAAAATTCATTCAAATCAGCATCTCTAAACCCAGCTTCTTCCCAGAGCTCCAAACCTGTATCTTAGCTGCCTGCTAGACCACAACCACCACCACCAACCCAATATATTCTTTAAACTCAACAAGTTAAAAACTAAACTCATACATGAAATCCTTTTTGGAGAAAAATAAACAAACCTACGCATCTCCAAATATGTCTTTTACATGTATTTTTAATCATACATAATACATGAATTCATTTTCCTTGTAAAAATTTTTAAAGTTATAAATAAAGTCCATTTTGTATACCATCAACAATCAAGGTCCACCCCTCTCCTCCTCAGAAATAACTGTTGTTGATAGTTTGGGTTTGGAAAACCCAATGAATGTGTAGAATGATCTCTTTCTACACATTTGCATACATATACAGAATATGTCACTATAGAAAACATAACGCACTGTTTTGTTCTTTTTTGAAAAAAATCTCACTGTTATATTATAATGTATCATTCTCAAATTGTTCTTTGCAATCAACAAAATATTTGGTAGATCTTTCCATGTCAATCCACATAGACATAGCTCATTCTTTTTTAAGTGCTGAATAGTATTCCATAGAAAAGACGTCCATAGTTTAGCCGTTTCCTATTAATAATGAACCTTGTGTCACAGACACTGCTGTGTTCAGCAAACCACTCCGTTATCCTCCTGGGCACACAAAAAGTCACAGGTGGACAACAAGACTAGACCTGGCTAATGGAATGTGGATGGAAATACACATTCTATTTTTAGGCCTGGCACTAAAATCTGCAACTGCTCTCTCCCCTTCTATTGTGACCATGGGGGCCATATGTGGAAGATGGTGGTATTACAAGATGGGAGAAATGGGATCTCTGAATAACTGCGAGGATGATCCCTCTTCTCACTGACCACATTGTGGAATGCCATGCGAGCATGCAATATATCTTTATGGTGTTAAGTCACTAAGACTTTAGGATTGTTTATTACAACATCTATCATTGCTTAGCCTGACTAATACAGACCCTTAGGTTGTTTCCAAATTTTTACTGTTTCAAACAATGCTACAGTGAATGACTTCCGTATATGTGGAGTTGTTTTCCTATGATAAATTCCTTCCTTAAAATTTATCATTTGCTCTGACTCAAACCTCATGGTCATTGTTCACTACTCCCGTTTTTTTTTTTTTTTTGCCCTCCTTCCTATCCAATTAATTACAAAGTTACTTTTTAGTTGGTAATGTCTCTTGTATTTCACCCTTTCCCATCCCATGTAATATCAACCCAGGCCAGGGCCTCAACCTCCTATCCGGTCTCACTGCATCAATCCTCTAAACACTCTAATCTATCCTCCCAACCACAGCTGATCTAAGTTTCACAAACTTCACGTTAATCATGTCACTATTCTTGCTCAAGAAATGATCACTAGCTCCTCTTTCCATTTCAGATAAAATATAAACTCCTTGACCTGGACACTTAAGGTCGCAATTGAGCTCCATTCCACTTTTCTAACTTTATCATTAGTTACTTCCCCCAAAGAAACTGCATTTCAGTTGGAAGTACCTTCCCTTAAATCTGAATTTGCTTCCTACATTCACAGCGCCGCTTTTGCTTAGTCCCCTTCTCTATTAATTTGAGTCGTACTCATCTTTAAGACCAAGATTATACCGTCTCTCTTCTGTGAAACAATCTGTGATTATTTGATCTCACTGAAATCGCCAACTCCACAAATTCCTTTAGCACCTTTACTTTCTCATTTGGTTCATGGATACTCTCTCTTTAACCTTTAAAACAGTTTCTCCTACCACATCAAGACCTCTCTGTAGAATAATACACTTTCCCTGCCTAAGGACATCATCTTCTCTGATATCTGTCATACAGCTTTTTCTTTTCCACTTAAGAATACTGTGCTCCCTCCTTTTTTGTCTCTCTTCTACCACTCGTATTTCTTCTTCTGGGATTTTTAAAATAAATATTCTCATAACCTCAAGCCCAATTGCTCTTTCTCTTCTGGCTCTTTTCCACTGACCCAGAGAGACTCCCTCATCTCTGTTGTTTACATTAGGGACAAAATGGGTATAGGTGGGAAGTTACAACTGTTGCTACTTCAAGAAGAGTGAGAAGGGGGTCCTCTGGTGGCTCAGTAGGTTAAGCATCCGACTCTTGATCTCAGCTCCGGTCTTGATATCACAGTCATGAGTTCAAGCCCCACATTGGGCTCCATGCTGGGCTTGGGGCCTACTTTTTAAAAAAAGAAAGAAAAGTGGGAGCAGCAAAGATCTTGTGGTTATGTTGGGCAGCTCTTGGGAATTTCACAAAAGATACCAGAGGCTAGGTATTAAAATGGGTAGAAGCACCCCAGAAGTGATGAATGGAGATGAATGGAGAAATGAAAGGAGAGAATGAGGCAGTCTGGGGAAGAGGGGGAAATGAAGGCAGAAATTGGGGGAGATATGCAACTAGATCCTTGGATTGAGAAAATAGGCTGGATGGAAACTAAGGGCCAAATGTTTAAAGGTGAAAAGTTTACCACTCCTAGGTAGCCAAGAATCTATGGTGGCCTGAACATTTTCTTCTTTGTTCCATTTGTGTTTCAACCAAGAGCTCTAATTATGGTTGATGAGTGTTAAGAGCAGTGCTGATGCAACCAAATTAAAGAATGAAGAGCCGTATGCTTTAAAGTGAAATTAGACATGATAAAAAAAAAAACCTGTGCAGCATCTTCTAAAGTCCTTGAAAGTGCCAAAAGTCCTATTCAGAATCTCTACAAAAGCCTTCATCTTACTTTATCCCACTCCTAATTAAACCATCTTCTTTCAAAGCACCAGCACTAAAACTCATCTTATTCAACTTTATAGTTTATTTTATTTAATTATTAGTACAATAACATTAATTCTCATGTGAATTTTTGTAACAAATATACAATTTCAGTTATGCCATGGAACAAACTGGATTTATGGATGCACCTGTAAAAGTACCCATCTTTAGCAAGTTCCTGATATAACATGCATTGCAAAGTCCAAACAAGTGTCTTACAACCCAACTTTAAAACATCACCTGTTATTTACTTTTCTGTGTATTTGTTTCTTGCCTCATCAAATAGCCCATAAACAACTCAGAGTTAGGCATCCTACCATTTTCATCTCTTATCCAGGGTTTCCCCAAAACTAGGCCAGGCACACAGCCTATATCTTCTCCAAGACTGGATTCAGATAAGAATTCAGTTGAATGGCAAATTAAACTTACCTTCTCCATACTTGTTCCTTTCACTTTCTCTCTTCCTTCACTACTACACTTCTTAAAACAGTAATCTGTCAGGGAAAGTCACTCGACTTCTCTGACATAGTTTCTACGCCTGTGTCTTGGGTATGTAATAATTTACTTAAATGATGTAAAATGTTGAGGACAGTGGCTATTTAATAAAAGTGATCCATCACTATTATCTTACTCCTTGCCTCACTATCAATGAATTACTGTTATTAATAGTGAAAGTCGAACCCACCCCCTCCCAGGTGTGCTAGAGTGATAAAAGGATTGAGTACCACTCTCTGAGGTGGTGACTCCATAGATTTCAGAGTTTAGTCTTCCTAACTGCCTTGAGGATCTCTGATGGATTCCCAGGCTTGATTTGCAGGGATGTCTTTCTGCTCATTAAAGGTACACAGAAAGAGGAGTGTTGGGGCGCCTGGGTAGCGCAGTCGTTAAGCGTCTGCCTTCGGCTCAGGGCGTGATTCCAGCGTTCCCGGGATCGAGTCCCACATCGGGCTCCTCCGCTGGAAGCCTGCTTCTTCCTCTCCCAACCCCCCTGCTTGTGTTCCCTCTCTCGCTGGCTGTCTCTCTGTCACATAAATAAATAAAATCTTAAAAAAAAAAGAAAGAGGAGTGTTTTCAGCATGTGTAAATTGAGATGTTTCCAGGAGTGCTTCATGCACTATACAATAACATTCCCTCTGGGCTGAAGATGGGGCTGCTTTGAGGCAGATAGGAGCTGTTCCAGAACCAAAAGTTCAGTCAGGTCCATGGGCCTTACTCTCCAGAAGAGATCTCCAAAACTATAATTGGTTGCTCAACTATCAGAAACAAGATACCCTCATATATGTGTATATATTATATAAAACACTAAATATGAAAAAAAAATACTAAATATTAGATACAAATTTAAAAAAGCATCTGTTCCTAATCATTCTGGCCATGTACCTCGGTGTACAACAGACTCTCGAGGCAAGGTTCATTGTTATTGGAATGTTTATGAATTTGTATTTCAAAATAAAAAAGGGGGGCCATCTGCACTCTTAGTCTCTACTTCCTTCCCTGCTATTTGTGTCTCAGCCCACCTGGCCAGGGTGTCTTCTGGTACCATTCTACTGAATATTTTCTCTTTGAGGTCACCAATATCCCAACTATGGAATCAAGTCGGCCCTGCTTCTGTCATCATCTTGACCGCTGTGCAGTATTTGACACTGTGGACCAAACCATCCATCTCTCCAGGTTTTCCTACTATCTCTCTGATTATTCATTCTCCTCTTTCAACACCTTTTCTTCCTGGGCCTATCCCTTAAAGGTTGCTGTTTCTAGAGGTCCCATTCATAATGACCTTTTCATATTTTGCAAACTCTCTCAGGGAAATCTTCTCCACTCCCTTAGTTTCAACTATCACATTGATGATACATATGTTTTTATCTGCAACCTACACATTTCTCCTCCACTCTAGACCCTTATATTCAACTATCTACTGAATCTCTTCAACTAATCTCCATTAATGACACCGTCATCTATAAAGTCATCTAAACTAGAAATCCGAGAGTCACAAAAAAATTCTCCTTCTCCCTAATATCCACATTCAATTGTCCACAAAATATTATTATAACATTCTTTGGAATTGCCTCTTAATCATATTCCCTCTTCATTATTTCCACTGTCACTGACTTTGTTCTGACCCTTATCACCTCTCACTTGGATTTTTGCAACAGTCTTTCTAATTGATCTCCCAACATCCATTCTTGCCTCCTTCCAAACTGCCCTCCATGTAACTGTTGGAGTGAACTTTGTAAATTGTCAATAATATACCACGCTTCTGCCCCCAAAATATTCAGTGTTAAATCCAAATGCTTTAGTATGGCATAGGGAGGTCCCTCACAGTCACTCTAATTTCCTTTTCTAGCAAGATCATCTGACATTGCTTCAGTCAAACTGAACTTCTTGCAGATCCCTGGACACTCTATGCCCTTTATATTTCTCTGTCTTTGCAAATGCTGTTCCTCATGCCTAAAATTACTCTTCCCTTCTTCTCCATCTTTGAAACATAGTTTAAATGTCACCTCCTTTATGAACACTTCCTTGGTTCCCCTGGAGCAAGGAGAGACTATTCCTCTTCTGAGTTAGCATTTTGTCCAGGCATCTAATCATCACATTTATTATTCTGTATTTCAATTATTTGTGTGCACCTTTGTCTTGAAGATAGATCTGTGTGTAGAGCTATAAATGAAACAAAAGCAGGAAATGGTATCTTATGTGTCTTTATACCTTCAATAACTATCACAGTGCCTGGCACATAATAGATAATCAATAGCAGTTTGGTGAAAGGATAAATGTGGTTGACTGCCTAGAAAGGCACTAAACCAATAAAATCATAATAAAACAAAAAAAATCTCCACAGAGTTACATACATGCATTGAGACCCATGATTACTTGGATCCCAAGCATCTGGGTTCACAGTCAATGACTACATGAATTCTATTCTAAAGGAGCCTAGGGCAATAATGAAAGATTCTATAGCAGCAACCAGAACTACAATAACTAAGAAACTAAGTTACTTAGTTACTTATGGCACTGTAATATCCCTTTCTATTCTTTAGTACATTCCTTCTTGGCACTGAAGAAGAAAAACACTAACCCTTAGGCTACTGGGGGAAGTTGGAGTGGAGGGGGGAGTGAGGATTAGCCGACTTCTTCAGTCTCATTCACACGTTTTGGTTTCCATGGAAGAGAGAGAGCACACGTGTGATGTCGTCAAGACTACAAAATCTTCCCTCATCACTCTTGTCTCCAAAGAAGTCAAATCTCTTTTAAGAACTCTATCCTCTGACTTACGCTCACCCACCTTTACTTGCCACACAAAAGAGAACCTTTATCAAGGGAGGAAAGTCTATGATATTTCAGTATGTAGTCAATCTAGCCACCTCTTTTATCATCATACCAGAGTGTGTCTTGATGACGCTTAATATAGCACAGAAGACAGAGATTTACAGAGCAGGAGTGAAAATCCAACCTGAACTCAGCAAAAAGAAAGTGGTTAAAGGCAAAAAGTGAGTCAGCTCTACAGGCACTGCCATAGCTGATGGTACTAAGGAAAACATGGACAGTCATACAAATTTCACCCAGGTTTGCTGACTGACTTTGTTGTCAATGCCCTACATTCTCACTGTATTAATTAATACTAGGGAAAACGTTCAATGAGGACCTGGCAGTGCAGTTTGATTCTCTGCTGTGTGTCACCAAAATTCATATGTTGAAGCCCTAACCCCCAATGTGATAGTATTTAGAAGTAGGCCTCTCAGAGATCATTAGGTTTAGATGAAGTCATGAGGATGGAGCCCTCACGATGGGATTAATGGCCATAAGAGAAGAGACACCAGAAAGCTTGCTCTTTCACTCTCTTCATCATATGAGGACAAAACAGGAAGGCAGCCATTTGCAAGTCAGGAAGAACACTCTTACCAGAACCCAATCATCTTGATCTCAGATTTTCAGCCTCCAGAACCATGAGAAATAAATTTACATCGTTTAAGCCACCCAGTCTATGGCACTTTTTTTTTTCTATTTACCCCAACATGGTTCTTTATTTAAATTGAGATATAATCCATATAATGTAATATGCAACATCATAAAGTATACAGTCCAATGGTATACTTTGATAGACAACAGTCGGTACTAATTCCAGGACATTTTCATCACCCCCAAAAAGAAATACCACACCCATCAGCCATGACTCCCCATTCTCCCCTCCTCTCAGGCCCTGGCAACAACTAATTTACTTTCTGTCCATATAGATTTGCCTATTCTGGACATTTCACACAGCGTGTTAGTTTCAAGTTTACCCATGTTGTAGCATGTGTCAGTACTTCATTCCTTCTTAAGGCTGAATAATGTGCCCTTGTATAGATACATCACATTTTATTCATTCCTCAGTTGTTAGACATTTGGATTGTTTCCACTTTTTGACTATTATCAATAATGCTGCTATGAGTATTCATATACAAGTTTTTGTGTGGACATATGTTTTTAATTCTTTTGGGGTCATACCTAGGATTGGAATGAAGGTTCCAGTTTCTCCATAATCTTGCGACCATTTATCATTGTCTGTTTGATTACAGCCATCTTAGTGAGTGTAAGGTAATATCTCATTATAACCTTGAGTTGTACTTCCCTAATGACTTAAGACATCGAACATCTTTTCACGTGCTTATCGGCCATTTGTGTATTTTCTTTGGAGACACATCTCTTCAAATCCTTTGTATGGCACTTTTTTATGGCAACCCAAGCTGACTAAGACACCCTCCTAGGATTCCCCTTAAAGGTAGCAACTCCAAGTTATTAGTGGTGAGTTAGTTTAGTGTATACTATCTGTATCTGCTCCCAGTTCCCCCCAACACTTCCTTTCTTCAATAAGCTCAAGAGAAGATTCAAACTGCATTGGAGCACTTCTTCCTGCTCCTCTTGTTTGCTTTCCTCGAGGCTATGCTCATGTAAACAATTTAAGACATTTCCATCTTTATGCCTTTTATTCCTGAAATTTCAAAGAAGCTTGCAGATTGGGCAAAGTTCTCATCTCCACTCTAAGTTTCCATTTCTCCTATGAAGAAGTAGTAGAATAAGGCTGCAGTTCTATGCTGCAGTTGGAAGAAAAGTCAGTATTCTTGGGAAAGAACACAAGCCCAACGGAGGATTTTGAAAGGAAACAATATTCTCAGGCAAGGATGGGAGGAAGTGGTTAATGGGAGGGGAAGGCAGTGTTGATAAAAAGCAGATGCTTCCTACCGCAGGTTTGGAATGGACAGCAAATGAGTAGGAATGGCAATGGCTGATATAATGTGTCCTTCTATCATTTCTAGAGACCCTGACACAATTTGTAGTGAAACTATCCTCCCCAGAACTTGATTGATTTGGAAAGTATTCACTTGGAGGATTCAATGGTAATGAACTACAGATGAGTATCTACCTCCCAAGGCTGTTGGGGACATTAAATGAAATAATATATGGAAAGTGTTTAGCATGGACCCTGGCTTATAGTAATCAATCCATAAATGGAACCTGTTGTTATCATTGCTGTTGTTGCTGGTGGTGGTGGTTAAATTATGGTTTCCTTATTATGGTAATTGTGTTCTTGTCAATGTTAGGTTTTCCCTGAGTTAGTTTTGTCACAACAGCAATTATAGTGAGGGGAGACAAGTGAGTTGATAGCAGTCCTGGACGATAACCTGAGAAACAGTGAATCAAGAGATCAATGAAATGCACCATCCATCCCTCTACACAAACTTAGGAATCATCAGTGATATCTCCCTCTTTGTCTCTGCCCCTCACTTTCAATCTACCACCAACCTCTATTTATTTCTTCATGTAACTATCCATTGACTGTCTACCTAACTGTTCTCCCAACTTCTCTTATTCCTCCCTGATGGTCTATTCTTCACAAAAAGGTCAGTGTAATCTTCTTAACATGTAAATCATGACATCCCATTGACCGTGACAATTTAAACACATGCATTTACCTCCACTACTTTGGCAAACCTCACTAAAATGATCATTTTCAGGAGAGATGATGATAACAATACAATTTTTGAAGCTAGAAAATAGAAATACAAGGGTAACTGACTTAGCAGACCTGGGGAAATTGAATCCCAAAACGGGCAGTGGGAAAAGTTGATAAGCAAAACAATTCACAACAAAGAACTTCCAAAGGTTCAGCAATTGGTGGTACCAGTACTTCTGGAAGTGGAGGTGAAATTGAGGCTGAAAAGGAGAATATGCTTAAAATTTTATTAACCAGTTAGATCCCAATATCCCATCTCCAGCTTCGCACAATTGGGTGATTATCTCTGCCCTCCTTCCCATCAGAATATGTGAGGTTTATTCTCTGGAGAGAGTAAAAAGAAAGGTCTCTGGATTGGGGAAACATTAAACACAGTTGAGGCAGAGGTACTATATGAAAAACAGAAGAATTAAGAAGTTTACCTATTGATTGTTGAGACTCCTAGCCCCTTACCCCTCTTGTCAGAATTCTGGCAATCAGATTTAACAGCCTCCAGGCAGGGTATTGGAATATTCTTCTTTGGTAATACAAAAAAAAAAAAACACCAAAAAGACTTAAAGATATTTGCATAACAGGTTGTTCAATGAAATAAGCCAACCAGATCATCTTGTAGTAAAGCCCTGTTGTAGTAGACAAACCCTAAAGTGATCCTCAACAAGTCACACCTCCTGGTGTTCATGCCTTTGTGTGATTCTCTCCCCTGGAATGTTGTTGGGACCTGTGACTTGCTTCTAACCAACAGAATATAGCAAAGGTAATGGGATATACTCCCATGATCAAGTTATATTATATAAGGTTCTGCCCTAGCGGACTGGAGCCAGGGTCTCTTCTTGTGGGTTTGATGAAATAAGAAGCCATGCTGAAGAATCCCACATGGCAAGGAACTGCCAGTACCTTTAAGGAACAGTGGGTGGCCTCTGGCCAACAGCTCTAGCAAAAAACCAGGGCCCTCAGTCATATGGCCGCAAAAGTATAAATCTTGCCAAAAACCTGAATGGGCTTGAAGCGAATGATTCCCCAGTCAAATCCTCAGATAAGAATGCATCCTAAACAACACCTTGATTCATCCTGTGCAGAAGGCCCAGCTATGCCAAGCTTGAACTCCTGATGCATAGAAACTATGAGATAATCGATGTGTGATGTTTTAAGTCACAAACTTTGTGGTAATTTGTTACAGAGCAATAGAAAACTAGTGTCTCACTAAGCACTCTGATTTTCTAAACAGCTTTTTAGGAACCTACTTATAAACATGAGCAGATAGCCAAGGATGAGGAGGTATCTGAGGAAAGCCCATAATATCAAAGATAGAGATCTAAACAAACAAATAAACCAAAAACTTAAAAGAAACAGAGAGATGAAAAATAACCATTAATATCAAAGAGATTAGAGAAGATATTGCATCCTCTAAACAAGAAAAAGGTGATATTTTTTTAAAATAGGAGACCTAAAGAAGACAAAATTACTCTTAAAAATTCTTTGAAATTCTTATCAGAAAGAGTTGTGTAATAAAGAATTTGTCTGGTCTTCATCCCAGGCTCCAGGGATGGAGCTTCTACACCCTTGGAATTTCTTGAGTGATAGAATTGTCTTTGCTATTCATGACAGGCCCCTGGAACCATGTTTGAATTTATGCTACTGAAGTGATTCATGGTGGGCTCCTAGGTAGTTTCAGGGTGGGGGCTGGCCATGCTGAAAAGACTGGAAAGACTAACCATGAGTGTTAGGGCTTTGAGCCAGGTGGTATCAGCTCGACTTTATCTCTGAGGAGAAGGAGGGAGGTGGAGATTGAGTTCAAACACATGGTCAATGATTCGATCATGTCTAATAATAAAGCCACACATATACAAAAAGAAATCTCTGGACACCAAGGCTCAGGTGAGCTTCCTGGATGGTGAATGTGGTGATGTACCAGGAAAGTGCATCCTGACTCCATTGGTGGGGGCGGGGGGCTGGTAGGACATGGAAGCTCCACATTTGATAACCTCCCAGAACTCACTCTACAGATCTCTTCATTTGGCTAGGCTAGTCTTGATTTGCAGCCTTTGTAATGAAAGTGTAATAGGAAGCATAGAACTTTCCTGAGTTCTATCAGTCCTTTTAGAGACTAACAAAACCTGAGGGAGTCATGGGAACCTCTGAATTTGTAGCCAGTAGGGAAGAAATGTGAGTGTCTCGGAGACCCCTGAATTTGTGGCTGGCATCTGAAATGAGGGCAATCTTTTTGGGAACTATGCACTTAACCAGTGAGGTTTATGCTAACTCCAGGTAGTTAGTGTCAGAATTGCATTGCAGTATTGCAAAAGGGTTGGAAGATAAAACTGAAGAAATATCTCAGGAAGAGAGCAAACAGATAAACAGACAAAGCAAAGGGAAATAGAAGATAAAATATAAGTAAATTACAGGATCAGTCCAGGAAGTCCAACATAAGAATAATATGAGTTCTGGGGGGTGGAGGGGAAGGTAAAAAAAAAAAAAACTGGAGAGAATAAGATGAAATAAATAATTCAAGAAAACTTCCCAGGATTAAAAGACAGTTCTAAGATTTAAGGAGCCCACAGAACGCCCAGTACAATGGAAGAAAATAGACATGCACCAGGGTGTATCAATGTGACATTGCACACATAAGGGCAAAACAAAGAACCTAACAACTTCTAGAGAAGAAAAATTTTTAAAAGTAACTTACAAGAGATCAGGAATCAAAATAGTTTCAGTCTTCTCAAAAGTTAGGAGCCAAAAGCCAATGAAGAAATGTCTTCAAAATTATTAGAGATATGGCAGGATGAGAGCAGTGCCACAGATCAAAAGAACAATTAGGCCATGCCAAAGCAATTCAGAAGGATGTCTCCCAGAAGATGAAATTGATAGAAGAGCCAATGCTTTCAATGCTATCAATCTTCACACAGTGAGAGAAGAGTTAGTCAGTTGGGGAAGAGGTTATAGATGAAGTAATGTTAAGTATATAGAAAAATAGGAAATTGAATAAATAAGATAATTATCAGCTCCATTAAAAACACAGATGTGCAAGAAAGGAAAAGTAATCATAGTATGCTATAACTCAACTGTGAATAGGATTTCACATAATATAATAATAATATAAACACTGAATATTGATGTAATCAAAATTACAACATAATTGTACTGGCAGAGTGGTAAAATGGGAAGTTTGTGTTTGTGTGTACATGGGGCCTAATGGTGATAAGGAGCTAAACTCTTCTCTTCCATAGAATACTCAGTCTGAAAATTATAAATTGGCTTTATAAGCATGCTATTGAGCTAAAGGAGTTCAAAGCAGCTGCCTCTGGTGACCTGATAATGGGGGGGTGACAGCTGTCATAAATAACTATTTGTTTCTTTAAACTGCATATAAAGTTAAAAAAAATTAGAAAATAAAAACTGCTTTTAAAAGAAAATTTAAATCAGATCATGTCACCAAATTGCTTAAAACTCCTAGTGGTTTACCACTGCAATTAGAATCAAATCCTAACTCTCCCCTGACTTATATGGCTCATCATGATCTGAATCCTGGCTATTTCTACTTCGCCTCCTACTTCTCCCCCACCCGTGCCTCTCCGCATTTCTAGGCTCCAGCCACTGGTCTACTTTCTCTTCTTCATACATAACAACCTTGTCCCCATCTCAAAGACTTTGTGCTTGCTGTTCTCTCTGCCTGGAATCACTCTCCGCAGATCTTCACATGGTTTAATCCTTCTTTTCGTTCAGGACTCAGCTGAAAGCTGCCTCTATGGAGATGTCTTCCACAATCAGACAAACCCAAATTGGGGGACAGTTCTGAAAGTAACTTACCCGTACACTTTAAAAGTGTCAATGTCAAGAAAAACAGATAGAAGCTGGGGACTATTCTAGTTTAAAGGAGACTAAAGAGGCAAGAACAACTAAATGCAATCTATGTTTTAACCCTCTATATTTTTAAAAAGTTATACGGAGCATTATTGGGACAATTGGAGAAATTTCAATACGTGTTGTATATTAGATAATATTAATGTATCATTGTTAAACCTCCTGAGTGTGATAATTATATTGTGTATATACAAGAATGCTTTTGTTCTTATGACAGAGATGCTAAAGTGCTTATGGGTGGAGTGTCGTGATGTCTGCAACTAACTTTCAAATGTTTCAGCCAGAGAAAGAGAGAGAAAGAGAGAGAGAAGAGTTATAGATATCAAGCAAATGTGGCAAAATGTTAACAGTTGGTTAATATTAATGAAGAATATATGTGTTCACTGTATTATTCTTGCAACTTTTCTGTAGGATTGAAAACTTTCCCAAAAAAAGTCGGTGGGAAAAAAAATACTGAACTTTCAGTAGGTTTGTTGATAGTAGTGTTGATGAAGTAATTGCAAACTATTTTGGATATGTTACAGGATTAAAGAGATGAATAAATATATTGACCAAAGTAGTCCTCTGGGCAGTTTCTATCACATCATCCTGTTTTGTTTTCTTCTTCACATTTCTCATTGTCTAAAACATTATTTTGTTTATGTATTCATTTGTTTAATGTCTGTATTTCTCCCAGCTCCTATCCCATAAATGCTATTTGAGTAGAGATGGTGTCTGTCTTACTTACTGGTGAATTCCCAGCATTCAAACAAGGGCCTAGCACATAGTAGATGTTCAATAATTACTTGTGGAATGAATGAATGAAACAATCCCAAGAAACCTTAGGTAGAAACAATGATCAGGCAGCTGCAATTTTGCTCCTAGGGTCAAGTTAAGGCTCGGAAGCCCAGTTGGGAAAGGGCCTTGTTATTGCAGAGACCTGTGAAGCTCAGAGAAAAAAAGGAGAGAGAAGTCAGCCTCATTCTGGCATATGGAGTGTGGTTAAAGGGAATAAGACCTAACAGAAATGGCAGTGACCCCCAAAGATTACAACTAGATATTAGGGACTTAAAACTAAAAGGTGAATGATGACAGGGAGGTCCTGGAAAGGACTGTTTAATGCTTTAATCTCCATACAAGACAAGTGACACCTGTCTGGGCAAGTCCCTTCAATTGTGTAAAGACTCTTCCTTGAAATTCCTTCCTATCACAGAGCCAAAGAACTGTACGGTTAGAGCTAAATCTCAGTAAGGGAGGAGAAACAGGGGAAGAATAAAGGGGTCTCTGAGAACACAGTAAGTGATTCTTCAGGGGAAAGGAAAGTTACCTTCCTCCCCAACTCTTCTCATCACAGCAATTCTGCCCACCAACCTCTTTCTTTTTTTTTTTTTTAATTTCCTTTCCCTACCTGTTTCTCCCTCATCCATCATTCCCCTGCTCCCTATCCCACTTGGGGTTAGTGCCAGAAAGAAGTGTTTGTGGAGACTGGCGAGGTAGTAAAGTAATTTTGTGCAACAACGATTCTTACTAAAATAATCCTTTTGTGCTTCTGAATAAGGACACACACACACACACACACACACATTCAAATATTGAGAATGAGCATTGCAGTTGTCTGCCCGCTTCCATTATTGACATCACACCATGAGGGTTCTAAGACAGAATTTTTTTCAGTCTTTCTAAACACCATCACCTCAGGAATCCCATCAGCTCTACACACTCTCCTACCTCCACCCTACCCCCTCCCACACACCTGTGACCTGTCACACCACATTCACTTCTTTCTCTGTGGCCTTAAAGCAATCTGTTTTCTCTTATTAATCCCAGCTCAGTTTAGATACTTGGCAGTTCAAACTGGATGGCTGTTTCTCATCAACTTTCCCCCATATCTAAGCCATAGTAAGTCAAAGATTCTGCAAAGATCCATTTTCTTATCCTTCCTCAAATTGTCCTCAATCTCTTAATCTGCTTTCAGGTCTACAACCATCTCACTCCAGCCTGCCTAAGAACTTTCTCTCATCTCCTCCATTCCACTGTTCATTCATCATCAGTTAGAATTTCAAATTAGGAATTGCATTAGCATGTTGAGTCCATGGAAGCCAAATGACCCATTATGGACTGAATCCAAATGTATAGGCAGGTGGTTAAGCAGGTTGGGCCAGCAGCCTTGGCAATGCAGACCCAAAACTAGAGGTTGCAGCAAAAATCAAGAAAAAATCATGATTTCACAAATGAGCCTGAATTAACTGGATACCAGCTCAAGGGGGACAACGTAGATTTGTAGATGATTCTAGAACCTAGTATATCATCAAGGAAAATTTTTCTCACCTGTTGGTTCTACCATGTCACCCCCATACTCAAACAATCTTCATTGGCTCTCGATTACCTTTAAAATCAAATGTTCAAACCCTTCAGTCTGGCATTCGAAGCCTTCTACATCTCCCCTTCTTTTTACCACTTACTCTGCTCTCACTTTCTCTCTCATCAATCCTTGGTATGATCTGTCTACCTCAATCAGCCTGGCATATTCTCACTACCAGGTTGCAATTCTTGCTCCTCTACTTCTTTGTAATGTCTTTTCACTTCCTCTTTGCAGATTCACATGAACTGCGTCATTTAAGACCCATTTCAAGATATACCCCCTTCTAAGAAGCTTTACCTGATCCACTCACAGTATCACTGATGTTTTGTGCTAAAACAGACTTTAAAGCTCACTGATCAAGTTAAACTTCACCCCCCCCCCATTTTTCAGATGAGAAAACTTAAGGCCCCAAAATATTAAGTGATTTGTATAGGTCTGTGAGTTTAGCGGTAGCAACTTAATCTCAAGCCAGATTTCCTGACTCCCTTTGCAATTTCCTTTCCACATTGTTACACTTTGTCCCCATGATCCCAACCCCACACACAAGTGCAGTGTGGTGTCGTGATCATAAACTAACATCTGTGTTTGGATTGTTTTTCACCTGTATTTGGTTTGTCTCAACCACCAAGTTCTAATAATTCTTGAGGGAAGGGATTGTGTCTAGTATTTCTGCCCTCTCTTCTCCTTCCCCATGGCACCTAAAAGGGCTGTATATACCTCAGATGGGCAGTAAATACATCTTAACCGTGGAGTGCTGCACTTCAAGAAAATATAAAAAACAAAACCAATAAAATGAGTACACCCAGGGTGGATTATTATATCACATACATATTCAAAAAGGTTCCTTTAAACAGGGACCTCCTATAGTGAACTTGGTTACAGATCATTAACTACCATCCAGAGAGAGAGAGAACAAGAGCTGAGAAAACTCGAGGTAAAAATGTAAGAATCACTGCTCCTCTTACAGGCTTGAGAAACAGAAGTGCATTAAGACAGACTTCCCACTTTGCAATAGAGAGGGTTTACACAGCCCCTGTCTTGCAACCCCCAACTCAGTCCTAGCTCTGGTCTCTCTGGGCGGGGAGTTGAGTGACACAAGTTCTAAATGTCCGTTCCACCATTAATTATCTCTGTGACCTAAGACGTATCACTTAATCTCACTGGACTTGTGTTTTCTCATCTGTAAAAGGTTGGGGGGTGGGAGTGTGGGATGGAAGTCCAGACTTGCTTTGCCTCACACATTTATTGTGAGGCTGAAGTGAGATAATATATGTGAAAGTGCTTTAAAAATCAAAAGGCATTATATGAATGCAAGGTATTAACTTTTTAACTCCCAGTCCTGTATCGATTAAATCGTAGGAGACTAGAGCAAGCAAAGGATAACAGGTTTGCGTGTTAATCCCATCTAAATTAATTGTCAGACTCCGCTACCTTCTCTGTAAATGCTGTTCTTCATCCCATCTTTTTATTTTATTTGGTAGAATATTATAAAGGTTGCTATTTTGGCTTTGCACATTGCCAAAGTGGCAAGAATGGGGGAGGTTGGCAACAACTAAAACTCAGGAGAAGCGCCTATTTCTTTCCTAAATTGCTCTAAAGGGGGACAGGGAGGGAAATTGAAGCTGTTGGTCAAGGCAAAAAACGGCTTCCACTCTAGCTTTGCAGTGTCACTCTCTCATTCAATGAATGAAAAGAAAATGGAAAAAAAAGGAGAAATAAAAGCTTTAATTTTGTCACATTTCTCAAGTTTTCTCACCTTTACCTCTCCAGAATTCCTAGTACGCCTGAAATCAAAGGATCTCTGTGCTGGCTTGGATGAGCTTTATTTTGGGTGGAATCAGGACAAATGTGAGGCAGGGGGATGAGGTAGCACCTTACGCATTCAAAAAGTTGAGCCCACTCTTCTGGTCTATCCTTCATCTAGCCCAGTTGGGTAACTTATGTAATATGCCCTAAAGTCCCACGTTAGGGACCATGTCTGCCCTGGGACTTCCAGAACCATGTCCACTCAAACCTCTGTGGAAATGGTCATCGTTCTTATTCTTATGCAGCTCTTCGCCTTTATATCAGTATTGTTCAATTAGAAAAGAGCCTCTTAAGAGATCATCAATCATTTGAAATATCAAATACTGCTAAAAAGCAATGCAGGGGAAAAAAGACACCCTAACTGGTAACCTGCAATGAATCACCCACTTAACAGACATCTCCTGAATCCTTACTAGAACCTCAGCCCCGGGTTAGGTTTTGAGTAAAACACACAAGCATCTCAGTAAAGCTTTCTCTGTTAAGAGACTAGCAGACTATGGGGGAGAGGAAGGTATAGATAAGATATAGCAATGGTGTTGCCCCAAGTCAGACACCAATGAACTCTAACCACCCCCCCATGGTGGTGTTGGGCTGAGGAGAGACTAAAAAGCAAAACAAAACCTTACTATAACAGAAAGCAATAAGGCAGTTTGTGATGTACTGAGAAATGTCTTAAAAAATTAAATTAATCATAATTAAACCCAGGCAGTATATAACCCACCCTAATGGCGCAAAACCCATGCACAAACAGCTATTTAAGCATTCACCCTCAAACTGACCTTGCAGCAAGAGTTTACATCATAAATTTTGGACTCCTTGTGATTAAGTATAAAATTATAGACAAGAGTATCAATGAACATACATAAAGCAATAGCTCCAACTTGTCCCCTGGTGGTGTCCTGCTTGATGACACCCGATCTATCCCAAACCCCACCCTATTGCTCTCTAACCCAAGAGGCCATCCTGATCAGTGACTCTTCTACCTTGTAATTATATGCCAGGGTTTGGTGAAAAGAAGATTTAAATGTGAGATATTGGCCCCTTCTAAGGACAGAGATTTCACCAAAGTCTGAAAGCCTGAGACGTGAGCTCCAAGTATACTGGCTGGTCAGATCTGACATCTGCACGTTTCAGTCCTGAACTCAGGGTTAAAAGCAGCTTGGCTGCTTACATGTGGGATGAAGAGAAGAGAAAAAGCCCAAGGAGGGTGAAAAAGATGGACTCTTTGTGTGTATTTACTGGAAGGAGGCCTGCCATCAGTGAGAGACTTGATAGGGCTCGCCTCCCCTGGGTTTCCCCAGCCCCAGAGGTTAGGGATGGTCCTGGCACTAGTTCAGTAACTGCCAAGGAGTGTAACCCCTTCTCCAGAAGGGTGGGCTTAGGCTGTGATGCAGCAGTGAGGATCTGGGAAATGCAGATCTCATCAGAGATTCTGGTCTTTGGAGGTGGGGGGGGGGGCTAGGTGAGACTGTCTTCTGCTGTATTATTTACTAATGGGACGTGGTGTAGGGAACAGAAAAATGTGGCAGGTTCTAGAAAATTCTGGGTGGGTCAGTGTCATTTGGCAAAAGAAGAGGGATTAGTGGAGGATATGGTCTGGGAGGAGAGGGTGAGAGGAGGGGCTGCAGAAGGAGGGCTGCCATCCACAACTGCAGTATTATGTGTGTCAGAGATAAATTCACTTGTCATATTTCAAATTAGGTTTATAGGTACTTCCCCCATCCTCACACAGCAGTGGCTTAACGGGTGGTCTTCTCAATTTTTAATTGCAGTTTTGCAGTATATTGGCGTCTGAAGTCTAGGTCTGACTGAGATGATGGTTTGTATGTATGTGTACGTGACTAACAGTCGAGAGATCTGAAGTCTCCCGATGAGGTGGGAAGGGTGCTGCGGCAGGGACCGGCTGTACTCTTCTCAAGAGAATCTTCCATCCTAACGTCAGAGTGCTATTGAGGTATCAGGAGGTGAAAAAGGTGTGGGTGGTGCAGTGAATTTCCCCCAGCCCAAGATACACACACACGCGCGCGCGCGCACACACACACACACACACACCCATTAACAAGTTCAGTAAAAAGTCCTGCTGATGCCTGGGAAGTCCAGCTAAAAGCAAAAGGCAGTCTCCCATGGCCAGGGCGAGCCGGGCGGACTCCCGAACCGCCGCGGAGACCAGGGCAGCCTTCTCTCCAGAGCGCGCAGCCTAGCCGCCGCTTCCATGGGAAACTCTTGCCTTGCTCTAGGGGCTGTATCTGCGCGCTGCGGAAAGCCAGGGCTCCAGCCCTTTCTCATTACACACCTTTCCCGAAGCACCCCAAGCCCCGTACTCAACGGCAAAACCCTCAGATCCGGCGAAGCTCAAAAATGCAAAAACTGAGGCGGGGGCGCAAATTGTACTTCAATCCAGAGGACTGAACACACGCACGCGCACGCGCGCGCACATACCCCAACGCCGTACCGCTTAATTTCTTTCCCCGGGTTAGAAAAGAGGATTACTTGCCCACTGAGTCTTGGAGATGGGGGGGCAGGAGGTTGGTCCGAAGCTAGGCTCACCTGCTGCTGAGGTGAGAGAGCAGACACAGAATGCAAGCTGTGAGGAGCCGCAGCTCACAGCTGAGTGGTTGGGGGGTTGCAAAGACCCTCAAGTTCTCCAGGTTTTTTGTTGTTGTTGTTGTTGTTGTTTTTGCATTCATGTCACCAAAGGGTTAAACGGCTGGGCTCCAACAGCCCCCCCCCCGGCGCTCCATTCCCCCCTCCCCTTTTTTTGTCTCCCCCCCCTCCCCTCCCGCACGTCGCTAGGAGGTCATCAAGCGCTCTGTCCAGTCCGCGTTCGCAAGCCCCTCTGCTTCCCGCCCATCGGGCCCGTGGCTGCTTACGAAGAGGTGTGCGCTCACCGAGGGGCGTGTTCCAGCACTGGGAGACGCTGAGCGCCCCTGGCTTAGACCTCAGAGCGGAGCCAGCCATGGAGCGGGGCGGGGGAAAGTTTGGCACCCTGCAAGAGGTAGTCGAACAGGAGTGGGCGGGGCGCCCGAGGGTACTTTAGCCCTCCAAGCTCAGGGGCGCAAGCTGCCCAGACCTGAGGCGGTGTGCAGCCATGGACCGCGGAGCTGCCGCGGCCCAGGGCACTGCCCCGCCTCAGGATGGAGAGCAGCCCGTGGAGTCTCCAGAGCCGCCGCCGCCGTGGCCGCCGCCGCCGTCGCCGCCGCGGGCTCCTGAGCTGCTCCACGCGCCTTCACCAGAACCGGCACCGCAGTTCAGTCCAGAGCCTGCTCCAGGACCCCGTCCGAAGGCGACACCAGAACCAGCCACAGAACTCGACACAGAAACGGTCCCACAACCAGATACAGAACCGGCCCCAGAGCCGGCTTCAGAACCAGCCACAGATCTCGACAAAGAACCGATCTCAGAACCAGCCACGGAACCGGCCCCCGAGCCGGTTCCGGAACCAGCCACAGAACCAGCCACAGAACCAGCCACAGAACCGGCCCCCGAGCCGGTGCCAGTACCAGCCACAGAACCGGCCCCCGAGCCGGCCCCAGAACCAGCCCCAGAACCAGCCATAGAGTCCTGCCCTGAGCCGGCTCCAAAGTCCCATACGGAGCCGAGCCCAGCACCACGTCTATTGCAGTGTCCGGTGGTGGCTCCGGAGAGGGGTCTAAAGACCTCATCATCGCCCCGAACACCAGTGCCGTTCTCCGGTATAAAGGTAAGAAAAAGACCCCCTGGGGCGTGTGGGGGAAAAGAAGCAAAAAGAGGCCAGATGGCTATCAAGCTCCTGGGACTCTGGGTACCCTAAGCATCCCATTTGGCTGCCACCGACTGGCAAAGATGCGCGGAGAGATGCGGGGATGGAGGAGCCCGGGGGAGTGGGAAATGGTTGGGAGGCGGGAAGCAACATGTGGAAGAGAGAGTGGGCTGTTGGGGCTAGAAACAGGGTGACTGCACAGGTTGGGAGTGGGAGCAGTTTTCCCCATGGGGAGAAGTGGCAGAGCAGGGAGTGCCTGTATCTTGAAAAAGAGGAGGAAGACGTCCCCGGGGAGCGCAAGAGACCTCGAGAAGTATTTGGGGCAGGCCCTGGGGACACGGGGATGGGACTGAGTGGTGGGGATGGGGAGTGGGACACACCTCTTAGCCATGGTCACTGCCGCAGAGGCCCAAGCTGCGGAGCCGCAGCCTTCAGCTTGGCCCCCTCCCTGACACTGGGGAGGGGGTCATCAGCGGGGACGCAACTGGCAGCGCTCCAAGGAGGTGCCCGGCGCCTCTGTCGGCTGCTGGGAGCTGGTACTCCGGGTGGGGACGAGGGGATGGGCGGCGCCCACGCGCAGTGCAGGGGAAGGGCAGGGTTCGCTGGGGAGGAGGGGGAGAGCATGCGTGTGTCGAAGCCACCATTCCATCTGTCTGCAGGATTTCCCGGCAGGTAGGTGCAAACACTGTGACAGGATGATGGGCCGCGTCAAGAGCGGGAGACTGACATCCCGCACCGGGGCCAGTCGGAATGGTGCAGGAGTCCGGGTTTAGAGACTCCAAAATAGGAGTTGGTATTTGAGAGCGTGTGAAAGGAAATCCTCGTCTCTTCCAGTCTTCAGAGATGCCTTCCTAAATGTTGCGCTTTGCCTGGAGAAGACAGTCGAGGATCCTGGCGCACCCGCCCAGGGGGGAGGTGGGAGGAGGGAGGAAGGAGGTTTTCTGTGTTTGCCTTGGACCCCCTGAAACCCCGTTGGTTCTTCAGCAGGAGTCTGTTTGTCTTTCTTGCTTTCTTTCTACTCCCCCTACTCTTCCTTTCCCCTATAAACTTCGTTCCACGAGACTGTGAATACAATGATAATGCATAGATACACCTTGATTTAGCTTCCCCTGCAGAAAAAAAAAACACGAAACAAAACACAGAAATAAACAAACAACACACCACACCAATACCTGCCCATCCTTCTGCCTAGCAGAGCTTAGGGACAGGGCTCTGGAATCCTTCTGCTGCGGACCGCACACTTGTAGAATGTAGGCGAAGGGGGCAGAACTTGGCATCACGAAACGGAAATGCAAGCGCTGGTTGCTCCCTGAGTTATGAGTAGGGAGGCTTGAGTTTGCAAAATAACTGCAATGATAAATGACTGAATAAGAAGAAGCCTAAAGCAAAAAGTTTCACAGGGGAAAAAAGTGCAGAGGTTTAAAAATAAATAAAACAGGACTGTAGGAAACTAAGACAAGTTGTTGTTGTTGTTGTTGTTGTTGTTGTTGTTGTTGTTGTTGTTTTTAATTCAACAAGGGGGCTCTCACCAGGGGGTGTATCTCCCCCTCCCTGCAGCAACCCTTCCCTTCAGTGATCTCAGGAAAGGAAGGGGCAGTGCAGCTAGACACCGGAGATCACCTTAACCTGGTGTGTGCTCTGGTCTTTTTGAAAGAGTTTGCAATGAAGCCAGTGGGAGGGAGCCTGGCAGGGACCACATGAGCTATGGCCTTCTTAAGTGAGATTTGGGGAACATGG
Organism: Ursus americanus; assembly: GCF_024610735.1. Taxonomy (NCBI): domain Eukaryota; kingdom Metazoa; phylum Chordata; class Mammalia; order Carnivora; family Ursidae; genus Ursus; species Ursus americanus. Next base: position 80,882,930 of record NC_142164.1, read on the forward strand.
CTCAGAAACTGACACCTGGAGAGTTAATTACCAGGATGTCTGGCAAATATATGGCCTCTTTGGCCCCTGGAAGACTGACTGGAGGCCAGGAGCTCCGGGGATGAGCCCTGTGACAGTGGGAAAGCATGTCCCGTGAGCTTGACAGGAAAATGTCTGTTGCCAGACAGATAAGGAGGATCAAGGTAAGGGGAATCAGGTTAGCTTCCTCTACAGAGCGCCCTCTCAGACGTGCTGGCCGGCTGACCAGTAGGCATTTGTCAGCCCTGGCAGGGGACCAGGACCCCCCAAGGTTTGACTTTGCCTTCCGTAGAGTTAATCATTTGTTCAGCCCTTTATCTTTTAGAATGGCGTTAAGAACCCTGACCATCCGCTAAAAGGGCCATGCAGAGGAACCTATCAGTGGTTCTAGATGATTTCTAAGAATGCAAAGGATCTGGGTAAATGCTCAGATTGCTGGGAGCCAAACCCCTTTCCAATACCCTAGGTGTTGCTATGCAATTGCTTTCTTGTGCCTATGGGAACATCTGATCTTCAGTGATAGGACCGTTCTCTGCTGCAACCTCAGGCAAACAGCACCCACAGCCAGCTGACTCGCATCTTAACATTCAAGGCAAACAGGTTGCCATCTTAGCTGGGGAGGTGTTGTACTCAGACACTGCCTCCTTGAGGCAAGCTTGGGGAAACACACACACACACACACACACACACACACACACAATCTCAGATCCTAACAAAATACAGCTCTTATCATACAATGAAATCCTACGTGGCAAGGCACAGTCAGTACCAGTAGCATGAAACTAGCCTGATAAGTCAAAGGAATGAATGAGTAAAACAAAGTGAATGTGACTGCAAGTTTCTCCCAGATAATTTTTGCTGACTGATATTACAGTAAAAAAGAAAAAGAAAAAGAAAAAAATCAACATCTTTCAGTGTGTAGTCTGCTCTCTTTTCAGGTTTCAGAACCTGTTGGTTGTAAATCAATGCCCATCATGAGGGTAGAGACTGAGAAAAGGGGGCTCATATTGTCTTTCCAAATAGATACCAGGATAACACAGTCTTGTGAACCAAACCTGTTTATTTCCTTCCTTTCTAAAATGTTTTGATTTCCAGGAAATGAGCCATGGTCTCCCACCTGGTGGCAGCAAGTGTAAGTAAGGATGTGTGAATTGGTTCTTTAACAATGCTATGACTTGCTTGGGGGGAGTGGGGCTTACATGAAGTGTACTATATTTGATTCCCTCTCCTCACTTATGGTTGAAGAAAAATAGTCCATGTTTTTATTAATTGGGTTTGACTAGCTTCGAAATTATAATCACACCATACAGGTGATTGATGAAAAATCTGAAAAGAAATACACTTGTGTGGCCTTTATTTCTGGAATAGGGGGTGTGTGATAAGAGATCAATTGCCATTTACCATTACACCCCAAACCATAACAGAGCAGTTTTCTGGTATTTTTTGCACACACTTTCTAGCAAAGTTGCAAGCATTTGTTTATATGATATCTGGTAATTCTTGCCCGAATACTTTATCGTTTTACTTATTTCTGAGCTTCGCAAAGGTAGATACTCTCTCTCCTTCTCAGTGCTTAGTACAATTCAGCCCTCCCTGTTTTTGCTCAGTAAACACTTGCTGAAGCTTGAAACCTATCAATTCCATTCCCAGCAAGGACCACGAAGAGACTGCCGCTGTGAAAGAATAAAAATGTGTTCTCATTGATTTCAGAGTGAGAAGTAAATGCTTATTTAAATAGCCTGGATATACAGCTCTTAAGGAAATGCAGTCAATCTCTCCCTTTTCAGAATGGATGTTAGAACCATAATTAAGAAGCAAATTACCAACAATTAAAAAAATGGTTTGGAAAGTATCCTTATCCCCTGCAGTCCCAGCAGCAGCAGACTAATGATGATGTTGTTGGTTTCAGGGGTAATAATTTTTTTTTTCCTAAGTGAACAGAATATCTGCAGTGACTATAAACAGCTTTGGGATTGTAGAATCGAATGTTTAACCTGTTGAAGGTCAGGATGAAATTACTTTCTTTCCTCTTAGGTACTTTCCTCCCTCCTTGTCAGGTTTTGATGAAACCATCTGATTTGTTTGGTATAATCTGAGAGCTCCTGAGCATTTGCAGCAGTATGTTCTAGAAAAGATAATGAGATATTTGGTCAGTTGTCTTTCTTTTCTGAGAAAAGAATTCTTACGTGTTTATTAAAATCTCTGACCGAGGGGTGCCTGGGTGGCACAGCGGTTAAGGCGTCTGCCTTCGGCTCAGGGCGTGATCCCGGCGTTAGGGGATTGAGCCCCACATCAGGCTCCTCTTCTATGAGCCTGTTTCTTCCTCTCCCACTCCCCCTGCTTGTGTTCCCTCTCTCGCTGGCTGTCTCTATCTCTGTCAAATAAATAAATAAAATCTTAAAAAAAAATCTCTGACCGGGGCTTCTGCACATCTGCAGCCCAAAATGAAAGGCTGATCCATTGCCCAAAGTGCTTCCAAGGAAAAGGGGAAAATCCATAGAGAGCAGGAAACCATTCAGGGATATTATAATAAGGATTATATAATCCCTTCTGCTAGTATGGCACTTTACAGTTTGCAGAATGCTTTCCTCTGCATTATTAACTCTTATTCCCCTGACAAAGGCAGCAGGGTGGGAGAAGGCAAAAACTTGGCACCCACTAGGATATAACTATTAATTTATCTAATGTGGATTCTTGAAAAAAATATCCAACATAGGGCTTTCTGTGACATACAGGATCCTCATTTGTCTAAGAACAATCTTTAAGCTGATATTCCCTCAGCCTGGATTTTTTTCAAAGCAGCAATTGTTGTTCCAAGTCTGATGCTCCCAGCGGGGACCATCCTAGAACAGGAGTCTGAGAAGGAAGGATAAGAGGCAGAGGCGCAAGACCCTGAACCTATTACTCCCAAAGAAAACCTTTTTTTGGAAAGAAAATAAATAGAAATTCTGCTAGGGATAGGGTGCCCAACCTCTCCAAAGACTGCTGACTGTAATTCCCTCAGTGGAAAAAAATAATTTTAAGGATTAAAAAAAGAAAGCATCCATTCCTAAAGGGAGATGCCCCACCCTCACCAAAGCAAATAAACCTTATTCTCAAAATAGAAAAACAAATTTACAAATTAAAAAAAAAGGACCAGTGACCCAAGATAAAGAAACTTATGTCTCCCCTAAAAATTATTTTAAGAAAAAAAGAAAGAAATTCTAAAGGGAGATGTTCCTCACCCTCATCAAAACCCATGCAACTTAAGTCCCCAAGAGAAAAATTAAAGAGGGAAAGAGAGAAATCACCTCGAGGTAAACAGTATTTCTAACCTTAAAAAATTCATGAAATTTATAAACTTTATGCGCACCCCACTGCTCATACCCAATCTTTTACAAAAATTATGGGGGCAAAAATAAATCTCCCAAAGGGGAGTGTCACCAAATCTTCCTAACATTATTTCTTCCAATTACATGAAATGTCCAGAATAAGCAAATCCTTAGAGACTGAAAGTTGATTAGTGGTAGCCTGGGGCTTAGGGGAAGAGGGTAGGGGGAAGTGTGGGTGATGACTAAAAGGTACAGGGTTTCTTTGAAAGATGATAAAAATGTTCTGAAATTAGATAGTGGTGATGGTTGCACAACCCTATGAATACGCTAAAAAACACTGACTTTGTACACTTGAAAATGGTGAATTTTGTGGTATGTGAATTATTTCCAAATTTTTAAAAATAAGTAAAAGAAAGAGATCACTCCTCCAACTGCAAGATAATGAACCTACTGTCTTCCCACAAATAAACAAAGGAATAAATGAATGCATAAAGAAAAAAGACATTTTTAAAAAGGAACCAAAAGACAGAGAGATCCTCTTAAGGGCAGGGCCTCCAATCTCACCAAGGAAAATAACCTTTATTCACCCCCCCCCCCGCAATTTTTTCTCTGGGAAAAATAAACAAAAAAGAAATCTTTGTATGGACAGATACTTTCAAAATCATCAAAGTCCATGAAACTTACCAATCCTTCCATCCCAGAAACACACAAATGTTTTAACAAAAAGAAAGAAACATTAAAGGACAGGGTCCCTGATCTTACCAAACACCCTGAATTTTTAATTCCCAGAAAAGGAGAAAAAGAGAAATAAAAGAAATAAATCCCTCCCCTGTCAGCGGACATGCCCCATCCTCACCAAACACATGAACCTTATTCTCAAAGTACATTATTTTTAAGATTTAAAAGAAAATCAATAATGGAAAGGCATGTCTGTTGGTGGAGGGGATAATATCAATGAAATGAAAACAAAATCCTCTTAAAGAGAAGTGCTCCAGCCTCACAGACACATGAACTTTTCTGTCAAGATACAGCAAAAACAAATGCAAATTATTTAAAGAAGAAAAAATAAAAGGAAATCCTTCTAGTGGGAGATGATCTGAATTTATTCAAACCCCAAAGCTTGATTCTTAATATAGGAAATTTAAAAATTGGAAGCATAAATAGAAAGAGAGAGAAACAGAAACAAAACCAAGATGTCCCCAGCCTCAACAGCCCCTTTTTTCTCAAAACAAGAAAATGCATTTAGGATTAGGGAGAAAGAAGGGAAAAATGAAAAGGATATTTTCAAAGAGAAACCTCCTTTTTAGGGAATGAAGATGCCCCAAACTCACCAAAGTCCCTGAACATTTTTCTCGAAACAAAAAAGGGAAGGGAGAGAGCAAAGGGGTGAGAGAAAGGGAGTTGGAAGGGGAGGGAGAGAGGGGGAGGAAAAGAAGAGGGTAGAGAGGAAGGGAAGGAGGGAATGAGAGGCAGAAGAAAATAAGCTAAGGGACAATTTTTAAAAGAAAGTTCTTCTCAGGGAAGGTGCACCAATCCTTTATTGACGATAATGCATATTTTTCCTGATGAGCAATCCACTCTACCTCTCACAAAAAGGAGAAAAAAAAATCCCCCACAAAATCTTTTCAGAACTTCTTCAAGGGGAGATGCACCCAATCTCACCCAAACCCAGGGACCTAATTTATCTTCCAGCCTTCAAGTATTTTTTTAAATGAAATAAAAGAAAAAGAAATTCTTTTATAGAAAGACGCTCTCAATCTCATTTCTTCCAAGTTAATTACTTATTTTAAAGAGAATGAAAGAAAGGAAATCCCCTCTACCCCACCAGGAGGGCCCCCAACCTCACTAAATCCAGTGGCCCTTATAGTTTTGCCGCACAAAACCTGAATTTTTTCTAAATGGAAATCCTCCAAACCTAAGGAGATTTGCTTCCACAACCCCACCAAAAGCAAGGGATCATTTCCCCCAGACATTTTTTTAAAGGAAAATTCCTTCCATCAGAAGAGATGTCTTCAATTTCACTAAAATCAATCTACTTTATTTGTCTCCACATCCATGAGGGAAACAAAGCCAGAAAACAATGGTAAGAGGAAAAGAAATTCTCCTAACCTAAGGCAAGTTGGCCACAATCTCAACAACCTCATTAACTTTATTCCCCTAAGGCTATTTAAAAAAAAAGTGGGGAGAGAAAAGCCTGTCTTTTAAGAAAAAGTGCGCTCTACACCTACCCCACTCTAAAGACTTCCTAGGAAGTGTAATACAAAGAAAAGGTAATATCTTTCTAGAACCGTGCCAATGAACCTTAAATTCAGAACCTGAGGCTGAAGGGTAGTAAATGTTTAATCCCAGGCTGATTTCCCTCTGCCCCAGCTCCAGCCCATTTCTGGTTACCTTCCCCATCAGTCAGTCAGGCTGTGCACTCCGGAATGGCAAACCCTGCCCATGGAAAACAATTAGGAAAGTAAACCTTCTGGGGGAAAATCATACACCACATTTCCAAACCAAACAGAAATTATTTGGGGGATTAGCTGCCTCTTCGTTCCCCTCTAACACTATAGTAACTCAAGAGTTGATGATAAACTCTAAAGCAATGACGCTCTATTAACTTCCAAATTAGACACACACCTACCTAACTGAGAAGGACCCTTAGACAATTCAATAATGGGTTTCTCAAGGTGGTTGTCTAATCATGTGCTCTCTTTAATGTCTGTTCTCTGGAGTTATAAAGTTATAAAATTTGCAAGTCAGATTTATAAGCAGAGACTAAGACTCAATTAATGTTTTCCAACGTTTTTAATTCATTTACTTATTTAAAAATTAAATTGAGTAACTGTTTACATCCTATGTGCTTAGCACTGAAGATTCCACGGTGGGCAAAATCACAGAGATGAGACTTCCTCTAAACAAACTGGTAAACGAGACACCCAATTACCAAACAGATATACAGGGGACAATGATTTGTTTTACTAGATGCTTTGCTGACACATTCACTTAAATATTTGTCTCAGCATACCTCTTCTTAAATAAAAATGTAGTGTAATAAAAGAAAGTATATGTATCTTAATTTCAGAGAAAGTAGGAAATAAAAAATGCTTCCAAAAAGTAAATAAAATTTATGCAGCACCCCACCACTCAAGATTGAGTATCAAGAGATAATGAATATTTTGTTGGTTTTTTTTTTCCATTCATTTTCTTAGAAAGATGCTTATATACATTTATAATCTACAGTAGTTAAGACTTTAAAGGAATGTACAATTGTGTCTCAGGCTCTCCCCTACCCATTACCTCCCCCATTTAATTATTAAATCATGTGCGTTGTTTTACATTGGATTTAGGAAACAACTCTTAATTTTAGCTTAAGTTTATCTAGTCAAATGCCTGCCTGTATGATCTGATTGAACACATGCTGGAAACCTAACTGTTCAGAGATGTATTTGCAATGTAAAGCAATGAGAGTATATACATTTTTACATATACACTTGGCCGTTTGATCTCACCTTTACTAAGTGCACTTTCTTAGACATCCAGATTTCATTTGTCCAACTAGCTTTAGTGATTTGGACCTGAAGCAGGAGACCCAGGAGCAAAATCCACCCTTTTCCCACTGTTAAATTCCCAAAAGGAAAATCTAAATCTAAATTTCTGAGACTCTGTTGGGTCACTTTTAACCATATGCAAAAATGTACTAATGGTTTTGTCTCTTTAACACACAGTTACCAACCATGCTCGCTAGGGTCCCTCCTACCCAGAAGGGAAATACTTTTGTTTGAGGACATTATCAGCAATTATAAGGGGATAGAATATTCATTCAGCTTTCATTAACCAAATGTGGTAGAAAATTGAGAGAGTTAATAAACTGTATACGATCCAACCAAGGTTGAATTAGTAATTTAAAAGGCAAGTGTAATGTGGTATTGGGTAAGATCAGAGTCTTCTTCCTCCTCTGTAATACTTGGAGATTTTCATCTTCCAAAGCATTACAGGCATTTGCTGCTTAAGCCTTTTTCTTTAAAGAGATTGTAAAAGATTTCAGACCCTGAGGATGGCGATTCCCACCCCCTTGTTTTCCTCCTAGCACCGGGCAAGGCACAGGTTACTGGGGGATTCTGAGAGATAAGCGTGATTCTCCAACCCAGAGCTTTGCAGAATTCTTCTAAATCAAGAGGCAGTGGGTATGGGGCATAAGCCTGCTTCTGCCTCCAGGAATTGGAGGGGGATGGAAGCGCTGCTTGCTTGAGGTGCTCAACCAAGAACTTCCAGAATCTTGGATGTTCATTCCTTTGCCTTCTCCTGCAGCTAATGTCTCTACCTGTTCTCTTCTGGGATTTTGCAGTTTGAGGCAGGAAATGAAAGGTACCTGCTGAGAAAAACCAAAATTGTTAATCTCCTTGGCTATGAGTAGAGACACTTGAAACCAGGAAAGTTTTTTATTTACCTGGGCTCTGTCAACTGAGTCCCCCACTCTCACTTCACTCTTCACTCTGTGAAGCTGGCTCCAGCCTCACAGCAGGATCCTCTGAACCCCCCCCCAACAGTAGTCCCTGCTTAGCTTGATTGCTAATTTTCCCTCAGTAAGTGTCATTTGCCTTTATTATGTCCCTTGAACATACTATTTCATGCTTTATTCACATCACCGCGCATGTCCCTTGCAGTATAAAAGAGAAATTTGATGTAGCTTTATTAAAACAGCTCAGCATAAACAGCAAAGAGGCAAGTAAATGAGGGTACAGAACAAGATTATTGATTTCAGAAAATTAACAAGTTTTTGCCCTTCTCACTAACCTCAATTAATGCTTACTGTGATAGTTTCCCTCCTGCCAGGCTTGAGTAGAACATAACTATTCTCTTACTCAGAATTTGGATACTGCTGTCCCTTTCTCACACCCTCACCTTACTCTGCTTGACTGTTAAGACTGACTAAATTAAAATGATAATTTTGGCATTGTCCTTGTCTCTTTTCTTTAATTTACTCAACTTGGTGACTAGATCACCAGGACGGGTTTTGTTTTGTTTTGTTTTGTTTTGTTTTGTTTTGTTTTTTGGTTTCACGTGGAATCAAAGCATCCATTTGGTGGCTCACTTCATGGTTTTCTTAGTATATCACTTTTCACTAGTGAGTTGTCTTCCTAGAAATACCTGGAAAAGCCTTACTTTGCCTTTCCATCACCCATCATCAACACTAATTTTTTTAAGAGTTCTTCCATCTCATCTTCTCATGGTGGAAAAACAAACACAGACATTCCCAGGCAGCTTGAAACCTTGCTTGCTTTGTTTGTTTGTTTGGGTGTTTTTTTTTTTTTTTGGTTTGTTTTGTAACCAGTATAGTAAGGCATCATTGTGAAGGACACATAAACATATCTGTTAATTAGGTCATTAAGTGTTCAATAATTATGTAATTGGTATATAAAATGCTTTACAATATGATACGTATTTGGAGGATTGTTACATGGGTATTTTAGAGTACTTTACTGGTGGTATTTGAGGAAATTGGTTGGGGTTTTTAAGATGAAATGGGATGCATTATTGCTTTTCCAATGTAGAATAATGGAAGAAATTTTCCCACTAACCAAAACCCACTATCCAACAAGTTTTCAGAGGTGGATTACATTCGGATATGAGGGACTGCCTAATAGCAAATTCACTTTGACAGAAGAAATTTAGGGGAAAAAATATAAAGTTATTTGAGGTAAGTGGGATATATTGTTCCCAATATATCCTCCTCAAACCCAGAGAAAATCAGAATTAAATTAAACACTGACACTATCAGGTAGAAGAGAGGTTATCCCTGAATTGGGCAGGCGAAGGCCTACAGACAGAAGAGTGAGGCCCTTGTATGGTATATGGAGTTAGAAAGAAAATGGCCACTCGAATAGAATCATAGAGTACAGATTGAAATAATGCGGAAAATAAAGTGGACAAAGTCCTATTGAAACTTTGAAGGCAACTGACAAAATTGTGTATATCATCCAACTGATGATATACAGCCATTGGAGGGCTGTTGATTAGTAAAATAACATGACTAAAGCAGAGGATTGGTTGACGGGGCATATAATTAAAAACTTTCAATTTCTTTGTATGCAAAATTCCAAATTAAACTACTAAAGCTAAAAGTGGAAGAAGAGAATTATATTATCTAGTGTCCTTTCTCTACTGTTTTGGGCGTTCTTTGCACTTTTGTTAAGTGGCTGGTCTGCTTTCTCTATGATATTTTTTCCTATTTGATATCACAGAGTTTTCTACAGCAAAAGTAAGAAGTTGATGGGAATCCAGTGAAATCTTTTATCTTCAGTGTTGTAGACCCATGGCATTTCCTGAAAAGGGCCTTCGGGGAGCAGCTGACCTAATAAGTTTAACTTTCTACACTAGAATCTTTTTAATATTTTCTCAGTGAAATCTTAAATGAAAGCCTAATATTTAATGCAAATACAAGAAGTATTTCATTAGTCTTTTTCTATGCTAAAATGGGTTTGTAACTGATGTACATTTCTAATTGTTTATTTGAAGCTAAGAGGAAAGCGAATCTGCGCTCCCTGTTTATTACTGGCTGCTTAGCAAGGGTGCTGGCGATGTAGGAACACATTGAATAGGGAAAAGAAGCAAGTCAGAGTTTAAAATTTGGCCTAAAATATTCCAGAAATTCATAATAGTCTCCTGGAAACATAGCCATTCCAGAGAGTTCCTCCCTCCCCCCCCCCGGAATGTGTTACAACAGGCTTCATAAAGTGGGTTGTCATAATGTGCACTGTCTTTGCTTATAGGAACATTTTTATTATGGGGGATTGTGTTCTTGACCAAGGACACTATACCAAGTAAATGGTAGGTATAACTAAAAATATGTAGTAAAAGCTAATGTATAACTGTAAGCTTCTGTAATAATTTAAACCAGCAAAATTATTCCAAGTCCTATAAAATGGGCATAAATGTACCATACACATTGATTTTGTAAGGGGCCCTAGTGTACTATAAAGTGTACATGCAGCACATAAAAGAGTCAATTCTACATAAATTTAGTCTATTGTTATTATTTATTTAAAATTTGCACTCTGCCTGTATCCAGAAAGGGTATGAAGTATCCTACAAAATTAAACACATATAAAACAGGACAATTAAGCTCAAATAAAAACAAGACAAAACCAATTCAATGCAGTGGTGAATGAGACTTTAAACTAATATATCTAGTTATAATAAACCCCAATTACACATTTAATTAGCAGTATTTTTGTTTGCTGCCTTTGGTGCTTGAAAGACTTTGGGGAATGATTTGAATGACTCAGGCCTCTTAAAGTTGGTATCCAAGGAAGTTGAGCTGATGCCTCATTTTCATGCGATACATTTTCCTGTGGCAAGCTGCAGCAACCACAAAATGAGGAACTAAAGGTTGCCGGGATTGTGGTATAGGTGTTAATTAACTGTCCTAGAAGGCTGAGGCTTGGGTTATTTTGGTGTGCCTTCATTTTTCTTATATCATAATGTGTGTGTCTGCGAGGCATGTAAGTATGGGACTTTCTCAAATAAAATAATAATTCCAATAAAATTTCTCGAAAAAAATCCAAATAGTACTGTGTAACCGGGGGTTCAATAGTTTGGACTCTCTTAGATTGGGAGTTACTTCACATTGGTTCTAGTCATAATTTCACTCTACATAGCTGTGCAATATGGGGTAAATTGCTTAATCTTTCGGTGGCTTAGCTTTTGTGTCTCTTAAATGAAGCCAGTAATGTGCTGCTGACTCAGCTCAGCTCAGCAGTCTCCTCCAGCAAGTCTTCACTGGTACCGTGTCTGGGCTAGATGCCCTTCCTCTGGGCTCCCATAGCACCCTACACAAACTTCTGCTTCTCAATGGCCATCTATACTGAGATTATCAGCTTGTGTACCCATTAGGGCTATAAGAATAAGGCCCTTAGGGCCTAACATGCTGTCTGCCATTCAATAAATTGTGGCTGAACTCCTTTATAAAATTTTGGCAGTCCAAATTTTATCCCAAATAGCTTTCCGCTAATTGCAGGAAAAGCTTTAACTTGTTTTACCAATGCCTGTGATCAGATCAGCACACTGGTCTTGAAAATGGTTTGATCAGGAAAGAGAATATGGAGTCTACTTAGACACAGGAAATTCTTAACAGCCATCTTCTTTCCAAACAGAAGGAACAACTTTTCCCTTAAATAAGATAAACAACTTCTATCTTTTCTAGAAAAGCAACTGGGAATGATCACCACATAAAGTTGTACAGTTCGTACACTCTACAAGGCTGCCATGTCTAAGGGGACACCTTTCACAAAGAAAGCCATCATAGATATACATATTTCTTCTAACAATTTTCCTGCAGATGGCAGTCAAGTGCCTTGTGCTAACGAAATTGGTATATTATGACAATTTCTGACAAATGGAAGTAAAATACTTTTAGTAAGTGGTGCCTTTTCCTGATGTGCCCAATGGTGTGCTATGGCCTGATCCTGCTACTAATTCCTTGCATTTAAATACCATGTCCCTTTAGCGACTCCCTAGAAGCTTATAAGCCATATGCTCAGAACTGATTTCCAAAAGTACATATTTTATTCCATAACACAATTTACCTGAGCATCATTTTAAAACAGAAACCTGCAACAGGGGTTTGAAAAAGGAATTTACAGGGGCACAGGCATAGCCAGGCATACCTCCACAGATGCACACTGGTACCTTTACTCCCAGGAACATACCCAAGTATATATACTCCAATAGCCAAACAGCCTGGTAGATAGGTACACACACACACACACACACACACACACACACACACACACACATACACACACACAGATTTAGCTGGACATTAAAGCATATAAATGAGGAGGCTCTAGCTGCTTGCTTTGGTGCCAACCTCTTGCCCATTTTTCCTATTTAATCTATTTTCAGCATGCCTCACTCCTGCAGGCTATGAGTTCCCCAAAGTTTACATGCTTTTATGTGAGTTCAATTCAACAAACCTTTCTAAGGGCTTACTAGTGACAAAGAACTGTGCTAAGTAGATAAAGGAAGCCACTCCATCTTGGAAGGTTGTTTGAAGGAGGTTACATCTGAACTGTGTCTGAAGATTAAGTAGGACTTTGATAGGCAAACATGAAAAAGGAGACAAAAGGCAGAGGGAATATCCTAAGCATAAACATGGAAGAGGTGGAAAGGGCAATGCTCTGAGAATCCCACAAAGACTAGACATGGTAGGTACTTTTAGTGCATCAGGAGGAAAGGCTGGAGAAGCTAGGTGGAAGCTAAAATGCAGAAGACCTTGAATGCCAGGTGAAGGAATATGTGTTCTATTCCATTAACAGTGGAGAACTGTGGAAGGTTTTTGATTGAGAGTAACATGACTAGGTTTAGATTTTAGAAAACTCTATCAATATATAGGATGGGTTAGATAGGAAGACTCTAGAGGATGGGACACCAGTCTAGGCAAGAGATGTTGAGGTCCTAAGGCAACCAGTATGGGAAGAAATAGGAGATGCTAATAGGATTCGGTTTGTAACTGATTGGGTGTGGATGATGGGGGAAAGATGAGTAGAAGACAACTCTGAACTTACGTGTCTGGAGTTAGAATTATAGAGAATACAGTGACAAGAACAGGCTTAGGTAGTAGCTAGAGGAAGATTATGAGGTTAGTTTTGGAGAATTTGAGTTTGAGATGTTGGTGAGGCCTGTGCTCAAGACAATGATTACAGAAAGGGAAGAACTTAAGGGTTAGAGGACTGTTGCCCTGCCCCTGGATGGAAAACAATGAAATGAAATTAATAGAACCAGATAATGTAAGAGAAACAAATACGGACAAATTCTGTTTGGGAAAATAGGCAGAGAAAAAAATACTGATGTAGAAATCAAAGTATTGGAAGAGAAAGGAGAAATAAGAGAATGTGTACTTTTTTAAAGGAACATTTTCTTTTAAAGTGTTGATCCTGAATAATTTTTTTCAACGACTTCTCTGTCCTCTCCTTTGGCTATTTTCTCTTTGTTGGTGAAAATCCTCTGAATGGTTTTGAGGAGAGGGAATATTGTTAATGTGTTGTCCTCAGACTGAATGCAAGTAGCTCTTCTCTCATTACCCAAGTCTTTATTTGTAAGCTTCGGAATATACTGTGTTTGGGGGAAACCATTAAGAAAGGTTAATAGTTACCTAGTTATTAAGGGAGACGCATGAGAACATTTCTCTTATGTTAATATAAGAAGAAGAATATATTGTCCTCTACATCAAAGATTCTATTTTAAAGCTCTTTGCACATAGTACGCACTTAATAACTTGAAATAACAAGAACCACAAAGCAGTCTTATATGTATAATGATACAAAAGATCTCCAAAGAGAGTAAACCAAGACATCTTAAGGTATTATAAGATTTGCTGTGAATATGTTGACAGGAGATGGGGACTTTCTTAAAGAAAACTATTCTTACCAGGTAAACTTTGTCTTTTGGGAATGAAGTAAAGAATAAGCCACTTAAAATGGCTCCAGACAATGGAGGAGACACATGGAATACCAGACAGAATAATTAGAGAAGAAATTGATAAACGTTTGAAAGTGTGAGCTGAAGTCCTAGTGGGTCCCCAGCTCTTTGCTAGTTGGTGTGGAAAAAACAAAGGTAGATATGAAGTCTGCGATCTTATTTGGGAAACAAAACATGTATACTGGGGACAGGTACATAACAATACAAGGAAAGATATGATTATATTTCAACATGTGTAGTACAGAGAATAATGCTATAGAATTATAAAAGAGGAACAATAAAGGATGGATTCATTTGGGAAGGCTTCCTGATGGAGGTGAGATCAATTGAATTTAGATCTGGGAGCAGCATACACAGACTTGGAAGCAGCAGGGACCCTATTTGACTGATATCAAAGAGCTTTAGAGAAAGGCAGAGGGATTTGGTCTCTATTCTGTACAGCAGGACATTATTTAAGGTTGTTCAATAGGAGAGTAACATAATGAAAGAAATTTTTCTAAGACATGTATTGTGACAGTAGGAAGGATAGATTGGAAGAGAACAAGATAGGAGGCAGGGAGATTAGGCTGTTGTAAAAATCCAGGTGAGAGATGATGGTGCCTGATTATTGCAAGTGATGATGATCATTCATTCATCTAAAATCATTTATTGAGTACCTATTCTGTGTCAGGCACTGTGCTGATAACTGTAATTTACCTGAAGGAAATTATAGCCAAGCAAAGGAAATAAGACCAAGTATACAAATAACTGCAATCCCAAGGAGAAAATGATACTCATTTTAATACAAGAGAAACTCTGAGTTCAAAGGAGATAAGAAGTGATTGGAGCCTGGCAGAATGGGGTAGACTTGGGTTCAGAGATGAGTTAAACTTTTTCTTATTTGGGGGGAAGTACCAGGAGGAGTGATAAGGAGGTAATTCTGGGCAAGCAAAACAGTGTGAGCAAAGGCACTGAGGTGAGAAAACACCAGTGTTTTTGGAGACCAGAGGAGCTTCAGGGATGCAGGCAGAAATGCAGAACTGGCAGAAAATGGGGGTAGAACAACTGATTTGGGGGGGTAGTGAGTAAGGAGGAAGGGAAATCATTAAGAGAGAAGCATGGGAGGTTAATAATTTCTGATTTTCTTTCTACTTTGCAACTCACCCTTTTCTCAAACTCTGTCTGGATTCTTTCTCGGTAACATCCAAGGGTCCAGGATGCTTTTATTTTATTCCTGGACTACCGACTTCTATGTACCATCTTTCTCTAACATGAGAGTACAGGCTCCTGCCTGATGTTCAGAGATACTCCGATCTGAGAAGGGAAATGATTCCCCCCATGAATTTCATACAGGGTCTGTTTCTATAGTAAGCAGCACCTATATTCGATCTTCAATATTTAAGAGCATCTTCTAGTCTCAGTTTTGCTACTGTATATGCATGTTTGGCATGCCTTTGGATGACCTTGTTGTGCATGTAAGGAACACTATTCCTAACCAACTTTCTCTGTATGCTTATAATTCTAAAATTTCAGACAGCTCCCAGAGACCTTTCCCAATCATTCATGTTATAGACATAAAAAGTAGTGGTCTTTCTGGGGCGCCTGGGTGGCTCGGTTGTTGAGCATCTGCCTTTGGCTCAGGGCGTGATCCTGGTGCTATGGGATCGAGCCCCACATCAGGCTCTTCCGCTGGGAGCCTGCTTCTTCCTCTCCCACTCCCCCTGCTTGTGTTCCCTCTCTCGCTGGCTGTCTCTCTCTCTGTCAAATAAATAAATAAAATCTTAAAAAAAAAAGTAGTGGTCTTTCTAGACTACCACTTGATGTTTGTATTATACTCCACAACTTTCTAAAATGCTTCCGCATTTCCCATGTCCTATGTCCTTGGATTCTAACCCCAACCCTGTGTATGATATTGGTTTTATCCCCATTGTGCAAATGAGAAAACCAAGGCTAAAGGATACTTGACTACTAAGGATTGGAGTCAAGATTCAAGCCCAAGGCTCCTGACCCCAAAACCAATCCCTAATCCGTGGAGGCTAGTTAGTACAAGATTTTCAAAGCAGCCCTCTTGAGCCCAGAATTGATCTAGATTCCTCTAAACAAAGTGGGATAATGGGGGCCACCTGCCTTCATTTCAGGACTAATTACCTTCGTTAAAGCCAACCAAATCCACAGGCTTAAGATGAGACAAGGTTTTAAGGTGGTCGTAATGGTTGTTGTTGTTTTTTTTAATGCTGCAAAATGCTTTAGATGTTTATAATGATGATTCATTATGTAAATAATTGGAGACTTCCTGAGGTCAGAAGTCTCAGAAGGTTCTGCAATTCTTAAGAGATTAAAAACGCACCAGTCTAGTCATTTGGCCCCAGAATTGAGATTTAAGAGGCTGATTCTATTCCTAGCTGTACCTTTGTGATTTGAGGTAAATCCTTTAACCTCTCACTTTTTATTTATCCATTTGTAAATAAGGATATTTCCCATCATAGAATATCTGGGAAGCACTTTAAAATTCTAGGCTCAAAAGTATTTCAAAGCCTTATAAGTTCTGTAAAGCACTTTATACGGCTTCAAAATGACTGTGACATTGATACAAAATGGAATTTGTTAAAAACAAGTAAAGTGTATGCAGACACGGTTAAAGCTACTGTTTTTTAATAGGTGTAGCTCAGGTCTGTGTTCCACTTTCACCTCTGCCACAACGTGGTGTTGCCACTGCTAGCTGGATCATCTTGCCTCCCACCTCCTGCAGGGTCATAAGTCACTAAGATTGATATCCCTGGGTGGAGATTTTTCTATAGTACAAGCCCAGTGAAGAAGGGTAATTCCCTAATTTCATTTCCTCCCTTTGAAGTCTGGATTATGTGGAAGAGAAAATATTTTAGATCCTAGTATAATACTTCTCTGTCCCATGCCTTAATGTCCCTGTGTATAAAATGGAGTTATTAAGAACTGCTTCTACCTGCAGAGGGGATGGTGTGAGACTAACCATGAGAATTGCAGTATAATATAGTGGGCTTCAAAGTCAGACACATTTGAGTTGAAATCCCAGCTCTGTCGTTTCTTAGCTCTGTGACCTTGGGCAAAGACCCTTGGGCTCACCTCTCTGAGTCTCACTTTTCTCATTTCACACATGAGACTAATAATTCCCACCTTGTAGGGTTGTTCTAAGGATCAGTGGCATATCCAGTGTTTAGTACAGTGCCTGGCACTTAGTTGGTTCTTTAAAAAATGGTAACTGTGGTTTTCCTTGCCACTACCTGCAGAGGTGGCAGCCATGCCCTATTCGGTATTATAGCCACCTCAGAACCCTTGTATAGCTCAAAATTGTTAAAAAGAGGACCAAGTAGTTTATCCAGCACCAGTCAGACCAATATGGCAAAATTAAGCGTAACTGGCAGAAACCCAGAGGCATTGACAGTAGGATGCACAGATGATTCAAGGGCGGGATCTTGATGCCCAATATCACTTACAGAAGCAACAAGAAAACAGAGCACACGCTGCCCAGTGGCTTCTGGAAGTGCCTAGTCTATCTCAAGTGCTGCTGATGTGCAACGAATCTTACTGCGCAGAGACTGCTCACATGTCTCCTCCAAGAACCGTATGTATGTATCTCTCCAGGGCACATAGAATTGGCACCAATTTAATTTTTGCTGGCCTCTAGCAAGAATGTCGATAACACTTGAGTGATCTTCCTTCAATCATCAAGAATGATGATGAACTTTCATGATCAAAGAATGAGAACTTGCAAAGTCTACTGTTAACTTTATGCCAACTTTTAAAGATGTCGCTACAGAAACATATGCCCTGAAAGAGGCTCTTTTGACTTGGAGGCTCTCTTGGGGAGACTTTTTTAAGTAGATAGTAGAAGTACTAATTCAATACCTACATAGGATTTTTCCCTTCAGATGGAGGACTAGATAAATGCCATTAGATCTCAAAGCCCCCTTTATCATTTTTTTTTCACCTAGGAAGAGAAGAAAATTTAAAAAAAGAAAGAGAAGAAAATCATTTTGTGTTGCCTTTCCCTCACCCCTTTTGATAAGAATTGTTCTGAAGCTGCTACCAAGGAATACTGACAACTATATTTTCCTTGTATTACCTTGTAATTTGATGTTATAGAATAGCAAACATGGCAGACACAATCTCTGCCTCAGGCACATGTCTGATACATGGATTTCTAGCCATGAGAAGACGTGGAGGGAATAAGGCTATTCTGTTTATGCACTGATACTACAACAACATTTGTTACTATTAAGAGACTTGAGCTCTGACATTGAGTTTGGCTGCTTTGACAAGGTCTCTAAGATCCTAAGGCTCCTTGTAATGGACGACATCATGTATAACCAACTCTCCATCATTAGGTGAAATGAAGACATATTTGGGTATTTAATTTTGAGTGCCAAGTAGACTTGAGATTTCATGGAGGAGGTTCATGGCAGAGCATGTCTCTTGCCCTCTGGGAAATTCTTAAACTCAGTAGTTTAAAAATAACCTTTGAATTTCAGGGAAAGTCATTTAGATACTGCTGTGGTTAAATGGTTGTGTTTGCTAAGCACACACCTCAGAAGACAGGCAAATGATTATAAATGGCAGTACAGAGGCAGCACTGCACTTCTGGGAAGCATAAAGCTAATCCCTTTTATGTGTCATCCTGCAACAGGATCAAGTTCTGTGCGTGGATGACAGTCAGTGGAAATCTGCCACTTAAAGCCCAAAGGTGGGCAGCATCAAAAAGTCAGGGCAGCAACATCTGAGTTTCCAACATACCTTCACTTAACCTGTGTTGGCACTGTGTGGATTATAAATGAAAGCTGGAAACTCAACAACCAGTATACAATGAGATGAGGTCATCAGAAGCCTAGAGGATAAAAAGAAGCTTCCAAAACACTCTGAAACATAGCGTGACTTGGCCTTGGATTTCTAGAACATGAGAGTGTATGTTCCTCATCAGGAGCTCTCAGAAGCAGAATATCTTTTTACATACTGAGCCAAATCTAATCTTGCTGCAAATGTATGCAAAACATCTGCCATGAGGTGGATACTCCATGTGTTTAGAGAGTTTTCCCACACTAATTATTGACAGCCATGTGTATACATGATTCGTCATCACTCACACCTGTACCACATCACAGCATGAAGGACACAATTCTCCATGTTTTTCAAGTCCAAAAATCAGAAGTCCATATACACATTTCTAGGATTTAGGGAATGGAGGAAGAAAAAGAAAAGAAAAAACACCATATAAACCTAGTCATTCTTTCTAGGCTAAAGTCAATCCTAGGACCTGACTCTTGGCTGCCAGAGGGAGTTTTATGGGAAAAGTGTAGTGTAGCTGGAGAAGTCAGGCATGAAAGCTTTAATTCACTGTAGGAGCTGTTGAATCTTTCTGCACTCTACGTGTGTCTGAGCAAGGACAGGCATCATACCAATAACATTAATGGTAGCACTGGGGTGGTTGTGAACCAGGTCAGATCTTAAGGCCAGAGTGCTTTATTATTAGCTTTTCTTTATAAGAAGCCTGGTAATCGGGATATGTGTATGACCCATTGCATTCTTTGCTCAGAGGCAAAGTGTATCTGTTCTCTGCATGTGGCTTCTTTTTAACTCTGGGGTGGAGGGAGGAAAGGAGAACAAAGTAGCAGTCAGCCTTCTCTCTCCTCACTGTCTTCTAGTCCTATTGCTATTGAACTCTGTCTTAACTGTTTTAATTGAGGCTTCCACCACAGCAGACACTTTCTTTGTGGGATGACTACTGGTGGGGCATTTGGGGATTTCATCACCTTTGGGCAGGCCTTTCCTTGCTTCTGCTTGAGGAAGGAGAAAGTGGAAGGAAAGCAAGCTCTAAGTGAGTAAATATCAGATGCTGTTACTTCCTCTATCTCCCTTCTGATGACTACCTGGGCTGCCATCCTGAGGGGTACATGGTTCTTGAATTTTGGTGTCATCATGTGTTTTAGCATGCTAGTCATACTCCAGAGCTTGGACTTCTTGCCCTCAAGAAGGAAGTTGATATTCTTAAAGAGAAACCAAACTAGTGTTGGCAGGTTGTTGAGGCTGTAGGCTGACAACAATGACCTTCACCTTACCCTGCCTCTGCTCTAGAAGAAAAGGACCTAAGACTCACTATTGGTAAAGATACCACTCAGTTAATTCTAATATCCTGACAATTATTTTGCCATGGTGTGAATACAGAGGCACCTCCCCATTCCTCCCAACTTCACAGTTCCCTGCAGTCCCTCTGGGATAGTGAAGACCATTATTCCTAGGGAATCCTACAAGGGGAATTCCAGGTCAGGGAGCAGGACGGAGCCCTTAGCTTTTGTTGGCATACAGTTCGGTTCACTGTTGGGGCACCTTTCACAGTGTCTCATAGTAGGTGCCTGATCTTTTGAGTCACCACTATTAAGGGATGCTGGTCATCCAATGTTAATTATGAACCCTTGATAGTTATACAGACTTTACAGACCATAAGAAGAACAGGAGAATATATTTGGAAGCTCACCATCCCCTACTTCATCTCCTCTGTGTATTGTGTCCATTTGTGGCTCACTGTATACTTACACACATTCATATGGATTTGCCCCTGCTGCTGTATGTGCGTTTCTCTTCCTACCAGTGGGAGTTAGTGTTTCTGTGTAGGAGTCCAGCATTGTACTTTTTAGTCAAGTCCTATGAGGGGCATTCTCAGGAGAATTATTAGAACAATTTGTTTAGAAAACATTTCCCACCCCCAGATGTCCCCAAGCAGACCAGGCTGATTACAAAAAGGACTAATTCAAATCAGAACTCTTTGGGAAGTTCTCAGAAGATCAAATAGCCCAATTTCAGATTAGACATTTGGGATCTAGGAAAAGATATTTGGGCTAGAGCCTGTAAGATGGAGGTACTGGGGATGGGATGATAGAAGAGAAAGGAGGTTTGGTAAAAGGTTAAAAAGAACAACAAATAAGGACATAGTCCCTGCCAGATGCCTAATTTCTCTTTCAATGTTTGCAAATGCCACACAAATAGCTCTTGCACTTGAGTTGTCCAGGTGGCTGGAGATCTATTTATATTGCATTTAAGCGAGGGTCAAAGGATCTTTGCTGATGTTTTTGCTTAAGGGTTTCAAATAAACTTTCTACCATGTTTATCTGGGGGTAGACTGGGGCAGAGGTGGTTTGTTCAGTACTTAAGTTATTTTTAGATCACCTTTAAGTCACTCTTTTGGAAGAAAGCAGCATTTATGTCCTGAGGAATTTCCGAAAAGAATACAGAAAGCTGGGTTACTGCCCGTTCATTCCTGACTCTGAGAGAATTTACCACCAGGAATCCAGGCAAGTCACTTGGACTCTCTGTTTTCCCTGATCTTAAAGGGTTATTGTGCAAATAACTGGTATTGGTCAAATAGTGGTACAAACTAAGTCAAGGTATCAGAAATCTAGCTCAACCTCAAGCCAGGTTAAGTTTTAAGGACGGATAATGACAAGTCAGTGGTTGGCAATATAAACTCATGGACTCTGATGGTCCTTATATGGAACACCTAAAACCAGTGTCCTGCTGTGAGTTCCATTTTACTGAAATTCATTCATGTTATCTTACTAAGGTAGGTATGTCAAGCATCTGTTGTACAGTGGCCTCAAATCTCAATTTCTGTAAAACCATATACTGTTTCTCCTAGGAGCTAAAGAATTTTAGACTTTAGATTTTTTGCCTGCATATGACCACATAATTTTCAAGGTATAAATTTCACAGATTTATATAACATTGTATATATACTAGTCATGCTTCCCTATTTAGCTTTTCTAAATAGAAGACAGTATAATTTGAAGAGGAGTTGTAACTTTATGAGCTATTTTTTTTACCCTGTTCACATTAGAGATAATAAATAAACTCCCCTAGATAATATATTTTTGTAGCATTATACTCAGCACTAGGAGCTATATTTCTATAGATTCCATAGTAGTACATATACATTCGTAATTATGCCAAGCAATAAGTTCAAATTCTTCTAGTTAGGCCAGTCAGGTGCACACACGTAAAAGCCTCCAAAGGTATAAAAGATAGCAGAAAGAACTTCACGGGGAATATTTCTCCAAAGGTGTTATATAATAGGCATATAACAATATGGTACCAAAAGCATGATTCATAAAAGTAAAAATTGATAAACCGGATTTCATTAAAATGTAAAACTTTTGCTCTTTGACTTAATTAAGAGGATAGAAAGGGAAATTATAGACTGGGAGAAAATATTTTCAAATCACATTTCCAACAAAGGACTTGTTTCTAGAATATATAAAGAACTCTAAAATCGAAGTATTTAAAAACCAAAAAAATATAATTAGAAAATGGGCAAAAAACATAGACAGACATTTCATCTAAGAGAATATACAGATGGCAAATAAGTACATGAAAAAATATTCAATATCATTAGCCACTAGGAAATTGCAAATGAAGACCACAATGAGATGTTACTACATGTGTATTAGAATGGCTAAAATAAAAAATTAGTGATACCACCAAATGCTAGAGAGGATATAAAGACACTAGATCACTCATATATTGTTGATGGGAATGGAAAATGGTACCGGCACTCTGAAAAATAGTTTGGAAGTTTCCTTTCAAACTAAAAATAGATTTACCATACAACCCATCAATTGCACTCTTGGGCACAGATTCCAGAGAAGTAAAAATTTATTTTCAGGTAGAAATGTGTACACATATATTCACAGAATTTTATTCATAATATCCAAACACTGTAAACTACCCAAATGTCCTTCAATGGATGAATGCTTAAACGAATCACGGTACATGCATACCATGGAATACTATTCAGCAATATAACTTTGATGAACCTCAAGGAAATTATCCTGAGTCTAAAAAGCTAATCTCAAAAGGATACATTCTGAATAATTCCATTTATGTAACAATTGTGAAATAACAAATTATAGAAACAGAACAGATTTGTGGATGCCAGTGGCTAGGGATGGGAGGGGCAGAGGCAGTGGCTATAAAGGAGTAGCATGAGGGAGTCTTGTAGTGATGGTACAGTTCAATATGTTGATTGTCATGATGTTTACTCAAAGCTATACCTGTGATAAAATTGCACAGAGCCACACACACACACACACACACACACACACACACACACACACACACTGAGTTTATGTGTAACTGGTGAAATCCAAATAAGCTTTATGGATTGTACCAACGTCAGTTTCCTGCTTTTGATATTGTGCTATAATTATGCAAGCTGGTAACATGGGGGAGGGTGGGTGAAGGGTGCACAGGACCTCCTTGTACATTTCTTTGAACCTTCCTATGAATTTATAATTATTTCAAAAAACTTTTTAAATGTCTAAAAAAAACAAGAGTAACATTTTTTGGATGCTATATATTTTGTTTTCTATGTAGGGCATACTTAATTTCTTTATTTTGTGTATTAAAAATAATTTTCTATCTTTTTGTGCCTAAACATAGCATGCTATATTTTAAAAAGCACAGCCTATAATGTAAAAAGATATTAATTCTCTAGTGTAGGGATATGATGGTGAAAATGGGAGGTACCTGAACACAGCTAAAACCAGAGTTTTACAGGCCACCGTTAAGCTGTAATTGACAAATTTCATAGGGTTTCGTTTAGGATTTTATAATAATTGTTCCTCAGTTGTGGCATGACTAATCAAAATATATTTATATTTGGCTTTTAGAGTGTGTTTTATACTTTCGCTGAAATATGGTTATATAAGCCCAGTAACTCCATATTCCAATCAGAAAATAGATGACATCTCATCTTTGATTCAAGCAAAGTACCCAACTAAGGCAGAATGACTGCCTTGAGACTTGAAAAATATGTATTTCACATGTTTCTTAGCGTTTAGTTGCTTTAGGTTGTTTGTTATGTGGTGAGATGGTCTTGTGACATTTACCCTTGAGGAAATTAATTAAGCATTTTGATTCAAGAAGCCTTTCTTAGGGGGCTCCTGGGTAGCGCAGTCGTTAACCATCTGCCTTCGGCTCAGGGCGTGATCCTGGCATTCTGGGATCGAGCCCCACATCGGGCTCCTCTGCTGGGAGCCTGCTTCTTCCTCTCCCACTCCCCTGCTGTGTTCCCTCTCTCGCTGGCTGTCTCTCTGTCACATAAATAAATAAAATCTTTATTAAAAAAAAGAAGCCTTTCTTAGGGCTGTAGATTGCATTAGACTTGAGAACTCAAGAAGAGAATAAAGAAAGTTATCAATGGACTTTCTCAAGATCCTTTGTTAAATTGTCTTTGTGAGACCCTGAAAACACTTTAGCCCAGGAAAATGGTATGATTGTATTTATTTACTTCCCAAAAGGTTTATACCTAAGCTGATACATACCTACATACATATTCTGAAAAAAAAAGCACATGTAAGTGGCAGTAATATAAACTGAACAGAATCTGTAAAACACTTTGATGTTCTTAAATGGTATTGAGAAAATATGACATTTCATCACACCTAAACTTGGAGAAGGAAAAGCACTCTAAGTGTACCTGTTGAAGCAATGAGTTATGAAGATGATATCCTACATCCTCATTGCCTTTGTAGGATGCTGAAAGGATAAATCAGGCAGAGTGTAGAAAATATTGTAAGCTTCATTGAAAATGTATGCTTGATGTTTTTTTCCTCATACAGTAAAAGGTTTTACACACTGAATTCTGTCTTCCTGATACCCTTCACTGACATCTTTTCCTCTACCATTTTTCTCTTTGATTCTATCCACTCACTCCAGAACCACCTTCTTTTATCCAAATATCCATATACCCACCCTTGTTTCAAGCTGTCATCAACATGTCCTCTTACCTCTGAACATGCATTTTTAAGGTCTTGTATACGTGGGATTCAATTAGGAAATTGAGATAGACCAAAGAGCGTCCCAATCCACCTCTGAGTCCTTGAATGAGAAGATGGTATGTGCATATACTCTACATATTTGGGGGTCAGTAAGATTGTCCCCTTTCATATTTATTCAAGGTTTATGAAGTTTTCAGGTTATATTTCCCTTGTTATTTTTCATTATGTTAGGTGCTACTCCTGGCTAAAAACCATGTGATTTTAAAACATCAGTGAATAATGAGCCTGGAAAAGTCTTACCGTGCTTCCAGGTGAGAAAGACCTGGAGAAATCATAAAAAGCCCATCAGTTGGGAATGTCACAGTAGAAGTTCCACCCATCAGGAAAAGCACAGAGGTTATAGGTAGACAGAGTGTTTTCTTATAGCTGATTTCTCTACAATAACCAGAGAGAGTTCATTGGCATGGGCAATCTCTGCCTACTCTACACTCACTTCTCAGCATTAAAAGTGCTCTTAGTTTTCCACTCGTCTCATGGTGGTTGAGCAAATCTCTAGTTGCTCCTGTAGAATTGAAAGTTAAGTAGAACAAAATTTTCCTTTCTCTGCATCCAGGTTAAAAGGAGGAGAAGAAACTTTTAAGAAAAGTAAAGAAGAGCCATTTGGAGGGGATAGCTTAAGTATATAGTTACAAGTATATAGCCATGAACAAGGAGATGGGTTTATTGACTATGATGTCCACTCTAACCATCTTAAGCTTTTGAAAGGTACACAGATAAAATGAGAAGATGCATTTGTTGGTTTCCATAATTGTACATTTAGACTTCCCTTGAAAGCCCAAGACACATAAATGGCAAAGTAGGGATTCGAATTTTTGCTTTAGGTTGGCAGAAGTTGTTATGTAGCTAGCTGTAGACTTTACTGTCCAGTAAAGCCATAGGTGGTGCTAGTTGGTGTGATGACACTCTGTTTTCAGTTGTTTGTTCTGTGGGAAATGGTCTTGTGATACTTACCTTTATATCATATAACTAGTTTTGAGTTTACAAGGTCAGACCTCTAAAAGCTAGTCATTTCTTTCTACATAATTGGCTTGGAATTAGAATATGCTCTCAGAATAGATTGCCACCAGGTAAATGGAGGTACCTTAGTTATGGCAGATTATAGCAGCTCTTGAAACTGTATTTCCCATAGTTGTGGTTAATGGAATATGACAGAAGAGGATGTTTTCAACTCAGTCATCCTTTTGGTCCTTCAAAAATTGCCTTGCTGTTTCAATGTAAACATTAGAGAAGATTAGATGTGAAATGTCTATGGGCTAAATTTAAAGAGATAAACACTTGGGTTCACTAATCCTAGCTGTTCTAATCACCACTTGTTTCCACACTGGTTTCTCTTCCAGACTTGAGTAGAACATTTCTCTTAACTTACCTTAAATCTTCATCCCTATAATCAGAAGCTCTTCTGATTCTCTAGGTTGTCTTCTGGCAGGGGGAGAAGTTCAAAAGTCCCAGCACTATGAGTATCTGTATGGGGACAGCAGGCACAAATTCCTTTACAGGCTTAAGTTTGATTTTCTATTTATAGGCTTTGTTTCCTTTCCCAGTGATCCCTGCTCTGTTACTCATGGGAGGGAGAGAGTCTGTGTGTGTGCTCACATGGACTGATCTTTAAAAATGAATAGTACCCTAACCTCTGGTAGTAAAGACCCACTGGGTTTGTAATATTAGTATGTAAATGATGCTGTCAAATTTGGGGCAAAACACTGATTTCAAATTGAACCCCCGGTATCCTGTTGCAACCACATATATACTTACACTTTGTTAAGTGTTAAGCCTTGTGTTCCAATTTAGGGATCAAAAAATATTACCACCACATCCGTAGAAGGAAAGAAGAAATAAGTATTGAATTTATACGTAGCACTTTCCTGTATTCTCTTGATCTTTATTAAGAGCTCAATGTCATTATATGAGTTTTTGCAAATGAAAATGCTGAGGTTTATAAGTTAAATTCCATGCCCAAGGACACACACCTAATAAGTGACAGAGCAAGTTTCAAATCCAGGTTTATCTGACTCCAAAATCTATACTCCTTTTTAGTATACTTAATTGGCTTTTGCCTAAATATGTGTTTGAAAATGTAAAAATCTTCACGTGTTTCCTACAGTAACAAGTGGCTTTTAGGAGCCAATTAATAGGAACATTCAAGAATACCCTTTCTCGTTGTTCTCTCCAGGTGTCTTTTTCCTGCACTCAATTTCACTTTATATACATTCATCAAGTACATACCATGGGTAAGTTGTGGCACTCTGGGCACCGTGCTGGTCAGTTACAACTCAGCCTTATTTGTGATTTACCAAGAGTTTTGTGCTGCGGTTTGTTGCCTTTCTGACCTCCTCAGTTTTGAAATAATTTCTATTCCTGAGTCCAGGAGCTATCCTTGCCATCTTTAATTTGGTGGGAGGCTACTTTATGGCAACAGACCTGAGCAATATTAATAGTTTTGTCTCTTATGTCTTGGTCTTCCCATGATGAAACAATGCCAAATGTTAGCGTCTTTATCGGCAGTTCCCGGCAAAGATATGACAGCTTGGGGAAGTGACATGACTTGCTCACATAGCAGGTTACTGATGGAGTCCAAACTCCATGGAATTCAGAGTCCATTATGCCCACTGTCTCTCCCAGGTGCTATATTGTTGCCCATATCACTCCTATGTACAAATGTTTCTCTGAAAACTCCCAACCTGGATCATTCAGATCTCTTGTGGTTTTGGAAACTATACTCTCTCTCACCTCAAATCAACCCTTACTTTCCAGGAAAGAGAGGCAATGCGTACAGTATAATGAGTAGAAATGTGTCTAGGCTTTGGAATCAGACAGATTTGGGTTGACAGTCATCCCGTTTGTAAATATGTTTGATCTTCGAGAAGTTGTTGACCATTCTGAGTTTCAGTGCCTTATCTGTAATATGAAGCCAGTAATACTTACCTGGAAGTTCTGTTATATTAGTACTAATGTATATAATATGACTAGCAGGATGCCAAGCCAGAATGGACACTTCAGAAAAGGTGTGGATATCAGAATTGTGTCTGTAATAAGATACTTAGGAATAAACTCAACCAAAAAGGTAAAAGACCTGTACACTGAAACTAAAAAACACTGATGAATGTGATTGAAGACAACACAACCAAATGGAAATGATATTCCATGCTCATGGATTGGGAAAGCAAATATTGTTAAAATGTCCATACCACCCAAAGCAACCTACAGATTTAACAAGTACATTACTTTTTATGATATGTATGAAGAGATGAAGGGGCAAGAGGGATTAGCTGTGTCTTCACATTTCTCTGTGTATCAATTTTGGTATTTGTTTATTGCTATTAGTCTGTTTCACACTGGACTCCCCCCGCCACTTCCCCTGCTCCTCCCCTTTCTTAAGCAATCTGGTTTGTTAGGCCCTGTTTCCAATTAAAGGTCAGTCCCCTCACCCTCCCAGAGGACAATTTTGCCTACTGTTTATTTTTTGTGGGATTCAGGTCTAGCTGTCCCCCAGATCTTAGCAAATAACCCTTCTCTTCCCATTTTAGTCAGTGCTGCATTCTCCCCAGCAACTCTGAGCAGAGAGCTGCACACATTGATTAGGACACAATCTCAGAGCTAATGAAATGGTGGCTAAGAGATGGCTCCAAGACCAGTGAGAATCCTATGCATCATTGGTGGGAAAACAAGCATCTTTTGTCATGTACAAGTCCTTGAATGATCGCTGCCATCCCCAGCCGCTCCTCCAATATAACACGCTCATCTTATTCTTATTTCTTTTCTATCCCTCTCTTCCTCACCCTTTCCAGGCCTGCCAGCTTGAGTTATAAGACCACTGATCTCAGCCTTTCTCTCTCACTTTCCCTCTCCCTTAGTGCATTTGTACTTTTCTGGATAGGCTATCAAGAGTTGAGCAGCACAAAATCCAGATGGTAACAGTCAGCCTTGCTCTAAGCCCTGGCCAGTGGGTGTTAGAATTTGATTACTGTAGTTAGTAGCCATTTAGAAGTTGAGCAGTCTTAATCCCTTAAATATAGCCTGGTTAGAGATGGGGGTGTAGTTTTACCAGATGTTTGTCTGCAGGGAGAAGTTGGAAAGGGATGCAGATCTGGTTGGTGTTTCAACAGGGAAATAAACGAAGGTCCAAAACTATGAGAAGGGTACTGGGAAGTCGTAGGGTAAAGCATCTGAACAGGCTGTGGCAAGTGGCTCCTGGGAGGAGGAGGCAGAAGTAACAGCGGCGCTCTTTTCTAGTAAGATCCTTATAGAATGTTTTTGTGTGGTAGTTGTATGGCCAAGTTAATTTTTTAATTATTGCTACCAGGAGCTGTTCAGGTCGGAGACGAATTTCCCCTTGGGCCCAGGTGACGGTAGAGAGTTACACTGCAGGATGGAAGAAAAGGGATGAGAAGGGGAAATTAGACTTTGAAAATACAGACGACTAATTAAAATTATATCAAATAACACCAAAAACAGAAAATGTAGAGATACAGTGAAAAGAGCCTTGTACTGGAAGTTAGGAGGCTAGTTTACCACATAGTGACCTTGGGCAAGGTACTTACTTCCTTCCTTGGGTCACAGTGTTCTTCATTGGAAAACAGCCAGTAGTATTATCTACCTCGCCTACCTCAGGGTTGTCTTCAAAGTCAAATGAGAATCTTCAAGATCTTTATAGCTGATAAAGTGCTGTGTAAATTAAACAATTATTATTACCTTAATTACTTCAGCATTTCATATTAAAAACAAAACCAAAACTGAACAGAATAGCTGTGATTCACACCACGAATCTCCCCCCATATCCTGTCTCCTTTTGTCAAATGACATAGAATAGGGTATAACTTGCAAAGGGACCTGTGATTTAAACTGTTTCTTTTCTTTCACTGAGGGAATAACTGGTTTTCCATGTCCTGTAAAACTCCAAGAGAGATGTTTATCTCTGCCATTTATTAACCTACTAGGGAAATTTGCCCAAGCCCCGTTTTCTCCATCTATAAAACAAGGATTGTTACAGCACCTACCTTTTAGGGTTGTTGCTGGGATCAAATGAGATAACCCATGTAACATGATTTTACAGTGCTTCCCACATAGTAAAGGCTCACCAACTGTTAGCAATTCACATTATTATTACCATTATTATTATTATTATTATTACTACTACTACTACCACCACTGCTAAGGAATCTTGTCCCTTGTGGCCTTCTTCGGCACAGCTTTTCAGCTTTGTTACCTGGCCAGGAATTCCTCTGGAACCAAAGCCCACAACATAATATCTTCCTTGACAAATTAGTGTCTCCTCAAATCACAGCTCTCCCCTCCCGTCTCCCTCCATGTTTGGTAGGCTTTCAAATTACCATTGCCTCCAGGTGAGGCAATTTTGCTCAGCCAGAGTCCTCTGCTCAGAGGCAGCTAAGGTATCCACAGGTTTGGGGCTGGATGAAGTCTCCCATGGATCTGTCTCTTACCCTACCCCGAAGTCAATCCCACCCCTGAAGTCCTTTTTCCTGCTCTCACCTATCACTGGTGGGGCAAAGTGGACAAGGCGCGCGCACACACACACACACACACATACCCAACATGCACACATGCCTCCCATTCCCCCACGCACAGAAGCACTAATGAATTAATGAATTTCATCTTCCCTAGACCACTACTGCTGTAAGAAGCAAGCAGAACCAACTGGTTCTAGCATCCATTTCTGTCTACCAACCTCATGATTTTTGTCAACATCACTTTATAAAGCTGAGAAAAAATAGAAATGAAAGCTCACACATCCCCTCTATTATCTAACCACTTCATCCCAAGACGACCTTCTTTTTTTCTTTTAAGAAACAATTATCTTATTTTTTAAAGATTTTATTTATTTATTTATTTGAGAGAGAGAGAGACAGCCAGCGAGAGAGGGAACACAAGCAGGGGGAGTGGGAGAGGAAGAAGCAGGCTCCCAGCAGAGGAGCCCGATGTGCGGCTCGATCCCATAATGCCAGGATCACGCCCAGAGCCGAAGGCAGATGCTTAATGACTGCGCTACCCAGGCGCCCCCCAAGACGACCTTCTAGTAAATGTATTCTTAGGTCCTGTGCATGCCTTCAGATAGCTGTCTACATGGGGCCAGTTTGCCAATAAGGCAATCTGCCCAACTCCCCAACTACATGGTTAGGTAATATGGGCTTATCACACCCACATTATGAGAGACATTTGAAGCCATGACTGGAAAGAGACAGGTATTTTTAATAAAGAGCAAAGCACGGAAAGCATCTATTGAGTCTTCAGTGCTTTGTTCTTTGAGTGAGTTGTAGCCAAATGAGCTACATAGTTGTATGTTTGCAAGGTTCCTTTGGCACTAGGTTGCAAGCATTTTAAAATACCTCTAAAGGCTAAAGTCCCCAGCTTTAAGAGCTTCTAGGTATGGTATAGCATGTTGTTACAAAGTATAGAAATATGCAAAATTTAGAATTATGATATTTCAGGCACCTCTCCAAAGGATTGTGATTTTTTTCTCCCCATTTGTGAATCATTTGCTGTACATGGTCTACTCCAGCTAAATTAGTGGGGAATCTGCAGACATTACCAACCCATGGCTTTTCTTATTGGGTGAAATAATGGCCCCTATTGGGTGAAGACGTGGACTAAAGTGATTCCCAGGTTAGGCCTGACACCCAAGCAAGAACATGGTGACCATCTTGTAGATGCTTGGTATTTGGAGGGGACAGGCAGTAGAGTCAAATAGACCCAGGTTACTATGACTTGAACTAGTCACTTAACCTCTCTCTAAGCCTCAACTTCCCCACCTCCCTTACAGGACTGTTACTGTGGGCATTAAATGAGATAATGCATGTAAACCAAGGGCTAATAGCAGGTATTTGTCAGCCAAAAACAGCTCTCCTTCTCTGGAGGGGGATGGTTGAAGAGAAACTTAGAGAAGAAATCACTGCCTTGGCTGCTTCAATGAGGACATCACCAGAGTCAGAACAGGAACCACTGGTCTCATAGGAGGTGGTTAGGATATCATGTGGCTTGGTGGTGGGATCCCAGAGTGGAAGCAGCAGGGGAGGTGTGTCCCCAAGAAGAAACACCCACAGAAGAACATATCCATCTTTGGTAGCTGATGGTCAGGTGAGAGGGTAGAGAATAAGGCAGTTGGAAGTGGTCATTCCTTTTTTTGTGGGGGGGAAGCAGTCATTCCTTATAAGTTGGTGGCAGTAGATAATCTGTGCCCTGGTCTCTGTGATCTTGGTTAACTTGAAGACCAGGGTACAAAATTCTCTGATATCTTTCATTTAGGGACCTTGTGTGATCACTGAACTTCCTTTTCTAACCATTAGCAACTGTGCTGTAGCAACAGGAGTCTTCCACTAAGCTCCCACTCACACCATTCCTTTCACTGGATTTCCTGCTTCTAAGCTTTTGGTTCTCCCAAGGCTCAAAAACAATCTTTTCCCTAGTCGACACCTTTAGTCTTCCCTGCATTTGCAGAGGAAGGCCAACCTTCTGCCTTACCATAAGCCACTTTTCTCCCCAAACTTCCAAAACTCTGATCCAACCTTTCCTCTTGATCCAGCTCTTAGAGTCAAGCTATCTCCCTGCTGGTCTCCTAGCATCCCTTTCCATGTTATCCTGCTAGAGCCCCCAAAACTATGCGCGTGTTCCAGGAGGCACTTCCAATACAGAACAAACTCAATGGCTGTGGTTATAGGGCACCTTCGCTCCCACTAAAGTCAATGAAGATTCCCCACACTACTAAAATAGAGTGGCCTGAAGCCCCAGTCCTGGTCCTGCCACTAATTTTCTGTTGGACTTGCGTAAGTACAGTCCCTCTTAGGGCCTTATTTTCATCATCTCTAACAGGGTAAGGAGGGAGAAGATTAGTCATTGCTAAGGTCAAGGTTAGCTCTGAAAATTAAAAGGCAATTTTGTGGCAAGAGCACAGACTTTGAACTACATACACCCCATCTTCATATCCCCACCCTCAGCTAAGTTGTTGGTTCCTTACAGCAGTGAAATAGCATGTTCAAGTCTGCACAGTTGAATGCAGCAAAACCAGCATTCAAATCTGCGTGTAGGTCTGGGAGGGCTCAGCTGAGCTCTTCCCCCTTCCTGGCTGCTGCTGGTCCCAGGGCAATTATCAAGAGCCAGGTTACTGTTTTCTGCACTTTGTCAGCCTGGGTCCAAATTACTCACCTCCTCCCCAACCCCCAAGCAATTAGTGGTCCTTACCCTTCCTAGGAAACTCCAATAATTGAAAAAGGAAAGGGAGAGAGAGCAGAGAGATTTGAGAAGACATATGTGTTTAGGCTTTATGGTCCTAGTAGACTAATTTTAAAGTTACCAACACTTGATATTTATCTTATCAATGTACTCACACCAGTGCAAAATGACATGTATATACAGAAAGTCACTGCAGTGTTGTTTGTAATAGAATAAGATTTTAAACCACTTCCACCAACAGGAGACTATTTAAGTAAATCACATTACATCCATATAGTGGAATGCTATGCAGTTATAAAAAGAAATGAGGCAGCTCCATATGTACTAATGTTGAAAGGACTCCATGATAAATTAGGCATAGAAAATGAGAAACATAACACTGTATACGTGAATGCAAAATAATATGTGTATGTATGTTTGTGCATGTGTGTAAAATATCTTTTGAATGGTATGTGAGGAGCTGGTTAAGGTTTTTGGCTACTCAGAAAAAAATATAGCACCATTCTCAACTTTATTTTATTTCACTAATAGAGAACAGGGACATGGATGATCACCTACAGTTCTTCCTCAGCACAGGAAGTGGTGTGAGGGATTTCCAGCTATAGTCCCTGCAGACCTGAGCAGTAGAAAGATCTGACTCCTCAGTGTTAGGGTGACCAACAGATCTTGGTTTTCCCATGACTCTCCTGGTTTTAGCAATTGAAAACTGGGACAATTGATCACCTTTACCTTCTTCTGCTGCAGCCTGTAGCCAGCCAGGGTTGCTAGTGCCAAGAGGAAATCTCCCCATAGTGGGGTGAACAAAACTGTGGCACAAGCCCCTGCCTCCACCATCCAGAAGGGACTCACACTTATAGAGTGGCAGGCACATGTTCTGTGAGATAGCCTCATCTAACAAGACAAGGAAATTGAAGCTCAGAGAGGTTAAGTGATTTGCCCAAGGTCACACAGCTAGTAAATGCTGGAGCCAGTCTGTCTGACTCCTGCCATGTCAACAGGACTCTGGGGAATGTAAAGCTTTCAGTGAAACATCAGGTCTGGCCTTGTTTAAAGCCTAAAGCACCCAGAGTTGCATTTTAACCAAATCAAACATTGTTGCTCTGAATCAACTTTGGCAGGCCATTTTGGGAAATGGCTTTCTTCCCATCACCTCCACCCCCAAAGCAAAGAGAAGAGATGTTCCAGGTTTTTAGACTGAAGGAGCCATAGAGATGAAACTAGCTTCCCCAGCTGTGCTCATAGTAGGAGTCCAGTTCTCACTTGAAGAGTGATAACCTACTCATCCCCCAACTTAATCCACCTCCGTCCCAAGATCAGCATGAGAAAGTAAAACAGAAGAGCAGCCAGCTAATAACAGGTAGTGGTACGTGTCATGATGCTTGCCTACTCTTTGATTGGCTGGGGGTGGAATTCAATTTGGCTATGTAATAAGAGCTCCTTTTTCTAGGAAAGAGTAAAAAAAAAAGCGTAAAGCCTCACCCATCAAAAACCCACTGAGCCACAGAAAAACAGACGTAGCAGATAGTCACAGCTTTGGGAGGAGCATATAAAAAGGTCACAGCAGCAGCTGTACTTGCCCTTTCTCAATTAAGCAGCAGGCAGGTGTTAATTATATATAGGACACTGGGCTGCTTTATAGACCCTGTTGAGATATTTTATAGAAGATATTTAATAAATATGGGGCAAGGGAAATGCTTACCCTCACTGCTGGCAATTAATTTGTACATGCTGAGTTGTGGAGCATCAAGGAGAGAGATCATCTGTGCCAGGATGCAAGAGTTTCTGGGAATAATGGAGATTGGCTTATCAAAGAAGACCTGAAAGGAAACTGAAGCAGAGCTTTCCAAAGCGCTAGCTTCCTCTGCAAGGGCTGCTACAGTTTAGGCAAAGACATTTTGTGTGAACCTGAATTACCTATGCTTTGATAAGTCCTGCATTCTTGGATTTGAATGAAGCTGATCCATCTCTGTGGTACCTGAACTCAACACCACACTCACTCCCACTACAGAACAGCCAACCTTGAGAGTTTAAGAGTAGACACTGCAGTGTTTCTGTTTTAATGTCAGATAGAACTGGCAGGAAGGAGTAGGAGGCTTACCTGCAGTATGTTCTGGTTTAAGAAGCATCAGGTGGGGGGCGCCTGGGTTGCTCAGTCGTTAAGCGTCTGCGTTCGGCTCAGGGCATGATCCCGGCGTTCTGGGATCGAGCCCCACATCGGGCTCCTCTGCTGGAAGCCTGCTTCTTCCTCTCCCACTCCCCCTGCTTGTGTTCCCTCTCTCGTTGGCTGTCTCTATCTCTGTCAAATAAATACATAAAATCTTAAAAAAAAAAAAAAAGAAAGAAGCATCAGGTGGGTCACATGGCATTTCAGTATGTACAAGGATCCTATGACCCTTCCTAACTTCTCCCTATCTGCAGCATCAAAACATTGCCACAGAAGTGTGGCAGCTTGAACCAAAAGGATTACGGGTGTGCTCCATTTTATGAAATAGTTGTATGCCTGTAACGGTGGCCACCAAGAAAAATTTCACATATGGAATCCTACTTCTCATTGCCTTTCATAGTAACATTAGAGATGCATTATTCTGACAAATATTTTCACCCCAAGACGCTGCAAAATCTCAGAAATGCAAAACAAACATTGACAATCTTATTTGAGAGGAAAAATTTCAAGCATCTCGATAATGTCTTAGAAATAAAAATATATGGACAAGCCACTTAAACTGAAGTTCAGGTTATCTTTCATAGGGCAGAATTGAGTTAGATGCCTTCACTATCTACTTCAAAGAGCTGCTGAGAAGATTCAATAACAAAAGTAAAAGCACTTCATCAATCCAAAGTGCTGTATTCATGTGAATTCTCATTACTCTTCTAGTCAATCCTGGACACTTTTAAAAAGACAGGAGAACTCCCCTCTTGCCCACTATGGATTACCATTTGCCTCTTAGAGGGAAGCTCATTAACAGTTTTAGTACTGAGTATTCAGAGCTATTCACAGAACAGCTTTGAATTCTTAGATATCTATGATCTTGTCTTCAGGACAAAGTTTTGGAGATTAGTGTGTTCACTCTGTGGTGTGCATACTAATTAATCAGTTACTCCCCATTTTCTTGTCACGGGCAGAATGGTGGAAAGAGCATAGAGCCCACCAGCATTTTGTAATTGTGGTTGCTCGAGCAAAGCAACAGAAAACACCCAAGCCTCAGATTAACCTTCTGGAAATTGGAGGTACCACTGCATGGTTGTGGTGGAGGATAATGAGATGATGTTATCTGCAAGCTGCCAGGAACTGGGAAACAGTGTACAAATCCTCTCATGGGATACAAGGGCTCTTCTTCCAAAGCCTCCCTTTGCAGGGTGTGTGTGTGTGTGTGTGTGTGTGTGTGTGTGTGTTCCTTCCAGTTTTTGTCTCACATCCTTGTTAGGTTTAGAGGCCTTGAGGTAAAGGTTTGTTTGCATGCACATGTTTTATTGACTTGAGACAACCTGTTGATTGAGTGATTTTTAGCTTCTGCTTGTTCAAATTGGGGCGGGTTATTAAGTTTTAAATAAAAAGTGGTTTATTTAAAAACAGGGGGATTGGGTTAATAGGTAAGTTTCTCCCAAAGGTGGACAGAGTTGAAAAGGAAAGGAACTGCAGGAACTTCACCTTTTTCCAACCCAGATTTTGATATTTATAGAAGTTCAGAGTTGATGATATAGAGTCTGTGTTTAGAACTTAAGAAACTCTTTTATGGCCTTCTAACTTTCCTACCTACTATACATAAATCACATCAACATTTATCTGCTCCCAACATGGTAATATATATCTCATACGCAGGATCCTAACTCACAAACTAAATTCATACACTGCAATCTCCTCTGACACTAGAAATACCCACCACTTAATTCACTTTGTCCTCTAGAGAAAGTGACAATAGTTATAGTTCAGAAATTACAGACTGGTTGCTCTGGGTGGACTTTGGCCTGAATACATGTTTTGTTTGGCACTCACAATTTTTTTAAAAACTTACTAGTTAGCAACTTAGTTGCTAGCATTTCAAATTTACAAAACTTCACACAGATTTTAGCTTATATTGCCAGCTTGTCTTGAAAAATGGAATGAGCTGGTAACACTGGTCAGCATTCAGTCATAATAATCACCCAGAATTTAGTAGCAACAGATCTTGGTTTCTCCAGTTCCCCTACTAGGTCTTGATGAGCCTTTTGTTACCATCCAGCCTTCTATGGATCTAGACTAGATAGCACTGTACTTAAAGCTGTGCATTCAAAGTGACCAGTTTAATACTATGGGACAGAGAGGTGATCATTGTGATTTGGCTGGTGTACCCAATGACAGGATATATGAGTAGATAGCCACTGTCTTGGTGGAACCCCTCATTTGAATCAGAAGGTAAACATTTGGAGCAATAAGCATGAAGCCTCCAAGGCTCTTTCAAATAATTCCCCGAGCCCACATAACTTTGTGTCTCTCTACATGAATTATCAGTCCCTCCTCCTCTACTCCCACTATCCTCATCTTTGAGGCAGGGAATGTGCCTGCAATTTCTTCAGCTACCCCAAAGCACCCTGCCAAATGTGGAGTCGTCCATAGTAGAAGCTCAGAGAATATGAATGAAGCACTCTATCCAATGATACATGTACCACAAAGTCTTTTTTCCCCCTTTTTCTTGGCTATGACAAATGCTAGGTTCATGGAATGAGAAATGAAGGTTTCGATGACTTGTTGTGTTCTCAGATTAATAGATTAATTAATTAATCAATTAATCAGTTCACTGTGTCCTTGGATGGATAACAGGATGTCATTAATTAGCAAGGCACAGGTAAGAAAAGAAAAGAGAACATTTCTTTAGTACCAGGAAGGGGAATTAAAGAGTGATTATTACTAAGAGTTGATGGAAGGAAGCAGCTAGGGAGAAGAGGCTGAATTCTACTTATTTCAATGTTCCAAATCACCAGGGTCTGAGAATTTTCTGAAGGCCAGAAAGCCCAGAGTTCTGAGAATCTTCTGGAGGAACAAATCCCCCTCCTCATTTCTCATTGCTACCTCATCCCATCATGCCATCCCTGAAAGGAACAGAAAGAGAAGAGAGCTAGGTATGGCAGTAGCAGTGAGAAGAAAGTTGAAGTTAAGGGAGGCTTTAAAGAGGTGAAGGGAAGCTCTAAACTGAAAATGGAGGGAAGGGGAAAGTATCCACCCCAAAACTGTAAAATGAGCTATTACAGGGAACACTGTATATGACAAAAATAAGAACAGTATGAGAAGCATTTAATAATCGACAGAGTAGAATAACTTGAGAAAGGGGCAGAAATAATGGCCGTGGCTTCAGTGGTTGGAGCAGTTAAAAATTTTGAACTTTAGTCTTTAGCAGAAAGGGATAATATGACTGCTTAGGTATCATGAAGACTTAGTGTGGAAGAATATATGGCACAGAGGTGAGGAAGTTAGGATACAGAAAATTAAATACCATCATTGAAAGTATATACTGTAAGCCACCAGACCAGAGAAAGGAAAGACTGATGGAACTGCAATGCTTAGAAAAGTTGTTTTCTCATTGGTGACTCAGTTTCAACAATTTAAATATAATTTCTCACTCTACCTGCCAGCTTTCCCCTTCCCACAAGATCTTACTGTTCACTTTGTCTTGAATCTTTCACACCATTCTTTTGTAAGCATCTCAAGGGTATTATAATAACCTTGAAACTCCCATAAATTATCAAGAGGACTCAGATGAACTTTCCTCATGAACTGACTTTACAATTGACATACAGAGGTTCTATTAATACTATCTTATTGGTTAGAGAATTGAACAAAGAGTGTAATAGATGTGTGTATATTTGGGAGAACAGGGGTAGCAAAGCATTGCTTAGATCAGGGTCCCAAGTTCAAATGCCGGGTAGAGTCAGACACCCCAATCTGAAGGGAGCAGCTGCTACTCTGGTCCAGCAGATTGTTGCCATGTGAGAATATAGGTTCACATTGTTACCATATTTTCTGTTGTGTTTTTTGGTTTGTTTGTTTGTTAGGAAACAGGAAACTTGAATTTTCTATGAAATCTTCTGTCTTTTAAATACTATCAACCAATTAAAAATGGGAAAACACTAGGTAGGCCAAGCAAAACACTTCTACAACCACTCAGTGGTGAATTCTAATTTAGATTATGGATGGAGTTCATGGTAGAGCCTTGGTTTGGTGACTTAAACCAACTCTGGCTCTTTGTCCATTCAGTATGGGTTTGGTTCCAGCTTTGTGGATGTGAATATTTCTCCCAAATGGCAATCTTGTATGTTGGCTCATATCCTATAAATGCAACTAGGAACTTCCTCAAGGTAAAAATAGTAAATAGATTCTATGCTTGGTTAGAGTCAGTCTGTTCAATAAGTAAGCGAAAAAGTGACCAGACTATGAGACACATAAAGAAAATAATCAGAAGGTAGTCCTTTTCGGTACCTTTTTCTCTCTGTCACCAGATCATAAATCTCTTAAAGGTCATGGTAAAGACTTTGGATTTGGTTTTTAAAATGTTAGGAAGCTATTGGAGTCTCATGAGCAGGGAAGGGATGTGATCCACCTTAATATTCTAAAAGGAACATTTCTAAAACTGATAGGAATGGTCTAGAGCTACAACCTGGGGCCTTCCAGAAAACCTGCCATTGTTGAAGGCAGCCTTTTCCCCTATTAATTATCCTCTCCTAGGAATGTTGTTATTATATTTTTGTGTTTATGTCCCTCCCCCCACCCCCTACCACCAGTGGAGATATTCTCCATGGTTCTTGGGCCAAATATCCTAAGGAACTTAGAGCCTATATCATCCTGAATGTATTTTCCAAGGTTAACCAACTCCTTTTCTGACTGAACTAACTTCCTTGTTTTTTTGTCTGGCTTTCAGGCCATTTCTCAGATATGTGACAGAGATAGAGCCTTCCAAATACCTGATATTCTTAACTGAGAGAACAAGTGATATGGTCTTGCAAATTCATCTAATTACTCAACATTATGCTTTTATCTTTCAGAAAATACTGAAGGAAGGACCTCTGCTGAAGAACTGTAATTCCTTCAAGAGATGGAAACTTAGGTATTTTCTGGTTCGAGGACAAAGGCTCTGTTTTGCACACCATCCCGCGGTAAGAAAATATATAGGATATATAGAATACTTATTCTGTAGAATATCTATATAATCTTGTCATTTGGGTGAGTGGGTTGGGGTTGCCAGGGAATGTTTTGTGAGGGAAAATAGGCTAATAGGTAAAGCCATATTGGCAAACATCAAGGTAGAAGTTGAGATCTTCTATTTTTCCTTTAACTTGTCCTTTTGGGCCAAATGG
Organism: Ursus americanus; assembly: GCF_024610735.1. Classification (NCBI taxonomy): domain Eukaryota; kingdom Metazoa; phylum Chordata; class Mammalia; order Carnivora; family Ursidae; genus Ursus; species Ursus americanus. The sequence continues at coordinate 80,923,071 of NC_142164.1, forward strand.
GGGACACTTTGCTCTCCCTTCCCTATTCTCTCTCCCTTACCTTTTATAGATTCCTCAATTAGCTTCTACATCAGAACCAACTACACAATTTGTGGTGCCCAGTACAAAATGAAAATGCAGGGCCCCTTATTTAAAAAAGCAAGGAAAAAATGTCATTAAAGACATTAAAATATAATGAAATGATTAGTCATAGCATCTTTTATTTGTTGTTTAATGTCATTCTAAGAAAAAATAAAATTTTAAATTATTAGCATTTTTGCCATTCATCTATATATTATATGATGCCAGTTTTATTTTATTTTATTTTTTTTTAATAATGATTTTTTATTATATTATGTTAGTCACCATACAGTACATCCCCGGTTTTCGATGTAAATGATGCCAGTTTTAAAAGCAAATATAAAAGCATTTAACTCATATGAAAAACCACCAAAATTATATAATTCGTATTTAGTAGCTCATACACACATATGTATTTTGTTCTCACCAGTATACAAAACCAGCTCAATTGTTTTTATTTCACATCTTGAACTTATACATTCCACCAACACCCTGACTAGAAGGAAAAGGAATTATGGGCTGCTCTATCTTTCCCTTTTCTTCAATGTTATCATTTTCAGCATAAATTATGGGCCAATATAGGGAAGTAACATAAGTAAGAAAGAACACAATAGGGTGCCTTGGTTGTTCATATTTCTTAGAACACTATTGCTTTTTTCTGTGTTTGAGGCAAGTTCTAGTTCCTACAGAAAGTGTGGATTCTCAGGGTTATAAGCTCCCTTACTTAATCATAGATGTAACATGCTTACCTTGTACTTGCTTTGAGTCTCATTGAACTCCCACACATCATGGGTCCACTGGAATTCTATACTAATGGGCATTATGAATGCAAATGGAGGACGGGACATGGGGTGGATATGCAGATCGTGCATATCTCCTCTGCTTATGTTCATGAACAATTGTCCCATTGTGCTTCATTTCCAAAACTTGTTCAAAGATGATATTATTAAAAATGTCAAGATTGTAACAGCAGAGCATTAAACTAAGCACATGGGGCCTTGTATGAACGCACAGCCTGCATACCAGTGAAGCCAGCCCTCTCTGTATTCATAGTACCGCTTTTCTTGCTGCTGGCTGGATATTAGCTATTATAGCCAACATATAAGGAGACACAGGCCTCAAACTGGATAGGACTAGCAACAAAGTCAAAAGCTGCCAGCTGATAAAATAGGAGCTAATAACTCCTATCTGCTCCAGTAGGCCCTTAGCTAGACCATATCCCATTATCTTCTCCAGCATAAACCCTTAGTTTTGAATATTTCTGAACCACCTAAGCCTTCCGGTAAATCCACATAAGAGTTTTAGGAAGAGTTGTGTTTTGTTTTAGTTTGGTTTGGTTTTTGTATGTCACATGATATATCAACAAAAATCATGATGCTAAATAAATCCTAGCACTTAAGTCAGACAAATGATTGGTTCATGACTGCCAAAAATGCCTATTTGTGTGTGTGTGTGTGTTTACATTTTAGTGTCTCTTAACATTATTAACCAGATGTTTTTTTCCTTCTCCCTCTTATCTCTTTCCAGTTTGCACACTTTGAAACAATTGATCTGTCTCAGGTCGCCTTGGCAGAAAGCAGCTGTAAAAATCTTTGCCATAGTTTTTGTGTAAGTAATATTGGAAATGACCGAATGGGTAGGGGTGTGAGCTAGCTGGGTAGAGGGGTTGCCATACCCATGTGTTGCCTCTTTGGAGTTCAGGTTTCCCAAGTCTCCTTTGATCCCAAAGTATGTGTGGAAATCCACTTCAAGTAGTATTGCAAATGAGTGCTGAAGATTATTCATGTAAACATTTTCTACCAACCCAGTGAGAGAGAGGGAGAAGTGATGTTCCTTATTCTCTATTCTCTGATATAAAGCTGAGCTGATTTCTGGGTGGTGGGGAGAGTGAGTATTACAAAAAATCAATCCTCCTGGTGAACATAGAACATATCAAGATAATCAAGCTATGTGACACTCCCTCCTTTGATGAGGTGGATAAGAACCTAAATCTAAAGTGAAAGTTACCTTATGCTGATATTATTGATGAGAGCGCCTCAAAGAAAACAGAGGATTTTCAAGGGATGCATTCAAGGGTTTGGCACTGCTGAAATGTCATAAGTCTTTGCTTATTCAAGTGAATCCAGACCAGAAAGCTCACTGAAAAATAGCAAGTCTATTGGCTCAGGAATTCTCCTTCCCATCTCCCTCTAGATCTGTCTTCTCCCAGCTCAATGGTAGGTTATGGAGACAGGGGTTCCTCTTCAGGAGGGTGATACTTAGCAGACTAAAGAGGTAGAGGTCCAATACCCCACTTCTGTGGCTGGTGCACATTCCATTCTCTTTTAAAAGGAAAGCAGTAGGATATAAGAAGGAGACCCTACTATCATTTCTCTCTCTCATTAAATCACACGGACCTAGGGTAAAGTTGAGAGTTCTGTTGACCCAGTCACAAAAATCTCAACCTTTGGGTGATGAGCATATAGGCTAATGTTTTTCATCTTCATTCTACAAAGAAGTCCCAAGGACTAGAATGCCCCTTAGCCTAATTAAAACACAGAGGCACCATTGATGAGCCCCACACACGAATGGGTTTGGACCAAAGGTGTGGCTGTTATCATAATTCCCTCTAGATTCTATTCCCATCTATCACAGAATCATGCTGTGCTACATGCAAAATGAGAAGAAAATTGTTTGTTGGTGTAGTGAGTTCTAGTTCCAAGATTTGGGGGGCTCATAGTAAAGGCAAGTAGGACCATTGAAACAATCACTGATGCTGTAGCCATCTGTGTCCCTCCTGCCTTCTGGGAAAAGACCAAGTCCTGACCATAGTCTACCTCTGCTAGAGCCTCAACATGGCTTTCTCATTATTACTGCCAGGGTTCATACACCAACCAGGATTAAGAGACACAATGGTCAGATTCTCTTCAAGTTGTCCTTGACTATATGCAAGAAAGAAACTGGATTTTTAGACTCTTCACTATTTTCACTCTCCCCTCAAACAGAAAGAGGCAGACCCTGCTGAAGCATATACCCTTTTACCGTTTTTAAGTAGACAAAGCAACAGTAAGTGAGTAAGATTTTCAGACAACCTCATTGGAGTAATAGATGGTGCGTAGCTTAGTGTTTAAGAACATGTATTCTGGAGCCAAAAAATCTAGATTTTAATTCTGGCTCAGCTTTCTACCTGCTAGGTGGCCCTGGGAAATTCATTAAGTTCCCTTTGCCTTGCCTTTCCTGACTATGAAATGAGAAAAATAATAATGCCCATCTCATGGGGTCATAATGAAGATTGAAATAAATATTATACATAAAGTATAATATAGCAGTGCCTGGCACATAGTAAATGCTGTAAGTGTTATTTATTACTATTATCATTATTATTATTTTGGGTAGGTATCCTAGAATTTCTGTCTTACATTTAAGTGGCTCTGGAAATTTCTGTCTTACATTTAAGAAGTGGCTTGGTAGACCTGTCTAGTCCTTGAAGAGTTCACAGGCTCTGTTTGGGGGCAAAGTTGTGGAATGTGAGCCAGCTAATAATGTGACTTTTTGTTTAGGTGATCACACCACAACGAAAAGTTACCCTGGCTGCACCCAACCGGAAAGACATGGAAGAATGGATTAACGTCATTAAAACTGTCCAACAGGGAGAAATTCGTAAGGTAAGGGAAATAGTAGAGAATTCACACAACTTTCAGAAGTAAACACTTAATTGATTGCATTAGTTAAGCCACCTTTCAAACAGGGAAATAATAAGATGGAAGTAGAGACCACGTGGTGAGGAATTATAGATGGATATAATTATAAAAAGGAGGAATTCACTTAGACATGACCTTGGTAAGTATGTGGTTTAGATAATTCTGTACACATTTACTTGATATGTAGATGTTACTGTATGCCCAATGGATGAGGCCCTCAAGATGTATGGGAGCACTGTCTTTCTCTGCTTGACTTATTTCATTTAGCATAATCTCTTCCAGTCCCATCCATGTTGCTACAAATGTTGTGTGATCGTTCTTTCTGATGGCTGAGTACTATTCCAGTGTATATATGAACCACATCTTCTTAATCCAGTCATCTGTTGAAGGGCATCTCGGCTCCTTCCACAATTTAGCTGTTGTGGACAATGCTGCTATGAACATATGGTTTCACTCATTTATGGAACATAAGAAATAGCAGGGAGATCGGTAGAAGAAGGAAGGGAAGAATGAAGAGGGGGTAAACAGAAGGGGGAATGAACCATGAGAGACTGTGGACTCTGGGAAACAACCTGAGGGCCTCAGAGGGGAGGGGTTGGGGGATTGGGATAGGCCGGTGATGGGTATTAAGGAGGGCACATACTGCATGGTGCACTGGGTGTTATATGCAAATAATGAATCATGGAACATTGCATCAAAAGCTGGGGCTGTACTGTATGGTGACTAATATAACAAAATAAAAATTATAAAAAAAAAGATGTATGGGAGCAGCTAACTTAGATGTTCTTATGTTAACAAATCTGCAATCAACAGTTTAGACCTGGGTCTGCTGAGTAACTATAGTAACAGTTAAGGAAACTGAGGTTCACAAAGGAGAAGGAAACAAAGATGAAATAATTACTCCATAGCAATGAAATAACTACTCAGTAGCAAAGGCAGGATTTGGACCCAGGCTGTGTGACTCTAAAGCTTATGTTCTTAAACACTATGTCATTTTGCCTTTCTGTTTACCATCCACCACAAAAGAAATGTAGGAGGAAGATCAAGGAGCAGTCCTCTCCAAAGCTTAGCAAAGTTCTTTTTCTCCTTAGTAATACCGGTCCTGCAACAAATGGTACACCATTCAAACTCTGGGCTACGCACTTGATCCACTCTTCTGAAGCCCTTCCATAGTTAGAAGTTATGTAAGCTTCAAGAGGGGAGAGATTTTTGTCCTTTGTTTTCTTATATCAGTGTCTGGCACATAGTAGAGATGCAATAAATATTTGTTGAATAAATAAATGAATCTGAGGGTAGTCATGGAGCCAGGGTTTAGAGAGAGAATGACACATGGTTCATCCTAAAGCAAAATTCTGCTGTGCAGGTCTTGGAGATAAAGGGAAAATGAATCCACCCTTAAAAAAGAAGCTGATATTTTAAGTAACAAGCAAAGGGTAGAGAATTATTATAGGCATTTGGGATGGAGCAGTGATAATAATGGGTTTTATTTTATTTATTTATATTTTTTAAAGTTTTTTATGTAGTGTTCCATGATTCATTATTTGCGTATAACACCCAGTGCACCATGCAATATGTGCCCTCCTTAATACTCATCACCAGTCTATCCCAATCCCCCACCCCCTCCCCTCTGAAGCCCTCAGGTTGTTTCCCAGAGTCCTTAGTCTCTCCTGGTTCATTCCCCCTTCTGTTTACCGCCCGCTTCATTCTTCCCTTCCTTCTCCTACCGATCTCCCTGCTGTTTCTTATGTTCCATAAATGAGTGAAACCATATGATAATTGTCTTTCTCTGCTTGACTTATTTCACTTAGCATAATCTCCTCCAGTCCCGTCCATGATTGCTACAAATGTTGTGTAATCGTTCTTTCTGATGGCTGAGTAATATTCCAATAATGGGTTTTATAAGCAAAAACAATGCTATAGAAAAAAATCATGTGTTCTCATTTCTCTAGGACTTCTCAGGCTTTTGACCACTTATTTTCATAGTGATATACTCTGCTATTCATGGATTATGAGTACATGACAAGTTGACTTACCTGGGGCCTAGATATCTTCCCACATATCAATAAGACCTCTCCCAGTCCTATGTTGTCTATGCATAAAGGAGAGATTCTTGCTTAGAATCTGATGATGGTCTTTATATGAAATGCTTTCATCATTTTACTCCTTTGTTGTTTTCTTCTTTCTTTCCTAATAGAGAAACTCATCCCATTCCTCCCCTTCACTCCCATTAAGCCCACTATGGCACAGCATTAGTGGTAGCTACAAAAAGTTGTGATTTCCATGCTCCTCTTCTATTTTCATCCCTATGGGCCAATCCCTTTCCTTCCCTTGGTTTATCTCTATCCAAACTGGAGCACTTCTCATGAAACACACACTTTCAATTTGATGTAAAAGTTTACATATGATATTTTTAATTTCAGTTATTAGTCTAGAAATGCAAAAGCTTCTAGAGAAAACCATCAGAGCATTGATGTGCTATTCCTGATTCAACTGAATTAAACATCTAGGTATTGACTACCTAGCATAAACTAGAAAGGAAAAAAATAATCTGCCTGTTTACTCTCGGAAGAATCGTGTTTCAGGTTGCAATCACAACCTCTGTGAAGCTGCTCCAGGGACCTAAATCTATTAAGGAACACTTTTAGCTGATAGTGAAATGTCACAGCACAAGCATCTTAGCAATTCATCTTGCATGAGTCTTAAAGAGTCAAATATGCTTTCTCTCATATATACCTTATCTCTAATGGTCTCTTCTATTCTCTGTCACCACCAATGCCGATACAGGGTGAAGGAAAATTAATTATGGACTTAGTGGTCTATTAAAGTCACTATAAGGTAATTGTATAACCTACTAGAATATAGGCAGTACACATTAAAGAATGAGCCCTTACTAGGCCCCCAGTTCTGTTCCATAGAGAGTTGAAAAGGCGGTGTGGCTTTGGCTCCTGGCTGCAATGAGATTTTAGGTAGTTGGGAAGACAATATATACACAAAGGAAACAGTTAAATGACAGTATTTGAGATAAATAATAGTTTTCAGACATCTTACAAGACAGGGCATGATTGTTTGCCAGATGAATGAAACAGACAGTAAAGTGGTATAGGAGTTCAGGAGACAAAAATATGGGATGGAGTTCTCTGGAAAGCGTTAATAGAGGATAGATTTGAGACTGACCTTGAAAGATGAATAGGATTTTATTGGTGACAGGGAATTAGGGGTAGGTGGAAATCCTAAACAGGGGAATTAATATAAGCAAAAGCTGAGTAACAGAAAAAGAGAAGCTTTTTGCAATAGAGTGAAAGGGGAACTCCATTTGACCAGAAGAGTTTGGCAAAGTTAGTTTAAGAAATATCTGGAGAGGTTGCCTGAGCTTGATTGTAGAGGATTATCAATGCCAGGATAAAGAGTGGTGAAGAACTGTAGTATATCAAAGTTTAATTTAAAGATGGATTAGAAAAGAAAGAGAGTTTATCAAAGGGATACTTTAGAGATACAACCTGGATTAGATGAGGGAAAAACTGGAAGCAGAAGATCATAGAGGAAGCTAGAGATTAATTCAGACAAGACAAAATTAAGCTCCAGAATGAAAATAGAAAGGGAGGACAAATAGTAGATACTGAGATGGAGGTGGGGAAATCTAAATACATGAAAGAAGCAAAGGAGAGAGAGGAGTCATAAGCAGATAAAAGGTTTGAGCCTAGGAGATTTAAAGAAAGAATAGGAAGGAGAAAGTCGGAAATAAAGAGCTACTTAGAAGATTAGATTAAAAGGTTAGCTCTTTCTAATGAATTGTCATGGATCCATTGACTATGGGAATAGGAATAGACCTTAAGGCTCATCTAGACTCCAGATTCTAAATGCTAAAGCATCTTTAGATCAAGTCATGCAACCTTTATTTAAATGCTTCCAAAGATGGAGAACTAAGTTTCTTACAAAAGAGTCAATTCTGGGGCACCTGGGTGGCTCAGTCAGTTAAGTGTCCAACTCTTGACCTCTGCTCAGGTCTTGATCTCCAGGTCATGAGTTCAAGCCCCATGTTGGGTGTAGAGATGACTTAAATAAATTTTAAAAAATAAGATTTTATTTATTTGAGAGAGGATGAGAGGGAGAGAAAATGAGATCATGAGCAGGGTGAGGGGCAGACGGAGAAGCAGACTCCCCACTGAGTGAGGAAGCCTGATGTGGGGCTCAATCCCAGGGCCCTGGGATCATGACCCAAGCCGAAGGCAGCACTTAACTGACTGAGCCACCCAGGCACCCCAATAAAAAACATTTTTTAAAGAGTCCATTCAATGTTCCTAAAGGTCTAAATTTTAGAAAGTTTTTCTGGTCTTTGGCCTAGTAGAATAACATTCTAACATTCAGTGTGTGCTATAAGAATGGCATCTGCTGCCTCTTGAGGTAGAAAGCTGCCTGTTATTGGAAACATTTAAAGCAAACTATTTAAGCAACTGCTTCTGAGAATGTTATATAGAAAATTAATTTTTCATAGTGACATTAGCAAGATGGTGGACTCGGTGGTCTCAATGCTCATCCCCTCCCCACAAAAACATCAAAAACATTAAATAAACAGCTACATGCCAACTAGAAGAGCTCTGAGAGAGCTCCAGAATATAATAAAGAAGCTGCAGAAACTCTATGGAGCACAGAGACAGAGTGGCCATGTAGAAGAGCATAGTAAGCAGCTTACTTGCATTGCCCCATCCTCCAGTCTGGAAGAGCTTGGGGCCAAAAAGAATCCCCTCAGCCTGACCTCCCTCCAAATGGGAGAAGGAGAGCAGGAGGATTCCAACAGTCTTCATCAGTGCTGTGGGCAAATGCAGCTTTCACCATGGAGATGCTCTACAGACTTCATTAATGCTAAATCAAATCAATCACAGCTGACTGGAACCTATGCTGCTGTGGACCCCCCACCCCCAAAGAGCTGCTATAGCAACTTCCCTGAAAAAGCTGCCACCACTGTGCCCCCACTGGGAAAGTGCCACTGCATGCACCCCACCAAAGCTGCCACCTACCACTGCATCCTGCTCCTCCCACCAGAGTCACAACCTCCATTTCTGTAACCATACACACATCCTGGACCCCAACTCCATGGCTCCACAGCACACAATCATGCCTCACACACCACAGCACACAATCATGCCTCACACAATCATGCCTCACACACCTCACGCACTATGATAAAGGTACCTGTGTCCCAATCCCAGATACCACAATTTTTCTGGATGACCCTGAACTCCAACCCCAGTGCCAAGCCACTATACAGGTGCCCAAACCCAAGATATCAACACCACTGCCACTGCAAATGTGTTTGTGCCCCTAATCCTGGTACCATTACAACCACATGTGTGTCTACACACTGGACGTAGCAATAAGAAGGATCCTCTTAGAAATGACTTCCCTTGTGGAGGAAAAGGAGAACTGGAGGACCAAGCAGCCCTCACCACCAAGCTGCCCAACAGCCCTTACCACCACTATGGAAGCCCACAGCCTTGGCCAATGAGGTCCCCTGCAATCTTTGCCAACACTGGCCTCAGTTGATGGAGCTCCACAGAGACTTTGCTGCTGTGCCCTCCCTGAAGCAGGAATTGCTGCTACACGGTCTAGAGCCAGAGCTGCCATATCCAACCCAAATTAGTACTCTCACACCTACCTAGGTAAAAGTCTTTATCCCCAAAATGAGTCTAGAGTCTGGAAGAGGTGACTGCTCCATCACATGTGCAGACATCAACACAAGGGTACCAAAAGCATAAAAAAATCAAGAAAACAGAACACCATCAAAGAATTAACAATAGTTTTCCAGTAATTGACATCAAAGAAATAGAGATCTATGAACTTCCTGAAAGAGAATTCAAAATAATTGTTTTAAGGAAGTTCAGTGAACTACAAGAGAGCACAGATGGACTATTCAATAAAATCAGGAAATCAATATTTGAACAAAATTAGAAGCTCAACAAAAAGATAGAAATCATTAAGAAAGAGCCAAACAAATTCTGGTGCTGAAGAATACAATAAATGGAATGAAAAAATGCAGCAGGGAGCTTTAACAGAAGACTTGATCAAACAGAAGAAAGAATTTACAAATAGGTCATTTTAAATCAGTCAGAGAAGAAAAAAGAATGAAAAAGCATGGAGGAAAGCAAACAAATATATGCATTATGGGAGTCCAAGAAGAAGAGAAAGGGGCAGAAAGCTATTTAAAGAAATAATGGTTGAAAACTCCCCAAATCTTGGGAGGAAGATGGAAATCCAGATTCATGAAGCTCAAAAATCTTCATACAAGATCAACCCAAAGAAGACTACATGAAGACAAAATCAAATTGTTAAAAGTCAAGAGCAAAGAAAATTTTGAAAGCAGCAATAAGGGAACCCTAATAGGACTATAAGCAGTGTTCTCAACAGATATCTTGCCCACCAAGAAAGGGTGAGATTATGTAATCAAAGTACTGAAAGAAAAAAACTTACATACAGAAATACTATGTCTAGTAAAATTATCCTTTAAAATGAAGGAGAGGGGTGCCTAGGTGGCCCAGTCTGTTAAGTGTCCAACTCTTGGTTTTGGCTCAGGTCATGATCTCAGGGTCCCCAGGATTAAGCCCTGTGTTAGGATCTGTGCTTCATATGGAGTCTGCTTGGGATTTTCTCTGTCTTTCCCTCTGCCCCTCTCCCCATGCTTGCTCACTCACTCTCTCTCTCTCAAATAAATAAATGAATAAATCTTTTAAAAAATAAAATAAAATGAAAGAGAGATAAAGTCTTTCCCAAATAAACACAAACTGAAGGAGTTTGTCACCACTACACATGCTTTACAAGAAAGGTTTCGAAGAGTTCTTCCAATTTAAATATAAACACAATAAACATTATGAAAGCATAAATCTCACAAATAAATGTAAATATATAGATGTATGAGGATTACTATAATACTGGTAATTTATGCATTAATTTATGTAGTGGATAAATTACTTACAACCCTAAAATAAAAGTTAGTAGGTAAAACTTTGTTAATGGGTACACAATATAAAAATAAGCAAACTCTGCCTACAAGAACAAAGTGTATGTGTTGGGGGGAGTAACAGTATAATGTTTTTGTATGCTATTGAAGTTAAACTGTTAACAATTCAAAATAGAAGATTATAACATGAGATATTTTATACAAGCCTTGAGCTACCGCCCCCCCAAAACAACTATAATAGATTCACAAAAGATAAAGAGAAGAAAACCAAAGCAAATCACTACAAAAAAATGATCATTAATAATAAAGGAAGACAACAAGAGAAGAAGACAAGGTCAAAACAGCTGAAAGACATACAGAAAACAAATACCAAAATGGTAATAATGAATCTTCACTTATCAATAATTGCTTTAAATATAAATGGATTAACTTCATCAATCAAAAGACAAGGAGTGTAATACTCTAGCTTCATCCATGTCATTGCAAATGGCAAGATTTCATTCTTTTTTATGGCTGAGTAATACTCCATTGTATATATAAATACCATTTCTTCTTTATCCATTCATCAGTCAATGAACATGGGCTGTTCCCATATCTTGGCTATTGTAGGTAATATTGCTATAAACATTGGGGTGCATGTACCCCTTTGAATTAGTATTTTTGTATTTTTTGGGTAAATACCTAGTAGTGCAATTGCTGGATCATAGGGTAGTTCTATTTTTAACTTTTTGAGGAACCTCTATACTGTTTTCCAGAGTGGCTACACAAATTTGTATTTCCACCAACAGTGCAGGAGGATTCCCCATAAGTCAGTCAGAGAAAGACAAACAGCATATGATTTCACTCATACATGGAATTTAAGAAACAACATAAATGACCACTGGGGAAAAGAGAGAGAGGCAAACTAAGAAACAGACTCTTAACTATAGAGAACAAACTGATGGTTACCAGCGGGGAAGTGGGTAAGGGGATGGGTTAAATAGGTGGTAGGTATTAAGGAGTGCACTTGTAATGAGTCCCGAGTGTTGTATGGAAGTGTTGAATCACTATATTGTACACCTGAAATTAATATTACACAGTATGTTAACTAACTAGAATTTAAAAAAAACTTCAATGAAAGACATGGACTGGCTGAATGCATAAGAAATAAGATCCAAAAATATGCTGTCTACAAGAGACTCAGTTTAGATGGGCATTAAGGAGAGCACATGATGTGATGAGCACTGGGTGTTATACACAACTAACGAATCATTGAACACTACATCAAAAACTAACGATGAAATATTTGTTGGCAAATTGAACTTAAATAAAAAAATAAAGAAATTATGGGCCAAAAGTGAAGGGATCAAAACAGGTATTTCATCCAAATTATAATCAAAAGAAAGCAGGGTGGCTATACTTATATCAGACAAAATAGACTTTTAAGACTAAAACTGTTTTTAGAGACAAAGAAGGGTATCATATAATGATAAAAGGGTCAATTCAACAGGAAAATATAACAATTATAAAAATATATGTACCCAACATCAGAGTACCTAAATATATAAAGCAAATAATGACAGATCTGAAAGCAGAAATTGGTATCAATACAATAATTGTAGGGAACTACAATACTGTACCTACAGTAATGTATAGAACATGCAGACAAAACATCAATAAACAGTTGACTTGAATAACACTATTGACCAAATGGACTTAACTGACATATACAGAAATTTCCACCCAACAGCAGCAGAAGACACATTTTTTTCAAGAGTGCATGGAACATCCTCCAGCACTGATAGTATATTATGCCACAAAACAAGTCTTAAGAAATTTAAGAATATAGAAATCATTCCAAGTATCTCTTCTGACCATAATGGAATGAAATAGAAATAAATAACACCAAGAAAATGGGGAAATTCATGAATAAATGAAAACTAAATAGTACATTTTTTTAAAATGTCTTTATTTATACATTTAAGTACTTTCTACACCCAACATGGGGCTCAAACTCACAACCCCAAGATCAAGCTTCACATGCTCTTCTGACTGAAGCAGCTAGGTGCCCCTAAACAGTATCCTTTTGAAAAACCATTGAGTCAAAGAGGAAATCCAAAAGAAATTTTAAAGTATCTTGAGAAAAACAAAAATGAAAATATAGTATACCAAAACTTAGGCATGTAGCAAAAGCAGTTACAAGAGGGAAGTTTATGGCAATAAGTGCCTCCACTAGAAAAGAAAGACGTCAAGTAAGAAACCTAAATTTACACCTCAAGGAGCTAGAAAAACAACAAACTAAGCCCAAATTTAGCAGAAGTAAAGAAATAATAAAGATTAGACAACTAAATCAAATAGAGAAAAAATATAAAAAGCCAACAAAACAAAGAGGTGATCTTTTTGAAAAGATGAACAAAATTGACAAATCCTTAGCTAGACCAACTAAGAAAAAAAGAGAGAAGATTCAAATAAATAAAACCAGAAATGAAAGAATAGACATTACAACAGATGCCTCAGAAATAAAAAGGATCACAAGAAACTATTGTAAACAAACTAGACAACCTAAAAGAAATGGGTAAATTCCTAGAAACATACAAACTACTAAAACTGAATCAGGAAGAAATAGAAAACCTGAATAGACCAATAACAAATAAGGAGACTGAATCAGTAATCACCAATCTCCCAATGAAGAAAAGCCCAGGAACAAAAAAAAAAGAAAAGAAAAGAAAAGCCCAGGACATGATGGCTTCATGGGTGAATTCTACCATTCAAAGAAAAATTAATACCAATCCTTTCTAAACTCTTCCAGAGTTTAGATACTAAACCAGATACTGACACCAAAACCAGGTAAAGACACTACAAGAAAAGAAAAACACAAGCCAGTATCCCTGATGAACATGAATGCACAAATTCCTAGGAAAATACTAACAAACTGAATTCAGCAGTACATTAAAACGATCATACATTATAACCAAGAGGGATTTATCCCAGAAATGCAAGAATGGTACAAAATAGATAAATTGATCATTCTTTTTTTTCTTATACACAAGTTTCTTTTTTGGGTTTTTTTTTTTTGTTTTATTTAATTTATTTGTCCCAAATTTATGATTTTTACATATCATTGCCTGGAAAACTGTTACATAAATTGTGGTATACTCATGATATGAAATACTATGTAGCCATTAAATCAGGAAGATATTCATATGCTGACATTCTATATTGTTGAGTCAAAAAAGCAAATTTGCAACCAATATATATTGTCTGACTTGTAAAAAGAAAATCACTGCATTTGAATGTGTATATATGCGTGTGTTTATATGTGCATAGAAAAACTGGTGGCAGAATATACCTCAGGTTGATAAAAATGGATCCTCCGGGGTGAGATTAAGGATAGTTGAGTCTCACTGTTTACCTTTTACACCCTGCATTGTTTCATTTTTTTTATAATAATATTTTTTATTATATTATGTTAGTCACCATACAGTACATCCCTAGTTTTTGATGTAAAGTTCCATGATTCATTACTTGCGTATAACACCCAGTGCACCATGTAATACATGCCCTCCTCAATACCCATCACCAGCCTATCCCATTCCCCTCCCCCCCCTTAAGCCCTCGGTTTGTTTCCCAGAGTCCATAGTCTCTCATGGTTCATTTCCCCTTCTGTTTACCCCCCCTTCTTCTTCCCTCTCTTCTCCTACTGATCTTCCTACTTCTTATGAATTCTTATACATTAACAAAATGAAAGAAAAAAACCCCATGATCATCTCAATAATTTGGAAAAAGCATTTGACAAAGTTCAACACTCATTCACCAAAACTTTCAACAAAATAGAAATAGAAGGGTCTTGCCTTAAGACAATAAAGGCCCATATTTATTGCCTTAAGACAATGAAAAGCCCATAGCTAACAACATAATCAATGACAAAAATGGAAAGTTTGCTTTCTAAGATCTGGTACAAGGCAAAGATGCCTACTCTCACCACCTTTTTTCAACATAGTACTGGAAATCCATGCCAATGTAATTAGTCAAGAAAAAGAAATAAAAAGCATTCAAATTAGAAAGAAAAAAGTAAAAATGTCTCTGTTTACAGATGACACAATCATATATATAGGAAAACCGACAACCTCAACAAAATTTTTTATAAAGTTTTAATTTTAATTCCAGTGTAGTTAAATTATGGTGTTATATTTCAGGTGTACAATATAGTGATTCAACACTTTCATACATCACCCCGTGCCCATTATGACAAGTGCCCTCCTTAATCCCCATCACCTATTTGACCCATTTCCCCTCCCCTCTGGTAACCATCAATTTGTTCTCTATAGTTAAGAGTCTATTTCTTTTTTAAAAAAAAAGATTTTTTATTTATTCGACAGAGATAGAGACAGCCAGTGAGAGAGGGAACACAAGCAGGGGGAGTGGGAGAGGAAGAAGCAGGCTCATAGCGGAGGAGCCTGATGTGGGGCTCGATCCCACAACGCTGGGATCACGCCCTGAGCCGAAGGCAGACGCTTAACCGCTGTGCCACCCAGGCGCCCCAAGAGTCTATTTCTTGATCTCTCTTTTTTCATTTGCTTGTTTTGTTTAATAAATTCCACATATGAGTGAAGTCATATGGTATTTGTTTTCCTTGACTGACTTATTTTGCTTAGCATTATACTCTTTAGCTCCATCCTTGTTGTTGCAAATGGCAAGATTTCATTCTTTTTTATGGCTGAATAATATTCCATTGTGTGTGTGTATCATATACATATATACGTGTGTGTGTGTGTGTGTGTGTGTGTGTGTGTGTGTGTGTGTCACATTTTCTTTATTCATTTATCCATTGAGGGACATTTAGGTTGTTTCCATATCTTGGCTATTGTAAATAATGCTGAAATAAATATGGGAGTGCTGATACCTCTTTGAGATCTCAATTTCATTTCCTTTGGATATATACCCAGAAGCAGGAATGCTGGGACATAAGATAGTTCTATTTTAAAATATTTGAGGAATGTTCATACTGTTTTCCATAGCGACTGCACCAATTCACATTCTCACCAACAGTGCACAAGGGTTCACTTTTCTCCCTATCCTCACCCACATTTGTTATCTTTTGTCTTTTTGATAATAGCCACTCTGAGTTGAGATGATATATTACTGTGGTTTTTAAAAAAAAATTCCAGTATAGTTAACACAGAGTGTTATATTAGTTTCAGGTGTACAATATAGTGATTCAACAATTCTGTACATCACCTAGTGCTCATCATGACAAGTGCAATTCTTAATGCCCATCATGGGGATAGATAAAATAGGTAAAATATCATTGTGGTTTTTGTGTGTATGTTTGTGTATATGTATATGTGTGTGTATATATCTATATCTATATCTATATCTATCTATATCTATATATATATCTCCACACACATCTTCTTTATCCATTCATCTATAGATGGGCACTTGAAGCCTCAACAAAATTGTTAGAATTAATGAATGAATTCTGTAAAGTTGTAGGATGTAAAATCAACATACAACAATCAATCAGATTTCTATACATAAATGAACTATTTGAAGAAGAAATTAAGAAAAAAAAACCTATTCACAATAACAACAAAAAGAATAAAATACTTGGGGGCGCCTGGGTGGTGCAGTTGTTAAGCGTCTGCCTTCGGCTCAGGGCGTGATCCCAGCGTTCTGGGATCGAGCCCCACGTCAGGCTCCTCCGCTGGGAGCCTGCTTCTTCCTCTCCCACTCCTCGTGCTTGTGTTCCCTCTCTCACTGGCTGTCTCTGTCAAATAAATAAATAAATAAAATCTTTTTAAAAAAAGAATAAAATACTTGGGAATAAGCTTAACCAAAGAGGTGAAAGAGTTGTACACTGAACATTATGAAACATTGATGAAGGAAATTGAAGAAGACATAGATAAATTGATAGATCTCCCATATTCATGGATTGTAATAATTAACACTATGGAAATGTTCATACAAAGTGATCTATAGATTCAGTGCAATCCTGATCAAAATTCCAATGGCATTCCTTACAGAAATAGAAAAAAATTCTAAAATTTGTATAGAACCACCAAAGATCTGAAAATAGCCAAAGTAATCAGGAGCAAGAGGAACAAAACTAGAGGCATTGCATTTCCTAACATCAAAATATATTACAAAGTTAGGGGTGCCTGGGTGGCTCAGTTGGTTAAGCATCTGCCTTCAGCTCAGGTCCTCGGATTGAGCCCTGCATCAGGCTCCCTGCTCAGAGGGAAGTCTGCTTCTCCCTCTCCCTCGTCCCCTCTCCCAACTTGTGCAGTCTTTCTCAAATAAGTATATAAAATCTTTAAAAAACATATTCTGAAGTTATAGTAATCAAAACAGTATTGTATTGGCATAAAAGCAGACATATAGACCAATGAAACTAAATAGCACATAAATAAACCCATGCTTCTACAGTCATTTGATCTTTGACGAGTGTGCCAAGAACACAAAATAGGAGGATAGTCTCTTCAATAAATGGTGCTGGGAAAATTGGATATCTGTATGCAGAAAAATGAAATTGGACCCTTATCTCACACCATATACAAAAATCAACTCAAACTGAATTAAAGACTTAAACATAAGACCTGAACCTATAAAACTACTAGAAACCTATAAAGCTACTATGACACCAAAACAACAAGCAAAAAAGTAAAAATAAATAAATGGGATTACATCAGACTAAAAAGCTTCTGCATAGAAAGAAAACAATCAACAGTGAAAAGATAACCTAAGGAATGGGAGAAAATATTTGCAAACCATATATCTGATAATATCCAAAATAGATAAGTCATGCCTACAACTCAATACCCCCCCCCAAAAAATCTGATTTAAAAAAAGCAAAGGTCATGTATAGACATTTTTCCAAAGACATAAAAATGGCTAACAAGTACATGAAAAAGTACTCAACATCACTAATCATCACTAATGTAAATCAAAACCACAATGATATTTTACCTATTTTATCTATCCCCATGATGGGCATTAAGAATTGCACTTGTCATGATGAGCTCCAGGTGATGTACAGAATTGTTGAATCACTATATTGTACAACTGAAACTAATATAACACTGTATGTTAACTATACTGGAAATTTTTTTTAAAAACCACAGTAATATATCATCTCAACTCAGAGTGGCTATTATCAAAAAGACAAAAGATAACAAATGTGGGTGAGGATAGGGAGAAAAGTGAACCCTTGTGCACTGTTGGTGAGAATGTGAATTGGTGCAGTCGCTATGGAAAACAGTATGAACATTCCTCAAATATTTTAAAATAGAACTATCTTATGTCCCAGCATTCCCGCTTCTGGGTATTTATCCAAAGGAAATGAAATTGAGATCTCAAAGAGGTATCAGCACTCCCATATTTATTTCAGCATTATTTACAATAGCCAAGATATGGAAACAACCTAAATGTCCCCCAATGGATGAATGGATATACATATATACATATGTATATATGATATATATATACATACACGCGCACATATATACACATACATACATACACATACACAATGGAATATTGTTCAGCCTTCAAAAAGGAGGAAAATGAGGGGTGCCTGGGTGGTGCAGTCAGTTAAGCATCAAACTCTTGGTTTCAGCTCACATAGTGATCTCAGGGTCGTGAGACCTTAAGACTCTCTCTCCCTCTCCCTCTACTCCTCCCCACTGTACTCTCTCTAAAATAAATAAATAAATCTTAAAAAAATTAAAAGGAGGAAATTCTGCCGGTTGCAACAACATGGATGAACCTGGAGGATATTATGTTAAACTAAATAAGCCCGACACAGACAAATACTGCATGATCTCACTTATATGTGGAATCTAAAATAGTCAAACTTGGCATGCCTGAGTGGCTCAGTTGGTTAAGCGTCTGCCTTTGGCTCAGGTTATGATCCTGGGGTCCTGGGATTGAGCCCCGCATCAGGCTCCCTGCTCACCAGGGATTCTGCTTCTCCCTCTCCTTCTGCCCCTCTCCCCTGCTCATGCTGTCTCAATCCCTCTCTCTCTCAAATAAATATATAAAATCTTTTTAAAAAATAGTCAAACTTAAAGAAGCAGAGAGTAAATGGTGGTTACCAAGTGCTAGAAGAGGAGGAAATGAGGAGATGTTGGTTAAGGGGTACAAAGTTTCAGTTATGCAGGATGAATAAGTTCTGAGATCTAATGTACAACAATGTGCCTATAAGTAATAATCATTCATTGTAAACTAAAATTTGCAAAGAGGGAAGATCTTAAGTGTTCTCAATACACACGCACATAGAAAGAAAGAGAGTGGTAACTATCTGAGGTGATGGATATGTTAATTAGTTTGGCTTTGGGTGATTATTTCACTATATGTATGTGTGTACATTTATATATGTTTATCAGATCATCAAATTAAATTAAATATATATAACTTTAAATTGTCAAATTCACCTGAGTTTTTACAGTTCACTTTAAAAAGAAAATTAGTTTTTTTCTGGTGGGTAGACTAGATGAAATCTAACATTCCTTTCAATTTGAGAAGCTTATGATTCTAAGATTTAATTAAGCAGATGAGAAAACTGAAACTCAGAGGAGTTCAGTTGCCTTGCCTAAAGTCATAGTTTGTTGTTGCAGAATTGAGATTTCAGATCTCCTAACTCTTAATCCATGCTCTTGGAAGAACATCTTAAATTCTGACTAATTATCTTCATTCTCTCTTCTAGTCCCCACCACTTGTGATTATGCATGCAGTAATCTGACACACAACTAGTGGCTCTAAGCCAGACAACTAGATTGTGTAGAGCAACAAATAGATTCAAGTTGGCCAAATGATACTCTAGCTCATGCATAGTGTTTTCACAGCTAATGATTTGCTCAGGATGAACATATTTACACTTGTTGTGTAATTACTAATAGCTTCCCCCTTTCACTCTTAAAGTGTCCTGATTTGGATGATATGGTTACCTTACTAATGGCCAACCCAGGAGGCCCTAACATTTTGTAGTTACTAAACCTTGATATAACAAAGCAGTTGAGTTTAAGTTACAGCAAAACCAGTGATTCTGTTATATCTAAACATAGCCTTGCATCACATAAGCCGTCCTAAACAAGATTCCCTTAAGAAAATGCATCTTTAGAAGATTTTGTGCCTTATGGGATGTTTCATCTGAGACTCATGCACTTTGCAGATACTTCATGTTGTTAAGTTCTCACATTTGGATAGTGCAGTAGAGTTTACAAAATGCCTAGACTAACAAGATCTTCTTTAACTAGTAGAAAGATAATTACTGTACCTATCTGCGTTCTGGATTATGCTGAGAAGGATTCAGGAGATGGAGGAAATAGCCTTAGTTGCCCTAAAACATCAGAGTATGATTGGAGTGATGGTCTCTGCATGAATGTATTCACCTAAATATTTTAGAGGGGATAAAAATCAAGCACAAAACCCAGCAACCACACACTGAAAGAAACTTAAGTCAAACTGTCTTCATTCAGAGATCAGTGGTTTGTATACATGCCAGTTTTTCATCTGTCTTCAAAATGGATTTTAATCTGTGTCAACCACTAGAAAAGCCTGTAATGATATATTATATTAGTTTCCTAGGACTGCCACAGCAAATTACCATAAACTGAGTGAATTAAAACAACAGAAACTTATTCTCTCACAGTTCTGTAGCCTAGAAATCCAAAACCAAAGTGTCAGCAGAACCATGCTCTCTCTGAAGGCTTTAGGGGAGGATCCTTCTTTGCCTCTTCTTAGCTTCTGGTGATTGCAGACATTCCTTGACATGTTAAAAACATTACTCCAATCCCTGGCTCCATCATCACATGGTTGTCCCCCCTGTGTCTTCATGCTCTGTGTCTTCACATGGTGTTGTTCTCTCTGTGTGTAGCTGTGTCCAAACTTTCCTCTTCTTATAAGGACACCAGTCATTGGATTAGGGCTATCTGTGGTCTAATTCAGTATGACCTCTTTTTAAATCTACTATATCTCCAAAGACCCTATTTCCAAATAAGGCCACATTCACAGGTACTGGTGAATAGGACTTGAACATATTTTGAAGGAAGAACAGTCTATCCTCCGCCCACACCCCCAAAACTCATGGCCTTCCTACATGCAAAATACATCCACCCTATCTTGACATCCCCCAAAGACTTAACCCATTCCAGCATTAATTCTTAGCTCACAATCTGACCTTCTAAATAATCTAAATCAAGTATGGAAGAGACTTTTTGTATGGTCCATCTTAGGGAAAAGCTCCTCTCTATTCGTGAACTTGTAAAACCTAGAAAACAAGTTATCCACCTGCAAAATACAATGCTGTGACAGGCATAGGATAGACATTCCCATTCTGAAAGAGAAGAAATTGAAGGAATAAGAGGGTTGGTGGTCTAAAGCAAGCTGACAGCCCAGTAGAGCATATTCCATTAGGTTTCCAGGCCTCAGAATAATTCTCTGGTGGCTTGATATTCTTTCCTCTGGCCCCATTCTCTGAAGTTCGCAGGGGTGGGAGCCCCCCCAACCAAGGAAGTGGCCCTACCTTCTGGATCCAGGAATACAGTGACCTCACCTCCAGGCCACCACTTTTTGGATCTGTGGTGGCAGGGGCAGCATCTCTGGCTTCTGTACCACCCTCAGCATCCCTGCTGACCTCTGAGCCCCCTTAGAGGCATTCTTCCATTTTGTTGAAGAATAACACATGTTCACAGCCAAGTAACTCTACCAGCCTGTTTTCTGCTTGTAGAATCCCCAAAGTCTGACAGTCTTTCTTCATTTGGTCCCATGTCTGACCCTTCAGTCCAAGCTGGCAATGTTTCTGCTGAGATAGTTTATTGGATCCATGTGTCATACATCTAATCCCTCCAGCAGAAGTTTGTTCAGCCACACTCTTAGTGCTCTCTCCAAAGCACATTTTCTCATGTTTTGCAATATATGTAGGCTAATAATTTTCCAAATCTTCAAATTCTGGTAACTTTTTGCTTCATAGTTCTGGAATGGACTGAAACTTGCACATTCTAGGAGAGCTCACTTGTCACTTTGTAATGAAATGATATGTTTAGGAAGTTTTCTCCTCCACTAGACTATGAGCTTCCTGTGGCAAGAAGTTTGGATCATTTATCTCTATGTCTCCAGTGTCTAGCTTCATAGATGACACAAGGTTGGCTCTTAGTAACTATTGGAGGAGGGAAGGATGTTGAAAGGAAGGAACATACTTGTAGAGTTATAATTTAGTGGCTTGGGAAGTAGAAAGGTGCTGGGAGCTCAGACTGCCAAAACCAAGATTATGTCACTTCCTCAGGACTCTTCACCATCTACTCTGATCTTCTTGGAGCTTTGTCAGGGTCTAAGCATGCAAGAAACATTGCAATCACAAAGTGATCCCAGATCAGGTGAGCCTTTAGCTCATCAAAATAGCTTTTCTTTCTGGAACCTTCCTGATCAATCCAGCCACAGCTTAGCACATAGCCAGAATGCCAGAAGGGGGAAGGATGGAACAGAGAGTGCCATGTGTAGGCTATGGTTTAGATGGCTAATTTCTGTAAATTTTTTTTAAAGATTTTATTTATTTATTTATTTGACAGAGAGACAGCCAGCGAGAGAGGGAATACAGGCAGGGGGAGTGAGAGAGAAAGAAGCAGGCTCCCAGCGGAGGAGCCTGATGTGGGGCTCAATCCTGGGACTCTGGGATCACGCCCTGAGCCAAAGGCAGCCGCTTAATGACTGAGCCACCCAGGTGCCCCTAATTTCTGTAAATTGATCAAGGCTGAATACTTAATGTGCTAGAACCCTCAGTACCTCTCTCTCTCTAATGGACCACTATCAGAGGGCATCAGGGAGAACATATAGTTCTTTTTAAAGTTTTGTTATACCTTTACACACCCTACCCATTATATTATATAAATATAACCCATTACTTATCGTCAAGAATAAAAAGCTAAATGTGTACACCTAGGTCTACTCTCAAGAGGAAGGCAGAAAGGAAAAAAATCAGACATTCACAGGAATTAGAGAAAAAGTGGAAAAGTCCCATGGAATGCACACCCAGAACAAACTTGGGTGTTGTGGTGCCCACCCCTTCCTTTCTCCTTTCAACCCCCAAACTAGTTGCTGATATACCTTCTGCCTTCCCCACAGTCATGAAGAGTCAGGCTGTAATACACAAATGCAGTATTTACAGGCGGGTTAACAGTAAATGTCAAATTCAATACCATGAAATAAGACACCAAACAGGATATCATTTCATGAAGGCAAGGACTTTGTCTTGTTCATATAGCTCCAATGCCTTAAAAGATGCTAAGCACATAGTAGTTACTCAGTAAATATTTTGTTTAATGAATTTTGAATGAATTACATTGATTAACCAGGAAACTGCTATAGGTAGTCAGAGTGTAGCATTCAGAAAAAAAAAAATGTTTGGGCAAGAAGCCCCTGAGATGAAACTGTTGTCCAGGTAATGCACTACTCTGCTTACCTGGCAGTGGTAAGACCAGGAAGGGGAATGTGTATCTCCAGGAGATAGTTAAAGCATTCCTTAGCCCAAAGTCTGCCTCCTCCCTTTCTTGCCCGGCCAGATGACTTAGATTATCACTGTATGTCCAACTAACCACCTCCTTTAGCTGACTACTCAAAGAGAACCACGCTCAAGGCTAACAGAACTAATTTAGACTAAATCAATACAGTGGTTTGGTCAAGCAGTATAGAGATCATTCCTCCTGTCTCCAGCTCCAATTGTAGGACCTACCTCCCTATTCTTTTGCTCTTTCCAAAACCACTGGGGAAAAACTGGAGGTGGGAGATTTGTTAGGTATTGGCTCCAATATTCAGTCTTCCTCTTCAGATGCTCTGATACCTAACTGGCCATTTCAGACTTAGAAGCAGGTTTTCTGTTCTTCCCTAATATGTCTCTATGATTAACTCTCTATTCTCTCTTCTCTTTTACTTATTTTAGATACCTGCAGCAGAAAACAACCCTTTCCTTGTTGGAATGCACTATTGGTACTCCAGTCACAGCCCCCGGACCCAGCACTGCAATGTCTGTCGAGAAAGCATTCCTGCCTTATCTAGAAATGTTATCATCTGTGAAGGTACCTTTCTGATTATTTTAGGAAATGGAGCCCAGTGGGTGGAGATAGGGATGAAGGCTCGTGTGGCTTTAGTGTCATTGACTCGTACTAGGTCATTGACTCTAATATAAGATTAATTCTGACACTTAACAGACTGAAGAAGAGAGATAGGAAGAAGCTGGCATGAGAAGAAATTCTCATGAATTAAATGGAGGGTTGGATCTGAGAGGATTGGACAACATGGTCACAAGAGCTGGAATAACAGAAATCACCTCATTCTTGCCATCAGTTTCCATTCAAGCCAGATAGTAGATAATTTAGCCAGTAAGAATAAACAGGAGCTAGATAATATGAGAAATAGGCCTTTGGAGGTGGGTCAGAACTATTTAGATGCATCTAAGTACTTTCCGAGAAGCTTAGGGAAGGGCCTTAGAATCTTCATCGTCACCAGATTCACATCCATCTTTTCTTCCTTTTTTCATAGTGTGCAAAGTGAAGTCTCACAAATTATGTGCTTTGAGAGCAAGCAAAGATTGCAAATGGAATACTTTGTCTATCACTGATGACCTCCTCATGCCCGCTGATGAAGTAGTGAGTACCAACCATCTTCTCCTACAGCCACTCTTTCCCATCTCTCCTGTAGTCAGGATACACAGGGCAAGGAAGACTTCTTCCTGTCTCCATACAACCCAAGTAGATATCCTCCCTAGGCTTACAGTTCAACCAATCTAGAAGAATGAAAGCCCCCTACTTCCAGCTGTCATCACTTGCTAGCATTGGAGTGGGGAGGGCAAGACCATGAAGAAATTTGTTGGGGTTACTTAATGTCTTCCATGAGGTAGTATAGTTACTCCAGCCGGACCTTTCTCTCCTTATATCTCTAACTTCTACCTCTTTTCTTTTTTCTTTTTTTTACCCTTCAGAAGACTATGCCTCATCAGTGGGTAGAAGGAAACATATCTGTCAGTTCTCAATGTGCAGTATGTCATGAGAACTGTGGCAGTTACCAAAGACTTCAAGATTTCCGGTGTCTCTGGTGTAATTCTACGGTAAGACTCTTCTTATCTCTTTGATACTTAGAGAACTTGATTTTTAGAGATGGGGTGGAGTTAAGCTATGTGCCTACACATAGATAGAAATCTCAGAGACCCTTACCCCAAAATAGATTATGCAGCTTACATAGTATAGAGCTCAGTATCTTGCCTTTCCAGACCTGGCTATGGGTCTTGGAGAGAAAGACTTGACTCTCATCTTTAATGGTTCTTAATTGGCAAGGTGTACTAGCAAATGGGAGAAGCTGAACTCTGTTATGACAGTATGGGCAATTAAAAAAAACTAAGTTCTGAGTCTATCCTTAAGAAACCTTCTCCCTTCCTCTTTCAGTATTTCCTGGGAACTTAAAATCTTTGTTAATTAATAATGGTTAATAATATTAACATATTACTATTGCCACAATGTATTGAGTGTTTGTGTACATGATCTCATTTAATCCTTACAACAACCCTAAAATAGGCCTCATTGTCCCCACTTATAGCTGAGAAAAGTGAGGTTCAGAAAAATGAAGTGATTTGCTCAAGGTCATGCAGCCAGTAAGCAAAAAGAGTCTTGATTCATACATAGTTCTGCAAAA
Source organism: Ursus americanus (assembly GCF_024610735.1). Lineage (NCBI taxonomy): Eukaryota > Metazoa > Chordata > Mammalia > Carnivora > Ursidae > Ursus > Ursus americanus. Next base: position 80,948,421 of record NC_142164.1, read on the forward strand.
ATCATATTCTTAACTGCAATACTACCATGCTTCTAAACCAGTAGTTCTTAACTGGGGGTGATTTTGCCCAACCCACAGGAAATATTTGACAATATCTGGAGACGTTTTTGATTGTTACAACTTGGGGAGAGAGGGTGTGTTATGGGCTTATAGTAAGTAGAGGCCTGGGATTCTGCTAAACCTCCTATAATGCACAAGACAGCACAAAATAACTATCTGGCCCAAAGTATCAATAGTGCCAATGTTGAGAAACTTTAGCTTTTAGATGTTCCGGTCAAACTGATTGTTCTACACAAGAAGAAACTCAAGTATGAGCTTCTTTTTAAAAGACTCTGGGTCCCTCTACCTTGCTCCATCAATTTCTCCTGAAAAAGAGCTTGTACCTTCATCAGGCACCCCAATTTTTGCAGCTGTCCCCAGCGGACACCTCTAGATCACACGGATCTAGTGGCCAGTGACTGTAGGTCCCAAGAACTCTAACTAGCAGAGAAAGAGTTCTTACCTAGCTACCACACCCAGGGTACAGCAGGGGGCAACAATCTGAGGAATGCAGCATTACTGTAAAAGAGGACTCAGCTTATCTTCATAATTATGGCCTGAAGGGCAGGCTTCTAATTAAACACACATCTAAGGGCCCACTGTGATACTTTTTAGAGACCTAGGAGGATAGACACTATCTTGGTGCTCTCCTTCTGCCACACTCCAGAGTGCCAGTATCTCCAAGAGGGGAACTTTTACATGCATCTGGTATGCTGGCATCTTTTTGCAGCTGCTGCCCAGGTGATGCCCCTTTTTTGCCTGGCTTTGCTGGCCAGCAGGGCTTGCATTCCTGGGTCTTATGGGACTATAACAAATGGAAAGAGGGTTCCTGGCCAACTACCATAAACAGGGCACACCACAGACAGCAGGCTGAAAAGAGGCCTATTTGTTTGTCCTGGAATTCCAGCCTGAAGGGCATGCTTCGGGTTTGGCACACATCAAGGACATGCTCTCTGAGGTGCTCTCTGAGGATGAAAGCCAGGGGATGCCATTTGCACTCTCCCTCTGACTTGCTCCATGTTGTCAGTACCACCGAAAAAGGAGCTTGCACACTTGTCTAGCACACCAATATCTGCAACTGCCATGCAGGGAACATCTCTAAGTCTCCCAGCTCTGGTGGCGAGACGTATGCCTGCAGTCCCACAGAACTATATATATTTGCATACTTTAAAAGCTGTTTAAGGGTCTGGCTTCTAATCACCTGTACTATGTGCTGATTGAAATCCTCCCCTTTGGGACACTGACATGTTTTTGGCACACCCTCAATTACTGGGAGTCACTTGAAATAAAATAGACTATTCAGACAATCACAAAGATTTGAGAGAAAACCAAGAGCTAAGACAGGGATGAATAATAAGTTCCATCTCCTCCACAAGGCCACACACTCAAGGCTGATAAAGATAGATATTCAAATGATAGAAATCAATGCAGAGAGTTAAGGAAAATGAAGAAACAGAACAATATATTCTAAATAAAAGAACAAGACTACACCTCAGAAAAAAGTCCTTCATGGAATGTAGAAGGGTTATTTATCTGATAAAGAGTTCAAAATAGGGGCACCTGGGCAGTTCAGTTGGTTAAGCTTCTGCCTTTGGCTCAGGTCTTGATCCTGGGGTCCTGGGATTGAGCCCCACGTCGGGCTCCGTACTCAGTGGGGAGTCTGCTTGTCCCTCTGCCCCTCCCCCTGCTCCTGTTGTTTTCTCTCCCTCTCAAATGAATAAATAAAATCTTCTTTTAAAAAAAGAGTTCAAAATAGTGGCCATAAAGATGCTCACCAAGCTCAGGAGAAGAATGGAAGAACACAGTGAGAACTTCAACAAAGAGATAGAAAATATAAAAATGAAGAAGAAACAAATGGAAAAATATTCTGTGCTCACAAGCTGGAAAAATTAATGTTGTTAAAATGTCCATACTGCCCAATGTAATATACAGATTTAATGCACTCTCCATCAAAATTCCAATGGCATTTTTCACAGAACAAGTAATACCAAATTTTGTATGGAACCATAAGAGACCCCAAATAGCCAAAGCAATCTTGAGAAAGGAAAAGGAAGTGGGAGACATCATGTGCCCTGATTTCAAACTATACTACAAATCTATAGTAATCAAAATGGTATGGTACTGGCAGAAAAACAGACACATAGGTCAATGGAACGGAATACAGAACCCAGAAATAAATCCATGCATATATGGTCAATTAATTTATGACAGAGGAGCCAAGAATATACAATGGGGAAAGGACAGTCTCTTCAATAAATGGTGTTGAGAAAACTGGACAGCCACATGCAAAATAATGAAACCAGACCACTATTTTACACCACTCAAAAATATTAACTCAAAATAGATTAAAGACTTGAACATAAGACCTGAAACCATAAAACTCCTAGAAGGTAGCATGAGCAGTAAGATATTTGGCATTTGTCTTGGCTGTGATTTTTTTGTATTTGATACCAAAAGCAAAGGAAACAAAAGCAAAAACAAATGTGTGAATACACTTCTGGGTATTTATCCAAAGAAAATGAAAACACTAACTTGAAAAAAATCTATGCACCCAATTGCATCAGATTGTTATTTACAATAGTCAAGATATGGAAACAACTGAAGTATCCATTGACAGATGAATGAATAAAGAAAATGTGATATATATAATAGTGGAATATTATTCAGCAATAAAAAATAAAATCTTGCCATTTGCAACAACATGAATGGACTTGGAGGGCATTTTGCTAAGTGAAATAAATCAGAGAAAGACAAGTGCCATATGATCTCACTTATATGTGGAATCTTTAAAAACAAAACAAAACACCAAACTCATAGATACAGAGAATAGATTGGTAGTTGCCAAAGTGGGCATTGGGTGAAATGGGTAAAGGCGAGTTTATAATAAACTTCCAGTTCTGAAATAAATAAGTCATGGGATGTAATGTACAATATGATGACCATAGTTAATAATACTACGTTACATATTGAAAAGTTGCTGAGAGAGTAGGTCTTAAAAGTTCTCATCAAAAGAAAGATTCTGTAACTATGTATGGTGACAGATGTTAACTAGACTTATTGTGATGATTATATCACCATGTATTTAAATACCAAATTATTATGCTGTACACCTGAAACTAATATAAAGTTGTATGTTGATTATACCTCAATAATAAAAGAAAGAAAATATAAGAAAATAGCAAATAGAAGTCACAGAACTGAAGAATACAATAACTGAACTGAAAAATACACTAGAGGGATTCAACATAGACTAGATGAAGCAAAAGGAAAGATCAGTGAATTCAAAGACAGGACAGTAGAACTCAGAGCAGCAAAAAGAAAAAAAAGAATGAACAAACATGAAGATAGCTGAAGAGACTATGAGACAACATCAAGTGAACCAACATTCTCTTTATACGGTCCCAGAAGGAGAAGATAGAGAAGAGGCAGAAAACTTATTTGAAGAAATAATGGCTGAAAACGTTCCTAACCTGGAGAAAGAAACAGACATACAGATACAGGAAGCCCAGAGAGTTGCAAACAAGATGAATCAAAGAGACCCATATAAAGACACATTATTATCAGAAGTTAAAGACAAGAAGAGAATGTTAAAAAGCAAGAAGAGGAAAACAACTTGTAATGTTTTCATGAGACTATAGCAGATTTTTCAGCAGAAAATTTGCAGGCCAGAAGTGAGTGGAACAATATATTCAAAATGCTGAAAGAAAAAAACTTCCGAACAATACCCTACACAGCAGTGTCAATCAGAATTGAAGGAGAGATAAAGAGTTTTTCAAAGAAAAGCTAAACAAGTTCATTATCACTATACTGGCCTTATAAGAAATGTTAAAGGAGGGACACCTGGGTGGTTCAGTTGATTAAGTGACTAACTCTTTTTTTATTATTGTTAGTTTCAGAGGTAGAATTTAGTGATTCATCCATTGCATATAACAGCCAGTGCTCATTACATCAAGTGCCCTCCTTAATGCCCATCACCCAATTACCGCTTTCCCCCACCAACCTCCCCTCCAGCAACCCTCAGTTTGTTTCCTAGAATTAAGAGTCTCTTATGGTTTGCTTCCCTCTCTGTTTTCATCTTATTTTATTTTTCCTTCCCTTCCCCTATGTTCATCTGTTTTGTTTCTTAAATTCCATATATGAGTGAAATCCTATGGTATTTGTCTTTCTCTTACTGACTTATTTGGCTTAGCATAATACCCTCTAGTTCCATCCATGTCCTTGCAAATGACAAGATTTCATTCTTTTTGATGGCTGAGTAATATTCCAGTGTGAGTGTGAGTGTGAGTGCCTGTGTATGTATGTATATATTGTATGTATGTATATATATACATACATACATACATACACACACACACCACACCACACCTTCTTTATCTGAATCATCTGGGCTCTTTCAATATTTTGGCTATTGTGGAGTGTCTGACTCTTGATTTCACCTCAGGTCATGATCTCAGGGTTGTGAGATCAAGCCCCGTGTCAGGCTCTGTGCTGGGTATGGAGCGTGCTTGAGATTTTCTCTCTCCCTCTCCCTCTGCCCCTCCTGGCATGAAAGAAAGAAAGAAAGAAAGAAAGAAAGAAAGAAAGAAAGAAAGAAAGAAAGAAAGAAAGAAAGAAAGAAAGAAAGAAAGAAAGAAAGAAAGAAAGAAAGAAAGGAAGGAAGAAGAAGAAGAAGAAAGAAAGAAAGAAAGAAAGAAAGAAAGAAAGAAAGAAAGAAAAAAAGAAAGAAAGAAAAAAAGAAAGAAAGATTAAAGGGACTTCTTTAAGCTGAAATTAAAGGGCACTAATTAGTAAAAGGAAAACATATGAAAAATATAAATCTCACTGGTAAGGGTAAATATATTGTAAAATTCAGAACAATCTAACAGTGTAAATGTGGTGAATTAATCACTTATAAAGCTAGTATGAAGGTTAAAAGACAAAAGTAGTAAAAACAACTATAACTGTAATTTGATAGGTGATACATGACATAAAAAGATGTAAATTATGATATCAAACACATAAAACACGGGAAGGGAGTAAAATATACAGCTTTATAATGCAGTCAAACTTAAATTGTTATCAACTTAGACTGTTACAAAAGTCGTTATATGTAAGCCTCATGGTAACCACAAAGCAATAACCTTAGCAGATACACAAAAGATAAGGAGAAAGGAATCTACATATACCACTACAGAAAATCTTCAAATCACAAAGGAAGAGAGCAAGAGAAGAAAGAAACAGAGGAACTACAAAATGGCAAAAAAAAAAAAAATTCAAAACAGCAATTACATACCTATCAATAATTACCTTAAATATAAGTGAACTACATTCTCAAATCAAAAGACATAGAGTGATTGAATGGATAAAAAAATAAGACCCAGTTATATCCTGCCTATAAAAGACACACTTCAGATATAATGATACACACATAATGAAAGTGAATGGATAGAAAAAGATATTCCATGCAAATGGAAACCAAAAAAAAGGAGGCATAGTTATACTTATATCAGACAAAATAGACTTTAAAACAAAGACTGTAATAAGAGATAAAGAAGGTCATTATGTAATGATAAAGGGGACAATCCAACAAGAGAATATAACATTTGTAAATATCTATGCACCAACAAAGGAGCACCTAAGGGAGAAATACACAGCAACACAATATTAAGGGATTTAAATACTCCACTGTAATCAACAGATAGATTATCCAGGCAGAAGATTAATACAGAAACATTGGCATTAAATGACACATTACAGGAGGTGGATTTAATAGATGATATATACAGAACATTTCATCCAAAAGCAACAGAATATACATTCTCCTCAAATACACATAGAACATTCTCCAGGATAGATCATGTTAGACAACAAAACAGTCTTAATAAATTTTAAAAGATTGACATAATATAAAGCATCTTTTCTGACCACAATGGTATGAAATCAGTAACCAGTTACAGGAAGAAACCTGGAAAAACCACAAATATGTGGATATTAAACATGTTACTGAACAACCAATGGGTCAAAGAAGAAATCAAAAGAGAAATCAAAAAATACCTTGAGACAAATGAAAATGGAAATACTGCATACCAAAATTTATGGGATGCAGAATTCTGAGACAATGGTGCTGTAGGAGGATCCTGAGCTCACTTTATTCCACAGACACTCTGAGATAACAGCCACATCAGGGCAACTAATTCATAAAATGACCCAAAGTCTGGCAGAAGAGACCTTCCACAGTTAATTGTAGAGAGAAGGCCACAATGAAAAGGGTAAGAGGGGCAGAGACACAGGTGGGAACCAAACCCTTGGTTAGACTAACCACAGTTGGAAGAGAAACCTCAAGTACAGAGAAGTTAAGAGGATTAGACCCCACCACCAGGCATCCCAGGCACAGGGGACCTGAAACTGGGAAGACAAGTTCCCATAACATTTGGCTTTGAAAACCAATGGGGCTTAACTTCATGAGCTTTTACAATCAGCAGGGCTTAATTCTGAGTACTTTAGAAATCAGTGGGTTTAGCCCCAGGAGAATCAGAGGGTGATAGGAAACAAGGTCCCTGATGTTAAAGAGACAGCATAATAAATAACCCAGCCAAGATACAGCATAGAAGCAGCAGTTTGAGAAGCACCTGGCATATAAGTGAAGGAGATTTATTTACTAATCCCAGAACATGTGCTGGAAGGGCAGGGATCTTTAGGAGAATTCTCAAAGAACAAAAGAGCTGGAAGGTGCCATTTCTCTCCCACCCACCCCCAGCCCAGATAGTTGGACACCTGCAGGAACCAGCAAGAACACTCTCCACCTAGCTTACTAACACTGTGCACCCTACCCCCATTCTTCTGTGTATCTGCCCCATTCAACCAGCCAATAGTCCTTCCAAAGCAGCTCCTGCTAAATCTCATCCTGCAAGCAGCTCCAGCATGGACAAACACCCACTCCAAAGTGACTCCTACCTTGGCAAGAGTTGAATATAACCACACACACCAGTACACCCACAGTCCCAGCAGTCAACCCTTATAGTTGGCAGTGCAGAGAGGGTATCTTGCTGATCAGTGTAACTGAAGTCCTGACAGAGACTGGGAGCAGGCATCTGGTCTGACTGCAGGCCTTGCCCAGGAGACAATGCAGGGAAAGCGTCCTGCGAATCAGTGTGACTGCAGCCCTGGTAGATGAGCTGAGGGCAGGTATCTGGTCTGATTGTCAACACTTCCCAATTACAAGCCTGTGGCAGCCCCACATTGGCTTCTTAACAGCACAGGGACAAAATCCTGCCTAGTTTGCCCACAACAAGCAAAGCAGACCATTGTACCAACTGGATTGAAGGCAAACAAGGCTCAGCCACAAAAGAAGGGCAGACACAACCCACATAGGAGGCCCCACTGAAGTGCCTGGTTCTGGTGAACAGGAGACACTGTGCTATAGGGCACCATAAGATTTTTCATAGAACAACTACTTTGAAGATCAGGGGATGTAACTGACTTATCTAATACACAGAAACAAACACAAAGAGTTAGACAAAATGAGGAGACAGAGGAATATGTCCCAAATGAAAGAACAGGAAAAAAACACAGCAAAAGAGTTAAATGAAACAAAGATAAGCAATATACCTGATAAAGAATACAAAGTAATTGTCATAAAGATACTTACTGGAGTTGAGAAAAGACTGGAGGATCTCAGTGGGACCTTCAGCAAAGATATAGAAAATATAAAAAAGAACCAATTGCAGATAAAGAACAAAATAATTGAAATTAAAAATAAACTAGAGGGAATCAATAATAGATTAGAGGAGACAGAAGAACAGATTAACAACCTGGAAGACATGGTAATTGAAAGCAACCAAGCTAAAGAGCAAAAACAAAAAAGAATAATAATAAATGAGAATAGGTTAAGGGAAATTTGTGATCATCAAGCATAATAACATTCACATTATAGGGATCCCAGAAGGAAAAGAGAGAGGAGGCAGAAAATGTATTTAAGAAATAATGGCTGAAAACTTCCTTAATCTGGGGAAGGAAATAAAGATCCAGATCCGGGTAGCACAGACAGCCCCCAACAAAATCAGCCCAAATAAGTCCACACTAAGACACATAATAATTAAAATAGGAAAAACTAGTGATTAAGAAAGAATTTTAAAAGCAACAAGAAAAATAGTTTTATACAAGGGAAATACCATAAGGCTATCAGCTGACTTTTCAGAAGAAACTTTGCAGGGTGGAAGAGACTGGCATGATACACTCAAACTACTGAAAGGAAAAATCCTACAACCAAAAATACTTTACCCAGTAGGGCTGTCATTCAGAACATGAGAGATAAAGATTTTCCCAGACCAAAAAAAAAAAAAAAATCTAAAAAAGTTCATCACCATTAAGCCATTCTTACAAAAAAATGTTAAAGAAAAGAAAAGGCCAGGACGCCTGGGTGGCTCAGTTGTTAAGCATCTGTCTTTGGCTCAGGTCATGATCCCAGGGTCCTGGGATCGAGCCCCGCATCAGGATCCCTTGCTCCACAGGCAGCCTGCTTCTCCCTTTCCCACTCCCCCTGCTTATGTTCCCTCTCTCACTGTCTCTCTCTCTCTGTGTCAAATAAACAAATAAAATATTTAAAAAAAAAGAAAAGAAAAGGCCATAATCATGAGTAAGAAAATTATAAAAAGAAAAAATTTCACAGGTAACTGCAAGCATATAATAAGAATAGTAAATTCATCACTTAGAGAACAATTATGGAGGTTAAAGCATAAAAACAGTAAAATCAATTATCTCTATAAAAATCAGTCAAGGGATTCACAAAATAAAAGGATATAAAGTATGACATCCATAATACATGTGAAGGGAAGAGTAAAAACTTAGTGCTTTTAATGAGCTCAAACTTAAGCAACCATCAGCTTAATATAGACTGCTAGATGCATAAGATGTTACAAACCTAATGGTAACCACAAATCAAAAATCTGTAATAGATACACAAGAAATAAACACAAAGGAATCCAAGCATATCACTAAACAAAGCCATCAAAACATAAGGCACAAGAGCAAGAAAAGAAAAGAACAGTGAAGAACTACAAAAACAACCATAAAATAAGTGACAAATGGCAATAAGTACATACCTATCAATAATTACTTTTAATATAAATGAACTAAATGCTTTATTTAAGGCATAGAGGGACTGAATGGATAAGAAAGTAAGACAAATCTGTATGTTGCCTACAAGAGACTCTCTTCAGACCTAATGACATACAAATTGGAAGTGAAGGGATGGGAAAATATTTATCATGCAAATGGAAACAAAAAGGAAGCTGGCGTAGTAATACTTATGTCAGACAAAATAGACATTACAACAAAGACTAACAAGGGCAAAGAAGGACACTACATAATGAGAAAGGGAGAAAAAACCTACAGGAGGATATAACAACTATAAATATTTGTGCACCCAATATGGGAGCACCTAAATACATAGTGTCACCATTAACAGAAATAAAGGAAGAAATTGATAGTGATAAAATAATAGTAGGGGATGTTAGCACCCCACTTATATCAATGGATACATCATCCAGACAAAAAATAGACAAAGAAATAGTGGCTTTGAATGATACATTGGACCAGATCAATCTAATAGATATATTTAGCACATTTCATCCAAAAAACAGGAGAATATACAATCTTTTCAAGTGCACATGGAACATTATCCAGAATATATTACATGTGAGGCCACAAAACAAGTCTCAATAAACTCAAAAAGATTGAAACCATATTATGTATGCCTTCCAACCACAATGGTATGAAACTAGAAATCAATCACAAGAAAAAATGTGGAAAGAACACAAATACAAGGAGGTTAAATAACCTGCTACTGAACAATGAAGGGTCAATGAAGAAATGAAAGAGGACATCACAAAGTACACAGAGGCAAATAAAAATGAATATATAAGAGAATATTATGAAGAATTATATGCCAATAAATTGGACAACCTAGAAGAGATAGATAAATTCCTAGAAACATATAGCCTTCCAAAACTGAATCAAGAAGAAATAGAAAATTTGGACAGACCATTTACTAGCAATGAAATTGAATCAGTAATCAAAAAACTCCCAACAAACAAAAGTTCAGGACCAGCTGGCTTCACAGATGAATTCTACCAAACATTTACAGAAGAGTTATAATCTATTCTTCTCAAACTATCCAAAAAAACAAAAGAGGATGTAAAGCTTTTGAATTCATCCTATGAGGCCAGTATTACCCTCATTACCAAAACTAGACAAAGACCTTAAAAAAAAAAACTATAGGTCAATATCCTTGATGAACACAGATACAAAAATCCCCCACAAAATATTATCAAACTGAATCTAAGAATACTATAAAAAAATCATTCACCATAATCAAGTGTCGCTCATTCAAAGGATGCAAATATACATAGACGATAGATAGATGTATAGATAGACAGATAGATGTAGACATCATAAAAAACAATTTAATCTTGCCATTTGCAACAACATGGATGGATCTAGAGGGTATAACACTAAATAAAATAGATCAGACAGGGTGACTGGGTGACTCAGTTAAGTGTCCAACTCTTGATCTCAGCTCAGGTCTTGATCTCAGGGTTGGGTGTTCAAGCTCCATGTTGGTCTCCATGCTGGGTGTGGAGCCTACTTAAAAAAATAAGTCAGACAAAGGCAAATACCATGTGATTTCACCATATGTGGTATTTAAGAAACAAAGCAAATGAACAAACAAAAAATGACAAACAGACTCTTAAATACAGAAAACAAATGAGTGGTTGCCAGAGCAGAGGTGGGTGGGGGTATGGGTGCAATAGGTGGACGGGATTAAGAGTATACTTTTCCTAATGAGCACTGATTAATGTATAGAATTGTTAATTCATTATATTGTACACCCAAAACTAATATAACATTGTAAGTTAATTATACTTTAATTTAAAAAAGAAAAAAGTTTAAGGGACACAGCAAAAGCAGTTCTAGGAGGAAGGTTCATACTGATAAAAACCTGTTGTGATGAGCACTGGGGGTTATACACAACCGATGAATCATTGAACACTAGATCAAAAACTAATGAGGTACTATATGTTGGTTAATTGAACATAATAAAAAAAACTGAAGAAATAAGAAAACCTCAAATGAACAACCTAACTTTACACTTCAAAGAAATAGAATAAGAACAAGTGAAGCCCAAAGTTAGTAAAAGTAAGGAAATAGCTAAGATTAGAGCAGCAATAAATGCAATTGAGACTAAAAAGACAATAGATCAATGAAGCTAAGAGGTGATTATTTTAAAAGATAAATAAAACTGACAAACCTTTAGCTACGCTCACCCTGAAAACAAAGAGAAGTCTCAAATAAATAAAATCAGAAATGAATGAGGAGATATTACAACTGATAACACAGAAATACAAAGGATCATAAGAGGGTACCATGAACAACTATACACCAACGAATTGGAAACCTAGAAGAAATGGATAAATTACTAGAAACATGAAACCACAAAGACTGAATCATAAAGAAAGAGAAAATCTGAACAGACAGATTACTAGTAGGGAAACTGAATCAATAATCAAAAACCTCCCAACAGGGGTACCTGGATGACTCAGTCTGTTGGGTGTTTGCCTTCGGCTCAGGTCATGATCCCGGGGTCCTGGGATCAAGCCCTGTGTCGGGCTCTGCTCAGCAGGGAGTCTGCTTCTCCCTCCCCCTCTGCCATTCCCCCTCCTTGTGTTCTCCTCTCTCTCTCTCTCTCTCTCTTCCTATCAAATAAGTAAATAAAATCTTAAAACAAAAACCTTCCAACAAACAAATGTCCAGGACCAAACACATTCATTAGTAAATTCTATCAAACATTAAAAAATAATACCAATCCTTCTCAAACTCTTTCAAAAAATAGAAGAAGGAACACTTCCAAACTCTTTCTATGAGGCCAACATCACCCTGATATCAAGACCAGACAAGGATGTCACAAGAAAAAAGTTTACAGGCCAATAACTCTGATGAACATAGATGCAAAAATCCTCAACGGAGTATTAACAAGCCAAATTCAACAGTACATTAAAAGGATCATACACTGTAATCAAGTGGGATTTATTCCAGGGGTGCAAGCCTGGCTCAATATGCACAAACCAATTGATGTAATATACCACATTCACAAAATGAAGAATAAAAATTATATGATCATTTCAATAGATGCAGAAAATCACTTGACAGGATTCAACATCTATTTATGATAAGAACTCTCAACAAAGTGGGTATAGAGAAAATACACTTCAACATAAAAAGCCATATATGACAAGCCCAGAGCTAACATCATACTCAATGGTGAAAAGCTTTCAGCTTTTTCTCTAAGATAAGGAACAAGACAAGGATGCTCACTCACCCTGCTTTTATTCAACATAGTATTAGAAACCCTGGGGGCAGGAAGAAAAAAGAAACAAAAGAGGATGAGGAAAGATGGTGGAGTAGGGACCCTATTTCAACTGGTCCCCTGAATTTAACTGGATATCAACCAAACCATTCTGAACACCCATGAAATCAGCCTAAGATGTAAGAATATATATCTGGATCTCTACAAGCAGAAAACATCACCTATCCCGAGGTATGAAGCATGGAGCTGAGATTCTGAGGGCAGATATTGGAAGATAAACAGAAGGGGGAGGAGCCACCATAAGCTGGTGCCAGGAACATGAAATAAAACTGGAGCGCAAAAGCGTCTCGTGTTTGGGACAGGGCACAGACTCGCAGACCCTTAGCTGCGGGGAAAGGACTTTAGTCCAGCCTCCTGCCAGGATCCAGGAGCTGCAAATGCACACACACGAACTGGGGGTGGCTTGCAGTTTTAGAAACACAAAGGGAAGAGACGACCCCAGCCTTGGGGTGCACCTCTGGGTGTGTTGCTCTGTGGTGCTACAACCGGGGAGGATGTAGTTTTTAGAAGCACAGACAGAAATGGAGACTGTGTCGCCTGGAGAGCTCAGTGATGAGCAGACTGCAATTTCTCTGTTCTGAGACAGAGGTTTGATTGTGGTCACTTCTGCTCTGACTCTCAGAAGAGATGCAGAAAGCCGCCAGGGAAAGCCACCAGAGAACAAAAGCCCAAAAAACCGGTTTTCACTGAGACAACCCCCCCCACAGGGGACAGGGCAACTCTGCCCAAGCAGGGTTGCCTGAGTAACAGCACAGCAGGCCCCTCCCCCAGAAGACAGGCTGAAAGAACAAGAGGCTGACAGCCCTAAGGTCCCTATAAAATAGGTGCATCTTGGGTCCTCGTTAATATTCTGGACTCTGTACATTCTCTCAACCACCTCCCCCAACAGAATGACTAAGTGGGGGAACCCCCAACAAAGAAAAGAATCAAAGACTGTGGCCTCTGCCACAGACCTAATGGATATGGATATAATTAAGACGTCAGAAATAGACTTCAGAGTAACAATTATGAAGTCGATATCTAGGCCTGAAAAAAATATTAGCGACAATATAGAATCTCTAAGGGCAGAAATGAGATCTAATCAGGCTGAACATAAAAATGCTATGAATTACTCTGACTGCCAAGGTAATGAGGTAAGTGAATTAGTGAGTTAGAAGATAAGATGATAGAAAAGAAGGAAACCGAGGAGGCCTGGGAAAAACAGATTAAAGCCCAAGAGCTCAGGCTGAGAGAGACTAATGACTCCATGAAACATTCCAATGTCAGAATTATTGGGATCCCTGAGGGGGGAGAGAGAGAGGTGTCTAGAAGATATATTTGAGCAAATCATAGCTGAGAACTTCCCCAATCTGGGGAAGGAAAAAAGCATTTGTGTCCAAGAGGCAGAGAGGACCCCTCCCAAGATCAATGAGAACAGACTAACTCCCTGACATATAATAGTACAATTTGCAAATGTTAGATCCAAGGAAAGGTCTTGAAAACAGATAGAAGGAAGAGATTTCTTACGCACAGAGGGAGGAACATCAGAATAACGTCAGACCTGTCCACAGAGACCTGGAATGCCAGAAAGGACTGGCAAGATATATTCAGGGTACTAAATGAGAAGAACATCCAGCCAAGGATATTTTATCCAGCAAGGCTGTCATTCAGAATGGATGGAGAGACAAGAAGTGTCCGTGACCAGCAGAAACTGAAAGAACATGTGACCACCAAGCTGGCCCCGCAAGAAATATTAAGGGGGATTCTATAAAAGAAGAAAGAACCCAAGAGTAATATAGACCAGGAATTTACAGAGACAATCTATAGAAACAAGGACTTCACAGGCAACATAATGGGAATAAAATCATATCTTTCAATAATCACTCTCAGCCTAAATGCTCCCATGAAACAGCACAGGGTTGCAGATTGGATAAAAAGACATGACCCATCTATATGCTGTCTACAAGAGACTCAATTTGAACCTAAAGATACCTCCAGACTGAAAGTGAGGGGATGGAGAACAATTTTTCATGCCAATGGACGTCAAAAGAAAGCTGGGGTAGCAATTCTCATATCAGACAAATTAGATTTTAAGCTAAAGACTGTAGTAAGAGATACAGAAGGACACTATATCATTTTTAAAGTGTCTATCCAACAAAAATATCTAACAATTGTAAATATCTATGCCCCCAACATGGGAACAGCCAGCTACATAAGCCAACTGTTAACCAAAATAAAGAAACATATTGATAATAATACTTTAATAGTAGGAGACCTCAACACTCCACTCTCAGCAATAGACAGATCATCTAAGCATAAGATCAACAAAGAAAAAAGAACTTTGAATGACACACTGGACCAGATGGACTTCATAGATATATACAGAACATTCTACCCTAAAACAACAGCATAAACATTCTTCTCAAATGCACATGGAACTTTCTTCAGAATAGACTACATACTGGGTCATGAATCAGGTCTCAACCGATACCAAAAGATTGAGATTATTCCCTGCATATTTTCAGACCACAGTGCTTTGAAACTGGAACTCAATCACAAGAAAACATTTGGAAGGAATTCAAACACTTGGAAGCTATAGACCATCCTGCTAAAGAATGTTTGGGTCAACCAGGAAATTAAAGAACTTAAACAATTCATGGAAACCAATGAGAATGAAAACACATCAGTCCAAAATCTATAGGATACTGCAAAGGCAGTCCTAAGGGGGAAATACATAGCCATCTAAGCCTCACTCAAAAAAGTAGAAAAATCCCAAATATACAAGCTAACCTTAAGGAACTGGAAAAAGAACAACAAATAAAACCTAAACCAAGCAAGAGAAGAGAAATAATAAAGACTGGAGCAGAAATCAACGAATTAGAAACCAGAAATACAGTAGAGAAGATCAATGAAACTAGAAATTGGTTCTTTGAAAGAATTAATAAGATCAATAAAGCACTGGCCAGATTTATCCAAAAGAAGAGAGAAAGGGCCCAAATTAATAAAATTATGAACAAAAGTGGAGAGATCATGAATAACACCAAAGAAATAGAAACAATTATTAGATATTATTATCAGCAACTATATGCCAATAAATTAAGCAATGTGGAAGAAATGGATGCCTTCCTGGAAACCTATAAACTACCAAGACTGAAACAGGAAGAAACTGACAATCTGAATAGACCAATAACCAGTAACGAAATTGAAGCAGTAATCAAAAACCTCCCAAAAAACAAGAGTCCATGGCCCGATGAATTCCCAGGGGAATTCTGCAAAACATTTAAAGAAGAAATAATACCTATTCTCCTGAAGCTGTTTCAAAAAATAGAAACAGGAGTTTTTCGGAGTTAAGATGGTGGAGGAGTAGGAGACACCGTTTTCAGCCGGTCCTCCGAGTCGAGCTGGATAGGTACCAGACCAGCCTAAACAACCACGGAACCAGCCTGAGACGCAGGAAGACGCATCTGGATCTCTACAAATGAATATCTCCAGCGCTGAGTATTGAGGTACGAAGCGGGGAGCCATGAAACTGTGCACAGATATCGGAAGATAAACGGAAGGGGGAGGGAGCCGCCGTGTTCGGGCGCCGGGAAGCAGTAGCCACTTGCACGGGAGAGCGGGCGGGGCACCCGCAAAACAGCAGACTGAGACCGTGAGCCGGGTGCGCGCGCCACCAGGCATCTCGCGGAACCCCGGAATCCCGGTGCGCTTACTGGATCCAGACTGAGACCGGGAGATCCGGGAGCGCGCGCGGGGCGGCTGGCGGCTTTAGAAACACAAAGGACAGAGACGCGCCGACCCTGGAAGTGAGGGCTGGGACGCCGGGTGTGGGGCGCACATCCCGGGACGCTGCAGGGTTGAGCAGCACCAACAGAAACAGAGTTAAAGTGGCCAGAACATTAGTAGAGAACGGGCCGCAATCCCTCTGTTCTGTGACAGAGGCTGAAATTCGGCCGCTGCTGCTCTGACTCTCAGAAGAGGCACAGCAAACCGCCAGGGAAAGCCGCCAGAGAACAAAAGCCTGGAAATACCGGCTCAGAGAGTGCCCATCCCCATCCCCCCTCGCAGGGGATGCGGAGACTCTACCCAAACAGGGTTGCCTGAGTATCGGCACGGCAGGCCCCTCCCCCAGAAGGCAGGCTGAAAAACCAAGAAGCCCACAACCCGAGGCGCCTGGGTGGTGCAGTCATTGAGCGCCTGCCTTCGGCTTAGGGCGTGATCCCGGCGTTCCGTTCCGGAAAGGAGTCCCTCATCGGGCTCCTCCGCTGGGAGCCTGCTTCTTCCTCTCCCACTCCCATGCTTCTGTTCCCTCTCTCGCTGGTTGGCTGCCACATAAATAAATAAATAAAATCTTTAAAGAAGAAGCCCACATCCCTAAGATCCCTATAAAACAAGGGGCACGGCCTGGGACCCAGTCAATAATTTGGGCTCTGGACAACCCCGCAACTTCTCCTCATCAGAATGACAAGAAGGAGAAGCCCTCCCCAGCAAAGAAAAGACAGTGAGTCTATTGCCTCTGCCACAGAAATAATGGATATGGATGTAACCAAATGATCAGAAATGGAATTCAGAGTAACGATGGTCAAAATGATGAGTAGAATTGAAAAAACTATTAACGAAAAGGTTACTGAGAATATAGAATCCCTAAGGACAGAAATGAGAGCGAATCTGACAGAAATTAAAAATTCTATGAGCCAAATGCAGGCAAAACTAGAGGCTCTGACGGCCAGGGTCGCAGAAGCAGAGGAACGGGTTAGTGAATTGGAGGATGGGTTAATAGAGGAAAAAATGAAAATAGAAGATGGTCTTAAAAAAATCCACGCCCACGAATGTAGGTTACGGGAGATTACTGACTCAATGAAACGATCCAATGTTAGAATCATCGGCATCCCCGAGGGGGTGGAGAAAAACGGAGGTCTAGAAGAGATATTTGAACAAATTGTAGCTGAAAACTTCCCTAATCTAGCAAGGGAAACAAACATTCGTGTCCAAGAGGCAGAGAGGACCCCTCCCAAGCTCAACCATGACAAACCTACGCCACGTCACGTCATAGTGCAATTCGCAAATATTAGATGCAAGGATACAGTATTGAAAGCGGCCAGGGCAAAGAAATTTCTCACATACCAAGGCAAAAGCATCAGAATTACGTCAGACCTGTCTACACAGACCTGGAATGAGAGAAAGGGTTGGGGGAGCATATTTAAAGCTCTTTCAGAGAAAAACATGCAGCCAAGGATCCTTTATCCAGCAAGGCTGTCATTCAGAATTGATGGAGAAATAAAGACATTTCAGAATCACCAGTCACTAACCAATTTTGTAACCACGAAACCAGCCCTACAGGAGATATTACGGGGGGTTCTATAAAAGTAAAAAGGCCCCAAGAGTGATACAGAACAGAAAGTCACAGCCAATACAAACAAAGACTTTACTGGCAACATGGCAACATTAAAATCATATCTCTCAGTAATCAGTCTTAATGTAAATGGTTTGAACCATCGCATAAAACGCCACAAGGTTGCAGATTGGATAAAAAGAAATGACCCATCCATTTGCTGTCTACAAGAGACTCATTTCAAACCCAAAGATGCATTCAGACTGAGAGTAAGGGGATGGAGTACCATCTTTCACGCAAATGGACCTCAAAAGAAAGCTGGGGTAGCAATTCTCATATCAGATAAATTGGATTTTAAACTACAGACTATAGTTAGAGATGCAGAAGGGCACTATATTATTCTTAAGGGAAGTATTCAACAAGTGGATATGACAATTATAAATATATATGCCCCCAACAGGGGAGCAGCAAGATACACAAGCCAACTCTTAACCAGAATAAAGAGACATATAAATAAAAATACATTAATAGTAGGGGACCTCAACACTCCACTATCAGAAATAGACAGAACACCCTGGCAAAAACTAAGCAAAGAATCAAAGGCTTTGAATGCCATACTCGACGAGTTGGACCTCATAGATATATATAGAACACTACACCCCAGAACCAAAGAATACTCATTCTATTCTAATGCCCATGGAACATTCTCAAGAATAGACCATGTTCTGGGACACAAAACAGGTCTCAACCAATACCAAAAGATTGAAATTATCCCCTGCATATTCTCAGACCACAACGCTCTGAAATTGGAACTCAACCACAAGGAAAAATTTGGAAGAAACTCAAACACTTGGAGACTAAGAACCATCCTGCTTAGGAATGACTCGATAAACCAGGAAATCAAAAATCAAATTAAACAATTTATGGAGACCAATGAGAATGAAAATACAACAGTCCAAAACCTATGGGATACTGCAAAGGCAGTCCTAAGGGGGAAATACATAGCCATCCAAGCCTCACTCAAAAGAATAGAAAAATCTAAAATGCAGTTTTTATATTCTCACCTCAAGAAGCTGGAACAGCAACAGAGGGACAGGCCTAATCCACGCACGAGGAAGCAGTTGACCAAAATTAGAGCTGAAATCAATCAAGCAGAAACCAGAAGTACAGTAGAGCAGATCAACAGGACTAGAAGCTGGTTCTTAGAGAGAATCAATAAAATTGACAGACCACTGGCAAGACTTATCCAAAAGAAAAGAGAAAGGACCCAGATTATTAAAATTATGAATGAAAAAGGAGAGGTCACGACGAGCACCATTGAAATTGGAAGGATTATTAGAAATTTTTATCAACAGCTATATGCCAATAAACTAAGCAATCTGGAAGAGATGGAATCCTTCCTGGAAACCTATAAACCACCAAGATTGAAACAGGAAGAAATTGATTCCTTAAACAGACCAATTAATTATGAAGAAATTGAGTCAGTGATAAACAACCTTCCAAATAACAAAACTCCAGGCCCGGACGGTTTTCCTGGGGAATTCTACCAAACATTCAAAGAAGAAATAATACCTATTCTCCTAAAGCTATTTCAAAAAATAGAAACAGAAGGAAAGCTACCAAACTCATTCTATGAGGCCAATATTACCTTGATCCCCAAACCAGGCAAAGACCCCATCAAAAAGGAGAATTACAGACGGATATCCCTAATGAATATGGATGCCAAAATCCTCAACAAGATACTTGCTAATAGAATCAAACAGTACATTAAAAGGATTATCCATCACGATCAAGTGGGATTCATACCTGGGATGCAAGCGTGGTTCAATATTTGCAAATCAATCAGCGTGATACATCATATCAACAAGAAAAGACTCAGGAACCATATGATCCTCTCAATCGATGCCGAAAAAGCATTTGACAAAATACAGCATCCTTTCCTGATTAAAACCCTTCAGAGTGTAGGAATAGAAGGTACATTTCTCAATCTCATAAAAGCCATCTATGAAAAGCCTACTGCAAATATTATTCTCAATGGGGAAAAGCTGGAAGCCTTTCCCTTAAGATCAGGAACTCGACAAGGATGCCCACTCTCGCCACTATTATTCAACATAGTACTAGAAGTCCTTGCAACAGCAATCAGACGACAAAAAGGGATCAAAGGTATTCAAATTGGCAAAGAAGAAGTCAAAATGTCTCTCTTTGCAGATGACATGATACTCTATATGGAAAACCCAAAAGAATCCACCCCCAAACTATTAGAAGTTATATAGCAATTCAGTAACGTGGCAGGATACAAAATAAATGCTCAGAAATCAGTTGCATTTCTATACACGAATAACGAGACCGAAGAAAGAGAAATTAGGGAATCCATCCCATTTACAATAGCACCAAAAACCATACGTTACCTTGGAATTAACTTAACCAGAGACGTAAAGGACCTATATTCTAGAAACTATAAATCACTCTTGAAAGACATTGAGGAAGACATAAAAAGATGGAAAGATATTCCATGCTCATGGATCGGAAGAATTAACATAGTTAAAATGTCCATGCTACCCAGAGCAATCTACACTTTCAATGCTATCCCGATCAAAATACCAAGGACATTTTTCAAAGAACTGGAACAAACAGTCCTTAAATTTGTATGGAAACAGAAAAGGCCCCGAATCTCCAAGGAACTGTTGAAAAGGAAAAACAAAGCTGGGGGCATCACAATGCCGGATTTCGAGCTGTACTACAAAGCTGTGATCACAAAGACAGCATGGTACTGGCACAAAAACAGACACATAGACCAATGGAACAGAATAGAGAGCCCAGAAATGGACCCTCGGCTCTTTGGGCAACTAATATTTGATAAAGCAGGAAAAAACATCCGGTGGGAAAAAGACAGTCTCTTCAATAAATGGTGCTGGGAAAATTGGACAGCTACATGCAAGAGAATGAAACTTGACCACTATCTCACACCATACTCAAAAATAAACTCCAAATGGATGAAAGACCTCGACGTGAGACAGGAATCCATCAAAATTCTAGAGGAGAACATAGGCAACAACCTCTACGACATCGGCCAAAGCAACCTTTTTCATGACACATCCCCAAAGGCAAGAGAAACAAAAGATAAAATGAACTTATGGGACTTCATCAAGATTAAAAGTTTCTGCACATCCAAGGAAACAGTCAGAAAAACTAAGAGGCAGCCCACGGAATGGGAGAATATATTTGCAAATGACACTACAGATAAAGGACTGGTATCCAAGATCTACAAAGAACTTCTCAAACTCAATACACGAGAAACAAATAAACAAATCAAAAAATGGGCAGAAGATATGAACAGACACTTTTCCAATGAAGACATACAAATGGCTAACAGACACATGAAAAAATGTTCAAAATCATTAGCCATCAAGGAAATTCAAATCAAAACCACACTGAGATACCACCTTACGCCAGTTAGAATGGCAAAAATAGACAAGGCAAGAAACAACAATTGTTGGAGAGGATGTGGAGAAAGGGGATCCCTCCTACATTGTTGGTGGGAATGCAAGTTGGTACAGCCACTCTGGAAAACAGTGTGGAGGTCCCTTAAAAAGTTAAAAATTGAGCTACCCTATGATCCAACCATTGCACTACTGGGTATTTACCCCAAAGATACAGACGTAGTGAAGAGAAGGGCCATATGCACCCCAATGTTCATAGCAGCAATGTCCACAATAGCTAAATTGTGGAAGGAGCCGAGATGCCCTTCAACAGATGACTGGATTAAGAAGTTGTGGTCCATATATACGATGGAATATTACTCAGCTATCAGAAAGAACGAGTTCTCAACATTTGCTACAACATGGACAGCACTGGAGGAGATAATGCTTAGTGAAATAAGTCAAGCAGAGAAAGACAACTATCATATGATTTCTCTCATCTATGGAACATAAGAACTAGGATGATCGGTAGGGGAAGAAAGGGATAAAGAAAGGGGGGTAATCAGAAGGGGGAATGAAACATGAGAGACTATGGACTATGAGAAACAAACTGAGGACTTCAGAGGGGACGGGGGTGGGGGAATGGGATAGACCGGTGATGGGTAGTAAGGAGGGCACGTATTGCATGGTGCACTGGGTGTTACACACAACTAATGAATCATTGAGCCTTACATTGGAAACCGGGGATGTACTGTATGGTGACTAACATAATATAATAAAAAATCATTTAAAAAAAAAACATTCAAAGAAGAAATAATACCTATTCTCCTAAAGCTATTTCAAAAAATAGAAACAGAAGGAAAGCTACCAAACTCATTCTATGAGGCCAATATTACCTTGATCCCCAAACCAGGCAAAGACCCCCTCAAAAAGGAGAATTACAGACCGATTTCCCTAATGAATATGGACGCCAAAATCCTCAACAAGATACTTGCTAATAGAATCCAACAGTTCATTAAAAGGATTATCCACCACGATCAAGTAGGATTCATACCTGGGATGCAAGCGTGGTTCAATATTCGCAAATCAATCAGCGTGATACATCATATCAACAAGAAAAGACTCAGGAACCATATGATCCTCTCAATCGATGCCGAAAAAGCATTTGACAAAATACAGCATCCTTTCCTGATTAAAACCCTTCAGAGTGTAGGAATAGAAGGTACATTTCTCAATCTCATAAAAGCCATCTATGAAAAGCCTACTGCAAATATTATTCTCAATGGGGAAAAGCTGGAAGCCTTTCCCTTAAGATCAGGAACTCGACAAGGATGCCCACTCTCGCCACTATTATTCAACATAGTACTAGAAGTCCTTGCAACAGCAATCAGACGACAAAAAGGAATCAAAGGTATTCAAATTGGCAAAGAAGAAGTCAAAATGTCTCTCTTCGCAGATGACATGATACTCTATATGGAAAACCCAAAAGAAGCCACTCCCAAACTATTAGAAGTTATAGAGCAATTCAGTAACGTGGTAGGATACAAAATAAATGCTCAGAAATCAGTTGCATTTCTATACACGAATAACGAGACTGAAGAAAGAGAAATTAGGGAATCCATCCCATTTACAATAGCACCAAAAACCATACGTTACCTTGGAATTAACTTAACCAGAGACGTAAAGGACCTATATTCTAGAAACTATAAATCACTCTTGAAAGACATTGAGGAAGACATAAAAAGATGGAAAGATATTCCATGCTCATGGATCGGAAGAATTAACATAGTTAAAATGTCCATGCTACCCAGAGCAATCTACACTTTCAATGCTATCCCGATCAAAATACCAAGGACATTTTTCAAAGAACTGGAACAAACAGTCCTTAAATTTGTATGGAAACAGAAAAGGCCCCGAATCTCCAAGGAACTGTTGAAAAGGAAAAACAAAGCTGGGGGCATCACAGTGCCGGATTTCGAGCTGTACTACAAAGCTGTGATCACAAAGACAGCATGGTACTGGCACAAAAACAGACACATAGACCAATGGAACAGAATAGAGAGCCCAGAAATGGACCCTCGGCTCTTTGGGCAACTAATATTTGATAAAGCAGGAAAAAACATCCGGTGGGAAAAAGACAGTCTCTTCAATAAGTGGTGCTGGGAAAATTGGACAGCTACATGCAAGAGAATGAAACTTGACCACTATCTCACACCATACACAAAAATAAACTCCAAATGGATGAAAGACCTCGATGTGAGACAGGAATCCATCAAAATTCTAGAGGAGAACATAGGCAACAACCTCTACGACATCGGCCAAAGCAACCTTTTTCATGACACATCCCCAAAGGCAAGAGAAACAAAAGATAAGATGAACTTATGGGACTTCATCAAGATTAAAAGTTTCTGCACATCCAAGGAAACAGTCAGAAAAACTAAGAGGCAGCCCACGGAATGGGAGAATATATTTGCAAATGACACTACCGATAAAGGACTGGTATCCAAGATCTACAAAGAACTTCTCAAACTCAATACACGAGAAACAAATAAACAAATCAAAAAATGGGCAGAAGATATGAACAGACACTTTTCCAATGAAGACATACAAATGGCTAACAGACACATGAAAAAATGTTCAAAATCATTAGCCATCAAGGAAATTCAAATCAAAACCACACTGAGATACCACCTTACGCCAGTTAGAATGGCAAAAATAGACAAGGCAAGAAACAACAATTGTTGGAGAGGATGTGGAGAAAGGGGATCCCTCCTACATTGTTGGTGGGAATGCAAGTTGGTACAGCCACTCTGGAAAACAGTGTGGAGGTCCCTTAAAAAGTTAAAAATTGAGCTACCCTATGACCCAGCCATTGCACTACTGGGTATTTACCCCAAAGATACAGACGTAGTGAAGAGAAGGGCCATATGCACCCCAATGTTCATAGCAGCAATGTCCACAATAGCTAAATTGTGGAAGGAGCCGAGATACCCTTCAACAGATGACTGGATTAAGAAGTTGTGGTCCATATATACGATGGAATATTACTCAGCTATCAGAAAGAATGAGTTCTCAACATTTGCTACAACATGGACGGCACTGGAGGAGATAATGCTAAGTGAAATAAGTCAAGCAGAGAAAGACAACTATCATATGATTTCTCTCATCTATGGAACATAAGAACTAGGATGATCGGTAGGGGAAGAGAGGGATAAAGAAAGGGGGGGTAATCAGAAGGGGGAATGAAACATGAGAGACTATGGACTATGAGAAACAAACTGAGGACTTCAGAGGGGAGGGGGGTGGGGGAATGGGATAGACCGGTGATGGGTAGTAAGGAGGGCACGTATTGCATGGTGCACTGGGTGTTATACACAACTAATGAATCATCGAGCCTTACATCGGAAACCGGGGATGTACTGTATGGTGACTAACATAATATAATAATAATAATAATAATAAAATCATTAAAAAAAAATAAGTTCGAGCCCCATGATGGGTGTGGAAATTACTTAAAACTAAAATCTTCATTGGGGCACCTGGGTGGCTCGGTCGGTTAGGCTTCTGACTCTTGATTTTCGCTCAGGTCATGATCTCAGCATCGTGAGATTGAGCCCTGACTCAGGCTCCGTGGTAGGCCCAGGGTCAGGCTCTGTGTCAGGCTCCATGCTTAGTGGGGAGTCTGCTTCTTCCTTCTCCCTGTCCCTCTGCCCCTCCCCCTACTTGCACTCTCTCTCTAAAATAAATAAACAAATAAGTAAATAAAACCTTCTAAATAAATAAATAAAAACAAAAAAAAAATAGAAACAGAAGGAAGACTTCCAAACGCATTCTATGAGGCCAGCATTACCTTGATCCCAAAACCAGGCAAAGACCCCATCAAAAAGGAGAATTACAGACCGATATCCCTGACGAATATAGATGCCAAAATTCTCAACAAGATCCTAGTCAATAGGATCCAACAGTACATTAAAAATATTATCCACCACGAACAGGTGGGATTTATTCCTGGGATGCAAGTGTGGTTCAGCATTCTCAAATCAATCGTTGCGATAGAACACATTAATAAGAGACAAGAACCATATGATCCTTTCAATTGATGCAGAAAAAGCATTTGACAAAATACAGCATTCTTTCCAGATTAAAACTCTTCAGAGTGTAGGGATAAAGGGAAGATTCCTCAATTTCATAAAAACCATCTATGAAAAGCCCACAGCAAATATCATTCTCAATTAGGAAAAGCTTATCCCTTAAGATCAGGAACACAACAAGGATGCCCATTCTCACCATTATTGTTCAACATAGTACTAGAAGACCTAGCATAAGCAAAGAGACAACAAAAAGAAATAAAAGGTATTCAAATTGGGAAAGAAGGAGTCAAACTCTCTCTCTTATTGCAGATGACATGATACTTTATGTGGAAAACCCAAACGACTCCACCCCCAAATTTCTAGAACTCATACAACAATTCAGTAATGTGGCAAGATACAAAATCAGTGCACAGAAATCAGTTGCTTTTCTATACCCCAACAATGTAACTGTAGAAAGAGAAATTAGAGATCATTTCCATTTACAATAGCACCAAAAACCATAAGATGCCTTGGAATAAACCTAACCAAGGAGGTAAAGGATCTATACTCTAGAAACTACAGAACACTTATGAAAGAAATTGAAGAAGATACAAAGAGATGGAAAAACATTCCATGCTCATAGATTGGAAGAATAAACATCATTAAAATGTCTGTGCTGCCCAGAGCAATCTATACTTTCAACGCCATCCTGATCAAAATACCAATGGCATTTTTCAAAGAGCTGGAACAAACAGCCCTTAAATTTGTATGGAACCAGAAAAAACCCTGAATCGCCAAGGAAATGTTGAAAAAGAAAAACAAAGCTGGGGGCATCACGTTGCCAGATTTCAAGCTATACTACAAATCTGTGATCACCAAGACAGCATGGTACTGGCACAAAAACAGACACACAGATCAATGGAACAGAATAGAGAGCCCAGATATAGACCCTGAACTTTATGGTAGAATAATTGTCAACAAAGCAGGAAAAAATATCCAATAGAAAAAAGACAGTCTCTTCAATAAATGGTGCTGGGAAAATTGGACATCTATATACAGAAGAAAGAAACTTGACCATTCTCTTACACCATACACAATGATAAACTCTAAATGGATGAAAGACCTCAATGTGAGACAAGAATCCATCAACATCCTAGAGAAGAACATAGGCAATAACCTCTTTGATACTGGCCACAGCAACTTCTTTCAAGACAAGTCCCAAAAGGCAAGGTAAACAAAAGAAAAAATGAACTTGTGGGACTTCATCAAGATAAAAAGCTTTTGCACAGCAAAGGAAGCAGTCAACAAAACAAAGAGGCAACCCACGGAAGGAGAGATTTTTACAAATGACATTACAGATAAAGGGCTGGTATCCAAGATCTATAAAGAACTTCTCAAACTCAACACCCAAAAAACAATCAAGTCAAAAAATGGGCAGACGACATGAACAGACACTTCTCCAAAGAAGACATATGAATAGCTAACAGACACATGAAAAAATGTGCAACATCATTAGCCATCAGGGATATTCAAATCAAAACCACATTGAGATACCACCTTATACCAGTTCAAATGGCAAAAAGTAATAAGGCAGGAAACAACAAATGTTGGAGAGGATGTGGAGAAAGGGGAATGCTCTTACACTGTTGGTGAGAATGCAAGTTCGTACAGCCACTTTGGAAAACAGAATGGAAGTTCCTCAAAAAGTTAAAAATAGAGCTACCCTATGACCCAGCAATTGCACTGCTAGGTATTTACCCCAAAGGTACGGATGTAGTGAAAAGAAGGGGCACATTCACTCCAATGTTCATAACAGCAATGTTCACAACAGCCAAACTGTGGAAGGAGCTAAGATGCCCTTCAACTGACGAATGAATAAAGAAGATATGGTCCATATATATTAATGGAATATTGCTCAGCCATCAGAAAAGATGAATACCCACCATTTGCATCGATATGGATGGAACTGGAAGGGATTATGCTAAGTGAAATAAGTCAAGCAGAGAAAGGCCATTATCATATGGCTTCACTTATATGTGGAACATAAGGAATAGCATGGAGGACATTAGGAGAAGGAAGGAAAAAATGATGGGGGGAATCAGAGAGGGAGATGAACCATGACAGACTATGGACTCTGGGACCCAAACTGAGGGTTTCAGAGGGGAGGGGATGGGGGATGTGTTAGCATGGTGATGGG
The DNA here is from genome assembly GCF_024610735.1 of Ursus americanus. NCBI lineage: Eukaryota > Metazoa > Chordata > Mammalia > Carnivora > Ursidae > Ursus > Ursus americanus. Next base: position 80,975,860 of record NC_142164.1, read on the forward strand.
TATTAAGGAGGGCACATATTGCAATGAGCACTGGGTGTTATATGCAAACAATGAAGCATGGAACACTACATCAAAAACTAATGAAGTATTGTATGGTGACTAACATAACATAAAAAGGAAAGGAAGGAAGGAAGGAAGGAAGGAAGGAAGGAAGGAAGGAAGGAAGGAAGGAAGGAAGAAAGAAAGAAAGGAAGAAAGAAAGAAAGAAAGAAAGAAAGAAAGAAAGAAAGAAAGAAAGAAAGAAAGGGAAAAGAAAGAGAGAAAGTCATCCAGGTATAAAAGAAATAAGTCACAGAGTTGAAAAGTATAGCATAGGGAATAGAGACAATAATATTATAGTAACATTGTATTGTGACTACACTAATCATGGTGAACATTAAGTAATGTATAGAATTGTTGGATCAATATGTTATACACCTGAAACTAATATAACATTGCATGTCAATAATACTTCAATAATAAATTCTTTAAAGCATCCAAATCATAGATGAAGAAGTAAATCTGTCACTATTTGCAGATGACATATTATATACAGAAGACCCTAAAGAGTTTACAAAAAACTGTTAGAACTAATGAATTCAGGAAAGTTTCAAGATTAAAAATTAATATACAAAAATCTGTTGCATTGTTATTTACTAATAAACTATCAGAAAGAGAAATTAAGACAACAATCTCATTTATAATTGTTTCAAAAAGAATAAAATACCTAGGAATAAATTTAACCAAGGAGATGAAAGACCTATACTCTGAAAACTATAAGATATTGATGAAAGAAATTAAATAAGTCACAAATAAATGGAAAAATATTCTGTGCTCATGGATTGGAAGAATTAATATTGTTAAAATGTCTATACTGCCCAATGCAAGCTACAGATTCAACGCAATCTCTATCAAAATTCCAATGGGGGGGTGACTGGGTGGCTCAGGTAAACATCTGACTCTTGATTTCAGCTCAGGTCATAACCTCAGGGTCATGAGATTGAGCCCCATATCAGGCTCCATACTCATCGTGGAGTCTGCTTGGCATTTTCTTTTTCTCACTCCCCCTCTGCCCCTTCCCCAAACTCACGCACAAGCATGCTTACACGCTCTAAATAAATAAATAAATAAATAAATAAATAAATAAATAAATAAATAAATAAAATACTTTTTAAAAATTCCAATGGTATTTTTCACAGAAATAGAACAATCCCAAAATTTGTATGGAACCACGATAGACCCCAAATAAGCAACACAATCCTGAGTAAGAAGAACAAAGCAGGAGGCATCATACTCCATGATTTAAAACTGTATTACAAAGTCATAGTAATAAAAACAGTATGGTATTAGCATAAAGACAGGCACATAGATCAATGGAACAAAAGAGCACAGAAATAAACCCATGCATATCTTCTCAATTGATTGGCAAAGGAGCCAAGAATATACAATGGGGAAAGGAGACTCTTCAATAAATGGTGCTGGAAAAAGTGAACAGCCACACGCAAAAAAGAATGAAACTGGACCAGTATCTTATACCACGCACAAAAAATAACTCAAATGGATTCAAGACTTGAATGTAAGACCTGAAACCATAAAACTCTTAAAAGAAAACATAGGCGGTAAGTTTCTTGATATCAGACATGCCATGGTTTTTTGGATTTGACACCAAAAGTAAAGACAACAATGGAAAAAATAAACAAGTGAAATTACTAAAAAGCTTTTGCAGAGGAGTTACAATGAAGAAATTATGACGGAGGAGTAGGGGAATCCTAAGATTGCCTCATCCCTCAAACACAGCTAGATAAATGTCAAATCATTTCGAACACCCAAGAAATCAGTCTGAGGACTGAGAGAGCAAAACTGCACAAGTAGAGGTAGCAAAATGAGCATATTATGGAAGGGAGGAGCTGAGGAGAGTTGATTTGGGGGAGAAAGGAACTATGGGTGCTGTAAAGAGGAGGAAGCCCTGATCACAGAGAAAGGAGTGAGAGAGAAAGAGAGACAGAAAGAGTGAAAACGTGTGCGGGGAGTTGCACAAGAAAAATTCTTCCCCAAAACCACTGACTGGGAAAAGAGGAGAGGCTGAACTCCGCAAGTTTTTTTAAGTGGCAGAGCACAAAGTCTGAAGCTTTGGAGGTCCACACCATCACCAGTGTCATGTCTGGTGGGCTTGGTGGTGCTCCAGTGGGGAAGGAGGACAGGGATCAGGGAGTGGGCAGCGTGGTCTGAGGATCACCTGGGTCACTCAGGGAGAAACAGTTCCCCTGCTTGGAGTGCATTTGGGAGAGGTGGCATGGCTTCTCCAGGGACAAAAGATCCAGGGGGCAACACTGAGCTGCCCCATTCACTAGCATAGGAACAGAGACACAAGCTGAGGACAGCAATCCTTGGTGCCAGGTTTTGGTTGTGCTTTACCATAAACCCCAAACTGCTGCTCAGTTTCGCAACTAATTTCCTAGACAAAATGGCACTGGCTACAGCACAGTAAGACCCTCCCCCCAGAGGATCAGTGCAGATCCGTGCCACACAGATCTCTAAAATTTGAAGATTTGAAATCCAGCTGAACCCCTGAGATAAAACACAGGAGTACTGCGCCACCTGGCAGGCAGACAGCCTAGATGCAAACAGGGTGAAGGCAGGAATCTGGTGGAAGTTGGGGGACACAAGAGGGGTGATTGTTTGCTCTTCTGTGAGGGCTTCCTGAAGAGTGGTGGGTGCGAACTTTTCACTCCAGGTAGGAGAGAGCAGGGCAAGGCCATCCCCCCACCCCCGCCCCGCCCCGCCCCGCCCCGCCCCAATCAGCACCGACCACCTCAGTGAGCAAAACAGCACCACCTAGTGGAGGCTGGGGCCACTTACAACAAGCCCTTCCTCCCTGCATCCTGCAGGTGCATCTCCACTAGGGCAAGTGGGCCTGAGACATATTGCACCAGGCCCCACCCTCAGAAGACCAGCACAAATCTTCGCATGCACCAAGTCTACTGGCCATAGAGTGCTGCACAGCTTCAGCTCTAGGGGAAATAGGATCCAGCTTCCTTTTTTTGGATCTAGCTTCTTTTAACCAGCAGACCAAAACATACCTAGGATCTAGCTTCCTTTTTTTGGTCTCTTTTCTTGGACCTCTTCTTAATATAGCCATTACTCTCAGGAGCAGGAATATAACAGGCTTTCCCAACAAAAAACAGTGATCCAGACAAAATGACAAGATGGAGGAATTCACCACAAAAGAAAGAACAGGAAGAAGTCACGGCCAGGGATTTAATCAATACAGATACAAGTAAGATGTCTGAACTAGGATTAAAATAATAATCATAAGGATGCTAGCTGGGCTTGAGAAAAGTAGGGAAGAAATCCCTTACTGCAGAGATAAAAGAACTAAGGACTAGTCGGGCCAAATTAAATAATGCTATAACTGAGAGGCAAAACTGACTGAATACAATGACAATGAAGATGGATGAAGCAGAGGAACAAATTAGTGATATGGAAGATAACATTATGGAAAATAACAAAGCTGAAAAAAGAGGGAAACAAAGGTATTAGATCACAAATGTAGACCTAGGGAACTCAGTGTCTCCTTAAAGCATAATAATGTTCATACCATAGGAGTCCAGGAAGAAGAGAAAGAAAATGGAGCAGAAGGTTTATTTGAGCAAATTATAGCTAAAAACTTCCCTAATCTGGGAAAGGAAACAGACATCGAAATCCAAGAAGCACAGAGAGCTCCCATTAAATACAGCAAAACCCCGCCATCACCAAGACATATCATAGTCAAATTAACAAAATACACAGAAAAGGAAAGAATCCTGAAACCATCAAGGAAAAAAAGTCCTTAACCTACAAGGGAAGACAGATCAGGTCACAGCAGATCTGTCCACAGAATGGCAGGCCAGAAGGTAGTGGCAGGATATATTCAACATGCTGAATGGAAAAAAATATGCAGCCAGAACACTTTATCCAGCAAGGCTGTCATTCAGAATAGAAGGAGAGATAAAGAGTTTCCCAAGCAAACAAAAAATAAAGGAGTTCGTGACCACTAAACCAGCCCTGCAAGAAATATTAAAGGGGACTTTTTGAGTAGGGAGAAAAATACCAAAAGCAACAAAGACTAGAAAGGAACAGAGAACATCACCAGAAACACCAACTTCACAGGTAATGCAATGGCACTAAATCCATATTTAACAATAGTCACTCTGAAAGTAAATGGACTACATGTTCCAATCAAAAAACATAAAGCATCAGAATGGATAAAAAAGCAAGACCCATCCATATGCTGTCTACAAGAGACTCATTTTAGACTTAAAAACACCTGCAGATTTAAAGTGAGGGGATGGAGAACCAACTATCATGCTAATAGACATCAAAAGAAAGCCAGAGTAGCCATACTTATATCAGAAAAATGAGATTTTAAACCAAAGAGTAACAGGAGATGAAGAAGGGCATTATATCATAATTAAGGGGTCTATTCATCAAGAAGCTCTAACAATTGTAAGAATTTATGCCCCCAACTTGGGAGCACCCAAATATATAAATCAATTAATAACAAACATAAAGAAACTCATGGATAATAGTGCAGTAACAGTAGGGGACATTAACACTCCACTTATAGCAATGGACAGATCATCTAAACAGAAAATCAATAAGGAAACTCCATGCTGGAGTGGATGGACTTAACAGGTATATTCAGAACATTTCATACTAAAGCAGCAGAATACACATTCTTTTTGAGTGCACATGGAACATTCTCCAAAACAGATCACATACTGGGTCACAAACCAGTCCTCAACAAGTACAAAAAGATGGAGATCATACCATGCATATTTTCTGACCACAATGCTATGAAACTTGAAGTTAACCACAAGAAAAAATTTGGAAAGACCACAAATACATGGAGATTAAAGATCATCCTACTGAAGCATGAGTGCGTTAACCAGGAAATTAAAGAAGAAATAAAAAGACACATGGAAGCAAATGAAAATGAAAACATAACAGTCCAAAACATTTGGGATGTAACAAAGGTAGTCCTAAGAGGGAAGTATATTGCAATATAGGCCTACCTCAAGAAGCAAGAAAAGTCTCAAACACACAACCTAACCTCACACCTAAAGGAAGTAGAAAAGGAACAGCAAATAAAGTCTAAGGCCAGCAGAAAAAGAGAAATAATTAAGATTAGAGTAGAAATAAACAATATAGAAACAAAAATGTAGAACAGATCAATGAAACTAAGAGCTGGTTCTGTGAAAGAATTAATGAAGTTGATAAACCTGCAGCCAGACTTATCCCAAAGAGAAAGGACCCAAATAAATAAAATCATGAATGAAAGAGGAGAGACCACAACCAACACCCCAGAAATCCAATTAATCTTAAGAGAATATTATGAAAAATTATATGCCAATAAACTGGGCAACCTATAAGAAATGGACAAATTCCTAAAAACATACAAACTACCAAAACTGAAACAGAATGAAATAGAAAATTTGAATAGACCCACAACCAGCAAAGAAATCAAATCAGTCATCAAAAATCTCCCAACAAACAAAAGTTCAGGGGCCAGAGGCTTCCCAGGGGAATTCGATCAGACATTTAAAAAAGAGTTAATACCTAGTCTTCTCAAACTGTTCCAAAAAATGCAAAAGTAAGGAAAATTTCCAAACTCATTCCACGGGGCCAACATTACCCTGATTTCAAAACCAAAGACCCCACTGAGAAAGAGAACCACAGGCCAATATAACTGATGAACATGGATGCAAAAATTCTCAACAAGATACTACTAAATCAAATCTAACAGTATATTAAAAGAATTATTCACCACAATCAAAAGGGATTTACTCCTGGGCTGCAAGGGTGGTTAAATATCTGCAAATCAATCAACATTGATACACCACATTAAAAAAAGAAAGGATAAGAATCATATGATCCTCTCAATAGGTGCAGAAAAAGCCTTCGACAAAATACAGCACTCATTCTTTTCTTTCTTTAAAATATTTTTTATTATTTTATGTTAGTCACCATAGAGTACATCCCTAGTTTTTGATGTAAAGTTGCATGATTCATTACTTGCGTATAACACCCAGTGCCCTCCTTAATACCCATCACCAGCCTATCCCATTCCCCCATCCCCCCTGAAGCCCTCAGTTTGTTTCCCAGAGTCCATGGTCTCTCATGGTTCATTCCCCCTTCTGTTTACCCCCGTTTCAATCTTCCCTTCCTTCTCCTACCAATCTTCCTACTTCTTATGTTCCATAAATGAGTGAAACTATATGATAATTGTCTTTCTCTGCTTGACTTATTTGGCTTAGCATTATCTCCTCCAGTCCCGTCCATGTTGCAGCAAATGTTGAGAAATAGTTCTTTTTGATGGTTGAGTAATATTCCATTGTATATATGGACCACATCTTCTTAATCCAGTCATCTGTTGAAGGTCATCTCCGCTCCTTCCACAATTTAGCTATTGTGGACAATGCTGCTATGAACATTGGGGTGCATATGGCCCTTCTCTTCACTACGTCTGTATCTTTGGGGGTAAATACCCACTAGTGCAATTCCTGGATCATAGGGTAGCTCAATTTTTAACTTTTAAAGGGACCTCCACACTGTTTTCCAAAGTGGCTATACCAACTTGCATTCCCACCAACAATGTAGAAGGGATCCCCTTTCTCCACATCCTCTCCAACATTTGTTGTTTCCTGCCTTGTCAATTTTTGCCATTCTAACTGGCATAAGGTGGTATCTCAATGTGGTTTTGATTTGAATGTCCCTGATGACTAATGATGTTGAACATTTTTTCATATGTCTGTTAGCCATTTGTAGGTCTTCATTGGAAAAGTGTCTGTTCATATCTTCTGCCCATTTTTTGATCTGTTTATTTGTTTCTGGTGTATTGAGTTTGAGAAGCTCTTTGTAGATCTTGGATACCAGTCTTTTATCTGTAGTGTCATTTGCAAATATCTTCTCCCATTCCGTGGGCTACCTCTTAGTTTTTTTGACTGTTTCCTTGGCTGTGCAGAAGCTTTTGATCTTGATGAAGTCCCACAAGTTCATTTTATCTTTTGTTTCTCTTGTTTTTGGAGATGTGTCATGAAAAAAGTTGCTGTGGTCGATGTCAAAGAGGTTGCAGCCTATGTTCTCCTCTAGGATTTTGATGGATGCCTATCTCACATCGAGGTCTTTCATCCATTTGGAGTTTATCTTTGTGTATGGTGTGAGAGAGTGGTCAAGTTTCATTCTTGTGCATATAGCAGTCCAATTTTCCCAGCACCACTTATTGAAGAGACTGTCTTTTTTCCACTGGATGTTTTTTCCTGCTTTGTCAAAGATTAGTTGCCCAAAGAGCCGAGGGTCCATTTCTGGGTTCTCTATTCTGTTCCATTGATCTATGTGTCTGTTTTTGTGCTAGTACCATGCTGTCTTTGTGATCACAGCTTTGTAGTACAGCTTGAAATCCAGCAACGTGATGCCCCCAGCTTTTCAACATTTCCTTGGCGATTCAGGGCCTTTTCTGGTTCCACACAAATTTAAGTGCTGTTTGTTCCAGTTCTTTGCAAAATGTCATTGGTATTTTGATCAGGATGGCATTGAAAGTGTAGATTGCTCTGGGTAGCATAGACATTTTTTTTTTAAGATTTTATTTATTTGACAGAGACAGCCAGCGAGAGAGGGAACACAAGCAGGGGGAGTGGGAGAGGAAGAAGCAGGCTCCCAGTGGAGGAGCCTGATGTGGGACTCGATCCCAGAACGCCGGGATCACGCCCTGAGCCGAAGGCAGATGCTTAACGACTGCGCCACCCAGGTGCCCCGCATAGACATTTTAACTATGTTTATTCTTCCGATCCATGAGCGTGGGATATTTTTCCATCTTTTTGTGTCTTCTTCAATGTCTTTCAAGAGTGATTTGTAATTTCTAGAATATAGATCACTTATGTCTCTGGTTAAGTTAATTCCAAGATAAAATATGAGTTTTGGTGCTATTGTAAATGGAATGGATTCCCTAATTTCTCTTTCTTCGGTCTCATTGTTTGTGTATAGAAATGCAACTGATTTCTGAGCATTGATTTTGTATCCTGCCACATTACTGAATTGCTCCATAACTTCTAGGAGTTTGGGAGTGGAGTCTTTTGGGTTATCCGTATAGAGTATCATGTCATCTGCTAAGAGAGACAGTTTGACTTCTTCTTTGCCAATTTGGATGCCTTTTATCCTTTTTTGTTGTCTGATTGCTGTTGCAAGGACTTCTACTACTATGGTGAATAATAATGGTGAGAGTGGGCATCCTTGTCGTGTTCCTGATCATAAGGGAAAGGCTTCCAGCTTTTCCCCATTGAGAATGATATTTGATGTAGGCTTTTCGTAGATGGTTTTTATGAAATTGAGGAATGTACCCTTTATCCCTACACTCTGAAGTGTTTTAATCAGGAAAAGATGCTGTATTTTGTCAAATGCTTTTTCTGCATCTATTGAGAGGATCATATGGTTCTTGACTCTTTTCTTGTTGATATGATCTATCACACTGATCAATTTGTGAATATTCAACCACCCTTGCATCCCAGGGTTGAAACCCACTTGGTTGTGATGAATAATCCTTTTAATGTACTGTTGGATCCTATTAGCTAGGATCTTGTTGAGAAGCTTAGCATCTATATTCATCAGGGATATCAGTCTGTAATTCTCCTTTTTGATGGGATCATTGCCTGGTTTGGGGATCAAGGTAATACTGGCCTCATAGAATGACTTTGGTAGTTTTCCTTCTGTTTCTATTTTATGAGTCAGCTTCAGGAGAATAGGTATTATTTCTTCTTTTAATGTTTGGTAGAATTCCCCGGGGAATCCATCAGGCCCTGGAGTCTTGTTTTGGGGGAGGTTTTTGATCACTGCTTCAATCTCTTCATAATTAATCAGTCTGTTTCTATAATCAAATTCTTCCTGTTTCAGTCTTGGTAGTTTATAGGTTTCCAGGAAGGCATCCATTTCTTCCAGGTTGTTTAATTTATTGGCATAAAGCTGTTGATAAAAGTCTCTAATGATCCTTCCTATTTCATTGGTTTTGGTTGTGACCTCTCCCCTTTCATTCATAATTTTATTAATTTAGTCCTTTCTCTATTCTTTTGAATAAGTCTGGCCAGTGGCTTATCGATCTTATTTATTCTTTCAAAGAACCGACTTCCCATTCTGTTGATCTGCTCTACTGTGCTCCTGGTTTCTAATTCATTGATCTCTGCTCTAATCTTGATCACCTGCCTTCTCATGCATGGGTTAGGCTTGTTCTTCTGTTCCAGCTCCAGCTTCATGAGGTGAGAATATAATAATTGCATTTTAGATTTTTCTATTCTTTTGAGTGAGGCTTGGATGCCTATGCATTTTCCCCTTAGGACCGCCTTTGCAGTGTCCCATAGGTTTTGGACCATTGTGTTTTCATTGTCATTGGTCTCCAGAAATTGTTTAAATTGATAAAAACCCTCAGTAAAAAAGATATAGATGGAACATATCTCAACATCATAAGTGCCTTATAGGAAAGACCCACAGCAAATATAATCCTCAATCGTGAAAAACTGAAAGCTTTTCCTGTACAGTCAGGAACAAGACAGGGATGTCAACTCTCGCCATTACTATTTAACATAGACTGGAAGTCTTAGCCTCAGCAATCAGACAACAAAAAGAAATAAAAGGCATCTGAAATGGCAAGGAAGATGTTAAACTTTCACTATTTGCAGACATAATACTCTATATAGAAAACCTGAATGATTCCACCAAAAAATTACTAAAACATGAATTCAGCAAAGTTGCAGGATATAAAGTCAATTTACAGAAATCTGTTGTGTTTCTATATACAAATAATGAAGTAGCAGAAAAAGAAACCATGGATTTGATCCCATTTATAATTGCACCAAAAACAATAAGATACCTAGGAATAAACCTAACCAATGAGGTAAAAGACCTATACTCTGAAAACCTTAGAACACTTATGAAAGTAATTGAGGAGGACACAAAGAAATGGAAAAAAAACATTCCATGCTCATGGATTAGAATAACAAACATTGTCTATACTACCCAAAGCAATCTACACATTTAATGCAATCCCTATCAAAATACCAACAGCATTTTTCACAAAGCTGGAAAAAAAACCCTGAAATTTGTGCAGAACCAGAAAAGACCCCAAATAGCCAAAGCAATCTTGAAAAAGAAAAACAAATCTGGAGGCATCACCATTCCGAACTTCAAACTATATTACAAAGCTATAGTCATCAAGACAGTATGGTACTGGCCCAAAAACAGACACATGGATCCAGGGAATAGAACAGAGAACCCAGAAATGTACCCACAACTATGTGATCAACTAATCTTCAACAAATCAGGAAGGAATATCCAATGGAAAACAGACAGTCTCTTCAACAAATAGTGTTGGGAAAACCGGAGAGCAACATGCAAAAAAATGAAACTGGATCACTTATACCATACACAAAAATAAAATCAAAATGAATGAAAGACCTAAATGTGAGACAGGAAACCATCACAGTCCTAGAGGAGAACACAGGCAGCAACCTCTTTGACCTTGGCTGTAGCAAATTCTTGCTAGACACACTGCCAGAGGTACAGGAAACAAAAGCAAAAATGAACTATTGGGACTTTATTAAGATAAAAAGATTCCACACATTGAAGGCAACAATCATAATAACTAAAAGGCAGCCTACAGAATGGGAGAAGATATTTGCAAATGACATATCTTATAATGGGTTAATATCCAAAACGTATAAAGAACTTATTAGACTCAACCCCCAGAGAACAAATAATCCTGTTAAGAAATGGGCAGAAGACATGAATAGGTAATCTCCCAAAGAAGACATCCAGATGGCCAACAGACACATGAAGAGATGCTCAACATCACTCATCATCAGGGAAATATAAATCCAAACCACAATGAGATACCACCTCACACCTGTCAGAATGGCTAAAATTATCAATACAAGAAACTACAGGTGTTGGTGAGGATGCTGAGAAAGGGGAGCCCTCTGAATGCAAACTGGTGCAGCCACTCTGGAAAATAGTATGGAGGTTCCTCAAAAAGTTAAAAATAGAACTACACTACAACCCAGTAATTGCAGTACTAGGTATTTACCCAAAGGATACAAAAGTACAGATTTGAAGGGGTACATGCACCTGCATGTTTATAGCAGCATTGTCCGCAATAGCCAAACATTGGAAAGAGCCCAAGTGTCCATTGACTGATGAATGGATAAAAAAGAAGTGTTATATATATACAAAGGAATATTACTCAGCCATCAAAAAGAATGAAATCTTGCCATTTGCCATGATGTGGATGCAGCTATAGTGTACTATGCTAAGCGAATTAGTCAGAGAAAGACAAACACCATATGATTTCACTCATATGTGGAATTTATGAAACAATACAGATGAATATATGGGAAGGGAAAAGAAACAAGAGAGGGAGGCAAGCCATAAGTCTCTTAATGATAGAGAACAAACTGAGGGTTGATGGAAGGAGGTGGGTGGAGGATGGGTTAAATGGGTGATGGGTATTAAGGTGGGCACTTGTTATGATGAGCAGTGGGTGTTATATGTAATTGCTGAATCACTAAATTCTACTCCTGAGACCAATATTACACTATATTTTAATTAACTAGAATTTAAATAAAAATTTGGAAAAAAAATAATGCAAAGCTTCTGCAGAGCAGAGGACCCACCAACAAAAGGAAAAGGCAGCCAACTGAATGAAAGAAAATATTTATAAATCATATATATGATAAGGGTAAATATCCAAAATATATAAAGAAGTCACACAACTCAATAGCAAAAAGCAAACAAACAATCAATCCAATTAGAAAATGGGCAGAGGATCTGAATAGATCCTTTTCTAAGGAAAACATACAGATGGCCCGCAGGTATATGAAAAGGTTTTCAACATCACTGATCACCAGGGAAATGAAAACCAAAACCACAATGAGATACCACCTCACACCTGTCAGAATAGCTATTACCAAAAAGAGAAGAAATAAATGTTGATGAGGATATGAAGAAAAGGAAACCTCGTGCACTGCTGGCAGGAATGTAAATTGGTGCAGCCACTGTTGAAAGCAGTAGAGTTTCCTTCAAAAATTAAAAATAAAACTACCATTTGACCTAGCAATTCAACTTCTGTGTATTTATCTGAAAAAAAATGAAAACACAACTCAAAAACATATAGGCACTCCCATGTTCACCGCAGCACCATTTATAATCGTCAAGATATGGAAACAACTTACGCGTCCACTGACGGATGAATGGATGAAGAAATGTGGTAGATGTATATGCAATGGAATATTATTCAGCCCTAAAAATGAAAAAAATCTTGCCAATTGCAACAACATGGATGGACCTTATAGGCATTATGCTACATAAAATGAGTCAGAGAATGAGAAATACTATATGATCTCACGGATATGTGGAATCTAAGAAAAATGAGCTCATGTATATTGGGGGAGGGGGAGATGGGCAAAATAGGTGAAGGTGGTCAGAAGATACAAACTTCCAGTTCTAAAATAAATTAGTCATCAGGATATAATGAACAACATGGTAACTACAGTTAATAATGCTGTTTTGCCTATTTGTAAGTTGCTAAGAGTATCGACCTTAAAATTTCTCATCACAAGAAAAAACTGTAATTATGTAAGGTGACAGATATTAACTACACTTACTGTGGTGATCATTTTGCAATATATACAAATATCAAATCATGATGTCATACACCTGGAACTGATACAATGTTATATGTCAATTATATCTCAATTTAAAAAAAGAAGACTCTGGTTGTCCTCTGGCTCTCTTTGAATTGCTTTTGCATAATCAAGCCGGGTTCATGTCCTCTAAGAACTGTACAATTGTCTAGGAAATTGTACTTAAAAATATCAGAAATTTGGGAAATATGACCACTTGTGGGGAAAGCAACATAATCTCAGCTCTGCCACTTCCCAGCTGTTTGACCAAGATTTTTCACCTCTCTGACCTTTGGTATCCTCATTTCTAAAATGAACCTAATAATGTGTTCCCTACCATACAGAGTTGTTGTAAGGATTGAAGTGTTAATAGCATATTAACAGGATTAGTACTCTTAAAATGCAAGTAAGCTCCCTATTCCGTAGGCCACTAAGATTGTGCCCTGGGACTACTGTCTTCTTAATGCCTATGATGGGTATCTTCTGAAAGCTACCTTTGAAAGGAACAGAGTTCAGAGGTCACCTTCAGGGTAGGGCAGGCTGAAGTTGGAAAGGGTGTGTCCAGTTTGAGACAGGGGAATGTGTATGGCACCAAATCTCAGAAAGGGAGATTTTAACACTGGGGACTCAAATCTTGGAACTGGAACTCAGGACTAATCAATTGTATCTTTTTCTCTCCCCCTTCCTTTTTTTCTCTGTTCTTCTCTTGTCGTTTCAGGTGCATGACGACTGCCGGAGACGGTTTTCCAAGGAATGCTGGTTTGGAAGTCATCGAACATCAGTCATTCCTCCCACTGCCCTCAGCGACCCTCAAGGGGATGGTGAGTACATAAACTTTAACCTCAGAATGTATTTCATTGGGGAGGGAGGGAAGGTGTTAAGACTGGGGAAATTTTTAATTAAATTATTATTCTCAACCAGTCAAACGTTTTGGGGGAGTAAGAATGTGCATATATGTAGAGACAGCTCATGTTTCTTTTTAGAGCTTTGGGATAATGACTGTTGATGCTTATGGTGTATATGTATGTGGGCATGTTCTCTGTAGGCTTTGTCCCAATTGTTTCTGAATTATCAGACTTTTGATTCCAGCTTGTTCATGATTTTCAGACACTAGATAATCTATAAAATAAGTTTGGTTGCATCAAGGTGGGCAAAGAAGAACTACATAAAGGCCCAGGTCATGTTATTTTTAGAATGGAAACTTACACCAAGGTTGACTCCAAATCTGAAACTAGCATGATCATTGCCCCAACATGCTCTGCTGCTGCTTTGTCAATTCCTAAACACTAGTGATTTATTGAGAGTTCTATTCATAAGGTGTTGAAAGGCTACAAAGAGATTCAGGATAGGAGCATTTCCAGAGTTTATGGTTATCGTTGACCCAGGAAATTGATATAGTACGACAATTGATAGATTAAGGTAGCATACGCTACCTTACCAAAAGAGTGACACTTGGAAACACTTGGAGATCAGAAAATGTTAGGACTGTCAACTAATTGCAGGAGGTTGCACAGAAAGGAGGCAGAAATGAAATCAATGCAGCAAGAGTAAACTTCCTATAGAGTCTTCTCTCGGAAGGTCTAGATATGTTAGAACAGATAAAACAGGAGCAAAGGAGAGGGATGTTTCCTTTAGTTTTGTGTGTGTGTTTTTTTTAAAGAATGATGAGACATAGAAACAACATGGTATAAAGGAAAAAACAAAGGCCAGGCAACCATGAGTTTTTGTCACTAGGTGACTTTGGGTAAGTCACTTATGTTCTCTGAGCTTCACTTTCCACATCTGTAAATGGGGATGATAACTGTGTATTGGGAGGATAAGTGATAATATGTAAAGGGCCTGAATATCAAGAAACATAGTCCCAAAGGACAACAAAATTAAATCACTAGTCTTCTAGCCTAATGAAAACTGTAGACCCCCACAGGGATATTTCACTCTTTGGCCTTGCTCAAATTCAGATGTTCTCTAACTCTGGGGGAAATGCTTGATGGGGTTGCCTTTGTCTTCTCCTAGGAATAGCTTTCTGCCAGCGCTGCTTCTTGTTTTCTTCCCATCTGTGACCAAATTAGGTTTGACAATGAAGTTTGAGTTGCCTTAATTATACAATTTTCTCTTTATCTCAGTTTTCCACCCCCATCCTGGATTATTTTATTAATCATTGCAACATGATGCTATTGTACATATGGAGAAATGAACATCCAGAGAAGTTAAGATGTTTGCTGTAGGTTAGTGAATAAATCTGGAGGGCAACCAGCTGTGGCACACAGCTGCATTCTGTTGTAGAAGTGCAGTGCAGAAGGCAGCCCATGCTCCAAGTTGCCAAACGGATCTACAAATGATTTCAGCTACAACCTCATGGCTATTTAATTTATAGATAGCATTAGCATAATTTTTTCCTATTTCTTAATTTAATTTTTGACTCGTTAATATATTCACATGATTCAAATTTTTTAAAATAGAAACACAAACACACACGTTTAGCAAAAAAAACTCACTATCCTTTCAATCTTCTCAATCTCCCATAGCCCCATCCCATCCCCACTCACAAAAAGTTGATTACTGCCATTAGTATATTGAATAGCTTCTAGTATTTCTTCCTGTATAGTAAATATAAACATATATTCTTATCCCTCCCCTTTTTAACACTATACACATTCCTCTGAACCTTGCTTTTTCTTCCTCTTTCACAGTATATTTTGGAGATCTTTTTGTATCAACAAAAGCTTGCTTCCTCATTCCTTTTTACAGCTACAAGATATCCCATTATATGGATATATACCATAATTTATTTGAGAAGTCCTCTAATTTGGTAGTTTTCAGTCTCTTGTTATTGCAACAATGCTTCAATGAACAATCTCTTACAGGTCATTTTGCATATACATCCATAGGAAAAATTTCCAGAAGTGTAATTGTTGGGTCATAATGCATAGGCATTTGTAATTTTCATAGATGCTGTCAAATTGCCCCCCATAGGGCTTGTGTCACTTTGCACTTCCACCCTCAGTGAGAGTTCATATTTTCCATTTCTTCCTCGATCAAGTGTATCATTCATTTTTTTATTTTTGCCAATCTCTAGATAAGAAAAAGATGTTTACCGTGGCCTGGTTTTAATTAGTATCTTTCTTATTTATGAGTGAGTTTGGTCATCTTTTCACCTTTAAGAAACAATTTATATTTCCTTTTCTCATCAATGTAACACCTAGCTCATTTTCATCTCAACACTGGGAAGCAAGTTAGTTTTTTGAATGGCCCACTTTGCAGATAAGGAAATGGAGGCCCAACTTGCTCATGGTAGTTGGTCTCAGTGCTACTGCTGCCTCACCTTTAGAAAGGGACTAACCCATTGTGGTAAAAATCACTGGGCATAGACAGGTCTATTCCAGGACCTCTGGCATGGGGAGTCCTTGCTTCTAAGCATAGCTAACAGTTCCACTAGATATTGGGAGGAACCTGTTTCCATAAATCCTTTCATTGGAGTACATACCCAAAGTCACATGATCACCTGGAGGGTGTTAGCAGAAGGTTGCTGAATAAGGAAAGGAAGCACAGAGCAGAATCAGCTTCTCAAACAAAGGAGAGGTAAGCCTGAAGCCAGGCCATGAGTTGGGGCTTACATTGTTGGTTGGATGAGGAGCAAGCACATAAAACAATACTACCTTTTTCAGGGGCGCCTAAGGTGGCTCAGTAGGTTAAGTGTCTGACTCTTGATTTTGGCTCAGGTCATGATCTCTGGGTTGTGAGATGGGGCTCCGTGCTGGGCATGGAGCCTACTTAAGATTCTCTCTCTCCCTCTCCCTCTGCTCCTCCCCCACAATCACACCCCCCCACCATATGTGTGCACATGCACTCTCTCTCTAAAATTAATTAATTAATTAAAATGAAAATAAAAAGATACTCCCTTTTTTGATGATTTTCTTCATATATCTTATGACCTGACCCCTAATGTTTTTTACCATACTAAACAGTCTCACCCTTATTTTTAAACTGCTTCCTCACATCTTGTTGTCATTTTATATGGTTCCTGTCATCTCTCTGACCTCCTTTCTGCCACTCTTCCCCTCACTCACTACACAAGTCATGCCATTCTGTTTAGTAGTCCTCAGACACCCCAGACAGTCTCCCTTCTCTGGGTCTTAGCACTTATTCTTTCTTCTGCCCCCAAAATTCTTCCCCCTGATATCTGCATTGTTCACTTTTTTTTTCTACTTCATTCAAGTTTCATTCAAATGTCACCTCCTGGAGAAGCTGTCTCTGACCACCTTGTCTAAAATAACACCCCTTTAGTCTCCATCTTGTTTCCCTGACTTCTTTTTCTTCATATCATATTGTTTTCTATATTTCTTTGTTATCTTGTACCTCCCACCATTAGAATGTAAGTTCCACAAGAACAGAAACTATTTCTATCTTGCCCACCACTGTATTCTCAGAACATAAGAAGGACAAGCACAGAGAATGCCCTCAATACATATTTGTTGAATGAATGAATGAATGAATGAATGAATAAAATATTAACTACCTTTGTGTCAACATATTTCCTATTGCAAAACAAATGTTGGGAAGGGTACTACCTTTGGATAATGTGTTCAGGGAGAGTAACGACTTCCAAGCTATGCTACTGAAGGGACATAGCAGACTCCCCTTGTAGCTGTGAGTCCTAGCAAGCCCTGAAAATTTGGTGCTTGACTGGCTAAGTGGCTAAGGATGCCTTCAAGATCTACTGGCCAGTGAGAAGAAGCCTGCTTTAGGTTTTTCCAGACAAAACAACCATGAAATCTGCTCATGTCAGCAGTATTCCTCCAGGCTCCCTTTCACTCAGGTTACAACAAATGGGACAACTAAACTCTCCTCCCTCCCTGCGCTCCACACAATTCAGGAGTGGGCCACATGCCTTTTGCCCTTTACATTTATTTTTGCTGGGGTATCCCTGGCAAGTCACAAGCTCAGACTTTAGGGGCTCATGATTTGTCTACCATCTCCTAAGGGGCCTTTGCTCACTGCCTGTCTCCCTGCCAACAGGCACTAAGACTCAGCAGGAGCTGGCAGGCATTGGCAATTTAGACTGCTATAACTCCACTTCCCTATAGGGAACTTCAGAGTTAGGAATTATTAAAAGTCTCTCTTGTTCAGACAAATTCCCTATAGTCTTATTTCCCCTGAAAGTTGGTGTGATAACGGGGATTGCTCTGCCAGAGCCTTAGAGGAGTAATTAAAGCTCCCTCCTTCCTCCCATGTTGATATGTTCTGTCATTAGCTCCTGGCTAAAAGACAACCTTTCCCCCCTCCTCTCTCCTTACCTGGTATCTTCTCACTGTGAGAACTGAACTATCCCAGGCAAAGAGAGAACTAATTGGTATTCTGATCCTTGGGCTCTCAACCCTCTCCTTCTTCAGTTTCCCCACAGTGTTTTATTAATCCTTCACTGTGGCACCAATTTCTTTAATCTTTGTGTTTCAACGTACTACCGTGTATGAGTCTGTTCCCTCAGCTTGGGGGCAGGGACTACACCCCTAGCAGTATCTAGCATGATGATTGGCATACAGTAATTGCTCAGCAAATGTTGTTAGCCTGGCAACAGCTGGGCAGACATTTAATAAAAGCCCTTTTGGGTTATGTTCTGAATTCCCCCCTGCTACTCAGTTTCAGGAGACTGGAGCATAAGGAAAGTCTGAGAGTTGTTGGATATGTCTTTTTGCTTTGCTTGTGGTGATTGTATCATGTGTGTTTGCCTATATCTAAACTCATTAAATTGTATGTATTAAATATGTGCAGTTCTTTATCAATTATACTTCAAGAAAGCTGTTTTTTTAAAGTCTATGCACAATGTGATGTCAAGTCGTGTCTTATTTCCATCTCAACGGCCCCCTTTTTTTTTTCTCCTTTTCTTTTTGTTGTGTGCATGTATCAGGCCAATTAGTAGTATCTTCAGACTTCTGGAACCTCGATTGGTCATCAGCCTGTTCATGTCCCCTTCTCATCTTCATCAACTCTAAAAGCGGCGATCACCAAGGGATCGTCTTCCTCCGAAAATTCAAACAATACCTTAACCCATCTCAAGTTTTTGACCTGTCGAAGGGTGGACCTGAAGCCGGGTAAGCATGAGCTAAGGGATATAGTTGAGTATAGAAGGGATTCTTCACGCTGTACATTCTAGACTAGGATAGGTTTCCTGGAATCAGTTATAGTACCAGGGCAGGAAAGATATATTTTCTCAAGTCAGGATGCAGACACATAACTTCAAAGCATTTGGGGTTGGCTAGTTGGAGGATTTTTAGCCCTCTACCAGAAATCCCTTCAAGCCCACGTCCTGCTCTTAGATTTGTTCCACCTTTCCTGGTTGGAAGAAGTCTAACTATGTCTCCTGACCTCAGAGGAAGAGGCAAATGGGTATTTCTGTTCACCTTTCCTATCCCTCATTCTTTCCTGGGGCCAAGTAGATGTATCTTCCCTATAGACCTATTTTACTTATGGACCTGTTTTACTTGTTCAGCTCTGGTTTCCTTGAAGCCACTGGCCACTGTACAAGCCATTCTTCTTGGGCCTCAGCAAGTGGGTTTTGCTAGGTTACTAGTAGCTTCCAGAGCAAGGGTAGGCATAGAAGAGTGTGGGCTGAAGCAAGGCCTCATCCCCAGGATTGCCTACGGGAGCATTGCCTGTGATGTTAGGTACACAGAGAGATAGGAGCTAAGTGAAAGAAGGCCGGTAGCCTGTTAGCAGGATGCAGAAGCAGTAGTCCTTAGCTCCTGACACAGTATAGAAAAAAGTTGTAAAACCTAGCAACTCATGAAATGATGCCCTTTCCCTTCTTTCTTTCAGGCTATGCATGTTCAAGAATTTTGCTCGTTTTCGCATTGTGGTTTGTGGTGGAGACGGCAGCGTGAGCTGGGTCTTATCGCTGATTGATGCCTTTGGATTACATGAAAGGGTGAGTTCCTAGCTGACTCCATTCAGCCATTGCTAGAGAGACTGGGGGTATAGAGCTGCTCGTCCCAAAATGTCCCTGGTCTTCACTCTCCTTATCTATAACACACATGTTTTCCACTGGTTTCATAGTCAACCTGACAGGCAGATTCCCAATCTAAGCTTCCTCACCTAAACCATTTTCTGTGTGAAGGAGAAATGAGGGTGTTAGCAGAAAGAATGAGCAGTGCTTTATTCCCCAGGCCCCAGAGCAAAGATTTGAAGGGAAGGAGAGCAAGCAAAAAGAAGTGGCTTCAGACCACATTCAGCCCCCAATTTCCTTCCCTTCCTGAGACCACTGATTTTCTTCCCTGAGTCTCAAAAGTAGAAGAAACCTTCCTCTTACTTTCCCCCCTCCCTAGATAGCTCCCTGCTCTTCTGATTCTAGTAGCTTTATCTCCCGAGGCACCTTATCTCCTTGGCCAAGCCTTGATAGAAGTTTGTGGCTATACTTCTCTTTCATAAGCATGGCTATAAATATTAGCATATTCCAACTTTTCCCTGTACTGAGTGGGACCAAACTTTTAGGAAAAAGCTCACTCAGCATCACATATCTTCCTATTACACTTCCTAAAATCAGAAGTCTCTTATTGCCACTGGCTTTGAGACCACTATTTTTCCCAAGGAGCACCTTCTGGGTTCTTTTATGGGTGGATCTTGGTAGGACTGACTGAAAATGGTGCCGGGTTTTGTTCTTGCAGTGTCAGTTGGCAGTCATCCCACTTGGAACCGGCAACGATCTGGCCCGTGTCCTAGGCTGGGGTGCATTCTGGAACAAAAACAAGTCACCTGTGACCATCCTTAACAGAGTGGAGCAGGCTAGTGTGAGGATTCTAGACAGGTGAGTGGCTGAAAGATCTGGTCATTGTGCCCATTCCAGTCCCATATCAATTACTCTCAGTTACATCATCTCAACCGTGAATCTTCTAACCTCCCTCACAGAGCCTCATTCCTTTCTGGTTTCAGTGCAGGGCAGTTTTAGGGGGCCTTGTCTATTAGGAATTCAGGGTCTACCATGTGTCCTTTAGACATCACTAAAGCCCCTCTTCAAACTTAAAAGATCCTAAATCAGGAGGCTCACAAGTAAATTTTAAGGGTTCTGTAAACCTCCTTCAAATTGCATAGCTAATTATCTAGGTAAGCATATTTTTTACTTGGAAGTATTTCTATCTTTCTATTCTATTCCAGAGTAGTATAGAAACCATTCTATAGCTTCATCAGTTTTTCAAAGAAACTCAAAAAAAATTAGGGTTCAGAAACAATTGGCCTAGATTGTCTCTGCTCTAGAGAAGAATGAGTATTGCCATCCTATCTCCTGAGAAAAGATAAGGTCAATGCTGGGTCATAGTATTTGATTTATGGCTGCCCATAAGGATATTCTGGGAAGTTTTTTCAAGGTACCATGCTGAGCCCACCACAAAGACTCTTATTCAGTACATCTTGGGTAGGGCCCTGGCATATGTATTTTACAAAAGCACCTGCGGTGATCTTGATAGTTCCTTCTCTGGTTGAGAAGCACTGCCCTCTGACCCTATGATGGAATTCTTTCCATCACACTGGCCTCGAAAAGTCACGAGGCAGAGGCCCCACTTGTAATATATTTTGAGATCAGGTGACCTGAGATAGTGTGGGCATTTCTACAGCTCATCTTCCCCCACCACATAAACATTCTGACCTTTTTCTTCACATGTGAAGCATTGATGACAGCCTGTGATGAAACAGGGCCTTAAATATCTGTCTTTGACCTTCATTTCAGATGGAGTGTGATGATCCGTGAGACTCCCAGACAAACCCCATTGATAAGAGGACAAGTTGAAATGGATATACCCCGATTTGAGGTAACTACTGCCCAGCTGTAATTCAGGCCAACACCTTTAGTACACAGTGAAATAATAGGCAAAACCCAGAGAGAAGCTTTTGTATTGTCCATGGGCTCAATGAGGATGAGATCAGTGAGGACTGCAGACATGTCAATCAGCAGCTTTGACTAGGAGCTGTGTTAGGCATTGGGGATATAATTCATTCAGCCATGTACTTCTTCATTCATTCAAAATATGTGTGGAAAATATTTATGGATTACCTCCTATGTGTGAGGTTCTAGGAGCTGTTCTAGGAGCTGTTCTTATGTATCAGTGGGTAGAAAAGAATGACACAGTTCATGCTGTCATGGAGTTCATAGTCTAGTAATAGGAACAATAATTTTAATAAAGTACTATGAGTGTTAGTATATAAGGAAGTAGACAGGGGTGTGAACACCCAGCAGGTGTACCAAACCCAGTCTGGGGGAAATCAAGGAAAGCTTCTCAGAAGCGCCATTTCAGAAGAGATTGAAGGACCAGAGGGAATTAATCAGAATATTAAGAAACAGGAGGCCTGTTCCAGACAGACTGAATAGTGCGTGTTGTTCCAAAGGCAAGACAGAGCATAGAATATTCACAGAACAGAATGGAATATTCACATACATTTATTAATGGCTAAGGCATAGGGGTCAGGGAGGAGAAATGCAGGGAGAATGACTAAAGATGAGGCTGGAAAAGCAATCAGGGGCCAGGCCAGGAAGAACCCAGTAATCCACGGTAGGAAGTTTGGGCTTTTATCCTAATGAGAATTATAGAACGATTTTTTTCTTATGTTATTATGAGAATTTTCAAACATACTAGCCTCTTTTTTTAAAATTAATTAATTTATTTTTTTATAATTTCTATTTTGTTATATTAGTCACCATACAGTACATCCTCAGTTTTTGTGCAATGTTCCATGATTCATTATTTGCGTATAACACCCAGGGCAGAATGCAATATGTGTCCTCCTTAATACCCACCACTGGCCTATCCCAATCCCCCACCCCTCTCCCCTCTGAAGCCCTCAGTTTGTTTCCCAGAGTCCACAGTCTCTCATGGTTCATTCCCCCTTCTGTATACCCCCCTTCATTCTTCCCTTCCTTCTCCTACCAATCTTCCTGTTTCTTATGTTCCATAAATGAGTGAAACCATATGATAATTGTCTTTCTCTGCTTGACTTATTTCACTTAGACTAATCTCCTCCAGTCCCATCCGTGTTGCTGCAAATGTTGCGTAACTGTTCTTTCTGATGGCTGAGTAATATTCCATTGTATATATGGACCACATCTTCTTAATCCAGTCATCTGTTGAAGGGCATCTCGGCCCTTCCACAATTTAGCTATTGTGGACAATGCTGCTATAAACATTGGGGTGCATATGGCCCTTCTCTTCACTACGTCTGTATCTTTGGGGTAAACACCCAGTAGTGCAATTGCTGGATCATAGGGTAGCTCAATTTTTAACTTTTAAAGGGACCTCCACACTGTTTTCCAAAGTGGCTGGAACAACTTGCATTCCCACCAACAGTGTAAGAGGAATCCCCTTTACCCACACCCTCTCCAACATTTGTTGTTTCCTGCCTTGTCAATTTTTGCCATTCTAACTGGTGTAAGGTGATACCTCAAGGTGGTTTTGATTTGAATTTCCCTGATGGCTAATGATTTTGAACATTTTTTCATGTGTCTGTTAGCCATTTGTAGGTCTTCATTGGAAAAGTATCTGTTCATATCTTCTGCCCATTTTTTTGATTTGATTATTTGTTTCTGGTGTATTGAGTTTCAGAAGTTCTTTGTAGATCTTGGATACCAGTCTTTTATCTGTAGTGTCATTTGCAAATATCTTCTCCCATTCCGTGGGCTGCCTCTTCGTTTTTTTGACTGTTTCCTTGGCTGTGCAGAAGCTTTTGATCTTGATGAAGTCCCACAAGTTCATTTTGTCTTTTGTTTCTCTTGTTTTTGGAGATGTGTCATGAAAAAATTGCTGTGGCCAATGTCAAAGAGGTTGCAGCCTATGTTCTCCTCTAGGATTTTGATGGATGCCTGTCTCACATCGAGGTCTTTCATCCATTTGGAGTTTATTTTTGTGTATGGTGTGAGAGAGTGGTCAAGTTTCATTCTTTTGCATGTAGCTGTCCAATTTTCCCATGACCATTTATTGAAGAGACTGTCTTTTTTCCACTGGATGTTTTTTCCTGCTTTGTCAAAGATTAGTTGCCCAAAGAGCCGAGGGTCCATTTCTGGGCTCTCTATTCTGTTCCATTGGTCTGTGTGTCTGTTTTTGTGCCAGTACCATGCTGTCTTTGTGATCACAGCTTTGTAGTACAGCTTGAAATCCGGCATTGTGATGCCCCCAGCTTTGTTTTTCCTTTTGAACAGTTCCTTGGAGATTCGGGGCCTTTTCTGTTTCCATACAAATTTAAGGGCTGTTTGTTTCAGTTCTTGCAAAATGTCATTGGTATTTTGATCAGGATGGCATTGAAAGTGTAGATTGCTCTGGGTAGCATAGACATTTTAACAATGTTTATTCTTCCGATCCATGAGCATGGAATATTTTTCCATCTTTTTGTGTCTTCTTCAATGTCTTTCAAGAGTGATTCATAGTTTCTAGAATATAGATCCTTTACGTCTCTGGTTAATTCTGAGACAACGTATGATTTTTGGTGCTATTGTAAATGGAATGGATTCCCTAATTTCTCTTTCTTAAGTCTCATTGTTCGTGTATAGAAATGTAACTGATTTCTTTTTTTTTAATTAATGATTTTTTATTATATTATGTTAGTCACCATACAGTACATCCCCGGTTTTTTGATGTAAAGCTCGATGATTCATTAGTTGCGTATAACACCCAGTGCACCATGCAATACATGCCCTCCTTAATACCCATCACCGGTCTATCCCATTTCCCCACCCCCCTCCCCTGTGAGGCCCTCAGTTTGTTTCTCATAGTACATAGTCTCTCATGTTTCATTCCCCCTTCTGATTACCCCCCCTTTCTTTATCCCTTTCTTCCCCTACCAATCTTCCTAGTTCTTATGTTCCATAGATGAGAGAAATCATATGATAGTTGTCTTTCTCTGCTTGACTTATTTCACTTAGCATTATCTCCTCCAGTGCCGTCCATGTTGCAGCAAATGTTGAAAATTCGTTCTTTCTGAGCTGAGTAATATTCCATTGTATATATGGACCACAACTTCTTAATCCAGTCATCTGTTGAAGGGCATCTCAGCTCCTTCCACAATTTAGCTATTGTGGACAATGCTGCTATGAACATTGGGGTGCATATGGCCCTTCTCTTCACTACGTCTGTATCTTTGGGGTAAACACCCAGTGCTGCAATTGCTGGATCATAGGGTAGCTCAATTTTTAACTTTTTAAGGGACCTCCACACTATTTTCCAGAGTGGCTGTACCAACTTGCATTCCCACCAACAGTGTAAGAGGAATCCCCTTTACCCACACCCTCTCCAACATTTGTTGTTTCCTGCCTTGTCAATTTTTGCCATTCTAACTGGCATAAGTTGGTATCTCAGTGTGGTTTTGATTTGAATTTCCCTGATGGCTAATGATTTTGAACATTTTTTCATGTGTCTGTTAGCCATTTGTATGGCTTCATTGGAAAAGTGTCTGTTCATATCTTCTGCCCATTTTTTGATTTGTTTATTTGCTTCTCGTGTATTGAGTTTGAGAAGTTCTTTGTAGATCTTGGATACCAGTCCTTTATCTGTAGTGTCATTTGCAAATATATTCTCCCATTCCGTGCACTGCCTCTTAGTTTTTTTGACTGTTTCCTTGGCTGTGCAGAAGCTTTTTATCTTGATGAAGTTCCATAAGTTCATTTTATCTTTTGTTTCACTTGCCTTTGGGGATATGTTATGAAAAAGGTTGCTTTGGCCGATGTCATAGAGGTTGCTGCCTGTGTTCTCCTCTAGAATTTTGATGGATTCTTGTCTCACATCAAGGTCTTTCATCCATTTGGAGTTTATTTTTGTGTGTGGTGTGAGAGAGTGGTCAAGTTTCATTCTTTTGCATGTAGCTGTCCAATTTTCCCAGCACCATTTATTGAAGAGACTGTCTTTTTCCCACCGGATGTTTTATCCTGCTTTATCAAAGATTAGTTGCCCAAAGAGCCGAGGGTCCATTTCTGGGTTCTCTATTCTGTTCCATTGGTCTATGTGTCTGTTTTTGTGCCAGTACCATGCTGTCTTTGTGATCACAGCTTTGTAGTACAGCTCGAAATCCAGCATTGTGATGCACCCAGCTTTGTTTTTCCTTTTCAACAGTTCCTTGGAGATTCAGGGCCTTTTCTGTTTCCATACAAATTTCAGGACTACTTGTTCCAGTTCTTTGAAAAAATGTCCTTGGTATTTTGATCGGGACAGCATTGAAAGTATAGATTGCTCTGGGTAGCATGGACATTTTAACTATGTTAATTCTTCCGATCCATGAGCATGGAATATTTTCCATCTTTTTATGTCTTCCTCAATGTCTTTCAAGAGTGAATAATGGTTTCTAGAATATAGGTCCTTTATGTCTCTGGTTAAGTGAATTCCAAGGTAATGTATGGTTTTTGGTGCTATTGTAAATGGGATGGATTCCCTAATTTCTCTTTCTTCAGTCTCGTTATTCATGTATAGAAATGCAACTGATTTCTGAGTATTGATTTTGTATCCTGCCACATTACTGAATTGCTCTATAACTTCTAATAGTTTGGGAGTGGACTCTTTTGGGTTTTCCATATAGAGTATCATGTCATCTGTGAAGAGAGACGTTTTGATTTCTTCTCTGCCGATTTGGATACCTTTGATCACTTTTTGTTGTCTGATTGCTGTTGCAAGGACTTCTAGTACTATGTTGAATAATAGTGGCGAGAGTGGGCATCCTTGTCGTGTTCCTGATCCTAATGGAAAGGCTTCCAGCTTTTCCCCATTGAGAATAATATTTGCAGTAGGCTTTTCATAGATGGCTTTTATGAGATTGAGAAATGTACCCTCTATTCCTACACTCTGAAGGGTTTTAATCAGGAAAGGATGCTGTATTTTGTCAAATGCTTTTTCTGCATCAATTGAGAGGATCATATGGTTTCTGAGTCTTTTCTTGTTGATATGATGTATCACGCTGATCGATTTGCGAATGTTGAACCACCCTTGCATCCCAGGTATGTATCCCACTTGATCATGATGGATAATCCTTTTAATGTACTGTTGGATTCTATTAGCAAGTACCTTGTTGAGGATTTTGGCGTCCATATTCATTAGGGAGATCGGTCTGTAATTCTCCTTTTTGAGGGGGTCTTTGCCTGGTTTGGGGATCAAGGTAATATTGGCCTCATAGAATGAGTTTGGTAGCTTTCCTTCTGTTTCTATTTTTTGAAATAGCTTTAGGAGAATAGGTATTATTTCTTCTTTGAATGTTTGGTAGAATTCCCCAGGAAAACCATCCGGGCCTGGAG
Organism: Ursus americanus; assembly: GCF_024610735.1. NCBI lineage: Eukaryota > Metazoa > Chordata > Mammalia > Carnivora > Ursidae > Ursus > Ursus americanus. The sequence continues at coordinate 81,002,785 of NC_142164.1, forward strand.
TTTTGTTATTTGGAAGGTTGTTTATCACTGACTCAATCTCTTCATAATTAATTGGCCTGTTTAAGAAATCAATTTCTTCCTGTTTCAGTCTTGGTAGTTTATAGGTTTCCAGGAAGGCCTCCATCTCTTCCAGATTGCTTAGTCTTTTGGCATATAGCTGTTGATAATAGTTTCTAATAATCCTTCCAATTTCATTGGTGTTGGTCATGACCTCTCCTTTTTCATTCATATTTTTAATAATTTGGGTCCTTTCTCTTTTCTCTTGGATAAGTCTTGCCAGTGGTCTGTCAATTTTCTTGATTCTCTCAAAGAACCAGCTTCTAGTCCTGTTGATTTGCTCTACTGAGCTTCTGGTTTCTAATTCATTGATTTCTGTTCTTTTGAGTGAGGCTTGGATGGCTATGTATTTCCCCCTTAGGACTGCCTTTGCAGTATCCCATAGGTTTTGGACCGTTGTGTTTTCATTCTCGTTGGTCTCCATAAATTGTTTAAGTTGATTTTTGATTTCCTGGTTTATCGAGTCATTCCTGAGCAGGATGGTTCTTAGTCACCAAGTGTTTGAGTTTCTTCCAAATTTTTCCTTGTGGTTGAGTTCCAATTTCAGAGCGTTGTGGTCTGAGAATATGCAGGGGATAATTTCAATCTTTTGGTATTGGTTGAGACCTGTTTTGTGTCCCAGAACATGGTCTATTCTTGAGAATGTTCCGTGGGCATTAGAATACAATGAGTATTCTTTGGTTCTGGGGTGTAGTGTTCTATATATATCTATGAGGTCCAACTCGTCGAGTATGGCATTCAAAGCCTTTGATTCTTTGCTTAGTCTTTGCCAGGGTGTTCTGTCTATTTCTGATAGTGGAGTGTTGACATCCCCTACTATTAATGTATTTTTATCTATATGTCTCTTTATTCTGGTTAAGAGTTGGCTTGTGTATCTTGCTGCTCCCCTGTTGGGGGCATATATATTTATAATTGTCATATCCACTTGTTGAATAATTCCTTTAAGAATAATATAGTGCCCTTCTGTTTCTCTAACTATAGTCTCTAATTTAAAATCCAGTCTATCTGATATGAGAATTGCTACCCCAGCTCTCTTTTGAGGTCCATTTGCGTGAAAGATGGTACTCCATCCCCTTACTCTCAGTCTGAATGCATCTTTGGGTTCGAAATGAGTCTCTTGTAGACAGCAAATGGATGGGTCATTTCTTTTTATCCAATCTGCAACCCTGTGGCGTTCGTGGGAGCGTTTAAACCATTTACACTGACACTAAGAACTGAGACATAGAATTTTAATGATGCCATATTGCCAGTAAAGTCTTTGTTTGTATCGGTTGTGACTTTCTGTTCTGTATCACTCTTGGGGCCTTTTTACCTTTATAGAACCCCCCTTAATATCTCCCGTAGGGCTGGTTTCGTGGTTACGAAATTGGTTAATGACTGGCGATTCTGGAATGTCTTTATTTCTCCATCAATTCTGAATGATAGCCTTGCTGGATAAAGGATCCTTGGCTGCATGTTTTTCTCTGAAAGAGTTTTAAAATGCCCCCCCAACCCTTTCTCTCATTCCAGGTCTGTGTAGACAAGTCTGACGTAATTCTGATGCCTTTGCCTTGGTACGTGAGAAATTTCTTTGCCCTGGCCGCTTTCAATACTGTATCCTTGCATCTAATATTTGTGAATTGCACTATGACATGACGTGGCATAGGTTTGTCGTGGTTGAGCTTGGGAGGGGTCCTCTCTGCCTCTTGGACATGAATGTTTGTTTCCCTCGCTAGATTAGGGAAGTTTTCAGCTACAATTTGTTCAAATATCTGTTCTAGACCTCCGTTTTTCTCCACCCCCTCGGGGATGCCAATGATTCTGACATTGGATCGTTTCATTGAGTCAGTAATCTCCCGTAACCTACATTCGTGGGCGTGGATTTTTTTAAGACCAGCTTCTATTTTGGTTTTTTCCTCTATTAACCCATCCTCCAATTCACTAATACGTTCCTCTGTTCCGGTGACCCTGGCCATCAGAGCCTCTAGTTTTGCCTGCATTTGGCTCATAGAATTTTTAATTTCTATCAGATTCGCTCTCATTTCTGTCCTTAAGCATTCTATATTCTCAGTAACCTTTTTGTTAATAGTTTTGTCAATTCTACTCATCATTTTGACCATCATTACTCTGAATTCCATTTCTGATACTTTGGTTACATCCATATCCATTATTTCTGTGGCAGAGGCCACAGACTCACTGTCTTTTCTTTGCTGGGTGGGGGGGCTTCTCCTTCTTGTCATTCTGATGAGGAGAGGTTGCGGGGTTGTCCAGAGCCCAAATTATTGACTGGGTCCCAGGCCGTGCCCCTTGTTTTATAGGGATCTTAGGGATGTGGGCTTCTTCTTTAAAGATTTTATTTATTTATTTATGTGGCAGCCAACCAGCGAGAGACGGAACAGAAGCAGGGGAGTGGGAGAGGAAGAAGCAGGTTCCCAGCGGAGGCGTCGGATGAGGGACTCCTTTCCAGAACGCCGGGATCACGCCCTAAGCCGAAGACAGGCGCTCAATGACTGCGCCACCCAGGCGCCCCAGTTGTGGGCTTCTTGATTTTTCAGCCTGCCTTCTGTGTTCTGGGGGAGGGGCCTGCTGCGCCGATACTCAGGCAACCCTGTTTGGTTAGAGTCTCCGTGTCCCCTGCGAGGGGGGATGGGGATGGGCACTCTCTGAGCCGGTATTTCCAGGCTTTTGTTCTCTGGCGGCTTTCCCTGGCGGTTTGCTGTGCCTCTTCTGAGAGTCAGAGCAGCAGCGGCCGAATTTCAGCCTCTGTCACAGAACAGAGGGATTGCGGCCCATTCTCCACTAATGTTCTGGCCACTTTAACTCTGTTACTGTTGGTGCTGCTCAACCCTGTAGCGTCCCGGGATGTGCGCCCCACACCCGGCGTCCCAGCCCTCACTTCCAGGGCCGGCGCGTCTCTGTCCTTTGTGTTTCTAACACCGCCAGCCGCCAGCCGCCCCCACGCGCTCCCGGATCTCCGGGTCTCAGTCTATGCCCGGTGAGCACACCGGGATTCCGGAGTTCCGTGAGAAGCCTGGTGGCGCGCGCTCCCGGCTCACGGTCTCAGTCTGCTGTTTTGCAGGTGCCGTCCGCAAGCCCGTCCGCTCCCCCGTGCAGGTGGCTACCGCTTCCCGTCGCCCGAACGCGACAGCTCCTTCCCCCTTCCGTTTATCTTCCGATATCTGTGCGCGGTTTCACGGCTCCCCGCTTTGTACCTCAATACTCAGCACTGGAGATGTTCATTTGTAGAGATCCAGACGCATCTTCCTGCGTCTCAGGCTGGTTCCGTGGTTGTTTAGGCTGGTCTGGTACCTATCCAGCTTGACTCAGGGGACCGGCTGAAAACGGTGTCTCCTACTCCTCCGCCATCTTAACTCCTGAGCTGAATCTAGAAATGCAACTGATTTCTGATGATTGATTTGTATCCCGCCATATTACTGAATTGCTCTGTAAGTTCTAGTAGTTTGGGGTGGAGTCTCTTGGGTTTTCTATATAGAGTATCATGTCATCTGTGAAGACGAACAGTTTCACTTCTTCTCTGCCAATTTGGATGCCTTTTATCCCTTTTTGTTGTCTGATTGCTGTTGCAAGGACTTCTAGTACTATGCTGAAAAATAATGGCAAGAGGGGGCATCCTTGTCGTGTTCCTGATCTTAAGGGAAAGGCTCCCAGCTTTTCCCCGTTAAGAATGATATTCGCTGTAGGCTTTTCATAGATGGTTTTTATGAAATTGAGGAATGTACCCTCTATCCCTGCACTCTAAAGTGTTTTAATCAGGAAAAGATGCTGTATTTTGTCAAATACTTTCTCTGCATCTATTGAGAGGATCATATGGTTCTTGACTCTTTTCCTGTTGATATGATCTATCACACTGATCAATTTGCGAATGTTCAACCACCCTTGCATCCCAGGGTTGAATCCCCACTTCATTGTGATGGATAATCCTTTTAATGTACTGTTGGATCCTATTAGCTAGGATCTTGTTGAGAAGCTTAGCGTCCATATTCATCAGGGATGTTGGTCTGTAATTCTCCTTTTTGATGGGATCTTTGCCTGGTTTGGGGATCAAGGTAATACTGGCCTCATAGAATGAGTTTGGTAGCTTTCCTTCTGTTTCTATTTTTTGAGTCAGCTTCAGGAGAATAGGTATTATTTCTTCTTTGAATGTTTGGTAGAATTCCCCGGGGAATCCATCAGGCCCTGGACTCTTTGTTTTTGGGGAGGTTTTTGATCACTGGTTCAATCTCTTCATAATTAATCGGCCTGTTTCTATAATCAAATCCTTCCTGTTTCAGTCTTGGTAGTTTATAGGTTTCCAAGAAGGCATCCATTTCTTCCAGGTTGTTTAATTTATTGGCATAAAGCTGTTGGTAAAGTTTCTAATGTTCCTTCTTATTTCATTGGTGTTGGTCGTGATCTCCCTCCTTTAATTTATAATTTTATTAATTTGGGTCCTTTCTCTATTCTTTTGAATAAGTCTGGCCAGTGGCTTATCGTTCTTTTTATTCTTTCAAAGAACCGACTTCCCGTTCTGTTGCTCTGCTTTACTGTGCTCCTGGTTTCTAATTCTTTGATCTCCACTCTAATCTTGATCACCTGCCTTCTCACGCGTGGGTTAGGCCTGTTCTTCTGTTCCAGCTCCAGCTTCATGAGGTGAGAATATAAAACTGCATTTTAGATTTTTCTGTTCTTTTGAGTGAGGCTTGGATGGCTGTGTATTTTCCCCTTAGGACCGCCTTTGCAGTGTCCCACAGGTTTTGGACCGATGTGTTTTCATTTTCATTGGTCTCCAAAAATTGTTTAAACTGATTGTTAATTTCCTGGTTTACCCAATCATTCTTGAGCAGGATGGTTCTTAGTTGCCAAGTGTTTGAGTTTCTTCCAAATTTTTCCTTGCGATTGAGTTCCAGTTTCAAAGTATTGTGGTCTGAGAATATGCAGGGAATAATCTCAGTCTTTTGCTATCGGTTGAGACCTGTTTTGTGACCCAGTATATGGTCTATTCTGGAGAAGTTTCATGTGCATTCAAAAAGAATGAGTATTCTGTTGTTCTGGGGTGTATTGTTCTGTATATATCTATGAGGTCAATCTGGTTCAGTATGTCATTCAAAGCTCTTGTTTCTTTGTTGATTTTCTGCTTAGGTGATCTGTCTATTGCTGAGAGTGGACTGTTGAGGTCCCCTACTATTAACGTATTGTTATCTATATGTCTCTTTATTCTGGTTAAGTGTCGGCTTGTGTATCTTGCTGCTCCCCTGTTGGGGGCATAGATATTTACAATTGTCATATCCACTTGTTCGATACATCCATTAAGAATAATATAGTGTCCTTCTGTATCTCTAACAACAGTCTTTAGTTTAAAATCTAATATGTCTGATATGAGAATTGCTACCCCAGCTTTCTTTTGAGGTGCATTAGCATGAAAAATGGTCTTCCATCCCTTCACTTTCAGTCTGGATGTATCTTTAGGTTCAAAATGAGTCTCTTGTAGACAACAAATGGATGGGTCATGTCTTTTTATCCAATCTGCATCCCTGTGGTGTTTTATGGGAGCATTTAGGTGATTCACATTGAGAGTGATTATTGAGAGATATGATTTTAATGATGTCATGTTGCCTGTGAAGCCTTTGTTTCTATAGATTGTAAATTTCTGTTCTGTATCACTCTTGGGGCCTTTTTACTTTATAGAACCCCCTTAATATCTTCTGTAGGGCTGGTTTGGTGGTTATGAATTTGGTCAGTTTCTGCCGATCCTGGAATGTCCTTATCTTTCCATCAATTCTGAATGACAGCCTTGCTGGATAAAGGATCCTTGGCTGCACGTTCTTCTCGGATAGAGCTTTGAGAGTACCCTGCCAACCCTTCCTATCTTGCCAGGTCTCTGTAGCCAGGTCTGACGTTATTCTGATATTTTTACCTCTGTATGTAAGGAATTTCTTCATCCTGGCTGCTTTCAATACTGTATCCTTGGATCTAATATTTGCGAATTGCACTATGACGTGATGTGGTGTAGTTTTGCTGTGATTAACCTTGGGAGGGGTCCTCTCTGTCTCTTGGACATGAATGCTTGTTTCCTTTGCCAGATTAGGGAAGTTTTCAGCTACAATTTGTTCAAATATGTCTTCTAGACCTCTCTCTTTCTCCACCCCTTCGGGGACGCCGATGATTCTGACTTGGAACGTTTCATTGATTCAGTAATCTCCCGTAATCTACATTCCTGAGATTGGATTTTTTTGAACCAAGTTTCTGTTTTAACTTTCTCTTCTATCCTCCCATCCTCCAATTCACTAATTTGTTCTTCTGCCTCATTTACCCTGGCCATCAGAGGATCTAGTTTAGACTGCATTTGATTCATAGCATTTTTAATTTCTGCCAGATTTGCTCTCATTTCTGCCCTTAAAGATTCTATATTCTCGTTAATATTTTTTTCAAGCCTACACATCATCTTGACCATTGTTACTCTGAACTCCATATCTGACAATTTGGTTGTATCCATATCCATCATTTCTGTGGCAGAGGCCACAGACTCATTATCTTTTCTTTGCTGGGGGGGATTTCTCCTCATCATCATTCTGATGAGGAGAGGTTGCAGGGATGCCCAGAGCCCAAATTATTGACCAGGACCCAGACAGCGTACACTTGTTTTATAGGGACCTTTGGGATGTGGGCTTCTCGATTTTTCAGCCTGCCTTCTGGGGGAGGGGCATGCCACGCTGATACTCAGGCAACCCTGTTTGGGTAGAGTCGCCCTGTCCCCTGCAAGGGGGGATGGGATGGGGATGGGCACAATGTGAGCTGGTATTTCCAGGCTTTTGTTCTCTGGCGGCTTTCCCTGGCGGTTTTCTGTGACTCTTCTGAGAGTCAGAGCAGCAGAGGCCGTATCGTAGCCTCTTGTCGCAGAACAGAGAGATCACAGTCTGCTCTCCACTGAACTCTCTGGGCTACTTTAACTCTGTTTCTGTCAGTGCTGCTAAAAACCCTGCAGTGTCCCGGGTTGTGCGCCCCACAGCCACTCTCCCAGCCCTCACTTCCAGGGCTGGCACGTCTCTGTCCTTTGTGCTTCTAACACCGTCAGCTGCCCCCAGTTCCTGCGCGCACTCCCGAGCTCCCTCTTTCAGTGTGGTTTGTTCATGCTCCGGAGCTCCAGTTTTCATTCTGGTTCAAGTGTGCGCTCAGCAGCTCCGGTTTTCAGTTTGGACGTGCGCGCTCCTGAGCTCTTGGTTTTAGTCCAGTTCCAATGAGCGCCCCAGAGCTCTGGTTTTCAGTCTGGTCCTACGCATTCCCAGGCTCAAGGTCTCAGTCTGCTCTCTCACGGGTGCCGGTCCGCGAGTCTGCCCGCTCCCCAGTACAGGTGGCTACTGCTTCCCAGCGCCCGAGTGTGTCGGCTCCCTCCCTCTTCCGTTTATCTTCCGATATCTGTGCACAGATTCATGGCTCCCTGCTTCGTACCTCAATACTCAGCACTGGAGATGTCCATTTGTAGAGATCCAGATGTATCTTCCTGCATCTCAGGCTGATTCTGTGGGTTTTCAGGATGGTTTGGTACATATCCAGCTCGACTCAGGGGACCAGATGAAAAAGGGGTCCCCTACTCCTCCGCCATCTTTTCTCCTCCTTGCAGAAAGTGGTCGCTTTTCTGTTCCTAGAGTTTCTGCTACTCTTTTCTTCATTCTCCAGTTGCGTTCATAGGTATTCAGAACGGTTTGGTTGCTCTCTAGCTGAATTCCTGGGACCAGACGAACTTTAGGTCTCCTGCTCCTCTGCCATCTTGAAACTGGAACACTGAAACATACTAGCTTCTTGAACTCAATAGTGGAGTTAGTTAGGAGTCTAGCCTACAGGATGTAACTCTCAAAGACATAAGGCTTATTTCAATATAAATGACATTTTATTGGCCATCTACTATATGTATATCACAGTACATATTATTAGGCATTATATTAAAGCTTGAGATATATAATGCCAATAAGTATGCAAACACACACACACGTATATAATGGTAGAGTCTACCATTAACATTTCACTATACTTGCTTTATCACGTATCTCTCCATCTATCCATTCTGCTATCTAATAGATAGATTCTGCTATCTAATAGAAGGGTTTTAAGCAGAAGAGTTCTATGATACGTGGAAAAATAATTGAAAGAATAAAGATTAGAGGCAAGGAGAAAAGAGAGGAGATGCTGCAATTGTCTAGGCAAAAGATGATGGTGATTTGGACTGGTGAAGTGGTAACAGGGATAAGGAGAAGTGGGCATATTTAAGACATATGGGAGGGATAGAATCATCAGGACTTGGTGGATGTTTGAATGTAGGAGGTGATGGGAGAGGGAGGAGTAGAAGCTGTAGTTAAAAATACAGACTCGGGGGGCGCCTGGGTGGTGCAGTCGTTAAGCGTCTGCCTTTGGCTCAGGGCGTGATCCCAGAGTCCTGGGATCGAGTCCCACATCAGACTCCTCCGCTGGGAGCCTGCTTCTTCCTCTGTGTTCCCTCTCTCGCTGACTGTCTCTGTCAAATAAATAAATTAAATATTTAAAAAAAAATACAGACTTGGGGCACCTGGCTGGCTCAGTTGGTAGAACATGTGACTCTCAATCTCAGGGTCATGAGTTCAAGCCCCACATTGGGCAAGAAGCCTAGGGGGAAAAAAAAGAATACAGACTCAAGAGCCAGACTACCTGGAATCAAATCCTGGCTCTGCCACTTATCAGCTACCCCTTTTCTGTGCCTCAGTTTGCTGTTCTGTGAAATGGGGTTATTATAAGGATTACATAAGAAAATATTTATATATAGTGTAGAACAGAGCCTGGTACATAGTAAGTACTATATAAGTGAATGCTATTATTATTACTAATATTATTATAGTAAGAGGTAACACTCTGGTATTGAAAAGATATGGGTTCAAATCCCAGATCTATTATTTACTAGCTATGCAATATGAGATTTTTCATTTGAAATATGGAACAAAAAGTTACCTCCATGAGTTTTTGAGGATTATTTAAATGAGAGCAAACAATACACATCTCTTTTTTTAAAAATGACCACAGATCTAAGAGTATCTATGGGGCTCTTCAACAAGAATTCTTTGATTGTGATTATTTTCAGAGAGGCAGTTGAGTTGTTGGTAGAGTAAGTAGGAAATAACGAGGGGATAAGGATGGGCAGCAGACTGTGTCCCAGTCCTAAGATTCCAGGGCTGAACACTCCTTTTCCCCCCAGGCTGCTGCCATCCAACATCTAGAATCTGCAACCACTGAGCTGAACAAAATCCTGAAGGCGAAGTACCCCACAGAGATGATCATTGCAACCAGGTCAGTCTTCCTTTGGCTCTCAAACTGGGATGTTGTTTTCCCTTCATGCGCTGTTCCTCAGTCAGAGAAGGAGCTCATTTTGATAGCTTAGGGTATTGAAGCCAAGGAAAGTATCAAATTTCTCCTGACTCAGACCTCCTGAATGGAAAGTTTAGGAAAGAATAGATGAGATTGAGGTGAGGGCTCCTGCAATTCCAACAAGACAAAATTACAAGCCAGAGATTTGGAAGAAGGATTACAGAAGGGAAACAACATTCCACACTATTCAAGAGCATAACATAACTCTCTACAGTAGGGACACCTTGCTTTCCATCTGATGTTGGGAAAGGTCTCTATAGAACTGATGACAGCTCCCTTCTCATAACCTAAACAACACATTCTGCCCATCCAAATATGTGGGTCATTCATTCCTCCTGGGACAGTTGGATGGTTCCTGATGAGTCTTCCATATTCTCCTTTGATAAACACTCCCCCCACCAAGGACAGTCCTCTCAAAGTCATTATGTTTGTGTTAAATTATATGGGCCCTTAAACCATAGCTGATTTGACCCAGGGTGAAAACCTGACTCAAGTTGGATCAACTGAATTTTCTTTTCTGGAAATTCTGAATTTAGGGCTAAGAAATGCTAGTTAAACTCTCTTAGGTACTCATGTATTTGACAATATGTACATGAAGAAATGGAAAAATAAAGGGAGAGGAGAGAAGAAGGAGAAGGAGAGAAGACAGATCAGGAAAGAAAGACAGAAAGAAAGAGAAGGTACAAGGTGGACTTCATAAGAGAGAAGGGTTCTGAATCTCATGGTCCATATCACATTGTCCCATCTATCTTATCTTTGCAGATTCCTGTGCTCAGCAGTCGAAGATTTTGTGGTGGATATTGTAAAGGCCTGGAGTCGGATAAAGCAGAACAACACAGCTATAGAATCTGTGATTTTGAAAGTAAGTTTCCATTCTTTTTATCTTTTGTGTTTTGTGGAGCCAGGGTCTCCTTTTTATTTTTTATTTTTTAATTTATTATTTTAATTCCAGTATAATTAATGTACACTATTATATTAGTTTCAGGTGTACAATGTAGTGATTCAACAATTCTATACATTATTCAGTGCTCATCATGATAAGTGTAGTCTTAATCCCCTTCACCTATTTCACTCATCCTCCAACCACCTCCCCTCTGGTAACCATCAGTTTGTTCTCTATACTTAAGAGTCTGTTTTTTGGTTTGCCTATTTTTTCTTTGCTCATTCGTTTTGTTTCTTAAATTCCACATAAGAGTGAAATCACGTGGTATTTGTCTTTCTCTGACTGACTTATTTCACTTAGTATTATACCCTCTAGATCCATCCATGTTGCTGTAAATGGCAAGATTTCATTATTTTTTATGGTTGAGTAATATTCCATTGTATGTTTATAACACATCTTCTTTATCCACTTATACATGGATAGACACTTGGCTATTGTAAATAATGCTGTGATAAACATAAGGGTGCATGTATCTTTTCAAATCAGTATTTTCATTTTCTTTGGGTAAATAGCAGTAGCGGAATTACTGGATCCTATGGTAACTCTATTTTTACTTTTTTGAGGACCCTCCATACTGTTTTCCAGAGTGGCCCACCAGTTTGCGTTCCCACCAACAGTGCAAGAGTGTTCCCCTTTCCCCACATCCTCGCCAACATCTGTTGTTTCTTGTGTTGTTGATTTTAGCCATTCTGACAGGTGTAAGGTGATAGCTCATTGTGGTTTTGATTTGCATTTCCCTGATGATGAGTGATATTGAGCATCTTTTCAAGTGTCTGTTGGCCATCTGGATGTCTTTTTTGGAGAAATGCCTATTCATGTTTTCTGCCCATTTTTAAATTGGGTTTTTAGGTGTTGAGTTGTATCAGTTCTTTATATATTTTGGATACTAACCCTTTATCAGACATGCCATTGCAAATATCTTCTCCCATTCCATAGGTAGCCTTTTACTTTTGTTGATTACTTCCTTCATTGTGCAGAGCTTTTTGTTTCGATGTAGTCCCGGTATTTTATTTTTGCTTTTCTTTCCCTTATCTAAGGGGATCTAACTAGAAAAAAGTTGCTACGGCTGATGTCTAGACAAGTTACTACCTGTGCTCTCTTCTAGGAATTTTTAGGATTCATTTCTCACATTTAGGTCTTTCATCCATTTTGAATTTGTTTTTGTGTATGGCCTAAGAAAGTGGTCCAGGTTCTTTCTTTTGCATGTTACTGTCCAGTTTTCCTAACACACTTTGTTGAAGAGACAGTCTTTTTCCCATTGAATATTCTTTCCTGCTTTCTTGAAGATTAACTGACCATATAATTATGGGTTTACTTCTGGGTTTTCTATTCTGTTCCACTGATCTGTGTCTATTTTTGTACCAGTATCATACTGTTTTGATTACTACAGCTTTGGTTTTTTTTCTGTTTTATTTTTTTTTCCTAGTGAATCACATTTTTGTTTTTATTATTTTTTAAAATTATTGTGTTCAATTAGTCAGCATATAGTACATCATTAATTTTTGATGTAGTGTTTACCAATTCATTAGTTACTACAGCTTTGTCATATGACTTAAAGTCTGGAATTATGGTGCCTCCGGCTTTGCTTTTCTATCTTTTTTTTTTAAGATTTTATTTATTTATTCGACAGAGATAGAGACAGCCAGCAAGAGAGGGAACACAAGCAGGGCGAGTGGGAGAGGAAGAAGCAGGCTCATAGCGGAGGAGCCTGATGTGGGGCTCGATCCCATAACGCCGGGATCACACCCTGAGCCGAAGGCAGACACTTAACTGCTGTGCCACCCAGGCACCCCTGCTTTTCTTTCTTGAGATTGCTTTGGCTATTCTGGGTCTTTTGTGGTTCCATACACATTTTAGGATTTTTTGTTCCAGTTCTGTGAAAAATACTGATGGTAATTTGATAAGGGTTACATTAGGTGTATAGATTGCTTTGGGTAGTATAGACATTTTAACAATATTTGTTCTTCCAATCCATGAGCATGGAATGTCTTTCCATTTCTTTGTGTCACCTTCAGTTTCTTTCATCAGTGTTTTACAGTTTTCAGAGTACAGGTTTTTCACTTCTGTGGTTAGGTTTATTCCTAAGTATCTTATTATTTTGGGTGCAATTGTAAATGGGATTAATTCCTTAATTTCTCTTTCTGTCACTTCATTATTGGTGTATAGAAATGCAACATATTTCTGAACATTGATTTTGTATCCTACGACTTTACTGAATTGGTTTACCAGTACTAGCAGTTTTTTGGTGGTGTCTTTCTGGTTTTCTATATATAGTATCATGTCAACTTCAAATAGTGAAGGTTTGACTTCTTCCTTGACCATTTGGATGCCTTTTATTTCTTTGTGTTGTCTGACTGCTGTGGCTAGGACTTCCAGTACCTATGTTGAATAAAAGTGGTAAGAGGGGACACCCTTGTCTTGTTTCTGACTATAGAGGAAAGGCTCTCAGTTTTCCCCCCTAAGAATGATGTTAGCTGTGGTTTTTTTAAATAAATGACCTTTATTATGTTGAGATATGTTTGTGGGTTTATTTCCGGGCTCTCTATTCTGTTCTATTGATCTATGTGTCGAGTTTTGTTCCAGTACCATACTGTTTTGATTACTACAGCTTTGTAGTACATCTTGAAGTCTGGGATTGTAATACCTCCAGTTTTGTTCTACTTTCTCATGATTGCTTTGGCTATTCAGAGTCTTTTGTCATTCCATACAAATTTACGATTATATGTTCTGGTTCTGTGAAAAATGCTGCTGGTAATTTGATAGGTATTGCAATAAAACTGTATATTGCTTTGTGTAGTGTGGACATTTTAACAATATTTATTTTCCAAATCCATGGACATGGAATATCTTTCCATTTGTATCATCTTTAATTTCATTCATCAGTGTTTTGTAGTATTCAGAGTACAGATCTTGCACTGCCTCCGTTAAGTTTATTTTATTAATTTTGGTGTAATTGTAAATAAGATTGTTTTCTTAATTTCTCTTTCTGCTACTTCCTTATTAGTGTACAGATTTCTTTAGAAGATTTTGTATCCTGTGACTTTACTGAATTCATTTATCAGCCCTAGTCGTTTTTTGGTGGAGTTTTTAAGGTTTTCTACATACAGTATCATTTCATCTGCAGATAGTGAAAGTTTTACTTCTTCCTTAGTGATTTGGATTCCTTTTACTGCTTTCTGTTGTCTGATTGCCGTGGCTAGGACTTCCAGTACTATGCTGAATAGAAGTGGTGAGAGTGGGCATCCTTGTCTTACTCTTGATCTTAGGCAAAAAGCTCTGTTTTTCACCATTTACTGTGATATTGACTGTGGGCTTTTCATATATGGCCTTTATTATGTTGAGGTATGTTCCGTCTAAATCCGCTTTGTTAAGGGTTTTTATCGTAAATGAATGTGTACTTTGTTAGATGCTTTTTCTATATCTGTTGAAATGATCCCATGGTTTTTATCCTTTCTATTGTTGATATGATGTATCACATTGATTAATTTGCAAATATTGAATTGCCCTTGCATCCAAGGAATAAATCCTACTTGATTGTGGTAAATGATTTTTTTAATGTATTGTTGGATTCAGTTTGCTAATATTTTGTTGAAGATTTTTGCATCTATGTTCATAAGACATATTGGCCTGTAGTTCTCTTTTTTATATTGTTTTTATCTGGTTTGTTATCAGATTAATGCTGGCCTTATAGAATGAATTTGGAAGCTTTCCTTCCTCTTATGTTTTTTGGAATAGTTAAGAAGAAAGGGTTTTAACTCCTGTAAATGTTTCGTGGAATTCACCTATGAAGCCAGCTGGACCTGGACTTTTGTTTGTTGGGAAATTCTTAATTACTGATTCAATTTCATTACTGGTAATCAGTTTGTTCGAATTTTCTATTTCTTCCTAGTTCAGTTAAGGAAGGTGATTTGTTTCTAGGAATTATCCATTTCTTCTAGGTTGTCCAATTTGTTGGCATATAATTTTTCATAATATTCTCCCATAATCCTATTTCTGTGTTATCACTTGTTATTTCTCCTCTTTCATTTCTGATTTTGTTTATTTTGTTCCTCTCTCTCTCTCTCTTTTTTTTTTTTTTTGATGAGTCTGGTTAAAGGTTTATCAATTTTGTTTATCTTTTCAAAGAACCAGCTCCTGGTTTCATTGATCTGTTCTATTGATTGTTTAGTTTCTATTTCATTTATTCTGCTCCAATTTTTATTATTTTCTTCCTTGTACTGTTTTTGGATTTGGTTGTTTTCTTTCTTCTATCTCCTTTAGATGTAAGGTTAGGTTTTTGAGATTTTTGGGATTTGAGACTTCTCTTGCTTCCTGAGGTAGGCCCATATTGCTATAAACTTCCCTCTTAGAACAGCTTTTGCTGCATACCAAAGATTAAGGATTTTGTGTGTTCATTTTAATTTGTCTCCAAGTATTTTTTAAAGATTTTATTGGTTCATTTGAGAGAGATAGAGATAGAGAGAGAGATAGCGAGAGAGAGAGCATGTGCACAGAGGGAGAGGGAGAGGGAGAAGCAGGCCCCCCATTGAGCAGGGAGCCCGATGTGGGGCTCCATCCCAAGACTCTGAGATCATGACCTGATCTGAAGGCAGATGCTTAACTCACTGAGCCATCCAGGTGCCCCACCATGTATTTTTTTTATGTCCCCTCACCTATTCATTGTTTAGTGGCATGCTATTTAGCCTCCTTGTATTTGTTTTCTTTCCTGATTTTGTCCAGTGGTTGATTTCTAGTTTCATAACATTGTGTCAGAAAAGATGCATGATATGACTTCAATCATTTTTATTTTATGAAGACTTATTTCATGGCCTAACATGTGATCTATCTGGAGCATATTCCATATGCACTTGAAAATAATGTGTATTCCACTATTTTGGGACAGAATATTCTAAATATATCTGTTAGAGCCATCTGGTCCAAACTGTCATTTAAGCCACAGTTTCTTTGTTAATCTTCTCTTGGATGACTTATCCATTGATGTAAGTGAGGTGTTAAAATACCTGCTATTACTGTATCACTATAAATTACTTCCTTTATGTTTTTTTTTCATTTATTCACAATTTATTTTTTCAAAGAGGTAAAGCATTTGGCTGTACGATACAGATATACCTCTATTTAAGCCACGAATGGATGGTTTCTGTTATTTGCAACCAAATGTATACCTTGCTGATTTACATAGTTTTCTTTTTTCTTTTTTTGCATTATACTTCTTTCAATTCAATTAACTTAAATATAATGCATTATTGGTTTCAGAGGTACAGGTCTGTGATTCATCAGTCTTATATATACCCAGTGCTCATTACATCACATACCTTCCTTAATGTCCATACTCAGTTACCCCATCCCTCCACTCCCATCCCCTCTAGCAACCCTGTTTGTTTCCTATGATTAAGAGTCTCTTATGGTTTTTCTCCCTCTCTGGTTTCCTCTTCATTTATTTTTTCCTCTCTTCCCCTATAATCCTCTGTTTTGTTGCTTAAATTCTACGTATCAGTGAGATCATATAATCGTTTTTTTCTTGATGGACTTATTTTGCTTAGCATAATACCCTCTAGTTCCATCTATGTCATTGCAAATGGCAAGATTTCATTTTTTGATGGCTGTGTGATATTCCATAGAATATATATATGCCACATCTTCTTTATCCATTCATCTATAGATGGACATCTGGGCTCTTTCCATAGTTTGGCTATTGTGGACTTTCCTGTTATAAACATTGGGGTGCAGGTGCCCCTTTGGATCACTACATTTGTATCTTTGGGGTAAATACCTAGTAGTGCAATTGCTGGGTCATAGGATAGTTCCATTTTCAACTTTTTGGGGAAACTCCATACTATTTTCCAGAGTGGCTGCACCAGTTGGCATTCCCACCAACAGTGTAAGAGGGTTCCCCTTTCTCCACATCCTCACCAATATCTGTAATTTCCTGACTTGTTAATTGTAGCCATTCTGACTGGTGTGAGGTGGTATCTCATTGTGGTTTTGATTCGTATTTCCCTGATGTCAAGTGATGTTGAGCATTTTTTCACGTGTCTGTTGGCCATTTGGATGTTTCCTTTGGAGAAATGTCTGTTCGTGTCTTCTGCCCATGTCTTGATCGGATTGTTTGTTCTTTGGGTGATGAGTTTGATAAGTTCGTTATAGATTTTGGACACTAGCCCTTTATCTGTTATGTCATTTGCAAATATCTTCTCCATTCTGTAGGGTGTCTTTTGTGTCTTTTGGTTTTGTCGACTGTTTCCTTTGCTGTGCAAAAAGTTTTTGTCTTGATGAAATACCAATAGTTCATTTTTACCTTTGTTTCCCTTACCTTTGGAGACGTGTCCAGCAAGACTGCTGTGGCTGAGGCCAAAGAGGTTGCTGTCAGCGTTCTCTTCTAGGATTTTGGTGGATTCCTGTCTCACATTTAGGTCTTTCACCCATTTTGAGTCTATTTTTATGTATGGTGTAAGAATATAGTCCAGTTTCATTCTTCTGCATGTGGCTGTCCAATTTTCCCAAGACCCACTGTCTTTTTTCCACTGGATATTCTTTCCTGCTTCATCAAAGATTAGTTGACCATAAAGTTGAAGGTCCATTTCTGGGTTGTCTATTCTGTTCCATTGATCTATGTGTCTGTTTTTATGCCAGTACCATTCTGTCTTGATGATCACAACTTTGTAATAGAGCCTGAAGTCAGGCATTGTGATGCCACTAGCTTTGGTTTTCTTTTTCAACATTCCGCTACCTATTCAAGGTCTTTTCTGGTTCCATACAAACTTTGGGATTGTTTGTTCCAGCTCTGTGAAAAATGTCAATGGTATTTTGATAGGGATTGAATTGAACATATAGATTGCTCTGGGTAGCATAGACATTTTAACAATATTTATTCTACCAATCCACGAGCACAAAATGTTTTTCCATTTCCTTGTGTATTCACAATTTTTTTCATAAGTCTTCTGTAGTTTTTAGAGTACAGACCCTTTACCTCTTTGGTTAGGTTTATTTCTAGGTATCTTATTGTTTTTGGTGCAACAGTAAATGGGATTGATTCCTTAATTTTTCTTTCTTCAGTGACATTGTTAGTGTATAGAAATGCAACTGATTTCTGTGCATTGATTTTATATCCTGCCATCTTGCTGAATTCCTGTATGAGTTCTAGCAATTTTGGGTGGAGTCTTGGGTTTTCACATAGAGTATCATGTCATCTGCAAAGAGTGAGAGTTTGACTTCTTTGCCAATTCAGATGCCTTTTATTTCTTTTTGTTGTCTGATTGCTGAGGCTAGGACTTCTAGTACTGTGTTGAACAACAGTGGTGATAGTAGATACCCTGCCGTGTTCCTGACCTTAGAGGAAAAGCTCTCAGTTTTTCCACATTGATAGTGATATTCACTGTGGGCTTTTCATAGATGGCTTTTATGATATTGAGGTATGTTTCCTCTATCCCTACAGTATGAAGAGCTTTAATCAAGAAAGGATGCTACACTTTGTCAAATGCTTTTTCTCCATCTATTGAATGGATCATATGGCTTTTTTCCTTTCTTTTATTTATGTAATGTATCACATTGTTTGATTTTTGGATGTCGAACCACCTTGCAGCCCAGGAATAAATCCCATTTGGTTGTGGTGAATAATCCTTTTAATGTATTGTTGTATTCTATTGGCTAGTATTTGGATGAGTATTTTGGCATCCATCATCAGGGATATTGGTCTGTAATTCTCCTTTTTGGTTGGGTCTTTACCTGGTTTGAGGATCAAGGTAATGCTAACCTCATAAAAAGAGTTTGGAAGTGTTCCTTACATTTCCATTTTTTGAAACAGCTTCAGAAGAACAGGTGTTAATTCTTCTTTAAATGTTTGGTAGAATTCCCCTGGGAAGCCATCTGGCCCTGGGCTCTTATATGTTGGGACATTTTTTATTACTGCTTCAATTTCTTTGCTGGTTATGGTTCTGTTCAGCTTTTCTATTTCTTCCTGTTTCAGTTTTGGTATTTTATGTGTCTCTAGGAACACATCCAGATTGCCTAATTTGTTGGCATATAGTTGCTCATAATATGTTCATATAATAGTTTGTATTTCTTCGGTGTTGGTTGTGATCTCTCCTCTTTCATTTATGAGTTTATTTATGTGGGTCCTTTCTCTTTTCTTTTTGATAAGTCTGGCCAGAAGTTTATCAATCTTTTAATTCTTTCAAAGGACCAGCTCCTAGTTTTGTTGATCTGTTCTACTGTTCTTTTGGTTTATATTTTATTGATTTCTGCTTTAATCTTTATTATTTCTCTTCTCCTGCTGGTTTTAGGCTTTGTTTGCTGTTCTTTCTCCACCTCCTTTAGGTGTAAGGTTAGGTTGTATATTTGAGACCTTTCTTGTTTCTTGAGAAAGGCTTGTATTGCTATATACTTCTCTCTTAGGACTGCCTTAGCTGCATCTCAAAGAATTGAACAATTGTGTTTTCATTTTCATTTGTTTCCATGAATTTTTAAAATTCTTTAATTTCCTGCTTGACCCATTCATTCTTTAGTAGGATGCTCTTTAGCTCTTTCGAAATTTCCTCTTGGGATTGAGTTCCAGTTTCAAAATGGTCTGAAAATATGCAGGGAATTATCCCAATCTTTTGGTACAAGTTGAGACCTATCTTGTGACCCAGTATGTTATCTATTCTGCAGAATTTTCCATATGTATTTGGGAAGAATGTGTATTCTGTTGCTTTAGGATGGAATGTTCTGAATATATCTGTGAAGTCCATCTGGTCCAGTTTGTCACTCAAAGCCCTTGCTTCCTTGTTGATCTTCTGCTTAAATGATCTATCCATTGCAATGAGGGGTGGTGGTTAAAGTCCCCTGGTATTATTGTATTATTACAATGTGTTTCTTTGATTTTGCTATTAATTGGCTTATGTAATTGGCTATTCCCATGTTAGGGGCATAAATATTTACAATTGTTAGATCTTCCTGTTAGATAAACTCTTTCATTACTATATAGTGTCCTTCCTCATCTCTTATTCCAATCTTTGGTTTAAAATATAATTTGTCTGATATAAAGATTGCCACCCCAGCTATCTTTTGATGTCCATTAGCATGATAAATTGTTTGGTTTTCCATCCCCTCCCTTTAAATCTGAAGGTGTCTTTGGGTCTAAAATGAGTCTCTTGGAGACAGCATATCAATGGGCCTTGCTTTTTTATCTAATCTGATACCCTGTGTCTTTTGAATGGGGCGTTTAGCCTATTTACATCCAGAGTAACTATTGAAAGATGTGAATTTAGTGCCATTGTATTGCCTGTAAAGTGTCTGTTACTGTATATTGTCTCTGTTCCTTTCAGTCTATGTTACTTTGGGGCTCTCTTTGCTTAAAGGATAGGATCCCTTTCAACATTTCTTATAGGGCTGGTTTGGTGATCACAAATTCTTTTAGTTTCTTTTTGTCCTGAAAGCTTTTTATCACTCCTTCTATTTTGAATGACATCCTAGATGGATAAAGTATTCTTGGTTCCATATTTTTCTCATTGAGTACCCTGAATATACCATGCCAGTCCTTTCTGGCCTGCCAGGTCTCTGTGGATAGGTCTGCTGCCAATCTAGTTTCTACCCTTGTAGGTTACAGACCTCTTGTCCCAAGCAGCTTTCAGGATTTTCTCTTTGTCTCTGAGATTTACAAGTTTCCTATTATATGTTGGGGTGTTGACATATTTTTTATGAATTTTGAGGGGGGCTCTCTGTGCCTCCTGGATTTTGATGCTTGTTTCCTTCCCCAGATTAGGGAAGTTCTCTGCTATAATATGCCCCAATATACCTTCTGCCCCTCTCTCTTTCCTCTTCTTCTGGGATCCCAATTATTCTAATATTGTTTCACTTTATGATATCACTTATCTCTCAAATTCTCCCCTCATGATCCAGTAGTTGTTTATCTCTCTTTTTTCAACTTCTTCATTCTCCATCATTTGGTCTTCTCTATCACTAATTCCCTCTTCTGCCTCATTTATCCTCGCAGTTAGAACCTCCATTTTTTATTGCATCTTGTTAATACCCTTTATGATTTCAACTTGGTTAGATTTTAGTTCGTTTATTTCTCTAGAAAGGGATTCTCTAGTGTCTTCTATACTTTCTTCAAGCCAGCTAGTTTCTGTATAACCGTTATTCTGAACTCTAGTTCTGACATCTTACTTATGTCCATACTGATTAGGCCCCTGGCACTCAGTACTGCCTCTTGTTCTCTTTTTTGAGGTGAGTTTTTCTGTCTTGTCATTCTGTCCAGAAAAAAATAGACAAATATGAGAACAAAATACTAAAATGGCAACAACAACAACAGAGAAATACACAGTAAGCAAATCATAAGAGACCCGAAACCAGGGAAAAATAAAAGATAATATAATAAGACAGGTGGCAGAATAGAGCAATACACTGGATTCTGTGTGTTTTTTTGGTCTGTTTTAGAAAACTAGATCCCAAAATTGTAAAGAAAGAAAAACATATATGTACAAATATAAAATTAAATACAATGAAAGGATAGAATGTAACTGTAAAAATGGAAATTAAAAGGCAAGTAAAAACAAAAAAGGGAAAAAAAGCAACAAAAAAAGGAAGGAATATAAACAGACAGGTGAGCAGAACAGAGCAATACACTATTTCCTGAGTGTATACTGGTCAGTTTGTTAGAAGAAACTACATCCCAAAATTGTAAAGAAAGAAAAACTTATATATACAAAAATAAAAATAAATACATTGAAAGATAGAAAGTAATTGTAAAGATGAAAATTTAAAAAGACTTAAACAAAACAAAAAAAAACAAATAAAAAAAACAAAAAAAGAAGAAGAAAAGAACAATAAAGAGAATATGATCAGACAGGTGAATAGAACAGAGCCATAGACTAGATTTTGGGTGTATTTTAGTCTGTTAGAAGAAACTGCATCCCAAAATTGTAAAGATATATATATATATATATATATATATATATATAGATAGATAGATAGATAGATAGATAGATATAGATATAGATATAGATATATATATAGATATAGATATAGATATAGATATAGATATATATACAAAAATAAGATTAAATCAATGAAGGGATAGAATGTAACTGTAAAAATGAAAATTAAAAAAGAATTTAAAAGTTGATAAAATAAATTGGTTGAAAAAAGAAAGAAAAAAAATTTTTTAAAGAATTAAAGTTGAAAGACTAAAGAATTATGGGGAAAAAGCCATGAATTCTATGTGCTGTATTCCCCTAGCCCTGGAGTTTTGCAGTTTGGTAAACTTGGTCTTGGGTGGATGTTCTTGCTGATCTTCTGAGGGAGGGGCCTGTTGTGTTGATTCTCAACTGTCTTTGCCCCAGGTGAATTGTACCGCCCTGGCCAGGGGCCAGGCTAAGTAATCTGGTCAAGTTTGCTCTATGCGGCTTTTCCTCCCTGAAGGCTTTCTGTACAGCTTTAGAGAATGAGAATAAAAATGGTGACTTCCCAATCTCCAGCCCACGACTGAAAAGCTGAAAAGCTTGGGGCCCCACTCCCACTACTCAGTGAGCCCTCAGAGAATAGCAGTCAATCACCCCTGTCTCTCTCACCCAGCCTGTGACTGAGCATTTCTATCTCAGGCACACAACCCCAATTCGAGTCTCTAAACCATGCAGACTCCTGCAGCGCACTCCGGCACCATTACTCCCGGGGGAGGAAGGGGAGTCTCACCAGCTCTGCGCTTGTTGCGCCCCTGCTCAGAGAGCTGTTGCCCGACTGTGCTGCAGTTCCTGGTTTATGGCAACCCCAAGCTGAGAGCCCATTCCTGAGCTCACTCTTTGCAGCCAGCTTCCCGCTCCGATGCCTGGGAGCTCTGTTGCACTCAAGCACCCCTGGTCTCCCTGTGACCCCAAGGATCCTGAGACCACACTGTCCCAGCTAGGGTTCCGCCCCCCCCCCCCCACCTAGCCACCTGAGCAACGTCCCTCACTGGGGCAGACTTCTAAAAGTTCCAATTTATGCTCCACTGTTATATCACTTGCCAGTAGCCTGCTTACGGGGGCTCCCTCTCCCCGTGGTTTATCTTCCCATATATCACCTCGGATTCACTTCTCCACACCTCCTACCTTGCAGGAAGTGGTCACTTTTCTATTTGCTGAGTTGCAGCTATTTTCTTTGATCTCCAGTTGAGTCCACAGGGGTTCAGAATGATTTGACAGCTATCTAGCTGAATTCCTGGGACCAGACGAAATTTTCTCCTACTCCTCTGCCATCTTGTAAATAAATCTTCCTTTATGTTTTTTAATAGCTCCTTTATGTATTTGGGTGCTCCCGTGTTGGGTGCATAAATATTTACAATTATTACACCTTCCTGTTGGATTGTTCCTTTTATGATTATATAGTGTCTTTCTTTGGCTCTTGTCAGAGTCTTTGTTTTGAAGTCTATTTTGTCCAATATAAGAATTGCTACCCTAGCTTTCTTTTCACTTCTATTGGCATGATAAATGGTTTTTCATTCCTTAACTTTCAATCTGCATGTGTCTATAGGTCTGAAATGAGTCTCTTGTATGCAGCATATAGATGGGTCGTGCTTTTTTACCCACTTTCACCCTATGTCCTTTGAGTCCATTTACATTCAAAGTAATTATTGAAAGGTATGGATGTAATACCATTTTGTTACTTATTTTATGGTTGTTTTTGTACTTTTCTGTTCCTTTCTTCTCTTGCTCTCTTCTCTCATCGTTTGCTGACTTTCTTTAGTGATATACTTGGATCCTTTTTCTTTATTTTTGCATATCCACTCTCAGTTTTTGATTTGTGGTTACCATTACCTTTGTATATAACTCTTCTGCATGTAGCAGTCTATATTAAGCTGATGGTCACTGAAGTTTGAACCCATTCCGAGAGCACTAAATTTTTACCCTCTCCCACTCCACATTTTAGGTATATGGTGTCATACCTTACATTGTTTCTTTTTGTAAATCCCTTAACTGATTTTTATAGATATACTTAATTTTACTGCTTCTGTGCTTTCTACTTCTCTTACTCCTACTTATGGTTTTTCTTTTCCACTCAAAGAGTCTTCTGGAACATTTCTTGTAAGGCTGGTTGAGTGGTGATGAATTCTTTTAACTTCTCTTTGGAAAACTATCTTTCCTTCTATCCTGAACAACAGCCTTGCTAGATAGTGTATTCTTGACTGCAGGGGTTTTTTTTCACCACTTTGAATGTCTTATGGCTGTCCCTTCTGGCTTGCAAAGTTTCTGCTGAAAAATGGATTTTTTTTCTTCTATGTAACTGTTTTCTCCTGCTGCTTTTAAAATTCTCTTTGTCACTACTTTTTGCATTTTAATAACTATGTGTCTTGGTGTGGACTTCCTTGGGTTAATTTTGTTGGGGGCTCTCTGTGCCTCCTAGATCAGGATTTCTGTTTCCTTCCCCAGTTTAAGGAATGTTTTCAGCTATGATTTCTTTAAATAAATTTTCTGCCCTCTTTTCTGTCTCTTCTCCTTCTGGGATCCATATAATGTGAACAGTGTTATGCTTGATGGTGTCACTGAGTTCCCGTAATCTATTCTCATTTTTTATTACTCTTTTTTCTTTCCCCTGTTCAGCTTGACTGTTTTCCATTACTCTGTCCTCCAGGTCACTGATCTGTTCTGCTTCCTCTAGTTTATTTATTCCCTCTAGTGTATTTTTATTTTTTTTATTTTTTTAAGATTTTATTTATTTATTTGACAGAGGGAGACAGCAAGAGAGGGAACACAAGCAAGGGGAATGTGAGAGGGAGAAGCAGCCTTCCCGCTGAGCAGGGAGCCCGATGCAGGGCTCGATGCCAGGACACTGGGATCATGACCTGAGTTGAAGGAAGACGCTTAACCGCTGAGCCACCCAGGTGCCCCTCCCTCTAGTGTATTTTTAATTTCAGTTATGAATTTTTCATCTCCAATTGGATCTCTTTTATATTTTCTATCTCTTTGTTGAGGGTCTCACTGAGGTCCTCCACTCATTTCTCAAGTCCAGTGATTATCCTTATGACCATTACTGTAAATTTCCTTTTTTTATAATAATTTATTATGTTATGTTAGTCACCATACAGTACATCCCTAGTTTTTGATGTAGTGTTCTATGATTCACTGTTTGTGTATAACACCCAGTGCATCATGCAATACGTGCCCTCCTTAATACCCATCACCGGCCTATCCCAATCCCCCACCCCCTCCCCTCTGAAGCCCTCAGATGGTTTCCCAGAATCCATAGTCTCTCATGGTTCATTCCCCCTTCTGCTTACCCCCTCCTTCATTCTTCCTTTCTTCTCCTACCGATCTTCCTCTTTCCTATGTTCAATAAATGAGTGAAACCATATGATAATTGTCTTTCTCTGCTTGACTTATTTCACTTAGCATTATCTCCTCTAGTCCCGTCCATGTTGCTGCAAATGTGCAATCGTCCTTTCTGATGGCTGAGTAATATTCCATTGTCTATATGGACCACATCTTCTTAACCCAGTCATCTGTTGAAGGGCATCTTGGCTTCTTCCACAATTTAGCTATTGTGGACAATGCTGCTATGAACATTGGGGTGCATACGGCCCTTCTCTTCACTACCTCTGTATCTTTGGGGTAAATACCCACTAGCACAATTGCTGGATCATGGGGTAGCTCAATTTTTAACTTTTTAAAGGACCTCCACACTGTTTTCCAAAGTGGCTGTAACAACTTGCATTCCCACCAACAGTGTAAGAGGTTTCCCCTTTCTCTGCATCCTCTCCAACATTTGTTGTTTCCTGCCTTGTCAATTTTTGCCGTTCTAACCATTTAAAGATGTTAAGATGGTATCTCAAGGTGGTTTTGACTTGAATTTCCCTGATGGCTAATGGTTTTCAACATTTTTTCATGTGTCTGTTAGCCATTTGTATGTCTTCATTGGAAAAGTATCTGTTCATATCTTCTGCCCATTTTATGATTTGTTTATTTGTTTTTTGTGTATTGAGTTTGAGAAGTTCCTTGAAGATCTTGGATACCAGTCTTTTATCTGTAGTGTCATTTGCAAATATCTTCTCCCATTCCGTGGGCTGCCCCTTCATTTTTTTGACTGTTTCTTTGGCTGTGCAGAAGTTTTGATCTTGATGAAGTCCCACAAGTTCATTTTTTCTTTTGTTTCTCTTGCCTTTGGAGATGTGTCATGAAAAAAGTTGCTGTGGCCAATGTCAAAGAGGTTGCAGACGATGTTCTCCTCTAGGATTTTGATGGATGCCTATCTCACATCGAGGTCTTTCATCCATTTGGAGCTTATCATTGTGTATGGTGTGAGAAAGTAGTCAAGTTTCATTCTTCTGCATATAGCAGTCCAATTTTCCCAGCACCATTTATTGAAGAGACTGTCTTTTTTCCACTTGTTTTTTTTTTTTTCCTGCTTTGTCAAAGATTAGTTGCCCAAAGAGCCAAGGGTCCATTTCTGGGTTCTCTATTCTGTTCTATTGGTCTATGTGTCTGTTTTTGTGGCAGTACCATGTTGTCTTTGTGATCACAGCTTTGCAGTATAGCTTGAAATCCGGCAACGTGATGCCCCAGCTTTGTTTTTCCTTTTCAACAGTTCTTTGGCAATTCGGGGCCTTTTCTGGTTCTACGCAAATTAAAGGGTTGTTTGTTCCAGTTCTTTGCAAAATGTCATTGGTATTTTGATTGGGATGGCATTGAAAGTGTAGATTGCTCTGGGTAGCATAGACATTTTAACTATGTTTATTCTTCTCATCCATGAGCGTGGACTATTTTCCATCTTTTTGTGTCTTCTTCAATGTCTTTCAAGAGTGATTTGTAGTTTCTAGAATACAGATCACTTACGACTCTGTTTAAGTTAATTCTGAGATAACAAATGATTTTTGGTGCTATTGTAAATGGAATGGATTCCCTAATTTCTCTTTCTTCAGTCTCATTGTTAATGTAGAGAAATGCAACTGATTTCTGAACATTGATTTTGTATCCCGCCACATTACTGAATTGCTCTATAACTTCTAGGAGTTTGGGGGTGGAGTCTTTTGTGTTTTCCATATAGCATATCGTGACATCTGCGAAGAGAGACAGTTTGACTTCTTCTTTGCCAATTTGGATACTTTTTATCCCTTTTTGTTGTCTGATTGCTGTTGCAAGGACTTCTAGTACTGTGTTGAATAATAATGGCAAGAGTGGGCATCCTTGTTGTGTTCCTGATCTTAAGGGAAAGGCCCCCAACTTTTCCCCGCTAAGAATGATATTCACTGTAGGCTTTTCACAGATGGTTTTTATGAACTTGAGGAATGTACCCTCTATCCCTGCACTCTGAAGTGTTTTAATCAGGAAAGGAAGTTGTATTTTGTCAAATGCTTTTTCTGCATCTATTGAGAGGCTCATATGGTTCTTGACTCTTTTATTGTTGATATGATCTATCACACTGATCGAGTTGCGAATGTTCAACCACCCTTGCATCCCAGGGTTGAATCCCACTTGGTTGTGATGGATAATCCTTTTAATGTACTGTTGGATCCTATTAGCTAGGATCTTGTTGAGAATTTTGGCATCCATATTCATCAGGGATATCGGTCTGTAATTCTCCTTTTTGATGGGGTCTTTACCTGGTTTGGGGATCAAGGTAATACTGGCCTCATAGAATGAGTTTGGTAGTTTTCCTTCTGTTTCTATTTTTTGAAACAGCTTCAGGAGACTAAGTATTATTTCTTCTTTGAATGTTTGGTAGAATTCCCTGGGGAATCCGTCAGGCCCTGGACTCTTGTTTTTGGGGAGGTTTCTGATGACTGCTTCAATCTCTTCATAAATATTCAGTCTCTTTAAATAATCAGTTTCTTCCTGTTTCAGTCTTGGTAGTTTATAGGTTTCCAGGAAGGCATCCATTTCTTCCAGGTTGTTTAATTTATTGGCATAAAGCTGTTGATAAAAGTTTCTAATGATCCTTTTTATTTCATTGGTGTTGGTCGTGATCTCCCCCCTTTCATTTGTAATTTTATTAATTTGGGTCCTTTCTCTATTCTTTTGAATAAGTCTGGCCAGTGGCTTATCATTCTTTTTATTCTTTCAAAGAACCGACTTCCCGTTCTGTTGCTCTGCTTTACTGTGCTCCTGGTTTCTAATTCTTTTATCTCCACTCTAATCTTGATCACCTGCCTTCTCACGCGTGGGTTAGGCCTGTTCTGTTCCAGCTCCAGCTTCATGAGGTGACAATATAAAAACTGCATTTAATTTTTCTGTTCTTTTGAGTGAGGCTTGGATGGCTGTGTATTTTCCCCTTAGGACCGCCTTTGCAGTGTCCCACAGGTTTTGGACCGATGTGTTTTCATTTTCATTGGTCTTCAAAAATTGTTTAAACTGATTGTTAATTTCCTGGTTTACCCAATCATTCTTGAGCAGGATGGTTCTTAGTTGCCAAGTGTTTGAGTTTCTTCCAAATTTTTCCTTGCGATTGAGTTCCAGTTTCAAAGTATTGTGGTCTGAGAATATGTAGTGAATAATCTCAGTCTTTTGCTATCGGTTGAGACCTGTTTTGTGACCCAGTATATAGTCTATTCTGGAGAAGTTTTCATGTGCATTCAAAAAGAATGAGTATTCTGTTGTTCTGGGGTGTAGTGTTCTGTATATATCCATGAGGTCCATCTGGTTCAGTATGTCATTCAAAGCTCTTGTTTCTTTGTTGATTTTCTGCTTAGGTGATCTGTCTATTGCTGAGAGTGGACTGTTGAGGTCCCCTACTATTAACGTATTATTACCTATCTGTCTCTTTATTCTGGTTAAGAGTCAGCTTGTGTACCTTGCTGCTCCCCTGTTGGGGGCATAGATATTTACAATTGTCATATCCACTTGTTGGAGACATCCTTTAAGAATAATATAGTGTCCTTCTGTGTTTCTAACTACAGTCTTTAGTTTAAAATCTAATGTGTCTGATATGAGAATTGCTACCCCAGCTTTCTTTTGAGGTGCATTAGCATGAAAAATGGTCTTCCATCCCTTCACTTTCAGTCTGGATGTATCTTTAGGTTCAAAATGAGTCTCTTGTAGACAACAAATGGATGGGTCATGTCTTTTTATCCAATCTGCATCCCTGTGGTGTTTTATGGGAGCATTTAGGTGATTCACATTGAGAGTGATTATTGAGAGATATGATTTTAATGATGTCATGTTGCCTGTGAAGCCTTTGTTTCTATAGATTGTAAATTTCTGTTCTGTATCACTCTTGGGGCCTTTTTACTTTATAGAACCCCCTTAATATCTTCTGTAGGGCTGGTTTGGTGGTTATGAATTTGGTCAGTTTCTGCCGATCCTGGAATGTCCTTATCTCTCCATCAATTCTGAATGACAGCCTTGCTGGATAAAGGATCCTTGACTGCATGTTCTTCTCGGATAGAGCTTTGAGAGTACCCTGCCAACCCTTCCTATCTTGCCAGGTCTCTGTAGACAGGTCTGACGTTATTCTGATATTTTTACCTGTGTATGTAAGGAATTTCTTCATCCTGGCTGCTTTCAATACTGTATCCTTGGATCTAATATTTGCGAATTGCACTATGACGTGATGTGGCGTAGTTTTGCTGTGATTGACCTTGGGAGGGGTCCTCTCTGCCTCTTGGACATGAATGCTTGTTTCCTTTTCCAGATTAGGGAAGTTTTCAGCTACAATTTGTTCAAATATCTCTTCTAGACCTCTCTCTTTCTCCACCCCCTCAGGGATGCCAAGGATTCTGATATTGGAACGTTTCATTGAGTCAGTAATCTCCCGTAATCTACATTCTTGAGATTGGATTTTTTGAGCCAAGTTTCTGTTTTAACTTTCTCTTCTATCCTCCCATCCTCCAATTCACTAATTTGTTCTTCTGCCTCATTTACCCTGGCTGTCAGAGCGTCTAGTTTAGACTGCATTTGATTCATAGCATTTTTAATTTCTGCCAGATTTGCTCTCATATCCACCCTTAGAGATTCTATATTCTCGTTAATATTTTTGTTAATATTTTTTTCAAGCCTACACATCATCTTGACCATTGTTACTCTGAACTCCATTTCTGACAATTTGGTTCTATCCATATCCATCATTTCTGTGGCAGAGGCCACAGACTCATTATCTTTTCTTTGCTGGGGGGATTTCTCCTCCTCGTCATTCTGATGAGGAGAGATTGCAGGGATGCCCAGAGCCCAAATTATTGACCAGGACCCAGGCAGTGTGCGCTTGTTTTATAGGGACCTTAGAGTTGTGAGCTTCTTGATTTTTCAGCCTGCCTTCTGGGAGAGGGGCCTGCCACGCTGATACTCAGGCAACCCTGTTTGGGTAGAGTCGCCCGGTCCCCTGCAAAGGGGGATGGGGATGGGCACAATATGAGCTGGTATTTTCAGGCTTTTGTTCTCTGGTGGCTGTCCCTGGTGGTTTGCTGTACCTCTTCTGAGAGTCAGAGCAGCAGTGGCCATATCCCAGCCTCTGTCTCAGAACAGAGAGATCATAGTCCCCTCTCCACTGAGCCCTCTCGGCCACATTAACTCTGTTTCTGTTGGTGCTGCTACAAACCCTGCAGCATCCTGGGTTGTGCGCCCCACAGCCGCTCTCCCAGCCCTCACTTTCAGGGCTGGCATGTCCCTGTCCTTTGTGCTTCTAACACCGCTAGCCACCCCCGTTTCCCGCGTGTGCTCCTGAGCTCCCTGTTTCAGTGTGTTTCACGCACACTCCAGAGTGCCGGTTTTCAGTCTAGTCTCGCGCTCCCAGGCTCTTGGTTTCAGTCTAGTTCGAGTGTGCGCTCTGGGAGCTCCAGTTTTCAATTTGGACGTCTGCTCACTCCCAATTTTAGTCCAGTTCCAGTGAGCGCTCCTGAGCTCCAGTTTTCAGACTGGTTGCGTGCGTTCCCAGGCTCATGGTCTCAGT
This sequence comes from Ursus americanus, assembly GCF_024610735.1. Taxonomy (NCBI): domain Eukaryota; kingdom Metazoa; phylum Chordata; class Mammalia; order Carnivora; family Ursidae; genus Ursus; species Ursus americanus. The sequence goes on from NC_142164.1 coordinate 81,032,975, forward strand.
CTGCTTTCTTGCGGGTGCCAGTCCGCGAGTCCGGCCCGCTCCTCAGTGCAGGTGGCTACTGCTTCCCCACGCCCGAGCGTGGAGGCTCCCTCCCCCTTCCATTTATCTTCCAATATCTGCACAGATTCACAGCTTCCCGCTTCGTACCTCAATACTCAGCGCTGGAGATGTTCGTTTGTAGAGATCCAGATGTACTTTCCTGTGTCTCAGGCTGATTCCATGGGTGTTCAGGATGGTCTGGTACCTATCCAGCTCGACTCATGGGACCAGCTGAAAAAGGGGTCCCATACTCCTCCGCCATCTTTTCTTCTCCCCTACTTTAAATTTTCTATCAGTTGTATTTTTAGCTCTGTTTTGTTTAGCTCTCTCACTGTGATTTTATCTGTTCTTTAATTTGGACATATTCCTCTGTGTCATTTTTTCTAACTCTCTGTATCTGTTTCTATGTGTTAGGAAAATCATCTACACTGCCTGCTCTTGAAAGTAGTGGCCTTATGAAGAAGAGGTCCCATAGTGTCCTGTAGTGCAATGTTCCCTACTCCCCAGAATCTGGTACTTCAGGGGTGTCTCCTATATGTGTTGTGTGTGCCCTGCTATTGTGGCTGAGCTGTATTTGCCTTCAGTCCAGTCATCTGCAATGGCTCTCTTCACCTGTTGTGGGCAGTGTTTCATCCCTGTGTTGTTAATGGGCCAGTTTGGGGCCACACTAGGCTTGAGGTCCGTCAGACCAGGCCTTTGTCAGAGCTGACACCAAACTGCAGGATGCTCTCCCTGTGTTGCCCCCTGAGATGCTTTAATTGGTGGGTGGGGCCTCCAGTGAGAGCAGATGTCTGCCCCCGGCCCACTGCTGGGGCTGTAGTTGAACTTGTGTACATGGTTATCTTTTCCTCTCTCCAGGGCAGAATTCACTTTGGAGTGATATGTTGGATGGGGTGGGTCTTCAGGAAAATGCAGGGGGCAGGGTGCCCGGTGTTAGCAAGGTGTGTGCTAATCTCTGGGGGAGGGGACCTGTAGCTGCTTTGGGGAGCTGCTGAAGATGGGTTGAAAGGGGTGGGTCCACAGGAGTGCATGGGGGTGGGGTGTGCTGTTAGCAAGCTAGGTGGAAGTATTCCTGTTGGTTCCCACAGGTGTCTGTGTATCTAGGCTGGGAGCAGGGGTGGTAGGAAATGGCACCTCCCAGCTCTTTTGTTCTTGGAGAAATCTCCTAAGGATCCCTGCCCTTCCAGCACACATTCTGAGATAGTAAATTAATCTCCTTCCCGTATGTACCAAGTGTTTTTCAAACTGCTGCTTCTATGCTGTATCTCAGTAGGGTTGTTTGTTTTTTGTTTCTTTAAGGGCAGAAACTCAGTTTCCTACTGCCTTCTAGCTCTTCCAGAGCTAGGCCCACTGACTTTTAAAGTTCCTGGTGTTGAGACTCACTGATTGTAGGAACTTGCAAAGTTAAGTCCCTCTGGTTTTCAAAGCCAAATGTTACAGGGATTTGTCTTCCCAGTGTGGATCCCCCATGCCTGAGGTGACTGGTGTGGTGTCTTCTCCTCTCCCTTCTCTGTACCTGTGGGGTCCCTCCCTCCTGTATACAGTCTTGCAGGTCAGTTTGGTTCCCAATCATGTCCCTGCCCTTCCTACCCCTGTCAGGGTGGCCTCTTCTCTAGGATTAACTGTGAATAGTATGTTTTGCCAGTCTCCGGGTCATCTTCAGGGTCATTTACACCAATGTGGCTGTTATCTAGGTGTATCCATGGGATGAGGTAAGCTTAGGCTCCTCCTGATCTGCCATCTTCCAGGAAGTCCCAGGGCCCCCTTTTTAATAAAATCAAATGTACCTTTCACTGGGAATCATAAAAGGAAGGGAAGTCTGATAAGCCTCCATTATGGGAAAAGTCCAACCTCATCACATTTCCATCTTTCGGGGTGCCTGGGTAGCGCAGTCATTAGGCGTCTGCCTTTGGCTCAGGGCATGATCCCGGTGTTCCAGGATCGAGTCCCACATCAGGCTCCTCCGCTGGGAGCCTGCTTCTTCCTCTCCCACTCCCCCTGCTTGTGTTCCCTCTCTCGCTGGCTGTCTCTATCTCTGTCAAATAAATAAATAAAAAATCTTTAAAAAAAACATGTCCATCTTTCATCAAAGGAAGAATGGCATTATGCAGGCTAACACACGTCCCGTGTACCTAAGCATATACCAAGCACCTGTCCACACTAGACACAAGTGTACACCGAGCATGTATGCATATGGTTGTATACCAGAACATGCATGAAAATACATACAAATACATGCTAGAAATATACCCACATTAACTTCTATAACAACAATGGCAACAACCATCACTAACACCTCTATAGCACTTACCGGTGCCAGGAAATGTTTAAGGATTTTTAATGCATTAATTTCTTTAATCTTCACAACTTCCCTAGAATATAAAAGCACACAGAGGTAAAGTAACTTGCCTCAGGTCACAAAGTATTCAGTAATGGAGCTGGAAATCAAGCCACAATCACTCAGTGCATTCCCCAAATATACACACGTACAAAGGCAGACACTAGGCACACACGCAGAGGCACACCCACAACCATAGGAGCATGCCCATGAGAACGCCAATCCAGAAAGGTTTATCTTTCCTCGAGTTTGCCATGTTACATGTCGTTTCACAGGCCAGTCTGACAGGAGAAAAATTTGGCAACATCTATTGATGCCTGCAGCTGCTCCGAAACAAATGATGTCTGTTTGATACCTTAACACCCTTTGGTTATCTCATCACATCTACCAAGTACTTCTTTCCCTAACCTTATATTTCCTCAGATGCAGCTTTCTTTGCTCAGGGTTCCTGGCCAACTACCACCCCTCCTTAACTCTCCCATACCACCCAGCTCCTCATTCTGTCCTTTCAAGTACTGGTCCCTCATAACAACGCCTTGTCCCCTTCACCCTTACACAGAGTGACATAATGTATGACAAGCTCAGTGTCCTGATTGATATCCTGGACGAGGAGGCAGCAGTTGAGAAAAGTGCTACAGTATCTGCAGACGATGGCAAGGTGGATGGAAAGCCCTTTGTCCCTCAAATAGACCACATAGCCAAGTGCAAGTTGGAGCTGGCCACAAAGGCTCAGAATCTCCAGAAATCCTTGAAGCTCATCATATTCCAAGTTGAACAAGGTAAGGGGCCCAGAGTTGTGGTGATTGAGGTAAGGGAAAGAGAAGGTTCCAGTGGATGGATTACTAATCTCCCTCACTCTGGGTCTACTTTGGCTCCACTACCAAAACTTGACTAGATTCTGCATTCATATAGCATCCAAAGTCAGTCCTCAGACTGCTGATTTGAAAAGCCTCAGTCCTAGTAAGCTGTCTCTTTGGCTCCTCCTACCTCCCAGGCACTCAATTCTTGCTACTCATTTATTTTTAGAACTAATACTCATCCTAAACAATTACAGCTCCTAAGTGGCCTGGCCCAAAGCTCTGTCAACTTCCACCATCAGCCATGGAAATTTTTCCCACCTGTTCTAGTTCCTTCCAACCACCAAGCCTGTGACTATTTTAGAAAGAAAAGAATGTTCATCTCTGCATGTCTTACACAGTATTAATCAGGTGCAAGGGCTCTGAGAGTGGTCCTGGGATCTCTGGCATTGATTGCCATTTCCCACGACTCCTGACATCTGCGAGCTTCCAACTCAGAATGAAAACTCTTTCAACTCCTCCAACTTCTTAATTTAACATTTTGGCTCCCACTTCTTCCCCATAATGCTTCTTTGAAAAACAGATCAGAAAATGGTGTAAGACCAAGTGTGCTCTACCTGGACTATTGGAATTGAGCAAGGAAGTCCCTTTGGCTGGCCTCTGACTTTTAGCCAGGTACCTTCTCCTGCCTTGGTACCTTTAATATAGCCTCAGCCAAGTTTCCCAGAAAGAAGGGAAATCTCCATTCTGCACTGTGAATGTAGTAAACAACCAATTTGCCTCTATTTCTGTAGTTAGGTTCCAAGTAGTGGAGATGTAGCCATAATCTTATTACAACTAACCCTCAGCCTGCTCCATCAACACATAAGTTAGATTTCTAGGTGCAGCTCGTGGCCATGGGACAGAGAAAGGCACCCCTAGTGGGACAGGGATTGAACCTATGAGCTTTGGCACAGGTCGAGCACCTGAGCTACACAATATATAAGCTAGTGAAAGGAAGGAGACTCAAATGTTCTTGGAATGGATGAAACATTTGAATGAAAGGATGGCATGGTCCTAGAGGCTCAAGTCTGGGGGAAAAAAAAGTCATGTGAGTAAATGAATTAACGAAGAGGTGATAATGGAGACAGAAGAACAAAGGGTTTCCCACCTTGCTCCCCTGTCCCAGGCCCTGAGCTTGTACTCACACAACATTTACTGGGTGACAGAAAAAGAGGAACCAGTAAAAAGAAAGCTCAGCCATGGATATGAAGAGACATGGGGGCAACATTGTAAGAAAGCTAAGACTACAAACAGCATTGTGGAGGAGAGGAGATAGTCAACTGGGGGTCTCTACTGTCTACCCACGCACTGACTGGCATTAACTAAATGAAACAGATGCTTAAGAAGTGCTCAACAAATATAACAATCCTCCTTCCTTTCTTCCTTCCTTCCTCCCTCCCTCACCCCCCTTCTTTTCTCTCTCTCTCTCCTTCCCTCCTTCTCTTCCTCCCTCCTTTCCTACCTTCCTTTCTCCCTTCCTCCTTCCCTTCCTCCCTTCCTTCCTGCTTCCCTCCCACCCTTCCTTCCTTCCTACCTTCCTTTTTCCCTTCCTCCTTCCCTCCCTTATTTTCTTCCTACTTTGCTTTCTCCCTCCCTCCTTCCTTCCTTTTTTCTTTCCACTTTTCCTCCATAGTTCTGGATGAGCAAAGCCGACAGACAATATCAGTTAAGAACTTTACTTCAACTTTCTTCCTGGAAGATGACTCAGAAGATATTAGCCAGATGAGCCCAAGACACCGTAAGGATCTTTCTTTCCTTTTCTTATTCTAGCCTTCATCACTGTCTTCTAGCTCCCAGAGAATAAGGATGTATTCTCATGCATCTTTCTTTAGCCATAATCCTACTCTGCAGTAGATATCCCTCCCTCTCTCCCAGAAACTTCACAGTGTATGATCCCATGCGAACATCCAGAAGTAATGACCTCATTAGGTACTTTGAAAAGGCTGGCCTGATGAAACCCAAGATTTGAAGCTGCTTTCACTGCCAGCAAGCAAGCATCCCAGTCTTCCTGTTCTCTCAGAGGAAGTCCCTGTCCATCTTAGATAATCTCTCTTTGGATTGAGATCCTTGATTATAATCTAAGAAAAAGTCATTGGGTTTGACCCTGGTCCCACATAGAAAATAGGGTGAAATGCAAGTGAGGGGAGGGGCTTTCTTGTTTGTATCTGATACCAAGGTGATGTCTTTTGTGTCTAGGTTCTCGTCGTGGCACTTTGTCTTCTATATCTTCTCTCAGAAGTGAAGACCTAGATAACCTCAATTTGGAGCACTTACATTTTACACCTGAAACCATGTAAGTATTCAGCTCTAACCACCATTTTATAACTTCCTTCTTTCTCTGGTTAAAAGAATAATCTAGGGGCGCCTGGGTGGCGCAATCATTAAGCGTCTGCCTTCGGCTCAGGGCGTGATCCCGGAGTCCTGGGATCGAGCCCCACATCAGGCTCCTCCGCTGGGAGCCTGCTTCTTCCTCTCCCACTCCCCCTGCTTGTGTTCCCTCTCTCGCTGGCTATCTCTCTGTGTCAAATAAATAAATAAAATCTTAAAAAAAAAAGAATAATCTAAGAATATCCAGAGTCAAATCCTGACTCCACTTCCTAGTTGTGTTAACTTACAAAAGTAATTCAACCAATCTGAGCCTTAGTTTTCTCATTATAAAATGAAGATAATTGTAGAATTAGTCACATATGTTTCTTGTGTTTATTCCGCTTATATACGCATAGTACTTGCATTGAACAGTGTTCAGCACCCATAATTAAGTGCTATCCGTGTTAACAGTAATTATTGTTTTATGGTGACTAACATAGCATAATAAAAATTTTCAAAAATAAAATACCAAAATAAAAAATAAAAATAAAATAAAAAACAGTAATTATTGTTATTCTTATTATAAATACTTAATAAATGTTAGCTGTTATTTCAAAGGGTCTGTTTTTCCACTGTTGCTTTTAACAGTAAATAACTGGAGGTACAAAAAAATAAATGAGCATTTAGGGGACTAGAGAGAAAATTTAAGGGCATCTCTTTCATTAACCTTGCGTCTTTAAAATATTCCTAGCAGCCAGGTTCCACCACATTCACTCATTTTGAGTTCCATTAAGAAGATCAGTTTGGACATCACCTCAAGAAACCCCAGTCTCCAGACTGCAGTTGAGGGAGGCAAATCTCATCTGAGCATGTGGGATCAGTTTAGTAATGAATAAAAAAATTATCTATGATTGAGTAGCTCAACTGTACTCGTTTTCAGTTTCTCAAAAGAAGGACACAGCTGGCAATTATTTCAGTTAACTGCAGCTTCTCGCTTATTCCGATCTCCAACCCCCACTCCCCTCCACTCCACCGTTGGCTTACACTCGTGTCTGAAGTCTCATGGACCTACCTTATGAGTTTTGATCAGTGGTAGGTTGCCAAATGTTTAACAACCTGCTCTCTGGGGGAATAAAGTCCTGATTTATTCCTGGTACAAACCCTCCTGCCATGACCTATTTCAAGTTACTGATATAATTCCATTGAATGCAGAATTGGGACATAATAGGCATAATCAGCTTATATGAGCTGGTACTAACGGGCTCCAGCACACTACAGGTTTTGATGCTGACACCCAAGATGGATGCAGAAGAATCAGAAACCTGCCTGGCTTTTTTGGTTGTGTACACGTCTACCCTCTTGTATCAGTCTGTTCCCTCAAATGTGTGGTCACTTTGCCCTTGGATGTGAAAGGGCTACAAAGGAGTTCGGACATCTCTGAAAACAGTAGAGCAGACTTTGCTTTCATCATACATTTTTATCTGAGATACTTAAATGTTCTTTATGGGAATAAGTCAATTACTATTTCCCTTTATTATATGTGAAGAAAATATTGGCCACTCCTATCTAAGGGCCTCCAAAGATGATTTCTTTATTATGAGTTCCAACCCCACTGAATCCTCCCACGTGGCTGGGTGCCCTCTTTTAAAGCAAACAAGCTAGTTGTTAACACAACAGGACATCTATATGTGCGTGTCGCAGACATAAAGTCTCGTGCCCAGTGTAGGGGAGGCCCTCCCTCCATGGTTTTCAATCATGCAGATAAAGTCTCCAGCCTACTGATAATGGCACTTCTTGCCTACACCAATGTCTGTCCTCTTCTTTCCTTTGGCTGATTTCAGACGCTTCAAAGAAAGGTGTGTCATGAACAACTATTTTGGAATTGGACTGGATGCTAAAATTTCTCTGGAATTCAACACCAGAAGAGATGAACACCCAGGACAATACAAGTAAGGAAAAGAAACTCCCCTCCCTACAGGCAAACACATGCAAACACACAATCACAATATACACATATATTCCTACATCCCTACCTTTCAGACAAGAGAAAGAAAGAGGTTCTTTGAAAGTGAAACACGTTGGTTCCAACATTAGCCTAGTGGGATGGCTTGCTCCAAATGTTGACCTGATCTGTGATGGCTCTACACTGGCGTCCTGACCTTGGAGCTGCCTGCACAGCTGAGACCTACAGACTGCTGTGTAACACAGTTCGTGGAATTACTGTTATTGAAAACAGATTACACTGACTTGACTCAGCAAATTCTCTACCTTTGTTCTGTCTGTGAGAGCTTGACCAGGTCCTAGTAGCGGCTTAAGTCTGTTTTAGCTTGGCAAGGCTACAAATTACCAAAGATTGCCCTGCTCCTTCTTGGTGTTCCTAACCTGGTTCCCCTGGATCCACTGATTTTACCCCATCTGGTGTTAGGTTGCTTAGCACATTTTAGTACTTCTGTACTATAGATACACCCTAAGGCAGCCTCAGAGTTCTTGTAATTTGAAACTACAAGTAAAAAAAGCATGCACCGCACCACCACCCCTGCCACCGGCCACCAGAACCTCTCAGAGCAGACCTGGGCTGAGGAACAAGTACTTTATCAGATATGTGTTTTGCAAATATTATTTTCCAATTGCTTGTCTTTTTTATGACTCTTTTTATAGTAAATTTTTAAATAGGTATGCATAGATGTACATAGAAAAAGGTTAATAGTCATAAAACAATGTTACCAATGATTATTTCATAGGGATTCAATTGCAGGGTGATTTTTCTTTCTACTTTATGTATTTATTTTTTTAATTATTGAAGTATAATTGACATATAATCTTATATTAGTTTTAGGTGTACAACATATTGATTCAACAATTCTAGACATTGCTCAATGCTCACCAAGATAAGTGTGGTTACCATCTGTCACCATACAATATTATTAAAATATTACTGACTCCATTCCCTATGCTGTAGATTTTATCTCTGTGACTTATTTATATTATAACTTGACGTTTGTACCTGTTAATCCCCTTTATCTATTTTGCTCATCTCCCCACCCACGTCCCCTCTGGCAACCACCAGTTTGTGCTCTGTATTTATGAATCTTTTTCTGTTTTGTTTTGTTTTTAGATTCCACATATAAGTGAAATTATACAGTATTTGTCTTTCTCTGTCTGACTTATTTCACTTAGCATAATACTTCTTGGGTCCATCCATATTGTTGCAAATGACAAGATTTCATTCAGTTGCTTGTCTTTTTTTGTTGTTGTCTGTCTTTTAATTTTCTTAATGGTGTCTTTTGAAATAAAAAAAAAGTCTTGAATTTTGATGAATTCCAATTGATCAATTGTTTTCTTTTATGGACCGTGCTTTTGATGACATATCTAAACAGTTTCACCTAACCTAAGGTATCAAAAATTTGCTCCTAATTTTTCTTCTAAAATTTGTGCTGTTTTTGCTCTTACATTTAAGTCTATGATCTGCTTTGACTTGTTTTTGTGTATGGTGTGAGGCAAGGGTCTACGTCTTTTTGCATGTGAAGATCCAATTAGCACAACACCAGTTTTGAAGCTATCCTTTCCCCCAAGGAATTGTATTGGCACCTTTGTCAAAAATCAGTTGATAAGAAATGTAAGGATTTTTTCTAGACTCTCACTTCTGTTCCATTATTCTGTATGTCTATTTTCACACTGTCTTGATAACTGTAGCTTTATAGTAATTTTTGAAATTGGAAGATGAAAGTCCTCCAACTTTGTTCTTTTTCAGAATTGTTTTGGTTGTTCTAGGTATTTTGAATTTCCATATAACTAAACTCCTATTTTTATAGATGAGGAAACTAAAGTGCCCAGAGAACTAATGGTTTCAAACAAGAGTCCAAATAATTTTATGCTAGCCTTCTTACATTTCAAAACTCATGTCTTGTAGTGACTCATTGTGGCTCTTTTAAAAGCTCGTAGTATTCATCTTATTTTATTTTTCCTTCCCTTTCCCTATGTTCATCTGTTTTGTTTCTTAAATTCCATATATGAGTGAAATCATATGGTTTTTATCTTTCTCTGACTAATTTTGCTTAGCATAATACCCTCTAGTTCCATTCATGTCATTGAAAATGGCAAGATTTCATTCTTTTTGATAGCTGAGTAATATTCCATTTTGTGTGTGTGTGTGTGTGTGTGTGTGTGTGTGTGTGTATACACACACCCCACATCTTCTTTATCCATTCTTCTGTTGATGAACATCTGGGCTCTTTCCATATTTTGGCTTTTGTGGACATGGCTGCTATAAACATTGGTGTGCATGTCGCCCCTTCAGATTAGTATGTTTGTATCCTTTGGATAAATACCCTAGAAGTCCAATTGCTAGGTCATAGGGTTGCTCTGTTTAAAAACAGAGAGGGAGACAAACTGTAAGAGAGTCTTAGCTATAGGGAACAAACTGAGGGTTGCTGGAGGGGAGGTAGGTAGGGGGATGGGGTAACTGAATGATGGGCATTAAGGAGGGCACTTGAAGTAATGAGCACTGGGTGTTGTATGCAACTGATGAATCACTGAATTCTACCCCTGAAGCTAATAATACAGTATATGTTAATTAAATTGTGTTTAAATAAAAAAAATTTAAAGAAAGAAATAAAAAAGAAAGAGTGAGTGAGTGAAGAATTTTGGGAAGTAAACTGAGTTTCATGGTCATACTTCTAAATGACCTTGCTGACTACCAAAAGGAAACTTGTGCAATGGAAGAATATTTCTCATTATACAGTACATGGAATAATAGTAACTATAAAATCTAACACTTCTATTACTTTTTTTAGGCTCCCAAATCATAATCAGGTATAAAAGCTTAAGGTCTGGAATACTGTACAAGAATAACACGAGAATGATTATGTACTGTACTTATTAAAATATACATACATCTGATTTAATACCAGTGAAAGGTACTAAAATAGTAAAAAAAAAAATTCATAGTAAACTCTATCCAACATTTATAATGATTGTAAGCCCCTGCTTGTTTTTATCAGAGATCTTGCAGTCAGTAGAACCCTCTCCCTCCCACCTCCACCCCAAGTCTCCTGACATCCTTTGCCTGTCCCATATTCTCTCCACTGGCTCCTCCTCTACAATCTGCCTAGTAAGCTTAGCTCTATTCTATGGCACTGGTTTAATATACAGGTCTTGGAAAATCCCTCCACTTTGCCAGAAAAGTTACGCTTCAAATATGTTGCAGTATAAGAGTCATATGTTCCAAATGAAATTGATCCCAAGCAGCAGAAATTTTATGCTCCTGGAATAGCACTTGCCAGACTAGCTGGTGTGTATAAACCAGTATGGTCACAGTTTTTTTTTATAAATATTGCTTTCTGATTATAGCCTGTGCCCTCCAAGTCTGAGCTCATATCAGCATCAAGGAAAAGCAGTAAATTGAGGTGATGCTGAGGCTTCCAGAGGGCCCTGGATCCCATTTCAGTAGGTGTTTGCATAGGGATACCAGTTACATTATCCTAGCATCCCCTCTTGCGTCCAGTTACCATTTGACATGACTCCTCTCTATAAGAAGGCACTTGAAGATGGTACTAGCACAAATATAGACACATAGATCAATAGAAAAGAATAGAGAGCCCAGAAATAAACCCATGATTATATAGCCAATTAATCTACAACAAAGGAGGCATGAATATGCAATAGGAAAAGTCTCTTCAAAAAATGATGTTGGGAAAACTGAACAGCTACATGCAAAAGAATGAAAGTGGACCACTTTCTTACACCATACATAAAAATAAACTCAAAATGGATTAAGGACCTAAGTGTGAGATGAAACCATAAATATCCTAGAAGAGAGCACAGGCAGTAATTTCTCTGACATAGGCTGTAGCAATATTTTTCCAGATATGTCTCCTCTGGCAGGGGAAACAAAAGCAAAAATAAACTATTGAGACTACATCAAAATAAAAAGCTTTTGCACAACAAAGGCAACAATCAGCAAAACAAAAAGACAACCTACTCAATGGGAGAAGATATTTGCAAATGATATATCCAATAAGGGGTTAGTATCCAAAATATAAAGAATTTATGCAGCTCAGTGCCAGAAAAACAAATAATCCAGTGAAAATGGGCAGAAAATGTGAACAGACATTTCTCCAAAGAACACATACAGATGGTCAACAGATACATGAAAAGATGCTCAATATCACTAATCATCAGGGAAATACAAATCAAAACATCAATGAGATATCGCCTCACACTTATCAGAAGGCTACAATCAAAAACACAAGAAACGACAAGTGTTGGCAAGGATGTGGAGAAAAAGGAACCCTCTTTCACTGTTGGGAAGGCAAACTGGCGAAACCACTGTGGAAAACAATATGGAGTTTCCTCAAAAAAATTAAAAATAGAATTACCATATAATCTAGTAATTCCACTCTGGCTATTTACCCAAAGAAAATGAAAACACTAATTTGAAAATATACATGTACCCCTATGTTTATTGCAACATAATTTACAATAGCCAAGATATGGAAGAAACTCAAGTGTCCATTCTTGGATGAATGGATAAAGATGTGGTATATCTATACAATGGAATATTACTCAGCTATAGAAATAATGAAATCTTGCCATTTGCAACAACATGGTTGGATCTAACGGGTATAATACTAAGTGAAATAAGTCAGTCAGTGAAAGAAAAATACCATATGATTTCACTCATATGTGGAATTTAAGAAACAAAACAAATGAATGAATAGAAAATAGGAAAACCAAAAAACAGACTCAAGTACAGAGAACAAACTGATGATTACCGGGGGGGGGGTGGAGGTGGTTGGGGGATGAGTATAATAGGTGATGGGGATTAATGAGTACACTTGTCATGATGAGCACCGAGTAATGTATAGAATTTTTAAATCACTTTATTGTACACCTGAAACTAATATAATAGTGTATGTTAATTACACTGGAATTTTTTTAAAAAACTTTTTTTTAAAAGGAAGGCATTTGAGGAATAAGGTGTTGTCTCCTCTTGCTTTTCTTCACTCGTTTATATTATTCACCCTCTGACTATCTTTCTCTACCCTTACCTCCCTATAGTAGCCGCCTTAAGAACAAGATGTGGTATGGCCTTCTGGGAAGCAAGGAACTTTTCCAGCGCTCTTACAGGAAACTAGAAGAACGAGTACACCTGGAGGTGAGTGGAAAAGAGGGCAACATGTCCTGGACATGGAGAAAGGAAATCTCATTACTTTGGGAATCAACTTTTCCCTATATCTTTGGTTCTTCCCAAGCTTTAACTCTGATCCTCCCTTGCAGCTCATGGGAGGAAGGCATAAAGGTAGGTTTCCATTTTATGGATAAGAAAATGGTAGCATGAAGAGAAGACAGAGCCCTTCCCCATCTCTGTAAATGTCCCTCCACATGGGTATCTGAAGGACCAACCAATGAGAACTACTCTTTTCTTTCAGTGTGATGGAGAAGCTGTCTCCTTGCCAAACCTGCAAGGCATTGTAGTGCTCAACATTACCAGCTATGCTGGAGGTGTCAACTTTTGGGGAAGCAGCACAGCAACCACAGTGAGTATGGAACAGGGAACAGGCAAGGAAAAAGGCGTGGCCCCTCTAAGTCTCTCAAAAAGGGTAGCTGGACTGACTGGTGTAGGAAGTAGACAATGGGGGAGTAGGAGATAGGCTGGGAACCTTTATTAGCTCAGCTATGTGATCAAGTTTTTTTAAGGCAATTACCATCCCAGAGCACAAGAATCAACCAAAGGCCTCAGGATCAGATCAATTCTTAGGTGTTACCTGGACTTTGAATTTTCTACTCCTCAGGCCTGAAAGATCCTTGAAAGGTTTCTCTTTTCTCCAAGGAGTTCTGTCAGTAAAACCTCCTGGGAAATTGGCCATGACTCCTTTCCTCTGAGCTGACCCAGGAAGGTCATGAGGCCAATGGGACTGGCCTTGGGGATTTATGATGCTAGAGAGAACAAGGAGGAACCAACTAAGAGTTGTGATCTTAGAAGGGGCTAAGAATTGTGATCTCAGTGCCCTTTTCCCAGATTGGCTTCCTGACCTCATCTTTCCCTTTGTAATATGTAGTTTTTCCACTCTTCATGAGCTAGAAAAATTCTGACCAGGAGTCTTCACAGCATATGGGTTTCTCAAGGGTGGGATATGTGACACAGTTTTTCCTCCCCAGGAATATGAGGCTCCTGCAATAGATGATGGGAAGCTGGAGGTCGTGGCTATCTTTGGTTCCATACAAATGGCAATGTCCCGTATCATTAACCTGCATCATCATCGCATCGCCCAGGTAGGCAAGGGTTGGGTGGGCACCAGAAAAGGCTGGGTTTTGAGGCTACAACCTAGAATGTGGAATAATCCCACAAAATAACTGGGTGTTAAGAGTGCCACCGTGGAGGGAGGTTATCTGGTGGGTGGTAAGGTGCTGGCTAAGGTTGGAGACAGAGGTCATAGGGACCAAAAGGAGCAAAAAGGCCAGAGGAAACAGGTGTTTTTCCCTGAGCTAATCTGATTCACATTCTTGCCAGTCCTGCTTCAGATACACATTAAGGCCATTACTGTGGGATTATCAGATTGATCTGTAGAGTGGCCTCATTTTTCTCCCCATCCTCCCTCTTCTTCTCTGGCAGTGCCGTGAGGTGATGATAACCATTGATGGTGAAGAAGGTATCCCAGTACAGGTGGATGGAGAGGCCTGGATTCAGAGGCCAGGCCTTATCAAGATTAGATACAAGAATGCTGCCCAAATGTTAACAAGAGATCAGGTAAGAAAGGAAGGTCTCACCTTTCTCCTATATTGTCTCCTCTAAAGCTGTCACTTGAGTATTGAATACTTCCAGTCAGGCAGAATTCCTCAAAGGGAGGTCTGCATGCCACTTATATCAGAGTCATCTTGGGGGCTTATTAGAAATGCATCTTCCTAGGCCCCACACCAGACCCACTGAATCAGAATGGGGATGGGTAGTTCCTGGGAATTGCATTTGTAAATAAGCTCTCTGAGACATTCTGTCATATACTGACATTTGCAAACCACTGTCCAAGACAGTGAGATAAGGAACTCCCTCCTTTGGTTTTGGACAGAGTTGTTCCTCTCCCTCCTCTGCACAGAGAACTAAAGAGAACTAAGGGCCTCAAGTAGCTATGGAGATATCTTCTTCAACAAGAGATTCTTCATTGAATATGGTCTCTAAGTTCCTCTAAGATTGAAGATGCTGCATTAGCAAATGCTTCACTTCAGTCAAACCATCTGAAACTAGAAAGAAGCCATTATTGACCAGATGTTCAGTACCTGGAGGCTTTCTTCCATCCATAGAAATAGCCATAGAAAAGGGAGGGGAAGTCTAGTTTACAAACTGCCTACTTTGTGCTGGGCACATGTATTCTCTCCCAACAGTCTTATGAGGTAGATACTCTTACTCCTATTTTACAGGTGAGGAAAGTGAAAACGTGAGAGGTTAAGTATCACACAACCAGTAAACGACGGAAGCACGATTCAAAATTAAACTAGATATGTCTGGCTCTAAAATCCGTCATAACATATAGCAAAGAAAGGAGCATGAAAGGTGCTCCACTGTCTTATGATTATGACACCCTCATATAGAAGCTTCTAGAAAGTGAACATCTATCTGACAGAAGCATGGGGTCCCAAGACACAGCACAGTAACAACAACAAAAGTTAACAGTGCCTAGTAGGAAAGGGACAGTGAATAAAATGAAGGCTACATGTGGAGGTTTGTAGATGAGTGTATAGAAGAATGGATGGGGTCCTCTTTCTCCTTTACCCACTATCCCCACAAATATCAGACTCGCAAACAGATCTGTCCTGTACCTTCTTAGCTATAGTGATCATCGGGATCTGCCACCATCTTCATTTTCAGGACTTTGAGAACTCAATGAAAACGTGGGAAAGCAAGCACAGCGAAATTCAAGCTGCCTCTCAACCCCAGCTGGACTCCCAGGAATCTCAGGATAGCCTCTCTGACGAGGAGTATGCCCAGATGCAGCACTTAGCTCGGCTTGCAGAGAACTTCATCAGCAGGTAAGTGGACTGGCCCAGATACAGGGCTGGGAATCCCTAGAACAGATAGGGAGAAGACCTGGCTGCTGGGGAACCTGGCCTCAGAAAGGAGTCTTTCCCAGAGCTCTGAAGATTGACAGGGACCCTGACGATTCCAGCAGGAAATAGTCTTTGTGCTCAGCAATACGCCAGCTTTAACCTCTTCCTTTAGCCCCAGAATGAAATTTGATCTCCTGATGCCCCAGACCCAGGAGGACTAAGAATATTTATCCTTGCCCTTAAGTATCAAGAGGACCTCAGAGTTCTGGAAGTCAGCTTCCCTTCTCTAGCCTGGCCTCCCACTCTCCCACAGTACCCAGTATCTAATTCAGGTGACATAAGGATGGACAAAGCCAAGTGCCTAGAGAAGATCAGAAACATCTTCTGGCACAGTTAGTTACCCAACCCACGTACCAGGGCTCTCATTTCTACCTTCATCTCAACCTTCACCAGCACCCCGGGCCAGAGGCTTTTTAAAATTTCCAGACCCATTTATCTGTTCTTGCTTTATTACAGACTTACCGACCTGAGCAAGCTCCACCAGCACGTGTCTGTTCTCATGGATTCTGTGAATGCCAGTGCTAACATCCTGAATGACGTATTTTACAGCCAAGGCAGTGGCAATGAGGCAGGTGCAGGATCCTGCATTCCCAATGAGGTAAGAAAGGAAAGGGCAGATGAAGAAAAAGTGTCCAAGCAAATAGGAAGGGGGATGAAAGTGGAGAAAAGTGAGCTAGAGGCTGGGCAGGGAAACTGGGCAAATGATATGGCAGGAAACTGATCGACAGAGTAGAGGGGAAGTAGAGGTATTCCTTGACTTGTTACAGGTGCCAAGTGGCTACTGGGGAAATTCCGTGGCAGATTCCGTCAGCCTGAGAGCTAGCCCTCTTCCTGATAGCTATCAACCACAATGGCCTCATGGGAGAAATAGCCAATGGATAGAGAGAAACTTGGCATTGGCACCTCCTCATCCCAATTGGATCTGTGTATAACCTGTTAAGGTGATGTCTGTCATTGAAACCTGAGCTCCAGGCTGCCTCGGTTTCCTTCTTGAGGGAAAGGTCCAGATTAGGATACTTGATGCTAAATGTGCCATCCAACGACTTTACCCGCTGCCAGAAGATTTAAGTGATTCTTTTTAAAAGGGAACTTTAGTGCTTGGCAAACAATACAAAAGGGCCACATATAGGATCAAGGCCTCCAAAAATGTGGGTTGCCTATTTATTTTCAACCAGGCTTCGTTGGTGGAGGCCTGGAGCTCAAAGCCTGGAGTTTGGGGAGGAGATGGTTGGGCCTAACCCGCTACCGTGGGAAAGGGGGGTTTTAGTGTAGCAGCAACAAGCAGCGTCAGATGTACTCTCCGGTTCACCTAGTTCCTACTTCACCGTATCCACAGCAGTCAATCAATGGCGCCAAGTCCAAGGTGTGCCGCACCGCCTCGTAGGACAGACCAATCTGTACCAGTAGTTGACGGCTCTGGTTATGTCAGTTCTGATTGGTTGATGTCCATGCTGTCCTAGCTGTGCTGAATTTGAATATTACTTTTTCACCTATGGCCACATCCTACTAGCCTGCTCCTACCTTCCTACAGAGAAGCCAGCTGCATGCTTACTAACCAACAACTCCTCTGTCTTTGTCCTTTCCCTGCCTTTCTTTTCCTTTCTTCTCTCAGACTCTAAGCAGAAATGATGCAGTAGATGTTACATTTAGTCTTAAAGGGCTCTACGATGACACCAAAGCTTTCCTGGATGAAAACTTGGTGAGTGGAGGGGGTTGGAACGAGGGAGGGCAAAGTATTCCATCTGAAGAGGGTCACGGTCTATGCTTGGATCTAGGGTGTTGGGAGACACGTAGGAACATTTTGGCAGGTGCTCATCCGGCAGTCCCTGCTGTGTCATACTCGCCCAGGGTTGTCATTGATTGTATCAATTCACAGGTGATGCTAATCCATAGTGACTACCGTATCCTTGAAGAAAAGTCTCTCCCTCTCTTTTGGCAAATGTCCCCTGAGGCCAGACCAGGCCAATCAAAAGTAGGGTGTTCTCGTCATACTTTAACACAAGTTCAGTAGAAACGGGTGAACTCTTTTGAGCTGCTCTATATCGCCCAAGTTTCCATATACCTTTGTCACCATGTGGGAAGACGATATAGACTAGCGGGAAGCACGAGGTTCAAATCCCCGATTGGCCACTCACTAACTGGATTCATTTCTTAAGGCTGCCGTACTGAAGTACTGAAACCTGGGTAACGGAAAACAACAGGAATTCATTATCTCACAGTTTTAGAGGCTAAAAGCTGAAATCAACATGTCAGCAGGGCCATTTGCCCCTGAAACCTGTAGGCAAATCCTTCCTTGCCCTTTCCTAGCTTCTGGTGACTTGCCGGCAATCTTTGGTGTTCCTTGGCTTGTAGACGCATTACTCCAGTCCTCCGTCTTCATGTGGATTCTCCTTGTGTCTCTCTGCCTTCACATGACCATCTCCTTATAAGGACACCAGTCATACTGGACCAGGGGCCTGCACTACTCCAGTATGACTTCATCTGTAATGATGCCATTTCCAAATAAGGTCATATTCTGAGATACCAGGGGCTAGGATTTCAACATATCTTTCTGGGTGGGGGGGCACCCAATTGAATCCATAACACTGGCTGTGTGAAGTAACCTCACATCTCTGGGTCTTGGTTTCCCTATCCATAAAATAGTAATTGTAATCTCTACCTCTCCAGGTTGTTGTGAGAATTAAATTAGCTATTGTATCTAAAGTGCATAGCTGGCCCGGCACCTACTAGCAGCCTGATAGATGGTAGATTTTATTAGTGTTGGGGAAAATGGACTGAAGCTCCATTTTTGAGCTACAAGGATAGTTGAATGTTTCTCATAATGCAAAGCCCATAGGCACACTTGATGAGTGTGCTCTGATGAGTCAACTGATCATGACCACCCCACTTTTGGGTTGGCTGCTAAAGCCCTGAGGCAGGTGCTGTTCTTGCCTCTCATCTAATTAAGGTTTATTTGAAGAGGGGCTTCTGAGTTGATATTGCAAGAAGTGCATCCACTTCCCCTTTCCCATTTGCACATCTAATTGGCACACTGCACAGGTGGCAGAGTGACTAAGGCAATCAGGCCAGGCTGTCCCAGCATCTGAGCCCCAAGCTAGAATCTTTCAGCCTTAAACAACAACAACAGAAGTACCTTCTATATATAGGCAGAGCTCAATGGCCTTGCAGTCTGAGCAGCAGAAAATACGGGAGCTTGGCCTTTCATTGGCACTCAGGCTTTCTTGAAGTTCATGGCATGAAAATTGGTTTGTGCCGGCCAACAACCCAAATTAAGCATATACCACACTTAATACAGGTTAAGGACCTGATAAGGACCCCCCCCCACACACACACAGACACACAACCAGGTAAGACCAGGGGGAGGCAGCAGCTAAGAATGATCATGTATTTCCAGAAGGTCTATGTCAGAGGTAGCATGGAAATAAAGCTGATTTCATTCTGGTGTTGTTATTCTTCCCGTTGAAGAAGGAGGGCAGTAAGCAGCTCAGTGTTGGCAGAGGGGTGTAGATTTATGATGCAGGAAATCCCACCCAGTAACTCCCACTTCCTTTATTTGGCAACCTCACTTATGCTATGGCCAGTGATGCGTTAGAACAGAAACCAAGAAATAAACAACAAAGTCCCCTGAGTCAGTTCACACATTTACCTCAGAGATTCCTGGACAAGGTACCCAGTAGAGCCGGAGGGATAGGAGAATAGAGCATGAGACTCAAACCCACCACTAGAATTTTTCAGAGCCTAAGTCTCTGGATGCTAAATAGGAAGTCATTAGGAAGACATTTTGTTCTTCTCCTATTATGATTAGAAATCATTTTCCAAAGCCCCAAATCCTTCTTTCTCCTCTGTGGCTTTGGGTTTGACTACCAAACCCTTTTTGAGCATTGCTGGTAAGTATGCTCCTATGGGCTCCCGCCCCTTTCTCCCTTACCTTGAAGTGATAGCCATTTCTACCTGACACCTGCTATCCTCCATCCTGCTGCCATGTGCACACACATGTCCTGTGCATCCAGGCTACTCTGTACTGTCCTAACTCATTAGTTGCAAAGCAAAAGATTAGTTGTCAGCACTGACTCGTTTCTCTTTCATATCCTGTTCTGACTGACCATAATCTCCAACTGCATCCCCCACCTATTCACCTGCCATCCATTTGTGACAGTTGGCAAGGCTCCATTTATGGCTGGAGCATCAAGTGGCGCATGCCCAGCTAGAAGCCACATAAGTGCCAGATTGAAAGTAAAGCATATGACAGTGAGGAGAGGTGAGGCCAAGTTAGGTGGGCTGGAAAGTATAGCAGGGCTGATGATACCAACATGCATCTGTTCTCCCAGCTCACAATTTCATGCAACATGAACTATCTCAGCTATGTTGCTCATCTAGGACTTGGTTCTTCTGAGTTGAAGATGGTCCCAGAAGAATTCATTTTAACTCTTCCATGGACTGTGCAAAGTTCATCCTGTGGGTTCTGGGGATTATTAGGGAATGCTTAAGCTTTGTTTCCTGAACCTGTGGGACAAGCCATCTGGATCACATTTCTAAATTACAAAGAGAGACTAGCTAGGGGCTAAAGCACAGTTTGGGGGGGGCGCCAGGGTGGCTCAGTCGTTAAGCGTCTGCCTTCGACTCAGGGCGTGATCCTGGAGTCCTGGGATCGAGCCCCACATCAGGCTTGCCGGCTGGGAGCCTGCTTCTTCCTCTCCCACTCCCCCTGCTTGTGTTCCCTCTCTCGCTGTCAAATAAATAAATAAATAAATAAATAAATAAATAAATAAATAAGTCTGCCTTCGGCTCAGGTCATGATCCCAGGGTCCTGGGATCGAGCCCCACATCGGGCTCCTTGCTTGGCGGGGAGCCTGCTTCTCCCTCTGCCTGCTGCTCCCCCTGCTTCCTCTGCTTGTGCTTGCTCGCTCTCTCTCTCTCTGACAAAATCGGAAGGAAGGAAGGAAGGAAGGAAGGAAGGAAGGAAGGAAGGAAGGAAGGAAGGAAGGAAGGAAGGAAGGAAGGAGTAAATAATGAAAGCACAGCTTGGGGAGGCAGACCCTCTTTGCCAGAAAGGGAAAATTTGAGCCAATCTCTCTCTAGCCTTCTCCTTGCTTCACAAAGGAGCCTTTAAATTATGGTAACCGTGTAATAAAGATTCTCCCAGCATCTGACCACCTCACATATCCTTCCTGGGCAGTGTAGGATATAGGATGGGCTATAGAGTTAAACAGATCTGAGTTTCTGTCTAGCCATGTGATCTTGAGCACCAAACTTCTTTGAATCTGTTTTCTTAGCTATAAAATGAGAATAGTACCTCACAAGGTGTTATAAAGTTATTGGGAAGATAGAATGATATCATGTAGGCACAACGCCTGGCATACAGCATGTACCAGAAATTGGTAGCTGTTATTTAGGGGGACACTTAGATGTCTCCGGGACTTAAGGGTCAGGGGTAAGACCCTTGTTCTGGACCCTAAGCTGTAGGGGTATAACTCAAGTGTTAATCAATACTGGTCAAAGGGCCTCTCTGCTTGCCAGAAGGTGAACATGCCCAGCCCCAAGGAAATCACCACAATATGGCTGTTTCCTGGATCTCCCTCTTGAGAAAGTAAAGAGCTAGCTAGCTATGCTTTCCACTGATCCCATGGCCAAAGGAGATACAAGTTGTCACCCTGTGGTCTCATGGTCACTAGCAGGGACTAGGAGCGTGGGAGAGAGCCCGAGTTTGTGAAGGCGGGGTGTTAGGCATTGGATACTCACTATACTCACTCTTTTTCTTGTCTTTACCAGCTAAGAAATGCTGAGGATGAGGCCACACTGCGAACTGCCCTGGAAGCCATGAATAAGGAGTTTGAAAAGCTATCTGAGATTGACTGGATGAATTCCATCCTTGTTCCAGAGGTGTGTTAACTGGGGATTAGGAAATAAAGAGGAAGAGGGCTTCTTCCTTGGTTCCTTCCAGTGTGGGCCAGGACCCAGTGGCTGATGTAGCAGACAGTGTCCAGTAGTGGCTTTCGGCTTGAGCTTGAAGGAGCCCCCTCCTTCCATCTCCTCATTGTAAGCAGATGGGACATGGAAGAAAGCACATTGAAAAGCTAGATGACCATGGGAAAATAACCAGAAAGAAGAGCTGCTCTGTGGCAGGAGATGATTGGGAAAGAATGCAAGATTGGTTTTCTCTATGCTGTTCTCTGGTGACAATTCCCCCTCCCTGCCCAATACCTGCTACTAGGAACTGGATTTCATCTGGTACATTCCCTTATGACCAATACCAGTTGTTTGCAGCCAACATCTGTTCTAAATGGTTGGTGCCTGGGCCATATGGGTGGTGAAAACAGCTCTCTCTGCTGCTTTCTGTCCTCCCCCCCCCAACTCTGGGAGGATAGCAGGCTCAGTGCCTTCCCTTAGCAGGTGCGTGGCTTAAAAGAAAACCAAACATGGCAGCAGTGGCTACAGTCTAGCTGTGGGGATGCTGTCATTTTTGGAGAGTCAGATCAGGAAGAGGAGGAGGACAGGCTTATACTCTTTCTCTAATGGAGAGGATTGGAGGTGTAAATATCTTGTAAAGATAAAAATCCCTAAGTTTCTTGGATTGTGTGTGGCTGGACTTTCTGGCAACAATGTCAACCTGGAAATTATGGTGGTGAGATAAGCACACTCTAGCAGGAGGGAGAGGGCTGGGAGCTAAGCTGGAATGAAAGAGCCTGCAAGATCTGTACAGCAGAGAGCCCACATTCACAACTAAGGGCTGTGTGTGGAGAACCCTCTCTGCATCCCAGACAGGGGAGCAGGGGGCCTGTGAGGCAGGCCCTTCCCCATATGAAGGTACTTGGCCGAGGAAGCGTGTCATAGCTCATCAAACCATATGCCTGAAAGAAGGGATGCTTTTTTCTAATTCAAGCAGAGGTGCAATGTGAGGTGGCAGTGGTCCTAGCAATCTCACCCTTCCAATCCCTAGCCACGTGGCCGCAGGCAAAATATTGTACCCCTCCAAGCCATCGCTTCCTCATTTCTAAATTAGGGACGATCATAGCCCCTTTGCAAAGTCATTTGGGAGCTTATCTGAAAGCAGTTATTCAAGTATTTAGCAAGGCGCCTGGCACAGAGTAGGATCTTGGTAAACATCATTTGCCTTTCTAGAGCATGGGACTTGTCTCCCACACTTGGATAGACAGAAATCTCTGCTTTATGTTCACCAACTTGCCAGGCCTCTAGGGATTGTTTCTGAATGTTAGGCAACTAATTTTGACCTTCCTTTTGCTGTGGTTTCCCAGGAAAGCTCTTCAGACACTGACAGTAGAAGCATGAGATTGAAAGTTAAGTTCCCCAAATTGGGGAAGAAGAAGCTAGAAGAAGAAGACAAGCCTAAATCAGGCCAAGGAGTCCAGGGTTTTATTGGTAAGTGTCCCCCCTCCACAGGCATAGGGGTTATGAAGACTTCCCCAGCAGCCCGGGTACCTCCCAGGGACCTAGAGCTCCCCTGACAAATGTTCGCGGATATGGTGGTGATGGAGGAGGAGACGGGCTGGGAGCCAATCTTAGACAATGCCAAGCAGCCTCTTAGACAAAGCATGAGTTAAAAAGTGATATGGAGGGGCGCCTGGGTAGCGCAGTCGTTAAAGCGTCTGCCTTCGGCTCAGGGTGTGATCCCGGCGTTCCGGGATCGAGTCCCACATCAGGCTCCTCTGCTGGGAGCCTGCTTCTTCCCCTCTCACTCGCCTGCTGTGTTCCCTCTCTCGCTGGCTGTCTCTCTGTCACATAAATAAATAAAATCTTTAAAAAAAAAAGTGATATGGACACTGGGAAGAACCTGAGAAGGAACCATGCTATGTGGTCTCTGTGACACAGATAGCTGAAGAGAAAAATGAGAACAGGCAGTCACTCTTCTGCTTGACCCGTTCATGTCCTTGGTTGATGAAGTATGGCAAAATAGTCATGCTTAGATCACCCTCCCAGTCAAATACTGCTACAAGCTTCCGGTTGTGCTCCAGAAAGCAGTATTGTTTGAGATGGGTTGGGATATCAGTGCTAAGCACCTACAGGGTGAAGAATAGTCTCTATGACCTACCTAAACACTGTTATTCCTTACCGGTAAATCCCTGGAAATGCAAGTTTTCTATGTTTCGTTATTTGAATTTTGGTTCCATCCCTTCTTTGGAATTGGACTTAAGCATTACTGATATGTCAGTGGAGCTCAAAAGAAGGTTCTCCTAGCGTTGTCAGTTATGCCAATTCTGATATCAATTGTCTCTACTACATTTTGGGCCTAGATAACCTGAAAGCTTGAGAGATACACCAGTAGTGGACATGGGGGAAAAGGGATGGAGGGTGGCTGTTTGTTTCTGAGGAAATGAGAATTTGCACAGATGCCAAGAGAGAATTTCTTGGCTCAAGCTATGTTTTCTCAGGTTTGGTCCAACTGTTTGATTTCCTAAGAATCTTCCAGTTGGGAGACCATGGTGTTTGAAAGTCTTTCAGAAGACTCTGAAGGGGTCAGTAGCAAGTCCATGGAGAACTCACTCCATTTGTGTTTGGCTCACATGGTGTCAGCTGCTATTCTCAGATGACTGAGAGATGGTTGGTACAATAGGAAGAAACCAGTCTGTCTCCCAATAGACTCTTTGTTGGCTCTCTCTAGGGTCCGTACATGTGGGTGTCTGGCGATGCGCTAACATTATCTCTATACTTGTTTTTTCTCTAAAGGACGTTTGTGGCATCACAGAAATCGTGAAGATGAAGCAAAAGATGATGATCCTCCAACATCATCCAGGTTTCAACTGTAGTCCTTAAAAGCTGGAAGGAGAACTCACAATGTTTGGAATTCCACTACGAAACTCTGAAAACCTCAATATAGGCTAAATTATTTCAGAACAAACATGAGCACCACCAAGAAAGATCCTCCAATTCTTTACACTAATCTACTTTTTCTGGACTCAATCAGGTCTCCTTAGAGGTTTACCTTTTCTCATTGGCCAAAGATTCTTGTTCCGAGTTGTTTTGTTCAGTTCTCCTTCTCTGTGCATCTTGAGCAACTACAGTACTTAATTGGGATAAGCTCATTGTGAATGGCCTGGAATCGACAAAGGATTCAAGAAAGTTCACCTCTTCAGGGAATTTGGGGACAGTCTTCTCTGATGAGCAGAGAAACTGTTGATGCTAGGGAATGAACGAAAGAAAGAAATACTCTCAGGGAGATAAGGAGAGGGGCGAGGACAGCCAGGCTTGGTTGTTTCTCCCCCAATCCCTGCCAGTTGGAACTTGTAACTTCAGGAGGTCTCTTCTACTTGGCTTATTAAGATGAGAACTAGGTCCTGGGGGCTTGTCCACTTGCCTGTTACGATGACCATGTGAAATCTTTTCTCGTAGACATGGTGACTGCTTTCTCTGCAAACCCTTTGTGTTTTTCCGTGTGTGCATGTATGTCGTTGCACATGTCCAGGTGGTGCTCTGGTGGCTGGGTGGGCCCATTGATTGGAGCTCACCTCTATGGCAACCATACAGGATCCCCTGCTACTGCCTTGACCCTAGCCTGCATGCCTCCATGGAGTGTTTGCCCGCGCTCTCGCTGGATTTTTTAACTAAATGTTTGCCGCTGTGCTGCAGTATAGATTGTGTACAGAGACATAAAGATGTATATATATATTTTTTTCTTTTTAAGAACTGAAAATACAACTCGACCTCTAAGTGACCCTATAATTTATTGTGCTAACCCAGGAATCCCTCCCCACCCTGATCCTATCCCCCACTCCCTACACACACACACACACACACACACACACATGCCTCTACCAACTGCCCTAGTTCTTGGTGGAGCTTCTAATCTTTTGGTGCATTTTCAGCGTCTTAGAAGTGGCTGGGATCTACCTATAGCCCAGCTGATTCTGACACCCTCCCCCCCGTAAAATTCTGAGCCAGGCCACGGAAGGGGGAACAAAAACACCAACGCCCTAGAGAAGGGGGCTAAGCTGGCATGCTGCCTTTTTTGCTCTATTTGTCCTGGGCTTTACATCAGCAACTGCCCCAAACTGTGCTGTCCACTTCTCCAGTGAAGACTATATGGAGCAACCAGGCCTTGAGCTCTGTGACTTAGATGCCTGAGCTAGGGAATGCCTGACAAGTCACAGCCTAGGCCCTTCCCCACAAGCTCCATCTTGGCCTGAGTCTTCTGGACAGGCTGTTGGGTCAGTCCCCAAATCACCTTGGAATCTCCCATCTTGCTCCTTTCCCTTGAGTACAGAGGGGCATTCAGAGTGATCAGAAAGAACATGGGCCTCGGAAAATGGAGGCTAAAAGCCTCTGCTTTTCCCATGGTTCTTCCAAATTTCTCATGGAAACAAACTAGGCCAAAATTGCCCCAAATCCCAATTCACATTTTTTGAATGCCTGCACCCAGTCAGGCAAATCTAATCAAATGCCAGTGTCAGAGACTTTCTCTCTGGTCTGCCTTGAATTCCCACCCCACCCCCTTCAACTCATACTTTTCGTAAGTGTCCCTTTCCACTTATCAAGAGAAAGCCAGAAAACTGGCCTCTCCCCACTTCTTAGACAAACTTAGCGTGCTCAATTACCTGACTCAGTCCAATGGCTGGTTCATCTAGGTGCACAATCGAGACTCCAAGCACTGGTTCTCAACTCTGGAACTCCACCAGCCTAGCCCACTGAAACCAGCCACCTGTGTTCCACCTCTGCAGGGGTGAGGAGAAAAATACTAACAAGGGGATAGTCCCCATACGTCTGATTGCTGTGCCAAACAAACAAAAAAGTCCTAGTTCTATAACTAGAGAAGAAAGTTCATGGAAAAAGACGAGAGAAAACATTTAAAATTTATTTAAGCATCAGAAATATGTGAACTTATTATACGTATTTGAGTGGGAAGTGTACTGTTGTTGTGTCTTTGGCTTTCTCTGCATCGCTCTTTCTTCCCAGGAGGAGGTATTAGGTCAAAACAGCAAGGTCACCGTTGCAGCCTGACTTGGCTCCTCCGTGGCGACACGCATTAACACTGCACACACAGTCACTCACGGAGTTAGGGAACCAAGTTACGTTTTTGTCTCAGAAGAGCCTTTTGTAAAATTTCCAAAAGAGCAAATTTTAAGAAACAGAAGGAAGTCCTGGAGAGGGTGGCTTTATCTTGGCTGTGCCTAAGCAAGGCTGTGTCTTGTCATTATTTTTATCACCGATGATAGTGAACTGTAATAGGGTTCCATCTCTTGTGCTTACTTTGCTGACTTACTATATGTCGTTGTGTATTGTAATGCTCCTGTTGCTCTGTGGTACTATCTGGATTCCCTTTCACCCATCCTGTCCTCTCACCCTGAGTCAAAACGATATTGAATGAAACCACTAGGATTGGGGGTTGAGGTCAACTCATGGAGCAGGATGGATTTAGCTGATGAGACCCAAGAGCAGGCGTGGCTTACTAAATCACTCAGTTACCTACTAAATTGCCTAATTACCAGTTGAGTCCCAAAAAGGAAGACAGCTTGCTGTCTTGCAAGAAGTGGTGATCTCTTTCTCAAGGGAGTTGGCTGAGCCTCCAGAAGCATAAGCTGCTTTTAGAACTTCATCTTTTACTACTTGCAGTAATACAGTTGCTCAGGTGTTGGGACCAGACACCAAATACCCATCTTAATTATGTTCAGAGATGCCATTAAGAGTCAAAGTTCTGGGGTTTGGTTGCATCTTTGGTAGTACTTTCTGAGGGATTGAGTGAGTGGGCAATTCCTGGCCGGAAGAATAGTGGGGAAAGAGAATACCAAGAGATTTGGACTGCCATCAACTGCTTCTGGTATCAATACTACAGGAGGTCAGCAGCTTTCAGTTCCCACTCCCAAAAGGCCCTGTGCTGTGTCCAAAAGGGCAGGGGAAGAATAAGGAAGACATTTTCAACTTAATAACTTAGGTTATAGGTTGATCAGAAAAAACAGTTGGGGTCAACTTCATCTCCCCTCAGGACACAAGTAGAAGAATTTGAGCTTCATAAGAGGTAGAAACTAATACCAAAGCAACCAAAACCATGAACACCATTCCATCCTGTAAAGAACCTTGACTGGCTATACGGTTTATGGAATTGCATTTGTCTACTTGCTAATCTGTAATCCATGTTGTTTCCTCTTCTGTGTTTTTTGTTTCCTCAGAGGTCCCTGCAAATAAACAGCAGGGCCAGGGTCTGGTTGGGGGAGGAAACTAGGGTAGTTAGGGGTAATAGAAAAAAGCAGAAAGAAAAGGTCTATAAAGTGTGCCTATTCCTCCTCCCCCCCCAAATGGAACACCAGTCCTCAAAGTTAATAAAGTTTTGCTTCTTGAAATATTTTAATAAATGGATAAATGTAACCAACACCGGTGTCTCATTATTTACCTCAGCGTGGGGGGAGCTGGACAGTAATGAAAATGGGGGGTGCACTTGGGTGGTCATCCAAACTCTAAACAAGTCACACGCACACAGAGATAGCAGGTGAAGAGGACAGCAGCAGCACAAGCCAAGAATCTCCACCAGGATGATTGTAACACTGAAAGAGCCATGAGAAAAAGTTCTAAAACCTGGCTCAACTCGAGACAACCCTGTGGGGAAATACCCACCACTGTAATTGTGCTAGAATTCCATTCTCTGCAGGATCCTGATTTCAAGGAAATGAATTAGTTACTGGAGAGGTGAAATGAGGTAGAGGAGTACAGACCAGACTGCTAAACAGATGCATAAATGCAAAAGGAACCTTAAAAAACATTTGACAATAAAATCTGCCCCCCTTAGACATATATCGCATAACTCCTCTCCATTCCAAAAGGGTCTCAGGTGGGAAGGAGTGTGGGGTGATTATTAGTCACATTTCATAGGTAGGCCATTGAGACTGTATTAGACCAGGATTCCACAAAATGCTACACCAGGGTGAGAACTCAGATCTAAATCCTTGACTTTCCAATATTAAAAACTGTCTCTTACTTAAAGACAAAAAAGTTGTGACCTTCAGGACCACGTTTTAGTCTACTACCCACATAAAAACGACATTCGTAGGCGTTATGAAGGAACCAGCCTGTTGCTGAGGAACCACCACCAGAGTGGGCCCTGTAATTCATGTTAAGATGCTTAGACTGATCCTGTAGGCTAGTGAATTACCATCAGGATTCAATTTGTCTCAGTTTTTTTGTTCATCATTATACAGCAAAATTGCTTTTTTTTTCTTTTGGTGTACAATTCAGTGAATTTTAACACATATAGACATTTGTGTAACCATTACTACTGTCAGGATACAGAACAGTTTCCACTGCCCCAATAAATTTCTTGTATCATTCCTGACTTAAAGACAGAAGGGGAAATGAACCATGAGAGACTATGGACTCTGGGAAACAAACTGAGGGCTTCAGAGGGGAGGGGGATGGGGGGATGAGATAGACTGGTGATGGGTAGTAAGGAGGGCACGTATTGCATGGAGCACTGGGTGTTATACGCAACTAATGAATCATGGAACTTTACATCAAAAACTAGGGATGTACTGTATGGTGGTTAACATAATATAATAAAAAATTATTATTAAAAAAAGACATTCCTTAACCCTAACTCTAACCTCTGAACTATTTTCCATCCCTACAGTTTAGTCCTTTCAAGAATGTTCATAGAACATGTAACATTTTGAGATAAGCTTATTAAACTCAGCATAAAGCCTTTCAGATTCTCTCAAGTTGTCATGTGAATCAACAGTTTGGTCCTTCTCATTGCTGAAAGTATTCCACTGTATGTATCTACCAGTTTGTTTATTTTAGCTACTTACCAATCAAAGGACCTTTAGGTTGTTTCCAGTTTGGGGCAATTATGCATAGAGCTGTTATAAACATTAATATACATGTTATAGTATTCACTTCTCTAGGATAAATACCCAGGAGTGGGATTGCTGGGTTATATCAGAATGCATGTTTCATTTAAAAAGAAATTTCCAAACTATTTTTCAGAGTGTCTGTACCATTTTGCATCCAAACCAGCAATGCTTGAGAGTTTCACTTGCTCCACATCCTCACCAGCTCTTGGAATTTAGTAATTTTTATTTTAGCCATTCTGAGAGATGTTTAGTGACACCTCATCATAGATGACGTTAAAAATCTTTTTATGTGCTTATTTGTCATACTTAAATCCTCTTTGGTTAAGTGTCTGTTCAAATTCTTTTCCCTGTATTTGTAATTGTGTTTTTCATTTACTCGTTTTCAGAATTCTTTATATATTCTGCATCCAAGTTCTTTGTCAGATAAATGATTTACAAATATCTTTCACCAGTCCATAGTTTGTCTTCTCATTCTCCCAACAATATCTTTCAGGGGGAAAATTTTACATTTTTATAGAAAGGACAATTCATTTTTTTCTTCTATGTATTATGCCTTTAGTGTCATATCTAACAACTTTTCCTCTAACTAACTCAGTAGTTCTCAACCAGGGGTAAGTTGGCCCCCAGGGAAACTGGGCAATTGTCTAAGCACAATTTTAGTTGCCACAGCATGGGCATGGGATGCTACTGGTATTTAACGGGTAAAGGCCAGAGAAACTTCTAAATATCCTACAATGCACAGGAAAATTCCCGCAACAAAGAATTATTTATCCAGCCTAAAATGCCAATAGTGCTACTGCTCAGAAAATCCAATTTAACCCCAGGGCATAAAGATTTTGTGTTGAATTCTCAAGGTTTTATGGTTTTATTTGTTAATTTTAGATACACAACCCACTTTGAGTTAATTTTTGTTTAATGTATGAGGTTTAGATGAAGGTTCATTCCTTACCACATGGATGTCCAATTGTTCCAACACCATGTATTGAAAAGACTACTTTTATCACTGAATTGCTTTTACACCTACAGCCATAATTGTGTGGGTCTGTTTCTGGATCTCTATTCATTACACTGTTCTTTCTCTTCTTCCCCAGTAACATACCATATTCATTACTATAGTTTTATAGTAAGTCTTTAAATCAGGTGGTATGATTCCTTCTTTATTCTTTTTCAAAATTATCTTAGCTATTCTAGCTCATTTGTCCATGTAAATTTTACAATCAGTTTATCTATATTTACAAAAAGAAATCCTGCTAGGACTTTGGTATTGAGTTAAATCTACAGACCAATTTAGGAAGTGTCATCTTTACTAAATTGACACTTCCATTCCATGAACATGATGCCTATCAATTTATATGATTTCTTTCATCAGCATTCTGTATCTTCCACCACATAGATTTTGTAAATGTTTTACTAGATTTATCCCTAAGCATGTCATTTTTAGGAACTATTGTAAATGGCATTTTAAAGCTGTAATTTCCTTGTTCATTGCCAGAATACAGAAATGTGATTTTTGTATGCTGGTCTTGTGTTCTGTGACTTTGCTAACCAAAATATTAGTTCTGTTTTTTTGTAGATTGAGATTTTCTACACACATAATCATGCTATCTGCAAAAAGAGTCAATTTTATTTTTTCCTTTCCAATCTGCCTTCTTTTTACTTTTTTCTTGTCTCATTGCACTGCTTAAAATTTCCAGTATAATGTTGAATAGGACTGGTAAAAGTGAACATCCTTGACTTGTTCCTAATTTTAAGAGGAACATATTCAATCTTTCACCATTAAATACATTACATGTAGGTTTTTGGAGCCAACCTTTATCAGGTTGAGAAAGTTTCCATCTATTCTGAGTTGTTAAATTTTGTCAAATATCTTTTCCATATCAATTGATACGTGATTTTTCTTCTTTAAACTCTTAATATGGTTGATCACACTGATTTTCAAAGATTAAAACAGCCTTGTATTCCCAGGATGAACCTTACTTGTTTGTGGTATATTACTTCTGGGTTGGATTTGTTAAGATCTTTGAGTCTATGCTTATGAGGGATACTGATCTGTAATTTTCTTTTTTTTTATATATATACTGTCTTTATTTTTGGTATCAGGGTAAAGCTAGCCTCATAGAATGAGTTGAAAAGTGTTCCCTTTTCTATTTTCTTTTTTTAAAGATTTTATTTATTTGAGAGAGAGAGAGAGAGAACATGAGCAGGGGGAAGGGGCAGAGGGAGAAACAGACCCCTGCTGAGCAGGGAGACCACACGGGGCTCTGGGAAAATCTCAATCTACAAAAGGACTCTGGGATCATGACCCGAGCCAAAGACAGCTGTTTGACTGAGCCACCCAGGTGCCCCACCTTTTCTAATTTCTGTAAGAGATTGTGTGGAATTTATATGTTAATTCTTCTTTACATGTTTGGTAGAATT
This sequence comes from Ursus americanus, assembly GCF_024610735.1. Classification (NCBI taxonomy): domain Eukaryota; kingdom Metazoa; phylum Chordata; class Mammalia; order Carnivora; family Ursidae; genus Ursus; species Ursus americanus. The sequence continues at coordinate 81,064,807 of NC_142164.1, forward strand.
TGCCAATGAAAACATCTGATAATGGAGATTTCTTTTGGGGAAGGCTTTTAACTATGAATTAAATTTCTATATTAGTTATAGAACTACTTGGATTATCTACTTTATCTTGGATGACATTGGTAGTTTGTGGTTTTCAGAAAATTGGTCCATTTCATCTAAGTTGTCACATTTATATTCATAGAGTTGTTTTTAGTATTCTTTAATAACCTTTTAATAAATGTAAGTTCTGTAGTGATCATTCCTGATATTGGTAATATGAATCTTCTCTCATTTTTCTTTGTTTAGCTGAACTAGAAATTTATTAATTTTAGTGATCTTTTCAAAGAACCAGTTTTGGGTTTCATTGATTTTCTCCATTTTTTTTGTTTTCAATTTCATTGATTATTGTTAATATTTCTTTCCTTCTGCTTGACTTATTGTGTTCTTTTTCTAGTTTAAGAAGAAAGCTTAAGTTATTCATGTCAGATCTTTCTTGTTTTCTATTATGACCATTTAATGCTATAAATTTCCCCCACTGCTTTTTATTGTATTCAACCAATTTTGATACTGTATTTTAACTTTCATTGTAAACAAGATATTCCTAATTACTCTTGGACATCTCTTTGACCCATGGATTATTTAGAACTGTATTATTTAATTTCCAAGTGTTTGAAGATTTTACTATTATTTTCCTGGTACTGATTTCTAGTTTAATTCCACTGTGGTCAGATAACACATTTCATATGATTTCAATTATTTCCTTTAAAGATTTTATTTATTTATAGAGAGAGAGCATGTATGCGAGCAGGGGGACAGACAAAGGAAGAGGGAGAGAGAGAATCTCAAGTAGACTCTGTGCTAAGTGTAGAGCCTGATGTGGGGCTCGATCTCAGGACCCTGAGATCATGACCTGAGCTGAAATCAAGAGTCAGACACTTAACCAACTGAGCCACCCACATGCCCCCCAATTATTTTTAATTGCATAAGGCTTCTTTTCCAGATGCAGGAGGCACAGTGAGCCCCCATCAAAATCAACAAAAGCAGACCCACACCAAAACTTACTGTAATTAAATTTGCAAAATATAGTGAAAAAAATCTTAAAAGCAGCAAGAAAAAAGAGGTCAGTAACTTACAAGGGAAAACCCAGAGGTTTGCAGGAGACTTTTCAACAGAAATTTGCAAGACATGATATATTCAAAGTGCTGAGTGGGATAACTCTGCAGCCAAGAATACTCCATCCAGCAAGACTATCATTCAGAACAGAAGGAGAGATAAAGAGTTTCCCAAACAGAAACTAGAGTTTGTGACCAATAAACCAGCCCTGCAAAAAATACTAAAGGGACTCTGAGTGGAAAGGAGAGACCAAAAGTGACAGTATAAATGTAGGAAACACAAAAGCAGTGAAAATGAATATTTCTATAAAAAAGCAGTCAAGGAACTCACAAAATAAAAGGATGTAAAATATGACACCATATACCTAAACGTGTGAAGAGGAGTAAAGAATGGGTTCAAACTCAAGGATTATCAACTTAATATAGACTGCTATATGCGGAAGAGGTTATATACAAACCTAATGGTAACCACAAATCAAAAACTAACAATAAATACACAAAGAATACAGAGAAAGAAATCCCAATGTATCACTAAAGAAAATCGGCAAAACATGAAAGACAGAAGGACCAGAGAAAATCTCCGGAAACAATGACAAAACCAGTAATAAAAGGACAATAAATACATATCTATCAATAATTACTTTGAATGTAAATGCACTAAAGAGTCCAATCAAAAGACACAGAGTGTCAGAATGGATTAAAAAAAAAGACCCATCCATATGCTGCCTAGAAGAGACTCATTTTAGATCTAAAGACACCTGCAGATTAAAAGTGAGGGGATGAAGAAACATTTGTCATGCAAATGGATGCCAAAAGAAAGCTGAAGTAGCAATACTTATATCAGACAAACTAGACTTTAAAACAAAGACTGTAACAAGAGACAAAGAAGAGCACTATATAATCATTTTTTTTTAAAGATTTTTTTTTATTTATTTATTCGACAGAGATAGAGACAGCCAGCGAGAGAGGGAACACAAGCAGGGGGAGTGGGAGAGGAGGAAGCAGGCTCATAGCAGAGGAGCCTGATGTGGGGCTCGATCCCATAACGCCGGGATCACGCCCTGAGCCGAAGGCAGACGCTTAACCGCTGTGCCACCCAGGCGCCCCAAGAAGAGCACTATATAATCACAAAGGGGACAACCCAACAAGAAGATAAAGCAATTATAAATATTTATATATCCCAAATGGGAGTACCCAAATACATAAAACAATAACAAACATAATGGAAATAATCTATAATAATACAATAATAGTAGGGGACTTTAATACCCCACTTACATCAATGGACAGATCATCTCAAAAACTAATGATATACTATATATTAGCTAGTTGAACATAATAAAAAATAATATAAAATTCCATGAATAGACATTAGACCTGAATATAGGTTAATATTTAAATAGTCTGTGAGAGTTTAGGTTACCAAGAGATTTAATTTGGTATCCAAAATAAAAACCTTGAATAATTAAATAAATAACAGAAAATAAACAAAGAAACAATGGCTTTGAATGACACATGGGAACAGATGGACTTAACAGAGCTATTCAGAACATTCCATCCTAAAACAGCAGAATATATTTTTCTCAAGGGTATATAAAACATTCTCCAAAACAGATCACATATTAGGCCACAAAACAGGCCTCAACAAATTCAAGATTAAAGTCATTCCATGCACCTTTTCTGACCACAATGCTATGAAACCAGAAGTCAACCACAGGAAAAAATCTGAAAAGACCACAGATACATGGAGATTAAATGACATGCTACTAAACAACCAGGATATCAAAGAAAAAGTTAAAAAAAATACATGGAAACAAATAAGAATGAAAACACAGTGATCAGAAACCTTTAGGATGTAGCAAAAGTGGTTCTAAGAGGGAAGTATATAGCAATACAGGCCTACCTCCAGAAGCAAGAAAAATCTCAAATAAACAACCTAACCTTACACCTAAAGGAGCTAGAAAAAGAACAATAAATGAAGCCTAAAGCCAGCAGAAGGGAGGAAATAATAAAGATTAGAGCAAAAATAAATGATATAGAGGCTTAAAAAACAATAGAACAAATCAATGAAACTAGGAGGTGGTTCTTTGAAAAAATTAATAAAATTGATAAACCTCTAGCCAGACTTATCAAAAAGAAAAGAGAAAGGACCCAAAAGAATAAAATCACAAATGAGAGAGGAGAAATAGCAACCAACACCACAGAAATACAAACAATCCTAAGAGAGTATTATGAAAAACTGTATGTCAGCAAATTGGACAACCTAGAAGAAATGGGTAATTTCCTACAAACATATAACCTACCCAAACTGAAACAGGAGAAATAGAAAATTTGAATGGACCAATAGCCTGCAAAGAAACTGGATCAGTAATCAAAAAACTCCCAACAGGGGCACCTGGGTGGCTCACTCAGTTAAGCTCGGGTCATGATCCCAGGGTTCTGGGATTGAACCCTGCATCAGGCTCCCTGGCTCAGCGGAGATCCTGCTTCTCCCTCTCCCTCTGCTGCTCTCCCTGTTTGTGCTCTTTCTCTCTTTCTCTCTCTCTCTCTAAAAAACAAAACAACTCCCAACAAAGAAAAGTCCAGGACTAGGTGGCTTCACAGGCAAATTCTAGCAAATATTTAAAGAAGAGTTAATACCTATTCTTCTCAAACTATTTCAAAAAATAGAAAAGGAAGGAAAACTCCAAATTCATTCTATGAGGCCAGCACTAAACTTGATACCAAAACCAGATTAAGCCTCCATTAAAAAAAAGAACTATAGGGCAATACCTCTGATGAACAGACTCTTAACTATAGAAACCAATTCATAGTTACCAGAAGGAAGGTGGGTGGGTGGATGGGTTAAATAGGTGATAGGGATAAGGAGTGCACTTTGTGATTGGTACCAGGTGACATGGAATTGATGAATCACTATATTATACACCTGAAACTAATATTTCACTGCGTGTTAACTAAGTGGAATTTAAATAAAAACTTTTTTTAAAAGGCTTCTTTTATTACCTAGGATACGGTCTGTCTTGGTGAATGTTCCATGTGCACTTGAGAAGGTGTATTCCTGCTGTCATTGTGTGGAGTATTCCATAAATGTCATTTGGAGTCAGTGGATTGATGATGTTGTTCAAATATCCTTTCTGGTTTTGTCTGCCATTTTCCATCAATTACTGAAGCTATAATTGTATATTTGTCCATTTCTTCCTTCAGCTATGTCAATTTTTGCCTCTTGTATTTTGAATTTGTTATTAGGTATAAACATAGTTTGGATTGTCTTCTCATGTCTTCTCATGAATTGACATTTTTATTAATATATAATATTCCTGTTTATCCTTGGCAATTTCTTTGCTCTGAAGTCAACTTTGATGTTAATATAGCCATTCCAACTCTCTTTTGATTAGTTTTTGAATGGTATCTGTTTTCATGCTTTTGCTTTTAACCTAGCTATGTAATTATTTTTGAAGTTAGTTTCTGTAGGTGGCATATGGTTGGGTCTTGTTTTTTAATCCATTCTGACAATCTTTTAACTGATTATTTAGACCATTTAGTATAATTACTGATATGACTGGATTGAGATTTGTCATTTTACTATTTGTTTTCTGTTTGGTCTCTGTGGTTTTTATTCCTGTTTCCCTTTTCTTGCCTTCCTTTAGATTTGAAAAATTTTTAGTATCTCATTTTAGCATGTCGATTGTGACTCTGACATCTCTTTGTATAACTTTTAGTAGTTGCTCTAGAGATTACAAAATACATACCTTTCACATTCTACTTAGAATCAATATTTTACCACTTCAATTGCAATGCAAAATCCTTACCAGCATATTGGGTCCTCCATCTTCTTCACTTTATGCTATTGTCTTATGTATTACATCTACATACACTGAAAATCCCATCAGAAAATGTTGTTTTACTTTCAATCAAAACTCAAAGGAAAAAAACAGTCTATTATATTTACCACTTCTGTTGTTTTTTAAATTCCTAATGATCCAATTTCCCTTCTGGTAAAATTTCATTTCTGTATGAAGAAAGTCCTTTAGCAATATCAGCAGGTCTGCTTACTATGAATTTTCTTAGTTTTCCTTCATCTGAAATTGTGTTTTAAATTTTATCTTCATTCTTAAAGGATATTTTTTGTTGGATATTGAATCCTGGATTGACAAATTTTTCAATATTTGAAAAACTTTGTATTGCTTCCCTCTGATCTAGAGTTTCTGATGAAAAATCTGCAGCCATTCAAATCATTGTTCCCCTATATTATGCATCGTTTCTCTCTGGATGCTTTCAAGATGCTTTTGTCTTTATTTTTCATCAGTTTAATTATGATGTATGGGTTTCTTTCGGTTTATCCTAGTTGGAATTTACCCATTTTCTTGAACCTGTAGGTTGGTGTCTTTCACCAAAAATTGCAATTTTTCAGCCACTACTTCTTCAAAGATTTTTTTCAGCACTTCTGTCTTTCTCCTCTGAGACCTCAATGGCACAACTGATAGACTTATTAAACTTCCCCACATGTCCCTTAGGCTAACCTTTTTTCACTCTGTTGTTTATATTGCATAATTTTTTAAAAAGATTTTATTTATTTGACAGAGAGAGCGGGAGAGAGAGAGAGAGAGAATGTACGAGCAGGGGGAGAGAGAGAGAGGGAGAAGCAGACTCCCCTGCTGAGCACGGAGCCCGACACAGCTCAATCCCAGAACCCTCGGATCATGACCTGAGCTGAAGGCAGACACTTAACTGACTGAGCCACCCAGGTGTTCCTATACTGCATAATTTTTATTTATCTATCTTGAAGTTTACTGTCTCCTCTGACATCTCATTTCTGCTATTACATCTATCTGTGAGGGGTTTTTTTTCTAAATTTGTTACTGTATTTTTCAATTCCGAAGTTTCCACTTGATTTCTACTTCTTTATATCTTTTTTTAAAAGATTTTATTTATTTATTTGACAGAGATAGAGACAGCCAGCGAGAGAGGGAACACAAGCATGGGGAGTGGGAGAGGAAGAAGCAGGCTCCCAGCAGAGGAGCCTGATGTGGGGCTCGATCCCAGGACTCTGGGATCATGCCCTGAGCCAAAGGCAGATGCTTAACGACTGAGCCACCCAGGCGCCCCTACTTATTTATATCTTTCATTTATTGGATGAGACTGTATCTTAACATTTGTTCCAAGAGTGTTTGCAATTGTTTGCTTTTTTAATAGTAGCTGATTTAAAGTCTTTGTCAGATAATTGCAATATCCATATCCTCTTGTAATTGATATGTTGTCTTTTGCCATGCAAGTTGAGATGCTCATGGTTCTTTGTATGCCTGTTAATTCCAGAATATCTCCTGGATATTTTGAATATGACATCATAAACTTTAGGACTTGCTTAAATTGTATGGAAAACATATTTTTGCCTTAGCAGTCAATCTGATCAGGTTCAGTCCTCACATTCCCACCAGCCTTCTGTGGGCTTATGGTCCAATGTCAGCTCAGTTTTCAAAGCCTTTGCAGTGTTTTTCAGATCTGCCTAGGGTATGTCTGTCACTAAGTGATCAGTCTGGAACCTAGATGGATGTCTGTTAACTCAGTTCTCAAAATCTTTGGTATGCTAATTAGGATCTGATCAACTCAGACACAGGTTAGTGGCACATACCCTCATAAAAAAAACTTTGAGGGGCACCTGCGTGGCTCAGTTGGTTAAGCACCTAACTCTTGATTTTGGCCCAGGTCATGATCTCAGGGTCCTGGGATCAAGCCCTGTGTCAGGCTCCACGTTCAGTGCAGAGTCTGCTTGGGATTCTCAATCTCTCTCTCTCCCTCTTCTTCTCCCCCTTCCCCCACTCGTGCTCTATCTTTTCCTAAAATAAAAAAAATAAAATTTAAAAAAATGATGGAGTGTTGTTTAGAAAAAAATCACTACTCATCAAAAACTAGGGGTGTACTGTATGGTGACTAACATAATAAAAAATATTATTAAATAAAAAAATCTCTAAAAAAACTTTGAGGTCACTTTCCTGAGCTGCGACCTCTCGCCAGTACTATCCAATTCCTCGGACTCCCTTTCAGACCTGTGGTCAGAAATTGTTCACTTCTGGAATTGTACTACCTCTGAAGACAAACGGGAAGAACAGATATAAAAAAGCAACAGTGCATGGCTCTACTCACTATGGCCACAGCTCCATCAAATAATAATTAAGGGTCATCTCTCTAAGATTATTGTTTCCTGAAGGTTACCATTGCCACTACAGTTGCTGCCACTGCATAATTGTCTGTGACTGGGATGTGAGAGAAGAGAGAAATAAAGAAAAAAATGGGGGATTTCTGTCCCCCTCACTTTTCAAGCCAGAACTAGAGAACTCTCCTGGAGTTCTCTGTCTGTACTACAGTGCTCACTTCCAGGTTTTCGGCTACATTAAGTTCAGGTTGGAGAATTTGAGAGGGGGGAGAAAGAGTGGGAAACTCCACTGGTTTGCTGGTTCCTCAAATTTTCGTGTTCTCCAATCTGCCTTAAGCTGCTTATTTTTCAGAATTCTCAAATAGCTGTGCCATGCACTCTGTCCAGATTTTATGATTGTGTTCAGTGAGAGACAAAGAGTAGCAGGTGTTTAACCATCTTACCCAGGATTGTAATCAAGAATTGAACTCTAAATAAATCATTCTGGTCATTGTATGGAGGGCGAATTTGAAGGGAACAAAATTGAAGATAGGGACACCAGTTAGGAAAGTCCTATAAAGTAATCCACACAAAAGATAAGATCTCAAACCTGGGCAGCGGTAGTAGACATTATGATGAAAATGTCAATTCAAAAATAGTTAGGACATAAAGCTGGCAAGACTTTATGAGGTCACCCTTTTGTAAGGCCATAATCAAAACATGTAAGCAAGAAATTGAAAGTGATCGGAAATGAGTTAAGATGGCGGAGGAGCAGGGGACCCCTTTTTCAGCCGGTCCCCTGAGTCGAGCTGGATAGGTACCAGACCAGCCTAAATAACCACGGAATCAGCCTGAGACGCAGGATGATGCATCTGGATCTCTACAAATGAACATCTCCAGCGCTGAGTATTGAGGTACCAAGAGGGGAGCTGTAAACCGTGCACGGATATCGGAAGATAAACGGAAGGGGGAGGGAGCCGCCGTGTTTGGGCGCCGGGAAGCGGCAGCCACCTGCACGGGGGAGCGGGAAGACACACAGAGGGTACCCGCGAGAGAGCGGACTGAGACCGGTGAGCCGTGAACGCGCGCGCCACCAGGCATCTCCCGGAACACCGGAATCCCGGTGTGCTCACGGGATCCAGACTGAGACCGGGAACTCCCGGAGCGCGCGCGGGGCGGCTGGCGGCTGGCGGGCCACCTGCACGGGGGAGCGGGCGGACTCGCGGTCGGCACCCGCGAAACAGCAGACTGAGACCCTGAACCGGGTGCGCGCGCCACCAGGCTTCTCACGAAACTCCGGAATCGAGGTGTGCTCACCGGGCATAGACTGAGACCGGGAGACCCGGGAGCGCGCGGGGCGGCCGGTGGCTGGCGGCATTAGAAACACAAAGGACAGAGACGGGGCGGCCGGTGGCTGGCGGCATTAGAAACACAAAGGACAGAGACGCGCCGGCCCTGGAAGTGAGGGCAGGGACCCCGGGTGTGGGGCGCACATCCCGGGACGCTGCAGGGTTGAGCAGCACCAACAGTAACAGAGTTAAAGTGGCCAGAACATCAGTGGAGAACGGGCCGCAATCCCTCTGTTCTGCGACAATGCAGCCTCTGCTGCTCTGACCCTCAGAAGAGGCATAGCCGGCCGCCAGGGAAAGCCGCCAGAGAACAAAAGCCTGGAAATACCGGCTCAGAGAGTGCCCATCCCCATCCTCCCTCGCAGGGGCACGGAGACTCTACCCAAACAGGGTTGCCTGAGTATCGGCGCGGCAGGCCCCTCCCCCAGAACACAGAAGGCAGGCTGAAAAATCAAGAAGCCCACAACCCAGGCGCCTGGGTGGCGCAGTCATTGAGCGCCTGCCTTCAGCTTAGGGCGTGATCCCAGCGTTCCGGAAAGGAGTCCCTCATCGGGCTCCTCCGCTGGGAGCCTGCTTCTTCCTCTCTCACTCCCCTGCTTCTGTTTCGTTCTTGCTGACTGTCTCCCTCTCTCAGATAAGTAAATAAATAAAATCTTTAAAGAAGAAGCCCACATCTCTAAGATCCCTATAAAACAAGGGGCACGGCCTGGGACCCAGTCAATAATTTTGGGCTCTGGAAACCCCGCAACCTCTCTTCATCAGAATGACAAGAAGGAGAAGCCCCCCCCAGCAAAGAAAGGACAGTGAGTCAGGGGCCTCTGCCACAGAAGTAACGGATATGGATGTAACCAAATTATCAGAAATGGAATTCAGAGTAACAATGGTCAAGATAATGAGTAGACTTGAAAAAAGTATTCAGGAAAATATTACTGAGAATATACAATCCCTAAGGGCGGAAATGAGAGCGAATTTGACAGAAATTAAAAATTCTATGAGCCAAATGCAGGCAAAACTAGAGGCTCTGACGGCCAGGGTCACGGAAGCGGAGGAAAGGGTTAGTGAATTGGAGGATGGGTTAATAGAGGAAAAATTAAAAATAGAAGATGGTCTTAAAAAAATCCACGCCCACGAATGTTGGCTACGGGAGATTACTGACTCAACGAAACGATCCAATGTTAGAATCATCGGCATCCCCGAGGGGGTGGAGAAAAACAGAGGTCTAGAAGAGATATTTGAACAAATTGTAGCTGAAAACTTCCCTAATCTAGCAAGGGAAACAAAAATTCGTGTCCAAGAGGCAGAGAGGACCCCTCCCAAGCTCAACCATGACAGACCTACACCACGTCACGTCATAGTGCAACTCGCAAATATGAGATCCAAGGATACAGTATTGAAAGCGGCCAGGGCAAAGAAATTTCTCACGTACCAAGGCAAAGGCATCAGAATTACATCAGACCTGTCTACACAGACCTGGAATGAGAGAAAGGGTTGGGGGAGCATTTTTAAAGCTCTTTCAGAGAAAAACATGCAACCAAGGATCCTTTATCCAGCAAGGCTGTCATTCAGAATTGATGGAGAAATAAAGACATTTCAGAATCGACAGTCACTAGCCAATTTCGTAACCACGAAACCAGCCCTCCAGGAGGTATTACGGGGGGTTCTATAAAAGTAAAAAGGCCCCAAGAGTGATACAAAACAGAAAGTCACAGCCAATACAAACAAAGACTTTACTGACAACATGGCAGAATTAAAAGCATATCTCTCAGTACTCAGCCTGAACATTAATGGTTTAAATTCTGGTTTCAAACGCCACAGGGTTGCAGATTGGATAAAAAGAAATGACCCATCCATTTGCTGTCTACAAGAGACTCATTTCGAACCCAAAGATGCATTCAGACTGAGAGTAAGGGGATGGAGTACCATCTTTCACGCAAATGGACCTCAAAAGAAAGCTGGGGTAGCAATTCTCATATCAGATAAATTGGATTTTAAACTACAGACTATAGTTAGAGATGCAGAAGGGCACTATATTATTCTTAAAGGAAGTATTCAACAAGTGGATATGACAATTATAAATATATATGCCCCCAACAGGGGAGCAGCAAGATACACAAGGCAACTCTTAACCAGAATAAAGAGACATATAGATAAAAATACATTAATAGTAGGGGACCTCAACACTCCACTCTCAGAAATAGACAGAACACCCTGGCAAAAACTAAGCAAAGAATCAAAGGCTTTGAATGCCATACTCGACGAGTTGGACCTCTTAGATATATATAGAACACTACACCCCAGAACCAAAGAATACTCATTCTATTCTAATGCCCATGGAACATTTTCAAGAATAGACCATGTTCTGGGACACAAAACAGGTCTCAGCCGATACCAAAAGATTGAAATTATCCCCTGCATATTCTCAGACCACAACGCTCTGAAATTGGAACTCAACCACAAGGAAAAATTTGGAAGAAACTCAAACACTTGGAGACTAAGAACCATCCTGCTCAGGAATGACTCGATAAACCAGGAAATCAAAAATCAAATTAAACAAATTATGGAGACCAATGAGAATGAAAATACAACAGTCCAAAACCTATGGGATACTGCAAAGGCAGTCCTAAGGGGGAAATACATAGCCATCCAAGCCTCACTCAAAAGAATAGAAAAATCTAAAATGCAGTTTTTATATTCTCACCTCAAGAAGCTGGAACAGCAACAGAGGGACAGGCCTAATCCACGCACAAGGAAGCAGTTGACCAAAATTAAAGCTGAAATCAATCAAGCAGAAACCAGAAGTACAGTAGAGCAGATCAACAGGACTAGAAGCTGGTTCTTGGAGAGAATCAATAAAATTGACAGACCACTGGCAAGACTTATCCAAAAGAAAAGAGAAAGGACCCAGATTATTAAAATTATGAATGAAAAAGGAGAGGTCACGACGAACACCATTGAAATTGGAAGGATTATTAGAAATTTTTATCAACAGCTATATGCCAATAAACTAAGCAATCTGGAAGAGATGGAATCCTTCCTGGAAACCTATAAACTACCAAGATTGAAACCGGAAGAAATTGATTTCTTAAACAGGCCAATTAATTATGAAGAAATTGAGTCAGTGATAAACAACCTTCCAAATAACAAAACTCCAGGCCCGGACGGTTTTCCTGGGGAATTCTACCAAACATTCAAAGAAGAAATAATACCTATTCTCCTAAAGCTTTTTCAAAAAATAGAAACAGAAGGAAAGCTACCAAACTCATTCTATGAGGCCAATATTACATTGATCCCCAAACCAGGCAAAGACCCCCTCAAAAAGGAGAATTACAGACCGATTTCCCTAATGAATATGGACGCCAAAATCCTCAACAAGATACTTGCTAATAGAATCCAACAGTTCATTAAAAGGATTATCCACCACGATCAAGTGGGATTCATACCTGGGATGCAAGCGTGGTTCAATATTCGCAAATCAATCAGCGTGATACATCATATCAACAAGAAAAGACTCAAGAACCATATGATCCTCTCAATCGATGCCGAAAAAGCATTTGACAAAATACAGCATCCTTTCCTGATTAAAACCCTTCAGAGTGTAGGAATAGAAGGTACATTTCTCAATCTCATAAAAGCCATCTATGAAAAGCCTACTGCAAATATTATTCTCAATGGGGAAAAGCTGGAAGCCTTTCCCTTAAGATCAGGAACACGACAAGGATGCCCACTCTCGCCACTATTATTCAACATAGTACTAGAAGTCCTTGCAACAGCAATCAGACAACAAAAAGGGATCAAAGGTATTCAAATCGGCAAAGAAGAAGTCAAAATGTCTCTCTTCGCAGACGACATGATACTCTATATGGAAAACCCAAAAGAAGCCACTCCCAAACTATTAGAAGTTATAGAGCAATTCAGTAACGTGGCGGGATACAAAATCAATGCTCAGAAATCAGTTGCATTTCTGTACACGAATAACGAGAACGAAGAAAGAGAAATCAGGGAATCCATCCCATTTACAATAGCACCAAAAACCATACGTTACCTTGGAATTAACTTAACCAGAGATGTAAAGGACCTTTATTCTAGAAACTATAAATCACTCTTAAAAGACATTGAGGAAGACATAAAAAGATGGAAAGATATTCCATGCTCATGGATCGGAAGAATTAACATAGTTAAAATGTCCATGCTACCCAGAGCAATCTACACTTTCAATGCTATCCCGATCAAAATACCGAGAACGTTTTTCAAAGAACTGGAACAAATAGTCCTTAAATTTGTATGGAACCAGAAAAGACCCCGAATCTCCAAGGAACTGTTGAAAAGGAAAAACAAAGCTGGGGGCATCACAATGCCGGATTTCGAGCTGTACTACAAAGCTGTGATCACAAAGACAGCATGGTACTGGCACAAAAACAGACACATAGACCAATGGAACAGAATAGAGAGCCCAGAAATGGACCCTCAGCTCTTTGGGCAACTAATATTTGATAAAGCAGGAAAAAACATCCGGTGGGAAAAAGACAGTCTCTTCAATAAATGGTGCTGGGAAAATTGGACAGCTACGTGCAAAAGAATGAAACTTGACCACTATCTCACACCATACACAAAAATAAACTCCAAATGGATGAAAGACCTCGATGTGAGACAGGAATCCATCAAAATTCTAGAGGAGAACATAGGCAGCAACCTCTACGACATCAGCCTAAGCAACCTTTTTCATGACACATCCCCAAAGGCAAAAGAAACAAAAGATAAAATGAATTTATGGGACTTCATCAAGATTAAAAGTTTCTGCACATCCAAGGAAACAGTCAGAAAAACTAAGAGGCAGCCCACGGAATGGGAGAATATATTTGCAAATGACACTACAGATAAAGGACTGGTATCCAAGATCTACAAAGAACTTCTCAAACTCAATACACGAGAAACAAATAAACAAATCAAAAAATGGGCAGAAGATATGAACAGACACTTTTCCAATGAAGACATACAAATGGCTAACAGACACATGAAAAAATGTTCAAAATCATTAGCCATCAAGGAAATTCAAATCAAAACCACACTGAGATACCACCTTACGCCAGTTAGAATGGCAAAAATAGACAAGGCAAGAAACAACAATTGTTGGAGAGGATGTGGAGAAAGGGGATCCCTCCTACATTGTTGGTGGGAATGCAAGTTGGTACAGCCACTCTGGAAAACCGTGTGGAGGTCCCTTAAAAAGTTAAAAATTGAGCTACCCTATGATCCAGCCATTGCACTACTGGGTGTTTACCCCAAAGATACAGACGTAGTGAAGAGAAGGGCCATATGCACCCCAATGTTCATAGCAGCATTGTCCACAATAGCTAAATCGTGGAAGGAGCCGAGATGCCCTTCAACAGATGACTGGATTAAGAAGTTGTGGTCCATATATACAATGGAATATTACTCAGCAATCAGAAAGAATGAGTTCTCAACATTTGCTACAACATGGACGGCACTGGAGGAGATAATGCTTAGTGAAATAAGTCAAGCAGAGAAAGACAACTATCATATGATTTCTCTCATCTATGGAACATAAGAACTAGAATGATCAGTAGGGGAAGAAAGGGATAAAGAAAGGGGGGGTAATCAGAAGGGGGAATGAAACATGAGAGACTATGGACTATGAGAAACAAACTGAGGGCTACAGAGGGGAGGGGGGTGGGGGAATGGGATAGACCGGTGATGGGTAGTAAGGAGGGCACATATTGCATGGTGCACTGGGTGTTATACACAACTAATGAATCATCGAGCCTTACATCGAAAACCGGGGATGTACTGTATGGTGACTAACATAATATAATAAAAAATCATTATTAATAAAAAAAAAAAAAAAAAAAAAAAAAAAAAAAAAAGAAATTGAAAGTGATCAAGACTGATGGCTCCATTAAAAAAATACTTAGGAATAAATGTAACAATAGAAATATAAGCTTATACTTTGATAACTATAAAAACATTGTTGAAAAGAATTAAAGACCTAAATAAAAGACATACCATGTTGTAATGCAATCCCTAACAGTTGGGTTGTTGTCGTTTTGTTTTGTTTTTCATAATGCAAGTGCCTGACTTAAACACATTGCTAGTCCCCCCCCCCATCTATCCTTGGTTGATTTTGATAACTGATCATTTGGGCCAATTGTTTTTTTTCTCTTCCCATACTGTTTTTTTTTTCTCTTCCCATACTTTAAATTATTGCTTTTAGGTTTTAAATTCACCAATATAGAATGAGCCCACAAAATCCTAGGTTCCCACCCTCAACCTCAATAGAAGCAGAACCCTAGGCCTGTGTAAGGACTCTCCCTTTCCCTCTCCCTCTTCCCCCACCACACTTAGACCTTGCTGTGTACCTCTACATGTGCTGTGTAATTTCCAGAACTTGTAAGTAATAAACCTTGTCTCTTTTAGAGTTTCCTGATGGTTACTGCTAAGGGCCTCTTGCAATCGTAATAAGAACCACAAGGATCAGAGCAGGTCCAGCCACAACAGTGGTTATCGACAGGCTGAGACTAGCATAAAATACATGTTCATAGATAAGAAGATGTAATATGGTTAAGATGGTAATACTCCTTAAACTGGCCTACAAATTCAATCCAATCTCTATGAAAATCCCAGCTTTTCAGAAATTGACAAGCTGATGCGAAAATTCATTTAGAAATGCATAGCCAAGGGGGCGCCTGGGTGGCACAGCGGTTAAGCGTCTGCCTTCGGCTCAGGGCGTGATCCTGGCGTTATGGAATCGAGCCCCACATCAGGCTCCTCCGCTATGAGCCTGCTTCTTCCTCTCCCACTCCCCCTGCTTGTGTTCCCTCTCTCGCTGGCTGTCTCTATCTCTGTCAAATAAATAAATAAAATCTTAAAAAAAAAAGAAATGCATAGCCAAAACAATCTTGAAAAAGAGAAGCAAAGTGGGAGAACTCACAATTTCCTGATTTCAAAACTTACTAGAAAGCTACAATAATCAAGATGGTGTGGTAGCGGCATAAGGATAAACATATAGGTAAACAGAATACAATTGAGAGCCCAGAAATAAGCTCTCACACTTAGTCAACAAGGTGCCAAGATAATTAAATGAAGAAAGCATTAGTCTTTTCCAAAAATGGTGCTAGAGCAACTGGATATCCACATGTAAAAAAATGAAGTTGGACACCTACATCTCACCATATATAAAAATTAATTCAAAATAGATTTAAGACTTAAATGTAAGAGGAAAACTATATAACTCCTAGAAGAAAACATGGGGATAAATCTTCATGACCCTGGACTAGGCAATAACCGGTTTCTTAGATGTGACACAAAAGCAAAAATATTTTTTAAAAAATGGATAAATTTGATTTCGTCAAAATTAAAAACTTTTATGTTTCAAATAGCACTATCAAGATTGTCTTGTGAAAAGACAGTCCACAGAATCAGAGAAAATATTTGCAAATCATATATGATCCAGAATATACGAAGAATTCTTACCACTCAGTAATAAAGACACAAATAACCCAAGTAAAGATAGGCAAAGAACTTGAATAGACATCTCTCCAAAGAGGATAAACAAATGGCAAATAAGCACACAAAAAATGCTCAATATCATTGACCATCAACAAAATGCAAAATAAAACCATAATAAGATACCACGTCACACCCACTAGGATGGCTCTAATTAAAAAGATAGATAATAACAAGTGTTAGAAAGAACGTAGAGAAATTGGAACCCTCATATACTGCTCATGGGGATGTAAAATAGTATATAATCCAGCAATTCCACTCCAAAGTATATTCACAAGAGAAATGAAAACATATGTCCACACAAAACCTTGTTCATGAATGCTCATAGCAGAATTACTCATAATAGCCAAAAACTGGGAGGGGGGGACAGATTTCCATCAACTGGTACCTAAACAAAATGTAGTACATTCATAAAATGGAATATCATTCAGCAGTAAAAGGAAATGAAGTACTGACACCTACTACAACATGGATAAACCTTGAAAACATTATGCTAAAAGAAAGAAGCCAGACACAAAAGGCTACACATTGTATGATTTAGTTTATATGAAACATCCAGAATAGGCAAATCTATAGAGACAGAAAAATTAGTGATTGCCAAGGGCTGGGGGGTGGAAGAGTGGGTAGGACTGGTGTTAACTGCTAATGGGTATGGGGTTTCTTTTGGGGGTGATGAAAATGTTACAAAATTAGATTATGGGGTTCTTGGATGGCTCAGTCAGTTAAGCGTCTGCCTTCAGCTCAGGTCATGATCCCAAGGTCCTGGGATCGAGCCCCGTGTCAGGCTCCCTGCTCGGTGAGCCTGCTTTTCCCTCTCCTCCTGCCTGCTGCTCCCCCTGCTTGTGCTCTGTCAAATAAAGAAATAAAATCTTAAAAAAAAACAGAATTAGTTTATGGCTATAGATGTACAACTCTATGAATATACTGAAAACTACTGAATTGTACACTTTATTTTTTTTCTGTGTCTTTTTTTAATGTTTTTTTATATGTTAGTCACCATACAGTACATCCCTGGTTTTTGATGTAAAGTTCGATGATTCATTAGTTGCGTATAACACCCAGTGCACCATGCAATATCACCAGCCTATCCCATTCCCCCAACCCCCTCCCCTCTGAAGCCCTCAGTTTGTTTCCCAGAGTCCATAATCTCTCATGCTTCATTCCCCCTTCTGATTACCCCCCTTTCTTTATCCCTTTCTTCCCCTACCGATCATCCTAGTTCTTATGTTCCATAGATGAGAGAAATCATATGATAATTGTCTGTCTCTGCTTGACTCATTTCACTTAGCATTATCTCCTCCAGTGCCGTCCATGTTGCAGCAAATGTTGAGAACTCGTTCTTTCTGATAGCTGAGTAATATTCCATTGTATATATGGACCCCATCTTCTTAATCCAGTCATCTGTTGAAGGGCATCTCGGCTCCTTCCACGATTTAGCTATTGTGGACAATGCTGCTATGAACATTGGGGTGCATATGGCCCTTCTCTTCACTACGTCTGTATCTTTGGGGTAAATGCTCAGTAGTGCAATGGCTGGGTCATAGGGTAGCTCAATTTTTAACTTTTTAAGGGACCTCCACACTGTTTTCCAGAGTGGCTGTACCAACTTGCATTCCCTCCTACAATGGGTGAATTGTATGATATGTGGATTGTATCTCAGTAAAACTGTTACAAATACATAAGGTTACAAAGAAAACCAATTATACTGATCTAGAGTCATCAAAATATAAAAACATATTCTTGATAAAGAATTAGATGTGCTTCTTTAATAAAGAACTAAATCACAAGGTCCGGGTCTAATAGTTGTCTTAATTTTCAAGTAGTGATAAGTGTAAAATAAATTTTGAGACGTGCACAATGACAACAAAAATGATTGATGATTCCATGATCATTTCTAAAGAAGAGCAGAGTTGAAAAAAGGTGGGGGGGTGGAATAATCAAATCAGTTCATTTTTTCCCTCTGATGAAGCTCCAGAATTAAAAAGCAAGTATAAGATATTTCCTTTCAGTGAGGCTGGAATTTGCAAGAGGGATTCCAGCCTAGTGTTTTCAGCAGGTTTATGCAAAGTTGGCTACGCAAGCTGAATCGCTGCCGAGCAATTTGGACCTCTGGCTGTACCCTTTAGTCACCCTGCAAAGTAATGGAACGGGGCAGGTGGGAACCCAGTGATGTCTGGTCACCAAGGCAAAGCAAGTTTGGAGGAGAAATGGGAAACTGACACAGAGAGAAAGAAAGCACTAAGACATCTAAGGGCTCAGAGTTCTCTCCCTCCTGTCCCCAACCATAACAGGTGATGTGACCAGACTAGCATGGGGAAACTGGGGCCAGAACTGGGGAGGTATTTTCCCCAAGAGTTCTCCATCGATTGTCCCCTCCACATTTCCACCCTCAGGACTAATGTTCAAAACATTTGACGAGTAGTTACCAATGAGCGCAGACCAATCACAACAGCTGCCAGTCCCAGAACTAGCATAGAATCCTAGAGGTCTCCTGCTGCGACAGACATTACTTACTGCAGTTGCTAGATTGTGGGGAGGTCGTGGAGGTCTCAAAGGCAGGATTGAGGCAGTGGCTCTTCATCAACTGGCACAGAGTAGATTCAGCTCCTCTGGTAACAACTAAGATAGCTGTACCAGTACCCATCACCCCAAAGGTAGGATAGGGAGAGAGAGAGTAGAACCTCCTTAAGGCTTTATGAATGAACCTGGGCAAATGGTTGATGCCTGCATTCATGGGACATCTCACTGATTTCACAGGTGGAAATTTCTCCTCTTGACAGAAGGTCCAAAAGAGATTCTGGCATGCCACTCCAAGCAGCTTTTCAAATTGAGACTCTAGAAAGCTGCTTAACTATGAAAGTAGGGCTATATAGGGGTTAAAATCCTAATTCCCCATCTTTTTGTCACCCAGGAAGAAACAAAGAAAGCAAGCAACCTGAAATAGGGACCAAAGCATATTGGTCCACACTCCCAGCTGCCCCAGATCTGAACACTAAGGCTTGTCTGTCTGGTAGGGCTCTCTTTGAACTGGGCACCAACCCCTCAAGGATCCTCCTTGTGCAGACTCATCCTTCAATATACACCATAAATCAATTCTTCTTCCCATGAAGAGAAAGTCTCCAACTAGAAAAGGAAACTGGATAACTTAGATCCTTGAGGCACAGGGAAAAACTGGGCTATGCATGGGGGTCCTGAGCAATAAAAGGGGACGTGAGCCCTTTTAACAACAAACATTAATTTTTTATTAAATTTCTAATCAAATACTATAATTTCTTTCATAAGAAGTTAAGTATTTACAACACTATCAATTTGAGAAAAGACAAACAAAAGAGTAAAAAACAAAGAAAAATGATCAAAAGACAAATTCAAAGACAGAATAAATAACAGCTTATTTTAATGGCTGCCTGGCCCTGGTGGCCACCGCCAGTGTGCCAGCTCCTCAGCCTCAGACTTAGCCGTAGTTCAAAATCTCCTCTATCTTCAACACATCCAAGGGGGGGATTTTAGTGACTTCAAAGAAGACCCTGCGAAAGGAAGAGGGGTCTGCTCAGCATAAAATAAGCCAAAGCAAACAGGGTCCATGGAATAAGTGGGACATAGGACTCTTGGTTCCCTATATTGGTTTAACCCTAGAGCAGAAAGTTAAGGCGAACAGTACTGAATCTTTCTTTTTCCTTGAGTGAGGCTAGTCTGTGCCTCCCCATGGCTGAGCACCAACCCATCCTCAACTGGAGCTTGGTACTTACTGGTGAGAATACTTGGAATGCACAGTCTTGAGCTTGTTGCAAGGACGCAATGTCAGCAGGGTGTTCAGCTGCTTGACCAGGGGGTGAAGATCAGAGGTCTTGTAGCCACTGTAATACTCCAGGGCAGGAGCCTGGAAGAAGCAACATGAACATTGACTTTTACCACAGGAAGCAGACCCTTCCTCTATCTCTATTATCCCAAGTCCAGACTTTGTATACATGATATAGGCAGAGAAGATAGTCAAACATTTCAAAAACTCATACAGCACAGACACTGACCAATAAGTATAGAGTACTTCCTAGAAGACTAGGTTCTAGCTGCAAACTAATGGTACGGCTATCCAGATGTACCAGTTGGATATTAGCCCTGATTGTAGGTGTTCATGTAAGCTGAAATCCACGAAAGAATCTAAGGAACATGACTGACTTTGTAATTTACTTACTCTCAGGTCAAGAGCCAATGGCCAGGCAAACCTCAAAACAAACTTGAGATCCCAAGTCAACAGAAAACAGGAATTTAAGGCAGTTGCTCTTCTCTGGCTCTAAGAGCTATCATTCCATGCATTTATTTTCTCATTCAATTTTAAGGATGCCTATTATGTGGCAGAAGTGATACAGCAGAGCGTTTAAAAGCAAAGGTTCCAGAGGCAAATGGCTTGGGTTCAAATTTTAGCTCCACCAACAGCATGGACTTGAGCCGGTTATGAATTTCTTGGTGCCCTGGTTTCCCACTATGCCAAATGGGGATCATTACACTAACTGCATCATAGGAGTGAGTGAGTTAATACACACAATGCACAACGGAACAGAGCCTAGCATAACGTAAGTTCCCAAACAAGGCTAGCTAGTATTAATATTACCACGGCCTGTGTAGGCTGCTGTGAATACAAAGATGACTAAGGCATTTGTAGTGGGGGAGACAGCCGTGCACACAGAGAATTACAGAATGTGTGGGAAGCTCTATATGGAAGTGAGAATGGGACCCTGGAGAAACAGAGCAGCAAGACCCGTGAACTTTGGCCAGGAGAGTCACAGAAAGCTTTGTAGAGGAGGGCATACCTGCAGTAGGTGTTGAAAGTCAAGTGGGAGCTCCACAGATAAAGAAGAGAAGGTTTATTCTATAAGGCAGTGGTTTTCTAAAAAGTGTCTTAAATTACTTTCCCTGAACTTTTTTTTTCTTTCCAAATATCTTATCTGGAAGCCCAAATATCCACCTGGAATTGGGGGTGAGAGCTAACAAGCCCACCAATTTGGGTCCCTTTACCTTTTACATTGCCCGGGAGATGCTTCTACAGGAATCCCGGGGCTCTACTGACTATTGCTTAGAAACCACTGCCACAGGTAAAGGGCAATCATTGGCATGCTGAGCAGGAGAGTAACACATGGGGTGACACATTATACTGGGTGTGTCAAATAAGATTAATGGCCCCATTGTCACTGCACAAGTTCGAGCCCCAGTGCTTCATCTTGACTATTATGAAAGCCTACTCATTGGTGTTCCCACTTTTATACTATCTCTCATTTAATTCGCCTTCTATACTAAGAAACCAGTGCTGTTTCCAAAACACACAGAGAAATAGGTCGCTCCCCTGCCTCAAAACCTTCCAATGCCTTGATATAAAGTGGGTCTCTCCACTGGGCATCAAAGGTCTCTCAGTCAGACTACACCCTACCATTCTGGTCTCATCTCTCACCACTCCCTATTAATATATCCTCTGCTCTCTCTATAGGAAGTGCCTTATTCTGCCCCAAATACATCACTCTCTTCTCATTGCCTTCACATCTGGTCAGTTATCATTCCCTCTACCTGGAATGTCTTCTCTCACAGGTTCCTACTCATCTTTCAAGACCCAACTCAAAAGTCACCTCCTCTGTGAAGACTTTCTTATCCATAGAAGCAGTATACATAGCATAGGACTGTGGGGCCATACCACCTGAGTTCAGATCAGGGCTGCCGCTGATACTCACCGGTGCAACTATGCCAAGTGTTAAAACACGGAACTATTTCTATACTGGTTGACAGGCAGTTTGCTGCCCTGAGTCCCTCAGTTGTTCCCTCAGAACCTACCACATTTCCCCAGGATCTAAAGATCAAAGCCTGGCACAGCATGGGGCCTCCAGGGCCACAGTTCCAAAACTATGACCACATCAATTCTGATTATATAGTAGGTATACAATTGGAACGCTACACCTAATCCCCAAAGACTAACTCTGCCTCTCATTAGCAAAACATGGGAGTTTTTTTTTTTATCCATAAAGTAGGGATGATAGTACTGATCTTGTGAAGATTAAATGAGTTAATACACACAGTGCTTAGATCACTGTCTAAGCACTAAATAAATGCTAGCCATTTTTTTTCCTTTTCATCATCCTCACTGCCATTTACTGAATGCTTTCTCTATTCTAAGAAATTTTAGTATGACTTGTCCAAGTTCACACAACTGTTTAGAGCAGTCTTTTTCAGTACACAGAGGTTTTGTCAACAGTAGTGGCTGCCGGACTTCTAGGTTGGAGGGGCTTAGGAGTGAGTTTTATTTGTACTGGGGAAGGAGGCTTTAGGGGCCTTCCTCTTCAGAGAAGACCACTATACTATACCTCTGAGCCCACATTATACACACGGACAGTTGCTTTCACAACTCTAGGTCTGTGCTTCTCAAAGTCTGTTCCAATGAGCTCTCTTGGGGGAGCAGGGACCAACCCTGCTGGGGGGACTGCAAGGGGCAGGGGTGGAATGGGGTCAGGTAAGAAGGGGGCCCATTCTACCACCTGCTGCAACCAGAATTATTTCATATTAGTCTGTTTTACAATATTGGGTTTTCAAGTAAGCTTTCTTTGGAATAAAGAGTACTGTGACTAAGAAAAATAAAACAATTAAAAACCAATGCTGTAAAAACCCTTTAAGGAGCCAGTTTCCTAACACGTTGCAATGTCAAAGAATTTATAACTATGGGTAAATGGCAGTTTTATCACTGAGTTTCCCATGACCCTACTTTACACCTTCCTCCTGAATTGACCCTGTGTTTTCTTGCTTTTAATTGAAGTATAGGTGACATACAATACTACATTAGTTTCAGGTGTATAGCATAGTGATTCAACGTTCATATACATTATAATATGCTCACCATAATAAGTGTAATCACCATCTGTCACCATACACGTCATCACAATGTTATTGACTATACTCCCTATGCTGGACTTTACATCCCCTGACTTCTTTATTTTGTAACTGGAAATTTGTACCTTTTAATCCCCTTCACCTATTTCACCCTTTCCTCCACCCTCTCCCCTCACTTGTTTGTTCTCTGTATTTATGAAAATATTTGTTTTTTTTTAAATTTAAGATTTTATTTATTTATCTGAGAGAGAGCACAAGCTGGGGAAGCAGCAGATGGAGAAGCAGGCTCCCCGCTGAGCAAGAAGCTTACTGCAGGGCTCGATCCCAGGACCCTGGGATCACGACCTGAGCTGAAAGCAGATGCTTAACCAACTGAGCCACCCAGGTGCCCCCTGTTTTGTTTTTTTAGATCCCACATATAAGTGAAATAATACAGTATTTGTCTTTTTCTGACTTATTTCACTTAGTATAATATCGACTAGGTCCATCCATGTTGTCACAAATGGTAAGATTTTATTCTTTTTTATAGCTAAGTAACATTCCTCTGTGTGTGTGTGTGTCTGTGTGTGTGTGTGTGTGTGTGTGTGTATACACACCACATCTTCTTTATTCATTCATCCACCAATGGACACTTAGGTTGCTGACTCTGTGCTTTTAAATCTCTAACCCGTGCCCCCAGCAAGTGTTTACCCAGTGTCCGAGCTTCTTCATATAGAGGGCCAGGAGGAAGGAGCCGGCAGCTAGCTTGGAAGCCCTCTCCTGGACATAGTCGTATTCCTGCAGAGTCATCTCACAGATGAAGCGAGACAAAGTCAGTGTCTTCATGCTGGCACGGAGACACTAAAGGTAGCAAGAAGACTGGCTCAGCAATCAACTCAGAAAAGCAGCACCTAGCAGAAGACCCGCTGTACCCACTCTCTCCAGTTACCCCACTTCAGGCCTAAACGGCTCTCGGGCCTGAACAATTTACCTCTTTTGCTACCATGACTCACACTAAAGACCCTACCCCCAAAATCACAGAATCTTCCAGGCAGGGATTCTGAAATCGGCCAGTGGGATTTGCTACCTTTAGAGTTTTTAACCAAATTATCAAGTCCTTGTGGGACCCTCCCCCACCTCCCCTTTCTTTGCAGGTTATCCTTTGAAGAGCCAAGGCCCTCCAACTATAATTCTGCACCTGGCTCCACCCTAGAAATATCCCACGCTCCAAAATAATTTCCCTTTCCTTGTTCGAATCTTTTTTAAAAATTATAAACTAAAACACACACATAGAGAAAGTACACACATGTACTTGTAGAATACAATAAATAATTATAAAGTGACCTCCCCTATAACCGATACTCAGATGAAGGAAGAGAACTTTACCAGCTCCCCCCAACTTCCCACATGTCCCTTCCTGATCAAAGACTCTTCTTCCCCTCCCCTATACTGCCTTCACTTGAAAACATAAAGGTACACCATGAAAATCTTCAATTTTGTTCCCCCCCCACTTCATAAAGATGGTCAATCTAGGAGGGTGGATTGAAGAAGACATTCCCCTGCCCCCCACTGCCTTTCCCTTTTCCTACCATTCAAGCAGCCACTCTGGGTATGGAGGAGACCGACCCAGTAGTGGGAGAATGAGGACGTGCCTCCTCCCTCTTACCCTAGCATATCTGCGCAGGAAATGATAGGCGATGGGAATGTTGATGTCAAATTTGAGAGTTTGCAGGATGCTGATTTCCATGGTGAGCATCTCATCTCGCTGATAAATATCATCACAGATGTATAGGAAGTCATCCACACAAGGTGGGCAGGACTCCTATGGGTGGAGAAGAGAGATAGTCATAACCAAGCAAAGAGAGCCCACTCCTCTCTGCTTTGAGATAAAAGGCAGTGGGGGGAAAAAGTGAAAGATAGGACACAATAACATTTCCCAGCATAAACCTTAAGGGTAGCTCTGAGAGTAAACTCCTGGTTGATTTGAGCGGTCCATCTGAAAAACAAAATCAGAGACATAGGAGAGATCTGCCCCAAAACTGCACCGCTGGAGAGAGAATCGGGCCCTGTGGGGTAGATTCTTACACTGTTCAAAGTGGCATAATATGGCACAGGAACCCATAGCAATGATCTCTCTTCTAATGAATGAAAGCCTGGAATGGGAAATCTAAGTCCCGCTCTGGGGGAAGGGAAGAAAGAAGACCACAAAAAGTGGAGCTAGAGATGGAAAATAAGCCAGCACTTTGTTTCCCAGTCTAAGAAATGAACAAGGATGTTTGGGAGGTGGCCCTACTGGGGTAGCAGGCAGTGAGAGACAGGCAGACAGGCACAGAGAGAGCCTAAGCAGAGACTGAGGACTGCAGAGGTGGGGAGGATATGCTTGGGGGGCTAGACCAGGAAGATCCAGACCAGGCCAAGGGTGAGAAGAACCCCTAACCAGGAATCACCTTAACACGTTCTTCCCTCTGCAGGGTGAACCTTAGTTCTGGGGAGAGGACTAGGAAGCAGGAAGATCCCCGAATCTTTTATCCAGCTGCATCTAACTGCCCACCCCAGCGTCCTTCCCACACCTTTCTCTGTCTTTCTATTTTGAGATCTCAGACTAGACCAACCCTTTAGTTTTGCAGACAAGGAAACTGAGGCACAGAAAGAGGAAGCAAATTGCGCCAGTTCACACAACAACCTAGCAGCAACACCAGGGTAAGGAACTCTCCATTCCTTTGCCCTACTCGCCAGTGGTTCCTTCCTTTCTTCTCTTCTCAAACCATCTCCACACCTCCCGTTGCAAAAGTCTTTCTATACTTCTCAATCCTGTGAGGGGAAGACACCCCTTCTCCAAAAACCATAGTGGGGACCCTTCATACTGATAACCAGAACAGGGGTACTCTTGGTTCCCAGATTTGCTAGGAAGTGCCTCTTTGTACTCTGCTCCTCCTTCTGCTGTTGGCCAGGGACCCCTAACTTCTTTTTAACCCTCTTGAGGCCAAGGCATGGAGGACTTAGTACCTTAGTACTTAGTACCTTGTGCTAAGCTACAAGGATGGCCCTAAGTAGGAGGAGGAAAGAGGAGGGAGGGGGAGAGGGAAGGAGAGCAAGGA
Organism: Ursus americanus; assembly: GCF_024610735.1. Taxonomy (NCBI): domain Eukaryota; kingdom Metazoa; phylum Chordata; class Mammalia; order Carnivora; family Ursidae; genus Ursus; species Ursus americanus. The sequence continues at coordinate 81,090,836 of NC_142164.1, forward strand.
ATGAACCAGGGAGTGTGTATGTGATCAGGGAAGGAAATGAGCCAAAGAGGGAAGCAGCAAAGGAGGAAGCAAGGAAGACAATGAGAGAAGAGGAAGGGAGAAAGGGAAGGAGGAGGCAAGAGAGGAAGGAAGGGACAGAGGGAGGAAGTGAGTCAGGGAAGGTGTGTAGGAGGGAGAGAGCCAGGGAGAGAGAGAGAGAGGAAAAGAGGATAGAAGGGAGCAAGTGATAGTGGGTGGGAGGAAATGAACACTCCAGAGGAGAGGCAACAATCAAGAGGGGGAGCTTGGAGGCAGCAGACAGTGAGGGGGAACAAGCGAACCAGGGAGCAAGTGAGTAGGGAAGGAAGTGAACCCAAGAGGGAAATAGTGAGGAAAGGAGCAAGGGAGGGAGGGGGAAGAAAGAGAAGAAGCAAGGGAAGAAGGAGATGAGAGAAGGAAGGTGGGAGGCAGCTAGAATTAGAGGGAGTCAGGGTGCCAGGGAGCAAGAGTGGGAGGTAGAGAGGGAAGGAGCATGTGAAGAAGGGAGAGAAGGAACAAACAGAAAAGGGAGGAGGGAGGGGATGGAAGAGGGAAGCAAAAGACTGGGAGGGAGTGCAGCATGAAAGGAATGAGGTGCAGATTGAGGAGAGATGGGACAGAGGGAAGAGAGCAAAGGAAGGGAAAAGAAAGGGAAGAAAGGAGTAAGGGAGGGAAGGAAGGTGGGAGGGAAGAGGATGGAATGGTCCAGAGTGAGGGAGGGTGGTGGGAGGGGGAAGGCGGCAGGAAAGGAGACACAGAAGGAAGGATGGAAGAAGGGTGGGAGGAGGGAAGAGAGGGAACCAGGAAGGTGGGAGGGAAGGAGTGATACAGGGAGGAAACCCAGTTGGTAGTGAATGAGTGTACAAGGCAGGGATGGAAGAATGAAGGGAGGGATGAGGGACGGATTGAGAGAAAGGCTGGAAAAAGGAAGGGAGTTAGGGAGCAAGGGTGGAAGTGAAGCAAGGAGGAAAGTGAAGCAAGAGCTGCAAGAAAGGAAAGCAAGTAAGAAGCAAAAGAGGGACGAGTGGAATGAGGGAGGGAGGTAAGGATCTAGGAAGAGAGTGAGGGAGTACAGGAGGAAGGGAGGCAAGAAGCAAGTGAAGAATAAAGCCAGGGAGGGAGCAAATGAGGGAGCACAAAAACAAACCCACAGTTCTAAAGCTCTTTGAATTCAGTAAAAGTTGCTACCTCTCTGCTTCTAAACCCTAAGGTTTCACACAAGTAGCCTATCTATGGAAAAATCACAGTTGAACAAAATCAGCATCTGAGGAAGAGGAAAGAATCAGAGAAATTAGATGGATGATGGTTATGAAAGAAAGTCCAGCGGTGCACCTGGGTGGCTCAGTCAGTTAAGTGGCTGACTCGATTTCAGCTCAGGTCATGATCTCAGGTCCTGGGGTCAAGCCCTGCTCAGCGGGGAGTCTGCTTCGGATTCACCCTCTCCCTCTGCCCCTCCCTCCGGGCTAAGGTGAATGGATAAATCTTAGAAAAGAAAAGAAGAGAAAAGAAGCGAACAGAAAAGCCAGCTACTTACTCTTATAATGCTACTTCAAAAATAACTTTTTCACCCAGACTCGCTACCATCTGTACCAGGCCACCCATGTTCTCTTAAATGTCTCCAGCACCCAGGTGTGGAACTGCTTTCTTATCTATGCAGTTCAAGACTCCACTAGGTGGAGACGAAGTTGGTGGAAGAAAAAAAAGAGTGTGGGGTGGGCAGAGAATTATGGATCAGAAGGAAGATTTACAAAGAACAATGTATTTAACTAGGCACATGCCCACATACACACATCTTCAAAGAAAAAATGAAAGAACCCTGTGGACGCCAGGAAACAAATATACCACCATTGCCACCCAATACCAGCGTCCCTGCTAGGAAAGACTGACAAAAAAAGGTAGGAAATATTATTTGTGCGTGTATGTATGTAATAACACACACACACACACGTGCACATATATGCAAATGTAAATGCATGTGTGTGTATACATGTAGATGATACATACACACATATACATACATATATACTCATATATGCATACAAATACATATATTATATATATATATTATATATATAATATATATATATATATGCCTTGGATAGAAACTTGATTAATTTTCTCCAGGCTCTATGAACTCAGGCTCACCTCAAATTTTGCTGCAATCAGAAACGCAGTGGAACCAAGGAGTTGTAGCTTGTCCCTCTTGCATACTACCTCCATAAGGTAGTGATCCACCAGTTTCACTGCCAAGTACAGGGTCTCATGACTCATCTCAAAGGTCATCTGGAGAAATACACAAACAAGAATTTGCCATACTGTTCCACACCAAGGCCACATCCAGTAGATCTAACTACCTGGTCTGTGGCAGTGAGGACAGTGGAACTACCACACCTGGCCAGCCAAGACTCAGCTATGAATGCAGGAACTGCTTCAGCTAGGTGTCTGGTTAGATCTCCTGTGCCTTTGAGGACCCTGATATTATCCATCCCTACACATTTAGAGGGATGACCAGTCATAAGTCAGAGAGAGATGCTCTGCCTTCTCTAGGAGCACCCTGAATGAACACACCCTCTCCCCCTGATCTCCAATACTTAGAGTCTTGATTTCCCCACTTGCTACTACATTATACAGTGAACTCCCCCAAAGAGATCATGTTCCTTTACCTCTAAAATACAGAGACCCATTTATTAGTTTATTCATTCATTCGTGTCTCTTCCCAATTAGATACGCCATTAGAAGATATGGATTGGGAGAAAGTACCAATAGAACCGTTTGGAAGTGAGCTGAGGGACTGGAGAAGCCAGAATGAGATTAAAGCATTAGCAGCATAATCCTCCTTTCCTTTTTTTCTCTAATCTGTCCTTGGCTTGCCTTCACCAATTCCAAGAAACCACCTCCTATAACTCTAGACCACTGTTAGTTCTGGCCCATATGGTATTTTTGTGCAAATTAGAAAAAAAAAGTGATATCTTTGGGTGAATGCAGCCCTGCAGGCACCATGTTATCAAGTAAATGATACCTTTATATGAATTAGCAAAAGGTCCCCCTGCCTCAAGGCAGAGCAGCTCCACAGCCAAAACGTACAGCTTGACAAACGGTATGAGCTGGATTCCACTGCCCACTTTCGTCTTGCCGAGAAACCTTGTGTGGGCACAATCTGCACTGAACCCAGGGGTCCTACCCGATCCTCAGTGATGCTTCTTCCTCTCAACCCCTTAGGTTCTTAGATTCAAGAACAATAAAATCTACACTAATCCAACACCTCAACCAATGCAGGAATCTTCTCTTTAATGTCTCCACCCAGTGATTGCTCAGTTCCTGCTATAGAACCTCCAAATACAGCCTGATCTCTCTTTGAACGGTCTTAACGGAAAATTCTTCCTTATACTGAGTAGAAATCACCTTCCTGGTAACATTCGCTTACTTCCTTGGTCCTCCTTTTATGTAGGCTACTCTTATTGACTGAAGCCTAGATGTCCAAAAAGTAGGCCAGTAAGAAGCATTGGAAAAATGGATGGTTATCAGAAGATGGCGGAATACATCAGTTCAGCAATAGATGCATTAAATTTCTGAATAACAGAAATACCAAGAAGTTTTTCTTATTGTTCCTGGGATATGGCCTTGGATTTTCTCAGAAATCCATCCTTATCAGTTTCCTATTGCAATGTAATAAGTTACCGCACACTTAGTGGCTTAAAACAACACAAATTCATTATCTCACAGATCTCAAAGTCAAAAATGCAAAACGGGACTCACTGGGCTAAAAAAAAAAATCAAGGTGTTAACAGGGCTGTGTTTCTTTCTAGAGGTTCTAGTAGAAAACCCTTCTAACTTCTACAAGCTGCCCACGTTCCTTGGTTTGTGGTCCCTTCCATCCTCAAGGCTAGCAATGACCAGCAGAGTCTTTCTCACCCTGCCTTACTCTCTGCCTCCCTCTTCCACATTTAAGAACACTTGTGATTACACTGGGTCCACTTGGATAATCCAGAATAATCACTGTATCTTAAATCTGGTTGATTACTATCTTAATTCCATATTCTATTTTTATTGCCTTTTGCCACGTAAAGTAACATATTCATAGATTCTGGGAATTAGGATGTGAACATTTTATTCTTCCTACCACATTTTCCAAAGGAATGTCATAAGAAAGAGATGGAGAGAGTTCATGCAGATAAAGGGTAAGGACTACCACCTTAAGTATCAAGAAACTGAGATCAAATAATTACCAAAAAAAGACAGTTAGAATGGCAACTGGCGGTTCCCTGAGAATGTATACCTCTGTGAGTAAATGACAAAGCCAATGCTTACATAGCCTCTTTCCAGTAGCTCTCATAGGCACGTGGCCACCCATGTAACATGTTGTTATGAAACGGTTAACATCTAAAGTGTGGGTAATATCTGAATGAACATTTGAAAATTTGGAGTCAATAAATATTCGAATCAGCAGCAGTATCAGTGATAGCAATCCTCCTCCTTTGAACGTAAGACAGTACTCTTCTAACATAATTCTACCACTCGGGACTACATAGAGCAAGTCTATTTGTTCTTGTGACAGCCCTACAGCTACTGAAGACAGTTATCGTGTCTCCTATAAATTTCCATTCTAGACCATAACTTGACTTCCTGTAACGATTCTTCACATGATACAGTCTTCTGTCCCCTCAGCATCAGGCTCCAGATGAGGAGCCTGACTTTGTGCCAGTTAGAGAAAAGCAGCAGTGCTCTAGATAATTCAAGCAGCTACAACAAAGAAGCCCTTCAGCACTGTAGCAAGGGTCTCTCCCTCACAACTGCCCTTGGCGAGCACACCCTTCTAATTCTTCATAAACGATTATGTTCCTTTTCTGGGGAGGGGTAAGAAGGAACAAAAAGGAAATAATAAATAAATGAATAAATAAATAAATAAATAACTATAGAAAATATAAAGATTACTCTTAGTCTCAAAGGAGGAGACAAATTTGACAAAATTTATCTCAAATTCCAAAACTCAAAGACCATCTTCTGCAAAGATGAATAAATGGAGAAAATTACCCATTTATATGAAAAAGAACAAGTAATTTTTCAAGGAGAAATGTTCTGAGAAACCAGAGCAAGTGTCTACTTATGAAACCTTTTCACTTCAAAGAACTGAAATAAACTTAAAAAGTATACTCTCAACAAGATCTGAGAGGACACTGAATCTGTGAAAACAGAACACTCTGGGATCCAGAATGACTGGTTTCTGGTGAAAAAGCAATTACTTAATTAAAAAATGTAACAGAGGAAGTGAATAGTACATTCAGTTATGACAAAAATCAAATCAATGATTTCAAAGGCTGCTTCAAGAAATTCTCCCAGAACTGAGAGGTAACAGAGAGTTGAAGATAATGGATGAAAATCTGAGACACAAGAACAGACTCTGGAGATACACACGCACACGCGCGCGCGCGCGCACACACACACACACACACACACACACTCAGGATGAGATAAGAGGCCAAAGAGAAATAATAAATGATAAAAATTTCTCTGAGCCAGTCTCTCCTCTAGCCATCCAAGATGCCAAAAGGAAAGAAGGCTAAGGGAAAGATGGTGGCCCCCACCCCTGCTGTTGTGAAGGAACAGGAAGCCAAGAAGGTGGTCAATCCCCCATTTCAGGGAAGGTCCAAGAATTCTGGCATTGGACAGGACATCCAGCCCAAAAGGGACCTCTCCCACTTTGTCAAATGGCCCCTCTACATCAGGCTGCAGAGGCAAAGGGCTATTCACTATAAATGTCTAAAAGTGCCTCCTGTGATTAACCAGTTCACCCAGGCCTTGGACCACCAAAGAGCTACTTAACTGCTTAAGCTAGCCCACAAATACAAACCAGAGACCAAGCAAGAGAAGAAGCAGAGATTGTTGGCCCAGGCTGAGAAGAAAGCTGCTGGCAAAATGGATGTCCCCACTAAGAAGCTGCCTGTCCTTCAGGCAGGGGTTAACACCGTCACCACCTTGGTGGAAAACAGGAAGGCTCAGCTGGTAATGATTGCACATAATGTGGATCCCACTGAGCTGGTTGTCTTCCTGCCTGCCCTGTGTCAGAAGACAGGGGTTCCCTACTGCATTATCAAGGGGAAGGCCAGGCTGAGGTGTCTGGTCCACAAGAAGACCTGCACCGCTGTCGCCTTCGCACAGGCTAACTCAGAAGACAAAGAAGCTCTGGCTAAGCCAATTACAATGACGAGTATAATGAGAGGCAACATCCTGGGTCTAAAGTTGGTGGTTCGCACTGCCAAGTTAGAAAAGGCAAAGGCTTAAGAACTGGCCACCAAACTGGGCTAAATGTATGCTGTTGAATTTTCTGAACATAAAAGTAATAAAAAGTTACCTTTCAAAAAAATTTTCTGAGCCAAAGAAAGATTGAATCTTCAGACTGAAAGGACTTACAATATACTGGACAAAATTAAGGAAAACATATCTACATCTGGAAATGTAAAAAATAATTATTTGTAGGAAAGGTAATGTATTAAACAATAATTATGGCTAAAAGTCTCAGTTATCTTGACTAAAAGTAGAAGCAGGAATAAACTAAAAGTGTGCAAATTATCTCACTGTACTTGAGAGGCAATTAATAGACCAGGTTCACTAGAGAGGCTGATTAAATAATGGGCTACATCCATCTAATAGAATATTATGCAACACTTTAAAAGAATAAGGTAGATCTATTATTATATGGAAAGAATACTAAGACATTCTTAAAAAGCAAGATACAGAGCAATGTGTACATGGCTCATTCATATAACAAAAATATCATAAAACCTACACTCATTAAAAAGCTGCATTTTTATGTGCATATATGCCTATATGTGTGTACATTCATGCATTACTCATAAAATTTAAGATTTTTAAAGAAAGGGTAGTCAAAACTTAATAAAAGTGATAACATACACACAAAAGGATCTGGAAGGTTACACACTAAATTATTTATAGTTGTTACCTCTGAGAAATAAAAAGAAAATGGCTGATTTTATTCATATACATATACACAAATATATATGAATACATACACACATATTATAAATATATATTAATTTTGTAGTTAAAAATTGTATGGGGCAGAGGGTTTAAGGTGAGATGGAGGAGGTGAAGAAATGCCAGGAGAAATTAACTAAACAATGATTGTGGATGGTTACCACCTTGCTCTTACCTGTGATAAGCAGAAAAATAAATTAGCATATAAATTATATAATAATTAAGTCAAAATTAATTGATATAATGATCTTTGTATTCTATAGAGAATACTTACTTTCTACAAACATCAGTGAATCATTTATAAAAACCCATTATATCTGAAGCCATGAAGAAAATCTCATTAACTTAAGAAAAACAGAAATTATCATTCAGGTCACATTCTCAACACACAGTACAATAAATCTAGAAATTGGCAATAAAAGGATAAACCAAGCAAACTAAAGAAAAGAAAGGCATTTGAAAAAAAATGGTAAGTACTATTCTCAAAGAAAAAACAAAACCTAGGTCAATGAGGAAATAAAAATTGCAATCACAGATTACTGAGGAAAAAAAACAAGATAGCTACAACTCTCTTTCAAAATTAATGGGATGTAATCAGAACTGTTATGTAGAAGAAAATGTATATTTTTAAAGCTTTTATTATGAAGTCAAATAATTAAAATAGACTAAGCACGCATTTTAAGAAGCTAGGGAAAAGAACAAAATAAGTTAATAAACTAAGAGTAAAATAACAAATATGAAAGCAGATGTCAATAATTTTTTTAAGATTTCATTTATTTATTCGACAGAAAGAGAGAGAAAGAGTGTACAAGCAGAGGGAGCGGGAGAGTGAGAAGCAGGCTCCCCGCTGAGCAGGGAGCCAGATGTGGGGCTCGATCCCAGGACCCTGGGATCGTGACCTGAGAGAGGCAAAGGCAGACGCCTAACAACTAAGGCACTCAGGCGCCCCAAATTTTTTTAAATGGAAAAGTTATACATATATATCCATGAGCTCGTTCTTTGACCAGAAAACTGAATGAAACTTTTCAAGGAACACTGAAGACAGTACGCACATGTATACAAACACATGAAAGCAAGCTAACATATCACACACATTTTAAATGAAAAAAGAAATAATTACAAAGAAGTAAAAAAGAATACCATGTACAGTCTATGACAATAACTGTGAAAAACCTACAAAATGGATGATTTTTAAAGAAGATAAAAAGCACAAAAATGACTCCAGAAGAATAATAAATCCTTAGTAGGCCAATAATCATCAATGCTATTAGAGTCATCAAAGAATGACACACATAAATGGTACCATGCATCAATAAATTCATAGGCCAGTTCACCAAGGAAAATAATTCCTGTGTTAAACTTAGTACTATAGGAAAATTTTTCTAATTATGTTAGGCTACAACAGTCCTAGTACCACAACTTAATAAAGACAGCACCAAAAACTTACAAAGGAATCTTATTTGTGAATACAGAAGCAAAATTTCTAAATAAAGTATAAGCAATCAAATTCAAGAGGAAATTAAATAAACCGTGACTAAGTTCAGCAAAGTAGATGAATACAAAATAAGCACAGAAAAAATATTGTTTTCTCAATATATGAATAAATTCAAAAATTAAAGAAAAAAGGATAACATTAAAAAAAATCCTCAATACCCAAGAAAAACCTTTCAAGTCAGTGAGACCAATATGAAGGGAATCTTTTAAAACTCAAAATTATAAAAGAAGACCTGGTAACTAAACAGATATAACTGGCTTGGAAAGTTTGATATTGTGAAATCTGTGAATTCTCCTGGAATTAATCCCAACAGGCTATTTTTGAAAAGTTGACAAAACTATTCTACAGCTCACCTACAAGAATTAATGTGCCATGAATATTTTGTGTAAAATAAGTAAAGAGGCAATAAATGTGTTACAAACCATAATAATAAAAACAGCATACTACTGATATTAAAATAGACAAACGTACTAAAGAAGAGAATTGGAAAGACCATAAACAAACCCAAGTATATGTGATTATAGATTAAGAGGGACAAACTCCCAGTTATAAAACAAGTAAGTCACACAGATGAGAAGTACAGCACAGGTAATACAGTCAATAATATTGTCATAACGCTGTATGGCAATAGATGGTAACTCCACTTACTATGGTGAGCATGGAGTAATGTACGGAGTTGTTGAATCACTATGTTGTACATCTGAAACTAATATAACATCGTACGTCAACTTTACTTCGCTAATAAAAAAAATATGCCATGTTAAACCAGTGAATAATGAAAACCAATAAATGGTATTAGAATAACTGGATAATCATTGGGGGAAGGTATAAAGGTGCTGACACCAAAATCAAAATAAATTCCAGAAAAAGACTTAAATGTGAACATGAAACTATAAATGTTCTAGAAAAAATTCAGAGACATTTTTATACAATTATGACTGGATAAGACTTTTCTAAGCAAGAAACAAATCTTAAAACCATAAAGAAAAAAACTGACGGACCTAACTACTTAAAATGCCAATGCTACTGTACATCACCTTAAAAAAACACATTAAAATTTTTCATTTATCAGATGGCAAAAAATATAACACTATTTTGGTAAGGTTATGAGAAAATCACTTTTCTTTAGTATAAGTACAATGTACTATTTCAGAAGGACAGTGCCTGTATGTAAAAAACTTCTAAATGTGCATTGCTTTGATCTAAAACTTCTATTCCTAGTAATTTAATACAGAAAAACAAAAGTACAATTATGAACAATGGAAGCATATGTATGTTCACTATAGGATTATTTCTAAGAGCAAAATTTAGAAATAACCTAAATGTCCATTAATAGGGCGTTGGATAAATAATGACAGTTGAAGAACAGAACACTATGTAGTCAACATAAATGATACAGAAATATGTCAATTTAACTGGAAAGATGTCACAATTACATGAACATTGTTACATGAGAAAAAAAACAAGTCACAAAAAACTATAAAGAGGATATAACTAATCTTCAATGTGTATGTTCCTAGCAGATTTTCAAAATACACAAACAATGACAAAACTGAAAAAATACACAAATTCACAATTATAATTGAAAATTTCAGTACTCTTCTCAGCAACAGAATTAGTACACAGAAAAACAGCAAGGATAATGAAGAAATTAATAACATTAACCAACTGGATCCAACTGACATTTATAGAACACTTTCTCAAGTGCATCTGAAACATTCACCAAGACAGACCCTTTAAAATTTTAAAGAATTAAAATAATGAATAGTGTTTTCTTTGACCACAATGGAATTAAACTAGAAATTGATAAAAGAAAAATAATAGCAATACTCAAACACTTGGATATCAAACGACAAACTTCTAAATAGTCCAAGGATCAGAGAGAATGTCTCCCAAAATTTGTGGCATGCAGCTAAAGCAGTGCTTAGGGAGAAATTTATAGCATTAAATGCTTTTGTTAAAAAAGAAGAAGGGTCTTAAATCAATAACCTAAGCTTCTACCTTAAGAAACTAGAAAAAGAAGAGCAGATTAAACCCAAAGCAAAAGGAAACTGTAAAAAATTGGAGCAGCTACCAATAAAATTGAAAACAGAAAAACAGTAAGAAAATGAATGAAATGAAAACCTGATTCTTTGAGAAGATCAATAAAATTGATAAACTTCTAGCAAGATTGATAAACAAAAAGATGACACAAATTACCAAATATCAGGGATGAAAGAGTGAATAATAAGGGAATGTGGACCAATTTCTTGAAAACCACAAACCACAAACCAAAAGTCACCTGAAATGAAATAGGTAGCTTGAATAATCTTATACCATTAAAGAAATTATATACAACTAATGAATCATTGTATGCTACAACAAAAACTTATGATGTACTATATACTGGTTAACTGAACATAAGGAAAATAATTAATTTTAAAAAAAGAAATAATATTCTTAAAATCCTTCAGGAAAAAGAAAAAAAATTGAGGCCCAAATAACTTCACTTGTGAATTCTAGAGAACATTTAAAGAATAAATAACATTAATTCTACACATCTCTTCCAGAAAATAGAAGAGGGGGATACTCTCAAATTATTTTATGAAGTCAGCATCATTCTCATACCAAAACCAAAGACAGTACAAAAAAAATACTACAATGTCCATCATAAACACAGATGAAAAATCCTCAACAAAATACTAGCAAATAAAATCCAGCAACATATAAAAAGAATAACACACTGGGACCAAGTGGAGTTTACCCCAGGAATGAGGCTGCTTCAGTATTTGAAAATCAATCAATATAATCTACCTTTAATAATAATAATAATCTATCTTTAATAATCTAAAACAAAACTATATCAACAGATGCAGGGACAAAAGCATTTGACAAAATTCAACATCCATTCATGATAAACATACATCGGCAAAGCAGGAATGGAAAGTAAATTTCTCAACCTGATCAAGGTGTCTACAAAAACTCTACAGTTAAGGTCATACTAATGGTGAAAGACTAACTGCTTTCTTCCTAAGATCAAAGCAAGGTTGTCCACTCTCGCTGTTGCTATTCAACATCATAATAGATGTCCTATGCAGTGCAATGAAACACAAAAATGAAATTAAAAGCACGCATATTGGAAAGAAAGAAATAACACTGTCCCCACTTGCAAATGACGTAATTGTCTATGTAGCAAATCTCAAGAAATCTATAAAAACAACAAAAGAACTCCTAAGAATAAGTAAGTTTTAATAAGGTCATAGAATCCAAGGGCAATACACAAATATCAGTATTTCATACTAGTAGTATATAAATGGAAAACTACATTTTTAAAAATATCATTTATAGTACATCTGAAAACTATGATGTACTATATGCTGGATAATTGAATTTAAATTAAAAAAATATCATTTGGTGTGCCTGGTGGCTCAGCCAGTTGAGTGGCTGCCTTTGGCTCAGGTCATGATCAGTCCTGAGATCAAGCCCCACATCGGGCCCCCTTCTCGGCAGGGAGCCTGCTTCTCCCTCTCGCTCCCCCTGCTTGTGCTCAATCTCTCTCTCTGTCAAATAAATAAAATCTTTAAAAATATATCATTTACAGTAGCTCCAAGAAAAGAAAATATTTTGGTATAAATCTAACAAAACATGTACAGAATCTATATGATAAAAAGACAGAAATCAAAGAAAACTGAAATAAATGAAAGACATACCACATTAATTGGTATGGAAGATTCAACACAGAAAAGATGTTAATTCTTTTCAAATTCACCTATAGATGAATTGTGTTGATGGTCCCCAAGACCACCCTAAGGTACAGTGATTCCTAGTCACAGGACTCAGCATATAGTCAAACTCACGGCTATGATTTATTATAACAAAAGACAGAAAGCAAAAATCAAGAAAATGAGAACATGGGCAAAACCTGCCAAAACCAGAAACAAGCTTTCAAGAGTCTTATCCCAATAGAGTCAGTCGCTCAGGATGCACTTAATTCCTCCAGGAATGAGATGTGACAATATATGTAAAGTGCTATCAACCAGGGAAACTCATTAATTACTCAGTGCCTATGATTTTATTGGGAGCTGATCATGTAAACACTCTCTGCCTAGCATGTACCAAAATTTCAGACTCACAAAAGAAAATCAGGTGTTCAGAATAAACTACATCGTTCATACAAAGAGTTTAGGCACAGTTATCATTAAGGGAGGGTTTTATAGTAGTGTAGGGAACTGTTTACCAGTCAGCTTCTCAGATGCCCAGACAAGGGCCAACTTTGCAAAGAAGACTTTCTAAGGATAGCAGTATTTGGACTGTTAACTCTTTTCTGCACAAGATGTAACACAATTCCAATCAAACTCTCAGCAGGATTTTTTTGTAGATATAAACGAACTGATTCTAAAATTTATATAGAAAAGCAAAGGAACTAGAATAACTAAAACAATTCTGAAAAAAAAAAAAGAATAGAGTTGGAAGGATCACACCACGTAGTTTTAAGACTTACTATAAAAGTACAGGAATAAAGACAGTGTGATATTGGCAAAGTGACAGACAGAGATCAATAAAACAGAATAAAGTATAGAAATAAGTATAGAAATAGATCCACACAAATAAGGTCAACAGATTTTTGGCAAAGGTGCAAAAGCAATTTAATGGAAAAAAGTATATTTTCCCACAAATGGTGTTAGAACAATTGGACATCCATATGCAAAAAAAAAAATGAACTTTGACCTCAAAAACCTCATACCACACAAAAATTAACTCAAAATGGATTACAGATTTAATGTTAAAACTATAAAACTTTTAGATAAGAGAAAATATTCATGACCTAGGTTTAGGCAGAGAATTCTTAAAAAGCACAATCCATAACACAAAACACTGAAAAACTAAACTATCAAAATTTGAAAAAAAAAAAAAAACAAAAAAAAAACTTTTACTCTGTGAAAGACCCAAATAAGAGAATAAAAAGGCTACAGACTGGTAGGATATATTTGTAAATCACATATCCAACACAGGATTTGTATCCAGAATATGTAAAGAACTCTCAATAACCTGACACAAAGAAAATATACTATATGTTGGCTAATTGAACAGAATTTAAAGAAAAAAAAACGAAAAGAAACTACCCCATTTAAGAAATGGGCAAGACTTGAAACACTGCACCAAAAAGGATATATGGATGACAAGTAAGTACGATGTTCAACATTATTAGCCCTTGAGGAAATGCAAATTAAAACTATGGTGAGATTCCTCTACCCACCTATTAGATGGTTAAAATTTTAAAATACTAATACCAAGTGCTGACAAGGATACAGAGCAACCAGAACTCATGCACTACAGGTGGGTCTCAAGGGAATTATGGTGAATGATAAAAGTCAACCTCAAAAGGTTATGTATTGTATGATTCCATTTATATAACATTTATGAAATTACAAAGTTATTGACATGAAGAACAAATTAGTAGTTCCCAGGGACAGGAAGGTGAGGGGAGGAAGATGGCTGTTGCTATAAAAGGGTAACATGAGGGATCCTTGTGGTAATAGAACAGTTCTGTGTCTCAACTGTGGTGGCAGTGCTTACAAAATTTTTATGTTTGATAAAACTATATAGACTAAACACACACAACAAATAAATGCATGTAAAACTTATGAAATTTAAATAACCCCCGTGGACCTTAATTATGACACTATATTATAGTTATGTGAAATGTTACCATCAGGAGAAAGTAGGTGAAAGGTACACAGGACTTCCCTATACTGTTATTTGCAACTTCTTGTGAATCTTATTTCAAAACAAATGTTAAAATTTCATGGAACTATATACCCAAAAGTCCACAGTCCACTTTACTGTTTATTTAAAAATATAAAAATTTGGGGTGTCTGGGTAGCTCAGTCAGTTAAGCATCCCAGAGTCCTGGGATCGAGCCCCGCGTCAGGCTCTTTGCTCACTGGGGAGCCTGCTTCTCCCTCTCCCTCTGCTGCTCCCCCTGCTTGTGCCCTCTCTCTCTGTTAGATAAATAAAATCTTTAAAAAATACACAAAAATTAAAGTTATAAAAACACTACATATGTTTTCTAAAATTGTGATTCTCTATCCAAAGGTGTACATTAACATCATTTGTGGAGCTTTATAAAAATATATGTGCCCCTTTACCCAAAATATACAAAAACACCAATTCAAAGGTATACATGCACCCCTATGTTTATTGCAGCATTACTTACAATAGCCAAACTATGGAAGCAGCCCAAGTGTCCATTGATAGACAAATGGATAAAGATGTGGTATATATACACAATGTAATATTACTCACCATAAAAAAGAATGAAATCTTGCCATTTGCAACAACATGGATGGAGTTAGAGAGTATTATGCTAAGCGAAGTAAGTCCATCAGAGAAAGACAAATACCATATGATCTTAGTATGTGGAATTTAAGAAACAAAACAAAGGAGTAAAGAAAAAAAAGAAAGACAAATCAAGAAACAGACTCTTAACTATAGAAAATAAACTGATGGTTACCAGAGGGGAGGTGGGAGAGGGGGTGGGTTAAATAGGTGATGGGGATTAAAGAGTACACTTACTGTGATGAATAAAATAAATTAAAAAATTTTAAAAACCTAATATATAGAGATATAGCTACATCTATATCTACATATATCTACATTTATCTATATCTATCTATCTATATCTATATCTATATCTATATGCATGCCTGGGCCACACCTCCACAATTCTGATTTGATAGTATGAGATGGGACCTGGGCATCTGTGATTCTATGATCCATGCACTAGAGGTGAACCCTTAAAGTAGAAGACCACCACTTTAAGTGGAGGAATCATGTACACACACAAATATTAACAGTGTTTGTGAGTTGTGGGATCACAGGTAATTATAATTACTTTGCTATAACAAATGTGAATTTTTGTGCAATAAAAATAACAACAAAAGCTTTTTTAAGTGGGGTGCCTTGGTAGCTCAGTTGGTTAAGCCTCTGACTTCAGCTCAGGTCATGATCCATGGTCCTGGGACTGAGCCCTGCATTGGGCTCCCTGCTCAAAGGGAGCCTGCTTCTCTCTCTACCCCTTCCCCCTGCTTCTGATCTCTCTCTCACGCTCTCACTCTCTCTCAAATAAATATATAAAATCTTTAAAAAAAAAAGCTTTTTAAAAAAAATTCAGTTCATCATTCCAGCTAGTAGAGATATTTTATCTCTGATACCCATTTATTTCCTATCCCCATTCCTAGTCTCATGCCATGCAATATTTGATGAGTATATCTTTTCTGTTCTCATTTACACCACTAATAAAAATGCTGATTAGAACAAAGTCCACTGGCAATCTTCTAGAAATATCCTTCTAGATTAATAATGATCAGTAATCTTTGGGATCAGGAGGAGTTAAGATGGCGGAGGAGTAGGAGACACCTTTTTCAGCCGGTCCCCCGAGTCGAGCTGGATAGGTACCAGACCAGCCTAAACAACCACGAAACCAGCCTGAGACGCAGGAAGATGCATCTGGATCTCTACAAATGAACATCTCCAGCGCAGAGTATTGAGGTACGAAGTGGGGAGTCATGAAACCGTGCACAGATATCGGAAGATAAACGGAAGGGGAGGGAGACGCCATGTTCAGGCGCGGGGAAGCGGTAGCCACCTGCCCAGGGGAGCGGGCGGACTCGCGGTCGGCACCCGCGAGAGAGCTGACTGAGACCGTGAGCCGGAAGCGCGCCACCAGGCATCTCGCGGAACACGGGAATCCCAGTGCACTCACTGGATCCAGACTGAGACCAGGAGCTCTCGGAGCGCGTGCGGGGTGGCTGGCGGCTGGCGGTGTTAGAAACACAAAGGACAGAGATGCGCCGGCCCTGGAAGTGAGGGCTGGGACGCCGGGTGTGGGGCGCACATCCTGGGACGCTGCACGGTTGAGCAGCACCAACAGTAACAGAGTTAAAGTGGCCAGAACATCAGTGGAGAACGGGCCACAATCCCTCTGTTCTGTGACAGAGGCTGAAATTCGGCCACTGCTGCTCAGAATAGGCACAGCAAACCGCCAGGGAAAGCCGCCAGAGAACAAAAGCCTGGAAATACCGGCTCAGAGAGTGCCCATCCCCATCCCCCCTCGCAGGGGACACGGAGACTCTACCCAAACAGGGTTGCCTGAGTATTGGCACGGCAGGCCCCTCCCCCAGAACACAGAAGGCAGGTTGAAAAATCAAGAAGCCCACAACCCGGGCGCATGGGTGGCACAGTCATGGAGCGCCTGTCTTCGGCTTAGGGCCTGATCCCGGCGTTCCGGAAAGGAGTCCCTCATCGGGCTCCTCCGCTGGGAGCCTGCTTCTTCCTCTCCCACTCCCCTGCTTCTGTTCCCTCTCTCGCCGGTTGGCTGCCACATAAATAAATAAATAAAATCTTTAAAGAAGAAGCCCACATCCCTAAGATCCCTAAAAAACAGGGGCACAGCCTGGGACCCAGTCAATAATTTGGGCTCTGGACAACCCCGCAACCTCTCCTCATCAGAATGACAAGAAGGAGAAGCCCCCCTCCCCCAGCAAAAAGAAGACAGTGAGTCTGTGGCCTCTGCCACAGAAATAATGGATGTGGATGTAACCAAAGTATCAGAAATGGAATTCAGAGTAATGATGGTCAAAATGATGAGTAGAATTGAAAAAACTATTAACAAAAAGGTTACTGAGAATATAGAATCCCTAAGGACAGAAATGAGAGCGAATCTGACAGAAATTAAAAATTCTATGAGCCAAATGCAGGCAAAACTACAGGCTCTGACGGCCAGGGTCACAGAAGCAGAGGAACGGGTTAGTGAATTGGAGGATGGGTTAATAGAGGAAAAAACCAAAATAGAAGCTGCTCTTAAAAAAATCCAAGCCCACGAATGTAGGTTACGGGAGATTACTGACTCAATGAAACGATCCAATGTTAGAATCATCGGCATCCCCGAGGGGGTGGAGAAAAACAGAGGTCTAGAAGAGATATTTGAACAAATTGTAGCTGAAAACTTCCCTAATCTAGCAAGGGAAACAAACATTCGTGTCCAAGAGGCAGAGAGGACCCCTCCCAAGCTCAACCACGACAAACCTACGCCACGTCACGTCATAGTGCATTTCGCAAATATTAGATCCAAGGATACAGTATTGAAAGCGGCCAGGGCAAAGAAATTTCTCACGTACCAAGGCAAAGGCATCAGAATTACGTTAGACTTGTCTACACAGACCTGGAATGAGAGAAAGGGTTGGGGGAGCATATTTAAAGCTCTTTCAGAGAGGGGCGCCTGGGTGGCACAGCGGTTAAAGCGTCTGCCTTCGGCTCAGGGCGTGATCCCGGCGTTCCGGGTTCGAGCCCCGCGTCGGGCTCCTCCTCTGTGAGCCTGCTTCTTCCTCTCCCACTCCCCCTGCTTGTGTTCCCTCTCTCGCTGGCTGTCTCTATCTCTGTCAAATAAATAAATAAATAAATCTTTAAAAAAAAAAAAAAAAATAAAGCTCTTTCAGAGAAAAACATGCAGCCAAGGATCCTTTATCCAGCAAGGCTATCATTCAGAATTGATGGAGAAATAAAGACATTTCAGAATCGCCAGTCATTAACCAATTTCGTAACCACGAAACCAGCCCTACAGGAGATATTACGGGGGGTTCTATAAAAGTAAAAAGGCCCCAAGAGTGATACAGAACAGAAAGTCACAGCCAATACAAACAAAGACTTTACGGGCAACATGGCATCATTAAAATCATCTCTCTCAGTACTCAGTCTTAATGTGAATGGTTTGAACCTTCCCATAAATGCCACAGGGTTGCAGATTGGATAAAAAGAAATGACCCATCCATTTGCTGTCTACAAGAGACTCATTTCGAACCCAAAGATGCATTCAGACTGAGAGTAAGGGGATGGAGTACCATCTTTCACGCAAATGGACCTCAAAAGAAAGCTGGGGCAGCAATTCTCATATCAGAGAAATTGGATTTTAAACTACAGACTATAGTTAGAGATGCAGAAGGGGACTATATTATTCTTAAAGGAAGTAGTCAACAAGTGGATATGACAATTATAAATATATATGCCCCAACAGGGGAGCAGCAAGATACACAAGCCAACTCTTAACCAGAATAAAGAGACATATAGATAAAAATACATTAATAGTAGGGGACCTCAGCACTCCACTATCAGAAATAGACAGAACACCCTGGCAAAAACTAAGCAAAGAATCAAAGGCTTTGAATGCCATACTCGACAAGTTGGACCTCATAGATATATAGAGAACACTACACCCCAGAACCAAAGAATACTCATTCTATTCTAATGCCCATGGAACATTCTCAAGAATAGACCATGTTCTGGGACACAAAACAGGTCTCAACCAATACCAAAAGACTGAAATTATCCCCTGCATGTTCTCAGACCACAACGCTCTGAAATTGGAACTCAACCACAAGGAAAAATTTGGAACAAACTCAAACACTTGGAGACTAAGAATCATCCTGCTCAGGAATGACTCAATAAACCAGGAAATCAAAAATCAAATTAAACAATTTATGGAGACCAATGAGAATGAAAATACAACAGTCCAAAACCTATGGGATACTGCAAAGGCAGTCCTAAGGGGGAAATACATAGCCATCCAAGCCTCACTCAAAAGAATAGAAAAATCTAAAATGCAGTTTTTATATTCTCACCTCAAGAAGCTGGAACAGCATCAGAGGGACAGGCCTAATCCACTCACGAGGAAGCAGTTGACCAAAATTAGAGCTGAAATCAATCAAGCAGAAACCAGAAGTACAGTAGAGCAGATCAACAGGACTAGAAGCTGGTTCTTTGAGAGAATCAATAAAATTGACAGACCACTGGCAAGACTTATCCAAAAGAAAAGAGAAAGGACCCAGATTATTAAAATTATGAATGAAAAAGGAGAGGTCACGACGAACACCACTGAAATTGGAAGGATTATTAGAAATTTTTATCAACAGCTATATGCCAAAAAACTAAGCAATCTGGAAGAGATGGAGGCCTTCCTGGAAACCTATAAACTACCAAGATTGAAACAGGAAGAAACTGATTTCTTAAACAGGCCAATTAATCATGAAGAAATTCAGTCAGTGATAAACAACCTTCCAAATAACAAAACTCCAGGCCCGGACGGTTTTCCTGGGGAATTCTACCAAACATTCAAAGAAGAAATAATACTATTCTCCTAAAGCTATTTCAAAAAATAGAAACAGAAGGAAACCTACCAAACTCATTCTATGAGGCCAATATTACCTTGATCCCCAAACCAGGCAAAGACCCCCTCAAAAAGGAGAATTACAGACCGATTTCCCTAATGAATATGGACGCCAAAATCCTCAACAAGATCCTTGCTAATAGAATCCAACAGTACATTAAAAGGATTATCCATCACGATCAAGTGGGTTTCATACCTGGGATGCAAGCGTGGTTCAATATTCGCAAATCAATCAGCGTGATACATCATATCAACAAGAAAAGACTCAGGAACTATATGATCCTCTCAATCGATGCCGAAAAAGCATTTGACAAAATACAGCATCCTTTCCTGATTAAAACCCTTCAGAGTGTAGGAATAGAAGGTACATTTCTCAATCTCATAAAAGCCATCTATGAAAAGCCTACTGCAAATATTATTCTCAATGGGGAAAAGCTGGAAGCCTTTCCCTTAAGATCAGGAACACGACAAGGATGCCCACTCTCGCCACTATTATTCAACATAGTACTAGAAGTCCTTGCAACAGCAATCAGACGACAAAAAGGGATCAAAGGTATTCAAATCGGCAAAGAAGAAGTCAAAATGTCTCTCTTCGCAGATGACATGATACTCTATATGGAAAACCCAAAAGAAGCCACTCCCAAACTATTAGAAGTTATAGAGCAATTCAGTAACGTGGCGGGATACAAAATCAATGCTCAGAAATCAGTTGCATTTCTATACACGAATAACGAGACCGAAGAAAGAAATTAGGGAATCCATCCCATTTACAATAGCACCAAAAACCATACGTTACCTTGGAATTAACTTAACCAGAGATGTAAAGGACCTATATTCTAGAAACTATAAATCACTCTTGAAAGACATTGAGGAAGACATAAAAAGATGGAAAGATATTCCATGCTCATGGATCAGAAGAATTAACATAGTTAAAATGTCCATGTTACCCAGAGCAATCTACACTTTCAATGCTATCCCGATCAAAATACCGAGGACATTTTTCAAAGAACTGGAACAAACAGTCCCTAAATTTGTATGGAAACAGAAAAGGCCCCGAATCTCCAAGGAACTGTTGAAAAGGAAAAACAAAGCTGGGGGCATCACGATGCCGGATTTCGAGCTGTACTACAAAGCTGTGATCACAAAGACAGCATGGTCCTGGCACAAAAACAGACACATAGACCAATGGAACAGAATAGAGAGCCCAGAAATGGACCCTCGGCTCTTTGGGCAACTAATATTTGATAAAGCAGGAAAAAACATCCGGTGGGAAAAAGACAGTCTCTTCAATAAATGGTGCTGGGAAAATTGGACAACTACATGCAAAAGAATGAAACTTGACCACTATCTCACACCATACACAAAAATAAACTCCAAATGGATGAAAGACCTCGATGTGAGACAGGAATCCATCAAAATTCTAGAGGAGAACATAGGCAGCAACCTCTACGACATCGGCCAAAGCAACCTTTTTCATGATACATCCCCAAAGGCAAGAGAAACAAAAGATAAAATGAATGTATGCGACTTCATCAAGATTAAAAGTTTCTGTACAGCCAAGGAAACAGTCAGAAAAACTAAGAGGCAGCCCACGGAATGGGAGAATATATTTGCAAATGACACTACCGATAAAGGACTGGTATCCAAGATCTACAAAGAACTTCTCAAACTCAATACACGAGAAACAAATAAACAAATCAAAAAATGGGCAGAAGATATGAACAGACACTTTTCCAATGAAGACATACAAATGGCTAACAGACACATGAAAAAATGTTCAAAATCATTAGCCATCAAGGAAATTCAAATCAAAACCACACTGAGATACCACCTTACGCCAGTTAGAATGGCAAAAATAGACAAGGCAAGAGACAACAATTGTTGGAGAGGATGTGGAGAAAGGGGATCCCTCCTACATTGTTGGTGGGAATGCAAGTTGGTACAGCCACTCTGGAAAACAGTGTGGAGGTCCCTTAAAAAGTTAAAAATTGAGCTACCCTATGATCCAGCCATTGCACTACTGGGTGTTTACTCCAAAGATACAGACGTAGTGAAGAGAAGGGCCATATGCACCCCAATGTTCATAGCAGCAATGTCCACAATAGCTAAATCGTGGAAGGAGCCGAGATGTCCTTCAACAGATGACTGGATTAAGAAGTTGTGGTCCATATATACAATGGAATATTACTCAGCTATCAGAAAGAACGAGTTCTCAACATTTGCTACAACATGGACGGCACTGGAGGAGATAATGCTAAGTGAAATGAGTCAAGCAGAGAAAGACAACTATCATATGATTTCTCTCATCTATGGAACATAAGAACTAGGATGATCGGTAGGGGAAGAAAGGGATAAAGAAAGGGGGGGTAATCAGAAGGGGGAATGAAACATGAGAGACCATGGACTATGAGAAACAAACTGAGGGCCTCAGAGGGGAGGGGGGTGGGGGAATGGGATAGACCAGTGATGGGTAGTAAGGAGGGCACGTATTGCATGGTGCACTGGGTGTTATACACAACTAATGAATCATTGAGCCTTACATCGGAAACTGGGGATGTACTGTATGGTGACTAACATAATAAAAAATCACATATATATATATCCAAAAAATAAATAAATAAATAAATAAATTCACACACACACACACACACACACACACACACACACACACACACACACAAAGTAATCTTTGGGATCAGTTTTACTTATGTAAGATCTACCCAAATTCTACTTTTTTAAAGATTGATTTATTTTATTTTATTTTATTTGAGAGGGTGGGGGAGAGAGGGGCAGGGAGAAAAGGAGAGAGAGAGAATCTCAAGTGGACTCCCCGCTGAACGCAGAGCCCAACGCAGGGCTTCACCTCACCACCCTGAGATCATGACCTGAGCCAAAACCAAGAGTTGGACACAACTGACCAAGCCACCCAGGCATCTGCCAAATTCTATTCTTACCTAATTTACTATTCTTCATTAGTTTCATAAGATGAGAGGCATTTTCATGCTTTACTGATATCCAAATATATCATGTCTACCACATTTTCCTGGTCTGTTATTTTAAAGTGACCCTGAACAACTCCTCTAGTACTCAATAAAGGATATTAAACTCTATTACCTTTTCTTCCCAATAATATAGTTAAGACTCGTCTGGGCATAGCCTATGCCTTGTATTTTCTTGCAAACTCCATACCAAGCCATTCAATTCCATTCATTTGACAAATATTTATTGATACTCCACTATGTGCCAGGTACTGTTCCAGACTCTCCTTCCTTTGTGTAAATAATTAAGTATTCATAGCAGTATTCCCTCAACATCCAACCCTGGACAAATAGCTACCTGCCATGTCTGGTCCTGCCATGTCTGCCATCCTGTCCTCCCTATTACCGATCTCACCCTAAGCTTGAAAGACTTTGTCACTGACCCCTATCCAAAGCACTAGACAGAATTTTACAAAATTTTGAGAATGATTAAACTATCATACCATCATTGCCTTTTCTAGAAATAGTCTCTCCTTCTGCTGGGTTCTCATAGTATCTTATGTATAACATTCTTATAGTACCTAGTGTATTCTACTTTTTATTGTACTTCTCTGTCTGCATGTCTTATCTTGCCCTCTAGATCATAAGCTCCCTGAAGGCAAGAACCATGGCTCAGCTCTGTAGACCCAGAGAATTTTTACCATGCTTGGTACCTGGTGATACTGAATGAATAATCAATAAAGAGAAGAGCAGCCCCTTAAAGCAGCAGTTGTCAGGCTTACCTGCACCTCTACCAACCAGTCCACAAGAATGGCCCTCATGCAACTGCTGATGTCAGTCTGCCTGTTCATGTATTTTTTAAGTATGAACTTTTCCTGGCAGCAATAAAAAAGAAATATTAATCCATAAACTCTTCTTATAGTTCAAAAATTGTAACTTAGGAAAAAAAATACTTGCAACTGGTAACTCAGAAAAAGAAATTGTAACAACATAATTAACTTCATAAGTTCTAACTCATTATTTTCAGCTGTATTAGATAGGGGCAGATCAAAGTCTCCTTTTCCAGACAAGTCCTAGTTATCCTTGGGAAATGAATGCACATCATATTCAAGCGTTAGAGCAGATATGGAGGAGTCCAGGGGGAATATGGAATATGGGCAGGAATACACCTATGACTATAGATGAATACCAAAGAGGTTCTGCCCCTTCTTTGCAATTCAATCTAAAGCACAATGCCATGCTGTGTAGAGCAGTGCTTGGCAAACTTTAACACATATACCACCTGGGGATCTTTAAAATTCACATTCTAATTTAGAAGGTCTGGGTGGGGCTAGGTTTCTGCATTTCTAACAAGATCCCAAGTGAAACTGACACTGCTGAGCTAAGGCCCACACTTGTAGTATAACAAAGTTATCCCTGACTTCCTCCGAGCTATAGTAGAAAAAGTGAAGGATCTAGAGTCAGTTAATCAAACATTATGTCTCTAGAGAAAAGACAAGATATTCATCCTCCCTCTTATGCATGGCCTGCTAAAACTTTTAGTTGATAGATAACCTTGGTCCCATCTGTTCCGTTGAGAGAGAGAGAAGAAAATTTGGAATCAATGATTTTTAGTGGTCAAGGAGACTGGCTGATTTTAAAGGATGAAGAAAATGTCACCAGGTTGGAGAGTGATTTTACATATGATGCCAGAAACTTGCATAGAAAAGGGAAAAGATCTCTAAGAGCAGGCACTCAGAAGAAGACTATTATTTTTGTGTCTGAGACTGTCTCCTCAACAATTAGAGGTCTTCAAGGTAATCAGACTTTTAGCCCATATCCCAGCTCTACCATATACTAGTTGTGTGATTCTGAGCAGTTTCTCCAATCTATAAAAAGGAGATAATAGTATCTACCATCATGAAGTTATTGGGAGAATTAAACAAGATAATGTCTATAAACTCCTTAGCCCCAATGTCTAACTTAGAGTAAGCTACCAGTAGATGCCAGTTATTGCTGTTATTATTTTAATCATTATTACCATCCCTTTCAACTTGCATTTGAAGGATGGAATGATGAGGAAATGAGACCTAGAAATCCTTCCCCTCCAACAGCCACCTACATACCTCTCTCTCCTTCATGTAACTGAAGATATCCTTGGCATATATTGGGTTGAAAAATGGATCACTGTGGTTCTTGTCAATATCCTCCAATGGGATTATCTGCTTGGAAATCACCAAAAAGGTATTAGGAGGAGAAAGATTCCAGGGAAGGCTTAGCACATACACATAAAGGATGCACTCCTTTCTTCCCACTGTCGTCTTCTGCTAAGGTTCCTCAAGCGTCATATATTCTGGGCCACAACAGAGCACTCTGTGGTCCTTCCATCCTCATACTGCTAAGTGACCAAGAAATGTTTAGTCCTTCTTGTACATGCCTGCTCTGCCCTAGGAACTAGGCACCATTTTTACAGGTAAGCTCAAGACTCTCCAGGAAAAACACTCTTATTTTACTATTTCAACTTACATCACTTATCTTCTTAGGTCACTTGTTTTGTCTCAGTGCTTTGATCTAACCCAATTCATTTTCTTGGTAGCCTTTTCCTCCCTTCTACATCTCTACCCAGTTTCTTTTGCCTACAAGAGGGGTATTTCTCCTCCTGCTTACCAAATTCCATTCCTTCATCCTTCCAATTTTCAACTTAAACACCATCTTCCTTGTGAGATGCCTCTGTGGAACTTACTCACTTTTCACTGGAGTCCACCGAAATGCAGATTGCAATTAATAAGAAAGGCAATTTCCACACACACACACACACACACACACACACACACACACACAGAGAGAGAGAGAAAGAGAGAGAGAGAGAGAGAGTATATTCCAGATCCTTGTGGGTATTCCTGGAATAAATTCTTTCTAACTGTTTGGGTGTATTTCTGTGCCAGTCGGAAAGTCAAGAGATCCCACAGGCCAACCTGATGTACTATAGCTTACTATATACAGATCAATTGCTTAAGAAGGCAAAAAATATATATATATATCTCTTTGCTAGCAGCCACCTACAGGACAACAAAGAACACATAATCTAATTTAAGAAGAAAGAGAACAGAATACCTCCTTCTGTGACCTCTTGCCCCAAGGTGAGGAAGGCTTATCAGAACTGGATTCACAAGCACTGGACTCGCTTGTGTTATTGAACTCGCCCACACTGGACATGCCTGTTCTGGATTCGGGGGCAGTGCTGAACACATGTGAGCTGTTTTCAACTTGGAGGATGAAGAAATCTTTGCGAGAGTTATGTTCCTTTTGGGTGGGATTCTCTTGCAAGGCCAATGGCTCCTTCAGGGACAGCTCCTTCCCAGTGGTGGGTTTCTCATTCAAGGCAAATGTCTCTTTGACATGGAATGTCTCATTGAGGGTAGGTTTCTCCTGAAAGGACAATGGCTCCTGGAAGAGGGTCTCCTTCTCACTGCTGGGCTTCTCCTGCAAGGCCAAGGGCCCGCTCAGGGTAGCTTCTTCCTCAACTGTGGGATTCTCCTGCAAGGCCAAGGACTCCCTTGGGATGGTCTCCTCAATGCTGGTCTTCTGAAAAGCCAGTGGTTGCTTAATAAGGGACTCTTCATTGGTGATATTCTCTTGCAAGGCCAAATGCTTCTTCAAGACGAATACCTCCCCCTGAGCAGTGGGTTTCTTCTTTGAAGGTAATTGCTTCTCAATGCTTGTTGCCACCTCAGTGGAGAGCTCCTCCTTCAGAACCGATGGTTTATTTAAAAGGGATTCCTCTTCAGTAGTGCATTTCTCCTGCAAAGCCAACAGCTTCTTCAAGGACTCCTCTTTGGTATCAGTCTTCTTCTGCAAGCCCAAAGCCTTCCAGAAGAGGGACTCATCTTTGTTGGTAGGTTTAACATGCAATGAAAATGGCTCCTGAGAAAGGAATTCCTCCTCAGTAGTAGGCTTCTCTTCTAAGGTCAATGGTTCCTTATGATATGATTCTTCTTCAGTGGTGGTCTTTTCTGGCAAGGCCAATGACTTAGTTGAGAGGGACATCTCCTGCAGAGTGGTGTGCTTCTCTTTCAGTACAGATGGATCCTGGAAGAGGATATCCCCTTCAGTTACAGACTTTTTATTTAAGGGCAATAAATTCTTAAAGAGTGACTCTTCTTCAAGGGTGGTCTTCTCTGAGACCAGTGGCTTCTTTAAGAGGAACATCTTCCCCCGAGTGATTTGCTTTTTCTTTAAAGATAACGGTGTCTTGGTAAGGATTGCCTCCTCAGTTGAACACTTCTTCCTAAGTGACCCTGGCTCCATAAGGAAGGAATCCTTATCTTTACTAATCATATTCTGCAAGTCCAACAGTTCTTGGCAGATGGACATCATTATTTGAGTGGCACACTTTTTCTTCTTTAAAGATAAAGGCTCCTTGGTAGAGACTGCCTCATCTGTGGTATCCTTCTTCCTAAAGGGAACTGGTTCTATAAGAAATTCATCTTCACCATCGATATTCTCCTGCAACGCCCCTGGATTCTTCAAAAGAGCCACTTCCCCCTGTGTGGTATGCTTCTCTTGCAACACAGGTGATTCCTTGAAGAGAGATTCCTCCTCAGTGGTAGACTTATTTTCAAAGGACAATGGCTCCTTAATGAGTGACTTCTCTCCAGAGGTGACCTGCAATTCTAGTGGCTTCTGCAAGCAGGACACCTCGCCCTGACTAGTACACTTTTTCTTCTTTAAAGATAATAGCTTCTTGGTGGGGGTTGCCTCCTCAATGGTACGTTTCTTCTTAAAAGCCAAAGCCTCCTTTAAAAGTGACTCCTTCTCAGTTAGAGTCTTTTGAAAGGTCAAGGCCTTCTTCGAGATGGACACCTCCTCCTGAGTGGTGTGCTTCTCTTGCAACATGGATGGCTCATGGAAAAGGGACTCCTCAGTTGTGTCCTTCTTAGAGGACCATGGCTCCTTAACGAATGACTTCTCTCCAGAGGTGGTCTTATGCAATACTAGTGGCTTCTTCAAGTGGTACATCTTCCCCTGAATGGTACTCTTCTTCTTTACAGGTAATGGCTTCTTGGTGGGGTCTGTCTCCTTGGTAGTATGTTTCTTCCTAAGGGACATTGGCTCCATAAGAAATTTATCCTTACTATCGTTCTCCTCCTGCAATGCCTGTGGCTTCTTCAAGAGGACCACCTTCCCATCAGTGGTGTGCTTCTCTTGCAATGCAGATGGCTCCTGGAAGAGAGACTCCTCCTTAGAGGTAGGCTTCTTTTTAAAAGACAATGGCTCCTTAATGAGTGCCTTCTCTCCAGAGGTGGCCTTCTGCAATTCTAATGGCTTTTTCAAGTCAGCTATCTTCCCGTTAGTAGTACACTTCGTTAAAGATAATGGTCTCAAGGTGAAGATTGCCTCCTTGCTGGTAGGTTTCTTCTTGAAAGCCAGTGGCTCCTTAATGAGGGACTCCTCTTCAGAGGTGGTCTTCTGCAATCCTAGTGGTTTCTTCACATGGGACACCTTTCCCTGAGTGGTATAATTCTTCTTCTTTAAAGATAACACTTTCTTGGTGGGGGCTGCCTCCTCTGTTTTAGGCTTCTTTCTAAAGTTTGTTGGCTCCATTAAGAAGGAATCCTCTTCAACAGTGATGTCCTGCAAAGCCAAGTCCCCCTGATACGTGCACATCTTCTTTAAGGATAATGTTCCTTTGGTGATGGCTGCCTCCTCAGTTTTATGCTTCTTCCCAAAAGTCATTGGCTCTACAACAAACTCATCATTGCTGTCAGCCTCCTCCTGTAAGGATGGTGGCTTCTCCATGAGGGATACCTCCCCCTGATTTGTGGACTTCTTTAAAGATAATGACCTCTTGAAAAAGCTTGTGTCCTCAGTAGTGAGTTCCTCTTTTAAAATTAATGGTTTTTTGAAAAATGATACCTCCTCAGTAGTGGTTGTTTTAGAGATGGTAGATACCTCCAGAATGTGTGGTTTCTCCATAATATTTGGTACCAAGGTAGTAGAGACTACTACTGGGGAGGGTTCCAGCTTATAACTGTAAAGGAAACAACGCCTGAGTAAGAAGAATGAAGTTCCTAGAATCCTCACCAACCATCTCATTTTGTTGCTATATTTACCAAAGCTATAAAAGGAGAAAGGGATTCAACCTCTAGAGACAGATTAAAGGGTAAAAATCAGTAGGTACCATAGTGAATCAACTAAGTAGCACACTGTAGTTTCCATGGCCTAGGTTCTCACACTTTCCTGAAAAATGTCCCCTAAAATCCATGTTATGCTTTACTATATATCAATTATTTCCTTTATTTATATATGAAGTCTTTATTCTAATACCACACTATATGAGTTATCTGCTCTTATATAAGTCTCCCTCACGAGCCGCATTTATTTATCTTTGTCTATCAGCACCAGGCATGTGGTAAAATGCAGGCTGAAATCAATATTGTTTAAAGGCTTATGAGAAAATTATAAGAGAGACGCTTATGAAGGCTTAGAAGAGAAAGGTGGGCTGGTACTTAATGTTAGTGGTATCTAACCACATTCCCTTCAACCTAATCTATTCATGAGATACTTTCCCAATGGAGAAAATAAAAAGACCACAATAGACATTTTTTCACATGAGTCAGATTCAAAGCTTTGTTTTGAATAGGATTTCAGATCCAATTAGTAACTAACCTAGTGTGACCAAATCACTGGAGGACTTGAAATCAGAATAAGAGAGAATTGAAGGCAAATACAATCATCAGTCTGAACAAGAGTAAGTGCCCCCAAAACTAGATATCATATGATTCCATTTATATGAAATGTCCAGAATAGAAATACCCATAGAGGTATATCCATAAAAGAAAGTAGACTGGTGGTTGCCTGTGGCTGGAAAGGGGTGGGGAAGGAGGGGTAGAGTGGGGGACTGGGAAAGGAAAGGGGCTACTAATGGGTTCAGGTTTTTTGGGGGGTGTTGAAAAGTTCTAAAATTAGATAGTGGTGATGACTGTACAACTCTATGAATATAATTTTAAAAACACTGTGTTGTTGTTGTTTTAAAAAGGAAGTGCCTAGAGCTGTTCCACATGACCAGATAGATTCCAGGTGCCTTCTGATGAGAACTTTTAAAAGTAGTCTTCAGATAATCTAGTTATGATAAAGAGTATGCCTTCTGGAGCTAGACTACCTGGATTCCAATCCTGGCTCCTCCACTTACTGGCTGGGTAACCTTGGGCAAGTTAACTGTCTGTGCTTCACTTTTTTCACCTATACAGTGGGGATCATATTACCTCCTTCATAGGGTTGTTGTGAAGATGAATTAATATGCAATAATAACATGTAAAACAAAGAAGAGTTCAAAACTAACTGTATGCCAATAAATCAGGTAACTTAGATGAAATGGACAAAATCCTAAGAAGACACAAACTACCAAAATGGACTTAAAAAGAAAATAGAAAATCTGAGTTAGACCTCTAACAACCAAAAACACTGAATTAATACAAAAACTACACACAAAGAAAAGTCCAGGCCCAGAAGATGGTGTTGCTGGGGAATTCTACCAAACATCTAAAGAAGAATTACTACCAGTTCCTCCTAAACAACCCCAAGAAACAGGAGATATAAGAACAGTTACCAACTCATTCTATGAAGCCAATATTACTCTGATACCAAAAATAAGGATATCACAAGAAAATTATAGTCTGGTATCTCTTAAAAATATAGGTGCAAAAATCCTCCACAGAATACTAGCAAGCCAAATCCAGCAACACATAAAAGTATTATACACCATGACCAAGTGGGGTTTGTCCCAGGAATACAAGATTAGTTTAACATCCAAAAATCAATTCATGTATCAAACCATATTAATGGAATAAAAAAACAAAAGCCACGTGATCATCTCAATAGATTCAGAAAAATCATTTGACAAAATACAACACCCTTTCATGACAAAGCACTCAATAAACTAGGAATAGAAAGGAGATTCCTCAACTTGATAAAGGGCATCTATGAGAAACCCAAAGCTAACATCATACTTAATGGTGAGAGACTGATGCTTTCCCCCTAAGATCAGGGAAAAGACAAGGATATCCAACTCTTCTTTAGAGGGTGGGAGATCTGTAGTGTAGCAATATATAATTCATATAACATTGCTGATGCTTTAGGACAAAAACCCTCTATTCTCTGAATAAATTCCAAACTCTTTGCCATGATCTGCAAGGCCCTGGTGATCTGACTCCTGTCTGCCTCTCCAAATCGATCTCTTAAGAAATATTAGTATAGGAAATAGGTATTGAGTATCTATGATACCATAGGTGTGGGGTGATCAGAGTAGACTTCCTTGATAGAGTGACCAACTGTCTTTGTCTGTGACTGAGAGGGTTCCTGGGATGCAAGACTCTCCATATTAAAACTGGGCAAATCTTAGGAAAACCAGAATAAGGTTTTGACCCAATTCTTAGAAGACAAGGATGTCCAACTCTTGACACTACTATTCTACTTAGTACTAAAGGTTTTAGACAGGGCAACTAGGCAAGAAATAAAATAAAAGTCCTCCAGATTGAAAAGGAAGAAGTAAAACTATGTGTATTAGCAGATGACATGATTTACATATAGAAAATCCTAGGAATCCACACAAAAACTATTAGAACTAATATACAAGTTTAGCAAGGTTCTGTGATATAAGATCAATAAACCAAAATCATATGTATTTCTATATCCTTGCAACGAACAATATGAAAATGAAATTAGGAAATTCCATTTACAACAGCATCAAGAAGAATAAAATGCTTAGAAATAAATTTAACAAAAGAAGTACAAAACTTATATTCCGAAAACTACAAAAATGTTGAAAGAAATTAAAGGTCTAGGGGCACCTGGGTGGCACAGTGGTTAAGCGTCTGCCTTCGGCTCAGGGCGTGATCCCGGTGTTATGGGATCGAGCCCCACATCAGGCTCCTCCCCTATGAGCCTGCTTCTTCCTCTCTCACTCCCCCTGCTTGTGTTCCCTCTCTCGCTGGCTGTCTCTATCTCTGTCAAATAAATAAATAAAATCTTTAAAAAAAAAAGAAAAAAAGAAAAGAAATTAAAGGTCTAAATAAATGAAAAGACATCCCATTATTTTGGGTTGGAGGACTTAGTATTAAGATAGTAATACTCTGAAAACTGATTTACAGGTTCAAGACAACTTCTGTAAGAATCCCAGCTGGCTTACTAGTGGAAACGGACAAGCTGATTCTAAGATTTATAAGGAATTGCAAAGAACCCAGAATAGCCAAACAATCTTGAAAAAGAAGAACAAAGTTGGAGGAGTCACACTTCCTAATTTCAAAATGCACTACAGAGCAACAACAATCAAGATAATGTCGTACTGGCATAACGGCAAACACGTAGATCGATGGAATAAAATTGAGACTTCAGAAAACAACACTTGCATTTATAGTCGTTTGATTTTTGACAAGGATGCCAAGATAATTAGGTGGAGAAAGATTAGTCTTTTTAACAAATAGTGCAGGGACAACTGGATATCTACATGCAAAACAATGAAGTTAGACCCCTAACACACACTAACAACAAAAATTAACTCAAAAGGAATCAATAACCTAAGAGCTAAAACTTTTAAGGTCTGCAAAGAAAATCTTAAATCTTTGTAACCTCAGATTTGGCAATGGTCTCTTAGATTGGACACCAAAAGCGTAAGCAACAAAGGAAAAAATAAACCAGACTTCATCAAAATTAAAAACTTTTGTGCCTCAAGTGATACCAACAAGAAAATGAAAAGACAACTCCCAGAACAGATGAAAATATTTGCAAATTACATATCTGATCAGAGACTTGTATCTAGAAAATATAAAGAACTCTTACAACTTAATAATGAAAAGCTCAACAACTAAATTTTTTAAATGGGAAAAGGATCTGAATAGACATTCCTCCAAAAAAGTATACAAGTGGACAATAAGCACATGAAAGATGCTCAACATCATTAGTCATCAGAAAAATGCAAATCTAGGGGCGCCTGGGTGGCTCAGTCGGTTAAGTGTCTGCCTTCAGCTCAGGTCATGATCCCAGGGTCCTGGGATCGAGGCCCACATCGGGCTCCCTGCTCAGCTGGGAGCCTGCTTCTTCCTCTCCTTCTGCCTGCCACTTCCCCTGCTTGTGCTCTCTCTCTCTCTGTCAAATAAATAAATATTTTCTTAAAAAAAGAAAAATGCAAATCTAAAGCACAGTGACATACCACTTCACACCCATTAGAATGGCCATAATAAAAAAAATAGTAAGGGTTGACAAGGATGTAGAAAATTGGAAACCCTCATACAGTGCTGGTAGGAATGTAAAATAGTGCCATCACTATGGAATATAGTTTGGCAGTTCCTCATTGAGTTCAACACAGAATTACCATATGACCCAACAATTACATTCCTAGGTATACACACAAAATAATCAAAAATAGGTGTTCAAACAAAAACTTGTACACAAATGTTCATAGCCACACTATTCCCAATAACCAAAAGGTCGAAACAATCCAAATGTCCACCAAGTGAAAAATGGATAAAGAAAGGACAGTATATTCATACAATGGAATATTATTGGTCAGCAAAAAAGGAATGAAGTACTGATACCTAAAACAATATGGATGAACCTTGAAAACACTATATGAAATGAAAAAGGCTAGACACATAAGACCACACATTGTATAATTCCATTTATATGAAATGCACAGAATAGGCAAATCTATAGAAACAGAAAGTAGATTAGTGATTGCCTAGAGCTGGGAAGGATGAGGGAATTGAGAGGTGATAGCTAAAGATACAGGCTTATTTTTTTTTTCTTTTTGGATTCTGAAAATGTTCTAAAATTTATTGTGGTGATGGCTGCATAACTTCAAATATACTGAAACCTTTCCGTATATAATGTGTGAGCTACACACATTAAATGGGTGAATTGTATGGTATGTAAATTTTATCTCAATAAAGCTGTTCGCAAAAAAAACCCACTTAGAATAATGTGTGATTATAGTGAGTTCTCAATAAATGTCAGCCACTAGTTCTAGTGCTATTAAGGTCCATTCCACTGCACCCTGAATGAAGGCAAGAATGTTTCTGGTATTTTGTGAGGATTTCCCTGCTAAAGTCAGAATTATAAAAGAAATTCAGAAGAAAATAATGCAGGGAATTAAAGTCAAAATACACAGAGAAATCCCAGGAATTTCATTTCAGCAAGAAACTAAGTAGGGATAAATGCTAATCTGGTTTGATTTCTTTTGGTTAGGTAATTAGAAGAGTGTCCTGTGGACCTAACATGTTAATTTTCTGGAATTCCCCAACCTTTTTCTCTTACCATTTGGCATCCCTGCTTAAGCCTACTATAGCTATCTAGCTAATTTATTCTTTTCTTTCCTGAAAGTAATTCCCACCGGAATGAGGAGAGGCTATAGAAAGGACTCATTCCACTCTCTAACTCTTCTTCTAATAATAGTTTTCCTACGGGTAAATCCTTTTTCTAACCCAAATGATAATACTTGTATCTACTTGCAGAACCTGTGAACAGTTCCCTGTAACATCTGGAAAACATAGGTTTTTGGCCTAGAGAGATAATTTCTCTCCAGTAACAAGGGACAAACCTCTCCCAAAAGCTTCTAATGAGATAAGTTGACTGGCAAGCTATCAGCCAGCTACTGAGCATCCCCTGAAAAGTTGCCCCCACAATCTTAAGCAGACTAGCTCAAACAGGGACTGAATTACTAAAAAAGAGAAAAGATGAGCACAAGATCTTTTGGCAAACTTCCCGATGACAACAGCTCTTTCAATATGCACACGCCATGGAAAGAGAGAGAAGAGGCCTATATCACTTCAGCAACCACAGCTGGGCCCACCTCAGCACCCAGCGGTTAATGTGGTAATCACCACTGTGGCTCACTAAACATGTTCTCAATGGGGGACAAAAGGAGGTCAAAGGAAGTCACATACCCTCCTTTACCAACTAAAACACTGCCATCTGAGTCTCCTCCTTACTCACCTTTCCATATTCATCTCATTGTTTTTGGCTAATCCAAGAGCAGATGTGCTCCCTTTTATCTTCTTGGAAACATCTTTAACAAACTCTTTATTGGCTTCTTTCTTGAGCTGGGCAGGTTGAGTTTGAGAAGCCTGCAAAAAACATGGGGGTGGGGTTGGCAGGGGAAGAAGGAAGCAAGGAAATCTAGAGAACCACAAATTACATAATAGGTAGCACTTTTAGGAAAGTTCTGACCCACATCCCCACCTTGGACACCTTGTTTGGGTGTTCCCAGGAGTAATAATCAAAACATCCCACAACCAGTGTGGCACTGGTGCCAACCAATTACAATGGAAGCTAGCAGTATAGTAGTACTGCTACATATTAGTCAAATAGCAGCCTTAAGTGATTCCAAAATACACATAATGTAATTCTGATCTCCATGTCACCTATACTGCCTGGCAAATTCCCAAAAAGATTTTTTGTTAATACCACATTCTACTTTGACTCCATAAGATATTCGGGGGGGGGGGGGGGAATGTAATATAACTGGCTTTGCTACCTGGCTATACCAAGATCAACTACCTTTTCAGGGTAGGCCTCTAACACAACACTATCTGTGATACATCTATCTCATCATTGAGGGGACATTTATTTAACATGGGGCTCTGGGGAGCTCCACCATAAACTCTTAACCATGGGGCGCCTGGGTGGCTCAGTCGTTAAGCGTCTGCCTTCGGCTCAGGGCGTGATCCCAGCATTCTGGGATCGAGCCCCACATCAGGCTCCTCTGCTGGGAGCCTGCCTCTTCCTCTCCCACTCACCCTGCTTGTGTTCCCTCTCTCGCTGGCTGTCTCTCTCTCTCTGTCAAATAAATAAATAAAATCTTCAAAAATAAATAAATAAATAGACTCTAACCATGACTAATTCTATCAAACAGAAGAGATCATGAGATTGTGAATAACATCAATAAAAATAAATTTAAAAGTTATGCCTTTAAAGTGAAACAAACTGAACCTAATTATATTTCAAATAAATACCATAATCACACTAAGGGAAAAAGAAAACAGAAGAAAATACAAGAAACAACTAATTCAAGTAAACAAAGTTTTGGACTATATACCCTCAACATACACATCCTCAGTCAGGATGGGTTTGTGGGGTGGCAGAGAATATTGCAAATAAATCTGGAACTCTTTTTAACAGGTTTATTATGGTGGTATGGATGAAGTAATTTTGAAACCCTTTTAGATGTGTTATAGTACTGAGTAAATGTGTTGATGTCCTCATTGTAGAAGAAGGAACATACAAATATGGATTGGGGAATGCAAGGGATAACCCTGTATATTGGAATAGGAGCTGTGCAAATTCACGATTTCTTAAATAGGTGTATGTGTAAATATATATACATCTGAGTATATAGGTATATGTATACCTGTGTGTGCATCTGTGTATATAGATGTATGTATATGTATAAGTACACATATATGTATATGTATATGCGTATAAAAGATTTGGTTTAGACAAAAATCATCAATGAATGCTAAATCTAGGGTAAATTTTGATGAAGAGGAGGTTATTTGCAGGCTCTTAGGAGTGTGTCCCACACACCAATGATTAGTTGCAAGAGGAAAAAAATAAACAGTAATTATACAGTGGGAAGCCAGATAACATCTTGACTGGGTGATCAAAATTTAATATCACCAGTGAGGGAGAGATGGACATCATGTGCCTCCAAATGTGATATCCTAAGAAGGACAGAGTATCACCTACACAATATTCCAACCAAGAATGTATAACATCAATCTAGTCACATGGAAATATCAGACAAACATAAAATGAGGAATGTCCTATTTTTAAAAGGGTGTTAGGTGGGACTGTATTCTTCAAAAATGGTAATGTCAGTGAAAAACAAAGAAAGGCTATGGAAATGTTCCAGATTAAAAGCAGCTAGAGACTCTGAAACTAATAATACATTATATGTTAATTAATTGAATCTAAATTTAAAAATATGTGTATTTTTAAAAAGCAGCTAGAGAAACAAGTAAATGATACTGCACTGTATCCTTTACTGGAGGGTAAAACTACTTATAACATTGACCTTATACGGTCAAACAAAAAAAATGGAATACAGATAATAGATTGCATAAAAATATTGTATCAATGTAAATTTATAAAGTTGTTAACAGTACTGTGGTTATATAAGACAATTTCTCTGGGGAGCCTGGGTGGCTCAGTCAGTTGCGCATCTGACTCTGTTTCAGCTCAGGTCATGATCTCAGGGTCCTGAGAGGGGGCTCCACGCTCAGCAGGGAGTCTGCTTGAGATTCCCTCTCTCCCTCTCCTTTTGCCCCTCCCCCTGCTCACACTCATGCTATTTCTCTCTCTCTCTAAAATAAATAAATAAATCTGGTTTTTTTTTAAATGACAATTTCTCTGAGGAAATATACACTGAAGTACTTAGGAGTAAAGAGCCATGACATATGTAAGCAAATGGGATAAAATGTTAACTATAGGCTAATCTAGGTGAAAAGTATATGTATATTATTTGTACTACTTTTTATTTTTGCAACTTTCTGTAAACCTGAAATTATTTCCAAATGAAATATTTAAAAAATACGCCTTTGTATCATCAGATCATGATAAGCAACTGCAATCCAACAGGGAATTCTTTCTTAGGGCTTCAAGCCATCTACCTCTACTTCTCAAATAGTTTGGCACCGTTTTCATTTTAACTTCTTACCTAAAGTTTTACAAACTCCCTATATGTGCAACTGAGATTCAGAATAAGAAAAGAATTGCATTATTGGCAGGAGAGAGGTAGAGATCCCAACACCCAGGGTGAAATTCTCTACTTGCCATATGTGAAAGTTCAAAGCACTAATATTCTCAAATCTAACTAAGCACAGGGGAAGGGACCTTAATCTGCATTTCCTTACAACTGTTTCACCAAAAAAATAAGAAAATTGTGTCCTACTGACACAAAATCACTTAGGTAAACATGAATATAGACCCTATCTCCTTGTCTACTGGCTTAGGACCAGCTCTTACACATCAAAAGTCTTTCCCATGCTGGAATGATAAAGGCGAGGGGAAGACAAACACAGCAGATTAATTAAAACAGATCAACTCTTTTGACATGCCAGGACCTCACTGGTGAATGCTGAGGAAAAAAACAGATGTGTGAACATGGAGACTTAGTATGTTGACAGGAATACAGACAGGAAGAAGCAAATAATCATATAGGGAACCCCCAAAATTCAGAGAGAAAGGAGCCCTCACCCCTCAAATAGATGAACTCAGACATCTGCAGAAATGCCCAATCCTAGGAATGGATTAGGCACATCATAATGATGGAACTTTCTCTGGAAAACACCAAAGACCATTCAAGGTTACCAAAGTGAATCTTCAAAACTTGAATGCAAAAGGGAATTGGGCTTTCTGAGTTTCTGGAAAGCTAGAAGCAGAGCTACAGCTCAGAAATGCCTTGCTTCTCCCACTTCCACCCTGGATACGGATGTGGCCTAACAGATACTGCATTCAGTTGGAGAACCAGAAGGGCTCTGGATGATATCTGCATGTATTTCCTGTTAGTTTGTGTTTGTTCTTTATGAGTGGCAATATAAAGTTCATGAAAAAAAAGGACTGAGACATAGCAAGAAATTATCTCATATGCTGTGAGACCTTGCTTTATACAATATCACCGTTCTTCCATCAGGGACTCTGGGGGCCAAGGGAAGCTACACTAACGTGAGCTGCATCTGCTTCCAATTTGTGTGGCTACCTTATTTCAGCCAAGTTTCTAGATCCATGGTTAAATAAGTCAGGAAACAAATCTAGCCTTACAGGTCTGTGTGGGAAGGGTCTCTTTCAACCAATCTACAGTAAATCTGAAATTATTCAGAAAGCTGTAACCTAATCACTTATGTTGTAATCTGTATGGGGAAGACTATGTTAGTACAAAGATGGTCACATAGCAGCATCTAAAGAGCAGAGATCCAAAGGAGAGAACTTTGCCGATGCTTAACCAACCCTGCTCAAGGGGGTAAAATATTATCTAGTAGATACAAGTATTCTGGTAGCTACAGAGGACACTCTATCATGGAGGGCAGGAATAGTTCACCAGGGTTCTCTGTATTCTAGATGAAACAGATTTCGAAAGCAACATTGGGCAAGTCCTGATCTGTAGACATAATTATGGTATCTACCTTATAGAAATAAATGAGGATTAAGGGAGTTGATATAGGAAAAAGCGCTTAGAATAGTGCCAGGCACCTCGTAAGCCCTCAGGAGTCACCAGTTATTATTCTCTAAGACCAAAGATTATCTTTGGCCCAATTCTACATTCAATTAGTAACAGTTTAACTATCAATTCTGGGTTTTGCTGGTATCTAAATAATACCAGAAGGGAGTAAACTCAACAATTCTCATCAAAATTGAGTTTCTCAGTCTCCACGGTTGAAGACCAGATCATGGAACAGTGATCCCCAATGGTTCTGTACATCAGGGGGCATTTTTTATTGTCACTACAAATAGGTTGCTGCTGGAATTTAACGCCAGGAGCCAGAAAGGTTGTGGCTGAGAACAGTCCTACACAATAGAAAAACTACTGCACCAAATGCCCATAGTGCTTGAATTGATAAACACTGCCTTGAACTACAATGAATCCACCAAGATACTTACCTCCAAGGCCTAGGCAGCTAGTTGAGCCACAACTGGACTTAATCTAAATGCAAGATCCCGTAGCTCTTATATTTATCTACAATTTCATATCTGTTAATCACTCTGTCTGCTGCTTCCAGAAAGTTCAACCAGTTAATCCAGATGCTATGTGCCAGCAGAAGAGTTTCTGCAGCTTCTGAAATTGGATCATTGATTCCAAGTAAAACTGGCTCTCAACATTCTAGAGAGGGTCAGGGTCTGGTAATCCAGAAAGATCCCTTAAGGAAGAGGTTATCTCAGTCATATGCAAAACCACAGCAGGGGATTGGCCTAGCATACTCACATTGGTGAGATCTTCAAAAGCTGATCTCTTTTTGCATCGTCTCTTAGGTGAAGATGAAGAGATCTTTGCTTGGTAATTCTCCCCTTCCTAAAAAAGTGAAAGAGGTAAATGAGTACATCCAATCATGAACACTTTTCAGGGGCTTTGGGTCATCTTTGGAGCTCAGGGACCTCCAAGCAACTGGAGATGTATATAATAAACCCCAATAAACTACAACAAAAGGAAATTTTGGCACTCACTGCTGCTTAGAGAGTCCCTGAAGGAGGTAATCATTGATCATGGGGACAAAACTAGGATGATGACTTTCAGTGTAACCCCTAGAATGAGCAAAATAGCTTGGTAAAGCTAGTTTTCCCTCTTAGTTCTCTCATCTTTATGGTTATCTGATCCAAGATTAACCACCACCACCACCACCCTGCATTCCTAGTCATTCCTTTAATACGGATGCTCTCAAATTTCACTTCAAGAATTTAACAAATATTTAAGTATCTCTTATGTTAAGTATTTAAGATATCCCCAATAAGGACAATAACACACATATCTAGATACTCGTCCAGGATCACCTCTTTACTAGCTGTTGACCTTGAACAAATTGCTAACTCTTTCAGCCTCAATTTGCTTATCAGTAAAATTGGAATGATAACCTACTTTATTTGAGGATCAAATGAGAGAATACATATTTTTAAAAGTCTGTTTAGAGGTGCCTGGGTGACCCAAATTTTGTGTTTTAAGAAAGGAGTTTGGTAATCCATATTAACCTCTAACTGTTAGTGTCTATGAAGGAGAGGTAGTAGACAGGAGGAGAGGTGAATATTTTGGAGCAAAGGGGCTTTCTTTCTAGGTATTGTTTATCTGTGCATGCCTTACCCAACTCCCCATTTCTATGGGGCTACAGGTTAGGGGTAAATCACACTGTATGGCTCTTCTACTCACTAACAGTTTTTCTTTGGTGAAAGCCTCCTAAGTATCAAATTTCCTCTATGAAATGAGAACCCTGCACTACTTATATCAGGGAGTTGCTATAATGTGAAGCAGAGCATTAGGGTCACACCATCTATTTGCTCTGTTCTTCATCTACGTCATGAATAGTTAGTACATGACACAGTAAGTGATCAGAAGTTTAGAGAACTGGATTCATAGTACAACAGACCAATCTAGCACAGCAGAGCAATCCTGAAAGAGGCAAGAATTACTTCTATATTTTAATTGATTAAGCTAAGAAATCAGAAAACTATTAGTCTTTTATCTAGTTCATGATAAATAAGCCTAGTGGAAATAATTAGCAAAAATAAAATGTTTGGTGGTTACACAAATCTCACAAATTAGCTCAGAAATAAACTGTCAGTCTGCTATCCAATATCCATTTAATATTACCAGTAGAAATAATCAGCCCCAAATAAAATTCACAGGTAAAACTGAACTCAATAAAACTTAGATTTACAAAATGTGCCCCCAAAAAGCTGGATTTGGAAAAATAACTGCCACAAAAGAAAACTTATTATGACAGAACTCTAATCAGCAAATTCGAGATAGACAAAAATCTGATCAATGTATCAAATCTTTCTTGCCAAATTTATATTTAAAAAAACATTTAGCCCCTCCATGAAAATCATTTTAGTAAAACAAAAAATGAAAATGATTAGAAAATGTTTATCTATGCTGAGAGAAAACCAATCAAGGAAATTAAATTGGCCTAATGATGTTTGCTCCAGGAAATACTCCCTTAATGACAATTCATCAGTGTAGTAAAACTCTAATTAAAATATGTATGGTGATGAACAAAGAACATCCCAGGTTCGGAATGACAGTGTCAAACTATCCACAAGGTCAAAACAACAACATCAAAATGGACCCC
The DNA here is from genome assembly GCF_024610735.1 of Ursus americanus. Taxonomy (NCBI): domain Eukaryota; kingdom Metazoa; phylum Chordata; class Mammalia; order Carnivora; family Ursidae; genus Ursus; species Ursus americanus. Next base: position 81,132,326 of record NC_142164.1, read on the forward strand.
TTCTTCAAATTTAATAGCTATAAAAAGCATAATACATTTGTTGACCTAATCTTCACAGTCTGCCCAGGATGCACTAAGCAGCCTCCCAGCAAGGTACTTTAGCATCTCCCAGAAACTAAGATTACAGACATGATCATTAACGAGAGGTGAGTATTGTTTGCTTTTGAAGGTTGTGAAGGACACCCTTCATCTCAGCTATGCATTTATGGGAAAGGAGGCTTCACACTTAGAACCCAAGTTCTAATTTGCTGTTCTTCTTAAACTACAAGGGCTACCACTCCTTCCCAATTTCTCAAATTAAACAATACATATTGAGAAAGATTTAGGGGTGAGGATCGGGACTGAGGCAACACAGGAAGAAGCTACTCGAGACACTGTTGGGAGAGACAGCTTGCTCTAACCTTTTCAGATTGGCCATGATCACTAGGCACAATTTTGCTAGACTGCGATTTCTTAGTCTCGGGTTTGGAGGTTCGGGATGGTAGTGGCAGTGGCATTTCTCACAGGTTCGGCAGTGTCTATCCAGATAGGGCTGTAATCAGAAGGGGACTCTTCAAAACACCATTCACCAGAAACATCGCAGAATTCTCTAAAAACTCCCGAGAATACCCAGTCTCTCTATAGCATCTCTAGAAGAAAATATACTTTGAGTTAGGCAGATCTGTGTTTAAGTCTTAGTTCTACCACAATTAACCTTGGGGAAGTGACAAACTCTTCCGTTATCTCATCTGTAAAATGGAGATAAGTATACCTACCTCTGCAGGGCACTGTTCAAATTAAACGAGACATTCTATCTAAAAAGCCCAGCACAGTGCCTGTCATCCTCTGTGGGCACTGGAACTGTGGCCGACCACCTAGTTTAGGCCTGGGAACGGTGGGAACAAGTCACATGAGTGTTTAGCATTAAAAATGATCAAGAACATAACAGATCATATAGTATGGAAACCAGCTGGAAGGGTTAATGTTCTTTAAAAGGCACAGGGTCCTGGCACAGCAATTACAAAGATGCTACAGAGAAGATGCAAGAATACACTGCACATACACGTATGCACGCTAGGCCAGAGTATTCAAAGACTGTGTTCAATAAGAAACTGTAATGCGGTTCCAGAGACACCTGGGAGGGGGGATAAAAAGCAAAAGATGAGATAACAATAGAAGGAACTAACTTATTGAAAATCACTTGACATAAAAATTTAACCGTCATTACAGCCCTTGGGAGAGTCCTATCTTTGTTCCATCTCGGTGGGGGGCCCCATTCTACATTCCTTAAGGTTCTTTTTTGTGAGACCTCAATAGTTAGGATACACTTACATGTCTTATGAGCAAATGCATTATTAGGAGGAATCAGTTTTGGATATACAAGAGACCCCTCCCTTCCAACCTCAGCCACATTCAATCTTCAAATTCAAATGCATTTGACAAAGAACAGGCTCCTCTAAGTGAGACCCTAAAGGCAATGCAACAAGTTTACCATTCCCTACCAAATATTTCCAGCAATGGAGATATTAACACAAATCATGCATCTTATAAGTACTCACATGCACAGATCTAAATGTAGCATAAAAATGTGTGAATGATTCAATAAAAGTAAATACCAAGTACTACAGAAACACAATGGAAAGTCAATAATCTTGTCGGGGAAAGGGGTGGGAGAAGGCTTCATAGCAGAGGTAATATATAATCTAGACTTAAATTACAGAGAGGTTCCCAAGTAGACTGGGGCGCTTTCCCGGCAAAGAAAGCCTGAGCCCAGGCAGAGGCTTGAACATGTCGAGCACAGCAGGTGCAGGGACACCCCAGTTGTCTGGAGTGTGGAGTATAAAGACCGTATTGGGGAGGAGTTAGAAAGGGGCTGAATGCTAGGCTGGGGCCAGGCTGGTAAGAAAGGGAAGCAGAGAAGACTGCAGCTTGAGGGGAAGGTTCAAGAAAGGAGAAAGGCTGATTTTGGATGAAAAAGTATTAAACATTTTGTCAAAATTTGGTCCAAAGTGAAAGGCTGTATAGTGGTAGTGTAAGGAGACAGATTTTTTAAAGAAGCAGATTTTTTAAAGAAGCAACTGGGTTTCTAAACCAGACAACTTAGCATCTCTGAGCCTTAATTTTCTCATTTGTAATAGAGGAATACCACTATTTACGTGCAGAAGGATCATATGGCTCAAAAGTAAATTTGTATGTGCAAAACCTAACCCACAGTAGGCCCTCAAAATAAGTGGTGCATCTTACTTTCCCCCACCTTCCGCCAAATCCAAACCTATTTTCCATCTCATCTTTCCAAACTCAGCCAAGCGGCAATAAAGCCAAATTGGGTGCACCCGCACTTAACTGCACTGTATGAAAACCACTTACTCTGCTGTTATTATTCACACCTTGGACAATTTTTTTTTATGGATGACCAAAGACTCATGCTCTGAAACTTTTATCTTTCAAGGGGAAAGACTGGACTCAACAGGCTAGAAAACTTTCAGCTGATGACATCACAGGGTAACTAAACCTCAGCGAGAATAAGGTTATTCAGATGATATTCATATACCACCTTCATTATCCCGAACACTAATCAATTCCTTTGGGGGGATACACACAGTGACTCAAGTAACTAATTTCTCTACCATTAGGAAGGGGGAGGGGATTGACACCACTAAAAACAAGCTTTCACTAAGGGACATTCAGAAGAACATTCTTGACTTCTACCACCTACAGAATGGGGCCTTACTTGGGCAAGAAAATTTGAATGCTTTCCACTTTCCAGACTTCCCATCTTCCCTACATACACACTGCTCAGACCCCACTGAGCATCCCAGGGCTGGGGCTAAAACCTCTTCAAAGAGGGGCAAGCTGGCTCATTTAGAAGCCCAGCTGCTTAGACTCCAAAACTATAGATCAAGACAGTCTACAGGAAACAACAGCAACTTCATTTTGTATCTAAAAGCAGGTTACAGACAGCAAGACACTGGGGAGAGAATGCAGTATGGTGTCCATGAAAGCAGCACTGGGCTGGGGAGGATGTCTAGGGTCTAGCTCTGACTCTGCCCCTGGCTGGCTGGATGATGCTAAGCAAGTCCCTTTTCCCTCCCTAGGCCTTTGTTTCCCCACCTAAGAAAATGAGGCAATGGAACCAGCGCCTCCTAGCTATTTAAACCATGATCAACAGACCAGCAACATTAGCATCACCTGGGAGCTTGTTAGCAATTTAAAATCCCAGGCCCCAAGCTAGACCTTCCAAATCTGAAAGTACAAGTTAACAATATCCCCAGGTGATTTGTATGCACTTCAAAGTTTAAGAGGCACTGTTCTAGAGTCCTTTGACCTCTGACATTCTAGGATCCCAAGTGGACCAAAGCACAGAGCAGTGGGAAAGCCAGAGCCGCAGCGGTTGGAGTAGGGGCTAGAAGAGAACCAGTGGAGATAAAAGCGGTAACAAGGGAGAGAGCACACGTTTCCATCCTCCTTCATATCATCCAACCTGTAATTTAAAAGACATCCCACGAGTAGCACTCTATGACTTAAATACGTCCTGTGGATGAAATTGATCCTCCACACTTCCACTTCCACTTGTGAAAAGACGTTTTGTAAATGTACTCTGATTCAGGCATGTGTACTGGTCGCTCTATCTAAAAGCTAGGGCACAGTCTCATTTCTTTTGCCATCTCACCCTCTAAAACACACTCCCTGCCCAACTTCGCACAAACTGCTGACTGAAAGCAGAACAAAACAAAGGTTTCATGGCAGGGATGCCTAGCTTGCCCGCGAGAGAAGAGAGCGTGTTAACAAGGGGCTGGAGTGGTGCTCAAGCATCAACCCGCTTGCGACAGGGCCGGACATTCGAGCGGGCAGTATAAGCCCAAAGGCGCCTACCTCACACCGAGATTGAGGGCAGAACAGGAAAGATCATGGACGCACTCCTAGACCAGGAGAGGCCCGGGAAATGAACGGAGCTCCGTGTTGTAGCGACCTGTGTCCTTCTCAACCTGGCCTGTGCTCGCTCCAATCTGCCCAGTAGCGAATTTTGAAAATTACAGCCCCAGAAGGAAGCGCAGTGGTGATTGGCCAGCAGGGACCAATCAGCGTGCACAGTTGGGGCGTGTGCTCCCCTAGCAAGGAAGGGCGGGGCTGGGTATTTTTAAATTGAACTCTGCGGCTAACAGACCTCGCATTGGGGCGTGGTTTCGAGTACAATTGGTCGAACCCGGCAGGGCTGACCAGCCGCGTACAGGGTCAATTTAAAGAGGCGTTTTTATTTAAATACTCCTGCTGGAGGATGGGGGCAAGAGTGGCTGCATAATGCAGATTCAGACCAATTAAAACATTAATATTAATAACCCGTTGTAGACGCAAATGTTAACTACTGCTGGCTTCACAAATCGCTTTGTGAGGGAATCAGGGCAGAAATTATTGCCCCTATTTTATGGATAAGCACCCAAAGCGCAGTAGAGCTAATAGTAGCTAGCATTCATTTACCACTAGTTCTGTGCTAAATGCTATAAATTTTTATTATTTTAAATCCTGTCCAAAAAGATAGGTACTTTTATTAGTGCCATTTTACAGATAAGAAAATTGTAGCTTTCTAACAGCCCAATATCACAAACCTGCTTCGTGGCAAAGCAGGTATTACAATTCACATAGTCTCATTCATTTCACTCACTCATTCATTCACTCATTCATTCATCCAACAGTTATTGAGCACCTGCTTTGTTCCAGGAGCTAGAAAAACTATATATGAGTAACTGACAAAAGACTTGAAGAATTAATAGCCCTGCCCTGTCCTCTGAAGATGCAAAGAGTAAATGGAGATACCAAGGATAAAATCCAGGACCTGCCGCATATACAAGCAGCTAGCTACCACTAAACTACATCCCTGCCTTTACTATCAGCCCATTCTCCTTTTAGTATCTCACAGCTCCTACATTAAAGGTGGAATATTCACATGATCCCAGGCCCTCCTCTCTTTTTAATCTCCCTGGGTTATCTCATCCAGATCCACGACTTTAAATATCATCTAAAAGCTGGCCCTGAACTCCAGATTCATGAATCCAACTGACTACGACACATCTCCACTTGGACGTCTGATAGACACCTCAAACTCAATATGTTCACAGTGCTTACCAAACCTGATCCTTCTTCCAATATCTCCCATTTCAAAAATTGATACCACATCAAACCTGTTAATCAAGCCAGAAACCTGGGTATCATCCTTGATTCAAACTCTCTTCCATCACCTTACCTTCCCATATCCAATCCTTCAGCAAGTCCTATTAATTCTACCTTAAAACTATATCTTACATCCATCCACTTCTCTCCACCTCCACTGCCACCACAGTCTCTCATCTGGACCACTGTCAAGAGCCTCCAAGCTGTTCTCCCCCTTTCCAATCTTGATCTTCTCTAACATAAATACAAGATCAATCTTTTTTAAAAAACAAAAATTATATCATCTTTCTCTCATGCTTTGGGGGTTTCCCACAGAACTTCATATCCAAACTCCTCACTCTGATCTACAAGGTCTTACCTATATCATCAACCTCACCTCATACCACTCTTTCTCAATTACTAAATCCAGCCATAATGGTCTTCTTTCAAGGCTTTGAATATAATAAAATCCTTCTCCTCAGGATCTTTGCACATGATGTTCCCACTGCCTGGAACATTCTTCCCTCCATTCTTTAAATTACTTGCTTTTTTCCGATGCTTCAAGTCTCAGCTTAAATGCCCCCTCTTCAGAGAGGCCTTCCCTGACCATGTTATCTAAAGTAGGATTCTCTGGGGTGCCTGGGTGGCTCAGCCATTAAGTATCTGCCTTTGGCTCAGTTCATGATACCAGGGTCCTGGGATCCAGCCCTACATTGGGCTCCCTGCTCAGCAGGAAGCCTGCTTCTCCCTCTCAAACTCCCCTTGCTTGTGTTGTCTCTCTTTCTCAAATAAATAAATAAAATCTTTAAAAAAAATAAAGTAGGATTCTCCTCCCACTCCTTTATACTCTATCTCAGCACCTTACATTTATTTTAGAGTAATTATTGCTATTTGTAATTTTTTAATCTATCTACTCACTCAAAAATGCAAGGTTCTTACCTAGACAGTATTATGCTAAATGAAATAAGTCCTACAGAGAAGGACAAATACCTTATGATTTCGCTTATATGTGGAATCTAAGAAACATAACAGATGAACAAACAAAAAAAAAACAAACAGACTCATAAATAAAGAGAATGAACTAGTAGTTACATGTGTGTGGGGGGAAGATAAAGGAGAGTAAGAGGCTAAAACTTCCAGTTATAAGATAAATAAGTCACAAGGAAGAAAAGTAAACCTTAGGGAACATAGTCAATAATATTGGAAATAATTTTGTATGGTGACAGATGGTAACTACACTTAGTGTGGTGAGCATTTTATGATGTATTATGTAATTGTTGAATCACTATGTCATATACCTAAAGCTAATATATGTCACTATACTTTAATTACAATTTTTAAAATTCTAAAAATAAAAAAATTAAAATGTACAATAAAAAAAACAAAAACAAAAAGAATACAAGGCCCAAAACTATATGGACCATATTCATTGTGCTCTATCTCCAGTCATTAGCATTAATTATAGTTCACATTTATCAATTGCTTACTATATGTTTGATGACGTTCTGAGATTCACAATAATACAAAGAGGAGTTAATATCCCCACTTTACAGAAGAGAAATTTGGAGTACAGAGAAGTTTAGTAACTTGCCCAAGATCACACAGCTAGTAAGTTATTGGACTGGGATTTAAACCCAAGCAATCTGATTCCAGAGACAAACACATAATCATTACCTGCCTCTTTGATAAATGATTAAAAAATATTTGTTAACTAAGCAAATTAGTATCTTCTTTTAAGGGTAATCACTGTGGACAAGTGCCCCACTGGGATGCACTAAAGAAGAAATACACTATTATTTTTACTATTCAAATATAGTTGACATACAATGTTATCTTGGTTTCAGGTGTACAAAGAGTGATTTGACAATTCTATACACTACACAATGATCACCATGATAACTGTAGTTACCATTTGTCAACACACAACATGGTTATACTATTATTGACTATATTCCCTGTGCTGTACTTTTAATTTCCCTGACTTTTTAATTTTAAAACTGGAAGTTTGTACCTTCACCTACTTGTACCCATCCTGTCCTTCCAACAACCACCAATTTTTTCTTTCTTTGAGTCTGTTTCTGTTTTTTTGTTTGTTCATTTGTTTTGTTTTTGAGATTCCACATATAAGTGAAATCATATGGTATCTTTCTTTGTCTGACTTATTTCACTTAGCACAACACCCTCTACATTCATTCATGTTATCATAAATGGCAAGATCTCATTCTTTTTTACAGCTAATATCCTGTTACACACACACACACACACACACACACACACACAATCTTCTTTATTCATCTATCAGTAGACATTTAGGTTGCTTCCATTTCTTGTCTATTGTAAATAATGCTGCAATAAACATAGGGGTGCATATATATCTCTTCAGTGTTTTAATTTACTTTAGGTAAATAGTAATGGAATAGATAATATGACATTTCTGTTTTTAATTTTTTGAGGAACCTCTACACTATTTTCCACAGTGGTTGCACCAATTTACATTCCCACAAACGGCACATGAGGGTTCCCTTTTCTCCACGTTCTTGCCAATACTCATTTTTTGTTTGTTTGTTTGTTTGTTTGTTTGATACTAGCCATTCTGACTGGTTGCAAAGTGAGATCTCATTGTGGTTTTAACCTTCTTTTCCCTGATGATGAGTGATGTTCAGCATCTTCTCATGTGTCTGTTGGCCATCTGTATGTCTTCATTGGAAAAATGTCTACTCAGGTCCTCTGCCCATTTTTTCATTGGATTATTTGGTTTTTTAGTGTGGGGTTGCAGAAGTTCTTTATATATTTTGGATATTAACTGTTTATCAAACATAGCATTTGCAAATATTTTCTCCCATTCAGTAGGTTGCCTTTTCATTTTGTTGATGGTTTCTTTCACTGTGTATAACCTTTTCTATTTTGGTTTAGTCCCAATAGTTCATTTTTGCTTTTGTTTCCCTTGCCTAAGAAACATAAATATTTCTAAGACTGATACCCAATATATTACTGCCTATGTTTTCTTTCAGGAATTCTATGGTTTCAGGTCTCACATTTGGGTCTTTAATCTACTTTGAATTTATTTTTGTATATGGTGTAAGAAAGGGGCCCCATTTCATTCTTTTGCATATAGCTGTCCCATTTTTCTGATACCATTTATTGAAAAGACTGTCTTTTCCCCATTGTATATTCTTCCCTCCTTTGTCATAGATTAATTGCCCAAATAAGCATGGGTTTATTTCTGGGCTCTCTATCCTATTCCATTGATCTATGTGTCTATTTTTGTGCCAGTACCATACCATTTTGATTACTCTAGCTTTGTAGTATAGTTTGAAATCAGGGAGTATGATACCTCCAACTTTGTTTTTCTTCCTCAAGACTTCATTCTAGTTCTGTAAAAAATGCTGTTGGTGGGGTGCCTGGGTGGTTCAGTCAGTTGGGTATCTGCCTTCAGCTTAGGTCATGATCCTGGGACCCTGGGATAGAGCCCTGCATCGGGCTCCCTGCTCAGTGGGGAGCCTGCTTCTCCCTCCCCCTCTGTTGCTCCCTCTGCTTGTGCTCTCTCGCTCTGTCAAATAAATAAAATCTTTTAAAAATGCTGTTGGTGATGGGTATTAAGGAGGGAACGTATGGCATGGTGCACTGGGTGTTACACGCAAGTAATGAATCATGGAACTTTACATCAAAAACTAGGGATGTACTGTATGGTGACTAACATAATAAAAATATTATTTAAAAATAAAAATTATTATAAAAAAATAATTAATTAAAAAAATTAAAATGTTGTTGGTATTTTGATAGGGATTGCATTGAATCTGTAGATTGCTTGGGTGGGTATGGACATTTTAACAATATCTTTTTTTGAGAGAGAGAGTGAGCATGAGCAGGGTTAAGGGCAGAGGGAGAGAGAGAATCTCAAGCCGGCTCCAAGCTCAGTGCAGAGCCCAACACAGGGCTCAATCTCACAACCCTGAGATCATGACCTGAGCCAAAATCAAGAGTCAGATACTTAACCAACTGAGCCACCCAGGCACCCCGGACATTTTAACAATATTAATTCTTCCAACCCATGATCATGATATATCTTTCCATTTGTTTGTGTTGTCTTCAGTTTTTTTATCAATGTTTTATAGTTTTTACAGTATAGGTTTTCACCTCTTTGGTTCAATTTATTCCAGGTATTTTATTCTTTTTGGTGTAAATTGGATTGTTTTCCTTAATTTCTCTGTTACTCCATTATTAGTGTATAGAAATGCCACAGATTTCTGTACATTAATTTTGTATCCTACAACCTTACCAAATTTATTAGTTCTAATAGTTTTCTGGTGGAGTCTTTAGAGTTTTCTACACATAGTATCATGCCATCTGCAAATAATTACAGTTTTACTTCTTTATCAATTTTGGTGACTTATATTTCTTTTCCTTGTCTGATTTCTATAAGTTAAGACTTCCAGTACTGTAGTAAATAAAAGACTGAAAGCCTCTCTTTAGTCAGGAGAGGAAAAGTTCTATCCACCAAGACAACAGCAATATAAAAATTACAAAAGAAGCCATTTCATTTTTCCTATTTCTTCCAAGCTTTTCAAAAAACAAAGTTATTGAGCAAAAGAACACTTCCAAAAATTTTTGAATTTGTTTTTTCTCTCAACCTTCACACCTCCAGTTGACTTAATCTCTCCTTTGTGTTGCACTGAGAGAACATGGAGAAAAGAGGAAATAGCCCTTTGAGTCTATCACTTTCCAATATTTCCCTCTTACCAGGCACACAGCATTCTCATAAACTCTGCTTTCTCCTCCCCCCCCACATCCCTGTATTAAAATCTGATAGAAAAGATCTGCTATCATCTACTTTACTTTTACATGAAAATATACTCCAGGTGGATCCAAGATTTAATTGTGAAAATGAAACCATGGAAATACTAGACAAAATATAAAAGAATAGTTTTATAACCTTCAGAAGGAAACACTTTTCTAAACAGGACAAAAAAATTAAAGATAGCAAAAGCCTTGATAAATTTTAATAGCTAAAAATCGAAAATTTGGCAAAACAAATAAATTTTTTAAAAAGAAAAAGCAAGTGTAGCTATAATAATATCAGATAAAGTAAACTTCAGAGCAAAGTAAATTACCAGAGACAGAGAGGAATATTACATAATGATAAAAGGGTCAATCCACAAAGAAAACACAGCAACCTTACTGACATCCAAGGGATAATGAGGGAATACTATGAGCTCTATACACATAAATTTGATAACTTAATTGAAATGGACAAATTCCTTAGAAATCACAAACTACCATAATGCACCCAATATGAAATACATCATTTGAAAGCTCCATAGTTTTAAAGAAATTCAATTTGTAATTTTAAAGTTCTTAAAAAAAAGTTTCTAGGGCAAGATTATTTCACCGGAGAATTAAACTAAATGTGTAAAGAATAATTAACACCAATTCTGTACCATCTCTTCCAGAAAATAGAAGAGGAGGGAACACTTCCGAACTCATATGACAACACTTCCGTGATACCAAAACCATACAAAGACTACAAAAAAAAAGGAAAACCACATACCAATCTTCCCTCATGAAAAGAGGTGCGAAATCTTCAGCAAGATATTAGCAAAATATTATATACCATGATCAAATGGGGTTTATTACAGGGATGCAAGGCTGGTTCAAAAAGTCAATCCACATAATCTGCCATATTAACAGGCTAAGGAATCCACAAAAATAAGAAAACTATTAGAGCTAACAAATGAGCTCAAGGTGTAGGATACAAAACCAACATACAAAACTCAATTGTATTTCTATAGACTTGCAAAGAACTATCTGAAAATAAAATTAAGAAAACAATTCCCCTTATTATGGCATCAAAAGGAATAAAATACTTAGAAATAAATTTAACAAAAGAAGTATAAGACTTGTACACTGAAAACCACAAAACATCATTAAGAAAAATTAAAGACCTAAATAAATGTAAAGACATCCCATGTTCATCAATTGAAATACTTAATATTGTTAAGATGGCATCCCCCTCAAATTGATCTACAGAATCAACTAAATCCCTATCACAATCTGTGTGAGAAGAGTTCACATAGCCGACCTGAAAATGTTATCATCTAAAAATCCTGCAGGCAAGGCTGGCCCTTGGCTAGGATCTGGGAACTTGGATTTGGGGACAGTTCCCACCACCGTAACCCAGAAAAGTAGCTCACTGCACCTTAACTGTGCAAACAATGTGGCTTACGGTGAACACGAGATTTCCTCCTGGGACTTTGGAGTTTGGGTATGTACTAGGCAGAGAGTGCCTACATGACCAGCCTCCAGTAAAAATCCTTGGCACCAAGTATCTAATGAGAGTCCCTCATAAACATCATTTCACACATGTCACAACTCTATACCGGAAAAGTTAAGCTAAGTGAAAGAAGTCAGTCACAAAAGACCACATACAAAATGATTACATTTTTATGAAATGTCCAAAATAAGTAGAGCTATAGAGACAGAAAGAAAATTAGTGATTGCCTAAAGCTGGGTAAGTATAGGGTTAGGGGAGTCAGATGTGATAGCTAAAGCGTATGAGGTTTCTATTTTTGGTAATGAAAACTTTCTAAAATTGACTATAGTGATAGTTTCACAACTCTGTAAACATACTAAGATGCATTGAGTTGTACACTTTAAATAGGTGATTTATGTATTTGAATTATATTTCAAAAAAGCTGTTTTAAAAATAACTAGCTAATAAAATATATTGGTTCTTTTAAAAAAAATTCTGTTTAAGAGTAGCAAGAAAAGACTCAGTGGAACCAGTTAGGAAGGTACTGCAATAAGCCAGGCAGTTTGGACCAAGGTGATTTAACATTCTTGGGTATGGCCAAGCACTTCTATATGGTTCTGAGCATGGCAATTCTTGAACCTAGTGCTATCCCTTGCAGGATAAATGAAAATCAGTAAAACACAGTCTTTCTCCCCAAGCATTTGGAAAGATAAAGCTCACAATGAAACAGAACAGACACTGCTTTCCTTGAACCTATAAACAACTTTTCTTAAGGAAATGTATCAATAAATATAACACACACACACACAAAAATGCGGTTTTTAGGGTGGGGAGTGATTCTATGGGGGAGGAATCACCAATTTCCCTTCTAATTTGAGGAATGCCTTGGCAAAACAGGCTTCGGTAAAAGGGTGATCTCCTACCGTATGGGAAGCACGTTTTCCAAGCAGCTGTGACCTCCTAGTGGCCACGTGGACTCATGACTTCCATTTACCCTATTGATTTGAGAGCAACAGGCACAGGTCTCAGCCTGACACCCCCACGGGGCAAGGACATGACCAGGCTGAAGACTACACCAGTCTTCATCCCATTTTAACGTCCCTAAAACCTGGTGGATCCTTAACAGAGTCGCGGGGCTGGGGGGTGGGGGGGTGGGGGCGTAGGGGGGTGGGGTGGGTAATGCCTACCAATGCTATGAGGGAACTCGAAAGGCTTCCCGCTTCCAGATCCCCTTCCCGTCCTCCAAGAGTCTTGGCTTAAAACGGTCATTCACTGACCAAGATACCAACTGAGGAGAGGATTAACAACTTTGTCGCCAGGCGCGCCTGGGTGGCTCAGTCCGTCAAGTGTCTACCTTGGGCTCAAATCATGATCCCAGGGTCCTGGGTTCAAGCCCCACATCAGGCTCCCTGTTTAGGAGGAGCCGGCTTCTCCCTCTCCCTCTGCCCTTCCCCCTCACTCGTGCGCGCTCTCGCTCTCCCTCTCTGTCAAATAAATAAATTTTAAAAAAATTTGTCGCCAGTTAATTCTATACTTAAGTACTTCTCGTCCGACATTCGAGACACGTTTGTTGTTTTGACAGGCGGAAAAGCGCGATTCATAGCCTAGCGTCCGGGCTACATCACTAGCTCGGACACAAAATACGTCTACGTACTTCAGACCGACAGCAAGAGGCTCTTTTAGCGCCTGGAAAATCAACTCGCACATCGAACAAACCATAGACGGACTGACACAAACACTCGGCTTTGTAAAGGGACTCCCCCCGAGTAGTAGGAAGCACAAACAAAACAAAACAAAACACAAAACCAGACAAAACCCAGACGAGGGCCCGAAGAAGTGACTAACCGTCTCAGAATAACGTCCTCAGAGCAACCGCCTCAGGCCAACGATCTCTGGAAAAAGGGGCCCGAGCAAATGGGTCTCGGAGGCCGCCGTCGGACCCCACCATTCTCACCAGCAGAGGGAGCTAACGGATCAGCGCTTTGCTCGGTCAGACCAAAAACCACCAGATGGGGCCAAAAGATCAGAGTAGGTACCCCTTAGCCATTTCTTTTACTCAGGAAATTTCTCTTCAGAGCCTCGAAGAGAGAGAAGGGGTACCACTCTCTGCGCGCGCACACGTACACCCACCTGCAAAATGATGGAAGTGGGTAGTGACCCGTCAGGCCGGACCGCCCCCGCCCCGTGATCCAGCCCCCATTGAAAAAGCCCGGATTAAAACAGCACCCGTTTCCGAAGGCCCCGTGAGACTTAAATGAGATGATGCACGAAGAACACAGTAGCGGGCAAATGTTCAGGCCCCACTGCAGACCCGCAGAATTCAAACCTCTGTGATGGAGCCCCACGATTTCTGCAAGTGCTCCAGGTGGTTCTGAGGCGCACTTGAGTGTGGGAAGTAGTGCTCTCAGAAGTAGGCTGCCCCTGAAATATTATTACAGATGCCAGGACTGCGGGGCTTCTGAACTGTTTGCTGCCTGAAATTCCGAAAACCGTCATTTATTTGTTCCTTGAGCCCGTCTGTGCGCCCAGGATTGGCGGCGGATGCAATGAGAGACGGAGAAACCGCCCGCCAGGCTTTCGACGCAGGTGATCCAGGGATAGGAAAAGTTAATTAACTCTACAAGGCCAGATCTACTAAATGTCAGATGAATTAGACAGACAAGAAGCAAATGTTCTAGGAAATCAGGGGAGGGAAATTTCCCAATTATAAGAGGGAGGAGCCTGACCAGAAATGGCCACTGCCAAGCCAGGCCCACCTTTCACAAATAGCTATTAAGTCATTTTCGACAACAAGGCAATAGAACAGACCTTAGCCACCCAATTAAGCCTCTGCCCAAAAGGAAAGCCCAACATTATCTAAGAGTCCTCTTTTCTTTAACAGCTTCCCTCTGGAATTAAAAAATGAGCATATTTATAGCATTTTTAAAGTCCTTTATTTTCTCCCGCCACTTCTTCAATCACTTATAGAAAAGGCCAGACAGATATACACAATACAGACATAACATAAGTGCTTGACAGAAGTAATTATGCAGCACCAATGCCGAGATATTCAAAATAGCTATTTAATTTTTCACTTTAGCATGGTTGCATGAAGCTGCACTAAATGACATTGTGTATTTTCATGTCTGGAAAATAATTCAGGGAAAAAAAGAAGGGGCGCTCCCATTTGTTTGGTCCACAATAAATAATGTCTGTTAATCACTGGTATCACTGTGCATTTTCCAAATGGTCATGGTGTCATCCCATAAACTAAATTAGGCAGCCTAATCTGAGACTGGAAGATATTTAGTGAGACTAACAGGCAGACAGTGATTTCATGAAGGCTGATAGTTCAGTCCACTTAAATTTCATTTTGCCATTATTCATAACAATTACATTACAAACACAGGTCCCATTTTTATTATCTTAATAGCTCTTTCAAACCAAATGTAAATGGAAAGCATATTTAAAGTGTTGATTTGTACAATTATTCACAAGTTCGTGTGGAAGAGATGTTTGGGCAGAATAAACAAAGTTAGGAAATGGATGATAATGGTTCCAAAAAAAGACAAAGCTTCTATGTTAAACATCTCCATGTTTGGCTCTTAAAGGCTAAGTGCATAGTACTTCATACATATACACACACTAACATGGCATATTCCTTCTTTTGACTCTGTGAACATCCTTCTCCCCCACCCATCTGTTCCCACCTCTAGTCAGTACAGGCTGGTCTGAGACTCTCTGCAGCTTAAGAGAAAGAAAAGGCAGAGGATATGCTATAAGCTATGACTGAGCCTCGCAGATGCTTTAAGCTATGACTGAGCCTCCTCACGTTTTCATTGTTGGTTTCCCATCCAAATGCTGCTCTTGTTTGCTCCTGGTTAGCCTCCAGGATGACAGGATTGCGGCTACATGGGACAGGGCTCTAATCATCCATAATAGTCCTCTTTTTGTCATTCAGGGGATTTGGTAAGACATTTTCCAGGCCCAGATCATAGTCGTTCCCTTCTGGGCTGAGAGACATAGAGGCTTTTTGTTTTTTAATCTTAGGGATATACGTTCTTGTGCTTGGAGAATAAATACATGCTTTCTTTTTTTTTTTTTTTTTTTTTTTTTTTTGCTTCTTATTCTACAGACGTGAGCCAGATCCAGGAGCTCCAGCTTTTTCTTTAATCATCAAAAGTTCTTGACAAAAAGGTGATACAGGAAAAACAAGTCTTGTACTATAGATTTTAGCTCATCACCACGGACAAAGACTCCCTCCTTGACCAAAAGCCATCTTTTAATAAAACTCATATGTATTTAAGGTATACAACATGATGATTTGATATAGTCAGGCTCCTCTGAGACTTCTTCTCAACTAGGCCTCAACCTTGGCCTATAGAACTGCAACTTTGGGCACAAACAATATCATCCTTTCCCTACATTAAGAGACTTGAACAAACACACAGTTTCTATCAGCTCAAGGCCATGTCCCTAGGATGGTGACCCCAGCCTCCTTAAGAGGCCTGCCTAGGAAAGTTCAACACTGCCAGAAGAATTTACTGTTTGTTTCAGCCAAAACCTGATTACAGGCCCCTGACCTCCCTTTTCTTAGAACATTTACTTTAGAAAACCTATCATTGTAAATCCTTTCTCCCTTCCTTTGATATGTATCTTCTACAACCCAGAAATGTTTTTCTCAAGGACCTGGGAGCCATCCCTTTGAAATGTAATTATCAAGAAGGAAGAACCCCTGTCTCCTAATCTCTAGGAAAGGGTAGGAGCCTAACTTTGATAAGTGCCAATTAGCCCACACAGTTGCCCTAATCACACTGATCACCCCCCAACCACACACACACACACACACACACACACACACACACACACAAACACGTACACATTTCCCTCAGCACTTTTCCCTTTAGCATACCCCAGCATTTAAAAAGCCTTCTGCTTCTCATTTCAGTGAAGTTGAGCTCTGTTCATTGAAAGATTCTCTTCCTGGGTGGCTCAGTCAGTTAAGCATCTGCTTTTGGCTCGTGTCATGATCCCAGGGTCCTGGGATCGAGTCCCACATCAGGCTCCCTGCTCCGCAGGGAGTCTGCTTCTCCCTCTACCCCTCTCCCCACTTGTTCTCTCAATCTCTCTGTCTCACTCTATCTCTCAAATAAATAAATTAATAAAATCCTTTAAAAAAAGGAAGACTCTCTTCCTTGCTGCAATTGAATACAATCTGTCTTGCCACTTTTAACAAATGTCTAGCTCTGTTTCTCTTTGATGCCATGAACTAACAAGATCAAAATTGTACAGCAGGGTTAAGACATGTAGTCTCAGGGGTAACAAGGAAAAGAAGGAATTGAAGTAGACCAGGAATACAAAACTCTATTATTCAGGGGATCATTCCAACTTATTTTTAATTCAGATGCATTTATTCACATGCATGAGATTAAAGTGGAAATATGTGGAGAAAGGACAGGGGGAAGACAAGACGAGTCTTGGGCACAGTGTAAGCTATTTGGTGAGGGGCTAATGTTTCCAAACTGGGTCAAAACTGAAGGCATCTCAAAGTCTAATGGATAATCCCCTAAAGAATACAGTCACCAGCAATCCAGCACTGGCCATATAATGAAAAAGAATAAGTGGGGCTCAGGTCCTTTCATAGCTTAAAAAAGTCTGTGAAAGGCTGACCCTGTCCCAAGTAGACTGGCCTTTTTTCTGGGATAATTATGTCTCATGATGAAGGTTAGAGCTTGCTAGACCACTTACACATCCAGAATCCTAAGAATGGAGCCCCCAACTTTGTGTTGTCACTGTTCTCTATAGAAACAGTGATGTCATGAAGTAGAAATTCTGGTACCAGCTGGCAGTGAAGGCTTTAGGAGAGTATGGAGGGTTGAGCAAAGAAGCAACATCTTGGGTCAGACTGGAAGGGTCATCACAGTATCCCAATTAACAAGAAAGCCATCATTCCAAGGTCCTACAAAACAGCGTACTCTGATTCTACAAAGGTAGGAGCATCTTCTGACTTCTTTTTGACTAGCTAAGGGGGTGTCTTGATAGTGATGTGAAACTTTCTATTTTTGCTTTTATTCAGGATAACCAGAAAGGACTTTACCATTTTTTCTGTCTCTACATAAATCCAAATATCTCTTGCCACATAACTCCGAATCTCTAGTGGGAAACCCAAAGAGAAATAAGCTAAGATGGGAAAATTAATACTGTCTTATTCATAAAGGCTGGTGGTAATTCTGTATGTGAAAAATGCAGACCCCCACCAAACTGGTAACTAATATGATTAGATTGTTCTGGAAACAAGAAGAGGAAAGAGAAAGGAGGTCTCAAGGGATTGTAATCTGGACAAAATGTGAAATAAATATGCATATCCTCCTAGAGAGAACAGAAAAGGGTGGTTATACAGTCTACAGCCTGATGTGCTTCTGATGTGAAGGGCTACTGAGTTTGCCAGACTGCCACGCCTTTGCTGAGGTCGCTAGTTTCAGGCATTGTGACTCAACAAACTCCCTTGTCATACCCCAGGGTCAGAGGCAGCAGGGAAAAGCCTGGCCCATCAGTCTCGTCCAACAGCTGACGGGGGTGGCAGCCAGCTGCAGGTGCCCAAGAACTTGGCACTGCCCAGTTCCATCTAAAGGGGCACATCTCCCTTCTGGGTGGCACAATTTCAACCAAAAGTCTAAAATATCTTCATTATCAAGGTAATGAGTTCACAAATTTTAATTTTTTTAAATTCTTTAGGATTTGGACTGAGGCTGTGTCCAAATCATATGAGGGACCTCTATGACTCCCCTTCTTTTTTTAGAGGTTAGTCATCTCTAGCTTTTTTTTTTTAAAAGAAACTCTCTCTTCTGAGTGGGTATGGGAACCCCTTTCCTAAAACTTTTTCAGGAAAATGTAGACATTATTTAAGTGAGAACCCAAAAAGATGGGGGGGGGGCAAAGGGTAGAAATGTAGTATTATCGTGTGAAAAGATAACCACCAGAGAATAGCTGTTATCAAAAAGTGGAGAGGGAGAGGGAGAAGGAGAAGGAGAGGGAGAGGGAGGGAAGGAGAGAGGAGGGCAAGGGAGAGGGAGGGAGGAGAGAGGGGGAAAGGGAGGGAAGGGGGGGAGAGAGAGGGAGGAGGAAGAAAGAAGAGAGGGAGGGAGGGGGAATAGAAGAAGGGACAGAGGGACAGAGGGAGCTAGAGGTTAAAAGGGGTGTCAATTTTGAAGGAAGTTGGGGGAAGGAATTCAACAGCCCTCTAATAACTTAGCAAAAAGGCTTCTCTTGTTAAATTTTAAAATGAAATCAAATTCAAGCCCCAGAAACCGAAACGATTCTACTGAGCTCTTAACTGTATCTTCCTGAACATAGATCTGAGGTCTTACATAGCAAAAATCAGTCAGTGGCTCTGCCATTTCTTTTTTACTTTTAGTTCCAGGCCAGGGTGTGAAGTGGCCAGGGCGGGAGGGGGGCGGGAGGGGGCGGGGGTGGTGGCCGAGGCTGAAGGAAGTCGGCATGTTGGAATCTTGTATGTTGTTTTGATAAAAATGGCTATTTATTCACTGTACTGGTATTGACCCTAGTCTTTTCCAATGGCCCTAGGTAATAAGTATTAGAGCTATTTACCTAACTTCTCTTTCTTTAATGTAATGAGAAAGACTCTGGTTGAACTGAAGTTAACTAAAATTCAGTTAAAGAGGATGAGGTGAGCTCTATTCTTTGAGGTACCCAAGTAGGCAAACAAAAGTGGAGACAAATGAGATTTAGTGGAGTTTGGGTAGAAGTAAATCATTAAATTTAATCCCCAGAGTCTCTAGACTTTTAAGTTTGCTTCCCAGCCTGCCATTTTTCCTGACTGGTTTTCTTACAAGTTAATATGATATTTCCATGATTCCAAATACTTAGTGTGAGGAGTTTAATTTAAGGAGACTATGGATTGTGATAAAAGATAATTTTGATTATCAAGTTCAAACATTTCATAGTGTCCTTCCCCTTTTGCTCACCCCATCAGTCCCTAGTCTAAACCTGATTGAAACACGGAGATGGGTTTCAGGAAGCCCTTCAGAGATTCTTATCCAAACTCAGCCAGTCTCTAAAAACCATCTCTCTCCCTCTCTCTCTCCCTCTCTCTCTCTCTCTCTCTCTTTCCTTTCTCTTTACAGATGTCTGATGGTATTGACTGGTTACACAGCCGCAGGGGCGTGTGCAAAGTAGATCTCTACAGCCCAAAAGGACAGCAAGATCAGGACCGGAAAGTGGTAAGATACAAAATTACCCCTACCAAGGAGTGGAAACGATTGGTGTATGAGTATAGATATCCTGGAGCCCAGGATAGACTAATGGAGAGCAATACTGTGATGTCTCCAAGCAACCAAGCTCAAGGAGGTCTGTGAGGGACCAGCGTGCTTTATACATCACACAAGGACAAATTAAGGGAGAGGCAGGACCAAATGTGATGTAAAGGACCTGGGGGGGGGGGGCCTACAGGGGAGCTTGCAGGGAGGGAGGAGTGGTGGTTGCCTAGTTACCAGCCCCTATTACCTAACACTTCTGAGGTCACAATGTCACCTAGCTACCAGTAAGTTACACTAAAGTGGGACTCCCTCAGGAGGACAAAATACTTCATGCTGTTTCCTGAACTTTGAGTGATTTGCATAGTACTTCACATTTTTCATCATGTTCAAGTGCCACTCATACTATGATTTACTTGATATGTATTTTTGCAGTGTTTTAACAAATATATTTAAAATTCAAATACATTCAAAAATTACCATCACCCTAAGCATTATTTTCTGCAAAACCACAGATTTGACATTTTAGGATGTATTTTCCAAATAAACAACGACAAATGCACCTATTAAATACAAACATCTATTTACATACCACCAAAAATATTCTACATCATCAATAGTAAAAATACCACACTTTGGGAACACTATAGCAGAAAGGGCTCTAAACTGAGAGCCAGGGAATCAACTTCTAATGAAAATTCCACCTTTGAGTTTCTGTTAGTCAGGCAAGCCACCTCTCTTCTCAGTTTTCTCAATAAATGTGGATATCATACTTTGGGCCTCTCTCTGGTATTCTCACTTAGGAAATATAGTAACGCTAAGATTCTGTCTGCCTCATAATAATCATATTAACGTTTATTGAGTACTTACTATGTACAGGCACTCTGCTAAAAGCTTTACATGCAGTATCTCAATCAGTCCTCACAAGAACCCTACAAGGTAGGTATTGTCATCTCCCAGAAAGAAATTACGGTCTTTAGAGTTTTTCTAAATTCACTCTCCTTAATTTGATGCAGATATGCTTTGTTGACGTGTCCACCCTGAATGTGGAAGATAAAGATTGCAAGGTGGGTGTTCTCTGCTCCCCTCACTCGGAAAGGGTGGGAAACTGCTGAGAGGGTTATCAGGGACAGCATGAGGAAAGGGAAAGGTTGTGGCAGCGATCGGAAAGGTGGAGGAGCCTCAAGTGGAAAGCCATTGTTCTTGGAAGCCCAGGATCCTTGGTTCAGAATTTACTGTCACTCTTGACACCAAATCTCATTTTAGAAGCCACTTAAGTTGTTCGTAAGGCTGAAAGAATTAAAGCATGGAAAATAGCATGTCAGAAAAGTGAAATTAAAAAAAAAAACCCTGTCCAAAAGTTTGATGACTAATGGGATATGGTTCCTGAGACTGACAGCTTTGTGAATACCTTCAGTGGGGCTGGGGAGAGGGGAGTAGTAATTTGCGGTGGGAACTCTATCATTCTTCAAAGACTAGCTAGCAGCACAGTGCTACCTCTCCTTCAGAAAGAAGAGGGATAATAGGGGACATAACATTCATACTTTGAAGTGGTAGCCTAGGAGGGCGGCCTAAAGAAGTCTCAAAAATTAACTGTTCATAAAAATCTTACCCCTTAATTCCATAGGATGCTGCTGGTTCCAGTTTGGAAGGTGACTTAAACTTGGGAAATCTGGAAGAAAAAGAGATTATTGTGATCAAGGATACCGAGAAGCAAGACCAGTCTAAGGTATACTTAGCCTCTGAGCTCACCCTTTCTAATTCTCAGAGGCCAAAGCTGAGTCTGAGGACTCTGGTTCAGAGATAGTAAGACAACTATTGTCAAATAAGCCCATAAATTTGAACACTATGACATTCTAGAGAACACAGTCCTAGGTTGAGAGTCACGGTAAGTTCAATGCCCGGGTATCTAACAATGGCACTAATCACAGAGGCTCAGAATGCCCTTTCCTGATTTCAGGGGCCTACTGCAAAGATAACCTTGCTATTCTTATCCTAATCAAGATATGGGCTTATAAGCAAGATCCTTTGCAGTGTTCTTTGCTGGCTTGTAATAGACCTGTTGCCCGGAGACCAAAAGGGAAGAATGAGGATATGGAGCAGAGAGAATCCACAACGACCGAGAACTATAGTTGCCTTGTTCCTGCCCTGTTGTCTAAGAGATTACCTAGGCTGTTGAGTAGCATAAAATTAGAACCAATTAGACTTGCATGCCACTGTCACATACAGAATCTTTTGTCTTTGTGTAAGTATTCTAAATTATATCTGTTAGGCTCCTGATTTGGGGTAGGCATTAGAGCACAAGAGAAGTCACCCCCACAGTCCTACAAGCCTGGAGTGGCTGGTATTGGAACAGGATATTTTGCTTTAGTGCAAAAGAGTCAAAGATTTCTTGTTCTATCTGCCTGGGCTCATGTTATAATGAGAAACATCATTTCTGGCCCCAGACACATTTGGAATAATGAGAGTGGGCTCTAAGGAAGGAAAAGCCAGTTACAAAATATTCTCTAAGTAGTTTTGGGTTCAGTTAGGGGTGGCCAACTCCATTTTGGAGTCTCAAGAAAGGGATAAATTATACCTGGTGTTTATTTTTGAAAAGAGCAGTCCATATTTCCTGCACACTAGGCAGATCTCCTTGATTGTATCAAGCCCGTTCACAAAAAGTTGACCTTCTCATGACCTCACGTTTCCAGGAATTCTGTGAAAAGACAGGAGATGAAGCAGTGGAAGGGGCAAAGAATGCAATGACACTTAGCGCCGAGTAGAAGATGTGCACAATACATATACACATATCCAGACATGGGCACACACGGTCACAAGCATACAGATCTATACAAAGTGACACACACAGCGATACATACATTTATATACATTAACAAAAGTAATTTATACAAGCAAAGACATACTCATGTCTGGCTACACGTGACATTGACAAACACACAAGAACTAATATAACAAACTTAGGTATATTGGCCTATTCATAAACAATGACTTATGCACATACACAAAGATATACAGTTATACAGCCAGACACTTTGACATGCGCACAGATGACACACATAAACAACCGTAAATATATCCATGCACACCATGCATAAACACTTACTCACACACCCACAACCTTTGATCAAAACACAGTAACATACAGACTCAGGTATAGGCATACACACTTACAAATATACTCCATGTTGATACACACACATAGAAACTTAAAATAACACAAAGTCACTAACTCTTGTTTGTATGCACTGATACACACATCGACACAAATGCAGTAACATCCCCACTCGCATACTCACACACAAACTCAGATGCCGGGGTGTGTGCAATACTGACATACATTCTCAAGCATGCACAGCATATAAATATAACATAGATGATACCCAATGTATTGACAGACTACACAATCATTATACGATCACCTATTTACACATACAATTCATATTTTAACCTACACATTTATTAAAATATCATACATTAATTATTATTAATGAGTATGTATGTTAATATGTGAATGTATGCTCTAATATACATAAATGCATTTATAGCTGTGTGATACATGCTACTGGATTTATATCATAAATACATGCGCATCATTTCCAATTGACTCTTGCTTATTTGCATATTCTCAGACACACTGACATACACACACTTATGGTTACAATCTCACACATGTACAAAATGCACACACTAACATGTACATGTTGGCCTATACAGTAGGCAATGAGTATTGATGTCAACATATTATTACACATGCTTACACATACTCACACACGGACACTGACATACACGTATACACACACATACACGCAGGCACATTTTCGCATTTCACAACACAGACTGACAAATTCTCACATCTATTGAGATGTTCACACTTACAAATTGCTGTATTGATGGGCATATGCACACAATGGATACAAGGATACATTTTTGACACATATTGAGATAAGAACACTTATGCAGATGAAATTGACAAATTGATAATATATATAGTTAAGTGCACAAATGCATATACTCTGAGCTTTTGCTGCTGCCACTTGTGTTTGACTGTGTATTGGTGATAATTGTATGTTATGTTCCTATGCAAATTCTAAAGACCAAATCCCTAATCTATGCAGTTTAGAAGATATATCTTCTAAATAAAATAAGGGAAAGAAGTACCCTACCCAAACTCTTATGGATAGGTGTTCTTCTTTTTTTAGACCGAGGGATCTGTGTGCCTTTTCAAACAAGCTCCCTCTGATCCCATAAGTGTCCTCAATTGGCTTCTTAATGATCTCCAGAAGTATGCCTTGGGTTTTCAACATGCACTGAGCCCCTCGGCCTCTAGCTGTAAACATAAAGTAGGAGACGCAGAAGGCGAATATCACAAATTACCCTCCGGGAACTGTTTCAGCGTCTACGCTGATCAACTGAACATAGATTATATGGCCAATGGACCTCAAAGCCTGCATCTAGAAATGACAGCAGCCAAAAACACCAACAATAACCAGAGTCCTTCCACTCCTCCAGCCAAATCTCCTAGCACTCAGAGGGCAGTGATTTCCCCTGATGGTGAATGTTCTATGGATGACCTTTCCTTCTATGTCAATCGACTATCTTCCCTGGTAATCCAGATGGCCCGTAAGGAAATCAAGGAGAAGTTGGAAGGTGGAAGCAAATGCCTCCATCATTCTCTCTACCCATCCCCTGGGGACAAAGGGAAAAACAGCCCCCGCAGTGCTGTGAGCAAGATTGCTTCTGAAATGGCCCATGATGCTGTGGAATTGACCTCGGCCGAAATGCGGGGCACTGGGGAGGAGAGCAGGGAAGGTGGCCGGAAAGCCTTTCTGTATAGTGAATTATCCAACAAGAACAAGGTGGGGGACAAACAGATGTGCCAAAGGGATAGTAAAGAATTTGCAGATTCTATCAGCAAAGGGCTCATGGTTTATGCCAATCAGGTGGCTTCTGACATGATGGTCTCTGTCATGAAGACCTTGAAAATACATAGCTCCGGGAAGCCGATTCCGGCCTGTGTGGTCCTGAAGAGGGTGTTGTTAAAACACACCAAAGAAATTGTGTCTGATCTGATTGATT
Organism: Ursus americanus; assembly: GCF_024610735.1. Classification (NCBI taxonomy): domain Eukaryota; kingdom Metazoa; phylum Chordata; class Mammalia; order Carnivora; family Ursidae; genus Ursus; species Ursus americanus. The sequence continues at coordinate 81,157,031 of NC_142164.1, forward strand.
CCTGCATGAAGAACCTGCATAACATCACTGGGGTCCTGATGACTGACTCCGACTTCGTCTCAGCTGTCAAGAGGAATCTGTTCAACCACGGAAAACAAAACGCTGCAGATATCATGGAGGCCATGCTGAAGCGTCTGGTCAGTGCTCTTCTTGGCGAGAAGAAGGAGACTAAATCGCAGAGTTTGTCATATGCATCCTTGAAAGCCGGGTCCCACGATCCCAAATGCAAGAACCAAAGTCTTGAATTTTCAGCCATGAAAGCTGAGATGAAGGGGAAGGACAAAGGTAAAATGAAACCAGAGCAGTGCAAGTCATTGACTAGTGCTGAGAAAGTCAGTGAACACATCCTCAAGGAAAGCCTGACCATGTGGAACCAAAAGCAAGGAAACCAAGGCAAGATGGCTGGCAAAGCATGTGCCAATAAAGACGAAAAAAGAGAAAAGATCAGCCCTTCCACGGATTCCCTGGCAAAGGACTTGATTGTGTCTGCCCTTATGCTGATCCAGTACCATCTGACCCAGCAGGCCAAAGGCAAAGATGCATTCGAAGAAGAGTGTCCTGGTTCTACCATGGGCTATATGACTCAGAGTGGCCAATACGAAAAGTGTGCAAGTGGCCAAAGTGCCAAGGCACTTTCAATGAAACATCTAGAGTCTCGTGGTGCTCCTGGACCATCCACCTCCCTAAAGGAGAATCAACAGCTGGACTCTCAGAAGCTGGATATGTCAAACATCGTTCTAATGCTGATTCAGAAGCTGCTTAGTGAGAGCCCCTTCAACTGTGAGGATCTATGTGAAGGCGAAAACAAGTGTTCTGAGCCCAGGACGAGCAAAGCAGCTTCCGTGTCCAAGAGACCTGACAGAGGGGAAGAACAGTGCCAAGACAATCAAGAACATGACTCTATCAGTGGGATGAAGCAAGTGAACCGCCAATTTGTAGATCAACTGGTAGAATCTGTGATGAAGTTGTGCCTTATCATGGCGAAGTATAGTAATAACGGGGCAGCCCTTGCTGAGTTGGAAGAACAAGCAGCCTTGGCAAACAACCCCAATCACCAGGTTGGTAGCTCCAGATGTAGTCATGATGGTGCGGTGTCCCAGAACTATCAAGACACTCCTTGGCCTGAAGTCATAGTTAATAATCAGTGCTCGACAAGCAACTTGCAGAAGCAGCTCCAGGCTGTCCTCCAGTGGATTGCAGCCTCCCAATTTAACGTACCCATGCTCTACTTCATGGGAGATGACGATGGACAACTGGAGAAGGTAAGCAACGCAAAAGGCACGAGAAGAAAGGAGGGTTGGAATGGGCAGGAGGAGGGAGGCAGCGTTGTACTTGGAGGCCAAGAGCAGTCCAATTTTTTCCCCAAGCCTCTTCACTGTGCACTTCACACATTACTTACACTTTAGAAAAAGACAAAAGTGGTGAACCATTAACTGAGTGGGGCTCTGGATACCTCAAGGCCTGTGCGTTTCCACCAAGAGGAGAAGTGAGGGTAGCTCATTGTATCAGTGATCATTTCAACAAACTATTCGGTAACACATCAGGGAGCAATTTTTAAGTCTTCTGTTTTGAGTTTGAAGGCCCTCAAAGGATTGGAGAGAGAATAAAAGAAAAAGGGAGCTCCTCCCCAAACTCATGGGTCCTGCAAGTGCCCAAGAGTACTTGGTTCCTTAAGTTTTTTGCCCTAGGCACCTCACTTGCTTTGCCCCAGTCCTGGCCTCACCCTCCGGTTTCACAGAGGCCAGCATTCGTGCACATACAAGTTCTCTCTCCTCTCTCTCCTCTCTCTCTCACACATACACACACACACACACACACACACACACACACACACACAGAGCTGTGTTTTCTACATCAGATGGAGTTAAGAGAAATAAAATACTGAACCAAATTATTTTCAGTCCAGGACCAGGAGATTGTCCCTACTTCCCATCTCATCCTTTTTTAGGGAAGCTGGGGAATGGCAACCCCTAACCTTGACCTAGCAATCATCAACAGACTAACTGAAGAATCTAACCCCTATGAGAAGTGTTTGGTGAACACATTTGATCCCAGAATTTTTCTAAAGCTCGAAGTCGTGCAGCATTTGGAGCTATGTCATTAGAGGAGAGACGAGGGAAAAGGAAAGCTAGGTCAGGAGCCTCCAGGAGCCTCCAGTCATGGATCTGTGTCAGGCTTTACTCTAATCCCAGAGGCACGGGTGAGAAGGTGGGTGGGGGAGGGTCCACTGGATCCATCTGGGTCCCTTCTCCAAAAGCATCACATGACTCAAATCTACCTCTGCTCTCTCCACAGCTTCCTGAAGTTTCAGCTAAGGCAGCAGAGAAGGGGTACAGTGTAGGGGATCTTCTTCAAGAGGTCATGAAGTTTGCCAAGGAACGACAACTGGATGAAGCCGTGGGAAACATGGCTAGGAAACAACTGCTAGACTGGTTGCTCACTAACCTGTGAGCTGACAATTCCTTTGACTCCTCGCCATTTACTCCCCCTAGCAGCATTCCATCCCAGCCTGACACTCCCACCCATCAGGCCAGTGAACTGCATACCACATGATTGTATTTCCTAATACATCTGAGCAGTTGGACTGTGCAAATACAGGGTGTCCAAAAGCTGGGCAAGAACATGAATTAAAAAAATTTAAAAAAAGTGTTTTTGTTTTCTTGATCAGATAGGTCTGAGGCAAGGGAGGAGAATGGGTTGAATTCCAAGGACTGGTGATACAGGGTTGGACCTGTGTCCAGATCTTACCCTGGGTTCTTTGCTGAGCACCCAAGACACAGGGATACAACATATGTCCCAAGTCCCTAAGGAATTTGGTCTGTCCAAATGATCTCAGCTTTACAATCTCTTCAGAGTTTTGCCACCTGCGGCTTCCCTGTTTCTTTCCCAGAATTGCATACCTAACTTGATACTTCCCCTTCTGATCCTAAGGATGCAGCCTTCTCGGTTTTTATTGACAGCCTGCAGATACGCTGTCTTACATGAAATCTAACTGAAGAAAGTAAGTATATCACCCATTACCCAGGCAAGGGGGGACATCGCTCCCCCTTGCCTCACACACACCCTCACTGTTCACCACACATAGATAAATACTATCCAGAACCACAATTGGATTTGATCCTCTTATGTGTGAATAAAGCTTTGAGAAGTCATTTACTTCAACTGATGAGATTTCCTTGTCTTCCATCAGTCTGAGAGAAAATTCTTCTGAGAAGAAAGCTATAGGATAGTAAATTCACAGCCACCCTATGTGAATCCCAATGTCTCTTGTGAGACTAGCACTAAATCCTTAGATTTATTGCATGCTCCTCAGAAGTCAGTCATAATGCGAGAAGTCATTGCAAACAAGATCAAAACCATGGTTTCGGCTGTGTGGTCCTTTGCGGGCTCGCTCGCTGTGGCACACGCTGGTGCCTTTGAGGGGTCATGGCTTTAGTAGAACAAGCACAGCATGTGAGATCCTTCTGGATTCAAAAGTCAAAGCTTTTGCCTCTTACTAGTCACATGGCTTTACAGAGTCACCTAGACCCAGCCTGTTTCCTTACCTGTAAAGTGTAGCCAAAAATTACCTTTGCCAGAGGCTCAAGGGGAGCAATGGACGGCAGGATGCTTTACACAGGGGACTCTTATAAATGTAGCTCCACGAAGGAAGCTGTACCCTGCCAAGGCCATCCCGATATAGTTGCAAGTGCTCTTGATATGCTTCCAAACTGAAAGCAGGATTCTCTGAGTATGGAACCCCAAGAGGTACTTTTTGGGGGGAGGTAAGCAGCAGAGACCAACCTTGCCCACTTTTCCACAACACCTGGACAGGTCAGAAGTAAAGGCAGTACATCGAAAACCGGGGATGTACTGTATGGTGACTAACATAATATAATAAAAAATCATTATAAAAAAAAAAGAACTAAAGGCAGGCCTCTTCAAAGCAGGACTTTTAGAACTCCCCAGCCTGGATGAAAGCTAATCGGACCTTTTCCAGTCACACCGCCCCATGAAAAGCTTTGGAGCTGAGCTACCACAGATCCTTCCCTTTCTCCTTGAAGAAAATCCTTCATAAACAAATCCTGGGACCAGGGCTGGATTTCTGATGACTCAATCCTCCCTGAGCACAGCTGGGTCCCATAGTAGTTTACTTGATTAACTTGGCTCTTGACTTCCTCCTGATTTTTATTATGAGATGGCCTTGGGGATTCCTTGGAATGTGGAAATAGAGCAAAGGAAGTTATATGTTCTGCTAAATGAGGGGACCTGGGGCAAAATGGTCTCTAAGGGCCCTTCCCAGTTCTGACATTTGAGGATTCTAAGAAAGCATTTCTCTTCCATAATTTCTCAAGGAAACTTGCATGGATGAGGTAAGATTAGGGTGAGGAAACTTGATTTTTGCCAGAGCTGACAGACTCCAGCAGAGAAAGGAATGCTTTAGACCACAAAGGGCTCTGACAAGGGTCTGGAGGAGCTCAACAGTCCTTGGGGTTTATTCCTGGAGGGTGAAGCCCTGGCCTTTCACCTCTCTAAATGGAGAAGTGATCCCAGGCACCCTATTGGCAATGTGGCCAGGCTCAATGGCAGCAGCTGAAAATAGACAAGGACTTTGGCTGAGCGGAGAGCCCCACGTGTAGTAGGAAAGGGACGATAGGAGCAGAAAGAGAAGGAATATATGAGTATCTCCTGGTGGGTGATGAATTGGCTTGAAATATCTGATGGTTGCAGTGTCTCTGAACATCAGGCCTCCATTTCAAAAGGAAGTTGTGAGCAAAACTTATCTGGGAGGTTACCGAAAGGCCAGGACTAGGCTGAGGTGAGGTGAGAGAGGCACTCGCCTCAGGGACAAAATTTGAGGGGGAACCAAAAACTCAGTAATCAAAAGAAGTGTTTTAATGCACTATCTTCAAAAAAATTGAAATTAATGCCCCCCAAATCCATGCTGAAAAAAATATCAAAAATCGTAATACAGAAGATCAGTAACAGTGCGGTGCCAAACCATAATGGAGCATGAGGTAAAAGGAAAAACTGGCAAGACTGATTTTATGGGAGTAACAATTTCTGGGAGATTTCCAAGGCAATACTTAGAGAACGTATTGCCCCGGAAACCTGTATCAGTACAAAAAAAGCAACAATGAATTAAGTCCCTGTGTAAAAAACTTAGGAAGGCAACAAATTAGAAGTCAAACAAGTTTGGGAAAGGGGAAATAAAATTTGGATCAAGGGGGACAAAACAAAGAAAATAAAGTTTCACTTAAACCTTAAAAAATTCATTTCTTTTTTTTTTTTTAAATCAGAGAGGGAGACAAACCATAAGGGATTCTTAGGGAAACAAACTGAGGGCTGCTGGAGTAACTGGAGTAACTGGATGAAGGGCATTAAGGAGGGCCCTTGATGTAATGAGCACTGGGTATTAAATGCAACTGATGAATCCCTAAACTCTACCTCTGAAAGTAATAATACGCTATATGTTAATTAATTGAGTTTAAATAAAATTTTAATAACCTTAAAAAATTCAGGGGTGAGGAGAGGAATGTTGCAGGGTTTTCTTTCTTGCTCAACCTAAGAGTACATTCATTGTTGCCAAGCAAAGCTCGTATTAGATTAATTCTGGTTAAAAACAGGAACCACATAAGATTTTCCCTGTTAAAATTCCACTTTAAAACAGTTCTATAACGAAAGAAGAAAAATAAGTACAAAGTAGGAATATAGGAGCGGCAGAAATAACATGCCACTTTTGCATTAAATATTTTTACTCATCCATGAAAAGCAAATCCTCAAACACCAGAGGTACTGAATGAGTTTTGCAAAGGTATAGGATAGAAGATACTTGCGAGCTGTAGGAATTGGCCATCAACTAAAACGATTCCAGCTGCTTTCTCCCCAGTGACTCAGAGACATGTGAAAAAATCCAGCAGTTCCCCTGCACTCAAGGCTCTGTGGTGTCAGAACATGAAAAAAATTTCAAAGAATCTGTCAAATTTCTATATCCTAGAGCCACCCAGCCAAAAAGAGGAGAGTCTAATCACCATAGTGACAATAATATTAAACACTTGAGTATTAAGGGAGGCAAAAATGACATTTACAGAGTGCTGAGTGCCAGCCGTTACTCGTGCTTCAACTCTTTCAAAAACCTTGGGGGGAGGGTTTGTTATTAGATGTTTTCACAGATGAGAAATTAGGGGCTCAGGCTTCAAGGCCTCCTTCTAGGCTGTAAGTGGGAGAGTTAGGATTCAAATCCAAGTCTGCCTCAGGTCAAAAACAATATTCATTCCATTCTATCAGACTGCTATCCTAGTAATTCAAAATCCATGTTTATTAAAAAACAAACTATAAAACATGAATGGGAGGGACGCCTGGGTGGCTCAGTCAGCAAAGCGTCTGCCTTTGGCTCAGGTCATGATCCCAGGGTCCTGGGATCTAGCCCTGCATCCGGCTTCCTGCTCAGCAGGGGAGCCTGCTTCTCCTCTCCCTCTGCCTGCCGCTCCTCCTACTTTTGCGCTCTCTCTCTTTCTCTGACAAATAAATAAAATCTTTAAAAAAACATGAATGTCGGGGCACCTGGGTGGCTCAGTCGTTAAGCGTCTGCCTTCGGCTCAGGGCGTGATCCTGGCGTTCTGGGATTGAGCACCGCATCAGGCTCCTCTGCTGGGAGCCTGCTTCTTCCTCTCCCACTCCCCCTGCTTGTGTTCCCTCTCTCGCTGGCTGTCTCTCTGTCGAATAAATAAATAAAATCTTTAAAAAAAATAAAAGTAAATAAACATGAATGAGAAAAACTAAAGAAAAACAGATAAATAGGAAAATAGACCTGGCTAGTAAAACTGAATAAAACATCACTCTTTAATTCAACACATAGGTCTCCTATAATGCCATTTTAAATCTTTATGGGATACTCTTAAAGTATCTACCCCAACATATTTATTCATTGCAAAGGGAAAAATCATAACTTCACAACAGGTGAGCCCGTCAATCACACCTTAATTAGGTGATCAAGGTTAACATCATCAGTAAAGATATATTGATACCATGTACCTCCTGATAAGATGTCATGAGAAGAACGCATCACCTCTGAGACATTCTTGCCAAAAACCCATGACCCTAGTCTAATCATGAGAAACCATCAGATAAACCGAAATTGAGGCACATTTGCAAAATACCTGACCAGAATTGACTGCAAAGGGTCACAAGGACACATTTGAGGGTTATGGAAATGTTAACTTCACACCTTGAGAGGAAAGGTGTTTAACACAGATGTATGTATACATTTCTCAAGACTCGTCACTTGTTATTCTATCTAAATTCAATCTATCTAAATTCTATCTACATTATATTTCAACAAAGTTGGTTTTTAAATATATTTAAACCTGATACCTATAGGAAAACAGTCCCCTTCCACTCTTCACAAGTTTACTGTTCTTCTGTCTCTTTCCAGAAAGTCTCCCATTTAGCAAGTCTTTGTGACTATGGGCTCTGAGCCCCCTGTAACTTGCAGCCCTCCCTCCTGCCCCTTGCACTTGGCTGTAGTGGCCCCGAGCAGGCTCCGGAAACTCCCTCTTTGGGAGAATTTCCCTCCCAAAGATCCCAGCTATGTAACCAAGGTGAGAAGCTTTCCAGCTCAACTTCTTCTTGTTATGAATGTCTCTTCCTCAGAAAAGTCTTCCTTCACTACCCTATCTCCCACAGCTACCCTTTATTACATCACCCCGGCTTATTTTCTTCACCTGAACTGATCTAGCTTTTGTGTTATTGTTTACTTGCTTATTGACTGTCTTTTCCCACTAGAATGGCAACCCCAGGAGCACAGGGACCTGTCTTGTCCACTACTGTATCCTCAGTACCCAGCACGGTGCCTGATGCATAGTAGCCATTCAATAAATGTTTACTGAATGAATAGTGATCCACCTAGTTCGGTGTTTCCTGGTGGAGAAAAATAACATTAAATGGGGAATCAGAAAATTCATCATTAACCATGGCCATTTAATATCGCTTAATCATCTTAATATAACCAAGAGTCTGTTTCCTCACCTTAAAAATTGGGATGCTAATCAATACCTTTCATATCTACGTCTCTGGAGGTGTTGTACAGATCAAAGAGCAAAGCAAGGTGAAAATGTTTGAAAATATGCCTAAACGCGCCCAATATTCAGTGCAAAACAATAATTAAAATAAGAATAACTTTTCCTGAGCTTTATTTATTTATTTTTTTACTGACCTCTTACTGTGTGTCAGGCATTCTTTAAAGTGCTTTCCACTTTAATCCTCCCACCAACCCTCTGAGGTGAGTACTCTTATTAGCCCATTTTGCAGATGAGGCAACTGAGGCCCAGAGAGGCGGGATAACTTGCTCAGGTCCACACAGTTAGAGGAAGTAGTCAAGTTAGGATTCAAACCCAGACAGTCCTGCCTCTGAAGCTCCCATTTTGTACTGCTCCATAGAATATCCGGACCTTGTCCATCGCGTCATATGTCAGGATAAGCCCCGGCTGACTGCAAGTAACACTGACAGACTAGAGTAGGCCTGTCTCAGAGGCAACAGGAACCTCTAGAGTGGTATGAATGGTTGCCTGGAAGGAATCCAGGCTGGTGGATAGGCACAGGTTTCCAAAGCCTATTGTAGGCATAGGCCTTGGCCCAGAAGAAGAACCAAAACTACCCCGAGGCAGCAGGCAGCTGGGACAGCTTCTGGGACTCACAGAGCAGGCAAGATTCCCTAGTGCAAGCAGAGGTGGTGCTTAAAATGCATCCTTGGGGAACAAAATGATACTTCACACTTGCTCACAGTGCCCAGGGCCTCTCCTTTGGTGGGAGGGGGCTGGGCAACCAGTGCCGAAGAACAACGCCAGACAAGCTAGCGCATGTGCGCCCTGGCAGGGAGAGAGGGTGGTGCCTGATGGCGCCCAGTCAGCGCTCCCAAGAGCCACACTACAGAGGCTCAGGAGTGGGGAGGAGAGGTTAAGAACCACTTGGGGTGCTAAGGACATTTGCCAATCAGTATTAAAGTATTTCGAAATGTTTAACAGCCAGTGGGGCTGGACCTGTGCCTCAAGTCTGAATACTAGCCGGAGGTTGGAAATTCTCTACTATCTGCCATCTTTCTCAAGCCTCGGGGCCTGGCTAAAAGTTGAATTCAAGGTGACATCTGAGGCAAATCCAGGTGAGGAAGGGGTGGAAGGGAGGGAACCCCAAGTTGCTCCTTCTGGCTCACAGAGCTCTATCCGTGCTTGGATCCCTCGGTATGACAATGCCCTGTTTCTGGATCTGCCTTTCTTCTAGACCGTAAGTAGCACACAATAGATGGATAGAAAAGGTCTCCCACCTACTGGGCAGCCAGCTCATCAGTGTTTGTTGGGTAATAGCTAACATGTACTGCGTGCTGACTTTGGGCCAGGCCTCTCACCTGATGCTTGCTGCACCCCTATTGGTAACCCCATTTTGCAACTGAAACAAGTGAAGGCAGGGGAGGATCAGAAACTTGCCCATACCTGGGATCAGCACCGGCAGCCGAATTCTGGAGGCTGTACTCTGAAATACTGTTCTTGATGTAAGTGGCTGGTGGGTAGCCATACATGTGCAAAAGGTCAGAGATGAATAAAGTGTGACCTGTTTAGGAACTTGAGAGGCATATGGTAGCTGGAGTGTAGGCTGTGCAAAAGGGAGGTCATTGGTGACAAAGCTGGAAAAGTCAGTTGGCATCGGATTATGAAGGGCCTTATGTATCGTGGTGAAAATTTTGGACTCACTCCTAAGGTCAATGAGCCTGGCAGTTTCAGGTGAGATGTATGTTCTAGAATGTTCTCTCAGTCTGTTCTGGGAAGGATGGATTGGAGGGAGCGTTGTGCTGCTTGGCTGTTATCTACTTCCTTCATTTATTTCTTTTTTCCCCTCCTCCATTTTCCATTTTTAAAATGCCAGCTTCAGGGGCCTGGGTGGCGCAGTCGTTAAGCGTCTGCCTTTGGCTCAGGGCGTGATCCCGGCGTTCTGGGATCGAGCCCCACATCAGGCTCTTCCGCTGGGAGCCTGCTTCTTCCTCTCTCACGCCCCCTGCTTGTGTTCCCTCTCTCGCTGGCTGTCTCTGTCAAATAAATAAATAAAATCTTTAAAAAAATAAAATAAAATAAAATGCCAGCTTCACTGGACTTTACTGGAGGTTGAACAGATTTATCCGCATCTGGGCCAACACATTCCTGGGGGCCAGGAGTGGGAGGTAATGGGCCCCCTCTATGATTGGCTCAAAAATTCTAGCTGTAGTGGAGCCAGTTGGTGAAAGGGAGAATGGTAGGTTTCCACCTCCCTTCCCTAAGGCTGCACTTTGTCCCACAGCCTGGACTGACACTCTCACTCACATCAGATGCTAGGAGAGGTAGACCCCAGACTCCACGCTCCCTCCACCCCCAAATGACAGATGGTTGTATTTTCTCTGACCCTGAAGTGGTCTCACACAACACCTCCCAGAAACTATAAATCCTGTCCCAGAACTCAGCAAGAGAGAGAAGGAAACACAAACACCCTGACCTGCTGACCTTCCCCTTAGGGGTTTGATAGCATCTGTCCCCCAGAGACCTTGCTTTTGGAAAAAAAATTTCTCCTGTCTGAGATTTCAGGTGCCTTTGTCAGCCAGCCCTGTGGCACAGACTGCCTGCTGGAGGGAAGAGGGGGCTGGCCAGGAAAATCTCCTCCAGCACCAAATGGTCCACTTCTGAACTGATACAGCAACATAGCGTTCCTCATCCTGATGCAATCTCGAGACAAGGCACACCTCTAATGACTTGTCTTGGCCTATATATATATTTCCCTTCACGTGTATTCTTGGGGTTTCCATCCTCCTCCCCTGACCCTCCCTTCTCAGTCTCTCATGGAATCCCCTTTCTCTGGCCATCTGATACATGTTGGAGGACCCCAGGATCTATCCTCAGCTCACTGTCTTCTTACCCCCCCAACCCCTAGCTGTACCTACTTTGCAAAGGGTTGGCAGAAGGCCCAGCTGTAACATGGCCAGAAAGAACTAGGGCCAGGGTTTGGGTCCTGAAAGAAACCAAGAACCAGAGGAAGCAGAGGTGGGTCTGAGATGAAGTTCTCGCAGTGACGCTTCTTTGTTGGAGATGGGGGAGGGAGTGCCTAGGGTTTTTTAAATGCAGATTCCCAGGCCATGTCCAGGAAAAGTCTTGATTCCTTAGTTTGGGGCTGCAATAGAAGCATGTGTATTTTGAAAAATCTTCTCTAAGTGACAGTCTATTATTAACCCTTTATGTTTTGAAAAAATTAGAACCTGTGCAAAGTTGTAAGATTAGTACAATGAATACCCATATACCCTTCATCCAGTTTCCCCATGTATTAGGATTGTGCCATCTTGCTTTATCTATCTACCTAAGCACGCAACTGACTAAAATCATGTATATGTAATTATTGTGTCAAATAATAATTATTATTTTGCTGAACCATTTCAAAGTTAGCGGCAGACATCATGATATTCAATGCTAAATACTTCAGTGTGTATCTCCTAGGAACAAGGACGTTCTTCCACATACAACTCATATTCAATTTTCCTTAGATATCCCAATAACGGCCTCTATAGACATTCCCTTCAATCCCACCCACAATTCATATATTGCGTTTAGGTATCCTCTAGTCTCCTGTAATCTAGAACAGTTTGGCAGCCATTTTGCTGGTCTTTCATGACACGGACATTTTTTTTTTTAGTACAGGCCAGGAGTTTTGCAGAATGTATGAGACATTTTGATCCACAGCCAGGTTTAAGGACAGCTTCGAGAGTGCCTTAATTTGGAGAGGTCACAACCAGGCAATGAACTGAAAGGCAGGCCTAAGGCCAAAATGGCGGGTTAGGAACGGTACAAAAACTGGAAGGAGGTCTGGAGTGAAGGGAAGAAGGGTGGTGGCTGGGCAGGTTGGATAGCTCAAAAATACAAGGCCACAGCAGCTATTCTTCCTACAGTTACAAACACTGAAATCCCCGCAGCAGTGATTCACATGGTGATTCCTTCCGTCTTCTCATGTGTCTCCCATGCCCCAGGCCCTCATATGGAACCATCTTCTGGATGTAGACATTTATCGAGCATATGCTACATGCCAGGCACTGTTCTAAGCACATGACATCATTTAACCATCACAACAAACTCTATGTGATAGTCCCTGTTTAGTGGGCTAGGAAACCGAAGCACAGAGGGGGCGGTAACCTGTTCAGGGTCACACAGTTAGTAAGCAGGGGCCCAGAATTTGAACCCAGGCAGTTCTGGCTCCTCACTTTTTTAAAACAATTTTATTTTTTAAATTATTATTCAATCAAATTGACTTTTTTTTCTTTTGGTTTACAGTTCTATGAATTTTGGCCCATGTATAGATTCATGTAACCACCACCACAATCGGGATACATACAGAACAGGTGCCTCACCCCAAAAACTTCCTTCTTGCTATCCCGTTATAGCCACCCCCACCCGCCTCCCCCACGTAGGGAGAATACTAATTTTGTTTTGTTCCTTTTGCAGGCTGTGTTTCCAATGTCAGCTAGGACTTTTAACATTTTGCACCATTAAGCAGGCCTTTCCTAGTATTGGCCAACCAGCGGTCAGTCAGTTGGGTCCCACAGAAGGGAGGACCATTTCACTCAGTTCTAAGTCTTTGTTATGCTAATTAGAATCTGTTCAAGGCACACAAAGGTCAAGGCTAAATAAACCCTAGAGTCCATAAACAGCTTTACCGGAAGGCTTTCCTGTGCTTCTCACTCTCCCTTATTTTTCTAGTATGTTCTAGTTCTCTGGGCTCCGACTTTTGGTCCTCTGGGCTAGTAATAACCCATGTCCCGGACCGCACTGAGGCTGGGGCTGAGTGGGAGGGGACAAAAAGAGGAGGAGACAGACAAAAAGAAAGCAATGGGTTTGGGCCCCTCCATCTTGGAGCTGCAGGTCGCTTGAACAGAGAGGAAGGTTCATGTTCAAGTTTGGGCTCCTTCCATTTACCATTCCCTGCTGCTCTTTGCCACTGCCGCCACCCCCACTGCGGGCTTACCTGATGACTGGAGTGCAAGGGAACAGAAAAAAAAGAGGAGAGAGAAAGCAGCTGGGTATTTCCTCACAACAGCATCAAGCCCCAGAGGGAGAAAACTGTTTGCCAATAAGGAAAAAGACATCTTGGATGAAAGAGAAGGTGAATAGGATTTTCCCAGATTGTAAAGAGATTCCCTTAATGTAAGAGGAGAAGAGAAAGAGTGGCAGAGCCTGGCTTGGCTTCAAGGCAGTGTGCAAGGAAGGCCCCCAAAGAGAAGTAGTGAGGTGGGGGAATCTAGGAAGTTGAAACCTTAGGCAAAAGTTTCTCACAAAAGCATCAGAGCGCTGCCAGACCTGAAGGGCCCTGAATAGGGGCCAACACGTATCTCAGCATTAACCACAGTGAGCCAGACTCGATGACCACCAGTCCATACCCCATACCCTGGTGCATATAAAATGCCAGAAGTCGGGCGCCTGGGTGGCTCAGTCAGTTAAGAGTCTGCCTTTGACTCAGGTCCTGATCCCAGGGTCCTGGGATCGAGGCCGCATCAGGCAGCCTGCTCAGTGGGGAGCCTGCTTCTCCCTCTCCCTCTGTTGCTTGCTCTCTCTCTGTGTGTGTCTGGCAAATAAATAAATAAAATCTTTAAAAATAAAATAAAATAATAAAAAAATAAAATAAAATACCATAAGTGATGCACAACTCTGAGCGAGGGGTCCCCAAATAACTAACATGGAGTTTCTCTCCAGCCTTATGGGGATTGGGAACTCGGAATGGAATTAACTCCGGTTTATAACGAAATGTGATACTCCTTATCCATGTGAGTCACGGACTGAGGCGCATGAGGCGCATACCTCCTACACGGGTCTGGTATTCTCCAGGGTTCCTGCTACACACATAGCATCTTTGTGAAAATTAGAAAAACAGGCACTGCCTCTGGGCTGACCAGTGAGGGAAAGGCTCACTTTCCTCTGAGCTGGCAGTGTGGGGCCAGAGTGCTTGGCTTGATAAGTGGAATGTGGGCTAGATTTCAGCCCCCATTCGTGCTCCCTGTACCATATTCAAACTTCACTGCTATGCTTGGCAATCCTATGTGGCCCCTGTCCCAATCCACCTTTGCCATCACCACCGGAGGTCTTGCTCTGAAATACGCACCAGACCCTGGCACTGCCCTGCTTAGAGCCCTTCAGTGGCTCCCTATTGCCTAGATCTGCTCTGACAAATACAGTAGCCACTAGTCCCTTGTGGCCCTTGAGCGTCTCAGATGTGACTAGTTGGAATTGAGCTGTGCTGTACAGGTAACATCCATACCATATTTCAGTGACTTTGTATTCAAAAAAGAATGCAAAATATGCCACTAATAATTGTTCATACTGAAACCTGTTGAAACAATATTTTTGATATGTTGCATTAAATAAAATATTAGAGTTTATTTTACCTGTTTCTTCTTTTCTTAAATGTGGCTACGAGAGCATTTAAAATTGCATATGTAGCTCACATTATATATATATTTTGAAGATGTTATTTAATTTATTTCAGAGAGAGAGAGAGAGCACGCAAGCACATAAGCAGGGGGAGCAGCAGAGGGAGAGGGAGAAGCAGGCTCCCCAGTGAGCAGGGAGTCCAACTCGGGCCGGATCCTTGGGATCATGACCAGACCCGAAGGCAGACGTTTAACCGACTGAGCCACCCTGGCACCCGACTGCATTCTATTCTTGCTTCTGCTTCTTTTTAGCCTTATCTACCCTCCACTCTTCCTCCTTTCTCCCCACCACCCCCAACACATTCATAAACACACTCATTCACCCAGCCCTGCAGCCTTTCGAAATCCCTTCGCATTCTCTTTTTACCACCTCTGCAGGTGCACAACCTGTTTCCTGTCTCCTGTCATCAAATGCACTTGCACCCCTTGAGTCTTAGGTTCCTCGGGTGTTAACATGAAGAAAGAGCCGTAGGTAATCTAGCATTCCTTCCAGGCCAGTCATTCTATAATTTGGCCTCAAAGAAGCATACCGTGGCATTTACAGATAATCCAACAGTCATTTACATTTGGCTTCAATGTGAGAAAATAAAATACACCACACCCTGGGTCCTGCATGCCAGGCTCTGTTCCAATTATTTTCTGGGCCTCTTAAATCTCCTCAGCAATCCTGTGAGATGCGTACTATACTATTGCTATTCCTGTTGTACAGATGGGAAAACCTAGGTTCAGAGAGGTTAAGTGATTTGCCAAGGTTACCAGAGACTTCAGAGCTTATGCTCTTAACATCTATACTGTGTTTGAGAAACTGGGAATTGATAGTACTTGTGACTGATGGAATCCACACAGTGAAATAATGACTCAGGGAAAGATGGCAAGCTGCCCAGACCTCTTATCCGGTTCTTGCTCTTTCAACATTCAACTGCCGTGTCTCTCCTGACACCAGCAGACAGCAGTCTCCCTCTGTCACTGTCTGACCTTCCTTCCAGGTTTGTATTCCTATAAAACCTCAATTATAAAGCATCAGCCTATAACTCAGGACCCACCCTGGGGACACCATTGGATGCTTCCTCTTCACCCTTGCTCAGCTGTCCCAAGAGTCCAAAGGCTCCGGTCAGCAGGGGATCCTCAGTATTCCTCAGGCCCCTATCTTCAGGTTTAGGGATTTCCTGATTCCTCTGGAATTAGGTTGCCTTACCAGCAAGAAATACTTTTGTCTAATAATCCCAGCAGGTCATAGATAAACATGGAGGAAATATGCAAATAAGAGGACAGAAGCGTAGCCATGTTAATTTGGTCTCTCCTCAACACACACTCACACTCCTCTCTCACACACACACACACACTCATACTTTCTTTAAAAAAAATTATTCTCTGGACGCCTGGGTGGCTCAGTCTGTGAAGCGTCTGCCTTTGGCTCAGGTCATGATCCCGGGGTCCTGGGATCGACCCCCACATCTGGCTGCCTACTCAGTGGGGAGTCTGTTTCTCCCTCCCCCTCTGCCTCTTTCCCCAGCTCA
Organism: Ursus americanus; assembly: GCF_024610735.1. Taxonomy (NCBI): domain Eukaryota; kingdom Metazoa; phylum Chordata; class Mammalia; order Carnivora; family Ursidae; genus Ursus; species Ursus americanus. The sequence goes on from NC_142164.1 coordinate 81,173,009, forward strand.
TGCTCTCTGTCACTCGCTCATGCTCTCTGTCACTCGCTCATGCTCTCTCTCTCAAATAAATAAAATCTTTAAAAATAAAAAAATAAGTAAAAAATTCTTCCCGAAGGAACATAACAGCAACATTAAAGAGGAGGTGTGGGAAAAATCATCTTAGGCGATTTACTAGAAAGGCTGTGGGATCTGTCAGCTGAGTTCCACTCAACTTTGCCATGTGACCTTGAGCAAGATAGCTTCTCTGTCTGAGCCTTCTGATAAACTGTTAAACCCCCTCCATCCCTTTAATTCCCCCCACCATGTCTGTAGCCCTTTAGCCCCCCTGCTTTGAATTCTTCTACAAACCCAGGCATTCAGCTTGCTTTTCTCTCTTTCAAGAGTTATTGGCCTTCACTCTTTGCCTTGGGGTTCAGCTTCCCCGAGATTGACTGAGGTGTGGGATCCAGGTCTGCAGGTCTCCCTTCTTTGCTGCCCCCCAAAGACAAGGGGCCATGACCTGGCACCTGGAAATTTTTATTAATCTGGTACTTTTCACAACTTTCAAAGGTTTTGCTGTCGGCCGCTTCAGGGAAACAGAGAGGGATTAACAAAAGTCTGGAATATTGACAAAATTTCCAGAATCTTAGAAAGTTCTCTGAGTCCCTGTCCCTGTTGTTTTGTCCCTGGGTCTCTTGCTGGATGCTCCTTTGAAGCTCCAGGAGCCTTCTGTTCCATTTTGTCTCTCAGGATGGAGCTCATTATTTTTCTCATTTGTCGCTGACTAGCTATATAATCCTGAGTGAGTCACTTACCTTGAGTCTCAGTGGACATAATATCTCCTACGACCTATCTCCCCCTCATGCTTTCTTCTTCTTCTTTTTAATCTTTCGCTCTTTCATTGCTCCCCTCAGCTGGAGCATTCTCCCCAGCTCCCAGCCCCATCTTCACACTGCTGGCAACTTTGTCTTTAGGTGTCAGCTTACATATCCCCTCCTCAGAGAGGCCTTCTCTGTGTACCAAGTCTAAAGCAAACCCCCTGCCCTGTTACTTTCTCTTGGTATTTCTTCTTTCTAGCAGTTATCACAATTTGAAATTATGTCTTTACTTGTTTGCTTATGTGTTATCTGTCTCAGCCCAAGACTGGGGCCTACACAGAAATGGAGGTCGTTGACACAGAGCTGCTATGGCTGAACCCCAATCGGCGATGGCACATTTATTTTGTATTATATGTGCTCTCTCTGGTTCCCACACACAATCCAATTACACCAAAGATTTTATTTTTAAAAAATTAGAGGCTTGGAGTAGAATCTATTGAAGATATGGAGAGACTTGGGGGGAGGGTCATTCTCTCCTGTCTCTCCCTTACGGCTTCTCTCCCACGCCCTGTCCTGCGTCCTCCCCACCCTTCCAAATTCTTCTTTCTCTACTATCAAAATTGTCCCTCCCCTCACTTTTGCCTCAATTTTATGCCTTTTTTCCCCTTTCTCTCCAGATAATTATGTATTAAAGAACATAGCTGAGAAAGTCAAACAACGCCTCCTTTGTTGTCTCTCCCTGTCACATTTTCTCTGCCCCCACCAGAGGCAAATGCTATTGTGAATCTGCTGTGTAAAGTTTTGTTCCAAGATTGGCTTTCTGAGGACAATGACTCCACTCTTTCATCCTCCAGATCCTCTGCCCCAAGCACAGGGCTCCGTAAGTAAGTCTGTGATGAATGAAAGGAGTGGACTTTCTAGTTTGTCTTGAATACTAATTGCTGCTTCCCTTCCCAGGGGGAGGCTCTCCTGTGAGGGGTACAAGGGCCATGCCTGCCCTGGAGGTACTTCTGCTAAGAAAGAAGAGAGAAAGAAATGCATAAGGCAGCATGTTCTCTCAGCGCCATGAAGGCACCAGCTAGCACTGTCTGGGTTCAGAGGAAAGACTGCAGTAGGCCCACGAGGCCTCACAGCTGAGGCAGGATTTAACTTGGGTGTTAAAGAAAAAAGGTCTTAATTAATCAGAGACTGAGTGGAGAGAGCACTGAAAGAAGAAAGCAGCCCAAGCGAATATGAGGAGGAAGGAATACAAATGTGCCCAGGGCACACCAGCATCTAGCACATTGTTCCCTGACATACCATCATCAATAATTAGCTGCCAGCCTCCCTCTGAGGTCCCCAAGGCAGCCTGGGATACCAAAGTTGCTTCTCTGGTCACCTTTTTGGGGATTATGATGGCTACCTCACAGGTTGATAGTTTCAGAAATAGCCCTAGATTGTATTCTGGATAAACTATAGGAACCAAATGGATGCACATGGAGGTATGCGACTGGCGGCTGCATAGGTAGGGCCTAGCCAGAAGTTCTTGTGGCAGTATTACTTCATATTTTATTTAACAAATGCTTAAATAACATTTACTAGTGCTAGGCGTTGTTCTAAAGACTTAAAAATGTTAACTCATTAACAAATATCAACCTCAGGAACGAATAACCTATGAGGGATGTGCTATTATCCTCATTTTAGAGCCGAGTAAACTGAGGCACGGAGGTGGCTAAGTCATTCACTCGTGGTCACGTGGCCAATAAGCCGTAGAACTGGGACTCAGTCAACTCTTAAGCATTATGCTGTAGTGCCTCTCTCTACAGAAGTCCTGGAGAGATGGTTGAATTAAGATCCTTTAGAGCCTGTTAAAAAATCTTCTCAAGATTCCTCTTTTTTTTTTAAGTTTTATTTATTTAAGAAATTTCTACATCTCATGTGGGTCTCGAACTCAAGACCCTGAGATGAAGAGTTGCATGCTCCACTGACTGAGCTAGCCAGGCGCCCCTCCTCTTTTTATTTTTAATGAACTCTTTATCTTGGAATAATTTTAGATTTACATAGAAGTTGCAAAGATAGTACCAACAACTCATGTACACTCTTCACCCAGTTTCCCCTAATTTTTTTTAAATCAAATTTGTTTAAACTAAAAACAAAAGCAAAAACAGTTCACTCATATCTCCTATTCCCCAGCCCCTGCCTCTGGCAACCATCAATCTGTTCTCTATCTATGAGCTTGGTTTTCTGTATGTATGTACACATTTCTTTATTTTATATATTCCACACGTAAGAGCAATCATATGGTATTTGTCTTTCTCTGTCTGACTTATTTCACTTTGCATAATGCCCTTCAGGTCCATCCATGTTGGTGCAAATGGCAAGATTTCACTCTTTTATATGGCTGAGTAATATTCTATTGTATATAATTCACCACTATGGAAAACAGCATGGAGGTTCCCCAAAAAATGAAAATTCAGCCATAAAAAAGAATGAAATCTTGCCATTTGCAATTACATGGATGGAGCTAGAGAGTATAATGGTAAGTGAAATACATCAGTCAGGGAAAGACAAATACCATATGATTTCACTCATACATGGAATTTAAGCAACAAAATAAATGAGCAAAGAAAAAGAGAGAGAGAGAGAAGCCAAGAAACAGACTCTTAACTGTAGGGAACAAACTGATGGTTACCAGAAGGGAGGTGGGTGGGAGGATCAGTGAAAGAGGTGATGGGGATTAAGGAGCACTGGGTGATGTGTGGAAGTGTTGAATCACTATATTGTACACCTGAAACTAATATAACACTGTATGTAAACTATCCTAGAATTAAATTTTTTTGAAGTTTTTAAAAATTAAAATTAGAACTACCATGTGATCCCTCAATTCCACTTCTGGGTATTTACCCAAAGAAAATAAAAACACTAAGATATATGCACCCCCATAATCATTGCAGCATTATTTACAATAACCAAGATATGGAAGCAACCTAAGTGTCCATCAATGGCTGAATGGATAAAAAAAATTGTGTTAACCATCACAATCAATTTCAGAACATTTTCACCACCTCAAGGAGAAACCATTTAACTATCATCCCCGTATTCCTTCATCCCCTTATCCAGCCCTAAGCAACCAGTAATCTATTTTCTGTCTCTATAGATTTCCATATTCTGAACTTTCATATGAATGGAATCATATAGTATGTGGTCTTCTGTGACTGGCTACCTTCACTTAGCATAATGTTTTCAAGGATCATCCACGTTGCAGCATATGTATCAATACTTTGTTCCTTTTTACAACTGGATAATATTCCATTGTATGAGTATACTCCCCTTGTTTATCCATTTGTCTGCTGATGGACATTTGGGTTGTTTCTACTTCATGCTATTGTGACTAATGCTGTTATAAATATTTCTGTACAAGTTTATGGGCACATGCTTTCATTTCTTTTGGGTATATCTTTGGGGTGGAATTGCCGGGTCATGTAGTAATTCTATGTCTAATCATTTGAGGAACCATCAGACTGTTTTCCAAAGTGGCTGCACCATTTTATGTTCCCACCAGCAGTGTATGAGGGTTCCTATTTCTCCACATCTTCTATGTCAACACTTGCTATCTGATTTTCTGGTTCTAGCCATCCTAGTAGATGTGAAGTAGTATCCCATCGTGAATTTAACTGGTAGCATTTCCTCGATAACCAATAATGTTTGAGTATCTTTTCATTTGCTTTCTGGCCAGTTGTACATCTCATTTAGAGAATTGTATATTCAAATTCTTTGCCCATGTTTTGATTAGATTATTTATATTATTGAGCTCTAAGAGTTATTTATATAGTCTAGACATAAGTTCCTTATTCTTTTTGTCATCACTTGACTGAGATCCATATCTGGTAGGAAAGTGCACAAAATGGATCTTGCAGTCAAAATGATGATATAATAAAGCCAGACAGAGCTTCAGACAGAAAGGGCTGGACATGTGGAGAAAAGACCCAGCCCGGTTTCTGGATTTTCAAGAAGCCTAGCAGCCCATAGAGGGGCTCCAAGGGGAGCTGGTTATATGAAGCCAGCTGGCTAGCAAAGCTTCTCCACGTAGCTGTTAAAAATTATTTTACCATATACAAACTTTTATTAAATGGTGCTCTTTGTGAGGAAAGCCTCACTCTGAGCTTGGTAATTTCAGTTCCTCATCCTGGAACAATCATGCCACTGTTGAAGAAAAAATTATTCATGACATTTATTAAAGACAGTAAGGCAGACCTTATGCAGGGGGACTACTACAATGGGGTCTTATAGTAGAGGAGACAGATTGGGCTCAACTTGGAATACAACAAGGAAAAGTGGGAATTTGTAGCCCAGAGGCAGGGTTGGTGGGGTGATGGTGGTGATGGAAACATCAGGGGTAAAGAGGGGATTCTGGCTAAACTGACCTAACACGATTCTTTTAAAAACATTTCATTGAAGTACAGTTGATGTACAATATTATGTTAGTTTCAGATGTACAACATAGTGATCTGATGATTCTATACATTATAAAATGCTTGTCATCATACAGTTTTATAATATTACTATAAATTATAATATGTAATATATATAAAAATAATATTATTGACTCTATTTCTTATTCTGTACTTCTCATCCCTATGACTTCTTTATTTTTAACTAAAAGTAGGGTTCTTGCTGAAGGCAGGCCAGGGTGATCAGATATCACCGAGGATGAGGAACCCCATCGGATATAAAGGGCAATCAGAAGCTTTTTATCTTGATGAAGTCCCACAAGTTCATTTTTTCTTTTGTTTCTCTTGCCTTTGGAGATGTCATAAAAAAAGTTGCTGAGGCCAATATCAAAGAGGTTGCAGCCTATTTCTCCTCTATGATTTTGATGGATTCCTGTCTCACGTCGAGGTCTTTCATCGATTTGGAGTTTATCTTTGTGTATGGTGTGAGAGAGTGGTCAAGTTTCATTCTTTTGCATATAGCTGTCCAATTTTCCCAGCACCATTTATTGAAGAGACTGTCTTTTTTCCACTGGATGTTTTTTCCTGCTTTGTCAAAGATTGGTTGCCCAAAGAGCCGAGGGTCCATTTCTGGGTTCTCTGTTCTGTTCCATTGGTCTGTGTGTCTGTTTTTGTGCCAGTACCATGCTGTCTTTGTGATCACAGCTTTGTAGTATAGCTTGAAATCTGGCATTGTGATGCCCCCAGCTTTGTTTTTCCTTTTCAACAATTCCTTGGCAATTCGGGGCCTGTTCTGGTTCCATACAAATTTAAGGGCTGTTTGTTCCAGTTCTTTGAAAAATGTCATTGGTATTTTGATCAGGATGGCATTGAAAGTGTAGATTGCTCTGGGTAGCATAGACATTTTAACTATGTTTATTCTTCCAAGGCATGAGCATGGAATATTTTCCATCTTTTTGTGTCTTCTTCAATGTCTTTCAAGAATGATTTGTAGTTTCTAGAATATAGATCCTTTACGTTTCTGGTTAATTAATTCCAAGATAACGTATGATTTTTGGTGCTATTGTAAATGGAATGGATTCCCTAATTTCTCTTTCTTCAGTCTCATTGTTCGTGTATAGAAACGCAACTGATGGGACTTCATCAAGATAAAAAGTTTCTGCACAGCCAAGGAAACAGTCAAAAAAACTAAGAGGCAGCCCACAGATTGGGAGAAGATATTTGCAAATGACACTACAGATAAAAGACTAGTATCCAAGATCTACAAAGAACTTCTCAAACTCAATACATGGAAAACAAAGAATCAAATCAAAAAATGGGCAGAAGATATGAACAGACACTTTTCCAATGAAGACACAAATGGCTAACAGACACATGAAAAAATGTTCAAAATCATTAGCCATCAGGTAAATTCAAATCAAAACCACATTGAGATATCACCTTATGCCAGTTAGAATGGCAAAAATTGACAAGGCAGGAAACAACAAGTGTTGGAGAGGATGCGGAGAAAGGGGAACCCTCTTACACTGTTGGTGGGAATGCAAGTTGGTACAGCCACTCTGGAAAACAGTGTGGAGGACCCTTTAAAAGTTAAAAATTGAGCTACCCTATGATCCAGCCATTGCACTACTGGGTATTTACCCCAAAGATACAGATGTAGTGAAGAGAAGGGCCATATGCACCCCAATGTTCATAGCAGCATTGTCCACAATAGCTAAATCTTGGAAGGAGCCAAGATGCCCTTCAACAGATGACTGGATTAAGAAGATGTGGTCCATATATACAATGGAATGTTACTCAGCCATCAGAAAGAACGATTTCTCAACATTTGCTGCAACATGAACGGCACTGGAGGAGATAATGCTAAGTGAAATAAGTCAAGCAGAGAAAGACAATTATCATATGGTTTCACTCATTTATGGAACAGAAATAGGAAGATCGGTAGGAGAAGGAAGGAAAGAATGAAGGGGGGTTAAAAAGAAGGGGGAATGAACCATGAGAGACTGTGGACTCTGGGAAACAAACTGAGGGTTTCAGAGGGGAGGGGAGTGGGAGATGGGGGATTGGGCTAGGCAGTGATGGTTATTAAGGAGGGCACATATTGCGTGGTGCACTGGCTGTTATATGCAGATAATGAGTCATGGAACATTACATCAAAAACTAAGGATATACTGTATGGTGATTAACATACCATAATAAAAAATTATTATAATTTTTTTAAAAAGGCAATCAGATAACAGGAATAGGGGATTCTTCAGGATACCCAGGTGGCTCAGTTGGTTAAGCGTCTATCTTCGGCTCAGGTCATAATCCCAGGGTCCTGGGATTGAGTCCTGCATGGGGCTCCCTGCTCAGCAGGGAGCCTGCCTCTCCCTCTACCTGCAGTTCCCCCTGCTTGTGCTCTCTCTCTTACAAATAAATAAAATCTTTTTTAAAAATGGGGGATTCTGGCTAAATGGACTTAGCAAATTTTTGCTAAAATTGAACAATGCAGAGACAAACACAGAAGCTCAAAAGTCAGAGCCTAGTTGAGAAGGTAGTTGAGAGGAGCCTGACTAAAGTTTGGTCAAAAAGAGACTCTGTCACCACTCCTCCTCCCCCACCCCCTACATCTTCCCTTTCTACCTTTGTATGGGGAGTAGACTGAGGGAAAGGACAAATACTCCTTGGGGCCATTGTGCTGCATGAGGGTTGCTAAGCTACACACCCTCCTGGCCAGGGTACCTCTGCTTCCTCCTATGGTGGCTGGCTGCCAAAGTGTTATGGCGGGGAGGAGTGCACCTGGGTGGCTCAGTCTGTTAAGTGTCCAACTCTTGATTTCGGCTGAGGTCATGATCTTAGGGTTGTGGGATCGAGCCCCACATTGGGCCACTCACTGGGCTTGGAGCCTGCTTAAGGATTCTCTCTTTCACTCTGCCCCTCTCCCCTCTTGCTTCTCTCCCTTTCTCAAAAAAAAAGGTATTATGGGTCCCACATCTGCCTGCATGCTGGACACTGCCAAGGGGAAGGAGGAGGCAGATTTGAGGCCTGGTGGAGGAGGCAGGGCAGAGTTGTGCCATCCATAGGGTTCATCACAATGACCAAAGTCATTTTGGTGCTTGAGGTTGCCTTTGCCACCTGCCTATTTTGCAATGTCCATTTTCTAGGCGAAGGGAGCTGGGAGCCCTGGAGTGTGGCCCGCTGGTGCCCCTGGGGAGGGTCTGGTACAGGCAGAGGTTGATCTTGGCATTCTTGGGGCTCCTCAGCCCCAGCCATAACCTCACTCCCTCCGTACTTTCCCCCAAAGAACCTGGATTTTGGAGGTTCCCTCCCCGTGACCCAAATGTGAATTTGGGCAGGGGCAGGGCCCAGACCTTGACTTAGCTGTGGCCCTAGTGAGTGGGCAGCCGTAGGAATGGGGCTAAGCTTGTTTGTCTTGCCCAGAAAGGACCAGCAGGCAAAGTAGGGCCTCTGGGTAGCCTGTATGCTCCCAGTCCTGAGGCGGGAACGTTATGTGCTGCCACATCCCGGGAGTGAATTCTGCAGACCTGGGTGAGAGCGGAAGGTACATTTAGCACACAATCCTCCCAGAGAACAGCCAGGGCAGCCAGACTACCTGTGTGCAAGTAGCGACTCCATCCCTCACTAGTTGTGTGATCCCAGGAAAATTAGCTTACCTCTCTGCCTCAAGTTCCATGTTATGGGTTCCTCATAAATGAGGGATAATAGTTCCTAATTCAGGTTGTTGTAAGGGTTACAAAGTGTTGCTGTAAGTTAAGTGATGTTTACTGTTGTTTTCGTTGCAGATGAAAAGGAGGCCAAACATCTTGATTTTCAAGAGCCTGGGCCTGGCAAGTGTTGATTCCCACAGAGCCAACAGACACTGAGCATCTGGTGTGTGGGTGCTTCACTTAAACTCGCAGTTAATCTTCCCGACAACCCAGTGAAGTGTGTGTTATCAGCCCCATTTTGCAGCTATATCTCAGCAAGGCAGGGAAAAGGGATGGATTTAGGTGGGGAGTGAGTGCGTGAGTGAAAAGCTCAGTCTCCTGTTTTCCCAGCCAGTGCCCCTCTCCATCTCATAGTCTGCAACAGCGAGCTGAGGAAAGAACAATTCCCGAGCAGCAAAATATTAAAAGTATTCTATTTGCCCCTTTCTATGGAGTCGAAGTACAATAGCTTGGAGGAAAGAACTGGCAGCAAGAAAGGGCTTTCTGCTTGGGCCCAGAGCTATGTTTTAACTCTTGGTTCCAAGGAGTTGTGGGTTTCCTCTGAAGTTGAAATTTATTTCCCTCCTGTAGGAGGAACCCAAGAAACTAACCTACTCTCCTATTAGCTAACCTGAGTACTCTCTGAAGAAAACTAGGTCCTCATTAATCACCAACTCCAACCACCTCATTCTTCCCACTCCTTACAGGCAAACACACACAAACACTTGGCCCCTTCCCCAATGAGAACTTTGAATTTTAAGGAGTAAAAAAATCTCTCACCCCACTTCAGACTTGTTGAATAAATGTCTAGTGAGTCTCAAAGCAGGAAAAATATTATTCCAGGAGGAAGAGGTCAAGAGCAAGGGAGAATAGTGACCTTATTATGCCTTCCCCATGTTTTTCTACATTTCTGAGCCCCTGCTACTACTCTCAGAAGGAAGTAAGGATCTGCCTTTGACTAATATATAGGAATGGAATCCACAGAGGTTCAGAGGTTAGCTCAGATGAAGAGTAGCAGAACCCAAGGCTATGAGTATTGATACCTAGCTCCTGGTTTTTCCCCCTCATAACTAGGACTCTCCCTAGAGAGGGGTATAAAGTTGCCTCCTGAGATTACCAGCCAGACAAATTTCAACACACACTTCACCTTCCACTTGTCACACTCTAGGTCAAAATCAAATTAAGACTTCTAGAGGGACGCCTGGGTGGCTCAGTTGGTTAAGTGTCTGCCTTCGGCTCAGGTCATAATCTCAGGGTCCTGGGATCGACCCCCATGCTGGGCTCCCTGCTCAGGGGTCTTCACCCCCTTCCTTTACCCCCCCGCCACTGTGCATGCCCACTCTCTCTCAAATAAATAAATAAAATCTTTTTAAAAGATTTCTAGAGTGTAAGGACTGAAAAATTTGCTTTGGTAAACCAGCTATTTGTCAACTGGGTCTTTAACATCTTTAAATTCTTCTATAAGCTATCTACGTCTTAACATGCTTATCATTTTGAAATACTCCGAAGCAAAGTAGATGTCATATGTTAAACCTCTCTTTCTCAGGAAAAATGGTTCTAAAGCACAAGGTAATATGAACTTGTGAAATTGAAGTTGGATTCCAAATAAGTTACAGTTTTATTTAAGAAATGGAGAAGGTGAAGGGGATAAAGAGGTACAAACTTCCAGTTATAAAATAAATGTCATGGAGATAAAAAGTACAGCATAGGGAATAGAGTCAATAATATCGTAATAATGTTGTATGGTGACAGAGGTTGACTACACTTAGCGAGCACTGAGTCATGTACAGAATTGTCAAATCACCCAATTTGACACCTGTACAATCACCTGATTGTACACCTGAAACTAATATAACATTGTATGTTAATTATACTTCAGATAAAAAAAAAAAGAAATGGAGAAAGTCCTGTTTAATGTGGCCATGCTTTTCTGGGAACATTTTTTTTTTAAGTTCTGAAGTAGTCCTCTTTCAAAAACTGAGGCATTTTTTTGCCATATGAATTTTTGTTGCAATGTACACATAACAACCAACAGCCAGGGTGCAGTCAGTTCATCCCTTTCTAGACTTCACATGACCTCTTCAAAGGTCTTCAAACAGTTTCAGAGAAACAGAAGATAAATTTCTGTTTCACTATAATCCTTTGCTCCATTCATATTCTCAGTGTATTTCCAAGTTAAGAAAGGATATTCTTCTTGCCCTGCATTTTGAAATTATGATTTTATAACAGGGTGACATTTTAACATGTTTTCCATGGCCAGCAACAATGATAGGCATCTTGTAGGCACATATCTAAGGAGGTGATCTACCTCCATTTCTGTGAAGTAAAAATCTCCTTAAGTACTTCTGCAAGTTTTGAAGAAATTGAAAATGACCCAAAACCTTCATTATGAAAACTTTAATTTTACAGGCAAGCAAAACACACTCCTCTTAATCAGTGTTGTGTACAAGGTATGCAGGACATTTAACAGGTAAGAGCTTTCCACTTTCTTTAGTACGAAGTTCATAGACTGAATGGATTTCAAAATTTACATTTGTACTATCTGCTGAATATGTACATAGATGAGCAACGTCTAGGTTGTATTGTTTCATGTTTTCTGTAATTTCATTACAATCTTCATAGAAATCGAGAAGATAATATGAGACTCCATTTTATAAAAATCAAAGTACCTAATAGCTAGGAGGAACATTTTTTTTCTTGCTGCAATAAGATACATCACTTGGTATACCGTAGAAAGTGTGATCATTGGTAACGTCTGACAGAATCCACTCTGTGCTGTAAGGGACCAACATCTGTTATCAAAATTTCACCCTTTCGTTCACCTATAGGACATTTTAGTTGCAACCACTGAAATCAGGAAATGTAACTTTCGTCAGTTTTGTGAAGTAATCAAGGGAATAACATAATAATGTATGTTCATTTGGGTGGTATGCCCAAGCTAATTCAGCAACCACTGTTGGCAATTGAGCATTGGCATCTTTGGGGGAAGACTTTTTATTGATTTAGAAGTACTTGCCAGTCTCATCCTGGGCTTATGAGATTCAGTCTCCGTCTGTGCCTTCACATATCCTTCTCTACCATGCCCGATCACAAATTATTTTTTTTAATTTTTATTTATGAATTTATTTATTTATTTTAATTTTTTATTTTATTGTGCTATGTTAGTCACCGTACAGTACATCATTAGTTTTTGATGTAATGTTCTATGATTCATTACTTGCATATAGCACCCAGTGCTCCATGCAATACGTGCCCTCCTTAATACCCTTCACCGGGCTAGCCCATCCCCCCGCCCCCTCCCCTCTGAAAGCTTCAGTTTGTTTCCCGGAGTCCATAGTCTCTCATGGTTCATTTTCTCTATGTTGTGCAGTAGGTTCTGTTTGGGTTATTTATCTCCCTAATCTAGTTGTATGTGGTCTTCATCTGTCATTAAAATAACCCAGTAGTTTAGCCTTCTTCTTCAGTGACTCTGGCACTGGTATTGTAATGGTTCTCATTTTCCTTATCTTCATTCTTACAAAACAAGGAGTTATGGGCTGAATTGTGTCCCTCCAAAACTCACATGTTGAAGCCTTGACCCCCAGTACCTCAGAATGTGACTGTATTTGGAAGTAGGGCCTTTAAAGAGGTAGTTAAGTTAAAATGAGGCTGTTAGGATGGGCTCAAATCCAATAGGACTGTGTCTTTATAACAAGAGGAAATTTGGACACACAGAGAATCACCATGAGTGTGTGCACACAAAGAAAAGGCCATGTGAGGACACAGCAAGAAGGCTGCCATTTACAAGCCAAGGAGAAAGGCCTCAGAAGAAACCAAATCTGCTTATACCCTCCAGCCTCCAGAACTGTGAGAAAATAAATTTCTGTTATTTAAGCCACTCAGTCTGTATCTGTAGTATTTTGTCACGGTATCCTGAGCAGATTGAGATGCATCGTGACAATATTCATGATGTGAAAGGTAAAAGCAATACTATTTAGATACAAATCACGAAAGTAGATATACAGACACAGTCAGAGACTGTTAATGGTCACAATTACAACACACTTAAGTTACACACTGAAGTGGCATCATTCAGAGTGATACAGCAATGAATGACCCATTACCGTGAACCAAAAATCACGATTGCCCGTATCTGCAGTCAGAGGAAAAAACAGCCACAACAACTACAGAAGGCAGCCAACCTGCACCATATCCATTTCACACTAAAAACTGGACTGTTTTCATCTCCTGTTCTGAAGGTCACCTTATGGGTTTTATATTCTTCCCCTCCAATCTTCTGCACCCATCACTAAAAACTGAGACTTTTCACATCCAAGGGAGGGGTTTCCTGCGATTCAGGACTTGCACTCTTAAAACTGGAATGGTCCAAGATAAACCAAGCAGTTGGCCATCCTAAGTGGTGCTCCTGGGATGCTACTGGCAATGCTCTATTCCCTGCCTGAGTGCTGGTCCCATGATGCTTACTTTATAATGACTTTTAGCTGTACACATACGTTTTATGCATTTTATATTTATCTATTAGTTTTTACAATGCATACATTTTAGGAAAAGTTATGCTCCTCCCTTCCCACCCTATATATAATTCAAAATAAAATGATACTAAACCCATTAAGTAAATGGAATAAAATATAACCAATTTCTGATTTTTCTATATTTTATATATAACGTAAAATTGATTTCAGTTTCCGTGATGCCTTTGCTTTGCTGGTGCCCTAGGCACCTATTTATGTGGATAATCCATTATTGCCCTGGGTGAATGACATCACATTACCGGACACAATATTGCCAGGTCTTCTGGCTCAGACCCAGGTCTTTTGACTTTTAGTCCTCTTTCAGGTAGAGTTAACGGTTCCTTTCCACTGCACTTTGTGACTCTCAGTGCTGATCACAATGAATTGGAATTAGGGGTTTATCGTGTGTCTCCCAATATTGGACTGAACTTCTTGTGAGAAGAATGGTGTGTTGCTCATTTCGGCATCATCAGTATTTTGTGGTTGACATTTGGTAAACATTTGTTGAATGAAAGATGGGCTTTTATTGGGACTATCCAAGTCATCCCTCCCTCAGGGTTTTGTTCTTACAACTGCCTTATATGACTAGCTATATTGGCTAACTCCAAAGTCTGGCTCTGTCTGACTGACATCATGTGTTTTGTGCAGCCCCATCAACCTAGAACATTGAGCTGGTATAAAATTCAGTTATCTAAGATACATGTATTGACTGCCCACTGCGTGTCCTAACCTGGAGTACAAAGAAGCAAAATCTAAATTGAAAGTATAATCCAATGTTGAGTTTCTGGCAGAGAAAATTGGTCTGTGTGAGTCATTAACTAAACCTTCTACATTGATGGTTCCTGTAAATAATGGTTTAGCATCATCTTTTCTAGACAAGCAGAGCTGACATTTGTTGAATCTGATTGGTGCTTGAGAACATTCAGATTCCAGACACATCCTCCTGGGTCCTCCTTCATCTATAATACTCTTTGCTGGTAACTATAATGGGTGCTCCTCAACCAAGGAGTCCATTATACCATTGAGGGTGGAGGTTGAGAGGAAAGTACAAGCAAAGGGAGGGGATACTGGAACTAACAGAAGTTATTCCTAAAATACCAGACCAGTTAGGACTTCCCCGGACAGGATATAAAAAATCCTAGTTTCAGGCGGTGGGAGTAGAGACAACTGCAAATGTCTAGAAACAGGCACACTTTTTTTCTTCTAGCTTTTTGGTTTATTTCTTCTTCCAGCTCACATCTTCTCTTTAGGCCCTCTAGTGAGCTTTCCATTTCCATTTTAAATATTGTAGTTTTCAACTCCAGAATTTCCATTGGTTCATAATACACATATATAATTTCTACCTCTTCATTGATATTCTCTCTCTTTAAATGTGGTTTCCACTAGTTCCTTGAACATATTTTAAACAGCTGCTTTGAAGAAGAACAAACAAAACCCAAAACAAGCAGAAGAAAGGAAATTACAAAGATTGGAGCAGAAACAAATGATATAGAAACTACAAAAACAATAGAACAGATCAATGAAATCAGAAGCTGGTTCTTTGAAAAAAATCAACAAAACTGATAAATCTTTAGCCAGACTCATAAAAAAAAGAGAGCAGACTCAAGTAAACAAAATCTGACATGAAAGAGGAGAAATAATGACCAACAACACAGAACAACAAACACTCGTAAGAGAATATTATTGAAAGTTATATGCCAACAAATTGGCCAACCTAGAAGAAATGGATAAATTCCTAAAAACATGCAACTTAACAAAACTGAAGCAGGAAGGAATAGAAAATTAGAACAGACAGATTACCAGGGTGAAATTGAATCAGTAATCAAAAAACTCCCAAGAAGCAAAAGTCCATGACTAGAAGTCTTCACAAGTGAACTCTACCAAACATTACAAGAAGATGTAATACCTATTCTTCTCAAACTTTTCCAAAAAACAGAAGAGGAAGGAAAACTTCCTAACTCATGCTATGAATCCAGCATTATCCTAATACCAAAACCAGATAAAAACACTACAAAAGGGGCGCCTGGGTGGCTCAGTCATTAAGCGTCTGCCTTCAGATCGAGTCATGATCCCAGGGTCCTGGGATCGAGCCCCGTATCGGGCTCCCTGCTCGGCAGGGAGCCTGCTTCTCCATCTCCCACTCCTCCTGCTTGTGTTCCCTCTCTTGCTGTCTTTCTCTCTCTCTGTCAAATAAATAAATAAAATATTTTTTTAAAAGACACTACAAAAATAAAAGAGAACTAAAGGCAAATATCTTTGATGAACATAGATGCAAAAATCCTCAAAAAAATGTTAGTAAATGGAATCCAACAATACATTTGAAAAAACCATTCATGGCAGCTCTTTCTGCCCATGGATCTAGTCCCCATGTTTTAATAAAACCACCTTTTTTACACTAAAAAAAAAACAAAATAAAAATTTTAAAAAATTTAAAATAATTCACCACAATAAAGTGGGATTTATTCCCGGGATGCAAGCGTAGTTCAATATTTGTAAATCAATCAAAGTGATACATCACTTCAATAAGAGAAAAGATAAACACCATGTGATCATTTCAATATGCAGAAAAAGCATTTGAAAAAGTACAGCATCATTCATGATAAAAAACACTCAACAAAGTAGGTTTACAGGGAACATACCTCAACATAAGGCCTTATATGAAAAACCCACAGCTAACATCATACTCAATGGGGAAATACTGAAATCCTTTCCCCTAAGGCCAGGAACAAGATAAGGATGTCCACTCTCACCACTGTTATTCAACATAGTACTGTAAGTACTATCCACAGCAATCAGACAAGAAAAAGAAATAAAAGGTATCCAAATTGGTAAGGAAGAAAGAAAACTGTCACTATTTGCAGATAACATGACACTATATAGAGAAAACCCTAACGACTCCAGAAAAAAAACTACCAGAACTGATAAATGAATTCAGTAAGGCTGCAAGATACAAATTCAATATACAGAAATCCATTTCATTTCTTTACACTAATAATAAAGCAGCAGAAAGGGAAAATAAGGAATCAATCCCATTTACAATTGCACCAAAAACACTAAGATCCTAGGGATAAACCTAACCAAAGAGGTAAAGGACTTCTACTCTAAAACTATAAAAAACACTGATGAAAGAAATTGAAGATGACACAAAGAAATGGAAAGACAGCCCATGCTCATGGATTAGAAGAACAAATGTTGTTAAAATGCTATACTACCCAAAGAAATAGACACATTTAATGCAATCCCTATCAAAATACTACCAGCATTTTTCACAGAACTAGAACAAACAATCCTAAAATTTGTATGGAACCACAAAAGACCCCGAATAGCCAAAGCAACCTTAAAAAAGAAAAGCAAAGCTGCAGGCATCCCAATTCCACACTTCAAGTTATATTGCCAACCTGTAGTGATCAAAACAGTGTGGTACTGGGACAAAAACAGACACCTAGATCAATAGAACAGAATAGAAAACTCAGAAATGAACCCACAACTATATGGTCAATGAGTCTTTGACAAAGCAGGAAAGAATATCCCATGGGAAAAAGACAGTCTCTTCAACAAATGGTGTTGGGAAAACTGGAGAGCAACATGCAAAAGAATGAAACTGGACCACTTTCTTACACTATACACAAAAATAAATTCAAAATGGATTAAGGACCTAAATGTGAAATAGGATATCATAAAAATCCTAGAGGAGAACACAAATAACCTCTTTGACATAGGCCACAGCAGCTTCTTACTAGGCATGTCTCCTGAGGCAAGGGAAACAAAAGCAAAAATAAACTATTGGGACTATGTCAAAATAAAAAGTTTCAGCATAGCAAAGAAAACAACCAACACAACTAATAGATAACCTGCTGAATGAGAGAAGACATTTGCAAATGACACATCTGATAAAAGGTTAGTATCCAAACTATATAAAGAACTGATCCAACTCAACACACACACACACACACACACACACACACACACACACAAATAGTCCAATTTAAAAATGGGCAGAGGACATGAACAGACATTTGTCCAAAGAAGACATTCAGATGGCCAACAGACACATAAAAAGATGCTCAACATCACTCATCAACAGGAAAATGCAAATCAAAACTACAATAAGATATCACTTCACACCTGTCAGAATGGCTAAATCAAAAACTCAAGAAAGAACAAGTGTTAGAGAGGATGTGGAGAAAAAGGAATCCTCTTGCACTGTTGGTAGGAATGGAAGGTGGTGCAGCCACTGTGGAAAACAGTACGGAGGTTCTTCAAAAAGTTAAAAATAGAACTACCCTACTATCCAGTAATCACACTACGGGGTATTTACCCAAAGAATACAAAAACACTAATTAGAAGGGATATATGTACCCCTATGTTTATAACAGCATTATTTACAATAGCCAAATTATGGAAGCAGCCCAAGTGTCTGCTGATAGATGAATGGATAAAGAAGATGTGGTATATACATACAATGGAATATTATTCAGCCAATAAAAAGAATGAAATCTTGCCATTTGCAACAATGGGGTTGGAGCTAGAGAGCATAAAGCTAAGCAAAATAAGACAGTCACAGAAAGACAGATACCATATGATTTTACTCGAAGGAGGAATTTAAGAAAGAAAACGAATGAACAAAGGGAAATAAATCAGATAAACCAAAAAACAGACCCTCAGCTATAGAGAACAAACAAATGGCTACCAGAGAGGAGGTAGTGGGGGGATGGGTGAAAGAGGTGAAGGGGATTAAGAGTACACTTATCTTGATGAGCACTGACTAATGTATGTTGTTGAATCACTATATTGTATATCTAAAACTAATATACCACTCTATGTTAACTGCACCGGAATTAAAATAAAATATAAGTAAATAGGTGCTAGGTAGATAGAGATAAAATAGCTGTTTTGAAGTTTTTGTCTGCTAAGTCAACATTTTGGCTCCCTCAAAGCAGTTTCTTTGGCCTGCTTTTTACCCTGTGTGGTTAACACTTTCCCATTTCTTTGCACATCTCATAATTTTTTTTGACAACTGAGTATTTTAGATAATATATTGTATCAAATCTGAATTCTGATTCCCACCCCAAGCAGCCATTATCATTGCTGTTTGCTCATTTATTTAGTGATTTGTTTGGATGCATTTTGTAGCGTCTATAGAGAGTGTGTAACTGCTGATATCTGCTGAGATTTTTTTTTTAATTCTTGTTTTTATTTTTAAGCCTAGCTTCAGAAAGCCTGCCACTGAGCAAGCATAGCTTAATGGTCAGCCTATAATTGATCAGAAGTGGTGCTTAAACACTTTTAGCTGCTAATACTTCCACCCTTTGCCAATCAATCTGGTGTGCTTTTAGGAACACATATGACATTCAGGCAGTTTACAAGTCTGCCCAAGATTTTCTTTTCTTTGTGTGCAAGACCTCATTTTCATCCTGGGACAAATAGTTAGGGCCTCGTCTGGTCACTTCAGAGCATGTGTGTAGTTTCGTGCGAGTTCACGGCCTTACACACCACCAGGAATCTGTGAAAGCTCACTATGCCTCTCTTGTCCCTCAGATCCCCCTGTTACATCTCTGGTTGGTTTGCTAGTCTCTTGCTTCCTCCAGCCTATACAGAGATTTCAGATTACCTGTGCTATTTGCCAAATTCCCTTTGTGTTCTAACCAAGGCTCCACATTTTTCTTAAATTAAGGTTTCTCAATTTGTTGTATGCCTTTGGTCACCTTTCTAGAGTCCCTAAGGGGTTGTCTTTGATAATCTAAGTTTTATTATTGTTTTTTGTAGGGAGAGTGTTTTCCAAGCTCCTCGTTCAGCCATTCTGAAAGTCTCTACAATTGTTTATTAATTGTTGTATAAGATTCTTTATCTATAAAAATAATGCAATTTTCAAATAGTCCTAAAATAAAGAGGCATCGCTGTCTTAAAACATAAGGCCAAGAATGTTTCTTCATTGCCCAAAAGCACAAAACAAAATCTGTCAAAATAGTTTTTAATATTCAAGTCATAAAATAACAAATATTAGGTAATCTGATAGACCTTGGCCATTATGAGGTACTTTTGTTTACATGTTTTTGTCTTAAAGTTGTCTTATGCTTTTGATGCAGTCAAATTTATTTACTTGTATCTTTCTGTTTTATGCCTATCCTACCTTAAGGCTTAAAACACTCGCCTATATTTCCTTTTATGATTTTATATTTTATATGCAGGCCATTAACCCATCTGAAATTTACATTTCAAAAAGTTGTGAGGTAAAGTTCTAATTTTATTTTTCCTGAATGGACAACCACTTTTCTTAATACCATTTATGGAGTACTTCATCCTTTCTCCCCTGTCAAAAACTGGATTCCCATATATCCTTGTATCTATTTTGGATTCTTTAATCTGATCTATTGATCTACTTGTCAATTTTTGTTTCATTATCACATCATTTTAATTACTACACCTCTGTGGTATATTTTGATTATCTGATAGGGCAAATCTCCTGCAATTGTTCTTTTTCAAAATTGTCTCAGTTATTCTTGTACATTTCGGTTCCAAGGGATTTTTATTTTTTCCAAATAAATATTCATCCCAAGGGATTTTTAGAATAAATTTGTTGAATTCTGTTAAAAATATCATTAGGATTTCGATTGGGATTAAATTTATAAACTTTTTAAGGTATTTGGCATCTTTACAATATTGATTTTACCACACTGAAATATATCACTTCATTCAGATATTCTTTTATGTCCATCAGTAAAGTTTTGTATTTTTTTTCATCTAGATTTCATACATTTATTGCTAGTTTTCTCCCTTTAGGCAATTGATAGTTCTGAGAGTTATTATGACTGGCATCTTTTCTTTATTACATTTTCTAACAGATTATTGCTGGTATATAAAAACGTTATTGCTTTTTGTATGTTGCTCTTGAATTCTGCCACTTTGTTTAATTATTTTTCTTGGTTCTAAGGTTTCTCAGTTGATTATCTTGGATTTTTTATGTTAACAATCATATTGTTTACAAATAATGATAGTTTTATATTTCCCTTTTTTTGTATCTCTTTTGCCAAAGTTCATTCATTCATTCAATTAATATTTGTCAACTGTTATGTGGCAAGGCAGCTGCTATGTGCCAGGTATTGGTCTACATTCTGGGGCTACATTAATGGGCAATATAGACAACATTAATGCCCTTTAGAGCTTATATTCTATTCAAGAAAGACTGACAATCTAGGAAAGGCATAAAAGGCTGAAGCAAGTGCTGAAATATTACGGTTTATGTGTTATTGTGAAATGGTCAAAGAAAGGTTATCTGAAATCGGAGGGCAAATCGTAATGCCAGATGTAAATGGTATCTTTGTATAGGTTTTTGCTTTGTTTGTTTTTTTGTTTGTTTTTACTTGTGTGCTAGGAATCACAGTATATATGTGTAACTTATCATATCTTCCTAGTATTGACATTTTACCACTTCAAGTGAAATATAGGTCCATTTTCGTCCAATTATTCTCCTACTTTATAATTAACTTATCCTAAATATTTCCTTTACATACATTGTGAACCACATCACACAACCTAATTTTGTTTTCAATAATATAGCAACTTTTTAAAACATAAAAACATTTCTAAACATAATTTTTAAAACTCAGAAGGAGAGGTATAGTCTATTATACTTTCCTGTTCTGTTGGTATTTCTTCATTCTTGATATCCCAAGTTTTCTTTCATTGTCATTTCCTTCATGTATGAAGAACTTCCTTTGGTCATTCTTTTTTTTTAATGCATAATGCCATTGACCTCCTTTTTAATAACATTTCAAATCCAAACATTCTGTTTCAGTCATTCTTGAACCCATAAACATGGACCAGAAATGCTATTTTTTTCACCAGATAGTAGCAACTGACTGAGATAGCCAGGGCAATAGGCACTAATCTGGCACTGGGGTTAAGAAAGACACTTCTGCTAGTGACAAATTTTGTTAACTTTCCTTATCTGAAAATGTCTTTATTTTTACCTTCATTCCTGAAGGAATTTTTTCAAGGTTTTATTTAAATTCCAGTTAGTTAACATACAGTGTAATTTTAGTTTCAGGTATAGAATTCAGTGATTTATCACTTACATACAACACCCAGTGCTCATCACTATAAGTGCCTTCTTGAAGGATACTTTTGATAGATAATTCCGTATTCACCATTCTTTTTTTTTTTTCCCAGCACTTAGAAAATGTTGTGCCACTTCCTTTTGGCCTCCATGGCTTCTGATGAGAACTCCACTATCATTTGAATTTATGATCTTGTATAAGATTGCTTTTAAGATTTTTTTTTTGTCTTTAGTTTTCAGAAGTTTTATTAAGAAGTCTCTGGGCATGAAATTATTTGGGTTTATCCTGTTTGGTTTTCTCTCAGCTTCTTGAATCTGCATGTGATGTCTTTTGGCAAAACTGGGGAGGGGTGGAATTCAGCCATTATCTCTTCTAATATTTTCAGCTTCGTTTTTAGCTTTTCCTTCTGGGACTCTGATGATATGAATGTTGTATCTTCTATTATTGTTCCACATGTCCCTAGCCCCTATTCACTAAAAAAAAAAAAATCTGTCTTGTTTCTGTTGATTTTGCTGGATGATTTCTATTGATCTAGATCACCAATTCTTCTCTTTATTGTCCCCATTCTGTCATTATGGTGAGATTAAAATTTTTTGGTTATTATATTTTTCAGTTCTAAAATTTCCATTTGGATTTTCTTTATGTTTTGATTTCTTTGCTTGGGACTTTCTATTTTGTCATTTCTTTTAAGACTATTTGATGTCTACAAGAAACCCATCTCAAATATAATGATAGAAGTAGATTAAAAATAGGGGAGGAACTTGGAAAGACGTCAGAGTAGGAGGACCTTAAGTTTACCCTGTTCCACATTTACAACTAGATATAGCTCACATCTGTCTAAATAAACCAGAGAGTGAGTTGAAGACTGGCAGAACAAAGTCTGCAACTTAATGAAGAGAAGAAGCCACATCTTAGAGGTTAGAAAGGGCAGAAACATGGTCAGGAGCAGCCTTCAGGAGGGGGGGAGCTGCAGGCACAGAGAAGGGAGAGAAACAGGGCCCCCCACCAGGGAGCCCACAAGGGGAAGACAAACCTCCTTAATGTCATGCTTTGAAAACCAGAGGAGCTAAATTCTGTGAGTTTGTATAACCAGTGGAACTTGGAGCCTGGAGCTTTAAAAGTCAGCTGACTCAGCATTGCCCAAGTCTAGAGGGCAAGTGACAGCTGGGTCGTTGCCCTTAAAAAGGCAGTAGCCTACACAGAGAGGCAACATAGAAGTAACAGTTTGCACAACACCAGGGGCAAAGAGTAGAAGATATGTTTATAATGATTTTGGAGCATGTTGGGAAACTTCTTCAGGAACACAGGTACTGGCAGGTGCCATTTTCCTCCCCTGCCTCCCAAGATAAAACTAGAGACACCTGCAGGAGGCAGTGTTGCACAGACACTTGCTACCTAACCTGCTACCGGTGGACACCATGCATGCATTCTCCTGAGGACCCACCAAATCCAAGCCTGATGGCCTTGGTCCTGGGACCAGCCCAAATTTTTGTAACACTGTGCACATGCCCTGCCCAGCCACCTCGCACATATACACGGCGCCTCTGGCCACTGCATTTCAGGGAATCTGGCTTAGGACTAGCGCGGCTCAGGGGAGACTTTGCTAATACTGCCACCTTGCCCCTGAGCCCTCCTGTGGTCATGCTCCCTCCAAGCTAGAAGGCCTGAGTCTCCCTAACACCACGGAGAGCAAGCACAGACCACAACAGGCAGAGAGTCAGCGCTGATGGCTGGACTGAAAGAAAAAGCAACTCAGACACATCAGGATGATAGCAACACACATAAGAGATAGACTTGAAGCACCAGGTCCTGAGGAATGGGGGACCCTGCACTGCACAGAACTAGAATAAACAATCCTAAAATTTGTATGGAACCACAGAAGACCTTGAATAGCCAAAATAATCTTGAAAAACAAAAACAAAGCTGGAAGTATCACAATTCCAGACTTCAAGTTATATTACAAAGCTGTAGTAATCAAAACAGTATGGTACTGGGACAAAAATAGACACATAGATGAACAGAACAGAGTAGAAAGCCCAGAAATAAACCCACGTTTATGTGCCCAATTAATCTTTGACAAAGGAGGAAAGAATATGCAATGGGAAAAAGAGTCTCTTCAACAAATGGTGTTGGGAGAACTGGACCGCAAATGCAAAAGAATGAAACTGGATCACTGGCTTACAGCATACACAAAAATTAATTCAAAATGTATCAAGGACCTTGGGGCACCTGGGTGGCTCAGTTTGTTAAGCATCCAACTCTTGATTTCAGCTCAGGTCATGATCTCAGGGTTGTGGGATGGAGTCCCACATTGGGCTCCACGCTGAGCATGGGGCCTGCTTGGGATTCTCTCTCTCCCTCTCCCTCTGCCCCTTCTCCCCTCTAAAATAAATAAATAAAAATCTTTAATAATAAAAATTTTTTAAAGCAAAATGGATTCAGAATATACATGTGAAACCTGAAAATAGAAAAATCCTAGAAGAGAGCACAGGCAGTAATTTCTCTGACATTGGCAGTAGCAGCTTCTTTCTTTTTTTTTTTTTAATGATTTATTAATTTATTTTAGAGGGAGGAGGGGCAGAGGGAGAGAGAGTCTTAAGCAGATTC
This sequence comes from Ursus americanus, assembly GCF_024610735.1. Taxonomy (NCBI): domain Eukaryota; kingdom Metazoa; phylum Chordata; class Mammalia; order Carnivora; family Ursidae; genus Ursus; species Ursus americanus. The sequence goes on from NC_142164.1 coordinate 81,197,091, forward strand.
CACTTTCAGTCCTCAGTGTGGAACATGATGCAGGGCTTGATCTCATGACCCTGAGATCACAACCTGAGCTGAAACCAAGAGTTGGACGCTTAACTGACTGCACCATCCAGGCGCCCTAGTAGCAACTTCTTTCTAGGTAAGTCTCTTGAGGCAAGGAAAGGAAAGCAAAAAATGAACTATTGGGACTGCATCAAAATAAAAATCTTCTCTTTGGTGAAGGAAACAATCAACCAAACTAAAAGGCAACCTACAGAATGGGAGCAGATATTTGCAAATGACATATCTGATAAAGGGTTAGTATCCAAAATATAAAGAACTGACACAACTCAACACCCAAAAAACAAATAATCCAATTAAAAAATGGGCAGAAGACATGAACAGACATTTCTCCATGAAGACATCCAAATGGCCAATGGACACATGAAAAGATGCTCAACAGCAGTCATCATCAGAAAAATGCAAATCAAAACTACAATGAGATATCACCTCACACCTGTCAGAATGGCTAAAATCAACAACACAAGAAACAATAGGTGTTGGTGAGGATGCGGAAAAAAAGGAACCTTTGTGCACTGTGGGTGGGCAGTCAAACTGGTGCAGCTACTCTGGAAAACAGTGTGGAGTTTCCTCAAAGAGTTAAAAATAGAATGAACTGCCCTAAGATCTAGTAATCGCACTACTTGGTATTTACCCCAAAACTGCAAAAACACTAATTCAGGGGCAGCTGGGTGGCTCAGTCAGTTAAGTGTCTGCCTTCAGCTCAGGTTGTGATCTCGGGGTCCTGGGATCCTGCCCCATGTCGGGCTCTCTGCTTAACGGGGAGTCTGCTTCTCCTTCTCCTTCTGTGCTCTCTCTCTCTCAAATAAATAAATAAAACCTTTAAAAATTTTAAAAAACACTAATTCAAAAAAATACATGCACCCTGATGTTTATAACATTATTCACAATATCCAAGGTAAGGAAGCAGCCTGACTGTCCATCAACTGACGAATGGATAAAGAAGTGATATGTATACATACATGCATGTATAATGGAATATTACTCAACAATAAAAAATAATGAAATCTTGCCATTTGCAGCGATGTGGATAGAGCTAAAGAGTATAATGCTAAGCGAAATAAGTCAGAGAAAGACAAATACCATATGATCTCACTCATATCTGGAATTTAAGAAACAAAACAAATGAGCAAAGGGGAAAAAATAGAGAGTGGTAAACCAAGAAACAGACTCTGAACTACGGAGAACAAACCAAGAAACAGACTCTGAACTACGGAGAACAAACTGAACTACGGGGGCAGGAGGAGGGGGGGGGATGGGTGAAATAGATGATGGGGATTAAGGAGCACACTTGTTGTGTTGAGCACCGGGTGTTGTATGGAAGTGTTGAATTACTATACTGTACACCTAAAACACTGTATGCTAATTAATTGGAATTTAAATTAAAACTTTAAAATAAAGAACAGTAAGCAGTGATTTAAAAGTGAGAGGTAGAGCTGTAGTGCTGATATGGAATGATCTCAATGATGGATTTTTAACAATAAAAAGCAAGAGACTATGAATATAGTATGCTCCCATTTGTGGTTTTTTTTCTCCCTGAACAATACGCAAAGACTCTCAAAAGTAAATTTACATTTGATGGGCGCCTGGGTGGCTCAATGGGCTCAGCCTAATCTCTTGGTTCCAGCTCAGGTCATGATCTCAGGGTCATGCGATCAAGCCCCGAGTAGGGCTCCACACTCAGCACAGAGTCCACTTGAGATTCTCTCTCCCTCTCCCTCTGCCCCTTCCCCCGCTCGCACTCTCTAAATAAACTAGTTAATTAAAAAATCTTTTCTAAAAAAGTAAAATTGTATTAGGATAGAAAGACTAGAGTTCTGGCAGTGGGAGGTTTTCATTTTAAATTCTACTTATCAGAACTTCCCAAATATATTTTATCATGTGTGCATATAGCTTCTAAATAAACCCCAAAACACCATTCTAAAATTTCAAAGAGGTCATTGCTAGACTTGAAAAGCCTGGTTCATGGACCAAGTTAAGAACCTTTATTTTATGCTAAGTGAAATAAGTCAAGCAGAGAAAGACAATTATCATATGGTTTCTCTCATCTATGGAACATAAGAACTAGAAAGATTGGTAGGGGAAGAAAGGGATAAAGAAAGGGGGGTAATCAGAAGGGGGAATGAAGCATGAGAGACTACGGACTCTGAGAAACAAACTGAGGGCTTCAGAGGGGAGGGGGTGGGGGAATGGGATAGGCTGGTGATGGGTAGTTAAGGAGGGCACGTATTGCATGGTGCACTGGGTGTCATACGCAACTAATGAATCATCGAACTTTACATCAGAAACCAGGGATGTACTGTATGGTGACTAACATAATATAATTTAAAAAAACATTTTAAAAAAAAGAACCTTTATTTTAGGGGAAAGAATTTGCCCAAGGATTCGATTTTGCATTTCTTCAGTCTGGTAGCTCTTCAAACTCAAGAGCTCTATAGAGACACTTAGAGCAAGGTTTACACCCTGGAAAGTCACCGTTGGGCAAATAATCTTTAGCAAACGAAGGCCATGTGAGTGCTAGAACGTTAGGGGATAGCTTTAAGTAGCCAACTCTAGGTTTTTTCCTTTTTTTAAACTTCTTATTTCTTAATTATTATGGGCTCACAAAAAGTGGCAAAATTAGCACAGAGAGATCCTGTGTCCCCTTTCCCAGTTTCCCCTAATAGTGCCATCTTATATAATTAAAGTGCATATCAAAACCAGGGAATTAATTGGCTCAATACAATTATCTAGACTATGGCACTTTCTCCGATTTTACCAGTTTTTGCACATACTCATTTTTTTTTTGCTGTATCTTTGTGTCTAATTCTATTACATTTTATCACATGGGCAGATGGATATAATCCTCACCACAATCAAGAGACGGAAGTGTTCTGTCACAATAAAGGAATTCCCTATGCTGCCACTTTATAATTACATGCTCCCTCTCCTTCCTTATCTGTTCTTAGCTGTTCTCCATCTCTATAATTTTGTCATTTTGAGAAAATTATATGAATGGAATCACAGAGTATGTAATCTTTTGGGATTAGCTTTCTTTTACTCAGCACGAGTCCCTAGAGATCCATCCCTGGTGTTGCCTGCATCAGCAGTTATTTCCCTTTATTGCTAAATAGTAGTTCATTGTATGGATGGATGTGTAATAATTCATTTAATCATTCACCCATTGAAGGAAGGTTGTTTCCAGTTTGGGGATATTACACATTCAGCTGCCATGAATAGGGACACCTGGGTAGCTCAGTTGGTTAAGCATCTGTCTTCGGCTCAAGTCATGATCCCAGGGTCCTGGGATGAAGTCCCGAGTCAGGCTCCCTGCTCAGCATGGAGGCTGCTTCTCCCTCTGCCACTCCCCTTGCTTGTGCTCTCTCTCTCTGACAAATAAATAAATAAAATCTTTTTTTAAAAAGCTCCCATGAATATTCACGTACAGGTTTTTTGTGCGAACATACATTCACATTTCTCTAGGATTAATACCCAGGAGTGCAACTGCTGCGTTTTATACTAAAAAAATTGCCAGACTGGGGGCACCAACGTGACTCAGTCAGTTAAGCATCAGAATTTTTATTTCGGCTCAGGTTATGGTCTCAGGGTGGTGGGATCGAGCCCTGTGATGGACTCTTCATGGTGAGTGCAGAGTCTACTTGAGATTCTCTCACCCTCTCCCTCTTCCCCTCCCCTAACTCTCCAAATAAATAAATAAACAATTAATTAATTAATTAATTAAAAGTATATCTGAGTGGCTCAGTCAGTTCCGGGTCTGCCTTTGGCTCAGGTCATGATCCCAAGGTCCTGGGATTGAGCCCCACATCGGGTTCCCTGTTCAGCAAGGAGCCTGCTTCTCCTTATCCCTCTGCCATTCCCTCTGCTATGCTCTCTCCTTCCCAAATAAATAAATAAATAAATAATAAAATCTTTTTTAAAAATTGCCAGACTGTTACAGTAGCTCTACCATTTTCATGCATAAAAGTTTCGATGGCTCCACTTCCTGGTCAGCACGTGGTATTGTCAGTATTTTTCATGTTAGCCATTCTAATACGTGTGTAGTGATATCTCATTATGATTTTAATTTGCATTTCACTAATAACTAGTGATGTTGAAAATCTCCTCATGAGTTTTTAGATCCATGTCATCTACTTTGGTAAAATGTCTGCTCAAGTCTTTTGCCAATTTTTGAATCAGATTGATTGTTTGCCTTCTGGTGAATTTAGAGCATTATTCATATATTCTGTACACAAGTTCTTTGTTGAATCTGGGATTTGCAAATATTTTTTTCCCAGTGTACAGCTTGTCTTGTCATCATCTTAACACAGTTTTTTCACTGACAAGAAGTTTTTAATCTTAAAAAAGGTCAATTTATTTTTTAATGGATTGTGCTTTTGACGTCATATTTAAGAACTCTTCCTCTAGCCCAAGGTCACAAAGATTTTCTCCCGTGTTCTCTTCAAAAGTTTTACCTTTTACATTTAAATATATGATTCATCTGAGTTCATCTTTGTTTAAGGTATGAGAGTCAGGTCGAGGCTCATATTTTGGGCGATTTTGATGTCCAATTGTTATAGCACCATTTGTTGAAAAGACTGTCCTTCTTCCATCGGATTGCTTTGGCTTCTTGTCAAAAATTCGTTAGCATATTGGTGTGTGTCTATTTCCGGTTCCATATTTTGTTCCTTTGTTCTGTGGGTCTGTGCATCACACCCAATACCACAGTGTCTTGATGATGGTAGTGATATAATAAGTCTTAAAATCTGCAGTGTGATTTTTTCAACTTTATTTCTCCATTTCAGTATTGTCTTCACTATTTTAGCATCTTTGCCATTCCAGATAAGCTTTAAGATTGTTTTGGGATGCCTGGGTGGCTCAGTCAGTGAAGTGTCTGCCATCAGCTCAGGTCATGATCCCAGGGTCGTGGGATCGAATCCCATATCAGGCTCCTTGCTCAGCAGGGAGCCTACTTCCCGTTCTGCCTCCTGCTCCCCTGGTTGTGCTCTCTCTCTGACAAATAAATAAATAAAATATTTTAAAACAAGGATAAGTTTGTCTTTATCCACAAAAAATTCTGATCAATCTATAAATCAGTTTGGGGAGGTTTAATACCTTTACAATATAGAGCCTTCCAGTCTATACATGGCACATCTCCATTTATTTAAATCTTCTTTGACTTCTTTCATCAAGTTTTGCAGTTTTCAACATACGGATTCTGTTCGTGTTTTCTTAGATTTATATTTAAGTATGTTTGAGGTTCGTTTTTCTTTTATTTTTGGTGAAATGTTTGTAAATGCATTGTGTTTTTAATTTTGGTTGCCAATAGTTCATTGATAGTATAAAGAAGGAGACTAATTTTTGTTTGTTGACCTTGTTCCTTGTGATGTTGTTAAACTCATTCATTTGTTCTTGGAGTTCTTGTAGCCTACTTGGTTTTGTTCATGTAGTAAATCATGTCATCTACAAATAGGGGCAATTTTATCTCATCTTTTCTGATCCATATGCCATATATTTCCTTTTTGTGCCTGTATCATAGGTTAAGACTTCTAGTACTATAAGACAGAGTGAGGAAAATTGACTTCCTTGACTTGTTCCTTATCTTAGGTGAAAAGCATTCAGTATTTCACTATTAAATATGACATTAGCTATAGGTTTTATATAGATGCTCTTTATCAAGTTGAGGAAGTTCTCTTTTATTCCAAGTGTGTTGAGAGTTTTTATCAGGAATGAATGTTAAATTTTGTCAGATGCTTTCTCTGCATCAGTTGGTATAATTATGTGATTTTTTTCTTCAGCCTGTAAATAAGGTGGATTACATTGATTGATTCTCAAGTATTGAATGAGCCTTGCATTTCTGGTATAAACTACACTTGATCATGGTGTTTAATTATTTTCATATATTGCTGAATTGTTTGCTGATATTTTGTTATGAAGTCTTATGTTTATGTTCTGAGGGATGCTGGTCTGTAGTTTCTTTTTAAAAAAAATCACTTTAGGTCTTGACATCAGAGTGATGCTAGCCTCATAAAATTGATTAGGATGCATTCCCCCCTATTTTCTGGAAAAGGTTTTGCAAAATTGATGTTAATTCTTCCACAAGTGTTCAGTTTCATACTCTAGAAAAGCCATCTGGGCTGGAAGATATCTTTTTCCAAGCTTTAAAGATTACTGATAAAAGTATTTTAATTGGGGCACCTTGGTGGCTCTGTCAGTTAAGCGGCAGCCTTCAGCTCAGGTCATGATCCTGGGGTCCTGGGATCAAGCCCCGCATTGGGCTCCCTGCTTAGTGGGAAGCATGCTTCTCCTTCTGCTTCTGCCCCCTGTTCATGTTCTCTCACTCGCTCACTCTCTCTATCAAGTAAATTAATAAAATCTAAAAACAAAAAGGTCTTTTAATCACTTCAGGACTATTAAGATTATTTCTTTCACCTTGGGTGAGTTTTGACGGTATATGTTTTTCCAGGAGCTGGCCCAGTCTACATTATCTGATATTAGTATAACCATGATAGAATTTTTTTGATCAGTGTACCTTTTTCTATACATAATTTTTAACCTACTTCTTTTCAATAATTTTTTAAATTCCAGTATAGTTAACATACTATAAGTGTTATATTAGTGTTATATTAGTGTTATATATTTTATTATTATAGTGTTATATAATAATATAGCTAACATTTAATAAGTGTTATATTAATTTCAGATATATAATATAGTGATTCATCAATTCCATACATTACCTGGTGCTCATCACAACAAGTGCACTCCTGAATCTCTATCACCTATTTAACCCAGCCTCCCACCCACCTCCCCTCTGGTAACCATCAGGTTGTTTCCTACAGTTAAGAGTCTGTTTCCTGGTTTCTCTCTCTTTTTTTCCCCTTTGCTCATTTGTTTCTTAAGTTCCACATATGAGTGAGATCATATGGTATTTCTCTTTCTCTGACTGACTTATTTTCCTTAGCATCATACACTCTAGCTCTATTCATGTCATTGCAAATGGCAAGATTTCATTCTTTTTATGTCTGAGTAATATTCCAATGTATATATTACCACACCTTCTTTATGCATTCATCAGTGGATGGACACTTGAGCTGTTTCCACATTTTGGCTATTGTAGGTAATGCTGCTATAAACATTAGGGTGCATGTATCCCTTCAAATTAGTGTTTTTGTATTCTTTGGGTAAATACCTAGTAGTGCCATTGACAGATCTTAGAGCAGTTCTATTTTTTACTTTTTAAGGAACCACCATACTGTTTTCCACAGTGGCTGCACCAGTTTGCATTCCCACCAACAGTGCAAGAGGATTCCCCTTTCTCCACAACCTCGCCAACACCTATTATTTCTTGTGTTATTGGTTTTAGCCATTCTGATAGGTGTGAGATGAAATCTCATTGCAGTTTTGATTTGTATTTCCCTGATGCTGAGTGATGATAAGCATCTTTTCATGTGTTTGTTAGCCATCTATAAGTCTTCTTTGAAAAAATGTCTGTTCATGTCCTCTGCCCATTTTTTAATTGGATTATTTATTTTTTGGGTGTTGAGTTTTGTAAGTTCTTTATATATTTTGGATACTAACCCTTTATCAGATATGTCATTTAGAAATATATTCTCCTGGGGCGCCTGGGTGGCACAGCGGTTAAGCGTCTGCCTTCGGCTCAGGGCGTGATCCCAGCGTTCTGGGTTCGAGCCCCACATCAGGCTCCTCTGCTATGAGCCTGCTTCTTCCTCTCCCACTCCCCCTGCTTGTGTTCCCTCTCTCGCTGGCTGTCTCTATCTCTGTCAAATAAATAAATAAAACCTTTAAAAAAAAAAAGAAAAAAGAAATATATTCTCCTATTCCATAAGTTGCCTTTTACTTTTGTTGACTGTTTCTTTCACTATGCAGAAGCTATTTCTTTTGATGTAGTCCCAATGGTTTACTTTTGCTTGTGTTTCTTTTGCCTCAAGAGACATATCTAGAAAAAAGTTGCTATGGCCAATGTCAAAGAGGTTACTATGTTCCCCTCTAGTATTTTTATGGTTTCCTATCTCACATTTAGGTCCTTAATCCATTTTGAATTTATTTTTGTGTATAGTGTAAGAAAGTGGTCCAGTTTCATTCTTTTGCATGTTGCTCTCCAGTTTTCCCAACACCATTTGTTGAAGAGACTGTCTTTTTCCCATGGGATATTCTTTCCTGCTTTGTCAAAGACTCATTGACCATATAGTTGTGGGTTCATTTCTGAGTTTTCTATTCTGTTCTATTGATCTAGGTGTCTGTTTTTGTCCCAGTACCACACTGTTTTGATCACTACAGGTTGGCAATATAACTTGAAGTGTGGAATTGGGATGCCTGCAGCTTTGCTTTTCTTTTTTAAGGTTGCTTTGGCTATTCGGGGTCTTTTGTGGTTCCATACAAATTTTAGGATTGCTTGTTCTAGTTCTGTGAAAAATGCTGGTAGTATTTTGATAGGGATTGCATTAAATATGTCAATTTCTTTGGGTAGTATAGCATTTTAACAACATTTGTTCTTCTAATCCATGAGCATGGGATGTCTTTCCATTTCTTTGTGTCATCTTCAGTTTCTCTCATCAATGTTTTATATACTTTTTAGAGTACAAGCCCTTTACCTCTTTGGTTAGGTTTATTCCTAGGATCTTACTGTTTTTGGTGCAATTGTAAATGGGATTGATTCCTTAATTTCCCTTTCTGCTGCTTCATTATTGGTGTATAGAAATGCAACAAATGCCTGTACATTGATCTTGTATCCTGGGACTTTACTGAATTCATCTATCAGTTCTACCAGTTTTTTGGTGGGGTCTTTTGAGTTTTCTATACAGAGCATGGTGTCTTCTGCAAATAGTGAAAGTTTGACTTCTTCCTTGCTGATTTGGATTCCTTTTATTTCTTTTTGTTGTCCAATTGCTGAGGCTAAGATTTCCAGTACTATGATAAATAACAGCGGTGAGGGTGGACATCCCTGTCTTGTTCCTGACCATAGAGGGAAAGCTCTCAACTTTTCCCAAGGATGACATTAGCTGTGGGTTTTCATATATGCCTTTATTATGTTGCAGTACATTCCCTCTAAGCCTACTATGTTGAGGGTTTTTATCATGAATGTATGTTTTATTTTGTCAAGTGCTTTTTCTGCATCTATTGAAATAACCATATGGTTCTTAACTGTCTTTTATTAATGTGGTGCATCACATTGACTGATTTGTGAATATTGAACCACTCTTGCAACCCAGGAATAAATCTCACTTGGTCGTGGTGAATGACTTTTTAATGTATTGTTGGGTTCAGTTTGCTAGTATTTTATTGAGAATTTTTGCATCCATGTTCATTAGGAATATTGGCCTGAATGAATTTGGAAGATTCCTCTTCTACTTTTTGGAGTAGTTTGAAAAAAATAGGTATTAACTCTTCTTTAAATATTTGGTAAAAATCCCCTGTAAAGCCATCTGGTCCTGGGCTTTTGTTTGTTGGGAGTTTTTTGATTACTGCTTCAATTTCATTGCTGGTCAATGGTCTGCTCAAGTTTTCAATTTCTTCCTTTTTCAGTTTTGGCAGTTTATACATTTCCAGGAATTTATCCTTTTCTTCTAAGTTGTCCAACCTGTTGGCATGTAGTTTTTCATAATATTCTCTTATAACTGGGGGTACCTGGGTGACTCAGTCAGTTAAGCATCTGCCTTTGGCTTGGGTTATGGTCCCAGGGTCCTGGGATCAAGCCCTGTGTTGGGTTCCTTGCTCAGCAGGGAGTCTGCTTTTCCCGCTCTCTCTCTCCCCCTGCTCATGCTCTTTCTCTCAAATAAATAAATAGAAATCTTTTAAAAAATATTCTCTTATAATTATATTTCTGTGGTGTTGGTTGTTATTTGTCCTCTCTCATTTGTGATTTTATTTATTGGGGTCCTTTCTCTTTTCTTTTTGATAAGTCCGGCTAGAGGTTTATCAATTTTATTAACTTCTTCAAGGAACCAGCTCTTGGTTTCATTGATCTGTTCTACTGGTGTTTTTTGTTTGTTTTAGCTTCTGTATCACTTATTTCTTCTCCAATCTTTATAATTTCCTTCCTTCTGCTGGCTTTAGGCTTCATTTGTTGTTCTTTTTTCTTCTATTCCTTTAGGTGTAAGGTTAGGTTGTTTATTTGAGGTTTTTCTTGCTTCTGGAGGTAGGCCTGTATTGCTATATACTTCCCTCTTAGAACCACTCTTGCTGCATCCCAAAGGTTTTGGACCATTATGTTTTCATTCTCTTTTGTTTCTATTTTTTTTTTATTTCTTCTTTAATTTCCCAGTTGACCCATTTATTATTTAGTAGCATGTTGTTTAACCTCTATGTATTTGTGGTCTTCCCAAATTTTTTTCTTGTGGTTGACTTCTAGTTTCATAGTGTTGTGGTCAGAAAAAGTGCATGGTATGATTTCAATCTTTTTGTTTTTGTTGAGGCCTGATTTGTGGCCTAATATGTGATCTATTCTGGAGAATGTCTCATGTGCACTTGAAAAGAATGTGTACTCTGCTGTTTTACGATGGAATGTTGAGAATGTATCTGTTAAGTCCATCTGGTTCAATGTGTCATTAAAAGCCATTGTTTCTTTGTTTACTTCTGTTTAGATGGTCTGCCCATTGACGTAAGTCGGGTGTTAAAGGCCCCTACTATTATTGTGTTATTATCAATTAGTTCCTTTATGCTTGTTATTAACTGCTTTATATATTTGGGTGCTCCCATGTCAGATACATAAATATTTACAATTCTTATATCTCCTTGTTGGATTGTTCCCTTTATGATTATATAGTGCCCTTCTTTGTCTCTTGTTACAGTCTTTGTTTTAAACTCTAGGTTGTCTAAGTATTGCTCCTCCAGCTTTGTTTTGACAGCCATTTGCATGATAAATGTTCCTCCATCTCCAATCTGCAGGTGACTTTAGGTCTAAAATGAGACTCTTACAGGCAGCATATAGATGGGTCTTTTTTTTTATCCATTCTGACATCCTATGTCTTTTGATTGGTAGGTTTAGTCCACTTACAAAGTAATTATTGATAGATACGCATTTATTGCCATTTTAGTCCTTGTTTTGTCATTGTTTCTGGAGATTTTCTCTGACCTTTTCTTGTCTTTATCACTTTTGTTCTCTCCTTTATACTCAAAGAGTCCCCTTTAAAATTTCTTGTAGGCCTGGTTTAGTGGTCATGAACTCCTTTAGTTTTTGTTTGGGAATCTATCTCTCCTTCTATTCTGAAGGCTAGCCTTGCTGGATAGAGTATTCTTGGCTGCAGATTTTTCCCATTCAGCACTTTGAATATATCATGCCACTCCCATCCAAGTTTCTGTTGAGAAATGTCCAGCTAGCCTTCTAGGTCTTCCCTTGTAAGTTAAGGACTTCTTTCATCTTGCTGCCTTTAAGTATGTTTCTTTATCATTATATTTTGCAAATTTAATTACAATAGGTTTTGGTGTTGGCCTGCTTTTATTGATTTTGATGGAAGTTCTTTGTGTCTCCTGGGTTTGGATATCTGTTTCTTTCCCAAGATTAGGGATGTTTTCAGCCATTGTTTCTTCAAATAAATTCTGCCCCCTTTTCTCTCTCTCTCCTTCTTCTGGGACTCCTATAATACAAATGTTATTATATTTGATGGAGTCACTTAGTTCCCTGAGTCTATTCTCATGTTGCATTATTCTTCTGTCTCTCTTTTGTTCAGCTTCATTTTTTTCCATTATTTTGTCCTCTAGGTCACTAATTCATTCCTCTGCTTCTTCCAGCCTGCTGTTCATTGCATCAAGCCTGTTTCCAGGCTTGTTTATTGCATCCTTCATCCTTCCCTGGTTCTTTTTAACTCTTTTATCTCAATGGTAAGGGTCTCACTGACATCTTCTATTCTTTTCTCAAGCCCAGTGAATATCCTGATGATTGTTGCTTTTAATGTTCCATCAGGCATGTTACTTATATCTGTTTTGCTTAGATTTCTGGCCATGGCTTTATCTTGTTCTTTCTCTTGGGATAAATACCTCTGTCTTTGTGTTTTGTCTAAGTCTCTGCCTCCTCCTGTGTGTTATAAAAGCCAGTTATCACTCCTGTTCCTGAAAGTAATGGTCTTTTCTTTTTAAGATTTTATTTATGTATTTATTTATTTGACAGAGAGAGACAGACAGTGAGAGAGGGAACACAAGCAGGGGGAGTGGGAGAGGAAGAAGCAGGCTCCCAAGAGGGAGCCTGATGTGGGGCTCGATCCCAGGACCCTGGGATCTTGCCCTGACCTGAAGGCAGATACTTAACAACTGAGCCACCCATGTGCCCCTGAAAGTAATGGCCTTATGAAAAAGCGGTCATGTAGTGCCTGGGGTCTGGCACTTCAGGGAGTATCTCTGGTGTGTGCTACATGAGCTCTGCTGTTGTCTTCTGGCTGCTCTATCCCTCAGGCCAGTCATCTGCAGAGCCTCTGCTTGCCTGCTGTGGGCAGTTTTTGGTCCCTGGCCTGAATGTGGTGTGTTTTAACTAGGTGTGCTCTGGTCTACTTGCATAATGAGACTACCACTTCCACCAAAACTGAGGCCCTGCAGCACTCTCTGGTCCAGAGATGGAGACATGCTGTGAGAAAGAATTTCTACTGGTCTCCTAGGGGAGGGGCCCACTGTGCTGGGATTAAGGCAAGCTTGACTGAGAAGGGCAATCCCCACCAGTACAGGGGGTAGGGCTTGGTGTAAACAGGTTAGGTAACCAGTATCAGTGCTGTGCTGCTTCCTGCAGGTAGTTTTGTATTTATGCTGAGGTATGGGAGAGGAAAATGGGATCAGCCAGCTTCTTTGTTCCCAGAGAGGCTTCTCTGTGAACACTGTCTCTCAGGGACTGCACTCTGACAAGAGCAAATAATCTCCCTACTGTGTGCCCCATTTGTTCTTCAGATCACTGTTTCCAAGCTGTCTGCTCCCAGGTTGTTCACCTGCTTTCTTTCCCGGAGCAGTGCAGAGCCCTTGGGGCTCTATCCCAGGCAAGCCCACTGACCTTTAAAACTCCGGGCCTTAAGCCCCACTGGTAGTGAGCTCTCAAAATTCAGTCCCTCTTGTTTTCTAAGCCACTGGCTTTGGGGAAATGTTCTCCTTGTGCATTACCCTGTGTGCTCCTCTGTTGCCCTTTCTCTGTGACCACATCTCCCTCCCCTGCAGCACCCACAACCCATTTCTCCCCTTAACCATGTCTCCACATGTCCTACCTTCTTCAGTGTGGCCTCTTTTCTCCCTTTAGTTGTAGAGCTTGTCCTGTCATTCTTCAGGTTTATTTCTGGGGTATTTCAGATGATTTGATAGTTATTTAGTTGTGTTTGTGGGACGAGACAAGCCTAGGGTCCTCCTCCACCATCATCTTCTTCTCTCTCTCTCAATCTCTCTCTCTCTGCTTACTGTTCTTAATATTAATAGATGAACCACAGTCTATCTAACCAATCTTTAATTATGGACATTTAGTTTTTGCCATTATGAACAAACTCTGAAGTAAACATCCTTGGATATTTACATCATGACATGCTCTGGAGTATATATGCATATGGTAAATTCCTAGCAGTAGTTGGGCCAAAGATACATGTATGTAAATACTGATGCACACCACCAAATTTCCTCCAAAGACCCTGTGCCAGCCTCGCACTAACAGTAGAGGATAGCACATATTTCTCTTTGTGCTCACTATCCATGAGCATTATCAAACTTTGAAAATTTTTTTGCCATTCTGATAGGTAACAAATGGCACCACCTGATTATTGCTGGAGATAACTAGCTTTGGATGGTCATGATTCTTCTGAAGGCTCTCTTGAAACTTTTGTCCTCGTCTGTTGTCATTTCTTTTTAAATAAATAATTGCATTGCTTTTTCTTACACAAGTAATAAATAACATTCATCGTAAAAAGAAGAATCAAACAATGTAGAAGTATAGAGAGTGAAAAAGGAAACCCAGTCAGTCCCAGTTTGCCATTCCCCAACCCCAATCCCATCAGTCGCACTTTCTTCCTCAGAGGGGCAGAGACACTGCTGTGTGCCCATGAGATCACTCTGCTATTTACAAGTGCATCAGGCACTCATTCTGATGTCTCGTATTTGGGATTGGAATGTTTGTGATAGGGGCTTAGCTGAGGTTCAGCTTAACATAACCAGAAAAAAGTACCTCAATAGTATTAAAGAAATACTACAGAGAAAATGTCCAAACAATCTATGTGAACAAAATGGCTTAAAAGTCTTTCAAAAGCTTCAGAGGCATCATTTCCCTACAATAAACATGCAAGCTATAAATAATGAGTTTATTAAATCAGAACGCAGAAGCACTTCAAAGCCTAGTTAATTTATTTCCTTTATCTTTGAAAGTAGTGGGATGGTATTTAAATAGAAATAGTGGGGGGGAATCAGTAAGAAAAGACAGAGGCAGAGTCTACATGTCTAGAGACAGACAGACTGGGATAAATTAGTTTCCACACATCAAATGGGAATAATTGTAAAATATGTAGCTCATAGAGATATTGTAATAAATAATAATCCATGTAATAAATAATAATCCATGTAATCCAATTTTTGCTTAGCACAAAGTTAGGTACCAAGTAAGTAGTCAATAAATGGTAGTTATTCTTAGCTATTCCTAAAACCTTTCCTGGAAGAGGGAAGGTACTGTGAGTGGGAAGTACAGAATGAATCAAAGCTTGGATTCTGGAATGGGGATGATGTGTTCAGAAGGACAATGATGAGACCTGAGTAGAAATGGAAGATTTGTGCAGTAGATGGGGAAAGAACGAGGAAAGATATTGAAGTGGTGAGGAAAATGGAAATATTTTAGGCAAAAATCATGTGAAGAGTGGGTAGAACAGTTTGGGATGGGGGAACTAGGGAGTTGGTGGGGGCAGTAGGAGGCTATGACAGCACAGGAGAGAGGTCATGGATTTTACAAACACGGGAAGAACCAGATGGCAGAAATGTTGTGAATTAATATGAATGGACAAAGAAAATGCAGTATATGCATACAATAGAACACTATTCAGTCTTAAAAAAAGAAGAAAACTCTAAAATATGCCAACTACATAGATGAACCTTGATGACTTTATGTTAAGAAACCAGTCACAGAAAGGCAAATGCATAATTCCACTTAAATGAGGTATTTAAATAGTCAAATTCATAGAATCAAAGAGGGAAATAGTGGTTTTCAGGGGCTGGGGAGAGGGAGGAAATGAGGACTTACTAATCAATGGGCATAAATCTTCAGTTAAGTAAGATGAACAAGCTCTAGAAATCTGCTATACAACATTTTACCTACAGTGAACAACACTTAAAAATTTCTTAAGAGGAAAAAAAAAATTTCTTAAGAGGGTAGATACATTAAGTGATGTAAATAAATTAAAAGAATAAAAAAAATTTAAATCCCCCAGGCCTTGATGCCTGACTATTTAAGAAGGGAGAAGGATGGGGCGCCTGGGTGGCTCAGTTGTTAAGCGTCTGCCTTGGGCTCAGATCCCAGCGTCCTGGGATCAAGGCCCACATCGGGCTCCCTGCTCAGCGAAGAGCCTGCTTCTCCCTCTCCAACTCCCCCCTGCTTGTGTTCCCTCTCTCATGGTCTCTCACTGTCAAATAAATAAATAATATCTTTTAAAAAAAAAAAAGAAGGGAGAAGGGAAAACTACTTTGTTAAATGGATAGTGTTAATTGGAGGGGCTGGTTTTACTCTAGGTGGAGACCTGAGACTGAGATCATACATATTGAGGTATGTGTGAAGTGACAGCAGAAGACTCCAATTAGTAAGGTTTGACTAGAGGGAAAACCAACAAGGCCAAGGTCTTTGGGTCTCTTTTCCAGAATTTCCGACATCTAAACAGTTTGGATGCAGAATGGCTGACGCGACGTCACATGTTACCAAAGATGCTAATTTAGGAACACTCACTATCCTCCTCAGATTTTGTTTTTCACCTACAGATCTCAGGACTGTTCCAAAACCTCAGTCCCAGACCAGTGGGACCAGAAGTTTGTTACTTCAAGAAGGCTGCTTCAGAGGCCTTATTCCAATATGGCTCCCATTCCAACCTGTGGCATCTCTGGCCTCTGATGGGTTATAGTTCAGAGATGTAGACCCTTGCTATTTAGAATGTGGTCTAAAGACCAGCAGAACTGGCATTACCTAGGAGCTCATCAGAACTGCAGAATCTCAGGCTTCACCCCAGGCCTACTGAGGCAGAATGTGCATTTTAACAAGGTCCCTATATTAAAGTCTGAGAAGCACTGAACTACAACATCGTTTGGGGAGTCAGATACTTTCAGGATTATTCCGAAGAGGGGAGAAAAATGACCTTAAATGTAAATGTAAAATAATGATATGATGAGTCCTAATTTCAGAAATTTGAAAGAATAGCAAATCATAGAATTGAGAAAACATGGTAGTTACATATTCAATAAATACATCTATTACTTTTGTAACCCAAGTAGATGATGATGACGATAGTTAACATTAACTTTCATTGAGCACTTACTTTCCAGATGGGATCTCATTTAACCTTCAAAATAATCTATAGTCTCGCAACAAACCTATGAGACAGGTACTGTTATCATCCCCATTTAAAAGATGTGGAAGCTGAGGCATAGGGTGTTTGTTTAATTGACTTGCCCAAGTTCACATAGCTAGTCAGTATTGGCATGAATTTTCAATCCAGTATGTCTGACTCCAGAAGCCACAGGCTTAAATTCCATACATCAATTGACACATTTCCCTTATCCCAGACCTGGGAAGTTCAATGTTCTCTCCAAGATGTCAATATTTTCAGAGTCACTTTTGCTTGCTGAACTACTATGTATGCCACTTACATTTTACCTATTGTGGCTGAATTTTTTTCCTTTCTCTGAAGCAACCACTACACGTGATCAGTGTCTCTTTACTTTCCACCAAAATTACTCACAAAAGACATTTGTGTGTGTAGCAGGCTTTACTGAAAGCCTGAAGCAATGGAGAGAATTGATAGTACAGCAATACAGGAAAAAAAAAAAACCTTAACTCTGAATATTTGATACCCTTGTCCTTAAAATCCTTTGTCCATCTTCCTAGTAGAAAATTTTCAGTCTTCCTATGATCTTGCCCAACTCCCCAGGACCTCAATTTCCACATTGCAGGAGGCTTACCAAGTTATTTTCCTTAAAAATTGCATTCCCTTCCCTAAGAGAATTCTAGTGCCAGCTATTAAAATATCAAATGCTCACATCACTACATACAGATACAGGTTTTTGTTTGTTGGTTTTGTTTTCCACAAAGTGGGATTATATTGTACTTAATCTTCTGCAACTTGCTTCTTTCGCTCAGGTGTGTGTAACAACTATTCTTCCATACCAGCCCATACTAAGCTACCCTATTCTTTTCAGGATATAGAGTCATCGTATGGCTGTACCGTAATTCATTAATCACTCCTCTATTGAGAGAGATTTAGGCTATATCCATTTCTCCATGATAGAGACAACGGTGAGATACATATAATTTTACATAAAGCTTTGCACAATTGTTTATTTCTGTAGCAACGTTTCCCAGAAGAGGAATACCAGGGGCAAAGGGTAAGTACACTCACAACTTGGCGAGCTCATGCCCAGTGAGCCTCTAGAAAGGTTTCATCAATCTATATTCCAACCTAGGCTGTCTGGGGGTATCCCTTTCCTTGTACTCTTTCCAACCTAAACATCAATCTTTTTTCAATCTCAATTTATATTTTTTTCACTGTGGGTGAGATCGAATGGCTCTTTAAAGTATTTATTGGCCATTTATTCTGTTTCTATAACTTGCTAATTTTTACTTTTTGCCCTTGCATCACTCTCCTGCCAGTCATGTTTTGAACTACTCCCACTCTCAAGTCCTTCCAGGGTCTCTCAGGCACAAAAACCAGGCTCAAAATATATCTCCACCACTTGAGGCTTTAATCTCATCATTTGCTTAAAAAAATGTTCTCTTTTATTAACGTACTATCATTCTTAATGTGAAAAGCAAGCTATTTTTAAAAGCCATTCCTTTTTAAAAGCCATTCTTTCAAAGAATATTGAATGAAAAGAAAAACACAATGGAATGCTAACAAAACCACTCTTCAAGCGTGGAGAACTACAGTCCCACCTTTGTGTAACCCATGCATGTTTGGTCAAAGTTGAAATCACAGCTGGGGTATAATTTGGTGTCTCACTTTTGGCATTTATCACTGGATCATTATTAACCTTGGGTTTTTCTCGGTCAACCCCGTGCCCGTTTGCATTCCCTTACTCCCCCGGCCATAAATCTTCGCCTGTGGCTTTGGTTCTAATTGCTGTGCTTTAGTAAAGCAAGACTGGAATCTGTGACTTAAGGGAGTCCCTGGTTTGCTCCTTTTCCCTGTTCCCCGGAGCTGCCATTTCCTGTCATCTTCCCCCAGCTAGGCTGCAGGTGAAAACAGAGTCGCAGAGCAGTCACGGGGCCCCCAGGGGGGCAAGTCCGAAGGGACAAAGCTCCTTTAGACTCAGAGCCAGGGCCTGAAACAGGCCAAAACTGGCTTGGAATAGACTGGAGAACAGGAAGTCAAAAGCCCAGGAGAGAGATCATTCTGGAGGAAAAGACATCTGTGGAAAGTAATCTGCTCCAATAAATATTAAATGGGAGGAGAATAAAAAAGAATAGAATGCATTATGGATTAACATCACTCTAATTCTATGTGTGTGTGTGTGTGTGTACACACTGTCACATAGAGAAAAATAATAAAAATCGTTCACCAAAACCTTAACAGTGGTATCTGTAAGTGAAGGAATTGTAGAGAATTTTACTTTCTCCGCTGTGATTTTCTGCATTTTCTTATTTTTTACAGTGATCTTATATTTTATAATCAGAAAAAATTAAACATTATAATTTTAAAAGCAGATTGTTGCTTTTCCCATGTCCCAACGTCATCTTTCGCACAGTTGGGAACTGAGGGACATGGGTTCTGAGCTCTGAATTCTAATGGCTTCACCCAAGGAAAGGGTCTCAGTCTGCTTGGGCCACCATAAACAAAATACCATAGAAGGGGTGGCTTAAACTACAGAAATTTATTTTCTCACAGTTCTGGAAGCTGTAAGTATGAGATCAGGGTGCCAACATGCTTTATTTTTTATGGGAGCTCCTTTCCTGGCTTATGGACAGTTGCCTTCTCATTATGTCCTCACATAGATAGCCTTTCCTTGGTGAATGCACACAAAGGGGGAGAGAGAGTGAGCTCTCTGGTGTCTCTTCTTCCCCTTCTTCTCCTCCCCTTCCTCCTTCCCCTTCCTCCTCCTCCTCCTCCTCCTCCTCCTTCTCCTTCTTTCTTTTTAGCTTAAAACAACAGAAATTCATTTTTTCACAACTCTGGGGGCTAGAAGTCTCTAGGGGAGAATCTTTCCTTGCCTCTTTCAGTTTCTGGGGGTTCCAGGTATTCCTTGGCTTGTGACAGCATGACTCCATTATCTGCTTCTGTCTTCACATGGCAATCTTTTCTATCTCTTCTCTTTTTTTTTATTTATTTGACAGAGAGAGAGAGAGACAGTCAGCGAGAGGGAACACAAGCAGGGGGGAGTGGGAGAGGAAGAAGCAGGCTCCCAGCGGAAGAGCCCGATGTGGGGCTCAATTCCAGGACCCTGGGATCACGCCCCGAGCAGAAGGCAGATGCTTAAGGATGAGCCACCCAGATGCCGCTGTATCTCTTCTCTTGTAGACACCCAGTGGCTCTTCTTAAATGGACACTAATCCTATTGGATCAGAGCCCCACCCTTACAACATCATTTAACCTGAGTTACCTCCTTACTCCAGTTACAGCTGCATTAAAGGTTAGAGCTTCAACATCTAAATTTTAGGAGGACACAAACATTCAGTCTGTAACAGAAGTCAAGGGAAGGGATCTGCATACCTACTATATGCCAAGCAATTTCACACATAATCTCACAAAATTCTTAGAACAACTCTGGAAGCTAGGTGTTATTTTTCCTACTGTGTTCATAGTAATAGCAATAGTCAAATTTATTAAGCACTTACCATGTGGCAGGCACAGGGCTGTGGCAGAATCCCTTTTAAGAAGCAGGAGAAAAGCTTTATTGAAATTGTTGCCTGAAGTCATGTGGAAAATAGAACATTTAGGTGATGAACTTGCTTATTTACTCAACGAGACTTCCAAGCCAAGTGTTGAAGGTGTGGCCGGTTTCTCCTTGCTGTTTATAGAATGTGAAAGGAGAAAGATAAATTGAAGATAAGTTCAATCAAAAAGGAACCGGTACTTGGTGACTCTCAGCCTCTCCAGATGGCAGAAGATGCTAAAATTCAGAAATGGCTTCTGAACGGTGTTAGGAAAGATTGACATGGAGAAAAAGCTGAAAGAGTGACTGTTCAACCTTTTGTTACCTCCCCAGAAAGATCAAAGGATCAGAGTGGTATTCGGTCACACAAAAGGGCCTTTCAAGAGATTTAAGGATGTGCCTCATGGACAATAGGGCCTTTAGGAAGCTTAAGGCTGTGTACCCAGCCATCTCAAGAGCTGGAGATGGAGAAGGGTTTATCTCCAACAGATCTGCCACTGTGTCTTTTTTTCTAATGGGCTGAGCCCCAGTTAAATCCACTGAAGACTCACCCAATCCATTGATGGCCTGAATAAAACCAAAGACTGACCTCCCCCAAGCAAGAGGGAATTCTGCCAGCAGATAGCCCTCAGACTCAAACAGCAACATTGGCTCTTCCCCGGGTCTGCAGGCTGCTGGCCCACCCTGCAGATTTTGGACTTTCCACCTCCATAATTTCATGAGCCAATTCCTTAAAACTTCTCTCTCCCTCTACCCACACACACACATACACACACACACACACACACTCTCTACTGGTTCCGTTTCTCTGGAAAACCCTAACACAGCAAAGAAACAAGAGTGTCCTCTGGTTGTCAGCAAGCTAGGAACTGAGGCCTTCAGTCTGGCAACCCACAAGGAATTGAACACTACCAACCATCATGTGAGCTTGGATGTGGATTCTTCCCCAGTTGAGTCTCGGATGAGATCCCAGCCTGGTCAACATCTTGATTGCAGCCTTCACAGAGAACCCAGATAAGCTGTGTCAAGACCCCTGACCCACAGAAACTGTGATATAATAAATGTGTGTTTGTTTTAAGCTGCTAAGTTTGTGGTAATCATGTTACACAGGAATAGATAACAAACACAAAAGATATGGAAACTTGGAGATTTTGTCTATATAGTTGACCCTTACTATTTCTTTCAAGAGATCTCCTAGCTTTCAGAAGTCAACCCTGTGCAGTGCTTTGTTAGCAGAAATATCCTTTGGAAAAATTTAAGGATTGTGGTATTGTAGAAAGAGGCTCAGAGGTCGTACAGACCTGGACTTGGATTCCACCTCTACCACTTCCTATCCGTGTAACCTAGGACAAGTCACTTCCCCTTCTCAGCAGCTTAAGCTGCCCTTCCCTCATCTGACATAAAAGATTTTAGGAGCACCTGGGTGGCTCAGTGGGTGAAGCATCTGCCTTCAGCTTAGGTCATGATCTTGGAGTCCTGGGATCAAGCCCTGCATGGGGCTCCTTGCACAGTGGGGAGTCTGATTCTCCCTCTCCCTCTGCCGCTTCCCCCACCAGCTCCTGCTCACTCTCTCTCAAATAAATAAAATATTTTTTAAAAGATTTTAATAACAGTATCTGTTTCTCAAGGTTGTCTTGGGGATTAAATGAAATAATAGATGTGACACAAGGAGTCTAGTGAAAGAAAGCAAGCACTCTCAACATGTGTAAGTTTTTTTAAAGATAATTTTCAGAGGGTTGCCAAGCCCACACAATCCCAAGGACAAGCGCCGTTGCCTGTCCCTGCCCCAGATCCAGGACCACTTGTTCATCCGGAGGAACAGCTGGTAGTGGCATGGTGACCATGGTCACCATTCCCCACTAGATAGAGAAAAACTGCCAGGCCCAATACATATTTGATGAAAGAGTACACGGAAAACAAAACAGAAACACCTTCACCAGACTCTAAGCCCTGTGAAGACAAAAACCGTTATCTATGTTGTTTGCTACTCTATCCACAGCACTCAGCACAGTGCCTGAAACAGACTCGATGTTCAGTAAGTAGTTGCTAAATAAATGAATGAATGAACAAACAAATGAACGACTACCTCGTATAAGGGACATGAAGGGAAATAGGTTGGGTGTTTCCTTCCGACATGTGACTCCTCCATCTGAATGGCTCCTCAGAGATCCCTGATAGGAGCACTGGGGCCGCCCAGGGCCTCCATTTATGCTGAATTATTTCTACTGCTGTCCTAGGGGACTGCTCACTTCCCCCAAAGGGAGGCAAATAGCTGTAAGCAGACCCACCTTGGTTTTCTACTTAGAGTAAGGTAGAGGTAGAATGCCATTTTTAAAGTATCTACTGAGTATCAGACGCTGCTCAGCTTTTTACACACGTTATTTATCTCATTTGATTCCCTACCACAACTTTCGGGGTCAGCTATTCATATTACCTGCATTTGGCTGAAGAGATTACTGAGGTACAGAGAGGTTAGGTGACTTGCCCAGGATCACACAGCTAGTAAGTGACAGAGCTAGGACATGAACCTAGACCTGTCGGACTCCAAGGCCCGTGCTCTTTCTTCTACACCAGTATTGGGGCCTGGCAGTAGCCACAGATTTTCAGAAAGTCCAAGAGCAGGGACCGCATCTTATTTGCCTTTGTGCCTTGAGTTCTATCACAGCAGCTGTCAAGTAGTAGAGCTTCAACAAACGCTTAATGAATGAGTCTGTCAGTAAAGAACTCTTCCTACTCATTCATTCATTCATTGAACAGATATTTGAGTGCCTATGTGTGCCAGGTATGTCTAGGTAGAGGCCGGGGATACAATGGTGAACAAACTCCCTACGGCACTTACATTCTAATTGGGGGGATATACTATAAACAGATAAACAAGAAAATAGCAGAGAGTGATGAGTCCAGAGGAGAAAAAAGAGCATGAAGCAATTAAGGATGACGGGGAGGTCAGGGAAGGCCTCTGTAACAGAGCACAACTAAACTGAATAATGAGAAGGAGCTAGTTGTGTGACAGTTGGAGGGACGCACATTTGAGAGAAATGAAACAGCCAGTACAAAGATCCTGAGGCAGGAATGAACTGGGTGTGTGATGAATTGGAAAAAGAATAAAAGAGGATAGAAGAAGATGGTGTGCTAGGAGTAAATAAGAATAGGGGATAAGTGCTAAGAGACGAGGTGTATTCATTTGCTAGGACTGCCATAACATAGTACCACAAACCAGGGGGCTTAGCAGAAATGCACTGTCTCAGACCTGGAAGCCAAAAGTCTGAGGTCAAGGTGTTGGCAGAGTAGACTCCTCCCGAGGCTGTGAGAATCTGTTCATGCCTCTCTCCTAGCTTCTGGTGATTTTCTGGCAATCTTTGGGGTGACTTCTGGAAGCATCACCCTGATCTCTGCCTTCATCTTCACATGGTACTCTCCCCCTACGTGTGCCCGTCTCCAGATTTTTCCTCCTCTAAGGGCACCAGTCATATGGGATTAGGGCTCACCCTACCCCAGTACCACCTCAAACTAATTCAGCTAATTACATCTGCAACAACCCTATTTCCAAATAAGGCCACATTCTGAGGTTCTGGGGGTTAGGACTTTAACATATCAATTTTAGATGGAAACAATTCAACGCAGAACATGAGGTTAGGAAGACAGGCCAGATGAAGGGTATGGAAGGCCTCAGAGGCCAGGGTAAGGGGATTGGATTTGCTCTGGTTGTAATGGGAAGTCACCAAAGGGTTTCACATCAGGCAAGTAGCATGACCTGATTTATGGTTTAAAAGGATCATTCTGGCTGCTATGTTAGATTATGAGAGAAAACAGCCTCCTGTGCCCGCATGAGTCATATGGCCCCCCTGCTAGGGATGGGAATTCTCATAACAACCACTTACTGGACCTGAGGCTTTAGTTTTCATTATCTATCATTAGTTCACAGGAAAAACAAATTTAGCTTCCAATTGATGAGATGAACACATCCTTATAACTACATATACAAATGCTGTTTTCTTTCCTGGATGTTTACATTTTAAAAATTATAAAAGTGATACAAGCTCTTGGTAAAAGCTTCAAATAATACCAAGAGGTAAAACAGTAAATACAGGCTCCCGGACACTGTTCCCCCCACCTCTATCCATTCCCACGTCTCACTCTTTACACATCCACATTTTAAAAGAAACTTTGGAGATCCCCTTCCTAGAATTGTTTCTGATAATCTCTACACATCTCTATACAGATTCTCACTAACGGTAAATTTTTAACACTAGGCCAACTGCCCAACCAGACAGGCTCCCATTACCTCCTTCCCATAAATTGGCCCGGAAATGGTCAAGGGTGAACAGCACTTAGCCACAAGATTAGTAGTAGGAAAGATCACTGGACTTGAGATCAAAAACATTGAGCTCCAGTTTCTGTTACAACACTTCCTGCCTCTGAGATACTGAACAAATCGCAACCGAGTCTAGTCTTAGTTTCCTCGTATGTTGCCTGTCTCAAGGGATTGTTGTGTAGTTCAAGGGTATTTGTGTAATGAAGCATTTCTAGTATATTGCTGCTAGTGTAGACAACACTCTTCTCCACTCTGCACATACAGCCATATCTGTTGGTATTTACCCATATACAATGAAGTTTTTGTTTCGTAACTGGAACTAGAAAGAGGGGTTATGCTGGAGGACAGGCAAGGAGGAAAGAGGTACAAGGTGGTATCTGGGGTGAGGAATAGTTCTCCCAGGAGGCTTTGCCACCTTCAAATGTGGCTAAGGGGGAGTTGAAGCCAGAGGGAATGAAGTGGGTGCATCCTTCTTGAGAACCAGAGCTGACAGATTGGTTCGAGTGTACCTGGGATGTCCTGATTCAATGCTATATTGCAGAGTCTCAGAGGCAGAAGTAATCAAGAAATATTTTGGTGGGCGACGAGGTGCCAAGATTCTGCTGATATTCGGGAGAGGCTGCCAATCCCATAGATACTGGACTTGGAAAAAAATATTATGTCACTAGCATAGACCGCTGGTTTATGGCATTCTAAATGGACTGTGCTTTGGGTTGCCATCTAGGAATGGGCCTGTTTTTTCCTTTCATCGAATCCCTAGTTCCTAATGGCGCCCAATAAACACTGGTTATGAATTGACTGTTCTCATACGTTATCTTTTAGCCCTCATGACAATTGAATAGCAATGATGTTTGTATAGCCAACTTGTAAAGCCCAGTTTTTAATACCCAGTTTCAATTCATTGCAACAATCCAATGAGGCAGTTTTCCTCATCGTTCCTATTTTACAGATGAGGTTCCTGAGGTTAAGAGAAGTCAACTCATGAGCCAAATGAGTAGCAGAGCCTGAAATAAACATGCCCTCCATCACTTCCCAAGGGTTGTATGAGATGCTGATTATTGGGTCATGACTTATAAAACTAAGATAGATGAACTGCTTGTGGGTCAAGTGGGTGGATAAGTGTGGTGTCCCTGGAAGGCGGTGTATGTACATCGAGGGAAGAGACACATCTTCAAGCGGGACACAGGAACTAAAAAAGGCAAACTTTACACAAACAGCCATCCCCCCAGTACTGTATTGCCAGAGGTCCCATGCCGTGCCAGGCCCTGTATCTGGTACTGGGGACACAGGAGTGAACAAGAGGGACAGTGGGTTCTCCCAGGCAGTGCTAAGATGGCGCCCACCATGTAGGAGGCTAATAAGGCTTCAGGGGGCGGGGGCGGGGGTGAAGCCTGTAATACTCCTATATGGTTTTCCAAATACCGGTCCAAGATTTAGCACCAAACCTCCAGGAATCTGTATTTTAAGACCTATTTCAGATGATTCTAGACGCGTAGTCAGGATAAGCCCGATGAGCTTGTGGAACGTCACATTGGCTCCCTTTTATTTTCCCCGAGCTTTTAGATGAAAAATTCTACCTCCATCTCAGCTGTGCTACAGAGGTACACTCAGGCCAGAATCCTTGAAGAGTAGTGATCTCCCATGCCCCCCTAGGCCAGTGAGATAACCAGAAAAAGGGCCTCAATGGTAAGGAGAATCTTAAGGACCTTGAAGCCATGCTGTGAGATCCAGAAGCCCCTTTTCAAGAGGAGACTCTTCCTTCGGGGCCAAGCTTAGAGACCCCAAGTTTTGTTTGAATGAGAAAGGCAGCAAGTCCCTTGCAATAAGCCTCGAGTGTAGGTCCTCTGGCTCCAAACGCTATGCTTTTTCCCTTGTCTTCTAGTCTATCTGCAGCCTCCTGAATCAAGATCCTAAAATGTCTACTGAGAGACACTAGCAGTGGTAATGTACAGACAGGGAACTCTTCAACTCCACTGCTTAAGGACGCCTAAGGGGAGCCAAAGGTCAAAAATGTCTTTTTCCTACTCTCAGTGTTGCTCTCTGCCCAGAGTCTTATTATTTCTGAGAGCAAGACTGTTTGTTTCACTTGTGGTTGTTCAAACACCTGTCTTACCTCACATCCTGTAGCAGTTAAGATGAGATTGCCTCTTGTGAAGGAGGGAAGAGAGGCCAGGAGAGGGGCCTTGGGAGCTCAAGGGAAGGGCAGCGTCTGAGCTCCCAGGGAAGCAGCCTCGGAGACCAGGAGCTAGATGGAGTCCGAAGGCCAAGAGCTGGAGATCCCTGAGGAAGAGAATAACTACACTTCTTGCTTTGCCTGGTGTTGGGAACTGAATGGGTGTGTGCCTCCGCAATTCACGTATTGAAATCCTAATTCCCACCACGACGGTATTTGGCGGTGGGGCCTTTAGGAGGTGATGAGGTCAGGAGAGTGAAGCCTTCATGGACGGGATGAGTGCCCTTAGAAAAGGGACCCCAGAGAACTGTCTAGCTCCCTTTCCACCATGGGAGGCTACAATGAGACGTTGCTAGTCTGTGGCGCAGCAGAGGCTCTCAGCAGGACCAACCCTGCCGCCATCCTGATCTTGGACGTCCAGCCTCCACAACTGTGGGAAATAAACTGCTATTTCTAAGCCACCCGGTCTACGATAATCTGTTACAGCGCAGCCCAAACTAAGACACTGCAGTAATTCCAGTCTATACCTGCTGTCCCTGGGTAATTATTACCACCACCGTCCCACGTCCGAAGTGTCCTAACCATCCACTATCTGGCCATCCTAGTGAGGGAGGAACTGGAGTCCTTCTCCCCTCCTTTTTATCTAGGACACTGCTTTGAAAAAGAAGCTACAACTTTCAGACACCAGGACGATGAGCTCCTTAAAGGTAGGGACTGCCATGTGATTAATTTAATAATACAAAACGCATAAAGTTTCTTAGATACATTAAAAAGGGAATGTCTGCTAAATACCTTGTGGCTGCATCTTGTACTCCCACCATCTAGCTGTCGTATGAATTCATGCTTCTTGTCTCACCTGCCCTCAGAGACAGTTCTCTTTCGACCAAACCGTAGTTACATCAGTATTTTAATGATTGCACTGACATCTGCTGGTCACTTCCAGGTGTTTCTCTGGGCCTCTTCTGTACTAGATGATGGATCGATCTGTACCTCATACTCCATCAAAGCCACTTTTATCTGAGCCCTACAGCGACCAGACACGACACTCTAATTCACAGTAAGTTGCTGATAGCCAGTAACACCTAGATGTATTTTTTTTTCTCAAGAGGTATTTAGATTAGGGGCACCTGGGTGGCTCAGTCGTTAAGCGTCTGCTTTCAGCTCAGGGCATGATCCCAGCGTTCTGGGATCAAGCCCCGCATCGGGCTCTTCCGCTGGGAGCCTGCTTCTTCCTCTCCCACTCCCCCTGCTTGTGTTCCCTCTCTCGCTGGCTGTCTCTCTCTGTCAAATAAATAAATAAAATCTTAAAAAAAAAGGTATTTAGATTAGAGGCAGGGATGGTGATCGTGTGGAAGGGGTCCAGTAAAATGGTAAACAACATCAGAAACTCAAATTTCTTTTTGGAATTTGAGGCTTATGAAGGGAGTTCTCTTTATGTAGAGGTGTCCTTCCTAAAATGATACCAAGTAGGCCAAAAGCCTTTGAGTTCTTGGTAGCAGCAAGTCAACACCACTGCAGATGTGATCGGATACCCACTGGAGAAATTCTGAAACAAAAAGTTGGACACGTGGTAAACTGTCTTCTTCAGGGTCTGGCTAACAGAAAGGGGACAGAGAAGTCAAACACAGGAAAATAGAGAAAGTCTGGCTTTCCTTTGTTTTCTGTGTTCCACAAAAGTGTGAAAAGGAAATATTTGCATATTCAACCACGTCCCCAAAGAGCCCCCCTCCTTGGCCACCTCAGAGGGTTTCTCACAGAAGACACTTTAATCCCAAGACACCGTAAGGAGGGCACTACTAACCTTCCTTTTCATTGGAGACACATTTCAATCACCCACCCTCCTCCTTGTAAGTAGTGACTGTAGGCAAGAGGCCTGTCGAAGCCCATCATCTGACATCATTAAAAGCTCAAAAAGAGAGAAAAATACAGCTCCCAGTTAATCCTCATGTCATCAGGAAACTATCACCAACGTATGAGACGGGAAGGTTTAAGGAGCCAGAATGAATGAGGTGTCTGGAACCTCTCAGAAGACGCAAGCTGCCCCTCATTTGTCTCCTTATGATAAAAAGGTATTGCTGAATCTGTACTTGTAAAAATAATTAAGCATCTAATAAATCATTTTACGAAGTGAGCCTGCTAGTAGGAGTTCGCAGGCACCTTTCATACCACCCTCCCTCAATCCCCCTGCTTCTGTGGTCAGAAATCAACAGCTACAAAACTTGGGGGCTTCAAAAACACACCAGACACCAGGCTGGATAAGGCTGTGCTTTATTACATGCATGATTACAAATCTGTGCTAGGTGAAAATGTATAAAGCAATGGCGACCCGGGTTTATGCCACACAGAGAAAGGGCTGGACGATCCCATTAACCCTTCTGCCAATGTCCGTTCCATTGCCTTTGACATGATTATTTCCATTTCTTACAATTTGCATAGCATTTACTTGTCAAAGTACTTTGCATTCATTGTCTCAGTTTATCCTCACAACAACCCTGTGAGGTAGGTAGGGCAATTAACGCTATCCCCATTTTGCAGATGGGAACACTGAGGCACAGAGCGGTTAAGATCTCGAGGCTAGTTAGTAGAAGCATAGGGAATAGAAACCAGGTCTCCTAACTCCCCAGCCCATGTCTTCCTTTTTAGACTATGTTGCTATGTACGACCACGGAGCAAAGTGAAGCGAGCAGTAAGCCACAGCTTTGGCACAGGCTGCGCCTACGAACGGGGACCAACACCTCTACAAGCGAGAACAAAGCGAAGAAAGCAGGACTTAAGGGGTGGCAGCACTCGAATAAATAACTGCTCTGAACAGCTCAGCACCAAGCTCCCTGGGGAGACTTCGGCTATCTTAGCTTTGGTTGAGGCTAGTTTCTGTACGTGCCCATAGCTACTTGCTGCTATCTAGACATTAGCTTCAGCTGAACTTTCACCAACGCTTAGGAACTAAAATGTCGGGTCAGACAGGTTTTCTTTGGCTACTGTGGTTGGAGCCTGCCCTACAAAGGAGCATATTACGGAGAATTCATATAGTGGCCCACGGGCTGGAACCCAGCTTTTCTGATCCTCCTGGCCTCACTGGCTCACCCAGTGGGTAGTAGTTCTCCCCGAGCCAGAAGTGAATTGGACAGAGGTAAGAGCAGGAGGCTGGCCTTGGTCAAACAGAGAAGAGTCGCCATCATGACATCAATGTCATCCTTAGGTGACATGACCAGGGTGCGTCCGGCAGGCCCGACTCCTTTCTGGCCTGCACCTGGTTAGCAGCATAGTTTCAAAAGACAGTTTAAAAGAACAAAATATTAAACATCATTTTTTTAAATCTAGAATGAAATTAATTCTTAATCATTACATAGTCCTAAAGGACCAAATATATAATAAAAATGTAAATATTTATTAAAAAGCTGAGTACTGAAAAGGCAGGGCAAAGAGAGAGAAAGGAGGGAGAAAGGGGCTGAAGTAAAATGGAGAAGGGAAAATGAGCACTCGTGAAGGACCACGTATTTTGAGGTACACTCAATAAGACCAGACTGGACATCCCCACCCTGATAAAACCATCTCAGGCCACTCCCTTGTCCCCATGTCGCCAGACGGCATTTCACTCACCAAATCCTAGGCTGCCTCTGACTTGCAACAGATTTGGACTAGCAGATAATAAGGTTTAGCAACGAATACTGCATATGCCTGCCTTGAGATGCTAAAGCCCTCGGTGCCCTCAACAAATAGCCCTGGCTTTGCCCCGACGGCGGAGCACATCCCCGTTTGGCCCATCAGCTCAGAAGTACCTTCCACTCTCTGTTCTCAGAATGCTGCCGTCCCTTCCCCAAGGTCCACACTCAAAACAACACACCTGTTAACAACTGAGAAAAACTGGAATTGGAGGATGGGGGGAAGCCTGACAGGAACAAAAGAGGGGGGAGGAAGAGGAGAGAGGAGAGGCAGAGATCGTTTTTTTTTTAAACCCTCGGATTTTTATACCATCAGATGCCATTTCTCCTTTTAAAAGGCCAAACTTTAGGCAAAGCATTCATTCAATGAGTGCACACAGAGGCTGAAGACCCTTTGGCAGGAACTGAAAGTAGGAATTTCTGACCGTGGGATTGGGCAGGGGGACCTGATAGGTCCCATCCAAGAAACGCAAAGTCTGCCCATCACAGACTTTCTTTCTTGGGTGAGTTGGCAAAATTGGACCGCACAGTGGAAAAATCAATTCTGTTCCCTACATCACTTCAAAACTTTGCCCAGCTCCAGATGTTCAGAAGTGAGACCGCAGCCAGCAAACATTTGTGAAGTAATGTGAAGTCGCTAACACCTACTATTCCAAGACCTTCTCTCCTTGGAGCGGACAACCGGAACCGAGGCAGAGCAAAACCGGAGTGGTCACCACGGGACCATGACATAAATTTCCCTGCAAGTTTACACAGCTCCCTGAGCTCTGATCTAAGAAGCCCTCGCCTTTTTTCTTTTTGATACACAATAAGTACATTCTAGGGAGGCTAAAATATAGATTTAAAAAAATATCTTGCTATCAACATTCAAGACAATCTACCTAAAGCTTATCATTTAGGCAACGGCAAGTAGCTGCCGGCCTCCTTCCTGAGCGGTCTGGTAGCGGGTCAGTCCTTTCCGGACTAGCAGACTGCCTCCAGCCGAATGTTGCTTTGAGCCTCTCCTCTGCTCACAAAACCTGGTCTCTGAAGGACTACCTGACTTGCTCTCTACCTGAGGCACATGGTCAAACAGTTTAGAAATGCCAGGTTGTATGGCTTGGGGGCATAGGCTGGCCTTCCTCCCACCATCTTGCAAGAACTCATACACTTTCTTACTAGGGCTTTTCCACTGCCGCATCTTCCAATTCTCTCTCCAGGGGGAGTCTAGGCAAACCCAGAGGTGGTTTAAAAAAAAAAAAATCAAGGTTTTAGGACACTTAAGTTCAGACCACATATTTAGACATCTTTTTTTTTTTTTTTAAGAACTGAATACCCTACTTCCCATTTACTTTCTAAATTTCTAGTTTTTCTCAGGGTTTTCAAGAGCTCAATACTCTGTGCACCACCCTGAAAAATGTTCCCCTGCTTTCTCTGAACTGATCGGTGGCAATGTGGCCAGTCCTCAGTCAGCGCTTTGGCAATATAAAACACACTGGCTGTTTCCGATTCTCAATATTGTCTTCACTGTCATCACTAAAAACTCGACTTCAAAAATGGCACTCTTTGTGATGTATTCAAAAAAACAAAAACAAAAGATACTGTCAGGGTAACAGGTTCACCTTCCTACTCATCACCTCACAAAACAAACCAAGATCGAGACCCAACCAGGACAGGTGATTCAAATACTTAAAACGTAAAGCACGCTTGATTACTTTGCATGATGGACTCCATTGCATGACAAGTTTTTAAAAACATATTCGCGGCCCCCACACCTGAAAGAGTTCATATCATCATGGTTAAGGGGCGCCTGGGTGGCTCCGTCAGTTAAGCGTCCGACTCCTGATTTCGGCTCAGGTCAGGATCTCGGGGTTGTGAGGGTTGGTGAAATCAAGCCCCGAGCTAGGCATGGACCCTGCTTAAGATTCTCTCTCTCCCCCTCTGCCTCTGCCCCTCCCCACCTTTAAAAAAAAAGATCATGGTTATGGAAACTTGCTAGAGAAATTTATACTGTGCTCTGCTCTTCCTGTAAGGGGTTCAGACACAGCCTCTGATGCCGAAACGACTGAATCAGCAAATTAATCGTTTGCTCTGCCAGCTGGCAAATCCAAAGTGTCATCCGTGTCGATTAGCCACCAGAGGATATCAATTCTGTGGATTGTACCACCTCTGTTCCACAGCTGGCCTGAGCCAGAAGGAAGCCGGGGCCAGAAAAGAGGAGCGCGTCTGAATAGAAATGACCTTGAAAGTGGACATTAGTTTGCATTGCCAGTCCCTTGCTTCCTCCCTCCAGTGGTCTAACCGCACATTAACTGTTGCAGCCTCTTTAATGCTTTACGTTGAGGATCTGACTACACAAAGTACAGCAGCTAGACTTCTACAAACCCACGGACTCCCACTCTTTTCATGACTGGATGTCTCCCAGATCTTTTTCCTCGGAAAAGCCTAACTCTCTTGAAGCACTTATTGCCATTCTTTTGTAGATCCTTCCCTTGTGTTGGGCAATTTTCTTTTCTTAACGCCCAGACTTGTCTCAACTCAAAACTAATTTTTAAATCGCAGATCATCTAAGTCTTTTGCCACTGAGGTGTGTGGCCACTTGAGGCTACCGACAGGCTTTGTTGGTTAAGTCTGTCCAACTGCTGAATCTGCAATGGCAGAAAGAACATTTTCCTTTGCCTGAAGACAAGAACCCCTTGAGTATTAGCAGTCCAGCAGAGAGCTCTAGCCACAGTTAGCCAATCTTTGAGCCAGACCATAGGACTGGACATATAATGAATACCATACACTACAGCTACTTCTAGCCTATGTGTTACGAGGATTCCTGAGAAGCTGAGGTTAATGAATGAGATTTATCAGGAGTGAGGTATCAAAAGGATATTATTCTCTGGAGGGCCAATCGGTGCTTAGCATCTAGAAAGTATACCTTGGCACAGTGTTATCTGATTTCTCGAATTAATTCTCTGAAGTAGCACCTTAACACTGGCTCATCTGTCTGAAATCAAAAACAGAGCACAGAAGAAACACAAAGGCAAACTTAGATGCCCCCCATATCGCTGCCGCGCTATGAAATGCGAACAAACCCTCGTCATCAAATACCAGAAATACTAACGCTTCCTGTTTTGCAAAGTTTAGCTGGACGGCTAATAAGGAAAGATAGGTAGTGAACCAGAAATAGACAGATAAGAATGACTTCTGCACAACACACAGGGGCGGTCCGGCCCACGGCCTCATCTCACGTGAGGAAATCAGTGGCATGGAAGGGACAAAACACATTAAGTGACTGAGTCATGACTATCATAGAAAATAACCTAGAGAGGTTTTTTTCTCTTTCACTAAAATGTTAGCATGATGTACTTTAAAAAAAAAAAAAAGAAAGAAAGAAAGAAAAGAAACTCTGGCGAGTGCCTTGATATTTGAAAGATAAACATCAATACAAGCATTGGCTACCCAGGTATGGGCAATAAAAGAATTTCAGATTTTGGAAAGATAAGAATTAGGGGTAAAAAAAAAAAGTCCTAGATTCAGGGCCCAGCAACTTCTAAAATGAGGAACCCTGAGGTGTTCCGGGAGGGGAGGCGGAGGGCGGGGGAGGATACGCCGAGTGACTGCTGGTTCCAGGCTGGAAGGATGGCGCAAAGTGCGGGGGACAGACCTGTAGAACAGGAAAGGCCGCACTCACAGCCCTGGCAGTTAAGTCTCCCGGCTGCCGGCACCGCGCAGAGAGGGACGCAGAGAGGGACGCAGAGAGGGACGGAGGCGTGGAAGCAGCAGCTGGCCTAGGGAGCAGAGCAAATGGCTGTGCATTACCTCGGGTCCACATGCCAGGCTGCTGAGCCCCGGTTTACAATTTAACTAGCCCTGGGAGTTATTTCTTGAGAGAGGAATGATTAACCAGGCATCACGCTCAATCCCAAAGAGAGGACTCGCTCAATCCCAAAGAGAGGACTCGGGACTGAGGAGTGGGAGGAGAAAAGAATGGAGGGGAACACAGGGCGCGGGGTGGGGGGGAGCAGCTGCACTTGGGGAAAACAACAGAAAATGCAACCGGGCGTCGGTCGGAATGATGGTGGTGGCTCTGTGATTCCACCAGGTGTCCCTGCAGTGTGATGGTTTCTATTGCAGGAAAGGTGGTAGAAAATTGAGACAGGCACCTTTGCAATTGGATAAACAAGCACCTTTGGTGTCACCAGGCCTTGTCCACACCCCTGGGTATTAGGATGGTTCTGCATTTTATTTAGAATTCTAACGAGCCTCAAGGGAGTCGCAGCTGCCTATCCTAATTCCAGTGCCTCGAATAGATCTGAAAGTACCCCAAGCCTAAATTCATGTTCACAGGGACAACACTGGCCTGTTATATGTACTTAACACTGGGAGGAGGCATGAGTGCCCAGTTATTTTAGTACTGGTGGTCTTTACGAAGGAGTGCATGAGAATGCAGATTCAGCTCGGGATCTTGCCTGGTTTATCAGTACGCAGTCTAGACTTGGTTCCCTTTACTATTCTTACATTTTCCAGAAGCCTAAAGCACCATCACTCATGGAGGCAGCATCTGGGTAAGAGAACTAGTTGGGACCTCACAAAAAAAATGTGAAATTCCTAGTCATTGACTTTGCTTAGAACTTTACTAATCATTCATTCCAAGGAAGCTGGAGAAATCATTCCTTGCTACTAACAAATTCGTGGCGAAGTCCTTGTCTACTCGCTAACAAACACCATCTGGAAAATTACCCTTTTTGCAGACAAGGAGAAAGTTCCATAACTTATCTTTGTGCACTTCGAAAGAGTACCAGGAACAAGCAAGCTATAAAAGTCAACCTCCCTAAGTTCGTTTAGAGAAGGTTAACCAAAGCAGCATTGTCTTATCATCAGATATTAAAATTAACATACACGTACACACACACAAACTAATAATGCTAAATATTGTAACAGGAACAAGATAACATTTGAACTGAATTTTCACAGTCTGGAAAACACCATTACTATTTTCCTTCTGGCTTTCCTTTCTGTGGTTGGAAAAGCAAAGCCCCTTAGTTTACACTTCATCTTCCACCAATGACAGTTAGAGTCCAAAAAAAGTGACTTTTTCATGAGTTTCCTGCAGGCTGTAGGTCAGGACGGTTGGAATTTTTCTTGCATAGTTTTCAGTGATTGCATATTGGCTAACAATTATGTTTTAAATATTTTAAAAAATTAAAAAGAATCAAACCAGAGCAATCTCAACTCTTTCACGAAATCCTCCTAATGCAATATCACAGAAGCCTAACTGTATTTTCTCCTAAAGAGATTAAATTCCAGAGATTATGTAGTGCAACTGGTTAACTTATAGGAAAGAGACAACACACTAATATAACTTCACCATCCAAATATGGGAAATGTGTTTTGGGTACCCAGTTAACAAAATACATCCATGGTCTGCAATGTCCTTCCTGTTTTATATCCAGCACAAGCCTGTGATTCTAGTTGAAGAGAATGGAGTCAGGATCTTGGTTCGCCATCTGTGCTATATGCTTTAACACGTCCTTTTTGGTAATGATTCCGAGCAACCGCCTGAAAGACCAAACGAGACAACAAAACAAAAATGAATCTGTGGTTAACATTCTCAGAGGTGACGCTTTTTCGCCCCAGTCCTTTGCAACTCTGTCTTCGCCACTGTCTGCGCTCACAGCACGAGGCGCTAACGCGACTAGGTTACGTGCGCCAGGCAAACGGGACCGTGCGTGGGTCCCTAGACAGGCTGCCAGCGTTTCTACTTCAGGTCTTGCATCCTGCTACTTCTTGTGGCTTAAATATTCCTTACGTATCTGAATCTTCTTGTTTGCTGCCCAGTTCAAATGCTCCTCTTCCAGAACGCCTCCCCTGGTCCTGCAGGCCGGCAATGACTGCGTCTTCCTGGCAGCAACTGCCTGACCTGTGCCCTTGTCCTGTCTGTTATGTGATACGGGCTCATGTGTTCTCAGACTCCCTATGACACTGCGCACTCCTTGGGGGGGGAAGGGCATTATTCCTTTTGTGTCTCCTTGGCATCTAGTAGAGTACTTTCTTGCACGAAATAGGGGGTTCAGCAAGTTAGGGAGAGTCCCCTTGCTGATTTAAATCCTGCAAGGCATCTGTTACAACATTTAGAAATCATAGAGAGTGAAATTCTTATATAATTGCTGGATTAACATAGCATGCTTAGAAAAAAAAGTCCACCCTCCTCCTCCGCCTCCCTTCTTTTTCAATAAAAACAGCAGGGCTTCCTTTACTGCATAAGAAATGGCCCAGGGAAAGAAAAAAAAACAGAAAAAAAATTTTTTTAATTAAAAAAAATAAATAAAGAAAGAAATGTCCCAGAAAGAGCCTTGGCCTTGAGAGTCAGAAGACTTGTGTTTAAAGCCTACCTCTACTATATAGTAACTGGGGGCCCCTGTGTAGATCTTCAAACCTCACCGAAACTTGCTTTTCTCATCCTCAAATAATAATAACAAAGGTACTATAAGGACCAAATACTATATATATATCTACTACCTAGTACCATCATAACTTCAGTGCTGTCTGTTCAAAAGGACACAGCCGTTTCCTCTGCGGGGGAGGAACTGCATTATTTATAACGCACAGCCAGCAGTTCCCATCTCTCGAACACACTTTTTCCCCCAAGCCCCTTTTCCGTTAATTATGACGATAAAAGAAACACATCCATCTTCGTCTCGGGGCTTCAGGAGGGCCTGTAAGTGCTACTAACATTCAAATGAATTGGGTTCTTCTCTCTTTATCTCTCTCTGTTCTCTTTCCTCCCACAATCCAACGTGCCTCCACCAAAGAGCTCTCACCCATTGTGCGTAACCAGGCACTGGCGCAGGCCCAGCTTGCGGAAGATGTCCACTACAATCTCCATGGGTGTGAGGTCAGTCACAGTGAAGGGGCTGAGATCCAGGATGTTCCGGAGCTTGAGGGTGGGCGGGGTGTACGGTGGCATGGGAGGAGAATGCTCAGTGAAATAAATGATGGAAGTGCTCACAACCCCATCCTGTTTTTTTCGAGCATTTTCTATTTGAGAAGTAGAAAAAAGGGAAGTTGAAAATGGAAGTGCTCCTTCTATCCTGATGGCCCCTAATTCGTCCCATCCTCCGTCTCCCCCCCCTTTCACACATATTTATTTATTTCCACAGTGGATGCTGTTACCACCCTCTTTCTGAAATCCTTACCAATTGAAATAATGAGATCTCTTCGGAGGACAAAACCCACAAGTCTTTGGGACTCCCGGGACACCACCACTGGGAAGCCACTGTAAGTGGTTTCACTGATGATAGTCTCTACATCTTCCACGGTCATACTGTCCTGAGTAAGGACAGTCAATAAAGGATCATTTCTCCTGGGTTTCATCACATCCATTGCCAGGGTCTTATGAGCAAACTCTTCTTTGGCTTCAAGAAAGGGGTAACCGTTGAGCCGAATGTGAGCATCATAGATGCCCTCTCGCCCAAGAGCATCTGCCACCCACTTGCTTGTCATGGCTGCAGCCATCAGAGGCACAATGTATTCCAAGCCACCAGTTAGTTCAAACATTATGACAACAAGAGAAACAGTCATCCGAGTCACCCCACCTGCAAAGAAATGGATATAGGCTACTGAAAACAGGAAAAGCTCAGATTCATTTCAGTGAAGGGCCTAGGACAGACCCTTCCCAACCAGGAAAAGCTTACTTACCAGAAACACTGCTAAAAGGAGATCCCCTGTAACTGCAACTGATTAAAGCAAGTGTATAATGGACACGAGTCACATTTCTCAAAATAACATCTACCAAAGCGTAAGAGGCCTTCTGCATTTTTCTCCTTTTGTTTCTTATTTGTGTGTTGCTTTCTCCCCCCTAATTATAAAAGTCATTGCAGAAGATACCCACAATTTGTGTAACACTACCGAGGCGAGAGGTTCTCCGGAACATACAGGCCACTGTGGAAAAGTCAGAAAACATTTCTTTAAAGTCTATAAAAGATGGGGCGCCTAGGTGACTCAGTCAGTGAAGCGTCTGCCTTCGGTTCAGGTCATGATCCCAGGGTCCTGGGATTGAGCCCCACGTCGGGCTCCCTGCTCGGTGGGGAGCCTGCTTCTCTCTCTTCCTCTGCCTCCTCCCCCTGGCTGTGTGCTTTCTCTCTCTCTCTCAATAAATAATAAATAAAATTTAAAAAAATAAAGTCTATAAAAGAAAGTCATTATCCATAAGCTCACTGCCTAGAAATAAGCAGAGTAAAAATTTTGAATGACTTTTTCAAGTTTTTCACTATGTAAAAATATATGCTTTCACGTAGATGAGCTCATATTACACGTTTAATTACCCACTGCGGTCCCCTCCCCCCACTTTATGTCAGGAACATCTTGTGTATTATCACAAATTTATTTAACATTATATTTAAAGATGTTAAACATTAGCATCAAATTTAATAGCTACACAGTATAATATTACATGGTTATTTGGACCATAATCCACTTAACCAGTCCTTTCCTATGCATATTTAAGTTGATTCCAATTTCTTACTATCATAAATAATCCTGTGATGAACATTCTTGGGCAGATATCCTTCTCCAAGTTTCTGATCATTTCCTTAGTATGATGAAATGTGAGAGTAAAATTGCTCCCCAAAGGGAGGAATGTAGCTATATGATAAAGAATGCTTTCTTAAAGCACTTGAAAAATGGCAAACCCAACAGGAAATAGATGGTCATTAAAAAAAAAATAAATCTGCAGTCAACTATGTTTCATATCACACTTCTTTATTATGTCACCTGGGTGGCAACTTCTTCAAAATCAACGCAGACACTACTCACCTAGGCAGGCTGCAGCCCCAACCATCGCATAAAGGCCAGGGGTGATGCAATCCGCTCCCTGACTACACCAGCTATTGAAGATGGCCCAGTCATGGTGGTAGTAAGCCAGCTGCTCCATCCCCACTCCTAAAAGTCGACCTGCTATAGCACCAACAGCCATGCTGGGGATAAACAGGCCAGAAGGGATCTGCAGAGAGAAAGCAACAGGCGGTCAGGGAGGAATGGTGCGCTCACCTGGCATGTGGTAAGGGCTGGAGGACTGACCCTCTGCGAAGCGAAGAGGCCAATGAAAATTTAACTATGCACTACACTAGCAAGTGGCTGTAAAGACTTGTGTGACGCTACAGGGGCTAGAGGTTCTCTGGAATGTGCAGGCAAGTACGACTGCAAAGACGCTTACCCTGATCCGGGGTCCATCAGGCAAGAGCCTGAACTCTCCAGACCAACACAGAACTGGAGGCAGAAATTAAGCCTTTCCCAAAGAAAAAGGAAAATAGATAGAGTTTCTCACATATGCAGACATTGTCCCCCATTCTGAATTCTTAGCAACAACGATTACCCTCTATGGACTATCTACCACGTTCTACGCTGGATACTCAACCGATGGGATTCCCCCCCCAACCCCGTTCTTGACAACCACCCCCGGGAGACAGGAGTTACGATTACCCAATCACAAAGAACTCAAGGTTCAGGGAGGTGAAGTAACTCACCCAAGGTCAAGATAGAGTAAATACCGGTGCTGGGGATGAAGCGCAACACTCCTAACCACTCTCGTGTATTGAATCTTAACCCATTGCTCACATTAAGACGATTGTATACGAGGTTATATTTTATTTTGTAATAGAATGAAGAAAGACAAAATGATTACATTTTTTAAAATGAGGTAAGTGTGGCTGCGTAACTATCCAAAACAAACAAACAAACAAACAAAAACAAAAAAACCCCACCAACACCACCACCAAGAGACACTCTCATCCGTCTCCTGCTCTATTTCCCGACTCCTAGGACATTTACAGTGAATTCTCCATGTTCTGTGTTAAGGGAGGGAAATGATGACATGAACAAAATAAAACAGCAGATTATTTTTAAATAGCCTGTGTTTGATTGTGGAATACATTTGAATCTGGGTGGGTCTGATGGTCTGAACATTCACTTTACGTGAAAGAATGAAGCCACGATGGGAAAAAAAATCACTCAAGAAGCACCGTAAAACCTTCCGGGGTGTCCAGGAGGATGCATATGAATTCAGACTACAGTACCGCCTAAACTGAGCTGCGGCATCTTCTCTTCTAGTTCGAATCTCCGCTTCCCTAGAGAACAGAGGGAACTAACCTGGTAGCTGGCTGCTAAAGGAAAGACAGACAAAGAACCCAGGGAGGAGGAAGAAAATACCTTAACAAATGTTCCTTTCTGATTTCTTCTGAAACATGGAAATGTAATAGGTACCGAAAATAAAAGATGCTGGCCTGACATCTGCTTTTGACAGTTGCAATAGTAACTGGAAACACCTGTGAAGTTCCTGATACTTGGGCATTGATAACAACGGTAAAGAATACATTTAGCGCTACACAGGACCGAACCGTATGACATTGCTATTTGAGTGGTCAAAATGGTTGAATAACGGCTACTTCATCTGGTTCAACTTGATATTTTGCTCTATTGGCAAACTCTAAAGCCACCCTATAAGGACCAAAAATGTGGTGGTCAGATACTGTTTTAATACAAAATGCACATGCAGAAATACCTCACCACCCCTTTTGAGGGGCAAAATCTGTTTTCCACTGGAAAGGAGAAAACATTTTTCCTTAAATCTCATCACTGAGGTTTGCATGTGGCCTAAAACTCGGCTTGGATAATGTTAGATAGAAGTACAATCG
Organism: Ursus americanus; assembly: GCF_024610735.1. NCBI lineage: Eukaryota > Metazoa > Chordata > Mammalia > Carnivora > Ursidae > Ursus > Ursus americanus. The sequence continues at coordinate 81,237,963 of NC_142164.1, forward strand.
TCTAGGAAGTTATGAGGACATGTGGTGGGGGGACGGCTTCTGAGGGTGGGGGACAATGCTACATGAAGCCAGAAGTGCCAAATGAGCTTTGAAGATTGTATGTCGTCTTGGCTTTGCCTCCCAAACCCACAGCCACACATCTACCCACCGAGTATCAGAAGAATCTCCTCACCTTCATGCCAAAGGTGAATATAGTGATGACAATTTTCAGTATGAGCGTCAAGGCCAGCTGCCACATGGCACTGTAGACTCCCACACCAGCTGGTCTGTCGGGCAGCTCACCTCCCTTGCTTGTGTTGAAACGGTTCTCATAGTCACACAGCTTGGAGGAGTCCAGAAGGCCACAGTCATTGAACAGCTCAGAAATGAGCTCACTTGTGCTCATGCGGGTGTATTCATTGGGGAAAGCCAGGATGGCAGTGATGGCTGTCACAACAAGTACCTCTACGACAGGATACTTGCCCAGCTGAGTGGTCTTACGCTTCCGACACCAGGCAATGTTGGTGCGGATAAACAAAGCTCCCCACAGACCACCAAATATGCCCAGCAGAATGAAGGGCACGAGCTCCCAGAGATGCCAGGGGGTGTGAAACTCCACATAAAACAGAACCAGGCGGCTGTTGCCAAAGGGATTGATGGAACGTAGAGTAAATGCTGCCACCAAGGCAGCAAAGAACGAGCGCCACAACGTTTTGAGGGGGAAATAGTAGCTGACCTGGAAGAAAGAAGGTGAGAAAGCAAACGTAAATCAGGATGCAAAGTTTCAGGTGAACAGTCAGTGCTTCAGGCATGAGAGCTGAGGACAAAAGAGCTGCCCAGAGATCTCTGGTCACATGGTAAATGGTAAAACACGGAGTTGGGCAGACCACTTCAGGTCCACAACGTCCAAGAGACACCGCCAGCGTTCCTGATGCGAAAGCAACACGCACATTCTATAGACAGATAAAAGTAGTTACCTCTTCTAGGCTGAATAACACTCCTCCGATAGGTGCCCCAAAGGCTACAGATACACCCGCTGCTGCTGCAGCCGACAAGACCTACGATCCAAAACTCAAAATTAGTGCTGGAACAACACCTTTCTCCCGTCTATCACATTTTTCAAAAGGAATGTTAGTGTTTACTAAACATTTAAAAAAAAAACTTTATGTCCTCCATATCCAGTTAATCAAAAATGAGGTTCAATTCGTATTTACTTATTTTGAGAGCAAACACTGCGGGCTACATCTCGAACACATGGTTCAAATGCTTGAACAGGCTGAGGGTCTTTCCTCTGTAATTAATCCAGACATGTACTTTATTCCGTATCCTTCCCTTCATCCCCAGTACTCTCAATCCATTAACTGAATTTGAGTCTGGACACCTATTAACCACCTAAAGGAGGTATTTTCAGTGATATATTTACATAGCGCTTCCTTTATTAAGGAATGCTTTTTAAATGAGATTTTAGAGAAGGCTGTAATGATACAAAACCGAAGTAACAATTGGCTCACAGCTATTCAGGAGCTGCAAACATTCATACGATAGGTACTTAGGATTTCCTGTACTCTGTGCCCCACTCCGTGCCTAGTGATCCATGGAAACAGAAATAGGGAGCAAATGAGAAGCAACGAGAAGGGGATAGATTTTGAAGGGAAGAGAAGACCTAAGTGTGTTTTGGTGAGGCAAGGAAAAGGGCTAGATGGGAAAGGAAGAGGAAGGGGAAGAAGCTGTCAGAGGGAAATAAAAAAGGACAAGGAGGTAGAGAAAGAGAGCGAGTGATACTTAGCTCTACCTAGACACACTCACACGCATGGAAAATATGCACGACCCACACACCAGAATTCACAGAATGCTAGAGTCCTATCAGTGGATTCTGGTTGCTGTGGAGTGGTAAGTGATTTGTGGTAGTAAGGAAATTTTTAAAAGAAAGTTTAATGAAAATTAAGAGTTTCTGAAGATAAAATGGTTCGTGGTAAAATAAATAGGCAGGTTTCCCTGGGAGCACAGGAAGGCCCAGGAAAATGAAGGGGAGGAAGGGGTGAGGTCTCTGGGGCTAGCCTGGGAGGGCTCCAAAATTCATGCCTATATACTGGCTTTCATCTGAGAAAGATGAGGACAGTCAAACAAGAGGATTTCAGTGACTCTTTAGGATGAATTATGAGGAAAAAGAAAGAATTGTGACGGCTAGTTTGTTTGTTTGTTTGTTTGTTGACAGAGTGGACTCTGTCTATGCCCTTCCTTCTCAAATCTGTAATCTCAACCATCTGCCCACTCTGACAAGGCCCTGGGACACAAAAGTGTTGCTGCCGATGGTGAGAAGAACAGGAAAAAATAACTGGAAAGTCTAAATAAACAATGGGAAGTGAACTCAAGATGCAAATATTCACGAGTCTAGTTAGAGAAATACATGACATCTATACAGAGAAACAGCCCGAACTCCCCTCTCATTTTATAAGGAACTGTTTGAACAAAAATGCCCATTTTATGGAATGAAAGTAACCAGTGATCTATCGTTTCAAAGTCACCCCTACCCACAAAAAACCAGCAAGAATCAACACTCTACTCTTGTCAGCTCAAATGGCTTTTTCGTCTCTTAAGCTTCTGTTGTACATTATTCCCATCTAACAACCTCACCGGTTTCACACTGCCTTGAGGCCCCACTACCATTTGACGGGTAGCTAAACAATCGACTCAGATTTCCCTCTCCCTTTCCTGCTAGCCTTCCTCTCCTGCCAGAACTTTCCCCCCTGAACTATCAGAATGTATTCCATTTTTGAAATTTCAACATCTTTAAGTTTCCTTCTGGGCCTTATGGTTTGTTTTGTTTTGTTTTCCAAATAAATCACGAGGTTCCAATTTTGTGAAAAATCCGTTCTAATGAAATGAGCTTGGCCTTGACCCATTTCATATGTGATTTCTGTGTAATTCAAGGAAAACAGAGCAAGAACCGTTATTTTCTTAAATCCTTAATTATAGCAGGATGAAAGTAACCAATGACTTAGAACACTTCTAAAAACTGTTCTTCCTCCACAAAATGACACACATTAAGAACTGCATGAACATGAGAACAGCTACAGGGATGCTGTGACAGGACTCATTTAGCGGGGTTGAGGCAGAAGGCAGGGAGAGGTCCTGCACACAGAGAAACTCATGCAGCGTGGCGTCAGGTGGAAATAAAAGATGGAAAAGCTGCTATATGAAACACATGAGGAGCTTATATTCGTTCACAGAAATAAACGACTTCTTTTAAAAATCTTCCCTCATTTTTGTAACTTGTTTTGTAATAAAACAGCACATAACTTGTATAGCATTATATGTAATAAAAGTTATTACAGTTAAAGTCCTTCCTTCTCCCTCACTACCACCTCCCTTTCCCACTCACCACAGGTGGACACTTTCAACAGTTTGGAGTGAAACCACTTTCCAGACACTTTCTTTCTAGGTGTGCATATACATACTTTTTAAAACACATTAATTAATTATTCTATACACGCGAGATCCCAAAATTGGCTTTTGAAACGTAATGATATTTTGTAGCCATCATTCCACGTCAAAACACGTAAGGCTATCCTTTTTAACGACTGCCTAGTATTCTACAGTACAGCCGAAATATTGTTTATTCGATCGGCCCCCTGCTGATGGATGTTGCGAGATCGTTTCGTTTTACCACGATATTGACAAATGCTGCACCAACCAGCCCCACACAAATACCTTGGTTCCCACACGCACTGGGGATGTCTGTAGGATAAATTCCTAGAAGTGGAACCGCTGGGTCAAAGGGTATTTGTACTGACATTAGTTATTACTAATTAGTTATTACTGTTATTACCTCTCTGCGCTTGGCTTCATTCTTCCTATATTTGTTGAAACAATGGCACAGGATGTTCCCACAGCAGCAAGCCACGTGCACTAGGGGGCCCTCTTTGCCCAGGCTCAAGCCAGATGACACGGCCAGCACCAACGTGATGGTTTTGATAATCAGGGTCCACTTACCCAAATAGCCCCTAATAATAAAACCGCTCAAGATAGTTTTTATCTGCAGGTCAAACACAGAGAGATTGAATATAGACTAAGCAAGTAAACAAGGCTGGGAAGCAATAATCTGGACCTCATTATGGAAACTGCACCTTTCGAACAAGTGACATATAAATGTTTGACCTACATGACCCCAATTTGGTAGGGAGCCCAGGAGCCCAAGAAAGCAAGAACTGTTCTTTAAGCTTTCAAGTACCTTTTTTTTTTTTTTTGGGCCATGCACTGGCTGGGCAAGGGAGTACTGCAAGCATGAGAGTGTGTGTGGAGAAGGAGGGGAGGCAGAGTGGGAGTGTGTTTTCCCTACTTACATCCTTACAGGCCAGTAGAGCCTTGATTCTCTGCCAAAGAAATTTGTAACTACGACTTGGTCAGGAAATAGAGAGGGTCAAGGTCGTCTGGGTAACCTCAAATCTCAGTGGTTTCAGTCACTGTCAAGCAATCTAAGCCAAAAGTAGTTAGAAACAGGATTTCAGCCACCCTCCTTCTAGCCCGAATCATACTGTAGGAAACAAAGCAAAAAGAGTTTTATTCTCCTGCTCGAACAAAGTTGACAGTGCCACTACTTTTTCAGGCCAGAATCTTGGGATCAACCCTTGATCTCCTTGGGTAGGGAGCAGGGGTTGGTCATCAAGGGGCCTGATTCTCCAGGAACCCACAAGGGTGCTAGGAATCAACCCCCTTTCATGTCCATGTGGCCCAGGCTGGGAGACTTGAGGGATGACCCAGAGGGGCTCCAGATTTCCTCAGGGTCTGATCCTGTTTCATATTCAAATCGCCGGAGAAGCTGGAATACCTATTAAAGGCTTTTAACCGGGAAGGAGTCACTATTGTTAACCATTTATAAACTGTTCGAGAAACTCACCTCAGGAATTCCGGAGCCACAGGCATAAGGCGCAAACACTTTGACAAGAGACACAGCGAGGAAGGCAAACAGGAGCGCCCAGAGGACATACATGAAATAATTGACTATGTAGGCAAAGGCTCCCTGGAACAGGGGAAAAAGAAAGAAGCTTGTTTTAGCCCAGGCAGCCTTCTGAGTAACAGGATTCCGGGACAGGGGCTCAGAAAGAAAAAGACCAGTATCACAGTGCTCAAAACATCCCTTCCAGGATTGTCAGCAAGGTAACCCCTGAAACAATGTTGGCCCACCGGGTACTGAACATGAGAGGCTTCGCTACACCCAAAGGAAACTGATGCGAGCTTCTAAGGATGGACAAGAACGAAGAACAAACAAAACCCTAAGCAAACTCACGTTCAATATGAGACCTCCAGCAGGTTTTGTGGTCAAACAGATCTGATTTTAGGTCGATTTTATTAAGAGTCTTGAAAGCTCTTTTCTTAGAACAGCTGAATCGTGGCTACACATTTGAAGTGAAGACCAGCTCTACCTAGCTTGGTGTCAAATTCTCACCAGAGGTTATACTGCCAAAAATTCCTGAGCGTTTTTCTTAAAATACACAGTTAAGAGAGCCACCACATCTTTTGAGAGAATTTTGCTATCACAGACTCAGCAACAAGTATATGCGAGTAGAAAGTTTCAGGCTCTGACCATAAAACAGAACCAGTGAGATGCCGGCCCTCCCAAAGAATAAAACAGCAACAGCTCTTTTTAAAATGGAGAGAACATACTTTTGAGACTGTCCTCCTATGATAATGAAGTCTGCCAGAAAATAAATCTAATTTTGACCACTAGTAAGGAGTTACCAACATAAAGGGCTGGCAAATAGTTACATCTTACCAAAAAAAAAAAAAAAAGCTATTTTGAACATTAGGAGATTATGCTTACTGATAAAAATAGAAGTTGAAACGCACTTGAATTACATGAAACACAAAACTCACTGCACTTATGACTTCTTAAAACATAAAACATTATTAAAATAATTTACTGACCTAGACAAAAGAGAGCCAAACTGCTCAGGATTTTTTTTTCCTGAGTTATAGCTTTGACACAAGTTTTCCATTATCTTAGTCACTCAGAGAAATAGATAATTGCTCTCTCTTGGCCTTTCAAATGTAGCTAGGGAGGAAGAAGACTCCAGAGGGGGGAAACAAAGAGAGAGAGGGAGTGGAAAGGGGCAAGGAGCTAAAAGCGGCTAGAGGCAGAAACCTGGAGGCTAAGTTCTTGGCAGGAGAACTCTCAGAATCTAGAAGACTCTGTCCTGGCAGCGATTTCATTCATTAAAAAAAAAGACAGCCAGAGAAATCTGTCACTTGAGCAAATGTCAAGCTCCAGTTTGAAAGTTCTAGTTGGAATACTTAAACACACACAAAGCTATGACGGGGCAGCATGGGGGAGCCTTGCGGGGATAGAACCATAGTTCTAGATCTTCACTGTGGTGGTGATTACGCAAATCTACACGTGTGACAAAATTGCGGAGAACTACATACACGCACACACACACACACACACGGACGCATGCGCACGCACGTGCGCGCGCACACAAACACACACACACACACACACACACACACACATACACACTCACCCTAAATTCCAGGGCTTCTCAAACGTTTCTACCCAAGTACTCCTACTCTAGGAGAGAGGGAAGGGGGTAGGATACTCAGGAGCAGAGCTGAAACAGAGACTGTTTTATCTTAATAAACATGGGAATTTTGCATCCCTTTGTAATTCAATGTAATTTTAGAAAAAAATATTCAGAAAAAAGCCCTGATTTTCTGAGAAGGCACATAGCATTTATCTTGTGGTTTCACCCACTCACTGGCACGCCGACCTTAGCCCAGTTTGAGAAGAAGAGATCTAAACCCTCTCACACATATGGTATGTATCTAACCCTTTTACTGAGCTCTCTCCCGGAGCCTATGTGTACAGCCACTCATGTACATAAACACTCTCATCTCTGACTTTATTATTTTCCTAGCCTTCTTTTCCCTTGACTGTGTGTGTGTATGTGTGTGTATGTATGCGCACATGCACACATCCCATTTCAAATTGTCTGTGGACCAAAGCAGGAATAAACGTGCATTTTAAATGTATAAATACATATCCTAGCCTTGTCTCAGTCAAACAGAATAAATGAGCAGTGAGCTGAGATGGTACCTGTCTGGGTTGGTGGAAGCCACAGTGGAATTGGGAAGTGAGAGTTGTTTTATTCTGTCTTGTGTGTTTTTGTTTTTAGTGGGAGAGATCTAACAAACAGCCCGAGCAGTAATAGAAAGGGAAGGAACTGAAAAACAAAGTTACTTTTACATTGAAAAATATCGGCTAGGAGACAAGGACAAATGGAAATACTGATTTAATCTCCAAAGAAGGCTATGGGCAATTTTATTCCTGCGTTTCTGTTATTTTCATATGGAATGTATCCTAATTTATTTTAATGTCCTAATGCAATGCTCAGGGGAAAATTACTTTTGAAGTGTATACAACAGACACATTTTTAACCCACTCCGACTTTGTTAGAAATTATAGCGTTCCTGTTGGCTGGTTCTGACATTTTTACTGAAACTATTAGAGAAAGACAGATTCAATCACACTGCGTACTAACAGCTAAGGAGAAACACCAGGACTGTTTACAACAAGCAAAAACGTTAAGTCACTGTGTAAGCATCAAAGGATTCCACGTGGCAGGATCAAGGGAAATAGGGCCACACTTAAACCACAAAGGCAGCTGGCACTGGTTCCCCTTTCCATGAAGAGGAAAATAGGGATGCGTTCCACAGTGCCATGAGTACAGTATAAGAAATTCAGTCAGTGTAAGAATAACAGTCAGAGGTTTGGAAATCTTCACAACACGTTACCTCATCCGTGCTGATGATAAGCTGGGACCAGCTGTTCCACTCTGGGCATTTGTCTCTGTCTTCGAAAGTGACGTGGTCAGAGTTCCAGCAACAGTGCTCATGGTTAAACCAGAATCCCTCAGTGCATATGCCTTCTTTTAAGTCTGTCATCCAATGAGCAGAGATATCTATCAAGCCAGCTAAGGAACCTGATTTGAGGTGAGGGAAGGGAAGGCCAAAGTTGTCAGAGAAAACGAGGGAAAAGAGAGCAAAATACAGGACAAGCCATAAACTTTCCGGCTCCCCCTGCAACCTCTTTCTGATGGTCTGTCTGCTTGATTTCCACCTATCACCTCCAATAGATTTTGCCTGTCATCAGATGCCTTTTCAAGAGGGGGTTAAAAAAAACCCCACAAAACATTGTCTGCATTGAACACCATGTCTGTAGAATTTCTACACAGGGGGAGCTTGGGGGAGGGCGAAGTGATTGGGTGGGAGCAAGAGGTGCGTGGATTTGCCTTTTAGCTGACGTATGTGGCCAAGACTCGCTTTGCCTCACAGGTGATGGATACCAAACCCCGAAGACAGTGAAGTTTTTTAAAGATCATCTTATTCTCACTATTTACATTAGACTGAGAAGATGTGAACTGCCTGCCTTGAAGACTCTTATATGACCTTTGTTTGAGATGGCTGTGGAAGGGAGCTGACGAAGCCTACAGAGAGGAGAGCTCAGCCTTGTTAGCGATCGATCTTGCTCCATGGGCGAGGGAACCTGTGCCATGGCAGGAAGGCATTCGAGGCTGAGGGAAATGAATTTGAAAAAGCACGAAGTGTGACGCACATGGAAAGTTACATGAAGCTACAGACATGTAGAAGCCTCCTGAGCCTCGGACGTGAACGTCTTCAAGTTTTCTTAGTGAAAAAGGAACAAACAATATTATCGGTAGAACATCCACCAAAGGCAAGTATGAGAAAATGAATAGTGAATGGGGAATTATGTGCTATGGCTAATAGACTGGTTAAGATCGTTAGAGTCCTTTCGATTCTGGCCTTCTCATCATTTCTGTCGTCCAGATGAAGAAACTCTGGCATAAAGAAATGAAATGGTCTAGAATCATGCTTTAGGGAAATAGCAAAGACATCATAAAATTCACAGCCCCTGAATTCCCAGACTGTTCCTGCATTCAGACACACTGCTTCTATTGTTGCTCTGCGATGCTTAAAAACAAAATGCCCTGTGTGTAGGAGGGAAAGAAAAATATTCACTGGCCACCTAGTGACAAGAAATACATTAAAAAGTTGAGGATACTACGCCTACATTCCAACAGGCTGGAGGCCATGTCATGTGTATGTTTGGGTAGGTGTTAAAAGTGTTAACAGAGGTTATTTACATACTTGAATAACCTAGTCAAATCTAACACCTTGTTTGACACCTCCTCTCAGCCACGCCCGCCTTCTCCACCTTTTCCGCCTTCTCCGCCTTCTAACTCTTACTGCACCTATTGCCCAGATGCAGAAAATTAACATGTGTTAACAGAGTTTGGCTTGTTCTCTGGTTGTTTCATGTGAGCCTGTCTTATTATACCTAATGCCGGCATCCTCAAATCCTATCCTACCTTTCCCTGCTATTTCTCCTTCTTTCTCCCATTGGGCTCCTTCTTCCCTAGTTACAAATTTTATCAGGTTTCCCTTACCGCCTTTAGAAAAAAAATGCTTTCCCCTGTCCTTGCGACCATCCCAAGCTTCTGTCCCTTCTCTCCTTCTGATGGCCACCAAATAGCTCCCAAACTTCTACACTGGTTGCTTCCCCTTGAAATCCGACTCCTCTAATATTTATGAGATAGTTTTCCAGGGTCACTGGTATCCTACTAACTGCTAAACTATGTAATCTTTTCTCAGCCCTCTTCCTTCCCTTCGGCCTCTCTGCAATACTTAGCATTACAGACCACTGGCTCTATCATTAGCCAACTCGAAACTGGCCAGACCATGTTCTCTCTCCCGTGCAAGCCAAAAGGAGTAGCATTAACACCCTAGACCACGGGTTGGCAAACTACGGCCCAGGGGTCAAATCTGCCTCTATGCTTGTAAATAAAGCTTTGCTTGGTCTCAGCCACGCTCCTGTCTTTACCTGTTGTCTACAGCTGCTTTCACCCTACAGAGAGCATCTGGGCCACAAATCCTAAAATATTCACCATCAGGCCCTTTACCAAAAAACATTGCTGAACCCTTCCCTAGATAACCTTTGAAAACCCAAATAAAGGCTGAGCCTTTACTTGTCGCAATCATCTTATGCCCCGTGGCTCGTAAATCTTCTTAGGTGACAGCAGCAACGGTGTTGTTAACATCTGTGGGCGCCGCACTGAGCACTGCCCGCACTAAATCTCATCTACCTACTATCCTGTCCTCACAGCAAACATGGACTACACATACTCTTACGAGCCCCATTTTACAGACCAGCAAACTAGAGCTCCCAAGGCTTAAGAAACTTGCCAAAAGTCACAAAACTAGCAAGTGGTGGGGCTGGGATTCAAGTCCCAGGAGCCGCAAAGGAGAGCCCATGCTAACGGACATTTTATCCCACCTACCTCCAGGTTTCCCCCTAACTTCTGTTTCAGCTCAATATTCCAGATCTTCCTAGGCCCATCTTTTAATGCCATAAGGATACAACCCTTAGCATCTCTGCCAGGTATTCTCGGCTTTCTGCTTCCCCGGTAGGAGGGGAAGCCTGCTTGGGAGCTTGCTTTAAAGCTGTATGGCCATAGCAAGTGCACTACTCCTAGTTAGACTGCATTATTTGGAGTGGCTCACGAGGTTGACGGAGATGACAGGAAAAGGTAGTACCATCCCACTCGTCGGCCAGCATGAAAGAATGAGATTGTAAGTTTCTTGAAGGTATATGCGCCATATCTTCTATCATGCTCTTCACCACCAAATGAGACAGCAGATGTTTAAGAAATAGCTACAAAAAGCTCCCAGGAAGTTCTCTATCTCCTCTTGTAGACCCCATGTAGCTGTGTTTAAAAAAAAAAAAAAACTGATTGTCTCAGGGCGCCTGGGTGCCTCAGTCAGTTAAGCATCTGCCTTCAGCTTGGGTCATGATCCCTGGGTCCTGGGATTAAGCACCAGGTTGGGCTCCCTACTCAGCGGGGAGTCTGCTTCTCCTTCTGCCCCTCCCCTGCTCGTGCTTCCTCTCTCTTTCTCTCAAATAAATAAAATCTTTAACAACAACAACAACAACAAAACCTTGATTGTCTCTATTAGAAGGACTCTCCCTCAAGGCAATCACTAGAAGGCAGTGCTAATAGCGCCTTAAAATGGATACAGTATTTTATAGCATACAAATGCATTTAGATAATTTTCCCATTTAACCGCATTTATTTAAGGAAGGGGATGCAAGTATTAGTATCCCTGTACAGATGGGAACACTGAGCTTCCTCAATGTCCACCAGCAATTTATTTCATGCAGGAAAACAGTAAAGCACAGCACTCAACTCAGTTCATGACTTGGGGGGAAGGGCACACCACAATTTTAGGAGATTTGTTTAGAAAACAAACATAGTTTCCCATACCTGATAAGAGCCCAATAAGTAGCATCAACAACCAGCCAGAAAAAGCATCACTCACGCTGTGAATTAAGGCCCATGTTGACTCTTTGCTTTTATTGGTAATCTAGGGAGACATGAGAAAAAATTGGTACACTCTACACACACACTTGCTTTTTCACCTTAAAATGCACAGTAAAGAAACACAAAGACAAATCTGTTCATTAGGCATAGGGACCAATCTGGGGTTACTTCTCAAATAATCTTGGGCTGACCCAACCTTATCGGGACTTGGGAGGTTTACTGAAGCCTGTCTTACTGAATCCCCTCTTTATCTGCAGTATCGCAATGGCTCCAAGTACCTTAGTCAGGGGTTCCCCCATTCAGCTGCTAATTCTGTATCACCTCAATCTGTCTCTGTCTGCCCTAATCATCTGATATTCTAAGGATGGTCTCTTGACTCACAGCAAACAGGTTGAAGGTTTTTCCAATCAACAAACACGGGCTTATTAGAGTGGTGAAAGTACAACGTGAGGTTTCCTATCCAGGGCTGTGCTCCAGGTCAGGCAAGTTCCAAGACTTGCTTCCTGCACTGGTCGCAGATACTAAATGGTATCAGGGATGTGTCTCTTTATTTTCAAAAACCTGCTGGGAATATGTGAGGCTGATCGAGAGGTGCAGAGAAGTCTACCTTTTAGGCCCTAGCCCCGTCCATTTAACCCTTTGGTGCCCACATTTCAAAACCAAGCATTCTGACAGCTTTGCCACGGGCACTTCCCCCTTCTCTGCACCTCTATTTCTTATCCTTGAAACTGCGACTTCATTACCCCATCTTCATCTATAACGCTATCACAAATAATGATAAATTATTATAAACATTTTAAAAGCATTTTAAAAATTCATTTCGACCTGTGACTTTAAGTTTCCAGTTTTAGTGTTGAAAGTAGATGAGGTGACGCTTTCCTGCGACAGTGTTTCCAGTCTGATGATGAACAGTTAACGCAAAAGAGGTCCCTTTTGAACACTTGATAAACACATTCTAATTGATTTTGAATTATTATTAATTGGCATAATGTGTCTCGGATGCAACCATTCTCAGCTAGTGGGAAATACGCCCCTGTCATATCCCAGGTGACTTTCACAATGTAAATAACATGCTGAATATGCAACTGATGACAAACTGAACTCCGAATTACAGATGGCAGAAATTCTAAAGCTTGCCTGATGACTGATATGATAGAATATGTGTGCGTGTTCCCAAATAGCAGCAACCTTATGAAAAAACAGGCTGTTTTTGTAGAGATCCCCTATTTCAGTTAGGATAGAAAACTCATGTGACATGATCACAAATCCAAGGATTACACGGGAATTTCTCCAACCCCCTACCAGGGACAACCTGACCGCTAGGCTCAGGTGATCATAAGAAAACCAGTCAGGAGATGGGAATGGCTTAAGAATACAAAGCGATCTGCCCCTGACTGCCCAGGAGACTTGCCTGGCTCTGAGAGAAGGAAATCATGAACTCGGGAGAGAGTGGGACCAACTTAAAATCCACATTTTAAATTTGGACTCAGAGCAGAAATAGTAAGAAAGAAAAAATAACCACACCTAAGGTTGGCTGAAGAAATGTCTCACCAGAGCATCTCCCACTGAATTTGGATCACTGGGGCTAGGGCCCTCCCTTTCTAAGGACCTCTCCGTGGGGCCCTGAGAGGAGCTAGAAACCGTGCTTCCCTGATTTAAATGATACACAGCAACAAGTTAAAGGCAAAAGACCTTGGCAGACAAGCTTTAAGAGGTTTTCATGGGGCTCTGGAAAGAGAAAAGTGAGGAAATTCTCTCACCAAATTCAAAGGAATCTGTGCCAGAGCCATGAGCGCCATCTTATCACCTGTCACGTTAAATTAATGTCCTTAATTTGAATTTGATTGGTCTTGCGGGTTTGAGTCCAATGCGTGCATTTTCTTTTATGGTTGTACAAGAGCCATAATCACAAGGACTTTATCCCGTAGGCTTCAGTAAACACCAGGGCTCTCAGACTTTTTTTCTTTTATTCCTTTGAAAGAAGCCCCCTTTCTTTTCTTAGTTCTAAAAATCCTGTGTCAGGGAAAACCATAAAAGGGAAATGAGATGGAGGAAGAAGATCTCTGAAATGTACTTCAGTCCCCTCCACCAAGTTTGTTTTCACCTCTTTGCACAGGCACTTACACCCACGTCAGGGCAGCGGGGATCCTTTCCAACTACTCACTATAGGAAGATAAGTCACCCTCAAATAGAAATTCTTCTTAAAATCATACACAAGGTGCCCTAAAAATAAAAGTTAAGTTAAATAAATAAATAAGTTAAAAAATAAAACCCTACGTTGCCAGTAGGCAGCAGATTCAGCCACGTCCTGGGCTGAAGGAAAGCATACATATCAAGAATACGGATCTACAACCTCTTTCCCTCATGCTTCCTGACGCTTAACTCGCATACCATCTTCATTCTTACCTCTCGGTGCCTATCCCGGTCTCGAGACTTCTCCCTCACCCAGTCAATTGTGTTGAAATCATCATAGGTCCCCACACCAGGGATTGGCTCCTCCAAGAAGTCCATCATCCTATTTGAAGACCCTATTCCTCCACCATTGTATGACTTGTCCTCTGCATTGAACAGGAAACAGACATTAGGACCTCAGACACTCTGGACATCTTAATGCCTCCCTGCCGAGTACCAAAAGGTGAGTCCTTAAAGCACGGGATGATTACAGGTAGGGTGTGCTGTTAAAGCAATATAATCATTGATGGGAACGTCCATCACATTTAGAGGTTTCTGTGGTCTAGGCACAAAACGACGAGGGCCTTAAGGCAGTATAAATGGAAAGGGACAGAGGAGCAGGACAGAACAAAGGGAGAAATGACAGGAGTTGAAGTGTACTGGGAAAGGATTTATGAAACAAAATGCGGGAGCACGGAGCAGCTGAGGTATTCCAGTTTCTTTTACGGAAGGGAGACAAAGGGCCAAAGGTCTTTGCAGACATACCACATCAGAAACCATTTTGCATGTGTAAGGCAGTGATTCAATTCTGGGAGGTGGCTTTTGCCTGAGTGGGAACTCCAAAGAAAGCATGTCAGCCTCTTCACGAGTTAAGCTGGCTGGAATGTACATATTTCCCTTCAATAGGTGGAAGACTTTGATCCCTGATGTAATGGGCTTGTAGAAACTTTTACTGAGTATGTCAGAACGGTCTAAGACTGACAAGTAGAGATTCAAAGACCAGTGCACGGCTTGGCGATGGAATGTCCCTCCCTGATCCTTCAATGGAAGCAACATACCCACTTGCCCAACCGCAGTCCTTTATCTGCTTTGCTTTCAGCGCTTCTATTACAACCACTTAGGCAAATGTTTTGTCTTCCTTTCTAGACCGGAAGCTCTTTGAGGGCAGCCCTCTATGTGAGTCATCCTTGCCTTCTCGTGTCTAACACATATCCAAGATGTTCAATAAATATCAGCGGAATCAAAGTTTATTTGCCGAAACGATGGGGATGAGAAAGAAGTATTCAAACTCAGGAGCTGTACACACACAAAGTTACTTAGTACTGCTTGACAAACTTGTTCCAAATATTTCCACCACCCTCTGGTGAAACAATATTTCTCTATTAAACACAAAATGTAGAACAGTATTCAGGAATTTATGCAAATGCGCACTGAGGAAAAATGCAGAGTAATGCTATCAATGAACCCAACCAGCCAAAGCTTCCATTTGCAGCGTCAACCTTGGCAGGGACAAAGCTTTATCCAGACTGTTTGGTGATGAATCCCTCTGCAGAGAAGGCCAAAGTGGGCCTGAGCTGACACTCAGGTCCCCCCATCCGCGTCCCCATCTTCACTCTCAACTCCTACAGACAACTTCAGCACTTTCGTAGGGGAAGTGGGAATTAACCCCCAAGCTGCGCCTGATTTACAAACTGTCAGTCTTCCAAATACCTCATTGGCCTTACCTTTCACCAGCAACACACACATTTAAAAGGAAACGCCCTGCAGAATCCAAATCCTATTGAGAGTGGGGGGTGGGGCTGGAGTGGAGGAGGGGAACAAGTTAATCTTAAAACCCCTAACCAAAGTCCTTTCCATATCTTCAAGCCTACCTGGCTGTAAAATGGTTGGCTGCTGAATCACCAGCCCAGCATTTCCTATCGTGTCAGTGGCATACTGATAAAGATTAATGCTGTGTGTTTGAGAGCTTGGAGGGAAACAGCCAGCTAGGAAAGGAGGGCAGAGAGAAAATAAAGTATGGTGAGAGGGGCAAAAAAAGAAAAGAAAAGAAAAACAAGCTGTTTAAATTCTCGAGACAAATGCTGACAAGAACAGAGGACCCCAAACTACCAGAAATTTACTTTTTAAAGCAGGTTAATGCTCCAAATGAATTTGCTCTGATTTAAGGTCTCTCCTTTCAGGAGAAATTCAGAGAGGATTTTGTGAAACTGATTTTTAAAAGCACCCAATAGCTGCTATCTAAGGTTACACTATATATCAAAGGAGGTCCCCAGCTCTAAGGACATTAAGACCCAATGAAGATCTGCAACAGCTTCCTAACAGGAAAGAAAGAATCCTGTTACATCACTAGGTAACATGAGCACTGCATCATCCTTCTTTGTAGATAGTCTCCTGTTAGAAACGCAAATTGTCAGGCAGCTCTGAAAAGAGCAGGCAGTGATTAGAAGCCGACAACAGACTGCTTGTGATTCTCCAGATCCCCTTCTCCCTGGGGTCACACTTCGGTCCTGGGCTGGGCTCAAGTCTGCTTACCTTCAATCACAGCTTTCTTTTTTTCTGCCTCAAGGAAGAAATAACCTTGGCAGCCTGCATTTGGTCATTTAGGTTGCGGAGCCTTTACAGAAGGGGCCCCGGGAAGCACTGCTTTAGAAGGGCACTTGCTGCGTTCTCTGCCTTTCGCAGGAACAAATGCCACCTAAAGCACCACCAGTGTTCCCCGGCGGTCAGAATGTGATGTCACTGGTGGAGTCACGTGACCAGACCCTTGGACCAGCCTTGGAGAAAGGAAGATTTTTAACCGAGCACAGACGCCTTAAAGATGTAGTCTCAGCTAAACGAATGCCATTAAACTGGCGCGGCCAGGTCAGCTCACAAAACTGGGGTCCAGACAAGTTTCAGCCTTTAGACCTTAGTTAGCAGAAAATCCAAGGAGGCAAAGTAGGAGTATCTGAGAGCATTTAGAAGAGTTACAGGGATCCTAAGTAAAAAAGGGAGAGGGGCAAGTACAGAAAAGGCTTTTTAAAGAAAATGCCCTGGAGAGCAAAATCATGGAGAAAATCTCAGACAGGTGACGCTGAGTGAAAGATGCCAGACACGGGGGCACATGACGCACCTCTATCCGCGAAAGTTCGAAACCAGGCAAACCTAAATTACGTCATTTTAGGGTGCAAATGTAAGCTGCCACATTACAAAGAGAAGCCAGAAAGTGAGAAAAGTAAAGGCGGTAGCTCCCCAGAGGAGAGAGGGGGGTCGCCTTCCGGATGGAGCATGTGGTGAGGGTGGGGCTCCCGGAATGCTGGTAATTTGTCTTGATCTGAGCCCTAGTTACCTGAGTGTCCATGTGATAATCATTCTTTAAACTGGACGCATATGTTCTATGTCTTAGTGTGTATACATCATAGTTAGAGAAAACTATGAAAACAGAACTGCACGTGAACTTACCAAACAAGCTCAGCTCTTTAACAGCACCTAGTAACTTAAAAGCTCAGATTACAGTCAAGAAAATGAGTTGTTTCTTAGCATTAGTTCTCTACCCAGAAAGCAACATCAAATCTGATCTCACTAATCCACACTGGGTAAAACTAGCTATTTCAGCTGTGAAAATAAATTCGCTATTACATTTGCATTATTTAAAAGGCTCTCCCCTCCCAGGCCCTATTCCTAAGGCTATTCTTCAGCAGGTCTTAATTAACGGGGCAATAAGGCCAGTAGAGTAAAGGAGAATGAAATAGCCATCTCTCAACTTCCTCAGTGAATCCGCAGGACAGCTGCTGTTAAACATTAATCCAGTCAGTGTGCTCCAATAATCAGACCTAAATGTAGGGCTCTGAAATGTTGTGATCCCTCTCATCACATCTTAGGGCCCGATGCATCCTGAAATGTTAATACAACAAAGCCTTATGAAATGCGAGGGACTTTGTGAAGCCTGTGCGCTTTGGGTCTGGTCCATCATTATCATAACATCTCAGTCTCTTGATGAACTCAACTAGCGTTAATGAGAAGAATCAAAATGAACTGCGAAAGTAATTTGTGGGTGACGGTGCTATGCAACTGTGCTTTTAGAAAAGGGTGTCTATCTTACTCAAAGAGAATAACATGCCCAGACTCATAAGCCTCCTTCGAAGTCATTCTGTATTAAATAGGGTCCTACCTGTAGTTTCTGAAGGTAACCGTGGAATTCACTTACAGTATCTAATAAGATTTACGTTATCTCCCTAGATGACCTTACACTTCAAGATACTGTATGTTTGGGTATTTATAAAATGTATAGTTCTTCAATGTACGGTGACTGAATTGTAGGACTGGTACCGTGTTATAATAACTGCTCATGTAAGTTCATGTATGTTTCAAATGTTACAGCAGTGCTTCTAGAGGAGGGACTTTATTATTCCACGTAAATTTATTTCTTTTGAAAACTAGGTCTAGTAGCTATGATGCAGTCCTTATACCAAAATGAGATTTAATTTAATTAACAATTCCCTTTTCTGCCAAATTTATAATCTCTAGCATATGTTCTGATACAGACTGCCAGGCGTAGGTCAATTGATATTATTGTGAAAGTAAGACCAAGAAATGCTTATCAATTTGTAATGCAGCCTATGATTAAAACCCAATAGTATAGTTAACATTTGGGGACAAGCAGAGTAATGCTTCTGGAACACAGATGTGATCAGATCACCTTCTGATTTCTAAAATGTCAGTGGCTCCTATAACAATGTTGTTTTTTTAAATTTTAATTTCAGTGTAGTTAACATACAGTGTTATATTGTTTTTAAATCTTTCAGCAGAGGAAGGCCACTTAATGGACATTTGGCACAAGTGTAGACCCGGAATTTTTAAATACCCATCATAATTTTTAGACTAGGACAAATAAAATACTTAAAAGTGCATAATGATAATGACAACAATAATATTACAACCATTTTCAGTTTCATCAGCAAGAGGGATTGAATTGTTTCCACTCTTTCACGGACGTACCTGTATCTAACTGGATGACAAATAGCTTAAACTGCGGGTCATACCCCATATCCGGCTGGTTTCTTTTCTTAGCATTTTTTTTTAACTTACTAGAAAGAAATGGTAAATTTATAAAACTTAGTTGTCAAGAATGGCAGCAGAGATTAGCCCATTCGGGACCAACTACTGAGGTACAAAGAAAGTCACAAAATGCAAAAGGGCTTTTCAAAAAACAGTGTATTAAGAGTTAAGCTTCTGGTGTGTAAATTCTCTGCTGAGGAAGAAAGAATAAAATTAAACAAGGACCCTAAATGTCATATTGAGGCACTTAAGTCTAGATTTTTTGCTTCCATACCAAAAAAAGGTAAAACTTAACCCAAGTAAGTTTTGAAGGCACAGTGTGCTCTAAGTTACATATAAAACAATTTAATACTCTAGTAGGAAAATGATTCAAGTTAAAGTACAATTAGATCTCAATTTAAATAATTTTTTAAAAGCCCCTAAAGGGTAATTTGCACCACTTGAGCCTGGGAAAAAACGTCCAGAAAAGTGGTCAGAAAAAAAGTCAACATTTAAACAACTTTTCTGGTAGGTTACACTTAGGTCTAAAAACTTAACAATGGGTCTTTAGAAACATACTGCTTGAATGAGGAGGCATATAAATGAATGCATTTAGCTCCTTTCCTTTTATGGAAACTACGTTCTAATTTTTTTTTCCTAAAAATCACATGACGCTTGAAACTAGACAACCCCATAAAATACAAGAAAAGAAATTCCAATTTGAGAGTCATGTTTATTTCAATCCCTAACCAATATGCCACTAGAAATTTACCTGGGGGGCTGAACAGTAACTGATTAAGTGAACTAGTTAAACACTAACAAAACCACAAGGGGAAAAAGGATAGAAAGAACCCTCGTGCACAGACCCTGAAATACTGCTTTAGTAATACGGCAGCTGCCGGAGGGCTCACTCATTGGCAGCAGCCACAAGAAAGAAACGGTCAGAGAAATGGGGCAGGGCTCTTGGTATGTATCACAGGACCCGAAAAATGTCCCATTTTTTAAAATGTATTTCAGTTTTTACAGTGATATATTGTATGTTTGCAAGGCTGAAATGACACCTACAAAAAATTCAACACTCTACCTAGCATACGTCAGCAGATATTCATGTGGTTATTTAAATTTTACCCTCATTCAACGGCATGTACTAAGAGTCTATAGTATGCCATTTCTCACTTCCATACCTGCAGCCCCTTCCCTTCTTTCATTGGCTCATCCATCCTAGATCTCCCAGAAAGTTATGAACCCTTCCGCATTCCATTCATCCCTAGGTCTGAGACTGCATTACAGTTAAAGCCCCAATAATTAATCAATACTTTTAGCACCTTTCTATCAACTTGTGCCTCCATTTCACTTCTAGTTTGCTTTCCTGCTTACCCAGACCCAGGGGCTGGAGTAGCTCTCCCATCTAAGCCCTGGAGAGTATCACAGGACCATGTCATGCTTTAATACACTTAGTTTGGCCCCTGGGACAGTACTCAAGGAGACTTTCCACTGATACCCATCTGTACAGCCACACTGGTTGATAAATACTGAAATACCTCTAGAGCTATAGATAAATAACTACTTTTTCCTGAGGACTCTTCCCCGCCAACCATCCCCTAGAAAGCTCCTGAACGTTCCCATGCTTCAGCAGCTGGAACATGAGGAGGCCCCAGGACACTGCCTAGTGCTACGTGTGACATCCAGTCTGACTGGTCAGTGCCTGTGTTGGTTTGCATACGTTTCATTTCAGGATTGACTGCTTTGGTTTCCGTTCACAGGAGGTTAAAACTTGAAGTTGTCTAAGAGGCAGGAAGGACAGCAAAGAGGAAGCTCTCTATCCCAACTCTGCTGAAAGCTAGACAAAATAAGAGGTCATGATGAGGGGGGCCTGGGTGGCTCTGTCAGTGAAGTGTCTGCCTTCCGCTCAGGTCATGATCCCAGAGTCCTGGGATCAAGTCTCGCATTGGGCTCCTTGCTCAGGGGAAGCGTCTTTCTCTCTCTGCCTGCTGCTCCCCCAGCTTGTGCGCTCTCTCTCTCTCTGACAAATAAATAAAATCTTTAAAAATATATATTAGAAAATAAGAGGTGGTGAGAGATGAGGGTAATGGGACTGTAAAAACAGCAACAAATCTACTAAGTGAAGTTTGAAGATTCTGAGAAGTATACAGGAAGATGAGGCATGTTAGGGCTAGGGAAAAGACTCTGGAGACAAGGAGGAATCTAGATTCTAAGACCACCTTTGGACTCCCCATTTCCCAATGGATACAGCTCTCTCCCCACTGGGTTGTAGACATTTGCGTGGGGGTGTGACTTTTATGCCTCCTACTCCCAGCATCTGCTCTAATCTAGAAGTTCCCAACCCAACCCAACCCAACCCACTTTCATTACCACTGGAGCCAGGGTGCTAACTACCAGAGTTACCAAATGTGGGAGAAATGGCATGTGGGTTTATGGCTTGGTGTCAGCAGGCTCCCGCTGGACTAGAATGCCACAAAAATCAATGGAGAACTGGAAGTAGGGGGTCTAGATTTGACAAAGTGGCTGAGGG
The DNA here is from genome assembly GCF_024610735.1 of Ursus americanus. Lineage (NCBI taxonomy): Eukaryota > Metazoa > Chordata > Mammalia > Carnivora > Ursidae > Ursus > Ursus americanus. The sequence continues at coordinate 81,259,059 of NC_142164.1, forward strand.
GGCTGTCCACGAAAGCAAAACATCCCTCAGCTCCATTACTTGCTCTTCATTCCTTTCTTCTCAAATTTACACATTTATGGGATTGACAAAGGGACTGGGGAATGTCATGGGTGGGGAGACGCTGCCCTAAAATGCACATAACATACCCCAGGGTTGGGAAACCTCCTGCCTAGCACAGTCCTGTGTAGTAACTTGTAATTACTGTTTCAGAAACAGCGGTTCTCTGCTTCTTCTGTCCTAAGTCTGCATTGGTTTCTCTCTATTAATCTCCAGAAGGAAGCTGGGGACAAGAGATTAGCAATTATTCTTTGGCAGGGGCAAAAACTTGCAGAGGAAATACCAGTTAGGAGATTCTTCTTGGACTCATGAAAACAGCATGATGTCACGGACAGAAATAATGAGGCTATAGATATAAAATCTAAGAAGTGCTCTTACACACATATCTGGGCACACCAATGTGTGTACGTTATTCACTGCAGAACTGTTAGTAGTAGCAAAAACCTGGAAACAATGGAAGAGTCCAGTAATGGGGGAACAGCATAAGGGAAGAAGTAGACTGATGTGAATTAAAATAGAAAAATCCCTCAAACGCATGTGAAAAAAGCAAGTCACAAAATAGTTAAGTAGAATGTTTTAAAAAGTGTGTGTGTATGTGCTAACTGGAAAGGAAAAGAACTGAAAGAGTCACATTGAATTATTTTTAGCAGTTATCTCTGGAGTGGGAAGTACGGCGGGGGGTCTTTCACATTTTATATACATGTGCATTGTTTGAATCTTTAATAGCGAGGTCTATCTATGTGTTACGTGGTGTTTCTGAAAAGAAAAATAATGACCAAAAAAAAATGATAGCACAGCTAGAAGAGCAGAGACAGGACATTTCAAAGGGCAGACTTTCATTCTGAGAGGCAGACCACCGGAGTCTTTAGAAATGAAGCAGGTGACAGTGTTTGGAGAACACCAGGAGGAAAGCCCCCAGAGGAAGATGGCTTACGAAGTTTTTAAATGAAAGGCAATGGGAAGAAAGGCTTTGCCTCAGGCCCTGTTGTCCAGCAGTGAGAAGGCACAGATTCTAACCCTCGCTCCACAAATCACTAGTTTTACCACCTTGGGCAATTGCCTTAATCTCTGTGGCTTTCAGGTTCTCCGTCTGTAAAATGAGGGAGGATCAGCAAGTATGATTTTTAAGGTCCCTTCCAACTCTGATATTCTATCATTTTGGCGATGATTTTTTTTTTTTTTTGGTCACTCATATATTGTGCTGAATGACTTGAGAAGACCTTAAGCTTTGAAAAATTCCAAATGGTATTTTGACTGCCTAGTTATCTGAGAACACTCTTCTGGCAGGATCATAAAATGGCACTACTGATCCTTAGAAAAGAAAAGTAAGACTCAGCTCATGAGCAAAGTATAACGACAACCTGGGACCCAATGCTTCTGGCATACGGCTAACCAGAGCTCTACCAATAGGGCTACCGGATCTGTGGAGTAGCTGCTAGCCACAGACTCCAGAAACATCTCACATGCACTCCTCAAATGTTACAGCAGCCCTTTACCCCATGCTGTAAATTGGAAGAAGGTAAGGTTAAAAATAATCCGCTCTGGATTTATAGTACTGACAAAGGGCCTCTACATATTGTTTTTTCCTTCAAGAGGGGACCAAAGTGGTTCCACTGACTGAAAAACACATGCGGAGCTTCCAGATTCAGCTGTGCCAAGTGAAGAGCTTAGAAGTTGTCACTCCCACCCCTACAAGAAAAAGCTGGACAGACTGAAAAGTCACGAACTTTTCACGGACCTGCCTGAGAATGAGGGTTGCAGGGGGAAAGCGCAATGGCCAAATCTGCAGAGAAGGGTTTATCCAAAAAGACACAAAGAGACTGCTCACCTGAAGTAGAGACCAGCTGAACCACAAACTGCTGCAGGGACACCTGAAAGGCAACGCTGACGAACTGCTGGAGGCTGAGTGCAGACTTGCGTGACAGAGAGAAACTTCTGAGGCTTGCACGCCTGTGGGCTCTACCTCCAGGAACCCGACCAAGTTCTCACAGTGAAGATAAGAGAAAGATCCCTCCTGGCTCTGACCAGGGGAGGGGAAGAGTAATCATTGTGAAATTCCCTGGAGCTTTCTCTATACCAAAGGCCTATGTTCCAGGGGGAAATACTTTGCCTTAGCCTTACCCCCACTGGGGGAAGGGCATTCCTCTCACTCCAGCAGACACGGGTGCACACAACCCCCTACCCCCCACCTCTCTACACCCCCACCCCCCCACCCCCACCCACCTTTTTGTCTCACCCAAAGGAGAAAAAAAGTGTAGTCAACAGGGGCCAGGGCTTCCAGGAAATGGATTGGGAATGCTGTGGTCAGAACAGAAGTATGGGGCAGGGAAAACAAAAACTGTACCACTGGACAAAACCATGTGATGGTCACAGCCATAAGACACAGGCCCAGCAGACACGGAGATTTCACAGAAAATTATAAAATGACCTGCTCCTACATACCTTACCACGAGGCCAAGAGGGCTCCAGTGTAATGACAGTGGATTGCAGCTGAAAGAACTGAGCCACAGAATGTCTCTCAACAAGCTGCACTTAAAGGAAACTCAAAATCAAGAGGTGACACAAAAACAAGGATGCTACAGGAGACACCTGGGTGGCTCAGTCAGTGAAGCGTCTGCCTTCGCTCAGGTTATGATTTCAGAGTCCTGGGACTAAATCCCGCATCATCGCATCATTGGGCTCCCTGCTCAGTGGGGAGTCTGCGTCTCCCTCTCCCTCTGCCCCTCCCCCCTCTGCTCATGCTGTCTCTCACTTTCTCTCTCTCAAATAAATAAAATCTTAAAAAAAAAAAAAACAAGGACACTACAAAATTTTCGCTCTCTGGCGCAGACGGTTACACCATCCATTAAACAGCCCAATGTGTGGCCACTTTACCATAAATTCACAATGGAATTAAACTAGAAACCAATTTTTAAAAATAGCTGGGAAATGCCTCATTACCTGGAAATTAAAGAACACATTTCTAAGTAACCCATGGGCCAAACAAGTCTCAAGACAAATTACAAACTATTTTGAAGCAAATGAAAATGAAAATACAATATCAAAATCTGTCAGATGCAGCAAAAGCAGTGCTTAGAGAGAAATCCATAGCATTAGGTTCATATATTAGAAAAGAAGAAAGATCTAAAATCAAAAGACCTAAACCTGGGGCGCCTGGGTGGCTCAGTCATTAAGCATCTGCCTTCGGCTCAGGGCGTGATCCCAGGGTCGTGGGATCAAGCCCTGCGTCAGGCTCCCTACTCTGCTGAAAGCCTGCTTCTTCCTCTCCCACTCCCCCTGCTTGTGTTCCCTCTCTCGCTGGCTGTCTCTGTCAAATAAATAAATAAAATCTTAAAAAAAAAAGGCCTAAACCTCACCAAAGAAGATACACAGACGGCAAAGAGCAAACATAAAGATGTTCATCATCATTGTCATTAGAGAAATGCAAATTAAAACAACAGTGAGGGGCGCCTGGGTGGCTCAGTCGGCTAAGCATCTGCCTTAGGCTCAGGTCTTGATCCCGGGGTCCTAGGATTGAACTCCGTGTCAGGCTCCCTGCCCAGTGGGGAGTCTGCTTCTCCCTCTTCCTCAGCTCCTCCCCACACTCGTGCTCATACACTCTCTCTAATACATAAATAAAATCTTTTTAAAAAATGAGATACCACTACCTACCTATTAGAATGGCTAAAATCTAAAACACTGACAACACCAATCATTCAGATGTGGAGTAACAGGAACTCTCATTCATTCCTGGTAGGAATACAAAATGGTACAGCCACTTTGGAAGACAGTTTGACAATTTCTTACAAAACTAAACATAGTCTTACCACATAATATGGCAATTATACACCGATATATCTACCCAACTGACTTGAAAACTTACACCTGCACGAAAACCTGCACACAGATGTTTATAGTAGCTTTGGTCATAATTGCCAAAAGCTGGAAGAAATCAAGATCTCCATCAGTAGATAGGTGAATGGACAGACAAACTGCCATCTATCCAGACAATGGAATACTATTCAGTAATGAAAAGGAGTGAGAGCTCAATGCACACAAAGACTCGGAAGAACCTTAACTGAATATCGCCAGGTGAAAGGAGCCAATCTGAAAAGCCTACTGACTGTACGATTCCATTTACTGACATCCTGGAAAAAGCAAATTGATGGAGATGAAAAAAAGACTGGTAGTTGCCAGGGGCTCAGAAGAGAGGTGGCTGAAGAGGTAAAGCACAGGGGATTTGTTTTAGGGCAGTGAAATTATTCTGCATGACACTATAATAGTGGATACCTGTTGCTATGCATTTGTCAAAATCCATGGAACTTTATAGCACAATGGACCTTAATGTATGCAAGGTTTTTTTTAAACCCCAGGATGAAATGCAGAATGTGACAGAATAATCTATATTACAAATTTGCAAAACAGCTTCACGGAAGGGGGTATAGAGGAAAAAGGTGCTGGTCCAAGAAACTAGAACTGAGTGGAGTGTGTAAGACTAAAGGCAAAAAAAATTGTGTGTAAGTACTATATTCTAGCTGAAAATGTAGTTTCTCATGGAAGGTAAGGGTTAACGATTTGAAAGCACCATACATGGGGGCACCTGGGTGGCTTAGCCGGTTAAGCATCTGCCTTCAGCTCAGGTCATGATCCCAGGGTCCTGGGATGGAGCCCCACATTGGGCTTCCTGCTCAGGGTCCCTCCCCCCAGCTTCTGCGCTCTCGCTCGCTCTCACTCTGTTCTCTCTCTCACAAATAAAAAAAATCTTTTATAAAAAGATTTAAAAAGAAAGAAAGCAAGCACCATACATACACTGGAAGAGAACAGTTAAATAATGGATGGTGGATGGTGGGAGCCAAGTTTCTCACTACCTGGAATGGGAGGTTACAAACAAGCCAGGGGAGGAGGCTAGAATGATACATGTGTCAATGGAGCAGAATCAGAGACATGGGTATGATCTCGTGTTTAGCTTAATGTAGATACAGATGGTCACGCATAGATAATATATCTACCTATAGATATATATGTAGACACAGGTCAGTACACATACACATATATTTTTTTACTGAGTGGTTGAGAGTGCCTAAAGCAACAACGCCCCAGTAGAAATGAGCACACCTACTGCCCATACCTTCATTTCTAATACCATTCCCTACTAAAGGGTACCAGGACTCCTTGGAGAAATGGCACATTGTAGTTCCAGAAAGTAAGGGCCCAAGAAAACCCCCCAGTGACAGGGCTGTGTCAAAGGGAAACAGAAAACTGAAAGAGCTCCAAATGGCCAAAGCTGGAAAAATTTGAACAAAATAAAGTAGAAATGGATTATAACCCAAAGTTTAAACAAATGAGTCCGTACTGACGTAAATAGTAGTTGAATAAATAAATGGGAGAGAACAGACCACTGTCCCATGCAGACCAATTCGAAATAATTTCTGTAGATACTTTACCCTCAAGGAGGTGGGGCATAGCTCCCTAGTTCTTAAGTGTGGGCTATGCAGTGAATTCCTTCCATAGAGTACATCATGGAAAGGATGAAAAGCAAGTAACTTTACAGTGGAGAAAGCGGACACACACTACCTCAGCCAGAAGATCAAGGTTAAAATCAGCAGCCATAAGTCACATCGACAATATATAGCCTTGATACGATGTGATGAGAATGGCACTTTACTTCTACTCTTCCTCCCTAAAACCCATAACCCCAGTCTAATCATGAGATAAGCATCGGGCAAATCTCCATTGGGGGACATTCTACAAAATGCCTGACCAGTAATCCTCAAAACTGTCAACTGGTACAGCCACTGTGGAAAACAGTATGGCAGTTCCTCAAAAAATTACGAATAGCACTACCCTACTATCTACTAATTCCACTCAGTCTGGGAATGTAACCAAAGGAAATGAAAACACTAACTCGAAAACACCACTCTCATGTTCACCACAGCATTATTTATAATAGCCAAGACATGGCAACAGCCTAAGTGTCCATCAATGATGAATGAATAAAGAAACTGTGGCATATACATATACAATGGAATATTATTCAGCTATCTAAAAAAATGAGGAAATCCTACCATTTGTGACAGCACAGATAGACACTGGGGCATTATGCTAAGTGAAGTAAGTCAGAGAAAGACAAATACTGTGTGATCTCACGTATACGTGGAATCTAAAGAAAAAAAAAATGAACTCATAGAAAAGAAATCAGATTTATGGTTGCCAGAGGCAGGGGGTGGGAGGATGGAGAATTGGAGAAAGGTGGTCAAAAAGGTACAGACTTTCAGGTACAAGATAAATAAGCGCTAGGGATGGAATGTCCAACATGAGGGACTATAGCTAACAGTTAACACTGCTGTATGATATATAGGACTTTAAGAGAGTAAATCCTCAGAGTTCTCATCATAAGGAGAAAGGTTTTTTTTTCTTTTGATTCTACCTATAGGAGATGACGGATGTTAACTAAACCCACTGTGGTAATCACTTCACAGTATACATAAATCAAACCATCATGCCGTGAGCCTTAAACTTACACAGCAATGTGTATCAGTTATTTCTCAATAAAACTGGGGGGGGAGAAGACAGGTATGTAATAAAGTTTAAAAACTACGGAAAAAAACACCTGTCAAGGTCATCAAAAACAATGAAAGTCTAAGAAACCATGGCAGCCAAGAGGAGCCCCAGGTGACATGAAGACTAAATGTCATGTGGTATCCTGGCTGGGACATCAGGTAAAAACTAAGTAACTATGAATAAAGCATGTTCTTTAAATAAGACAAAAATGTAAATAAATAAGTGGGAAGAGATAAAGCGGCACAGATTCTAAAATGTGACCAGGTATTTTCCTATCAAGGAACCTGAAGGAAGCCCTCAAAGACTGTGGCCATCATAATAAGCCTCATTTTGAGGGTTCAGCAAGAAAACTGGTATGGTTTATGGCCCCCCCAGAGCTTCTGCTACAGGCCACTTCCCCTCCCCCCCAACAAGCTCAAAAAGCAGCAGTAACAATCACCGTCTGCCCAGGCTAAGTATTTAGGGGAAGTTTGCGTATTATGAGGGTGATGGATTCTAAAGTCCCTTTCCTTATCATAATAAGGACAAAAAAAAGAAAAAAAGAAAGAAAAGTCTGTGCCATCCACACAATCGCTTGAGTCAACTGCAGTGCTGACAGGAGCCCGCGAGCCGGGGCCCAAGATGTTTTGCACCTCTCTCTGGAGGAATACTACGATCTTTCCTTGCAGCACGGCCGAACAAACACAACTGTTTCACAGCTTCCTTGACGGATTTCACACACTGTTGTCTGTTTCATTTTCAAAGACATTTTTCCCTTCCCTGGGACACTGGGAGGTGATGTTGAGGCCTGCAGGGGTGGTCTGGGCACGTTCTCCCACATGAGGGGGACTCTGCTGGCTCTCACACCCTGCCTGGGCTTTGAAGTCATCTGGGATTCTGCCGGTTTATTCCCCATATCAAATTAGTCCTATCAATCCCCCTTTAGAAATTTCTCCAGAAGTTATTCTTCCTTTCTCTCTGTTCCTGCTGTCTTAATTCAGGCCATTTGATCTTTTATCTAGATTTTTTTTAAAATAACAGTTTAACTGGTCTCCCAGTCTTCAACCCACTCTTCCCCCAAATCCACCCTCCACACTGCCATAAATTCCTGAAAACCCCAATCTGATCATATCATTCCTCTGCTTTTAAATCACTGGACGACTCCTTGGTTACAAGATAAGGTCCAGAAGCACAGACAGTCTAGACCTCACCCAGATTTCTAACTGGATCTCCCGCCCTATCCCCTGCTATCCTCCCTCCTGCTCCAACCGCCACCACCTCGGCCCCAGGAGCCTCGGATCGCAGATGCACAGACTCTGTGTTGCCTGATAAGAAAAGGCTCTCTCACACTGCCCTGCCTTTACCCGCGTGGCTCTCTCTTGCCAGGAAGGTCTCCTCACGCAACAACTCGAGAGGAGTAGCAAGGAACACGAGGTGGGAAGACGAGGAGGTGAGGGAAAGAAGGGAATTGATGAGCATTACAAAAACAGCACAGGGCTGGGTTCCTAAGATCTGGGTGCTCCCTAAACACTGACTAACAGAATGGGTGAATGAATGAATGACCAACCATGATGTCCAGGCTGCAGAGGCAGGCAAGTGAGAACGGAGGGACGACGAGCGCAGCTCTGAATTTTTTTTTCCTATTACTCAAACCCTTTTTTCTATTTCCCTCCCCCTCCCCTTCTTCAAGACCTCCATGTTTATGTTTCTTCTCATTTACAGACTACTATAACACTACCACAGATGCATTTAACCATGCCATGCATTATTTATGTATTCATTCCTCATAAATCAATCCCTCTAGCCATCTGGAAAACAAGAACCACTTCTGCCTTTCAAGCTCCTTTTAACTAATCTTTTTAGTACGTGCCATTGTGCCCGGTACAAAATGTAGTATTTTATGCACAGCCGCACCACCGCCGTCAAGGACTTTATGACCTTTTTTCTGTTGTTGTTGTTGTGTACATGAGGAAATCCCAGGTGACAACACTAAATAAAGTAAGAACAATTAAGAAGCAAGCAAGAAAATTATATCACTACAGGGTACAGTAAATGGACCGATTTCTGTGTGTGGCTCATAGAAAACAGCTTTGCTGTTTTACGGTCAGACCTTGTAAACCGCAAGCAGTAATTCTCCTGTAAAGGCAAGTGAAAAGTGGCAAAGGACTCCTCGTGTAAAAACACATTCTACAATCACAAGCAATGCCAAAATCTCATCCGCCTCAGCTTTCGGGTCTATTAAACAGGAGTAATAGATGGATACTCGCTTGCCTCCATCACCTACTGAGAGCAACGTGAACACAACAAGTACTTTGGTGAGACAGATGCTATATGATATCATTTTTGATTAGAGCAGTAATGATAACTAAGCTAAACCACTCTGGATTAGCCAGAAGGCTTATTAGAGGTGGCCGGTTTAAGTTGATGGAAACCCTAAGTGACCACTTCACCACAGCCAGTGATTGCTATAACCGACTTGCGAGGGTTTTAACTACACGTAAGTGAAAGGGATACACAAACACAAGTGCCTTTCACAGAAGGAAGCAAATATGAAAAACCATGAACTACCAAACCATGAGTACCTTTCTTTTATGAACTTTAAATTCAGGGGTTCTCTTCTACTGTTACTGTCTTGAGGCACCTTTACAGGACAACTTCTTATTATCCTTCTGAACCTGTGGTTTTCATACTGGTATGTTCTTCCCAAGTTGGTCACCTCCTCAGAGAGGCCTTCCCGGACCTTTCAAACTTTCTAACCTTTCTAAAGTATTATTCCTCAGTTATCCTCTATTGTCATTCACTTTATTTCTACCTTGGCACTTATTATAATGGGTAAATAACCAAGTAGTCTTGTTTCTTTACTCATTTATCCAACTAGATCTAAATTCCAGATCAACGTGGATCTTACCTATGTTAATCCCACCACTGTATCCCCAGTGCCTACAATAGTGCCGGCTTCGTAGTAGGTATTCAAAAAGTATTTGTCAAATGAATGGGTGAAGGAGTTTGTCCTCACAGTGAATACAAAGTTGATTCAAACTTCTTAGCGTGATATTCAAAGCCCTAATTTATTTATTTGGGCTTATAGTCTGCCTTTTCATACCTCTGTATATTATGCCTGTTGATATCTCTGTAAAAGCTTGGTTTCTACCTGGAAAGCCCTTCTTCCTTCCTACCAAATAACTTATCTTTCAAGGAAGGCCCTTCCCAAACACACCTTCTCTGTGAAATCTTTTCCAATCCTAGACACACACAAACACATAGAATACTTCCACTGCTAAGTTCTTATAAAAGTTACAACACTTACAATATACAGTTATAACAGAAATAAACTAACAATAATAATGAGAGCTAACATTTTATTGAGCATTAGCTCGAGGCTGGGTACAATTATAACCACTTTGTGTTATTATTTCATTTAATCCTGAAAATGACTCTAAGAGTTAGGTATTCTCATAACTACGTATGTTTGTTTAGCCAGCTAGAATCAACTTCATGAAGGTAGGAAGGGTGCCTTAAAGCCCTGCTAATTCCCAGAACCTAGCAAAGTTTCTGCAACGTCATATGCCTCCAATACAAATTTGCTAAATGATAAATTCTGACATAGTTTCTTATCCTCTGACTTTATGTTGAGAATGGCAATCCCAATCGGTTAAAGAAACAGACAGTAGTTTTAAAAAAGAAATCTAAATGGTTAGTAAACATATGAAAATATGCTCAACCTCATTAATCTAAAAAAGTGAAAATTAAAGTAATGAAAATTTATTGATTTATTTATTTTGCCTATCAAAGGTGTAAAGATGAAAAAATTCTAATATTCAGCACCAGCAAGGCTGTGGGGAAATAAGCACTCATACACTCGTGCCACAGAAATGTTCTAATATACTTAAAAGATAAACACAGACACAGACACACACACACACACACACACGGTGTTCACTGCAGCATTGTTTATAACAGCAAAAGACTGGAAACTGAAATGTACATCAATAGAAACTTGGTTAAATAAACTATGGAACCACTATACCATGAACTGATATGCAATTATTGAAAAGAATGATGTTACTGGATAACCAAATAATAGATGGAGGGAATTCTCCTTCTATAAATGTATTCCAGGGGCTCCTGCATGCCTCAGTCAGTTAAGTGGCTTTGGCTCAGGCCCTGATCCCAGGAGCCCTGATCCCAGGATCCTGGGATTGAGCCCTGCATCGGGCTCCTTGCTCAGTGGGGAGTCTGTTTCTCCTTCTCCCTCTGCCCCTATCCTCTGCTCATGCTCTCTCTCTCTCTCAAATGAATAAAATCTTAAAAAAAAATGTATTCCAGATAATAAAAACCCAATTATAAAAAAGGGAGACGATTTGAACAGATACTTCATCAAAGACGATACAAGGTTGGCAAATAAGTACATGAAATGATGTTCAACATCATATGGCATTAGGGAAATTAAATTAAAACCATGATGAGATAACACTACACACCTATCAGAATGGCTAAAATAAAAATTACAGAAAATACCCAGAGCTGTTGTGGATGGGGAACAAGTAGAACTCTCATTCATAGCTAGTTCAGATATAAAACGGTACAGCCACTCTAGGAAATGGTTTGGCAGTTTCTTAGGAAGTTCCACATAGATTTACCACATGACCCAGTGATCCCAATTCAGGCTATACTAAGCAAGAAAAAAAAGAATGAACGACTTGATTTAATCTCCAAGGCATTGGGCTCAGCGAATGAAGTCAGTCTCAAAGGCGACATACTATGTGATTCCATGCATATGACATTACAGAAAAGAAAAAAAATACAGGGACAGAGAACAGATCAGCGGCCACCAGGGGTTGGGGGTAGAGGAGGTCTGGCTGCAAAGGGCTAGCAAGAGGGAACTCTCTAGGATGTGGAACGGTTCTGTATCCTGTCAGTGGTGGCGGTAACAAAAGTCTCTGCATGTGTTAAAACTCATAAGATTGCACCAGAAAAAAAACGAATTTTACTGTGTGTACATTAAAAAGATAATTTTTAAAAAGATAAACTGTCATCAACAGTAATGATACCTTCTATTTCTCCATCTAAGGGAGGAACATCATCTCTCATGGAAAAATCCATAGCTGTCCCTGGAATGTCCATCAAGTCTTCATCACTGGAGCTGCTCCGGAAGCTATTGAAACTCCCCTGCTGAAAGCCTCTGTTATCCATGGCTCCTGTGCAGAGAGGAAAACATGAGGCTTATGACAATGACCTTCAAGCTCCTTACACTTATCCTTTTTCATTGTGGTAAATACACATAAAATGTACCATTTCAACCATTCGAAACTAGACAATTCAGTAGCATTGTTCATTCACAATGTTTTGCAATTATCATCGTTCTCCATTTCCAGAAATTTTTCATCATCTCAAACAGAAATTCTGTATCCAGTAAATGTAACTCCCCCCCCCAGCCCCAGACCCTTATAACTGCTATTCTCTGCTTCCATGATTTGCCAATTCCGGATATTTCATATAAATATAATCATACAATATGTGACCTTTTGTGTCTGGCTTCTTTCACTTTCCATAATGTTTTCAAGGCTCATCCATGTTCTGGCACGTATCAGTACTTCATTCCATTTTCAGACTGAATAATACCCATTGTATGGATAGACCACATTTTGTTTACCCATTCATCAGTTGACGGACATTTGGGTAGTTTTCACCTTTTGGGTTACTACCAATTCTATTTTTTATTATTGAAGTATAGTTGACATACAAAGTTATATTTGTTTCAGGTGTACAACACATGATTCAACAATTCTATACATTACTCAGTGCTCACCACAATAAGTGTAGTCACCATCTGTCACCATATAACGTTATTACAATATTATTGACTATTTTACCTATGCTGTATCTCTGACTTATTTATTTTATAAATGGAAGTGTGTACCTCTTAATCCCCCTCACCTATTCTGCCCATCCCCCACCCACCTCCCCCTCCAGCAACCACCTGTTCTATGGATTTGAGTCTGTTTCTTTGTTCATTTTTGTTTTTTAGATTCCACATATAAGACAAATAATATGGTGTTTGTCTCTCTCTGACTTATTTCACTTGGCAGAATACCCTCTAGGTCTGAGTAACATTCCATTGTCTATATATACCACATCTTCTTTATCCATTCATTTATCGATGGGCACTTGGGCTGCTTCCACATCTTACCTACTGTAAATAATACTGCAAAAACCACAGGGGTATGTATGTCTTTTTCAAGTTGGTATTTTCAAATTTTAAGTAAATATCCAGTAGTAGAATTACTGGATCATATTTTTTCCTATGTTTAATTAAGGAAACCCCATACTGTCTCCCACAGTGGTTGCACCAATTTACATTCCTACCAACAGGGCACAAGGGTTCTTTTCTCTCCACATCCTCACCCACACTTGTTATTTCTTGTCTTTTTGATACTAGCCATTCTGAGTGAGGTGAGGTGCGGTCTCACTGTGGTTTTTGCTTTGCAGTTCCCTGATGATGAGTGATGCTGAGCCTCTTTTCATGTGTCTGTTGGCCATCTGGATGTCTTCTTTGGAAAAACGTCTATTCAGCGTTACCACTCATTCTTATGTCTTCTTTCATGCTCTTACTTGGACAATATAGACAATGCAAACTACTTAGTATATTCAGTTACCCTTCAGATGTAAGGTACCTCTACCCTTACCATGCAGTTGATAGCCATTTTTTGAGAACCATGCAAATGAGCAAACCAAATGAGGGCATGTGTACAAAACTCATGGGAGTTCCTAAGTAATCAACTGAAATAAAACCTAGACATCAGTACTAAGAAATGTGCTCGCCATTTAGGAGTAGAGAAACATTATCTCATGGCTCTGACTCTCCCAGAGCTCATAACACAATGCAGATGCTCAGAAGTACTGGGAAAAAGAGGCATGCTGTGCTGTTTAACGTTTTTCTCTGCTCAAGAATTTACTATTAAAGATGAAACATTTCCTATATCCCAAGTGTGAATCTTCAGATTATATATTTTACTCAAAAAATCTTAGTATATTGATTTTAAAAAATAGCGTTTATAGTCAACTTTACTTCACCTAGTCCTGCCCCCCACACCATTTTTTTAATGAAATCTTGATCCAAAATGATAGTCAACATAGTTCTTTTGGGTTTGGCAAATAATATTCCTTTTGAAGTATTCCAGTGCTTTTAAGAAACTTACTTTTTTTAGGTTATCAGAATTATATATGATGAATGTGGAAAAATCAGATAGGATAAATGAAGCAATAGGGCTGAAAAACTGGAATAACAGATAAATTAAATATTTTAAACACTGAGCATAAAGGATAAATAACCAACATTTACCAGGTACTTATTAATTTTTAGGCACCGGGCTATGTGCTTAAACTGAACTCTTTCACTTAACTTTTCCAGTGTTCCCACGCTGTAGCATTATCGCTCCTAGTGCAGATGAAGAAACTCACGAAGCTCAGAGAGGCTAAGTATTTGCCCAGTTAATATTTTGCAAAAGGTCAAGCTCTAAATCATGTGTTCGATTTCATAAGAACTCACTTGTAATAGAGACCAGCCTGACTGAAGTGTGAGTGACGTTTATGAACCACCTATTATGTACAAATCATTGTGGGACAGTGGGACAGACACAAAAATGAGGCTGGGTGGGCCAGATGAGAGGAAGATTGAGAGACAAAGATTTTGAGAGTCATCAACATCAAGGTGATGGTTGAAATCAAGAGAACGGATATCCCAAGGGAATTCTGCCATTCACTATGGATAAGGACAAATATAAAGAAAAGAAATGCATTCCCAGCACCCTCCCTTAATATGCACAAATAGCTTGAACTCCGTGCAGACATGAACAAGAAGTTCTCCAGGAACATTACCATGCTTATGTGGTGACATATGGTCAGGTAAGGAAGGTAGGGTCATTTATCCAAAGGTACTAATAATGTACAAAATTATGGTTCAGAAAACCACTTCCTCAGCTACAAGAACTCTAACCTTGCTTTGTGGATCAAGTGAGTCCCAGGATACTAAGAATCCATGCTCTGTGGCCTTAGCTGAGCTCCTCCGTGGCTGCTCGCCAGTCCTTCATCCTCGCTGGACTCTTTCACCTGCTCTACTGCTTCCTTCACTCCCCTTCTCCGAGCACCTCCCGCAACAAACGTGCTTACACAGAATGTCCTGTCTCAGTTGCTGCTTCTAGGGAAACTGACCTCCCACAGGTCCTTAGCAGTTCTTTCCTATTACTAATAACACGGAGGAAATCCTGAATTTCTCTGTCTTCCCTCGTGCCATACAGGAAGAAGTGTTTTTATTTTTTATTTAAGAAAAAAAGGGGGGGTAGGGATGCCTGGGGGGCTCAGTCGGTAAAGTGTCTGCCTTTGGCTCAGGTCATGATCCCAGGGTCCTGGGATGGAGTCCCACATTGGGCTCCTTGCTCGGCAGGGAGCCTGCTTCTCCCTCTGCCTGCTGCCCCACTGGGTTGTGTGTTCTCTCTCTCCCCCCTCTCTCTCTGACAAATAAATAAATAAAATCTTTTTTAAAAAAAAGAAAAAAGAAAAAAAAAGGGCCCCTCTACTTTGCTCTGGATCTGACTGAGACCACAGATCCTTCTTCACCTTAATCTGATTTATTTCATTTGATCCTCTAAAGAAACCTACTATCCCTAGCTCTCATCTCTACCTCAAACTCTAGGCCTGAATTCCCAAGAACTCCACCGGACGCTTTTCTTGCTACCTCAAACTCAACAGGATGAAAATGAAAAATACAGCAGAAATAACATCAACTTAAACACAAGCCATAAAAGCCAAACAAGACATGCTCCCTGCCCTCACCCTCCACATCATCTTTCTTTTTTAAATGCAGTTGGTATCAAAGTCAATATATGTAGTTAATATTTGTCTAACCCTGGATTTACTACATTCAACAAACCTACAAAAAGCACTTTATCTCAAGGGTAGGTATATTCCAGGTTTCTAGAAATCTTTGCTAAAAGCAAACATCGTTTTAGCTGATGAGAAGAACTCAGGCTAAAAGGGCAGCACAGCTCAAGAGGTTTTCTTTCCATTTATATTTACTAAATGTCCATGAATCTCATACAGTGACTAGAACTGAAGGGGGAAAAAGGCCAGAAAATGTGCAAAATAATGCAGACTCCTTTTCCTCTCTCTCCACTGGCTGCCTGTTTCATTCAGGAAATGATGTAAAATACACAGTGCCAGCAACTTTACATTAGCCCCACAAATCATAGGAAGAAAAAGTATGGGGAGTCCAAAAATAATTTACGCCTGGCTTCGGAATATGTCCTATGGTCGTATTTTCAGATGGGTGTACCTATTGTTCTGGGAATTCATTAAAACAAAATAATGACACTACAGGATGAGGACTCACAAAGGAGAAGCTGGAAAACTTTTCAGTTTCCCCATAGGGACCTTACGAACTCCTTCCTGTAACCCACTGACACAGAACAATCCAGCTAAATTGAGCTGCCTCATTCTAAACATTTCCTGGAGCAGCTATCTGGTTCACTGTTTAGGTTATAAAGTGCTTCCTTAATAAGTACATAGAAATAAGGGGTCAACAAAAGAAATTAGAAGTAGCAAGTAAATAGAGCAAAACAGATGCTATAAATAGGAGTTCGACAAAGGAAATAAACACAATTGGTAAAACTCAAGAGTGATAACTGCCTATGGATAACCCATTCCGGTAGAGCCGTTGGTTTTACTTTGCAGATATAAAAAAGCTCAAGAGAAAAAGTTAAAGCAGCAAAATCATGAGGAAATAAAGTTCCTCACAGTTGAGATTTGAACCCACATGCAGTTAAAACTCCGAGCCCAGGGCTCTTTCCACAAGTTTGCGGCTTCATTGTGACATGTCAGTCCGGAGAATGGCATATCTGGAATAAATCAAACTTCTACATGGCCACAAACCTGAAATCAGCCAGCATGTAGGGTAGGAGAGGAACAAAGTAAGGGGATTCGATATATTATCCCAACTAGTGGATGACATACATATAGGGCTTGTCATATAATGGAGGGCCAGGGAGGAGGGCAATCAGGGGGAAATGGTTGATATTTGTGTTACACAGCTGACTTTTTCAGCTTAAAGGCACTTTTAGTGCCTTCTGTCACTTTCTTGCTTAAAACCATAAGCTGGTTCCCCAATGCCTATAGGGTCAAGTTTAAATTTCTTTGCATGGCATTCAGGACCCTATCAAATCTAGATCCCTTCTACCAAGCTTGACTTATCTTCTGCCACAAATGTATTATACTCCTTATAAGCCTCCTACTTTTACACCTCCATGACTTCGCTCAAGCCAGATACTGGACCCGCAATCCCATCCAGGCCCCCAACCTCTTTTCAGCCTGATGAAATCCCATTCAGTCCATCTAGAGCAAGCTCACACAAACTCTTCCCCTCAACCACCTCCTTTGTTCAGACATCTATATTGATTGCGTAATCTCTTCCACTTCAGTCTTGTGACTACGGCATATCCTTCTCATTTCTGTTGTCCCAGCAACTCTAGTGCTGTTCAGGGTAGGTGTTCAATAAATGCTTACGGAGGAGGAATCTAGCTGGGGAAGAGGAGTTAACAGCCAATCAACGTATTTACATGGCTGACACTCAATATTATCTATTCCTTGCACTTCGATGGTAGGAAACTGAGGATACAAAAAAATATTTGTTACCTTGTCACTACTCTCAAGGAATTTATGATCTCGTTGGGGAGAGAACTTCCATGTAATGTGATTACACAACAGCTAAGTGCTAAACCATTAGAATAAAAGTGCAACTGGCATTCAGAAAATGGAGAGGAGACTGTAAGCCAGAGAAGACTCCCTGGAGGAGAGAGGGTATTCCAGGCCCAGGGGGGGGAAAAATGGCCAAAGGCTTGAGATAAGAATGAGGCCGGCATTTGTGCTTGACCATAGGACAGGGTGGGTGTTTGTAAGCAAATGGATGGAGATAGATTGTGAAGGGCCTGGGAAGCCAATGGAGTCACTGTAGTTTTTGAGGACTAACATGATAAAAAAACAAACACACACATGATTTTAAGAGGTAAGTGCGGCATCAGTGGGCTGGAAGAGAGAGGAGTAAAGGGCTACAGGAAGGCAGTTTGCTACTTCCTGTTTAAATGTGGGTGATTTGGGGAGGAAGAGAGGGGCAGATTCCCAAAGGCTGAGGTGCGTGTGGCGGGGAGGGTGCTATACCTTCCTGACATCTTGTTTTACTAGTGACAGTGACATCTGTTGGTTCACATAAATTAACACTTCCATCTCAACTAGCCCATTTGGTAAAAACAAATGTATAAACCAACGGGTGGGCTGATACACATGGCCCTTCAATGAAAACAGAAAAATGTATCCCACATTCCCACGCTAAGAAGCTCAAAGAAGTGATAAGCTTTTCTATTTCTTATTTATGCTCCACAAAAATTATCTGTTGACCTGCACGAGGCATTCCATGTAAGTAATCTATACCAGATGCTGCTGCAAAAGTGGAAAAGAGAGAACGCAAGAGGAAGAAGAGCTTGAGAGAGGTATTATAGACTCCACCAAGATACAAGTATTATCATATCATTAAAACTAAAACATTAAGACAATTCTAAGTATAACACTAAAGGTGATACAAACTGACACACACATGAGAAAATCAATTTTTGTCTACCCATTATACTTTGCGTTACCGGAGGACAGGGTAACTTACATCTTTGTTCCCAAGTGCCAGCCACAACGAGAGAGAGCTCAATAAACCATCTAGTTCATAGTCCAACTGCAGTTTTAGTCACTCTATTCTGAGAGGCAGAAATGAAATGCAAACCTTGCCCCACAGTCTCTAAGATGCCATAGAAGGTACTTATTTCGGAGGTTTGGGCCAATCCTTAACCCAAGGCACCTTCTCTGTCAAAATTGTGGGGTAAAAACCCCAGGAGGAAATAACAGTGCTGCTTCTCACACCGTGGCCTTCATCTGGGAGTCAGCCTCACAGGTAAGTATGGGTTCTGAGAAAAGACAAGACTCAAAGCAGGCAGTACCCGAGCAGCAGTTCTCAAATTTTTTAGTCTCAGGATCGCTTTAGTCTTCAAAATTATTGAGAAGCTTAAAGAGCTTTTATGTATAGCTATTTACTTTATTAGAAAGTAAAACACAGGAATGTTAAAAATAAATATTTATTAATGTACTTAAATATAATAATACTCCAATCACTATACATTAACTTTGGGGGGGTCTATATTTTCCAAAACACAATCAGTGAGAGGCATTTTGAGGATGTTTTTAATGTCTGCCTTAACAGAGGACGGCTGGATCCTGCTTCACATATTCCATTAACCATCAGAGTGATGACATCATCACCTGTCACACAGCCTCTAAAAAACTCCACTATATATTCATGACAAAATGGAAGTGAAAGGGGCGCCTGGGTGGCTCAGTTGGTGAAGCCTCTGCCTTTGGCTCAGGTCATATCCCAGGGTCCTGGGATTGAATCCTGCATGGGGCTCCCTCGTCAGCAGGGAGTCTGCTTTTCCCTCTCCTGCTGCCCTCCCTCCTACTCAGGCATGCTCGCCCTCTCTCTCCCTCTCCCAAATAAATAAATAAAATCTTTAAACAATGAAAGTGAAAAAGGCAAATAATATCTTAATATTAATATGAAAATAGTGTTTGAACTTGCAGACTCCTCAAGTCTCAGGAAGCCAGATCACTCTTTGAGAATTGCTGAATTAGAGATAGGACACTGAATGGAGAAATTGTATCTGGGCAACACCCATGCCCGATGAGACAGAAGAAGAGGACAAGCCAGTCAGAAGAGACCACACTGACTGCTGTCAAAGTGAAACAAGTGACAAACTAATATCTTCTATTATTTTTTTCCAAAGGAGCAATAGCTATGATATATAAAGAGATATTTTGAACCATTAAAATTGGATCCCAACAGATGAACAGCAAAAAGACATTAGTAGATAATTTATTAAAGAAAAGGAAAAAGGGGTCTTTAAAAATTCAGAGAAACTAAAATTAAAACAATCATGTGCTATCTTCCCTTAGCAGAACAGCTTTTCTTTGGTTTTATCTCAGAGACTCTTCACATGGGAGAACATCCTGTTATAAAAGCTTTCAAGAGAGAAATGAACAAGATGGCTAGAGAAGCGCCATGTGGTTCAAGGACAAGGGTCTGTCATGCCTGACAAAGACAACGCTCAAAATTTATAGAACACTTTCACTTTGGAATATACGAATAAAACTCTTAAACTTTAACAAACTAAATACAGCATCACATTTGCAAGAGTTGCATGCTATAAATAGAGTTTATTCCAAGACCATAAGACTGGTATCGCAAGGGAAACTATCAACATACTTTATCAGATTAACCGATAAAATTTTAAAAGCCATAATTATTTTAACAGATATCAAGAATGGATTTTTTTAAATTTACATTTATTCCAGATTAAAATTTTTAAAATATTCCGAGTGCAGGATTTCTTTCCTGACATGATATAGAATATTTAAATTAAAACCAAGCTGCCAAATAGCATTCTCTTTAATATGGAAAGGCAATGATGCCTTCCTCCTGTTGCCAATTATATTTAATATGGTACAAGAAAAACTTTAAGATGAAAAAAAGGAAGAATGTACATAGGCAAGGAAGAAATATGATACTCTGATGTTTAGATTACATGACATAAATCTATACAACTCTAAGAATATTAACTAAAATAACTAAAGATAATACATGAATTCAGAAATTCTAAAGTAAATAAGCAAGAAACAACTGCATTCCTATTTACCACCATAGAACTAGAAAATACAATTATTTATGATAGAGAGATAAACTCAAAATACATTACATTAAAATTTATAAAAGTCAAATAGGGGAAAAAAGGAAGACATAAGTCAAAAGATTTGTCATGCTCTTGGATGTGAAGTCTGAATATAGCAAGAATGAACAGATACTAATTTGAATTGTACTACATCTACATAGTAATCTGAAGTCCCCATGGCATCTTTTATACAACTTAAAAGACTGATAGTGAAATTCATCTAGAAGAGTAAGCAAGGATACTAGTGTATGCACTATCTTTTTAAAAATTCAATTTATTTAAACTAAAAACAAAAACACAAACAGTTTACCCATGTCCACCACCACCACCCCCACCCCATTTCTGGTGACTAGCAATCTATTATTGGTGGCTACCAATCTATTATTCTATGTATCTATAAACTTAGTGTCTTCTTTTTAGATTGCACCTATAAGAGAGATCACATGACATTTGTCTTTCCCTGACTTATTTTACTAAGCATAATGCCCTCAAGGTCCATCCATGTCATTGCAAATAGCAAGATCTCATTCTTTTTTATGGCTAATAGTCCATCACGTGTGTGAGCATGTGTGTGTGTATGTGTTTCATTCTTTGTTCATCCTCTGGTGAGCACTTGGATTGTTTTCATATCTTGGCTATTGCAAATAATGCTGCAATAAACACGGGGGGTGCATACATATTTTGAAATTAACGTGTTTGTTTTCTTTGGGTAAATACCCAGTAGTGGAATTACTGGATCATATGGTAATTCTATTTTTAATTTTTTTGAGGCGCCTCCATACTGTTTTCCATAGTGGCTGCACCAATTTACATTCCCACCAACAAATGTGCATGGATTTCCTTTTCTCTACAACCTGGCCAACCCTTCTTATCTTTAGTCTTTTTGATAATAGCCATTTTAAAAAGTGTGAAGTGATTGCATTTCCCTGATGATTAATGATGTTGAGCATCTTTTCACGCATTGTTGACCATCTGTATGTTTTCTTTAGAAAAATGTCTATTCAGACCTTCTGCCTATTTTTTAATTGGATTTTTTATTATTGAGTTTTATAAGTTCTATTGGATGGATATTAGCCCTTTAATGGATATGATTTGCAAATATTTTCTCCCACTCAGTAAGTTGTCTTTTCATTTTGCTGATGGATTCCTTTGCTGTGCAGAGGCCTTTTAGTTTAATGTAGTCCCACTTGTTTATTTCTGCTTATGTTGCTTTTCCTTTTGGTGTCAGTTTAACTAAACATCACCAATACCTATGGGAAGGAGCTTACTGCCTATGTTTTCCTCTAAGATTTCATGGTTTCAGGTCTTACATTCAAATCCTTAACCATTTTGAGTTCATTTCTGTGGCTGGTGTAAGGCAGTGGTTCAGTTTCATTCTTTTGCATGTAGCTATCCAATTTTCCCAACACCATTTATTAAAGAGTCTGTCCTTTCCCCACTGTATATTCTTGCCTCCTTTGTTGTAAATTAATTGACCGTGTATGTTTAGGTTTAATTCTGGGTTTTCTATTTTATTCCACTGATCCATATGTCTGTTTTTATGCCAATATCATATTTTTTAATTAGTATATCTTTGTAATATAGTTTTAAATAAGGGAGCACGATACCTTCAGTTTTGTTCTTCTTTCTCAAGATAGTTTTGGCTATTGGGGGTCTTTTATGGTTCCACACAAATTTTAGGATTTTTTTTTCTATTTCTGTGAAAATGCCATTGGAATTTTGATAGGGCTTGCATTGAATCTATATGTTGCTTTGTGTAATATGGACATGTTAACAACATTAATTCTTCCAATCCATGAGCATGGAATATCTTTCCATTTATTTGGGTCTTCTTCAAGCTCTTTCATTAATGTCTTGTTGGTTTCAATATACAGGTATTTCACCTACTTGGTTAAATTTATTCCTAGGTATTTTATTCTTTTTGATGCAATTGTAAATGGAATTATTTTCTTAATTTCACTTTCTGATACTTTATTATTAGTATATAAAATGCAACAGATTTTTGCATGATGATTTTGTATTCCAGAATACTGCAACTTTAACGAATTCATTTATTAGTTCTAATAGTTGTTTGGAGGAGTCTCTAAGGATATGTATCTCGACAGTTTTTATATAGTGAAAATATTGACCATTTAGGTCTTTCCTTTTCACTTTAGATACATTTTATTTCTTTTCATGCCTAATTGGTCTGACTAGGACTTCCAAACTACATTGAATAAAAGCGGTGAGAGTGGGCATCTTTGTCTTGTTCCTGATATTAGATGAAAAGCTTTTAGCTTTTCAACACCAAGTATGATGTTAACTGTAGGCTTCTCATATACGGCCTTTACTATGTTTAGGTATGTTCCCTCCCTCTACACTCACTTTGTTGATAGTATTAGTCACAAATGAATGTTGAATTTTGTCAAATTATTTTTCTGCATCCACTGATATGATCATATGATTTTTATCCTTCATTTTGTTAATGAGGTGTATCACCATGACTGATTTGCAGATGTTGAACCATCCTTGCATCCCTGGAATAAGTCCCACTTGATTGTGGTGTATGAACCTTTTAATGTATTGCTGAATTTGGTTTACTAATATTTTGTTGAGTATTTTTACATCTGTGTTCATCAGAGATATGGCCCTGTAATCTTCTTTTCTTGTGTAATTTTCTCATCCTTGTCTGGTTTTGGTATCAGGGTAATGCAGGCCTCATAAAATAAATGTGGAAGAGTTTCCTCCCCTTCTAGTTTTTTGGGAAGAGTTTCAGGATTACTATTAATTCTTAATAAATTCTATTATTTCTATTAATTCTATTGATTCTTAATAAATTATTAGAATTAATAAAAAATTAATTCTTATTAATTATAATAAATTATTATATTATATATAATATATAATATAATTCTTATTAATTATAATAAATAAAAATTAATTATTAAGAATTAATTCTTAATAAATACTATTAATTCTGAATGTTTGCTAGAATTCACCAGTGGAGCCATCTAATCCAAAACTTTTGTTTGTTGGGAGGTTTTTGATTACTAATTCAAACTCCTTACTAGTAATTGGTCTGCTCAGATTTTCTACTTCATCTTGATTTAGTCTTGATAGGTTGTATGTTTATAGGAGTTATCCATTTCTTCTAGGTTGTCCAACTTGTTAATATATATTTGGTTATAGTAGTCTCTTATGATCCTTTGTCTTTCTGTGGTATCAGTTGTAACAACTCCCCTTTCATTTCTGATTTTATTTATTTGAGTTTTCTTTCTTTCTTTCTTCTTTCTTTCTTTCTTTTTTGGTGAGTCTTGCTAAATGTCTGTCAATTTTGTTAATCTTTTCCGAGAATCAAATCGTAATTTCATCGTCTTTTCTACTATATTTTTGTCTCTATTTTTTAAATTCCTGCTCTCTGTCATTTTCTTCCTCTAACTTTCAGCTTGCTTTCTTCTTCAGGTATAAAGTTCTGTTGTTTACTTGAGACTTTTCTTGTTTCTTTAGATAATGCATTTATCACTATGAACTTCCCTTTTAGAGATGCTTTTGCTGCATCCCATAAATTATGGTATGTTACATTTCTATTTTTATTTGTTTCAAGGTAATTTTTAAATTCTCTTTCAATTTCTCGACCCACTGATTAGTCAGTAGCACGTTATTTAAACTCCACATATTTATGAATTTTCCATTTTCTTAAATGTAAGTATGGCAAACATCCTGTCAGATTTTAATCTTCTACAAAGAAATAATCATTAAAATTTTGTGGAAATGGAATAACAATAGAGATTCTAGCAATGGATACAAATTATTATAAGAATTTAACTGTTAATAAACCAGAATCAACACAAATATAAGAATTGCTTTTTGGTAAACAGTTGAGAGATCGCCAGATATCAAAATGGAAAACAATATAGAATTACAGTGTATACAACACTGCAATAAATTCCAGATAAGGATTTAAAGTTGATTTTTACTTTTTTTTTAATTTTTATTTTAATTCCAGTTAACATACAGTGTTAGATTAGATTCAGGTGTACGATATAGTGATTCAACAATTCCATACATCACCCAATGCTCATCACAAGTGCGCTCCTTAATCCCCATGATCTATTTAACCCATCCCCCCACCACCCTCCCCTCTGGTAACCACCAGTTTAGTCTCTATAGTTAAAAGTCTGTTTCTTGGTTTGCCTCTCTCTTTTTCACTTTGCTCATTTGTTTTTTCAAATTCCATGTATGAGTGAAATCATATGGTATTTGTCTTTCTCTGACTTATTTCACTTGGTGTTATACTCTCTGGCTCCATCCATATCACTGCAAATGCCAAGATTTCATTCCTTTTTTGGATAATATTCCATTGTGTATATGTACCACTTTGTTATCCATTCATCAGCTGATGGACACTGGGGCTGCTTCCATATCTGGGCTATTGTGAATAATGCTGCTATAAGCATCAGGGTGCATGTATCCCTTTGAATTAGTGTTTCTGTAGTTTTTGGGTAAATACCAAGTAGTGCGATTACTGGATATAGTAGGGTAGTTCTATTTTTAAATTTTGAGGAAGCTCCACACTGTTTTCCACAGTGGCTGCACAAGATTCCATTCCTACCAACAGTGTACAAGAGTTCCTTTTTCTCCACATCCTCCCCAATACCTGTTGTTTCCTGTGTTGTTGATTTTAGCCATTCTGACAGATGTGAGGTGATATCTCATTGTAGTTTTGATTTGCATTTCCCTGCTGATAAGTGATGTTGAGCATCTTTTCATGTGTCTGTTGGCCATCTGGATGTCTTCTTTGGAGAACTATCTGTTCGGGTTTCTGCCCTTTTTTAAAAAAGATTTTATTTATTTGAGAGAGACAGAGAGTGCACGGAGTCGGTGAAGGGGCAGAGGGAGGGACAAGCAGACCTCCCGCTGCAGGGAGCCCAACGCAGGGCTCAATCCCAGGACCCCAAGATCATGACCTGAGCCGAAGTCAGATGCTTAACCGACTGAGCCACCCAGGTGCCCCATCTTCTGCCCATTTTTTAGTTGGGTTATTTGTTTTTTGGGTGTTGTGTCAATTTTTTATGTATTTTGAATAGGAACACTTTATCAGAAATATCATTTGCAAATATCTTCTCCCATTCTGTAGGTTGCCTTTTAGTTTTGTTGGTAATTTCCTTTGCTCTGCAAAAGCTCTTTATTTTGATGTAGTCCCAATAGTTTACTTTTGGTTTTGTTTCCCTTGACTCAGGAGACATATCTAGGAAAAAGTTGCTATGGCCAATGTCAAAGAGATTACTGCCTGTGCTCTCTTCTAAGATTTTTATGGTTTCGGGTCTCACATTTAGGTCTTTAATCTATTTTTATTTTTGTGTATGCTGTAAGAAAGTGACCCAATTTCTTTCTTTTCCATAGGATATTCTTTCCTGCTTTGTCAAAGATTCATTGACCATATAGTTGTGGTTTTATTTCTGGGTTTTCAATTCTGTTCCATTGATCTATGTGTCTATTTCTGTGCCAATACTATAGTATTTTGATCACTACAGTTTTCCAATATAACGTGAAGTCTGGAATTGTGATGCCTCTAGCTTTGCTCTTCTTTTTCAAGACTGCTTTGGCTATTAGGGGTCTTTTGTGGTTCCATACAAATTTTAGGAATGTCTGTTCTAGTTCAGTGAAAAATGCTGTTGGTATTTAGACAGGGATTACATTAAATGTGTGGATTGCTTTGGGTAGTATACACATTTTAAAAATATTTCTTCTCCTAATCCACGACCATGGAATATCTTTCCATCTCTTTGTGTCATCTTCAATTTCATTCATCAGTGTTTTATAGTTTTCAGAGTACAGGTCTTTCACCTCTTTGGTTAGGTTTATTCCTAGGTATCATTTGGGGTGCAATTATAAATGGGATTGTTTCCTTAATTTCTCTTTCTGCTGCTTTGCTTTTGGTGTATGGAAATGCAACAAATTTCTGTATGCTGATTTGTATCCTGCAACATTTCTTAAATCAATTATCAGTTCTAGCAGTTATTGGTGGAGTCTTCCAAGTTTTCTATATGGAGTACCATGTCATCTGCAAAAAGTGATTGTTTACTTCTTTTTTGCCAATTTGTATTTTATTTCTGTCGTCTGATTGCTGTGGCTAGGGCTTCCAGTACTATGATGAATAAAAGTGGCTAGAGAAGACATCCTTGTCTTGTTCCTGACCATAGAGGAAAAGCCCTTAGCTTTTCCTCATTAAGGATGATGTTAGCTGTGGGGTTTTTTTAATATATGGCCTTTATTATGTTGAGGTATGTTCCCTCTAAACCTACTTGGTTGACAGTTTTTTATCATGTATGGATGTTGTACTTTGTCAAATGCTTTTTCTGCGTCTACTAAAATGATCATATGATTCTTATCCTTTCTCTTATTGATGTGTTGTATCATGTTGATTGATTTGTGAATATTGAACCACTTGTGAAACCCAGGAATAAATCCCACTTGATCACAGTGCACAATTTTCTTAATGTATTATTACACCCGGTTTGCTAATATTTTGTTGAGGATTTTTGTATCTATATTCATCAGGGAAATTGGCCTGTAGTTCTCTTTTTTAATGGAATCTTTATCTGGTTTTGGTATCAGAGTAATGCTGGCATCATAGAATGAATTTGGAAGTTTTCCTTCCTTTTCTATTTTTTGGAATAGTTTGAGAAGAATAGGTATTAACTCTTCTTTAAATATTTGGTAGAATTTGCCTGTGAAGCCATTTGGTCCTGGACATTTCTTTCTTGGGAGTTTTTGGATTACCGATTCAATTTCTTTGCTGGTTATCGATCTGTTCAAATTTTCTATTTTCTCCTGTTCAGTTTTGGTTGTTTATATATTTCTAGGAATTTATCCATTTCTTCTAGGTTGTCCAATTTGTTGGCATAT
Source organism: Ursus americanus (assembly GCF_024610735.1). Classification (NCBI taxonomy): domain Eukaryota; kingdom Metazoa; phylum Chordata; class Mammalia; order Carnivora; family Ursidae; genus Ursus; species Ursus americanus. Next base: position 81,286,337 of record NC_142164.1, read on the forward strand.
AGTTTTTCATAATATTCTATTATTATTTGTATTTCTGTAGTATTGGTTGTTATTTCTTTTCTCTCATCTGTGATTTTGCTTATTTGAGTCCTTTCTCCTTTTTTTCTTGATAAGCCTAGCTAAAGGTTTATCAATTTTATTGATTTTTTTCAAAGAACCAGCTCTTGGTTTCATTGATCTGTTCTATTGTTTGTTTTAGTTTCTACATTATTTATTTCTGCTCTATTAGCATTTCCGTCCTTCTGCTGGTTTTAGGTTTTGTTTGTTGTTCTTTTTCTAGGTCTGTTAGGTGTCAGGTTAGGTTGTTTGAGATTTTTCTTCCTTCTTGAGGTAGGCCGGTATTACTATAAACTTTCCTCTTAGAACCACTTTTGCTGTATTTCAAAGGTTTTGGATCATTGTGTTTCATTTTCACTTGTTTCCACGTACTTTTTTATTTCTTCTTTTATTTCCTGGTTGACCCATTCATTGCTTAGTAGCATATTATTTAACCTCCACGTATTTGTGGTCTTTGCAGATTTTTTCTTGTGGTTGACTTCTAGTTTCATAGCGTTGTGGTCAGAAAAGGTGCATGGTATGACTTCTTGAATTTGTTGAAGCTGGTTTTGTGGCCTAATATGTGATCTAATCTGGAAAGTGGTCCATGCACACTTGAAAAAATGTGTATTCTACTGTTTTAAGATGGAATGTTCTGAATATATCTGTTAAATCCATCTGGTCCAATGTGTCATTGAAAGCCATTGTTTCCTGTTTGATTTTCTGTTTAGATGACCAGTCCATTGATGTAAATGGAATGGTTAAAGTCCCTTACTATTATTGTATTACTATTGATTAGTTCTTTTATGTTTCTTATTAACTATTTTATGTATCTGGGTGCTCCCATATTGGGTGTATAAATATTTGCAATTGTTATACCTTCTTGTTGGATTGTCCCCTTTATTATCAGTGTCCTTCTTTGCCTCTTATTACAGATTTTGTTTTAAAGTCTATTTGTCTGATATGAGAATTGCTACTCCAGCTTTCTTTTAACATCTATTTGCATGACAGACATTTCTCCATCCTCTCACTTTCAATCTGCAGGTGTCTTTAGGTCTAAAAATGAGTCTCTTGTAAGCAGCATATAGGTGGGTCTTGTTTTTTTTTTTTTTAATCCATTCTGTCACCCTGCGTCTTTTGATTGGAGTGTTTGGTCCATTTACATTCAAAGTAAATTGATATATATACATATTTATTGCTATTTTATTACTTATTTTGTGGTTGTTTCTGACGATTTCCTCTGATCCTTTTTTATCTTTCATGGTTTGATCATTTTCTTTAGTGATATATTTGGATTTCTTTCTCTTTATTCTTGCATATTTATTGGTGGGTTTTGATATATGATTACCATTAGACTTGTATATAACCTCTTCTGCATATAGCAGTCTATATTAAGTTGATGGTTGTTTAGGCCTACACCCATTCTTTTCTCCTTTCCTCCCCACATTTTAGGTACATGTTTTTATATTTTATATCCTTCTATTTATTTTTTAGCTCCTTAACTGATTTTTTTACAGAAATATTCATTTTTAGTGCTTTTGTGTTTCCTACCTTTATACTGTCACTTTTGGTTCTTCCTTTCCACTCAAAGAGCCTCTTTAATATATCTTGCAGGGCTGGTTTGGTGGTCACAAACTCCTTTAGTTGTTGTTCGTCTGAGAAACTCTTTATCTCTCCTTCTGTTCTGAATCATAGCTTTGCTGGATAGAGTGTTCCTGGATGCATATTTTTCTTATTCAGTACTTTGAATATATCATGTCACTCCCTTCTGTCTTGCAAAGTTTCTGTTGAAAAATCTCCCCCTAACCTTATGGGTTTTCCTCTGTAAGTTACTGTCTCCTTTTTGTCTTGCTGCTTTTAAATCTTTTTCTTTATCACTATATTTTGCCCATTTAACTATAATATATCTTGGTGTGTGTCTGCTTTTACTGATTTTGATGGGAATTCTCTCTACCTCCTGGATCTGGATATCTGTTTCCTTCCCCAAATTAAGGAAGTCCTCAGCTATTATTTCTTCAAATAAATTTTCTGCCCTCCCTTCTCTCTTTTCTTCTTCTGGGACTCTTATAATACAAATGTTTTATGTTTGATGGAGTCACTGAGTTCCCTGAGTCTATTCTTGTTTTGAATAATACGTTTTTCTCTATTTTGTTCAGCTTGATTACATTACATTACTCTGTCTTCTAGGTCACTAATTCATTCCTCTGCTTCTTCCATCCAGCTCTTCATTCCATCAAGTATGTTTCTCATTTCATTTATTGAGCCCTTTATCTCTGCTGTGTTATTCCTTATCTCTGTGTTAAGTGTCTCACTCATGCCTTCCACTCTTTTCTCAAGTCCAGTGAGTATCCTTATGATCATTGCTCCAAATTCTCTATCAGGCATGTTACTTATGTCTGTTTTGCTTAGATCTCTGGCTGTAGCCTTGTCCGTTCTTTCATTTGGCATAAATTTCTATCTCCTCATTTTGTCTGCCTGTATCTGTTTATGTGTGTTAAGAAAGATGGGTATTAAGGAGGGCACATACTGCATGGAGCACTGGGTGTTATACGCAAATAATGAATCATGGAACACTACATCAAAAGCTAAGGATGTACTGTACAGTGACTAACATAACATAATAAAAATTACTATAAAAAAAGAAAGAAAGTCAGCTATGTCTTCTGCTCTTCAAAGTAGTGACTTTATGAAAAAGAGGTCATGGAGTACCGTGGAGTGCAGTGTCCCCTGTCCACCAGAACCTGGCACTTCAGGAGAGTATCCTACCTGTATTGTTTAGGCCCTGCTGTTTGTCCGAGTCACTTTTCCTTTCAGTGCAGTCATCTGCCTGCCTCTCTGCCTGTTGTGGGCTGTGCTTGCTTTCTGTGGTGTTAGAGGGTCCCAGGCAGGCCAGCCCTGATGGGGCATGCCCACTGGGGAACTTCAGAGTGGGGTGGCTGTGTTAGCAAAATTTGTGCTGGGCCACTAGTCCTACTCTGGTTCCCCTGAAGCACTGTGGCAGCTGAGGACTGTACCATCAGGGCAGTCAGGGGCACAAGGCTGGACATAGTGCACATCAATGGCTGGGTATGGCCGGGTTCAGAAAGCAAAGGTGGCTAGGGGCAGCACAGTGGCTGGGTACCCTGCGGCTTTAACAAAATTTGCCCTTAGCCCAGGACCAAGACCAGCAGGCTTGGAGTAGGTGAGACCCCAGCAGAACTGGTGGGCATGGCATATTGCTAGCAGGTTAGGTATCAAGTGTCTGTGCAGCCCCGCCTCCCACTAATGGCCCTGTATTTATGCTGGGGGGTGGGCTTTAAGGTGATTTTTTAAAAACACAAAATAATATATTTATCCCAGATGTAGACACTACACAAAATTATTTCTGACTATGGAAAGATATAAAATGGATTCATTCATATGTACTGAAATAAGCAACCATTTGCATCAGGGAATCTATGCAATAAAATGAAGTGAAAGGAACAGAACTGGAATATATCCATGTCATCACTAATAAAGGTAATAGAAAAGGCAGATCCATTATCTAAGTAAAAAAACAGAGGACGCCTTTGGTTTCTGGATAATCGTTTAAAGAGCTTGAAAGTTATCTCATTCTCACAATGATTTAAAAAAAACGAAGAAACTGAAAACTAACAATTCTTCTTAGATCCATCAGAGAACTGAGGTCACAGGGCAAACTGCTGCTCCCTAAACTGGGGAGACAGACATGTGGATACAAAGAAGCACAGCTTACAAAGCAGAAACCTCCATGAGAACCAGTACTGGAATAGAACTTGAGATATAACTGAAAAATCGTTAAGAGGCTCAGTGTGGACAAGTTTGAGAGTTAAGAACCTGAGGGGGCCCAGTCTTAAAGGAACCAAAAACTTCCGTAAATTTTACACCCAGGTGCCTATTAGTTCTCACAGTGAAGACCATAGAATAATCCCCTGTGCTTCTCGATGAGGGCACAGAAATGAACCAGAACATTCTGTGTTTCTTATCAAGGCTGGCCCTCAAGAAAGACTATTTTACCAGAGCTTAATCGACCTAGGGAAAAGAAAAACTCAGTTCTGGCTCTCTCTGGCCTTCCTGTCTCGCTTAAGTGCGGAAAGACACAAAACAAAACTGAGAAGCACTTATGAAATTCACAACTAAAGGAAGGGTACAGGCTCACTAAAAGACTGAAACCTAATCACAGGACTATGGAACACTATTCCCCTCACCTTACTACCACATCAATAGGGCTCCTAAATAACAAGAGGAGAATACAACTGCAAAAACTGCCTGTTTTAAACCTTATTTAAGAAGTCATCTCTAGAGAAACCCAAGTACACTAGAGAGACAAAAACAGACACTAGAGAACATTTTAGCCTCTGACACACAGCTAAAGAAAACAGTAAACACATACTAACCCCCAACCAGATAAACACTAAAGGCCTATATATCTATTCAGTTATTTGTATCCAATACATAATGTCCAGCTTTCAACAAAAAATTATAAGGCATACTTAAAGACACACACACAAAAAAAACCCCAAGAAAGCATGAAGAGACAACGCAAACATCAGAACCATATTCAGATATGGAAGGAATGTTGGAATTTTCACAACAGCAATTTAAAATGACTACAATTAATATGCTAAGGGCCCTAAGGAAAAAAGTGGACAACATGCAAGAACAGAAGGATAATGTAAGCAGAGAGATGGAAATTGAAAAAAAATCAAAAAAATGCAAAAGATCTCTAAAAGAAATGAAGAATGTCTTTGATGGTTCATCAATAGACTGGACAAAGCAGAGGAAAAGAATCAGCAAGCTTGAAGACATGTCATTGGAAACTTCCAAAACTGAAATGCAAAGAGAAAAAAATATAAAAAAATGAACAAAATATCAAGAACTGTAGGATAGTTACAAAAAGTGTAACATACGCATAATGGGAATACCAGGAGAAGAAAGGAACAAAAGAAATATCTGAAGCAATAATGAAAGAGAATGTCCTAAAATTAAAGACACCAAATCACAGGTCCAGAAAGCTCAGAGAACAATCAGGAGGATAAAAAAAACTACAACCATGCATATCCTATCCAAACTGAAAAATCAAAGACAGAGAAAAATTCTTGAAAATAGCCAGAGGAAAAAAATGCCTTATCTATAGAGTAAGGATAAGAATGCAATCAGACTTCTTTTCAGAATCCACACAGTCAAGGGAGAAGAGTGAAATACATAAAATGTTAAAAAAAAAAAAACCATGAATCAAGAATTCTGAATCAAGAGAGATTACCCTTCAATACTGAATGGGAACGGTTTTTCTCAGGGAAACAAATATTGAGGGAATCTGTTGACAGTAGACCTGCCTTGCAGGAAATGTTAAAAGAAATTCTTCAGAAAGAAGAAAAATGATAGAAGTCAGAAACTCAGATCTACATAAATAAAGAGCACTAGAGAAGGAATAAATGAAAGTAAAATAAAAATTTTCTCACTCTTTTTTTTCCCCACCTGCCTTTTTTTCTTTAATTCAAGTTTACACTGTAATGACTTGATATTTGTATGTATTAAAAATGATCACCACAATAAGTCTAGTTAACATCTAGTTAGATTTTTACTCTAATTGTTCTAACAGATAACAATTTGTTCAAAATAATAATGGCATTAGTTCATTCGGTGATGATAGCTTATGGATAAGGGCAATGAAAGGCAGCAATGTTATAATGGACAGAAGGAAGTGGGAATACTCTACTAATGGTATTTGCATTACCCACGAAGTAGTATTATGTTATCTGAAAGAAGACTTGGATTAGTTGTAAATGGATGTTGCAAACACAGGGTAACAACTACGAAAAGTTTTTTAAAAAGTATAATTAATATGCTAAAGAGAGGGGGAAATATAATCACACCAAATGCTCAGTTAAAACCAGAGAAGGCAGAAAGAGTGGAAGACAAAATGAGAAAATAAGGACAACAAATAGGAAAAAGTAATCAATATGGTAGATAATATGGAGACTCAACCATATCATTTTTTTTTATTTATTCGACAGGATAGAGACAGCCAGCGAGAGAGGGAACACAAGCAGGGGGAGTGGGAGAGGAAGAAGCAGGCTCATAGCGGAGGAGCCTGATGTGGGGCTCGATCCCACAACGCCGGGATCACACCCTGAGCCGAAGGCAGACGTTTAACCGCTGTGCCACCCAGGCGCCCCTCAACCATATCATCTTAATACCCAAATAAGACAAAGACATTTTAAGAAAGGAAAACTACAGACTGATAAGTCTCATGAACATAGCTGCAAAAATCCTCAGCAAAATATTAGCAGATTGAATTCAACAATGTATAAAAAGAACTCTATACCACGACCAAGTTGATTTATTTCAGGCATGTGAGGCATGTCCAGCATTAAAAAATCAATTAATGTAATGCATCACATCAACAGGCTAAAGAAGAAAAAACTTACAAGAATATCCATTGATGCCCAAAAAAAGCATCTGACAAAACCCAGCATCCATTCAGGATGAAATTCCCTCAGCAAACTAGGAATGAAGGAACTTCTTCAACATGATAAAGAACATCTACAAAACACCTGGAGCTAAAATACTTACTTTCTTAACGAAGAGTGTTATATTAGTTTCAGGTGTGCAATATAATGATTCAACAATTGTAAACATTACTGAGTACTCATCAACATAAGTGTACTCTTGATCCCTTTTATCTATTTCGCTCCTCCTTCACTTACCTCTCTTCTGGCAACCAATCACCACACTTAATGGTGAGAAACTAGATGTTTTGTACTAAGATCAGAAATAAGGCAAGGATGTCTATACTCACCACTCCCATTCAGCATATTACTGTAAGTCCCAACTAATGCAAAAGACGATAAAAAGGAAAAAATATATACAGATTGGGAAGGAAAAAATACAACTGTCTTTGTTCACAGATGACATAATTGTCTATGTAGAAAATTCCAAAGGATCAACAACAACAGAAAAAAATTCCTGGAAGAAATAAGCGACTATAATAAGGTTGCAGGACACAAGGTTAACATACAAAATTCAACTGCTTTCTTATATATCAATAATGGAAAATGGGAATTTGAAATTAAAAATAGAATGCCATTTACATTAGCACCAAAATGAAATAATTAGGTATAAACCTAACAAAATATGTACAAGAGCTATTTGAGGAATACTACAAAACTCTGATGAAAGAAATCAAATATAATATATGCACCTGGATAGGAAGACTCAATATTGTTAAGATGTCAGTTCTTCCCAAATTGATCTATAGATTCAATACAATCCCACTCAAAATACCAGCAAGTTATTCTGTGGCTATCAACAAATTGATTCCAAAGTTTATATTGATAGGCGAAAGACCTGGAAGAGCCAACACAATACTGAAGAACAAAGTTGGAGCACTGACACTAAATGACTTTAAGACTTACTATAAAACTGTAATAGTTAAGATAGTATAATGTCAGTGAAAAAATAGACAAATTGATCACTGAAACAGAATAGAGAGCCCAGGAATCAACACATACAAAAATAGATCTTTGACAAAGGCGCAAAGGCAATTCAATGGAGAGAGGATGGTCTTTTCAACCAATGGTTTTTTGAACAACTGGACATCTACATGCAAAAAAAAAAAAAGAGAATCAAGACACGGTTCTTCAAATTTCACAAAATTTATCTCAAAATGGATCACAAACCTCAATGTAAAATGCAAAACTATAAAACTCCTAGATGATAATATAGGAGGAAAATCTAGGTGACCTTGGGTTTCGCAATGACTTTTTAAATATAACACCTAAAGTATGATCTATGATAAAAAGGACTGATAAATTAGACTTCAATAAAATTAAAACTTCTGCAAAAGCCACTGCTAATAGAATGAAAAAAACAAGTAATATACTGGGAGAAAATATTTGCAAAAGACATACCTGATAAGGGACTAGTATCCAAAATACACAAAGAATTCTTAAAATTCAACAAGAACAACCTGATTAAAAAATGGGCAAAAGATCTGAACTTAACCAAATAAGATATAAAGATAGCAAATAAGGCTAAGAAAAGCTGTTCAACATCATATGTGACCGGATAATTCTAAATTAAAACAATAATGAGACACCACTACCTACCTGTTAAATTGGTCAAAATCCAAAACACTAACACCAGATGCTGAGAGGGTTCCAAAGCAACAGGAACTCTCATTCATTGCTGGTGGGAATGGAAAATGGTACAGCCACTTTGGAAGGCAGTCTGGCAGCTTCTTACAAAACTAAACATACTCTTACTATATGATCCAGCAACTGTGCTCCTTGGTATTTACCCAAATGACTTAAAAATTTACATCCACAAAAAAGCCTGCACACAGATGCTTATAGCAGCTTTACTCATAACTGCCAAAAGTTAAAAGAAACCCACATGCCCTTCAGTAGGTGAATGGATAGACAAACTGCAGTACATCCAGATAATGGAATGTTATTCCATGAGAAAAATAAATGAGCTATCAAGCCAAGAAAAGATATGGAGGAGTCTTAACTGAAGTAAAAGGAGTCATTCTAAAAAGGCTACATACTGGATGTTTCCAACTATATGACATTCCGGAAAAGGTAAAACTACGGAGACAGTAAAAAGATCGGTGGTTACTAGGCGTTAGGGGAGGAAGGGCTGAATAGGCAGAGCACAGAGGATTTGAGGGCAGTGAAACTACTCCGTATGACATTATAATGGTAGATCCACATCAGTATATAATTGTCCAAACCCATAGAATGTACAACACAAATAGGAAACCCTCATAGAAACTATGGACTTTAGTTAATAATAATGTATCAATATTGGCCTAAATGTAAAAGTGTACTCCACTAACTGCAAGACGTTAATAATAGTGGAAACTGAGGTGGGGAAACTATATGGTTCCTCTGGGTACTTTCTGTTCAATTTTTCTATAAACCTAAAACTTCTAAAAAAAAAAAAAAAAGAAAGAAAGAAAAAGAGGGGCGCCTGGGTGGCGCAGTCATTAAGCGTCTGCCTTTGGATCAGGGTGTGATCCCAGCGCTCTGGGATCGAGCCCCGCGTCAGGCTCCTCCGCTGAGAGCCTGCTTCTTCCTCTCCCACTCCTCCTGCTTGTGTTCCCTCTCTCCCTGGCTGTCTATCTCTCTGTCAAATAAATAAATAAAATCTCAGAAAGAAAGAAAGAAAGAAAGAAAGAAAGAAAGAAAGAAAGAAAGAAAGAGAAAGAAAAAAGTCTTTTAAGTTAAAAAAAATCAGGGGCGCCTGGGTGGCACAGCGGTTAAGCGTCTGCCTTCGGCTCAGGGCGTGATCCCGGCGTTCTGGGATCGAGCCCCACATCAGGCTCCTCCGCTATGAGCCTGCTTCTTCCTCTCCCGCTCTTCCTGCTTGTGTTCCCTCTTTCGCTGGCTGTCTCTATCTCTGTCAAATAAATAAATAAAATCTTAAAAAAAAAATCAAAGGAAAGAAAAAGGGAAGTTTACACATAAGGAAATTTTGATTCTAAAAATCAGCCTATGGAATGCAGAAATCTCTATTAAAGTTATTTAAACCAGTGGTTCTCCAATAGCTAAATCGTGGAAGGAGCCGAGATGCCCTGCAACAGATGACTGGATTAAGAAGTTGTGGTCCATATATACAATGGAATATTACTCGGCTATCAGAAAGAATGAGTTCTCAACATTTGCTACAACATGGACGGCACTGGAGGAGATAATGCTTAGTGAAATAAGTCAAGCAGAGAAAGACAACTATCATATGATTTCTCTCATCTATGGAACATAAGAACTAGAATGATCAGTAGGGGAAGAAAGGGATAAAGAAAGGGGGGGTAATCAGAAGGGGGAATGAAACATGAGAGACTATGGACTATGAGAAACAAACTGAGGGCTACAGAGGGGAGGGGGGTGGGGGAATGGGATAGACCGGTGATGGGTAGTAAGGAGGGCACATATTGCATGGTGCACTGGGTGTTATACACAACTAATGAATCATCGAGCCTTACATCGAAAACCGGGGATGTACTGTATGGTGACTAACATAATAAAAAATCATTATTAATAAAAATAAATAAATAAATAAATAAATAAATAAATAAATAAATAAACCAGTGGTTCTCAAAGTTCAACATGCATCAGAACCCCTGGACCAGCACTTATTAAAACCCAGAGCTCTGCCTACCCTCCAACTTTCCGATCCCCCAGATCTGGGGTGGAGCCTGCAGTTTGTATGTCTAACAAGGGGCCAGGGAACGCTGATGCTGCTGGCCCTGTGCATCAAGAGAGGTGTGAATGTATAGAACTGTCGAATCATCATATTGTGTACCTGAAACTGATAAAACACTGTATGTTAATTATACCTGAATTTAAAAAAAATTAAAGAGAGATAATAAAGTCTGATAAAAATATGTAACAAAGCTGAACAGTACCCAAAAAGGGATTTTAGGGTAGACAGAAGTTAAGGGGCACATGCTAAATAACCTGAGTCTTTTCTGCAGAATATACTGGGAGAAGTTGGGAGAGAAGGACCAAGAATCAGAATTTTTAAGTCCCACCTGTTTAAGAACTTGAGAAAGAAGACTGAAATGCAGTGTCTGTCTCTCTTTCTCACCATTTGTAATCCTGTATTGCTATGCTGACCTGAAAATCATACATCTGTAATGGGCAATGGGCAAAGACACTGAAAAAAGTAGGAATAAACAAGATGAAGGAAAGAGGAAGTGCTGGAGAGTAATGCTAAAGCCACAGTGGGGACAGGCTAAAAATGCTACGCTAAATCCAAATTCTCCAACCCCTCCCCATCCTTTTCTCTTAAAGATTTACCCTAGATCACTTAACTCACTGGATCGTCCCCTCATTTCCAGCAGACCAAATGTGCTGCTGATATGCAACTTTGAACTCTGGGACAATACTCTTCTGCCTCTTTTTACCTCCCTTTACACACAAACATGAAGTTAGAAAATGAATAGAGAATGTGTCAGGAGATTCTAAGAAACTCCTATATGTGCCCACAAGGCCAAACGCCCAGTGCCATCTCCTGCGTTCGCTGCAGTATTTCTAGCAAGCAGCATGGTGGCTGGCATGTGGCAAACGCTCCCTAAATAAATGCTGAGAGAACGACCAAATCTGAGGGAAGTGATGTAAAGGAGAACAGTCCTCCTCTATGATGACAATGCGTGCTTTTCTCAGATACGGGAATATAGATGATGGATTTAGAAAGCAGGGCACCTATTGCAAAGACTATGACAGAGAGAGAGCAAGCAGAAGGCTCTAGTACTGGGTGAGTGAGTGTGCATACAGGAGTATGTACCTCCACCTGTCTACAAGGACAAGGCCCAACCTGACACACCCTAGGTGTGCATAACAGGTAATAAGGAAATCTACTCTTCTATATGCTTCCAAGAGTCTGCTACAAAGAGGATGTGCCTTTCTGTGCACGGGGAGGAAGAAACGGAAGGCTCATTTGCTTGCACAGTGGGCATGCAGACATAATGATAATGATGGTTTCTTCATACAAACTCACTAGCCAGTAAGGCCACTGGATCCCCAACACCCAGAGATCACTCAGTAAATATTTATCAAAGAAATGCATGAATGAATGGGAGAGAAGGGTAATGTAAGGGCACTCTGGGCCTGCCCATGTCAGATGAGGCTCACCTTCTTAAAGTCCTTGTACCAGAGCACTGCACTGCAAACACTTGGACCCAGGGACCAAGGATGGGAGAGCTGGAGATGAATATAGGGCACCTACATGCCCCAGGTGAGACAGACAGACAGTGAGCAAGACGGAAACAGAGAGACAGTATGGTAATATAAATATATAGGCTGTTCTCCTTTCCATAATGTGTGGTGTGCATACAAGATCAGCAATAACAAGGGGCCCCTGCTCTTCACTCCTTCTCCAATTCAAGAACAGTCTATGGTGGGCATCTTAAGGAAGCTCACAGTCCTTCCTGCAGATCCTGGGAGAGAAGAGACAGCTTATGAGCCCAAACTCCTATACATTCTGTTGGTGTGATGGTTCTTCACCAGTGGGCACATCTTCCTGTCCTCAGAGGGTACGGCGTGAGGGTGCCATCAGTGGTTGGGGAGGATACCAAGACTTACTTTTTAGCGCCTCCAACATCTGTGCCCAACTGCACTGTGGATCTGGATGAAGCTCAATCTCAAGGTACCACCAAAGGGCACAGCCAGTGACGTTGCCTGTTTGTTCATTACTGTATGCTCGACACTCAACGCAGTGCCTGACATACTCCAGAAACTCCATACATATTCAGGAAGGCAAGAAGGGAGACATCACTCAGTCCTGCCATACATACCTTTGAAACCCTGACCAGAATCTGGGTTGAAAGGGAGTGCAGGAAGGAACAGGTGGGAAAGCTCTGGTCCCAGCCCAGCACCTGGTGTGTGGAAGGCAGGAGGGGAATCAAGAGAAAGCTCATTCTCCAGCACTCTGAGCACACAGACATTATTTGATAAGGACATTTCTTCTAGAACACAGATAAGCCCACCAGACAGGGACCAAAATCCATACCTATCCTGTTCTTCTGTGCTTCCCCAACACCCACCAGTTACTGAAAAACTCTTACGGAGAAGGAAGGAGGGGAGAGGGAAGAAAAGGAGGGAGGGAGGGAAGGAGGGAGGAAAGAGGACAGAACAAAAGGAGGGAGGAAAGAAAGGAAGGGAAGGAGGGAGAGAGGGAGGGAGGAAGATGTCCAGTCTCTGTCCTTCTTAGCGCAGTCGAGCCCACCCTCTCTGAACCCTTGCCCAGGTGCATTGCATTGAGACAGCACTAGCACCCAGACAGCAAGGATTAGAGAGGGGGAGCAGGGCAGAAGGCTGAAGCACCTGCAGTGCCCGAGGCAGAGCAAGTTGTCTGTCACACAGGTCCATGTGGGAGCAGGAACGTGAAGTCTCGAGATGTGTACACACTGGGAAGGGGTATTAATATGAGGTGCTATTTGGTGGCCCCCCCAAACTCAGCACATGCAGGGATATTCAGGGACATGGAAGTCCACTCTCCTGCACGTATGCTTCGAGACAAGGGCCAAGCCCATCCTGTGTACCATCACTGCTCAGCACAGGGTCAGCACATTTGCTCAATAAATACTTGTGGAAGGGATGGAGAGAGGAAAGGAAGGAGAGAGGGGGCAAGTCACGGGTGCTTTGTCCTTCTACATGCAGAAAAGAGCTCCTCCTAGAGCCCTGGAGGTGTACTGCATCAGGATGGTACGCACATCTAGGGCTAGAGGATGTGAAGGGAGGAGCAGAGCAGAAGGCTCAGGATGTGCATACCACGTGCACATCCAGCTGCGGGACTAAGGAGAAGCCCGATTCCTGCACCCTGAGCCCAAGCATCCACAGGCATTGTCATGAGGAAGCTGACACTCCAAGAACCTGCTAGACTGTAAGGCCAGTGTCCCGGACCAGTTAAGTTTACTGTGATACCCCCACACAGCAGGAACTTGTACCCTTGTGAAATGATGGACAGAGAACTGCACACACACACATAACTGAATGAACAAGCGAAGCCCAGTGAGGCTCTGTCTGACGCATAGACCAGGCTCACGATCTCATATCCTTGCACAAGCCCCCCGCACTGATCACCCAGCACTTGAGCTTTGGTTGCAAGGACAGGGGAGGGGGGACAAAAATCACGGTCCAGACACCTGTACAACAACCATGCATTCAAACGCATGTGCAATGAGGAAGTTCACGCTTCAGACAAATATAACGAATAAGGAAGTCTATTTCCTGCCTTTCAGTCTGTGGCAGAAATGTGTGTACACGTGTGTGTAGGTGTGCACGTGCACAGGAAGAACATGGATATGTACAGGAGAATGAGAAGGCTCAATTCCTGGCACAGCCCGCATGCCTGTGTTCTGGGCCTGGGGAAGTTCATTCACCACATTCCTCCACTGGGCAGGAAGTCCTGTAAAGAAAGAAGCTGTCTCTTATTCAGCAGGATACTCCCAGCATAGTGCAGAGCCCAGAAAATGTGATCAGTGAATATGTGCTGACTGAAGTGCTTGGCAGAAGGTTCGTGACGACAAGGCTCACCCTCCTGTAATCCATGCACACAGGAGGTGCTTTGAGAATTCACAACTCCGATATGCAATGGGTACAGGAGAAGGAGCAGTTCACTCTCCTGCACGCCACAAGCGTGCACGTGTGTCTGTGTGTGTCTACAGTGTTAAGTTCATGCCCTGAAAAGGAATGATAAGGCTCTTTCCTGATATGGTCTTGGCTGGAGGCTCACTTAACTTCCTATGCTGGCCAAGTGTGTGGTTCTGGAGGAGGTGGGGAGAGTCAGGAGCGGAGGTACTCCTTGCCATGGCTTGCAAGGACACAGCACAGAGAACGTGCCTGAGAAAGGGGGAAGCTCATTCCCTCCCACCCACGACAGGCCGAGCTCTTTGAGGGCTGAGCCCGCACCTGACTTGCTTCTCACTGCATCCCCGAGCACTCCCACTAACTCAATGATTCTCAAACTTGAGCGGACATCAGCATCAGTGGGAAGGCTGGTTAGAATACAGACTTCTGTGGTTCACCATTTACTAGTGGGCTGCAAGAATTTGCATTTCTAACAGGTTCCAAGGTGATGCTGATGCTGCTGGGCCAGTGAGCACACTTTGAGAACCATCCTAAACAGAGACATTAAAGAAATTAAAGAATGAGAGAGGTGACGTAAAATTCTACTTTTAAATATGGGTGAGATTCCCTCTGAATTTCTGTATAAGGGCAATGGGCTGGGACTGCACTTGGGCCTCAGTACCAAGAATGAGAGACAGGGACGTGAGCAGAAGTCTCAGGCCTCTTCAGATCGTGTATGTGTGTACAAGAACCCTCACTCTTGCACTCACAGGTGACTGCCTACGATTGTGCAAAGGGAAGTGCCTTTCCTGCACATGCATGTGTGAGAGAAGCCTTCAGGGCTACTTTCCTTCAAGCTCTGGCTGTGGAAGGAGCGCTAGAAAGCTCACTGCCCCACCTGTCGGACACGGAGAGGCTGCTGCTGCTCAGTGCCCTACGCCCACTGTGGATGCAGCTCTGTGTGCAGCGGACACACCTTCTGTGTTTCTACACCTGAGTGCTATGTGTGTGTGGGGGGGGTGTTTACAGGGAAGGCTCACTTTTCTGCACATAATGGGGCTCACACGGGACTGCACACAGCAAGGTAAAGAAAATGATCTCTTTGCACGCAGCAGCAGGAAGGAAGACAGCAGTAAGTCCTCCCTCACGGAGTCCCTATCGATGGGAGGGTGGGGAAAGCACGCTGCTCTGCGTGCTGGGGTGGGAGGGGGGCAGCACAACAGGCTCCCTCCCCTGCCCTCTCTGTAAGTCGAAGTCTGCAGACAGGTCCACATCACTGGGTGTGTCCGGGAAGTGGGGTGGCAAGAAATCTCTCTCTAGCATAACCTGCATGTGTCTGTGTGTGCACAGTGGCCAGCAAGCAACAGAAAGACCCACTTCAGTCTTCCGAATAGTGGCCTATTAGTCCACAGCATCTGTGAGTCCTAGTGGACTTATTAGTTGCCTACCAGAATGTCAGGACAGCACCCTTGTCCGTTTTGATCCCAGTTTCATCCTTTGTGACTGACCTACGTGCCCGGCATCTAGTAGACATCTGGCTATCTGTGGAAGGAAGGGAAAGGAGAAGAGAAAGTTGCTGCACAAGAGTTCTGTCCTTCTAAATGTAGACAAGGCTCGTTCCCCTGAAATCCTCGAACAAGGACGGTGATCCAAGACAGCACTGGCAGCTAGGCTGAATGAAGGAGAGTGAAGCACCTGGTCAGGGGGCCACTCAGGGGTACGTGTGTGCACGCGCGTGCATACGCGCGCCCACTCGGGCCCTTCCCCTGCACACAGTGTACTTATGTGGCATTGTACTGAGGTTTAGAAGGTTCTCCTACACACATCTGTGAGATGAGAATGGAGGACAGGACATTTCAAGTCCCAGCGTGCAGCCCACTCGCCCCCGGGGACATGCAGGCATAACAAATGAGAACGAATCCGTTCTCCAGCTTGCAGGGAGGGACCAGATATGGCTCATTCTCCCGTGGGCCAGTGGCCCAGCATAGCACTTGAAATGGAGTAGGTCCTTGGTAGGCAGTTGTAGAAAGGAGGGAAGGGAAGATGTAGAGGGACTCTGTCCCAAGCGAAGATGGCGCTCTCCCTCTCGGAATCCTTGCCCAGGTGCATTGCATTCAGAAAGCACTCTCACCCAGGTAGCAAGGATTAGAGAGGGGGAGCCAGACCAGAAGATTCCAGCACCTGTATGCTGTGTGTGTGTGTGTGTGTGTGTGTGCGCGTTTAACAAGAAGGCTTATTGTTCTTGCCCAGTGCATTAATGAAGGATTGAACTGAAGTAAAGAGAAGGTTCTCCTACACATATCAGCCACGTGTGTTTGTAAGTTGCAGGGGGAGGTGGTAGACAAGAAGTCCCCTATGTGACACACTCACTCTTAGCACATGCAGGAGTAGAGGGTGATGACAAAGTCTGCTCTCCCTCCTGGACTATAATATCCAGGAGGGCAGGGACGCAGTCTGTCTCGTCCACTCTCCTGTGACCAATGCCCAGCATGTGCCTAAAAAATACCATTTGTGGAAGGAAAGAATGAATGAAGGCTAGATGGCAGGCTGGAGGCAGCAAGCAGCTGAGAGGTGGTATACAGAGCCTCTGTCCTTCTCCACGCAGAGGACGCTTGCCCTCCAGACCCCTTGCCCTGGTGCATTGCATTTAGAAAGCACTCTCACCCAGGGACAGAGGCTGAGAAAGAGGGAGCAGAGCAAAGAGCCTGGGCACCTGCACCCTGTGTGTGGTGTGCACACACGTGTGCGTGTGTATACTTAACTCTCATGCTTACACTCCCTCAAAGCATCCCTCTGTGCATTCGACAAGACTGATGCCTCTCCCCCGGGCTGTACACGTGTACTCATCCCCATTCACAAAGTCACACAGCCATTCTCTCTCAGGCAGTCTCTCCGAACACGTGCTGGGAGTGGCACCTTTTTCAGATGTACCTGAGCATCTGCATGTGTTGGCGGTGTGGCTGGGGGTTAACAAGGCTGGGACAATCTGTGTCCACAGGCACTTGTGCATATACATGCTGGAGGATGGTACGGTAAAGGGCATACTTTTTCCATTCCATTCCTCTACTAAACTATGAGCTCACCGAGGGCAACCCCTGGTTGTGTGAGTCTTATCACCCAATGTATGTCTCCCCATTACAGCATCTGACACACAGTAAGCCCAAAGAAAGAGAAATCTCATGCCCTGACACAGGGGTAAGTCTGTCCACAAGGAACGATGTCCATTCGCCCACAGGTGTCCTCAGGAGAGCCCAGGCATGAGGACTCCAGGCCAGGGACCCTGTCTGTCTTATTGAACGTCGTAGCTCTAACAGCCAGTGTGGGCGCGGGCACCTCAGAGCCAACTCAAATATTTGAAAGCAAGGGGACGAGCTGATGCACAGGTACGAGTCCTTCTACATGCAGACAAGGCTCAGCCTCTTTGAATCCTTGAATAGGTGTGTTGCACTGCAATGGCACTCACACCTAGGTTCCAAGGATTCGAGAGGGGGAGCAGGTAAGAAGGCTCAGACCCTGCCGTTTGCGCACGTGTGCATGTGTAGCTACGACGAAGAGTCCTGCCCTCACGTACAGAGACTATTCTCACCTGCGCTGTTCTGCATGAGACCAGAAAAGACTCACACTTTTGTGGACTTGTAGGTGACAGTGGCAATGGAAGTCCACTCTGTGGCCCACCTGCTCTCAGGGCAAGTAGGTGCAGTAACGGATGAGGAATTCTATGCCCCTCCCTTAACTGTAAGCAACGCAAGGACAGGGACCGAGTGTGCCTGCTACTGCACGCTCACCACCCAACTGACTATCGGGTATAGAAGAAGGGATCATAATTATTCGTGGGACAGAAGGAGGATGGGAAAACGCTCTGTCCTTACATGAAGATGAAGCTCTCACTCTCAGAATCCTTGCCCAGGTGCATTGCATTCAGAAAGCACTCTCACCCAGGTAGCAAGGATTAGAGAGGGGGAGCAGAGCAGAAGGCCCCGCAGGGGTTTAACAAGACAGCTCACTCTTCTAAACAGAAGGTGCTTACTTGCGATGACACAGAAGTAAAGGCAAGGTTCTTGAACGTCACGTTAAACATGTCCAGTTGAACACGCATTTTGCTGATTCCCTCAGATAACAACGAAAACAATGACAGAACGGCATAAACTTACAAGGACAAAGAGAGGAGAGGGAAGGGTGAGCAAGAGGGAAGAGAGAATGATCGCAAGCCATCGCCAAGCTTGTGATCCCTGATATCCTTCATGTGAATATGTGGCCAGAAGGCAGGACAGTTAAGTGCACTTGTTCCTATCCCTCAACATGTGTCACAATCACATAGAGAGCCTGGTAACATACAGGTTGCCTCCTAACAGTGCCGAGAAAATGAAATAAGATGACCAGTCAATATAAGGTGAGGCAACGTGTGGCACACAGCTATCATTATTTGTACTTCTTGCCCTCCATTGACAGGGGTGTGTGGATTTGAATGAGTGTGCATTTTAAGGAGGGTGGTCATGTTCCTGCATGCAAGGGACATGTGAGAGGGAAGAGGTCTGAATGTCTATGAGACCAAGTACGTGCATGGGGAGAATGGATAGAGTCATTCTCTTGAGTTGCTTGTGTGGACCCGAGTTGATGAGTCTATCTCTCAATCTTGCTTATCAACAAAGTCCACATCCTTCCTATATAAACAATATGAAGGAAAACATCAGAAGTTTCCCTCCCCTCTATAAGCGTGTGTGTGTGTGTGTGTGTGTGTGTGTGTGTGTGTGTGTAGGGGGGGGGAGAGGGAAAGAGAAAGGGAGAGAGCGCATAGCAGGGAGCCACTCCAACAAGACGACGCACCCTCCTGCAAAAGCACCATATGGCAATGGCATTTGGGGAACTCATTGTTCAACAGGCAGTTTAACTGCAAGAGCAACCTCAAGTTCAACTTCCAGTTCAACTGCAAGAACAGCTGAGTCAGAGGGCCTATGCCTTCATACTGGGCAAGCATTCGTACATATAGTTCTGCGTGGGTGGGGGGAGTGAGGACGTGCCGCCCATACAAGAGAGTGAGGTAAGCTGAGACTTGCCCTCCTGCAAATGCTGCATGACGGAGGGAGTTTTAGAGATCCCATCCTCCCCCCGCGCCGGGGAAGGCATGTGTGAGGGAACAGGTGGGATGGCTCACTCTCCTGAATGTTTCACATGTGTGCACGCATGTATTAGAGTCCCCAGAGAGAGGAGAATGAGTCAGAAAGTGACTTCTTTGAGTGTGTGTGTGTGTGTGTATGTGTGTGTGTGTGTGTGTGTGTATGAGAGAGAGAAACAGAGAAAAAATACAAATGAATGAGTAAAAATGAGGGCATTTGCCCCTGTGAAAACAAAACCGAAAAGCTCTGATGTCGCCCGTCTCTGAACACTCGTCTGCCTGTATATGTTGCGCATGTAGCTACGTGCGGACCTCTCATGCATGCTCATCTCCTGTTTACCCTGCTTGTGCATACGTGTGTTGTCCAGGTATCTGTATATCTGTGAACGCAAGAGAAATCACTAACAGGCAAGTGCACCTTCATTCAACAACTTCTCGAGGGAAGAACACTGAGACAGCTCAAGGGTTGCAGCATCAGGGCAGAAAGGCTCTATCCCTGCTCACCTCTGGGACTCCATGCACACAGGTCCACAGCCTGAGATATGCCTACCTGTCCTGGGGATGGGACAGGGCGCTCAGCAGGTGGGGACTAAAGTGTAAACTCACTCGCCAGCATCCTCAGCACATGGGCACACCTGCACAGTGGGGACAAATGAGGTTCATCTTCCCATACGTGCCCACTGGCCCGTGTACCCAGGGGACTATGACTGTCCTGTTCACTGCTGGCTCCCTACAGCCAGCACACTGTCTGGCACAAAGTAGTAAGTAAAGAAATAATGGCAGGCAGGAAGGAGAAGGGGGTGATGGACAGGTACTCTGCTCTTCCATCTGCAGATAAGGCTCAGCCTGCTCTGAAGTCCTGCCCAGGTGCATTGCGTGTAGAAAGCACTAGCAACCAGGTAGCAAGGATTAGAGAGAAGGAGCAAATGAGAGGGCTCCCAGGGGTGGCATGGAAGGAACAACAGAAAAAGCTCACTTTCCCCAGCCCCTTGAACACATGAAGGCAGGCTTGATGGGAGCGAGGAATTTAGTCTCTGGCACAAACTCATGAGACAGTAAGCCCAGGGCCCCTAATGCTTTGCCCACTACTGGATTCCCAAATCCAAGAGACAGTCAAGAAGATATGTGAAAAATCTGAGGACAGGTGACAGGCACTCTGTAGTTCTGACCTCCTGTGAATCCTTGCCCAAGTGCACTGCCCTGCAACAGCACCTGCGTCTGGGTACTAAGATTAGAAAGAGGGAACAGAGTAGAAGGCTCAGGCACCCACATACCCAGTGTTTGCACAAGTGCCCAACTCGTACATAAAAAAGAGGAAAGAGAAAGTTCAATCTTTGACTCCTCTTTCTCTCATACCTCACATCCAATACATCAGTAAATTCAATTGGCTTCAACTATAAAATATATCCATATCTAGCCAGTTTTAACCACCTTCACAGTTTCACACTACCACCATGTCTCCATCAATTTCTCACCTGAATTATTTCAGTGGCCTCCCAACTTGTCTCTCTGTATCTGCACTTGTTCTCTCTTATTGTCTACTTGCCATGCAACAGTTAGAATGATACTTTTGAAACAGAAACAAATAGAACCCCTGTTCTATTTGTTCTCCAATTACAAATCACTTCCTGATTTGTAACTGGAAGTGTAAGAATGAACTCGTATGTTTTATCTAGAAACAAGACAAAAGCAACAACAACAAAACATTTTTTGTGTGTGATATGGTCATTGAAGAAGCCTGAAATCAATCACCAATCCAGAAGCAATGAGCACCCCTAGTGCCTAGAATGTGGTCTCTAAATACCATGTCCAATAAAAGGAACGAAGGCTTAATGAAGACACAGCAGATTCCAACCAAGTCTGGGGAAAGAGATGTCTGAGATGAGCTTGGAACATTTTTTTTTCAATCCAGAAGGCAGAGAAGCTATTGAATAGTTACCGGGGCCATGTCAAAAGAACTCAGGAGCCAATCTGAAGAAGCTCCCCCTGGCTAAAGATGGGACATTTGAGCTTCACTGAGGATAAGAACTACAACAGATTGAAAGATCAAATATATTTAAATCCATGAGTTTATCATAATGATTTTTTTAAATCCTCTTTGGAGTAAGCTAGTGAGCCAACTTATTATTTTGAGTACTGACAGAAAAAATCAAGCATTTATCCTGCCTTTCCTAAAATACTGCAGCACTGCATAATCAAACAGTAGATGAGGGGAAATTTTTCTTTATAGAAGTATCCCAGCTAATACATGAAGATAGAATAATGGAATTAGAATATCATCATTTGGCAAACCTAATAAAATAATGGCTCTAGGAATTGAGCATCAGTGGCAACTAACATCACAGAAAGAGAGACAATAAGTCATTATGTGCCTCTTGATGGAAGTACTTCTGACCCCATCCCCAAAATTAAGCCTAAATCCAATCAGGCTTCTAGACACAAGTATCAGCTTACAGGAAATACAAACAAGGAAAAGGAACATGTAAACTATACCACAGGGATGCAATCAGAAAAATCCAGCCTGTGGGAAACTACAAGATAAATGGCCTACTTTCTTCCAACAACAGTAAATTACAAGCAGAGAAAAAAATACAGATAAAGAGGGAAGTTATGATTCAAAGACTTCAGATACCTATCAAGCAAATGCAATGTATGGACTTTATTTCAATCCTAATTTATGATACTTTAAGACAACTAGAAATTTAAACAACGGATATTTGTGTTAATTATTGTTAATTATTCGGTGTGATAATGATATTATGGTTATGATTTTTTAAGACTTTTTATTTATCTGAGAAAGCGAGAGAGCATGAGCAAGGGGGAGGGGCAGAGGGAGAGGGAGAAGCAGGGAGCTGAGCAGGGAGCCCTACAAAGGACTCGATCCCAGGACCCTAGGATCATGACCCGAGACGAAGGCAGACACTTAACCGACTGAGCTACCCAGGTGCCCTGGTTATGATTTTTTTAAATGAAGAGTTCTCAAGTTTTGGAGATACATACTAAGCATCAGCTTTCCATTTCCTCCATCATATCTTACTACTTCCCAACTCTCTGCTCCTGCCACAATGGCCTCTTTGTTGTTCCTAGAAGACAGGAGGCCTTTCCTGATTCCTCTGTTTGATCCTGAAACTTCTTTACCACCATCTCCACTGCCACTGCCCCCACCCATTCCTTATCCCCTTTCTTGCTTTATGGTTCTCCACAGTAGTGATCACCAACTGACACACTATGTATTTTATTTACTCCCTTTGTTCACTGCCTGTCTCCCCCAGCTAGGGCAGGGATTCTTGTCTTTTGACCACTGATGTATCCCTGGTGCATAGGACAGCGCCTAACACATAGTGGATGTTCAGTGATCTCCTGCAAATCCAGGCGTGACAGATGGGAGAAAGAACACGGGGCACAAGGCTGCTTTTTGTGTCTATCTTTTTGTGAAGGTGTATGTGTATGCGCACATGCACAAGAGAGCAAGGAAAGCTGAAGCTCACCATCCTGCAAACCCTGCATGTGGGAGGGGTTTTCAGAAAGCTCACCCTCCACCATGCAAGGGATGTGAGAGAGGGAGCAGCGAAAGGCTCACTCTCTTGGCACATCATGTGGGTGTGCTCTAGAAAGCAAGGTGCATCAGCCTGGGGGTTGCCCACGGGCAGTAAGGAAGCCGAAGGACAGCACCGGTGGGTAAGCCAGGAGGGGCACACATAGAGTGCAACAGTCATCCAGAGGGGGATTTGGTGGCAGTGGTTTGTGTCCCACACACAGGGCTTATGAGGGAGGGGCTCCATCAAGACCTCAATTGCCGTGTGTGTGTGTGTGTGTGTGTGTGTGTGTGCGTGTGTGTGTGTGCGCTCATGCCTGTGCACAGGAGAGGAAGGAGGCGGCTTGCCCTCCTGCAAGCCTTGGGTGTGGGAGGGTAATTAAGATGCCAACGGTCCTACACTCAAGGCATGTAAGAGAGAAAGCAAGTCAAGAGGTTCACTCTCCTGTACACTGTGTGTATGTGAGTGAGCGCATGTGTCCCAGTCGCACAGGTATGTATGTGATCGTGCCCCAGACATGCTATAATGAGAAGGCATGTCTGTGTATACATTCCCGTGTGTACCTTCAGGAATGTTTACTATCTACTACCCTTTTTTCCCCCATTTTCCTTCTTTCTTTTTTCTTTATTTTTATCCCAAATGCCATTATGGTGTTTATTCTTTACAGGGCACTGTTCTAAGTGCTTTTCGTATGCTAACTCATTCAATGCTCATAAAATATCTACAAGGCAATCATCACTATGCCTTTTTTACAGATGACACAACACTGGACCATGCAGAGAGGACACACGGTAAGAAAGCTCAGAATCTTACATGCTTGTGTTTACAGAAAGAAGACCCAACAAAGAAGGCTCAATCTCCTGACCACTGTATGCATACGAGACAGAGAGAGCGTGTGCTCGTGCGCACTTGCGCGAGCATGAGCCCATGAGCGTCCACCATGCAGCATGTGAGAGGGCCTCATCCCCCCTCCCGCTGCATGGAGGGAAGGAGGTTTGGGTGTGACAGTGAGATGGAGGGGATCTGGGTTCCATGTGCGTGCTAGGTGTAACAAGGAGGCTCATTCTCCTGTGTGCCTGCTTGTGTCGGATGTTAAAGGCCACAACCCCACACACAAGGCATGAAAAATGACAGGGTCCCCATGTGCAAAGACAGCGTGCAAGAGTGTCAGAGGGAGAAATCAGGTGATCCACTTGCTAAGAAGTTTCACTTTCGTGCCAAATCGTAGGAAGGAGATTCAAGAAGTATAGCTTTCTGCAAGCAAAGGATGTGAAAAAGAGAAGAGAAGAAAAGCCTTCTTCGCCTGTGTGTGTGTAAAGGGCCTAAGAGCCAGGTAAGCCGAGGCTCCCTCTCCTGCATAATGGCAGTAGCTTCAGAAAGCATACCTTCCCCCTGGCAAAAGATGTGAGCACAGGAGGTGAGGTGGTTCACTCTCGTGTGTGCACACGTGTGTGTGTGTGTGTGTGTGCATGCATGTGCGTGTGTGCGTGTGTCCCAACTGTGATAGAGAAAGAATGTGGAGTAAGGCGCAGACAGGCAGGTGGACAAGCAAGGCTGGGGCCTGGGGCAGAACGATGGCTCGTTGTCTGGAACATATGCACCCCTACCCTATGTATGTGCGGTACTGGCTGGGAGGCGGGGGAGGGACTGTAATAAGCCTCCCTTTTGCTCAAGCTGCATGTGAGGGAAGGGTTAGAGGAAAGCGGAGTGTGGGAAAAGGGAACAGCAGGAGTAAAGAGACAGAGCCAGACAAAGGGAGAGAAGTGGGAGTGGAAAACTCACTCTCCCGTCAGCACAGAGAAGACTTGGATTAGGGTGGAAATAATGGAGGAGGTGACAAGGGGCTGGATGCAAAATAGTCAGATTAAGCATGTAGTTTGAAAGGAGAGCCAAAAAGATTTGATAATGGGTTAGATTTGGAATGTAGATGGAAAAAAAAAAGTGTCAAGGATGAATCCAAAGACTTCAGCATATTAAAATCCCACACATCGTTGGCCTGAGCAATTTTTTGGCGGGGGCAGGTCGTGATGCCATCTACTGCGAGAACACTGAGGGAGAAGGAGGCCTTCTTGAGGGAGGGCAGGAGGAAGGCTTTTTGAGGGAGGGGAAAGGAAACTCAGGACTTCAGTTCTGTTTGTGTTAAAGTTTGAGGTGCTTATTAGACCTCTGGGGGCAGATGTGGAGAACTCACTTGGATACCTGCATCTGGAATTCAGGAGAGAGGTCCAGTCTGGAAATAGAAATATGAAAGTCATCCACATAGGATGGTATGTAGAGCCACAGGACAAAATGAGGCCAGCGAAGGACAACCGAGGAGTAGAAAGAAGTCATCCATAAACTAAGCCCCAAATCCCTCTGTTTAGAATTCAGAAAGAGGAGAAGCCATCAAAAGAGGCTGAGAAAGAGAGGCTGGTGAGCTAAAGAGGACAACCAAGTGTGTGGAGTCCTGGAAACCAGGCAGTGTCTCAAGACACAGGGAATGAGCAACCGTGTGTGAATCTGTCAAGTCAAACGATGAAAATGCCCAATGAACTGGGTCATATGAAGAGCATCAGGGATCCTGACAAGGGCCATTTTAGTGATGTGATGAAGAGTAAAGCCTTAATTGGAGGGTGTTCAAGAGAGAATGGAAGAAGCATAAAGAGTACGGTGCAACAGAGAAACGGGTAGAAACTGGAGGAACTCTTTGGGCCAAAGAAGGAGGTAGTACCTTTTGATTTTTTTTAATTTAACTTTCAAATTATATACATTGTGGAAAGTGAGACACAAAAAGGACAAGTCGCTGGTCTGGGATCATGGAGCTGGCAAGGGATCACACCAGGATTCCACCACAGGCAACCTGATTGCTGAGACAGCAAGCCCAACCACCAAACCCCGAGCAGTGTGTATCCATGCGGGTGTGAGAACCAAAGGCAGTAAGAACTCATTCTCTGGTACATCCTGGCACATGCATGGGAGAGGGAGGGGGAAGATGAGAGAGAAAGAGCAGGAATGTATAATGAGGAGGCTGACCCTGAGCACCATCAGTGTGTGCTTTGGGAGGTTATAATAACAAGGTTAATTTTACTTTAGTTTAAGCCATGCGTGGGGTGGGAGGGGGGCAGCCCTAGAAGGTTCACAGTCCTGCAATGCTGGATGCAATGGGAGAACTCGGGCGTCTCTCTGACACACACCACATGTGTGTGCATGTGAAAGAGGTGTGCAAGATAAAAGAGGCAAGTGGGGGAGGCGTGGGAAAACACACATCCCAAAAGACAGAACACATAAGAGAGAGAAGTCATCAGCAGGCTCACTCTCCTTCAGTGAGTGTGTGTGTTTGGGAAAGCGTGTTAAAAGAAAACAATCCCCGGGCGCCTGGGTGGCTCAGTCAGTTGAGCATCGACTCTTGATTTCAGCCCAGGTTATGATCTCAGGGTCGTGGGCTCCAGCCCCACGTTGGGCTCCAGTGCTCAGCGTGAAGTCTGCTTGCCCCTCTCCCTCTGCTCCTCCCCCTCACACATTCTCCTCTCTCCCTCTCTTTCTCTCTCAAAAACAACAACAACAGCAACAAATAAAATCTTTATAAAAAGAAAAAGAGAACAAGCTTATAATCCTGCATGCTCAAGGTGGAAAAGATGGGACAGCTCAAGAGGCTTGCACTCTTGCATAGACAATGGGGGAATGGGGAGGGGGTAAGTGGGGAACAGAAGCAGAAATGGAGCAGGTCCATACTTACTGATGAATCCTATAAAAATGTTAAAATGTCATAAATATTCATACTATCATCATTTGAACAATGTTCCAAAACCTTTGAAAACAACTAAAAGACAAAGGGCTTTGAACATACAGCCTAAGCAAGCAAACTTATTAACTGTAGGATAATTCTCATATTCTTTTCCTTAGATGTCAGTTGGCTTGACAACACTAATTATAGC
Source organism: Ursus americanus (assembly GCF_024610735.1). Lineage (NCBI taxonomy): Eukaryota > Metazoa > Chordata > Mammalia > Carnivora > Ursidae > Ursus > Ursus americanus. The sequence goes on from NC_142164.1 coordinate 81,313,008, forward strand.
ATAAAGAGCCAAATGGGTATTCACCTTGACACTTTCCCTTTAGGCTTCAATCTTGTTGGCCAACAAATTATAGCTTAGAAGTTGCCCGCCATCCTTGAAGGATAAACTTTTCCAGTTTCTGATCTTTTTTTTTTTTTGCCCTAAGAGGGGCAGATTTTTTTTTATTCTTTCAAACACCCCACGATACAAGGCAAACACTAACAATCAGAAGGATTCTTCTCCTTCACTGTGTGTGTGTGTGTGTGTGTGTGTGTGTGTGTGTGTGTGTGTTTGTGCACACATCTGAATAACTATGCACCTGTGGGTCTGAACCAACTTTTGTAGAGTCCACTATTCTACAAAGCACACTTTAGGAAGGGAACTGAGAAGGCATGCTGGGTTGAAGACCCAGGGCACGGCTCAGAAAGATCACACGTCAGTAAAGCGTGTGTGTGGGAGGGGACCTGAGACAGCTCACACCCCAGCATGTAAGCCTCGGGAGACCAAACGGGTCAGGAGTCTCCTGCTTCTCACAGACAGAGAACGTGCGCAGACACAGGTATGAGAAGGCCGGGGGTAATAAGGAGGCTCCTCCTCTTACACACCTATGTGCATCATCTATGTGTGTGTGTTGGGGCGGGGAGGGTGTCGCTGTGCTAAAGCTCGCTCTTGCTCACCATGCCAGTAAGAAAGGCATTAAGCAATCTCCATTCTGCATGCTGGGGGCAGGCTCACTCTCCCACAAACTCTACAAGTGGGAGTAGGATTTGGAACTCACCTCCAGTCAAAGCATATGAGAGGGTGATGGCGTGAGAGGGTTCTTCTCTCTGGCATTCTGTGCGTGAGAGAGAGACAGACAGACAGAGACGAGTGCGTGAGAGACAGACAGACAGACGGGTGGGGGAGACACACGTTTGGGGCTTCCTCCGTATAACGTGACCGCTGTCCTCAGGGAGCCTGAAGCGTCTACGCCAAGGAAGAATCCTGTGAGACGTTCTCTAAGCTCCATCCCACTTTGAGACTCAGGGATGCCATGAAGACAGATTTAAGCCAGATAAAATGAAAAGCTGAATCGGTGATACAAGGCCGTAGATGCAAAATGCAGGAATTTCAAGAGGAGAAACACCGCTGCAGACCAGATGTGTTATAGAGGAGAATGAACAAAGAGGATGGGAAAGATGCCAACAAGCGAAGAGGCAGTGGAGGAGGGAGTATTCCAGAAGATAAGGAGGAGAATACGTAAAGGCGCTACCTAAGAGGCCACAAATAAACCAGTTGGGCTGGAGTGGAGAGTTCTGCCAGGAAGATGAGGGTGAATAAAGTCAGTGCCTATCCTGTGGTCCTTAAATGGCACACGCATAATAATGAGCTGGACTCTCGGTGTGCTGAGCAACCACTGCAGGGAGGGAATTTTAGGTGGCTCACTGACGTTTCTCGGAAGGTGTCTACTTGAGCGTGAGGAGGACTGAACTAAAACTAACCCCAACTCACATTTGTATGGAATGTATTGCTAGAGATGAGACTCAATTCCATATTTACTTTTTAAAATTAGCTGATTCAAAAGAAGACAGCAGGTCCCGATGGACTTGAAAATTGTGAGGACAAGCAACTGGCAGGGCCACGAAACACAGAGACAGGCACTGGGCAGTCTCCGAAGCTGGAGAAGATGGAGGACAAAAACACTTCTTGGGGAAGTTCAGTCTAGCAGCAAATGGAAATCTGGGTCGGCACGAGAGAGATCAATCTAAAGCTCGGCCCTTGCAAGCGACACGTTAGAGCGTTCAGGAGGGCTGGAGCAAGGCTGAGGAGGTGTGGCAGCACGGAAGGAAGGGGGTGGGGTGGTGAGGAGGGATTCAGTGGATTTCAAGAGTGGGACTTGGCAACGCATTCTATGACGCGTTTGTGAAGATGAATCTTGTGACAGCGTTCGGAACAAGGCTTGAATGCGGGTGCGGGCTGGGCGAACAGAACTTGGACAATTAAGCAGGGGCATGATTCCATCAGAAAATGCCAAGGATTCCAGCATTAACACACAAATAATGGCTTGGGGCTAAGAATTAGGTATTTGGGGTCTCAGCATCCTTCCTGGAAGTAGTCACATCCTTCACTGAAATGGAAGCAGAATGCTGTCGCACTGCAGCCACGAAGGCATTTAAGATACATCTGCTGCTCTTAATTCTGAACAAGCCACCTATCCTATGCTGGTGTTCCCGACATGAAGCACTAATTTTCCCCTCATCTCCCAACCCCTGGAGCTTTAAAGCCAAGATATAACACATGATAAAACTGGCAGTTGAGTGGATTTTATTTTATTGCTCCAGGGAAATTTAAACAGCAACAACAACAACAAAAAAAAAACAAACGACAACTTGGAAGGACTTTACTCATGAACTCAAGTCCCCTCTAAAAATAGACACAGTTACACCATTCATTTGGTACATAAACTTATTACGTCTTACAACTAGGAGAACGGGCAGAATGAATAGATTCATTATCTCTTTATTTATGCTTTTCTTAAGAGCTGTCAAGCCTTTGCACTCTACATTTCCTCCAAGAACCCCCTCTAAGAATGTCTCTCTGAGTGGCTCACCCGGCACTTACACGTATTCCGCCCCACGTTCAGTGACTTGCGTTGTGTCTTATCTCTCCCAAAGGGAAGAGACTAACTGTGACATCATTGGGAGGCCTCAGACCCAGGGCAGAAGCTCCGTAACTATCTGTGAAATAAATGTTTGCTTTTAGGCTAAGTACGGCCACTCCCATTTTGTTTGAAGTCCTGCCATTTCGAGGGCCCAAAATTGTCTTATCAGCAGCTATTCAGATTACTTCCCCTCCACCATTATTGCGCAAGAAGATATGGATAAAACGATTTACTAATTCAGGAAGATTTCAGGGTGGGTTGGGTTTTAGCAAACACACTCCATCCTTCAGTCACTGTTCTGCCTCCCCACCCACCCAAGGCGTGGCGACTACTACCAAGACAAACACCACCCACACCTCACTCTAATTCTAAATTGTAAGCTTATGAATAAGCCTGATCTGAATTTAGGTCCAAGAGACAAGATATATTGAGTTGAAGGCACACCTTCATTCTCTCGATGGGCTACTAGAGAAGAAAAAAACATATTGAACAATCTGGTGAGTTGGATCCAGTTCCGACCCTGTCACTGACGTGACTGGAGTCTTCCAGAAAGTAGCTGACACCACTGCATCTTACCTGCTTCATACTCATGGTGATAGGAACAAACATTTGTTTGGGGGAGAAAAAAGCCTGCTGGAACTTTGTGGAAGAATTCACCCAATCATGTTTAACTTCTTGTGACCTACTGTATATATCTGAAGAGGATACACAGAAGCCTCTGTCTTGCAGTGTCCCTAAGGTTTACGGCCGCAGGCAGGAGTCATGGGTAAGATTTTTCCAGGTATAGCTACCTTCTTGGAATGGAACACAGGATGGAATGGGGGTGTGTATCAAGTCCTGCACTATTATAAGTTGTGTTATAGTGACATTCTAACTTTACATGGTGAAAGGGGTGTAATATACACAAGATCTAACACAGCTGAAGGGATTTTCTTTTAACTTCCTACTGTCCTCAATTTCTTCTTTTAGCATCTGACATAAGGTGACTCCCTAATTCCTGAAATGCCTTTGTCTTGATTTATATTATACTATAGTCTCATTCTCCTGCTACCTCTGTGAGCTTTCCTTCTTTTCAATCTCTGCTGCCACCTCTTCCATGTTCCAGGCTCCTACTGTGTGTGTCTCCCACCTCCCCAGCATCCCCAGCAAGAGTACATCTTCAGCTTGCTAATCGCCTCTCTCTGAATTCTACTATGGGTCTCAGACATCTTTATTCGCTAAGTATCCATTCCTGCTCTCCCATGCAAGCCATAGCATATTTCAAACCATTTGTCACAACATAAAAAGGTTGATACTAAAAAACATACCTAATATTAATTACCTTTTGCTCCCTCCTACTGTAATCCCTATATTTAATTTGTTACCGAGTCCGAACTTTCTGGTTTGCAACAGACCATATTTGTTGTTCCCTTACTTTCTATCCCCACCTTTTCCTTTGGACTCTGACCTGACTGTTTTATACCTTTCGTTATCTGTTATTCCTCCCCAAAACCGGTCCCTCCTATTGGCCACACTCAGTCTGCTTCCCAGACTCTCCACAGTCCTCTTGCCCAGTCAAGCCAATTTCCTCCTGGTCAGCCCCCGACTCCCCCCAGCCAGACTTGTGTTACTGGGCTAGACTGGACTGTCACCTTCCCTTTCTACATGGCCAAATGTTGACTGTCTTTCTTTTTTTAAGATTTTATTTATTTATTTATTTGACAGAGAGACAGAGAGCACAAACAGGGATAGCGACAGAGGGATACAGAGAAGCAGGCTCCCCGCTCAGCAGGAAGCCCGATGTGGGGGCTCGATGCCAGGACCATGGGATCATGACCTGAGCTAAAGGCAGACGCTTAACTGACTGAGCCACCCAGGCACGCCATATTGACTGTCTGTAAATGCCCTGGGATACCTGGGTGGCGCAGTCAGTTAAGCATCCAACTCTTGGTTTCAGCTTAGGTCACGATCTCAGGGTTGTGGGATCCAGCCTCACATCGGGCTCCATGCTCAGTGTGGAATCTGCTTGAGCTTCTATCTCTCCCTCTCCCTCTGCCCTTCTCGCTCATTGGGTGCACTCGCTCTCTCTCAAATTAAGTAAATCTTTCTTTAAAAAAGGCCCAACTCAAGTTTCACTTCTTTCATGATACTCTGCTTTTCCTAAACTCCCACTGGACAATGCTACTCGCTTCTTGAGTATATTCTCATTCTCTACACCCCTCATTGTTTCTTGAATAATAAGCATGAAAGAAGCTGGGTTTGGGACATTGTTCTCTGATATCCTCATCCAGGGTGCCAGATGCATAATGGGTGTTCAAGAGATGCTTTTTGATTTTTACAATGATTAAGGTTCAAACTATATTATTTAATTTGAAAGCCTCTGCTCTTATTCCTCTTCTCAGTGATCGCATATTGAATTCAGAAGAGCCCATGAGAGTTGTGACACTCTGGTTCCCTTCCCTACTCTTCTCTCCCCTTTTGAAATTTAACACATGAAAAACACACAGCATATGATACTTAAGGTTCTGCAATTTGAGAACTTTAGTAACAAAGGACCACAAAATCCAGCTAGATACTTCCCTTAAATGTGAAAAACTGTTTTTCCCCCACAGCATTCAGGTTAAACAAAGCCCTTAAATTAAAAGGCAAGGATAACCGGAAACCCTTCCTCTTCAGGTCCCTGGGGAAATGCTGCTCTGAGACTGACCTTGGTGGTGGAGAAGGTGGGTGTGGGGAGGAAACCTTAAATGCTTAGAATCTAGGGCTCAAGCCAAGGGAGGATGAGACCCAAATCCACTGAGGCCCAGCACATCTTTCTCTGATGCCAGAAGTTGAAGGGGGTGGGGACTCTCACTTCTTAACTTGTCTTGCTCTATTCTTAAATCTGTTTAAGCTATTGTTCTGCTTATCCTATCGCCCACCAGCCACCAAGTAACAAGGTCTTCCTAGTTAGTTCAAGGAAACAACAGCACACCAAGTCACGTACCCTATTGTGCTCTGCCAAAGAGTAACTGCAACACTTAGGTTTTGGGGGGCCAGGAGAACTTAATTAACTACATTATTAAGCAAGGAAAAATTATAGCTCCACATATATGCAAACCTTTATAATTTCACTACATCCCTGAATTAATCATAAGGGCAAGGAAATTACTTGCATTAAAAACCATCTAAAAAAGTTGCAGGCCTGCCACAAGGTTAATATATCACTAAGTTAAGAAATTATTGCTAGGGGAAAAAAGGAAGAAAACAACGTATGGAATACTCAGCATATTGTCCTAGCAAAGTGCTAGTTCGTTTGCCAAAGACTTTCGCAGTGCAGCCATTTTTCTCCTTGACACAAACCACAAGACTTAAGTACTTCTTCTCTTTGTTTCTTTTTTATTCCTAAACTGAGGTCTTGGAGATTCTCTCAGTGAGGTAACTGGATAGCCACTGGGTATTTTAGTCTGGGTACTGATTAAAATGCCCACCCTACAAACCACATAGGACCTTGAGGAAGAAAACAGGCCTTCGAGCACAGGTACTCTGAGGGTTGTGACTAACCCTATGGTAAGACACATAAAATAGTATGTCAGAATTCTGAGACGTTGAAAGCCCAAAGAAAGTAGTAATAGTGGAAAAATGGGGATATGGAAACCGTTTTGTAATTTTTCCAAGCTGAAATTCAGAAGGCAAAAAAAAAAAGAAAAAAAATAGGGGTGGGAAAGACCAACCCCAAGACCCTTTTGCAGATTCTATGGCACAAGTCAAGAAGATGTAGCCAGCCAGCTCATAAATTTGCCACTAACCACAACTAAATATAATTCAAAACACCTGGAAAGCTTTTTGAATAAAATGAACTGAAAGACCCTATAGAGTCAGGCAGTTGTCAGAATTTGTGCTGCCAGACAGATGGCGTCAATGCTCTCAGGACAATGAGACAAGTCCAAGGCTTAATTCATTCAACGGAGCAGCACCCCTGTACAGGGATTACAGTTTACACTTCATAACGTACACTCCTGCTAACACCATATGTTTAAGAAACCGTCACTGGGGTTGTGAAGGAAAGGAAAGACAGTTCCCAAATTCTCACCACCCTTGGTTACACGAGTGTGTTCACTTAATGATAATCACTGAGCTGTAACTTTGGATTTGCACGCGATTTTGTGCGTGTGTTAGATCTTAACAGAAAAGTTTAACAACTTCCCGGCACCCTTCGGCTGAACTAGTGGCACCATTAAACACTGCAGCAGAAACCCTGGTAGTATAGCATTCCAGTCAGTCACTTGGAGTAAACGGGCTATTTGAGATGGAAATGTAACTGCCTGTGGACTACTGGCTCATGGGTGCTAAGAACCGACATTGCATCTAAATGTCTAAGGGAGAAATTCCTCGTTGATCTAGGCGTGTGCAGACTGGGCCACTTAACCTGAAACAGGCTAATTCAGCAATTTCCAAATGTGGGACAACTGTAATACTCTCTGAGTTTAAAGTTTACTCTAACCTTTAAAGGGAAAAAGCACTGTATGGTGTGTGTATGTGTAACAGAAATTAATAGAAATTGGGTCAATAGGAATCCATTTTTGAAGTTTCAAAACATTCTTAACACGTGACACGCCATGGAATCACAAAATCAGAGCCGAGAATAACTGATCTGAATCAGCAGAAAATGCCTATGAGAAGCAGGACACCCAACCAAAATCTGTTGCCATGGTTACAACCCTACACAGCAGCTAAAAGATTGTATAACAGGGCAAAAGTGGAAAGTGAGTACTCTGTATGTGCCCAGACTATAATCAATTTAACATACTTTTTAAATACATGTTTTAATCAAGTGCCTCCTATGTATTATGGAAGATTCATTTTGAGAGTAGAAAAATGTTATTTTTATTTGGATAGAAAAAGATTCGCTTATTCCTTTAACAAATATGTATTGAGGGACTTACATGGCTAGGTGCCAGGATACAATATTTTTCTTGGAAGACACACTTTATGCTCTGTAGGACCTCAGGCTACTTGGGAAGGCAGGGGGTGGGCAGTACTAACAGAGATGCAACAACTACAGAAAAACAAAATGTGATGTGTGTCAGGTGCTAAGCAGTGTGGTATTAACTGCAGCAATTAAAGGAAGGCGTATATTCCCTCTAGATTAGTATAGCTGCGGGGGTGGGGGTGGGAGAGGGCACAGTCTGGGCCTTCTAGCATGGGCAGGTAAGACTGCTGAAAGAGAGAGGGCATTCCAAGCTAGGGCAGCTACAGTCTAGGCAAAGGGCAAGGTGATGTGAATCAGCAGGAGGCAGACCAGTGACACTCGAAGTGTGATTCAAGGCCTAGTGCCAGCCCCCAATTTTTTATTACCAGTGTTCACCAAGACAGGTCCAGAAATTAATAGGCATCTAGAAACTTTTACTGCAATTTGACAGAGTAATTTAATGTTTTTGAAGCTGACACTTTATACGTCTTTATCATTTCATTCTCCTAATGATGGGTTAGAAGTTAAAAAAAAAAACACAAATCCGAGCAGCGGGTCTCTCAGCACAGCAACTTTGAGAAGCACTGGTAGGGAAGCGTGAATGATGTACCTGACTCAAACAGCTGGGGTGTGGAGGAGAGGTGAGGGAGGCGAGGTAACAAGGCCTTGAAACCCAAGCAGCTGGAGGAATTTATACTGGAGACAATAAGCACTGGAAAGTCATCCCAGGTTCACAAATAAGAAGTGACATGAAGAAAGAAGTTATTTTGTGAAGCAGAGTCCGGCAGCAGTTGGTTGGGTTTGATTGGAAGGGAGACCAATCTCTCAGGGGCAGTTGCGGGGGAGAAGTACAGGGATTAGAGTTAATTCGGAAACCTGGTGAAGAGGCTGAATTTGAATCCCCCCAGCCCAGAGGGATAGATGGTAGCACTGCAGAACAAGGGGTAAAACTCAGAGACACTGGCTATCTGGGGGTAAAAAGGGAGAAACAAAGGCTCCAAGGCTTCTTGCTGGAAGCCAAACACAAAGAGAATTCACTTCTCTAAAAGGAAAAGCTAAGCTTTGACCAAGGATGACAAGTAAAGACAGGCTAGTAAGGAATGCAGGGGACCCAAAAACACTGAATTCCTTGGAGGATGGAGAGGATTTTATGGGGGAGGGTTGGGTGGGGAAAAAGGGATAATCATGGAAAACAAGAAACATCTAGAAAAGTCACCCTTTAAACACTGAGACTATGTATCAGTACCTCATCAAACCTGTATAATCCATAAACTAACCTACATGCTTCCTACTCTGAGATTCCTCTGCACTGGAATTAGTGTATGTTAAAATGGCCATCTGCGGAGGACAAAGTAGGGGAGCAGCCTTTCTGTAAAGGTTTAAATAGCAATGCTTCCCTGAGCACCTTCTAGGCACAGGCAACAGACTGCTACCTGAGATTTAACAGAATCTAATTAAGATGACCTCTGCTTGGGACTTCAGGAAGAATGCTTTATTGTGCCTTGAAAATAACCCTCATATAAAGTTTACAGTCATAACACCACTGATCTGTTAACATTCAGTCTGTGATACCTAAGTACTTCCAAGGGTATCTTCTATGAAGTGCAGTGATTTCCCCCCGTTGTCATACTTGTACCTGTAAGGGGTTGATTCTTAAGAATTTGATAAGCAGTATCTAATAGACTGCTTTTATATAAGTATATTATTGTTAGTAATTGTCCAAAAGGACATACAAATTGCTCTCAGAATCTGGTTGGGAAAAAAGCTTTACCAGATAAGATACCATCTATCTTGTATACCCTCCCCTCACCCAAGGCTATGGAAGATAAGAGGACTACCTACAACCTTGGATAGGTTTAGAAGCTAAGGAAGGACTGACTGACTATTGGAGTTACAGTCTCCTAAGAGGTCAAACTTCGAGAAATTTCAATGAACAGACACACAGAGTGAGGTCCCTATGAGGATAAGAATATGTCATTTTTAAAAAAATGTGTTGGCCATATATCTTGTCAGCAATGAAGTTTCTGGCCTACACCATGCCTGCATTAATGGTTCCCGAATGTGCCTTGCATTTTTCCTTATTACATAATCTTTAATTTCTGAAGATTATCATGTCCGGCCAGGAGCCTCTCCTGAATGAATGCAAGTATATATTCCCTAGACTGGCATTTTCTAAACTGTGAATTATGGACCACTTGGTTCTATGAAACGTTAGTGTATTCCTCACAAAAAGAGTATGATTGTCCCATGCTCAAAAAAACGTTTGGGAAATATACAAACATATTAAAAGTTTCAAGAGGTCCTGCAGTGAAGAATTCATTAGACTTTTTACTTACCTTATAATTTTGGAAATGACCAGAAAAACTTTTTCCCCTTCTCAGAATATTTATGAACCTCAGAGCAAACACTGTGTTTTATGTAGGAAGTACTGCCTTGCCTAAGCAGAGTTAAAATCAGTATTTAAAATAAAAACTAGGGGCGCCTGGGTGGCTCAGTCGTTAAGCGTCTGCCTTCGGCTCAGGGCGTGATCCTGGAGTTCTGGGATCGAGCCCCACATCAGGCTTCCCCGCTGGGAGCCTGCTTCTTCCTCTCCCACTCCTCCTGCTTGTGTTCCCTCTCTCACTGGCTGTCTCTCTCTCTGTCAAATGAATAAATAAAAAATCTTAAAAAAAATAAAATAAAATAAAATAAAAACTAAATGAAGTAGGTCATTAGAAGGGAAAAAAAAAGGATTTGTGTGTATTTTTTGGAGAAAATACATAAATATTACTATTACTGTATCTTTGTTAAGTTTCTATTATGCTGACCAAAAATGAAATATTTTAAAAGAACAGATATTTATATAGTCATTTATCTTAAGCATTAGAGTTAATTTCATATTTTGAAAGTATATTTACTTTCCCAACAGCACTTTCCATACTTTTTGTTTTTATTCCTGTGGGGGACAGCATTTTTCAAAACATCAATAGGTGGCAGAAGACAGGCAGGTGGGATGGGATGTAAACTTGGCCACAAACCGCCCATTCACACATGGACTTGACTGAGGATATATTTTTAAGGCTTATAAATATATAGATAGAGATAATTTTATATAATTTTATTTTTAAATGTTAGGTTACAGAGAAAGCAAGCTGGAAGACAACACAGTCACTTTGCTTTGAGGAAAAACCACTGTCTTTTGCTGAACGTTTAGATGGTTTATTAGATCTGCTAGTGGAGGGAAAAAAGCAGATTTCTAAATACTGTGTTTCCTTCAATAACTGATGGCTATTTTCTAAACAAAAAATGAGAAAGGATGGAAAATAAATGCAAAGGGAAACTCTTAATCATCCTTAAAGGTTTACCATATATGAATGAGCTAAATATCACATCTGTGAACAGAAAGATTAAAACACCCAATGGATTTTTTAAACAAACAAATCGTTATATACATTTGACTAAGGGAAAAGGAATTTATTTTCATAGCCTAGAAAACAAATTCCATGTAGGTGTTTTAAAAACATAATGTTAATTGTTAATAATAGAAAAAAATGACTGCATAAAGCTGGACACACATCTGGCCACACAACAGCTCCTTTGAAATTAAACATACCAATTTTTTTCTAGTCTCAAAGAATAACGAGTATTATTAATAAAAAATAATCAAGATAGGACTCAATTATTATGATTTTTTAAAAATCAAACGAGGTCCAATTAAAAAGTTTTGCAATATGAAAACCAAATAAGCAAAGGTACAATGATAAGGTGAAAACCGCAGCGATTAAGATAGCATAAGAAAAACAAGAAGAATAGGATAGATGGTCTAACAAGTACATAAGAAAGACTACAGTTCTGTGGCAAATAACCATTAACTTATTAGAAATAAAAGAACCGCTAGACACAGCAATAAGAAAATAAAGTTGTATTATAAATTAAGGACTTAAGGCCATCATTTCATGTCATTTCGAACCATCCCTCAAATCTACTAGAGTATGAATTTAAAACGAAAAAAGAGTCCACTGCTAAGTGACATAAAATAATTACAATGCTAAAAAAAATAATAATAATTACAATGCTAAATACCATACGGTGAGTAAAACACAAATACTTATAGATTAAACAAAGTCTGACCCTAACTGGTTATAAAAATACATGTTAAAAATGGCTACTCTGGTCCACAATAGCTAAATCATGGAAGGAGCCGAGACGCCCTTCAACAGATGACTGGATTAAGAAGTTGTGGTCCATATATACAATGGAATATTACTCAGCTATCAGAAAGAACGAGTTCTCAACATTTGCTGCAACATGGACGGCACTGGAGGAGATAATGCTAAGTGAAATAAGTCAAGCAGAGAAAGACAATTATCATATGGCTTCTCTCATCTATGGAACATAAGAACTAGGAAGATCGGTAGGAGAAGAAACGGATAAAGAAGGGGGGTAATCAGAAGGAGAATGAAGCATGAGAGACTATGGACTATGAGGAACAAACTGAGGGCTTCAGAGGGGAGGGGGGTGGAGGAATGGGATAGACTGGTGATGGGTAGTAAGGAGGGCACGTATTGCATGGTGCACTGGGTGTTATACGCAACTAATGAATCATCGAACTTTACATCAAAAACCAGGGATGTACTGTATAGTGACTAACATAATATAATAAAAAAACATTAAAAAATAAAAAAAATAAAATAGGCACTCCAGCCTTTAAAAAAAAAATGGCTACTCTGGGGCGCCTGGGTGGCTCAGTCTGTTAAGCATCTGCCTTAGGCTCAGGGCATGATCCCGTTGTTCTGGGATCGAGCCCCACATCGGGCTCCTCCGCTGGGAGCCTGTTTTTCCTCTCCCACTCCCCCTGCTTGTGTTCCCTCTCTTGCAGGCTGTCTCTCTCTCTCTCTCTCTCTCTCTGTCAAATAAATAAATAAAATCTTTTTTAAAAAATTTTTAATTAAAAAAATAAATAAGTAAAAATGGCTACTCCTTTTAGATTTGCTAATGCAAATTACGAGGCCAGACGTTAGTCACAGAATCTGAAAAAAAAGCAAATTTTAAACCAAAAAAAGACATAAAATGATAAAGCGCCAGATGATTCTTTAAATAGCCAGTAAATTAAAGAAAACCTAATGATTTTTTACAAAACACTGATAAATTTAACATGACAAACACAATCCTACATAAAAACTATTCTGTTCTACCAAACATTCAAAGAAGAAATAATACCTATTCTCCTAAAGCTATTTCAAAAAATAGAAACAGAAGGAAAGCTACCAAACTCATTCTATGAGGCCAATATTACCTTGATCCCCAAACCAGGCAAAGACCCCCTCAAAATGGAGAATTACAGACCGATATCCCTAATGAATATGGAGGCCAAAATCCTCAACAAGATACTTGCTAATAGAATCCAACAGTTCATTAAAAGGATTATCCATCACGACCAAGTGGGATTCATACCTGGGATGCAAGCGTGGTTCAATATTCGCAAATCAATCAGCGTGATACATCATATCAACAAGAAAAGACTCAGGAACCATATGATCCTCTCAATCGATGCCGAAAAAGCATTTGACAAAATACAGCATCCTTTCCTGATTAAAACCCTTCAGAGTGTAGGAACAGAAGGTACATTTCTCAATCTCATAAAAGCCATCTATGAAAAGCCTACTGCAAATATTATTCTCAATGGGGACAAGCTGGAAGCCTTTCCCTTAAGATCAGGAACACGACAAGGATGCCCACTCTCGCCACTATTATTCAACATAGTACTAGAAGTCCTTGCAACAGCAATCAGACGACAAAAAGGGATCAAAGGTATTCAAATCGGCAAAGAAGAAGTCAAACTGTCTCTCTTCGCAGATGACATGATACTCTATATGGAAAACCCAAAAGAAGCCACTCCCAAACTATTAGAAGTTATAGAGAAATTCAGTAACGTGGCGGGATACAAAATCAATGCTCAGAAATCAGTTGCATTTCTATACACAAATAACGAGAACGAAGAAAGAGAAATTAGGGAATCCATCCCATTTACAATAGCACCAAAACCATACGTTACCTTGGAATTAACTTAACCAGAGACGTAAAGGACCTTTATTCTAGAAACTATAAATCACTCTTAAAAGACATTGAGGAAGACATAAAAAGATGGAAAGATATTCCATGCTCATGGATCAGAAGAATTAACATAGTTAAAATGTCCATGCTACCCAGAGCAATCTACACTTTCAATGCTATCCCGATCAAAATACCAAGGACATTTTTCAAAGAACTGGAACAAATAGTCCTGAAATTTGTATGGAAACAGAAAAGGCCCCGAATCTCCAAGGAACTGTTGAAAAGGAAAAACAAAGCTGGGGGCATCACAATGCCGGATTTTGAGCTGTACTACAAAGCTGTGATCACAAAGACAGCATGGTACTGGCACAAAAACAGACACATAGACCAATGGAACAGAATAGAGAGCCCAGAAATGGACCCTCGGCTCTTTGGGCAACTAATATTTGATAAAGCAGGAAAAAACATCCGGTGGGAAAAAGACAGTCTCTTCAATAAATGGTGCTGGGAAAATTGGACAGCTACATGCAAAAGAATGAAACTTGACCACTATCTCACACCATACACAAAAATAAACTCCAAATGGATGAAAGACCTCGATGTGAGACAGGAATCCATCAAAATCCTAGAGGAGAACATAGGCAGCAACCTCTACGACATCGGCCAAAGCAAACTTTTTCATGACACATCCCCAAAGGCAAGAGAAACAAAAGATAAAATGAATTTATGGGACTTCTTCAAGATTAAAGGTTTCTGCACAGCCAAGGAAACAGTCAAAAAAACTAAGAGGCAGCCCACGGAATAGGAGAATATATTTGCAAATGATGCTACAGATAAAAGACTGGTATCCAAGATCTACAAAGAACTTCTCAAACTCAATACACGAGAAACAAATAAATCAAAAAATGGGCAGAAGATATGAACAGACACTTTTCCAATGAAGACATACAAATGGCTAACAGACACATGAAAAAATGTTCAAAATCATTAGCCATCAAGGAAATTCAAATCAAAGCCACACTGAGATACCACCTTACGCCAGTTAGAATGGCAAAAATAGACAAGGCAAGAGACAACAATTGTTGGAGAGGATGTGGAGAAAGGGGATCCCTCCTACATTGTTGGTGGGAATGCAAGTTGGTACAGCCACTCTGGAAAACAGTGTGGAGGTCCCTTAAAAAGTTAAAAATTGAGCTACCCTATGATCCAGCCATTGCACTACTGGGTGTTTACCCCAAAGATACAGACGTAGTGAAGAGAAGGGCCATATGCACCCCAATGTTCATAGCAGCAATGTCCACAATAGCTAAATCGTGGAAGGAGCCGAGATGCCCTTCAACAGATGACTGGATTAAGAAGTTGTGGTCCACATATACAATGGAATATTACTCAGCTATCAGAAAGAACGAGTTCTCAACATTTGCTACAACATGGACGGCACTGGAGGAGATAATGCTAAGTGAAATAAGTCAAGCAGAGAAAGACAACTATCATATGATTTCTCTCATCTATGGAACATAAGAACTAGAATGATCAGTAGGGGAAGAAAGGGATAAAGAAAGGGGGGGTAATCAGAAGGGGGAATGAAACATGAGAGACTATGGACTATGAGAAACAAACTGAGGGCTACAGAGGGGAGGGGGGTGGGGGAATGGGATAGGCCAGTGATGGGTAGTAAGGAGGGCACATATTGCATGGTGCACTGGGTGTTATACACAGCTAATGAATCATCGAGCCTTACATCGGAAACCGGGGATGTACTGTATGGTGACTAACATAATATAATAAAAAATGATTATAAAAAAAAAAACTATTCTGCCATTTGAATGAGGAATCAAATTAGCAACACAAACAACAATGAAAGAATTCAGTATATCTAAACAAAACAACCAATACTATAATATAATCATCAAGTTAATCATAATATTCAAGTGCAGAATTTTGGGAAAACGTTTCTTCACGATAATTTACCATATACTCAGATACAGACATTCTCAATAAGTTTAATACTGCAGGATTTTTACACACCACAAGGCAGTAAGATAAATGGAATATAAGAACATAATCAAGCCACATGGAAATTGTAAAAAGACATCTTTCTTAAATGACAACTGAATCAAAATAGGAAGGGACTATTTAAAATACAGCCAATCAAAATATATTCATAGCTCTACATGCCTCTCTTAAGAGCGTGAAAAAAACAGTAAAATTGATAAACTGCTAAAACAATTAAACAAAAGAGAAAAGCACACAAATTACTGACCTCAAAGATATACAGTTAACGCAAAAATTATTTAAATTGTTAGGGAGTTCCATAGGCAAGGATGCTTTTTTAAAAAAGGAAAGGAATAACCTCGAAGAAAAAAACACTTAAGTACCTAAAATGAAATAAAGAATCTAAAGACACCAAAGAAATAAGCAATATTATCAACAAACTTCAAAAGAAACAAAAATCTCACTTAAATGTTTAAATATTAAATGAATGATAATCCTCTTACAGAAGTGGTCCCTAAAAGTGCTCTAACAAATTCATCTTCATGAGGTGAATGTCAGCAGCCTGGTTATTAAACCAGACTTACGGCTAAAATCTCAAAGGGAAAATTACAGATTGGTCTTATTTGCAAACTTAGATGCAAAATCTGAAATGAAATTTTAACAAACCACTTTAAAAGAATTGTTCTTCATGTTTTGTTAGGTTTTAGCCTGAGCCTGCAAGGCTGATTTTAAATAAGACCAGTGATTCACAAAAGAAATAATAAAAATAAAGTGATATGGTAAAAAAACAATCTGAAAATCCAACACTCATTTCTGTCTTTAAAGCAGATGGATTTTTACCTTACGCCAGTTAGAATGGCAAAAATAGACAAGGCAAGAGACAACAATTGTTGGAGAGGATGTGGAGAAAGGGGATCCCTCCTACATTGTTGGTGGGAATGCAAGTTGGTACAGCCACTCTGGAAAACAGTGTGGAGGTCTCTTAAAAAGTTAAAAATTGAGCTACCCTATGATCCAGCCATTGCACTACTGGGTGTTTACCCCAAAGATACAGACGTAGTGAAGAGAAGGGCCATATGCACCCCAATGTTCATAGCAGCAATGTCCACAATAGCTAAATCGTGGAAGGAGCCGAGATGCCCTTCAACAGATGACTGGATTAAGAAGTTGTGGTCCATATATACAATGGAATATTACTCAGCTATCAGAAAGAACGAATTCTCAACATTTGCTACAACATGGACGGCACTGGAGGAGATAATGCTAAGTGAAATAAGTCAAGCAGAGAAAGACAAATATCATATGATTTCTCTCATCTATGGAACATAAGAAATAGGATGATCAGTAGGGGAAGAAAGGGATAAAGAAAGGGGGGGTAAGCAGAAGGGGAAATGAAACATGAGAGACTATGGACTATGAGAAACAAACTGAGGGCCTCGGGGGGGGGGGGAATGGGATAGACCGGTGATGGGTAGTAAGGAGGGCACGTATTGCATGGTGCACTGGGTGTTATACGCAACTAATGAATCATCGAGCCTTACATCGGAAACCGGGGATGTACTGTATGGTGACTAACATAATATAATAAAAAATCATTTAAAAAGAAAAACAAAACAAAACAAAAAAAAGCAGATGGATTTTTAGAAAGTATTATATATATATGATATGTCCAAAAGAAGTCACCACTATTCTTAAAGGAGACAATTAGAGGTATTCATCTTTAAAAAGCAGAAAAACCACAGAAAGATATCTAGTCACCATTCCTAATTAACCATGTTAGAAAATTTGACCTTTGTAATCAAGTATGAAAAATGAATGAGTTATATAAGGAAACAATTAAAACAGCACTATTTGCACACTATGCAATTATATAACCTAAAAGACCAAGAGACTGCAGAAACAACCCTAAAAATGAGTTCAACAAAGGGGTAAGTTATAAAATCACAAAAATCTACTGCACTCCCATTCCAATAATATACATGCACCAAACACAACTGGGACAGAAATCCATTTTACCACAGTAACAACCACCAAAAAAAAAAAAGAAAGAAAGAAAAAGAAAAAAGAAATTAACCTGAAAATTACCCTAACTGGACACACATACACTACAGGGATTAAGTATGGCAAAGATGACAACAGCTTAATACAATGCAGAAGCATTTAGGCCTTCATTTCTACCTAGACAGTCTCCAAATCCTGTCAGTTTGACCTCTGTAACGTAAGGATATGATGTACAAAAAGCCTGTCCTCTGAACATCAACTTAATGCCCAAATTCCTCAGAATATGAGGTTAGAGACAGATGGTTTCTATCAAAGGAATGAGTGAAACAAACCACAAGTAAATGATTATTTAGTACATTTGTGGTAGTAAAAAAAAAAAAAAACTAAGGATAAAGCCAAATAATTGTGGAGCTACTGGGATGATGAAGACACTCAAGACTGTTGACTAGACTACCACATACGCCAACGGTCTGAGCCAGGACTCTCAGTTCGGGAGCAGGTGCCCCTGGAATCAGACCTCTCCTCTTCCCTCTCACGTAAAAAAAAGATGTTTGCCGCAGCTGTATTCATAATATTTTTTGTTTAAGTCTCAGAGATGTGATTAAACCAACTCTGATATAGCATTTATTCCCCTCACTCCCTCATTGTTCATTTCTAGGGATAGGCACATGAACAAAACATGCAGTCCCCATCTCGAGGAACTTCCATTATATTATTTAACACAGCAATTAAAATAAGCGTTTGTAAAACAATAAGTAAATAAGCGTTTGTATCATGCTACCTGATACATGAAAATGAATGTACAAGTCAGCTGACAGCATCTCTCAACAACAAAAAACAAAAAACTGAATAGCCAATGATAAAAGCAGTGTGAAAGGATTGTCTCTCTATAATGCAAACAGAAACAAAGGGGAGAGACAAGAATTTGTAAAAAAAAAAAAAAAAAAGACAATATAAGTAGTTCGTGCTTTAAATCTGTGCAATGTTTTCTACACATGCACACAAACTTACACTGCAACTTTCACAAAGCCTTCAACAGCAAAGTTTGGCATTATCTAGCTGCTTCTATTCCTGTATTTTTTAGAGGGGACCAACCTTTATGTAGAGGTAACTCAGTATACCCTTTTTTCCCTCTCTGTTTCTCTTTTAACTGCCAATAACATAAAACACAAGTACTTCTTGTAAATTACTGCCTGCACTTACTGAATAGGGGAATTTATGTTCCTTTTCCTCATTTTAAAACAAGATGAATGGAACATGTTATATTTCCTTATTTTTTAAAAGTCGCTTTTTTTTTTAACTTGTGAGCCTTAAAAATGAATTCTTTCAATGGGGTCTGATAGGAAAAAAGTTCCCCCACCCTGTTTAATATGACGCTATTTGTTAGAATTTTTAACTTGTGAGCCTTAAAAATGAATTCTTTCAATGGGGTCTGATAGGAAAAAAGTTCCCCCACCCTGTTTAATATGACGCTATTTGTTAGAATTTTTAACTTGTGAGCCTTAAAAATGAATTCTTTCAATGGGGTCTGATAGGAAAAAAGTTCCCCCACCCTGTTTAATATGACGCTATTTGTTAGAATATACAAAGAAATCCCAAAAGTAGACGTTACATGTTTTCCAACGTGCGACAGGGGACACCCCTACATTTAGGCCCCTGAAGATATTTAAAGGGATTTTATGTTTATTTTCTAAACCTCCAACTTATTTTGTTCCCAAATGTCACCTGCATTAAAAACAATGTTTTGTCTCTGTTGCCACTCTGAAAAACAGCTCAAAATTAGGAGAACCAAAACAGAGAAAGAAATGAGCACCGGTGACAATGGCAGGCAAAGGAAAGAAGAACTGTCTCTTCTGATACATGAAAAGCCAGAATAATTCTCCCAGAAGCCCTCACATGCCTGGCCCACTAGCTCCAGTTACAAGAGAAGCATCACAAAGCCCTCAGACTTGAGAGAGGCCAAGAGCACTGGACCCAAGGACTTAGGCTACTTTCTTTAATGATGCCTCAGAGAATTTGGTGAATTCAAGCTTGAGAAGGTTTATTATATTGGTTTCAGCTGCATATTTAGCTTGAACACAATTAACTGTAGTCCAGATTCTGGCTTGTCTGTGTGCTCTTGCTGGTCTCTCAACAGTTCAACAGCTGCTTCTCTTTGGCTGCTAGTAATAGAACGGAATGAATTCAGTAATATTTAGATTTAAACCCTGAACTTTGAAACATTTGACTTTGGCACTTGAAAATTTCACTAAAGAAACAAGTAAATAAAAGAAAAACACGCCAAGATTGAGACTCTAAGGCTAAGGCATGGAAAAAGTGAAATAAAATATCCCACGGTGGCTTTCAATCCAACTTCAAGATGCAATTTTTGGTTTATCATTCTTTTTCGGTTAGGGTGCAGTGTAAGGGTTGAGTCTCCAGATTAAAAAGTAGAGAAAGATGTGTATAAGGCTCAGAGACAGAGGAATGAGTTAACCATGAAATCAGAAATTAGAATAGGATTCAAGCAACTTCAACCACATGAGCAAATGGATAGCAGAAAAAGAATTCACACAATGTCTTTGGATTCTAGTGTGAGAAATGATGGCTCATTGGGGAGAGGAACTTTTAATAAATGCTTTTGTGGAAACGATTAAAATTCATTCCAGATGAGTCAAGGATTCAAACTTGTTAAAAAATTATTTAAAAAGTATAAGAAAATAGAATGGTGCATTTATACTCAATGTGTGAGAGAATTTTATTACTACCAAAGCAAGAAAGCAGAAAGCAAGAAAGCAAGAAAGCAAGAAAGCAAGAAAGAAAGAAAGAAATTATCACCCATGGGTGATAAATTTGACTATATAAAAATATAGCTTTTTGTACATCAAAAAAAAAGAAAAACAATACAGATTAAAAAGCAGCCACAACTATGATGTTAAAAGAACTTAAATATAGAAAATAAGAAAAAACTGATACAGCCTGATAGTTACTACTACTATAAAAATATTATGCCAACAAGAAAGGAAAACTGAAAAATGTTCAATTTTTTGAACTGCATTTAAAGCACTGCATCCCTATTCACTTCATGACAAAACTCAACGCTCTATGCACAGTTTATTCTCTTGACAAACGATACCAGTTTTTAAGGACACAATACTCTGTTAGCTCCAGGTGAATTAGTTAAAGCAACAAATAAGAGAAAAATCCATATTTTCAGTCATTGGCATTTTATATACTGGCCATTTCCATATACCACTAGGATAGTTCTGGGACTTTTAGCACATGTTTTGAACATTTATTTCTTTCAGATTTTTTTTTAATTTCAGGTTTATTTTTAGTCACGTATGCCTAAATGTATTTGCTTGGCAATCTTTCCTAAATACTTCTCCATCAGGTCTCTGCCATTAAGTGAAAATGCTTTTAGAAATTTGGTAATAAATATTTCCAATCATAAGCTTATTTATAATAAATAATTTTGTACACTCTCTGGTGATTTTACACCATTTAAAACATACTTTAAAAAAAGTATTTTGGACTATTTAAATTATTTTGTTTCATAAAGTCCTGTATCATAGAAAAACAAAACTTTCAACAGGGTTTAAGGACTGGCTGAATTTATTGTTGGGTATTCCTAAAAGTGGCATTAGATTTTAAATGTTATTTTATGATAGAGGAGTTGGCTAACACTAAAATGGTAATCATACTGCAATATATAAATGTATCAACATGTTGTACACCATAAGCTTACACAATGTCTATGCCAATTATAGCAATAAATATGTTATTTTAATTCTATAATATAAAACTAAGAGAGACATATATAGGCATATAATTAATTCAGTATCTCAATGATCACAAGAATATTTATATCTTTAATCCTACATATATTAGGCAGTACTAAACCTTTAATGTGACTAATTTGTGTTTATAAAAGCAATGTTGCTTCAGTATAAAAGAATTCTAGAACAAAAAAAGGTGGAGAAAGCACAGCTAAAGAGGTAAAGCAAGCAGAGAGGCTAAAATTTTTAAATCACTTGAAAGTTTACCTAATGATGGAGAGAATTTTTTTAAGTTTAGAAAAATACTGCCAAACAAGTAAAGTAGATAAGCTGAAAGTAAATTATATTTTGTTGAGTCTGAAGAATGGACAGAAATAATTCAAGGCAGGTAAAAAGCTTCAGAACTACCCTGTGATACACAGAAATAAGCAATATGTGAAAATTGTGTTTAAGTTCATTCTCTCAAATAAACCATCTGCTTCCTAAATGTTTTAAAAATCAGTCAATGGCTAAATAAACCTGGTATATTAGTGAAGGACTAAAATCTAGCCATCAAAAATGATAAATATGTGGGGCGCCTGGGTGGCGCAGTCATTAAGCGTCTGCCTTAAGCTCAGGGCATGATCCCAGGGTCCTGGGATCGAGCCCCATATCAGGCTCCCTGCTGGAAGCCTCCTTCTTCCTCACCCACTCCCCCTGCTTGTGTTCCCTCTCTTGCTGGGTGTCTCTCTATCAAATAAATAAATAAAATCTTTTTAAAAAATGATAAATGTGTGGCCCACGGTGGGGGGGTGTTGGGAGAGATGGGTGGTAGGCAAGACCTTAATAATACATAGAACACAAATGTGTCTTTTTGGGCCAAAATGACAAGGACACAAGAGATTACAGAGTTGTATAAATAGCTGGTACTCTGTGGGGAAGGCATTGCCCTCTTTTCTCTTAAGGTATTGCAGTATACAATAAAGAAAAAAAATCATAGTCTCTTCAACCTGTTTTTGCTCATTTCAGAGGATGAAGTCCCCCCATCCTCTGCAAAGCTGGCCCTCTACCTCGTGTTTCCACAATCCTCTTCCTAGCCTTTGTGGGGTCCTATGCTTTAGCTGTCTCCATGGGACCCCTGTATGTCCAGTGACGCATGTGGTCCACCTCTCCCATATAGAACCACAAACACTCCTTTAATCTTGCTGTACCCTCCAAGACCACCCCCCCATGCTTCCACAGACACCTTGCTCCTACCTTTATCTCACACACTGGTTGACAAAATGTCTACCCTTTCAGAAGAGTCTACAGGTCAAACCTCCCCACTTAACGTATCATATTCACTAAATAAAGGACACTTTTTTTCAGCTTTATTGAGGTGTAACTGACAAATGACATCGTAAGATCTTTAAAGTTCCATCATGGTGATTTAAGTATACATTGTGAAAGGATTCTGCCCATCTAGTTCATTAATACATCCATCACCTCACATATTTATCTTTTTTTAAGTGAGAATATTTAAGTTCTACTCTCTCAGCAAATTCCAATTATATAATACACTTATCAACTATAGTCACCATGTTATACATTAGATCCTCAGACCTTATTCATCTTATAGCTGACAAGGCAGATTTAAAATAAAATCATTATGTAAGAATTTTCAAAAGAGATTTCAAGACTGACAGGTAGAGGATACAAACAGAGAAAATGAATGTGAACATGTCTGTTTGTTTTTAAAGATTTTATTTATTTATTTATTTATTTATTTATTAGAGAGAGAGAGAGAGAGAGAGAGAGAGAGAGGAAAGGGCAGAGGAAGACAGAGTCAAGTAGACTCCGGGCTGAGCATGGAGCCCCAGGTGGCGCTCAATCTCACGACCCTGAGATCACAACCCAGAGATTTAGAAACCAAGAGTCAGATGCTTAACTGACTGCACCACCCAGGTGCCCCCATGTTTAAGCCCAGACCATAAAGAAAGGAAATGAACACTTATATTTCAATAGCAGCCACTATGTTTTTCTGTGTGCTTTCCTTTGGGTTGGGGAATGTTACAGGTATACCGTATATTGTAGAGGAAATCTCAGACATGCTCTAATCTAGCACTTCCACTTTACAGATGAAGAAACTGAGGCCCAGTGCCTTGTTAAGGATGGCTAACATCAACCGGTCACGTACTCTGCACCTACAAGTAAATGCTACACACGTGTCTTCTGAATAAACCTCAGTACAAGCCCCATTTAACAGTTGGGGACACTAAGGATAGTTAAGTAATTTCCCAAAGGTGACACAGGCAAGCTGCATAATTTGCCAGGCCCCGTGCAAAAATGCAAATGCAGGGTCCCTCGTTCAAAACTTAAGAATTTCGGGGCACCTGGGTGGCTCAGTCGGTTAAGCGTCTGCCTTCGGCTCAGGTCATGATCCCAGGGTCCTGGGATTGAGCCCTTGTCGGTCTCCCTGCTTGGCAGGGAATCTGCTTCTCCCTCTGCCTCTCCCCCTGCTTGTGTTCTCTCTTTCTCTCTCTGTGTCAAATAAATATTTTTTTAAAAACTTAAGAATTTCAAGATCACAACAGTAGAGAATTAAACCAAGTACAAGGCCCTTGCGACTGGCTGGCTCTGGGGAACTATACAGGTCACAGTGCCCACAAAGTCGAGCCTGGGTGTACTGTTAGTACAGGTAGTGGAGCTGACACTTAAACCCACTTCCTCGGATCTCAAGCCCCTATGCTTAACCCCTACTTTCTTCTGTCTCCTGGGGAATTTAAGGGATCAGCTTACCCAAGGTCTCACCAGAGGTTTGCAACAGAGATAAAATATGAACCCCAAAAGCTTGACACCAGTTGCCCATGGCCACAAAAGACCCCTTTGCTCCCTGTTCCTCTTCCAGGCGACTGAGATCAGCTAGTTATGGGCAACTGGAGAGGAGCAGCTGTCAGCATCACAGCTGAATCGGCTTGCTGCTGGCTGGCCCAGCCCTGCTCACCACCTGCTCCACACTCTAAAATCAGCCTTTGTACAGCCTGGCTTCTGGGAAAGAAGAGGCACTGGGAGGAAATGGGGGGAGGTGGTTCTTCTGGGTGTTTTTGGTTTTTTTTTTTTTTTAAGTCTCCCTCCATAGATCCTCTCCAGGTCCGGTCTAGACACATATTTTGAAAAAGTCCCCCTGTGGTCCTCATATCTAACCTTGGGTACTGATTTTGGACTAATAAGGAGAGTTATGAAGACATCAAGACATCTCAGGTGCCTCTCAGAAACACCACTAGGGCAACTATTACTGTGGAAACGACAGTACACTTGGAGAAACACATACCAGGGTTTAGAACTCGAACTCTGACACTTATTTGCTGTCTGACTCTGGCCACATCATTTCACTTCTTTGAGTCTCAATCTCCTCACCTGTAAACTGCGGATGCCACGATGAATTTCTCTGACTTGTAAAATGTGCTTAAATACTCACTGCCCTGTGCCTGACACACATATAATCATGATGCTTTTTTTAAAAAGAAGGAAAACTTCACTGTGCAAAATAACCGGTTTAAATTTTAAATTCAACTTAATTAACGATAATGTATCATTCATATGAGAGGTAGAATTTAGTGATTCATCAGTCACGTATAACACCCAGTGCTCATTACATCAAGTGCCCTCCTTAATGTCCCTCAGCCAGTTACCCCATCCCCCCACCCCGCTCCGCTCTGCTCCAGCAACCCTCAGTCTGCTTCCTAGAGTTAGGAGTTTCCTATGGTTTGTCTCCCTCTCTGATTTCGTCTTATTCTAGTTTTCCTTCCCTTCCCCTATGTCCATCTGGGCAAAATAACTGCTTTTTATTTTATTTTATTTCATTTTTTAAAAGAGTTTATTTACTTATTTGATAGAGACAGCAAGAGAGGGAACACAAGCAAGGGAAGTGTGAGAAGGAGAAGCAGGCTTCCCGCCGAGCAGGGAGCCCGATGCGGGGCTTGATCCCAGGACCCTGGGATCATGACCTGAACCGAAGGCCGACGCTTAATGGCTGAGCCACCCAGGTGCCCCAAAATAACTGCTTTTTAAAGCAAAAATTATATTCAACATTAGGGAGCATTTCTCTAAGATACTCAATTTGTTAGGGAAGCAAGTCTCTAACCCCAGCACCTGTTCTAACTCTCCCTCCCCCAAAATAGAGAAGGATGTAAAATCCTTTTCTCCTTTGCCCCCACTCAGTAAAAAGCTTCTTTTAAAAACTATTCAATCCAAGTATCAACCCAAATAAAATTTAAGAAATCCACAGCATGTCTGTGAGATAGCACTCTGAGTATCTACTATTTATCATGTGAGCTAGACACCTAACGGAGACCTTTCTCCCCGTTGTCAGGTCTATATTCTCAGCCTCCTTAATGAGGCTTAAGAAAAACTTCTGTTCTGAAGTCGGTTTTTTTCTGTTGTTTACTTCCTAAATAACCAAAGTTAGCCTGAGTGCGCCTAGCTGGCTTCTCCAAGGACTTCAAATCCCATCAAACCACCCTGCCCCCAAGCAGAACAAACTGACCATGAGATCAGGTTTACCTTTGCCGCCAGAGCAGAACACTGCCTACTGCTCTGGCATGACCTTTGAAAACGCCTTTTTATTTATTGTGACAGCAGAATGCTCCCCTGTAAAAATAGTTATGTACATAGACAAAGCCTGGAAGAAAACACACAAAGAATAAGAGCCCTGTGTTAGAGGCATGAGGGTACTGGCAAGTTATTCCCACAAGCCTAACCTGAAAGATAAATTTTAAAAAGCTATTACGATGCAAAGATGACTGCAAACTAAAAGCCTTCTGCCCCCCCCAACTCCAGCTTAATGCCATTATCCCCACCTCCCTCCACTTCAGCAGTCTTAACGAGTAGCAGCATTCTCACCTCCCTTTCGCTGTTCTCATATCCAGCAACTCTACAGGAATAGTGGACACCAGTGACCACACTCCACAATGGAAATCATCACTTCCTGTGACTGTTCTACCATGACTCCTTGGCCACTCCTACGCTGACTTCTCTTGGGGTTCTGGTACCGGCTCTGTTACCAACCAGCTTTTGGACTTCAGGAGTGCTTCTCCCATTTCAGCCGGCATCAGAATCCCCTGGAGGCCTTGTTCAAACAAAGCTGGGATCCAACCTGAGTTTCTCCTTCAGTGGTTTGGGGTGGGACCCTAGAATTTGCCTAAGAGTTCCCGGGTGATGCTGCTACCGCCGGTGTGCCGCACTTTGAGAACCACTGTTCTAGGTAAAACAGTACTGAACTAGATTTACAATAGACCAGGGTTTCTCAACCTCAGTACTACTGACATTTTAGGTAGGGTAACTCTTTGTTGGGGGGGGCTGTTTTGTGCACTGTAGGAATTTTAGCAGCACCCTTGGCCTCTATTAGATGCAGTAACCACCACCCCCAGCCAATTGTGACAACCAAAAAAGTCTCCAGATGTCAAGTGTTCCCTGGGGATAGGGCACAAATTTGCCCCTGGTTAAGAAGCACTGAGTTACACTGACAACCAAGCTCCTTTCCAGTGAAGTGATGAAGCCTCTTCCTCTCATTTGTAAGACGCAGGTTTTTCGCAAGAGGTGGTCCTTTTTGTTTAATTCACCTGTGCACCCATGCTACTCTGTGTCAGGCAGTGAGTGGGGGCAGCTACTCAGGTTGATGAACATGTCCCTGCTCTTAGGGCGCTTGCAATTCATAGAAGAGACAGTGTGACTGATCACTAGGCCCCACTAAGCTGTGGGGACATGGAACAGGGGGTCACGGCAGGCTTTCTGAAAGATGATGATAAAGATGGGCAACAGCTGCCTAGACTGAAGGGATGGGGAGGCGTGCTCCAGGAAAAGAGCACGGCATATTCAAAGGCATGGGGGTAACAAGGCATAAGAGTCAGAAAACTACCAGTTTTTCCATGGGGCTGCATGCCATCATCTTTTCCCCCTGGTAGGAAGGGGGAAAGTAAAGGGGAACAATATTATCAACTGTCAACTTTCTCGTGAAGGACTACTACATCTTTTTATCTCCTGCCCATCGCTGGTAATTCTATGTCCTTCCCCCAATTTATATCCTAGCCTATAGCCATTTTGAAATCCTACTCACCTCAGAGCCTTACAGAATCACTTTCTGCAGATGCCTGATTATTAAACCCTTCTCTCTTCTAATGTGACACCCATCACACCCGATTAGAACTGTTTTTGACTGTCTGCCCTACTAAGCCCACAAGCTCCATTACAGCAGGAACCATGGCTATGCTCTTCAGTGCATCTCTGGTGTCCTATGCTGTGCCTGGCACAGACAAGCCACTCAAGTATCAGTTAATGAATGATGCCCTCTTCTCTATGTCCCAGACTGAGCAGTCACCAACGTCTTCCTTCCCCAAAACAGCTTCTACTTTCGTATCCACCCACCATCCCCTCCACCTCCCACACACGCCCCACTCATGAAGCCTCATCAAAATCCTGGCATTATCTTCATTTCTTTTTTCTCACTCCATATATCCACCCTGGTGTTCCAGTGAGAAGCAAGGTCTGTCCTCTGAACCTCAATAAATACTTCATCTGGGAGACGGTATATGGAAAGAGAGCATGGGCTCTGGAATCAAGTAGAGGTGGGCTCATCTCACTTCTGCCTCTTAATGGCTAGGTGATTTTGAACACATTACTGCCTCCGAGGCTTAATTTCCTCATCTTTAAATGGGTTCCACAACACCAACCTTATAAAAGGTTGTTATGAAGTTCAATGTGAAGGACTTATTACTTCAATATCACTATGTAAATGTTGCCTTTCACCTCACAGCATCCCTGGCCTGAGTACATAGCAGGCAGGAAGACAGGGAAAGAGCTAGCTAAATAGGAAGGTCAAGAGAATGGGGCCAGGGGCGCCCGGGTAGCACAGTCGTTAAGCGTCTGCCTTCGGCTCAGGGCGTGATCCCAGCGTTCTGGGATCGAGCCCCACATCAGGCTCCTCCGCTAGGCACCTGCTTCTTCCTCTCCCACTCCCCCAGCTTGTGTTCCCTCTCTTGCTGGTTGTCTCTCTGTCAAATAAATAAATAAAATCTTTAAAAAAAAAAGAGAGAGAGAATGGGGCCAAGTGAGAGGGAGAACATGGAAAGCCAAAAGAGAAATAAAAATTTTATTCCCTGCAAGAGCCACATTCTTTCCTCTTTTTTTCCTCTCAGAGTTGAAAACATAACACTTATGCTAATCAAGGAACACAGTAATAACCAAGAGAAATGAAAACATATGTCTACCAAAACACTTGTACACAAATGTTCCTAGCAGCATTATCCATAACAGCAAAAGAGTGGAACAACCCTAATGTCCATCAACTGGTGAATGGGTAAACAAAATGTGGTCTAGCCGCACAATGGAATATTATTAGGCAACCAAAATGAGTGAGGTTCTGTTACATACCATGACATGGATGAACCCTGAAAACATTATGCTGAGTGAAAGAAACCAGATACACAAGATCGCATATTGTGTGATTCCATTTATATGAGATGTTGAGAACAGGCAAATTCTATAGAGACAGAAAGCAGATTAGTGGTTGCCTGGGGCTGGGGGGCTGGGGAGAATGAGCAGTGACTGCTAATGGGCACAGGGTTTCTTTCTGGTAGGACACAAATGTTTTGAAGTGAGTGTGGATATACTTAAAACCTCTCATCATATACTTTAAATGGATGAGTTGACAGAATGTGATTTACATTTTAATAAAGCTGTTAAACAAGAACATAGGGAGAATGAAAGAACAGCTAGAGAAATGGCCAAATAAAAAAATTTTCGAATTATTTCCTTCCCATATCCTAGTAGACCATCTTCTATATCCCACTCCAAAGACTTCCATCTTCGACTAAAGAGAAATTGTCTGGCTATCGAGAAAGTCTCTCTGGAGCTGGCTGTGACAAGAATTTGTGGGCATGGCCAGAGAATTCGGTGAGGGGACAACGAGCGCCAGGTCTGAGTAGAGGCAAAGGGTCAGTGCCCCCAGAGACGCACTGCTCAGATGAAGGTATACACGCATCACCCTGGGGTCCCACTTTCACAGGCTGCTGTGGCTCTAAAATGAAAGAATGTATTAAAATGCTTTGGGATCAGTAAAGTGCCATATAAACGTTGTTATGCAGTCAAGCCTAACATTTCTGAGGCTATCTGGGGGTCATCTGGACAGGAGGAAAGAATATGCCAGTATGATTTCCTTTCTCCTACTTTGCTTAGGGTGAAGGGGGCAGTGGGTAGGAAATGATGGCCACTTGACCTCAGTGAGCCACAGTGTCTTTCCATCTATATGCTGGAAGCATCTGGCACAGGTGTTAGAGTCATATGACCTTAAATTGCTTCCGAATTCTTGAGTAGGAAAGTCACAAGGAGACAGCTGAGAGCTTATCCAGCAAGGTCATTTGGTGTGGAAAGAATATGGCCTCTGGGGTCAGAAATCTTGACTTTGAGGCCCAGGTGTAAAACCTGCAAAGCTTTATTATCTTTAGTGAATTCCTCAGTGTTTCTTTGTATTTGATACGGGTAGGGAACTATATCTTGCTTATGTCACAAGGTGGGGGTAGGATCAACTGAGCCAACATGATGAGAGCACTTTGTCAAACTGGGTTGGTTGCTTCACAAATCTTTTTATTGTACAGGTCTATCAGGAGCAGAGCATTCAAGCACGGACTCCCATGTATGTACCGCTGTTATTAATATTATGTACAATATAAAACACATACAAAAACAGAGGAAAAAAGCATGAGATAAAAATAGATTAGAATTCCTATGGTAGGTTAAAGAATCAATGTTAAGTTTACTGAAATTGGTAATTATGCTATGATTATGTAAGAGACTATCTCTACTCCTAAGAAACACACTCAGTTAGTTAGGGTAAAGGGCCACGATGTATGTACTTTACCCTCAAGTGGCTCAGAAAATATATATACATAGGCATATACACACCAGAGCATGCAAATGGAGTACCCAGGTGAATCTGGGTAAAGGGTACAAGGGCGTTCCTTGTACTATTAATTTTTTTGTAAATTTTCCATAAGTTTGAAATTACTTCCAAATACATATATTTTTTTAACTGGAGGTTCTAATCATTGAGACCTACAGAATGGCAGAGTAAAGAGCCTGGCCCTCTCTCTCCCCAGCAAAGCAACAATTTAACTGGTAAAAATTATTTTTAAAGCAATCATTTAAAGTCTCTGGAAATTGTCCTAAGGGCAATCAGCAAATGGAGACGCATACATTGAGGAAAATCTATTAAATCTCAGCAAGAACAGTGAGTATAGATGACATCTGAGCAAAGACTTGCTTTTCTTACCACCCTCCCCTAAGCTCTGTATTACAGAGGCTCTATCCTGGGTAGCCAAGAAGATAGGGGGCTCCTTCCCTTCACCACTCCCAGTCTGGGGCCACAGTTTCACCCCAGGAGGGGCAGGTTGCTGGTGTTTCTCGTCACCCCCACCCCTTGGCATTGCAGAGGTTGTATCCTGATCAGGCACAGCCAACAAGACCAAATCTCCCCTCCCTTACCCAGTTCCCACTTGTAGGGCAGAAACTCTCCTCCAGGTGCAGCAGGCCAAGAACGCTGGGCCCTGATCACCCTCACCCCAGCTCACTCCTAGGGCAGAGGCTGCCACACCCTTTTCTCTTTTTTTAAGTTTTTATTTTAATTCCAGTTAGTTAAGATACAGTGTAATATTAGTTTCAGGTGTACAATATAGTGATTCAACACTTCCATACACACCCAGTGCTCATCACAATGAGTGTACTCCTAATCCCCATCGCCTGTTTCACACACCACCACCACCACCACCTCCCCCCACCCCGGCCCCTCCACTCTGGTAACCAGCAGTTTGTTCTCGATAGTTATGAGTCTGTTTCTTGGTTTGCCATTCTCTCTCTCTCTTTCACTTTGGTCATTTGTTTTGTTTCTTAAATTCCACATATGAGTGAAATCATATGGTATTTGCCTTTCTCTGACTGACTTATTTCGCTTAGCGTCATACTCTCTAGCTCCATCCATGCCATTGCAAATGGCAAAAATTCATTCCTTTTTATGGCTGAGTAAGATTCCATTTGAGATATGTATATATAGAGATACATACAGATACAGATACAGATATAGATACAATCACATCTTCTTTATCCATTCATTTATCGATGAACAATTGGGCTGCCTGCACATCTTGACTATTGTAAATAATGCTGCTATAAACATAGGGGTGCACATATCTTTTTAAATTAGTATTTTCATTTTCTTCAGGTAAACACCCAGTAATGGAATTGCTGGACCATATGCTATTTCTAACTTTTTGAGGAACCTTCATACTGTTTTCCACAGTGGCTGCACCAATTTGCATTCCCACCAACAGTGTAAGACGGTTCCCCTTTCTCCACATTCCCACCAACACCTGTTGTTTCTTGTGTTGATTTCAGGCATTCTGACAGCTATGAGGTGATATCGCATTGTAGTTTTGATCTGCATTTCCCTGATGATAAGCGAGCATCTTTTCATATGTCTGTTGGCCATCTGGAAGTCTTTTTGAAGAAATGTTCATGTCTTCTGCCCATTTTTTAATTAGATTATTCAATTTTGGGGTGTTGAGTTTTGTAAGTTCTTTATATATTTTAGACACTAACCTATTATCAGATATGTCATTTGCAAATATCTTTTCCCATTCTATAGGCTGCCTTTTAGTTCCTTCACTGTGCAGAAGTTTTTATTTTGATGTAGTCCCAATAGTTTATTTTTGCTTTTGTTTCCCTTGCCTCAAGAGACATATCTAGTAAGAAGTTGCTACAGCTAATGTCAAAGAGGCTACTGCCTGTATTCTCTTCTGGGATTTTTATGGTTTCCTGTCTCACATTTAGGTCTTTAATCTATTTTTAATTTATTTTTGTGTGTGGTGTAAGAAAGTGGTCCAGTTTCTTTCTTTTGCATATAGCTGTCCAGCTTTCCCAACACCATTCGTTGAAGAGACTTTTTCCTGTTGGATATTCTTTCCTGCTTTGTCAAAGATTATTTGACCATTTAGTGGTGGATTCATTTCCGAGTCTTCTATTCTGTTCTATGATCTATGTGTCTATTTTTGTGCCAGTACCATACTGTTTTGATTACTACAGGTTTGTAATAGAGCCTGAAGTCCAGAATTGTGATGCCTCCAGCTTGGTTTTCTTTTTCAAGATTGCTTTGGCTATTTGGGGTCTTTTCTGATAAAATCATCAATAAACTAGGAATCAAAGAGAACTTCCTCAACATGATTAAAGACCAACTACAAAAAACCCAGAGCTAACATCACAATTAATGGTGAAAGATCAAATGCTTTCTCCCTAAAATCAGGAAAAAGACAAGATGTACATTTTTACCACTTCTATTCAACACTCTATGAGAAGTTCTAGCCAGGGCAATTAGCCTAGAAAAATAAATAAAAGGCATCCAGACTGGAAAGCAAGAAATAAAACTATCTGTAAATACAGGGGACATGATCACGTATACAGAAAACCCTAAGGAATTTACCAAAACATTATTAGAATAAATGAGTTCAACAAGGCTGCAGAACACAAGGTCAACATACAAAAATCAACAGCATTTTCACACACTAGCAATGAACAACCTGAAATGAAATAAAGAAAAAAATACATTTATAATACCATCAAAAAATAATAAAATACTTGGGAATAACTTTAACAAAAGAAGTATAAAATCTGTACTCTGAAAGCTCCAAAACATTTTTAGAAGAATTAAACAAGACCTAAATAAATGGAAAGGACATCCCATGACAAACAGTAACAAGTGCTGGCAAGGACATGTTAAAATTGGAACCCTCATGCATTGCTGCTGGAAGTGGAGAACGATGCAGCTGTTTTAGGGGAAAAAAACACCACTTTTTGGCAGTTTCACAAAAGAGTAAACAGAGTTACAATACGACCCAGCATTCCATTCCTCAGTATATAGCCAAGAGAAATGAAAACATATAGCCACCCAAAAACTTACATGCGAATGTTCATAGTGGCATTATTCGTAATAGCCAAAAAGTAGGAACAACACCAAAGTCCATCGACTGATTGTCAAAATGTGGCATATCTACACAATGGAATATTCTTCAGCCAAAAAACAAATGAAGGACTGACACAGGCTACAACAAGGATGAACCTTAAACATCATGCAAAGTGAAAGAAGCCAGTCACAAAAGACCACGCACTGTATGAATCCATTTAAAGGAAATTTCCAGAATAGGCAAATACATGGGGACAAGAAGTAGATTAGGGCTGGTGTGGGGGAAAGGAGAGTGAGAGTGACTGCTAATGGATACAGGGTTTCTTTCAGGGTGATGAAAACATTTAAAAATAAGATTGTGGTGATGGCTGCATGACTCTGAACATAATAAAAAACCATTAAATCATACTTTGAATAGGTGAGTTGTATGAAGAATTGTATTTAAAATGTAAATAGCCTAAAAAAACCAAAGAAAGGCAGAAATATACAGACTGATTTTTTAAAAAGCAAGAACTTCTGTACCATATGCTATTAAAAAAAATACTTTAAATATGACACAAGTTAAAAGTAAGAGACAAACTAAAGCTACAGTGAGATACCAGTACATACCTACTAGAATGGCTAAAATTAAATACACTGGCCACATCAAGTATTGGCATGGATATGGAGCAACTGGAAGTCATTGACTCTACCATTTTACATTCCCATCAGCAACCACTTTGGATAATGGGGTGGCAGTTTCCTAAAAAAGGTAATCATACACTTACTGTATGATGTAGTCATTCCAATCTTAGCTATTTACCCAAGAGAAATACAAGTATATGTCCATGAAAAGGATTTGCTCACAAATGTTCACAGTAGCATTATTCACAGTAGCTAAACACCAAAAACAACTCCAACTCCAGTGCCCATCAACCGGGAAATAGGTAAACAAATTGCGGTCTGTCCATACTACAGAGCAACAAAAACCAAGGCACGGATACATACAACATGGACTACTCTCAAAATAAATATGCTGGAAGAAAAGAGCCAAACAACAGAGACTACATACTGTATGATTCCATTTACATAAAACTCTAAGGAATGCAAATAAACATTTCTATCTCATAGTGATACAAAGCAGACTGGCTGGGGGCTGGCTGAGAAGGGTAGAAGGGAGGAACTAAGAAAAGACTGGGAAGGGGCGCCTGGGTGGCTCGGTAAGTTAAGCATCTGCCTTCGGCTCAGGTCATGATCCTGGGGTCCCGGGATAGAGCCCCACATGCAGCCCGCACTGGGCCCTCTACTCTGCGGGGAGTCTGCTTCTCCCTCTCCCTCTGCCTGCCACTCCCCCTGCTTGTGCTCTCTCTCTCTCTCTCTCAAATGAATAAAATCTTCAAAAAAAAAAAAAGACTGGAAAGAAACTTTTGGAAGTAATGGATAGTTTATCTTGATTACGGTGATGGTTTCACAGGTGTATACATATTTCAAAACTTATCACAAAACTTATCACATTGTAGATTATAAACATGTGCTGTTTATTGTATGTCACCATGTCTCAATAAAGCTGATAAAAAACAGATAAAAATCACATGTTCTCAAGGCCAAACAGAATTGCACAAATCATTAGACCAAGCCCAAGCAGATCCTTCAGCCCCTTTGCTACTTCGGTGCTCCTGGTTCTAAGCTGAGGAGGAGCAGAAGGAGGATTTCATGTATTCACCTTCCAAGTAGAAAGAGCAACATGTGACTGTTGACTGATTTATTTCAATCCTGCTGCTGGGTGCCCCGAGAGCACATGTATTTTGTTGTACATGACACAATCTTTAGTCATTGTGCATACTGATACACTTCGAGAAAGGTTCTTCCCTGAACCTTGGAGACTGGGTCACCAACAGACTGAGGCAGGATAGTCACCCCGCGTGGGGCTGTGGGAATCTGCTGTTGAGGAAGCAATGGAAGGGAGGGCTTGAGAAACTGAACAGTGTGATGGCTGAAAGAATGAGACCTGGAGACAAGTGTCTGGCACAGAGTAAGTACTCAAAAACTCAGCAAAAAAATAACAAAATTTAAAAATAAATACCATTAATTCAGACTTTATCATGATCTGGATTAGAGTTGGGTAGAAAAATCTTTATACAGGGATAAAGGAGTTTGATAAATACATCAACTGCATAAGCAGGATTTCAGGGGGCACGACAAATCCACTAGAACAAATTACCCTTACAGGCCCCTCAGAAAGAACCTATTTGCAGCTCAGTACAGGTAGCGCGGACTGTGTAAACGCGCTGCCCGTATTCAAATCCCAACATCACGACTTAACAGCCTTGTTAACTTTGGGCAAGCTACTAAGCCTCTATGTGACTCAGTTTCTTCATCTATTATACAGGAGTGAAAACAGTATCCGCCTTATAGGGCTGTTGTGAGGATTAATGAGTTAATATTTATAAGATGCTTAGAA
This sequence comes from Ursus americanus, assembly GCF_024610735.1. Taxonomy (NCBI): domain Eukaryota; kingdom Metazoa; phylum Chordata; class Mammalia; order Carnivora; family Ursidae; genus Ursus; species Ursus americanus. Next base: position 81,348,747 of record NC_142164.1, read on the forward strand.
GAGAGCCTGGCACTAAATTGTTCATTAGAGCTATAACTGGGAAGTCCATTTCAAGCCACACCTTTCACTAAAATACACTGATTTTATTTGACATTTGGATGGGATTAATGAAGTATCTTTTCACGGTGTAGTCTCAACTACTTCTCCTTTGACAGCTCTTTCTCAAGTACGTACCTTGTAAGTAGTTTGTCACTCTGATTTGAACAAAAGCAGCTCAATTATTCAAAACACCATTTGACATTTTCGGGCATATGGTTGGTGCTCGATAAATGCTTACTGAACAAATATTCCTCCAGACCATGGCAAATTTACCATCCTTAATACTATCATTTTTAAAGTCAGAGTTAAAAGTGCAACATACATCACCTACAAATAGGGAATAAAAGACTCAAAAGAGGTACAGTTACCATCGAACCAGTTAGCCAACTTCAGTGAAATTGCCCAAGATAAGAAAGGTGCTAGTTTACCGCTTTGGTTTCAGCCACAATGACGATGCCATGCAGGCATTCCTTAGCACTTTCTGGTGATAATTAGAAAAAAGACAAGACTTGGGGCACCCGGCTGGCTCAGTTGGTGGAGCATGCAACTCTTGATCTCAGGGTGTGAGTTTGAGCCCCACGTTGGGTATAGAGATTACTTAAAAATAAATAAATAAAAATCTTGGGACGCCTAGGTGGCTCAGTCTGTGAAGCGTCTGCCCTCAGCTCAGGTCATGATTCCAGAGTCCTGGGATCAAGTCCCACATCGGGCTCCTTGCTCAGCAGGGAGTCTGCTTCTCCCTCTGCCTCTGCCTGCCGCTCCCCCTGCTTGCGCGCGCGCGCGCGCTCTCTCTCTCTGACAAATAAACAAAAATCTTTAAAAAAATAAAAATCTCTAGAAAAAAGGCAAGACTTAATGGTCCACAAACAGGAAGAATGTGGGCTCTATTCTAAATGGCCTCACTGGGAAACAGCACAGGTCTTCAGGGTAACTTTGATGGAACTCACCTGTCATCTCTCTTTTGAGGGCAGTACTGACCTGGTTTGTAAAATTTGTCCTGAGAGCCCTTCTACTAAAAAGGAAATTGTATGCCTTTTTTCTTAATGTAAGACCAGAATCAAGCAGGAAGTAATATCTCCTTGCTCTGAGTGGTCCGGGTGAGCAGGTGAAAGCATCTTCCCCACGGACAACAAGTCAAGTGGCTTCAAAAGAAGCAGTCAAGTGGTTCGCACTCTGTCCTGGGTACTGTTAGACATCTCTGGTCCTCCTCCATTCTAAACTAGTTTTATGTTACTCTGATGGCCATCGGCTGCAATCAGCCTCTCCCCAGCCCTCAAACCACATACTTCACGGAGAAGAAAGATCAACAAATGCAAGCTTTCTCGTTCCTTGTTTCTTCAATCTCGAGAGAAGGGCTCTTGTTCCAACATGACTCATTCATTCTGCCTTCCATCCTTTTACACAAGTCATTCTGTTCTGCCCAGAATCACTTGCCCTTGTCCCTCTAACCCACCCCAACTCAAACACTTCCTTAAAAATAACTTTTAGCCAATGACTGTCCCTCACTTCTTTCACTGCTCACCTCCTTCATCTGGCTGCTCATTAAGTCTGCATCCCTTTTACCACCATGTATAGTACTGAACCGGGTACGTCAAGCCCCTAATATTGTTAATATTGGGTTTTTAGCTCATGCCATTGCCTCTAGGCTGAGATGGCACCCTATCAGTCTGTTACCAGCACCTTCCCTGGGCTGAGCCAGGAAGGGGGTGGGGGCTCATTCTCAAGGGAGGAAATATGGAAGTGAGCTAATTAAAAAGGCCAAATTTTCATTTTGGGGAAGCCCTCTCAAGGTGAGAGTGACATTTAGAGCTTAATCTGCCAGAGACCACCAAGGACAAGTCTGTAGTCTGATAAAGTCACATTTATTTACTCATCATAAGGGAGGGGAGTCCAGAGGAACCATGAGAGAGAAGGAACCAATAGGGAAGAAGGAAGTACCTTTGGGGTTCCTACTGAATGATTCTGAGGAAGATATAAGGAAAGCAGGGGTCAGTTCTGGATTGGTTATTATCTCTGAGGCAAGATTCAAAGCTGGGATAAACTAGGGATCGACTGGGTGCTGTTCTGAGGCAAGGTCAGCTCAGCAATTGGGAGTCTCCCGTAATAGAGGGACATAGCCCAGTGGGTCTGGGGCATCGTTGACAAGAAAGCAGTATTCACTGAAAGAGGGTGTCTTTGTGGCTTTTTACAGTTGCTGCATGACTTTGGGGAAAAAAGTGTTTCCTGTTAAGTCTGCAGTTGTCTTTATCTGTGTCTGACCTCCCAGCCCAAGTGACATCAGGGTTGCCCTTTTTTTTCTTTTCAGTCCCAGCTGATTCTTCCATCCTGGACATTTTCGACTCTTTCACTGAGAGGGACATGGGTGCTACCCACCTTCCAGTTTATTTTCAGTCCTGCAAATTTTTAGATCTGGGAACAAATTATACAACCAAGAAGAACCTGGACTAGATCTACAGACTCTGAAAGCTTGGGTAGAAAACTGAACACTTCAGGGGCACTGTGGAAGCTTTTCACCCCTTCCTCCTGTTGAAGGTCAAAACTTTTGACTAGAAGGGAAGATACGGGCAATGAATATCTTGCTACTTAGATGACATCAAAGAATAGGATGTGGTTTTCTGGACAATTATTTAAGATCTAAGAATGATGGACTTCTAGCAAGGAATAGAGAAAATTTCACAGAGACCAGGAAGAAATGGTTTTTCTAGAGATTCATTAACATGATGAATAGAGACTCAAAGGAAAAGGTTAAGGGGAGGGCAAAAATACCACCAAAAAAATGTGACACAGAGGGGACGCCTGGGTGGCTCAGTCAGTTAAGCAACTGCCTTAGGCTCAGGTCATGATCCCGTGAGCCCCACTTGGGGCTCCCTGCTCAATGGGGAGTCTGCTTCTCCCTCTCCCTCCACCTCTCCCCTGGCTTGTGCTCTCTCTCTCTCCCTCTCTCTCTCGCTCACTTTCTCTCTCTCTAATAAATACTAAAATCTTTTTTAAAAATGTGACACAGGGACACCCGGGTGGCTCAGTCATTTATGCGTCTGCCTTCGGCTCAGGTCATGATCCCAGGGTCCTGGGATTGAGCCCCACATCGGGCTCCCTGCTCAGTGGGGAGCCTGCTTCTCCCTCTCCCCCTCCTCTGTGCTTGTGCTCCCTCTCTCTCTCTGTCAAATAAATAAATAAAATCTTTTTAAAAAGTATATTAAAAATGTGACACAGAAAGAAAACTCAGAGTGGAAGGGATACCCACTATTCCTCAGGAGAAAACTGGACAAAAGAGCTCGAAGTCATTCTTAGGGCTGAAGAAGTCCATGGACTGATTTAACAGAGGAGCAGTAACAAAGTCACAGGGTACTTGCAACATGGGAAAGCAGATACGATCTCACGGTTACCACCATCAAGAGCTAGTGAGATGGCATCTGGCACTAGATCAGAGGAGGCAGGAGAGTACAGTAAAAAGAGAAATTTGAAGCCAGGCTGACCAGGGCTCAACTCCCTGTGCTGCCTCTCACTTGGCATGTGATCCTGGTTAAGACACCCTTTCTGAACTTTCATTGGCCCATCCATAAAATGGGTATTAGAATACTTATTTCACAAAGCTATTATGAAGATTAAAGGTTATAATGCATTTAAAGATCTATCACAGTGTGTGGTACACAGCACCCAAAAGGTGGACACTGTCGTCGTCATCGTCATCATCATCATCATAATCATCATCACTACTTATAGTAAAATGGTGGTACTTTCTTATGGACTTCAACAAGCCAGATGGTGAAAACATGGTGCATAACAGTTGGTTGAGAATAAAAGCAAAGAGAAAGAAGTGATGCTATTAGATCATGCTACGAGCTTCCCTGGAACCGAAGAAAGGTACAGCATTGAATTCTACCCCTCTCCCTCATACTTCTTTTCCCCTCTCAAACAGGCATGGGCAACTCTGTGTGTGTGTACATATGTATGTACATACACACACACACACCCATTTCCTCCTCTGTTTTCTGTACCTCAGGGCATCCAATCCACATCTGAATTTTGAAGTCCCTGTTGACTATGAAACATCAGTCTTTAGTAGAGGGAAGGGTGCACAAGGCAGATTCTATGAGTCGATGACAGAAAGATGAAGTATAAAAAACATCCCATTAGTCTACGGGGATGGTAGGATTAAAAGACGCTTGGGAAGTAGGTGGAAGAGGGATTCTTAGATATGTCTATAGACAGAAGAAAAAGAGCTCTTTGAGAAAAAATACTAAAGATATGAGAGAGAAAGATTAAAGGAACAGAGTATCTGTAAGGAGGCATCCGGGGATATGCAAAAAGACAGGTTAGCCTTGGAGAAGACGATACAAGAAGAATGAAGATAAAGGTAGCCATGGAAATAAACGTTTCTGAGGGAAAGAGAAGAGTTTGTAACCAATGGGCTCTATCTTTTCAGGGAAGTATGTAACTAGATTATCTGCTGAGGGGAGTTGGGGATAGGGAGAGCTAAATTAGGGCACCAAAAGGGTATAGCAAGAAAATATAACAAATGCTGTGGGAAACTGGAAAAGGAACCAACTAGGAATGTGTAAAAAAGGATTAGTGAGCAGCCGCTGAGGATCCAGCTGTGGTCAGAAATCACAGTTCGGTCATGGATATAATCAGCATGGTGAGACGATTTTCCCAAGTACTACTCAGCAGCCTGGGAACAGGACAGAAGAAAACAGATGCTAAAGTCCATCTAGGTCTGGGGATTGGCAGGGCAGGTGCAGGGAAACAAGAGGGACATAAAGGAACAGAGGATACTGGTGGGGATTAATATCAAATGGTCAACAGACTTGAATGTGGGTGGGAAATGGCCGACTGAGTGGGGAAGACCAAAGAGGTAGGAAAGGGCTGAGAGTCAAGGAAGAAAAGAAAAGGCACTGGGAAGTGTCAATGAGGTCAAAGAGGTTCTGTGAGAGCAAGAGAATAGGAGATGTGGAGGGCTAGAGGCTTTACTTGAAAGAAGTAGAACAGTTCCAGTTCCAGGAAGTGCTATGATGGAGCATTGGATGATGTTCCGTGTGGCCGCTGACATGGTCTAAGATGATGCCAGCAATCAGGATAGCACAGAATACTAACCTAGGTGCCAGAGGCCTCCAAGAATGTGAGCAAGTAACCCGGAGATTGGTCTATGCCAGTGAGGATGGTCAGTATAATACCTGATGGCATGTATATTAAAGAATAAGCAGAAAGGAAAGTTGTTGAACAATGTCCTGGCACCAGAAGCTAGCTTTGAGACTGAGAACTTACAACCATGAGCAGCTTCTGTGAAGAAAATAGCATCACTGACACAAAGCGATCCAGAGAAATGGTTGAGAATATACAGACATTTCTTGATTGACCAAAAAATAACCAAAGAACAGGAGTTCTGGGGGGCACAGGAGATATCAGAAGGGTGTGTCAGCTAGGAGACGATATGCCTGTGAAAGGGACAGGGCTGTGCTGAACTTATAAAGGGACATTTCATCCTTTAGGATGCCCAGGAAGCAGCAAGGGGAACTACAACTCTGTATGAGTTTGACCAAGAAAGAAGAACTGATTGGTAAAAGTAGAAGTGAAAGAAAATTTAGGAAATAGGGCCATGTCATCTTAATTACTATTCAGTAATGACCAAGGACAAAAAAAGTGATAGGTACCAAGATATTCCCCAGATACTGAGAGTGAAAGTTTCTACAAGAGACCACAGTGGCTCTTCAGTGGACTACTGTTTAAGAATAAAAGACTGATATACACAACTAATGAATCATCGAGCCTTACATCGGAAACCGGGGATGTACTGTATGGTGACTAACATAATATAATAAAAAATCATTAAAAAAAAAGAATAAAAGACTGGGGGGGGAGTTCTCATAATTATCATCAATTCTCCATGTTCTTGAAAGGAAAAAAAAAGGAGAAATAACTAAAGAACACAGTGGAGCTACACAGGAAACAGGCTGGCAGGCTACAGGAACTAATGTAGCTACAGCAAGCTTGGATTTTTCAAGGTAAGATCGCTGACCCTAAATAAAAGATATATGCGAACAGGTGACAGAGAGAGCAACTGAGCAGGTAAGAACACCAGTCAGATGATCTGGTTCCTATTTCTATTCCACTTAAATGATAAGGATAATTTTCAAATTGGAAACAGTAACATAAACATGAATAATAGTTCATCAGGGCCCAACAGATGCTGAGATATTCAGAACAGCAAGCAGCTGAAAATGAATTTGGGTCCATGGGCCCACATCGAGGATATCCCGTGGTACTGAGATAACCAACATTCCTGATCGAGAAGCACTGCTGGTAATCTCTGAAAACTCACAGCCCACTACAAAACTGAAGGAAGACTGTAATTTGACAGCAGTCCAATTTTCAAAAGCCAGACACTTCTAAAACAGCTCAGAACTCAAAGACTGCTGATCTTGATGGAAAAAACAGTCTTCAGTGGAGTATTAAACCAGTGGTTACGAGCAATGATCAGGTAGCAAGACTGGTAGATTGAGGTAGTGCCACCAACTAAGTGTTTTTGAGTTTCAGTAAGTCACTGAAGAATTTCTCCCTATAGAATACATTCATCTGAGACAGTGAGATGTGCCCTGCACTGTTATACAGGTAGGTTGACTCATGATTGACTGAATAACCTTAACTCAAAAAGAATGCTAACAGAGGGCTACTCAGCAATAAAAAGGAACAAACTACTGATAAATGCAACAACTTGGATGAAGCTCAGAAAATTATGCTGAGTGAGAAAAGCCGATCTAAAAGGATATATATTGCATGACTCCATTTATGTAACATTTGTGAAATAACATAATTATAGAGATAGAGAACAGTTGTCAGGGAGTAGGCGTGGCAAGGGGGAAGGGATGTGGCTACAAAGGGGTGGAACAAGGGAGTCTTGTAGTGATGGTAAAATTGAGTATCTCTGATGGTGGTGGTGGTTCCACAAACCCATATATGTGATAAAACTTCACAGAGCTACACACACACACATACACACACACATACCTACACACAATCTGAACTAAGTTCTATGGATTATACCAATGTCAATTTGGTACAACTGAGATGTAGCTGCTTATCTCGGGGCTCTGTACTTGGTACTACTGACATATCATTTTTAACCCAACAAGCTAAAGAAGACCGAGAAAGCATGTTCACCAAGTTTATGAATGATATAAAACACAGAGACCCAGTGAATCTGTTTTCAAATAGAACTAGAATCCAAAAATATCAACAGGCTGGACTGGGGACTGAAATATAACAGAGACAAAGGTAGAACCCACTGTTGTATTCCCCATTACACAGCACAATGCCTGGCACAAAGAAGAGGGTCCAGAAAATTATCTGGTGAAAAAATAAGTGAATGTCATTTTTAAAATAGTCAACAGGTTTAATGGGACTTCATCTGAAAACGGTCTTTGGCGAAAAGAATGATAATATTCCCTCAAACTGACACAATATTCCTGTTCATTAACAAAGTATAGATTTTTAAGGGAGGGGAAGGAGGAGGTAAATATTACATTATCACTATGCTCTGCACAATTCTCAATGCATATATAGGACCAAGTCAAGTCCTAGGGGCCATGGTTTAAAGGCGACATGAGTAAAGGAGAAGCTATCCCAAGTAAGGCACCTAAGATGGTTATCTGGAAATCCTGTCATGTGAAAAACACTAGGAGGAACACAAGATATTTCACCTGGAAAAGATGAGATGTGGCAGGTGGGACAGGTTAGATGACAATTACAATGTAGACCATGATATAATAGCACTAAATACTCCATCGTAGATAGCACGACACTTTACAATGTACAGTGTGCTTTTACACTTGTTTCCTTCCCTGTCCAAATACCTGAAAGCTGGCAAGTCAGGGAAGGGTTCGATTTTTTCTGTGCAGCACAATGGTTAGCGATTACAAAGAGATTGTAGCTCAAAATAAGGAAGGATTTTCAAACATTTCAATCTTCATGTCATTGGAAATATCAATAATGGTAATAGCAACAAGAATGTGCTAGTAGACATAATAAGGACTATGCATTTATTATCTGACTTAATCTTCACAACAGTCTGTAAGGTGGGTACCATCATCCCCATTTTGCAGACGAGAGACCTAATGCACAGAGGGGTTAAATAATCTGCCCAGGACTATAACCACAGCCAGTCAAGTGTCAGAGCTAGAATCCAAATTCAGGCAGCCCCACTCCAGAACCACGACTTGTGGGGTAACGGGAACGATAACCCCGTAAGGCCACTGCAGGCTGAGTAGACCGCTAGCCTGAGTCAGAGGCTGTGCTAGATCGAATGTAAGGTAAGAGGATTCTAGGAATCTCGGATGACGTGCTGGTTTGGACTGGAAACACAAAGTGATGCCCTCCCGGAAGTGGTGTGGCTCTGGTCCAAAAACAAAAAGAAAAAGAACCATTTTTTTAAGTTGTTTTTTTTTTAAAGATAAAGAACATTTTTAAAAATTTATAGTTTACTAGGAAGGTAAGGGACCTTGTTGTCAAAATCTTTCTTAAACATCTATTTTTAGTCTTGTAATGGCTATTTATGTGATTCCCTAAACTTCTGCTCTCCTTTGCTTTCCTGCAGAGTATTTTCACCATATTTCCACAGTGTCTGTTTTATCCTAGATTTAAGAGTGAGGGGGAAAAAGCATAACGCAACGTGCGTAGTTACAGAATGAGCTATGCGATTGCCTGTTCTGTCAGTGTAGCCCCGACACTGAAAACAACGAAGACAAAGCAAAACAAACAGAAAATATTAGCTGTAAGGCCCGAAAATAGGCTGTTTGAGAGTGAAAGCAACAGCATTAACGCCCAAAGAGCTAAGACAGACCTTGGAGACAGCACAATTCTCGACACGTTTGGATCAGTTTTGGCTTTACCAAAATCTGCAATTTGAAAATCCACCAGAAGATTAGTGTCATCATAACCGAATCACAAAAGTACCTCTGAAATATTTCCTACCCCAACCCCTGCCCCCATCAACTGATGCAACATACATTCAAATCTCAAAGCTCGCTACACTTTGACAGTTTTAATTAACAAGTTTTCTCTGCTCAAACCACATAAATTGAGATTTCTACCTCTGGGGAAATAGAGTAGGGTTTTCCTTCATTAAAGATTAAAAAAAGAAAGAAACCTGCCATGCTGAAAGTCAGTTTAATAGTTGCTAACTTGAACTGTCTTTGGAGTATGCAGTACATGGTTAAACGTAGAGACAGAAGATAAAATATGGAATCAAATCTAAATAAATTGCTGATAAATAAATTAGAGGAAAATAAACCAAGGTCATTACAATAAGGCAACCTGTTTTCAGAAGCAGCCAAATAAATTATCTCAGACTTATACCAATGGCCATGCTTATGGTATCTCAAGGGAGTTGGGGGCGGGTACTGTCTGAACAGCTTGTCAGAAGCCTTCAAACAAACACGCCAAACCTGTAAAATGAAAGTGCTTTGAAGAGAAGGCTCCACAGATCAGGGGTTAGAGCACCAGTCTTGTAAAAGTGCTTTGTTGGGTTTCTACAGATATTTGTGTTCCTATCTGCTGGGTTCTGGCTGGAGTTTAAGAAGCAGAGCTTGTGGGGCACCTGGTGGCTCGGTCTGTTAAGCGTCTGACTCTTGATTTTGGCTCAGATCATAGCTCATGGGTTGTGAGATCGAGCCCCATGTCAGGCTGTGTGCTCAGGGGGGAGTCTGCTTGAGATTCTTGCTCTCCTTCTCCTTCTCTTTCCCTCCCCCTCTACCCCCTCCCCCCTCTCTAATAAATAAATAAACCTTAAAAAAAAAGCAGCAGAGTTTGCTACAAAAGGCGGTAGAGTTTTGACTGCTTTATAAACATGGGCAACAGCCAGCCTGTAGCACGAGGATGAGGTCTGAACTGACCACAAGGGGCAGAACCTAGAAAATGCAGCCAGCTGGGTGAAACAGTGGGTGGTGTGCAGGGGAAGACTGGCGGGTAGGATTCTCGTATCTAATTATCAGAGACCTGCTTTACATACCGTGTGAAAGGTCAGTTAGTACCAGACCCCAAAGTCAAGCCCAAATCTGTCTCAAAAGAAGAAGCACTAGTCTGTCAGTTGTAAGAAACTGCTCTGCCACTAGCCAGCCCAGTGACTCTAGATATAAATTACAACCTAAGGCTCACTTTCCCCATTTATAAAACAAGAGGGGTGACATTTCGGGGGAAAAGTTAGTTTTTGACCCCATAGCTCATCCCAAAGGAAATGCCAGATGGAGTCAAGATTTAAATGTAATTACAATCATAAATATTACTGTGAGAAACAGGTCCATTCCTGACACTTGCAAGGCCAGAGGCAAGAATATAAATGTAGGCTCAAAGTTCCCCCCTCCCCTGACCCCACTTCTTCCTGGTTATAATAAGATTATATTAATTTTTTTAAAGAGGAGAGATGGATTATTATTTCTAGGGACTTTAGTAACATTCTACAAGAGTATCCCTCAGTAGCTTTAACATTTTCGGGTTCTATGAAAGGAAAAGCCAATGAACTGTATGATATTCTCCAGAAAGCAGGGGTCACTGCAGCATCTTCTACATTAATGGGACAAAACTCTATTAACATAAAACAAACAAAAATCCACCGAGAAGACAAAGGCCCTGCAAGTATAAAGTCAGCAGTCCCCATACTTAAGCCTCTAGAGTTCTCTTCTTTCCAGATTTTATCTTGAAAGTAATATCCCAAAGTCTTTTTATGCCAAACCTAAATCAATCAATCTGATGAACAATTGATAGGTGGAAAGGAAAGGACAGAACTGAACACAGTAGTATTGCTAGGGGGCGAGGAGGGTATTTTTTCCACTTCTTCCATTTCAGGGTGGGGGGTCTTCTGTTAGAGCAACATTTCTGGCCTCTTTCTGCCCCTGTACTTCTTCCTCCCACGCTACAATTATTTGCTTGAGAGATTAGACAACAATTTAGAAGAATAAATTCATGTTAAATCTAAATTTCAAGACTGGCCCATTGTAACCATAGTTGAAAAACTAGAGGGAGAGTGAAGAGCAGGGAGCCTGCTGCTGGGCTCCATCCCAGAGCCCTGGGATCATGACCTGAGCCGAAGGCAGACGCTTAACCGACTGAGCCACCCAGGCACCCCTCTTTTCACTTTTCTTAATATGGCTTCTGGGAAATTTAAAATTACACATGTGGCTGGCATTTTTGTATTTCTTTTAGATGGCCCTTGTTTTATCAAGCTAGCTCCTGGGGGTGGGTGATCTCTCACCCTATTGTCATGTACATGAGACTAACATGAGACTAAAAGCTGAGGGAGGCTTAAAACCTAAATATTCAGGCTAAAATTTGCCGCCTTCCTCAGTAAGTCTCTAACATTCTCTAATGCTTGCATTGTTAAGGGGTGGGGAGGGAGGATGCTTTTAAATATATATAAGTTCTAAACTTTTAGTCTTGTACACATCTATTGAATAACTGTGTAAGACACTTGATAATGTGGCTCAGATAAAAATCAGTGAGTTGGACTTTGCCATCGTGGAGCTTATCATCTAGGAAGAGAACACGAATACACACGACTCTACATTAAATCATATGTAATGAGTGGTAGCAACAAAGCACTTGGAATCCTAAGTGAACAAGAGGTCATTTACCGCTATGGTGAGGAGGAGGGAAGGTTTGGGAAGGAGGTGACTTTTGAGTTGGTTGGAGAAAGATGGATAGGATTTTAATAGAGGCCCCCCTCTGTATTCAAAGGGACATGCAGAAATAGGTGACAGGTCATTGAGCCGGCATGGTTTTCTGCTTGCCAAAGGGAAGCTCTGCATCGTACAGGATGGAGAGAGGTCTGATACATTGAAATGGGGATTTTAAAGGACCCATTTATGTTGTTATGCCTTGCTCAGCAGACCCCTTTCTTGTATATACATACAAATTTCCAGTCATGAAATAGACTACTTATCTAAGTCTTTCTGATTTCTGATCTCCTGGATCAGCCAGGCAGCAAAGTGCTGCTTAAGCACGTGGCTCGTGCCTATGCATCTGTTTTTAGGTACGTATAAGGCAGGCAGATAAATTGTTTCCCCCCACTGAAAATTCCAAAGTGCAAGCAAAATGGAGTTTGGGAGTTAGCCCAAAAAGCAACATTCTTCAAAATGGCAGCTAAAGAGAAATACCATCCAGCTGTGTTATACTAACACCCTTTCACCCCTACCACTTCCTTTAGGCTCTGTCCCCCATTTGTTCTAATACTGCATCCATGCTAATAGGTGAAAAAGTGAACTCCTTAAGTTTCACTTTGCCTTATCTGGGGTTATTTTTGCTGTTGCTGCTGTTGTTTTAGATGACTGGTCAGGCTGAATATTCTTGCATACATCTGCAAAATGCCCAGCACCTGAGACCATCCAACCTTTGACATACTTGATCCTGCTCTTCAGCAGACTCAAAGCAGAGAAGCAGCAATACAGAAACAGTGGCAGAATTGGAGGAACAATGGACTAGAAATCAAAAGAAATCTGATTTCTAGACCAGGTTCTAAGATCAAATCAATACATGACCTTGGGCAACCCACTTAAACTCCTGAACTGTAATCTCAGTTTAAGATAAGGTCACCTGCAATATTCAGGACTAACCCCAAATGCCCTGGAGCAGGGTTTCTCAACTTCAGCACTGCTGAGATCTTGGGTCAGGTAACCTTGTTAGTGGCCTGGGCATTATAAGATATTTCGCATCTTCCCCACCTTCTACCCACTAGATGCCAGTAACATCCCCCACAGTTGTGACAACCAAAAATGCCTCCAGACATTGCCAAATGTCCAAGGAGCAAAACTGCTCCCAGTTGAGAACCACTACCATGGATCCGGTACCACAGCTAACCCTAAATGCCTTTGGGATTAAGATTATACGGAGGCCTGCAATTCTCAGTGCATCATTACTTGGGACATAGCCTCATTAACGGGATATGGAGTCATCAGCTTCCATTGGCAATCTGGGTTCTCAACAGGCGTAACCTTTCCAGTTAATTTACATTTAATTTTTTTTAAGATTTTATTTGACAGAGAGGCAGCGAGAGAGGGAACACAAGCAGGGGACGTGGGAGAGGGAGAAGCAGGCTTCCCACTAAGCAGGGAGCCCCACGTGGGGCTCCATCCCAGAACGCTGGGATCATGACCTGAGCCAAAGGCAGACACTTAACAACTGAGCCACCCAGGCGCCCCTAATTTACATTTAATACACATATAGTGGAAAATAATTTTGTAAAATGACCCATTACACTGCAGAGGTTATCCATATTATCTTTTTCAGAGTCAAAATGTTTCCACACAAATAGTGATATGGGCAGCTAATATTTTAGATTAATATATTTAAGTTTTAAAGTCCATGATTTACTCCTTTAATGGTAGCACCCTTTGATTTACTGATCAAAGTGTGGTTCCCGATGAATGGGCCCTATGCCTATTCAACCACCTTTCCATCTCAAGTTTTGACAACATTATTCTGCTTTCTTGGGTCTGTGCATACAACCAAACTGAGAACTTATCAGCCAAAAATAAGAGAATCACCCAAACATATAGGGAAGATCTACTCTTTAATGCTATGGGGACACAGAAAGAAATACATATTAGACACAAAAGAACCACAGAATAGAAACAACCACAGAGAGAATCACATCAACCACATGCCCAGTCATTCAGCTAACTAATTTGACATGCTGATGGTGAAGCATTCGAGTAAGGGTATCTTGATTTCAGCCATAGATGAAAAAACTAGAGTTTAGGGCTCAATTTATGGGTCTGGGACTCAACCCCTAGAAGAAAGGACACCAGCATGATCATGGTGGTTACCTCTGAGGAGGAGGTTGAAGGGACACTTTCACTTTTTACTCAAGATGCTTTAATTATCTTTTTAAGATAAATATGTAATTGTGTATTACTTCTATAATTAAAAACCAAAAAAACCTAAAGCCAGGAGAGAAAACGAAATCTCAGAGGGAGAGAGTATAAAGAGCGAAAAGGCAAAGAATTCGACACCCCCAAATATGGGCAGAATTAGGGGGCAGAAAAAGCAAAAGAGAAGAAGCAGCAGGAAAGGCAGGCAGAAAGAGAACTAGGAGAGTACAATAACTTTGTGGCCAAGGGAGGGAAGTTTCAAAAAGGAACTGAATTGTCAACAGAACCAAAAAGGGAAAAGGGGAGAAAAATAATATGGCAGAACAGAATTCAGGTCTGAAAGAGGCTACTTAAAAATCATAACCTTCTCCCTATATCGTGTCCCTCAATCTTTGAGAAAATTGAGGCCCAGAAAGGTTAAGTGGCTAGCTAGACAGGTATTGGTAGCTAGGGGGCACGGCAAAGGGAGACCACAACATGTTTATGGACAGGCTAGCAAACGGGTCCAGGGGAAAGGAAAAGAAGATAGCAGGAGAGAAGGGGGATAATTGGATAAGTAGTACCTGGAATAGACAGGAAGAGAGGAAAAGGAAGGCAGAAGCAAACAAAAATAATCTAACTTCTCTTCTGAAGCTAGATGATTTGCTTCCTTTTTTGTTTGGGTTGTTGAGTAGAAGGTCAGGGGAATCACTTAGAGTACCTGGGTTTCCCCAGAACTCCACTCTTGGCACATTTCCCCTCTCACACTGTATACATACTGTAGGCTCCATTTACCATCTGTACATGAAAGAGTCCCAAATCTCTATCTAAGCCCAAACCTCTCCTAAGCCCCAGCCCCAGACAAGATGAATCTCTACTTGGATATCTATAGGCATCCAAACTGAAATCCCCCTCTCCACAATTCTACTCCTGCTCGTGCTGTCTCAGTAAAAGGCCCCACATGATGATTTTAAGCAAATTATTGAACATCATCTCTCATTATATCTTTGTAAGCAAGATGAAAAAAACATCCGCTGGACGACAGTAAAGTCCGAAAGTCGCAGCTGCTAGAGCAGCCTTACCCAATGAATGTCCATTAATGGATTAATGGTAAGCCACTAAGTCTTCAATTAGCCTCATTCGGCTCTGTACCAAGTGTACCAGACACTTGTAGGTGACCCCCAATAACACCCACCTCCTTGTGTTCATGCTCTTGTATAATCCCCTTGCCCTGAGTGTGAGAGGGACCTATAACTAGCTTCTAGCCAATAGAATACAGCAAAGGTAATGCGAGATCACCCCCATGATTAGGTATTGTGTGTGTGTGTGTGTGTGTGTGTGTGTGTACAACAGTAGTCCCCCCTCTTATCTATGGGGGATATGTTCCAAACCCCCAATGGATGCCTAAAATTATGGATAGTACCAAACTCTGTATCTACTATATTCTTTCCTATACATACATACCTGTGATAAAGCTTAATGTTTAAATAGAAACAATAAGAGACAAATAATAATAAAAGAATTATAACAATATAAGAAAAGTTATGTGAATGTGCTCTCTCTCTCTCTCTCAAAATATCTTGTACTATACTTACCCTTTTTTCCCTGTGATGCTAAGAGATGACAAAATCCCTACATGATGAGATGAAGGGAGGTGAATGGACTTTCTGACAATATGTCAGAAAGATCATCTGCTTCCAAACTGAGTTGATCCTGGAAAACTGAAACCACGAAAAGCATAACCACAGAGAAGGGGGGACTACTGTATATGGGATTCTTTTT
The DNA here is from genome assembly GCF_024610735.1 of Ursus americanus. Taxonomy (NCBI): domain Eukaryota; kingdom Metazoa; phylum Chordata; class Mammalia; order Carnivora; family Ursidae; genus Ursus; species Ursus americanus. The sequence continues at coordinate 81,364,403 of NC_142164.1, forward strand.
TGCTAGCATGACAAAGACTTCATCCCTTGCTGCCCTCGAAGCAAGCTGCTGGGCTGTGAAGTGTCGACGGAGAGGGCCATGTGACAGGGGGCTACAGGTGGCCTCGAGGAGCTGAGGGCCTCCGTCCTCCACTGGAAAAAACTAAATTCTGCCAACAGCTACGTAAACTTGGAAAAAGACGCCAAGCCTCAGATGAGACTGTGGTCTCAGCCAACACCTTGACTGCAGCCTGAGAGACTGAGCAAAAGACCCAGCTAAGCCATGACAGACTCATAACCCGTGGAAACTGTGAGATAAGTGGGTATTGTTTTGAGCCACTAAATTTATAGTCATTTATTATACAGCAATAGAAAACTTATACACCAAGCAATATTTTATCAATTACTTAAAGATATTTATGAAATATGTATGATAATGCTAAACCTAATAAGAGGAACAAGAAATAAAAATTTAAAATTTAACTACATTAATATTTAAAAAGAGTAAAAGCCAAGACATAAAGTTGTTGGTTTTTTTTTTTAAAGAAGAAAAAGAGAGAGACAGACACATACTTGGAGAACAAAGTAGGCCTTGGGCTCATTATGAGCTCATAGTAAGATGTAGCTACCAAAAACCCAATGCTATTTGAGACCATATTAATCAAATATAACGTAGAAAGCAGAAGTAGAAGCAGTCTTATTGTGCCATATAAACTGGTCAAATCAAATTAATAAGTATTTCCTGTGGGCCTCCAAGGCATTAGGAAGAATAGAGGGACATATATGTTCCTGTCACTTGAGTATTTTTTAAATATCTGCAGAGCTAAGATAAACATATTAAAAAGTCAAGTCGAGAGGAGTTAAGATGGCGGAGGAGTAGGAGACACCTTTTTCAGCCGGTCCCCCGAGTCGAGCTGGATAGGTACCAGACCAGCCTAAACAACCCCGGAACCAGCCTGAGACGCAGGAAGACGCATCTGGATCTCTACAAATGAACAGCTCCAGCGCTGAGTATTGAGGTACGAAGCGGGGAGCCATGAAACTGTGCACAGATATCGGAAGATAAACGGAAGGGGAAGGAGCCGCTGCGTTCGGGCACCGGGAAGCGGTAGCCACTTGCACGGGAGAGCGGGCGGGGTTTGCGGATGGCACCCAAAAAACAGCAGATTGAGACCGTGAGCCGGAAGTGCGCCACCAGGCATCTCGTGGAACACCGGAATCCCGGTGCGCTCACGGGATCCAGACTGAGACCGGGAGCTCCCGGAGCGCGTGCGGGGTGGCTGGCGGCTGGCGGCGTTAGAAACACAAAGGACAGAGATGCGCCGGCCCTGGAAGTGAGGGCTGGGACGCCGGGTGTGGGGCGCACATCCCGGGACGCTGCAGGGTTGAGCAGCACCAACAGTAACAGAGTTAAAGTGGCCAGAACAATAGTAGAGAACGGGCCGCAATCCCTCTGTTCTGTGACAGAGGCTGAAATTCGGCCGCTGCTGCTCTGACTCTCAGAAGAGGCACAGCAAACCGCCAGGGAAAGCCGCCAGAGAACAAAAGCCTGGAAATACCGGCTCAGAGAGTGCCCATCCCCATCCCCCCTCGCAGGGGACACGGAGACTCTACCCAAACAGGGTTGCCTGAGTATCAGCGCGGCAGGCCCCTCCCCCAGAAGGCAGGCTGAAAAATCAAGAAGCCCACAACCCGGGCGCCTGGGTGGCGCAGTCATTGAGCGCCTGTCTTCGGCTTAGGGTGTGATCCCGGCGTTCCGGAAAGGAGTCCCTCATCGGGCTCCTCCTCTGGGAGCCTGCTTCTTCCTCTCCCACTCCCCTGCTTCTGTTCCCTCTCTCGCTGGTTGGCTGCCACATAAATAAATAAATAAAATCTTTAAAGAAGAAGCCCACATCCCTAAGATCCCTATAAAACAAGGGGCACAGCCTGGGACCCAGTCAATAATTTGGGCTCTGGACAACCCCGCAACCTCTCTTCATCAGAATGACAAGAAGGAGAAGCCCCCCCAGCAAAGAAAAGACAGTGAGTCTGTGGCCTGTGCCACAGAAATAATGGATATGGATGTAACCAAAGTATCAGAAATGGAATTCAGAGTAACGATGGTCAAAATGATGAGTAGAATTGAAAAAACTATTAACGAAAAGGTTACTGAGAATATAGAATCCCTAAGGACAGAAATGAGAGCGAATCTGACAGAAATTAAAAATTCTATGAGCCAAATGCAGGCAAAACCAGAGGCTCTGACGGCCAGGGTCACAGAAGCAGAGGAACGGGTTAGTGAATTGGAGGATGGGTTAATAGAGGAAAAAACCAAAATAGAAGCTGCTCTTAAAAAATCCAAGCCCACGAATGTAGGTTACGGGAGATTACTGACTCAATGAAACGATCCAATGTTAGAATCATCGGCATCCCCGAGGGGGTGGAGAAAAACAGAGGTGTAGAAGAGATATTTGAACAAATTGTAGCTGAAAACTTCCCTAATCTAGCGAGGGAAACAAACATTCGTGTCCAAGAGGCAGAGAGGACCCCTCCCAAGCTCAACCACGACAAACCTACGCCACGTCACGTCATAGTGCATTTCGCAAATATTAGATCCAAGGATACAGTATTGAAAGCGGCCAGGACAAAGAAATTTCTCACGTACCAAGGCAAAGGCATCAGAATTACGTCAGACCTGTCTACACAGACCTGGAATGAGAGAAAGGGTTGGGGGAGCATATTTAAAGCTCTTTCAGAGAAAAACATGCAGCCAAGGATCCTTTATCCAGCAAGGCTCTCATTCAGAATTGATGGAGAAATAAAGACATTTCAGAATCGCCAGTCACTAACCAATTTTGTAACCACGAAACCAGCCCTACAGGAGATATTACGGGGGGTTCTATAAAAGTAAAAAGGCCCCAAGAGTGATACAGAACAGAAAGTCACAGCCAATACAAACAAAGACTTTACTGGCAACATGGCATCATTAAAATCATATCTCTCAGTACTCAGTCTTAATGTGAATGGTTTGAACCTTCCCATAAATGCCACAGGGTTGCAGATGGGATAAAAAGAAATGACCCATCCATTTGCTGTCTACAAGAGACTCATTTCGAACCCAAAGATGCATTCAGACTGAGAGTAAGGGGATGGAGTACCATCTTTCACACAAATGGACCTCAAAAGAAAGCTGGGGTAGCAATTCTCATATCCGATAAATTGGATTTTAAACTACAGACTATAGTTAGAGACGCAGAAGGGCACTATATTATTCTTAAAGGAAGTATTCAACAAGTGGATAGGACAATTATAAATATATATGCCCCCAAAGGGGAGCAGCAAGATACACAAGCCAACTCTTAACCAGAATAAAGAGACATATAAATAAAAATACATTAATAGTAGGGGACCTCAACACTCCACTATCAGAAATAGAACACCCTGGCAAAAACTAAGCAAAGAATCAAAGGCTTTGAATGCCATACTTGACAAGTTGGACCTCATAGATATATAGAGAACACTACACCCCAGAACCAAAGAATACTCATTCTATTCTAATGCCCATGGAACATTCTCAAGAATAGACCATGTTCTGGGACACAAAGCAGGTCTCAACCGATACCAAAAGATTGAAATTATCCCCTGCATATTCTCAGACCACAACGCTCTGAAATTGGAACTCAACCACAAGGAAAAATTTGGAAGAAACTCAAACACTTGGAGACTAAGAACCATCCTGCTCAGGAATGACTCGATAAACCAGGAAATCAAAAATCAAATTAAACAATTTATGGAGACCAATGAGAATGAAAATACAACAGTCCAAAACCTATGGGATACTGCAAAGGCAACCCTAAGGGGGAAATACATAGCCATCCAAGCCTCACTCAAAAGAACAGAAAAATCTAAAATGCAGTTTTTATATTCTCACCTCAAGAAGCTGGAACAGCAACAGAGGGACAGGCCTAATCCACGCACGAGGAAGCAGTTGACCAAAATTAGAGCTGAAATCAATCAATCAGAAACCAGAAGTACAGTAGAGCAGATCAACAGGACTAGAAGCTGGTTCTTTGAGAGAATCAATAAAATTGACCGACCACTGGCAAACCTTATCCAAAAGGAAAGAGAAAAGAACCCAGATTATTAAAATTATGAATGAAAAAGGAGAGGTCACGACCAACACCATTGAAATTGGAAGGATTATTAGAAATTTTTATCAACAGCTATATGCCAATAAACTAAGCAATCTGGAAGAGATGGAATCCTTCCTGGAAACCTATAAACTACCAAGATTGAAACAGGAAGAAATTGATTCCTTAAACAGGCCAATTAATTATGAAGAGATTGAGTCAGTGATAAACAACCTTCCAAATAACAAAACTCCAGGCCCGGACGGTTTTCCTGGGGAATTCTACCAAACATTCAAAGAAGAAATAATACCTATTCTCCTAAAGCTATTTCAAAAAATAGAAACAGAAGGAAACCTACCAAACTCATTCAATGAGGCCAATATTACCTTGATCCCCAAACCAGGCAAAGACCCCCTCAAAATGGAGAATTACAGACCGATATCCCTAATGAATATGGATGCCAAAATCCTCAACAAGATACTTGCTAATAGAATCCAACAGTACATTAAAAGGATTATCCATCACGATCAATTGGGATTCATACCTGGGATGCAAGCATGGTTCAATATTCGCAAATCAATCAGCGTGATACATCATATCAACAAGAAAAGACTCAGGAACCATATGATCCTCTCAACTGATGCCGAAAAAGCATTTGACAAAATACAGCATCCTTTCCTGATTAAAACCCTTCAGAGTGTAGGAATAGAAGGTACATTTCTCAATCTCATAAAAGCCATCTATGAAAAGCCTACTGCAAATATTATTCTCAATGGGGAAAAGCTGGAAGCCTTTCCCTTAAGATCAGGAACACGACAAGGATGCCCACTCTCGCCACTATTATTCAACATAGTACTAGAAGTCCTTGCAACAGCAATCAGACGACAAAAAGGGATCAAAGGTATTCAAATCGGCAAAGAAGAAGTCAAAATGTCTCTCTTCGCAGATGACATGATACTCTATATGGAAAACCCAAAAGAAGCCACTCCCAAACTATTAGAAGTTATAGAGCAATTCAGTAACGTGGCGGGATACAAAATCAATGCTCAGAAATCAGTTGCATTTCTATACACGAATAACGAGACCGAAGAAAGAGAAATTAGGGAATCCATCCCATTTACAATAGCACCAAAAACCATACGTTACCTTGGAATTAACTTAACCAGAGACGTAAAGGACCTATATTCTAGAAACTATAAATCACTCTTGAAAGACATTGAGGAAGACATAAAAAGATGGAAAGATATTCCATGCTCATGGATCAGAAGAATTAACATAGTTAAAATGTCCATGCTACCCAGAGCAATCTACACTTTCAATGCTATCCCGATCAAAATACCAAGGACATTTTTCAAAGAACTGGAACAAATAGTCCTGAAATTTGTATGGAAACAGAAAAGGCCCCGAATCTCCAAGGAACTGTTGAAAAGGAAAAACAAAGCTGGGGGCATCACAATGCCGGATTTCGAGCTGTACTACAAAGCTGTGATCACAAAGACAGCATGGTACTGGCACAAAAACAGACACATAGACCAATGGAACAGAATAGAGAGCCCAGAAATGGACCCTCGGCTCTTTGGGCAACTAATATTTGATAAAGCAGGAAAAAACATCCGGTGGGAAAAAGACAGTCTCTTCAATAAATGGTGCTGGGAAAATTGGACAGCTACATGCAAAAGAATGAAACTTGACCACTATCTCACACCATACACAAAGATAAACTCCAAATGGATGAAAGACCTCGATGTGAGACAGGAATCCATCAAAATCCTAGAGGAGAACATAGGCAGCAACCTCTATGACATCGGCCAAAGCAACCTTTTTCATGACACATCCCCAAAGGCAAGTGAAACAGAGGATAAAATGAATTTATGGGACTTCATCAAGATAAAAAGCTTCTGCACAGCCAAGGAAACAGTCAGAAAAACTAAGAGGCAGCCCACAGATTGGGAGAAGATATTTGCAAATGACACTACAGATAAAAGACTGGTATCCAAGATCTACAAAGAACTTCTCAAACTCAATACACGAGAAACAAATAAACAAATCAAAAAATGGGCAGAAGATATGAACAGACACTTTTCCAATGAAGACATACAAATGGCTAACAGACACATGAAAAAATGTTCAAAATCATTAGCCATCAAGGAAATTCAAATCAAAACCACACTGAGATACCACCTTACGCCAGTTAGAATGGCAAAAATAGACAAGGCAAGAGACAACAATTGTTGGAGAGGATGTGGAGAAAGGGGATCCCTCCTACATTGTTGGTGGGAATGCAAGTTGGTACAGCCACTCTGGAAAACAGTGTGGAGGTCCCTTAAAAAGTTAAAAATTGAGCTACCCTATGATCCAGCCATTGCACTACTGGGTGTTTACCCCAAAGATACAGACGTAGTGAAAAGAAGGGCCATATGCACCCCAATGTTCATAGCAGCAATGTCCACAATAGCTAAATCGTGGAAGGAGCCGAGATGCCCTTCAACAGATGACTGGATTAAGAAGTTGTGGTCCATATATACAATGGAATATTACTCAGCTATCAGAAAGAACGAGTTCTCAACATTTGCTACAACATGGACGGCACTGGAGGAGATAATGCTAAGTGAAATAAGTCAAGCAGAGAAAGACAACTATCATATGATTTCTCTCATCTATGGAACATAAGAACTAGCATGATCGGTAGGGGAAGAAAGGGATAAAGAAAGGGGGGTTAATCAGAAGGGGGAATGAAACATGAGAGACTATGGACTATGAGAAACAAACTGAGGGCCTCAGAGGGGAGGGGGATGGGGGAATGGGATAGGCTGGTGATGGGTAGTAAGGAGGGCACGTATTGCATGGTGCACTGGGTGTTATACACAACTAATGAATCATCGAGCCTTACATCAGAAACCGGGGATGTACTGTATGGTGACTAACATAATATAATAAAAAATCATTAAAAAAAAAGTCAAGTCATAATGATTTAAATAGCAGTTTAAGACAGCTATAGAAAAAATTTAATAAAGCAGGCATTAGAATCCATCTGGCATTTAGTTAAAGGTGTTAACAGAAGCAGGAGACAGCACATCATTACTTCTTTGCCAATAGAATATAAAAGTGAGTGTACTCAACACTGGGATTCAATTTCACATTACTGGATGCAAGCGCTTGAAATTTTGAAAATACGGAGGTAAAAAAAAACATTCAGACAAGCTCTGGTATTTTGGAGGCTTTTTAGACAACATTACATTTTACAGATAAGTAAATATGGGCAAAGGAGGATCAAATAATTTATGATTACAAGTCAGTCAATTGTACTGAGAAACAGATTTTCCCTTAAGTCTAAAACGCTAATGAAAACTCACATAACCTTTCTAGGTTACGATGGCTACTTTTGGCTAACATGATGTTTTCACTAAAAGAAATTGAAATCCTGAGTCATCCTTTACTCTTCTCCCTCCAAAGCTGACCAACAGTCAAGGTTTGTCACTTCTTCCTTTGTGATGTGTCTCACATTTATCCCCTCCTTTAAATCCCCAAAGTCAACATCTTCTATCCGGACCCTTGTAATGTTCTGCCTGACTCTCTTCCGGCAATCTCTTAACTAATCTCCCCATTTGCCGTATCTGCCTCCCACCTGTCTTGCACGGTAATAGCCATGGCATTCTCCGCTCCAAGCCCTTCAATGGCCCCCACTGCTTACAGTTCATTACAGAATGAACTACGGCTCTCTTAGCTTGGGGGCCACCGCTGGTTTCAAATCCTGGCTCTATTGCTTCCTAGCCATGTGACTTAGAACCTCCTTTCTCTCATTTGTTAAATAAGGATAATATCAACTGCCTCATATGTCCTGGTTTTTTCTGGGTCTGTCCCTGTCTATATGCCTACCCCATGTGATTAGCACACCACTTCACTCTCAGAAGTGTCCTAGTTTTGACAATAAATTGTTTGGTCGATAAAGGGTTGTTAGAAGGATTTCATGAGACAATGCACATAAATGTAACCAGCCTGGCATGATACTTTTTTCCCATTCCCTCAAATGTACCGTATGCTCTGCTGCTTGAAATCCTATCTCCAACATCAGCAACTATAAAAGAACTTTCCCCATACTACATGGTCTACCTCAGATGCCCCCACCTCACCCTTGTCTAACTTCTGCGGTATTCTAAACCTTTCTTACAATGTGTATCCGACGCTAGCTTCAATCACGGCAATTTGTGCACATATTTTAAGTGCCTCAGAGACTAGCTGTGGGGAAGACAGTGTCTGCTTCTGTTTCCTCTTAGTCGCACACGTGACACCTAGTAGTGTCTTCCCCACAGAAGATACTCACTAAATGACTTACTTAAATTGAGAAATAACCCAGAATTTGGGCCACAGACTTGCATTCCATTCCTCCATCCACTCTTTATTTAAGCCTCTGCCGTCTCATTCTCCTGAGATCGTTGCACTTGCTCATTAGTACCAACATTAGAGCACCCAGGGGACTCTAACAAAAAGCTTTCCTCTTTCATACCTGGCCACCACCTTGCTTGTCTTTGGGGTGACGGTGGAGGAGGAATTCTTGGAGCAATGGACCTAGGGATACAGAAGAGTCAGGACCCCAGCTTCTTCAGCCAGACTGCCTTGGTTGGACCCAGGCGCTATCAGTTACAAGCTCAGAATCCATGTAAGGCACTTGGGGAAAGCACACAGTAAATAATTGATAAATGATAACTATTATTTTTCTCTTCCCTTCCTCAACCTCAATCAAATCAGAACACTTTACTATGAAGCGAGGCCTCTCAGCAACATCCTCTACACGGGGCAGCCAAGGCTCTCAGCACATCCCAAGTCCGGCCCACCCACAGCTCAGGGTCTTCTCTTTCTAGGATGTCTGCTTTCTTCTCTCAGTTCCTCCATCATTTATGCCAAGTTCAAGCTGGGGCCTTTCTAACAGCTTCTCTGATCACCAGCAAGGATACAAATCCTCCTGTCTGGCTCTCTAAGCATAACATCCAGGTCCAAGTTCAGGTTCAACCTCAAACCACACTCCGGGCAGCGACTCATGCTCTACATTTCCACAAGCAGAAAATCTCTCAAAAGTTACACTCTTTATGGGTCACCTCTTTCCCTACCAATCTACAGCCTGAAATTACTTAGCCTTTCTCTTTTCTCACAATTGTTCCCATCAATTATTATTGTCTCCGCCCAATTATGTATCTTATAGGTACAATTATACATCCAAGAGTAAAACCTGTCTTGCTTCTTAATCCACTGGCTAAAATTCCAAATATTAGCAAACCACGGTCAGTTAAGACAAGCTAGAGACTCTGGTCTCTAAACATGCAGCTGAGGAAAGGAATTATTCATTATAGCAAATCAAAAGGATATTCATTTTTTTAAAAAGATTTTTATTTATTTATTTGACAGAGAGAGAGAGAGACAGCCAGCGAGAGAGGGAACACAGCAGGGGGAGTGGGAGAGGAAGAAGCAGACTTCCAGTGGAGGAGCCTGATGTGGGGCTCGATACCAGAACACCAGGATCACGCCCTGAGCCGAAGGCAGACACTTAAAGACTGAGCCACCCAGGCGCCCCCAAAAGGACATTCATTTGAACATTCCTCTTACTACTCGTATCTCAGGCCAAAGTGGTTTTCTTGCAGGGGAAGTGAGCTAAAACGAGCTTAAAGCCTTTGAGGATGTAATCAAAACTTTATTATGTAAATAGAAGGCAACTTATATCTTCTTCATTTCAAACATAAGACTATACCTGCATTCCTCGTCAGGACCTTAGGCAAAAAGCTCAAGAAATTATAGCCTAGCATTCACTTATAATATTTAAACAAGTCAAACAAGAACAACAACTATTTATCCAGACACGAAGACACTTAATTGTTTAATTGTGGCCTAAAATACAATTACCATGCAACTTAGATATTAAAATACCCACATATCAAAACTAATGACATAATTAAAATTGCTTCATCAAAAAAAAAGAAAAACCTAATAAAATCATGATTTTTTTTACCTAATTTTCTCTCACTTACTTTCCTAACATTAACTTTTAACAAAACCACAGCTACCCTAAGCCCCCCAGCCATGATGATTCCCTGGCAGCTTACAGAGGCCCTTGATTTGCGCAGACTCGGCCTCCTGTGCTTTAGACCTGACCTCTCACTCAACAATTATTATACCTTTTTGTTTCTTAGTATAATAGCATCAAGAAAAGAATCAAGTGAGGTACGGGTGTTATTTAAATTTTATTATTTAAAGGCACTATGGCTTGTTGTAAACGAGGCAAGCAGTATTGAAAGGTATCATCAAGTGAAAATGAAAACCCCCTCGCCCTCCCAACCCCTAATCCCCAAGGTAGCAACTGATAACTGTTTCTCACGTATCATTCCAGAAAATGTCTGTGTATATGTAAGTATACATATACACAAACTCGTATCTATTCTTTAGCTCCTCCCTTCTTTACGTTGTAAAGATGGGATCATACAATAACATTCTGCACCTGTTTTTCCACTTAAAATGTATCTTGGACACCGTTCCCTATCATTACATACAGGTATACCTCATTCTTCTTAATGAAATGCACAGCATTCCATTGAGTGTGTACCTACGCCATGATTAACATAACCAGTCTCTCATGATGGACGTCAAGATTGTCAACAGTGAAAGAGTAGCAACAATGAGACAACTAACATCCTCATGAAAAGTGACTTTTGTGCAGTTCCTTTTTAGACTAGATTCACTGAGACAAAAGATACACACATCCTACATTTTGATAAGGACTTCCAAACTGCCCTCCAAATGGGCCCTAACAGTTTATACTCCCACTGACTGCACAAAATGGGGCTTTGAAATCAATCACCTGGTCTGAAGTTTCTGTAGCACAAATAGAGAACGAGATATTTAACACAAAAATAGCAAAGCACTGATGATTTTGTTACATCTTTTATTTTAACACACTCGAGGAAACCAAATGCCACAGTGGGTGGCAGCTGCACCTCACTGTGATTACCTCTGCCCTCATCCAAATGCCAAGTTCAGAGGGTGCTATTCCTCAGAATTAATCCAGGTCCTAAATAATGAATTCCTTAGGTTTGGAGATTTATTGAGTGAATTCAGCATAGAAGAGAAACCCATACTGCTCCTGGCAACGTCACTCACAACAATCACTAACATCAGAAGTGCTACATAATGGTGTGATATAAGGTGGTTTCCACTCGGGGCGACTGGGTGGCACAGCGGTTAAGCGTCTGCCTTCAGCTCAGGGCGTGATCCCGGCGTTACGGGATTAAGCCCCACATCAGGCTCCTCCGCTATGAGCCTGCTTCTTCCTCTCCCACTCCCCCTGCTTGTGTTCCCTCTCTCGCTGGCTGTCGCTATCTCTGTCAAATAAATAAATAAAATCTTTAAAAAAAAAAAAAGGTGGTTTCCACTCGCCCATAATTAAGGTCACTGGCAACGAAGGCACACTTGGAATATATAAAATTCAGTATATCAGCATATTCGTGGTATGGGATAATCTGATTGAGAGATTGCTAGGTTAACAGAGAATTGGGTTTTTTCCCATGATGGTGAACATCGATAAGCATCACCGCACAGAATCTAGTGAATCACATCTAGAAGAACACCTGTTTAACATTTTCTATTTTGCAAAACACCTTAGCATATCTTACCTCATTTAACCTTCATGGCAACCCTGGTAGGAAGGGAAGGTAATTATTACTCATTATTACTCACAAAGATTCTATGAACACATAGTATCTGCTGGGTACTCTCTGCTAGGTAGTCGGTATATGAAGATGAAGGAGACCCTCCCCACATTCACTGTTGCCCTGCCCCATCCAATCTTTCCCCAAAGCCTTCCTATTGTATTTAGGACACTTAGTAACATGGCCTACAAACCCTGTGCGACCAGAGCCTTGCCCACGCCTCCAGTTTCATCCCGTGCCCCTGATATCTCGTTCACCATCATCCAGCCACAGTGGACCACACTGGGTAAGAATCCAGGTTCTTGCCGCCTCGGGGACTTCTGCTTCATCTCCTCTGCCTGGGACACCCTTCCCCCAACTCTTTGCCTAGACCACTCCCACTCATCTTTTGGTCTCAGCTGAACCTGTCGCTTCATCCCAGACCCATCCTTCCAAAAAGTTATGTCTCCTTTATTATTCTTTTTAGAGGACTTTATTTCTCAGTACTCATAATACTTCATAATGAAATACCCGTGTACCTGTTTGCATTGCAACTCCCCCACATGACGGCAAGGCTCAGGGAGGGCAAGAATCAGGACTTTTGCATTCACCGCTATAACCCCAGCACCTGCCCAATGCAGGGCCCAGCACACAGCAGACCTGAAAACAAAAGTACCGAACAAATACAGCCAATGCCCTCAAGGGGTAGATGATATAGCGGGGAAACACACAAAGAAGGGAAAGGCTCATTTTACCAGAGGATGGGCAAGGCTTAGGGAAAGACTACGGAGAAGAGACGACCCTGAACTGATGGCTGAAAGTAGACATTTGCCCAGAATGCAACCCTACTGAAATGATGAAGGCCATCAGGAGGCGACTGCAGGCAGAGAAGAGCAGGGGCCATGCCTCTCAGACTTCGGGCTTTGATAGCTGAGTGGACGGTGGTACAATCATTCAATGGAGAGAATGAGGCTCTATTGTTATTACTTATTACCAGGGTACAGAACCCGAGGAAGAGAAGGCCTTGGCGGAGTTGAAAATCTGGATGGTGGTGATTCCTCTGCCCACCTGCCTCTCACCACTCTCAAGCTAAATAGGAAAAGCTATGATTTCAACCTGGGAAAATTCAGTGCTGAGTCAAAGGTAGCCACAGGCCAGGCCAGGGCAAGGGAGGGTGGTGGAAGGACCAGAAGGCTTAACACAGGGCCAGGAGGGTTCTCAACATCTGAGTACTTTTTGGGGGCCAGAAGATGTCAATGATGTAATTTAAGGTATGGAAGTATCGAATCACTGTATTGTACACCTAAAACTACTAATATAACACTATATATTAACTAACTAGGATTAAAATAAAAACTTAAAATAATAACAATAATAATAATGTAATTTAGTGTGCTTCTCTTTTTGTGTGAGAGCCAAAGGCAGGGAAGAAAAAGAAAAAGATTCAGTGTCCTGAGTATCTCACATGCTTGGTAATATCTATTTCATTTCCACTGGAGAGTCCCTTTCCTTGATTTATTTCTAACGGCTCTATGTTGTAATTTCTGGGTTGCTCTTCATGGAAGTCGTCAGGGCAGAAATCCTAAATAAATATAACAAAATGCTCCCTAATACCTGAATGGTACTGGGTTGAAAAGCATCAAAATATGCCATTACTAAGGGGGTTACCTCATCCTAGTAACTCCCCAACAGCTTCTCTGGTCTGGTCATGGGTCGATAAATACAGAAGGCAGGAAAAAAGGAGAATCTGGTATTTGCTGCCACCCAGGGTGAAACTTTCTAGTCCCCCCTCCCCCCATCCTGCCACACACAGAACAGCATTACATGAAACAGGAAGCTTTGAATCATAATTCTGGTTAAAACATAACCTATAGTTTATTTCAAAAATGTCAACAGAGTGACTGGAAGAAAAAAACATACCCTGGAAGCCTCAGTGAAAAAAAAAAACAACAACTCTTTGGGGAGGAAAAAAAAAACACGCTAAACTTTTCAAAGTCGCCATAATGCATAGGAGGCGAAGACTAACATCTAGCAGAAAATTATAAAAGAGCCAGGCCTAGGGGAGGCAGTGTAATTGCAGCAGGGCTAGACAGACAGACAGACTAGCAGAGTAAGCATGCAAGACAGCACTGACGATCAGGAGCCCGGGGCCTCGTCCTGGCTCGACATGTGACAGCTCTGTGACCCAGAATGAGTTGCCCTAGGCCTCAGTTTCCTCCCGTGTAAGATGAGATGTTGGAAACCGATCACCTTGAAAGATCCTTTCCAGTTTAAAAACATTCCTTTCAGAGTATATGGATCTTTTTTTCTGCCACAATTAGAGTACAATCAGAACGGCTACACCAGGTGAGTGTTTTGGTGATTCTCATTCTCATCCATGACCACGTGAGGCAAATATTGTCATATCCTTTTGCATATTTTAATAGTAAAAGTCAACATTCGTGAGTGCTTCACAAGTGGCAGGCAGTGTGCCAAGGCTCTAGATGTATTAACTCACTTCATCCTCCCAATCCTCCAATGACGAGGTATGATTATTATTAACCCATTTTACAGATGAGGAAGGTGAGGCATGAAGAGATAAAATAACTTGCCCACAGCTAGCAGCGACAGCCAATATACAAACCCAGGGAGTCTGTCCCCAGAGGCTGCACTTGACCCGTAATGAAACAACCAAGTTTAGCTAACTTCGGCTACCACCTGGCGGCACTGAGTTCGGATTCAGATGTATCCGATTCCAAGGCCCATGCTCCTTCCACAGCCGTATGCTTGAGAAGGAATGGCTGGCTCTTAGAGAAACATTTTCTGAAAGATTATTTTTGTTTACCCCCTCCCATCCCCCCACCTCTTCGGCCCCACTGAGGAGTTGTAGGGGGCGAGAGTGAAGAGAGACTGAAGTACGCTTTTCTTGGACCTGCCGTAGGTGAGACCCTCTGCCAGATAAAGAGAAAAAGGGGAGGGGCGGGATGTTCTGCGTCCTTACTCCTCCTGCTCTAACAACGTGACTTCTGTTTGAGAGTCATGCAGATACTAATGTTTTGGTGAACAGGCAGGAGCGCACGGCTCCTCCTAGATGATGGTGGTCCAACTCTCAAGCCACACGGCGATCCAGATGTCACACTGAAGCTCTGTCAGCAATCCACTAGCTGCTTTGTGATGCTCCCCCGGCCCGCATGTGTTAGCTAAATCACCAGAGTGTTTACAAATACACAGTGATGTGCTAAGAAAAAAAAAATCGGTGAGTTCGAAACGTACTTCCTTCAGCTCGGAGTTTCTCATTGCAACTATCTGTTTTATTACAGCTTTCCTCTGCCTCATGTGCACGCTTATCCTGACATATTTTGCCACCTCACCTTATTATGTAACCCCCACATTAGATGAAGTGTAATTTCCCAATTTTTTCACAATCTCCCTGCCTGTCCCCACTCTCACTCCCAAAAGAGTTTCTGGAGTTAACAGGAGAGACGGCCAAAAATCACAAGAGTACTTGAGGAAGTGTTAGTAGCAAAAAAACTGCTCTTGGGGTCTTGGGCTCTTTTTTTTATGGGAGGGTGCACAGAGTGACTGAAGCAATTGTCCAGAAGCCCACACAATTCACTCCTTGGTGGTAGTGCTATTATTATACATTGCATTTTCAAATAACTTAATTTTTTATTATAAAAGTAATACATACTCATTGTATAAAATCTGGAAAACAGAAGAATGAAAAAGGGAAAAAAATAAGTGCTTCCTACTACCTGGATATAGCCACTTTAACAATTTTGGTTCCTTTCCTTCTATTCCGCATTTATCATCACATTCACAGGCGCATATGTAACATGTAAACACACAGAGACACACATATCCCCACACATACGTACTGCAATGAGACCTGGGTGTTACACGCAAATAATGAATCATGGAACACCACATCAAAAACTAATGAAGTACTGTATGGTGACTAACATAACATAATAAAAACATATATAAACAAATTAAAAAGACAGAAATAACATAGTCCCATATTTTTCCACTGTATTATGAAGATTTTTCTCAGCATGAGTCTTGATATTTAATGGCCAAATATTTTACTATGTGGACCTGCCATAATTTACTCACATTCCCCTACTATGGAAATTATGTCTTCAGTTGTTCACTGTTATAAATACAATAGTATGTAAAGCTGTGCATGTATATCGGTGATTTCCTTCAGAAGTTAGGCTTTTTAAAAAATTAGCAAGGAGGGGTGCCTGGGTGGCACAGCGGTTAAGCGTCTGCCTTCGGCTCAGGGTGTGACCCCGGAGTCCTGGGATCGAGCCCCACATCAGGCTCCTCCACTAGGAGCCTGCTTCTTCCTCTCCCACTCCCCCTGCTTGTGTTCCCTCTCTCGCTGGCTGTCTCTATCTCTGTCAAATAAATAAATAAATAAATAAATAAATAAATAAATCTTTTTAAAAAAATTAGCAAGGAATCCATATTATTTACAGAAAAGTTGGAAGATACAAATAAACAAAAACAAAGTCAACTGTAATTTCTTTTTTTTAATACTTTTGTGGACATGCCCTCAAATTTTCCTTTACATTAAACACATATGGACACAAACACGTAAATTAAAATGGGGTCATATTATTAATTTAAAAATAAGTTACTAATAATAGTTACCATGTATTGACTACTTACCACATGCCAGACACTGTGATTTCCTCGTATTCCTACCCACCCTATGTGTTAGCTCCACCATTCCCAAACTTGTCTACACACTGAAGTCACCCAGGGAGCTTCAAAACTCCTGAAGGCTGCATCCAGTCCCCAAAGATTGCGGCTTTTAATCATCTGGGTGAGGCCTGGGCTTGGGAGGGCTTAAGAGATTCTAGGTGATCCTAATAGGTGTACCAGTTGGGAACTTACTGGTTCGCTGCTATTTGGTCCCTCCCTTACAAACGTGGAAGCTGAGGAACACTCAGGTAAGAAACTTCCCAACATCACCCAGCTGATAAAGCTGGGATTTCAATCCAACCCTAAGCCCAGAGCCCAGACTTTTTTTTTTTTAAGATTGATTGATTGATTGATTGATTTGTCAGAGAGAAAGAGAGAGAGAAAGAACGCACAAGCAGGGGGAGGGGCAGAGGCAGAAGCAGGCTCCCCACTGAGCAAGGAGCCCAATGCCAGACTCGATCCCAGGATCCTGGGATCATGACCTGAGCCAAAGGTAGATGCCCAACTAACTGAGCCACCCAGGTGTCCTTTTTTTTTTTTTTTTAGTATGGTTGACACACAATGTTACATTAGTTTCAGGTGTACAGTACAGTGAGCCCACAAGTTTATCCCTTATGCTGTACTCACCACAAGTGTAGCTCTCATCTGTCACCATGCAACTGTCACCATGCAATGGTATATTAAAATACCATTGACTATATTCCCTATGCTGTGCCTTTCAATGCCAGAGCCCAGACTTTTAACTATTATTATCAATAGTTTTGGGATCTGCTTCCCCCATCACCACTCACATAGCACCATATTATGGACCTATGTTCTTTGTTAATAAGTAGAACTCAACATTATCCTTTTTAGTAATTATAGTAGTCCACTGTATGGCTACTTGAGAATGCAAGTGTTACCAATTTTTCCCACTCTAGAAAATGCTGTAATGAATATCCTTATTGACATACATTTGTGCACATCCTTAATTACTTCCTTGGGATAAATTCCAAAAAAAGAATGCTGGGTCAAAAGGGAAATATGGTTTTTAAAGCTTTTGATAAACACCACCAAAGTGACATTCTCACCACAAGTGTGTAAGAATGCCTGCTTCCTCTTGCCCCTGCCAACACTGAGTTTTGTCATTCCTTTTTAATCTTTGTAAATTATATTGGAGAAAAATGGTATGCCATCTTAAATCTCCTTTCTCTGACTACCATTGAGAACATTTTTTCACATTTATGGGCCATTTAGACTTCTTCTTCTATGTATTTTCCTATTCCCATCCTTCGCTAGTCAAACACATTTTTCTTATTGCTCTGTATGTCTTTATGTATTAAGAATAATGAGTCTTTTGCAATTGCTTCCAGTTTTCTCATTAACTGTATGGTTTTTGGAAGAATTTTTAAATTTTCATATAGTTGATTATATTAATATTTTATTCATTATTTTACCTTTGATATTATGCATACAAATACCTTCCCTACCCCATGATTATATATTCTCCTATATTTTTGAGTTCTGTTATCATCTCTCTTTTTAAAAAAGTTTTAATTCTTTAATGTAACCGTTCCCAAACAGAATTACACATCAGAATTGTTTACAGAGTTTTTTTTTTTTTAAATGCTCAGGTCCTAAGACTGAATCACAATTTGGGGGCCTGAGACCTGAGCAGGCACCTTTTTAAAAGTACTGTGGGGGCGCCTGGGTGGCGCAGTCATTAAGCGTCTGCCTTCGGCTCAGGGCGTGATCCCAGCATTCTGGGATCGAGCCCCACGTCAGGCTCTTCTGCTGGGAGCCTGCTTCTTCCTCTCCCACTCCCCCTGCTGTGTTCCCTCTCTCGCTGGCTGTCTCTCTCTGTCAAATAAATAAATAAAATCTTTTAAAAAAAAAGTACTGTGGACAATCTGAGGCACCCCCTCCTAAAAGACACACTATTTTCATCTTCTAAATTTATATTGGCGTCATTTTTTCCAAATTACTTCGGCTCATTTGTTAAATCAATCATTTCGTGAATCTGAAACACTACCTTTATCCGAGTTGGCAAGCTCCATGAGAGCAGGGACCATACCCATTTACTAACCATTGCACCTCTAGGGCTCAGCACAGTGCCTGGTGCACAACTGGTGCCTAATCAACGATAAGTGAATAAATAAATAACACCTGACCACATGCCTCCGACCTCATCCCACCCCAAACTGGCTAGTCCTCTCGGCAGTAATTTCTTGACTGTTAGACCAAAAAAACTGATGGTATTGGTGATGACCCTGAGTTACCAAAAATATTAAATTATGCGCAGTAGACTCTGTTGAGGAAGGAGCCAGGAAATGTGTTAGAGGGCTTCACCGAATGAAGTCAATCATGTCAGCCATGTTTAAGAGGTACGGGAATTCTGATAAAATTCTCCCTGGAGGAGCTAGACAACACTGACCTGAGAGGCTAAGGAGACTCAGCTTCCTCTGGCTCTTAGAGCTCCTCAACTAGCTCCACAAACTGACTCAGAGCTTCCTTGAGCTGATGATAGACCCACACATTCCCTCTTCCATGAGCCCATGGAAAGAAAATTGAAATACGGAACCAGGACACCTGGGTTTTAGTCCTGTCACTGCTATCAACCTGTGTAAGAATGGGTATATCACTTAACCTCTGGGGTTGGGCTAGATGTTTTCTAAGCATCTCTCCAGACTGCACCCTCTACCTAAAGACCCAAACAGATGACCACAGGGCAGGGCTTCCAAGGACAACCTGAAATTCCCTCCACAGACCAGGGCCCCAGGCCCAACTCAGGCTAGAGCAAAATAATAGTGGCAACAATAGTAGTAGTCATTTAAGTAGTAGCAGTGGTAATGATAGTAACAACAGCAGCTACTGCTAAATTTTAATGAGCACTTACTATATGCTGGGCAGTACTCTAAATGTCTTACTACTAAGAATAAAGGCACACGCTTACACAGCACTTACGAGGTCCTAAGTGCTTTGCATAGATTAATCTTCGAAATGACCCTGTAAGGTGAGTTCTATTATTATTCTCATTTTACAAAGGAGGAAAGTGAGACACAGAGAAGTTAAGGGACTTGCCCAAGGTCTCACAGCTACCAAGGGATAGAACTAGCAGAGGTGAACCCAAAACCGTATTTTTAACTACTATACCATATTGCCAGCCAAACTATCATTATACTATACTTGTCACTTCAGAGGTTGCACAAAACAAAGAATAAGTTGCAACTACTCATATGGAATACTCCCCTCTTCACTAATGCTAGGAATTTGGTTTTACTCCAATGTCATTTTAAGCAGATCCAGTTTCAGGGCCTGAGATAGCAAAATACATTATTTATTAAGAAAATACGACATTTTATTAAGAACTGGCATCCATTAAAATGTTTTTATTAGAAAATAAATAAATCATTAACTACTAATGATGTTTCCCATTAAACAGAAAAAACACAAGCTCTTTCTGCATCATTAGGACCAAAACTTTAGATCCCCACCTGCACCAACTTCAGTTCCCTACTCCCAGCACTATCTTTCAATCATGGACCTGACAGCCCACAGGTGTCCCAAGCAAAAGAGGCCAAACCAAAGTCAGGACACTAACTTCCCACCATCCCCATGCCCTTCTGACCTCCTCCCATGGCCCCCATCTCAGTGACTGGCACCACCAGCCCCAAACACCCAAACTGGGTGTCAGCCTCGGCTGTTCCTCCCACATCCAGGCACAGGACATTTCCAGAATTCATCCCGTGGCTCTCTGCCCCTGCTGCCCCCACTTCTGCTCAGACCCCCATCTCTCTCCCTCAACTACTCTACCAGAAACCTTCTAACTGGTTCTTGGCTTGCTTTCTCCCCAGCTCCAACTCCACCTCAACACTGCTGCCAAAGTAATCTTTCTAAAACAAAATCTGATTATGTTACTTCCCTGTTTAGAATCTTTGTCTCCCGGATAAAGTGTAAAATCCTTCCTAGAACATACAAGGTTCTTTATTATCTGGCCTCCGACTACCTTCCCCTGCTTCGTCCGAGGTCGTGGCCCACACAACTCACACAAGGCAAACGGAGTAACTTGGAAGTACCCAAACAGTGCTTCTCTGTCTGCCCAGAATGCAATTCTCTCATTTGCCCATCTGGCAAACTCCCACTCATTTTTTCAGACCAGCTCAAAATTCAAAATTCAGCATGCTTTTCTCTGGGCTTCCGTCACGTTTTGCACCTCTCTCTATTCTGACACTTAATTCAACCTAACACAAATATTTGTTTATATGTCTGTCTTTCCCATAAGACAAGGAACCCTCTAGGGCTCTGTGTCTTACGCATCTCAGTATCATGTTTGTTGAAAAGAATGTCTCGGGATTTAAGTAAGAATTTCCAAACTGCTCCTGATCAGCGTCCACTGTGTGCGTCAAAGCAAGCAATACAGTCCAAGTCCCATTTCAATAAATGTCTTCAAGTTGACGATCCTCGTACATCAAAAATACTTATTATGTTTGTGTGCCTTCACACTTGCAGCCAGAACCAGCAGGAGACAGTTTTAACAGAGACCTCAAACAACAAACCTACCTGTTGAATACTTATAGCTATTCAAGTTCTTGCAAATTCTACTCCATCTAAGTGGTCCTTAACCTTTTGTGGGTCATAGACCACTTTGGGCAGAGTTTGTCTATCATTTCTTAAACCTACACTCCCTTTGGAGAAACATGAAAAGCCCACATACCCCCAGAAATTCTGATACTCTCCCAAAGGCACAATCCTCAATCCCACCAAAAATAAAAAATAACTTCGTATGCGGTAGGAATTCCCAGGTTCACAGGAGATGTAAATCCATCAGGCAAGATATCGTTGAGTTTTGCTCTTGGGTAATTCACAGTATTAAAATCGGCATTTTCCTTCTATCACCAAATATAAGCATTATAACAGTAAATATGCTTTAAAGTCTTTATTGGGAAGAGGAAGCCAGGGAGGTGCTGACATCTGTCTCCCTGACCATTGAGAAACTCATGAAAGGAATTTGCCAGAAACAAATGAAAAACACAAATATGAAAAAAAAATTCTGTTTCCTCACATATAAACCCCACAAGCACATGTTCAAACGAAGGGAGTTCTTTGAAAATGCTTCTGGCATTACATTTTCTGGCTACTTCCCTCTCCCTACCCCTCCACCCCTACTTTAAAATACATTAAACTTCTAGCTAGCAGCAACTTCTTTTAAATTAATATCCTTTGTCCTAGTGAAGACAAAGGGTTAAATTAAAGAAACCGCTGGCTGCCTGCCACTGGCTTGGGGGGTTGGGTTGGGATGGAGGATAGAGAAGGAGGAAAAACCAGTTAGAGAAAGAAGTACTGATTTCTTACCCTGCCACATGGCCATCTTGATCCCGTCCTCTCCCACGTTGGGGGGTCACACACTCAGTTTCCCAAATTCCTCCAGTTTTGTAAGGAGGCTCAAATGGGATGTAGATGGAACAGCAGCTGTGTGGCCCTGTTATCTGCAAGTAGCTCAAGACCTGAACCTGAAAATGTGAACAGAAAAAATGAATACCTAAATGAAAAAAAAAAAAACATTTCAAAACCTTAAAAGTTACCTCCTGTCCCTCTTAGAACCTCTCTTTCAAAGATATGCAGACATGCACAGTGTCAAGTTTTTCCCAGCTTGGTATTGCTTTAAAAAGACAAAATGAAAAGATCTAGAGTCAGTTACTACTGCCACTGAGTGCTGTCCAATTCTGCATGAATCACTGGATTTTCAGTAAATGGGTTTCAGCATCTCAAAGGATAGGTGGTTGAATGAGATAATCATTAGATGTTTTTCCTATCAAGTTCCACAGTTTGGGGAATGAAGAGCAACATAATATCCGATGCCCTCGCCTACCCCCCAACACCAACTTTACATTTAAAAATTAGCAGAAAGGAGAGCAAATTTTGTAATACTTAAAGTTTTAAAATAGCCCGTGTTGGAATGGAAAAGAAACGAAGCATAATAATAATAAAAAAAAAGTTAAGAACAATGCCCTTTGGGTCATGGTTCTTCCTCTCTGCTTCATTATACTTTCCCACACTTTGCCAATGTCCTATAGGGAGCATATATTGCTTTCATATTCAAGGGAAAGAATAACCAAAGACAAAGAAAAATGTAAAAATAGAATAGTAATTTAAATACAACCAAATTAATTCAGCTAATTCCTAAATTTAAAGTGTCGAATTCAGTCTTAGGACAATACAATTTGCAAGGATAGGAAAGAAGCCAGGAATGAGGGGGGAAAAAAAGAAATGTCACTACGTTTGACTCAGAGGCATAATATATTAAACACTGTGCTGTCCACTTAAACAAGTTCTTAATTAATAAACTGGTCTTCCTTATTTAGCATACAAGGCATCTGCTTTGTCTAAGAAAACGCCCTCACCTTTTTGAGTTGGTCAACATGAAAGTACATTGCTATTTCCATAGGTTTTAGACCAGCAACACCTCCACCGCCGAAGTGAAAGCGCTAACGCACACATACTTAACACTAATACGAACTTGAGAGTCATCATTTTGGTCTTCCTTAATGACTTTTTTTTTTTTCAGGAGAAGACTGTCAATGTGTACACTAGTCCCAAAAGCACCGATAGGGAAAAAACAATGCTTTGGATAAGAAAAGTTCGCGAAGTCCAAGAAAACTTAGGAACTCACAGGTCCAAGGATGAATTCACCAAGAAAAAGTGCTCCGATGACTTATCTGGAACCTGGGACAGTTTGCTTTGGTTTGCCTTCCCCCCCCCCGCCCTTATTTCGCGTACAGTTAAGTAGTGGTCCGCGCCTCGTGGGACCAGGCGAAATTTAACATCTGAAGTTAAACCCGGGTAGTTGCTAATAAATGCATGAAGTTGACGTAAAGCAGATTCTTACCGGCTTTTTATGCTCCACGCTTCTGGATTTCCCTCACTTATTCAGGGTAGCTTACACTGACGTTATTACACGGGCACACGGACAACTTCGCTTGGCACTCCAGGAAACTGATTTGCTCTGAAATGTTAAGAAAGGTAAACGTGCATCAATGTGAAGGGAAAGCTTTCCCCTTCAGGGTGAAGGCGTTCAAGCGCAAGGCTAGAAAGTCTGGAGAGAACCAGCCACCCGCGTTAAGTGGGGGGAAAAAAAGGAAAACTCGCAGCAACGACTTTTCGGAGAGTCTGGAGTCCACTTCGCTAAGACCCACACAAACCTGCGAGTCCAGAGCAGGAGAAAGAAGAACGGGGCCTCAACAGAGCTTCACCAGCCAAAACCACTCTGCCCCAGTCCTGGAAAGGGGACGCCTTGCAGCCAGCCTCCCCCCATTCAAAAGCGGGACGGGCTTGGCGCCGCTCCGCGAGAAAACTTCGCTGGGACAGCGCAGGGACCCTGGCGCGGAGAATAGGGCAGGGCTCCCGAGAAGATGCCGCCCTGCACTGGCTAGAACTAGCCGGTCTAACTCCTCCGAGTGCCAGGCGGCGGCGGCCGGGCTAGGGGAACCCCCATCTCCGGGGGGCCGAGCCAGCGGGGGAGTGCTTCCCCTGTGTCGCTGCGCCCCAGGGGTGCTCCGCGGGTGGGCCGGGGGCCAGCGGCCCGCGAAAGACCTGTTAGGGAAGCGACAGCCCCTCTGTCTTTACCTGTCGCCGAGGTCAGGGGCAGCGGAGCCCTTGTCGGCCGCCGGCGGGCCGAGCGCTCAGTCGGCTCTGGCGTCCAGGACACCAAGCTGAGCTAGCGCCCCACGTAGCCGGCAGAGCTTCATTCACAGCCCAGCCGGGAGGAGGGGGAGAGGAGCGGGCGCGCGGCTCATGTGACAGGCGCCTCGCAAGTATCGGCCAGGCACAGCCAACGTCTGCGCATGCGCGCCCTGGCCGGCCTTCTCCCGGCACCTCCACCCAGCCGGGGCGGGGATGAGGCGAGCAGGGGGGGCGACCGGGCGGAGAAAGCGGCGAAGGAGGGGTTTCCGCGTGCGCAACCGCAGTCGTTCGGCCCTGCTCGCTGCCATATTTAATGAGGACTGGGCGGGTCCTAACCCAGTGCTGGGCGTGCCAATTGCTTTTGAAAAAGAAATGCTCCATTAGGTTTCACTGTTTCCAGCCTGGGGTACGGTTCTTTGGGGTTTTGTCCTTAGAATGAAACTGTTTATCCTGAGCTTCTGGCCCACAGCAGTAATCTAATACTAATTACATTAGCTCACATATTTTGAGCCTCTAATTATGTGCCAGGCACTGCCCTAAGCCCTTAGCTCATTTTCATCTCATTTCGTGCCCGCAATAACCGCACTGGGGTACTTACTATTATTCTCCACTTTTATTCATGAGAAAATAGAGGCACAGAAAGATTAAGTAACTTGTCCTAGCTCATATAACTGGAGTAGGAATGGTGATCAAATATAGTGATGCTTTTAACAGTCAACTTGATCCTCATTGCAGGACTGGATAATCTACACAGCAGTTTTCAGTATTATCTCCATTTTGATAATTACTAAACGGCTCAGAAAAAGCAAAAATCACAGGTCTCAGTTAAGTGGCAGAACTGAGGTCTACCTGGAACTGGAAGAAACTGTCCCCTCATTTTACAGAAGAGAAATTGGACCAGTGGTGTGAGTTGACTTACTAAGGTATTCCTGCTAATTAGTTATCAGCAGAACTGAGACCGGAATCCATATAATCAATCCAGGTAATCTAAAAGTCAAGCTTTTTGACGATTGCAATGAAGAAGATCACACACAAGAGAAACCATGGGGCACCTCACCAAAGAAAAAGAGTCACTACAGAATTTGAGGGAACGGTAGAGTTTAGATAAATTTTAAACGAAGGATTGTTTTTGGGAAGCACAAAGCAGGACTGTGTGAAGGGGTCAACATCAGGTCTGGACTGTGAAATGAACCCAGAGACCTGTTTCCTTGGGAACCACAAAGTAAAAATAGATGTGGAATGTTGTGTCCAGATACCCCTTATCCAAAGCTCTGCACCTGGATAGAAAATCAAGGCTGCCTCTTCGTGTCCAAGAACCTTATGTCCTCCAGACAAATGTGGGATGTTTTATTCTCATTGGTGTGATTTCAAACAGCAAAATCTCTGATAGTCTGCGTTTGTAGAGAACAAAGTTTCTCAGTGAATAAAAAAAAAGCGGTGGTCACTCAAAGGGGGTTGTAATCACTTTACAGCTGCAGTGTGTCTTTGGGAGAAATATTGTTCCCTATGAAATTTGTAGCTGGCTTTATCTGTGTCTGTTACTCCAGCATGATGAATGGCCAGATTTTTGCTTTCTCGGTCCAAGCTGATTTTTTTTTATATATATTTTATTTTATTCGACAGAGATAGAGACAGCCAGCGAGAGAGGGAACACAAGCAGGGGGAGTGGGAGAGGAAGAAGCAGGCTCCTAGTGGAGGAGCCTGATGTGGGGCTCGATCTCAGAACGCCGGGATCACGCCCTGAGCCGAAGGCAGACGCTTAACCGCTGTGCCACCCAGGCGCCCCCAAGCTGATTTTTACTTTATCTCCCGGTAGCATTTAGTCTCTGCCTTCAGGCCCTCACAGTCTAATGGCTGGGTGGGTGGGAGTTAGCCACAAGAAACTAGAAAGAATCCAAGAAAAGTTAGGCTAAGTCCTCTGATAAAGGTAAATCCAAGTGGAGATAGTAACTCGTGCAAAGGAAATCACCTATGAGGACGTGTGAGTAGTCCTGGATGATTGAAGCTTAGAGTAGGGAAGTGTCAGGGAGATACAACCAGAAATTCAGACCAAATTTTGGAGGATCCTGAATGTCAGACTGAGGTTTGTACTTAATTCAGAAAGTGACTGGAAAAGAATTAAGGTTTTTGAGCAAGGGAATCCCATTATTGGAACTCTTCTTTAAGAAAGTGAATGGGAGGGTGGGGTGCCTGGGCAGCTCAGTCAGTTGAGCATTTGCCTTGGGCTCAGTCATGATCCGAGCCCCAGTCTGTCTTGGGCTCCCTGCTCAGTGGGGAGTCTTGCTCTCCCTCTGACCCTCCCCACCCCCATGCTCTCTCTCTCTCACTCCCTCCCTCACTCTCTCTCTCAAGTAAATAAAATCTTTTTTAAAAAGTGAATCGGGGGTGATTGTTCAAAGAGAGGTTCATTTGTTTAGTTTTGTCATTGCAGGATAGGAAAAACCAGAGCTTATTTGTAGGTTGAGCAGGAAGAGCTGCTGGTGAGACAGAAATTGAAGAGGCAAGAAAAGGGGGGGGTAAATAATGGAGTAAAATATGTGGAGGTAGAAATGTGATGCAAAATAGAAGCTAACCTTGGAAAAAATGCCTTTTCTTCTGAGACAAGAAAAAGAGAGGTTGAAGGATAGCAGTCTGATCGGAAGCAGACTTGTCATGAAGCTACCTCTATAGAGCGAGCAAATATAAATTTATTTGGAAGAGTTTGAGCCAGAGTGATTAATGTCAAGTTGGAGGGCTGCGGTACACACATATTACCACTTGGTGTCGCCACTGACCACTGACAGGCTGGAGGGCTCCCACAGGGGGACTTCAGGAGCATATTTCAAAAAAGATTATTTCACCTTTTATGAATCGCAAAACAAAACAGTTATGAGAGTGGGCTCTGGACCCAGACTGCCTGGGCTCAGAACTACCCAGACTCAGACATTTAATAGCTGTGTCACCTCGTTCAAGTTACCTAATTTCATTCTGTTGCAGGGGTTTTATTTGTAAAATGGGATTATAGCATAAAATATACTAATGGATGTAAAATAGAAAAGATTAACACTCAATAAATGTCAGGTAGTATTACTATTGAAGATGGTAATGCTAATGATGAATTCTCTTTCAGCCTTTGGTTCTACAAGATTTGCAGGAGCTATTTACGTGGTGAGTAAATAAATGCTTATACAACAATACCTTGCCAAGTGAAGTGGTTAGAATGTGGTGCTAATGAAGCAAAGTTAATAATTTAGTCAAGAGTTATAGATTCTGTTAATTCTGTGTTCTCTTCCCCCCTGAGATCCTTGGCCAGGTGTCCCGCAAGTGGGCGTACATGGTCACAAGCGAATCTGGCCAAAAGAGTGTAGCTAAATCAACATAAATGAGTCCTCTGCTTTCCTCCCCCTTCCGTGGAAGGAATTTTTAAGTGTTCCCACCCCACCCCCCACAGTGGTCAAAAGCCATGTCAGGTCTTACAAAGCAAAAAGTAAACACTATGTACTCTTAAAATTTAACTATAAAGAAAGAATAGAACAGTAAACTTCTCTGTATAATAAAATGTAACACTTGAAAGTGAATTTCGCAAAAGAAAAAGCCCCAGAGCAATAGCTCACTGTGGCACATGGAATATCATGTCTAAAGCCGCCCTATCTTTAGTTTTGAAACTGTCATTGCAAACACACACTGAAAATTACATAAGTACATAGCCATACGAAGTAGTGAGTGAATGTTTCTGGTGTTGTTCTTATTTATTTGTTCCAAGTTTGTTTGAACCCTTCCTATTGTGCCAGGCACCGTGTTAGCCCATAGGGATACTGGTTTTAAAATAAAATATCTGGGGTGCCCAAGAAATGCCTGGGAGAGTTCTGGAAAAATGGGGCAGAATGAAAGGAAATGAACAAAGTTCTCTAGCTTTGGGGCTCTATTGAAGCAGTAGGTTAGGAAATTCTGAAAATAGAGTGATCTAGGATCATTTGTAATTGCCCTGTATCTGGACAGCTGAGTATCAAAATTGATAAATGGTTTCTATGCCAATAACGGTAACTAAACTCATGACTGGAGAAACACTAATGAAAACTACAGTGAGATATCATTGGTAAAGTATCAAAACATTGACAATACACTGCGTTGACAAAGCCAGGATGGGGGAGAGTCCACTATAAATTGCTGGTGGGAGTGCAACTAGTCAATTGAGGGCAATTTTGCAATAACTGTAAGAAGTACAAATACATGAGACCGTCATACCAAAATTCCAATTCTAGGAATTTCTCCTCCAGTTATGTTTGCATAGGTATAAACTGTTATGTGTACAAGGTTATTTACTGTAACATTGTGTGTAATAACAAAAAATGAGAAGCAACCAGATGTCCATCAATAGAGGACTGACCAAGTAAATACTGGTATGTCTACTTAATGAGAAAACTCGTTATGTGCTCATATGTAAAGGTCTATGAAAAAGCAAGATGCTAAGCCAAGTACTTTCTCAATTTTGTGCCACGGAAGTGTATTACCTATTCAATTATATATCCGAAAAGTAATGTAGAAAAACATTTGAATAGCCTGTCAACAATAGTGTTTAGATTGAAGGACCAATTGGTTAGCTTACTGCCTTAGTATCGACAAAAGAAAGATGCCATTAGCCTGTAAGCATATACTTGAAAGTCTATGATATGCAAAAACCCAATCTTTATTTTTTTTTAAAGATTTTATTTATTTATGTGACAGAGTGACAGAGAGACAGCCAGTGAGAGAGGGAACACAGCAGGGGGAGTGGGAGAGGAAGAAGCAGGCTCATAGCGGAGGAGCCTGATGTGGGACTCGATCCCGGTACGCCGGGATCACGCCCTGAGCCGAAGGCAGACGCTTTAAGGACTGCGCTACTCAGGCGCCCAAAACCCAATCTTTATAGTTCTCTAATTGGGCCCAGCATAATTTTTCACAGATGGTTTCCATGAGAAATTTTACTCTTAAAAAATCACGTATCAGGGACGCCTGGGTGGCTCGGTCGGTGAAGTGTCTGCCTTCCTGTCCGCTCAGGTCATGATCCTAGGGCCGTGGGATCGAGTTCCCGCACTGGGATCCTTGCTCTGCGGGGAGTCTGCTTCTCCCTTTGCCTGCCGCTCCCCCTGCTTGTGCTCGCTCTCTCTCACACACAAATAAACAAAATCTTTTTTTAAAAACTCATGTATCAGATTGCCCTCTATTTGAGAGAAGTCCGATTCTATCTAGATTAGAGCTACTGGTATTCCGAGGGGGCGAATATGAGAGTTTGTTTGCTTTGAGGACTTGCAGGTCTCGACTCTGTAAGCACATCCAGCTCCCTATAGCCTACTGTCCCGTGAAAGAGTTGAAGCATGTGAAATCCTAGCAGTGGTGTCTCAGAACCACTGTGACACCCGTTCACCCACAAGCGTGAGAACTCCCTGAGGGCACAGCCCACATCCTCTATTTTCCTTATATTCATCGAAGCAGTGCTTTTCGAACCATTTGTGAGGAGGGACCATTCCCCCCCACCCCACCCCAAACCCAACCTGTACCGAAACTTTGACGAACTACAATAAAAATGAATTACTAGAAATATCAAATCAAAACAAACACATACAAAATTCAAGCCCAATATTTTTACGATTATATTCGACATAGAATTACTCTGTCAAATTGTTACGGTTTGAAACATTTACTCCCAATTTCTTGTCACGGACCACTAATAAACAGTTTGTGGACTGGCACTGGGCCACGGACCACACTTTGAGTAGTTTTGCCTTCCAGCACCACCACAGCGCCCAGCTCATAGTCGGTACTCGATAAATGCTAGGTTGACTGCATCATTCTTACAGCGTTTTCTATTTTGCAGAGCAAAACCTTCCCCCTTCTTTCCCCCTTCTATCCTCACACCCCTTTCAGAATTCCGTGGAGCAGTTGTTAGCACTCCCATTTGACAGAGGAGGAAGCCGAGGCATGCGGATTACATGACTTGCTTGGTCTGAAACAGCTCTTAGCCTCAAAGCCCGAATTTAGTCTCCGAGTCCTACCACGGTTTGTGGCAGCAGCACTAAGAAAGCCCTCCGGTCAAAGACAGCTTCCCAAGAGCTCCACCAGTCAGAAAACAAAGGAAACCTGCCTTAGCTTTCCAAATGACAGCAGGTTGACAGAGTGGCGTTAATAGAAAAAGCAGAGACTCTGGAATAAGTGCTAGTTTGGATTCCAGGCTTGAACAAGAGATATTATCTCTGAGCCTGTCTCCATATCTCTAAAGTGGGGATAATAACAGTTTCTCCCCAGGACTGCATAAGAAGTAAATGCTGTAAATAGCGAGGCCCTTAATTCAGAGAGAATTGTTGTTGTCGTTGATACCAGGCTCCCTTTAGAAGGCCCGCATTAAAGGGCGGGCTCTGTAACCTAATCACGTGAAATGTGCGCCATCTACTGGTAGGCTAAAGAACATGGCTTCCCAGGGGAGAGCGTTGCTCTCACTTGTCTTTCTCTTTTTGCATTGGCTACTAGACAGCTCAGAGCCGAATGTTTGGTCCACCCCTAGCAAGTGAACAGAAGCTTACAGATTGTGTTTTGTGTTAACCTCACCTCGAGCTACGTTCTATTTTTCTTATCTGTATTTTCCCTTGGCTTGATTATCTCATTTTTAATATATTTTTGTAAGACATTTCATTTTTTATGTTAATTCCAGTATAGTTAACATACAGTGTTATGTTAGTTTCAGGTGTACAGTATAGTGATTCAACAGTTCCATCTATTACCCAGTGCTCATCAAGATAAGTCCACTCTTGATCCCCTTCACTATTTCACCCATTCCCCCCCCCCCACCTCCCCTCTGGTAACCACCTGTTCACTCTCTATAGTTTAGAGTCTGTTTTGGGGTTTGTTTCTCTTTTTTTCTGCTTTGTTCATTTGTGTTTTTTTTTCTTAACTTCCACTTTTGAGTGAAATCATATGGTACTTGTCTTTCTCTGACTGTACTTTAGAATATGTAGAATGGTGATTTATTAAAGTAGATACAAATATGACAAGAATAAATTCTATTTTTTGTTACTACTGGTCTATTATTCTGGCAACCTCCAGAATCTAACAATAGTTGCAAAGTAGATAAGTTGACTCTAAAATGTCATGGAGGTAAAATAATAATAATAATAACAACAACAACAACTTGAAAACTGTAAGATTCCAAGTTTGTGAAAAAGGAAACAGCCATTACTAGTTAGAACTGGGACACTACAGGGACACCTGGGTGGCTCAGTCAGTTAAGCATCTGCCTTCGGCTCAGGTCATGAACCCAGGATCCTGACATTGAGTCCCACATCAGGCTTTCCACCTGCTTCTCCCTTTGCCTGCTGGTCCCCCATGCTTGGGCTCTATCTCTCTCTATCTCTCTCCCTCTCTCTGACAAAGAAATAAATAAAATCTTTAAAAAATTTTAAAAAAAAAGAACTGGGACACTACAACCAAAGTTAGGCAATATATCCATTTGTTTATACACTGGGTACTTACCATGTGCCTTACTGCTCCAGGTACAGAAAATACAACAGTGAACAACAACAAAAAAAAGCTTATCCTTTTGGGAGGGGAGTAAAGACAGATGATGAAAAAGATAAATAAGAATATTACATGGTATATGTCGGAGTTAAGGTAAAAAAGAATCTGCAAAGGGGTATGGAGACATCTAGAGGGTGGGTTACAATTTAAAATAGAGTAGTCAGAGAAGGCTTTGAGAGAAGGTGACACTTGAAAAAGAACTTGAAGCAAATGAGAGAATAGCTCATGCAAGAACCTAGAGAAAGGGTATTTCAGGCAGAGGGAAAGCAAGCGTGAAGGCTTAGATGGGAGCATGCCTGGTGTGACTGGGAACAGTGAGGAGGTTAGCGTGGTGGAAGAGAGACTGGTTGGCGATGAGCTCAGAGAACTTACAGTGGGTCAGATCATATAGGCTGGCATAACTCTGGAAAACAGTGTGGAGGTCCCTTAGAAAGTTAAAAACAGCTACCCTATGATCCAGCAATTGCCCTACTGGGTATTTACCCCAAAGATACAGATGTAGTGAAGAGAAGGGCCATATGCACACAAATGTTCATAGCAGCAATGTCCACAATAGCCAAATCGTGGAAGGAGCTGAGATGCCCTTCAACAGATGACTGGATTAAGAAGATGGGGTCCATATATACAATGGAATATTACCCAGCCATCAAAAAGAACGAGTTCTCAACATTTGCTGCAACATGGACGGCACTGGAGGAGATAATGTTAAGCGAAATAAGTCAAGCAGAGAAAGACAATTATCATATGGTTTCACTCATTTATGGAACATAAGAAATAGCAGGAAGATCGGTAGAAGAAGGAAGGGAAGAATGAAGGGGGGTAAACAGAAGGGGGAATGAACCATGAGAGACTATGGACTCTGGGAAACAAACTGAGGGCTTCAGAGGGGAGGGGGTGGGGGATCGGGATAGGCTGGTGATGGGTATTAAGGAGGGCACGTATTGTATGATGCACTGGGTGTTATATGCAAGTAATGAATCATGGAACTTTACATCAAAAACTTGGGATGTACTGTATGGTGACTAACATAACATACTAAAAAAATTTTATAAAAATAAAAAAAACATATAGGCTGGCAGGGGTCTTTGATTTTACTCTTGCTTGAGCCACGGCTTGGGAGTCATGGGAAGGTTTCAGAAAAGGGGTGCCATGATTGACTTCTCTCTTAAAAGGATTGCTGCAGTTACTGTGTTCAGGAAGAGGGAAGAGTACAAGTTAGGAGGCTCTTTCAACAATCCGGACAAGAGATAATGGTAGCTTGGACCAAAGTGATAGCAGTGAGGATGATCAGAATTGGTCAGACTGTGCATTTATTTTCAAGGTGGCACCATCAGGATTTGCTGATGCATTGGACGTGAGGTGTTAGAGAAAGAGGGAACTCAAGAATGAGCCCAAGGTTTGTGGCCTGGGCAATTGGGAATAATGAGGGACAAGCAGGTTTGGGGAGGGTGGAGATCAGAAATTTAGTTTTTTACATTTTACATTTTGAAATATGTGTTATATGCCCGAGTGGAGTTATTAAATAGGCGGCTGGACATACAAGTTGTAGCTTCGGGCAGAGGTTTGGACCAAAGATACAAATTTGAAGGCTGACAGTAGATGGCGTTTAAAGCCATGAAATCGGATAAGATGACCGGGGAAGAAAATAGAGCTAGAGGAGAGACTAGGACAAGACGGAACCCTGGAGTACTTCTACACAAAGAAATCAGAAAGCCAAGAAGGAACTGAAAAGAAACTAAGAAAGAGAAGCCAGCCATTCGATAGAAGAAAATCCTGAGTGGTGTGGTGCCCTGGAAACAAGTGAAGAAAGTGTCGTGGTTTTTTTAAGATTTCTTTAGGGACAGAGGGAGAGGGAGCAGACTCCCCACTGAGCAGGGAGGAGGGGTACCAGATGTAGGACTCGATCCCAGGACTCTGAGATCTTGACCTGAGCTGAAATCAAGAGTCGGCTGCTTAATCGACTGAGCCACCCAAGCACCAGTGAAGAAAGTGTTTTAGGGAGAAAGATCAATGGAGTTTAATGTAGTTGATGGGTCAAGTAAAATGAGGACAACATTGGATTTGGCGATGTGAAAATTACTGGTGACTTTGACAAGATCAATTTTGGTAGAGCTATGACAGATGGAAGTTGGGTAAGAATGGATTTAGGAGAAAACGGGAAGGAGGCATTTCAGTTCATAAGATGAAGCAAACACACTTATCCCTCCTCCTCCCACTAAGTAAAACCCCTGTACGTTATATATAAAAGAAAGTGAAAAAGATTTTGAAAGAGAAAGAGGAAGTAAACTGACTAGGGATCTTAGAGCCTGAGGAATGACACAGGGCTTGAGTGGTGTCAATGCAGACCTGGTAGGGAGCTTGAATTTTCACCTCTTCCCAATAGTAACCCGGTGCCTCTCCTGACCATGGTGAAAACAAGGTAGGAAACATTGTTTTCTAGGTCCAACTGGCTGTAACAATATGGCACCCCCTTCCTGACCTGGTATCAGAGGAGATCAGCTGAACAGAAGATTTAAATAAGATTGGGGCGCCTGGGTGGCACAGTGGTTAAGCGTCTGCCTTCAGCTCAGGGCGTGATCCCGGTATTATGGGATCGAGCCCCACATCAGGCTCCTCCGCTATGAGCCTGCTTCTTCCTCTCCCACTCCCCCTGCTTGTGTTCCCTCTCTCGCTGGCTGTCTCTATCTCTGTCGAATAAATAAATAAAATCTTTAAAAAAAAAGATTTAAATAAGATCAAAAGTCTCAGGGCACCTGAGTGATTCAGTGGGTTAAGTATCTGCCTTCAGCTCAGGTCATGATCTCTGGGTCCTGGGATCAAGCCCCACGTTGAGCTTCCTGCTCAGCGGGGAGTCTCTTTCTCCCTCTCCCTCTGCCCCTCCCCCTGCTCTTGCTCCCGTGTGTGCGTGTGTGTGTGTGTGTGTGTGCGTGTGCGCGTGCGTGCGCGCTCTCTCTCTCAAATAAAAACTTTTTTTAAAAAGAAGGTCAAAAGTCTCATCCCATAACAACTAAAATGTCCAGGACACAAATAAAAAAACAGGAAAATCTTACTAATAAAAATCGGTCAACAAACACTAAGACCTATGTGACACTGATGTTGGAATTATATTACAAGGATTTCTAAAGCATTCAACATAAAAATGCTTCAAAGAGTGGTTCCACGACAATGTTTGAAATAAATGAAAAAACAGGAAGGCTCAACAATGAAGCAGATGATATAAAGGAGATCCAAATGGAAATTTTAGGACTGAAAGCTATGATAACTAAAAATTTCCCAAATTTGGGCAAAGACATCAACCTACAGATTCAATAGCTGAGCAAACCACAAACAAAATAAACCCAAACAAATCCATGCATCGTAATCACACTTTTGAAAAGTAAAGACAAAGTAAAAATCTTGAAAGCGCCAAGTGAGAAATGACACCTTACTTACGGGGACAAAACTATTTGGATGAAGGCATATTTCTCACTAGAAACCATGGAGGCCAGAAGAATGTGGCACAGCACTTCTCAAGGGCTAGAAGAATGAATATATAAAGAACACTCAAGGGGCGCCTGGGTGGCTCAGTCGTTAAGCGTCTGCCTTCGGCTCAGGGCGTGATCCTGGCGTTCTGGGATCGAGCCCCACATCAGGCTTCTCTGCTGGGAGCCTGCTTCTTCCTCTCCCACTCCCCCTGCTTGTGTTCCCTCTCTCGCTGGCTGTCTCTCTGTCGAATGAATAAATAAAATCTTTAAAAAAAATAAAGAACACTCAAAATTGAACAGTAAAAGAAAAACAAGCCAATTAGGAAAGAAGCAAAAGACAGGAATAAGCATTTCACTGAAGAGGATATACAGACGGTAAATAAACATGTGAAAAGATGCTCAACAACACTAGCCTTCAGGGAAATGCAAATTAAGAGTCTGATGAAGTATCTCTGCGTACCTACTAGGACTGCCAAACTAAGTAAACAGCGATAAAACTAAATGCTGGCAAGGATGTGGAGAAACCATGTTTCAGACGTTTCTGGTGGGATGCAAAATGGTCCAGCCACTGTGGAAAATAGTTTAGCGGTTTCTTAATAAACTAAACATATGCTTACCATATGACCTAGAACAAGTTCAAGGTCCTGTATGAGAAGGAACAGATGGGGCCGGATTGCTCAGGGTCACTGCAACTGCCCCCTGGTGTGCGCCATCAGCCAGAAGAGCTTCCCGTGGAGCCTGCCAGCCGGGGAGCTGAGGGACATGGGCTTCGTTGAAACCCGACTCTACCTTCCACCAGAGGATCAGAATGAAGCCCTTCAGCCTGGTGGGGGCTGTCATGAAGAGCATCTCCCTGCTAACTGTGGAGAAGACAGCAAGATGCTGAACCTCCAGTCCCGGGGCCCCAAGCCCCTCGAGGTGGTCAGCATGGACTCCCCAGTGGACAACACCCAGCTGGGCTTCGGGGTGTCTGCTTGAGACAGTAACTTCATGGTGCACATGTACCTGTTGGAAGCTAAGGACGGTTTGGAGTCATGTGCCTGCTGCGCCGCACAGAATTCCAAGGGGGCACCCACGTGAACACGCTCTGGAGGATCCTGTGCAGGGAGCCACTGGGGGGGCCCGGCAAAAAGTGAGCAGTGTGGAGGAGAAAGCATACCGCGTGGTTTGTCACACTGGATGGTGGCATTGGGCTCTTGATTCTGGCTGCTGATGCCGTAGGACACGCAGACCACAGTGCCACGGGGCACGGTGTGGACAGTCACATCCCACAGAACTCCTTGTGGACCAACCTCACCCAGGCTGCAGGCTTTACCTCTCCACCATGGGGCACTTCGAGCTGGACAAAAAGATCAGCGCCAAGCCCGATTTTATCCTGGACCCCCTGATGGAGACCCACTACGTCACAGCCCACTTCATCCAGCGGCTGTGGATGCTGCCACCGCTGCCTCCGTGCACTACTTCCCACCCCACCCCCCTTTAAAAAAAAAGATTTTATTTCTTTATTTGGGGGGGGGAGAGAGAGAGAGGCAGGCAGGGGGAGAACCAGGCTCCCTGCTGAGCAAGGACCCTGATGTGCGGCTCAATCCCAGAACCCTGGGATCATGACCTGAGCCGAAGGCAGACACTTAACCAACTGAGTCACCCATGTGTCCCACCTCCCCCTTTTTGTGTAACACACATGGAAAGGGGAGGAGGGGGGAAAGATTGATGCCGCAATAACTTAAATGGATCTCAGGGACATTATGGTGAGTGTAAAAAGGCAATCTCAGAAGGTCACATATTATAGGATTCCATTTACTTAACTTTTTTGAAATGAAAAAAATTAATATAGAGATGGAGAACAGATTACTGGTTGCCAGGACTTAAGGATGGTGGAGGGAAGGGAGTGGGTGTGACTACAAAGAAGTGGCAGCAGGGAGATCCTCATGGTGATGGAACAGTTCTGTATCCTGGTTGCAGTGGTGCTTACATGCATCTACACATGTGATAAAATGACAAAGAACTGTTCACATACTTTGTCCCAATGTCAGTTTCCTGGATTAGATATTATACCGTAGTTTGTAAGATGTAACTCTTGGGGGAATCTGGGTGAAGTTTACAAAGGACCTCTCTGTAGTATTTTTACAACTTCCTGTGAATCTATAATTATTTCAAAATAAAAATATTTTAAAAGAAGGGGAAGAGCACCTGAGTGGCTCAGTGGGTTAAGCATCTGCCTTCAGTTCAAGTCATGATCTCGGGGTCCTGGGATTGAGCCCCACCTCGGGCTCCCTGCTCAGTGGAGAGTCTGCTTCTCCCTCTCCCTCTGCCACTCCCCCCCCCACACTCATGTTCTTTCTCTCTCTCTCTCTCTCAAATGAATAAATAAAATCTTTAAAACAAAGAGGGGGGCGGGTGCCTGGGTGGCTGGGTGGCTCAGTCAGTGAAGCATCTGCCTTTGACTCGGGTCATGATCCTGGGACCCTGGGATTGAGCCCCGCATCAGGCTCCCTGCTCTGAGGGGACCCTGCTTTTCCTTCTGCCTCTGCCTCTCTCTCTGTCACCAGTGAATAAACAAAATATCTAAAAAAAAAAAACAATAAAGAAGGGGGAGAGGGATTGTAGACATCAAGATAGATAATTCTAGTGAGGAGTTTGCTGTAAAGGGGAACAGAGAAACAGGGTCAATTGTGAGCAAGGGAAAGTGGCTCAAAAGAAGATGTTTTAAAATTTGTAGTGGGAGTACTAATAGCATGGTGAAGGTGATGGAAAAGAACCTGGAGAGGGGGAGTGGGAGGAAGAGAGGAGAAAACTGCGGGAGGAGGATGGGGTCTAGCAGAAAGGTGGAGGCATTGGCTCAGCTGGGAGCAGGACAGTTCATGCACAGTCACAGGAGAAAAGGGTAGAATATACACGTAGATTTAGGTAGGTGGGTAAATGCAGCGGTAGACATTTGTGGGCTTTGTTTTCCCATTGTCTCTGCTTGCTCATTGAAATCTGAAGTAAGGTCAGGAGCTGAGAGTGAGGACGGCTGTGGAGGTGTGAGAGGTTTGAAGGGAGACGAAAAGATATGAAATAGTTGTCTAGGAAACCGGGAGAGCAAATGGACCAGGATAATATTATGTGATTTCCTAGCAACATTAAGTGCCCACTTCAGGTTTGTGGTCTTGAATTTAAAGCGAAAATGTCATTTTGTGTTTTTCTCCAACCATGTTCAGCTCCGGGGATAGAGGAGAGGAGTAGGAATTATTGGTAATGACATGATGGAGGCAAATGACTGCCATTAGATGGAGGACAAAACGGGAAAAGTGGATTTCAAGAAACTGGAGCCTAGGGTGTTGGGAGAATCAGGTAGTGAGACAGTGAAATCACAAAGAATTAAAACAGGATTAATTGGAGAGAGTGACAGTGAGACAGAAGCAAAAATCTTTGAGAAACTGGAGGGGCACCTGAGGGTCTATAGGTAACTACCACAAGGTAGGATATGAAGATATATACATACTTGTATATATCATATACATATACTTGTATATATCATATACATATATGATATATATAATATATTTTGTGACAGGGAATTCAAAGATGGGGACTTTTAATGAGAGGAAGGGGGGAATAATTTGGAAGTGGCCGTGAGGGACTGCAAGCCATGGGATTGGGCAGTAAGGTCTTTGGGTAGATCCAGATTTCAGTCAGATCCAGAAGGTGAGGGAAGCATTCAGCAAACAAGGAAAGACTATAGGGAACTTTGCTAACTATTCTGACATTAGGGTAAGGTGACTGTATCATTTATTGTCTGATCTGGGACACTTGAGAATGACACATGTTAAAACGGGGCAGGCCAGTGTATACCATGGATAAACTGGAATGGTCCAGAGCAAAGGAGGACTATGGTTCTGGAAGGCACAGTAGGGGGATTCCAGGATCTGGAGGGGGCTAAGAAGTGGGGATAGGTTAGGTAAAGACACACAATTGTATGGGATTAGAACCTGAGATGTGCAGATGGTGACCCAGGAGTCCCAGGGTCCTTGTGATGACCGACATAAACAAAGTTGAAGGGCATAAAGAACTTGGTTCTGGTACTGTTAAGGCAGCTAGTGGTGGCTGGTCTGTGAGTGTTGAGAGGGAGAAATGGGTGAGTGTTCAGGTCTTGCCCTTCACTCCTGCTAATGGAGATGCAGAGTCCCAGAGAAGGGAACTTTATTCCCAGCCAGCAGGGAAGTGCCTCAGTCCTCAGCCCCACTGAGGACGACCTTGATATTTCTGAAACTCTTCGTGCTTCCAGTATGAATTGTTTCAGGAACTGGGGCTGGACTGATTGCAGGTAAGGAAATTAATTGACCTAGAGACACCAAGGACACAGTGGCATTTCCAACACAAACTATAGGGAAACGCATTGACACTGACAAACGGAAAATACCAAGGTGAATGGGAAGAAAATGTAGAGTCCACCACTTAGATCCCAAAACCTAACTGTGCTAGAACAGAATGGTTAAGAGGGTGCTCAACTACTTAAGGTCTCTTATTCCTCTGTGTTCATTCCCCAGGTGAGTTGATCCAGTCTCACGGTTTTATTCACCATTAATAGGCTGTGACTTCCAAACTTTTCACCCTAAACCTAGTATCTCACCTAAATTCCAAATCATATACTAACTGCCTTCTTGACATCTCGACTCAGATGTCAAATCGATGTCTCAAACTTAGTATGTTCAACACTGCACCCCTAATTTCTCAAGGAATTTTCCTGAAACATTTGTTCTATCCCCAGCATGCCCCATCTCAGTTGATGGAAAACTACCCTTCCAGTTACTCAAGCCAAAATACTTTGGCCATAACTTTAACCCTAATTCTACCCCTGATTCTCTTTGGTTTGTCTGTTTTTCTCACACCCCACATCCAATCTATGAGCAAATCCTTTTGGCTTTCTTTCCAAAATATACCCAGAATCATACCCTTTCTCACCTTCTCCACCACTACCTTGCTGTTCCTAAACACCATGGTCTCCCACTCAGATTACTGTAATATTCTCTGAACTAGTCTGCCTGATTCTTCCCTTGCCATCTTATATTCTATTCACAACACAGAAGTCAAAGCGATCCTTTTATAACACAAACCAAATTGTGCTACTCCTGTGTTCCAAACCCTTTAATAGCTACCCCCTCTCGCTCGAACGAAAATGAATACTCCCTATCATTGCTTACAAAAAAATCTCTATGGAAAGACAAATACTATATGATTTCACTCCTATGTGCAAGCTAAGAAACAAAACAAAGGAACAAAGGAAAAAGAGACAAAAAAACAAAGCCAGGCTCTTAACTACAGAGAACAAATGTGGTTGCCAGAGGGGAGGTGGGGAGGATGGATGAAATAGGTGATGGGGATGAACAGTACACTTATCTTGATGAGCACTGAGTCATGTATAGAATTGTTTGAATCATACTGTACACCTGAAACTAATATAACACTGTATGTTAATTATACTTGAATTTTAAAAATAAATTTTTAAAAAGAAAGGCTCTATGATCTATTCCTTGCATGATTCTCCTCTAAACACACTAAATTTGCGTTGGTCTTTTAGACATGCCATGCTGTTCCCAGCTTGGGGCCTTTGCACTCGCTGCTCTCTGTGTAAAAAGTTCTCCCTCTCCTACTCGCCCCCCCACCTCCCCCAACGCCTAGGCAAGCTTCCCACTTCATTTGGGTCCCCGTTCATATGTCTTCTCCTTCCCTTCTACCAATCCTTCTAAAATACCACCTCCTTTGTCACTTATTCCTTTAACTTCATTTATTTTTCTTCAAGCACTTTTTCCAAGGTTATATAGTTTATTCATCTTATTTATTATCTCTTCCTCCCATTAGGATGTAAGTTTCATGGAGGCTGGAACTTTGTCTCATTCACCTCTACATCTCTGGCCCTAACAACAGTGCCTGGCACATGGTAGGTACTAAAAATTTTGATTAAGTGGTGACAAAAGTGTAAATAATTAGATAGAAATAAACTTTAAATGATATATATTACTTTAAGTAAAATAACGGTTTAAGATTAATTCCTATAGATTTTTTCTATTGCAAATGAGATCTTCCTTTACAATTACATTTTTAAAAATATTTTATTTTATTTTTTTTAAAGATTTTATTTATTTATTTGACAGAGAGAGACAGCCAGCGAAAGAGGGAACACAAGCAGGGGGAGTGGGAGAGGAAGAAGCAGGCTCCCAGCAGAGAAGCCTGATGTGGGGCTCGATCCCAGAACGCCAGGATCACGCCCTGAGCCGAAGGCAGACGCTTAACGACTGAGCCACCCAGGTGCCCCTAAAATATTTTATTTATTT
This sequence comes from Ursus americanus, assembly GCF_024610735.1. Lineage (NCBI taxonomy): Eukaryota > Metazoa > Chordata > Mammalia > Carnivora > Ursidae > Ursus > Ursus americanus. The sequence continues at coordinate 81,405,816 of NC_142164.1, forward strand.
ATTTATTTGACAGAGAGAGAGATTGAGAGAGATAGATAGCACAAGCAGAGGGAGTGGCAGGTAGAGGGAGAGAGAGAAGCAGACCCTCCCGCTGGGCAGGGAGCCTGATGTGGGGCTCAGGACTCCGAGATCATGACCTGAGCCAAAGGCAGCCACTCAACCAACTGAGCCACCCAGGTGCCCCTACAATTACATTTTAACTGCTAATTGCTACTGTAGAAAGTCTAATGACATTTATATGAAATTCTTGTATCTAGCAGCCTTGTTGAATTCTTATTCTAATAGTTCATTTATAGATTCTCATAGATTTTTTGCATAGACAGCCATATCATCTGTGAATTGTATATTTTTTAAGATTTTTTATTTATTTATTTGACAGAGAATACAAGCAGGGGGAGCAACAGGCAGAGGGAAACAGAGAAGTGGACCCCCTGCTGAGCAGGGAGCCCGATGTGGGGCTTGATCCCAGGACCCTGGGATCATGACCTGAGCTGAAGGCAGATGCTTAACGGCTGAGCCAGCCAGGCGCCCCTGTGAATTATATTTTTATCTTCTTTTCCAATCTTTCTTCCTGTTTTCTTTCTTTTTATTACCTTAGTGCATTTGTTAGAACCTCCAGTATAATGTTGGGTTACAACGGCACTAGGTTTGATGTAAGTTTTAGGTAGATACCCTTTTCCACCTCTGTATCTGTTGCATTTTGTTGTTTGTTTTTAAATTATGAATGGATATTTAATTTTATCGATTGTTTTTCTTACAACTAAGATGATCATATGGCTTTTCACCTTTTTATCTATTAATGTGCTGAATTACATTAAGAGATTCTTTAATTAAGCTACTCTTGAAATAATGGGATAAACCCTACTTGCTCATAATTTTTTAATGTTTGTAAGGAAATAAATCTGTTTGTATTTTACCTAGCAGTTTTCATTTATCAAATCAAGATTAGCATATAAACATTTTTTTATGCACTGTCATGGTCAGGTTTGGGCATCAAGATTATTCTAGGCTCATGGGGCGCCTGGGTAGCTAAGGCTGTTAAACATTCAACTCTTGATTTCAGCTCAGGGTCATTAGATGGAGCCCTGCGTGGAGCCCCAGGTGGGCTCTGAGCTGGGCATGGAGCCTGCTTAAGATTTTCTCTCGCCTGCTGACACTCTCAATCTCTTAAAAAAAAAAAGATTATTCTATGCTCAAACAATGAATAAGGTTTTCTTATTCACCAGTAAAGTAGAAGTTATATTTTCGAAGGTTGGTTTAAAAAAAAAAAAAACCCTCTGGAAAGTCATTTTGGTCTCGTGACTTTCTTTAAGGGGACTTGTGTTTTTTTTGGAGTTTTCTTGTTGTTGTTTTGTTGTGTTTTTTTCTATCAATTTGACTTATTTAATGGTTACTGGTCTATTCAGCTTTTGAAAGTTCTTTATATATTTTAGATACAAGTCCTTTGTTAAGTATGGATTTGCAAATATTTTATTCCAGTCTGAGGTTTGTCTTTTCACTTTCCTAACAGCATTTTCCTTAAGAACAGCTTTAAATTTAATGGAGTCCAACTTACCAATTTATTCCTCTATGGACCATGCTTTCAGTGTTATATATGAGAAATATGTGCCAAACTCAAGGTAAAAACATCTTTTCAATGATGTTTTCTTAGAGAAGTTTTATAACTTATGGGGTTTTCTTAGGTTTTTCTACAGCTTTAGATTTTTCATTTAGGTATATGACCATCTGGAGATTTTGAGTTAATTTTTATAAATGGAAAGAGGCATGCATCAAAGTTTGGTTTGTTTGTTTGTTTGTTTTGCACTTGGAGATCTAATTATTTGAACACCATTTATTGAAAATACTGTCCTTTCTCTAATGAATTGCCTTTCCATCTTTGTTAAAAATAACTTCTGTGGGCCTATTTTTGGACTCTCTATTCTGTTCCATTGATCTATTTACCTATATTCATGCCAATACTACACTGTCTTGATTACTGTACCTTTATAATAAGTCTTGAAGTCGCTTGGCATAAATTTTTAAGATTTTATTTATTTACTTGAGAGAGAGAGAATGAGCAGTGAGGAGGGGCAGAGGGAGAGAAAGAGAAACAGACTCCCCGCTGAGCAGGAAGGCGGATGCCCGCCCATCCCAGGACCTGGAGATCGTGACCTGAGCCCAAGGCAGACACTTAACCGACTGAGCCACTCAGGGGCCCCTGTCATAAATATTCTAACTTTATTTTCCTTCTCCAAAATTGTGTGCATCAAATCATTACATTGTACACCTTAAACTTTCACAGTGTTATGTATCAGTTATATTTCAATAAAGCTGGAAAAAGATTTAAAAGATTCAACAGGAACCAAAACCTTACCTAGCAGTTATAATAATAGTTTAATATAGTATTTTTAAAAATCAAAATTAATGTAAAAAAATCCCTGTTGAACAAAATATAAAATTTTAAATAAAGACAGGATCTGACCCTGCAATCAATCAATTGCATTTTCTTTAAAAAAAAAGTATTTGACTATTCAGAGTTCTGGGAATTAATGTGAATTTTAGAATCAGCTTGTCAGTTTCTAAAAAGATTCTGATGGGATTTTCGTTGAGATTACATTGAATCTTTAGGTCAGTTTGGGGACAATTGACAATTAACAATATTGAGTCTTCATATCCATGATCATGATAGACTTTTCAATTTATTTAGGTATTTTGTAATTTCTTTCACTGATATTTTCTCGTTCTCAATGCACAGAACTAACCCATATTTTGTAAGATTTCTATCTCTAAATATTTTGTGCCATAGTTAATAGTATAGATTTTTAAATTCGATTCCTGGTTGATATTGATATTGCAGATAATAATTAGAAATGCAAGTGATTTTTGTATATTGATCTTGTAGGCTGCAACATTGCTAAACTCATTAGTCCTAAGAGCCTCTTGTGAATTCCTTTGCGTTCTCTACGTGGACTAACTATGTCATCCGACTAAAAAGAGAATTTTGTCTCTTTCCTTCTATTCTATATACCTTTTGTTTCTTTGTCCTGCTTTCTTGTATCAGCGAGGACCCCAAATAGAATAATGAATCTAAGTGCAGAGCAGATATTCTTTTCTTGTTCCTAATCTTGGGGTCAAAGTATTCCATTTTTCATCATAATATGATGTTACAGGTAGGTTTTTGTGGATATTCTCTAACAGATTGAGGCGGTACCCTGCTTTTCCTAATCTGCTGAGAATTTTTATAATGAAGGGATGTTGGATTTTGTAAAATACTTTTTCTGAATCTATGATCATATGGTTTGTTATTTTTTCATCTTTTATTTTTTTTTAATGGATATTGTGTCCTATTTCACTTTTCTTTTTTTTTTTTTAAAGATTTTATTTATTTATTCGACAGAGATAGAGACAGCCAGTGAGAGAGAGAACACAAGCAGGGGGAGTGGGAGAGGAAGAAGCAGGCTCATAGCAGAGGAGCCTGATATGGGGCTCGATCCCATAACGCCGGGATCACGCCCTGAGCCGAAGGCAGACGCCTAACCGCTGTGCCACCCAGGCGCCCCTTTTTCATCTTTTAATATTGTGAATTACATTGGTTTTCAAAAAGTAAACCCACCTTGTATTCTTGAAATGAATTGCTTGTTCACGATATATTTGATTATTTGCAAAAATTCTGTTCAGAATTTTTGTATCTATGTTCAGAAGGGATATTGGTCTATAGTTTGTTTTTGCTTTTGTTTTTGTTTTGCCTTATTTGGGCATTAGAGTAATGCTGGCCACATACCATTAGTTAGTGAGTATCCCTCTTCTGTATTCTGGAAGAGTTTGTGTAGAATTTGTATTATTTTTCTCATAAATGTTTGGTAGAATTTATCAATGAAGCCATCTGTGCAATGAGTTTACTTTGTAGAGAAGTTTGTAAACAAAAATTCAGTTTCTTTATTAGTTATGGGTCAGTTTAGATTATCTATTTCTTCTGGCATGGACTTTGGTAGTTTGTATCTTTCATATTATTTGTCCATTTTATCCATGTGGCTGGATTTATTGGCATCAAGCCGTTCATAATATTCCCTCATTATCCTTTTAATATGTTTAGAATCTCTAGTTATTTTTGCTTGTTTCATTCCTGAAACCAGTAATCTGTATCTTCTTTTTTTTTTCCTGGTCAGTCTGAATAGAAGCTTATTAATTGTATTGATATTTTTTTAAAGAGCCTGCTTTTGGTTTCATTGATATTTTTCCTTTTTTAAAATTTTATATTAAGTGATTTCTTCTCTAATATTTATTATTTCTTTTTTTTAAGATTTTATTTTTATTTATTTGTCAGAGAGGCAGAGAGAGAGCACAAGCAGGGGGAGCAGCAGGCAGAGGGAGACCCAATTCAGGACTTGATCCCAGGACCCTGGGATCATCATGACCTGAGCTGAAGGCAGACGCTTAACAGACTGAGCCACCCAGGTGCCCCAAGACCTCTCTTGTTTTCTAATATAAGTGTTTAGTGCTATAAGGCCCCCTCAGAGCACTGCTCTGTGTATATTATAAACCCTGTAATACATTGTTATTTTCTTTTGCTTTAAGCTATCAATCATCAAATCAAAACACTTTAAAAATAAAGAAAAGAAACTGTATTTACCCTGTTTCCTTTTCAACCTCTTAATTTCTTTCTTTTTTTTGAAAGATTTTATTTATTTATTTGAAAGAGACAGACGACAGACAGACAGAGCATGAACAAGGGGGAGGAGACAGAAGGAGAGGGAGAAGGAGACTCCCCGCTGAGCAGACAGCTGTGGTCACAGGATTGGATCCCAGGACCCCAGGATCATGACCTGAGCTGAAGGCAGAGGCTTAACCGACTGAGCCACTCAGGTGCCCCTCAACCTCAATTTCTTTTTGCAGATCCATGTTTCCACCTGGTATTTTCTTTCTGTCTGAAGGACTTCCTTTAGCATTTTTTTGCAGTACTGTTGCAGTGATGGATTATTTCAGCTTCTGTGTGTCTGCAAAGGTCTTTATTTGTCCTTCTTTTTTAAATTATTACTGCTTGGTAGGCATACAACTCTAGGTTGACAGTTTTTTTTTTCTTTCAGCTCTTCAAAATGTTGCATCACTGTTTTCTGTCTTTACCTGGTTTCTGGTGCAAATATGAATCATTTTTATTTTTGTTCCTCTGCACATAATGTGTCTTTTTTCTGTTCCCTTTTAGAGCTTTTTTTTTTCTTTATCTCTGGTTTTTTGTTGTGTTTTTTTTTTTTTTTGAGCAATTTGACTTTGCTGTGCCTTACTGTAGTTTTCTTTACGTTTCTTGCGCTTGGAGTCTGTTGTTTCTTAGATTTGTGAGCTTACAGATTTATCATATTTGGGATAACTTTAGCCATTATTTCTTCTAATAATTTTTCTTTACCCTTCTCTCTCTCATCTCCTGAAAATCGTATATGTATTAGGTTACTTGCAGTTGTCCCATGGCTTACTAATATTCTGTTCATCTATTTTCAGACCTTCTTTCTGTGTGTTTCTTTTTGAGTCATACTTATTGCTACATCCTCAAGTTCACTAATCTTTTCTATTGGAGTGTCTAGTCTGCTCTTAATACCATCCAGTGTATTTCATATTATAAACATGTATTTTCAGCTCTACAAATTCAATGTGGACTTTTATTTATATCTTCCATTTCTCTGCTTAATGTACTCAGGGTTTCCTATATGCTTTCCGTATATGAAATATGTTCTAACGGTTGTTTTAGTGGCTTTGTCTACTAACTTTATCATCCGTGCAATTTTGGGGTCTATTACTATTGATTATCATTTTCTTATTAGAAGTCCTATTTTTCTGCTTCTTTGTACAGCTGGTAGCTTTTTATTGGGTGCCAAAATTGTGAGTTTTATGTTGTTTGGTACTAACTTTTATGTATTTCTTTGAACAATTTTTAGCTTTTCCTGGGATGCAGGTAAGTTATTTGGCAAGAGTCTGACCCTTTCGAGTCTTGCTTTTAACCTTTGTAAGGTAAAATCTGGGAGGGCAAATAAAAATAAAATTGAACTTCTCCTGTTGCCAAAAAGGTAAGGGGACTTTTCTCCCTACTCTTAGAGTATTTCCTGAGAAATCTAATATTTGTGAACCCTTCCTCTGTCCCTTTGATATGTATGTAAATATTTTTGAGGACTGAATAAGCCTCTTGCCAGCCTTGGAACCCAGAAATGTTTTTCTTAAGGGACTTGGAACCATCTCTTTGAAATGTAAACATCAAGGAAGATAGCGCCCCCATATTTCTCTGTCATCCTGGGATTTTAGCCTAAGTGCCTTGCTCTAAGCTGTAAGCACCTGTGTGTTGTAGAAATAGAAGTTTTATTTTTCTTTTAGATAAAGGCAATTAACCAGCACAGATGGCTACTCCAATTACCAGGTGAACTTAGGATGAACTATGGAAGAGTGTATAGCAAACAGTGCTTTCAGGTCCTCTTACATAATGCCAATTTACCATTTATTTTAAGAACATGTATGTAATGAATAAATTACATCCATAAGAATGGGATTTATTTCTGTCTTTGCAATCTCATTAGCAGATTGTCTGTAATGCATCACAGTCTGGTTTAATGCTTATTCAATAATAAAACTGTTTTCTATCTTTTCTATATTCAAGGAGAGAATTTCCTGGACAGGCAGGAAATTGTATTTTTAATTTTTTCCCAATAGATCATAGCAGTCGCTTATGGCTAATATTGTTCTCTACGGAGGCACTACTCTTCTGAGCACTGTACCCAAAGTCTTGTGTATTACAAGGTTTCTCCACTCTGGATATTGGAGAGATGAACTCCTTCCGGCCCTATCTGAGCTCCAGGATTTGTTCTCAATGCTCATTTCTTGCAATTCATTCCCTGGCCTTGGGTAGTTTCCTCATACACCTGTGCTGATCAGTACTAGCTGAAGACTCTAGGAGAACCCTCTGCATATTTCCAGAGTGCTTGAGCTTGTGGCATTCTCCCTCTCTCTTTCTCTCTCTTTCTCTCTCTCTCTCTTTCTCTCTCTCTCACACACACACTACTCTGTGCTGTGAATCTAATCACCTTGTGCTCCTTGAATTTTTAACTCTGTGCTCTTGACTCAGGGAGACTGTCAGGCTCTCTTTAGATTCTCCCTGTCTGTGCTATGACCTGAAAACTCTCCAAACAGTAAGTGGAGATAATCATAGGGCTCATTTGTTTGTTTCCTTTCTCTCAGGGGCCAGTGTCCTTTGCTGCTTGATGTCCGATGCCTGAAAACCATTGTCTTCTGTAATTTATCCATTATTTTTAGTTGTTTAAGAAAAAAGGTAAACCCAGTTCCTTTTACTCCATCATGATCAGAAAAAATGAGTCCCTGTGTTTTCTTTGAAACATATTTTCTTCTTTTCCCCCCTCCATTCCTGCCTCCCTTTGGATTAATCACTTTTTTTAAAAAATCCCTATTTCTGTAATGATTTTGAAGTTGTTCATTATATGTCCCCCCTCATTTTAGAGGTGACTATTTTCCACCTATCTTTCTGAATAAATGGTGAACTTCCTTGCCATATTTCTGGTCCTATGGGTGAAATTTTACTAGCTCCCTTCATGTGAAAGCATGGCTCAAGGCTTAATGGATGGAAATCAGTTCCTGCTTCATGGTCTTATCTTCCGTTTCTGTGGAAGTATTAAAATGCTGGTCCCCGGGTGCCTGGGTGGCTCAGTTGGTTAAGTGTCAAACTCTTGTTTTCAGCTCAGGTCATGATCTCAGAGTTGTGAGATTGAGCCCGGTGTTGGGCTCCATGCTCAGCTTAAGATTCTCTCTCCCGGGGCACCTGGGTGGCACAGTGGTTAAAGCGTCTGCCTTTGGCTCAGGGTGTGATCCCGGCGTTATGGGATCGAGCCCCACATCAGGCTCCTCCGCTATGAGCCTGTTTCTTCCTCTCCCACTCCCCCTGCTTGTGTTCCCTCTCTCGCTGGCTGTCTCTATCTCTGTCAAATAAATAAATAAAATCTTTAAAAAAAAAAAAGATTCTCTCTCCCCCTCTCCTTCTGCCCTTTCCGCTTGTGTGCTTGCACGCTCTCACTCCCTCTCTCTAAAAAAAAAAAAAAAAAAAAGCCAGTCCCTAAAATGCAGCAGTTCTCAAACTTTCATCTCAGGACACATTTACACTTAAAAATTATTGTTTTGTTCTGGTAAGATGGAACAAACAAACTCCAAAGTGTCTCTCCCACTAAATACAACTGTACAACTTGGTCAGAATTCGTAGAACAGCTTTGAGGACTCAGAAAGTAAATAATAGGGAGTGGATTGGGGAAGAAGACTGGCTTTTGTAGTATCACTGTATTATCAGTAAGTTTACCACTTCATTTCTTCTGGTATAACCTGCCATGGACTCACAGAAGTCTAAAACCCGAAGTGTATACTGAAAATTACAAAATGCTGCTGGAAGAAACCAGTCAAGACCTAAATAATGGAGGGACATATGTTCACAGATTGGAAATATCAACATAGTAAAGCTATCAGTTCTCCCCAAATTAATTTATCCATTTAGTGCAATTCCAATCAAACTCTAAGCAATATTTTTTGTTAATATTGACTAGCTGATACCAAAAATTATAAGAAAAAACATAGGAATGAGAATAACTGAAACTGTTATGAAAAGAATAAAGTCAAAGTAATGATACTACCTGATTTTAGACTTGCTATGAAGTTACAGAAATCAAGACAGTGTGGTACCGGTGAAGGGACACACAGAGAATAGAGCAAACCAGAAATAGAACCACACCAATATGACCAGTTGATTGTTGACAAAGGTGTTATGGCAATTCAATTGAAAAAGGATAGTCTTTCCATTCTTTCCAAGTTTTTACTTAAATTCCAGTTAGTTAACATACAGTGTAATATTAGTTTCAGGTGTCAAATTTAGTGATTCATCACGTCCATACAACACCCAGTGCCCATCCCAACAAGTGCCCTGAGAAAGGGTAGTCTTTTCAACAAATGACATAGGAAAAACTGAATTTCCATGTACCAAAAAAGTGAACCTCAACCTTAACCTCACACCGTATACAAAAATTAACTAAAAATCAAAAATTGATGTCAATATAAAATATAAAACTATGAAACTTCTAACTGAAAACATAGGAGAAATAGCTTCATGACCTAGGGTTAGAGAGAATTTTTTTCACATGACACCAAAAAAAAAAAGACAGATTGGACTTCATCGAAATCATAGTTTTGGGACACCTGGGTGGCTCAGTTGGTTAAGCATCTGCCTTCGGCTCCGGTCATGAACCCAGGGTCCTGGGATTGAGCCCCACATCAGACTTCTTGCTCAGGGGGGAGCCTGCCTCTCCCTCTGCCTGCTGCTCCCCCTGCTTGTGCTCTCTCTCTCTCTCTGACAAATAAATAAATAAAATCTTTTTAAAAAATCACAGTGCTTTGTTCTGTAAAAGACACTGTTAAAAGAATGATAAGAGGAGCTCCAGACCAGGAGGAAATATTTGCAATTCCCATATCTGACAAAGGACTTGTATCCAGCATATATAAAGAATTCTCGAAACTCAGTAAGAAAAATTAAAACTCCATTAGAAAATGCCCAAAAGACTTAAACAAGTACACCAGCAAAGAGGATATATGAATAAGAATAAGCACATAAAAAATTTTCAACATCATTAGCCATTAGGAAAATACATATTAAAACCATGAAGAGATACAACTACACATTTATTAGAATGGCTAAAATAAAAAATAACTTGGGGCACCCGGGTGGCTCAGTCAGTTCAGCGACAGACTCTTGATTTCAGCTTGGGTCATGACCTCAGGGTGGTGCGATTGAGCCCCTTGTTGGGCTCCATGCTGGGCATGGAGCCTGCTTAAGATTCTCTCTCTCTGGGGCGCCTGGGTGGCGCAGTCGTTAAGCGTCTGTCTTTGGCTCAGGGAGTGATCCCGGCGTTCTGGGATCGAGCCCCACATCAGGCTCATCCTCTGAGAGTCTGCTTCTTCCTCTCCCACTCCCCCTGCCTGTGTTCCTTCTCTCACTGGCTCTGTCAAATAAATAAATAAAATCTTAAAAAAAAAATTCTCTCTCTTCCTCTCCTTTTGCCCCACCCCCACTCAAAGCTCTCTCTTTCTCTCTCTCTGTTAAAAAAAAAAGAATTTTTTTAAAAAAGTAAAATAAAAAATACTGGCAAAACCAACTGCCAGCAAGAATGCAGAACAACTAGAACTTTTTTATATTGCTCTTCAGCATGTAAAATGTTATAGCCACTTGGGAAAACAGTTTAAAAGGGTTTTTTTTTCCAGAAAGTTAAACATACACTCATCATATGATCCTGCACTCTCATTCCTGGGTATTTACCTTAGAGAAATATTCACATGAAACCTGTACATGAATGTTCATAGCAGCTCGATTTGTAATAGCCCCAAGGTGGAAATAACCCAAATGTTCTTCAGCGGGTGAACAGATAAACAAACTGTGGTACTACTTGGCAATAAAAAAGAATGAACTATTGATGGATCTCAACTTGAATGGATCTCAAAGGCATTATGCTGAAAGAATCAGGCCTCACAAGGTTACATATTACATGATTCCATTCTCAAAAAGGTGTAACACCAGTGACAGAGAACAGACCAGTAGTCATCAGGGCTTCAGAGTCCGTAGGGGGCAGGAGGGAGTATGACAAAGGGATAGCACAAGGGAGGTTTTTTTTATAGGCTTATTTTATTTTATTTTATTTTATTTTTTAGAGGGGGGAGGGGCAAGGGCACTCCCCATCACCTATTTCACCCATCCCCCACCCACCTCCCCTCTGCTAACGGTCAGTTTGCTCTCTATAGTTTAAGGTCTGTTTTTTAGCACAAGGGAGTTTTGGGGGTAAAAGAACAGTTTTTCTATTCTGGTTGTGGCGATGTTTACATGAACGTACACAAGTGTTAAAATTCACCAAACTGCCTGCCAACAAAGCCAATTTTATTACGTGTTAATTTTAAAATAAAATTAAAAAATTAAAAAATTCTTACACGTCCTAAATAGCTTTTGTTTATGTGCGGTCATACCTATCAGTTTTTGCCACAGTGGAAGTTAAAAGTGATTTAAAAAATTCTTTAATATTAATTTGTTAATTCGTTTAAAAACTGCTGAAAACATGTTACATAAATAGCATACTTGTAATAAAAATAAGCTATGTATATCAAAATGCACAAAACACATAATCTCATTGTTTTACATTTTTGCAAATCTCTATCGTGTCTGGCTTAATAGAAGACAGCTGGAGTCAATCTCCATTCAATCTGTTGTAATATCATAGGTCAAGGAGCTTCAGGAAACCTCTGCTGTATACTTGAGAGTGATAAATTCAAATCAAATCTCAGTATTATTGTGAAAATAATTTTGACTCTGTGGACCCTGGAAAGGATCTTGGAGATCCCCAGGGGTCGCCAGACCCCCTTTCCTCATTGCCGCTAGTGTATGCCAGTGTCAATACCTTCTTAAGTCATTTTCCGATTCAGCTCAGGGTCGCTGATTTAACTTCGCCTTCCCTTTTTGTCTCTAGTACTTGGAGATTTCCCTTTCTTGATTCTGAACATGGGTACATACATTTTCTTTCCATGTATCCAGCAATTACGTATCCGAGATGGGATGAAGAATTTCGCACATCAGCATCGCCTAACTGACCATCAGCTGCAGTTCTAGCGTCGCGGCCCTATTGATATTTTCCCTTTTGTTCAGTGTCATTTCCTTGAGCCTCTTCACAACGTTTCTGTCTTTTCAGTTGTGGGGTTTGATCACTTGCTTGCTTCTAATGTGGCTTTGTAATTTATTTTTCTTTTCTATTTTGTTTTGAGATTTATAACCTTGTTTTCTTAATCCCCTCCTGTCTGACATATCTCTTTGAACCCTTGTATTTCTTGACTGTGCCTCCCTTTTTTAAAAGATTTTATTTATTTATTTATTTGACAGAGAGAGAGCACGCATAAGCTGAGGGAGCAGCAGGCAGAGGGAGAGGGAGAAGCAGGCTCCCTCTCCTGATATAGGACCCTGGGATCATGACCTGAGCCAAAGGCAGACGCTTAACGGACTGAGCCACCCAGGCGCCCCTTGACTGTGCTCTTTTTAAGAGTGATCGTGATACTTATAATAACTACATACCATTATTATACTTATAATATCTATATACCATCACGGTATCTGTAATACTTCCAGTGCTTCCTTGGTAAATCTTCTAATTGTGTATGCTCTTCGTTTGCCTGTTTTGTTTTGTTTTGTTTTGTTTTAGGATTTTATTTATTTGACACAGAAAAAGAGAGCACACGAGCGGGGGGGGGCAGGGGGCAGAGGGAGAAGCAGACTCCCCGCTGAGCAGGGACCCCATGCAGGGCTCAGTCCCAGGACCCTGATATCATGACCTGAGCTGAAGGCAGACGCTTAATCGACTGAGCCACCCAGACACCAAGACACCCCCATTTGCCTGTTTCTTACGTTCCTTTCTCTTTTCCTCATTTCCCCGTGAGTTTCTATGCATAGGTCTTCAAAGGGTTCCTTTTGGATTACCATTTTGATGGGCTGTCTACCTACTGGAGACACTATAAAGCAGTCCACATCCTTGACACAGGTTTATTGTATCAAATATTCTATCTCAAATTACATCAGCTTCTTTGTTCTAGGAGAACATCTCTCCCCTATCTTTGTCATTCCTTACCAAGGGCAAAGGTGGTGGGAACAGCTTTCTGCACTGGGTGACGAGACAATAAGGGGTGTATTGCTCTTAGATAATTTAAAAATGATAATAATAGGGGCGCCTGGGTGGCTCAATCGTTAAGCGTCTGCCTTCGGCTCAGGGCGTGATCCCAGCGTTCTGGGATCGAGCCCCACATCAGGCTCCTCTGCTGAGAGCCTGCTTCTTCCTCTCCCGCTCTCCCTGCTGTGTTCCCTCTCTCGCTGGCTGTCTCTCTCTGTCAAATAAATAAAATCTTTAAAAAAAAATAAATAAAAATAAAAATGATAATAATAAACAACTAAAAGTCAGTCTGCTTTTTATCCCCAAGCTTCAGCAATTCTAAATAATATTGGTGATAAAATACTCCTCCCCGCAGGGAATGCTTCCATTGCCCCCCGCCCCACCTCTTCCCTGCCCGTGCCGCTGATTCATCAGACTCATGTGATTCAAGCCCTTGACGACACAGTATCTTTATAAAAGAACCTTACAGTTTTTGCTGGGTTGCTTATGTGTTATTTGCAACAAGGGGCAGCGGGCGTAGTGGGGGCGGGGACAACAGACTCAGCTGTTCCATACACAGATCCATAATTCATTCTCCTATTTTCAATCTCATGTTTCATTTCTACCAACCTCCCAATCCTGTCTGGGACCCCACTGGCAAGATGGGCTTCAGCCTCCACTCCAGCCTCCTCGTAAAAGTACTGTGGAGTCAGGCTTCTCCTTTTCCTCTAGAATACCGTCTCTTTAAATCAGGGATTTTCACATGTTTTGTTCACTGCTATACACCCGGTGTTCAGTAGTACAGTGCCTGGAACGTAGTAGTTATCTGTCTATCGTGTATCTATCTATCTATCTATCTATCTATCTATCTATCTATGTATCTATCTATCTACCTATCTAATCAGCCATGATCATACTTTTTTCTGTATTGCTGGGTGGTATATCTCAGCAGATGGTACCATAAGCAGCATTATGAAAGTTACATGTCCCAGACATGGCACAGATTCATCAGATAGCCAGCAGACTTCATGGAAACTGTGAGGCCCAAGATTTACTCACTGGCAAACCATGGGGACAGTCGATTGAGGACCAGCTGCCAATCTCCAATATCCTGGCACTATCTAAAATAACTGTATTTGGGTGGTAGATGGGGATAGGTCTGAAATGGTATTACTGGTGAAGTGACGGCTCAGGGACAGAAATCAGACTGAATTATTGCAAACCTAGTTCTCTTTATTTCACACAAGTTTGTGGACAGAGATTACTGTGAGGTACACATACATAGCTTACATAATTAAAACCCTATCTCTGGGATAGATAATATATTCCTATGTGATGGTGACATTTCATGCTTACTATTCTGCACTCTGCTTGTTTTCATTTAATATGCCTTGCCGGGGCGCCTGGGTGGCACAGCGGTTTGGCGTCTGCCTTCGGCTCAGGGCGTGATCCTGGTGATCTGGGATCGAGCCCCACATCAGGCTCTTCTGCTATGAGCCTGCTTCTTCCTCTCCCACTCCCCCTGCTTGTGTTCCCTCTCTCACTGGCTGTCTCTGTCTCTGTCGAATAAATAAATAAAATCTTTAAAAAAATATATGCCTTGCCAATTATTCCATGTGAATCCATAAAGAGTTTGGGTTTCTTTTTTTTAAGACTTATTTATTTCTTTTAGAGAGAAAGAGCTCGCAGGGGCGAGGGGCAGAGGGAAAGGGAGAGAGAAACTCAAGCAGACTCCACACTAAGAGCAGAGCCTGACGCAGGGCTCGATCTCACAACCCTGAAGTCAGACCTGAGCAGAAACCAAGAGTGAGACACTTAACCGGCTGCGCCACCCGGGCGCCCCAAGAGTTTGCTTGTTTTTTAACAGCTGCATTTTATTTTTTTTTTAAGATTTTATTTATTTATTCGACAGAGAGAGACAGCCAGCGAGAGACGGAACACAAGCAGGGGGAGTGGGAGAGGAAGAAGCAGGCTCATAGCGGAGGAGCCTGATGTGGGGCTCGATCCCACAACGCCGGGATCACGCCCTGAGCACGCTTAACCGCTGTGCCACCCAGGCGCCCCTTAACAGCTGCATTTTAGTCTATTGTATAGAGGCATCGTAACTTATTTAACCGGACCCTATTGATAGACACTTAGGTTGTCCCCAATGCTGCAATAAATAACTCTATACATCATTTTGCATGTGTGCGAGTATATCTATAGGACAAATTCCTGCAAAATGGAACTGCTTGGTATAAGCATGTGAATGTGTAATTTTGATAGATGACTAATTGCTCTACACAGAGGCTGTACCAGTTTAATAGCTACGAATGATATCCCTCTATCTCGTCTCTCTACATCCTCACCGCTTTGGTAGGTTAGCAGACTTTTCTTTATCCTTGCCCATCTAATATATAAAGTATGGCATCTCGACTCAGTCTTAATTTGCATTTCTCTTGTTCTGACTGAGGTTGAAAATCATTTGTGTGTAAGAGCAATGTTTTTCTCTTTCTCTGTGAATTGTCAGTATTTTTTGCCTGCATTTTTATTGTGGTCTTTTTTGTAAAGATTGTAGGAGTTCTTTATTTCAGAAAAATAAGCCCTGTGTGATATGAGTTGTAACTATTTTTCACAGTTTGTTATCAGTCTTTTGGCATTGCTTATGTGGATTCGAGCAATAAATCATACTTTTATGATGAAATATTTCAAACATATGGAAAAGGGCACAGAATATGATAATACATATGTACCCAAATTTTGTTATTTGGGGCATGTTTACATAAACTGTTCTTCTCTTTAAAGAAATAAAATGTTCCAGATACAGATGAGGCCCCCTTTGTACTCCTTTCAGATACCGTCCCCTCCCCCAAGATAATCAGGATTCTGAAACTAGTTTTTATTCTTCCTATCAATGTTTCTATACTTCCACTCTGTGTCCATAAAAACTGTGCTGTTTGGTATAATCTTTACATCTACATAAACAATATCAAACTCTATGTATCACTCCCAAACTTGTTTTTTTTACTCGATATTATGTTTGTAAGGTTTATCCAGGTGGGACATATAGATCAAGTTAATTGCTTTCATTTCTATAAAGCATTCCATTGTGTTAACATACCAGCATCTGTTCATCCCTTTCCTCACTGGCAGAAATTCTACTATAAAAAGCAATACTTAGGCTCCTGGGTGGCTCAGTTGGTTAAGCATCTGCCTTCAGCTCAGGTCATGATCCTAGGGTTCTGAATTCGAGTTCCACATCAGGCTCCTTGCTCAGCAGGGAGTCTGCTTCTCCCTCTCCCTCTGCCCCCCCCCCCCCCCGGTTCATGCACGCTCACTCCGTCTCTCTCAAATAATAATTAAAAAAAAACAATACTCTGTGTGCAAGAGTTCTCTAGGGTTTATGCCTAGAAGCTCAGTAGCTGGCTGGTACCAGGTCCCTCTCAAAACCTGTGAGAGAAAACAAAAAACAAAAAAAACCCTCCAAACTGTTCCCTAGAGTGGTACCAATATATATTCCAATCAGTAGTATATGAAAATCCCAGTTACTCTAACATCCTTGCCAATTCCAACTTGGTATTTTTGGACTTTAAAAATTTTCCAGTCTGATGAGTATGAGAATGGTAAATCAATATTGTTTAATTTGCATTTCCTAATTGCTAGTACAATTGAATATTGTCCAGCTGGGTTTCCTCTTCTGCAAATTGCCTATTCATCTGTTGCTCATTTTTCCATTGGCTTGTGCATCCTTCTTACTGCTTTATAAAAGAGATTTTTATATTCTGGGTAATAGAGGTACACAGAACATATATGAATGACATTCAGTCAAAGTTAAGGCCAAAGCTGAATATCATTATCATAGAATAAACTCCTGGAATACAAGAATACTTTAGAAATCTTTTTTAAGATTTATTTATTTTAGAGAGAGAGAGAGAGGAAGCAAGAGCATGAGCAGGGGGAGGGGCAGAGGGAGAGAGAGAATTCTGGAGCAGACTTCCCACTGAGTGCAGAGCCTGATGTGAGGCTCAATCCCAGGACCCTGAGATCAAGACCTGAGCCAAAGGCAGTCGCTTAACCGACTGAGCCACCCAGGCACCCGTACTTCTGAAATTTTATCAGTAAGTGTTTTCACAATTACAATTTTATTGATGGACTTTTAACAATTTGACATAATGCAAGAATACGAATTTCTCAGCACTGTCAGCAGCTGGACTCCTCCTATATTCACTGGAGTGCATATGTTCAGTACTTAAATACTCACTTTCAATTGAAATCAATGAAATAATGAGATATTTGGGGGAGCATCTCATTTTTCCCTAACCTTTTCCCCTTTGTTTGAACTCTTTATAATCTTTACTAAGTCTGAAGCAAAGATTTATGGTGAATATTGTTGTACAAGATTTTGGAATTTTTCCATCACATGAAATTTTGACAATGGAAAGGATGACAGTTTGCTTTTATTCCATCTTCACAAGATATGAGAAATTCTCAAATAAGGCTTTTCTTAAAAGATTTATGGTCTAAATGGAATTCAGCAGCTAAAAATTAAATATAATTTAAAAAATTATTTTGTTTAACATGAATGCTCTATAGGCAAACAACTCATCTTTGTATAATAAAATTATTATATAATCAAATATCTGTTATTGTGCCTTGGACTATTATGTAAAATAACATACACATCTGTTAGTTCGAAAAGCATATAATGCCTTTCCTAAAATTGTCTAGCAATTATGTTCTCTTAATATTGGCATTAAAGGCCAACCTAAGTTCCTATTTAACTATTTGAAATTTCTTAATTGGTTTTTGACATAAAATTAACAGCTTGTATGAAATTAACAGAATTTGCTCTTGTGATAATAAACAGAACTTTATTCTTCAAGGAACTCGTAGAAATTATATACAAATATAGAGAGGGAATTTATATAGAATTTAAATACAAAGCAAATAAGATTTTGTTGGCTTCAAGTTATATCAAAAATATTTTATGTTGTGTTTTGGGGTTTTTTTTCCTTAAGATTTTATTTATTTGACAGAGAGAGAGACAGCCAGCAAGAGAGGGAACACAAGCAGGGGGAGTGGGAGAGGAAGAAGCAGGCTCCCAGCAGAGCAGGGAGCCCCACGTGGGGCTTGATCCCAGGACACTGGGATCAGGCCCTGGGCCGAAGGCAGATGCTTAACGACTGAGCCACCCAGGCACCCCAGTTGTGTTTTTTGTTTATTGTGTTCTGTTTAGGAGATCCTGAGGTTATAGTATTTTCCTGTATTTTCTCTTGAAAGTTTTAAAGTCCTGTTTTTTCACATATAGGTCTTTATCTGAAAGTTTTTTGGGGGATTATGATGTCAAATACTAGCTGAATTAAATTTTTTCATGTGGGTAGCCAATTGCCCCAGCAGATTTATTAAATGATCTATCTTTACCCACTGATTTGTAGTGCTACCCTTGTTGAATACCAAGTTTCAATATATGTGTGGATTTTTTTTCCTGGAGTAGTTATTCTGCTCCATTGATCTATGTCCTGTTTCTTCTTCTCCTTCAGAATTATTCTGACTGTCTTTGGCCCTTTGTTTTTCCACATGAATCCTAAAATTTGTTTTTCTAGTTAGGTGAAAAAAACCTTTGGAGATTTTTAGTGATTTACTTTGAATTTTACATTAGTGAGATTTTTTTAAATCTGTGAACATGCCATATTTCTCTATTTTTAAGGTAATATTTATGTGTTACAATGAAAATTTTATTTTATTTCTTTTTAAGATTTTATTTATTTATTCAAGAGAGAGAGAGAGTGAGTGGGCTGGAGAGGGAGAGAGAATCTGAAGCAGATTCCACACTGATTGCAGAGCCTGATGCAGGGCTCAATCTCACAACCACAAGCTCATGACCTGAGCTGAAACCAAGAGTTGGATGCTTAACTGGCTGAGCCACACAGGCACCCCTACAATGAAAATTTTAACATCTTCCATATACGTTTTGCATCTTTGGTTAGATACTCCTTAGAAACCTTACACATTTTGTTGCTATTGTGAAAGTTTTAAAAAAATTTTCTAGTAGGTTGTTGCTGGTATGTAGGTGTGCTTAATTTTTGTGTACTGATCTTGTCTCCAGCAACACAGTTGAACTCTCTTTTATTAGTTCTAATAGTCTGTTGCAAACTCTCTTGAATGGGGTGATGTTAATGCCCTGTCCCATACCTCTTGGTGCATCTTTGAGTTCATCGACAACTGTGGTAGAAAGTTTTTGTCAAGCTGACTGCTTCCCACCTGAAGAGCATGACCCTAAACTGAAGAACGGAAACACAAAATGTGGCATATCTATGCACTGGAATATTATTCAGCTACAGAAGGAATGAAGTATTGATACACACTACGACATAGGTGAATCTTGAAAACACTATGTGAAGTGAAAGAAGCAAGACACAAAATGCCACACATTTTATATTCCATGTATATGGGATGTCCATAATAGGCAAATCCATAGAGCCAGAATTTAGATTAGTGGTTGCATGGGGTTGTGGGGAAAGGGTAATGAGAGTGACTGCTAATGGACAGGGTTTCCTTTGGGGATGATAAAAATGTTCTGGGATTTGGGGCGCCTGGGTGGCACAGTCGTTAAGCGTCTGCCTTCGGCTCAGGGCGTGATCCCGGCGTTCTGGGATCAAGCCCCACATCAGGCTCCTCTGCTGGAAGCCTGCTTCTTCCTCTCCCACTCCCCCTGCTTGTGTTCCCTCTCTCGCTGACTGTCTCCATCTCTGTCAAATAAAAAAAAAATCTTAAAAATGTTCTGGGATTAGATGATGGTGATTGTTGTGTAATCCTGTGAATATACTAAAATCCACCAAATTGTACACTTAAAAGGGTGAGTTGTATAGAATGTGAATTTTATCTCAATTTAAAAATGTGGATTATAATAATAGAATCTTAAAGAGTTGTTGTGAAGATTCAAAGAGATAATGCATGTATAGTGTTTAGCACAATTCTTGACATAAGCCCTCAATAAATTAAAGGGTTGGTTCTTTCCCTCAAAAGAAGAAGAAGCAGCAATTAGACTGAGAACCTGCCTCCTCTCCCCATCTTTGGCCATACAGCTTCCTGTCTCCCACCTCAGCAGAAGACTTGTATTTGTATATATCTTTTAGGCTTTCGATTTCTTCTTAAATAAGTTTTGCAAAGTTATAGTTTCTAGAAAATTGTTCGTTTCATCTATAATTTTACATTTATTGGTAGAATGCTGTTTGTAGTATTTTAAAATTATTTTAAAATCTCTGTAGTATCTGCAGTTTTGTCCCTCTATTCATTCTCAATATTATTCACTTACGCCTTCTCTTTTGTTTTCTTGTTCAATCTTGCCAGAGGTTTGTCTTTTTAAAGAACAAAGTTTTGGTTTTATTGATCTTCCTTATTGCATCCTTGTTTTCTATTTCATCACTTCATGGTCTTACATAGGTTATGTCTTTTCTTTTGATTTCATTAGGCTTAATTTGTCGCTACTTTTCTAACTTCTTGAATCAGATGGTTAAATCATTAAATTTGAGCCTCGTTTTCTTTTTTTTTTTTTTTAAGATTTTATTTATTTATTTGACAGAGATAGAGACAGCCAGCGAGAGAGGGAACACAAGCAGGGGGAGTGGGAGAGGAAGAAGCAGGCTCATAGCGGAGGAGCCTGATGTGGGGCTCGATCCCGTAACGCCGGGATCACGCCCTGAGCCGAAGGCAGACGCTTAACCGCTGTGCCACCCAGGCGCCCCTGAGCCTCGTTTTCTAATAAAAAGCTTTCAAGGCCATACGGTTCCCTTTAAGTTTTTCTTCAACTATATCCCAGAAGTTTTGATACCTGTATAATCATTCACTTCTAAATACTTTTTGATTCACATTATGATTTGCCTTTAATCCATGAGTTATACAAAAGTGTTTTTTAAACATTCCAGAAAACTTTTTACAAGTCTTTGCTGTTATGGTTGCTTTTTATTTCTAACTTAATTTCATTATAATCAGGGAATGTAGTGTGAATGAAACTAATGTTGTGGTATGTATGAGACTTGCCTAGAATGTGGTTAGTATTCCAACTATGCTTGAAAAAAAGTCTATGTATTAATACTTAGGTGCAAGGAAATATATATGTGTGTGTGTACAATACCATTGACTATATTCCCTATGCTGTACCTTTTATTCCATGAATTATTCATCTGATAACTGGAAGCCTGTATCTCCCACTCCCTTTCATCTATTTTGCCTATCCTCCACCCTCCCGTCCTCTGACAACCATCAGTTTGTTCTGTGTGTTTAGAGGTCTGATTCTGTTTGTTTATTCATTTGTTTTGTTTTTTAGATTCCACATATAAGTGAGAGCATATGGCATTTGTCTTTCTCTGCCTGACTTATTTCACTTGGCATAATACCCTCTAGCTCCACCCATATTGTTGCAAGTTGCAAGAGCTTGTCCTTTTTATGGCTGTATCATATTCCATTGCGCGCATGCATGTGTGTATATATGGCAATAGATGTGATATATATATATCTATATATAGATATATAGATGCCACATCTTCTTTTTCCATTCATCTATCAATGGACACTTGGGCTGCATCCATATCTTGGCTATTGTAAATAGTGCTGCAATGAGTATAGTAAAAAGTTTCCGCACAGAGAAGGAAACTATCAACAAAACACAAAAACAACATCCTGAATGGGAAAAGATATTTGCAAATGATAGAGCTGATAAGGGGGTTTATATCTAAAATATATAAAGAACTTATACAACTCAACACCAAAAAAACAACTAATCTGATTTAACAATGGGCAGAGGCCTGCCTGCTCCAGAACCCAGGCTAGGATGCACACCTGCTACTTCTGTTCTCCGCCTGCAGATGCGGCAGCTCCACTGGAGAGCGCTGGGGGGGCTGGAGAGGGGTAGACGTTGCTGGCGAGGATGGTGCTGGAGAACACGGCCACATCACGAAGGTGCTGCCCTCTGTGTATCTAAAGCAGCTCCCCAGGGCGGCTCAGCTGGTTAAGTGTCCGACTCTTGATTTTGGCTCAGGTCATGATCCCGGGTCCTGGGATGAAGCCCCACATTAGGCTCCACACTCAGCAGGGAGTCTGCTTCCCTCCTTCTGCCTCTCTGTACACTCTCTCTCTTTCTCATAAATAAATAAATCTTTTTAAAAAATCTTTAAAGCAGCACCTATCCCAAGAGCATTACCAGGTTCACCGGGCTCACAGTTTCAGAATTGCTTTGATGATTGCCTTTTCTTGGAATACTTGTACTACTTGGCTACCTTCAATTTGTCTATTCCTCCAGAGCCAAAAACAACAGAAGGATAGCTTGACTAATGTTAAAATACAAAAGGAAAATCCCAAAGTGGTGAATAAAAAAAACATTGAAGATTTGTGTCTTACTAAAGCAGCTTATTGTAGGTGTTGGTGTTCAAAGACTTTCCTGCCTGTGATCGTTCACATAATCAACACAATGAATTGGCAGGAGATAATGTGGGTCTACTAACACTGAAGAAGAAAGAAGTACAACAGTAATGAATTAGGATTGAATCCAGTTTTGTGCTGTAAAATCTTATAACAATATGTTTTCATTCTTTGTGTATAGATCTTTCAAATGGTGGTCTTAATTATTGCTACTGGTTAATTGTTTCTGCTAATTTATTTTCTTGCTACACTACTGTTTATATTTGATACCTTGTATATTCAGTCACTTATATAGAAATTAAGTTGTACAACCCTATCATTCTTACTTCAAAGACTTAATGTATCTTCCTAAATAAAACCAACACTCTTGGTCTTAATTAACTGAGAAAATCTAAGTTTTGGCAATGGGTCCAAAGCTATGCCTTTGAGTATCAATCTTTTCAATAGAATCTATACTTAAAATGTTTCTCCCTACACTAGTAAGTATATTATTTTTCAGTCCTCTTCTGTTTTGACCATTTGAAGTGATTTTTCCTCTTTGGCCTTCCACACATCATTCTTTTTAGATCAATAAGAAAAATAATCCTCTCAAGAATTATTTGAGGGGCGCCTGGGTGGCTCAGTAGGTTAAGCATCTGCCTGCAGCTCAGATCATAATCTCAGGGTCCTGGGATCAAGCCCCACCTTCGGCTCCCTGCTCAGTGCTGACTCTTCTTCTCCCTCTCTCTCTGCCCCTCCCCTCCATGCTGGCTGGCTCTCTCTCTCTCTCTCTCTCTCTCTCTCAAATAAATAAATACAATCTTAAAAAATAAAAAAAAGAATTACTTGAGTTCACAAAGAGATAAACGCTTGGGGCACCTGGGTGGCTCAGTTGATTAAGTGTCTGTGTTGGGCTCAGGTCACGATCCCAGATTCCTGGGATTGAGCCCCAAGTCGGCTCCCTGCTCAGTGCAGAGTCGGCTTCTCCCTCTCCCTCCACCCCTCCACCTGCTTGGGCTCGTGCTTGTCTGCACGCTCTCTCTCTCTCTCACAAACAAAACGATAAAAAAAGATCTTTAAAAAAAGGAGATAGGGGCACCTGGGTGGCGCAGTCGTTAAGCGTCTGCCTTCGGCTCAGGGCGTGATCCCGGCGTTCTGGGATCGAGCCCCACATCGGGCTCCTCTGCTGAGAGCCTGCTTCTTCCTCTCCCACTCCCCCTGCCTGTGTTCCCTCTCTCGCTGGCTGTCTGTCAAATAAATAAATAAAATATTTTTTAAAAAAATAAAAAAAAATTAAAAAAGGAGATAAACACTTTGCTTTATAAAGATTGTGTCTAATAAGTGTGAATATCCCAATTTCAGAAGAGATTTGAACTGGATTTAGAAAGTTCCAAAAAGGAACAGTTATTTACATTGTAAAAGATTTATTTACTTTACAAAAGGCTTGTTTGTGTCTGTTTATATGTGTGTTTTGTGTATGTATCTTGAACTCTTTGACTCAGTGACAGGGTGGAATGGGGTGGCAAGAATACTTATACTGAACTTAGGAGGTGAAGGTCAATTAGAAATAAACAAAGTATATCTGAATTCATATTAAAATGATAAATAGTTCAGTGTTCAAAATTGTATACTTTTTTTCTCTTCATAACAATGTAAGCCAATAAAACTTAAAATACAAAAAGTTTGCAAAATAAACTTACTGGAGAATCTTAAAAAATAATAATAAAATAAATAATTAAAAATGGGCAGAGGACCTGAACAAACATTTTTTCCAAAGAAGACATACAAATGACCAACAGACACATGAAAAGATGCCCAACATCATTAATCATCATGGAAATGCAAATCAAAATCACAACAAGATAGCACCTTACGCCTGTCAGAATGGCTAGAATCAAAAACACAAGAAACAACAAGTGCTGGCGAGGATGTAGAGAAAAAGGAACCCTCGTGCACTGTTGATGGCAAGCAAGCCGGTGCAGCCACTGTGGAAAATAGTGTGGAGGTTCCTCAAAAAATCAAAAATAAAAATACCACATGAACCAATAATCCCACGACTGGGGGATTTCTTCTACCCGAAGAAAACGAAAACACCAATTCAAAAAGATGTATGCACCCCCTCCTCTGCTTGGTGCCAAATCAGGCTTCTGCACAATTTGTCTGGGATTGTTGGAACAGGGGGCCTGTTGCATTCTGGCTGGCCCTTATGCAGCTGATGTAGGCCCTTGGGCTCTGGGCTCAGTGTGGAGAGGTTCTCCTATTAACTCCTACCGTGGCCTGGACCTAAGCCTTAGCTTCTCTCTCTCTAGCCCTGTGTGGCCATGGGATCAAAGCTCAGGTGGGCAACGGAGGCAAAGGCCCTCAGAGCAAATTGGCTTTGGGGGGGGGGTTGTGCTCATATTTCGCTTACCTGTCTGGTTACAAGCTTTCATTCCAATTTGGCCTGGAAGTTTTCCTCTGTCCTCTCGGCTCTTCAGGGCTTTTAAAGTCGTTTTTGAAAGATTTTATGCAGCATACTTCATTACTTCAATAGGCAAGTTGAATCAAAGAACCAAGCCTGCCATTGCCAGAAACTAGAAGCCCATATCCTTAAATGTTTAAACATTTATACTTGCCTTAACAAGGTCCAAATTCAGGCAATATCCATACCCTTCTCCCAAACAATAGAAGAGCTTTAGCATGCTTTAAATATTAATAGCCTCCTGCTGTCTTAGATGGTTTTGGGCTCCGATGTTTTTGGCGGCAGCTTCTTTTTATACCTCCAACTAATTCAACGTTATTATTGTCTTATACACCTAATGCTTAGATTTCCCCACATTTCCCTATTTTTGTTCACTGTTCCTTGCCTCCTATTCACCCCTTCTTCCTGATTTCAATTTCCTTCTTCCTGTAGTATATCTTTCAATAGTTCTTTAATGACGGTCTATTATTGCTAAACTTTCTCAGGTTTATTGGTTGTTGTTTTTTTTTCTGAAAATCTCCTTATTTCCCTCTCAAAAAAAGACTAATAGTTCTCATCAGGATTTCTTGTGGATGCTAATTCTGCTCCTTGTGGCAACTGGTGACTCTCCTTCCTGATGTGCCATTGCTTTTGCAAGTACAAGATTTCTATTGTTTGTTTCTGAACCCCTGTTTCGCAGCTATTGTCTTTTTCCAAGATGTTCCATGGGCCCTGGGCTGTAAAAAGGTACAATAAGTGGCTCTTGCTGGGGTTCTAGAGATTTGAATGGTTCTGCTCCCATTTTTATTTTAATTTTCCAGCATGTGGTTTCTCTAGCACACAACAGGGTACATTTAGACCCCCACATCCACATATAACATAAGCCTGTTTTTTTAATTTCTCATGGTGGCTCTGGAGAGAGCATTCAGCTTTTCACCGCTCACTTTCCAAACCCGTTGTAACAGAGGAGCTAAAGGCTTTATCCAGAGGTTCCGGTCACCGCTTCTCTGCCTCTGGTCGACTTGAGGCTGAGTTGCCAGTACCCAGGAGGGCATTAGATTTGCAGCTCTAAGGCCCTGGCCCCTAGGGACCAGCACCACACTGGGCAATGACAGTGTCCGCTTACAATTACTAGCCTGGCTTTAATTTTTCCTTTTGTTTCTCTGCAGATTGTACTTTTCTCAAGGTCAGCTATAAATTAAAACTTTAGTTATGGTTTATCTCATGTTACTGTGTGTTCATAGTTGGCCAGTGCTATGCACGTGATCTTAGTGTGCCATCTTGCCAGAAAAAAAAATTCTTTATACATGTGACTTTGCACCTTATTTATAATTAAGCATTTTCCCTTATCACTTCCATCCTCATAAATCTGCACGTCTTTAAGTTCCAAGGAAATTAAGCTCCCCTCAGGACCATCTAGTTTAAGGGTACGTAGGAGGCCAGGTCTTGGTAGATGTTGGATTATTTTCCAGATACACCACCCATGTAAAGATACTGTTCCCTTAGGGTCTACAGCTCCTTAGCACCGTGATTTTCAGCTTTTACAAATTTTAGTGGTAGAACTTTTTCTTCAAGTATTACTTGGAACCCCAAATCTGAAGTAAATAAGAGGGGAGCTGCTCTGGTTAAAGTGGGGCTAAGAGTTCCTGATCTTCACCAATGTACCCTCCCCCTTGCTCCCCTGGGTGCTCCCCAAGGTGCTCTCTGGAGCATCTTCACAGACTCCTTGGGCTCCAAGTACCACAGTGTGAAAAAGAACTGAATAGATCACTGGTTCTCCAAGCGTGATCCCAGGACCAGAAGCATCACCAAAGAATGTATTAGAAATACAAATTCTCAAGTCCCCCCCGCCCCCAGATCTGCTGAAAGCAGAAATTCTGGGGGCAGGACCCAGCAATCTGGGTATTAACAAGCCCTCCAGGTGACTCTGCTGCCCGGGTAAGTTTGAGGATTTACCAGAATAGAGTATCCCATTCAGGGGTTATTGAAATAAGGCTGGGGTCCAAGATTATTAGACAGAACAGGGCCCAAGATCAACATTTCTGGGGTACTTAAATTATCCCAAGAGTCTCTGGAAGGCTGTTTTCTATCCACCATCTTCTTATATCTGAGATTGGACACACTCTCGAGGCCCAACTTTGCAATGGCCTGAGTCCCTTTGAAAGGACTCAACATGTCAGAAATCACCAGGAGGAGTATGGATTCTTACTTTTGGCTCATTAGACAGAAATAGTGACACTCCTCAGAATTTTTCTTAAAAAAAGGACTTCAGATCTGAAGTTCCTAAAATGTTGAGTGAAAGATGCCAGACACAAAAGTATACACACTGAACAATCCCGTTTATAGAAGGCATGAAAAAGGCAACACTAATCTACAGTGAAAGAAGTCGGGATAGGGATTCCTCTTTGGGGTTATTGAGTGGAAGGAAGCAGAAGTGGGGCCTGACTTACGGGCAATGTCCTGTTTCTTGACCTGGACGTTATCTGCAGGGATCTGTTCCTTTCCTAGAAATGCATCGAGTTGTACCCTTATGATACATGCGTTTTCCTATGTAGTTGATACACTTTATTTTTTTTATTTTATTTTTTGATGTAAAGTTCGATGATTCATTAGTTGCGTAATACAAGAGTTTAAAAATGGTATTGGATCATCTGCTGGGAAAGATCAGTGTGTAATGACATACGGCTGTGGGCACTGACCTTCATAGTCTCAGAGGACCTGGGCCTTCACTTCTGGGTGTGAATATACATTTGGTGCAAACACGGGTTCCTGGCATCAACTCTACTGCATTATGACAACATGAGTTGTATGAGGGCCACTCTGTTTTCTTGATTGGAAAAGACCTCTTGATGGATGGCATCCCTGATCAGGATTCCCTGTGGATGGGGAAGAAGTGGGGCAGTTACGTATGTGAACTGTGGGCCAGAGTAAGTTTCAGCATTTGGCTGCTCCAGGAAATCAGAAGTTGGTAGGGTCCTGAATTTTCGACCAGGTTAGGCCAAAGAACCGTGGGAAGCATGTATAATGGGTAAAAGGGAAGTACCCCATTGTTTGGTGTCTCACTCTGAGCTCTCAGGGTGGATGAGACCCCTGTTGTGAGCACTCATCTGTTGCCTGTGCCCTTTGGGGCCCAGATCATAAATCTACATGTGAACTGAGTTCCCCTGGCCTTCCCAGCTTGTGGAAGTAGATGGGAGCCTGAGTTAAAAATTAGCTTAATTTTCACCAGTTCTTGCCCACATTTGCTCACACAGGAATTCCAGCCGTCATGTAAAATAGCCCAGTTGTGTCTGAAAGTCACCTGTAGGTCACAAACCCACCTGTTGTTGACCTCTCCCATGGTTTTCCTTACTTATTCTGGGCTTCATCTCCATGTCCTCTGCCCCCGAAGCTGTTGAAGAAGAACTCACCCCTTCCCAGCTCCCCTCCCTCCACTGCTGCTGTGCCGACCACAGGAATGTTGATAAAGGTGTCAAGGGTGTTCCGTCCTGGTCCCCCCTAAAGAGGCCCCACCATGGAGGTGCCTGCCCACGGTGCCAGACATGCCTGACCCTCTCCATTGGAGCTCAAGGTAACACATACCTGCTGAATACATTGGTGCCTGGGTCCCACGGTGGTGTGATCTGCAAGTAGGCCCAGGCTGCTGCTGTTACATTCCGTGGCTCAATCTGGGGGTTGGTGACAGGTAGGGGCATAAGGCTGGGCTTGAACGGCTCCCCTGTCGCTGAGGGACAATGGTGTTTTCCAGAGGAGGTGCGTGCTTCATTCAGAAAGGGCCAGGCACAGCTGCTCCCTCTGGTGGTCTGTGCTTTCCACCAGTGGAGACAGGGAGGTCAGCTTCCGCAGTCCCTCGCCATTCACAGCTCTTAGAACTATTCCTGAGTGCCGGGTATTTAAAAGACAGTTTCTGTATCAGACAAACCCAAAATGAGGAACAGTCCATTAAAAATGCTAATGCCAAACAAGGCAAAGTAAGTTTGTGGAAATGTCCCAGATGAAAGGGGGCTAAAGACACAGGCCAACCGAAAGCAATACCTCACCCTAGACCAGATCCTACAATGGACAGGGACACACTGTCAAGGATGTCGTTGGGCCACCAGACAAAATTGAAGTACAGATCGTAGATTAGATAATAGTATTGGATCAATGTGAAATTTACTGAAGCTCTTAACTGTACTGTGATGTAGAAAACATGCCCATTCCTAGGCGATGCGTGCTGAGGTACGTAAGCCATGAAGCGTCATGATGCATGTAATTTACCATCATGTGGTCCAGATACACACACACACACACACACACACACACACTTAATTATGAGAGTGTGCATACACATAAGCAAGAAAGCAAATGGGATTGAAGTGTTAGCAACAGGTGAATCTGGTAAAGAGTATACAGATGTTCTCTATTTTTATTTTTGCAACTTTCCCCTAGGTTTACATATTTCCAACTAGAAAAGCTTAAAAATGCAAAAGAGAGTTTCTGCAAGCAGTCAGAGTCTGGTGGCACATGCCTTACTGAACTCTTCCTGTGGCAGAGATGAGGAACGAGGACATGGCTGTCTTCCCAGGCAGGGCTACCAGACACATCCCAAGAGGTAGTCGGATACCCTGCCTTAAGTTGCCAAGCGACACCCGAGGCCTCTCATCCTTTGATCTCCCCCATCCTACAAGATACCAAAAATAACACTTTTGACATATTCTCCTGAGGATCATGGGCCCCAGGTGTTGGCAAAAATTCGGTTATGAAAGGAAGGGTCCATTGATTCATCCAGTTAGTGTTTTGACTATCTACTTACTCTGTGCCGGGAACTGTGCTAGGGGCCGAGTACACAGCCCGGGACACAAGAGGAGACACAACCCCTGTCCTAAAGAAAAATCTATGAACCAGCTGGGGATGCCCCCTCAACCACATAAATAAATGTGTATTTCCAAATGACTGCACCAGAAAGTAGACTTGGGAAGCCCTGGGGGTAGGGGTGGGGGTGGGGAGCCAGCCTTTTACCAGAGCCAGTGGATCCAAGCCCCGTGGGTCTGATACACAGTATCCCTCCCCCCAGGATTTTCTAGATTATAGGTCCCTTTGTACCTGATGCTGAGGGGAAAAGAAGGAACCACCAGTGCTCACCCCCTCCTGGGCACATCCCATCTGGCCCATCTGTTCTGGCTTAGCTCTCTGCAGGCTGCTCTGCCCTCAGTGAGAATCAGGGAAGAGGCCAATGTGCCACTCCATCGATATCCCTGGCCTGGGGACCAGCAAGCTTTGGAAAATAGTCCTACTGATCTATGCCTGCAGGTGAGTGTTACAGCCACACTCATGTGGAAGCCTGGCATCCTACTGGCCCTGAGAGTCCCATCACTAGGGTGCTGAGTCACGAAAATGACACGATGGTCTTCCAAATGGACAGAATGACTTTGGGAGACAGTTGGGTGCTCCCCCCAACCCCCGGTGACACGGGTTGTGATGCCCTTACATGGGGACACAAGTGGAGTCCACTGCCTTGAGGCTCCAGGTAGACAGCGTTGGGGAGGGAGCTGAAAGTGTGTATGTGTGTGCGCACGTGCGCATATGTGTATGTGACTGCATGTGACACGATGCGTGTCCATTCTGTCCTTGGGTCTCAGGGAGGACTGATCCTCACCTCTGATGCATTCTGGTCCTGATCCAAAGAAGTTTCAGATCCAACAAACGTTTACTGAGCCCCTACAAAGTTCCAAGCCTTTTACTTTATACTTTGACACATTTTATATCATTTAATCTTTAACAATAACCCTTTAAGGTAGGAATTATCTGCATTGTACAGATGAGAAAACAATCGCAAAGAGGTTCATTGATTTGCTCAAGTATATCATACAGCTTTTTTTTTAAACACTCACACACTATACTCGTAGCTGAGGCCCGTCTGTGTTGGTCGCTTATCTTACAGTATTTTTTTGTCTTCTCTACTTTTGGAGCAAGTGCTCCCCTTATACAAGCCCCCTTCTTTCTTCTTTCACTAGCCCCGCGGGCTTTTTTTTTTTAATACTGCATTTAATAGCACAAAAATCACGAATACAAAGAAACTGGCAAAGGTGTTTGTCAATGAGATATCCTTGCCTCCTCCACTTTTCCACTTTCATACCCATGTAAGTAATGGGCTACATTTGTATAGACTTTTCTTCCCCCCCCCAAACATATAACTGTTATGTGATTGGTCAGTTGAAGCTGAAACACCCATGGAGAAAGATGTTTTACGGTTACAAGGGCACACACCCCCCCCACACCACCCCCCTCCCACCCCACACTTTCCCACACAATCTTTTGGAGGAATATAGGATATGTACCAGTGTCAGGATTTCCCTGCTCCTGCCTTCCCCGCCTAGAGCATTCCTGCCATTGAATTTTCCTTCAAGTGACTGCTTAGACTAGAGCCTCTTCTCCCCGCCCCGTCTATTTCTCTTCCAACCAGGACCTTTTAGACACTGGGTACTGTTCAATTCTTACTGTCAGGCCCGTAGGCCACGCAAGTAGGTCCTTTAAATTTCGATGCCAGTTGTTGTATGGGTGTCGCCGTCTTCCATTACAGGTAGGTCTGTGTGTCGCTTCAGTAGGCTTGTGTATTCATTTCTTTCACTTTTTCTGACTCATGTTCCAGGACCTGTTTGTGATAGAACAGTAAATACCCTTCACTGTCCAGAACGTCCTTAATACTGGCCTTGGTGATGACGGCATCATCACACTTGAACCACTGGTCCTTGTGGTGCCGGATGAAGCTGGTGTAGTGGCCACTCTCCAAGGTTCCTTGGTGATTAACCACAGCAAACAAGGAATACTTATTCTCATCGTTTCCACTATTGGTTGGCAGCTGCAACTGTCCATTCATCCTGCTCTCTTTACTCGAGGCCATAAATGGTGTCATATCCAGCTCCAGAGGAAAGGATATGTATGTAGTGATCTTGCGCCTCTGTTTGGCCGAGTGTTCGAACCGTTTGAAATGAAAACAGGCAACAACAGGTAATTTATTCATTGTGAGCTGTTTGGTAGATTCCTGGTAGCTTTGGCAACTACCGCATTTGATTTTGGCACTGCTTCCCAAGTGCTCTGGCCTCGTAAACCTTCGCAAGCAGTCCGTGAGGGTGGTGATTCCTGGTATGTGGCTCTCCCCATTCACACTGCTCTCCCTCCCCGGGCTCATGGGCCAGAAGGAGGTGCAAGAGCCAGGCAAGTCCAAACTGATGTCCCAGCATGGGTCTATGGTGGTGGAGACGCCATGGCAGGCTTGACAGGTGACATCGGACTGCAGGCCACCTGTGAAGATTTGGTCTATGATGCAGTTACAGTGGTTGGGATTGTTGGCGGCCTTCCCAGCATCATCACCTTTGCAGTGCCTGTGCAGGACATCTAGCGCTGCGATGAGGAACTCGTGGGCATCCTGTTGCCTGTATCCTGCTAAGTGCCGGGCGTGTATCCATACCAGGTGCAGTAACTTATAAGGAACGTGAGGAGATGGGTTTCCAGAATACAACTCCCGAAAAAGTGAAGACATCTCACAGACCAGACACAACTCGGGGCTTGGCATTTCACATCTGTGCCTGTCGGAGAGGAAGAAATCTCTCAGGATTGGAGTATGGGTAAGGGCCTGGACGATGCAGTTCATAAAGCACGTGTTGCCAAGATTGATCAGTCCTCTTAAGCCGATGGTGAAGCTCGACGTGATTCTTCTTCTCCGTGGGTTGTGCCCCAGCAGTTCTAACTCGGGTTTGGTCGTCTCCCAGGTTGGGTATTTCTCACCGAGTCCCGGCACTGAGCACTGCTGGTGAGAAACCTCGGTTGAGGTGGAGGCTTGTAATTTCAAAGCTTCTCCTTGCTCTTCTTTGGCAATTTGCTCAATGTCTTTGTCATATACATAGTCCTTACACATAAAGCAGTATATACCTCCATAATAAAGGTCTACGGCTAAGTTGTGTTGTTTTGTCTCGGCGTGCTCATGAATGTGTTTCTCTGTGAAGCAGCCAAAGAAGACACAGGAAAGGCAAGAGTGAAGTCTGTTCAAATGGGTGCCACACACATGGCAGATGCACGACTTTGCCTTGCTTTTCCTGGTCTCTGGGGTTCCACACCACACGAAGCACTGGTAGATCACCCGCAGTTCCTGCCTCCAGTTCTCTCCCACCTTAAAGCTGTTCACGTGGGAACAGCCTGGTGGACCCACAGCGAAATCCACATCCAGGCATCCGCCCCCAGGGCCGCGCCGGGGCCGGGGCCGGGGCGGGGGCCGTGGCCTAGGCTGCGGCGGGGTACGGAGCCGGGTCTGTGGCCGCGGCCGGGGTCTGCGGCGGGGGGCACGACTGCGCCGCGGAGAGGGATCGGGGGGCCGCGGGGGGTCGGAGGGAAGGGTGGGGGGAGGAACCTCGTCGCTGCTGCCGCCACCGCCGCTCCGCGCTGGGTTCTCATCCTCCAGCTCCTGCTTCGGCTCCCCCCTCGGCTCCTGCTCCGCCTCCGGTATCGGCTCGGGTTCGGGCTCCAGCTTGAGCTCAGCCCGGCGGCCCGGACCCTCCGCGGTCTCCACTTTCCCGGCGGCGTCCACCTTCCCCGCCGCCTCCACCTTCCCCTCCACCTTCGCCTCCGCCTCCACCTTCCTCTCCGCCTTCTCCGCCGTCTCCGCCGTCTCCGCCTCCTCTACCTCCTCCGCCTCCACTGGCGGCGGCTCCTCCCCCTGCTCGCAGGGCTCCGGCGGCCACTGGGCGTGGCGGCGCGGGGGCCACGCAGACCTGGGGTGTCCCCCGCCCGGCCTGAGGGAGCGCGGCGGCTGTGACAGCTGGACCCAAAAGGGACTTTCACTGAAGGAGGCGGCGGCGGAAGCAGGCGACGCCCCCCGGGAATCCTCCCGCCGTAGCCCCCTAGCGGAGGCCGCTTCGGCAGCCAGGCCCCGTTTCCTTTAATTCAGTATTTCCCAAACTTGCTTGTTCACGAGAATCACGTGGGGAGCGTGTTAAAATTACAGATTCCTCGGCTCCACCCGCAGACCTACTGAATCAGAATCTCGAAGGGAGGTGCTCCGGAACCTGTATCTTTAACTAGGGCCCGAGAGGATTCTTATGATCAGGCAAGTTTGGGAAACACAGCTCTAATTCATTGAGGCTGGCGGGAAGGGGGGCGGGGACCGCGCAGTCTCTTTAAGGCGCTTCCAGTTCTCGGCTCCAATCGCAGCTCTGACCCCCTTCATCGTCTCCTCCCCTCTCCTCGTCCTTCCCTTCGTCCATGCAGCTTCCCCCAGCACTGCGGGGCCAGGGACGGAGGAATAGCCATGTCCAGAAACGTCTCTGGGGCTGGGAAATGTGCGCTGAGAGGCCAGGTCCCGAGGAGCAGTCAGAGACCGTGATAGGCCATCACCTCCGCAGCTGAGCCTGCCCCCAGCCCTGTACCCGGCTCCCCTCCCACCCCAGGTTCTGCCCTTCCCAGAGAAAGATGAAGCCCCAGGGCCACCCTGGGGACAGGCCCGGACCCCAGATCCCGAGGGGGGCAGAGCTCCCCCAGGCTGCTGGCTGTGAGGAGGCCCGTCCGTCCCTTTGCCCATCTCAGCGGTGCTCTGCGCAATCTGTCTTGCTCACCTCCGCCTCGGGCTCCCAAGGCCGCGGGGGGGATGAGGAGTTGGCGGGGGGATGAGGAGTTGGCGGTCGGCCTTCTGGCCGGGCAAACGCTGAGCCACCCAGGGGGCAGCGGGAGGGACAAGGCAAGACAAGGCCATGCCTACGGCTGAGAAAGGGGAAGACACCGCCCCAGGACCCTCCAGTCTGGCAGAGCCCGGGGTCGGGTGGGCAACAGGGGGGAGGGGGGCCCCCCGGGGAGCAGTCGTGTAGTGGAGCTGCCGGCAGGGGGAAGGGGCGGGCCTGGGTCTGAGGGCCTCGGAGAGCTGCTGCACTGAGGGCCGCTGGCACTTGTGGAAAGTGGCCACAGGTGCTGGTCCCAGGGAGGCAGGACAGGAGCTCACAAGCACATAGCCCGTGCTCAAAGATCAAGGAGCGTGTGTTCCCGGCAGAGTCTGTTCCCTGAGTCCTGGGATGGCTGGCCTCGGCCCAGTAGACACTGGCTGGCTCGTGCGGCTGTGCCGCCTGAGTATACCCTAGCGGAGCTGTGCGTGGTTAGCGCCGGACATCGCCCCTCAGCCTGGCCCCTTCCTGCAGGGAGGAGGTGGTGCTTCGGCCTCCTGGGGTTAGCCCCGGGACTGGGTGGTCAGGATCAGGAAAATTTAAGGAGAATGAGATGCTTGGTTCCCATGCCGCTGAGGTCCCCAAGAGCTGCCCCGGTGCCCTGACTTCCCAAGCCAACACTTGCTTCAGTTCCTTGAAGCACCCCAGCATCTTTCCAATAAATGCGTGCCCTTGTGGCCTGCAACCAGAGGGACTGCAACTAGCACACCCACTGAAGGAGTCCTGCTCCTGCTGCTGCTGGTGGTGGTAAAAACGACTGAGGTCATGGAGTGGAGGGAGGCTGGGGAGGGTACTCTCATCCCGCCTGGGCAGAGTGACAGACATCAAAACGACCTAAAGATCTCTGTGTGCCTACGACTGTCTACCGTGGCGACCTGACTACCTTCCTGATCAACCTCCTGCAGAAGCCCACATGTCCAGCGGGTTCTGGAAGTCGGGAGGCTCTGCCATCATTCACCCAGCAAAGGTGTATTCAGCTCCCACCCAGAGCTGGGTGTTGTACTAGGAGCTGTGGACAGCGTGGAACCAAACCACCTTGCCCCAGGGCCACAATTGGGGCTGGGTTCCCCCCAAAAGGCAGACTAAGGAAGTGTCTGGGTCACCAGCAGAGAAGAGACACCAAAAACAAAAGAATCAAGACAAAAAATATCGGAAACAGTTTGACATTTGATTTTTTTTTAAGTACTCCTCATGAGAAAAGTCAGAATGTTGTACTTCCTTAGTTTCTTTCCTGATTGCATGTTGCTTTTGCTGTGAATCACGTGCGGGAGGGGGGAGGGCGTCAGCCTGCTTGCATGTGTCTCCATTCAGTCCTGGGCAAATGTCACCGTGTCTGCCTCACAAAGACCTGACTGAAGGCTAGTGGAAGGGGCCGACTTAAGGAGAGACCCCTCCTCATTACAGTCCGGCCGCCTGGGGTTGAACACAGTTCTGACCACAAGGTGGCAAAAGAGTGTGTGGCACTTCCCCGGACATTTGTACGTTTCTCTAAAACTATGGTTTATATCCAAATACACTCTAAAAATATTTTTTAACCTTGTGCCCCTTCATTTTTTAGGTTGACATCTAAAATTTTGCATCAGAAATTTCAGCTGCAAATAATGTGAATCCTGACAAATATTAACATTCACAAACAAAACTGTTATGTCACAATTTTACGTGAAACTAGTGGAACCTAAATACCTTCATGATTTGAGAGCCACCATCATCTGTTTTAAAAATTCACAAAGAGTTCTTTGTGGTTGGGAGTGTACATTTTTCCTTTTCT
This sequence comes from Ursus americanus, assembly GCF_024610735.1. NCBI lineage: Eukaryota > Metazoa > Chordata > Mammalia > Carnivora > Ursidae > Ursus > Ursus americanus. Next base: position 81,441,759 of record NC_142164.1, read on the forward strand.
CCCTAAGTTCTTCATTCTATTCTATTCTAACAGAATTTTACCTAGATAATATATATTTTTGCACTCGAAATTACTTTATTGTGAATCCTATCATCTTTTCCTGCAGCAAAAATATTTTGCTATTTAAACGCTTTTTAAATGTTCCTGTGAGCCTAAAGCTCACAGGAGTAAAAATTTACTCTTGCTTGAGTTATTATGACAATTAGTATTAGAATGTGATGGATCAAAGAATTGTAAGTATATTACAAATTCTGATAGGTATTTATAAATGTAAAAATTAAAATGTATTAGAAATAGAGGTCTTTTTTTTTTAAGTTAGTAGGTGTCTCCATGGATAAATATTGCTTATTGCTAGAATGAGACAGGATTCAGCATCAGTTCTCTACTTTGTGTTTGGTTAAACGTTAGCACACAGGAACCTCGGTTATATAAATAACTAAATGGGAATGGACATTTGTTTTAGCAATGTTACTCAAGACTGAATTCCTTTGGAGATCTATGGGGGGGATTACACAATGATTTGTCTTCAGAATTATTTTTCCTGATTTAGTAGCTGACAGCTCCATGGGGTTTTCCTTCAGTTTTATTGGAAGCCATCTGAATTGCAAAAGGATTTGATCCCCATTCATTTGTTAGAGCAATAATTTTTCTCTTCACCTTTGACAACGGTGTTCGGCACTGTCTGTCTGGTGCCCTGCAGATTTTATACCATGGGGCAGTGCACCCAGGTAAGAATCAGGATGGGTGAAAGGTATGCTTTGATTTATAAAACGCAAAAAGGACCGTTGCAAAAGAGGAGATGGAAAGAGAGAATCAGCTTGATTCTGTCACCACATGTGTGTTCTCTGGCAGATCAATTTTAGGAAATATGAAATATGAAATTTGAGGATAACAGAAGTTGATCCTCTTAAAACTCTGCTTATTTACCCGGTGGAGAGTCTACCTGTATCCCCAGGGTAATGCACACTCCACTTTTAAGGTTGCTGGTTTATATTTATTATCATAAAACTAATATATACAGTATTTGTGGGGGGGGGTTAAAGATTTTATTTACTTATTTGACACAGAGACAGCCAGCGAGAGAGAGAGACAAGCTGGGGGAGTGGGAGAGGAAGAAGCAGGCTCCTAGCAGAGGAGCCCGGTGTGGGGCTCGATCCCAGAACGCCAGGATCACGCCCTGAGGCGAAGGCAGACCCTCAATGACTGAGCCACCCAGGCGCCCTGTATTTGTGGGTTTTTTAAAAAGACTTTGAGAGAGAGCGCGAGCAAGCACATGGGGGGAGGGGCAGGGCCAAAGAATCTGAAGCAGACTCCACGCAGGGAGCCCGATCTCACAACCCTGAGATCAGGACCTGAGCTGGAGACTTAACTGACTGCGCCACCCAGGCGTCCCAAGTATTTGTGGTTTTTGAAAAGGGTTTAGAAGAAGGCATAACATGAAAAGTTAAAGCCCCTCTCTTCCCTGCCAGTCTATTGCCCTCTCTTCCCTTCCCAATCTATTGCCCTGAAATGACTACTTGTTAACGGTTTCTTATGTATCCTTTGTGAACTTTTCTATGCAAATACAAGCATGTCTTATACATTTACCCTTTTTATGAACTATAAATGCGACTGTAACATACACATCGAGCTACAATGTAGCACTATATATCGAGCACCGGGCAGTTTTCTCCCAGTGCATCTACACAGCCAATGCAATGCCAATAAAAACTCCAATGAGTTTTAGGGGGGCGACTTTCACCAAATTAATATAGAAGAATAAAAGGCATCTTCCCCCTTCCTAGTTTCTCCTTCTTCCTCCTGAAAATGAGGATTTAATGGTTAGGGCTGAGTAGCCATCTTGCAACCAAAAAACGGATTACCCCCGAACCTATTCTTACATGAGGAAAAAAAAATGCCATGTTTTACTGACTCTAAGAAGTACACCTCTTCATGTTTCAGCATCTCCGAAATCTTTGACAGTTTACGATTATATTTGGCAGCATTTTTTTCTTTCTTGGTGGTACATAGAGTAATGGTGTGTCTTACAGTCAATAGTGTCTTAGAATCAATAACACACTTGAAACATCATCCTGTTTGAGCCTTTGTTATTTGGATCTCAGTCATGTATAGGTGATTACAATTCTAAATGATAGCAAGCTTTCTAGTTCACTCCTGGTGACGTCCCAAGTCCTTATCCTAGCCTTTAAAGCCTGTAGAGTCTGACCGTGGTCTCTTAGACCTCGCTTCCTATCAACTCAGCCTTGCCCCAAACAAACTGGATTTCCTGCTGTTCCTTGAATAAGCCCAGCTGGCTCTGCTTCCAAGCCTGTGTCTTTGCTTTTACTGCCGCTTGGAAAGCTCTTCCCCTAAAAATCCTCATGGCTTTCTCCCTCACTTCACATTGCTGCTTAAATGCCAGAGTCCTTCCTTGATCTCTACGTAAAATAACACCCCATCTCTGCTTTCTTTTTCTTCAAAACACTATCACCACATGATGTGTTAAATATTACACACACATATAAAAAATTACTATAATGTAAACTCCATGAGAGTAAGATGTTCATTATTCCCAAATGCCTCTTTGGCATTTAATGCATATTTAAATATTTGTGAAATAAATGAATGCATGCTTTCCATTATGGGGGAAGTTGACCATATTTTCAAATGTTTATTGGCCATTTCGTATTACTTTCGTGTGAACTATCTGTTTACATTGTTTGCCAATTTTTTTGGCTTCTGATTAACAATAATAAGTAATACGTATATGGCACCTGAAGTATGCCAAGAGTTGTTCTCTTAAATAGGTTTAACCCTTACTACAATTTTAGGAAGTCGGTGTTGTTATCACCCCCGTTTTAGAGGTGGGGAAACTGAGGCGCAGAGAGATTGAGTGATGCTCAAGGTCACACAGCCAACAAATGATGGACCTGGGATTCAAACCCAGCAGTCGGAATCTAGAGTTTGGATTCTTCACCGCTAAGCTATTAACCCTTCGTCTGCCATACTCTAGTATATTTTCCCATTTATCATTTGATTGTTGTATTTTACTTCATTTTTTAACCTTATGATATTTAAGATTATTGTGTAGTCAAGATTCTCAAACTTCTCTTTATGCTGGATTTTAGTGTCTCTTTTTTTTAAGTTTCTTTTTTTTTTTCTGATTACAAAAGCACAGAGCAAGTGCAAAGGTCCTGAGACCAAAAGGAGCTTTATAATTTTAAGAAATGAAAATAAGGCCAGAATGGCTTGAGTTTGGTGACCAAGAAGGAGGAGAGTGATATAAGATGAGGATAGAGATACAAGCAGGGACCAGATCACCTGAAGTCTTGCAGACCATTGTGTAAGATTTGAATATTATCCCACTAGCAGTGGGAATCATTTGGTGGGGGAATAGCAAGGGATTGGCATATGATTTCTAATTTACACACAATAATTATAATCAAATAATTAACATTTATTGATAGTTTATTATACGCCAGGCACTTTTATAAGTACTTTACTAAGTCACGTAAACCTCCTAACACCCTGATGAGGTAGGTACTAATATTATTCTCGCTATTCAAATGCCACACAAGATCTTTAAGTAGCTTGAATTTCCTTGTGCTTACACTCTGCTTCTATACCTGTTCCCATCAGGAGATACCTTCTATCAACCATGAGACGTCTGACACCTACTTTGTCCAGGCCCCTGACATCCCATTCGTGGTCTGCAAGTTTTCACTGGGCTAAAGAAAGGGGAAAATGGCAAGTACACTCAGCATCAAGGCCCTTGGGTCTAGGAGCTGGTCAGGTGGGCTTTTCTGATTTCACTTAGAACACGCCAAACTTCGCTAAGCTCAGGAATAGCCCCCCTGCTGGCCCGTTCATGATGACCAAGGATCCAGCTCAGCGGCCCCTACTTGCCTTTGCAGCAGGACAAGGCTTCAGGCCCTGCACCCCCAGAGCCATACCAACAACCAGGAGAATGAGGAATGGTCTCATCGGGATGTGGGAGGTGCCAGCCCGACAGAGGGAAGCAGCAGGCCTAATGGTGTGCAAGGGGCACAAAATGGAAGAGTTCAAGGTCTCCTTCAAGCACACATCGAGCCCCGGGGTAGCCTGTACGTCTGTGATTCCAGTGGCTGGGGTCCTTCTCTGGCCGAAACAAAGGCTCACCAAGAGAGCAAGGTCCTGTTTGTGAGGGATGTACATCTACCACATTGTAGGTTACACTGTGTCGTATTCTAAGCCGTTCCTGCAGCTCTCGCTGCCGAGATACTGTGCGTCTCAGCTTCCCTCAGCCCTAAGCAACTCTGACTGTCATCCTTCAGACTTCTGTCCCGTTTGACTTACACTTTTGATTCCTTACCTATCTGCTTCATAACGTAGCCTCTGAACAGGCTCCTGCGTCTGGCACAGCATCTGGCCAACCGACTCACGTATCCCTGTCCTCTAGCAAAACTCAGGAATCCCAAAATCCATGTCCAGTGCTGGAGGTCAGCCTTGTGGGACGCAGCAGGGCCCTGGGCCTGAGCTTCGACAGAGGCACAATAAAGAACACATTCTCTGATTTTACTCACGGAAGTGTGGAATCTGACTCTTGTGCTTGTCCTAAATGTCTCTTTCAAGTTTGAAGGGTGGGAAGGGTATATCTTGTTACCAAAACTGGTAGTTAAAAATCCTAATCACACTTTTTATTCTTTTTCAAAATGTTGTTCCTTTTTACATTTTTCTATTTTTAAAATGTTTTATTTATTTGGTTTATTTTTATTGAAATGTATTTGACACATGACATCATATAAATTTCAAGTGCACGACATGTTGGTTTGATGCATTTACCTGCTGTAATATGATTGCCAGTGTAGTGATAGTTAGCACTTCTATCACATCATATAACTATCATTTCTTTTTGCGGTTGGGATAATTGAGACTCAGTCTCTTAGCAAGTTTGACAATTATAATATAATATTGTTGCTTGTATTCACTATACCGTGCATTAGATCTCTACGGCTTATTTACTACTGGTTGCAAGTAAACCTGGTTCCTTTTAAAACCACTAAAGGGAATGCAAACAAAATTATATTAAATTTTGGAATTAATAGAGAGAAATTTAGCAATGTCTAGCAAAATCACATGTGTATTCATGGTTTGACTCTGTAATCCCACTCCTAGGACTCTAACCCAAAGATACACCAATAAAAGTACAGGATGACATATGCACAAACCCATTCATTGCAACACTATGTATAATAACAAAAGACTGGGGGGAAAAAAACAACAAATGTCCATCATAAGGGACCAGTTGAAAAAATTACAGTGGATTCATAAAATGGAAAACTGGAAAAAAAATTTTAATAAATTAAAGTACAGAATACTATGAAATGAGATAGATATCTATATGCAAATAATAGCTGGGATATATTGTTAACTGGAAAAAGCAAAGTATAGAATATTGCATACAGATGCCACCTCTTGCGTAAGAAAGTTGGAGGAAAAAAATACTTACAGAAATGTTATGAACTTATCTATTTATTTTTCTCTTTCTAGAAAAAATAAATATTTCCTAGCTCTGTCCACTGAAAAGACATAGCGCCAGTGACAACCTAGTAGCAATGAGTATATCTAATGCCCAGATTGTGGTCTCTAAATATCATTTCCCACCAAAAGAAGCCAATCCTCCTTCAAGAAATAATCAGTTGTTTATGGGTCTGTCACAAGAAATGTACAAAATGAGCCTGGAACATCTTGTTTTGCCAAAAAGCAAGAGCGATATCAAAGACTAATGTAGTCGTGTCAAAGGAACACAGGATCCAAGATGAAAGAGAATTCCCCACTTGCCTATATTGGGATAATAAGAGCATCAAAAAATCTACCATTAATCAAGCAATCAGATGTATGAAATACATAATTTCAGAGTGACATTAAAAAACATTGGTCACCCTTGGCTGATACTAGGGCACCAAATTATTATTGCAAAAATTAATAAAGGGAAAAATCAAGAATTTATCCTGCCTTTCCTTTGGGAACAGTATTTCAGGGTAACCAAATAGTGATATTCTTCTTTATGCAACAATTCCAGCTAGCAAGCGCAGAAGGAATGACAGAATTGGTATATTACCATTTACAATCCCTAATAACAAATCTAGGCCATGGTTTCTCAACCCCAGCACTATTGCTATTTGGGGACAGATAATTCTTTATTTGGGGGCTGTCCTATGCATTGTAGGATTTTTAGCAGCATGAGATGCTATTAGCACCACCTCCCGAGTTGTGATCATCAGAAATGTCTTCAGACATTGTCAAATGTCCCACGGGAGACAATTATCTCTGATTGAAAACCACTAATCTAGGGCAATGATCATGAATGGATGAGAAAAGATTAGGCAAATGATGATGGAGAATTCTACAATGGAGGGATCAGATTGATATCATCTGAACCCACTGATCAACTTCAGCATCTCTCAGAGTGGGCCTGCTAGATACCATGTGCCTCCTGATGTAACACAGGAGTAAGCATACAGCACCACCTGTGATATATTGAGGCCGAAAAAAAAAAATTGAACCTAAATCTAATCAAGTGTCTAGCTCTAACTCCCAGTTTATGGTAAATAGAGGAAATCAAAGAACAAGTTCATTGTCATCATTAAAAAACAATCAGGCAAATCCAGAATGTGGAGTATTTTATAGAAAAAAAAATGACCTGTTTTCAGATTCTTTTTTAGCTTTACTGAAGTAAATAAACTGACAAATAAAAATTGTATATTTTTAAGGTGTACAACATGATGTTGTGATATATGCATGCATTGTGAAATGATTACCACAATCAAGTTAATTAACATATTCATCGCCTCACATAGTTACTTTCTTATGGTGAGAACGGTTAAGATCCACTCTCTCAGCACATTTCAAGTATACACTACAGTGTTATTAACTGTAGTCACCATGCTGCACATTAGATCCCCAGAACTTATTCATTCTGCATAACTGAAACCTTGTACTCTTTGACCAGCATTTCCCCCGCCCTCTGGCCCCTGAAAAACACCATTCTACTCTGTGCGTCTATGAGTTGACTTTTTTAGATTCCACATACAAGTGATGTGGTGCCGTATTTGTTTTTCTGTGGCTGGCCTAGGAAATTTATAGGTTTTTTTAAAAGAGACTTAAGAGAGATAACAAGCAAATACAATGTTACATTTGGTTTGGATCCTATTTTGAGAAAACCAACTTTAAAAACACTTCTTGAAACAATCAGGGAAATTTGAATATGAATTCGTATTCAAGTACATCAAGGATTTATTGTTAATTAGGGAAATGTGATAATGGCATTGTGATGATGTTTTTAAAAGCATTTTTCTATTAGAGATGCACACTCACATTGAGTGAGATAATATTATTTCTAGGATTTGAGTTAAAAGACTCCAACAAACCTCACAGTGGGGAGAATAAATGAAACAAGATTGGCAAAATGTTGAAACGTGCTGAAGCCGAGTAAAGGGGATTTGCTCTACTAATCTCTTTACTTCTGGGTATGTTTAAATTTTTTCATCATAAAATTAAATTTTAAAACAAAGCCGGGAAGATGTCTGCTACTGGCATGGTGTAGTTGGTGTACTCTCCCTATTCCTTCTGCTAAATACAGTTAACAACCCTTAACGTTGTATATAAAACGAACATAAGAAGACTCTGAAGGGTGGACAGAAGAAGGCAGACTGGCTCTAGACATCAGAACCCAAGGAAGGACCCAGCAGTGAGTTCCCTGAGGTTTGGTTTTGCCTCATATATTCTAGACTGAATGCTGCAGAAGCAGAAACCCTGGAAACATCAGTGGGCCCAGGTTTAAAAAAGAAACCTCCTAAAAAGCCTGCTCTCTCAGGCAAAGGACCAGGAATAGGGCAACCTTGCCAGATACAAAGTTTTAGATCATAACCACTCTACTCCAACCAAGCACCACTGAAAAAAAAAAATCGCAGCACCATGCTAACAAAGGCCAAGTGCAGAGAAGGGCAAGTTGGGAGGCAGAACTTTCATTCCTGCTGGGTGGTAACAAGCCCCCTCTGTCTGACAAAGTATCAGTGGATGCTACATGGGAATCCTGGACTTCATGCTCACTTGGTGATAACAAGGGGTCCCTCCTCTTTTCCCCACTGGGGTGGTGTCAGAGGTGTCCCAGTGGAGAATCAGTGTTTTCACCACCATCCAGCAGTTACAAGCATCCGTCCACACTGTGCTGTAAATGGAGTTACAAGAGGAATTACAACAAGGCATCCCTGCTCCTTTCAGCCAGAGTGGTAATAACAAAGGCACAGCAGAGATCCCGAATCAGTAAGGAGAAGACCCTCAAAATTCATTCCACCGGCAGCAATGAAGTGGTATTCCCCTTCCCATATCAGAGCAGTGTTAGAAGAAGCACGATTAAAAAGAAAAAAACAAAACAGAAGATTTAATCAAGATCCAGAGTCTCATAACATAATGCCCTAAATGTCCAGATTTCAATTTTTTAAAAATCACGCATTATATCAAAAGCCAGGAAAAACTCCATTTGAATGAGAAAAGACAACCAAAAGACACCAACAAGATGACATAGATATTCATAAAGATGCTTCCCCAAGCAATTACAAACATAGTAGAAACAAATAAAAGAAAATAGAAAGTCTTGTCAAAGAAATAGAAGACATAAAAAAGAACTAAATGAAAATCTTAAAACTAAAAAATATCATAACGGAAATTTAAAAAATTATAATAGACGTGGTCAATAGGAGAATGGAAGAGACAGAGGAAAGAATCAGTGAACTCGAAAATAGAATGACAGAAATTATTCAGTGTAAACAATAGAAAGAAGATAGACTGAGGGAAAAAAATGAACAGATTCTAAGAAGGTTGTGAGACTATAACAAAATATTGAACATCTGTGTTATTAAAGTTAGGAAAGGAAAGGAGAAAAAAGGTGGAGCTGAAAAAGTATTTAAAGAAATAATGGTTTGGGGCACCTGGGTGGCTCAGTCAGTTAAGCGTCAGCCTTCGGCTCCTGTCACAATCCCAGGGTCCCGGGATCCAGCCCCACATTGTCAGCTCAGGGCTCAATGGGGAACCTGCTTCTCCTTCCGCCTGCTGCTTTCCCTGCTTGTGTGCTCTCTCTCACTCTCTGACAAAGAAATAAAATCTTTAAAAAAAATAAAGAAATAATGGCTTAAAATTTCCCCCAAGACATAAACCCACAGATTCAAGAAGATGAATAAACCCCAAACTATATAAACATAAAGAAATCCATGACAAGACCCATCATACTCACACTTCTGAATACAAAGGACAAAATAAAAGGGCAGCGAGAGAAACGACACCTTGCCTATAGGGAAAAAACAATTTGAATCACAGAGGATTTCTCGTTAGAAACCACAGAGGCCAAAAAGAACTGGCACATTTTTCAAGTGCTGAAGGAAAGAACTGTTGATCCAGAATTCTTCGTCCAGCAAAAATATCCGTCAGGGTGAAGGGGAAATCAGGACATTCTCAGATAAAGGAAAACTAAGAGAATTTGCTGCCAGCAAACCTACCCTGAAAGAATGGCTAAGAAAAGTTCTCCAAACAGAAAGGAAATTATAAAATAAGGAATCCTGGAACATCAGGAAGAAGAGAAAGCATAACAGAAAGAGTAAAAATATGGGTAAATACAATAGATTTTCCTTTTCCTCTTGAGTTTCTAAATTATGTTTGATGGTTGAAACAAAAAAACTGTAACACTATCTGATATAATTCTCAGTGTATGCAGAGAACATATGTAAGACAATTATATTATAATGAAGTAGAGTAAAAGGAAGTAAGGTTTCTACTTTTTTTTAAAGATTTTATTTATTCATTTGACAGAGAGAGAGACAGCCAGCGAGAGAGGGAACACAAGCAGGGGGAGTGAGAGAGGAAGAAGCAGGCTCCCAGCGGAGGAGCACGATGTGGGGCTCGATCCCATAACGCCAGGATCATGCCCTGAGCCGAAGGCAGATGCTTAACGACTGAGCCACCCAGGCGCCCCAGGTTTCTATATTTCACCCAAACTGGTAAAATGTTGACACCAGTAGACTGTGACAAGTGGTGTATGTATATACAATGTAATATCTAGAGAAAAAGTTTGCGTTCTCTGTCTCTGTGTGTCTCTCTCCATATACACATATATATACACACACATATATTTACAAACAACACAACATATATACAATATTCTATGTACATATAATGTAATATAAGAATTTTAAAAGTGATCCAAAAAGCAAAAATTCAAAAAGCAATACAAAGAGATACACTTCAAAAATACTACAGGTAAATAAAAATTCAATTCTTTAAAAAAAGTTCAAGTAACCCACAGGAAGGCAGAAAAAAGAACACAGAGAAACAAAAATGAAGAGATCAAACAAGACAAAAACAATGTCAGGCATAAGCTCTAACTTATCAATAACTGTGTTGAAGTATAATGTGATGATCAAAATGGTCAAAATACCGTTAGTTGAAAGTAACAGTAGATAAAAAACATGCCCCAACCATATGCTGTCTATAAGAAACCCACTTCAAATACAGCAACATAGGTAGTTTGAAAGTAAAAGGATGTAAAAATATATGCCACGCAAATATTAATTAAGAGAAAGCAGGAGTGGCTATACTAATATCAGATGAAGTAGGCTTTGGAGCAAAGAAAATTACCAGAGACTAAATATCCATGAGTCCATATTGTTACAAATAAATGTTCAAATAAATTAATGAATGGGGAAAAGAAACAAATGTCCCTTGCAGAAGAATTCCAAATAATTTATGGAGATACTCTGCTCTCAAGGAGGTCAAGATCTCCCTCCTCGACTATGGGTTGCACATAGTAACTTCCTTCCAAAGGGTATAGTTTGGAAAGAGTAAACAAGTAAAGCAGTGGAGAAACCTGACAAACACTGCTTGGCCAGGTGTTCAAAGTCGACATCACACAGGTAGTTATAATCTTGATATGATGTCATGAGAATGGCACTTTACCACTGAGATCCTCCTTTCTAAAACCCATAATCTCACACTAATCACGAGAAAAACAGCAGGCAAATTCCAATAGAGAAGCACTCTACAATATGCCTGACCTCCACAAAACTGATAAGGTCACCAAAAACAAGGAAAATCTGAAAATCTGTCACAGCCAACGGAGTTTAAGGAGACACAATAACAAAATGTAACTGTTATCCTGGATCCAATGCTGGGGATAAAAAGGACATTAGGGAAAAACTAAGCAAATGTGAATAAAGTATGGACTTTAGTTAATAATGATGTATCGATACAGGTACATTGATTGTAACGAATGTACCATACTAAAGTAATATGTTAAGAACAGGGGAAACTGTGTGCAAGGGATACACGGGGACTCTGTACTATGTGATCAATTTTTTTAGCAAATCTAAAACTTTTCTAAAAAATTAAGGCTATTAATAAAAAAATTATCAGAGATATTATGTAATTATAGAAGGATTAATATGTCAAGAAGACACAGCACTCATAAATGTGTATAAACCAAACAGAGCTGCAAAATTCATGAAGAAAAAACAAAATAAGAAATAAATTCATAATGAAAGTTAAAGATTTTGACATATCACTCTGAACAACTGATAGAAAAACTACACAGAAAATCAGCAAGGATATAGGAAGAATTCAGAAACACTATCAAACAACGGAACCCAGTTGGCATTTATACAATATTCCACCCTACAACAGCAGAATGCACATTCCTTGTAAGCATTCACAGAAGAGTTACCAAGATAGATCATATCCTAAACCATTAAAAAACCCCAACAAATTTAAAAGAATTAATATCATACAGACTGTGTTCTCTGATCACAATAAAATAAAACTAGAAATCAACAACAGAAAGGTAACAGGAAAATTTCCAAACACTTGGAAACTTAAGAACACATGTCTGAATAATCCATGGATCAAAGAAGAAAGAAATCTCTTTGTAAATGCATATAACTAATGAAAATAACATATCAAAATTTGCAGGACACAGTTAAAGCAGTGCTGAGAAAGGAATTCACAGCACTACATGCTTACAGTAGAAAAGAGAACAAGTCTCAAATCAATAATCTAAGCTACTTCAAAAAATGGAAAACTATCAGGCAAAGGAAGGAAATAATAAGCAGCAGAAATCAATAAAATTGAAAATGGGAAAACAATAGAGAAAATTGATGAAACAAAAAGCTGATTATTTGAAAAGATCAATAAAATTGACAAACCTCTAGTAAACCGACAGAGAAAAAAGATACAAAAATCCAGTATCAACAATGAAGCAAAAGATACCACCATAGACCCTGAAGAAATCAAAAAAGAATAGTAATAAGGGAAAACTGTTAACAACTCTACACACATAAATATGACAATTTAGGTGAAATGGACCAATTCTTCAAAAAATACAAACTACCACAACTCACCCAATATAAAATGGGCACTTCAGTTAGCCCTATAACTATTAAAGAAACCGAATGTGTAACTATGAAAACTCCCCAATCAGAAATCTCCAGGCCTGGATGGTTTCACTGGACAATTCTACTAAGCATTTTAGGAAGACTTAATGCCAATTTTATATAATTTCTTACAGAAAATAGAAGAGGAAGAATACTTTCCAATTCATTCTATAGGCCACTGTTACCCTGATAACAAAATCAGCCACAGATAGTCCAAAAGGAAAGTTACAGACCAATACCCCTCATGAATACAGACACAGAAATCCTTAACAAAATATTAACAAACAAAATTCAGCAATATATACAAACATTATACACCATGATCAAGTAGGATTTACTTCAGGAGTGCAGGGCTGCTTGAAAAGTTGAAAATCAATCAGTGTAACCCACCATATTAACAGAGTAAGAAAGAAAAGTCATAATCATATCAATTGATTCAGAAAAGTGTTTAACAAAATTCAACACCATTCACAAAAAAAAAATTCTTTAAAAATTAGAAATACAGAGGACCTTCCTAAACCTTGTAAAGAACAATGACAAAAATTCTATAGGAAGCATACTTAATGATGATGGACTGAATGTTCTCCCTCTAAGGTCGGGAACAAGGCAAGGATGTTCATTCTTCCCACTGCTATTCAACATGGTACCAGAAGTTCTAGCCAGTGCAATAATACAAGAAACACACAAAAAAAGGAATAGAGATCACAAAGACCTACTAAAACTGCCCCTATTTTCAGATGATATGAATATCTACATAGAAAATCCCAAGGAATCTACCAAAGAAAACAAAACAAACAAAAACATTAACAAAAACAAAACTCCTGCAACTAAAAGGCAGCTTTGGCAAGTTTGAAGAATACAGGATCAAAGCAAAAATGTCAATCACATTTCTATATATTACCGACAAATATGTGGAAACCAAAATTAAAAGCACAATACCATTTACAATTGTTCCAAAAAATGAAATCTCAAGGCATATATCTAACAAAACATACACAGGATGCATATGTTGATAATTTCAAAGTTCTGATAAAAGAAATCATAGAAGATCTAAATAAATGGAGAAACATTCTGTGTTCATGGGTTGGGAAACTCACCATATAAAGATGTCAATTCTTCCCAAATTTATATTCAGCTTTGATGCAATTCCTATAAAAATTCCAGCAGGGTTTTGTACAGATGTAGGCAAGACTATTCTAAAACTTACATAAAACGGCAATAAAGAAAACTACAATAGCTAAAACAATATTGAAACAGAGGAATAAAGTTGAAGGAATCACACTGACCAATTTTAAGACTTCCTTTATAGCTATAGTAATCAAGACTGTGTGGTATTGGTGGAGAGATAGACATATTAATGGAAAAGAATAGAAATCAATGACAGAGAATTGATGATCAGTGGAATAGAATTGAGAACCTGGAAATAGACTCACACAGGTATAGCCAACTGATCTTTGAGAAAAACCCAAAAGCGATTCTATGGAGGAAGGACAGTCGTTTCAACCAATGATGCTGGAGCAATTGAATATCCATATGCCAAAAAAAAAGAAAAGAAAAGAAAAAAAAAAGAACTTCTACTTAGATCTCAAATTTTATACAAAAAGTAACTCAAAATGCATCTCACATTTACTTGTAAAACTATAAAACTCTCAGAAGAAAACATATGAGAAAATCTTCACGCCCTAGGGCTTGGTGAAGAATTCTTAGACATTAACACCAGAAGCATGATCCATAAAATAAAAATCAGCAAATTGTATTTCATCAAAATAAAAAATAAACTTTTGTGAATGACTCTTTTAGAAATTAAAAGATAAGTTACAGACAGGGAAAAAATATTTGCAAACCACATACCTGATAAAGGACTCATAACTAGAATATACAAAGAACTGTCGAAACTCAACAACAAAAACAAATCCAATTAGTAAATGGACAAAAGATTTGAGATATCTCACTGAAGAGGATAAACAGATGACAAATAAGCATGTGGAAAGATATTCAATATCACTATCCATTAGAGAAATGTAAATTAAGGTCATAATGAGATACGACCACACACCTATTAAAACAGCTAAAATAAAAAATTGCCAAAACACCAATGCTGGTAAAGATGCAGAGAAACTTATCAAATGATATGAAAGAAGATGAAAACTTACATCCACACAAGGATGTGTACTTGAATGTTCATAGCAGCTTTACTTGTAATAGCTAAATTTGGGAACAACCAAACGTCCTCTTATAGGTGAATGGTATATCCATTCATGGAATACTATTGTGGTATATCCATACCATGGAATACTACTCAACAATAAAAAGACAAACTGGACACAAAATAATTTAGATGGATCTCAAGGGCATTATGCTGAGCAAAGAAAAGTCAGTCTCAAAGTTCACACACTGAATGATCCCACTTATATAATATTCCTGAAGTGACAAAATTAAGAGAGAATGAAAAGATTAGTGGTTGCCAGGGGTTCAGAATGGTGCGTAGGAAGGGAAGGGGTGTGACGATAAGGGGTAGCAGGAAGATCTTTTCAGAGATAGAAGAGTTCTGCTTCTTGACCATGGCAGTGGTTACACCAATCTATGTGTAAATGAAATGGTGTGGAACTATGCACACACGTTGCACCAATGCCCATTTTCTTTTACATAAGATGTTAAGTGATGGGGGAAGCTGGATTAAGATTACACAAAACAAAACAAATATAATCTCTTGAAAAAGGAATCTCAAATAAAAACAGGAAGAGATTGAATTCCTGGGAATACTTTTCTACTGTATCATTTGCAACTAGAATGTCAGGATTTTTCTTTTTTGTTTTTTCTTTTTTTTTAAAGATTTTTATTTATTTATTTGACAGAGATAGACAGCCAGCGAGAGAGGGAACACAAGCAGGGGGAGTGGGAGAGGAGGAAGCAGGTTCCCAGTGGAGGAGCCTGATGTGGGGCTCGATCCCATAACGCCGGGATCATGCCCTGAGCCAAAGGCAGACGCTTAACCGCTGTGCCACCCAGGAGCCCCCTTTTTTGTTTTTTCTTAATGCAGAGCTTTCCAAGTGTCACCACAATGTGGTAAGCCAAACGCCAAAGATTTCACCAATAGTGACCAGGGGGAATGTCTGCTGGAAGGGAATGCCCTTGCTTGTACAAGGATTCTGGCATTTGAAAGATAGGTAAGTGAAGTTGGCCAGTTATTACTAATTTGTATCGATGCCCTACAAAGGGATAATGGAATTGAGGGCTGTTGGCAAGCAATTAATGGCTAAGTATAAGAGCCAGAGGATCTCGTTGATAGCTTCTAAAGATGCCCTTTTCTCCTTCAGTAGAAGAGCAGATACATCAGAGGAGCAGACGCGGGCCTTGATAGGAAGAACCTCAAGATGATTAAATGCTCACCCCAGGCATATCAGTCACGCTAAAGTCAGAGCCCTGGCTGGGAAAACAAAAACAAAAACAAAAAACCTGGGTCCCGAAAAATAGGCTGGAGACATCTGCATGGATACTCCTGAGAGGTTGGCTCTGTAAATTTCCCTGAACTCTGAAATTCCCTGAAATTGGAGAGGTAACCCACCCTTCCCTAGTAAGAGCTTGTACTTCTCTCACGTTGGAAGATGCCAGTGAGGCATCGCCCCACAAAACAAGTGGTTTCCCTTTCAGGAGCTGCCACAATCTTTTCTCCTGGCTGCCAGGCTAATAGCTTGGATTAAATCCCAGTATAACCCAACTGAAGATACGCTGGGCCTGATAAGGAAGGAAAGAGATCATGTACTGAAGGAACTGCAAGAATTAGCGAGCACGTAACGGCATGAGCCAGGTGAGTAGCCCTGGGATTGAATTTTGAGGTACTTGATCAAGGCAGCTGGAGCGTAACATTGAATAAGCAAGAATTTATCCATTGGAAGGTGCTTTCTCGAGAGGTGGGTTTAACACCCTGGCAAGCACCCCAGGAGTGGGGCACATTTCTTGCTAGGGTAGTTCTTAGGAGCCTGGAGTAGGCAAAGGCATATGCCAAATGAAGTGGAAATGCTTGAGTTGCTTGGAAGATGGTGGAAAGGATACAGAGGCTGAAGGAACCCGACATGTTGAAATGGATATAGCACAGGGTCGGAAATACCACCAGAAGATCGTGTTCCATGGGGGGCCCCGAAATCTCACTATTCACCAAAGCCATCAGAAATTCAGTGGTGGCTCTCACCTGCTAGCTAGGGCTGAGGGTAGGCGAGGTGGCAACCAAGTTGGACTCATTAATGTCCACGGGGATCACGGAGACTTGAATGTCAGATGTGTCATTATTTTATGCAATGATACAATAAAAAGAAGTCTGCCAATTAAACCATACCATAATGTTTTCTTTGCACTTATACATTTTTTTACTTATTGAAATAATTATTGTAGGCTGATGTAGGCATGGTATCTTTTCATATGTCATTCTTACAAGTACAAAAAAACATAAGCAATATAAAGTGCTTAAAGCATTTCTAACATTTCTTCACAGCTATAACCTGACTATCCTGAATCACTTTTCGGCTCAGAGGCGAAATCGTCCATGTTTTTTTTTTTTCCACACAGTCTTGTCCTCCGTGCCTCCAAGATTGTCGGTGATGCAGAATTTCTTAAAAGAGTGACCGACTTATTGTCCACGGCATTTTCTTCCAAATTGCTTCCAAGCTACAAGTTTTGACATGAGCTTTCTTGCTTGGCTTGTGAAACTCAATCCTGTTGAACATCTCACAATAACAAAACATAGCAGACTTTCAGCTACTTGTACGTATCTCCCTTGCTTTGGACTCAAAGTACAAGTGTAAAATTTTTAATTGGTCTTAAATGAAACGTTTCTAATCAATACCTAGGATCTTTCAGTAAATCTGAATGACTTTGGGTTTAGTGTTTAATGATTTTATGAGTCAAGTAGATTTGTTTTAGGTTCTTGCTGAGTTGTTTCCTTGTAGTGGCTCTTTTGATGTTCTTTATATTTCAATTTCACTTTAAGGTAACTAATTTTATTCTCTCTGTTCTGTTTTTAAAGTTTTCATAAACCTTTTAAGTTTGCAAATTGGCTGAAAATGAGTTATCTCCCAACAGCAGTTAATGCTTTTGTAACTATTAATTGTGTTCATTTTTAAGCTATTTTATGTTACTGTTCTGGCATCACAACGCTTTTTCGGTTTGTGAATTCTTTTTTTTTTAAGTTTTATTTATTTATTTATTTATTTGTTTATTTATTTATTTATTTATTTGAAAGAGAGAGCGAGTGCACGAGACAGAGCGCGCGCACAAGTGGGGGGAAGGGCAGAGGGAGAGGGAGAAGCAGACTCCCCGCTGAGCGCGGGGCCCGATGTGGGGCTCAATCCCAGGACCCTAACAGCATGACCTGAGCCGAAGGCAGCCGCTTAACCGAGCCAATCAGGTGTCCCACGAATTGTTAAAAATTAACTTTAAATGTTTCAATCATTTTTGCACTGTGTATTTCTTTCACATTCAATAAGTTTTCCATTTGCACAATTTGTATCAGTCTCCGATATTATTTTGCCACCATGCGCTTTTCTACCACAAGTTAGGATGTGAACATTCTTTGGCTTTTCATTTGAACATTTAATTAATTTTTAAACCCAGTGTGACATTTTCTAAGCTTTTTAAAAATTATATATTTGCATGTCTTTCAGGGTTTGGGGAGTTATTATTATCTTTCTTTTCATCTTGATATTTTATTTTTATTTTTCATTGAGATATAACTGCCATATAACATTGTGCAAGTTTAAGGTGTACGACGTGTTGATTTGATATATTTACATATTGCAAAATGATTACCACAACATCACATTAGGCTAACACCTCTACCATGTCACATAATTATCATTTCTTTTTTGTGGTGGGGATATTTAAGATCTAGTCTCTTAGTAATTTGATAACTGTATTACACTGTTATTTTCTATAATCACTATACTGTGCATTATATCTCCAGGACTTACTTACCTACTATTTGCAAGTTAAACAACATCTTTTCTATTCCCCCACCCTCCAGCCTCTGATAACCGCCATTCTACTCTCTTTTTACAAGTTCAGCTTTTTGAAATTCTACATAAAGTGAGTATTTATCTCTCTGTGCCTGACTTATTCCACTTTAGCATAATGCCCTCATGGTCCATTCATGTTGTCACAAATAGCAGGATTTCCTTCTATGTCGTGGCAGAATAATATTCCATTCCATACATACACACCCCACATCCTCTTTATCCACTCATCCACTGATGAATACTTAGGTTGTTTGCATATCTTGGCTACTGTCAATAATGCTGCAATAAACACAAGAGTGCAGGGGCGCCTGGGTGGCTCAGTTGGTTAAGTATCTAACTCTTAGTTTAGGCTCACGTCGTGATCTTAGGGTTGTGGGGTCGATCTCCACACGGTGGGTCCCCAGCAGGCCCTGCAGGGGCCCCATGCTCAGTGGGGAGTCTGCTTGGGATTCTTTCTCTCCTCTCCCTCTGCCCCTCCCCCCATGCTCACTCACTCTCTCGCTCTCTCCCTCAAAAATAAATAAATAAGTCTTTAAAAAAAACCCAGGAGAGTGCAAATATCTCTTTGATATCCTGTTTTTCATTTCCTTTGGATAAACACCACAAGTAGAGCTGCTGAACTATACAGTAGCTCTACTTTTAATTTCTGAGAAACCCCCATATTTTTTTCCATAGTGGCTACATCAAACTTCCATCCCCACCAACTGTGCACAGGGGTTCCCTTTTCTCCACATCCTCACCAACACTTGTTGTTTCTTGTGTTTTTGATACTAGCCATTCTGACTGGTGTGGGGTGATATCTCATTGTGGTTTTGCTTTGCATTTCCTTGATGATTGGATGCTGACCATCTTTTCACGTACCTGTTGGACATTTGGATGTCTTTTTTGGAAAAATTCCTATTTAGTTCCTCTGCCCATTTTCCAATCGATTGCTTTTTCTCTTGGTATTGAGTTGTAGGATTTCTTTACATATTTTGGATATTAACCCCTTACCTGATATATGCTTTACAAAATATTTTCTTCCATTCAATAGGTTGCAATTTTTATATTTTAAATATAAGTTATTAAGTCAACTATTCCTGCTTTGTTTGGCAAAGATTTCAGCTGCAAATTCTTTTAAAATATATGCCTCCTACCAGTAGTTAACATTTTTGGTAACCTTTATGTATCCTATTTCGATGTTACAAAATCAGAAGTTGAACTATTCATGCCCCACAGATTTTGGCACACTTTTATCACCAGTCAGTACAGGTTATTCTCTTTTTAATTTTTTTTAAAGATTTATTTAAGGGGACCGGGGGGTAGAGGTAATCTCAAGCAGACTCTGCACTTAGCTGGGAGCCCAACGCGGGCACAATCCCATGACCCTGAGATCATGACCTGAGCCGAAATCAAGAGTCAGATGCTCAACCAACTGAGCCACCCTGGTGTCCCTCTATTCTCTTTTTTAAATTTAATTTTATTTTTTTCTCCTTTACCTCACATTTCTATTTTCATTCCCCTTTCTTCAGCATAGACAAGCACTCTACATGTATTTAAATTTTATCTTGACTAAACTTATTGTGATCATCATTTCAAAATGTATATAAATCAAACCATCATGCTGTATACTTTAAAGTTACCCAGTGATGTGTATCAGTTATTTCATGATAAAACTAGGGGAAATTTGTCTTGGATACATTTGTATCTTTAAAAATATATGTAGTGTTGGAGCGCCTGGGTGGCAGAGCGGTTAAAGCGTCTGCCTTCAGCTCAGGGCGTGATCCCGGCGTTATGGGATCGAGCCCCACATCAGGCTCCTCTGCTATGAGCCTGCTTCTTCCTCTCCCACTTCCCCTGCTGTGTTCCCTCTCTCGCTGGCTGTCTCTATCTCTGTCAAATAAATAAATAAATAAAATATTTAAAATATATATATATATATATATATATATATATATATATATATGTAGTGTTGCCTGATCTCGCAACTTTTTAATGTGTTTCTTCTCAAAAATCATTTTCAAGCTTTAATTTCTTTCCCAGACAGTAATATTCACTTCATAGACCTGGCCTTGTTATATTTTTATCTGTATCATTTACGTCAATGCAGGTCGCACTCAGCGTAATGTTCCTCAGCCCCACGACATTATATTGCTACTATTTGTTTTGCTTGCAGAATTGACGCTTTTATCTAATTGGGCCTGTTTCATATCACGAAAGGCCCATCTCAGAATGTCAGGGGCAGGGGTGAGGGCTCTTTCTCTGGGCAGAGAATGACGAGTAATGAACTCTGCAGATTGGCTTCTGATCGCTTTCTAGTGCGCCTTCCTTTATGACAGAGGCTGGAGAACAAAAAGCTCTATTTTCTTACTCCTTTGAAACCAGGAAATGAATGTAATTCAGGATCTGTTAATCTGGTACACTCATATGAGAATTCGCTTTGAAAATTTAGTCAAGTGGGGAGAAAGGCGGCCATAGGACAGGCCTCCATTATGCCGCTGTGAATGAGTCTAGCAGGGCCAGCGTGGCTCGGGAAAAACAGATACCATGCAGCTTCCCGCTCTCAGGAGCATAGCTAGGGTGGGAGAGCCGCCAGCTCCAGTGGCAGATTCCGTGTCCCAGTATTGTGGCTAAGGTGGTGTGATCCTGAATCTAGCTGTTGGGAGAGAAGCTTCCTGACTCTCCAGCTTCCTGACAGGTGGCAGTCTTTGTGGTGGGACAGTTCGTTTTGTTGTTCTACGAGTCATTCCTGGCAGCTGAGCCTCGAAGTTGCTCCGCCAGCCCTTCTGAAGATTTTGTAAGCCCCTTATTCCCTGTGTTAACTCCCTATCCTGTTAAAGTAACTAGAGTGATTTCTGTTATGGACAACTGGACTTTGACTAATAGACATGCTAATCAAAATTAAGTTCTTGCTATGAGAACACCCTCTACTAGGGATATTAAGACTAGTGTCCTTCGAACAATGACTCCCAACAACCTGTTCTTATTTTTAGAAGCCCTCATTAAGGCATATCGGGTATAGAGCTTCTTTCCTCACAGACAGATCGCAGACTACTGACCAGTTTTTGCAAGGAGTCTTCCACGGGTTGGTGCAGGAACTCATTCCCCTGGGTAACTAGAACCCCTTGATGGAATTTGCTTTAAGTTTCTGCATCTCCCCCCCTCAGAATACATTGACTTAAGAGGGAAATGTCTCACTGTGTTTTGCCCAGGCCCCTGACACCAGAGGCTTAGGTCCAAAAGGGAAAAGATGAGGGGAGAAGAGGAGGATATACAGATGATCTTTAGCGGGCCATCAAAAGAAAGAGCAGGAATTCAAAGCTTCAAGTGTTCCAGATGTGGGAGCTAGGCAGGCGGGCTCTGCGCATCTCCCGGGAGCCACCTGGAACTGCACCAAGCTCTGAAGAGTCCACCTGCTGAGCCCCTCTGCGGTAACTGAGGCAGCTTGCTCACCAGCCCTGTTCCCCGTTTTCCTTGCATCCTCACACGCCCAGAGTGTGCCCCATCCATCAGGGAATGAGGAAGGAACGCTCCTATGTGGAATGCTTGTACATGCAATGCTTGCAGACATCAGCTAAAGGCCCGGGCAGCCCAAGGGGAAACACACAGAAGGGGGTAGGCCTTGCAGACTGCACAAAAGGTAGTTCACTAAAGCAGCCCTTCCCCACCTCTGCGACCGTATCATTCCCAGCTGCTTTGTAACTTAGCGTTCTGCTTTTGAAGCTTCACTTCTGGAGGCTGATAGCCCTGCCTCACCTACACTCTGAGTTTTCTGCCTTTTGGCTGAATTTCCTAGGCTCCTATCGACCACCTTCCTGTTAGCGTTGTGGTTTCCAACTGATAAATTCCTAAATACGCCCTTGGGGGCCCAGTCCTCAGTCCTTTTCCCTGTGCTCTTTCCTGTAAGGCAACCCTGACAGGCCCTGACCCAGCTCAGACTGCGGGCTTATGAAAGTACACCGCTACCCCCACCTCAGGCATTATTTTTTATCTGGTTTTCTGAAATGTATTTCAAAGTTGGAGAGTTTGGAAAGCAGAGTGTATTCCAAGGTCATGCTCCACAAGACCGAGGACGGGAGAAACCCCTGATAGCCCTCTCTGTCGGTTAAAGTAACACTAGCTACAATAACAGATAAACCCTGAAACAATTGCAGCGGCTAAACATAATAGAAGTTTATTGTTTTAGGTATCTTTTTTTGAGTATAGTTGATACACAATGTGACACTAGTTTCAGGAGTACAACATAGTGATTCAACAACTCTTTATGGGCTACTTTGCTCACCACCAGTGGGGCTCCCATCTGTCACCATGCAACACTGTTACAATACCATTGACTCTACTCCCTATGCTGCGCCTTTTATTCCCATGGCTTATTCATTCCACAACCAAAAGCCTGTATCTCCCACTCCCCTTCACCCGTGCTGCCCATCTCCCTCCCTGCTTCCCCTCTGGCAATCATCAGTTTGTTCTCTGTATTTATAGGTCTGATTCTGCTTTTTGTTTATTCATTTGTCTTGTTTGTTTAGATTCCACATATAAGTGAAACCATATGGTATTTGTCTTTCTCTGATTGATTTCTCTCCACATAATAGTCTCTAAGTTCATCCATGTTGTTGCAAATGGCAAGATCTCATCATTTTTGTGGCTGCATAATATTCCTGTGTGTGTGTGTGTGTGTGTACATCTTCTTTGTCCATCCATTTATGATAGAAGTTTAATTATTGCTCCATAAACCCAGTGATGATGTTCTTGCTTGGTGGTGGTCTCCCATCTTATGACCTCACTCATTTCTAGGGCCCCAGTGTTCCCTCCATTTAGCTGGCAAATGGGAAAAGAGACCATGGAGAAGGCACAGCCCTTTATTTGGCCATGTAGTAGCCCTCATACTCCACGAGCAAGTATGAGTTACCTGGATGGAGCTGGGGGTGGGGCGGGGGCACTGAGAACTGTAATCCCTTACTGGCCATGATTCCATGCCAAGCCATCTCAGCCATATCCTCTCTTCCTTCTCAGTTAGCTTCTAAATAAATCACAGCGGGAGATAAAATCTTTAATTTTGTAAAAAGGCAGTGAGGCAAAATTTCCTGAAAGTAAATGAGAAATAAACCCTTTAATATCCGAAAATTGGTCCAAAATGTAAAAGTGGGCTTGAAAAGTTCTAAGACTTTTTCATGGTGCATAAAAAACAGCACCCTCACTCTCCACCAACATTTAAATAATTGGGCACAAAGGCTGAAAGAGTACAAATGATTAGGAATAAAACTCTCCCCCCGTCCCCACCCAAGGTCTTTCTTGGTATACAATGTTTGGAAACATTGGTATGAAATAATTGTTGACTCTTTGTGGGGTTTTTTTTCCTCCTGCTAAGAATCTGCTCTTCCAGATCTGGCAAGACTCTCCCCTGCGAGGGTCTGTCCCTCCTGGGCAGTATCTCTAGGGAACATGAAGCCCAGCCCAGGTGGCAGTTCCAAGAAAAGTTCCAGGAGCCTGCAGGCCCACATTCAAGGGAACTCCATCCCAGTCTTCCCCATACCACCCTGGCCTATGGTCTTCCAGCCAGGCACAGTAAATACCCTCCATCCTAGCCTAACCAGTGAGTGGTAAACACTAGGTCTTTTCAAGCAAAGAGGTTCCTTCATTTACACAAGACTGTATATAAGCCGTGTCTGCTTCCCTGACCCACAGGCTCTGTTCTTCTCCATCTGTAAATCTTGAAACCAGATTTTGTTCGTAGTCACCATTGAGACTCCATTCCCATCAAACGGTGAGCATTGTACAATTAAATGGATATTTCCTAAAGGGAGATGTGTTAGGAGGGTTACCGCCACAGAATTTAACTTGAAAGTCCCCTTAGACATGATTTCTTCTCCCAAATCTTTCTTTTCAGTCTCCAGGAATCAGACCTACCTCCTCCCTGCCACCTGCACCATCTCCCAAACAGCCGGCCATTTTCCCTGGCTTCCTTCTCTCTCTAACAGATCTTGCCCAGGTCCTCTTGATTGCTCCTCTTACTCTTTAGGGAAACTGAAGTCTCTTCTAGCTTCTCCCTCCAAACTTGCACACTCTACCTCCTACTGAAAACTCCCCTCAGATTTGTGACAAGCCATTAATTATAGGGAGGTTCATGACTTTGTACCAAGGCACGCCCCCCCAATTCTTCCATTAATGGGGCCTACCTCCCTAGAAAGTTGTGGGGTAGGATACCTCATTTTCTCTTTTGCTATCTGTAAAACATAAGCATACTGGTACTTTTCAACTGATTTGTAGGGGAAACACTATGTTTGGGGGTACCATAACTGTGTTAACCATTCAACTGGACGCTGTCAGATATTGAGTGAGGAGGAAACGCAAATTGAACACCTGTAAAATGTAAAACACATACACCATAGTTTCACCAAAAGCTGGCCAATGTGCCTTACTCTTGTGAATGAAAATCGCTGACGCTTGAAACCAGTCAGTCCATAAGGGAATTCAAACCCCCACAGTTGTTTATCTATTCCAGTTCTCAGAACCAGAAAACGACACTGAAGTTCTCTGAGATGAGAAGTTGTATGGTGGCACAGATTCACTTACAAGTGATTAATTTTAAAACTGGTTGGTGACTAATATAAAAATACTAAGGTCATGTACATTATAGAACTAAGACTATGAAGACTGTGACGAGGGGCCATGTTTGAGTCGGGTTATGCAAAAAAAAAAAAAAAGATAAAAGAAAAGAATCTTGGAAGAAGACGCTGCCTCGAATAGGACATTAACCTAAGTGATACCGAACTCCCAAGTCTCCTCTGGATGCTGCAAAGGTCACGGAGTCCTGGGCCTGGGCCCTATAAAGGCGTGCATTGGGACTGAACAACAGAGATTTCCTTAACTACGTGCTTCCGGTCTGGGAAAATTGAAGGCCAGAAGAGCAGTCTTGAGAACTGACCTCCCTAAACTAAAAACAGACAGGAGCTTGTTGGAATGTCCTTCAATGAGAAAACAACAACAACAACAACAATAAAGCTGGCCCTGGGGAAGGAATTAGTTCTGTGTTAGAACAGGCTCCACTGGGCTCCTGAGAGCAGAGGGTGGGCAGCTCTTTCCAACTTCACGTTCCTTTCAAAGACATCATGTTGGTAGCTTGAAATCAGCCATAGTAGGAGTATTGACACCATGGAAATCATCAGATGTTACAAAACAGGGTTTTTCTCCCCCTGAGAGCTGTTTTTCCAGCACACCACCACCTGCGGGTATGTGTTTATCTAGAAAGGACACGGGCCTCCCCTCATGCAAGTCCTTGGAAACCACGGTGCCTCTACACCCACTACCTGGAGTGGACCTCTTCTTCGGCTATTTCGTATCTGCCCATCCCTGTCTGTCTTCCTTTTGGTAATCACACCCCCTATTCTTTTCCTTGGTCCTGATTATTTATAAATTCCTGTTTTACTCCATGGATTTGCAGCAGGCCCACTCATTCTATGTATAAAAGAAAATGGGACATAACAGCACACATTAAACCCAAACGGACTGTCCATCAGAGCCTTTTACTGCAGAACCAGGAAAGTTGGGGATCTTCTCCCTGGATCCCTGCAACCATTCCCGGAGCTGGGTATCATCACCCCCCACTTTGCCCATGAGGACACGGAGACAGGCTTCTAAGGGAATCGCGAAAGGTCACATCAGAGCCAGATCCCAAAGCAGAATTTGAATGCAGGTCTGTATAACTTGAAATCCCATGTTCATAACCACTTCGTTGCTCCACTCTCGACACATTTATCAGGCATCAGCACTGTGGGGGAAGATAGAAAGTGCCCAGGGACCGCCATCCTCCTTGGCCCAGCCTGTCTCATTATACTTCAGGCCGCGTGTGGTGCGAGTGCGGAGGAAAAGGAACCAGCTGACGCGTGGGATTGCCAAGCAACAGCTTATGAAACGAACTCAAACCATGGCAACCAAACACTGCGGACCCAGCAATAGCCTCATTTCATTTACAAGAGTAAGAAGAGGGCTTTGTCAACAACCGATGAGATAAATGGTAAGGTACCCACGACGCAAGTACAAGGAATTATCACGATCACCATCACCATTATTTTTAAAGCACACAATACCGAATAATCTATGAAAACGGTTCCTTGGGGGAAAAAAAGACAGAATTAAACACCTCAGTACATCACGTACAAACTATGTACACATACATTTTGCAAAAATGCGTCTCTCTGATACGCCAAATCTCAACCGCTCGCCCTTTATTTAAGAGAGTCACTCATTTCGGGGTGGTAAGGAGGGCTACCACATGAATAGCCCTCATTTAAAAATCAATTTATTTACACAGCACCTTAATTAATTCCTCACAATAACTCTGTGGGCTTGGGATTGGTTTTCCCACTCTGCAGGCAGGAAAAGCATGACGTGCGGATTGCAAATGAGTTTTCATAGCGTGCGCAGTTAATAAAGCACGTAAGCAGGGTGCCCTCCTGCAAAAATGTCGTACACCTTGGAACCCTGCGAGAATCTGATCACATCTGCCGCCCCTCGCCCTTGAAAAAAATGCACAAAAATCAACTTGTCCGCCATGGTTTGCCTGGAGTTCACTGGGACTCACGGTTTCTCCTGATACATCTCGGCAGCCCAGCTGGAGGAACGGTATTCATTTGTTTTGAACCATGACACACAGAGCTCTCGGGGCTTCTGTCGTTTCTTCAGAGGTTACGGGAAGCCTCCCCCAAATTCACAGGGTTGTTAAGCGAGAAGCCATGGAATGTTAGTAGTCGCAGGCAGAAGGGATTGGACATCACTGAGTTGTTAATAATTTCAACCTGCCCCAATCTGGGTCCCTCAAAATGCTGTCCTGATATTCCTTGCTCACTGCCTTGGTCAGGCACGCATCCGCCAGCAACCGGGAAACCTGACATCTCTCCGTGAACAAAGGATCTGAGAACAGGTGGGCTCAGTCTTTGGGTGTGTTTTATTCACCTGTTGTGACCTTGGCGTTGTCACCTTGCTGTCGGGGAAACCTCACGGATATTGTCGTAACGGAAGGAAATGCTGTCTTCACTTGATAGTGACCACCTAGCCAGTAAGGCAGTGTCTCTTTGCTCAGAGAAACTAAAGTGGTTTGCTGAGGGCCCACAGCAAGTAAACTCTTCAGTCTTTAATAATACAGGCCTTTGGCTGCAAACCCCTCCCACCCTGATAGCTGGTGATGGACCTTCTGTAACACCGCAGACTCAGTTCGTCTCTCCATGCTAAAGCCCAGGTTAAAAGCTAATCGAGTGGCCCTTTGGTCCTCCAGATTATACCACCGTGATATCTGGAGATGAGAGGGAACCCAAATCCGGTGGTGAGAGAGGGAGAGAGACAGAAAGAGGGGAGAGAGGAAGCAGGGAGAAGGAGGAAGGGGAGGAAGAGGGAGGAAGAGAAAAGGGGAGAGAGAGAGAGAGGGAGGGAGGGATAGTGGGAGGGAGGGATAGTGGGAGGGAGGGAGGGAGAGAGAAGAGTATTCCTCCTTAAGGCTTCAGTGGAGTCTGAAATGGGACTTGGAGTCCCCCGGGCCTTGAATGTCATCAGAATCTCTGTGCCTCCCTCTCAGCCCTCCCTTCAGTTTTTGGGATCTTTATCTAGCCTGGGAGAGCTGCTAGTCCTTGGGACAGACTACAGATTCTTAGGCCTGCAGATAAAGCAGCTCCTTATCTCTCAGTATTCAAAGACCTAAGATCCCACAACTCAAAAAAGCCTTTCTTCCAGTCCTATTTTCTCTGTGCAAATTTCCTGAAGTCTCTCTGAAGCTCAAACGCAGATCTTGGGCTCTTTGATTCCATTTGCATTTCTGCTAAAATAACTCAACCCCCGGGGCAGAGCCTTGGACCTGGCTGTGAAAGAGGCAGGGCCAGGAGTACAAGGGCAAGCTAGAGCTGGGGGTGAAAAACAAAAGTTAATAATTCACAGCGTCACACTTTCACAGAAAGGAGAAATAAATTTGTCAATAAAGAGAGGTGTTCAAGAGGGGGGAAAAGACCAAGCTAGATCCTAAAAGTGAACCTCTCCCTCTTCTTTCTCCCCCAGGAGGAAGCTCCCTGTGGAAATAGGGGGTTTCGGTCTCGGTTTAGCTCCCACAGGGTGTTCCAGCCCCTACACACTAGCCGTTAGGATCTGGAATGTACTGTCCTGCACATGCAGTCCCGTGCATTCTCTCATTTGAACCTGTAAGACCGTGGTAGGGTACCTCCAAGCAGATGAGGAAATGAGAATCAGAGAAACTAAAGAAACTGCTCTTCATACACAGCTAAGCATTTAAACTGGAACCTATTTTCTGCCAAGTCCAACGCTAATAATCACCACGGCCTGACAGTGTCTTTGACCGTGGTTGCTAACAGGGTCGAACGGTGGGAAAGTGACAGCCCTGCACAGCCCCGAGGTTAGTGTGTGTCTGGAGTAGGAAGGCCTCTTTGTGAGCTGGGCCCCGGATCCAGTTGTGTATGAAGTCCAAAACATCACAAGAATGAAAGCGGCCACACGCCATGAGAAGGTGGTGTCAGCTGTCACTGATGATGTCCCTTGAGATATGCCCACGTGTGCAGAAAATAGTTAATACAGCAGACCCGAGACTAGTGTCTTTAGAAAGGCTTGCTTTCAAGGTTGGCTCTTGGCTGGCATCTGAGAACTTGGCATTTCTAGGCAGAAGACTGGCTGCCTGAAGACGTCCACGTCCTAATCCCCGGAACCTATAAATATGTTACATTACCTGGCCAAAAGGGATTTTGCAGATGTGATTAAGGTTAAGGGCTTTGAGATGGGGAGATGATCCTGGATTATCTGGGTGAGCCTAATCTAATCACACGAGTCCTTAAAACTGGAGAACTTTCCCAGCTGTGGCCACACAGATGATAGAAGAGGGGCCAGAAGGATGTGACTTGAGATGAACGCCACACTCACTGTCCTGGCTTTGAAGATGGAGAAAGGTCTCGAAAGCCAAGGAATGTGGTGGCCTCTAGAGCTGGGAACGGCCTTCGGTTTATGGCCTGCAACAAAACCGCGGGACCTCTGAACTGAATTCTGCCAGCAACCTGAGTGAGCAGGAACCAGATCCCGCCCTGGGGCCTCCAGAAAGGAATGTGGCCCTGCCGACACCCGGCTTTCAGCCCGGTGAGGCTGCGCTGGACTTCTGACCTCCAGGGCGCCAAGAGAATAGTTTGTGTAGTTTCAGCCTCGAAGTTTGTGATGATTTGTCACAGCAGCCGTGGAAAATTAATACGGCACTTGACCTGTTCCCTAATTGATAAGAGTGGCCCGCTGTCCCTCACCTGTTTGTATAAATGTCACTTATGCTGAACACCTGCTTTCCTTCTGGGAATCTGGAATTTGTGTATGTGCTAGGTAGAGGGTGCCTAGTAACCATTCCCCAGTTAAATACACACACACACACACACAATCTTGGACACTGAGTGAGCGTCCTCGGGCAAAAAACGTCCCCTACATATTGTGCATTTCTACTCCTGAGGAGGAGTGTGCTTGGTAAACCCCCCTCACAGAAGGGAGCGAGCATAAGGAAGCCTCAAGACCCCACCTGTGTCTTTTTTTTTCCTTGTTGATTTTATTGTACATCTGGTTGCTGTAACAAACCTTAGCTGTGAGTACAATTATATACTGAGTCCCTTGAGTCCTTCTATCCAACTCAGGGGATGTGTGGGTGGTCTTGGGGACCCTGGAAACGATGAGGGATGGCAGGCCGCATTTTGAGGGGCCAGTAAGTTCCAAAGTGCTACAGCAGATGTGATCTGAAGGCAGGCCTTTTTGGTCCATGTCTCACTTTGGGTTGGTGACAGGAGGCTGGGACCCTACACGGCTGGCTTCCCTGTTGCGGAGCAACAGTGGTGTTTTCCAGAGCAGAGGAGGAGGGGGCTCCGAATGGGAAGTGCCATGACACCCACAGCAGAGGCGCACCTGCTCCCTCTGGTGGTCCGCGCCTCCACCGTTGTAGCCAGAGATGGGGACGTGCCATTCAGTGACGCGCAGAGCAAGTCTCATTCGAAGCTGCTGGCTGAGCCTACTGCTAGATGTAAAAGTTCAATTCCGATAGACCTTCAGACCCAGTGATCTGGAGCAATGCCACTGTTGGAATAGTGCATACACTCCTCCCCGAAATATGTCCTGAGTGCAGAATTTTTTCAAGAAAGCAACTGTCTGAACAGTAAAACCTGGTGGTCCGTGCTTGATTGTCCTTTCCCTCTGAATAGAGACACTGAATGTGACTACTGAGGCCGAACCCTCCTGGAGGGGAGTCAGAAACCCTACATGGGGGCGCCTGGGTGGCTCGGTTGGTTGGGCGTCTGCTTTCAGCTCAGGTCATGATCCCAGGGTCCTGGGATTGAGCCCCACATCAGGCTCCTTACTCAGTAGGGAGCCTGCTTCTCACTTACCCTGTCCCTCTGCCTGCTGCTCTCCCTGCTTGTGCTCTCTGACAAATAAAATCTTTAAAAGAAAAAGAAAAGAAAGAAACCCTACATGAACTCGTAGTTTGGTACAAGGGAAGCTACCCCTCTTTTGATCTCTCTTACTTAACAAGACATCCCCAAAACGGTACCCCTTGGGCTTCTCCTGAGAGTAGGGGCCCTAAGTCTCAGTGAAAATTTACAACTACATAAGGAAAGTAGCAGCTTAACTTGTCCCTTCATTCGTGGATTGAGGCACCAAACTAGCTGCTGGGGTATACAGTGATAAACCAGACAGACATGGTCCCTACCCCTATGAAGCGTCCAGCCTAAAAGAATCCTCCCATCTGGTAGTACTGGTTAATAAATATGGAATTTAACAGAATTAGACAGACCTAGATCACCAACAGTGCCTGGACCATATCTAGAACCTATTGCTAGAAAGGAAGGGACATGGGATTTTGAAACACACGTGCTCAATATCCTCTCCCTGGAGACAGAACTGTGCCCCCTGCCCTATTCGGCCTCTTCTGAGTAGCCTTTCTAAATTTCTGGAATCCCTGCATCAAGTCCTGCCTCCCCAAGGTGGAAAGCAGAACTCAGCGTAGGGGAGAGGTGTGAGCCCTAGGCTCCTCCCATCAGAGGCAGAAGAGAGAAACAAGTGAGGATATAATTTTCCAGGGGAATCCGTGCCTGGTGAAAATCGTAGAGCGGGACTAGAGATCCCGAGTTCTCACAGGCACTTGTAGGAGATGTCCTAGTGGCGCGGTCCTGAGGTTCATCTCAGCAGCGCCTGTCCTTGGAATAGGTGGGATTGCATCAAGCTCTGGCTGTCTAGCCCCCCAAGCCAGATGCTGTCCCCTGTTGGAGATTTTCCAGAGCTCTACCTAATAGCCATTCACAAAAATCCCTTTTCTTTTTTAAAGATTTTATTTGAGAGTGTGTGTGTGTGAGAGAGAGAGAGAGAGAGAGAGTGCAAGCACAAGTGGGGTGAAGGGCAGAGGGAGAAGCAGGCTCCCCGCTAGGATTGATCCTGGGGCTCTGGGATCACGACACGAACGGAAGGCAGACGCTTAACCAACTGAGCCACCCAGGAGATCCCA
Organism: Ursus americanus; assembly: GCF_024610735.1. Lineage (NCBI taxonomy): Eukaryota > Metazoa > Chordata > Mammalia > Carnivora > Ursidae > Ursus > Ursus americanus. The sequence continues at coordinate 81,473,690 of NC_142164.1, forward strand.
AAAACCCCTTTTCTGCTTCAAGAAGCTAGAACGGGTTCTGTTGCTTGCAACTAAGAAGTCCGATGGATAAAGAGAGGTCTAAAAACAAACAAGAACCAGTCAGTGGACCGTTTCTCCTTGACACTGTCAGGGCTGGGGATCTGGATCTAAGAGCAAAGATGGGTAAAGAGTAGAGGACTGGAGGCCTCGTCTAGCTATTTATAAAGTCTCACCTGCCTATTTATAAAGTTGTTTATTCACTTCAACTCTTTTCCTATTTTAAAAGTCATAGGTTCCCCCCAAAAATAAAAATAAATAAAAGTCATAGGTTCACCACCCCACTAAGGCCTGAACTCATATACTCACCTACAAAGACCATTGAAAACAGGCCTTACTGGCATCGCTATTCCTGCATGGCAGACACTGACCACAAGATGGCGAAAGAGATTATCACATCAAGCCAGTCTGTTTCCCCCCCCCCACCCCGCGCCACCATCACAGTAAAGAGAACATTTATTGAGCACTTAATGTGTGTCAGGAACTGTTCCAAGAGCTCTAATGGGTTGTCACTTAATCCTCACAATAATCTTATGAAATAGGTACCATTTCATATGTGAGGAAACTGAGACACGGACATAACCTGTTCACCTGTCTCCAGCTCATACGGACATATCATGTATCCATTATTCCATCCAATATGCCATTAGCTATCATCTGTATCTAAATATCAATTTATCATCTAGATCTTGTTTCATAATATTTTATTTTCAAGTAGGCTCCATACCCAACATGGAGCTCGAGCTCCGAACCCCAAGATCAAGAGTCGCACACTCTACTGTCTGAGCCAGCCAGGCACCCCTCATCTGTATCTTTTGATTTCAACTTTTCTTCATTATAAAAGTAACACATGCACCTGGTAAAAACACTCAAATGGTAATGACTGGTAAAAATTTTAAAAGTCCTCTCTCCTCCCTGCCCACGAACTCAGTTCCACAGCCTAGGGATGACCACTGTTAGTTTCTTGGGTACCCACCCATAGATTTTCACAGAAATGAAAATTGGCTACTCTTTGATATTTATAGAAAATGAACATGCAAGCGTCTTTTATACATATATTCTACACATACACACAGCCTCACATCGCACGCACTGTGCTCCAGCCTGAACCTCTGCTTGGCGCTTCATCTTGGCCATCAGGCGCAGCCTGGGGCTGCTTTTGCCCGAGGAACTCATTTATGGGATTGGTGTGACGGTGGCTGCACTCACATGTGCACTAAAGAGCAAGTTGGCTGCCCTGGAGGCCCAGGTGACAGTGAGCACTGGGGAGGAAGGCTGTCATTAAACTGCAGGGAATGGGGAGATGTGACCCAGGGCGAGGGAAGTCTGTGGCCGGTTCTCAGGCAGGATTGGCCCATACCTCTGGTGTATCCTGGCCTCTAGCCCTGGTCCTCGAGAAAATTCAGATTTGGATACAACCAACGTTCACAGTGCCTTTGGGACAGGCCTAGTTCTTTCCTTTGCACACTGCATTTTTTTTGTCTCAGTCTGTATGGAACCCCCGTAAGGTAGGCATCCTCTCCATTTTACAAGCAACAAGGCTGAGACTCAAACAGCATCAGCTACGTGTTAAAGGTCAACACACAGCTTTTAAGTAGAACCAAGAGCCAAATCAGCTCTTCGATTCTCTTCCAGACCACTGTCCACTGCACTTCAGCAAAGGCCGCTGCGGAGAGATGGCCTTGTACCCCACCCCGTATTCTTGGACTACAGGCTTTGCAACCCCTTGTACAGCCCTGGTCTTCCTCGCCCGTCCTTCCCTTCGTCCATGCAGCTTCCCCCAGCACTGCGGGGCCAGGGACGGAGGAATAGCCATGTCCAGAAACGTCTCTGGGGCTGGGAAATGTGCGCTGAGAGGCCAGGTCCCGAGGAGCAGTCAGAGACCGTGATAGGCCATCACCTCCGCAGCTGAGCCTGCCCCCAGCCCTGTACCCGGCTCCCCTCCCACCCCAGGTTCTGCCCTTCCCAGAGAAAGATGAAGCCCCAGGGCCACCCTGGGGACAGGCCCGGACCCCAGATCCCGAGGGGGGCAGAGCTCCCCCAGGCTGCTGGCTGTGAGGAGGCCCGTCCGTCCCTTTGCCCATCTCAGCGGTGCTCTGCGCAATCTGTCTTGCTCACCTCCGCCTCGGGCTCCCAAGGCCGCGGGGGGGATGAGGAGTTGGCGGGGGGATGAGGAGTTGGCGGTCGGCCTTCTGGCCGGGCAAACGCTGAGCCACCCAGGGGGCAGCGGGAGGGACAAGGCAAGACAAGGCCATGCCTACGGCTGAGAAAGGGGAAGACACCGCCCCAGGACCCTCCAGTCTGGCAGAGCCCGGGGTCGGGTGGGCAGCAGGGGGGAGGGGGGCCCCCCGGGGAGCAGTCGTGTAGTGGAGCTGCCGGCAGGGGGAGGGGGCGGGCCTGGGTCTGAGGGCCTCGGAGAGCTGCTGCACTGAGGGCCGCTGGCACTTGTGGAAAGTGGCCACAGGTGCTGGTCCCAGGGAGGCAGGACAGGAGCTCACAAGCACATAGCCCGTGCTCAAAGATCAAGGAGCGTGTGTTCCCGGCAGAGTCTGTTCCCTGAGTCCTGGGATGGCTGGCCTCGGCCCGGTAGACACTGGCTGGCTCGTAGGGCTGTGCCGCCTGAGTATACCCTAGCGGAGCTGTGCGTGGTTAGCGCCGGACATCGCCCCTCAGCCTGGCCCCTTCCTGCAGGGAGAAGGTGGTGCTTCGGCCTCCTGGGGTTAGCCCCGGGACTGGGTGGTCAGGATCAGGAGCCTGAAGGCGGACAGGATGCCTGCTTCCCGCCAGGTTGGCTCTGCTGGTTCTGCCAGGGTACAGGGAGAGTTAAGCCCCTCGGGTGAAGTAGACAGACGGGGGGGGGGGGGTGTGTGCCACATCCGCCATGCTCTGCAGGTTTGTTCTACACACCAGAGACAATGTAGGAAGGGCACAGTGACCACAGCTGAGGACCCCAGAGCCGCCCTGATGCCTCCCCTTCCTGAGCCACCTCTGGCTTCAATTCCTTGAGGCACCCCAGCATCCTTGCAACAGATCCCTGACCTTGTGGCCTGCAATGAAACCCTCAAATTGGTTCCCTGTGGTCATGAAGTACTTAGTTTAGGAGGACCGTCCCATCCAGCTGGCACCTCTCTCCTGCGCCCAGAGGACAGACACAGAAACAGAGTATGGTGTCCAGGTTGTACTAGATTTCCCTGCATCTACAGCAATCCAGGACCAGGTGATGGACCGGGAAGGATACGTGTCCGAAGGAAAGACTGGAATCAGTGCTCGGTCACCCTAATGGCCAAATAGGGGACCCCTGGCAATGAGGAAGAGATCAATACAAACATTTTGATACCTGAATTTGACATTCAAAGAAACAGCAAAATCAACACCATGGGAAAAATACAACAACTGTACCATCAATTTTTGTTTTAGACAGGGAGAGGGAAGAGAGGGATACAGAGGGAAGGAGAGACAGAGAACACACACAGGGGAGGGGCAGAGGGAGAGACAGCGACCTAAAGCAGATCCCTCGCTGAGCACAGAGCCTGGCCCGGGGCTCGATCCCACAACCCTGAGATCACAACCCAAGCCAAAATCAAGAGTCGGACACTTAACCAACTGCACCACCCAGACGCCCCATTTTACCATCAATTTTTTTTTAAGATTATTTGTCTGAGAGAGAGAGAGAAAGAGAGAGAGAGAGAGAAAGGGAGAGAGAGAGAGAAAAGGAGAGAGAGAGAGCACACACAAGCAAGGGGAGCGGCCGACAGAGGGAGAAGCAGACTCCCCACTGAGCAAGGAGCCTGATGCAGAACTCGATCCCAGGACCCTGGGACCATGACCTGAGCTGAAGGCAGATGCTTAACAGACTGAGCTCCCCACATGTCCCTACCATCAATTTTTTTATCATGAAATACATATGGTGAATGGGAAGGAGGGCACTTCATCATAATCTTTTCAAGGCTCTGAGCCTCTAAGGATCTCAATGTGACCCTGGCGGAATGTCTCCATTAGCTGTTCATCAGGCCTGGTTGCACCTTGGGCAAGGAAGGAAAGCATGTGAGAGTTGCGGTTTCTCCTAGTAGGGTTTCACATGGTCCCTTACCCACAAGATGGCTGCAAAGTAAGTGACCACAAGCTTCTCTTTAAAAATACTTTTCTGGGGCACCTGGGTGGCTCAGTCGATTAAGTGTCCAACTCTTGATCTCAGCTAGGGTCTTGAGTTCAAGCCCTGTGATGAGCTCCACACTGGGCATGGAGCCTACTTAAAAAATAAAAATAAAATAAAAATACTTTTCCAATCTAATAGATCTTTATCATTTTAGAAAAAGATCTAGTCATGGTCAAAATTCAAAAATCAGGGCGCCTGGGGGGCTCAGTAGGTGAAGCTACTGCCTTCAGCTCAGGTCATGATCCTGGAGTCCTGGCATCGAGCCCTGCATCAGGCTCCCTGTACAGTGGGGAGTCTGCTTCTCCTTCTCCCTCTGCCCCACCCCATCACTCGTGCTCTAATAATATCTTTTTTAAAAAATTCAAAAATCATAGGGGCACCTTGGTGGCTCAGTTGGTTAAGCATCTGCCTTCGGCTCAGGTCGTGATCCTGGAATCCTGGGATCGAGCCCCTCATCGGGCTCCCTGCTCAGAGGGGAGTCTGCTCCTCCCTCTGCCCCCTGCTCTTGCTATTGCAAATAAATAAATAAAATCATAAAAAATTCAAAAATCATAGAAAGGTATAAAAGGAAAAGTAGAAGTCCCCAGTCTGCTTTCTTTTTTTTTAAAGGTTTTATTTATTTATTTGACAGAGAGAGAGACAGCCAGCAAGAGAGGGAACACAGGCAGGGGCAGTGGGAGAGGAAGAAGCAGGCTCCCAGCAGAGGAGCCTGATGTGGGGCTTGATCCCAGGACTCCGGGATCACGCCCTGAGCCGAAGGCAGACGCTTAATGACTGAGTCACCCAGGCGCCCCCCCAGTCTGCTTTCTAATCTTACCTCTTCTCAGAAATTTCTCTTTCAGTCCTCCAATATTGGCCTTCCCACATTACTGTGGAAAGGCGTCCCTGTCCCTATCTAAGGCCAACCCCTCTATTTGTGCCTGGATCCCATCCTTATGGCCTTATCAAGGTCTTCCATCCTCTCCTGTACTTCTCACCAGCACACAAACTTGCCTTAATATCAATCAAAAAATAATACCCCCTCCTTGCCTCATGCCAGCCTCCTAAATTTCCATTCCCTTCTTCCTCTCATCAAAACTCCTCAAAATACATTTTCTAATCACCATATCTAATTTACTCACCTCCCATTTCACCTTGATCCTCTTCAGTCAGGCTTTCCTCCTACCATGAAACTAGCTCTTATCAAGGTCTCTGCTGACATGCATCTTGCCAAATTAACAATTTCCTATACCCTCTTTGCATGACCTCTCACCACTTTAAATTGTTGACCACTTAATTCTTTCAACACTTTTATTTCCTCTAGATTTCCCTGATACCACACTCACCTAGTTTCTACCTCTTTCTGGTAGTCCTTTTTCTCAAACCTAAATTCTTCCTGGACTCTGCCTGTGGCTCTCTCTTCTCCATATATAACCTCTCCCTAGGTGAGTTCCTGGGGATCCATGGCTTCAAAAGCTGTCTACATGCTTAATGAATTTCAAATTTATACCACTCTACTAAATTCATTGTATCCAAATGCCTACTGACAACAAGACAATAGGCAACAAGTAACCTCACTTTTTACAGAGATGGGAAAAATATATTTCCTCATTACGCTAGCCTAAGCCGTCTGCATAAAAACAGGATTATTAGTTTGAAAACCCCTTAAAGAAGTCTATTGAAAAGAAAATCCCTAAGTTGTGGGTTGTCAACTCAGTGGAGGCTGGTGTGAAAGAAAGCGTCCCTACTCTGAGTCGGAGGAGAGGTTATGTTACCCACCTCAATTAAAATCAAGTGCATGGAGATCTGAGAAAGCCACTAAAAGACATCTGGAATGTGTTTAAGAAAGGAAGACTTGGCATCTCACCAGCTGTATGCTCTGAGCTATAGAAAATCAGAGACCCATTCCAGTGCTGCAGTGAGAATGGAGTGTGATGACCAAGTTTTTAGAGCTTAAAGTGTATCCCCTGGAGACCGAAGCCTGGTTTTTGCCTGGAGAAATTTCAGAGAAAGGCTTGTAGAGCAGCCTGGGACAGCTGGGAAGAAAGTAACCACAGCGTAAGGACCTGCTGTACCACCACTATATGACATGGCAAGAATGAACTCGTTTCCTATAGGTCAAGTGGATGCTTGAAAGGCCACAGCACTTGAGCCACTGACCAAGGGTCCTTGCCTTGTCAGGGCAAGGGGACCACAGCACAAAAGTAAGTGCAGGATGAGAACACTAAGTTAAGTAGCATATGTAACCTACATTCAACAAGTGCATACACAATCTTTTCAAGCACATAGGCAATTTTTACAAGAACTGACCATATCCTGGGCCATAAAAATGCCCCAAATTTCAAAGAATTGAAATATACAGCATAGATCCTCTGACTGAACAATTATACTGAAAAGATTGCATTCACAGTTGCTGAATACACAGTTCTATCTATTTCTATTAGGTAAAATTTATTAATCACGGTGTGCAAATCTTACATACCCTTCCTTACTGATTTTTGTCTGCTTACTCTGATACTGATTTCTACTTGTGATTCTGCCATTGTTTTCCATTACATTTTGAAGCCCACGCTATGACGTTCATATTTAAAACTGTTAAATATTCCTGACAAATTGAATTTTTCTACATGAAATGGCCCTTATTCTCTAGTAATGTTTATTTATTTGAAAGCCTATTTTATCTATTTCGTGCAGATTATCTTTTGCCCATCCTTTTACTTTCAAATTGTCTTAATTCTTAGGTGTTAGCTATGTCTCTTATCATCAGCTGTATCCGCTGCTTGTGCCGCATAACAAAAAGACAGAAAATGCTCAAATGTTTAAAAATTAAGGCATATACTTAGAAGTAGGCCATGGTTCAAAGAAATCAGAATGAGAATTAGATAATATTCTGAGTTAAATAACAAATATACTATATATCAAAACTTGCGAGATGAAGCTAAAGCTCCATTGAGGAAGAATGTTGTAATTTAAAAGTGTACATTATAAAGGCTGAAAATTGGTTGAGCTGAACATTTTTTCAAGGAGTTAGAAAAAAGAACAGCAAATTAAACAGAGAAAGAACAAACATAATAGAGGCGAGAGACAAAAGTAATAAAATAAAGAACAAAAACAGAACAGGATCAGCATAGGCAAAGGCTGGTTTATTTTGAAAAAAACCCAGTAATGTTGGTAAACCTCGGGTGACACTGGTTAAGAAAGCAAGAGAGAAGGCACAAATTATCAGTACTAAGAATTAAAATGACAGCATCACTACAGATCCTGCAGACATTAAGAGAATAATGAGAGGATATTATGGACAACTCTGTAATGAAAATTTGGATAACATGGCCAAAGCCCTATAAAAATAAAACCCAAACCGACCAAAGAATAGAAAATATTAAATCACTAATTTCAAACTTTCCTAAAAAGTAAACTCCAGGCCCAGATGGTTTCACTAACAAATTCTATCAAACATTTAAGAAATAATTCCAAAGTTAGATGAACTCGAACCAGAAAACAGAAAAAAGAAGATATATACCTCACTGCATTTCTGAAGCCAGAATAACCTGGTATCAAAGCACAAGACGGAGAGTACACAAAAAAAGTATGGGCCGATCTCACTCACGAACAAAGATGCAAATATCCTGAATAAAACATTACAGAGGGGAATCCAACAATACATAAAAAGGACAATATAGCATGACTTAAATTGGGTTTATTCTAGGAATCCACATTAACAGATTAATGAAAAAACCTCTTAAGATCACCTCAGTCGATGCAGAGTAAGTGTATGATAATATTCAACAAATATTCGTGGTAAATACTCTCAGCAAACTAGGAGTAAAAAGAACTTCCTTAATCTAGTAGAAGATATCTAATTTTAAAAATCTATAGTATACATCATAGTGAAATGTTGAAAGAGAAATCAGGAATATACAAGAATGTCTACTATCATCCCTTCTATCCAACATTGTACTTGAAAGGATGTGGCCAGTGTCATAAAGTAAGGACAAGAACTACAAGGTAGAAAGATTCAAAAGGAAGAAAGAACACTGTTATTATCTGCATATGGGATGACTGTGTACATAGAAAATCCAAAACGACGTAGACACACACTATCAGAATAAGCTTAGCAAAGTTGCCAGACAAAATCATTACACAAAAACAAACAGCGCTTCTGTAGACCAACTCTAAAGTTTTTTTTTTAAAGATTTTATTTATTTATTCGACAGAGACAGAGACAGCCAGCGAGAGAGGGAACACAAGCAGGGGGAGTGGGAGAGGAAGAAGCAGGCTCATGGCGGAGGAGCCTGATGTGGGGCTCGATCCTATAACGCCAGGATCACGCCCTGAGCCGAAGGCAGACGCTTAACCGCTGTGCCACCCAGGCGCCCCAGACCAACTCTAAATAGAACACAGAGGTTTTTTTTTTTTAAGATACCCTTTATAATAGTATCAGGTTCCTCTGAACAGATTTAACAAAAGATATGTACGACGACGTCCGAGCAAACTTGAAATCTTTATTGAGAGAATTTAAGCCAAGTTATCCATGTAACAAACTGTATGTGTGGCTTCAGCTTCTCTTCTTTTTAACTTATGACTGTTCATCACCTAAAACATAAACTAACCGTTGGGTACATCACTTAGCAAAACTTTACTTGGACAATAACAACAGTATACAAAGGACACTACAGCTCTGGTTTTATAAGATGAAACAGAGCCCTAATCACTGCATAGACTTCTATGCTAATGTACATTTGCAGGCATATAGGCACTAACTTTTTAAAAGCATCACTCTTTTTGGTGTATGAAGAAACACAGATTTCTCAAACCCAGAACAGATTAAATTCCATGAGCTTATTTAAAGATAATTTTAAGCAGGGAGCAAAATATTCCAGTGATTTCAGTTAAAAGAAAATCAACCAAGTAGAAACTCCAAGAAGCCAAACAAACAAGCAAACCCAGTGTCATTCAAATTCATTCACTTCAAAGAGTCTTCTAATTATCCATATTAGCGAAAATAATAATGTCATACTTGGAATTGTTTTAACTAAAGAGGGCAAAGGACATTATTCCATTTGGTTTGTCTCTCTTGTGCAAAATTATTTCGCTGATCTCAACCTTTATATGGTCTATTTATAGTATGGCGGCCATTTTGTTCATTTTCACCTATCGTCCTGGTGTAAAGCAGTCAATAGCACTCCCTTTAACTCTCAAGAGTGTCCTGGTTTAGATGATGATAATTACATGGTCACTAAAAAAAATTATAGATCATACTAATTATAAGCCACTACCATCATAGATGACATTAAAATGTGAAGGAAAATATTACCATTTCTCATTGGCAGAGCTCACAATTTAAAAAAAAATCAATAAACTAACCTATAAAAGCCAAAACAAAGAGATCTCATATTACTTTTCGGTATCTAAAAGATATAGTTATTTTTGAGAAACAGTTTAGGCAAATTAAAAGAAAATCAATACTACTGTGTTGTTTTGATACCCAAATGGTACTTGGGTATTTTAAATAATTTATATACTTTAAAAAGTATTTGACTACTTGCATTGGGTTTCAAAGGACTTCTATTCCAAAGTAATAATACTTCCATGTTTTATAATTCAACAACATGGCTTTGACTTATTTTTTTTGCTCTGGCATGGTCTTTGAATCAAACATTTGATGTCTGAACTACCTTTCAAATAAACTTTGTATTTGTGATTTCTTACAAAGGTATGATAATATTGCAAAAAGAGCCATCCCACGCCTTGTATTCTTAATGGATAACTTACCTGTATCTTGAATTTTAGCAGGTGCTACCTTAGATGGAGTCTTCCCTTTCACATCAGAACCATCTCCACGCTCACCCCCAGTCTTTTCCAGACACTTTTCCTGGCTTTCACCTTCCAATTCAGGTTCTTAAATAAATAAACACAATTATTAATGTAGGCAGTACACCACAAATTAATGTTATCAAATAAAGCTCGGTAGTTTAGTACTGTAAAAAATGTTATGTATGAGAATGCAATGAGCATTAAAAAGTTTTCTGCTAGAAAATGAAGTTGTGTTTCTCATATATTATCTCCTCTGTGAAGTGTTTCCTTTTCTAATGTTTTAAAGACCACTTAGTTGTCACCTTTGTAACCTATATACACTTCTATTATTGCACTTATTAGATCAGCCATTTGTTTACATGAATTTCTGGCAAGATTGTGAGCTCAAGACAGAAATCATCCTCTCATTTATATTTTTATCCTCAGCATCTAGTACATTACCTGCCACCAAGCAGGCCCCAATAAATGACTGAAAAAAGTCATTACAAATAGTAAGATGAGACAAACCCAACCTGAGGAACATTTTACAAAACAAATGGTTTGGACTCCAAAAAATGTCAATCCTGAAAGCCAAAGAAAGACTAAACTACGCTTCTAGGAAAAAGGAGTCCAAAGAGAGATGACAACTAGATACAATGGGTGGTTCTGGGTTGGATCCTCCATCAGGAAAAAATAATGGTAAAAAAGATATTACTAAGCCAACTGACAAAACTGGATATTACTAGGCCAACAGACTATATATTAGATAATAATGTTTTCTTAATGTTAAAGTTCCTAAATTCGATCATTGTACTAGAGTTATGTAAAAGAATATCCCCCTTTCTTTAGGAAACAGATACTGAATTACTTTTAGAGTAGAGTTATATTTGAAACTTACTTTCAGATGGTTTAGCAGTAATAATATGTGTATTATTATCTACGGAAAGGGTGATTATGTGGCACAAGGTTAGCTATTAGTGAACTGAGATAGAGGATAGAAGAATACACTGTATTTTCTTTTTTTAAAAAACATTTTACTTATTTATTTATTTATTTGACAGAGAGAGACAGCCAGCGAGAGAGGGAACACAAGCAGGGGGAGTGGGAGAGGAAGATGCAGGCTCCCAGCAGAGGAGCCTGATGCAGGGCTCAATCCCAGAACTCTGGGATCATGCCCTGAGCCGAAGGCAGATGCTTAACAACTGAGTCACCCAGGCATCCCCTAGAATACACTGTATTTTCTTACAACTTTTCTGTAAACTTTAAATCTTTTCTAGGTAAAAAGTTAAAAAAAAAAGAGTATGTGATAACTAGGGGCACCTGGGTGGCTCAGTCAGTTGAGCATCCGACTCTTGGTTTTAGCTTGGGCCATGATCTCAGGGTCGTGGGATCAAGCCCCACATCGGGCTCTGCACTCAGCAGGGAATCTGCTTGAGATTCTCTCTTCCCCTCTTCCCCCTCTTCCCCTCCCCCCACTCACGCACGTGCCCCTCTCTAAAGTAAATCAATTTAAAAAAGAGTATGTGACAACTAGATTATGGTTCAGGAAAACAAAAATATTGAAGACTTTAACAGCAACTAGAAAGGATTTCACATTTTTGTTTCTCTATGATTTTCAAAAATTACAATCTAAGAGCTAACAAAAATATATCTAGGTCTGCTTAAATGTTTGATGCAACGACTTAAGCAGCCCAGAAAACAGCATTCAAAAAAGGCCAGATTTAACTAGGGATGTAGTGTAAATTCTATCTAAATTTACTGTTGTTTTCCTTGATTTGCTAATATAGAGCCTTGGCAAGAATTGTTACTTTCCAAGCATGCCAAATAATCTAAAAAATGGGATGGTAAAGTGCTGGAAGAAAAACTTACCAGAGAGGGACTGTAGTCAGCTGCAACTACACCTTCCCGTTACCAAACAGGTTTCCAGCCAATTTTCAGGGAACCCTTTATCTATCTCTATTACTAACATAACCTCATAAATGAAATACAGCATGTTTCTCCATCCCCTCTTCACCTTGAACCACACATGCTCCTTCTCTCTCGTCCAGTCTCAATATCTGGGTCCTCAGTTGGTGGTTCCTTTCGTTGTGGTGTTTTTTTACCTGGTTGCTTAGCCTTGGGAGAGGGCAGGTGCAAATAAAGGGTATGGATATTAATACCATTATGATAGAAGGCACAAATATACATACTACACGGAGGTAATTAACCACAAATCTGAATTTTTCCCATGCTCTTCTCTGTAAGTATTCAATAAAATTACTCTTTCTATACAGAAAATATTCTAAGAAAGGAATTATCTGCAAGGACCAATAATTCTAGAAACCTTTTTAATCTTTTCTGAGATGTTATTTGTTTATTAATAAGTACAATAGGAAAGTCTCAATTTACATATCCAGGCAACAACAGAATATAAGTCTTTTTGCTCAGTCTCTTGTGGGATTAATTTTTCACCCATGTTCAGCAAGGAAGTCCTTTAAACAATAAATCTATATTGGTTCAACAACTTTTTCAATGGTTTTTCATAAAAAATTATTTCTGCCAATGGAAGTAAGAAGTTAAAGCACTCACAACCCCAGGTTCATCCAGCTTAGAAGGCTTTTTTCCATCTCCCTTTCCTCTAGATCTTGATCTTACTCGAGCACTCATATTTCTCACTGAAAGTAGAAAATTGTTAACTGAACACTGTAATAAAACAATAATTATACTGGACTATCTTCATGGCCACCTATTGATTATAAATTCTTTTTTTACATTTGTTGAGATTTCCAATATAAATCTTGAATTAATAACAACTGCCTATTTTCCGATCACATCAATTCGGCTGTCTACAAAACCTTTGTTTCACAGCAATTCGGTAGACAAGGGACCTTCTAGTACTTGAAAAAAGACCTACAACTTTCCTAAAGAGATTTAGTTTCACAATTGGACCCCCCACTATGAAGAAATTTTGTAATATACAGCCCTGTCCACCTCACCACTGACCATTCTCAATTTCGCACTGTGTCAGCAGTTTCAGATACCTCCAGGACTCAGAAGCCTCCAATAGCACCCCTTAGACGGCCCCCATCTTCATCTGGCACCCTCGCATCCACAGCCCATCATCCTCCCTTTCCCAGCCCCACCACCACAAGGGCCATGGTGGCCATACCTGTGAGGAGGATGAGGACCTCAAGGAACTTACTCCCCAGAGACCAGGAACCACACTGCCCCTACACACCTAAAGACAGACAGCACCCTCCTCACGCTCACTCAAACTTGAACCCCTGGGCAGACTAATCTGTGGACCTACTGATTGAGTCTCAGTGACAAAAAATCCCCAGGGTAAGACTGGACCTGCTCAGCTCAGCACCCGGAACGCGTTGCACACGCCCCCACACCAACCACCAAGGAGAAAGTGCTGGGCGCTGAGCATGTGCACTGCATCCTACAAGAGCCGTAGGGGAAGGGCTTTCCTGCCCCCTCACTGAGGCCTCACCGAAAATTCCCGAATCTGCCCTCTACCGGCAGTTCCCGGTGCCTACAAGACCCAGATACCTCAAATAACATCACCAAGATTTGCCCCATCTTCATCTGATCCCCCCCCACCTGCCCACCATCCTTTGTCTCAGCCCCCCCCAACAAAGACAAAAACCATGGCAACCACAAGATGTATGAAGAGAAAGGTGATTACCTCAAGAACCTTCCTCCTCACAGACAAGGAACTATACCACCCTTATCTGCCTGAAGCCCGCTTTCCTCACTCACTCACACTTAAACTCCTGGGGGAATGATCAAGTTTCAGTGAGAAAGAATCCAGGCAGAAAAACATGACCTACACAGCTCTGTACCCAGGGCTTTTTGCACATGTCCCACATCAATGGCTGATGGGAAGGTGCGCAGCACTGGGCATGAGCACATCCTCAGCACACGCCACGTGGCACAGCTTCCCCTCCCCCCACCCAGGGCCGCACCGAAAATCCCCAAATCTGCCTTCTTTCAGTTCTGGTGCCTCCAGGACCCAGATACATAAAATGATGACCCAAGCTCTGCCCCATCTTCATAGGACCCCCTCCCCTCCACAGCCCACCATCCTCACTTGCTCTCCACCATGACGAGAGCCATGGCGGCGGCAACGTCTGTGAGAACAAAGACCTCGGGGGCTTTTCGCCTCGGAGGCCAGGAACTACACCATCCGGACCCCCCAAAGCCCACTGGCTCCCTCCTCACACTCACATTTAAACTTCTACACAGACTGATCTGGAGACCTACCTATTGAGTGTTAGCAAGAAATAATCCAGACAGTAAGATGCGACGGGCACGGCACTGCACCCAAACACGTTGGACACGCCCCCACACCAATGGCTGATGGGAAAGTGCTGGGCACTGGGCATGCGCACTGCATCCTGCACGTGCTGTGTGGGTGGGGCTTTCTCATCCCTTCCTCCGGGACCCCACTGAGGATTCCTGGATCTGCCATTTGTCGGCAGTACCCCGTGCCTGTGGCACCCAGATATCTCAAATAACATCCCCAAGACTCACCCCAACTTCATCTGACCCCTTTGCAACCCACTGTCCTCCCTTGTCCTGGCTCCGCCACAACGAGGGCCGTGGCAGCCACAGGACCGTTGATAAGAAAGATGACAACCTGGAGGAACTTCCTTCTCAGAAACTACAGCTCTCGCTGCCTTGGTCCATCTGAGTCTTGCTGGCTCCCCCTCACACTCATTCATTCACACCTATTCACATTTACGCTTGCCGAGAGACAGCAGAGAGCCTACTGGAGAATCAGAAAGGGAATGAAAATGGTATCTATCTTCCGTTGCCACCTAAACACAACCTCTGCGGAGTCAGCTTCACCAGCCAACCCCACACTTTGGAGGTATGTGTAATAACACCTGTGGGTATGCACGGTGATGTGTGTGTCACGTAGGCTGTGGATCCAACCTTCCCCAACCAAGTAGAGATTCTGCCCCGCCTGGAGCAGTGCATTGTTTCCAAGCCCTGGAAGACTCGTCCTTCCCTTCTCCACCCCCAAAATATTTTAGTGTGTCTAGGACTGTTCCCAGCCCTGCATTTCACCTGCCAACTGACCCTCCAGATTTTCTCCTCAGTGCCACTGTCCCAGGGTCCCTCAAGAGAATCTTTAGTCTCCCCAGGGATGTGTGAAAGCTTTTAGGCTCTGAAAGTGTGCAAAGCCATTTTAAGCATGAGAGGAATCCAGAAAATGTAAAGAAAAGAATTGATAAATCTGAATATATAAGCTTTAAAACTTGTACACACCCTGTAACCCAGCACTTCTACCTCTAAAATTTTATGTGAGGGCACCTGGTTGGCTCAGTCCGTTAGGCGTCTGCCTTCCTCTCAGGTCATGATCCCAGGGTTCTGGGATGAAATCCTGCATCAGGCTCCCGGCTCAGTTGGGAGTCTGCTTCTCCCTCTACCCCACCCCCCCTGCTCATAATCTCTCTTTCACTCTCTCTCTCTCTCTCTCAAATAAATAAATAAAATCTTTAAAAAAAATAAAATTTTATGTTACAGAAACTGTCTTGGATGTGAACAAAGATTTAGATACATGGGACTTCCAAAGCAGCTTAATTTATAAAAGAACGGTCATGGACTTGCTATATAAATAA
Organism: Ursus americanus; assembly: GCF_024610735.1. Classification (NCBI taxonomy): domain Eukaryota; kingdom Metazoa; phylum Chordata; class Mammalia; order Carnivora; family Ursidae; genus Ursus; species Ursus americanus. The sequence continues at coordinate 81,489,266 of NC_142164.1, forward strand.
ACTGCAGCACATTTGAAAATGAAATGTGGCCGCCCATCAAAACCAATACTGAATAATATTTGCTGTCATACTGGTGCTGCTCACAGTGAGTTATTAACTTGAAACAGCTGGTTATGTAGCGTTGAGTATGTGTAGCATGATCCCAAAAGAAGAGAGAGGCTTTGGAAAAGTTCACCCCCTCCTCCTCTCAGACAGCAAATACACTGTTTTCCTGAAGCCAGCATGTTCCAGGGCTCCAAAGACACATGGTACTCCGCGGGTAACACAGCAGATAAAATGTAGTCCTCAGGGTTGTAGGTTTCCTGCATCTGGTAAACCTCCAAAGGCTTCACCATCACCTAGGTGGTCTGGTCTTCCACTGTCAGGGAAAGAGGGAGGGGAGGCGAAGGGAGGAGGAGGACAGCAGCCCACTGCTCCTGGTTCCGGCAAACAAAGGTAGGTGGATACCTACAAGACGGAAAGGAGTTTGCCCTGCACTTCCCTATCTCCACCCCCCACCAAAAACCCTTTCTGTCTTTCATTGCCAGACCCCACAGGTTACCTTTAGAGAAGCACACGTTCTTTGAGAGTTAGAAAGATCCCCTGTGGCAGAAGTAGAATTGTGAAATCCCTCCCTCTCGTCTTCCTTCTCTCCCTTCCTCTCACCCTCCCTGTCTCATACAGACAAGATCTAGAGTCAATTTAGAGCCAAGTATAAAGAATATATAATTATTCCTTGATCTCACGAATTAGGGACAACCACTTTTAATATCTAATCAGGAGCTGTTCCTACAACTCAGATCTTCATGTGTATGAAATAAAAGATTTATTGAGAAGGACTGAGGTCTCATACTCTTTAATCAGCATGAACTGTGGGATCTGACCTCAGTCTCATGTTTCTCCTCAGGTAAGCTCTTTTATTGGCTCTTGGTCATTTCCTGTTATCTCTTGGAAAGGCTATCTGGGGCCCAGCTGTCTCCCTGACCTTGGTGCTTTGTCTATTGGCAGCCACTGTGTTCTCTGGGTAGGATCAAGTTTCTTCAGGACTCTGGGAAGATGGGATCCTGTCTATGTGAGAGCTTGGAGTCTAACCTGGGAAAAAAAATCCAATTTGCCCAGTGCTGCAAGGCTTCCGGGTAACCTCATACTCGGACAGCACTATGCAGAGCAACCACTCCGACCAAGGACAATCAGGTACTCCCAAGCCCTTGTCTGTATCATTGTGAAGATTGTAGATACCATTTCATTTTCTTTGTTTTATGGCACAAGTAAAATCTGCTCCTTACAAATAATTCAGTCACTAAGAATTGCCCAGTCCCACTGTCATGTCATTATTATTTAAATCCCAGCATGAGGTCATCTAACTCTGGGTGGAAGTAACACCTGGAAGTAATAGCATTGTTGCTAGGACCACTGAGGGGAGCCACAAGGCCTCCCTTTCTGCCATTCCTGTCCCTCCCCGCCCTCACCACAGCAGAGGGAAAAAAGACTTTTTGTCCACCCATTTACCATTGTTGGAGGTGATAATCAAGAATGGGGACTAGCGACTGGGCCCAGTCTGGAGTGGAACAGGTATCAAGGTCCAATCCCAGGCCAATGCCCAGGTGGTACATGGGCCAAGGGTGAGCCCTTTACAGACTGTCCAAAAACCCAGTGGGAGAAATGTGATATGTGCTACCTGGGTCAGCTATGAGCGGGATGTACAGACACAAGGCCATGGTAAAGCCGTGGTGAGGTGGCAGCTGTGACTGTACTGGGAGTGGGTGATGACCCAGCCTGTTTCCAATACCTGCAGGAGGGGAAGATTCAGGGTCACATACTGACTACAAGTGTGTGCTTCAGAGGGAGATGATGGTGGTGGGGAGTACTCTGTTCTTCCCTGTCTCCTCGTCTTCTGGCCTAGGTCCTGCCCCTATGGGTCTGAGTATGGACCAGACCTGGGCGTTACTGCTCACAACTACCGCCCTCTTGTGCAGTAGGGAGAAATCCCAGCAGCTAGCCTTGGAGAGAGAAAGAAATAGAGGGTACAGCTAGGGTGTATGAGTTGTGTCTGTGTTGAGCCCCAACAGCTCGTGTAACCCATCCCCACCCCTTTAGATGAGGGAGAGGAAGCAGGTTCAGAGGTTCAGGAGAAACTCCTGACACTCTCAGTATCTCTCAATTAGTAATGCACTAAGTGTTCTTTCCCAGCAATCTGCCTTTGGGGATTCATTCTAAAGGTGTATTCATCCAAGTAGACTGCGGTATATACACAAGTTGTAAGAACGCAGAAAGGGTCTGTGTGTTCAGTAATGTATTTGCTCAGAGGAATTGCAGTAAAACTAGACAATGGAAGTTTTGCAGCCATTGAAGAATTAAATAAATTAACATATTGGTACATATTGATGTCCATTAATTAAACAATACCAAAAAGGCATAGAACACTATAGTATGAGTCTATTTTAAACAGACACATGTGTGTCTATGTGTGTGTTTTATGTTGATTATTCCTCATCTTTTGCTATTACGAGAAAAATAGGAATGAACATCTTATTCTTGTGCTGTAGCATACTTTGCTGATATTAGAATGTATTCCTGAAAACTGAATTGCTGGATGAAAGGAAAGTGGGGGCTTTAAGTGCTTTTAATTTGTATTGCTAGATGACTCAAAGATATGAGAAACCATTTTACACTCCAGCTTATGTATAACAAGGCCTGTTTTCTTTCTCTTTTTTTTTAAATTTTATTTATTTATTTGACAAAGAGAGACAGCAAGAGAGGGAACACAAGCAGGGGGAGTAGGAGAGGGAGAAGCAGGCCTCCTGCCAAGCAGGGAGCCTGATGCGGGGCTCGATCCGAGGACCCTGGAATCATGACCAGAGCTGAAGGCAGACGCTTAACTGACTGAGCCCCCGTTTTCTTTCTTTTCTTAAAAGATTTTTTTAATTTATTTGAGAGAGAGAGAGAGAGAGAGAGAAGTTGGGGGAGGGGCAGAAGGAGAGGGAGAAGCCAACTCCCTGCTGAGCAGGCAGCCCGACTCAGGGCTCTATCCCAGGACCCTGGGATCATGACCTGAGCTGCAGGCAGACGCTTAACTGACCGAGCCACCTAAGTGCCCCAAGAAGGCCGGTTTTCTTCCACCCTTGCAATTGCTGGGTGTAACATTAGTTCTTTCTCTGCTATTTTGATGGGAGAAAATGGTACCATGCAAGTACCTGAATTTGCATTCTTAATAATAAAGTTGAACATTATTACTCAAGTAATTCCTGCTCATAGTACAAAATCCATAAAGTCAGAAAGGGGAGAATTGAGAAACAACCCTGGGATTCCAGACATTCATTAAAAACCTCTCTTCTGGGGTGCCTGGTGGCTCAGTCAGTTAAGTGTCCAACACTTGATTTCGGCTCAGGTCGTGAACTCCGATGGTGAAATCAAGCCCCATGTTGGCTCCACACTAGGTGTGGAGCCTGCTTAAGATTCTCTCTCCCTTTCTGGGGCGCCTGGGTGGCACAGCGGTTAAGCGTCTGCCTTCGGCTCAGGGCGTGATCCCGGCGTTCTGGGATCGAGCCCCACATCAGGCTCCTCCGCTGTAAGCCTGCTTCTTCCTCTCCCACTCCCCCTGCTTGTGTTCCCTCTCTCGCTGGCTGTCTCTCTGTCAAATAAATAAATAAAATCTTTATAAAAAAAAAAAAAAGATTCTCTCTCCCTTTCTTCCACCCCTCCCCCTCCTCTCTGTCTCATTAAAAAAAAAAACTCTCTTCTCTTTGTCATTTTAATGCATATATTTCCATATATATGTCTTACACGTTTGTTCTAGATTATCATCACGCTGCAGCAAACATCCTCATGAATTATTGCCTGCCTACTTAATGATCTCTTTAGGAAAAAAATTCTACATGAAGAAATAGGGGCTTAAGAGTATTTACAACTTGCCTGACATCACACCCTCTGGCAAGGTATTCCAGGAATTAAACCCATCTGATTGCACTGCCTTTGCTCCTTTCTTTACATTGTGCTGCCTCATGGATCTGCTAGTTCCCTTGAATCCTTTAGCTCAAGAAGAAGCTTAGCAACCCCATGACCATCATCCACAAGAGGTGATGTGGTGTAAGTACCCATATGTGCTGGATGCAGCACTGGCACAAGTAACATCATGAGCTAAGTCATGGAAGCTGGTAGGTCCTAACATGCTTGGAAACTGCTGCAGAGGCCACTGAGGCTAGAGATTCGGGCTGTGGGTGAGAGGGGGATCTTTTCTTTTGGGTCCTTGACCAACAGTGGAGTACAATAAGTGCGTGAGTAGATTGAGAATATAAATATTCTGTGAGGTAATTTTTTTAAATCATTGCCTGCTAAACATGAAGGAAGTTTTCATGATTGCAAAGGAGAGTTCCGTAAATCTGATTGACAAAGATGTCAATTCATTTTAAACTTTGACTCCCACAATCTGTAAACTCCAGGTACTACCCACGCACATTTAGTAGTTGCATACACACTCACATGTATTCAGATAGCTGATACGTAGTGTAGGCATTTCTGGGTGGTCACCTGAAGCAATGGAGAGGAAGGAAGGTTTTGTTGCTCTTGGCAGCTCCATCACTTGGAGAAACTGCCCTTTTTTCTCTCCTCCTTATACAGAAGCTTCCAGAGTTCCCTTTCTGTGCCAACCAATCTCCAATTTATAATAGTGCTTTCAGTCTTCATCGATAGTGTTCAGGCTCTGGACTTTTCTCTCTTGGATGAGTTTCCACTTATGTACATATTCCTTGGTAGTCAGATAACTGGTGAAGGTACCTCAGTCAGGCTGGCCTTTGCTGGCTCTAATGCCTGTATGCCTTTGCCAAAAATCAGTTGTCCATATATGCATGGGTTTATTTCTGGACTCTCTGCTTTGTTCCATTTATCCATCTTTATGGCAACACCATACTATTGTGCTATAGTTTTATAATAATTCTTGAAATCTTGTCCTAGTTAATCTAGGTCCTTTGCATTTCCATATGAAATTTAGAATCAGCTTGTCAATTTCTACAAAAAGTACTGCTGGGATTTTGATTGAAAATGCATTATACACAACTAATGAATCATCGAACTTTACATCAAAAACCAGGGATGTACTGTATGGTGACTAACATAATAAAAAAAATATTATTAAAAAAAAAGAAAATGCATTAAATTTATAGATCAATTTGGGGGAGAATTGACACCTTAACCATTTGGAGTCTTCAGACCCATGAACAAGATATATCCCTCTATTTACTTAGGTCTTGATTTCTCACAGCAGTGTTTTGTAGTTTTCAGTGTACATATCTTTCACTTCCTTTGTCAGATTTATTCCTATGTATTTCGTATGTTTTATTGTACTGTAAATTGCATTGGATTTTATTTCAATTTTTTATCGTTGCTAGTATATGGAAATAAAACTGATTTCTTCATATTGAGCTTGAATCCTGCAACTTTGCTAGACTCACTTATTCATTTTAGTAGCTTTTAATTAGATTCCATCACATATTCTATGAAAATGATTGTGTCATCTGTGAATAGACAGTTTTACTTATTCATTTCCAATCTGAATGCATTTTATTTCCTTATTTTACCTGATTACACTGCTTAGAACTTCGAGTACAATATTGAATACAAGTGGTAAGAGTGGACATCTTTGTCTTCTTCTTGATATTAGGGCAAATGCAGTCAATATTCTGCATCTGTTAAAACAATCTTATGGGCTTTTTCTCTTTTGGTTTATTAATATGGTGAATTTCATTGATCAATTTTCAAATATTAAACCAGCCCTGTATTATTGAGATAAATTCTATTCAGTCATGATGTATTATCTTTTTAACATATTGTTGGGGTTAATATGTTAAAATCTTGTTTAGAATTTTTCTATATATATTTATGAGGCATATCGATCTGTAGTTTTCTATTGTCTTTATTTGGTTTTGGAATCAAGGAAATTCTGGCCTCAGAATGAGTAGGAAAGTATTCTTTCCTCGTCAATATTTTGGAAGAGTTTGTATAGAATTGCTATTATTTATTCCTCAAATATTTGTTATAATTCTCCAGTGATGCCATTTGGGCTTGGAGTTTTCTTTGTGGGAACATTTTTTTCACTAAAATTTCAATTGCTTTCATAGATGAAGGGTTATTCAGGTTATCTGTTTCTTCTTAAGTGAGCCTTGGTATTCTGGATCTTTCAAATTGTCTACTGTATCCTTGCTGATTTTCTGCTTACATATTCTGTCAATGATTAAGAAAGAGATATTGGGGCACCTGGGTGGCTCAGTTGGTTAAGTGTCTGCCTTCGGCTCAGGTCATGACCCTGAGGTCCTGGGATCGAGCCCCATGTCAGGCTCCCTGCTCAGTGAGGAGTCTTCTTCTCCCTCTCCCTCTGCTACTTCCCCTGCTTGTGTGCTCTCTCTCTCTCTCTTTCTCTCTCTCTCTCTCTCTCTCTCTCTCTCTCTCTCTGTGTCAAATGAATAAATAAAATCTTTTTTAAAAAGAGATATTAAAATCTCAGACTATAACTATGGATTTCTCTGACCACTTTCTTACACCATACACAAAAATAAATTCAAAATGTACTAAGTACCTAAACATGAGACCTGAAAGCATAAAAATCCTAGAAGACAGCATAGGCAATAACTTCTTTGACGTCAGCTGTAGCAACTTTTTTCTACATAGGTCCCCTGATGTAAGGGAAAGAAAAGCAAAAATAAACTATTTGGACTTCATCCAAATAAAAAGCTTCGGCACAGGGACGGAAACAGTCAGCAAAACTAAAAGGCAACCTACAGAATGGGAGAAGATATTTACAAATGACATATCTGATAAAGCGTTAGTAACCAAAATATATAAGGAACGTATAAAACTGAACATCCCAGAAACAAATAATCCAATTAAAAATGGGCAGAAGGCATGAACAGACATTTCTTCATAGAGGACATCCAGATGGCCAACACGTGAAAAGATGCTCAACATCACTGCACATCAGGGAAATACAAATCAAATCTACAATGAGATATCACCTCATAGGTGTCAGAATGGCTAAAATCAACAACACAAGAAACAACAGGTGTTGGCGAAGATGTGGAGAAAAAGGGACCCTCTTGAAGTTGGTGGGAATGCAAATTTGTGCAGCCACTCTGGCAAAGAGTATGGAGGTTTCTCAAAAAATTAAAAATAGAAATACCATAAGATCCAGCAATTCCACTACTGGGCCTTTATCCAAAGAATACTAAAACACTAATTTGAAAAGATATATGCAGCCTTATATTTATTGCAGCATTATTTACAATAGCCAAAGTATGGAAGCTGCGCAAGTGTCCTCAATAGATGAATGGGTAAAGAAGATAAGGTATATAGGGGCACCTGGGTGGCTCAGTCGGTTAAGCTTCTGCCTTCAGCTCAGGTCATGATCTCACGGTCCTGGGATTGAGCCCCGCATTGCATTCCCTGCTCAGCAGGGAGCCTGCTTCTCCCTCTCCCTCTACTGCTCTTCCTGCTTGTACTCTCTCTCTCTCTGTCAAATAAATAGGTAAATAAAATATTTTTTTAAAAAGGATGTCGTATATATACACAATGGAATATTACTCAGCCGTATAAAGGAGTGAAATTTTGCCATTAGTAATGACATGGATGGAGCTAGAGAGTATTATAAGTGAAGTAAGTCAGTCAGAGAAAGATAAATGCCATATGATTTCACTCATGTGGAATTTAAAAAACAAAACAAACAAGCAAGGGAAAGAAAAGAGAGAGAGGCAAACCAAGAAACAAACACTTAACTATAGAGAACAAACTGATGTTTACCAGAGGTGTGGGTGTTGGCAGATGGGTGAAATAGATGATGTGGATTAAGGAGTGCACTTGTTGTGATGAGCACCAGGTGTTGTATGGAGGTGTTGAATCACTATATTGTACACCTGAAACTAATATTACACTGGTATGTTAACTAACTGGAATTTAAATAAAAACTTCAGAAAAGGGGCACCTGTTTGGCTCAGTTTGTAAAGTGTCTGCCTTCAGCTCAGGTCATGATCCGAAGTCCTGGGATCAAGCCCTGCATCTGGCTCCCTGCTCAGTGGGGAGGCCACTTCCCCCTCTGTCCCTCCTCTTGCTCATGCTCTCTCTCAAATAAATAAAATCTTTAAAAATAAATAAATAAAGAGTATTTAGAGCCCCCCCACACCAAAGGACAATCAATTTAATCCTCCATATTAATGGTCTAAAGAAAAAAACCATGTGATCATGTCAATTGACACAGAATGAGCATTGGACAAAATATAACATCCGTTCATGATTAAAAAAAAAAAACCTTCAGTAAACTAGGACTAGAAGGAAATTTCCTGAAGTTGGTAAAGGGTATATGTAAAAACCTACAGCTAACATCATATTTGATGTTGAGAGACTGAGTGCCTTTCTTCAAAGATCAGGAATGAGGCAACGATTTCCATTCTCACCATTTCTATTCAACAACATGCTGAAAATCTTAACCAGCATAATAAGGCAAGAATGAGAAAGAAAAGGCATTCAGATTGGAAAGGAAAAAATAAAAATAAAAATCACCCTATTTGCAGACAACATGATCGTCTACATAGGAATCCTAAGGAATCAGGAAAAAAAAAAACCAACCAAACAAAAACAAAACAAAACAAACTTCTTAGAATAAGTGAGTTTAGGCCACAATATAAAAGAGCAACACACAAAAAGCAGTTGAATTTTTATACATGAGGAGTGTAAATTGGAAACCCAAATTGCTTTTTAAGTATTTACAATCATTCAGAATATTGACACACTTAGATCTGAATCTCACAAAATACATAAAAGATCTGTATGTTGGAAGGAAAACTGAATGGGAAGAAATCAGAGAGGGAGACAAACCATAAGAGACTCTTGACTCTGGGAAACAAACTGAGGGTTGCGGAAGGGGAGGTGGGTGGGGGGATGGGGCAACTGGGTGATGAGCATTAAGGAGGGCACGTGATGTGATGAGCACTGGGTATAATACACAACTGATGAATGATTGAACACTACATCTAGAACTAATGATGTACTATATGTTGGCTAATTGAATTTAAATTAAAAAAAAAACAAGACCTGTATGTTGAAAACTATAAGATACTGGGGCTCCTGGGTGGCTTGGTCGTTAAGCGTCTGCCTTCGGCTCAGGGCGTGATCCCAGGGTCCTGGGATCGATCTGTGCATCAGGCTCCATGCTCCGCTAGGAGCCTGCTTCTTCCTCTCCCACTCCCCCTGCTCGCGTTCCCTCTCTCGCTGGCTGGCTATCTCTCTATCAAATAAATAAATAAAATCTTTAAAAAAAAACCTACAAGATACTGAATAAAGAAATCAAAAAAGGCCTAAATAAACACACACTATGTTCATAGTTTTGAAAACCAGACATAGTCAAGATATCACTATCTCCATATTGAAACGTAGATTTAACACAATACTGATCAAAATCCTAGCAAGAATATTTTGTACATATAGAGAAGCTGGTTTTAAAATTTATTTTAAAAAGGCAAAAGAGGGGTGCCTGAGTGGCTCAGTCAGTTAAGTGTCTGCCTTGGGCTCAGGTCATGATCCCAGAGTCCTGGAATCAAGTCCCTCATCGGGCTTCCTGCTCAGTGGGGAGCCTGTTTCTCCCGCTCTTGCTCCCCTTGCTTGTGCTCTCTCTCTTTGTCAAATAAATAAACAAAATCTTTAAAAATGGGCAAAAGAATTGGAATAGCAAAAATGATGTTGAAAAAGAAGAAAGTTGAAGGAATCCACACTACCTTCTTTTGAAGAGTACTTGTCAGGTCATTTTTAGACTCAATTTGGGTTTGATATTCTCTTGTGATTGAACTAAGTTCATGACTTTTGGGGAAGGATACCATTCAGGCGAAATGACTTCCTGTTACATTATATCTGAGGGTATGTTATATAAATATGACTTGTTACTGGTGATATTAACCTTGATCACATGGTTTAGGTGGTATCCATCAGATTTCTCCACTATAAAATGACTGTTTTTCCCTTTCCATAGTCTTCGTTAGAAGTGCATTACTAAGTCCAGCCCACACCCAAGAAGAGAGTAAAGCTTTACCTCCTGGAGAAAAGAATATAGAAGAATTTATGGATATATGTTAAAATCTCTATAGTAACTAGCAAATGTTTGGAGAAAAATACATTGAGACCATGCAAATATATTTTTTCTCCTTAAAGTTTAGGCCTTTGATTTTAATATGAATCCAGGGAACTTGCCTAGAAAAACTATTGCTGTGCTGTTCTAATAGTGGTTTTAGTGATTTTCTGTTTTGTTCATTCCTTCTACATTTATTATTTGAAATTCTTCTCTAAGGAAGATTTGTCCCTTCTCCCCCATTTATTTATTCAATCATTTATTTATATCAGTATGTATACATGGATATTTATTTTATTTCTTAGGTTGTATTCCAATACAATTGTTTTGTATTTTGTGGCTCAAATTGTTGCAGTTTGGCCATTGGAACCTACTTCTCTCAGATTGGCTCCTGTGTACTTTTGACATGGCCTTCATCTTATTTGTTTGTTTTGTTTTTGTTTTTGTTTTTTAGCTTCCCCTTACTTTCTGGCACTACAAGATTGTACAGGTTCATCTTCTGCCCTAGAATCAGCCATTTCTCCAGGATTCCTGGTACCTTTATTGAGAAATGGTATTTAGAAACTGAGATCTGGGTGCTAAACTACCTGATTTTGAGAATTATTATAAAGTGACAGTAATCAAGACACATAGATGAATGGGATAGAATAGAGTCCAGAAATTGGCCCACACAAATATGGACAATTGTGGTTTTTTTTAATTTTATTTATTTATTTGACAGAGATAGAGACAGCCAGCGAGAGAGGGAACACAGCAGGGGAGAGGGAGAGGAAGAAGCAGGCTCCCAGCCGAGGAGCCCGATGTGGGACTCGATCCCGAAACGCCAGGATCACGCCCTGAGCCGAAGGCAGACGCTTAACGACTGCGCTACCCAGGCGCCCCGACAATTGTGTTTTTGACAAAGATGCAAAATCAAGTCAATGGATAAAGGGGAGCACAAATGATCCCTACTTACAGTGGTTTGACTTAAAATTTTTCAGGTTTACAGTGATGTAAAAGCAATACACTTTCAGCAGAAATGGTACCTTGAATTTTGAATTTTGATCTTTTCCCAGGTTAACTATATGTAGTATAATACTCGTAATGCTGGGCAGCCCCAACAAGCCACAGCTCCCAGTCAACCATGCAATTAAGAGGAACCAATACACTTCCAACCATTCTGTACCCATACAACCATTCTGTTTTTCACTTTCAGTACAGTATTCAATATATTAGATGCGATATTCAACACTTTATTATCTAATAGGCTTTGTGGGGCACCTGGGTGGCTCAGTCAGTTAAGCATCTGCCTTCAGCTCAGGTCATGTTCTCAGGGTCCTGGGATTGAGCCCCACATCAGGCTCTCCACTCAGCGCTGAGCCTATTTCTCCCTTTCCCTCTGCCTGCCTCTCTGCCTGCTTGTGTCCTCTCTCTCTGTCAAATAAATAAATAAAATCTTAAAAAGTAGAATAGGCTTTGTGTTAGATGACTTTGCCCAACTGCAGGCTAATATAAGTGTTCTGAGCCTGTTTAAGGCTGGGCTAAGCTATGCTGCTTGGTAGGTTAGGTTTATTAGATGCATTTTCAACTTACAATATTTTCAACTTTTGATGGTTTTTTTGGGACATAACCCCGTTGTAAGGCAAGGAAAATCTGCATTTTTAATAAATAGTATGGGGACAATTGGACAGTCATATGCAACAAAAATTAACCTCTACTTAAACTTCACATCATACACAAAAATTAATACTAAATGGATCATATATCTAAATGTAAAATATGAAACTATAAAACTTAAAGAAAAAAAAACTTAAGAGACCTTGAGTTTGTCCACAAATTCTTAGGCATGACACTAAAAGCACAATTCATATAAGAAAAAATTGATGTCAGTCTTCATCAAAATTTAAAACTTTTGCTTTGTGAAAGACACTGTCAAAAGAATGAAAAGAAAATCTTAGCTAATGCAGTGTGGTTTTCTGGATTGGATTCTGGAACATTAGAAGAATATTAGTGGAGGGGCACCTGGCTGGCTCAGTCAGTAGAGTGTGTGACTCTTGATCTCGGGGTTGTGAGTTCAAGCCCCATGTTGCAGGTAGAGATTACTTAAAAATAAAATCTTTTAAAAAAGGAATCTTCCCTCCCTTCCCCTATGGTCTGGACTCCAGGAAACAAACTGAGGGTTACAGAAGGGAGGGGGGTAGGGGAATGGGGTAACTGGGTGATGGGTATTAAGGAGGGCATGTGTTGTGATGAGCTCTGAGTGTTATACGGAACTAATGAATCATTGAACGCTACATCAAAAACTAATGATGTACTATATGTTGGCTTTTATGTTTTTATGAACATAAAAAAAGAATCTTACTGGAGAAATTAATAAAATCTAAATAAAGTATATGGTTTGGTTAGCAGTACTCCAAGCACAGCACCAATGTTAATTTTTTTGTTATGACAAAGGTAAGCATGTTTATATTAGATGTTAACATTAGGTGAATCTGACTGAAGAGTATATGGGAACTCTTTGTATTATCTTTGCAATTGTTCTGTAAATCTAAAATCATTTCAAAATACAAATGTTTATTAAACAAAAAATACAGCCAACCTTAATAATAAAAAAACAGCTGCTCTGCTGGAAGCCAGAGAGGAGAGGCTCTCAGAGGGTCATCATCTCTGTCCCTGCATTGCTGATCTCTTAGACAGCCTCTGGGGGATCCTCTATAGAACTCCTGGATTCCTTGGAGTGTGATTCCTAAACCACAGAACTAATCATTAATAAGACTAAAGGATAGAAATAGAAACCTAACTCAGGCCTGAATAATTGAAAATCTATTAGTTTATCTTTAAGGCCTTTCTATCATAAGATAATTAATTTGAACTGATATAATCTCCTCTTTACAAGGTCAAACATATTGCTCCCTAATATTCTGAATTTAGAACTGCAAAGGACTTGATTCTTTGTTCAAGGTATCTTAAAAGTGCCCAAGATAAGGTGGCTGGCTTATGATTATACAAGAGTAGGAAAGATTAGGCTGTGATTTTGAGGATGCATGTGTGTATTATAAAATCCCACCTGATGTTTGAATTTTCGTGAGGGGTCTTCAATGTCCTTAAGATAATAAAATACTAACGTAAAAAAAAAAGACAACTACAAACAGAATATATTTGAAAATCATGTATCTGACAAAGGGCTTCTACCCAGAACATATAAAGAACTCTCCAAACTCAATAACAAGAAGAAACACAACCCAATTTATAAATTGGCAAAAAGTCATGGTCACTAAACCAAAGAGGATATATAGATGGGAAATCAGCACATGAAAAGATGCACTACATTGTTGGCCATTTCGGAAATGCAAATTATAAACACAAGAGATACCATTACATACCTATTAAATGACAAAAAGAGAAAGTATTGACAATACCAAGTACTGATAAGGATGTGGAACAACTGGGTCTCTCCTATGTTATTGGCACAAATACAAAATTGTATAGCCACTCTTAGAAAATGGCTTGGCAGGTTCTTATAAAGCTAAATATATACATACCATATGACCTAGAAGTTCAGTTCAGAGATGGAGAGCTGGAAAGATGTTGCCTAGCCCATCAAAGGAAAAACTGGACAAATTACACATTAATGAGTTTTCTTGGACTCATCAAAGAACTGAGGTCATTGGGTCAATGTCTTCCCAAAATCTGGAGGGAGATAGGCACCTGCAGGGAGACACAGGACTGGAGCATTTGCTTACCAGGGGCAGAAGCCATTATGAATATTAAAAAATTGTGATGAATTCCTGGGGACCTAGCACAAGAAAGCAAAGTTCCCAGGGAACTCAGCCATGTGGGGTTCCCACCCTCTTGGAGGCTTGTCCTCCAGGAATACCACTAGGCTCACACAGAGAATCCAGAAAGGTTTCCCCATGGTGCTAGCAAGAAGAGAACAGCCATTGCCAAAATCCTCCCAGACCCATTTCCCCGATCTCCCTTACAGAATGAAAAAGCTTACTCTGCAGGCACTGGAAAAATTGTGCTGCAACTAGGGGAAGGCAGTGGAGGTCATCAAGGAAACTTGGCACAGACCTACTTTCCTGTCTTCCCTAAGTAACAAAAACTGCCATCTTCAGGAGCCGGGGCAGCAGAGCTGTAGCTGGGTATACTCCTGCTGCAGGGGGAAGCAAACAGGGGAAACAAGCTCTACCCCTAGAGGAAGGGACAGGAACATTGTGAAGGCACCCCACCCCAGGACACACGCCCACAGTGCTTGCCTAAGAATAAGGCTTAATTGAGACACCAGAGAAGACTTTCTCTCTCACTCCCATTTCCATTAGAACCTTTAGCATATTAACTACAATTATTTTAAATTCTCTGATACTTTCATCATCTGTGTTCTATCCGAGTTTGGCTCTGATGATTGCTTCGTCTCCAGATTGTGCGTTTCTTGCCTTCTTGTATGCAGAAGAATTCTATGTTGACATGTTGTATAGGACAGTTAGATACTGCAGTAAATATTTGGTATGTTTGGAGAACATACAGTTACTTCTCCTAGGGTTTTAGCATGGGTATTTCTGCTCAGATTTAGTCTTAATCTAGTAAGGAGTTGTACTAAGTTTATTGTTGCTGTGGTTACCCTCAGTGCACCAACAGCCTTCAAGTCCTTCTACTCAGGCCTTGCTTTGATCTCCCCACTTGGATTTGAGCCTTTCCTTTGTGTTGTTGCCTAGAGAAAGTCTGTCTTTTATAGCTTTCTTAGCTGTATTTCATGCTTATTTTTTATTTGAGGCTTGTTGGTGGGTGGGGAGTGGAAGGGAGTATGTTTCCTGATGTTCTTAATAAGTCTCAGTATTAGGCAGGCACTGTGAATCCGGGTCTCAGGGTTATGGGGCCTTCACAGTGTTCCTGCCGCTCTGCCAGATGGGACGCTGAGCCTAGCACTTACTACCATCCAGGGATAGAGATTACTCCCCACTCCCCCTCCCAGCCTTCCCTGCTCCCAGCTGCAGTAGGTTTCCACCTTTGCACTTAGGCTACAGCTTTGATGTCCTTCCCCCTGCAGATGAAGGCTTTAGCTACTTAGGGGAGATAGGGAGAATGGGTAGGCAAGAGTTTCTTTTTCTTTTTTTAAGATTTTATTTATTTATTTGACAGAGAGAGACGGCGAGAGAGGGAACATAGGCAGGTGGAGTGGGAGAGGAGAAGCAGGCTCCCTGCTGAACAGGGAGCGGGAGTCTATCCCAGGACCCTAGGATCCTGACCTGAGTGGAAGGCAGATGCTTAATGACTGAACCACCCAGGCGCCCCTAGGCAAGAGTTTCAATGGCAGTTTCCATATTTTTCTCCCAACTGCAGTGGGTTTTTACCAGTGACCTTAGGTAACATATTTTGATAGTTTTCAGCATACCAATTAAGGCTTTTGTTTTGTATGAGAGACTGAGAAGATTGGTTTGTATACATTCAGCAGCACCTGCTGTCCCATTTCCTCAGTCTTCTCAGGATTCTCCTCAACATCCCTGCCAGTGCCTGGTGGTATTCTAGAGGAAAACAGTGCAAGCAGGTGTGAAACTCCCAGGTCTGCGACCCCTAGGACTTCACACTCTCACAGTAGTACACGCTCAGCCTTTAGCAATTTGTTAAACATGTTTACCTTAATTTTCTTACTGGCTTATGTGACGTTTGAAGGCATTTGTCCCAGATAAGCAAATGCTCAGGTGCTATGTCTTCCTCTAGGTGCCTGTCTCCTTAGATTTCAAGTTAGTTGTTTTCCCAGAAAACTCATTTCATTGATGGTTTCAAGAAAAGTAGTTAAATTGCAGTTTGTCCAGGTTTTTCCTTGTGAGGGTGGAAGTGATGCTCTTTCCAACTCTGTCAATCTCCACACAGGAACCAGCCATCCTTTTGTTTCCATCCTACCTATATCATTACATTTGCATGTAGTTAGGACATGGTTTTTAATTTTGACAGTCTTTGTCCTTTAATTGATGTAGTTAGGCCATTTAAATTTCATGGATCATTGATGTTTGGATTTAGACCTACCATGTTATTGTTTTCTGTTTTTTCCTTCTGTTTCTCATTCCCGTTTTACGTTTACTGCCTTGTTTTGGGTTATTTAAAACTTTTCAATATTCCATTTCAATGTATCTGTTGTGGGTGTGACTGTATCTTTGCTTGTAGTTTGATAGTGGTTGCTCTAGGAATTACAAAATACGTATTTAACTTTTCATATTCCACTTAGAATCAATATTTTCTCATTTCAGTTCAAATGTAGAAACCTTGCCACCTTATAGGCCTCTTCACCATCTCCTCTTTAGGCCATAGTCAGTCGTCTGATTGGTTACATTTACATATGTTGAAAACTACAGACAATGTTATAAATTTTTTTTTTCTCATTAAACGTTTGTTTTAACGGGTCTCAAAATTCTGTGACAGATTTTTGGTCAAGTTGCTTCCATTAAAAAGTACTGAGTTTAAAAACTAATAACTTAAATGCCACACACACAAAAACCCAAATGGTGCACAAGACAGTCTCCTTTCCTCCTGAAGGTTTTACGATGCATTGTTATCATTAGCCAGTCTCTTACTATTAAAGTTAAACGGCCAATTGACACAAACAGTTCTGAGACTGTTCTTCCACCGCTGATTAAGACTGGGGTGGCAGGTATTGGGGATAATATTCATTTAGCCTTCTGAGCTTTCTGGGCAGACTTGATGACCTTGCCAGCTCCAGCTGCCTTCTCGTCCACTGCTTTGATGACACCCACAGCAACCGTCTGTCTCATGTCACGAACAGCAGAACGGCCCAGAGGAGGATAGTCAGAGAAGCTCTCAACACACATAGGCTTGCCAGGAACTGTATCAATGATGGCAGCATCACCAGACTTCAAGAACTTGGGGCCATCTTCCAGCTTTTTTCCAGAACGATGATTTATCTTCTCCTTCAGCTCAGCAAACTTGCAAGCAATGTGAGCTGTGTGACAATCCAGCACAGGTGCATATCCAGCACTGATTTGGCCTGGATGGTTCAGGATAATCACCTGAGCCGTGAAACCAGCTGCTTCCATTGGTGGGTCATTTTTGCTCTCATCAGCCACATTGCCACGATGAACATCTTTGACAGATATATTCCTGACAGTGAACCCCACCTTGTCCCCAGGAGGAGCCTCACTCAAAGCTTCATGGTGCATTTCAACAGACTTTACTTCTGTTGTAACATTGACTGGAGCAAAGGTGACCACCATGCCAGGTTTAAGAACACCAGTGTCCACTCGGCCCACAGGGACAGCACCAATACCACCAATTTTGTAGACATCCTGGAGAGGCAGATGCAAGGGCTTGTCTGTTGGACGAGTTGGTGGCAGAATGCAATCCAGAGCTTCAAGCAGTGTGGTTCCACTGGCATTCCCATCTTTATGGGTGAATTTCCATCCTCGAACTGAGGCACGTTAGCACTTGTCACCATTCCAACCAGCAACTGGCACAAATGCTACTGTGTCGGGGTGGTAGCCAATTTTCTTAATGTAGGTGCCGACTTCCTTAACAATTTCCTCGTATCTCTTCCGGCTGTAGGGTGGCTCAGCGGAATCCATTTTGTTAACACCAACAATTAGTTGTTTTACACCCAGTGTGTAAGCCAGAAAGGCATGCTCACAGGTCTGCCCATTCTTGGAGATACCTGCTTCAAATTCACCAACACCAGCAGCAACAATCAGGACAGCACAGTCAGCCCGAGATGTGCCTGTGATCACGTTTTTGATAAAGTCTCTGTGTCCTGGAGCATCAATGATCATCACATAATACTTACTGGTTTTGAATTTCCACAGGGAGGTATCAATGGTGATACCACATTCACATTCAGCTTTCAGTTTATCCAAGACCCAGGCATAATTGAAGGAGCCCTTTTCCATCTCAGCAGCCTCCTTCTCCAATTTTTCGATAGTTCTTTTGTTGATCCCACCACATTTGTAGATTGGATGACCAGTAGTGGTAGACTTGTTCGAATCTATTTGTCCAACAACGATGTTGATATGAGTCTTTTCCTTTCTCACTTTAAGTTTAGTGGTAGTTTTCATGACACCTGTGTTCTGGCAGCAAACCCATTGTGAAAAAAAAAAAAGCCAGACAATGTTATACATTTTACTTTTAAGTGCCAAACATACTTTAAAGAACTGGGGAGGAAAAGAATCGTCTATTATATTTACCCAGATATTTACCGTTTCTGGGTTCCTAGGTTTGAATCTGAGTTATGTGGTATCAGTGTTGAGAGTGTGAGGCTTCTGAATACGTTATCTGTGTAAGTTATGAGGTCTCTCAAATCTTTGAGATTAGCTTTGTAATGTTTAATGAGGTTTATGAGCTTTATAAGGTTTATGAGGTACATGGGGGTTCACATTCAAGGTGTGAGATCCCTAAAATTTTACAGGATCTGTGTTACATGTTTAGATTTGAGGCATTTGGTGTCTGTGCTCAAGGAGTATGGCCCTTGAACACTTTGAGTGGCTATGCACCAAGATTTTTGTGTAATGTATTTAGAGTTCGTGTTCAGGGTATAAGATCTCTGAACTCTTTGAGGTCTGTATCTCAGGGTTTGAATCTGATTCATGTAGGTCAGAGTTCGGTGTATGACATCTCTAAAATTCTGAAGGTCTGTGTTGTAAGTTGAATCTGAGGTACTTGGGCTTTTTGATCAAGGTGTAAGTTCTCTGAAATTTTAAAGGATCTCTGTTCCAAATTTGTGTCTGAGGTATTTGAGTCTGTACCAAGAAGTGAGGCCTTGAAATTTTTGAGAGTCTATTTCCCAGTTTTTTATCTGAGGTGTTTGGAAGTCTTTGTTCAAGAGTAATGTCTCTGAAATCTTTGAGGGGCTAGGTTACACAATTTAAGTCTGAGATACTTAGGAGGTCTATGTTCAGGGTTGAGTTCTCTGAATTCTTTGAAGGTCTGCCCCAAGGTTTGAATCTGACATAATTGTGGGACTGCAGTCAGAGTCTCATATTTCTTTTTTTAAAATATTTTATTTATTTATTCAACAGAGAGAGAGAGAGAACACAAGCAGGGGGAGTGGCAGGCAGAGGGAGAGTGAGAAGCAGGCTCTCTGCCAGCAGGGAGCCCAACATGGGGCTCGATCCCAGGATCCTGAGGTCATGAGCTGAGCTGAAGGCAGATGCTTAACTGACTGAGCCACCCAGGTGCTCCCAGAGTCTCAGGTTTCTGAACTCTTTGAGAGTCTGTGGCTCAAAGTCTGAGTCAGAGAGATTTGGGTGTCTGTGTTCACAGTGTGAGATCTCTGAAGTCTTTGAGATATGTCCCAAGGTTTAATCTGATTAATACAGAGTAGTGCTCAGAGTGTAAGCTCTGTGAATACTTTGAGGGTCTGTATTCAAGGCATGATGTCTCTGAAATTTTAGAGGGTCTGTGTCCCAAGTTTGGGTCTAAGGTATTTGAGGTCTTAGTTCAAGGAGTGAAGTCCTTAAATTCTCTGAGGGTATGTTTTCCAAATTTTTGTCTGAGTTGTTTGAATGTCCGCATTTATGTTGTAAGTTATATGTTTGAAAGTTCTCACCTCTTGAGGATATATGTTTGAAAGTTTGAGCCTGAGATAGGATTCTGTGCTCACGTTTACTGAATTCCTTCAGGGTCTGTTCCAACATTTAAATATGAAGTAACTAAAAGTCTGTGTACCAGGTGTGAGGTCCCTCAACTCTTTTTTGGTCTGTGTCTCAAGGTTGAGCTCTGAGGTTTTTGGAGGTCTCTGTCAGTGAGAGATGTCTCTGAAATCGATGAAATTCTGCTTCCAAAGATTTAAGTCTGAGGTAGTCATAGGTCTGTGTTCAGCATGTGAAATCTTTGAACTTTTAGAGGATCTGTATCCCAAGTTTTGAATATGAGGTATTTGGGGTCTGTTTTCAGAGTATGAAGTCTGTGAAATTTTAGAGGCTCTGTGTCCCAAGGATGTAGTTGGAGTTATTTGGGGCCCCGTAGTCAGGGTATGAGGTCTCTGAAATTTTGAGTCTCTGTCCCAAGGTTTGATTCTGAGGGGTTTGGAAGTCTGTATTCAGGACGTGACTTCTCTGAACTCTTTAAGGTCTGTGGCTCAAGGTTTTGACTCTAAAGTATTTGGTGGTCTGTGGTCCCAGTGTGAGGTCTCTGAAGTCTTTGAAAATTTGTGTTGTAAGGTTTGAACCTAAGGTCATTGTGGGTCTATGATCAGAGTGTGAGGCCTCTCATACCTTTTGGTGTCTTTCTTTTAATGTTTGAGTCTGAGATGTTTGGGGAGTCTCTGTTCAGGGCGAGAGGTCTCTAAAGCCTATGGGGGTCTGTTTCCAAAGGCTTAAGTTTCATGTATCTGGAGGTCTGCATTCATGGCATGAGGTCTCTGTACTTTCCAAGGATCTGTGTCCCAAAGATTCAGCCTGAGTTATTTATAGGTCTGTATTCAGAGTTTGAAGCCTCTGAGATTTTCAGCTTCTGTTCTGAAGGTTTAGTCTTAGGAATTAAGAGACTTCTTTTCAGGGTGTATGGTCTTTGAACTTTGAGAATGTCTGATTCCCACATTTTGGTCTGAGGTATTTGGGGGTCTGTGTTCAGGAAGTGAGGTCCATGAATTTTTCGAAAGTCTTTGTTCCAAGTTTTTTACCTGAAGTGTTTGGAAGTCCATGTTTAGGATATGAAGTCTCTGATCTCTCTAAGGGCATATATTCCATGTTTTGAGTCAGATATTTAGAGGTATGTGTTCAGCTCTGAAAATTTCCAGGGTCGGTCCAAAGGTTTGAGTCTGAAGTAACTGCTGGTTTGTGTTCAGGGTATGCGGCCTTCTGAAATTTTTCAGGGTCTGCAGTATAAAGTTTAAATCTGAGGTAACTGGGGGTCTGTGATCAAGTTGTAAAGTCTTTGAAATCTTAAGCTTGGATCCCAAGTTTCAGAGGTATTTTTGCCCTGTGTTCAAAGAATAAGGTTCTTGAAATCTTTTAAGTTCTAGGTTCCAAGTTTTTTTGTCTGAGTTGTTTAGATGTCCCTGTTCAGGATGTGAGGTCTCTGAACTCTTTAAGAATCTATGTTCAAAGGTTTAAATCTGAGGTACTTGGAGGTCTGCATTCATGGGATAAGGACTCTGAAGTCTTTGAGGGTCTGTGCCAAGGTTTGAATCAGGGGCTCTGGGAGTCTGTGATCAGGACATAAGAGGTATCCGAACTTATTAACTGTCTATGCTCCAGAGTTTGATCTGAAGTATCTTGGGGTCTGTGATCTGAGTGTGAGGTCACACCATGCTGTAAGGATGTTGGTGCAAAAGTCTGATTGTGTTCTATAGGGCTATGAGTTCTGGGTTGGAGGTTCTGTAACATTTTGATGAACTGTGTTGCCAGGTTTTGGTTTGGTGTTGCAGGGGATCCGGGATTGTGAGTTCAGGGATTCGTGGTTGGAGTGTGAGGACTCTGAAATTGCTGACGGTCTTTGGTATGAATTTTGAATCTGAGCTTCTGAAGTCTATATTCAGCATGTGAGGGTTCTGACCTTTGAAGGTCTATGTCAGCAGGTCAAGGTCTTAAGTGTTTGGTGGTGCAAGTTCAGGAGGTACTTGAGGTATCTGACCCTTTGAAGATTATTTTTTTAGGATTGATTTTGAGGTATCTGTGCATCTATATTTTGAGAGTAAGGGTTTGGAGTCTTTGAGGGTATATGATAATGAATTTGATGTATTTGCACGTCTGTGTTTAGAGTTTTAATTCTGTGAAACCTTTAAGCGTTTATGTTCCAAGATGTGAGGCCTTTTATGTCTGTTTTCTGGGTGTAATAGTCACAAGTCTTGTAGGGCCTTATTCTAATGTTTGTATGACATATATGGATTTTTTTAAAGGAGTAAGTTTATTGAACTTGTTGAAGTTCTGTGTCAAGGTTGGAGTCTCAGGTATTTGTGAGGATGTATACCGGGTATGAGGTCTATGCATCCACTGAAGGTCTAAGTTCCAAATGTTGAATCACCGATATTCGGAGATTATTGTGTCCAGATTGTAATGACATAGAATACTCTCACGGTATGTGTTCCAAGGTTGGAGTCTGAGGTGTTTGGGGTCTCTTTTCAAGGATGGAGGAGTCTGACCTTTTTGAGGGTTTGCTTCCAAACTTTTTGGTTTTGTTTTGGTTTTTGGCATCTAGGCTCAGGGTGTGAGGTCCCTGAACTTGAGAGGGTTAGTCCTCCGAGAGTAGAGTGTGGTATTTGGTTATTGATGTTCAGGATGTGAAGTCTCTGAAGTCTTTGAGGTCCTTTGAGTGTGAAGTTTTGGGGGTCTGTGTTCAGGGTATGAGGTCTCTGAATTCTTTGGGACTTGTGTTCCAAGATTTGAATCTGAAGTAACTGAACGAAGTACCATTTCCTATTGAGAGGTCCTATATATACATCGCCAAAGGGTGGTAGGAACTTTTTTTTTATTTTTAACATCATAAGCACATTTCCAAAATAGTGTCTGTAAATTCAAATGTCTTAAATAAACCTTGCTTGTTATAGATTTCTATTATATTTTCTGAGGGGAAAAATGTCCTGAAGATATTACAATGGTGGTTTTTTAAATGCAGCACATAATTGGCAGGAAAAACGTTTCCAGGAAAAATATATTGTTTATAGTAACACAGTCTTCCATTAGCAGTTGTTTTAGAAGAACTCTTTGTGTATATTGTATTTTTCTAAACCAAATTGTACTCTAACTCTGCATTAAAGTACCAAGACTATGTTTAAAGTACGCCTCAAATACCACATCCTGTACAAAACTTTCTTGGTCTTATAGATGCTAAAATGTTACCTAAAACCTTTCTGGAAATGCAGCCCACTCACACACATACCTCCCACCTCTAGCCAAAGGCAGAGTAAATTGTTCACCCTTCTTCACTCCTGTGGCATTATAATAATACATATTTTATGTGAGATTTCATTTCACGCTGTCTGCTGTGCCTCCTCCCACTGAGAGCAGGGACAGAAACTATATCTTCTTTCAGTATTTTTGGTTCCTTCCACAATGCCTGACCCACAGTGGGTGGTAGATATTACTGCTGTCATTTATCCATCCATCATTTTAATAAATCATCATGCCTTTAATTCTCTTTACCTGAATCCATTCTGTCATGTTACTAACAGCGTTGATTTCGTTTTGAAAAGAAGCATTCGTAAAGGGACCTGTGGTGGAAACTGTGATGCACCACCCGGATCCCCCCTTCAATGAAGGGCTTAGTCCTTCAGGTGCTAGGGGTGCTGTCGACAGACAACTGTCAGCCCCTTCAGGGATTGTCTCAACTGCAGAGAGCTGCTTCACTCAAGGTCACACTCCTTCCCTGGGTGGCCTACATTTAATGACTGATCAATAGGGGGATATAAAGGCATGACCGTCTAGCCCCAACCTGGGATAACTCTGATTGGCATTCAAGAGCTTGCCAAGGGGTCAGCCACGGCCGTAATTGGGCCTGCATCACAGTTCAGCTTCTCCCTCCACGCATCCTGGCTACATTGTCAAATTTGTTGGGTGGAAGTTGTTCATTCTGTTTTCTTATTGCCATTTTAATGTCTGTAGGGTCTCTGTTGATAACGTATGTTCCTGACATCAGTGGTTTCTTTCCTCTCCCTAGTCTTGTTCAGTCTAACTAGAGGTTTGTTAATTTTGTTGATCTTTTCCAAGATCTGACTTTTGGCTTTGTTCATTTTCTCTACTGTCTCCTTCCAATAAAGTTTATTTCTGCTCTTTATTATTTCCTTCCTTCTAGTTACCATGGATTAACTTTGCTCTTCTTTTTCTGCTTTCTTAATGAGAGACCTTAGGTCACTGATTTTACATACTTCTTTTCTAATATTATCATTTAAAGCTATAAATTTTCCTCTAAGCATTCCTTTCATTCAATCCCATGAATTTTGATCTGTTCTACTTTCACTGTCATTCAGCTCAAAATATTTTCTAGTTTCCCTCATGATTTCATCTTTGACCCATGAATCATCTTAAAGTGTACTGTTAGGGATACCTGGGTGGCTCCGTTGGTTACGCCTCTGCATTCAGCCCAGGTCATGATCCTAGGGTCCTGGGATCGAGTCCCGCATCGGGCTCCTTGCTCAGCGGGGAGCCTGATTCTCCCTCTGCCTGCCACTCCCCCTGCTTGTGTGCTCTCTCTCTCTCTCTGACAAATAAATAAATAAAATCTTTAAAAAATAAAGTATGTTGTTTACTTTCCAAATTTAGGGGGTTTCCAATATATCATATAATTGACTTGTGATCTAATTCAACTGTAATCATAGAATATGCTCTGTATAATTTTGGTCCTTTAAAATTTATCAAGATATCCCTTAAGGTCCAACCTATGGTCTACTGTGGTGAAACATATGATGTGCACTTGAAAAGACTGTATATTCCATAATTGTTGGATGGAACATTCTATAGATGTCATTTAAGTCAAGGTGGTTGATAGCAGTGCTCAACCCCTCTGTGTCTTCACTGATTTTGTTTTTGATCTAGTCATTCCATCAACTAAAGAGGGTGTTCAAATTTCCTGCTATGATTCTGTCAATTTCTGCTTCATGTATATTGAGGCTCTATTATTCGGTACATACATATTTATAATTGTTATATCTTTCTAAGGAACTATCCATTCATCATTATGACATTTTCCTTGTACTGTTTTCAAGTCTATTTTACCTGGTTTATAGTATCCATTCCATCCTTATTATGTTTTTTGGTGTGTATAATATAACTTTTTCCATTCATTTACTTTCAAACTCTCTGTATCTTTATATTTAAAGTATGTGTTTCTTGTGTGTAGCATTTAGTAGGGCCTTGCTTTTTATCTACTCTGTGCATCTCTATGTTTCATTGCTTATACCAGTAACATTTAATGTAATAATTGACAGGATTGTGTTCTGGGATATCAGGTTATTGGGAAGGGAGGTTGTTCTGTTTGTCCCCTCTGGTTTTTGTTTTATTTGGGTTTTTTTCCTTGTTTATCTGTTCTCTTCCTGCTTTCCTGCCTTCTTTTGGATTATTTGAATATTTTTGGTCAGCTGCAGAAACCCCAAACCAGGAGTGGTATTTAGGATAGCAGTAAGCAGGCATTAACTTCCCTGTGAGAGACAACAGTGTTACAGCATTCATCAAAAATTTTTAAAAATTGTCACTCCACCCTTAAAGATATTTGTCTGTGTTGTTCACTAAAGTTTCCCCAACTCCTAGAATAATCCCTAGCCACATAGGGGGTGCTTAATAAGGATTTGCTGAATGATTAAACTCTTTGACCAAGCGATCCTACTTGTAAGAATGTATAATAAACCACCTCACACATAGACCTATGTGCACAAGACAGAAGGAGAAAACAACTGGTAAAAACATTAAATGTCTATTAATAGCCAACAGCATACATGGGAAGGTAAATGAGTGATGAGTGTTCATGTTATACCATGGAGGACAAGCGAGCTGCAAAACAGAATGAGGGGGATTGATCAGTACTGGCCAGGATTTCTCCATGACATATTATTAATGGGATGCAAGTGGGTAATGCTCCTGGTGGGACCTTGTGTGTGTGTGTGTGTGTGTGTGTGTGTGTGTGTGTGTGTGTGCATGTGTGATGTGTGAGAGCAGAGAAAATGTCTGGAATAAAACACCTTTAACTGACCCCACTTGTCACCTGTGAGGTGGGGAAGAGTGGGTAGATGGTAATAGCCTAATGTAGTCCATATATTTAGATATCATTTGAAGCTTCTCCATTAGACTATATTCATGTATGTTCTGTGTACATATTTCTAAAGGAAAGACATATACTGAAAACAATACTGGCACTACAGGGCTGTGTGAGATTGGGGATATGAGGAGCATAGAGGAATAGGGTCTCAAACTCACAGGGACAAGTAACTATAGATCGTGAGAGAAATCCCTCATCCTGACTTCTATTTAGACCATGAGCCCTTTGAGAAAAATTTCTATTTTGTAATTTTTTACAAAGTAGTCCTCATATGATCCATATCAATCAATGGTACCATTACCCATTTTATTTCCCAACACAGAAACCTGCTCTCAACATTTTACACCTACTTCTTTTTCACCCCAAGTCCAAATCCTTGCTGAGTTCAGTCCATTTTACTTCCCAAATACCTGTCTAATGTGCCCAATTCCTTCCATGTTCACTACATCCACTTAGTCCAAAGCATCTGTCACTATCTCTCCCTTTGGCAAATTAGTCTAGTAACTCTAGTAAGTAACAAAAATAGTCTAGTAACTCTAGTAACTCTAGTAACAAAATAGTCTAGTAACTCTCTCTCTTCTTTTTAAAGACTTTATTTATTCATTTGACAGAGAGAGACGGTGAGAGAGGGAACACAAGCAGGGGGAGTGGGAGAGGGAGAAGCAGGCTTCCCGCTGAGCAGGGAGCCCAATGTGGGGCTTGATCCCAGGACGCTGGGATCATAACCTGAGCCAAAGGCAGACGCTTAACGACTGAGCCACTCAGGCGCCCCTAGTCTTCTAACTCTCTTATAGTTTATTTTCCCCTTAATAATTTGCTTTCACTTCCATGTTTCTTTTTAGAGTGATCATATTGAAACCTGTAATTCATAACACACCACAACAACAACTGGTACTTTGCACTTTCGACTTAGGGCTTTACAAGTGGTGTTGGGGGAGAAGTTGGGACTATTTCACTATGTATTGATTTCCAATTTTTTTCCTTTGTCAATCTACGGCCTTCCAGAAAGCAAGAAAAGTGATTCAAGTGATCACATCCTCAGAATTGCTCAGAAAGTAAAAAGAGCTGTAGATGAGGCTTAAACCCACGATCCTGGCATTGCTCACAAATAGTACTGCCTGTGCATACTGTGACCTAATCAAATGAGCCACTAGAACCAAAACTGGGAAAAAGTCTAGGAAGCCTTAATAAAGAAACTTATCTTGACAATGCACAGCCTCTTCTTAGGGACCTGTGTTTTGCCTGTATTGCCTTGGCATTTTCCAGAACACTTACAGACTTTTGCTGACCTTCTGTCCCCTCTGCAATCCTTCCCCATACCAGCAGTCAATACTGCATCTCAGATCTTCCTTTTGCTATAAATACTACCCCTGCTCACTCACTGATTTCTAACCTGACAAAGATATCAAAACATTTACTACCCTGGTACAGCTAGAGAGCTAGGAAAATGAGCCTTTAGAAAAATCATTTTTTTACTTATAAACAAAATGGTAGAAGCATATGGAATTAGCCATATGCTTAAGTCATTAAAATTACACTATGTATAAAAAGTCTTTCAAGTAACATCTTCCTTCTTTTAGATAAAAGTGTTTGTAAACACTAGTGTGGAAGCATATGTGAATAGCCCTGAGCTGAAGCCTTGAAATTACCCTGTGTATAATGCATCTTTCAAGTTACATCTTCATTCATTAAGATGTAAGTGTTTGTAAACTTACGTGTGGAAGCCTGTGGGAATAGACTTATGCTAAATTCATTAAAACTAGGCTGTGTACAAAAAATAAAAATAAATAAAATTATAAACAAAATGAAAAATGATTAATGTGAACTAGGAAAATGCAAGTAAATAATAAAAGAAGGAAAAAGTTACTTATTGGAAAATTACCCAGAATTTCACACTCAAGAATACCACTTAATGTATCCTATAGTTTCTGTAAGAGGAAGAAAAACTTTCTGTCTCTGCCCTCTTAGGTTCTTTGCCTTGGTTCCTGCAAATTAGACTGATAAAAGGCAGATTAACAAGAGAAAAACAAACAGAAGTTATTAACACATGCATCTTATATACTTGGGAGCTTTCAGTGATGAGTAACTCAAAGAGGTGGCTAGAATTTGGCATCTATATACTTAACTTAGTAAGGCAAAAGGAAGTGGAGAAAGGGTTCTTAGGGAAAAGCAAATGACTTTTTGGAAAGTTAAATGGGTCCTTGGTAGAATAAATGGGAGATTTAATTGTCAGCCTTAAAAATAAAATAGCCAGTGATTTAACCAGCAAAAATGACTCTTTTTCAGGAATAGCAGAGAAATTGCAATTCAGGGCATGCAAACTGTGATGAACCATAGGCAGGTCCAAGAACAAAGGAGAGGGGCTTGCTTTTTACAGAAGAAAGGAGGGTGTTGGGAAGGGTTGTTTTGAATGAATGTTCGTTGGAGAAGGGTGAGACTTTGAGGTTGTGGCTGCTTCTCATTGGCTGAGTTGTGGTGGTTTCTCATTGGCTGGGTTGTTGCTGGACAAGGAGAAAGTCTTCCTTCTCCCTGTTGGAATACATAAAGAAAGCTACAACAAGTCATACCTGAGTGGGACCCTCCCTTTATTGCTTCCCAACTCCATTTCGAATTAGGTTTCCTTTATTCATTTTCACATAATAGTCTTAACAACAATGTCTATTTGGATGTAGTACCAACTTATCTTCAGAAGAGAAGAGAAGATTTGCTCCCAGGAAGAGTATTTATGATAATTGAGTTCTTTCAAGTCCTTTAGAAAGGCTTTTAAGTAGATAAGTGATTTCAGGAATTCCAAGTCTTTCAGCTCAAAATAATTCTTATGCCGAAGTTGCATATTTGGAGATGGCTTACCCTGATCCCCTTCATTTCCTTCTAGGCTTTTGCTGCACTAAAAGCAATGTCTGGACCATATTAAGCATCCATAAGTGTGAACTTTTATTCTGATGTCTCTCTACTTCTCTTTTCTGCTTTTATTGTTTCTTCCTCCCTCCCTCTTACCTTCTTATCCCTCTTGCCCTCTCCCTCACATTCTCACATCTCTCACTCACATTGCACCCAACTGTTCCAAGCTAGCTCTCCTGGTTCTGTGCCCTGAGGTTAGGAACCCTGCACCCCCTGCTATGCTTCCTCCACCAGGGCAAGATTCCTGTTTAATGACATGACCTCTATGAAGTTCACCTAAAATCCAAATCCAATTTTTGCTTCAAGTGAAGAAGAGAATGGTTGAATGCATGAATGTACTTCAGGGATGACTGACTAGAGGAAGAAGTGCCTGCTGGGCTTGTGACTCAGTTTAGGGGGTGAATGGGGGAACATATGACTGTAGAAGCTCACATGAGGTCAGCTCCAATCACCAGGGCATGTGTACAGTTGACTGAGTTGGCTGATCCCTCCAGCGGTAAGGGAGCAGGAAGAAGTCAAAGATAACTCCAAAATGTATGCACACTCCAGCACCAAAGACCTGCCTCCAAAGTCATGAAGACCAGCCCAGCTACTGAGGCACCTGTGCAGAACAGTAGCCAGTGACAGCACAGCATCTGAGGGAGGGAGCAAGACTTGTGAGGACTTCTGGAAATCCTCTGTAACTGGGCAGAACTGGGGCATGAAAGTTCTCTAGGACCAATCAGAGCCCAGGAACGTCCTTGATTTCTGTTCCCCTCATCCCAGAGCCAGTGTCTGCCTTGGATGCTCAGTCTTAAGGCCAATTCAAAGTGGACAAAAGGATGAAGAGGTAGACTAAGAACAATGAGAGAGGTCACAGAACAGGTAAACGTCAAAGCTGGAAACTGGGTGTCTGCTTAGAACCCAAGTAGAAGCCAGGAGGATAGGGTTGTCAGATTCTTGTCTCTACCAGGAGTGGTGTTGATTCCCCTCCTCCCCAAACTACAGTTTATGGGTCTAGCACAGCCCCTCCCAACAGTAGACCATTCCTTCCTTGTAATCTCCCTCCTCCATATTATACTAGTGAAATGCTCCATCCACATCTCCTTTCCCAATCTCAAAGGAGTCTTCTATCCACATCAATCCTCATGCACTCTAGACTGTCCCTTCCTGTTCAGCCATCCCAGCATCCAGAAATGGATTACTGCAAACCCTGAATATTTTGTAGGAAACAAAGGCCCAGTTTCCACTTGCTGGCCTCAGAATGTCATCCTGGCATGTGGTTCAGAGCCCTTTCCCATGGGACTTAAGCCTGGTTCCAAAAGAGGAACAGAGTATTCCTGCCCCAAGGGAGTCAAGTTTCAGAGCCTTTGCACTGGCTACCCAAGTCTGGTTCACCCTTTACACAGCCCTGCACTTGGCTCATTTTTCAGGGCTCTGTTCAAACATCACCTCATTTGAGAGTCTTTTCATTATCACCCCCAAATAAAATGTACAATACCCCACATCATCCCTTGCTATTCCCTTAAGCATGTTTTGTTTGCCCATCTCCCTTCTACCCTCAGCCCTGGAGTAAGGGCCAGGTGTTTGCGGGCCAGCTGAGGGAGGTTGGATTCCTGCAGAATAGCCCAGTAGAGAAGGACTTGTCTGGCCTTTTACCAACAAGAACATGAATCATATTGGAAATTACTTGGGTTTAGGGATTAACCCAGAAGTCCAGGGCCTAGGCCTGAGTGGGGAAGGAGGACAGACATGGGTGAGACACATAAGTGCCTTTTGCCCATTAAAGATACGGGAGTAATGAGGCCCAGAGGATGTGGGCCCCAAGATCCAGGAAAGGTGGTGGGTGGGGAGTGAGACCTCATCCCAGCCCCTCCCCACCCCATTTTGGGGACTGCTGCAGAGTAAGAGGCACTATAAAGAGCTGAAGGGGGCCCATGGGCACCTGTGGAGGACATTGTGGGCAAAAAGTTAGCCCCTCCCAGGTGGACCATCCCCTCCACCCACTCTCGGGACCCTGGAGCAGTGTGGATACTCAGCTTTGTTATCATCGTTGGGATCTCGGGCCCCTCTTCCTCCCCCAGCAGGCACACAGGCCAACAGTCCAATAGCTAGGATTGGATCTTTTAAAGCCTTTGGAGATGGGGACTGTGAGAAAAGCCTCAGAGCATTGCCATTCTGGAGCTTTAGACCTGGAGGTTGGTTCAGGCCATGGCAGATGGGTAAAGGAGGCATGACCAAGGGTGTGGACAGATGTGGACACCCACATAAACCCTCTCTGACCAGCATGTTGCCTGTGGCATAGCTTTCCTCACAGAGTTGACCCTCCCCACAGAGCTAGCTCCTGGAGTCTGCATAGCAAGGGCCTCCTAATTTACCTGAGTCCTCACCTGCTCCTCTGAGAAGAGTCAGATCTTGTCACTCAAGGCGAGACAGGTCCAGGCCCAGGGCTTTCCACATTTGTGGGCTGGGAACAATGTCTGCAGGAATGGGGGAGGCCTGGTTACTGGGGTCTTCTCCCTTATCCTGCCTTCTGAAGAATCCAACATAAGCACCTCCACCCTCAGAGCCCTCAGAAAGCCTTCTCTCCCTGCACTGACCAGTCTGGTATTCAGCCAAGTGCAGACAGCCTCCCTCACCTTTCTGATGTGTTCCCATCATCTTGATGTCCCAGGCCTCAGCGTTGATTCAGATCCCCAAACAGTTCCAAGAACTCACACCTTGTGATAAAGACCCTGAAGCAGCTTAGAGACTTCACACTATGGAAGGAGATCCCCAGAGATGTCATACTGTGGTACAGATCCACAGATAACACAGAGACCACACACCTGGGACTGAACACAGACCCCCCCCCCACAAGCAGCTTACAGACTTCACACCCAGAACAGAAAGTCCCAAACAGTAAAGAGTCTTCACACCCTGGCACAGACCCTCAAAAAGCCTATTAATATCATGTCTTGGATCACACATACCCAAACAACTCAGAGACCTGACATCTGGGGCAACACCCCCATTGGAGTGGAGCCATTTGACACTGAAGATACATAGACCCCTAAATATCCAGACCTCACAACCTAAAAAACAGATCCCCAAAGAGTTCAGTATAATACATATACTCCGTGTACCTCTGAACCCAGACAAAGACCTCTAAATAGGTGAGAGACCTAAAATCCTGGGCACAGATCCCCAAAGACCTCAGAGAGCTATCCAAGCACCAGTCCATCCAAGCAACTCGACAACTCACTCTGGACACAGACACATGAACAGCTCAGAAAGCTCATATCCTGGACACAGAACACCAAGGAACTCAGGGACCTAACAGCCTTGAAATGGACCTCCAGAAATTACTCAAACCTTACATGCTTAATAGAACCACAAGAAGTTTGGGGGCGCCTGGGTGGCACAGCGGTTAAGTGTCTGCCTTCGGCTCAGGGCGTGATCCTGGCGTTACAGGATCGAGCCCCACATCGGGCTCCTCTGCTATGAGCCTGCTTCTTCCTCTCCCGCTCCCCCTGCTTGTGTTCCCTCTCTCACTGGCTGTCTCTATCTCTGTCGAATAAATAAATAAAATCTTTAAAAAAAAAAAAAAAGAACCACAAGAAGTTTGGATACCCCACATCCTGGGGCACAGACACTCAAATAGCCACAGAAAACACATACTGGAAAATAGACCCCCAAATACTTCAGAAATCTCACAATGCACCTGTATAGCTTGAAGTCTTAAAAAATCTTTATATAGACCTCTTCCCTCCAAAAAAGAGCTCAGAGAATCCTCAGACCTCCTAAAAGCCACAGGACTCACACCCTAGCAATCATACCACCAAACAATAAATACATCTTACATCTTAGACACAGAACTGTATATAGCCTGAGACCTCCCCATGGAACTCAGGGACCTCACCCATAATCAGTGCATAGCTCAGACAACTAATGAACTCAGAGACCTCACACTCCACATAGACCCTGAAGCAATCGACCTACCTCATACCCCCAAAGACTCCCAAACAACTCAGCATCCTTACACCCTGGAACAAGGATCCCTATAGAGTTCTGATACTTTACACCAAGAATACAGATCCAGAAAACCTCAGAAACTTCAAAACTTAGGACATAGACCCCCCAAAGAATTCAGAGACATCACACCCTGAACACAAACCTCCAAAAAGCTGAAAGACCTCACACCAGGAAACAGGCAAACAGTTTAGAGATCTAATATTCTGCGCAAAGACCCAAAAATAGATTTACAAATTTCAGAGCCTGAATATAGATCCCCTAAAGAGGTGAAAGACTGTAAACATTGGGAGACAGACCCACAATTAACTTAGGAACCTCATACCTTGGGTCACTTTTTCAAAGTGCTTAGACAACTCACACTGTGAGTTGTCTCATATACCCCTGAAATAGTCCCAAAATATCATCCTCTGGGACACAGACCACGGAAGAAATCATGGACTTTACATCCTGGGCACAGGGTTGTTCAGAGGCCTTCAAAACTCCAGATACTTCATACTCTGAACAATGAACTCCAAAACTAAAAGAACTTGCGTCTTGCATAGGGACACATAGACCCATAAGCAGGACAAAGACCTCATAACCCAGGTGAAGAATCCCCTAACATAAGACACCTGTTACCCTGGGACACAATTTAGAAACTTCAAAACCTGGGACACCAATTCTAAAAATGTTCAAAGACCTTATACTTTATTTTTTTTTATTATTGAAGTATAACTGACATACAATGTTGTATTAGTTTCAGGTGTACACCTTATTGATTCAACAATTCTGTACATTACTCAGTGCTCACCATAGTAAGTGTAGTCACCATCTGTCACCATACAATGTTATTACAATATTATTGATGATATTTCCTATGCTGAACTTTTCATTTCTGTGACATATTTATTTCATAACTGGAAATTTGTTTTCTTTTAAGATTTTATTTATTTGAGAGAGACAGAGACAAAGAAAGAGCATGAGCAGGGGGAAAAGCAGACTCCCCGCTGAGCAAGGGGCCTGATGTGGGACTCCATCCCGAGACCCTGGGATCATGACCTAAGCTGAAGGCAGACGCTTAACTGACTGAGCCACCCAGGTACCCCTGGAAGTTTGTACCTCTTAATCCCCCTTATCTATTTTGCCCATCCCCTTATCCTCCTACACTCTGGCAACCACCAGTTTGTTCTCTGTATTTAAGAATCCATTTCATTTTTTGTTTGTTCATGCATTTTGTTTTTTAGATTCCAAGTGAAATTATATGGTATTTGTCTTTCTCTGACTTACTTCACTTAGCATAATACTCTCTAGCTCCATCCATGTTGTCACAAATGGCAAGATCTCATTCTTATTTATGGCTGAGTAATATACCATTGTGTGTGTGTGTGTGTGTGTGTGATATATATATATACACACACACATACATACATACATACCTCACATCTTCTTTATCCATTCGTCCACTGAGGACACTTGCTGCTTCCATACTTTGACTATTGTAAATAATGCTGCAATAAATATAAGGGTGCATGTATCTTTCCAAATTAGTGTTTTAGTATCCTTTGGGTAAATACCCAGTAGTGGAATTGCTGGATCTTATGGTATTTCTATTTTTAATTTTTTGAGAAACCTCCATACCTTTTTTTTTAAAGATTTTATTTATTTATTTGGCAGAGATAGAGACAACCAGCGAGAGAGGGAACACAAGCAGGGCAAGTGGGAGAGGAAGAAGCAGGCTCATAGCGGAGGAGCCTGATGTGGGGCTCGATCCCACAACGCCGGGATCACGCCGTGAGCCGAAGGCAGACACTCAACAGCTGTGCCACCCAGGCGCCCCTCCATACCGTTTTTTACAGTGGCTGCACAAGTTTGCATTCCCACCAACTGTTTTTCCTCCGCATCTTCGCCAACACCTGCTATTTCTTGTGTTGTTGAATTTAGCCATTCTGACAGGTGTGAGGTGATATCTCATTGTAGTTTTTTGTTGTTTTTTTAAAAGACTTTATTTATTTATTTGACAGAGAGAGAGACAGCCAGTGAGAGAGGGAACACAAGCAGGGGGAGTGGGAGAGAAAGAAGCAGGCTCCCAGCAGAGCAGGGAGCCTGATGCAGGGCTCGATCCCAGGACCCTGGGATCACACCCTGAGCCAAAGGCAGACACTTAATGACTGAGCCACCCAGGCACCCCTCGCACTGTAGTTTTGATTCGCATTTCCCTGATGATAAATGATGATGAACATCTTTTCATGTGTCTGTTGGCCATCTGGATGTCTTCTTCAGAGAAATACCTGTTCATGCCTTCTGCCCATTTTTCATCAGATTATTGGTTTTTGGGTGTTCAGTTTTATAAATTCTTTATATATTTTGGATACTAACCCTTTATCAGGTATGTCATTTGCAAACATCTTCTCCCATTCTATAGGTTGCCTTTTAGTTTCATTGATTGTTTCCTTCACTGTGCAGAAGCTTTTCATTTTTATGAAGTCCAAATAGTTTATTTTTGCTTTTGTTTCCCTTGCCTCAGGGGACATATCTAGAAAAAAGCTGCTATGGTTGATATCAGAGAAGTTACTACCTATGCTCTCTTCTTGGATTTTTATGCTGAAAGGTCTCATATTTAGATAGTTAATCCATTTTGAATTTGTTTTTGTGTATGGTGTTAGAAAGTGGTCCAGTCTCATTCTTTTGCATGTTGCTATCCAGTTTTCCCAACACCATCTGTTGAAAAGACTGTCTTTTTCCCATTGGATATTCTTCCCTGCTTTGTCAAAGATTCATTGACCATATAGTTGGGGGTTTATTTCTAGGCTTTCTATTCTGTTCTATTGATCTATGTGTCTATTTTTGTGCCAGTATCATACTGTTTTGATTACTACAGCTTTGTAATATAACTTGAAGTCCAGAATTGTGAGGCCTCCAGCTTTGCTTTTTCATTTTCAAGATTGCTTTGGGGTCCTTTGTGGTTCCACACAAATTTTAGGATTGTTTGTTCTAGTTCTGTGAAAAATGCTGTTGCTATTTTAATAGGGGTTGCATTGAATGTATAGATTGCTTCAAGTAGTATAGACATTTTAACAATATTTGTTCTTCCAATATATGAGCACAGAATGTCATTTGTGTTGTCTTCAATTTCTTTCACCAATGTTTTATAATTTTCAGAGTATATTCAGAGCATTTAGTCCATTTACATTCAAAGTAATTATTGATAGATATGTATTTATTGCCATTTTATTACCTGTTTTGTAGTTGCTTCTGAACATTTTCTCTGATCCTTTCTTGTCTTTCTCTCTTTCATGGTTTGCTGGCTTTCTTTAGTGATGTATTTGAATTTCTTTCTCTTAATTCTTTGCATATTTATTAGTGTGTTTTTTTTTAAGTAGGCTCCATGCTCAGCATGGAGCCCAACACAGGGCTTGAACTCACAACCCTGAGATCAAGACCTGAGCTGAGATCAAGAGTCAGATGCTTAACTGACTGAGCCATCCAGGCACCCCTATTAGTGGTTTTTGATTCGTGGTTATGATTAGGTTTATATATAAGCTCTTCTGCATATAGCAGTCTATAGTAAGTTGATGGTAGTTTAAGTTTGAACCCGTTCTTTACTACTCTCCTCCCCACATTTTAGATATATAGTGTCGTGTTTTACATCCTTTTATTTTGTGAACTCCTTGACTGATATTTTACGAAGATATTTATTTTGACTGCTTTTGTGTTTGTTACCTTCATACCCACAAGTATCTCAACTCAGATATTGGGGTATACACCCTCTAAAAGTTCACAGATCTGAAACTCTGAACACAGACTCCAAACACAGGGACACAGACACTGAAGGAACTCAGAGACCTCACACACTGAGAAACAAAACCCCAAAACTATCTAGAAACCTCACACACTAAGAAATGCAAATCAAAACTACAATGAGATATCACCTCACACCTCTTAGAATGACTATCATTAAAAAGACAAAGAAACAAGTGTTGGTGAGGATGTGGAAAAAAGGGAATTCTTGTGCTCTGATGGTGAGAAGTAAATTGGTATAGTCATCATTCCATTATAAGAAACAGTATGGAGCTTCCTCAAAAAAAAAAAAAGATCAAAATAGAACTACCATATGATTCAGCAATCCCACTTCTGGGCATATATCCAAAGGAAATGAAAACTGCATCTTTTTTTAAAGAAATTTCTTTAAAAGATTTTATTTATTTATTTGACACACAGAGAGAGAGCAAGCACAAGCAGGGAGTGTGGCAGACAGGGAGAGAAGCAGGCTCCCCACTGAGCAGGGAGCCCGATGTGGGACTCAATCCCAGGACCCTGGGATCATGACTTGAGCAAAAGGCAGCCATTTAACCAACTGAGCCACCCAGGCGTCCCAAAAACTGGATCTTGAAGAGACATCTGTACCCCATGATCAATGGCAGCATTATTAACAATAGCCAAGATATAGAAACAACCTAAGTGTCTGTCAACAGATGAATGGATAAAGATGATGTGATGTGTACACATATATATAAAATTCAGCCATGAGAAAGGAAACCCTGCCATTTGCAACAATCTGGATCCAACTTGAGGGCATTAAGCTAATAAGTAAGGCAGAAAAAGACAAATACTGCATAGTATCACTTATATGTGGAACCTAAAACTAAGAAAGCCAAACTCAGAGAAACAGTAGAGTAGTAGGTACCAGGGGCAAGGGGGTAAAAGAAATGGGGAGATATTAGTCAAAGGGTACAAACTTCCAGTTATAAAATGAATAAGTTCCCGGGGCACCTGGGTGGCTCAGTTGGTTAAGTGTCTGACTCTTGATTTCGTCTCAGGTCATGATCTCAGGGTCGAGATGGAGCCTCGAGTAGGGCTCTGTGTTGGGCACGGAGCCTGTTTAAGATTCTCTCCCTCTCCGCCTCCCCCCTCACTCATGCAATCCCTCCCTCCCCTCCCTCTCTTGTTCTCCTCTCAACCTCTCTCTCCCTCTTAAAAAAGGGATGAGTAGTTTCTGGGGATGTAACGTACACCACGGTGATTATAGCTAATAATACTGTATCATATAATTGAAAGTGGCTAAGAGAGTAGATCTTAAGTGCTCTTACTACAAAAAAGAAATGGTAATTATGTGACAGGATGGTGGTGTTAGCTAATGCTATGGTGGTAATCATTTTGCAATATATAAATCTATCAAAACAATACATTATATACCTTAAACTTACACAATGTTATATGCAATTATATTTCAATAAAGCTGGGGAAAGAAGAAAGAAACCTCACCCCTTCAAAAGATCCCCCCAAATCTCAGAGACCTCCTCTACTGGAGAAAAGATCCCCAAACAGCTCAGAGGCCTCACCCCCTGGGACACAGACCCTCATAGAGTTCCAAGATGACATTCCCAGGACACAGACCCCATAACAGCTCAGACATTGCAAACTCTGAACAGAGACCCTCAAGCACCTCAGGGTTTTTACTACGCTCTAGAGAAAAAACTGCAAAGAGCTCAGGAACCTCATACCCAAGAGAAGAACGCTTGCTCATGCCAAGAACTCCACTCAGGATACAGTATGTGCTCATTAGTTGTCTGTTGAATGAATGACTCCCAAGATGCAGCAGTTCCACTTCTTTTATTTTTTTTATTTATTTGACACAGAGAGAGAGAGAGACAGACACAGAGAGAGCACAAGCAGGGGGAACAGCAGAGGGAGAGGGACAAGCAGGCTCCCTGACATGGGGCTCGATTCCAGGACCCTGGGATCATGACCTGAGCACAAGGCAGACACTTAACCAACTGAGCCACCCAGGCACCCAGCAATTCCACTTCTAAGAATGGGTCCTAAAGAAACACTCATATACATGCCCAGAGCTGTGTACACAAGAATGGGAAGAGCAAACTTTTATTAATTCCTAATATTCTGATTATTGTCATTATTATGCATTGATGTTTTTCTCCCCCATGGGATAAGAACCTCGCTCCCCTTGGGGTAGGCCCCATCTGTCCACCTCTGTGGCCCCAGCGTGAGACCCCAGTATGAGAACAGGGGCATTCACCACAAATGTCTGGAAAAGAAAGAAGGGAAACATGCAGCCTTCCCTGTCCCAGAACCCCATTACTATTAGAAAAACCCAGTCCTGTGGCCCCTACAAGATGGTGCTCCTGGGATAATGTGGTGGCCCTGCCCTCTCTGTCAACCTCAGAGTTTCACAACCTGCTGAGGAGGGTGAAGGTCCCCTGGCAAGGATGTGTGGGGACCCAGCACCTCTCAAGGGGGCAGGCTGTGAAAAGGCCTGGGGCCCACTGGAGGCTCCCATATTTCAAAAAGATAGCCAACTGAAAAGTTAAAGGGAATGGGCCACACAAAACCATCACTACCAACAGCAACTGTAAGTTCAGGGGATTCCCAAAACAACCCTCAGTTTCAATAATTTGCTGGAAGGATTCACGGGACTCACAGAAAGCTGTTATACTCACAGTTCTAGTTTATCATAGGAAAAGAATACAAATTAAAATTAAAATAAGCTAAGAAAAGAGATGAACAGGGCAGGATCCAGGAGGATACCAAATGCAGAGTTTCCAGTTGTCCTCTCCCCACAGAGTCAGAGCAGTGTTATTCTCCTGGTGTTGATAGCTAACAGTAGCATAGAGTACTGCCAACCAGGGAACTCACCCCAAGCCTTAATGTCCAGAATCTTCAATGGGACTCCATGATGTAGGCACAGTTGCCTGTCCACATAACTGGTCTCAGTTTCTTGCCATCAAGAGGTCAAGGTACATGACCCAAAGACCTCACCCTTCATCATGTTGTTGGTGTAGCTCTGAGTCTCCACTTCACATCACATAGCTACTATCTGGCTAGACTAGGTCCCCCACACTAAATCATATTGTTGATGTGGCTCAAAGCCCCCACTCTAAATCACAAGTTTTTATCTGCTGAACTAAGACTCGCAAGCAAACAAAGACATTCGCATCAAGCATGACATTCCAAGGCCTAGAGCTTACCT
Organism: Ursus americanus; assembly: GCF_024610735.1. NCBI lineage: Eukaryota > Metazoa > Chordata > Mammalia > Carnivora > Ursidae > Ursus > Ursus americanus. The sequence continues at coordinate 81,528,868 of NC_142164.1, forward strand.
TTCAGAAGCTAGAACAAAGGCCAGACCTCGGTCTGGGCAAAGTTAAATTCTTTACTATGCAATATTATACACTGTTATAATAATATACACATGGGTGGTCATCATGGAAAGCTGTTAATAATGGAGAGTCACTAGTATCAGCTCATATTCATTAAGAATTTACTAAGTGACAGATGATGAGCGCGCATAAGGCTAGCTGAAGGCAAAGCACAAGCTGACACCCTGCAACCTCCTAGGTGGGACCTGGGTGACATTCTTCCAGGAAGCTCCCAGCTATCCTAATGCTAATACCTTGCTAGAGGGGAAAACAACCTTAACTTGACAATGGCATGGACTCCAGGATCTTTTTTTTTTAATATTTATTTATTTGACAGAGACAGCCAGCGAGAGAGGGAACACAGCAGGGGGAGTGGGAGAGGAAGAAGCAGGCTCATAGCGGAAGAGCCCGATGTGGGACTAGATCCCGGAACGCCAGGACCACGCCCTGAGCCGAAGGCAGACGCTTTAACGACTGCGCTACCCAGGCGCCCCGGACTCCAGGATCTTGTAGGTATCTTATAGGTCCTTCCTCTTCCGCATATGAAAGTTCTTTTGAAACCTCCCTTTCCTGTACTTCCCCCAACTCCCAAGTATATAATCAGTCACTCCTCACAACCCTGGTGCAGCAGCTCTTTCTGCCCGGGGCTCCTGTCCCTGTACTTTAATAAAACCACCATTTTGCACCAAAGACATCTCAAGAATTCTTTCTTGGTCGTTGGCTCAGGACCTCACCCCACTGAACCTCATCTATATTCCAAAACCTCATCAATAGGCACTAATCCAAACATTTTATGTAATTAACCCACTTAAATTTACAAGCAAACCAATCACGGTGGGCCTCTTAATATTCCATTTTGAAGCTGAGGAATACTAAGGTATCAAGAAGTTTATTCAACTCTCCAGGCTCCACAGCCAGTCTATGGGAGAAGCAGGGTTCATTCACACCCTGCATTTTGTGGCCCTACGTGTCCTCCCTTAAACCTCTTTTCTGTCTTGAGTAATATTACCAGATGTCCACAAGTGGTGCCTGTATGACCATACTTCATACAGGACATCTCTAACATCATGTTGTCATGAATAATAGTGATCTCATAGTAGAAACAGCTGTTTAACCTATTCGCTGACAGAACCTAGAGAGTTTCCCTCACTTTTGCCCTCACAGGACACCCCCCACCATCATCAGAGAACAATAGCCAAGCCCTTTAGCATAGCATTCATGATCCAACTTAAGCCTGGACTACTTTTCTGGTTATTCCCATCACTCTTCTCCTGCATTCATTCGTTAATTCAGTAAACTAATATTTCTTGAGGGCCTGCTATATGCCAAGTATAGCCAAGCACTGTGCTAGTGATGTGGTTTGGGAATACAGGTGAGGTTCAGTGGGGTGGAGTCCGGAGCCTGCGACCAAGAAAGAATTCTTGAGATGTCTTTGGTGCAAAATGATGGTTTTATTAAAGCACCAGGACAGGAGCCTCGGGCAGAAAGAGCTGCTGCACCAGGGTACTGATTATATACTTGGGAGTTGGGGGAAGTACGGGAAAGGGAGGTTTCATATGCTAAAGAACTTTCATATGCTAAAGAGGACGGACCTATAAGATACCTGCCTATAAGATCCTGGAGGCCATGCCATTGTCAAGTTAAGGTTGTTTTCCCCTCTAGCAAGGTATTATCATTAAGATAGCTGGGAGCTTCCTGGAAGAATGTCACCCAGGTCCCACCCAGGAGGTTGCAGGGTATCAGCTCATGCTTTGTCTTCAGCCAGCCTTCTGGTCCCTCATCACTGGGACCTTGGAATACAGCTATAAACAAAACAAAATTCCTGCTTCTACAGGGGTTACATGCTGGAACAAAGGTCAGCAAACTGTCCTGCACAGGGCCAGGTAGCAAATAGTTTAAGCTAAGAGAGTCATATGGTCTCTTTCACAACTACTCAGCTCTGCTATTGTAATGCAAAAGTAGCCATAGACAATATGTAAAGGGATGGGTGTGGCTGTATTCTAATAAAATTTTATCTTCAGAAACAGATAGAGGGTCAGTTTTGGCCCATGGGCAATAGTTTGCCAACCTATCTTCTAGAGACAGGAAATCACAGACCTGTACCCCTGAAACAAATAATACATTGTATGTTAATGAATTGAATTTAAATTTTTTTAAAAAGAGACTGCATGTAAAAGGATAAAAAAAAAGTGGGGGTACCTGGGTGACTCGGTTAAGCGTCTGCCATCAGCTTGGGTCATGATCCCAGGGGTCCTGGGATATAGCCCAGCATTGGGCTCCCTGCTCAGCGAGGAACTGCTTCTTCCTCCCCCTATGCTGCTCCCGCTGCTTGTTTTTTTCTCAAATAAATAAATAAAATATTTTTAAAAATAGAGACATTGGCATTGGCAATGTACTGGCATTAAGCCAATACATTCATAGATATATGTCAGGTGGTGATGAGTGCTATGGAAAGAAATTAAATAGGGTGAGGAGGTAGAGACTGACTGTGGGAATGTAGTTTGCAGCTATTTTCCAAAGGAGGTGCCTGAGAAGTCCTCATCAGGAAGGAAATAAGATTGCAAATGACACTACAGATAAAAGACTGCTATCCAAGATCTACAAAGAACTTCTCAAACTCAATACACGAGAAACAAATAAACAAATCAAACAATGGGCAGAAGATATGAACAGACACTTTTCCAATGAAGACATACAAATGGCTAACAGACACATGAAAAAATGTTCAAAATCATTAGCCATCAAGGAAATTCAAATCAAAACCACACTGAGATACCACCTTACGCCAGTTAGAATGGCAAAAATAGACAAGGCAAGAAACAACAATTGTTGGAGAGGATGTGGAGAAAGGGGATCCCTCTTACATTGTTGGTGGGAATGCAAGTTGGTACAGCCACTCTGGAAAACAGTGTGGAGGTCCCTTAAAAAGTTAAAAATTGAGCTACCCTATGACCCAGCCATTGCACTACTGGGTGTTTACCCCAAAGATACAGACGTAGTAAAGAGAAGGGCCATATGCACCCCAATGTTCATAGCAGCAATGTCCACAATAGCTAAATCGTGGAAGGAGCCGAGATGCCCTTCAACAGATGACTGGATTAAGAAGTTGTGGTCCATATATACAATGGAATATTACTCAGCTATCAGAAAGAACAAGTTCTCAGCATTTGCTGTAACATGGACGGCACTGGAGGAGATAATGCTAAGTGAAATAAGTCAAGCAGAGAAAGACAACTATCATATGATTTCTCTCATCTATGGAACGTAAGAACTAGGAAGATGTGTAGGAGAAGAAAGGGATAAAGAAAGGGGGGGTAATCAGAAGGGGGAATGAAACATGAGAGACTATGGACTCTGAGAAACAAACTGAGGGCCTCAGAGGGGAGGGGGGTGGGGGAATGGGATAGACCGGTGATGGGTAGTAAGGAGGGCACGTATTGCATGGTGCACTGGGTGTTATACGCAACTAATGAATCATCGAGCCTTACATCGGAAACCGGGGATGTACTGTATGGTGACTAACATAATATAATAAAAAATCATTTAAAAAAAAAGGAAGGAAATAAGAAGCAGAGAGACCTGAAGGAGGTAAAGGAGTCAGCCATGGGGTTATCTGGGGGTAATGTCCCAGGTTAGGGGAAGCATCAGGATAAAAACCTTGAAGTCAGAGTGGCTCTCTCTCTAGCATCACTTCCCTCTGGTTTCTGCCCTAATGACCTCTATCTCAGTGAGGCCTTTCCTGCCCACCCTAAATATAATCCCTCCACCCCCAGTATACCCCAATACACCCTTTCCTCCAACCTTGGCCTTATCTTTCTCTGCAGCACTTGCCACTCTCTCCTATGTATATTTACTGACCTAATCTATAAAATCGGGGACTCTGTTGGTTTTGTTTTCTGTTGTATTCTTACACCTATAACAGTACTCAGGCACATGGCAGGTGCTCAGAAAATTTTTTGAGGGGGCGCCTGGGTGGCACAGCGGTTAAGCGTCTGCCTTCAGCTCAGGGCGTGATCCCGGCATTATGGGATCGAGCCCCACATCAGGCTCCTCTGCTATGAGCCTGCTTCTTCCTCTCCCACTCCCCCTGCTTGTGTTCCCTCTCTCGCTGGCTGTCTCTATCTCTGTCAAATAAATAAATAAAATCTTTAAAAACAAAAAAGAAAATTTTTTGAAGGTGACTAGAAACAGGCACTTGGCACATGTTACTAAAGCACACAGATAACCTCCCAGGTGGGCATTTTCCTGAGACTCAGAGAGGATAGGTGACTTGCTTAAAGTAACACAACCAGGACTTGAGGGCTCCAGGATTTGAAATGAAGTCTTCCAGGCTCAAGAACCCACAAGTCCTTGGGGCGCCTGGGTGGCTCAGTCATTAAGCGTCTGCCTTCAGCTCAGGTCATGATCCCAGGGTCCTCGGATCAAGTCCCACATCGGGCTCCTTGCTCAGGAGGGAGTCTGCTTCTCCCTATGCCTGCTGCTCCCCCTGCTTGTGCTCTTTCTCTCTCTCTCTGACAAATACATAAATAAAATCTTAAAAAAAAAAAAAACAAGATAGGGAATCCAAAGGTGAAATGCCACTGGACCCTAAACAGGCTATGGCTGAAAAGGAGCAGGAATGATTGATTTCTTTGTGTATTTCTGAAAACCAACTCTAAAAGAGGAACACCAGGAACGCTTTATGGTCTGGCTACAGCTTCTGAAAATAAATGTAGCCTCTTATTTAGACCAATTTGAAAGGCCAGCACGCAGTGAAAATGAGAACTACCCAGGCATAGCAAAGAGCAAGCCATCTGAAGTCCAAGAAACCCTAGTTAGAATCCCATCACCACTGAGACCTATCTGCAGAAACTAGAATATTAGCTCAACATATCAGAAACTCAGTTTCCTCACCTGGAAACTGTGTTCAGTAATTCTTACCTTGCAGGATTCTTATGGAAAATTAACATACTCTGTGTAAAGCATCCCACTCAGTTTTTGGTCATAGCATCACTCAACATATGGTGCATATTACCATTACCATTATGGGTAAGTTTCTCTAAAACCACCTGTAGTTTGCAGTTATATTTCTATTGGGCTTGTGCTCTCCATGAAAACAAAGGGTTTGGGAAAACATGTGAGATGCAAAAAAGTAGATTTCTGGACAGTTCCCTTCTCTTTTTTATCGGCTTCTCATTCCCCACAGCTTTTGCATCCCATGTACCTTCATAATGATTACCACTTGCTCCATGTACAATGAACTTCATTTTCAGGTGAGAGACTACAGCCAGAGCCTATATCCGCTTCACTCAAGACCATACCCAAGTTAGATCCTAAATGCATCGTCAGTGTTGTCTAGCTCTGGATTAAGCGATTTGGGCACTCTCCCACCTGCTGCTTATCCTACCAAGGTATTTCAGGGGTTAATGTTCACTGAGGACCTACTCTGTATACTAACCCAAAGCTATTTCATTCTGACACCCATAACCCTAAAAAGGCAAGAATGATCAGTATATTCACTTTACAAATGAAAATGCTGACATTCAAAAAGGGTAAGGATTTTTCCCAAGGACACACAGGGGCCATGTTATAAAAAACACTTGTCTAAACAGAAAAGCCTTCAGAGTCATGGGAGTCAAAATACAAAGGTGTGATGAGGTCTATGTCCACCATCCCCACCACTGACTTCCCAGCCCTGAGTACATGGGCTCCTGCAGGAAAGCCCTCCTTTTAGCCTCTTCCTGAACCAGATCTCTACTCACAACTGGAGGGGGAGGAGTCACTGAAGGATATAGGGACCCTGATTTTAATCAGCAAAATCTAAAGCCTGAGTTCCTTTAGAGAGGGTTTGTCCTCCCAAATCACAAGGACTCAGGATCAGACACCCCTATCCTTAGTACCAGGATACCTGGTATCAGAGGCACCAAGATTTTGCAGAAGAGCTAACTGCTCAGGGATTAGGTGCACCACTCTCCCTCTTTTGGGCTTTGGCTGGCTCTTCACTAAGACAAGACCTTGGATTAGAATTCAAAGGTTCCTCCAGCTCTAACATAGAAGAAATATCACAACCATGTACTAGGCATCAGGACAGATAGGGACTCTGAAATCAGGCCTATCTGGGAAACTTTACCTTGCTATTTGCTGGCCCTGTGATTTTGAAGAAGTTACTTCTTTTATTTTTTTTTTATTTGAAGATTTTATTTATTTATTTGACAGAGATAGAGACAGCCAGTGAGAGAGGGAACACAAGCAGGGGGAGTGGGAGAGGAGGAAGCAGGCTCATAGCGGAGGAGCCTGACGTGGGGCTCGATCCCAGAATGCCGGGATCACGCCGAAGGCAGTTGCTTAACCACTGTGCCACCCAGGCGCCCCAGAAGGTACTTATTTTCTAAGCCTCAGTTTCCAACTCTGTAGAAGAGAGATTATGTGAACTACTGCACATAAAGCAATGGCTAGCACATAATAAGCACTTTTAAAATGTTAACCAAGACACTTTAAATTAATTTAAGAAACACTCAGGGATACATTTACTCCAGAGAGGCTCTCCCATTTGATCCATACAGCAATTTTCCTTTCCTACCTGATTCCTACTCTCACCAATGAACCACAGTGCTTTGGTGCTGCCTCCGGGAGGCCCAGAATAAATGTCACTCTTGCCTGGCAATGAATGACTCTTCAGCCTGCAACAATTGATTGCACTGCATATCTCAGGCAAATTAAAGTGCTATAAACACTACTTTTCCTCATGTCACTCATGTGCCCTCAATCCTCCAACCTTTTCTTCCAGGCCTTCTACGATCTGGTTTTTCATCTCTCCAAATTCTATGAACTGTTAAAGAGCCAGCTCAGTTTTTACTTCCTCTTTAAAGCTTTTTTGAGCTTTTATTGGACTTGTCTATGAATTCTTATGACACTTAGCATCCACACCATAACACACTGCTTTGTTATTGTCACTTTATTTTTTTTTTAAGATTTTATTTATTTACTTGAGAGAGAGAGCACGAGGGATACGGAGAAGCAGACCACCACTGAGCAGGGAGCCGAGCGAGGAGCTTGATATGAGGACCCTGGGATCATGCCCTGAGCCAAAGGCAGATGCTTAACCGACTAAGCCACCCCGGCGTCCCACCATTGTCACTTTAAATGGAATAGTAATCACTCCCATCCTAGATTTTTAAGTTTTTTAAGGATAGGAACCATGTCCTATAAATCCAGATGCCCTTATACTAACCAGTAAAGAACCAAGCACCTAGAAAATGGGCAATAGAGCTTTCATGGGTCGAGTGATTGGTTGTTTTTCCCTCTCTGGACTCAATGATGTCATCTGTAAAATAGCAGCAATGTGAACAACATCTTGTCTAACTTTGATGCTCAATAGAGCATTTTATTTTTTTAAAGATTTTTATTTATTTATTTATTTATTTGAGAGAGAGAGAGCACAACCTGGGGAGGGGGGCAGAGGGAGAGGGAGAAGCAGACTCCCTGCTGAACAGGAAGCCCAACACGGGGCTCCATCCCAGGACCTTGGGATCATGACCTGAGCTGAAGGCAGATGCCCAACCGACTGAGCGACCCAGGAAGCCCTTCAAGAGAGCATTTTTAAAAAGCCCTAAACTTTTACCTAAATGTGAGAACTGAAACCATAAAACAAACTCCTAGGAGAAAACATAGGCAGTAATTTCTTTGACATCAGCTGTAGAAACATTTTTCTAGATATGTCTCCTTTGGCAAGGGAAACAAAAGCAAAACTAAACTACTGGGACTATACCAAAATAAAAAGGGTTTGCACAGTGAAGGAAAGCATCAACAGAACAAAAAGACAACCCTCTGAATGGGAGAAGATATTTGCAAATGATATATCTGAGAAGGGATTAATGGCCAAAATAAATAAAGAACTTACACAACTCAACACCCAAAAAACAAATAATCCAATTCAAAAATGGGCAGAGGAAATGAATATTTTTCCAAAGAAAGCATACAGATGGCCAACAGAAACATGAAAAGATGTTCAACATCACTAATCATCAAGGAAATGCAAACAGAAACCACAATGAGATATCACCTCACACCTGTCAGAAGGACTAAAATCAAAAATACAAGAAATAAGAGTTGGGGAGGATATGGAGAAAAAGGAACCCTTGTGCACTGTTGTTATGGTGGGAATGCAATCTGATGCAGCCACTGTGGAAAACAGTATGGAGGTTCCTCAAAAAATTAAAAATAGAATTACCATATGATTCAGTAATTCCACTACTGGCTATTTACCCAAAGAAAGTGAAAACACCAATTTGAAAAGATATATGCACCCCTATATTTATTGCAGCATTACTTACAATAGCCAAAATATGGAAGCAACCCAAATGTCCATTGATGAGTGGATAAAGAGGACATGGTATGTATGTGTATACACACACACATATACATATATACACATATATGTACAGTGGAATATTACTCATTCATAAAAAAAGAATGAAATATCGTCATTTGCAACAACATGGATGGATCTAGAGGGTATAATATTAAGTGAAATAAGTCATTCAGAGAAAGACAAATGCCATATGATTTCACTCATATGTGGAATTTAAGAAACAAAACAAATGAACAGAAAAAAAAGAAAAAACAGACTCTTAAATATAGAGAACAAACTCCGGTGGTTGCCAGAGAGGAGGGGTGGGGATGGATGAAAAAGGTGAAGGGGACTAAGACTATACTTATAGTGATAAGCACTGAATAATGTATAGAATTGTTGAATCACTAGGGCACCTGGCTGGCTCAGTCGGTTAAGCATCTGACTCCTGATTTTGGCTCAGGTCATCATCTCAGGATCGCGAGATCGCACCCACCTTGGGTTCCCCGCTCGGCAGGGAGTCTGCTTAAGATTCTCTTTCTCTCTCTTCCTCTGCTGCTCCCCCTGCTCGTGCTCTCTCTCTATCAAATAAATAAATAAATCTTTTTTTTTAAAAAGAATTTTTGAGGGGTGCCTGGGTGGCTCAGATGGTTAAGTGTCTGCCTTCAGCTCAGGTCATGATCTCCAGGTCCTGGGATCAAGCCCCACGTCAGGCTCCCAGCTCAGCAGGGAGTTTGCTCTTCACTCTCCCTCTGCCTCTCCCCCCTGCTCATGCTCTCTCTTTGTCTCTCTCTCAAAATGAATAAACAAACTCTTTAAAAAATTGTTGAATCACTATATTGTATACCTGGAGCTAATATAACACTGTATTTTAATTATATTTGAATAAAAATAAAAATTTAAAAAGTCCTAAACTTCTAAAAAAAATTTTTATTGTTATGTTAGTCACCATACAGTACATCATTAGTTTTTGATGTAGTGTTCCATGATTCATTGTTTGCATATAACACCCAGTGCTCCATGCAATACATGCCCTCCTTAATACCCATCACTTTTAAAAATCAGAAAAAGATAATCTTAGCCATTGGCATAAATTGGAAGGATCGTGTTCCGAGCTACATGTTAATGATTTCATAATACTTCTCATCTTTCTAGAAATTCTAGAAAACTAAGTGTTAGTGTTTCTCCCTCCACCAAAAATAAGAAATATCAGAACTTCTGAGATGAAACATCTCATCACCCAGGTAGGGAGGCAACCTCAGAAAGCTCCCTCAGGCTTCAGTAGAAAAAAACTGCAGGTTTAATATTTTGCTAATGGGACATCATTGTTTTTCACACAATAAGTAATGTAATGATGAATCCCAGCTGCAGGAGGGACTGCCCCTCTTCTCAAATTATTTCAAAAGGAGCCCTGTGCTGCCTCCTTGTAGTCTTGATGTAAGAGATTGGAATTCCTTCCTGGAGACTGAAGGCACTTGTTTAAAACAGGAAAGAAAGAAAGGGGGCGGGGAAGCATCTTTATTTCGCCATGCCCCATGCCTCTACCATTGAGTTGGACACGAGCAAGTACTTTTAAAGTCTTGGCCACTGAGGGTAGAAAGAGGAGTACTGGAGACGGACACAGAGGACATTAAGGGAGGGTTAAGGAAGCCAGAGAAAAGTAATTCTCTTTCTTAAATTTAACTCAAAATGCTTCCCTAACTTAAATCTATTTCTATCTAATCATGAGAAAATTCTATTTGAATCATGAGAAAAACATCAGACAAACCCAAATTGAGGGATGTCCTACAAAGTACCTGACCACTAATCTTCAAAAATGTCAAGGTCATGAATGACAGGAAAAGACTAAGGAACTGTCTCAGACTAAGGAGGAGAGTAAGGAGACATGACATGAATAAGGCAACAAATGCAGTGTGGAATCCTGGAACAGAAAAAGGACTTCAGTGGGAAAACTGATGAAATCGGAATAAATTCTACAGTTTGGTTAACAGTATTGTATCAAGGTTAATGCCTTTTTTTTTAAAGATTTTTTTTTTATTTATTTATTCGACAGAGACAGAGACAGCAGCGAGAGAGGGAACACAAGCAGGGGGAGTGGGAGAGGAAGAAGCAGGCTCATAGCGGAGGAGCCTGATGTGGGGCTCGATCCCATAACGCCGGGATCACGCCCTGAGCCGAAGGCAGACGCTCAACCGCTGTGCCACCCAGGCGCCCCAAGGTTAATGCCTTTTGATAAATATTCTATGGTTATATAAGATGTTAACGTAAGGGGAACCTGGGTGAAGGGCATACGGTAACTACTCTGTACCATTTTCAAAATCCTTCTGTAAGTCTAAAATTATCTCAAGATAAGAGGTTAAAAAGGGGAGGCAGAGACACACTGTCCCCAATGTCAAAAGACAAAGATTTCCCTCCAGACACCCTCTTCCCTGCCAGCTTCCCACTTCATCTGAGAACGCAACAGTGACTCTTAAAGGCCTCTAGTTGCAGTAACAGCAAATCAGTTCAGCAATCCGAAGAAATGAGCTGTTTGGACCTCTATTTTCCAAATCATTGAAACAAACTCTTTTGGAAAGCACTATTTCTAGAACAGTGGTATCCATTTCTATGCCTTCTTATATAGAGCATGGAAAACATCACTGAATTGTTCATTGTCCATAAACATTAGTATAAACATCTGCTTGTGTGCAGGATGCAAATAAAAGAACTCTAGGGGCTGGTACATGGGGAGAGCTAATTGTAGTGTTGGGTATTTTTGTTCTGCTTGCCTAACCTGCGCTGTCTTCTCACCTCTGTCGGGCTGCCCCTGTGGTCCATCAGGAGAAGGGGGCACATTAGATGAATGACTTTGAGGAGAGGTGGCAGCTGGGGGGTCTGGTACTCCAAGGCATCCTTGCAAACCACTAGAACATGAGTCATTTCCACCACTCCTGGGGTTTTCTGGGATGATGTTGTCATTGTCCTCATAGTCATTATCATGATCATCACCAGTGCTTTGGGTAGTGACCAGGGTCCGCCCTGCAGAGGGCACATTTTCACAGAAGAGAGCCAGCGATGCGGCAGCACCAAGTGTCAGAAGAGTCTATGATATAAATACCCCTGATATGTTTGTGTGTCACTGAAATTTGGGGATCACTGGGGCCAAAGCCTCACTGAGTTAAGCAGCCAGAGCACCATGATCCCTGTGGTCTGTTTCATTGACACCCCCAAACACCACACACAACTGGGCTCTGTGCCACACTCCTTTCTGGGACTTGGTAGATGTGTCTCTAGAAAGAAAGACTAAATACTCGGTCTTGGGGGTCACTTCCAGCTCTAGCATTCTAGGATTCTGCTCTTTGAGATATCACTTTTCCTTTCATGTGAAATCCTCCAAAGCCAACAAAGAATAATTTATCACCATGGCATGACGCACATCTCAGCTTTATTAATCAGACGTGATCTTCTCTATTCAAAGTGCATGACCCCAGATCCCACCAGGGCACAGCTTGAAGAATTTTACATTGGGAGAAAGTGTCAGTATAGACCAACAGCATAAATGGCTCTCTGTGCACCAAACCAACAGGAAACTCCAAGACCTCTTCTCATGGAAACATATGAGCTGTCAGCCCTGAGTGACCATTCAGAGAAGGGGAGCTGGTGCCCATTCAGTGAGCCCCAGAAGGAAATGTACTTGAGCTGCAGACTTTGAGGGAATGCTTGAAGAAATCCATTGATTTTTTTCTTCCCTCCGTAGAAATTTTGACTTGCTTCATCATGATTCCATCTGTACCCCAAAGCCAAATGAAGAAATACAGAAATTCCACCATACAAGCTTTTCAACCTACACATCCAAACTGAGTAAAACCAAAGAGTGTACCTGGGGCTTTAAGGGAGCGCCAGAGAAGAGGTCAAGCAAGACCTCAGCAGACAAGTTTGCTGAGGTCTACAGAGCACAGGCTCAGGAGGGAGTGCCCCCTACCCCCAGCCCACTGACAGGCACCAGTCCAGGAGAGCTTGGGGCTGTACTTTCCACCACCATAAGGCTGACTTGACTCCTTTGCCCTGGCTTCAAGACCACCACATTACTATCCCACATTTTCGTGTGACCTTGAGGCAGAGGGACGGAACGTAAAGGGTGTGGCATTTGGACACAGAGAGACCTAGGTTTGCATTTTAACTCTGGCATTTATGAGCTGTTGCACTCTATTCAGGTTACTGAAGAGCACGGTGACTCAGTCTTCTCATTAAAATGAAGATAATAGTTTTACTCTGCCTCAAGGTTATTGGGAGGATTAGAGATAATGCACATAAAGCTCCTGATAACAGTGCTTAGGACACAGTAGTCATGGCAACCAATAAATGGTAGCTGTTTTTCTCTATTCCAAGTGAAAGAAACCAGACACAAAAGGCCACATATTGTATGATTCCATTTATATGAAGTGTCCAGAATGGGCAAATCCATAGAGACAGAAAGTAGATTAGTGGTTGCCAGGGGCTGGGGGGGAAGGGCGAATAGAGAGTGTTAATTCATACAGGCCTTCTTTTTGGGGTAATGAAAATGTTCTACAATTACATAGTGGCGATGGCTGTACAACATAATGAATGTACTAAAAATCACTAAATTTTACACTTTAAAAGGGTAGATTTTATGGTATGTGAATTATATCTTAATTAAAAATTTTTAGAAATAAATGTTCTATTCCTCAGCATATGAATATGAATAGAAATGAGTATTTCTAAATACCTCATAGTATTTCTAAACTCATAGGGTTTTTGTGAAGATTAAATGAGTTAATTTATTTAACATATTTAGACTAATGCTGAAGGACTATAAAAGCTCAATTAAAAAAAAAAGATCAATAAATGTCACCTACAGGGGCGCCTGGGTGGCTCAGTCAGTTAAGCATCTGCCTTCAGCTCAGGTCATAATCTAGGGTCCTGAGCAGGGAGCCTGCTTCTCCCTCTCCCTCTGTCGCTCCCCTGCTTGTGCCCTCTCTCTCTCTCTCTGTCAAATAAATAAATAAAATCTTTCAAAATAAATAAATAAATAAAATAAAAAATAAATGTCAGCTACAATAATCATTACTGTTATTGTCATTATCATGCTCATCATTTTCTTTTTTTAATTTATTTTTTATTTAAATTTTGTTAGTTACCATACAGCGCAATGTTGGTTTCTAGAGTAGAATTCAGTGATTCATCACTTACATACAACACCCAGGGTTCATCACAACAAAAGGAGAGAGGGAAACAAGCCATAAGTGACTCTTAATGATAGAGAACAAACTAAGGGTTGATGGAGGGAGGTGGGGAGTATGGGCTAGATGGCTGATGGGGATTAAAGAGGGCACTTGTGATGTTTATCATCATTTTTATCACAGATAGCAGAGTCTAGAAGTAAAAACTATTGGGGTTTGAATCAAACAGACCTGGTTTAAAATCTGACTTCACTCTTATGAGCATATAAATTAATGGTTAATTGTGTAGCCATTCAGACTTTCTTGATTAAAATTCCAGCTCCACATATTTATCAGTTGTGTGACTTTAGGCAATTTTTAACCCTTCTATGCCCAAGTTTCTTCATCTGTAAAATGGGGGTAATGATAGTTCAAACCTAATGAGCTGCCATGAGAATTAAATGTGTCTACTAGGATGCTTTTGGCTTTAAGTTTCGGGAATTTGACTCAATTTACCTTAAACCAGATAGATGGGAAAGAAGAAAAGGACAGAAAAGAGAAAGTAATAGAGAAAACTTAATACAAATCAAGAGGGGAAAGAGAAGGAAAAAGAAAGAAGAGAGAAAAAGAGAGAGGGAGAGGTCTATTTTCCCTAGCCATTAGTTTGGGGATGCTTCTCAGAGACTGCTCTGCCCAAATTTTCCTCCTGGGTTTTTAAGATTGTTATTCCTGTTTTTAGTGTAAATTGCTTCAAACTTTTTTGGTAATAGTCAGGAACTAAAACTAATACTATATATGCTTTATATGCTTGCTGTTATGTCTGCTTTCTAGGAGTATAAATCTCATTAAGAAGACTCTGCAAAATGTTTTAATAGTGTGACATTTCTGCCCAGTCAGTGGTGTCATTCAGAATGGCGTTTTGAATAGGCCAATATGATGTCAACACACACCTAAAAGGCAGTTAATGCAGCTGAGAACCAGGAGCCAAAGACTTGAATTGGAAATAAGCTTCCATCACCAATTGCTCTGGGCCTCTCATAACCTTGCCTGGCTTCAAATTCCCCATCATCGAAATGGAAAATAAAAGCAGAATACACTCTCCAGGTGGCACAGTATGGAGGAGCATCTGACCACCACACTTATGATTATAAATTCAAAAGACTGGATGGGCGTTTAGTAAAGATGAATTCATTCTCTGGATTTCAGATGGAGGCCCTGAGGCTCAATGAGAGGAAGCCCTTCCCAAGGTCAGACCAGCTGGGTTTCAATAAGGTTGAACCTACGTTCGAGCCTTCTGTTCTACAATGATATGACATCAACTGGTAACTTTGTCTCTCTTTCCCTCCTTCTGTCTATTATAGCAATTGATCAATATAGATATAGAGAGATACACTTATAAATAATTTAAACTTCATATATCAATATATAAATACTAATGCTGAAAAAAGAGGATCACCTGGAGATAATACACCAATTCTGTATCCCAATGATAAATTCACAAATATTTGTATAGCCTTTAACATAGAGATTGGTATTTATCTAAAACTGGAAGGTCAAGGTTCTAACTGCTTTCTTTCTGGCCTGATTTGGCAAAGATCAGGTTAACAAATCAGGGTGAAAGTAAGATGGGAATGTGAATATTCATTGACCTCCAAGTATTCCAAGCAAGAAGATCAAGGGTTTCTATCAAGCCTGGAGATTATTTCTCTTAAGATGCCAGAAGGAAGGTGTGCTAGTCCAGGCTCCACTAAACACTGACCCACATGCCCTTTTGAAGAGCCCATGAGAACCAAGCAATCATAGTAAAGAGAGGAACATTTCTTTGCATTCCCTTTGGCCACTACCTGATTCCCATTCAGCCACCAGGGAGATGAAAATCAGTGATTGTCTATGAGCTCACAGCATTGGGTGTGCTATCTTCCATGGGAGTCTTTGCTGCTATAATTTTTATATCTCATGTTACCTCATGAAGACTGGTCTAGTAGGGATTTAAATTAGCCCCGCTTTCCTATCTATCACACATTCAGTTCAAAACTTTGATAAATATTTCATAAAGGTTTTATAATTCTCAGTGGCATGGTGAAAGGCCTTTGGCCTTTACATCAAAGGATAGAAAAAATTTCTTCAGGCAGAAAACATAATGATTCCATTTCTATTCCTAGATTGGTTATTACACAGTCACCTGGAGTCATGATATCCAGTAACTGCTTGCATGATCAAGAGAAAGCACTGATCTCATTCCCCATTTTCCTCCCAGGGGATTATAGCTGCAATTCTACAGTTCTACTGGCTCTAATTTCTTCGTTCATTCATTCGTTTGTTCATTTGTTCGTTCATTCAGGCCTTCCTTCGTTCCTTCCTTCATTCCTTCCTTCCTAATCTAGTACTACCTGTCCAGTAAGAATACATAAGTATTCCATTATGAGAGAGCAACAGAGAGGTTACCAGATTAAAGCATTCATCAAATGTTATTCCCCAAGCAACCTGAGCTTTTAGTCTGCCCTTCCCTTCCTAACATCACCAAATGGCCAGAAATTGGTTCTCCCTACAGCATGTTGTGTAACTGGACCAGCCCAATGAGCTTTTATTTCCCCTGGGAATGGAGTCACCATACCCACAGTTTCTCCAGGAAGTTATTCCACAGCCTATAGTGTCCCCTCTGCTGTGGACTGAATCATGTCCTCCCCACCCAAACTCATATGTTGAAGCCCTAACCCCCAATGCGACTATATTTGGAGATAAGGCCTTCAAGGAGGTAATTAATGTTAATAAGATCATAAGAGCAGGGCCCTGAGCCAATAGGATTTGTGTCCCTCAAAGAAGAGACACCAATCCAAAACACAAGAAACAAGTATTGTCAAGGATGTGGAGAAAAAGGAACCCTCTTGCACTGTTGGTGGGAATGCAAACTGGTGCAGCCACTCTGCAAAACAGTATGGAGTTTCCTCAAAAAAATTAAAAATAGAACTACCATATGATCCAGTAATTCCACTACTGGTATTTACCCAACAAATACTAAAACACTAATTTGAAAAGATATATGCACCCCTATGTTTAGTGAAGCATTATTTACAATAGCCAAATTATGGAAGCAGCCCCAGTGTCCACTGATTGATGAATGGATAAAGGAGAAGTGGTATATATACACAATGGAATATTATTCAGCCATAAAAAGAATGAAATCTTGCCATTTGCAACAACATGGATGGAGCTAGAGAGTATAATGTTAAGCAAAATAAGTCAGTCAGGGAAAGACAAATACCATGCAATTTTACTTATATGTGGAATCTAAGAAATAATACAAACAAAGAAAAAAAAGAGATAAACCAAAAAACAGACTCTTTACTGAGAACAAACTGATGCTTACCCCAGGGGCGGTGGCGGGGGGTAGGATGAATGAAATAGGTGATGGGGATTAAGGATGTCACTTATGATGAGCACTGAGTAATGTATAGAATTGTTGAAACACTATACTGTACACCTGAAATTAATATAACACTGTATGTTAACTATACTGGAGTGAAAATTTTAAAATCTAAAATTAAATTTAAAAAAATAGAAGAGACACAAGAGACCTCACCCTCCCTCTCTCTCTGCACTCACAAAGAAGAGGCCACATGAGCCCACGACAAGAAGGTGGCTGTCTGCAAGTCAGGAAGAGAGGTCTCACCAGAAACCAAAGCTGTAGACACCTAGATCTTGGAGTTCTCGGGTTCCAGAACTGTGAGAAAGTTAACTTCTGTTGTTTGAACCACCCAGTCTGTGGTATTTTGTGATGGCAGCCTGAGCTAAGACACACCTTAACTCCTTTCTGCCTATTTCCTTCTCTGTAGTGCCCTCTTACTACCCTGCAAATTCCTCTTTGGGGATTTAAAGCCCTGAAGGCTTTAAAGGCACATTCCCAGCTTTCCTCAGCATCAATTTCCTGAGCTACGCACACTAAATTCTTCAAACTTCACCTCATTCTTCCAATCATTTTTATGGCTCTTGTCCATATTTTGTCCAACTTCAAAAAATACAGTACTTGTGTATGGCTAAAAAATTTCAAGTCTTTAAGTCATCTTGCATCAGCAACTACAAGATATAAACACTCAAACGCTCACCGTATCCTCCAGTATGAATGCCCATGTGTACACACACACACACACACACACACACACACACACACACACCCTGGATTGTCATATATTTCATGGACAAAGTTAACATTCTAAAGGCATTCAGGTTTTCTTGATTCTACCCAAGTAGGAATTCAAAGAGAATCCTGAGTTCCTTCTCCCCAGTTCTTATTCAAACATTTTAATTAGATTTTGGAAACTCATCCAGGGACTGGTTGAAGATGGCAAAATGGATAATAGATGTATTTACTGTTTATTACCTAGCATGAACTTGTTCCATTAAAAGGTGCTGAATGGGAGCATGTCCAGGCTGAGTAGTGCTCAGAGTCCCGTGTGAGAAAACAAGCTAGGTGTTCTGCTGTTGTCCTCTCCTGGACAGAGACCTGACTGGGAAATTCCTCTGAGAGGGATGGACTGAATCCTAAGTGTCAGATGGGATCATTCTGGGAAGTAGGCCCTTTAGCTCTGCTAGGGAGAGGAGGTTGAATTCACTGTCAAAACTTGCACACATTCCATTCCCTCTTCCCTCAAAGGAAACTTCAGAGGTGAGGTAGGAGGTACCAAAGTGGCTTCCAGCTAATGGGAGGACACAAATATCTGTGGTATTGCCTTCGGTGTGTTAGGCGATGAACCCCTGTGACACTAACTGCAGCCCAGCTCTTTCTTTGTTGATTTTAGCTGTGAGTCCTCATAGTCATAAATCACTGCTACTTGGGTCCACTGAGCATTTTATCACTTTTAGATGCTATGTATTTCAAATGATTTTCTTCCAGTGGCGAGGAGTGGGGTAAGCAACTATCTATAGGCCAGAAGTTGTGAAAAGGTGGCCACCTCAGGTTCCCTGTGGTGCACACACCCCCCCCCACAGCCCTGCAGGCAGAGATACAAAGCTGTCCTTGTAAGCTCACAGGGCTTTGATCTTATTTGCCATCCCCTTAAAGTACATGCACTTACTATTACAACTTTTCCTTTCCATTGACTTCTGTGAGTCCCGGGGAATAATCATAAATATCCCTATCATCTATCTATCTATCTATGAAAGCTGGTAATAGATTTTTTTCTTCCATTTCAATTGATAGATGCAACGCATAAAAAGGAAAATAATGTTGATCTTATTTCATCAAAAGCAATTTCAAGACATTTTTGATCAAAGAAGAAAATTACCGTGACTGCTTAGCACTTGGCATAACTGGCCATTTGTGTTCCTGGGGAGATGCAATTACCACTACTGCTATTATGCTTCAGGCCAGACCTTTCTGGGAGAACATTTATAGAGCTATGTGTTTATTCTCCCTCCCTGTGAATAAGTCTACAGGTGCCTCCCATGTAATACATCACAGTTGGTAACCCCACCACATCCAATCTGGGACCATCCATGCGCAGGTGCCGGCTCTGTCTGGAGATAGGGAGAAAGACCAGATGGCTACTGGGAGGCTTCCTGCCTCTCCTGATGCTCTAAACACACCCAGATGGGAAAGCACTAGCAACATGCATGCTAGTTTCTCTGGACATATCCATTAGCGAATAATTGTCCTTCCTTCTGGCAGTGTATTAGTTTCCTATGGCTGCTGTAACAAATTAACAAATTGTCATTTGGTGACTAAAAACAACAGAAATTTATTCTCTCGCAGGTCTGGAGGCCAGAAGTCTGAAATTAAGCTGTCATCAGGGTCATGATCCCTCTGAAGGCTGTAGGGGAGAATCCTTCCTTGCCTCTTCCAGCTTCAAGTGGTCCCAGACATTCCTTGGATTGTAGCAACATAACTCCAATCTCTGCCTCCATGTTCACAAGGCTTTCTCCTCTGTGTCTCTGTGTCTCAAACTTCCTTCTCCTTTCTTTCATAAGGGACATCAATCATTGGATTTAAGGCCTACCCTAAATCCAGGATGATCCCACCTTAACTTAATAACCTCCACAAAGTCCCTGTTAACCTTAAGAATAAAACCACCAGCTATCTTACCAGCAAAGATGGGTTTATTCAGGAATAGCAGAGAATTGCAATCAGCAACAAGCAAGCTATGGCAGAACTGTGGGCAAGTCTGCAGAACAAAGTAGAGGAATACTCTTTTATAGAGAAAGGGGTGAAGTTGGACAGGATGTTATAAACAAACAGGCCATTGTAATAAACCGGGAGTTCAAACTGCAGTGGCCTTTCACTGGCCGAGTTGTGACAGTCTCTCACTTGCTGGGCTGTTGCCAGGGGAGAAGGAAAGCCTTTCTTCCTCCTCCTGGAGTAGTAAAGTAATATCCACATGCAAGGTTCATCTCTACCTGTCGTGTCTGCACTTGACAAGCGGTAGGACATCAGAGCTACCCCTGCTGACCTCCTGGACTCCATTTTAAACGAGATTTCCTTTGATTAATTTTTACAACCTATGTCCAAGTAAGTTCACCTTCACAGGTACGGGCGGTTAGAACCTGGACATATCTTTAGCAGGGACACAATTCAACCCACTACAGGCAGCATAGCATATACAAGATTTCTTGTGGCACACTGACTCATTACAAATTGCAGCCATCCCAAGCGCACTTCCTTTTTCTTTTTTTATGCCTCAGGGACTCAGAGGGACAATAGGAACTGCAGTGGAAACATGGGCCAAGCTCAGGGGTTTTGACTTAGAAGCAAGTAGAAAGGAGAATTTACAAGGCCCAGCGATCTGAGCACTATGCTGGCCTGGAAACTCTACACTTGCTTCCATTCAATCCTATAAAATAAGGATGGCTGTGGCCAGACTGTAGACAAGGATACTGAGGCTCAAAATAACCCAACCAAGGCCTACCAGCAGTCTGTGGACAGGCTCAGGTCGGAGACTGGGTCTGTCTGCCCCATACGGCCTCAGATACAGTGAAGCCTCATGGTCAATACCATTGACAGCTGGAGGGAAGAACAGTCATTCTTTAGATACACAGTTGGCTTTAGGTAGAGACAGAATAGATGGGAGTGATGTGGCAGCACTGGAAGAACTCTGGGGAGAACCCAGAACATTCCCTCCCTGAGCTGCCTACCAGCTTGTTAGTGCCTGCTTTTCCCTATAGGGAACAATACCTTCTGGTTACTAAATACAAATAAGGATTTAAGGGAAAATCTCCTAGAGAATGGCAGCACCTGCTCTGAAATACACTGAAAGTAGGCTAGATCCTTTCTAGAAGCAAATTTGAACAGAAGAAGGAAAAAAAGAAGAAAGCAAGGGCTGGCTGTGGGTACTCTTGAAGAAGGAGGTCGGAGAAACTCGAAAAACAGAAATTGCCAAGTCCAGTTTGCAGGCAGCCACCAGATCGTGCTGTCTGAACAGTTCTGTGCCTCTGTCTAACAGCTGGGGGACGCTGGGTCAGTCAGGTGCCTCTCTTTGCCTCAGGTTCCCATCTATAAACTGGGGATGACAGCGCCTGGATGGCTTAGTAGGTTAAGTGTCTGCCTTCAGCTCAGGTCATGATCCCGGGGTCCTGGGATCAAGCCCCACGTCGCAGGGAGCCTGCTTCTCCCTCTCCCTCTGACCCTCCTCCCAAAATATGCTCTCTCTCACTCTCTCTCAAATAAATAAATAAAATCTTTTAAAAAAATAAAGTGGGGATGAACATTCCTGCATATCAAGGATCTAGAATGGCTTCCTTGGAACTGCAGGATGCTGGCTTGGGCAATGTTTTGCATGCAAATACAAGCCATTCAAAAAGATAGCCACCAAAATGATGGCAGAAGAGCACATTTTTTATTTTTACAACAAAGCATTTTATTTTCTACTTTATTTTACTGAGATATAAGTCACATAACATGAAATTCACTATTTTAAAGTACACAATTCAGTGGGTTTTAGTATATTGTCTATGTTGTGCAGCCATTGCTACTACCTAACTCTAAAACATTTCCATCAGAGAAGAGAACATTTATGAAAAAAAACAATTTGTAAATATTTTGTCTACGTAGAAAATTGGTGAGCAAGGTGTATAGAGAAGGCAACATCAATTTCAGGAAATAAGACCACATATTCTTGAGGCAGAGCTAAGAAATCCAAACAGCACAAAGTCCCAGCACAATAATGTCTGAGACAATATTAATAAACCACTCCCTGACAAAAGAATAACTACACTTGGAACAGCAAGAAGAAACCTAACAGAACCAGGCAAAAGCAGACAGACTAAAATGAAGCAAGAGGGATTGCAGTCAGATATGTGGAAGAACTTCCTGCCCATCATAGGGATAAAATGTTGATTCAGGGAGGTGTGGAACCCATTGCCCTGAGATATCCAGAAACATGATACATATTTCTTTTTGTTTTCCTAATTGCACACTAGAACAAGTTTTCTCTTCCTCAGAATCTTTTAAGAGCAAAAATATCCTTTAATATATATTTGACCCCCCCAAAATATATACATTAACCCATAAATGTCTTTAACTGTTTTTGCCTAATAATGACTGGTATTATCTTCCTGCCGTTGGAGTCATAATTATAATTATTATTTTATAGAAATATTTACTAATATTTATAGAACATTTCTTAGGTACCACATGCTTTTCACACATGAAAGCTCATAATGCCCTGTAAGGTAATAAGGAGACTGAGATGCTGTGTGTTCAAGTAGTCTGTCTCCGTCATGTGGCTCATGAATGGTGGTGTGACAGGGATTCAAGGCAAGGGTGGCTGATCTCAAAGCCCAGGCTCTTTCCACTACACCCAATCGGTATGTCAAAGTGTCCGTTTACAGGTTATGTCCTTCCAGCATTCCGTAAGCTCCTAGAGGGCAGAAGCTCTGCATTTGACTGCTGGCTTTCCAATGCCTGCCCCTCCTCCACATCTAGTCATCCAGCCAAGCTGGTTAACTCTTCTGCCTGCTAAACACAGCTGATCCTTAAACATGGGTTTGAGCTGCGTGGGTTTGATAAATACAGTACAGTACTGTAAATGTATTTTCTCCTTCTTACAACTTTCTTAACATTTTCCTTTTCTGTAGCTTACTTTATTGTGAGAATGCAGTATATATAATACATGTAACATACAAAATCTGTGTTGATTGACTGTTTATGTTACTGGTAAAGCTTCCAGTCAACACTAGGCTATTAGTAGTTAAGTTTTGGGGGAGTCAAAAGTTATATGTAAATTTTCAACTGCTCAGGTTAGGGGGGGTTGGCACCTCTAACCCCTCTGTTGTTTAAGGGTCACCTGTATATATTGAAGATGTTCATTTCTCTCCATCCTTGACTTCACTACTTTCCAGCCAGCCACCACCATCCTTCACAGGAGAAATAAAGACTACCAACTTCGTTTCTCTGCCTCTAGGTTTGCCATTCCATGGTCAACTTTCCAGGCTGAAACTAGAGACAGCTTTCTAAAAGGCAAATATGATCAGATCCACTCTTCCCTACACCTCTTCAATGGCTTTGCGTTGCATCTATACTCGTAATGCATTTCCAGGCCTGTGCATTGCTGTTCCTGCCACCTGGAAGAGCACTGCCCACCTTCTTTACCAAGCTAACCCCTACATCTTGTGAACAGTCCTCCTGAGTTCAGCTTAGATGCCACCTTCTCACCCTCTTTGATTGCCCAAGGCTACATTTGGGATTCCTTCTCTATACTCTAATAGCAACCCGTGTGGTCACACCATGTCACACACATGGCTGTTGATTTGTTTTCTCTGTGACATGACTAAAAGCTGCTCGAAGGCAGTAACCACAAACTTTTCATAAATGACTCCTCAGCAAATACTCACGAGTCATATGTTCCCAATAACTCTATGAATGGGAAAATGTATGGTAAGGGCATTGACTTAAAATCAGTGCTTAATAAATGCTCGCTAGCTAAATTAATACACTGGTGAGACTGTGTGGGATATGCTACATATTAATAGAGGATTTTCTTCTCTCTAGGCATTTAAACCTCACTTCAGACAGCAGAGCAGAAGTTCTCAAAAATAGAGGATGGGATTGTTACTCCTTTGCAAGCAGGAATGTTCCATCACCACTAGGTAATTTTTCCTTTTGTTTATGTCCAAAGCTGCTTTTCCTGAACAATTCAGGCTTTCGATTAGCCGTCATTAACAAACTTGCTAACTCCATGTGACAATAGATTAATTTGGGTTTAAGATTATGAATACAGGGGCGCCTGGGTGGCTCAGTCGTTAAGCATCTGCCTTCGGCTCAGGGCGTGATCCCGGCGTTCTGGGATCGAGCCCCACGTCAGGCTCCTCCGCTGGAAGCCTGCTTCTTCCTCTCCCACTCCCCCTGCTTGTGTTCCCTCTCTTGCTGGCTGTCTCTCTCTCTCTGTCAAATAAATAAATAAAATCTTAAAAAAAAGATTATGAATACAAAGCGAGGGGTATCGGTATATAATGTGCACTTTAATGATCTCACAGCACAAAGAAGAGGATGATAATTTAATTTGTTTTCTCCGGAAGGTCAGTTCTCCCAAAGAAAAAAAAAATTTTCTCCCTTAGGGTTTCAGTGCCTTTCCAGGCATCTTCCCCTTCTGTTTGGCTTTTCTCTGGCTCTTCGTGATCCATAGGGAGGTGAACATTTATATTTAAAAACAAATAGTTGATGTTGTTGGAAATGTGAGAGAGTTGGTGGAGGTGGGCAGAGGACAAGCAGTGCTTTTAAAAGGAAAAACAGGGGCACCTGGGTGGCTCAGTTGGTCAGGCATCCAACTCTTGATTTTGGCTTAGGTCATGATCTCAGGGTCCTGGGATCGAGCCCTGCGTTGGGTTCTGCCCTCAGCTTGGAGTCGGCTTGGGATTCTCTCTCTCCTTCTGCCTCTCCCCCGTGCTCACTTCATGCTTGCACGCACCCTCTTTCTCACTCTTTCACTCTCTAAAAATTAATAAATAAAATCTTTTAAAATAAATAAATAAAATAAATAAAAGGAAAAACAAAGACACATACATAGAGGCAGAAGATCACCAAGAGTCCAGGCACAGCTTTCTGAACGGCCCCTCTAAGGGACACGCCAATTGGTATGCTAATTGGTCCTACTCTCGTGGTCTCCTATGCCCTCCCCAGTCCTTTATTGAGAACTCTGGACTCTTAGAAATTAGCAAGGTCAGTAGAATGGGAAGAAGAGGAAATCCAACAAGAGGGGCAGGAGTGACTTCAAAAACAGCAGCAAAAGCTTGAGGAAGGGATCATATTTGTAGGAATCAGTAATGAAAAAAGTAATCAAAATACACAAACAAAATTAAGGGATCAAACATCTTTTTTTTCTTTTTTCTTTTTTTTTTAAAGATTTTATTTATTTATTTTCAAGAAAGAGAGAGAGGCATGAGCAGGGGGGAGGGGCAGAGAGAGAGGGAGAAGCAGACTCCCTGCTGAGCAGAGACCCCCCCCCCAACAATGCGGGACTCGATGGGACTCAATGGGGCTCGATCCCAGGACCCTGGCATCATGACCTGAGCCGAAGGCAGGCACTTAACCTAATGAACCACCCAGGTGCCCCAAGGGAGCAAACTTCTTTACTAACATGCCTGACCAAAACATTCTGAAAGTCTTATTAGTTCTTCAAGTAACACAAATCAAGCCACTTGCCTTATTTTTTTTTACCAATTATGTGAGAAAATGTTATTCTTTTATGATGCCTTCTTGAGGGAGAACAATAAAAGCCACCACTTTTGCTGGTCTCTGTAGCCCTAATCTAGCTAGAGGAACAGTATGGCAAAAGCTGTGTATAAAGCACAGAAAAAGCAATGGCAATGATCTAAGAAATGGAGATTGTGTAGGCAAGATAAGACTGAAAGCAGCTATCCTTCCCTAACTTTTGAATGTAAAGGGTATTTAACATAGTGAGTATTCAAGATGAAGGAAAAGCCCAGCTTATGGAATACTTTCTGCTGAAGGCCTAATTAAGAATCTCTACTGGCTGGTATAAATAAGAAGGAGAAAAAATATTGAAAAGCATTTTTCCATATTTGCATTTTATCTAATCAGTTAAATGAGTACAATTTAATTAATGACACAATGAGTGTCACTAGCCTTCAAATTTTGTAGCATAATACATTCAATGTCATCAAGTCTCAGCTACCGTTGGCAACGAGATAGAAGAATCAAGAAAATGAAACATTTCCATATACCCTAGGTGTATTCATAACTGAAAATTGAAAGACCTGTCCTTTTCCCCTAAGTCAACTCTATGAGAGGAGAATCCTGGGAGGAGGAATAGGCAGCCACTTGTGATAATATGATTTGGGCCTAACAGCCCCCCACTCAAGCACATCTCTCAACTGGAGCCGCAGTGTTTGAGTTTCTAAACATCAAGAGTCAAAGTCTTTCCATCCCTGTGTGTCAGAAAGACTATTGGCAAAGAAAGCAGTTGCACAGGAAAATGATCAATAATTCTTATCTACAGCAAACAATTTGCAGTAAACTGCTTTTCATACTCTTTAGACATAGGGGAATCTATAAACGACCTTAACTACAAGAATCTGATTTTAGTGCAACCTGGTTAAACATAGGTCGAAAAACTTCTAAATAGATTCTTTTAGATCCTTCCCAGGATCAGGGTTTCCACACTGAGCAATTCCAAGGAGTGTGATTATGCTGCAGTCTATGTGAATAGTGCCCCCGAGAGTTGTACAGTTCACAACCTGCAAGGGCCATATGTGGCAGCCCCTTCCAGACCTTTCTGGTGAAAGAATGATGCTGACCAACCTGCTACGGTGATTTCAAAAGAGAACAATTTGAACCAGTGTAGATGCCTTCTAGATAAAGGCCTTGTCAGATAGCCAGTGAAGATGATGGGTAGCATTAACAAGCCCTGTCCAAACTTTAGGTATTTTAACAGCATTTTTCATCATCTTTGAGGTTTTCAAAGCAATCTTTCAGGAATGGAGCTAACACTGCACCTAAGAAAGCAAAGTAAAAATTACCATTGCCAAAACTACCCTTTATGATACTGTAATGGTGGCTACATGTCATTATGCATTTGTCCAAACCCATAGAACGTAAACACCAACAGTGAACCTTAACGTGAACTGTTGACTTTGAGTGATGTGTTCATGTAGGTTCCTCAATGTAGCAAATGTGGATTTCTCAATTGAGCAAACTCTAGTGGTGGATTTTGATAATGAGAGAGGTTGTGCATGTGCAGAATAGGGGAAATATGAGAACTCGCTGTACCTTCTGCTCAACTTTGCTGTGGCTAAAATTGTTCTAAAAAATAAGGTCTGGGGGTGCCTGGGTGGCTCAGCCGTTGAGCGTCTGCCTTCGGCTCAAGGCGAGATCCCAGAGTCCTGGGATCGAGCCCCGCATCGGGCTCTTCTGCTGGGAGCCTGCTTCTTCCTCTCCCACTCCCCCTGCTTGTGTTCCCTCTCTCGCTGGCTGTCTCTCTCTCTGTCAAATAAATAAATAAAATCTTTTAAAAATAAATAAATAAATAAATAAATAAATAAATAAATAAATAAATAAATAAATAAAATAAGGTCTAGGACACCTGGGTGGCTTAGTTGGTTAAGCATCTGCCTTGGGCCCAGGTCATGATCCCAGGGTCCCTGGATTGAGTCCTGCATTGGGCTCCCTGCTCAGTGAGGAGTCTGCTTCTGCTTCTCCCTCTCCCCTTCCCCCTGCTCCTGCTCCCTCTCTCTCTCAAATACATAAAAAATATTTTTTAAAAAACAAGATCTAAAAAAACTTTTATTTAAGTTACCACTGGCCCCAACCCATGTTCTGGATCAGAAATTGTGTTGTGTTTTTTCCCTTGAAAATCTATTGAACAGCAAAGTGCTTTTAATCACAGATCGCTCATTTGTGTATTGTGTTAAATTTTCAAGTTGATTTTGCATTTACTGTGTAATTTGATCCTCCAAGCAAGGGTTGGTGTTACCCACAGGAGGTAGATTAAGTATTACCAGCCCTTTCTGACAGGGGTTGATGCTAGAAACAAGTAGGCTGAGGGACTTCTCTGTGGCTTCACAGTCAATTGGCACAGAGCTCCAATGCTGACCCCTATTTTCTCCTCCTGATCGAGTGCATTTCCCTCTTCATAACACTACCACCAAGTCCATCCAGACACAGCATCCAAATAAGATTTCAGCTGGGCAGAAAAAGAGCCACACACATGTTTTAGAATATCAAGCCACATGCCAAACCAATGCTGTTCTCCTGGAAGGAAAGGGACTAGCACTCCTGTATTTCTGCCACTGTGCAGTAAAGGATAACTCAGCAGGTCTGGGTTGTGCAAACCTTGAAAACCCCAAAGAAAGGTCTGACCCTTGCCCAGCTCCTTACAGAGAACCTCTAAGCCCTCAGAATTTCCTGCTTGGTAAGAGTATCTTTGTTTATCTGAGGCCTTGGCCACTCCAAATGGTTTATGACAACAGTGTGATTTATGGTGGGGGACTTGGACCATATGGTATCACTTTGACCTCTGGGGGGCTGGAGACTGAGCAGCTAAGGTTAATCACATGGGAGTCCATGTCTATATGACTGGTGCCCTGTAAAAACCCTGCATCAAGGCTCTGGTGAGCTTCCCTAGTAGACAATACTAATACTCCACGTATGTTGTCACAGGTCATTACTGAGAGAATTAATCACTGTCCATATGACTCCATTGGGAGAAAAACAACTGGAAGCTCACACCTAGTCTCTTCTGGACTCTGTCCTATGAGCCTTTTTCCATCGCTGATTTTAATCTGTATCTTTTCACTGGAATAATCCATAACCATGAGTATAGTAGCTTTGCTGAGTTCTGTGATTCCTTCTAACGAATCACTGAACGTAAGAGTGGTCTTCTGGATTCCCAAATACAGCTGTGATTATGGCAAAGGTCACTTATAAAGCCAGACTTTCATTTGCTTGTTTAACATTCAGATATTCAGGGACGCCTGAGTGGCTCAGTCAGTTGGGCATCTGACTCTCAATTTTGGCTCAGGTCATGATCTCAGGGTCATGAGATCAGCTGGGCGTGAAGCCTACATAAGATTCTCCCTCTCCCTCTGCCCCATCCCCCCATCTAAAAGAATTCAGATATTCAGAAACTCCTGCCCTCACCATCCATCCAAATCCAGTAATCTAGGATATACCCATTACCCAGGGTTCACACTGCAGAGCCAAGAGAGTATCTGTCTTCTTACTGTGCCCCGTGTGCCCATGTCTCCCTTTTCTATCCATGAAGCCCCTCTGGCCTTCCCAAGAGGCATCTCTGTCTAGCCAAGTAATCAGGGAACTGTCTCCTGTTGCAGCCTGGCCAAGATAAGGAGACAGTGTCATTAATAAGAAGCTGAGAAGCAAACACCACATCATACCTACAGTTTCAGATGAATGGTTCTAAGAGGGGCCCTGGCCTCCCTACTTGGTGACACATGGCTACTGCTGGCCTGAGGACAAGTGACCTGCAGTCTCCTTAGCCCCTTTCCCAGCTGCAGCACAGCCTGGTGACAATCTGTCTCATTAACTCCTAGAGCACAGCCTGGGACCTTGGGGGAGCATGCCTCATTCCAGAGTTGGCCTTCTTCTTCACTAGATTGGCTATTAAATCCTTTCTGTCTGTCTCCCAAGCCCTGGCTGCTGATGCTGCTGCTTCCTTTTTTTTTTTTTTTTTTTAGCTTTCATTTATTTATTTGAGAGAGAGAGAGAGCAGGGGGGAGGGTTAGAGGGAGAAGCAGGCTCCCCACTGAGCAGGGAGTCTGCCGCAGGGTTCGATCCCAGGACTGGAATCATGACCTGAGCTGAAGGCAGACACTTAACTGACTGAGCCACCCAGGTACCTGCAGCCCTGGCTTCTTAATATTTATGGTCTGCCACTCTTCATCAGCACCCAAATATTGTTAACTGGTAAATGTAATTCCCATTTGGTTTGTTCTCCAACAGATCGTTGAGATGTTATATCTGAGTGTCCTGGCCAGACCCTGGGGCTGATCCTTTTCTGGTTTATTTTATGGTGCCTGCCTGCCTGCCTCCTGGGCCTGGTCTCTTTTCACCTGAGATTGTAGAGCATATTGGCCTGGTTTCTTACTGCTTGTGTCCTCAAAGGGCCCTCTGTTTGGAGGACCAGAGATAGGAATTGACATATATTTCCACATTTGTGAAGAGAGAGTAGAACCAAAATGTAAAGGATCTTGAAATTCTGTTTCACAACAATCCCATGAAGTTGGCATTTTTATTTATTTATTTATTTTTAAAGATTTTATTTATTTATTTGACACAGATAGAGACAGCCAGCGAGAGAGGGAACACAAGCAGGGGGAGTGGGAGAGGAAGAAGCAGGCTCATAGCGGAGGAGCCTGATGTGGGGCTCGATCCCAGAACACTGGGATCACGCCCTGAGCCGAAGGCAGACGCTTAACGACTGCGCCACCCAGGTGCCCCTAAAGTTGGCATTTTTAATCCTCATATTTTTAGAAGGGCAAGCCTCAAGACTCAGGTTAAATAACTTGCACCACGTGACACACATTGTAAATGACAGAGCTGGGATCTGAGCCCAGACCCCCGGTGCTTAAATGTCAGACTCTTTTTGATCTGCAGCACTGCCTCTTGCTGTGAACTAACTTCTGTGGGGTTCTCCATCTAACCATGTGGCCTAGTGCAGGAGGAGAATGGATCCTGGGTCCAGGTGACCCTGGGGTTTTAGACCTCTCCCTCCTCTGGTGGCTCTTAAGGACTTTCCTAGGAAACAGCTGATCAGCATCTCCTTTGCAAACCCACAGCAGTTTGCTCACATTGTACTACTGTCATAGATGTGTATCAGATTCACCTGGTATTGTATCAGATTTCTCAATAGGTTGAGCCTTGACTTACTCATCTTAGTGTCTTCAGCTCCCTGCATTAGTTCCACACACTGTCGGGGCTCAATAATGAATTTAACTAATAATGAACTAACTTGAATTACACCTAGAATGCTCCGGAAGCAGGTGTAACTGTGGAAGATGATTCAAGTATTTTGGGAACTAGCAAAGTTTTAGAGGTTCTCATCCCAGGTTGGCCAGCTGTTTGGGGCACTTTAATTTCTTTGAGCCTTGATTTTCTCATCTATAAATTCTGATCTCAGAATGTTGTCATGAGAATTTAAAGGGGGAAGGAAGTTATATAAAACACCTAGTGCAATGTCCAGCACACACTGGGTACTCAACAAGGCGAGTGCTCCTTTGCTCCTGCCTCACTCTGAATGTAATTTACGGGGTGCCCTTGGAAGGTAGAAGTCCTTTAGAATCCTAGTAATTTCCCAGGATTTACAGGTTCCTCAGGTCTCTGTTATCCTTTGGTTGTAAGGTCAGTAGCCTGAAAGCATTCACTTCTCAGTCTTAATAAACTAATAGACCCCCCCAAATTCTCTACTAACACAAGCAAGGGAATACTTTATTCCACAAGTTTGAGAGATGTCAACATGCAAACTGGACAGCTCAGTTCCAACTGTACACTTTGGTTTCCTCCTTCATGGCAGGATGGATTTTGGCCTGAATCATCTGAATAATTGCCTTTGCCCCCAAGCTTTCTAAAACACATCTTTCATTTTGTAGATATAGACTCCAAACAAAAAAGGATTATTTTAACCTCCTGGGGAAAAAAGAAAAACAGAAAATCTCAGACAATATCACACAGTTCCTCCAGAGCAGAGCTGAAAGATGGTCTCCAAACTTTCCATCTTCTCAGCACATTTAAAGGAAGTAGTGAGTGCTGCTAAAAGCATCTAGGCTTTATATAGAAATAAAAAGCTTTGCAGTTGTACATTTCCCCTCTTTTGTATAAAAAAATGGTGCTAATGTAATAACAAGGTAATCACATGGTAAGAATTGTATGGTGCCCATTCCCCAAATGTCAGATAGGCTCATGTTTTTAAAACCTTCACATTTTGTACTTAGATAAAACAAAGCGAAAAGGTCGGAACCTCTGTTTTTCATTGTCAAGTGAGAGTGATTCTACTGGGGAGTCATAAATTCATGTATTCATTCAAGTGTCTCAGGCCCCTCCTCTCCACAGAGTGCTGTGCTCTCCCAGATTCCAATCAGGCAAGCTTCCTGGAGGAGGTAATGCAATGAGGCTCCATGAAGGGACTAGTGCAGATGGAGTGAAGGAGCTGAGGGGAGAGAAATGGAAATGACAATACCTGGCCTACCTAAGTCACAAGAGTTATTTTAGGAATTGTGGAGATAGTATAGTCCAAAAATAGTAGACTATACAAATATATTAGCATAATCCAGTAAGGAAGGAGAAACAAGATTGAGATCAGCCTAAGGCTGTAAGTACTACACATCAAATTCACAGATGAGACATCAGTCCTCCAGGAGGCTGCAGAGCAAAAAAATCACTCCATTCCTTGTAGGTGGAAAATAACCCTTGTCAGAGCTGGGGCTAGAGTGGGCTATTCCATTTGTCCTGATCTTTTAACTTTGGGTCATCATGTATTATTCCAGAGCATCCATATTATAAGCTATGATTTGTTAAGGTATGAATGAGAAAGAGGTATTAGCCCCCATTTTACACATAGGAAAACCAAGATCAAAGGAGGTAAATTTGGTCCTGTCCAGAAGGTAGGAACACATACAGCTGGGCAGTGGAGCTGGCATGACTGCCAGCAATTATAAATCTAACAATGAGAGAGAAACCCTATTTGTGCATCTGAGCTACTGATTTTGTAGAGGAGGATACAGGAAGGAAATGGAAGTCTGCAAATTACCTGCAGAGTTCAGCCGACAGCTGAATGTCTCTCACCCCATCCCAAGTGATTGAATGAATTCTCGCACACCAAATTGTGTTCTAATCTAAGGTACTGATTGCTCTTGATGGGGGGGTACTTCCTAATTCTAGAGTCCTGGGGAAGACTAGGAGGTGGGAGACCTCAGATCCATTCTTACTCTGGGACTCTAGATGAGTCCCTAAAATTACCTTTGGTGGGATCAACTGTCCATTATGTAAAATGGGGGGAAAAATACCCATACCTACTTGCCCTCAGGAAATCATAGGATTATAGTGAAAACATCAGGATAACACATGTTAACACAAATGTTATACACAAGTGCTATACCAATGCAAGGTATTTTCTTAAGACTCTGTAGTAGCTGTTTTAGGACAGAATTACACATGTGATAATCAGTCAAACAAAATTCCAAAACAAAAATCTAACAGGTGCTCTAGAGATGGTAAAGAATCAGGACGGTAGGAGAAGAAAGGGATAAAGAAAGGGGGGGGTAATCAGACGGGGGAATGAAGCATGAGAGGCTATGGACTCTGAGAAACAAACTGAGGGCTTCAGAGGGGAGGGGGGTGGGGGAATGGGATAGACTGGTGATGGGTAGTAAGGAGGGCACGTACTGCATGGTGCACTGGGTATTATACGCAACTAATGAATCATCGAACTTTACATCAAAAAAATAAATAAAAATAAAAATTAATAAGAAAGAAAGAAAAAAAAAAGAACCAGGATGGATCCCCTCATTGCAGGACAGGCATCAAGCTGCAGAGAACAGTGAGCAAGCCCAAGCAAGCTCACTCACCACAGGAACGTCCAGTGATGAAGGCTGAATGCTCAGTCCCCATCTTAGGAAATGCAGAATTTCAGAGGAAAAGGAAGTGGTCATTTAGGTCAGGGATAAACAGGAAGGCAAAAAGTAAAGAAAAAGCCATTCCTTTCAAGAGACAGCATGTCAGCCCACAAGAGGAGAACCTTGTGAGCTTCCCTGCTGTGCCCCAAGGCCACACTTCGAGGATGTACCACAGATGTTTGCTGAGTGACTAAGCAGAGGAGATGTGGCATGAGCAAGGGAAAGGGGTGAAACAGCATGCTGGGTGGTCTTCCTGGAAGATGCCCTGAGTGTTTTGTCCTTGACAAAGGACTACAGCTTATGATGGCTTTATCCGCGGGCAAGTAAGTGGCTGTTGCTATAGAGACAGGAATAACACCCATGGACAGAGGCAGGAGAACTCTTAAGCTGCTCTTTCCTTAAACAAGGGCTTGGAGAACTGGCTGGCTTAGTCAGAAGGGCATATGACTCTTGATTTCAGAGTGGTGAGTTTGAGCCTCACAATGGGTGTAGAGACTACTAAAAAAAATAAACTTAGAAAAAGGGCTCTCAAGCCTCCAAGGACAAAAGAGAGCATGAGTCACCAGTGGGACAGAGATCCACGTCAGCAGGTACAGCTGAGGCATTGACACAATTATAGGAAAAAGTCTTTCTGAATGCAAGCTTTTATTATATCTGCTGCATTTTATCTGTTAATTTGCTTGGGTCGTGGTACTTTGAACAAGAGTAGTAAGACAGGTGGGACTTCCGGACAGCGTGAGGAGCTCAATGGACTCTCACCCCATTTAAAAAAATCAACTGGTAAAAATTATAAAACACAACCATTTAAAGTTCTGGAAAGCAAGTGATCTACGATTATACAGCAAACTGAGAAGCATTTATTCAATAAAATCTAATAAACACTTAGAACAGCATGAGTCTGTGGCATTTGAGCTAGAACCTGCTTTCCTACCTCCCCTTTAAACTCCATCCCCACTCAGCTCCATGTTACAGAAGCTCCACCTCCAAGAAAGTGCAGCCAAGAAGATGGGGGCTCCTTTACCCACAGCTCCCAGTCTTAGGACTGCAGTTCTACCCCAAGAGGGGTGGGTTGCAGGCATCTCTCATCTGCCCCCACGTCCCACCCACCAGCTCTGTATTATAGAAGCTCTAGTCCATGGCAGAGAAGACCAGGGCTCCCTTTCCCCTCCTACCTCCACCCATAGTGTGTGGAGGAAGCTGTACCCCAAGCAAGGCAATACTGGAACCCCAATAGCAAACCCCACCCTCAGATCCTGCTCATAGGGTGGTGGTTCTATGCAGGTAGAGACAATCAGAAAAAGATAAGAGCTACAGTCCCTTTGAGCTCCCACTTTCAGGGCAGAGGTGTCACTCTAGGAGAAGCAGGCCACCATCCCTGTCCCCAGCCCTATCTTCAGCACAAGAGGACAGAAGTTCTGCCAAGGGGAGAGGCAAGACTAGAGGACCGGTAACTCCACACCTCTGCTGAGAGGCTGATTTTACTTAGAACAGACTGGAGTAGAGGAGATCAGAAAATCTACCCCAAAAATATGCCTTTGGTGTATTTGTGATATATATTTTGAGCTGATTATTTTGAGAAACAGCAGACACATGGAAGGTCTGGAAACAGAGGAGAAGTTACCCTTTTGTGAGGGACACTTACATTTATAAAGGAAATCTCTATTTGTAGGGGTATATCTCTCTGTAGCAGGAAGAGGATGACTCTAAATCACAAGAGACTCCTATCAGTGGAGAAGGCACAGACTTAAATCTGCATAACAGACTATATCTTTGCTCACCATGCTTTTTCTGGCCTCCCTACACCTTTCTTTCTTTTGTCTTTAATTGAAAATGGGATTTAGGCCTAAAATTTAAGCCATCTCTGGGAGTTATTTTTCCCTGGGTATCTTCTATATACACATGAGGTATACATGTTAATAAACTTCTGTTTGTTTTTCTCTTGTTTATCTGTCTTTCATGATAGGGGCCTTAACCAAGAATTTAAAAGGGTAGAATGAAAATATTTTCCTCCCCCACAGGAGGAACTCATGTCTTAAGGTGTAGTCAAAAACAATAATAACCTTACTGTCAGACAATTAAGAGAAGGCTAATGGTTTACTGAAACCAGTACCAAAAGACAAAGCAGCAAATCACCCAGAAATTTCACAGTGAGAACCAAGGAAACAGAGAGGTCAAAAGTACCCTGTTAAGATCAGACTTCTCCCTAGGGGTCAAGAGGCTGTGCCCAGGCTCATCCACTAAAAAGCAACGCAGCATGCGCTTGAGAGCTACTAGTCTCCGCTAGAACATGTGGCAGAATGTAAAGCATCCCCCACATCACTCACAGACCCATCAGCAAAGGGGAGGAAAAAGTTTTCCTCAGTCTTCTTAGAGTCCCTGACGGGATCTAAAAATTAGACTGACAAAGACAAATTAACAGGAGAAACACACACAAATTTATTTAAGTTTTACATGACATGGGGGCCTTCATAAGGAAATGAAAACCCAAAGAAATTATTAAGCCGGAGTAATTTTATGCTAGGTTTGATGAAAAGAGAACAGCCATGGAAGAATACAATAGGCAAGGAGTATGAAGTAAGTGTAGTAAACTGGGGAAAACTTAGCAAGCCTGATTTTTCAGATTTTTCTCCATATCCCTTTGTCTTCAGAGATAAGGATTCTACTTTCCTCTGAGTATAGGGAAGGCACCTCTCACATGAGAGTCTTATGACCTGCTTTAGGGGAAAAGTATAAAGGGAAGGTCAGAGTGACCTTCCTGCTTCTGCCATTTTCTCAGACTCCTTCAATTTAAAATATTCAACATGCCACGGTGCCATATTTTAGAGTAGTGTGTCCTGATCCCCGTCACTGGCTCAAGGAGCATACGCACAACCTCCAAATAATCACTGATTGAATATTAAGCTATGCTGACCTGCGGTAACTTCTAGGAAGCTAGGCTTAAAAATAAAAACAAGGGAGGGGCGCCTGGGTGGCACAGCGGTTAAGCGTCTGCCTTTGGCTCAGGGCGTGATTCCGGCGTTATGGGACCGAGCCCCACATCAGGCTCCTCCGCTATGAGGCTGCTTCTTCCTCTCCCACTCCCCCTGCTTGTGTTCCCTCTCTCGTTGGCTGTCTCTATCTCTGTCGAATAAATAACTAAAATCTTTAAAAAATAATAAATAAAAATAAAAACAAGGGGAAAAAACTGGAGAGTGATATCAGGGACTACACACTATAAGGGAAATATACTTTATAGAATTAGTCCAGGCAAGACATTAAACAAACTCAAAGAAAACAGCACCATGAAAAAGCCTCAGAGGGAGTGTGAAGTTCATTAGAATCCATAGTTGCTGCAATATGTTATCTGAAATGCCTAGTGTTCAACAGAAAGTTATGAGACATGCAAAGAAACAGGACAGTGTGATTCTTGTACAGTTTAAAAAAAAAAACAGGCAGCAGAAACCACTTTAAGGGGACCCAGATGTGGAAGTTAGCAGACAAAGACCTCAAAGCAGCTATTATAAATATGTTTACAGAATGAAAGGAAACCATGTATAAAAAACTACAGGAAAGTTTTATGACAATGATTCATCACATAAAGAACATCAATACAGAGATAGAAATTATTTTTTAAAAAGGAAATTCTGGAGTTGAAAAATATAATTACTAAAATTTTTAAAAATCACTAGAGGGGCTCAAAGTACATTTGAGCAGGCAGAAAAAAAGAATTAGTGAACTCAAGGATAGATCATTCAAGATTATACAATCTGAAGAACAGGAAGGATACAAAGATGAGGAAAAGTGAGCATAGCCTCAGAGACCTATGGGACACAATGAAGCACACCAACATATACCTAATAGGAGTACCAGAAGAGGAGAGGGAGAGAGGCGCCTGGGTGGCAAAGCGGTTAAGCGTTCGCCTTTGGCTCAGGGTGTGATTCCGGCGTTGTGGGATCGAGCCCCACATCAGGCTCCTCCGCTATGAGCCTGCTTCTTCCTCTCCCACTCCCCCTACTTGTGTTCCCTCTCTCGCTGGCTGTCTCTATCTCTGTCGAATAAATAAATAAAATCTTAAAAAAAAAAACAGAAGAGGAGAGGGAGAAATGAACAGAAAAATTATTTGAAGAAATAACCACTGAAAATTTCCTATATATGTTACAAACCAGTAATCTACACATTCAAAATGCTCAACAAGCCACACATAAAATAAATGCAAAGAAATCCACACCTAGGGGCACCTGGGTGGCTCAGTCAGTTAAGCATTCGACTCCTGCTTTTGGTTCAGGTCATGATCTCAGGGTTGTAAGATCGAGCCCCACTTGGGCTCCACATTAGATGTGGAGGCTGCTTAAAATTTTCTCTCTCTCTCCCTCCCTCTCTCTTTCTCCCCCCCAAAGATAAATAAATTAATTAAAAGCTCCCCAGATCATTCTAATATGCAGCCAAGGTGAGAAGCCCTGGGATAGACTTATAAAAACAAAATAAAACAAAACAAAAAGAAATCTACACCTAGATATAGCACAATAAAATGTTATCAAAGCCAAAGAGAAAATCTTGAAAGCAGCAAAAGAAAAATAAATGTACTCTATTCTCTTGACACTGCATTATTTGTCACTGATCTCAATTCATCCACTCTTAGGGAGCTCTGAAATTGGGGCTCCACACTAGCTGAAACATGAACTTACTCCTGGTCATGTCTTGTGGTCCCTTCTGAGCTGGCATCTACTATGGACATGCTAGAGTTTTGGTGCCAGCTCTTACCAACTGCTGCCCTTTGTGGGGTATGTAATGTGGAGCAAGTGACTTATTAGCCTCTCTCAGCTCACTTTCCAAATCTCTAAATGGACCTCACGTCCCTACCTTGTTTTATTACTGTGTGAATTAGAAACAATATGTGTGCTGTGTCCTGACTGTGAGAATTACTGCAGAAACGACGATAGCTGATCTTGGAAAAGAGTGGTTATTATGTGGTCAGGTTTGGTGTGATGCTCCAGGAGATGAATGGCAACAGAGAAAATGTCAGCACTAGAAAGTGCAGGAGCACGGAAGTGCAAACCGCTGACTGAGTGAGCACAACACATTCATGGCCTCTAAAGGCATAGCAGTGCCTAGTGGCATGGGTTGTGATAATTTATTCATAACAATGACATTAGGCACCGCTTTGCTCTGGCCCAGGCACTGTCATTAGGTCCTCCATTTGTGTAAATAAGCCATCTCCATACCTTCTCAATAAACCTATCTATCTGATCCCTATCTGATAGGTATAATGATGCCTGTTTGGCAGGTAAGAAAGACCCTGAAACTCAGAGGCATGAATTAACCTACACAAAGTCACACAAGGTATAATAAGCAGAGCTAGACTGTTGTTTCGGAGCCCTTTATTGGCAAATAAGAGCTCTTCTTCCATACTCTGCTGCCCCTTGGATTCATTCATTTCTCCTGTATACATTGAATACCTCCTGGATGTCATGCATGTGAGCTATCAGGACTAGATTCTGCATCCATTTGGACATTTCCATGTAACATCAGGCTTTGGCTTTAGCTAGGTATTATGTGTGTTGATTTTTCTCTTCGTTCAGTTTGGGTTACGCCCCTAGGAATCATTAGTACACAATCTTCTAAGGAACAGAGTTCAGATAGTTTCTTGGTTATCTGGGACCCATCCCTGAACCAACCTCCCAAGATGCCAGAGGCTCTAGAATTAAGTGGTGGTTTAAGTTCTCAGAGCAGCCTCTCACATGGATTGAACCCTAAGATTGTACCATCGGGTGACAGCCAGAGCTTCAGAGTGGCTCTGTGCTGCTCCAATGGCTGTGTTCTCCCATTTCTAGTAGGTGCTTTTCATAATTCAGCAAAGAAAAATATGTGAAACACATAGTAAGCCCTTAGGTAAACACTGGGTCCTATCTAGATTCATTCTTGCTTTACTAGACACAGGCGCTCAAAGAGTTCAGAGACCTCACATCCTGATCAAAGACACCCAAATACTTCAACTTAAACATTAGGACAGATCTTAAAAGAGGTCGGAGACATCCCACCCTGAAAACAGAGCTCTGAACACACCAGATTCAAACCTTGGGACAGACACTTAAAGAAGTCAAAGACCTCATGCCAACAAGACAGTGTCCCATCTGCTTAAGACTCAAACCTGAGGAGGACACAGACCCTCAAAGAATTCACAGACTTCACACCCTGAACAAAGGCGCTTAATATCTCAGAGTAAAATATTGGGAAAGAGAACACTACAGAGTGCAGAGACATCATACCTTGAAAACTGACCCCCAAATAATTCAGACCCAAACCTTGAAACAGACTTACCAAAGGACTTAGAAATACCATACCTTGAACAAGACCCCAAATACCTCAGACTCAAACTTTAGGACATGTGCTCTCAAAGAGTTCAAAGACCACAGACCTTGAACACAGATCCCAAAATCTCAGATTAAAAATTGATTAAAAAAGACAATGAAAGAGTTCAAAGACCTCACATTCTGAACTCAGACACCAAATAGTTCAAACCAAACTTGACACAGAACCTCTAAAAGTTCAGAGGTCTCACACCTCATACTCAATCACAAAACAAAGATCACAAAGCATTTAGGGACCACCAACCCTGAACTCAGACTCCCAGATACATCACACTCAATCTCGAGGACAAACATGCTCAGAGTTCAGAGATTTTACACACTAAATGATGAACCTGAAATATTTCAGACTCAAAACAACAGAAAGTTCTAGACCTCAAGCCAAGAACATGAACTTCCAACCACCTCAAACTCCATACTTTGAACACAGACCCTCAAAGAGTTCAGAGACCTCACATCCTGAACAAAAACCCCCAAATACCCTACACTGAAACTTCTGAGTCACAGATCCTCGAGGAGATCAGGTATCTCAAACCCTGAAAATAGACTGCAAATGCCTCAGACTAAAACCACAGGACACAGACCACGAATGCATTCAGAGACCTTACAACAGTAGCAAGACTCCAAATACTTCAGACTCAAACACTGAGAAACACACTTACTGATTTCAGAGACCCTGAATTAACCATGTCTTTTATTTTCTGTATTCTTATGACTTGACATCTGGGGCCTTGCTGAGCCTGGAGGGACTGCCCCTCCCAGGGTTAGTCAAGTCCTAGAAATAGTAAATAACTTGCCTGAGAGAGTACTTTTCAAATACAAACCAACCAATCCATAGCCCACACCCCAACCACCTCCTCTATCAGGCTCTTACACTCCAGACCACTATTCTTCTGCCCTAATCACCCAAGGCCAGGTACCAAACAACTACAGACAGCCCCTATACCCAGAGTCCACTGAAATTATTCAAACTAGCCAAATTCTAAGCTAATTACCCTGCCTAACCCATTCCTTCCTGTGAAAACCACAATAAAGGCTCTTGCCCACAATTTCCTGTCTCTGCCTCCTGACTGACCCTGCTGCTTCCCCATGTGGCATTCCATGGTATGACATGCCATCTTCTCTTGGGATCTGTAACAAATTATCTTTTCAATGACAGTCATTTCCTGATCCACTGGCCTTACCATACCTAAATAATAATTAAAACTGTATTAAAGCAGAACTCAGGGGCGCCTGGGTGGCCCAGTCAGTTAAGCGTCTGCCTTCAGCTCAGGTCATGATCCTACTGAGCCCCACATCAGGCTCCCTTGCTCAGCAGAGAGCCTGCTTCTCCCTCTCCCTCTGCCTGCTGTTCTGCCTACTTGTGCTCTCTATCTCTCTGTCAAATAAATAAAATCTTTAGGGGTGCCTGGGTGGCTCAGTCGTTAAGTGTCGTCCTTCGGCTCAGGGCGTGATCCCGGCGTTCTGGTATCAAGCTCTGCATCAGGCTCCTCCCCTGGGAGCCTGCTTCTTCCTCTCCCACTCCCCCTGCTTGTGTTCCCTCTCTCTTTGGCTGTCTTTCTCTCCGTCAAATAAATAAATAAAAATCTTTAAATAAATAAATAAATAAATAAATAAATAAATAAATAAATAAATAAGATCTTTAAAATATATATAAATAAATAAAGCAGAACTCATACCCTGACCAGATTTCACCAAATACATAAACCTCAAAACCTGAAACACAGACCTCCAAAGAGTTCAGGGAATTCTAACTCCAAATATGAACCCTGAAATATCTTGGACTCAAACCACAGGATAGACCTTAGTAGAGACAGAAACCTCATAATTTGAACACAGTTTCCAAATGTCTCTGAGTCAAGCATGCAACACAGACCCTCGAAGAGTTCTGAAAATTCAAACCCTGGATGCAGACTCAAAATACCTCAGACTCAAAACTTAGAAAATAGACTCTTAAATACTTCAGAGAACCTACATCCTTAACTAGGACCCCCAGATACCTCAGATGCAAACCTTGGAACAGATCCTTAAAGAGTTTACTTACCATGCATTATGAATTAAGACCCTCCTGTTAATTAAGTTTCAAACCTTGGGACCCACATCCTCAAAGAATTTAGGGAGCTCAAACCCCGAACACAGACATCTAAATACCTTATAGCTAAACCTTAAAACACAGACCATCAAAGCATTTAGAAACCTTGCAACCTGAAAAAAAAAAAAAAACAACCCTCAGATTCAAATGTTGGGAGAAAGCCTCAAAGAGTTCAGAGACTTCACACCCTGAATTATATAGACATATGCCTCAGACTCAAACCTTGGGACATGGAACCTTATGCAGTTCAGGGACTTCACACCTAGAACAGAAACCTCAAATATATCAGATTCAAACCTTGGAAGAAAGCCTCCAAGAGTTTAGAGATCTTACTCCCTGAAAGCAGACCCCAAAAACCTCAGACTCACACTTGGAACACAGACAATCTAAAATTTCAGAGACCTCACACCTTGAACAAAGACCTACAGACACCTCAGACTCAAACTTTGTGACACAAACCCTCAAAGAGTCAAAGACTTCACACAGTGAACACAAATACTCAAATACCTGAACCCCTACAATGGGACAGAGCCTCAAGAGTTTGGAGATAGGAGGCCCTGAACACAGACTCTCAATTGCTTCAGTCTCATATCTTGAAACACAGACCTTCAAAGATTTCAGAGACCATATAACCTAAACACAAACCCCACATACCTCAGATTCAAACTTTGGAGCACAGATACTCAGTGAGTTCAAGGACCTAACACTCTGACTTCAGACACCAAATACCTCAGAAACAAATTTGGACAGACTCTCTAAAAGTTCTAAGACTTTAGACCCTGAACCCAGACCTCCCAAATAAATCAGACCTAAATCATGGAACACTGAGTGAAAAATTTCAGTGACCAAATACACTGAATACAAAACCTAATTACCTCAGACTTAAATTCTGGAACACAGATAATCAAAGCATTTTAAAACCTCATTTCCTGAAGATTCTTTTTCTTTTTTTAAAGATTTTATTTATTTATTTATTTGAGAGAGAGAGAGAGCACAAACAGGGGGGTACGGAGAGGGACAAGCAGACTCCCCACTGAGCAAGAAGCCCAACGCAGGGCTCCGTCCCAGGACCCTGGGATCATG
Source organism: Ursus americanus (assembly GCF_024610735.1). Taxonomy (NCBI): domain Eukaryota; kingdom Metazoa; phylum Chordata; class Mammalia; order Carnivora; family Ursidae; genus Ursus; species Ursus americanus. Next base: position 81,571,484 of record NC_142164.1, read on the forward strand.
ACCTGAGCTGAAGGCAAACGCTTAACCAAGTGAGCCACCAAAGAGCCCCAACTGAAAAAGATCCTAAATACCTCAGAGTTACACCTTGGGATACAAACCATCAAAGATTTCAGAGACCCCACACCTGAATACAGACCAAAAATACATAATACACAAACCTTGCAATAGAGACCCTATGGAAGTGTTGACTAGCAGTATTATCCACAATAGCCAAAAGGCAGGAGCAACCCAAGTGTCCACTGAGAATGAGTGGAGAAACAAAATGTAGTATATACATACAATGGAATATTACTCAGCCTTAGAAGGAAAGTCCGACACATGCTATGACATGGATGAATCTTGAGGACATTATGTTAAGTTAATAAGCCAGTCACAAAAAGACATATACTATATGATTCCACTTATATGAGGCACTTAGAGTAGTCAAATACATAGACAGAAAGTAGAGTGGTGATTTCCAGGGGCTGGGGAAGGGGTAAATTGGAAGTTAGTGTTCAATGGTTATAAAGTTTCAGTTTGATAAGATGAAAAAGTTCTGGAAATATGTTGTTCAACAATGTGAACATCCTCAAGGAACTGTACACTTAAAAACGGTTGAGATGGGGGCGCCTGGGTGGCACAGCGGTTAAGCGTGCCTTCGGCTCAGGGCGTGATCCCAGTGTTCTGGGATCGAGCCCCACATCAGGCTCCTCCGCTGTGGGCCTGCTTCTTCCTCTCCTACTCCCCCTGCTTGTGTTCCCTCTCTCGCTGGCTGTCTCTATCTCTGTCGAATAAATAAATAAAATCTTTAAAAAAATGGTTGAGATGATAAATCTTATTTGTATTTTACCACAACTAAAAATATAGGGATTGGGATAGTAACTGGATTAGCCATCTCTGTATTATCTGCTCAGTTGTTTACCTTGGACCAACCTGTAGCTTCTCCTGAGTACACTGTCAAATTGCTTAACTACCGTTGCTCTCACTGCCCATAGAATGAGAGTTAGAAATTGCAAAGACACAGATGGGATCGTGGAGGATCATCTGTGTTATAGTCCCCTTCCTTAAAGGCAAAGAATAATAAGTAGTGACAATGAGTAGACAGAGACACAAGAATGAGCATTTGTGGGAAAGAGAGGATCTTAAATGATCATCTCTCTCCAGTTTAACAAGAAGAGCCATGGGTAAATACCATTTCAATCACTTCTTCAACTGAACTCAAGTTCCCTTCTGCATATAATCAAAATGTATTAATCTAGATATACAAATACCCAGAAATAATTACAATAGTTACTGTAATTATAATACTAATTACCATTGGATTTCACATATATATCAAACTTAACAATATTCAAAGCATTTTTGTGTGACTTAGTTCATTTAATTCTTGCAACTCTAACAAGAAGACAAGACTGAGCCAAACAACCTCTGGCTTAGGATCAGTGCTCATGTGGATGTATCTGGCCCCTGGGATCATCAGCTCTGCCTTGTGACCTCCAAAACATTGACCTCTAATAACTGCCTGATCTGTCCTAATCTTCAATCTCCTCTTTTTTCTTTTTGAGAGAGAGAGAGCACATGTGCAAGCAGGGGAGGGGCAGAGGGAGAAGGGGAGAGAGAATCTCAAGCAGGCTCCACGCTCAGCACAAAGCCCGACATGGGGCTCAATCTCACAACCCTGAGATGATGACCTGAGCCAAAACCAAGAGTCGTACGCTTAACTGACTGAGCTACCCAGGCACTCTTTCTATTTGCTCTTCTTGACATTGACTCCTTACAGATTTGATTTACAGTACGTAGTCCTATAAACTATTATCTGTCACAAAGTTACACAAAATTTACCTTAATAATCCATCTGGAGTCTATCTACTACTCTCAGGCCTTTACCATCTTTCCTCGTACCACCGTAACATCCTCCCAATAGTCTCTTTATCTCCATTTTAGTCCCTTGATTTTAGTCAGCTTCATGGAAATAAAAAAGATGGTTCAAAGTGTTTAAACAAAAAGACTTGAATTAATGGACCATCACAAAGGTTTTAACAGAGTGAAAGGAAGTTAAGGGTGATGAGACCCCTGGGGAATAGCAACAGGAAGAAGCCATTACTGTCCCTTAATGTGAAGGGGCAGGGGGAGGAAGAAGTGTTACAGGAATCCAGTGAGAACTGGCACAGAAGAGGGGCCAGCAGATGGAAGCCATTGCTGCAGGAAGAAAACCAGAGTCATTGATGGATCCACAGCCAGGCAGAGAGGGCATTAGGGTTTGCAGAATGGACAGATAAATACCCACAAACTTTCTCCCTCCAACCACACTCTGATCTGCTGGTGCCCGCTTCTTCCCACCCCCACCCCCACCCCCTCCATGCACATGCATTGTCCAAAATCAAGCAGAAGTTACAGGATAAAGTGGTTTTAAACCATCTCCAAATTCATTTACAGTCTCCTCATCAAGGGGTGGAGTCTAATTCTCCTCCACTTAAATATAAATATGGGCTGGCCTTAATGACTCACCTCTAATAAATAGAAAGTGGTAGAAATAATGCTACATAATTTTCAAGGCTGGGCCATAAAAGGCAATAATGCTTCTGCCCAGCTCTCTCTCTTGGGATGCTTGCCCTTGGAACACAGCCATGTTGTGAGGAACCCCAAGCCACCTAGAGAGGACATGTGCAAACTGTATTCTGGCAAAAGCCCTTGTAGAGGTCCAAGCCGGAAGCCAATACAACCACCAGACAAGTGAGCAAGGAAGCCTTCTAGATGACTCCAGCACCAGTCAGCTGTCTGACTTAAACTTCCTGAAAAAGCCTCAACTTAGAACGGCCTCACTGAGCCCAGTCAACCCCTAGATTGTGAGAGATGAGAGTGAATGCTTGTGCTTGCTTTATGGCGCTAGGTTTGGGGGGGTTGTTATGCAGGTATAGATAGCCGGAGCTCTGAGAGCACAAGCAATATAGTCTGTAAGGACTCAGCCTGTTGGGCATACAGCGAAACAGAAAAAAATGCAGCAAGTAGATCTAGTGGATCTAGGGGAATATACAGCAGATAACCAGCATGGCTCCCTTAAATCTCTCCTCCACAGTATAGCCAGAAAACCTTTCATTGGCTACAAGCAAAAGCCCAAGCCTGGCACACAGCATTTCCAGGACATTGCTTTCCCTGCTTTTCACTACCATCTCCAGGAACTCCCTGCTCTGTGATTTATTTTAATGGTTGTACCGGATTCTTTGTAGTTCTCCCTACACACCATGCTGTTTCTTTCTTCCAAGACTTATGACTTTCCCTCTAGAATATCCTGTTTTGTTTTTTTTTAATCTATCAATTTTGAATGTCACCTCATTTATGAGCTTTGGATAAAAATCCTCTATGTACCTTTTTCTTATTTATACTTTAACCTAATATAATGAAATCATTTCTTTGTGGGTCTTGGTCTGTCTTCCCTACAGGGCAAGCTCCAGAAAGGCCAAGAGGAATCTTTATTCATGTTTATTCATAGAGAAATGGCCTGAATAGAGGCCCAGGCTTCTACTTGTCTAGAGAATAGACTGTGGGGCACCTGGGTGGCTCAGTCTGTGAAGCATCTGCCCTTGGCTCAGGTCATGATTCCACGGTCCTGGGATCAAGATCTGCATTGGGTTCCCTGCTCAGTGGGGAGTCTGATTCTCCCTCTGTCCCTCCCCACCAACTCATGCTTGCTCCCTCTCTCTCTGAAATAAATAAATAGAGTGTAGACTGTAAGTACCATGAAAAGCAGGGACAATGTTGATCTCATCCTCAACTTTAATCCCGATGCCTAACGTAAGGACTGGCAAACAGGTTCTCAAAAACCCCTTGAGGGGTGACCTGGGTGGCTCAGTTGGTTAAGAGTCTGACTCTTGATTTCAGCTCAGGCCATGATCTCAGGGTGAAGAGATCAAGCCCCACATGGGGCTCTGTGGTCAGTGGGGAGTCTACTCGAGATTCTGTCTCCCTCTCCCTCTGCCCCCCCTCCTCTCAAATAAGTAAATAAATCTTTTTTTAAAAAGCCCTTGAATGTGTGCATAAAATGGAACCCCCCAAAAAAAAGCCAGCATGGAAATTACCCTGCACTTAATTTCTCACTAAATACTACTTGTTTAGAACTTGAAACATGTTCTGCACCATTGTCATTAACTCAAAAAAGCACGGAAAATGGGTGGAAAGTGTTTTTCTACACTTTATTATGTCAGTAAGAAAAGGCACCAAAAAATGACAGCTCAAAAAACACCAAAATGTCATTCAATACAATGAGCTAGCCAATGTAACTGACCTAATGCCCTCGGTAACATGATGCCAGACAGATGACAATAAGCTTTTATAACATAAGGATGTTTTTAAGGAAAAGGAAGAAGCTAAGGCAGGAAATAACTTATTTCCTTATAGACTCTTAAAATTCCTTCTGTTAAAAAAATTATTCTGGAGCTTGTTAACATGGTGCAGAAAACTTTATTCAGGACTACTGCAATAGATACATCAGGGATATATCTATTCTTCTGCTCTCTTACCTTCAGTGTTTGGGAGACTACAAATTAAATCGACAAAAGACAGTGAATAGTAGCAGAATACGCCACCTCAAAATATCCTACTTTGGCATAAGATTTATTTTGAGCTGAAGGCAATTGAGAAGAAGTGGATAAAAGAAAAGCTCTCTGCCCTCCCTCTGTTTGTCTACAAGTAGGACATAAATTTGTAAAGATGTTCCCCCTCTCCTCTCCACCAGGAAGGACAGAAGTTAATCACCAGAGACAACTGTAGACTTATCAGCCCAGAGAGAGCACCAGAAAAGTCTACATACCAAACATTTCTACCTAGCTCTTATCTTCCATTAGTTCTTCCATACGTTTGCCTTCCCCTAATTTGCCCCCCTTAGAAATCCAAAGGCCTTTTCCTTTATCTTGTCGTCTCTAAAAATGTGTAGTTCTCTTGAGTTAATCATCAGTGAGTATTCCCATGTGTATTTAAAATGCACACATTAATAAACTTCTATTTGTTTTTCTCTTGTTAATCTTTTGTCAGTCTAATTTGCAGAGCCCCAGCCAATGACCCTAGCATGGGTAGAAGAGAGAGATCTTGTTTTCCTCTCCTACAACAGATGAGCAAGAGTAAAAACAGATTTTTATTCCTGTTTGTTCACTGCAGAAAAATATAACTTAAAGAGGCATTTAAAATCTGGGGCTTATATACCATCTTAATAGAGGAAGGCGTAGGGGATAAGGGTACTTACAGGAAAACAAATGACTTTTTGGAAACATAAACAGGCCCTTCGGAGAACAGATGGAAGATACAGTAGTTTTGCTACAATGTCTGTTCAGGCATGATGTGGAGACTTCTCCTCTCCAGTGATAAGAGTCCGTCATCCCTGGTTGCTCCCAGGAAGGGGATTTATGACAATTGAGCTCTTTAGGGAGGCTCTGCTTTTAGGCAGATAAGAGATTTCAGGAACTCAAATGCCTTCTTCTCAAAATAAATTTTATGCCATAATAACTTGCTCTGGACCCCTTCAAGTGTCAAGACTATCACAATAAAGGGGAGAGACTGAGCTCAACTCCAAATATAACAAGGACAAGTGAAGATTTATAACCAATGAGCAGAATAAGGGGTCAGTAGATGGAAAATTACTAAAAGGAAACATCATGGGTGGGGGGATTCTTGCTAAACTCACTCAGCACGATTCTTACTGAAGGCAAGCCAGGGTGATCAGATATCAAGAGTGGGGATTCTCAGGGCACCCGGCTGGCTCAAGGAGAGCATGCCACTCTTGATCTCAGGGTTTTGAGTCCCACATTGGGTGTAGAGATTACTTAAAAATAAAATCTCTAGGGGCACCTGGGTGGCTCAGTTGGTTAAGCATCTGCCTTCAGCTCAGGTCATGATCCCGGGGGCCTGGGCCCCAGGCCTCTTCTCCCTCTCCCTCTCCCTCTCCCTCTGCTCTGCCCCCCACTCATGCTCTCTCTCTCTCACTCTATCTCAAATAAATAAAGTCTTTAAATAAATAAATAAAATCTTTTTTAAAAAATAGGATTCTCTCTAAACTGACTTGCAAGATTCTTGTTGCAACTGGACTAGGCAGGCTGAAGACAGGGCCCAAGGACAAGGCCTAGTTGAAAAGAGGTCTCAGAGGAGCCTGACTGAAGTTTGGTCAAGGAGAGAATCTTTGTCACTTAGGAGCTCAAACTGAAGCGGACCATCGTCTTTGTTGGGTGTCATCTGAACACCAAGGGTTCTCTGTGACCATTGCTTATATGGAGACGAAGACACAAATGTGGCTTGTGAGCCTTCTGGCTTTATATTTGAGTTTCATGTTGCTTTCCCTGTTCTACTCAGAAAAAGAAAGGAAAAACGTCATCTAACCAAAAACAACCCAGGCAACCTATGATATGGGAGAAAATATTTGTAAACCATATATCTGATAAGAGGTCAATATCAATAATATATAAAGAACTCATACAACTGAATAACAAAAAACAAACAAGTCAATGTAAAAATGGGCAAAAGAACAGAATAGGTGTTTTTCTATCCAAATGGCCAACAGGTACATGAAAAGATGCTCAAACTCTAGCCATCAGAGAAATGCAAATCAAAACCACAACGAACTATCACCTTAATGGAGAGCAAAATGGAGTCTCTCATGTCAAGCAGGGGCCTGTGTCAAGCAATGACACAAGTAGGTAAAGGTACTGCAGCTAAGAGATATCACCCGGACGAACGTCAGCCAACACCCCAGAACTGATGACGAACAGAACCAGACGAGGTCTGCAGAGGCCCAAGACCGATTAAATCCCTTTAAAAGGGGGAGGATTTTGGCAGCAAGCTGTCAAAGTCTTCAGACGTGACCCCTCTACGTCTGACCACTTAAAAAAGGCAACCACCGCCAAAGGCTCTGCCCGACTCACCTCTGAACAAAACAGAACTGAGATCCTTCACTGCTTGAACAGCAGAAGCAGGAAGTGCCAAGAGCTAACCCAGACTGAGGCTTTAGACTGACTTTGCCTTTGGTTTGTTAACTTCCTACACCTGTTATCTTGTTTGTTGTGTGGTTTGTCTTCTGTCCTGCTCTATGTGCTGTGTAAGAAGCCAAGTTTAACCACATGCTGAAATGTCATTGAGTCTGGAATCCCGAACCTGCTTTAAAAGGGTGATTTAACTTTGCTTTAGGACTGAATAAAGCTGACATTGTGGAAAGACACAACTCGTGTGTGCACCTTTATAGCATACTCATGGCACACCTCACACCTGTTAGAATGGCCATCATAAAGACAAGAGACAACAAGTGTTGGCAAGGATGTGGCAAAAACCTTTGTGCACTGTTGGTGGGAATGTAAACTGGTATAGCCACTGTGAGAAACAGTATGGAGGTGCCTCAGAATATTAAAAATTGAACTGTATGATCTAGCAATCCCACTCCTAGGTCTATAGCTGAAGGAAATGAAAACAGAATCTTGAAAAGATATCTGCACTTTCATGTTCATTGCAACATTATTCATAATAACCAATATATGGAAACAGCCTAAGTCCCCATCAACAGATGAATGGATAAAAAAGATATGGCATATATATACAATGGAATATACTTCAGCCATGAGAAAGAAGAAATGCCTGCCATTTGCAACAACATGGATGCACCTTGAAGATATTATGCTAAGAGAAAAACAAGTACTGTATTCTTTGATGTCACTTATATGTGGAATCTTAAAAAGCCAGGGCACCTGGGTGGCTCAGTCGGTTAAGCATCTGATTTGGCTCACGTCATGATCCCGGGGTCCTGGGGGCCAAGGCAGGCTCCCTGCTTAGTGGAGAGTCTGCTTCTCCCTCTCTGTGTGCTCTCCCTCTCTCTCTCTCTCAATAAATAAATCTTTAAAAAAATTTAAAAAATTAAAACGATAAAAATTATAAATTAAAAAGCCAAACTCATAGGAAGAGAAAGTAGAATGGTGGTTACTGGGGCTGGGGGGTGGTGGGGGAAGTGGGGAGAAGTTGGTCAAAGGGTACAAACAAAGTTGCAAGTTATGTAGGATAAATAAGTTCTGGAGATCTAATACACAGCATAGTGATTATAACCAACAATACTGTATTATATACTTCAAATTGCCAAGAGACAATTATTTATGTGCCAAAATATTTATGTGACATGACAGCGGTGTTGGCTAATGTTACAGTGGTAATCACATTGCTATATATAAATGTATCAAATTAACACACTGTACAACTTAAACATATAGAATGTTATATGCCAATTATGTCTCATTTGAAAAATGACTCGGTATTCTTAAATATTCCTTCAAATCCCATAAAACCTAACGTTTCTGTGGGAATTCTATTATAGAAGACAATATAAAGACCATTTTATAATAAAAATGTTTTTAATAACATTTAATAACCCCAAAATATGGTATCTTGGCATATCGAATATTTGAAGCTGAAGGAGTATGAAAAAAACAGCAGAAGCACCTTCCCTCATCATTCTCCCCTAAAGCGGGTGATAAGGCCCTCAAGTGAGAGGTGCCCTGTCTAGACCCAGAGGAAAGGAGCATCCTCATGTCTGAAGAGACAGGAATGCTGAGAAGAATCTGAAGGAACAGTCCTTGCTAAGTTCCCCTCAGTTTACTACACTTACCTCATACTCCTTGTCTATCCTATTCCTCTACAACTGTCTACTCCTTATCAAACCCAGCATAAAAATACTCGGATCTGTTAGGTCAGGCCTTACAAAAGCTCTCACATCACATAAAACATATATTAAACAGACTTGCATGCTTTCCTCCCGTTAATCTGTCTTTGTCAGTTTAATTTTCAGACCTACCCAGGGACCCTAAGAGGGACAAGGAAAACTTTTCCATCCCTTATAGCTGTATCCAAAAACCTTTTGAGCAAAATTAGTGTTGTAATGTTCTAGCAGAAATGGAATTTTAGCTCCCATTTCCTGACTAAACCATTAGTTGTGATAAGCCCTTCCTAAGTCTCTTGTCTTTTATGTCTCTCCCACACTCCCTGCCCCTCACCATGCTTACCTGTATCCCCATTCCTCCTCTCACCTTACAATCCCCCCTAGGGGCCCCTCCTACATAATTTGGTCCCTCTATTCCAGCAAGTGGTTCGTGAAGATCTGGTCCTTCCTTTTGACTCACTAGAGCAGAGCTGCAGCCATTAACACAATGAAGAAAAAGAGAGTGTGCAGAGGAAAAACTGTTCTGATCGAAAACTTTACAAGGAGTACAGAGCTATTTTAAAAATAAAAGCCAACACAGTAATAAAATAAGTCAAATTTCCCATCTTCTTTCTCTCCCCACCCCACCTATACAGCTCCAAACTGTCCAAGGTTTTCAAAAACCTCATAATGAACAACTTCTGAGAATACCTGGCTCGGTGAAAAGTTCTGTAGCTACAGGAACTAGAAGCAGCTAGAATCAGCAGATAGGAATCCTAAAGCCATTAGGATCAAATATGTGTACACGGATCTTCTTGCATGAAAGATTTAGAGAAGCTGAAATTCAACCTTCTCTTCACTGCACCTCCTACTGATCATATTTCAAGCCCAACCAAATGGGTTAACCTTTTGTGATTTCCTTACTCTTCCTAAATTCCTCTTTTAACTTCCCTGCTCTTAACCCTCCATTCACCTTGCCAGAAGCTCCTTCTGGAGAAATATTTGTGTTTCAATGGGAAACTCTGCATTGCCTACAGCATGCCATTCTGGGTTATCAGATTCTAGCCCCATTCATTGTCTTTGAGCCATGCAATTCTTTGTAAGCTGTAGGTAGCTGATAGATATGTAAATTCTGTCTGTTTGGTAGTAATTCCAATTCACTTCCTTCCCTCTGCGGCAAAACCCTTTTTGTGGACCTTTGCCACTTGTCTCAACATTCCTTTACTTCATATAAATCTGTACAGTTTTGACTTTTCCTTTGAACCAATTATAACATCCGCCTGGTTCTCTCATATCATAGAAGTGACAAACACTCTCCTTGACCAAACTTTGGTCAAGCTTCCCTGAGCCCTCTTCTTAGTGAGGACTTGATGTTGGCTCTACATCCTTGGGGGGGGGGGGGAGGCGGCATAGCCCACTTGTAGCAAGAATCCTAAATCATTTTAGCAAGAATCTCCCCACTCTTGATATCCCGTCCTCCTATCCTGCTTTCAGCAAGAATCCTATTAACTCAGTTTAGCAAGAATCTCCCTACCCTTTTGATGTCTCCTCTCAGTAATTTTCCATCCACTGATCCCCTCATTCTGCTCCTAGGCTCTAAGTCCCCAGCTGCCCTTGCTGCATTTGGAATTGAGCTCAGTTCTATACTGAGCTCTCTTTTTCCCTAATGCAATAGTTCCTGAATAAAGTCTGTTTTACAACTTTAACTACTGGAAGGCTCTGGTTCTCTTTAATAGGAGTAAAATTAATTCCTTAACATGTGTTGACTTTTATATCTGTATGAGAGTCATGATTTTACCTTTCTCTGAAAACTATATTTTAACAGCCTTCTCCTGCTCTCACCAAAGCATATGAGAGATTTTGCCACCCCAAAATATGTCTTTTTGGCATAAAGATTATTTTAATTTGAAGGCAATCAAAACCCAGCAGATTCAGGAAAAGCTCTTTACCTCCTCCTCAACTGCCTAAATTTACAATTGGATGGTGGGCCTGTACCGGGAAGACAGCTATTACCAGAGACACCTTTTACCTAAGAAACTTATCTACATAACAAGGCAATCTTTGTTCTCCAACCTCTTCTCTTACCTTCTTGTGAATGGCCTTTTTCTCCTTTGTATCCCAGATCCCTACCCCTTTCCTTAGCCAAAATGTTTTATATAAGCCTCAATTACCTGGCTGCCCTTTGGGTCTCATATTTTTATGGGGTTCCTATACTTAAGACATTTGGGTTTTCTCCTGTTAATCTGTCTTATGTCATTTTAATTATTAGTCCTGGCAAAGATCCTAGAAAAGAATAAGGGGAAATTTTTCCTCTCCTACACATATCTGTCACTTTTTCTAAAGAAAATTGATTCCACACAAATCTTTTCCAGGAAATCTTTATGATGTGTTCCTTCAGTGTTGAACCACTTGAGATGGGATGAATGTTGAATGTGTTACTTTGTTCTTAGGAGGATTTATTACCCCAAATTAGATTGAGTTCCCAAGAATCCACAGAGTCCTGTGTTTCTTTGATATTCCCAGACAAGTACTTTCCTTACGCAAGACTGGTGGGAATAATTGTTGTGGTGATGTCCTCCTCAGGAGTCAGTCTGATAGCCATTTCCACAAAAGCAGAAGGCAGGAAACATCCAAGCCAAGGAACGGATATAAAAAATACCCATCAACACAGCCCAAGCTCTAAAGTTGAACTGTTTCATTGCCCTGGGCCCTCATTCGGATTTGCAATTCCTCCCCGCACACCCCACTTATTAACACGCTTGTTCGTCTAGTTCTTCCCTACGGCACATTAGAAGCACTGACCCAAAAGTGGGCTCTTAGAAACAAGCATGATGACAGAAGGGTAAGGAACAGCTGCAGTGTAACTGAGGGAAGAGATTTTGACAAGGAGTAAATCCAATAAAATGAACCACTATCTTGCTGGTCAGTTTTTTAAAATAGATGTCTATAGAAAAGAATTTGGACAAGGTATAATATAGTGCTGGTAGATGTAGTCCATCTATGTGAAGTATTTGTATATATGGCATCTCCTCCATTTATAAGAATGCTAGATAAAGACTATACTTTCAGGGATCATTTCTATAGTTCGTTTTAAGAATGCTGGATAGATGTGATATTACTGAAAAACAAATACAACCAAATGATTGTTTGGTAAATACTATCATGATATCAATGCCTGCCAATTGACTTGCATTCCATTCAAATGATGAGAACACTGGAAGAACACTGGTCTTCAGAAAAAACAAAAAACCAGCTGCTGAAGACCTATCTTGCAGTCAGGTACTATTGCTAGACCTCAGCCACTGATGAGTTGTCTAAGGCCGATGTCCCAGAGCCCCTGCTTTGGGGTTCATATGACAGTAGCCCTTTTCTTCCCCTGAGCAGGCCTTGTAGCAAGCTCAACTTCAGGCATTTCTAACTGGGCTAAGCTCCTCCCATGAAAGCAAACTTGCTCAAAAATCAGGGGCTCATCCTAAGACTGTTGAAAGCAGCAAGAGTTAGGGGTCTCCAGAAAAAGAAAGAGGAGATATAGCTTTTGTGACACAAGAGAAGTCACTTGGGGCCCCTAGCAGTTTTTCATGATCTATGCCCTATCTGTCCAAGCACGCTTCTTGCAGAACATCCTAGGAAGTGTCAGAATTACAAAGCCATGCAAAACCTCAGTAGTTAAGAATTTTAAGGGAACAAAGAGAATGCAAAAACTTACAAGTCTCTAGCCTAATTATATCAGAGACAATAATCAGTGGTAAAAAAACTCCCAGTGCTGTTCAAAAGTTAGCAAGACCCTGCATTCCTTACCTGAGAGAAGGAGCCCAAAACACCATCCAGTTTACACTGGCTCTTGGAGCATGTAAATGTGGGCATAAGATTGTGCAGGCATACTTAGAAAACATGCCTACACCTGCATCCTATGTTAATGAAGCTGATGCTACTCCTGGGGCAGAGACTTTAACATGATAATGAAGCAGAGGTAACTGTCAGACAGGGGGATGGGGCTTGCCCAATGCAATTCCCTGAATCCCAAAAGGCTCCTTCAAATTTGATCATCTTCCCCCTCAGAGGAAAAGAAATAGTGGCCATCTCAAAACTGTTACATGTAGAATTGTTGTGGGATCATTGAACGCAACGGTCAAGAAAGAATTCTTGAGATGTTTTATGGTGCAACTTGGTAAGTTTATTTAAGTAGCGTGGGGACGGGACCCATGGGCATGAAGAGCTTACTTTTGCTGTATGAAGCTGGTGGTATGCTTTGTGCTTAAGGGCGAGGGGACGTGCAGGGGGTATTAGATCATAAATGTTTTCTTCAAATTTCTACTGGTAAAACTACTTTTGCAAGATTTCTCTAGTGCTTATCATTCAGTTCGATATTAACTATTGGTGAGATTTACAGGCAGTCAAGAGACCCTTTAAGAAGCACGTATTTAGCAACCAGCACGTATTTGAATCTTATCGAAACCATGCAGACTATAGGTCAACCTTCCAGCCTAAAAGTGAACATTTTTCTGCTTCTATCCCTCATCACAGTGATGGGCATTTGTGTTGCCAAGATGGCTGCTTAATGTTCCCAGAGACCATCTCCAGACGTTTAATGTATTCTCTGTGAAATTATTCACAATGGTAAAGATAAATTGGTTCAAACTTTACAAAACTATTGGTGAGGAAATTTTACTCCAGAAACGTGGCCAGATCTTGCCCTGTCATTATCATAACCCAGGAAAAGCTATAAAGAAAAGCAGAGCTCAGAACCCCTGCCTCAAAAACCATTTAAACAGGGAGCCTGGGTGGCTGAGTTATTTAAGTGGCTGACTCTTGGTCAAGCTCAGGTCTTGACCTCAGGGTTGTGAGTTAAAGCCCCGCATTGGGCTCCGTGCTGGATGTGGAGTCTACCTAAAAAAAAAAAAAAAAAAAACAAGTTTTGGACATTATCAAATGGGTTTTATTCAATTGCTCTATAGGGGAGGAAAATATTTTCCCTCTACCTTCTAGATTCTTGACCAAGACCTCCCTGTAATAAAAGACAGACTAAAAAGAGAAAAACAAACAGAAGTTTAATAATATGTATACCTCACGTATGCATGGGAGATATGCTGAAAAATAATAAAACTCCCCCAAATGGCCCAAGCCACCAGCTTAAATACCATCTTCAGCTAATGAGAAAAGAAAGATGTTGGAGGGGGAGGAGCAGTTAAGGGAGGTTATCAGGAAAAGTACAGTAAGGTTGTTATGCAGTTTTAAGTCAGGCATATTCTCTATTGATGAGAGTTTCTTGAAAATAAATCACCCTTCTCTTCCTGGTACAAAGAGGGAGACACCCATACAAATGGAGATTTCCCTTACAAATGTAAATTTCCCTTACAAAAAGGTTACTTCAACTCTGTTTTCAGAGATTCTCCTGTTATCTTCTTTTTCTTAAAAAAAAATCAGCTCAAAATAATCTGCATGCCAAAGAGGCATATTTTAGGGTGCCATATTCTGCTACCCTTCAGCCCAAATCACAAAATTCTGAACAACACTGAAGGAGAATAGAATATGCCACCCCAAAATCTGCCACTCTGGCATAAAAATTACTTTGAGCTGAAGGCAATTGAGAATCAACAGATATAGAAAGAAGTTCTCTCAGAGCTTCCATTATCTGACTCAAAGCAGCAACTTCTGGTAACTGAGGCTTCCATAAATTCCTGCTTCAGATTTACTCCCAGGGAGAGGCCAAGAGTAAACCTACTATAAATCCCCTCTCCAGGGAAGTTTCATGGCCATGAAGAAAAGGGAAAGAGCACTTGCATGGGCATAAAAACATCGCGAACTTTTAGCTCCCATTTGTTCTCCTAAAACCCATTTGTCTTTCCTAAGAAACCTATTGTTCTTCTCATAAGAGCTTCCCCCCACCCTTTCCCTACTAAGTCAGGTATATAAGCCTCCCAATTCTAACCACCCTTCTGAGTTACTTGTCACTGAGCACTTCTGCATGTATGTACACTGCGTATATAACAACAACAACAAAAAAGGAACTGGTTGGGGCACCTGGGTGGCTCAGTCAATTAAGCATCTTGATTTCAGCTCAAGTCTTGATCTCAGGGTTGTGAGATAGAGCCCTGTGTTGGGCTCTGCACTGGGCATGGAGCCTGCTTAAGATTTTCTCTCTGCGGGGGTACCTGGGTGGCTCAGTCAATTAAGTGTCTGCCTTTGGCCCAGGTTATGATCCCGGGGGTCCCGGGGTTCTTCAGGCTCCCTGCTCAGCAGGTAGTCTGCTTCTCCCTCTCTCTCTGTCCCTCCCCACTCCCCCAGTCTAAAAAATAAAAATAAAAAAACCCTGTGTTTTATCTTGCTCATCTGTGTTTTGTCAGTTTAATTCACAAGTCCCATTACCGAACATAAAAGGGTAGAGGAAAAGTTTTTCCATCCCTACAACACTTTAGTAATGGTTTGTTAGTTTTATGCTTGGATTGAAGTCTTCTCCTACTAAAAGGCTAATATTATATTGCCAAAACAAACAAACAAAAACTAATAATAGATAGATTTTGTTTTTCCCACTTGGATAGTATACTCATTACTCTCCAGTAATAGAAAATCTCATTTTACAGGTGAAATACTTAAGAAACTGTGTAAGGTACATCCATTAAATTAAAGACTTCCTTGATCATATTGACTTATAAAATTTTGGCAGAACTGAATGGGCTAATGATCTTTTAAAATCAAAATCATCCCAATTTCCACAAAAGTTTAATTTCCCCTGACCTAAAATCTAACCATTAGTCCTAATGATAATGTGATCTTTATATCAAAATCCTTAGAGGTCCTCACGTGAAATGATGGCAGTAGGACACATGAGACTGTGATGATGCCTCCTCTATCAGGCTCCGCCTTATTAACACTTAAAGCTTGTCAAATATTGTCAAAAACAACATCATATGCTCTACAGGTGCAGGCTGCATTCTCAAAGAGAATACCCCCAGATACACCCTTACATGATTTGTCTTTAGGAGACTGGGGTTGTTGGGAAGAGACACCAGTGAAGCGACACCTTAGAGCTTTACTGGAAAGGATCATTTCATTTAACTACAAGTACTGCATTTAAATTCCACGGTAGGGGCCCCTGGATGGCTCCGTCATTAAGCATCTGCCTTCAGCTCAGGTCATGATCCCAGGGTCCTGGGACTGAGTCTTGCATAGGGCTCCCTGCTCAGCAGGAAGCCTGCTTCTCCCTCTCCCACTCCCCCTGCTTGTGTTCCCTCTCTCACTGTGTCTCTGTCAAATAAATAAAATATTTGAACTCCACGGTATGCACTCATGAGTACATGAAAGGCAGTGTCAGTGATACCATTAACAATATGTTGTTGTGCCTCTTCAGTGTGTAACCCTGGGATGTCCTTTTGGTGTAATCAGATGGATTTCCTATTTGCCATATTAAAATATGGCTACACTTTGAGTATACTCATTCAGCCTTTCCAGGCATTCAAAACTGAACTTCCCTGTGCTCTCGTTTTATTACTATTTTGACATATTCCCTTACCAGAAGGTATCCAAGACATTATTTCACTGATTAGTGCAAGGATTTATGCTCTGGCTAGGAGTTCCTGAACTAGATCATGTTATCCATAATTTATATCAGACTCTGGCTCGAACAGTGAAAGAAATAGCTCAAGCATTAGAAGTATAATAGATGAGCATACATTTATCAGATAGAAGCTTTATTTGCTCACCGAAGTAGAGTCTGGGCAATGGATAACACATCTTATTGCACCCAATAAATACCTTAGGAGAAGTGGAACAATCAGTTAACTAAAAAGCCACTTGCTTAACTAATATTGACCAAACTAATCCTTGTGAATTGCTCTCCAGGTTGGGCTTAGGCAAGCTAAGAAACTGGACATGCAGTGGATTTCAACATTTCTTATTATTATGATTGTCCTTAGGCTTTCTGCTCTCCTTCACCATCTGACGTCCAGGTTCTTCAATGTTGCTGCATAACCATGATCCCAAAGCAACAGTTTACTCATGATCAGCATCAGAAGGAACCTGCAGCCCTCATGGTCAGCCTGGCTGAGCGCTGAGTGACTGAGAGAGGTAGCTGAAAAATTCTGGGCAAGTTGCTGGTATAGGGTTAGCAGAGCCAAGATGGAGAAGACAGTGACAGATAGTAGCACATTGCTCACAATTAAATTCCCAAGGTCCTCTGGGAATCCATAAACATCTACACTGGTTCCTCCCCTGCCCCCAGGACCCAGTCTGCAGCCCAAGGGCAGAACACCCCCAACTGACCTTTTGCTAGTTGCCAGCTTACCCCACAGGAGGAAAATAATGGTCACCATTTCCAAATATGGCTGTGGTTTTCCTTCTTTCCTCTTTCATCTTTCTTGTAGATAAATCCATAGTTAGATAAAATCAATCTGTTACTAGTGTTTTGTGTTCAAGCAAATCAGCGCAATACTAATTAGCAATATGTCGTTGGGTAATTCTTTTGTTGCCAGGTGGACTGCGGAGACCCCAGGCCCTGAGGCCCTCCACCCAGACGTCCCTAGAGGTCACCAAAGGCTTTCTTGTTGCCAGAAAGAATTCAAGGAAAGATCAGACACAGTGGTTGAGCAGTGCAAGTGGGAAAGCTTATTAAAGCGAGAGTACACTCTCAAGATGTGAGAGCAGGTGAGCTCCAAGGCGAAGCTGAGCTCCCTGGGGTTTTGCGTCTCTATCTCTTATTTACAGTTGTTAAGAAGGGATGGAATATTTATTACATGGGGACGGGATTTCTTGCGAACAGGTTTCATGCCTTTTCTCCCTTCCTTGGTCAGGGCGTCTGGCTTGTCACCAGCCTGTCTGGTTTGATCCGGCTTCTTGCGGCTTTGTTTTTGGAATGCTGCCAGGACAGGTCTCTAACTTTCCCAGAGCAGGCATGACTCCCCGTTTTCTGGCCTCCAGGCATCCTGTTAAAACCTAACTGACTAGGGCGCCTGGGTAGTTCAGTCATTTGAGTGTCCGACTCTTGGTTTCGGGTCAGGTCATGATCTCAGGGTTGTGAGATTGAGCCCCGCATCTGGCTCTGTGCTTAGTGTGGAGTCTGTTTGAGATTCCATCTCCCTCTCCTTCCCCCATCTCTAATAAATAAATAAATAAAATTTAGAGAGAGCGAGCATAAGCCAGGGCGGGGGGAGAGTAGAGGGAGAGGGACAAGCAGACTCCCCACTCACCAGGGGAGCCAAAGTCAGACGCTTAACCAACTGAGCCACTCAGGTTCCCCACCAGGGGCTTTTACAACAAAAAAACACTGTCTTTCCCTATCCTAAACCATCCCCGTCCTACACCATGTCCTGGCCACCTGGTTCCCTTCCCTTCACAGATGCAACTAATGTTACTGGTGTCTTGTATCTCCTTCTAGAGGTATTCTAGATGTGCATAAACAAATACACCTTTACATAAAGTTTGCATAATACTTTGAATCTTGTTTATGTCACTTCGCAATATACCTTGGAGATTTTTTTCAGTGTCAGAGAAAGAAAGGAGAGAAGGGAAGAAAGGGAAGGAAAGGAAGGAAAGGAAGGAAGGAAGTAAGGAAGGAAGGAAAGAAGGAGGGAAAGGAAAGAAATACTTAAAAAAAACCCTAACTAACTGCTTACTCTAACACTTTGACACATGCTAACCTAAACTCTATGGGCCTCAGTTTCCTTATCTTGAAAAACGGGAATGGACAATACACACCTAGAGGAAATGAAGAGAGATCACAAAGGTGCCAGTGCCTAGCACTGCATCCTGCACATTGGCAGAAAAGCTGCCTTCCCAGGTGAAGTTGCTGATGAAGGTGTTCTAATCAGGCACTCTAGAAGTGTTACAGGGGCACCTGGGTGGCTCAGTCGGTTAAGTGTCTGTTAAGCATCTGCCTTCAGCACGGGTCATGATCCCAGAGTCCTGGGATCAAGTCCTGCATCGGGCTCCTTGCACAGCAGGGAGCCTGTTTCTCCCTCTGCCTCTGCCTGCCGCTCCCCCTGCTTGTGCTCTCTCTCTCTGGCGAATAAATAAAATCTTTTTTTTAAAGTGTTACAGGTAGAAAGGAGCTTACACAAAATGCTTGGTGGAATCCTAATCAATCAATTAACCACTGTGTGTGTTAAGCTCCCTGAGCTGGCAAAGATACAAAAGGACAGACAAGATCCCTTCCTTTAAGGAAACAGTATGAGTTGTGGAGATAAAATACTTCAAGAATGTGGCCATGGTGGGGGGTGTCTGCGTGGCTCAGTCGGTTAAGTGTCTGCCTTCCACTTGGGTCATGATCCCAGAGTCCTGGGATCGAGTCCCACATCAGGCCCCCTACTCAGGGGGAAGCCTGCTTCTCCCTCTCCCTCTCCTTGTGCCGCTCCCCCTGCTTGTGCTCTCTCACTCTCTCTGTCAAATAAATAAAGTCTTTTAAAATAATAATAAAAAAGAATATGGCCATGGTGGAGCTTAACAATAGGAATAAACTGTGGGAAGGCAAAGGGGAGTGAGGGTGCTTAATGCAAGAAGGCACGAAGATGTGGGGGAACACAGTCAGACTGACCTGGTAATCAGAACGCTCCATCTTAGCTCCTTCTGGTGCCCAGTAGAGTTCCTCAACATGATGTGTTACAGGTCAATATCTTAGATTGAAACCTTGAGTGATACAAACTCTTTGGGCCTCACTTTCCTCACCTGTAAAATAAGAATTACAATACCTACTTCAGAGAGTTGTGTGCTTTAATTGTGATATTTGGTGAAAAGCACTTAGCAAATATAAAGCAGGAAATTTATAGTACTTGCTATCATTGTGATTTCAGTTCTCTATCATTGACATTGCCTTTTTAAAAAAGATTTGTTTTTATTTTAGAGAGAGGAAAGAGGGGTGGGGGAGGCACAGAGGGGTAGAGGGAGAGGGAGAGAGAATCTCAAGCAGACCTTGCCACGCACAGAGCCCGATGTGGGGCTCAATCCCACGACCCTAAGATCAGACCTCAGCCGAAACCATAAGTCAGACACTTAACCAACTGTGCAACCCAGGCGCCCCTGACGTTTCCCTTCTATTCTTCATTCTCTCACATCCCCTCTTGCAACCGTGTTGCAAAACACCCACTTTGCTCCCCCTTTTATAAATATTCCTAGCTCTTCCTGGCTTCTACTTTTGTTTACTCTGAATGTACCTTGACTCCCTCCCCACCCCACCCCCACCCCCAAACACACGCAGAACTCATCTGTCACTGCCTTGCCTAGCTCTCAAGGTCTAGATTCTATCAGGTCAGTATTTCCAGCATGTTTTTGCCTTTATATAGCACTCTTTGTGGACAGCACTGTGTCATAATGGCTTTGGTAGGCAAAAGCTTCTAACTGGCTTATGAGGCCAGCATTACTACTTTATTAGCCTTTGAGTTCCCTGGGGCCAGCCAAAACAACGCACGGAGGCCGCTAGCTAGATCCCCAGAGTCAGAGATTCTTGCCTTGCTTTCTCCATCATAAGGGCCAAGTAGCTCCCCCTGCTGTTACAGAGTCCCCTTGGCTTCTGCGTTGCATGGCTAGGCTGGAAGGGGAACTGATCTAGGGATGAGAACCAGTCGCCTGACAATCTGTGGCCCTTGTGAGCGCTTCAGCATTTTGAACAATAACCATTTGTGGTGATTGAAACCCCTGACAGGAGTAATTCATAATTCCCGGATTACCTGTCTTCTGCTGGGCACGTACACACACGCACACGTGTGTACGTTTCAATGCCACAAATCTCGTACTGGGTGGCTCCTGCATGTGTTTCAAGTTTTCAAAAACCTGCACTGAGCAGAGCATACTCAGCTTTATCCTGGGCCGATGTAAGAGAGCTTTCATGGTGTGGGAATACATGGAAATTCTTGTTTAATAAAAGCCAAGTGTTCCCTGTGGATGAGTTCCTTCATCTCACAGTGAAATAGTGCCTGTGTCAGTTTTGATTTATTGCTTCTTTCAACATCGCGCCTACCTTCGCAAGCTTATTAGTTTCATTAAAGAGATTCTGCTTCTCTTTTTCATGCCCACCTCCTTAAAGGTGAAGGGCTCAGTCAGGGCCTCTGGCGCCCCCTGCTGAGCCCTGTCCGCCACTGCCCTTCCACTGGCTGCATCGAAAAACAAGGCAACTATCCCCTTTGGCTCTGGAGTTTATGAACACGTATCTGAAATCTAATCACTTCAGCTGTGGTATCCAGGCAGCAGCGGTGGGGAACGGCTTATCTTGCTGACAAATGTGCTTCATGAAGATCCACCCTTACCTTGGCCACTGGGAAAGATAAACAGAATAATCCAACAGACTCCTATGCAGTCACAGGAACCTGGAGCCATCTGGTTGGGACAAAAATAAATCCTGATAAAGGCTGCGTGTACCTCCAGGGACTTGGGCAACTGCATTGACATGACTCGCATTGAAGAGCGCGGGAGACTGGCAGCAGAGACCATGGAAACGACTCTAATTAACACACATGGAGCAAAGGACTTTTAGAACAAAATGCCTTGTGCGGTCTGGGGCTAAAACCCAGACAGTAACTTGAAAGTCTCCCGGCTTGATAGAGGCAAATCAAAGCTTGAACTGATTGGAGGAAAAGCTCTTTTCTGGTACAGAAACACAACACTACACAACAGAAACCAGAAATGTCATTTAATCGGCATTTAACAAACCAGAGGGCTCAGCCAAGCAGAATTATTCAGCTGCCTTGTGTCAAGACGGTCCTCTCTGCGAATTCTGTGTGGAGCTACATTTTTACATATGCTTAGGGTTCTAGATTTAGCAAATCACAATTATGCAATATCTGGGACATAGTCATACTAAAAATTGTTTGTTGTTTATCTGAAATTCAAATTTCACAGGGCATCCTATATTTTATCTGGCAATCCTACTGTGAAAATCAACGAAAACCACCCAAATGAGAACAACAACAACAACAAAAGGCAATTTATTCAGAGCTTGCTGTATGTAGCAAGGGAGTCAGCCATCATCGGTTATGTTTGGCAGAGATTCAAAGGCAGGCAGGGGAGTGGGAAAGTTTTATAGCGAAAAAAGGAAAGACTTCAGGTATGTCCTGCAGAAATAGATGAAGACAAACCAAATGAGAAAAGCAAAGGCCATTTATTCTGAGCTTCTGAGAGCAAGGGTGTCAGATGCTGTCACTTGCCTTTTGGCAGAGACTCAAAAGCAGACAGGGTAAAGCTTTACAGTAAAAAAAAAAAAAAAAAGAGGGGGGGGAGGCTTCAGGTGTGCCCCGACTAGAGGCCATTGGCATGGGAAGCTGCAGGCAGATTAACTAGAAGCAGGACATCCTAGGTGATTGGTTAGGGGTGCTTACTTAGCTTCTTCCCATTGGTCCTAATTTGGAAGCAGGACAATGAAGGAAGCTTGTCAGTTATTAATCAAGTCCTGGGCATTTGGGGCTGGTTGTTACAGAAGTTATTGTTTAGTTTCCTGGATTGTCACTAGAGATAGCAATCTGACTTCCTACAAGTGTGATTTATAGCAGGCTGGTTTCCGGGGGTATTTATTGTTGATAAGGGTTTGGTTTCCTGGACAGGTTGCTGCAGGTTGTAGAGCAAAGTTCTATTTTTTTCAAAGATTTTATTTATTTATTCATGAGAGACCAAGAGAGAAAGAGAGGCAGAGGGAGAAGCAGGCTCCCAGTGGAGCAGGGAGCCCAATGTGCACTCGATCCCAGGGCCCTGGGATCATGACCTGAGCTGAAGGCAGACGCTTAACTGACTGAGCCACCCAGGCGCCCCTAAAGTTCTATTTTTATATGTGGTCTGGTCACTGTCCATTTGCACATGCAGTCTCTCGGGTCTGATCAGAGGCTGTTGGCAGGAAAAGCTGGAAGTGACTGCGGAGATGCCTGGGTGGCGCAGCCGGTTAAGCCTCTGTCTCTTGGTTTCAGCTCATGTTGTGATCTCAGGGTCCTGAGATTGAGTCCCGCATTGGGCTAAACGCTCAGTGCAGAGTCTGCTTAGGACTCTCTCTCTCTATGCCCCTCCCCCCCCAAAATAAATTAATTTTTTAAAAAGCTGGACGTGGGCTACTAAGAAGCAGATCATCTTGGGGCGCCTGGGTGGCACAGCGGTTAAGCGTCTGCCTTCGGCTCAGGGCGTGATCCCAGCGTTATGGGATCGAGCCCCATATCAGGCTCCTCCACTATGAGCCTGCTTCTTCATCTCCCACTCCCCCTGCTGTGTTCCTTCTCTCGCTGGCTGTCTCTATCTCTGTTGAATAAATAAATAAAATCTTTAAAAAAAATAAAAAAATAAAATTAGGCATTCTTTAAAAAAAAAAGAAGCAGATCATCTTACGTGATGGGTTTGGGAAGCAGATTTGGCTTTCTCTGCTGAGTGCTGAGTTGAAAGCTCGAGCCAACAATAGGAAAGCTGGCCGTTGTTGAATTCCTGATGGTTTGGGGCCCATTGCAGCAGAGGCTGTGATGTGACCTGCCCGGCAGGTTGCAACAGAGATGGTAATTTGGCAAAGGGCCTGAATAGACATTTCTGTAAAGAAGATACACAAATGACCAGCAAGCACATGAAGAGATGCCCAGTCCAGGGAGAACGGATATCAAAACCACAATGAGATACCACTTCACGCCCAGTAGGATGGCAATAATTTAAAAGACAGATAATAACATGTGTTGACAGGTGGAGAAATGGGAACCCTCAGAAATTGCTGGTGTCCCAGCTGCAGTACAAAACAGTTCAGCAGTTCCTCAAAAAGTTAAACATAGAACTGCCGTGTGACCCAGCATCCTGCTCTTTGGTATACACCCGAGAGAAATGAAAACATATGTCCACACAAAAGATCTGTGCACGAATGTTCACAGCAGCATTATTCACAGTCACCAAAAATAGAAATAACCTAACTGTCCATCAGCTGATGAACAGATACACAAAACGTGGCATATCAATACAACGGAATATTATTCAGCCATAATAAAGTACTAATACATGGTACAACGTGGTTTGACCTCGAAAACAGTATGCAGAGTGGAGGAAGGCAGACACAAAAGCCTACATATCATACAATCCCGTCGAAATGAAATGGTCAATAGAAGCAAGTCCATAGGGACAGAAAATATGTTAGCGGTTCCCAGGGCCTGGGAGGAGAGGAATGGGGAATGACTGCTAATGGGTACAGGGTTTCTTTGGGAGATGATAAAAATGTTCTAGAATTAGTTAGTAGTAATGGTTACACTTCTTTGTGAATATACTAAAAAACGCTGAATTGTACAGTTTTAAAAATGCGATGCTTCTCTTTAGGCACATTCTGTAGTTACCTCTTGGGATGAGAGAGGCACGTCTTCTAACTTTTGCAGCTTTCCTGAATGTGTGTCCTTCTGGACACCTGTACAGAATAGACCCTCTTTTGGTCTCTTGTCATTGTCCCACGGTCTTCTTCAGACACACCTTCACTGTCATCTATCTTGGTACATGAGTCCATGAGTTATGACTGCCAACTGTTGATGGAGGCCCAAAGAGAGGACTTGAGAAGGTACCACGGGCCACTTTGTATGATAAACTGTTTTAAGTGATGCTGTAAGAACTACGGAATACTCTCAATTTAGGAGTTACGGTTTCTTCTTTCTTTCCCTTCTGCTTTTCTCTCTATGGACTTAGAAAATAGAAATTGTCATAGCCTCTTGGTAGTTTTAATCACACGAGGCAGACCTGGAAAGCCCTAAATGGCAGCTCTAATGCCCTTTTGCTCTCTCTGCTTCACCATCTACAAATATTTAGCTCATGTTTGATTTCTCTGAAGCAGGGCCTTCCAAAAGTGTCTGATCCACCAATCTCCAATAAGTTGGTCGACTTTAAGATGGTAAGAGCTTCATGTTTTATCTTTTTCACTGCCACTAACATCTTACCAAAGGTCTACTGATAATATATGTCCTAAACCAGCTGTCCTCAACCCCAGATACACATTCAGATAATCTGGAAAATAAGTTTTGAATGTTGATGCCTAAACCCCAGATCCAGCTTGATTAGTATAAGGTGGGCCTGAAAATTGATATTTTTAAAAGTTCACCTAGACAATTCCAATGGGCAGACAGGGCTAATGAAAACTGCACTAAAAAATAATCGGTTATTTTTAAAATTTAGATTTACTAATTATATTTTTTATCAAGCAATACAGTTATCAATTTCTAAAAGTCTAGTGATGCTTTCTAAGGCTTTTAAAAATGCAATGTCTTTTTTTAAAAGATTTTATTTATTTATTGATATAGAGAGAGAGCACAAGCAGGGGGAGCAGCAGGCAGAGGGATAGAGAGAAGCAGGCTCCTGGCTGAGCAAAGAGCTCAACATGGGGCTCCATCCTAGGACTCTGGGATCATGGCCTGAGCCAAAGGCAGATGCTTAACTGACTGAGCCACTCAGGAGCCCCAAAAATGCAATGTCTTGCTCTACTCTTACCCATCCCTGATTCTCATTCCCCAGAGGCAACCACATTCTACCCTTTTAACTATTTCATTAAATAATTAACCTCTATTTATCAGTGCTATTATTTACTGAAATTTCATATTTATTTTCAATTTTATCTATTATAAGTTGACTTCCTACTATAGAAGATAAAAATCTACCTCTCTTCTCCCAGAATTTTGCACACATAGACATAGTTTGCCTTCCTCCCATCTTCCCAGCAGATTTATATCATGGTTTGGGGTTAAAGCAATATTCAGTGCTAACATATGTATGACCATATAAATATGATAAAATGGCAAACTTAAGCCCTAACATATCAATAATTACCTTAAATTTAAATAGTTTAAATACACCAATTAAAAGAGAGATTTACGGAGTAGATACAAAATTAATAAAATATATACTGCCTATAAGAAACCCACTTCAAATACAACCACATAGGTAGGTGAAAAGTAAAAGGATGGAAAAATGAAATTAATGCAAACATTAATTTTTTTAAAAAAGCAGGAGTGACCATATTAATATTAAAGTAGACTTCAGAGCAAAGAAAATTACTAGAAACAAAGGATATTACATAATAATAAAAGGACGAGTTCACTAAGAAGAGATATTGAGGAAGAAAAAGCATCTGCAAAATCCAACACACATTCATGATTTTTTTTTAAAACTCAGCAAACTAGGAATAGAGAGAAATTTCCTTGACTTGTTAAAGAGTATTTACAAAAAACTTGCAGTTAATATGGTACTTAATGGGGAAAGACTGAATGCTTCTCCCCTAAGATGAAGAACAAAGCAAGGATGTAGGTATCCCATCACTCTTTTTTTTAAGATTTTATTTATTTGTCAGACAGAGAGAACACATGCACAAGCAGGGGGAGTGGCAGGCAGAGGGAGAAGCAGGCCCTCCACTGATCAAGGAGCCCAACGCAGGACTTGACCCCAGGACACTGGGATCATGAGCTGAGCTGAAGGCAGCCACTTAACCGAATGAGCCACCCAGGCGTCCCTATCACTGTTATTCAACATTCTACTGAAAGTTCTAACCAGTGGAATAAGACAAAAAGGCAAAAGAAAAAAATAGAATAAACTTTAAAATGGAGGTTTTTTAAAAAGAAGAAATAAAACCATCCCTATTTGTAAATGCCTATATAAGAAATCCCAAGGAATCTACCAAAAAATAAAATCCTCCTAAAACCTCCTCCTAGAACTAATAGGTGAGTTTGGCAAGATTTCAGAATATAACATCAACACTCAAAAACCAACTGCATGTATATATATTAACAACAAACTTGTGGAAACCAAAATTTAAAACACAGTATTACTTACAATTGTGCCAAAGAAAATGAAATACTTAGCTATACAGTTGACCCTTGAACAATGCAGGGACCCCTGTGCAGTTGGAAATCTGTGTATAACTTTTGACTCCCCAACAATGTAACTACTAATAGCCTACTGTTGACCAGAAGCCTTACAATTACACAAACGGTCCATTAACACATATTTCGTATGTTATATGTATCATATACTGTGTTCTTACAACAAAGTAAGCTAGAGAAAAGAAAATGTTATTAAGCAAATCATAAGGAAGAGAAAATGCATTTATAATACTATACTGTAAAAAATCCAGATATAAGTAGACCCATGCAGTTCAAACCCATGTTGTTCAAGGCACAACTATAAAATCTAAAAGTATGTACAGGACCTGTCTGCTGAAAATTCCAAAACGCTCATGAAAGAAATCGAAGACCTAAATAAATGGAGAAATATACTACATTTGTAGATTTAAAGACTCAAAATAATTCTCTCCAAATAGATCTATAGGTTCAGTGCATTTCCTATCAAGGTGTTTTATAGACGTAGACAGCCTTATTCTAAAACTTACATGTAGGGGCGCCTGAAGGGCTCAGTCAGTTAAGCATCTACCTTCAGCTCAGGTCATGATCCTGGGGTCCCAGGATCAAGCCTATATAGAGCTCCCTGCTCAGTGGGGAGTCTGCTTCTCCCTCTCTTTCTGTCCTGCCCCCACCCATGCTCTCTCTCTTTCCCTCTATCTCTTCCAAATAAATAAAATCTTAAAAGTAAAATAAAGTAAAATTTATATGGAAAGGCACAAACCCTAAAATAGCAATATTAAAATAAAATTTTAAATAAAACATACCTGATTTTTTATTTAAATTTAGTTTTAAGCTAATTTTTAAAATATTTAATTAAAAATAAAACAATTTTTAAAATAAATAATAAAAATAAAACAATTTTTAAAAGAATCATTTGGGAGGGATCACTCTACCTATATATACCTACTATATAGCTATAGTAGTCAAGGTAATTATTGTATTAACAGAGATATAGATATAATCAATGGAATAGAATCAAAACCCCATAAATGGACCCACACAAATAACACCCAACTAGTTTTTTTTTAAAGATTTTATTTATTTATTTGACAGAGATAGAGACAGCCAGCGAGAGAGGGAACACAAGCAGGGGGAGTGGGAGAGGACGAAGCAGGCTCATAGCAGAGGAGCCTGATGTGGGGCTCTATCCCAGAACGCCGGGATCACGCCCTGAGCCGAAGGCAGACGCTTAACGACTGCACCACCCAGGTGCCCCAACACCCAAATAGTTTTTGACAAAGATGCAAAAACAATCCAATGGAGGAACTATAGCCTTTTCAACAAATGGTGCTGGAGCAACTGGATATCTATAAGAAAAAAAAAATGAACCTTAACCTAAACCTCAAACCCTATACAATTAACTGAAAATGGATCGTGGAGTTAATGTAAAATGTAAAACTGTTTTAGAAACAAACTTTTAGAATCAAAACATAGGAAAAAAATCTTTGGGACCTAGGACTCAATCAAGAGTTCTTAGATTTGGGGGCGCCTAGGTAGCGCAGTCCTTAAAGCGTCTGCCTTCGGCTCAGGGCGTGATCCCGGCGTTCCGGGATCGAGTCCCACATCGGGCTCCTCTGCTGGGAGCCTGCTTCTTCCTCTCCCACTCACCTGCTATGTTCCCTCTCTCGCTGGCTGTCTCTCTGTCACATAAATAAATAAAATCTTTAAAAAAAAAAAAGAGTTCTTAGATTTGACACCAAAACACAATCCTTAGAAGGAAAAATTGATGAATTGGACTTGAACAAAATTAAAGACATTTGTTCCATTGAAAGACTCTGTTCAAAAGATGAAAGGACAAGTTACAGACTGGGAGAAAATATTTGCCACCCCTATATCCAACAAAGGCCTTATATCTAGTATACATAAAAAACTCTCAGAGCACAACAATAAAAAGCAAACAATCCGATTAGAAATGGCAAAAGTCATGAACATACATTTCATCAAAAAGGAGATATAGATGGCAAATAAGTATCTGAAAAAATGTTCAACATCACCAGCCATTAGAGAAATGTAAATTAAGACCACAACATGATATCACTAGGCACCTATTAGAACAGTTGAAATAAAAAATAGTGATAAATACCAAATGCTGGTGAGGACACAGAGAAACTGGATCTCCATATATTGCTGGTGTGAATGTAGGATGGTGCAGCCAGTCTGGAGAAGAGTTGGTGGTAGAGTAAATACAAAGAGGTAACATGCGGCAGTTCTTTGGTGGTGATGGACAAGTTCTGGATCTTGATTGTGATAGTGGCATAAAACTACACACACACACACACACACACAAATGCAGGGTTTTTTTTACTGGCAAAAACTGAATGAGGTCTATATGCTAATTAACAGTAATATGCCAATGTCAGTTTCCTAGTTTTGATAGTATATACTATAGCGATGTAAGATGCCACCATTAGGAGAAGCTGGGTGAGGCTGAGGTGGTGCTATTTTTGCAATTTCCTGCAAGTCTATATTTATTTCAAAATTTAAAAAAATTAAGAAATCTATCATCCCCCCAAAAGTCTGCCCCTTCTGACCATTAGGCTGGGCCTCCTGTGACCTAAGCTGGCCAGTCAGCATGAACCTCCCTCCTAGGCACAGTATTTGGATAAAGGCAGGTCACATTACACAAATCAGCCAATCAGAGTCCTCCTTGGGACCTTTCTTGCCTACCAAGGAAGATAACATGGAGGAGCCCTGATAATGCAATTTGAGCCCCTAGATCCAGCTGTGTCTCAAAGCATAGAAGACTGCATTTCCCAATTGTTCAAGCCAATAAATTCCTCTAAAAACATCGGTGTATGATAGGGAGAAACCAAAAGGCCATCAGTCATAATAATTACTAACTACAGTTTTTGCCTCGTCTCTGTTTCCTTCTATCCGTGTCACTCTGAGTCTTTGAAAACATAGGGTAGAAATTGAGCCACATCCATTAAAGAGTTGAGATGGAAATAATGATGGTGCAGTTAGCACCCATGTAATGTTTGAGTGCAGAAATTTTCTGTGAGTGCCTGAAATTATACCATAAAGCAATCTACCTACCCTGTGCAGATAATGGCCTCTCTGCCAGTGAACTTCATTTCTGCTTAAGTGGAACGCAATAAGCACATAACACAAGGAAGCAGATGGAAGACCATAGTCAGAAGTTAAGTCAACTTTCCTATGTGTCAAGGGAGAGAATTTTAGGGAAATACAAACTAGATCTGAATCAAGTAGAAGGTGTCTAACTAGAGAAAAATATCCATATGGAAGATTATCTTGTGACAACAGGCAGCCTCAGTTGCCTAGGTGACTCCCACAGGAAGATGTTAGCCATGTGGCTTTCCTTATAACCTGTCAGGATAGGCTAATATCTCCAGGGTCTGACATCAGGAGCTCCAGATAAATGGGCCTTTGTTTGCCATCTTCCACAGCGCGGCAACACAAGTATTAAGACAAGCCAGAGCCTAGAAGTAGACTCACTAAACCCTTCTCACAAGGGAGCTGGCTCACCTTCAGATGTGGCGGCAGGACGAATAGAATGCCCAGGAGCTGTGGGAGCAAATGGCAGAGGGCAGTCTGGGTCACTAGTTAGGTGCGTTGGGTGAGGTGGCCGAGGAAGCTCCAATCTGAAGTGCCAAGAATTCTAGCTAGCTCTCGGGGTATAGCGGCAGAGTACCAAGGAACAGGCTACATATGGGTGTGATTCTTGGAAATCTAAGCAGGTTGTCAGCCTTGGGGGCATCTTACAACAGGAGGCAAGACTGTGGGTACTGGACTAGCTGTGGAAGCCAAAACTTGATTCCATGGGTAGTCAGTTGGGGAAAGGTATTAGGACATACTGAAAGAGATAAGCACAGAGCTCTAATCTGAGATCATCCAGGGGAGGGGACAGACAGGTCATCGTGGCAGATACCCAGGCTAAAGAAACAAGACAGGAGCCCAGTTCTGTGAAATGGGCTATAAAGACCCAGAAATGAATTTAGAAGCAAGCAGAGCCCAACGCTGAGCCCCAGAATGTTAAAACAGACCTCCCAAAATTTCCACTGAGAACAGATAGCGTTTGTAGAGAATGAGGCAAAATTTGGCCTCTAGGTGGAAATTGAGGGGCACCTCTAGGGGAAAAAGGGTAACAATGACTGGGAACCCAGCTAGAAACATCATACTACTATCCTGAAACTTCCCTCAGTTCTATGTATGCCACTACTAGAGCTGGATTCCATTCCTTATAAGAAAATTCTCTATTAGTATTATGCGTCATAATTTAAATGGTTATCAGCCATTTATACCTTAGTATGAATTTGCTTACATTTTTCCTTCCTGAGAGCAGGTGTCGATGGAAATCGGAGGAAGTTATTCATCTAGCAGAGTCTTGCTGAGAGGCTATGAGCCAGGCACTGTGCTATGCACTAGGGATACAAAGATGAGGCAAAACACATGTGCTTCATCTCTGAAGAATTTTACAACCTTCTATATTGAGGGTGGGAAGGAAGCCACTAAAGGGAAAAAATATGTGCAGGAGGAAAGTTGGTTTGAGTATAAACAAATATTTTTTCTTATTTTCCAGTGTTTCCAAATATAACTTATTTCTCCATGGAAATCCCACAAACGATCCTTGCCATTTTCCCACAGCCCTTAGCCCATCCCTAATTCTTCAAAGAGCATCAGGGCTTCTTGGTCCATGCTTAACAGTCAGGAATAGAGCTGCTGGGAAGACCATTTTGTTCCATATACTTGGATTTATTTACAAGGAAAACCCAGTCCAAAGAGATAAAGCAACCAGAAGAAATCATGAAGGGAGTTCATGGCAGAAGTTCATGATTTCCCAAACCCTCTCATCAGAACCTTCTCAACTGCATCACAGCATCTCCCAACAA
This sequence comes from Ursus americanus, assembly GCF_024610735.1. Classification (NCBI taxonomy): domain Eukaryota; kingdom Metazoa; phylum Chordata; class Mammalia; order Carnivora; family Ursidae; genus Ursus; species Ursus americanus. The sequence continues at coordinate 81,602,767 of NC_142164.1, forward strand.
TAGGCCAGGAAAGCTATAACAGAGAAACCCCAGATCACTTGTTTTCCAAAGTCCACCACATATACTTCAAACCCCTTGGCCTGGCTTTCAAAGGCTTCCACTCTCTTTGGTCTACATAACTGTACTACTTTGATCACTCATCTACTTCAGTTATTTGACTCTCATATCATCTGTGCTTTCCGATTTCCGTGCCCTTGCTTATGCCATCCTTTCCACCAGATGCCCTATGACCACCATCTCCATATAAGGAATTCCTACCAGTTCTTCAGTGCCATCCCATTCACAAAGTCATCCACAATCTCACCCACCAGCAAAGATCTCTATTTTTGTGCTTGTACCATTCCAATAGCTCTTACCACATACTGCCTCAGATGGGTATTTTGTAACTCTACTATCTGTCCATATGAAAGACAGGGACTCTAATGCATATCTGGAACTCCCCCAGCATTCCAACACAGTACATTCTGGGCATCACAAATATCTGATAAATTAATGAATGAATGATTTGAATTGAATTGAAATGAATTTAACTTGAATTCCTGTCATTGGCCAAAAGGTGGAGACCAAATCACAGCAATGCTGTTCTAAAAGCTTAGCCTGGCTGGGACAGACTCGATAGGCGATAGGCGAGAGAAGGAGAAACTAGAAGGCTACAGAGGAACCAATTAAGGGACCCGTGATTATCATGGAGTGAGCAGATAAAAGTAGAGATCCAGATGGTAGAACTGGACCTGGACAGGAAAGAATAAACTGGAAACACATTGCAAGCTGAGACATGGGGCCTGTAAGAGATAAAGAATAAGGTTTTAATTTGGGAGACTAAACATGGAGGTGCCCCGGACACAAACAAGCAGACAGTAATGCCAAACTGCTTTATACTTTTCTTTTTGTTTTTTGTAGTTTTATGGTTTTATTAACACAAATACGACATGCACATAAGCTGTCTATCTCTTCATTTTCTTCACTGTGCAGCCTGGCATTGGGATTGGCGACACTGATGGCCTGCTGGGCTGCTCTTTCTACAGTGGCTTGGCGGGTTCTTGGAGGCGACATTGTGAGCAATCTTGGCCCAGTAAGATCTGTTGCACACCAGCCGCGCTTGAGATAGACTAGGAACCTCCAGAAGCCACAGGGCAGCATGTGCTTTGTTTTCTTGCTTCCGTAACTGATGTTGAGTATCAGGAGCTGGCCCTTGATTCTTCTGGGGACCCTACTGTCAGTGCCTCTGGATTTCCGCCAATTGTGCTTAATTTTAACCTATCAGTCTGACTGGTGCCGAATGAACTCCTTGGTCCTCTTTTTAATGATCTTGGGCTTCATGAGGGTTCTGAGGCAGCCATGATACTGAATAGGAGATGGCGGCCACCTCCGCAGGCAGCACAGAGGAAGAGACTGCTTTTCTCCTTCCTGATTAAAGTGGTAAGCTTAGTTAATAATCATTCATTTTTTAAAAATTTGTTGAAAGGTACTGGAAATCTCTGAGGCACAGAAATGCAGGCTGTGTCCCCAGGAACCCTGCCCTGCACCTCCTGTCTCCCCACACCCATGCTCTGTGGAGACACTTTTCCAAAGAAGACATCCAGATGGCTAACAGACACATGAAAAAATGCTCAACATCACTCATCACCAGGGAAATACAAATCAAAACCTCAATGAGATGCCACCTCACACCTGTCAGAATGGCTAACATTAACAATTCAGGAAAAACAGATGTTGGCGAGGATGCAGAGAAAGGGGAACCCTCTTATACTGTTGGTAGGAATGCAAGCTGGTGCAGCCACTCTGGAAAACAGTATGGAGTTTCCTCAAAAAGTTAAAAATAGAACTGTCCTATGATCCAGCAATTGCACTACTAGGTATTTATCCCAAGGATACAAAAACAGTGACTTGAAGGGGTACAAGCACCCCAATGTTTATGGCAGCAATGGCCACAGTAGCCAAAATATGGAAGGAGCCCAGATGTCCATTGACTGATGAATGGATAAAGATGTGGTGTGTGTGTGTATAATACCATTATATATATGGTACTATATATATATTACATATATAGATACAGATGTGGTATACAGAATACACACACACACACACACACACACACACAATGGAATATTACTCAGCCATCAAAAAGAATGAAATCTTGCCATTTGCAATGATGTGGATAGAACTAGAGGGTATTATGTTGTGCGAAATAAGTTAGTCAAAGAAAGACAAATACCATATGATTTCATTCATATGTGGAATTTAAGAAACAAAAGTGATGAACATAGAGGAAGGGAAGGAAAAAATAAAATAAGATAAAAACAGAGAGGGAGGCAAACCATAAGAGACTCTTAACTATAGGGAACAAACAGGGTTGCTGGAGGGGAGGTGGGGGGGGGATGGGGTAAATGGGTGATGGGTCTTTGTTGTAATGAGCACTGGGTGTTACATGCAGGTGATGAATCACTAAATTCTACCCCTGAAACTAATAATACACTATATGTTAACTAACTTGAATAGAAATAAAATCTAAAAATAGTAAAATAATAATAATAATAATAATAGCCCAAAGGTAGATGCATGCCAAATGGCCAACAACCAATGAATGGATAAACAAAATATGGTTTATCCATGCAATGGAATATTATTCAGCCTTAAAAAGGAATGAAGCACTGACACATGCTAAAAAGTGTGTGAACCTTGAAAGCTTTATGCTACATGAGAGAAACCAGTCACAAAAATCACAAGCTGTATGATTCCATTTATATGAAATGTCCAGAACAGGCAAATCCATAGAGACAGAAGGTAGATTAGTGGTTGCCGGGGGTGATGGGGAATAAGGGCTGACGTCTAATGGGCATGAGGTTTCTTTTAGGGGGGACAAAACTGGTCTAAAATTAGATTGCAGTAATGGTTGCTTGACCTTGCAAATACATTTAAAAACCACTTCTCAAAGGTGAATTGTGTGGTATGTGCATTACATCTCAACAAAGCTATCTTTTTTATCTTCAAATTTAAAATTTTAGAACCTTTTACACTAGGGCAGTGTTCTTGGTGGAGAGCAAGGGGATGATTTTGTCCCTAGGCACCATTGGGCAATATCTAGAGACATTTTTGATTGCTCATAACCAGGGGAGGTGCTACTGGCATCTAGTGGCTAGAGGTCAGGGGTGCTACCAAACATCCTACAAGGCACAGGACAGGCCCCACAACAAAGAAAAATCTGGCCCCAAATGTCAATACAGCCTTGCCTGAGGCAACCTGATTAAGGATATAAGCGCTTTAAAATAAAAATTACTGGGGGTGCCTGGATGGCTCAGTCGTTAAGTGTCTGCAGGATGTGATCCCGGAGTCCTGAGATCGAGTCCCACATTGGGCTCCCTGCTCAGTGGGGACTCTGCTTCCCCTCTGACCCTCACCCTACTTGTGCTCTCTCTCAAATAAATAAAATCTTTTAAAAAATAAAATAAATAAAATAAGAATGACTGTTCCTAATACTCTCATCGAGGTTTGTTATTGTTGCTCTTTTATGGCATTTGTTACCCACTCTCACCCCCACCCCCATATACCTGTCGGACTCAGGAGTTGCTGCCCATCTTTCGTAACTGGACTCTGAGGGGTAAAGTGGTCACTAGGATGCATGAATTCATGTTTATTGCAGTGATCAGCTCCTCCGCTCTCATAATGGTTAGAAACCGCTTCAGGATTATAGCCAGAGCTCTTGAAAATAGTTATGCAACAGTTTTTCAAGATAGTTAATGGTTCTACAAAATGGATATCTTAACCTTCTAATGAAAGTACCTAATTTAGAAAGTAAAGAAACACCCATATTTTATAGTTTAGAAAATGTAAATCTATGCTTTCAAAAGAGACCTTACATGAAATGCATACATGAGTCAGGAGGTGTATTTATCAATATATATTTATACAAAAGATGCATTATAAAGCTAAGGGATCTGGTGAGGCTGAGTAAGTTATTTACCAGATGACGACGAGTGCCTATGGAAAAATTTTGTGACAGGCAACAGGCAAGTTAAAGTAAGCTGATGAAAGCCACAGGGACAGCCCTCTCTACAGGCACACCTTGTTTTTTTTATGTTTCTTTGTTTTTTAAAGATTTTATTTGAGAGAGAAAGAGCATGAGTGGGGGGAGGGACAGAGGGAGAGGGAGAAGCAGACTCCCCACTGAGCAGGGCGCCAGACATGGGGTTCAATCCCAGGACGCTGAGATCATGACCCAAGTTAAAAGCAGACGCTTAACTGACCGAGCCACCCAGGTGTCCCTGGGCATACCTTGGTTTATTGCACTTTTCTACTGTGCTTCACAGATACATACAACATTGGGAGGCTGGAAGCATTTGTTTTTAGGAGTCAGGCTCCCGACCCTGCTTTCTTGGTTTCTCTCAGGGACACTGCTCATATGCCTAGAAGTCTTATTCTTTTCACCTTACCCTTTTTTTAAAAGATTTTATTTATTTATTTGACACAGAGATAGAGACAGCCAGAGAGAGAGGGAACACAAGCAGGGGGAATAGGAGAGGAAGAAGCAGGCTCCCAGCGGAGGAGCCTGATGTGGGGCTCGATCCCATAACGCCGGGATCACGCCCTGAGCCAAAGGCAGACGCTTAACGACTAAGCCACCCAGGCGCCCCTTCACCTTACCCTTATTACACTTCTAACAAAACCAATTCTCCAAAAAATAAATAAATAAAAGTTCTGACAAGATCTTCACCTGGATGGTTGATAATGTCTAAATTTTACCTTTCCCAAGGGTGTATGTATTATAAACCTCATCAGAGCCTTTAGCCAAAGGAATGAGTGTAAAATTGGAAACTTAAGACTTGTTAGATAGGGCTATGGAATTAGCACATCACAGCAATGACACGGATAAATCTAAAAATAATTATGCTGAGTGAATGAAGCCAGATGAGAGCGAATATACACAGTATGAATCCATTTATATAAAATTCTAGGAAATACAAACAGAAAGCAGACAGTGCTTGCATGGGGATGGGACAGTAGGAGGAAAGGCTGGGAGAGAGGAATTCCAAAGGGGCGTGAGGAAACTGTTCGGGGTGATGCATACGTTCACGATCTTGATCGTGGCGGTGGTTTCACAGGCGTATGCATATGCCCAAACTCATCAAATCCCCTACACTTTAGGGGCACCTGGGTGGCTCAGTCAGTTAAGCATCTGACTTTGACTCATATGATCTCAGGGTCCTGGGATCGAGTCCCAGGTCGGGCTCTCTGCTCAGCGGGGAGTCTGCTTCTCCCTCTCTCTCCCTCTGTGCGCTCGTGCACACGCTCTCTCTCTCTCTCTCAAATAAATAAATAAAATCTTTTAAAAAATCACCTACACTTTAAGTATGTGCCAGGTATGTCATGTCAATTGTAATGCAAGTGGTAGAAAAAAATTTAAGCTTACGATATATGTATTTTAAAGAGCATTGTGCAATTTCCAAAGGGAAGTTAAATTAGCAAGTTATAGGAATGGTAAGGCAAGATAACATTCTAAAAATACATTGTCCTAAACTCTAACATACTGAAAAAAATATTTAATCTGTATTTACACGGCAAGAGTGAAATCTAGCGGACATTGCTACGGCTTAATAAAACTGAAGTAAACCTTGAGTTGAGGCTTGGGGTAATTTCCTCTTTTGCTGGTTCAGTGGGTTCACATTGTTCTCTTCTGAACCCCTGGTCTGTTCCCAAGCTCCTCCCCCTCCAGTCTACTCTGTACCCTGCCCCCAGATCCCCAGTAATCAAGGCATTACAAGAGGGTCATGAAGAGCTGGATGCAGTGGGCAAGTGAACAGAGCAAAGATGATCACTGAGTAACCACAGTATCCAAGCACAACTTCAAGGCCATCTCTCACTTACATCACCCGGGAACAAACAGACCAGGTGTCTTAAAATTGAGCTTCCACGGATATTCCACGGATATTCCACGGATTTCATCCAGGAGGTTGAGAAACAGCAGGAACGAGGTAGTTAGTGGTCTCAGACGGTGACAGTACTGAAACCACTGAAGTTCTGGCACATAAATAGTTCTCAACTCTGCTACAAAAGGTTCCACGTGCAGATGGAGAGTTTGAGAAGTCCCACTCCCAATTGTGGTCCGTATATTCACGTGGGGCTCAGCCAGAGCTGGGGTGGGACACGGGGGCCCAGGCACAGGGTCTCAAGGGCAGCCCCACAGAGATGAGGTCAGATGGGGTGGCGCCTTTCCCTCTGCATCTGCACACGAACGCCTATAAATGGCATGTTGGTCTGGGATCCCTCAGTCTAAGGACAGAAACCCTCCTCCCCAAGCAACTCATGAAGTGGAACAGGACCTACAACATTGCAAAAGCTGATGTCCTAGTGTTGTTGTTGCTAACAAATGCCACTGAAACGTGCAGCCCCCACTCCGTACCCACAACAGTATGGGATGCAGGTATGGCTGCAAAGAGCAGCAAATAAAATCAGAAATACAATCCATGTTGTTGCCACTTCTGGTGTTGAGAATTGTCAGCCTTCTGCACACCCAGCAGAGTGAGCTTTCCTGCCTGTGGGGTTTGTGAGATCCCAAGGAAACTCCAGAGACCAGCTCCAGCTTGCCACTCCCCTTGCGAAAACCCCAAGCCACCAGGGGATGATGCCTGCAATTCCTTCACAGAGGAACAAGATGGTTTTGCTGGTTCGTTCCACAGCTGGGTTTTGACGGCATGTGGTACTGATGTCCCCCTCCTTCCCGGCTGCTTAGTTAAATCTTGGGCATGAGGGCTTCCTAAGATCAGGGTCAGGCTATGGGGAGATGATGCAAGAAACACCAAGTATTGGGGCCTCTTATCTGTCCTCCTCTGGGGACCCTCTTTCCTTTTTTTTATCAGATTTCCTCTCCCTCTTCACTAGTCCTGCTTGGTACCCAGTGCCCTGCTCGCTGCCTTCTGACTGTCCTTCCTTCCAGAACCTCCCCATTACCCTCGCCCCATCCAAACTGCCCAGTTCTGTGCCTCTCATCCTCAGAGCCAATTCAGCAAGCTGACCACAGAGCTGCTAGGGGATAAATCTGGCACCATATTTCTTCTTGGGTTATGATCTTTAGGGAGAGAGGTTTTAACACAAAGAGTAATTCATTGAAGACAGGAGAGAGAGAGGGTTTGGAATACCTGGGGCCTTTTATAGGGCCTTTGTGTTATTCTCTACATGCTATCCCCACCCCACCCCCAGTCAGAAAGGCAGGGTTATAATCCCAACTCTGCAAATGAACCAGTAATGTGATTTGCAGCAGAACACATCAGAGTTGGAATCCCAGAGTCACTTCCACTAAGGCACGTTCGAACACTCAGGTTACGCTGCAGGGTGGGCAGTTGATGCTGGGCCCACATTTCATGTCATGTGACCCTCGAGAGGCATTACAGGGTGGGGCTGGCTCAGGAACTTGGGCTCCGGCTCCAGACTGCCAGGATTCCAATTCATTTATGCCTTATGTAACTTTGGGGCGGGGAACCTAACCTTTCTTGCCTCAGTTTTTCTTTCTGTAAAATGGGGAAATAATGGCACCTGCCTGAAAATGTTGCTGTGATGATGAAATGAATTAGCTAATGTCACAGAGCCCAGGTGCTCATTAAGAGCTAGTTCTTCCTGTTATTAACAAAGGACTGTGGCTACAGAACACAGTCAAGGTTTGAGCCTTAGCTCCATCCTCTACTAGTAGTGTGACCCGGAAGCACATATCCTGTGCCCCAGGTTTCTAATGTGTAAAACGGAGGTAATAATGGCCCACATCTCTTCAAAGGATGTGGTAAGGATTAAGGACACTCTGAGAAGCAGTTAACAGAGTCTTGCACTGAAGACCTGAATAAAAGGGAGACAGTCAAGGGTGAATTAGCTAGGCTGACACTACCTCGTACGCCCAATATCTCTCCTTGGGGAAGTCAATACTGTCCCACATGCCTGGCTGGTTATTCATTTTGAGACCCTGAATGGAAACTCATTTCAAGGACTGGCTTGAAAGCACCAAACAGTTCTGTCCTCCCAAAGCCCTGGTTGTGGAAATGATCAAATGGTGACCCCCAGAGCGCTTGCCTGGGATGGTTTATTCCTCCTGGAGGGAAGAGAGCGTGACAGATGCATATTTTCCTCCCCACAATTGTACCAAATAGGCGCCTGGCATGTTGCAGGTGGAGCCAGACTTTCAGGATGTCGCTGGGACACCAGCAACACCTTCCTCTGTGGCTGCCTATCCTGCGATTCATTCCGTGCCATACTCTAAGCTGCACAAAAGCTCTTCTCTTTTGCGTGCCAGCATCTCACCTCCTTCAAATGTCTTGAGGTTTTGGCAAGAAGCGATTGGAACCCGAAGTTCCTGCTTTACTGTGGGCTCCATGACAGCAGCCCAGCCCCCAACCTGAGGCTCCAGCAGAGGGTCCCTGACCGAATCCAAGAGCACATATCACATGGGTCTATAGCTAGAAAAAAGCTAACGAAATGAAAAATTCTAAACGTTTTAGCAAATTTGAAAATGAAATTAAGAAAACAGTTCCACTCACAGTAGCATCAAAAATACTAAATACTTAGTTATAACTCTGACAAAATATATTTAAGACCTATACGCAGAAAACTACAAAACATAGCCGAGAAAAATTAGAGACATAAATAAATGGCCAGGTATGCCTCGTTTATATATCAGAAGACTCAATATTGTGAAGATACCAATTCTACCCAGACAAGTCTACAGATTCAATACAATCCACTCAAAATCCCAGCAGGGTGTGTTGGTTTTTGGCTTTGGGTTTGTCTGGGCAGCTATTAACAGCTGCTAATAGCAATGTAGACAGTTCTGTTCCTATGCATTTTCCAGAAGAGGAGTATAATGTGGGGATTTTAGAGCCATGTTAGAGCTGGTAGGGTGGACAGTCATTAGTAGAGGCAGTTACACAAATAATGGCTTTTCAGCAATCACAGTGATACAGAAAGAGAGGGATCGGAGTGGAATTCTAAGGAGGAGCTAATGACAAGGAGTTACAGCCCTCGGCAACTAGAGTGACCTGGGCTACTCCAGGGGCTGGAATGGTGAGAGGACCTGAGAGGAGAGTGAGTCTGCTCCAGCCACCTTCTTACCAAGTTCTTCCAGTTCTGACTCTTGTTTTGTTTTGTTTTTAATTAAGATATCTTTTTTTTTTGAAATTTATTTATTTATTTATTTGACAGAGAGAGAGGCAGTGGGAGAGGGAACACAAGTAGGGGGAGTGGGAGAGGGAGAAGCAGGCTTCCCGCTGAGCAGGCAGCCCGATGCTGGGCTCTATCCCAGAACCCTGGGATCATGACCTGAGCCGAAGGCAGCCGCTTAACGACTGAGCCACCCAGGAGCCCCACGAGTTCTGACTCCTGTATTTCGAGGCAATTTCAGACAAGTAACTGTTGTAAACAGACTATTTTTCCAGTCTGCCCTTGTCCTAGAGAAATGGGCTTCCGGTAAATGACAGCATCCTGATTAAAACAAACAGGGAGCATTCAGAAATCTTGACAGAAAGAAAACAAAATTGAACACCGAAGGCTGGGCAGATAGAGCCCTTCCTCTCTGTGATGACCCATATTAACACAGCCAGAGAAAGTTATCAGAATACTCTCTCCATAAGTTATCAATTTGATCAAGAGTTAGGTTCATTTGTGTATGCTAGCGTTCACTTTTAGAGTTCGCTTTTTTGTCCCATTACTTTCACGTTTACTTTTATTTTTTGACTATGTAGCTTCCCCCACTTTATTATGCATCACAAGAGGAAATGTTGGGAATGTAATGTTGTGAACACAAGCGTTTCTTGTTGCCTTTAGATAAAGATTAATGTTTCGGGCAACGTTCTCTGGTCCCCTCCCTCTTCGGGAACTTTACACTATCGCTCAATACACTTTGCTTTGCTGCCCACCAAAAATAAAATAAAATAAAATTAAGTTGAGTTTCAAAACTAGACTGCAGTATGGTTTCGAGATAAACGTGGTTCCAGATCCTTAACGTATTTCTGGAATTAACAGCAAAAAGAAAACCCACATGGAGAAATATCTAATTGCAAAAGCACCAACTGCTGGGGAACCCCGCTCGCCTAAGGAGCCTTGCTCTGCGGTCCTGGGTTCAGGGGCGGTCCATCAGGTAGGATTTCTGCTTAATAACGTCCCTAAATCCCAAATCCGACGATGCAATTTTAGCAGTGGAGAGAATGAATGAATGGAAACACTGCAAGAATGACTGCGAGGGGACAGGCACCTGCTGGGCGTGTGACTGAGTTTAGGATAAATGGGGAACACGCGAGGTCAGCCCCCAACACCAGTGATCTCTGAATTTTGCTACCGGAGTACCACTTTCAGCCCCTTTGACAAGTTAACACACTGAGGCACGGAGACGGGATTCGAACTTGCTCACCATCACGAAAGCCCCATCGCCACAAGCCTCGAAGTCTCGCCACGCAACCATCGCGCCTGCGCCCAACCAGCGGCCGATTGGCGCTCGGCGCGTGACCGAGGCGGGGCTGACGTCCCTCCGGCGCACAGGCTAAGCTTGGGATAGGCGAAAGCTCGCGTTGACCAATCAGATCCCAAAATGAGTCTTGGGGCCCGCCTCCTCGTCCTAGGATCCAATCGCTAGGCCCTGCACGCACAAGCCGCCGATTCAAAGGCAAAGCACCAAGGAGGGCGGGGCCGAGCTGCGACGGAGGCCTGGGAAGGGTGGCGTTTTCAGTCCTAAAATGGGTACTTACCGGGGACTTGGGTAGGAACCGGGAGAGCGAGCGGGGGCTGCGGACGGCCAAGGTAGTGCCACTCCTGCCTCCATCGGTGGCTTGTGCGCAATCCCCTTGCACGGGGGTGCTGGCAGTTCTTAGGGCTTCTCCAGCCCACACAATGGTTTGTTCCGGAGTAGACGCCCCCTACCCAGTGGTACCTCCCAGAGCTGACTGTTCCATCTCTACCTCCTAAAGGGGTATAACCTGGGAGGACGGTTCTATCTTGGACAGTTCATCCCTACCTCCTGTAGGCCCCCTAGTGGTATGATCAAGGAGGCTTCTATGCTAATACCCTGTGAACCATTTCTCCTCCTCCTCCTCCCCCCACTCCCCAGTGGACCCTCCCATCCCTGTCCCCCGTGACGCATACACACTGCGCACGGACGTCCCCAAAGGGACCAATACCTGGCCCTGACCCTGAAGATCTTGCAGAGAACAAAGGCCAAGGAATATGGCCACCTGCCTCAAAGCTCCCACTCCAGGAATGGGCTGAGGATGTTGGTAATTGGATAGCATTGTGGCAACATCTGTCAAAATAAAAACTGGAAACTTCCTCCACTGGAATGTCATCTCCACCAAAGCACGAACGTGCTTTGAGGTCTCCCCAGCACCTAGAGCAGTGTCCATCACTTATTAGGCACTCTTGAGGCGTTTGTTGAACGAAGGACTCCCTTGACTCAGCGATTCTACTTCTAAGATTGTGCGCTAAAGAAACACACATGTGCACATAACTGTGTGCGCAAGGTTGGTATGAACAAACTACCGGAGGGAAACACTCTAAATGACCATTTATAGCTAATGATTTTCAGGGTAAAATTAATGACTGGGGTTCATGTTATACCAGACCTGGACATGATACAAAATGAGTGGGCCCCATATGTACCTGCAGGGGCGGGGGGGGGGCCTTCTACAGAAGACACAGTTACCAGGGAACAGCAGATAGAATGGGTGCATGTGTGCAGGGAAAATTGTGCAACTCCAAGAGGCTAGTGTCTGATCCCTATGGGAGGCATGGGGGCTGGGCTTTGCTCACCTCGTTTCTGGCTCCACATCACTCCCACGGCTATCGTACGTGAGTAGCCTTGGGGAGGACTGGGTATGGCCTGGGAAAGGACAGGTTTCCTGCTAAAGGATGGGGACCTAGCCATAGGACCACACTTTAAGGAATATTTGTAAGGAGGGGCACCTGGGTGGCTCAGTCGGTGAAGCGTCTGTGTTCAGTCAGGTGGTGATCCCAGGGTCCTGGGATCCAGCCCTGCATCAAGCTCCTTGCTCAGCGGGGAGCCTGCTTCTCCCTCTCCCTCTGCCTGATGCTCCCCCTGCTCATGCTCTCTCTCTCTGACAAATAAAATCTTTTTTAAAAAGATGTAAGGAAATAACTTTGGAGGGTAGTGCTTTGCTTTGCATGTGAGGAGACCATTACGTCTTCTTTCCCCACGTCCCTTCTTAAACTTCCATGGGCTGTACTTGTAACTCTGATTTTTTTCACTAGCAAGCATTTATTGAACATTCGTTATATGTCAGGACCTGTTCTAATTATATGAGTTAATATTTATATGAGTTAATACTTATGAGTTAAATATTTATACTCATATAAGACTCCTTACAACAACCTAATGAGACAGATAGTGTTGTTTTCTCCATTTTACAAATGAGGCACCTGAGAAACAGAGAGGTTTAGCAACCTGCCAGAGGTCACACAGCTGGGAAATCATGGAGCCAGGATTCAAACCAAGGCCATCTGCACCCAGCGTTCCATTCTCATACCTACAGACTGCACTGCCATTCCGTTTCTTTTTGCTGTGTGTGTACATATGTGTGAGCCTCCTGCACTAGACTTTGTGGCACATGAGGGTTTGTGTGGTGCCTGTGGGACTGCCAGATTTCCAGCAGTCAGCATGGACCTGACATCATGTGGGCATCCCTGAGCAGATGCTCACTTGGTGGCTAACGCCTCCTGCTTCCATCTTGAAGCAGACATCCAGAGTGCCCTCATTGTGGGCACCATGGGGAGTGAGCCTCTGTGTGCCTGACCCCAGGAAGAATGATCGGGGCAGCTGGGAGAGGCTGAAGGGCCAGGACCCCGAATGGGGCTTTAGCCTCTGGCCTGCTGTGCCCCAGGGCAGCTGGACAACCTGAGTCTGTTACCTGCTCTGTCTGGGCCTGAGTGGCCTCACTGGTGACAGGGGTGACAGAGTTTTCTGGGCCGTAGTGAAGATTGAGTTATCTGGCACCTATGAAGTACTTGGAATCAGCCATAAAAAAAGGGACAGCCTGCCATTTGCAATAACATTGATGGCCCCTGAGGACATTATGCTAAGTGAAGTAACGCAGACAGTCAGCTCAAATTTTTTGTAAGTTCAAATCACTTTTTTTTAAAGATTTTATTTGTTTATTTGACAGAGAGAGAGACAGCCAGCGAGAGACAGAACACAAGCAGGGGGAGTGGGAGAGGAAGAAGCAGACTCCCAGCAGAGGAGCCTGATGTGGGGCTCGATCCCAGAACTCTGGGATCGCGCCCTGAGCTGAAGGCAGACGCTTAATGACTGCGCCACCCAGGCGCCCCTCAAATCACTTTTTAAAAAAATATATTTTATTTCTTTGAGAGAAAGAGAGCATGAGCAGGGGGGAGAGGGAGAAGCAGGCTCCCCACTGAGCAGGGAGCCTATATGGGGCTCAATCCCAGGATCCCAGGATCATGACCTGAGCAGAAGGCAGACACTTAACCAACTGAGCCACCCAGGTGCCTCTCAAATCACTTTTGTTCTTAAATGAAATATTTTGTAAAGAAAAGATTCTATCACTACACAAAATCAGATACAATACACTGCCACAAAGATAACTATAAAAATAAACAATGGAAAACACCATATTTTATCAGGTCTAAAATGCCTTTTTTTTTCACATTTCAACATGCCAAAAATCAGGACGGCATCATACAGTCACTGAGAGGAGAAGGCATTGGGTCATAGTTTAACTACAGCATCCCTTTTTTCTTAAGTGTTACCTAAAATAATAGTGTGACTACATCTGAAACTAATGATGTACTATAGGTGGGCTAATTGAATTTAAATTTAAAAAATAAAATAATAGTGTGACACACAATCTATAACATCTGAGATTCAGTGAGACAGGATTTTTAAAAAACATTATGAAGGGGCACTGGCTGGCTCAGTTGGTACAGCATGTGACTCTCAATCTCGGGGTTGTGAGTTCAAGCCCCAAATTGGGCATGGAGCCTACTTTAAAAAAGTATGAAAACTTCAAATTTAAAATGAAGTTGTTTTAGGGGCACCTGGGTGGCTCAGTCAGTTAAGCATCTGCCTTCAGCTCAGGTCATGATCCCAGGGTCCTGGGATCGAGCCCCACATGTGGCTCCCCGCTCAGTGGGGAGTCTGCTTCTCTCTCTCCCTCTCCCTCTGTGCTCTCTCTAATAAATAAATAAAATCTTTTAAAAAATAAATAACTTTGTTTTAGGTAATCAGAGATCTATTGGATTTGCAGTGTCCTAAGCACCTTTCCCCCAGCTTTACTGAGATATAATTGGCATATAACATTGTATAAGTTTAAGGTGTACAACATAATGATTTGATGTATGTATATATTGCTAAATGATCACCACAATACGTTTTTTTAAAGATTTTATTTATTTATTTGAGAGGGAGAGAGAGCATGAGCGGGGGGAGGGGCAGAGGGAAAAGCAGAGTCCCCACTGAGCAGGGAGCCCAATTCGGGGCTTGATCTCAAGACCCCAAGATCATGACCCCAGCCGAAGGCAGACGCTTAACCCACTGAGCCACCCAGGCTCCCTGATCACCACAATAAATTTTGTTAACATCTATCACCTCACATAGTTACAATTTTTTCCTTATGATGACAACTTTTAAGATCTAATCTCTTGACAACTTTCAAATACACAGTACAGTAGTGTTAACTAGAATCACTATGTGGTACATTAGACCTCCAGAACTTATGTATCTTATAACTGGAAGTTTGTACTTTTGACCCCCCCCTTCACCCATTCCCCAGCCCCCCACCTCTGGCAACCACCAATTTGTTCTCTGTTTCTATGAGGTTTTTGTTTTTGTTTTTAGAATTCACATATAAGTAGATCGTATAGTATTGGTCTTTCTCTGTCTGAGTTACTTCTCTTAGCATAATGTCCTCAGGGGCCATCCATGTTATTGCAAATGGCAGGCTGTCCCTCTTTTTATGGCTGATTCCAAGTACTTCGTAGGTACCAGCTCACTGAATCCTCACTAGGCCCCCTTAGAAGAAAACCTGGTCACCAATGAGGCCACTCAGGGCCAGACAAAGCAGGTAACAGACTCGGGTTGTCCAGCTGCCTTGGGGCACGGCAGGCCAGAGGCTAAAGCCCATAAGGACAGCCACGGGAACACTAATGTGATCAAGTGGCCCCCATCCCTCCCAGGGGCCCTTCTCTGTGCTCACAGACCCAGCCCTGCACAGTGTCATCCCACCTCCTGATGGGACACTCACCGCAGCTCCTCCTCTCAGAAAACCTGCCCTTTACCCTCAGCCCTGGGGAATTGCCCAGGGACTGCCAGTCTGGAGCTGGAGATTCACCTGCATCCTGGAGAATTTTCAGTTCCTCCCTAACAGGGACGTTATGACAGACCCCTGCGGGATGAAGGAAAGAGCTCTATCCTGAACAATGTTGTGCACTTGCAGGGAGCAGGAAAGGTCCAGAGTGAGTGCTCTGAGGCACAGCTGGGGTGCTGCTTGACAGGACGAAAATGGGAGCGACGGGGTGTACCTGAGACCCCGAGACTAGGGCTGGGGAGGGAGCTAAAGAGGCTCCTGGGGTGGAAGGGGATGCCTGGTGGCTGGCAGGTGGTGATTTGGGAACAGATATGTTAAGAGGTCCAGAAGTCCTGGTCCAGACATCTCCGCCATTCACCCTCTGCTGCTCACTCCCCACCCCAGATGCCCACAGGAAACCATCACTCCCCCTGGCTGCCTCCTGCTCACCCTCAACAACTGAGGCCACTTTAATGGCGGGGGACAGGACCGTGGCTGTTTCTGCATTAGCTGTGGCGCTGTGTGTAAGGCGTCCACCACATGTGTTGAGGGTCATAATCTCCCAAATTATGTGGATACGTAAGCCCTGAGTTATATAGATTACATCACAACTATAAGACACCACATTCTCTGTGTGTGTGTGTCTGTGTGTCTGTGTGTGCGTGCGCACGCATGTATGTGGGAAGGAGAAGAAGAGGGAGGGAGGGAAGGAGAGAGAAAGAGAGAGAGGCAGAGACACAAAGAGAAACAGGGAGCCAAATAACCTCTCTGTAGGTGCAATAACGATAGACGTTTGGCCACTAGCAGACCCTAAAATCCACCCTACAGTTCTAGATCCATAAAGAATCCACTTTAAGGAGGCCTCCCCTGACCCCTCCAGGGGTCATGGTCGTAACTTGAGGCAGTGATTAAATGCAGATGATGGACAAAGCCTTATTTCTAACCCTGACTCCTCCACTACCTCCCATCTGCATGACATTGGGCTAATCCGATAACCTTGCTAGGCTTCTGACTCTCACTTGTAAAATGGGGCTGGTGGTGCCTCTACTCCCCGCAAAGCGCCAGCACATGGCAAGCTCAGGGTAAATGGTAACTGGTATTACCAACTCTGTCAGTATTATTACTATTGTTCCCAGTGGTCATTGACTGTTGCTGTATTTTTCTCCTTTGTGAGACAGTGACCTTGCTGCTCTCAGAGGTAGGCCAAATCCTTTCACTTCTGTGGACCACTGTGGGGACAGTGGCAGCCACCATAAGGGCTTAGAGGAGGGAAAGGAGGTGCGATACCCAGAGCAACGACCCCCGTCCCAAGTTGCTCACATCCTAATCCCCAGAACCTGTGAAGATGTCACCTCGAATGGCCGAAGGGACTTTGCGGGTAGGATTAAATTAAGCATCGAAATGAGGAAATCATCCTGGATTATTTGGGGGTCCCCAGTGTAATCACAAGAATCTTTGAAAGGAGGCAAGAGAGTCAGTGTGCATATGACCATAATCGGGGTCATAACAAAATTTTAAAACACATTTGAAAGAACTGAAATAAGGCACAGTATGTTCTCTGATCATAATGGAGCAAAACTAGAAATCAATGACAGAAAAATACATGGACTATTCACCAAATGTTTGAAAATTAAAGACACATACACATAACCTATGGGCACATGAAAGAGTAAGTCACCAAGCAAATTAGAAAATATTTTGGGGGCGCCTGGGTGGCTCAGTCAGTTAAGCGTCTGCCTTTGGCTCAGGTCATGATCCCGGGGTCCTGGGATGGAGCCCTGTGTAGGGCTCCCTGCTCAGCGGGGAGTCTGCTTCTTCCTCTCCCTCTGCCCCCCTACCCCATGCACTCTCTCTCTCTCAAATAATAAATAAAATTTTATCTTTTAAGAAAGATAAAAAAAAAGTAGGGGAAACCTAGCAAGGCTGTTCTTTCAGATTCTTCTCAGGATCCCTTTGTCTTCAGAGAAAAGGATGCACCTTTCCTCTGGGTATAGGGAGGGCACCTGTCACATGAGAGTCTTATGACCTGTTTTGGGAGAAAAAGGCAAAGGGAAGGTTAGAGTTACCTTCCTGCTTCTGCTGTTTTCTCAAATTCCTTCACCTGAAAATATTCAGTATGCCAAGGTACCGTATTTTGGAGTAGAATGTCCTGATCCCCATCAAGGCCTCCCATCAATGATCTAAGCTTCCACGTTACAAAATCAGAGACAAATAAACCTAAAGCAAGTAGAAGGAAGGAAACAGTAAAGATAAGCAAATAAATTAAGAAAAATAAAAAACAGAATATCAATAGGAAAAAATCAATGAAACCAAAAGCTAGTTCCTTGGAAAGATCAATAAAATTGACCAAACTCTAGCCAGACTGACCAAAGACACAAACAAGCAAAGCACAAAGAGAAGACAAACTACCAATATCACCAATGAAAGAAACATAGAGGGGGAAATGGGGAATTGGTGTTTAATGAGTACAGGTTTTCAGTTTTACAAAATAAAAGAGAGTTCTTGGGGCACCTGTGTGACTCAGTCGGCTAAGCATCTGCCTTGGGCTCAGGTCATGATCTCAGGGTCTGGTCATGATCTCGGGGTCCGGGGATCAAGCCCCTCATTGGGCTCCCTGCTCAGCAGGGAGTCAGCTTCTTCCTCTGCATCTGCCCCACCCTCCTGCTCATACTCTCTCTCAAATAAATAAAATCTTTAAAAAAATACAAAATAAAGAGAGTTCTGGAGATGCATGGTGATGGTTCACAAAAATGTAAATGCCACAGAACTACACACCTGAAAACCGTTAAGATGGTAAAATCTGTGCTATATATTGTACCACAATTTTTAAATACCTAACTAATTTTAAAAACACAGCAGTGGCCAAAGAAGACTGTTGCAGTGAAGGAGGCAGCCCTTTACCCACAACTGCTGCAAATACTCATCCCACGGGTCCTGGAATTCCAGGTGCCCAGGGCTCTTGGAAGAGCTGGTACCTCTTTTTGGAATTCATCCCAGGGTTCTCAATCTCTTGATGCCCAGCAGACACATCTAGCAGTCTCTGGTCCTCCTGAGGTCTTTGTCCTGGTGACATAGAGCAATTTGTGCAATTATTTACCTTGCCTGGGACTATGATCCCAGCAGCCTAGATAAGTATCTCTTCTGCAGGGTGCCCAGGCTGAGGGAGCTGACCAATCTTCAGGCTGACTTCTGACCCAGGCACACAGCTCCTGGTAAAGGCCTGGGATCCAAAGCTTGAGCAATAAAAAGAGATTTCCAACACCATTAATGGATAGACTGCTGTCTAAACAGACCAGACAGATAGCAGGGATTTGTCTTTTTCTGTAAGAAAAAAAAAAATCTCCCCACCTTTCTCATCACCTGTACTTTGTTTTCCCTTTGAGGGCCTCCTCACCCAAATTTCTGAATCAAAGACAGTCATCAGGTGACTTGGGGAGAACAGATATCAGCCAGTTTTTCCTGGGTTTCAGCTTGCCCCATGTTTAGCTTAGCTCGAAGAAAACACTCCAGCTGAAGTCAATACCAATCTAAGATTTCCTGCTCCCCATGAGCCGTCTTTTGTCCTTTTCGAAAACACTTAGGTTATTGTCAAGGCTTACGAGTGCCAGGGCTTGTAAAGCTATGGGCAACATACAAGGCCAGTGGTCTCTAAACCCTTCCACACGGAAGGGAAGGATGAGATTCCAATATTTCATAGTAAGTTCCCGTAATATTGGTATCAGAACCCAACAAGGGGAGCTGCATCAGGTAAGCTGTATGTTTATATTCTAAGCATTCACAAATTAAAAGGTAGAGAAGTAGATTCTTTTTGCTTTTGATCTTTTAAAAATTGTTAGTAGGGGCGCCTGGGTGGCTCAGTCAATTGGCCATCTGCCTTCAGCTCAGGTCATGATCCCAAGGGTCCTGGGATTGAGCCCCACATCAGGCTCCTTGCTCAGTGGGGAGCCTGCTCCCCCTACTTCTGCTCTCTGTCAAATAAATAAATAAGATTTTTTTAAAAAATTGTTACTGAAGTGAAGAAAAGTAGCTTTTTAAATATGTCTTGGAAATCTGGTAACTAATAAAAAGCATTCAATATGGAAGACAATAAAAAAAATGTTGAGCAGATCTTCCATAGAGTTGCATAAACAGACAAAAGGCGTGGAACAATAAAAAATAAAGTCTTAGGGGCATCTGGGTGGCTCAGTCAGTAGAGCATGTAACTCAGGGTTGTAAGTTCGAGACCCAGGTTGGGTGTAGAGATTACTTAAAAAACAAAATCCTCACAAAAAATAAAAAAATAAAGTCTTAGTAAAGGTAATCTAGGATTAGATTAAGAAAACTTCCAGATACCGAGAGCGGAGAAAAAAGCAGAGAAAATTATCAAAAAAAAAAAAAAAAAGGCAAGAATGATCCTTTAAAAATGAAGGGCATGAGTATCCAACACAAATGAATAAAAACATAGACAAAGGTATATTACTGTAAAATTTCAGAAAATAAATAAATAAACACACCCCTAAACAAAAAGATCACAAACAACCCAATAAAACATGTATAGGAACTCTGAACAGACAAGAATATACATGGATGAAAATTAACACATGAATATATGCCCAATAGGTTGAGCAAATTAAAACTCCAAGGAGATACCACTACACCTTTTAAAGATTTTATTTATTTATTTGACACAGAGAGAGCACGGCACGCAGAGGGAGAAGCAGGCTTCCCACTGAGCAGGGAGCCCGATGTGGGGCTCGATTCCAGGACTCTGGGATCATGAACTGAGCCAAAGGCAGATGCTTAACGACTGAACCACCCAGGTGCCCTACTACCCATCTTTTAGAATGGCTAAAATTAAAAAGACTGACCACCCCAAGTGTTCGTAAGGATGTGGAACAACTAGAACCTTCATGCACTGCTGGTGGGAATGCAAAATTTTATTGATATTTTGAAAACTAATTAGGCAGTTTGGCACTGACGCTGTAAAAAAAAAGTTAAATAAACAAACTCCTGATGAATTAAAGAAAAAGAACTTATGGGACAAGAGGAGCAAGGAAAATTATTTATGGTGAATGTGAATGAAGACAGAAGACAATATAAAAAGCAAAGAGAGGAGAAGTACACAGGGGTTCAAAGAGTTTGGGGTTGAAAAGTGGCTGCACCTTGAAGAAGATACTTTCTTCTCTTATCCTCAAATACCTCATCTACATAATGAGGATAATTAAGCAGTAAGATTATTTTTTAATGAAAAAGGGATAATAACGGATTGAAATGTATTTATAGTGCAACAGTACCTAGAGGACACACAGGATCTCCTCGGAGAAGCCATTCCTGACCTCCTGGGTTACAGGGCTCCCTCCTCTGTGTTCTGAGAGCCCTCTGGCTCTCCCCTGCATGGCTGTCATCAAATTTGCTCTTGTGGGTAGTTCTCTGGTCATTAACTATGAGCTGTTTGAGAACTTACCCCATATGAATCATTCCTATGTCCTCAGAGGCTGCCTAGCCCAGAGCAAGGAGCCTGATTCCAGCAAGTGCTCAAAGGTTTTTTTGGTTTTGGTTTTTTTTTTTTTTTTAATTTGTTTGACAGAGAGAGAGAGCACAAGTGGGGGAGTGGCAGGCAGAGGGAGAGGGAGAAGCAAGCTCCCCACTGAGCAAGGAGCCTGCTGTGGGGCTCCATCCCAGGACCCTGGGATCATGACCTGAGCCAAAGGCAGATGCTTCACCAACTGAGCCACCCAGGTGCCCCTGGTTTTGGTTTGGTTTTGGTTTTTGGTTTTTGTTTGGTGACGATAATGTATGCTACTCACCTAATAAAGTATAGCCAATGATGGCGTTCAGGACACACTACCCCCAAAATATGGTACCTTGGTCTATTGAATATTTTAGCAACAGGAATTCGAGAAACTGAAGGTGCAGGCAGGATTTTCTGAACTTTCCCTGCAACAGGTCATAAGACTCTCATGTGAAAGGTGTCCTCTCTATACCCAGGAGCATCCTTGAGCGCCTGGGTGGCTCAGTCGGTTAAGCATCTGCCTTTGGCTCAGGTCATGATCCTGGGGTCCTGGGATTGAGCCCCGCATTGGGCTTCCCCTGCTCAGTGGGGAACCTGCTTCTCCCTCTCCCTCTGCCTGCCACTCCCCCTGCTTGTGTGCTCTCTCTCTGTAAAATAAATAAAATCTTAAAAAAAAAAAAGTATTCTTCTCTCAAAAAACACTAACAGGGATCCAAATGGACAGGCCCTGCTGTTTCCCCTAATTTACTACACTCGGTTCATACCTTTTCTTGTCCTATCACGTTTTTCCATGACTTTCCACTCTTCAAATCTAGCATAAAAATGCTCATGTGTAGGGGCGCCTGGGTGGCACAGCGGTTAAGCGTCTGCCTTCGGCTCAGGGCGTGATCCCGGCATTCTGGGATCAAGCCCCACATCAGGCTCCTCTGCTATGAGCCTGCTTCTTCCTCTCCCACTCCCCTTGCTTGTGTTCCCTCTCTCGCTGGCTGTCTCTATCTCTGTCAAATAATAAATAAAATCTTTAAAAAAAATGCTCATGTGTAACCACCTCCTCAGGTCATGTAAAACTTACTGCATTAAATAAATTTGTTTTTCTCTTCACAATCTATCTTGCTACTTGATCAGATCAGCCCTCATGTATGGGCTGCATCGGCTCATTCACTAAAATGTTCCCATATACAGAAGTGTAGATGACCAGACCAGGCTCTCAATACCTTTTGGATCAACACAACAGTGCTGGTCTGACTATCTGTTTTTAAGTGTGAGACAAACCTGCTTATTGTAGTGTTAAGTGTTGAGGTAGAGGTCACCCAGCCTCCTATCGGCAGGATCGCATAAGCAAACCCAGTGACCAGTGGACATAGGAATCCAGGTGGCCTCTTTCACTCTGAGAGGGAGTCTCCTCTCCTGGTTTTCCTCCTGCTTCCTGGCCACCCCACTCACTGTTGTTTCCTAGCTCCCTTCCCTGTGTTTCTCCTTTGCACTTCAACTGCTTTTCTGTTAATGTCTGTCTGGCCCACCAGTGTGATGGACCCAGAGCAAGCACCATATTCATCATATTCTCTTATTCATCACAGCAATCACTGTAATTCCTATTTTCAAAATGAGGAAACTCGGGGCCCCTGGTGGCTCAGTTCCTGGGATCGAGCCCTGCATCGGGCACTTTGCTCAGCAGGAAGTCTGCCTCTCCCTCTCCATCTGCCTCTCCCCCAGCTCATGCTCTCGCTCAAATAAATAAAATCTTTTCTAAAAATAAGGAAACAGACCTAAAGGACATCCAAAGGATGTAAATGCCTTTTGCACCATCACAGTTAGTGTCAGAGCCAGGACCGAAAGCCATGCCTAGTTCAAGGCACAGCCTGTAAGGAGACAGAGCAGGTAGGATCCAAGTTGTTTTGCCTCAGCCAGTCCCCCTGGCTCCTTTTCCTATTCTTCTGAGGCCCTCATTTTTTCAGCCAGTTTTACAACCAGGTAACCCCTCACCTATCTTGTGGCAAATGGGGACCCCTGACATTTATTCTCTTTGTATCTGAACCTTGGAATTTCAGTCCTTTGGGGCCAGGAAACATTTTTAAACCTCTGTTAGAGGGAGAATAAATAATTGCTTTCTGTAATACCCTGCCATTCCCTAAGCAGAATAGGTTCTAAGTAGGATATTCTTTCACAACTGTTTTAGGTTTCATTTCAGAACTATTTTATGGGGGTTAAAGATACAAATGGGGTCTCAGAGTTATAACTTGCTGTCATTGCATATAGAAATAGGGGTAGAAGGCTGAAATCAGGCAGTTAAGGAAGATTCTGAGTGAGCTCTATTAGGCAAATGGGAGATTTTGATGAAGATTTGTGCCTGTTCCCTCCCATCTCTGAATAATTTTGAAGGACAGATATGTTTGCAGGAGATGTAGCATTTTACCATGAAGCTTGTGGCGCAAGCTCTTTTCTGTCTCCCCATAAACAATGGTCTCAAATGGCTTTAGTACTCCAGTTGTATTTTTCTGTAGCACAAGATAATCATGGGATTTTTAAATTTTTTTTTTTACCAATAATTTCATCTGGGGCACCCCATGAGGTCTGTTTGGCATGTATTAGGAAACCCTTCAAGATAAGGACAAAGCTTTTTAGGGGTGCTTGGGTGGCTCAGTCGTTAAGTGTCTGCCTTCGGCTCAGGGCCTCATCCTGGAGTCCTGGGATTGAGCCCCGCATCGGGCTCCCTGCTCCGCTATGAGCCTGCTTCTTCCTCTCCCACTCCCCCTGCTTGTGTTCCCTCTCTCGCTGGCTCTCTCTGTTAAATAAATAAAATCTTTTTAAAAAACTATTTAAAAAAAGAACAAAGCCTTTTAAATCAAATTATATATATAGATAGATATAGATATATATATAGATATAGATATAAACATTTACATAAACAGGGTGCCTGGGTGGCTCAGTCGTTTAAGTGTCTGCCTTCTGCTCAGGTCATGATCCCAGGGTCCTGGGATCGAGCCCCACATTGGGGCTTCTCCCTCCCCCTCTGCTGCTCCCCCTGCTTGTGCTCTCACTCTGTCAAATAATAAAATCTTTAAAAAATATTTACATAAACGTCAGATTGTAACTAAAATCATCATATAGGTCATCAGTTCTTCCTTATCCCATTTCGGAAGGTTTTACGGAGAAAAGATCAAGGGCTTTTAATTTAGAACTTCAATCCGCAAATCTGCTTCTTACTGAAGTCAAGAGATGGTCGATCCTGGGACAATTCTGACTTCCCTTCTTTGAAAGGATTTGATAACATCAAAAATGTACAGAACCTAGTACAGAGAAGTATCTAACGGATGATGCACAGCCTATGTGAGTTATTATTCTTGTTATTAAACAGCTCAGTAAATAGAGCTGTTTAACTGTACACAGCTCTGGGTTGGTCAGCAATTCACAATCCTAAAGCACAGATCAAAATTATCTAGGATAGTGAAAAAGCCAAGAATTTTAACTTTCTGGATACAGAAGATTAATACCGGCATAGAAACAGGAGCAGGTAGCTTTCAGAGTGAGAGCATCATTACAGGTTATCCTGCAGGGAATCTGGGAACCTCACAAAGTTTCAAGAGACGGGAACCTGGAGCTGCCCCCCTTCAGTCACTGCCCTTTATGTATGGTCTGGCTTTGAAATAGAGGAGTGATCCAGAAACAGCGGACTCTGAAGCCTAGCCCTAAAGTGCTCACCGCGTTGGAGTTCCAGAAAATAGAAAAAAACATTTTACATCCCAGTTCATTTTATGAAGCTAGCATAACCTTGATGCCAAAGTCCAACAAAGAGTACATAAAAATTAAAAAATAGGCTAGTGTCACTCATGAGGACATACATTAAAATCCTGAATAAATCATTAGGACATAGATCACTCATGATCAAGTTGTTCATCCTAGGAATGCAAAGTTGGCTTAAACATAGAAACTTGCCAACGCAGTTCACCACATTAACAGGAAAAAAAATCTTACGATCATCTCAATAAATGCCCTATGTGTTTGCTGACATTCAACACATATTCAAGATGAATACTACCAGCAAATTAGGAATGGACTAGAATGACTTCACTCTGATAAACTGCATCTACAAAAAATGTACAATGAACATCATGGTAAAATGTTGAATATTTTCCATTTCTAATCATGAAGAACACAGGGATGTCCCCAGTCACCAGTCCTATTCAACTGGGTGTGTCTGCCTAATGCCAAGAATGACAGAAGGAAATAAAAGGTATGTTTAAAATGGCAGAAACAAAAATTAAATGAAGAAAAAAATAAAATGGCAGGGGGGCGCCTGGGGGCACAGCGGTTAAGCGTCTGCCTTCGGCTCAGGGCGTGATCCCGGCGTTCTGAGATCGAGCCCCACATCAGGCTCCTCCGTTGGGAGCCTGCTTCTTCCTCTCCCGCTCCCCCTGCTTGTGTTCCCTCTCTCGCTGGCTGTCTCTGTCAAATAAATACATAAAATCTTTAAAAAATAAAAAATAATAAAATAAAATGGCAGGAACAAAACTTATTATTCAAAGATCGTGTGATTATGTCTTTTGAAAATTGAAAAGGATCTCAAGATAAAGATAAACTTTTGGTACTATTAAGCATATTTAGCAAGATGGCCAGATAGAAAAAGGAACATACAAAAATCATGTCTCATTTTCTTTGGGCAAATACCCAGTAGAATTACTGGATCATAAGGTAATTCTATTTTTAGCTTTTTTAGGAACCTCCATACTATTTTCCACAGTGTTGAATCACTAAATTGTACACCTGAAACCACCATAACACTGTACATTAGCTCTACCAGAATTTAAAAAATTAAACTTTATAAATATAAAATTTCAAAAAAGTGCTATTTTCAATAACATCAAATTCCTAGGAATAAATTTAACAAAAGATGTGCAAGACTTTTTGGACAAAACTGCAAAACTTTATTGAGAGAATTTTAACCACTTCTAATACAAGAACAGCCCATGTGGTTTCAGCTTGTCTTCGTTTAAACCTGTGGTTTCCATTCACCTGTGAGAGAAACATAATGTTATTTTGCAGAACTTTATTCAGACAACACTAAAGGCATAGAAAGGGCACTTTCTAATGACACAAAGAAAGGGACAGTTCAAGTTCAGAATAGCTTAAACCCGATGCATTTACTCAGGTAGTTCTGAATAGAAAGCAAACATTTCTTATATTGTTAAGAATCCAACCAACCAACCAACGTGAAATCTAAGGAACAAAAGCAGCTTTTAAAAAGTTATCAATTACATGTTCAGATTTGACAAAACATTCAGAATACAGGGTATCTAAAACATTCATGTCATGCTTGGAATTGCTTGAGTGAAATAAACAGAAAAGCTAAGTACTGCTTTTGTTTTGACTCTGTTGTGGAAAGTGCAGAACTGTACTTTCAGCTAGTTTAGCCCTTATATGTGGTTGTTTTAAGTAGGGTGACCATCTGTCCCTGTTTTCACCCATATGCCTGCTGTAATTATGAACAGTGCCTCTTTATATGCTCCAAAGTGTGCCAGTTTACACACATTATATGGTCACACCAGTTTGAAGTCATTACCATCAAGGCAACCTCAAATTGTGAAGGAGAAACAGGACCATTTTTCAGTTTGGCCCAAAAAAGGGGGGGAAGGGGAAGATGAAAGGATGGGGGAGAAAAAGAAAGAAATTGGAAAACCAAATATATATTCAATATCTGTTAGTCTTGTTCAGATTTTTTATTGTGTATACTTGGCTTTTGTCCACATTCTTCAAAATTATGTAAACCAGTGGAGCCTCTATTCTTCAATGTTTTTTTAAAGCACAATCTCTTTGATTTGTTAGTCGGATCATTTTTCTTTTTTCCTAAAGATTCATGCCAGTCTTGGGGCGCCTGGGTGGCTCAGTCATTGGGTGTCTGCCTTCGGCTCAGGGTGTGATACCAGAGTCCTGGGATTGAGCCCCACATCAGGCTCCTTCGCTGGGAGCCTGCTTCTTCCTCTCCCACTCCCCCTGCTTGTGCTCCCTCTCTCGCTGGTTGTCTGTGTGTCAAATAAATCAATAAAATCTTTAAAAAAAAGATTCATGCCAGTCTTTTATTAAGAATCTCTCCTTGGGGGCTGCCTGGGTGGCTCAGTCGATTAAGCATCTGCTTTCAGCTCGGGTTATGATCCCAGGGCTCTGGGATCGAGCCCAAAGTTGAGTTCCCTGCTCAGCAGGGAGTCGTCTTCTCCCTCTGCCCCTCCCCCTGCTTGTGTGCAAGCTCTCTCTCGATCTCTCAAAAAAAAAAAAAAAAAAGGATCTCTCCTTGGGGTGCCTGGGTGGCGCAGTTAATCATCCATCTCTCAGTTTTGGGTCAGGTTGTGATCTCATGGTCATGATCTCAGGGTCGTGAGGTAGAGCCCAGTATCTGGCTCTGCACTGAGCTCAGAGTCTGCTTGAGATTCTCTCTCCCCCTCTCTCCTTACCCCTCCCCCCACGCTCACTCTCGCTCATAAAAATAAGTCTTTTTAAAAAAAAGAATCCCTCCTTTTCCCTTAGCAGCATTTTGTTGCCTTTTTGTTTTTTTATATTGGATGCTCATGTAATTTATTATTTTCTCCTTTTTTAATAACATATGTATTTAAGGCTACGTACTTCCTATGAGCACACTTTAAACCAAGTTCAGTAGGCTCCTGAAAGCAGTCTGAAAACTATCTTTTTAATGTAAACGGTCTAGTGGAATAGACCAGGAATGTAAAGTGAAAATATTTAGAAGACTAATGCAAGGTAATTTCTTCCCCAAACATCGAGTCTTTTCTTTAAATTCAAATGCTCCTGTAATTAATGGTGGGCGATTTGGAAAACACATACGTAAGACATACTTAAGTTACTACTCAGAAAAAACTTGTTATAGTCTTTGAACTTCAAATCTTTTTTTTGTTTTTTGGTGCAAAAAGGTGATTTTAGGGGCGCCTGGGTGGCTCAGTTGTTAAGCGTCTGCCTTCGGCTCAGGTCATGATCCCAGGGTCCTGGGATTGAGCCCCGCGTTGGGCTCCCTGCTCAGTGGGAAGCCTGCCTCTCCCTCTCCCACTCCCCCTGCTTGTGCTCGCTCTCGCTGTGTCTCTGTCAAATAAATAAAATCTTTAAAAAAGAAAGAAAAAATTGTTTTCCTATTTTGTAATTTATATGGCTTTGACCCAACTTACTTATATGCCTAATAGTCCGCAAGTCAGCCTTTTGGGGTCTGAACTACACTTCAAATAATTTTTAAATGGAAACTCGGTTAGTGAAGTAACAATGTCACCTCTGTATTATTAAAAACATGATATTGCAAAAAACAGACACCCTATACTTTACGTGCTTACTGGATTGCATACCTGCTTCCGGCATCTTAAGGGGCTCTAGGTTTGCAAGTCCTCTCCCCTTGACAGCAGGCCCATCTCCACGCTCACACCCAGTCTTGTCATGAGCCAGTTCCTTTGGATTCGGTTCCAGGGCAGGCCCTTGAAAATAAAAAGATGATCAATTTAAGAAGTAAAAGAAATATGAATAAGGAAATAATATTCATTCCCTCAGTGTTAGGAAATAAAATCCTCAGGCTAGTGTGGTAATAAATGTGATAAGAATTATAAGAGCGTTATTTCAGGCGTCCGTTACCAGAAACTAGTAAAGCAGGGTTTTATGACCCTCTTCCTTTTTCAAGACTGCCCCTCAGACAAACTCAGGTGTCCGTCCACTTTGTACTTCTCTATACTGTACTTGTGATTATACTTGCCAGAGACTGGAGTCTCTGCCTAGATTGTGAGTTCAAGGCTGAAAGCATGTCTCTCAATACTTAGCATGGTACATGGCAAGAGGAGATGCCAATTCAAGTTGAGGGGGATGCAAAGTCTTAAAGCCCAAAACTGATACACATCCTGCAAACCAACTGCTTTGTCTTCATCAAAAATGTGCAGAACCATCCGAGACTTCAAAAAAAAAACTAAATGTGGGGCACTTGGGCAGCTCAGTCAGTGAAGCATCCAACTCGTGATTTCAGCTCAGGTCATCATCTCAGCGTTGGAAGATGGAGCCCCATGCGCGCACACGTGAATCAGGCTCAGTGGGGAGTCGGCCAGAAGAGTCTTTCCCTCTGCCCCTCCCCCGCTCTCACTTGCGCACACGCATTCTTGCTCTCTTGCAAATAAATATTTAAAAAAACCTAAATGCAAATGCATGATCCTGAACTGGACTCTGATAAAAAAAAAATTACATGAAGGAAATTATCAGGACAACTGGGGAAATTTGAATATACACTGTTAATTAAATGACTATTTTCCCCACTGTCAAATTTCTGTACAGTGGTTAGCCCAGAGAACGACTTTTTCTTTGTTCTGAGAATATATGCGCACTAAAGCACTTAGCGTAAAGGATCATAATAGTTGAACTTTATGTAAATGACTCAACAGTAGTAATAGTAAACATGTCCATAACTGTGTGTGTTGAGCATATATATAAAGGAAAGGGAAGAGGATACGAAACCAAAGTGGTAAAAACTATTAACAACTGGTGAATCCAGGTGAAAATTCTATATAAATGTATATGTAATTGTACTATTCTTGTAACTTTTCTGGACATTTTGTGGTTTGCAACTACAAAGAAAAAAGAATATATGACCTTGTACTTCAGAAGACAGTAGTTACTTTAATTGTGGTTTAAAAATGCATAACATAAAATACCCCATCTGAACCATTTTTAAGTGTATAGTTCAGAATGGAGGGGCTTTTTTGCAACATTAGAAGCAACTAGGAATGGACTTTACATATTGTTTTCCTGTATTATGAAACCTTTATTTTAAATGACAATCTAAGGATAAACCATAATATATGTATAATTCTAGTATTTTGCCATAGTGTACTAAGAGCAGTGGGCAGTAACTCTACAAGTCTCAAGTCTACACCAGGATAGGATTTAAATTACAATTAAAATGTAATTTTCTGAAGAATTAGCTGAGTGTATTTGCAGACCTATGACAAATCTTATAGTGCCACTCATCCCCTATTGGGGTAACTGAAAACTTTCTTTGTTAAAATAAACTAAAGTTATACTTCGGTCCAAAGGCCCTATGTGTAATGTTCTGCAAGTGAATCCCATGCACAACAAAGAACCAAAAGGAACAGCAAAGCTAGAGAGTAACAAGAAGTCTACTATTTCACAGTAAGAATAAAGGCAGTAGGGTAGAAAGAAATGAATGGACATTGTGGTCAGTCATTTTCTAGAAACCTTTAGCACTGACCTGAATTCTGTAAAGATCTTGCTTCAAAATACTGTATACTGGGATACTATATATCTGAGAAATAATCTGTCTCCTATTAATCGTAGCACGGTTAATCTTTTGGTTTTTCTTTTCTTTTTTAAGATTTTATTTATTTATTTGACAGAGATAGAGACAGCCAGCGAGAGAGGGAACACAAGCAGGGGGAGTGGGAGAGGAAGAAGCAGGCTCATAGCGGAGGAGCCTGACATGGGACTCGATCCCATAACGCCGGGATCACGCCCTGAGCCGAAGGCAGACGCTCAACTGCTGTGCCACCCAGGCGCCCCAAGGTTTTTCTTTTTTTAAGATTTTATTTGAGAGTGTGAGTGAGCAAGTGAGAGAGACCATGAGCAGGGGTAGAGGGAGAAGCAGACTCCCGCTGAGCAGAGAGCCCGATGCGGGGCTCGATCCCAGGACCCCAGGATCATGACCTGGGCAGAAGGCAGTTGCTTAACTGAGACACCCAGGGGCCCCTCTTTTGGTTTTTCTAACCATAGAAGGATGTAAATGCCTTTTAAGAGCCACTTTAAAAAAATACAAATTTTGTTTTCAATAGCCAAATGCTCTCTTATAAACACAATCCTTGAAGCCTCAATTTTCTCATTTATAGAAACTTACTATAATGAGGAACTGCCCTAGGTTGCAAATTATATTCTCTTCACTATTCCAGCCAATTTTCAGGCAATGTTTGACATTCCTTTCTATCGTTGTCTTCCCTTCTGTTGCAAACATATCACGATGTATGAAGCACATTCATGTACGCACGCACGCGCACACACACCCCCCCCAGAGGGTATTCTTCTTCCCCTTCCCTTCACCTTGAACCACAGATGCTCCTTCATCCTTTTTCTCTTGATCAGGCATAATATCCTGACGCTCAGTCGGCGGCTCCTCCCCTTGAGGTTGCTCAGCCCCAGGCTGCTGGGCCTAGGGATATGCGCATGTGTATGTAAACAAAAAGTTGTGTTAACACACATCAGTAATAGACATAGAATACATAGATCTACTTGCTCGTAAGTAAATCTAAAGACATTTCACTGCTGGGGAAGATGGCAGGGTAGGCGGGTTCTAAGCTCACTTCATCCCATATATATACCCAGGTAATACAGGAGTGTAAATAACCCAGAAAAAAAGACCTGAGCACTGGCAGAACAGACTCTCCACAACTAGTAAAGAGGCCACATTGAAAAGGCATTTATAAAATGGTTTGATGGCCCCACCACCAACAAAAATCTAAAGACATTTCTCCAGTACTATTCAATATACTTATTCTTCATAAACATCCCTCTTCCCACAGAGGCTACTCCAAAAGAGTTACCCGCAAAGGCTTTGGAACCTATTTTCATCTACGCTGGGATGGATGTGTGCAATCTCTTGTTAATAAGCATGAAAAAAAGGTCATCAGGTATACTTCCCAGGAACACAACCACATCCATCCAGAAAATCTCAGAATGTAATGTGCCCGAATAAATGCTCCTTATCAGCATGGAAAAACCACAGCAATATATGCGAGTTCAACATTTTCACAAAAATAAAATTGTATTAATAAAAAACAAATATTCAAGTACTTACAACCACAGGCCCAACCGGCTGCAAAGAATTTTGATCATCTCGTCTTGCGCGAGGTCTAAATGTTGACCTCACTTGCCAATTCATACTTCGCACTGAAAACAGAATACTGGGATTTGGAAAATGCACTTGAGAGGATAGTTACATTTGCCCACTTCTGCGGCCAAATGGCAACATGAGCTTTTTCCCCCCCAACACTGAGAATATTTTGAAAGTCTAATGGTAATTTAATTGTGCGTCTCTCCAATCACACCAAATCTGGCAGCTTGCAAAGGCAAAGATTCATGTCATGGCCAGGCTGACAGAGAAATAAGGCACACGATAAACACAAGAACATATTTCAAAAGGGATATGGGTTCACAACTTGATTCACCATCGTATTTAAGAAAATACCACCAAAGAATTAAGACTCGAGTAACTAGTACCACTGGCACGCTCTGATTTACCAAGCCCTTTCTTTCCACGCCTCCAATAAAGTTTTATTGGAATATTTAACCACATTCACTATTTATTGTCTGCAATTATTTTTGCACTAGAATTGCAGAGTGGAGTGCCTGCAATAAAAACTGTATGGGGCATTCTCCTCTCTTGGTCCTCTGGTACACTTCAAGTCTCAGGGATGCAACCCCCTAACATTCCCCGTTTCTAGGGCCTTTCTTTACCACAGGACCTGCAACTTACCCAGGGCCCCTCAGACCCTGAGGACTCCCGAGTCTGTGCCTGGGTGCAGTTCCTTGTGCCTCCAGGACTCCAATACCTCAAATAATGCCCCCAAGACTAGCTCTACCTTCACCTGACCCCCATTTGTCCCCAGCTCACCCTCCTCCCTTGTCCTGCCCTGCCACCCCATCAACGGCCATGGCATATGTGATACCTGTGAGAAGACCACCTCAAGGGCTTTCTTCCTCAGGGGCCAGGAACCACACTGCCCTGACCCCCCCCCAAAAAAAAAACTCGTTCCCTCCTCACACTCACACTTAAACTGTTGGAAAAACTCATCTGCCGACCTTCCAATTAAGTCTTGGACAGCAAGAAAAGAATCCAAACACTAAGACAAGCCCCACACAGTTCAATACCCAGAATTCTCTGCACATACCCCACAACTGTAGGTGAAGATGCAGCAGTGCCGTGCATGCAACATTGCTTCCCCAACCCCCTGCCCGGGTCCCACTGGAGATTCCTAAATTTTCCTTCTGTCAGCAGTTCCTAGTGCCTCCATGACAGCCCCAACCCCTGTGAAAAAGATGATGATCTTGAAGACCTTCTTCTGCAGAGGCCAGGAACCACACCATCCCTACTAGCCCAAAGCCTGATGGCTGATCCCTCACACTCACACTTAAATTCTTGGGAAGACTAATATGAGAACCTATAAACTGAGTCTCAGGCAACGAGAAAGAATAGAGATAGCAGGATGCAAGCCACCCAGCTGCACAACTAGAACCCACTGCACTTGTCCCATGCAAATAGCCGCTGAAAAAGAGCATAGCAGTGGACATGCGCAGAGTCCGGTAGCGACACATGGGCGTGGCTTCCCCATGCCTTCATCCAGGCCCCACCCCGCATTCCCACATCGGCCCTCTGTCGGCAGTTCCTGGCACCTGCAGGGCTCAGATACCTCAAATCATACCCCCAAGATGCCCGATCTTCAATCTTATCCCCATCATCCTCCCTCATCCCACACCCACCAAGAAAGACAATGGCCATGCCGTGGAGACACCTGGAGGAAAAGGAAGACAACCCTGAGGACCTTCCTCCTTGGAGGCCAAAAAAACACACCACCCCTATCCACCCAATCTACTGGCTCATCCTCCACACTTAAATTACTGGGAGGACTGATCCGGAGACTGCCTAACTGAATCTCAGACACCAAGAAAGATTCCAGACAGACGCGACCGGCACAGCTCTACATCCCAAGCAAATGGCCGACTAAAAAGCGCATGCTACTGCGCAGGCGCACTGCGAACCACATGGGATGGGGAGCTGGCTTCCCCACTTCCTCATCCGGGCCCCACTGAGCATTCCTAATCTGCCCTCTGTCGGCACTTCAGTGTGCCTCCGCAACACAAAATACCTCAACATGGCCCCAAGACGCCCCATCTTTATCTCACCCCCACCACCCACCAAGAAAAACAATACCCAGGGCTGCGGAGACACCCAGAGGAAAAGGAGGACAATCTCGAGGGCTTTCCCCCTTGGAAGCCAGAAAACACACCACCCATACCCACCCAAAGCCTACTGCATCCTTCTTTACACTTAAATTCCTGAGAGGACTGACCCGGAGACCTACCAACTGAATCCCAGACACCAAGAAAGATTCCAGACAGACAGACGCGACCGGCACAGCTCTGCACCCCAAGCAAATGGCCGACTAAAAAGCGCATGCTACTGCGCAGGCGCACTGGAACCCGCGTGGGGGGGGGGAAGTGGCCTGGTTTCCCCACTTCCTCATCCGGGCCCCACTGAGTATTCCTAATCCCTCCTCTGTCGGCAATTCTTAGTGCCTCAGAGACACAAACACCTCAAATCGAGCTCCCGAGAAGCCCGATCTTCATCTCACCCCCACCTCCACAACCCACCAAGACAATGGCAATGGCTGTGGAGACACCCAGAGGAAAAGGAAGACAATATCGAGGGCCTTCCTCCTTGGAAGCCAGAAAGCACACCACCTCTACCCACCCAAAGCCTAATGGCTCCTTCTTCACACCTAAATTCCTGGGAGGACTGATGCGGAGACCTACCAATTGAGTCCAGACACCAAGAAGGAATCCAGATGGTAAGACGCGATCTGCACAGTTCTGCACCCAGACCACACCGCACGAACCCTACGCCAATGGCCGATTAAAAGCGCGTGCTACTGCACAGGCGCACTGGGACCCATGCGGGGGAGGAGCTGGCTTCCCCACTTCCTCATCCGGGCCCCACTGAGCATTCCCAATCAGCCCTGTGTCGGCAATTCTTAGCGCCTCCAGGACAGAGACTTCAAATCAAGCTCCCGAGAAGCCCGATCTTCAACTCACCCCCACCCCCACAACCCACCAAGAAAGATATTGGCAATGCTTACGGAGACACCCAGAAGAAAAGGAAAACAACCTCGAGGACCTTCCTCCTAGGACCTCAGAAAACACACTACGCATACCCACCCAGTCTACTGGCTCATTCTGCACACTCAAATTCCTGGGAGGACTGATCCGGAGACCTACCAACTGAATGTCAGACGCCAAGGATTCCAGACGGAAAGAGGCGACCGGTTCGGCTCTGCACCCCAAGCAAATGGCCGACTAGCATGCTATGGCGCAGGCGCATTGGGACCCACGTGGGGGGGGGGTGCTGGCTTCCCCACTTCCTCATCCGGGCCCCACTGAGCATTCCTAATTCGCCCCCTGTCGGCAATTCATACTGCCTCCACAACACAGACACCTCAAATCATGGCCCTAAGGCGCCCAATCTTCATCTCACCACCAGCCACAATCCACCCAGAAAGACAACGACCAGGGCTGCAGAGACACCCAAAGGAAAAGGAGGACAATTTCGAGGGCCTTCCTCCTTTGAGGCCAGAAAACACACCACCCTTACCCACCCAATACCTACTGGCTCCTTCTTCACACTTAAACTCCTGGGAGGACTGATCCGGAGATCTACCAACTGAATCTCAGACACCAAGAGAGATTCCTTCAGAAGACGCGACCGGCACAGCTCCTCACCCCAAGCAAATGGCCGACTAAAAAGCGCATGCTACTGCACAGGCGCACTGGAACCCACGTGGGAGGGGGCTGGCTCCCCCACTTCCTCATCCGGTCAGCCACTGAGTATTCCTCATCCGGGCCCCCCCCGAGTATTCCTAATCCCTCCTCTGTCAATTTTTAGAGCCTCCACGACACAGATACATCAAATCAAGCCCCCGAGAAGCCCAATCTTCATCCCACCCCCACCCCCACAACCCACCAAGAAAGACAATGGCAATGCCTGTGGAGACACCCAGAGAAAAAGGAGGACAATTGAGGGTCTTCCTCCTTGGAGACCAAAAAGCACACCACCCCCACCCACCCAAAGCCTACTGACCCCTTCTTCACACTTAAATTCCTGGGAGGACTGATCTGGAGACCTACCAACTGAGTCTCAGATACCAAGAAGGAACCCAGACCGTAAGACGCGATCTGCACTGTTCCGCACCAAGACCACACCGCACGAACCCCACGCCAATGGCGGATTAAGGGCGAGTGCTACTGCGCAAGCGCACTGGGACCCACGTGGGGGGCAGGCTGGCTTCCCCACTCCCTCATCCGGGCCCCACGGAATATTCCTAATCCCCCCTCTGTTGGCAATTCTTAACACTTCCACAACACAAACACCTGAAATCAAGCTCCCGAGAAACCCGATCTTCATCTCACCCCCACCTCCACAACCCACCAAGAAAGACAATGGCAATGCCTGTGGAGACACCCACAGGACGAGGAGGACAATTTCGAGGGCCACCCTCCTTGGAGGCCAGAAAATACACCACCCTTACCCACCCAAAGCCTACCAGCTCCTTCTTCACACTTTAACTCCTGGGAGGACTGATCTGGAGACCTACCAACTGAATCTCAGACACCACGAAGGAGTCCAGACAGAAAGATGTGACCGGCACAGCTCTGCCCCGCCCCCCGCAAACGGCCGACTAAACAGCGCATGCCACTGCGCAGGCGCACTGGAACCCGCGTGGGAGAGGGTGCTGGCTTCCCCACTTCCTCATCCGGGCCCCACTGAGCATTTCTAATCCGCCCTCTCTCGGCAATTCCTGGCACCTCTAGGACCCAGATACCTCAAATCAAGCCCCCAAGACAACCGATCTTCATCTCACCCCACCCCCACCATCCTCCCTTGCCCCGCACCCACCAAGACAGACAATGGCCATGCCTGTGGAGGCACCAAGAGGAAAAGGAGAACCACCTCAAGGACGGGCCTCCTTGGAGGCCAGAAAGCACACCACCTCTACCCACCCAAAGCCTAATGGCTCCTTCTTCACACTTAAATTCCTGGGAGGACTGATGCGGAGACCTACCAATTGAGTCCAGACACCAAGAAGGAATCCAGATGGTAAGACGCGACCTGCACAGTTCTGCACCCAGACCACACTGCACGAACCCTACGCCAATGGCCGATTAAAAGCGCGTGCTACTGCACAGGCGCACTGGGACCCATGTGGGGGAGGAGCTGGCTTCCCCACTTCCTCATCCGGGCCCCACTGAGCATTCCCAATCAGCCCTGTGTCGGCAATTCTTAGCGCCTCCAGGACAGAGACTTCAAATCAAGCTCCCGAGAAGCCCGATCTTCAACTCACCCCCACCCCCACAACCCACCAAGAAAGATATTGGCAATGCTTACGGAGACACCCAGAAGAAAAGGAAAACAACCTCGAGGACCTTCCTCCTAGGACCTCAGAAAACACACTACGCATACCCACCCAGTCTACTGGCTCATTCTGCACACTCAAATTCCTGGGAGGACTGATCCGGAGACCTACCAACTGAATGTCAGACGCCAAGGATTCCAGACGGAAAGAGGCGACCGGTTCGGCTCTGCACCCCAAGCAAATGGCCGACTAGCATGCTATGGCGCAGGCGCATTGGGACCCACGTGGGGGGGGGGTGCTGGCTTCCCCACTTCCTCATCCGGGCCCCACTGAGCATTCCTAATTCGCCCCCTGTCGGCAATTCATACTGCCTCCACAACACAGACACCTCAAATCATGGCCCTAAGGCGCCCAATCTTCATCTCACCACCAGCCACAATCCACCCAGAAAGACAACGACCAGGGCTGCAGAGACACCCAAAGGAAAAGGAGGACAATTTCGAGGGCCTTCCTCCTTTGAGGCCAGAAAACACACCACCCTTACCCACCCAATACCTACTGGCTCCTTCTTCACACTTAAACTCCTGGGAGGACTGATCCGGAGATCTACCAACTGAATCTCAGACACCAAGAGAGATTCCAGAAGACGCGACCGGCACAGCTCCTCACCCCAAGCAAATGGCCCACTAAAAAGCGCATGCTACTGCACAGGCGCACTGGAACCTACGTGGGAGGGGTGGGGGCTTCCCCACTCCCTCATCCAGGCCGCCACGGGCCGCCACTGAGGATTCCTAAATCTGCCCTTTGTCGGCAATTCTCCAGGACTCATATACCTCAAATCATGACCCCAAGATGCCCGATCTTCATCTCAACCCCACCTCCACAACCCACCGTCCTCCCTTGTCCCACACCCACTAAGACAGACAATGGCCATGGCTGCTGAGACACTCAGAGGCAAAGGAAGACAACCTTGAGGACATTCCTCCTTGGAGGCCAGAAAACGCACCACCTCTACTCACCCAAAGCCTTCTGGCTCCTTCTCCACACTTAAATTCCTAAGAGAACTGACCTGGAGACCTACCAATTTAGTCAGACACCACGAAAGAATCCAGACAGTAAGATGAGACCTGCACAGCTCTGCACCCAGAACGCACTGCACGAACCCCACGCCAATGGTGGATATAAAAGAGTATGCTGCTGCGCAGGCGCCTTGTGTCCCACGTGTGTGGCTGGGGGGCTTTCCCACTTCCTCATCCAGGCCCCACTGAGGATTCCTAATCTGCCCTCTGTTGGCAATTCCTGGCATCTCTAGGATCCAGATACCTCAAATCATGGCTCAAGATGCCCAATCTTCATCTCAACCCCACCTCCATATCCACCATCCTCCCCCGTCCCACACCCACCAAGAAAGACAATAGCTATGCCTGTGGAGACATGGGAGGAAAAGGAGGACTACTATGAGGACCTTCCTCCTTGGAAGCCAGATACCACACCATTCCCACCCCCCAATGCCTACTGGCTTCCTCTTCACACTTAAATTCCTGGAAGGACAGATCTAGGGATTTACCAGTTGAGTGTCAGTCACCAAAAAGGAATCCAGACGGTATGATGCGACCTGCACAGTTCCGCACCCAGACCGCGCCGCACAAACCCCATGCCTACGATGGATTTAAAAGACATGCTACTGGGCAGATGCACTGCGACCCGTGTGTGCGGGGTGGGTGTGGGTCTTCACAGCTCTGCACCCAGAATGCATTGCACACACATCCCACCAATGGCCATGGGAAATTTGGTGGCACTGGGCAGGTGCAGTGTATCCTGTGTGCCCGGTACTTGGTGGTTTCTCCACTCCTTCATCCGAGCCCCACGGGGGATTCTTGAATCTGCCCTCTGTCAGCAGTTCCCGGGCCCTCTAGGACAGAGATACCTTAAATCTTTCCCCCAGTATTTGCCCCAATTTTGTCTACCCTTCCCCCCGGAAGTTCATTGTCCTCCCTTGTCCCAGCCTGCAATGGTATGTATCAAAGGCCATGGTGGCTGCTGCACCTGTGAAGAGAAGGATAACAACCTTGAGGACATTTCCGCTCAGAGGCCAGAAACCACACAGACCCTACCTGTCTCAAACTCACTGGCTCCCTCCTCACACCCACTCACACTTATACTCCAGAGAAGATATATCAGGGGACCTACAGATTGAGTCTCAGGCAGAACGAAAGAATCCACAGTCTATGGTGCGACCAGCATAACTCAGCATGAGGTATGCAGTGCACACACCCCACACCAATGGTCAATGGGAAGGCATGCAGCAGTGAGCATGCCCACTGTGTCCATTTGTGTGTGAGTGGTGGCCTTCCCACCCCTTTACCCTGGCCTACTTAGGATTCCCAAATCTGCCTTTTGCTGGCATTTTCTGGTGCCTCCAAGACCCAGATACCTCAAATCATGCCCCCAAGACTTGCCTCATCTTCATCTAATCCCCTCCCCTCCAAGGCCCAGCTGCTTCCCTTCTCCTGGCCCCAGACACAAGGACAAGGGCTATTGTGCCTGCCTGTGAAGAAAGAATGCCTGATGAAACAGAGATCGAAACATATTCCATAGGTTTTACACAAGACCAAGACTCTCATAATCTAATATTCAAAATGCCCAGAATATAATTCAAATTACTCAGAATATGAAGAACCAGGAAAAAGTCTCAACTCACACGAGAAAGGCAATTGATGGACACCAATGCAGAAAAGGCTGTGTGAACATTAAGGAAAGGAAACCTCACTAAAATGGAGGTAGGAGGCCAGAAGGGGGAACTCACCCTATCACTTCTCCTCATTTGCAGACCCCAACAGGAAGATACCTTTTAAGTCCATGCTACTTTACTACCCCAGCAGGAGGGAGAAAGGTTCTCTCCCCTCCCAGCAATAGCCCAGCCAATGAGACACTGTCCCAACTCAGCCAATGAAAAACCACTGCACTTGGAAATCCTAGTTTATTTCAGTGGATTTCGTGTCTCCCAGCTCCCCCTTTTCCTCTATAAAACAGCACCCTTTCCCTTTGTTCTCCCAACTTGCCTATGGTTTTGCCATAGCTTGCACATCCCAAATTACACTTCTCTGTTATTTGTAAATAAACCCATTTTTGTGCATAAAATGACTGACTGTTTTATTTTGAAGGTTAACATTACTTGGTGATCAGAAGTGGGATCCAGAGAAGACCCCCAACAACTCCAAGACTAATGAGCAAAATCTGTGCTGGTATCCACAGAGCCAGTTACACTCACTGCTTTCTTGCCAACCCTAGAGTTTAAAGGTAAGTTTTCTCCTGGATTCGAGTTCGGCTCACTTTGTGTTTTGAGTTCTCCAGGCATTATTTGGGATCTGTTTTAAAGCTTTGTCCTTTCTGCGAGTATTCTTTGGCCTTTGATCAAACTCCGTTTGGAACCAGACTGGTCCTGTTAGAATTGTGGCTACTGGAACTATGTTGGCCTTTGGACTGTTCCTGTAGGAATTGTGTTGGCCTTTGGTCTGACTCCTTTTCAGAACCAGACTGTCCCTACTGGAACTGTGCTGGCCTTTGGTCTGATTCTTTCTGGAACCAGGCTGTTCCTGAAAAACCTCTAAGAGGTGGGACCCCAGTCATCAAAATGTTTTAAGGGCACCCCCTCTTTCTGGGGCCCTGGCTGGTTTCATGTTTAAAAACTATGGTTCCCTCCTCATGTGCATTTCTAACTAAATGGACCAACTTAGCCAAAAGTACACCAGTGGCCATTATGGAAGACTTTTGATCTCCCAAAACTTCTTTTTCTCAATATTAAATTAGAAAGCCACAGTTCAAAATAACAAAACAAAACAAAAACCAAAAAACAAACAAAACCAACCCATCAAAACTGAGTAAGATGCCTATTTTAATTGGTACCTTGAGGCTTCCAAACATTTTCAGGATTCTAAGTTTGTCTCATTGCAAAATACTATTTCTTTTAA
This sequence comes from Ursus americanus, assembly GCF_024610735.1. Taxonomy (NCBI): domain Eukaryota; kingdom Metazoa; phylum Chordata; class Mammalia; order Carnivora; family Ursidae; genus Ursus; species Ursus americanus. Next base: position 81,643,664 of record NC_142164.1, read on the forward strand.
AATTAAATTTAATTTAATTGAGATAGAGTGGGGGGGCACGTGTAGGCCCGCGCGTGCGCGGGGGGTGGGGGGGTGGGAGGGCAGAGACAGAAGATCTCAAGCAGCTCTGTACCAAGCGTGGGGCCTGACGCTGGGCTCGATCTTACAGCCCTGAGTTCATGATCTGAGACAAAACCAAGAGTCGAGTGCTCCACCGACTGAGCCACCCAGGCGCCCCACAAAATACTATTTCTAAATTAACTGAGGCAAATAAACAATTGAAAGAAATAAAACGGGCTTCTGAGACCTCTTTTCCCCCTCCACTGTTTTCTTTGTCTCCTGACTTGTGGCAGACACCTCGTGCTCAGGCCCCCTCTCCAGCGCCATTTGCCTCTATTCCCTCTGCACCAACTCCACGTCCTTTATACCCCAATCCCTCATTCTCATCCTTCCTCCAAACTTCCCTCTCCCTCCAAAACTCCCCCCACTTCCTCCTCTCCTGAACCTATTAAAACCTGCCTCCTTTATTTTTTTTTAATGATTTTTTATTATATTATGTTAGTCACCATACAGTACATCCCCGGTTTCCGATGTAAGGCTCGATGATTCATTAGTTGCGTATAACACCCAGTGCACCATGCAATACGTGCCCTCCTTACTACCCATCACCGGTCTATCCCATTCCCCCACCCCCCTCCCCTCTGAAGTCCTCAGTTTGTTTCTCATAGCCCATAGTCTCTCATGTTTCATTCCCCCTTCTGATTACCCCCCCTTTCTTTATCCCTTTCTTCCCCTACCTATCATCCTAGTTCTTATGTTCCATAGATGAGAGAAATCATATGATAGTTGTCTTTTTCTGCTTGACTTATTTCACTTAGCATTATCTCCTCCAGTAACCTACCTCCTTTAAAGTTAAACATTTTGGGGATCCACATAAGCCCCAAATTTCTTATGTTTCCTGGACTAAAGCCGAATTGGGGGCTACAGTTAAAGAGTTTCTTAAAGTGACTGAGGACCCCATAGGTTTGCTGCAGAATGTAACATAGTCACTCAAACTTTTATCAACCTGGTTTCTCAGATTTCTATCAATTAGTCCACATGCTTGTTGGTGAAGACCAGGCCAAACATTGCATAAAACTAGCCTGATGGGAACATCTGGGAAGGTATTTAGAGAGATAACCCCCCCCCCTCAACTTTTGGCAAGATGCTAGAACACTCACCAAAAATCTCCACCAAGCAATTACAGTAGCTTTTCCTAAGACCATTGATTGGAACAAAATTCAGGTTTATACACAAAAGCCTGATGAACTTGGTCATGACTATTACAATCAACTTCAGATTGTTTTCAAAGAAAACTCTGGTTTTTTGTTAGATAGTGAATCCACCTGGGTAGCATTTAACTCTGTTTATTAATGGACTGAACCAGGATCTTTCTCTTTTAGTTAAAAGGACCAGGATAGAATGGGAAACTATGTCCATTCCAAGTTTAGTTAATTTGCCAAACCAGCTTGCTCACATTCTAGATGAGTCACCCAAAAGAAAGACCACTAAAGTTCTCAACTTTCAACCCCGGCAAATAAAGGCCCCTAAATAAAACCAAAACCCTTTTAGGTTCTGCTAGTATTGCAAAGAACCAGGGCATTGGGAAAAAAGACTGTTATAAGCATAAGCATTCCACGTGCCTTCAGCCCTCTAGCCAGCCTTTCCACTGTCCTCCTAATTTCCAGCGACAGGGCTCTGAGGAACTACATGGGCTCTTCCCTCTTAATCAGCTCAGAGAAACCACTCTCGAGACTGGGGTCTTTTTAGACACCAAAGCTACTCTCTTGGTGTTCAATCTCACTGTTATAAAGCAGCCCCTGCCTTGGAGTCCTTAAAGTTCAAATGGGGGGTGGCGCTAAGAAACCTCAACAGGTTCATGTCTCTGAACCTGTCCCCTTTTGTCTGTACCCTTTGAGAGATGCACATCATTTCCTCCTTAGTTCCTCAACCCCTATTTATTTGTTGGGCTGAGATTTCTTAGAAAAGTATCATGCCAGAGTTTCTTTCTCCCAAAAGGGGGGAATAATTCCAGAATTTGACAGTGGTAATTAAAATAGCCAACCAGGAGACTGAAATGACCCTTTGACATCTTTTGTTTGTTCTGTCTCTGATGGCACCGTAACTGAGTACAGGGACACTGATCATTTGTTCCTATTAGATCAGCTACTATCCTCTTTATGGGCAAAATCTTCAACTGATATTGGCAGAATCCAGTGTACCACCCATCAAGATTCAAATAGATCCCTCAAAACCCTCCCTAGAATTAATCAATGCCTTGTAAATAAAGAAACCCTTCAAGGCATCAACCCCATACTAGATTACAAAGCTCAGAGCCTCATTATCCCCTGCACTAATTCCTCTAATACCCCTATTTTACCTGTGAGAAAACCCAATGGCCAAGGATGGAAGTTTATCCAGGACCTTGGAGCAATAAATAACATCCTGATTGACACCCTGTTGTTCCTAACCCCCATGTGCTGCTGACATCCATTCCCGCTGAAAGCAAATTTTTCACTGTAATTGATCCATGCAGTGCATTTTTAGTATTCCAGTTGATAAGGATAGCCAATATCTTTTTGTTTTCACTTGGGGAAAAAGGCAATACACCTGGACAGTAATGTCCCAGAATTTCACAGAGAGTTCCTTAAAAGCTGATTTGGATGATATAAAGCTTTCTGCAGGCTCTACTTTGCTACAATACATAGATTATCTACTTCTCTGCTCCCCTTCTCAAACCTCTTCACAGGAGAATAACATCCACCTGTTAAAAATTTTTGGCCTTAAAAAGACATAAAGTCGCCAAAGAAAAATTGCAGTTGGCTCCAACTCAGGTTCTATAGTTAAGGCACCTGATCTCGGAACAAGGACCACGTTTAGATCCAGAAGAAACCCTTCACAACTGCTTAACAATGACAGATCACCTTTTGACTCCCCGTGACAATTTATTGGAAACTCCTCTAACCAATGTAGACTTTTCATGGCTTACTGACAGATCTTACTTAAAGGATGAAAATGTGCTGGATATGCTATTGCAACCAAATAACAATCTGGCCCAACCAGAAATTCTAAAATTCCCGGGGCCCCTGGGTGGCTCAGTTGGTTAAGTGTCTGCCTTTGGCTCAGGTCATGATCCCAGGGTCCTGGGATTGAGCCCCACATCAGGCTCCCTGCTCCAAGAGGAGCCTCTTCTCCCTCTCCCTCTGCCCCTCTCCCAGCTCGTTCTCTCTCTCTCTCTCTCTCAAATGAATAAATATAAATCTTTAAAAAAAAGAAATTCTAAAATTCCCTTTGCTTTACCGCTAGAGATTCATTAAACCATCAGTCTACTGACAAAATGATAGTGTTCATGAACCAGTATTGGTGGGGAAATATTAATAAGGCCACAAAAAGTGCCTACCCCTTCCAGAGGGGAGGTGGGTGGGGGATGGGTGAAATGGGTGATGGGGATTAAGGAGGACACTTGTGATGAGCACTGTGTGATGTATGGAATTGTTGAATCACTATGTTGCCCACCTGAAACTAATATAACACCGTATGTTTAGTGTACCAGAATTAAAAAGTTTTTAAAAAGTGGGGCAGCTGGGTGGCTCAGTTGGTTAAGCAACCAACTCTTGATTTTGGCTCAGACTGTGATCTCAGGGTCCTGAGATTGAGCCCCACATTGGGCTCTGCACTGGGCATGGAACCTACTTAAGATTCTCTCTCTCCCTCTGCCCCTCCCCACCCTCTCTCGCTCCAAAAAAGAAATAAATAATTAAAATAAAAAGATAAAAAGTTTTTTAAAAGTGCCTACCACACTTGTCCCACCTGTCCAGAGTATAATCCAGAGAAACCCATTCACACAAATGGATTTCATACAGTTTCCCGTCTTGTGGATATAAATATTTTTTAGTCATGGTTTGTAGGTTTTCTCACTGGGCTAAAGCTTTCCGTTGTAGACAGGCCACTGCTGCTTCTGTGGCTAAAATTCTGTTAAAAAAAAATTATCCCGGGGCGCCTGGGTGACACAACGGTTAAGCGTCTGCCTTCGGCTCAGGGCGTGATCCCGGCATTATGGGATCGAGCCCCACATCAGGCTCCTCCGCTATGAGCCTGCTTCTTCCTCTCCCACTCCCCCTGCTTGTGTTCCCTCTCTCGCTGGCTGTCTCTATCTCTGTCAAATAAATAAATAAAATCTTTAAAAAAAATTATCCCAACCTGGGGAACCCCTCTTGAACTTCATAGTGATTGGAGAGTCCATTTTACTCATGAGGTGTTTCAGTGAGTCTGTGCTGTTTGGCTGGTTTTACAGCACTTTCGTGGTGCATATCATCCTTAAGCCTCAGGGTTAGTTGAATGCACTAAAGGCACTATTAAGACTCGGCAAAATTTGTAGACACCCTCCAAATACCTTGGCTGAAAGCATTGCCACTGGTCCTTGTAAATCTCAGATCCACCCCCTTAGAACTTACAGACTTTCACCCTTCGCGATAGGCATAGGATGACCAAAGCACTTGGCCCCTGCCTCCTTTAACCCACTTCACTATTGTAAAGGCCTAATTGTTTCTATTTAAAATAACCATGCTGGTTGACTGTGTGGCTCAGTTGTTAAGCATCTGCCTTTGGCTCAGGTCATGATCCCAGGGTCCTGGGATCCAGCCCTGATTTGGGCTCCCTGCCCAGCGAGGAGCCTGCTTCTCCTTCTCCCTCTCCCTCTGCTGCTCCCCCTGCTTGTGCTCTCTGTCAGATAAATAAAATCTTTAAAAATAAAATAAAATAAAATAACCATGCCTTGAAATACATACATACATAAAATTAAATAACCATCCATAGCAATCTTTTCATAGTGCCCCCTTTTTTTTTTATAAAGGCAGCTCCATTTTTTTAAAAGATTTTTTTTAAATTTATTTGTGAGAGAGAGAGAAGGAGAGAGGGAGAGAGAGCGTGCGCACAAGCAGGAAAAGCAGCAGGCAGAGGGAGAGGGAGAAGCAGACTCCCCACTGAGCAGGGAGCACTATGCAGGGCTCCATCCCAGGACCCCGGGATCATGACCTGAGCCAAAGGCAGACCCTTAACTGACTGAGTCACCCAGGCGCCCCAACAATACTGTTTTAAAATGTCTCCAAGGTTTTGCTGTTTTGTGAAAAGTTCATCAGCTATTGCTTCCTCTTTACATCTGCACCATATCTTCCCAAATGCCTTCAGCTAATTCAGTGGGCTCTTTCAGTATTTACTATTTTGCTTTCATGACCCCTTTAAGCAGGGGCCTCCAGGAGGCATACATGACTTAGGTTTGCCCCCATAGGGAGAACTTTTCTCCCCTAAGTCAGAATAAGTATCAATAAATATTTTCAATTGGCTACTTTCACACCTAGGGTTCTGGAACCACTGTACAATTTGGGATTGTCATGTTACGTTTTTTAAAAGATTTATTTATTTATTTTAGATAGAAAGCAGAGGGAGGGACAGAAGGAGAGGGAGAGAGTCTCAAGCAGACTCCCCACTGAGTGCAGAGCCCGACATGGGGCCCCCCTTTTTTTAAAAGATTTTATTTATTTATTTATTTGACAGAGAGAGAGAGACAGCCAGTGAGAGAGGGAACACAGGCAGGGGGGAGTGGGAGAGGAAAAAGCAGGCTTCCAGCAGAGGAGCCTGATGTGGGGCTCGATCCCAGGACCCTGGGATCACACCCTGAACCGAAGGCAGATGCTTAAAGACTGAGCCACCCAGGCGCCCCAAAATTATTCCTTTTTTTTTAAGATTTTATTTATTTATGTGACAGAGAGAGAGGCAGCGAGAGACGGAACACAAGCAGGGGGAGTGGAAAAGGGAGAAGCAGGCTTCCCACCGAGCAGGGAGCCAGATGCGGGGCTCGATCCCAGAACACTGGGATCATGACCTGAGCCGAAGGCAGACGCTAAACGACTGAGCCACACAGGCGCCCCCCCAACATGAGGATCTATCTCATGAACCTGAGATCATGATCTGAGCCTAAATCAAGAGTTGGACACTTAACTGACTGAGCCACCCAGGCACCCCTAAAAATATTTTTAAAGTAATAATTGCTGGAGACTTTCCAAATTTGGCAAAAGACATAAACCTACAATACAAGTTTGGCAAACACCAAACAGGATAGACCCAAACAACCCATGCCTGGACACATCATAATCAAACTCTGAAATCCACAAATTAAAAACAAGTCTTGAAAGCATCCAGAGGAAAAGGATGCATTATGTATAGGGGAACAATGATCCAAATGACTGCGGAATTCTCTTCCGGAATCATGGAGGCCAGGTGCGCCCGGCTGGCTCAGCCAGTAGAGCATGTGACTCTTCATGTCAGGGTCCTGACATGAAGTTCAAACCCCATGTTGGGTGTAGAGATGACTTAAATAAATAAATAAACTTAAAGAAAAACGTATGTAGATGTAATATTTAAGATAACAGAACATAAAGAGGGGGAGACTAACGGGACCTGTATGGTGGTAAGGTTTCCATATTCCATGTGAAATGGTAAAAATATTGATTTTTAGTAGTCTAGGAAGAGTTAAGTATGTATATTTTAACTTCTAGACAAATCACTTCTAAAAGTGTACAAAGAGATACAGTCAAAAAACACAGTAGATAAATTTAAGAGGAATGCTGAACAATGTTCACATAACCCAAAGGAAAGCAAAAAGCAGAGAGACAAAAACAGGGAAGAAAGAGAAAACAAATGATAAAATGGTACACTTTGCACACAATGGCATAAACCCAAACATACTAGTAATAACATTAAATGTAAATGATCGGGGCATCTGGGTGACACAGTCGGTTGGGCATCTAACTCTTGCTTTTGGCTCAGCTTGTAATCTCAGGGTGCTGAGATGGAGCCCAAAGGGAGGCTCCGCACTCAGTGCAGTTGGCTTAGGACTCTCCCTCTTCCTTTGCCCCTCCCCCTCACAATTGTGAGCACACACTCTCTCTCACTTATTATATAAAATAAATAAATAAATATTCAAAAAAATAAAATAAATGTAAATGATCAAAGTCAAAGATTTTAAGGATGGATTTTTTCCTTTTTTAAAAGATTTTATTTATTTATCTGAGAAAGAGAAAGCCAGAGCACAAGCAGGAGAGGGGCAGAAGCAGTCTCCCCACTGAGCAGGGAGCCTGACATGGGGCTCAATCCCAGGACCCTGGGATCACGACCTGAGCTGAAGGCAGACACTTAACCGACTGAGCCACCCAGGAACCCTAAGGACGGGTTTTTTTTTTTTCTTATAAAAAAGGCAACATGACCCACCTATATGCTATGTACAATAAACTCAATTCAAATATAATGATATAGCTAAGTTAAAATAAAGGATGAAAAAAGATATACCAGATAAACACTAATTTAAAAAAAAAAAGCTCGAGTGACTATTAATAGCTGACAAAATAAACTACAGAACCAAGAACATTACCGGGGTAAAGAGATATTACAGACTGATAAAAAATTCACCAAGAATATGTAATAATCTATAACATGTATACATTTGTGTTGGGGTCCCCAAGACCATCCCAGTTTCAATGATTTGCAAAGAGGTTTCACAGAACTCAGCATATAGCTGTACCCAAGGCTAATATTTATTATGACTTAAAGATACTAAGCAAAATCAGCAAAGGGAAAAAGTTCATGAGGTGAAGTCCAGAGGAAAGCCATGCAAGCTTCTAAGGGTCCTTTCCCAATGCAATCATGCAATTCAACCCCCCAGCAACAAATTGTGATAACACAAATGCAGTGTTGTCTACCGTTGTCTACCAGGGCAGCTCATCATCCTCAATGCTTTTTCCCCTAAGATCAGAAATGAGGGGGGCGCCTGGGTGGCACAGTCGTTAAGCGTCTGCCTTCAGCTCAGAGCGTGATCCCGGAGTCCTGGGATCGAGCCCCACATCAGGCTCCTCTGCTGGGAGCCTGCTTCTTCCTCTCCCACTCCCCCTGCTTGTGTTCTCTCTCACTGGCTGTCTGTCTCTGTCAAATAAATAAATAAAAATCGTTTAAAAAAAAAAAAAAAAGAAATGAGGGGCGCCTGGGTAGCGCAGTCGTTAAAGCGTCTGCCTTCGGCTCAGGGCGTGATCCTGGCGATCCGGGATCGAGTCCCACATCAGGCTCCTCTGGGAGCCTGCTTCTTCCTCTCCCACTCCCCCTGCTGTGTTCCCTCTCTCGCTGGCTGTCTCTCTGTCACATAAATAAATAAAATCTTTAAAAAAAAAAAAAAAAAAGAAATGAGGAACAATGTTCACTCTCACCCTGGTTATTGGAAATCCTAGTCAGTTCAGAAAGGCAAGAAAAAGTCATGAATGACTTACAGATCGGGAAGGAAGAAATAAAACTACTCCAGTTCTCAGATGACATGATTATCTGCATAGAAATTTCCATGGAATTTATGTTAAAAGAACCAGAGCTGGGTGCGCCTGGGTGGCTCAGTTGTTAAGCGTCTGCCTTCGGCTCAGGGCGTGATCCCGGCGTTCCAGGATCGAGCCCCACATCAGGCTCCTCCGCTATGAGCCTGCTTCTTCCTCTCCCACTCCCCCTGCTTGTGTTCCCTCTCTCGCTGGCTGTCTCTGTCTCTCTGTCAAATAAATAAATAAAATCTTTTAAAAAATAAATAAATAAATAAATAAATAAAAATAAAAAAAAGAAATAAAAGACCTAAATACTGCAGAGACATACCGTGTATGCAGGTTGACAGGTTCAGTATAGTTAAGATGTTAACTGTCCCCAAATTGATCTATACATTTAATGCATTTCCAATCAAACTTCCAGCAGGAATTTTTGTGAATACAGACTACTCAATTCTAAAATGTATGTGGAAAAACGAAGGAACTAGAATTGTCAAAGTAACTTTGAAAAGGAAGAACAAAATTGGAGGGCTTACGTGGATTTTGACTTACTATAAAGCTACAATAATCACGTGGCACTGGCACATGGATAGACACCTTCATGAACTATCATTCGGCCATATTTGTGTGTGAAGGTGTGACTCTGAAGGGGCAGCACAAGGGAGCTCTCTAAAGTGATGGAACAGTCCTGTATCCTGAATGTGGCGGCGAGTACAAGAATCTATTCATGTGTTAAAACTCACAGAACCCCCAAAGCCAATTTTTACATTTTTGATATTTTGGTATGTATTTTAAAAAATTATCCTATAGCCTGTCTTGTTTTGTGTCTGTTTTCTTTCACTTAACATTATGTCTCTGTGGGTTTAGTTCATTCGTTCCCATAGCTGTGCAGTATTCTGTGCTATGAAACTGACACAATTTATTTACATGTGTTTTTTTTAAGATTTTGCTTATTTATTTGAGGGAGAGAACGAGTGATGGGGACGGGGAGAGAGAGAGAGAGAGAGAGAAGCAGACTCCCCACTGAGCAGGAAGCCTGACTCTGGGCTTGATCCCAGGACCTTGGGATCATGACCTGAGCCAAAGGCAGACACTTAACTGACTGAGCCACCCAGGCGCCCCACATGGTTTCTTATTAGTGTATAACTGGGTCGTTTCCAGCAGTTAGCTACTACAAATAGAGTTACTATACGACCATTGTTGTATGTCCCGGAACGCTCACCACAGCTAGTTTGAGATGGCAAGAACCTAAATCATATACTACCTATCCATTCAGTGGAAGAGTGACTGAATAAACTCTGGCTGTAATAAGTCAAAACCATTTCGGAACATGTGAGCCACTCTTTGGACAAGTTACTTGAGTGTTAATGGGTATCTGCTGCAAAGATGACACACGACTCTAATGACTACAGATGGGTCACCGTAACCAGTGAGGCAGTGAGCTCCCTGAGCTCATCTTGGTATCCCCATGGGCAGAGGTGAGGACAAATAGGAACGACATAAGTGGCCAGACAGGACCTCAACTGGACCTTGGCCCACGGTTCTGATTTCAGAGCTTCCCACCTGCCTGACTGCCCTGAACAATTTGAGGGAAACAGCTCCTGGCTGTGCCTGAGGAGACCCAAGTCAGGTCATCCCCACAACTCTGATCTGCTCCTCCTCTTGGGCCAAATCCGCTTTCTCATCACTTCAGAACCCCCTCTGTTCACAAGCATGCCCTGTGGGGGGGGAGTATAATCATGCCCATTGTGCAGGTGAGGAGCCTGAGACCCATGGAGGGCAGGAGCTGGGGCTGCAGCCCAGCAGCAGGTCAGTGGGCAGGTTGTGGGTGGGTCTTTCCTCACCCCACCACCGCACATACCCTCAGGCCATCCAGAGCTTTTCTGCTGCCTCCTCCTCGAGGCCTGTGTCTCTCCCAGCCCAGCAGCCCTGGTGCAGCTACTTGCCCCAACTAGGGGTGGCAGTCCCAGCATTCAAGCTCCAGGAGGGGACTGGAGGCAGAGCTGGCAGCTGGTCAGGATCTGAATGGGGACCTAGGGGCCTTTTCCGAAACAGAGGCTCTGTTGGGGATGCTCCAGTGCCTTCAGGATCCAGGGCTGTGCCTTCAGGACAGGCTAAGTTGTAGCCCAACCTGCCCTGTGGCCGAGGTGACAGAACCAGTCCATCTTGGGGGGGGGGGGGAAGTAAAATGAAGCCTTTCAATGAGAAAAGGATTACAATTGTGAGAACTTCCCTTTACCCACAGAGGTTAAAGCTTCTGGTAGGAGGAAGAAGAGCAGGAGGAAGAGGAAAGCCATCTTCAGTGACCAAGACCAGGGTCCTCCAGGAAGAAGAGACAGAGCTGGCCCTAGGCTGCCCCTAGCTGTCCACACGCAGAGAGGGAGGCTCTGAGGGACACCCAGGTCTGGGGGCTCATGTACCCAGAGGCTTGTGACCCTCTCAGGTGTGAATGCTTAAGTCTCAGTCCCTCCTCCTCTTCTTCCCTGAGGCCTTCCTGGTCTTGAAGATGAGTCGCCCCCTGCTGGTAGAGGTTAGAATATGGACGGTCCAAGGCTGAGCTGTGCCCGAGGACACTAACGCCTCACCGTGGGACCATGGCTTCAGTCACGCTTTCCTGAATGAAAGGAAAAGGCCACTTTGACTTAGCAGGAAGCTCAGGTTTAAACCTGGACTTCCCTGGACCCCAGACATCCAGAATGGGAAGTGGAAGGGTTGTACTCTGTAGTCAGGTGACAGCTGGGCTGAGGGCTGGGACCCGAGGACAGATAGCAGGGGCCCCTGTGAGATCAAGATACTGGGCCTAGTAAAAAGGAGAAGGGGACAGAGGAAGATCGTGGAGGCCCCAGCAAAGGCCTGTGCTCAGGGCTGATGAGAACACAGAAGGCTCTCAGGGCCTCAGTTTCCTCATCTGTACACTAGTGATAAAAGTAGAATTTACATCGTGGTGTTGGTATGAGAAAAGCATGATTCATGTAAAGTAATCAGCCCAGTGTCTGGCACAGAGTAACTGGGAGGGAAATGCTGATAGTGTTGTTATTGTTATCATTACAAGAATCATTCAATCTTAATTATCTGGTGACATGCTGTTCTCCCCACAGGATGGGCAACTTGCTCCCTTCAAGGGCAAGCCCCATCTGTCCACCTCCATGGCCTCAGGGTGGGGACACTGGCAGTGACCACAGAGTCTTGGGAAGGGGGGTGAGTGCTAGGCCATATATGGTCCCCAAAAGATGCCACATCCTAAACTGTAGGACCTGGAATATGTCACCTTACATGGGAAAAGGGACTTCGCAGATGTGACTAAGTTAAGCATTTTGAGATGGGGAGGATTATCCTGAATTATCTGGCTGGGTGCAATGTAATCACAACGGTTCTTATAAGTGAAAGAAGGAGGCAGGAGAGAGAGAGTCAGAGTGATTTGATGTGAGAAAGACTCAACTGGCCATTGCTAGCTTTGAAGATGAAGGAAGGGGCCATGAGCCAAGGACTGCAGGCAGCCTCTAGAAGCTGGAAAAGGCAAGGGAATGGATTCTCCTCTAGAGTGTCCAGAAGGAACACAGCCCCACGGACACCCTGAGAGACTCCTGACCTCCAGAACTGTAAGATAGTATATTTGTGTCGTGTTCAGCCACTAAGTTTGTTGCAAATTTGTTACATCATTAATAGGAAACTACTAGGTGGGGAAACACAAGTGCTCCCCACTCCCTTCCTTCCTCCCTCTCGGGTCCACATTTCTGCCAGAAATGCCCAGTCCTGTGGTCCCCACAAGATGGTACCCCTGGGGTGAGGTGGTGCCACTGTCACCTTGGTCAACCTGAAAAACAGGGGGAGACTGAGGAGGATGCGGGTCCCTTGGGGAGGGTGTGTGGGGATCCAGTGCCTCTCAAGAGGGCAGGCAGGGAAGGGGCTAGGGATACAAGGAGGACTCCACCCTTCACATTATCCACCACTTGAGGGTGGGAAGGGGGTGTCGTAGGTGACAGTGATTGCAAGAGTTCTGGGGGTGGGAGCTGATAACAGCTGACGTTTACTTGTTCTGTGCCAGGCACTGCCCTAGGTAACTGATGTGTTATCTCATTTAACCTTCACCATAACCCTGTGCAGAGGGAAGTTATTACCCCTGATGACAGACAAGCAAAGGGAGGCACAGAGAGCTTGAATAACTTGCCTATCGTGTGACATAGTGGCAATTTAGTCCTGGACTGTACCACTCCAGAGCCCTTCCTCTTGCCTGTCCTGCTACACTGCCTGAATTGCTAGATTAAACAAATATGTCCATGAGTGATGCAATTACACGTTTTCCCCAAAGCTCAGTGGGCACTAGCCCCCTTTTAAGAATGGGAAACTGAGGCTGGGAGGGGCCAGATGACTTACCCAAGGTCACACAACCAGGACTTGGGGTCCTGGCTTCTAAGTGAACTCTTTTGGGCTCTAAAACCACATATGGAGGCACCTGGGTGACTCAGTTGGTTAAGCGTCCGACTCTTGCTATCGGCTCAGGTCATGATCTCAGTGTTGTGAGATCAAGCCCTGCATTGGGCTCCGTGCTGGGCGTGGAGCCTGCTTGGTATTCTCTCTCCCTCCCTCTCTAAATAAATAAATAAATAAATAAATAAATAAATAAATAAATAAATAAAATAAGACAAAACCATGTATAAATGAGGTCCAAGGGGAGATGAATTCCGACATCTGAGGACAAAATGGACAGATTATCTCCATCCCCCAAGAGGTGAGTGTCCCTATTCCATGGCTGGTGTTAGGAGACACAGAATAAACAAGTCCCCAAAATATGACTTCCACAGATAGGGCTGAGGGAGCCTCAGTAACGTCCAGGACTAAATACAAGACCTTGACCCAGGGAAGGTTCTGAAAGTAGTCCACCGACACTACATGGTCTAGACAAGGAAACTGGGGTCACTCAGAGCCGGTGTGGAGGAGTCCCAATGAGTTACATCACTCCCACGACTCACTGCATTTTGTTTCAGCTGTGACCTCTTTTTTTTTTTTTTTTGCCTGAGAAATGTACATTTCAGTGAATATCAATGAATTGCACATCCATGAACAACCACCCAGAACAAGCTGTAGACCAGTATTGACATTCCAGAAGTCTGCTGGGATCTCTTCCCAATTACCTCCCTCCCTCCCCCGAAGTAAACATTATCATGGATTTGGTGATAATCATTCTCTTCCTTTCCTTTATAATTTTACCACTGCTAATGGATTCATTTTTCCTGTGTTTCTGTTTGGCTTCTTTTGCTCAACATCATGTCTGTGCAATTCATCCGGGCTATTCCATGTAGTTGTAGATCTTTCATTCTCATTATACAACGTTCCATTCTGTGAATGTATAATTCATGTATACACTTCTTGGCACATCTGGTTTTTCTATTTGTAGTTTTTAATATAGTCTAGGTTTGAGCTTTTCATCAGTTAATTGTGTTTGAATTATCTTCTCTAAATTTGCATCCCAATTTGTGGTTTTCACTCTATGGTGCTTTTTGATCAATAGACATTCTTAATTTTAATGTAATTGAATGTTTTATAATTGCCATTTATGGTTAGTATTTTTGTCCTGTTTAAGAAAACTTTCCTACCACGAGTATATGAAGGTATTTTTCTATATTAAATTCTTAAAGCTCTTCGGTTTTGCTTCTCGCATGTAGGTTTTGAATCTACCTAGAGTTATTTTTGTGTTGTAAGGATCCAATTTCATTTTTTTTCAGTATGGATAACAGATTGTTCCATTTATTGAAAGTCCAACCATTTCCCACTGGTCTCACAATACTCTTTGGCTACCTATTCAGAGTCTGTTTCTGAGACCACCGGTCTTTCATTGGGCTATTTGTCTACCTTTGTAGCAACATCACACCATCTTAATTGTTATACCTTAAATTAAAATTGGGTGTTCTGGCTAGTGGCACTTCCACATAAATTTAAGAACTAACTTGTTATGATATGCAGACACACAAGTCTATTGAAATCGTGACTGGATTTACATTGAACCTACAAAAGAGTTCAGAGGGAACTGACAGCTTTATGACATTGACTCTTTTGTTCAATAACATGTATATCTATTTATTTAATCTTTTAAAATGTCTTTCAATAAGGTTTTATATTTTTTTACTAAAAGATCTTGCCCTCTTGGGGCCCCTGGCTGGCTCAGTCGGTAGAGCACATAACTCTTGATCTCGGGTTGTGAGTTCGAACCCCACATTGGGTGTGGAGATTACTTAAAAATAAAATCTTTTATTTTTTTACTTATTTATCTGACAGAGAGAGAGAGCATGGGCAGGGGGAGCAGCAGAGGGAGAAGGAGAAGCAGGCTCCCCGCTGAGCAGGGAGCCCGATGTGGGGCTTGATTCCAGGACCCTGGGATCATGACCTGAGCCAAAGGCAGATGCTTAACCTACTGAGCCACCCAGGTGCCCCAAAAATAAAATCTTAAAAAAAAAAAGATCTTGCCCTCTTTTGTTAATTTCTAAGTAGCTCATAAATGGTATCTTTATTAAAATTTTGTTATTAGCATAATAAAAGCAATTGATTTTTGAATATGGATTTTTATATCAGAAATCTTTTTAAATTCTTAATAATTCTAGTAACTTGTCCATGGATTATTTTGGATTTTCCAGATACACAATGGTATCATCTACAAATCATGACAACTCTGTTCTTCATTTCCAATCTTTAAATATTTTTAATTTCCTTTCCTTGCCTTTCCTTGCCTTACTATGCTTGTTAGGACCTCCAATACAATGCTGAGCAGAATGGTGATAGCAGGCATTGTTGCCACGTTCCAAATGTCAGAGCTCTTTAAATTTCATTTGAAGTTGTAGTTTACTGTAAATCCTTGTAGAAAGATACCTTTTATGTTAAGAAAATGTATTCAACTAATTTACCAAGGTTTTTTGTTTGTTTTTTGTTTTTTGTTTTTTTTACACATAGGTTCCATGCCCAGTGTGGAGCCCAATGCAGGGCTTGCACTTACAACCCTGAGATCAAGACCTGAGCCGAGATCAAGAGTCAGATGCTCAACCGATCAAGCCACACAGGCGTCCCTTGCTAAGGTTTTTGATATCAAGAATAGAGGGGCATCTGGGTGGCCCAGTCAGGTAAGCATCCAACTCTTGATTTCGGCTCAGGTCATAATCTCAGGGTTATGGGGTTGGGCCCCATGATGTGCTCTGCACTCAGCATGGAGTCTGCTTGTCCTTCTCCCTCTGCTCCTCCCAACCTCCTTCAAATAAATAAATAAAATATTTCAAAAAATAAAATCATGGGGCGCCTGGGTGGCTCCATCGTTAAGCGTCTGCCTTCAGCTCAGGGCCTGATCCCAGGGTCCTGGGATCGAGCGCCGCATCAGGCTCCCTGCTCTGCTGGGAGCCTGCTTCTTCTTCTCCCACTCCCCTGCTTATGTTCCCTCTCTCACTGGCTGTCTCTCTCTCTGTCAAATAAATAAATAAAATCTTTAAAAAAATAAAAAATAAAAATAAAATAAAATAAAATCATGAATAGATGTTAAATTTTATCCAACCCTTTCTCTACACCTATTGAGATTATTGTGGGTTTTTCCCTTTAATATGTTAATGAAGCAACTTTTGTTGGCTGAGTTCAAATGTTAAACCACTTTGCAGTTTTATAATAAATCCAACTTGGTCATATTACACTTTTTAAATGTACTGGATGCAGGCAGTGCTAGAGACTGAATGATTGTGTCCCCTCACAGGTTGTATGTTGAAACGTAATCCCCAATGTGATGGTATTAAGAGGTGGGGCCTTTGCGAGGTGATTAGATCATGAGAGTGGAGCCTTCGTGAATGGGATGAGTGCCCTTATAAGAAACCCCAGAGTAACCTCGCCCCTTCACTATGTGAAGATACCACAAGAAGACAGCCGTCTATGAACCAGGACATTGGTCCCCACCAGACACCAAATCGGCAGGTGCTTTGATCTTCAACTTCCCAGCTTCCGGCACTGTGAGGAATAAATGTTTGTTGTTTTCGAGCCACCTATTCTACACTATTTTGTTACAGCTGCCTAAACAGACCAAGACAGGCAACTATTTAATTTAAGGTATTTGTATATTTTCTTGAGATCCATAATATTCTTTTTTCACTCATCAAGTTTTAGTATCGATGTTCTATCAGCCCCATAAAATGAATTAGAAATGCTCCCTTTTATAGCGCTCTGGAATCGCTTTTGTAAAATCAGAATTATTTGTTCCTTGAGTGTTTCACCAGTGAAGCCATCTGCGCCCAGAGTTTCTGTGTGGGAAGACTTCTGGCTATAGGTTCTGTTACTTTAATGGTCATAGGACTACTCAACTTTTCCTCTTTTTTTTTTTTTTGAGTCAGTTTTGGCAAGTTACACATCTGTAGTAATTTGAGTAATTTGTCATTTTATCTAACTTTTCAATCCAGTTGGCAGAAAGTTGCCTTTTTGGACACTGAGCAAATTATCACATCATTGGAAGACCACGGACACGTTTGGATTTTGGTATCTGACCAAGTGATAATACTTCAGTGAAAGACAGATGAAATGAGCAGGTGTTGAATTTGTTTTCAGTACCTGTTTTCCACTTCCAGACCTCTGCAATGCTATTCCTTCTGACTGGACTGCCCTCTCTTCCCCTTCACTACCTGGTGGATTCCTTCTCATTTTTAAATTCAGTTCAGGCGCCATGCCCTCCAAAAAGGTTTCCAGAGTCCCAACCCTGAGCTGAGCATCTGTCCTGAGGCCCCCATCACTGCTAATACACTAACCACACTGCACTAAGATCCTTTCTCTGTGTCTGTCTCCCCCACTGACTGTGAGATCCTTCCTCTGTGTCCTCAGAGCAGAGAAGAGGTGGTTGGTCAACATTTGTGGGACTGAACTGAGCTTGTCACCACTGACTGACCAACAAAGTTCTCTAACCATGTCTCTGCATTTTCCCACAACTGTTTATTTGTTCTGTCGTTTATTTCATTCAGTAGGCATTTATTGAGGACTTACTAGGTGCCAGGCACTGTTCTAGAAGAGTGGCCAACGAGGCAAGAGGAAAACTAGGCAAGTGTGGTGTCCTGGAAACCAAGTAAAGAAAGATTTCACAGTTGAGGAGATGACCAACTGTGTTAAATGTTGCCAATAGGTCAAGGAAGATGAAGTCTGGAGTGTGGCCTTTGACAGACCTATCATATATCATCAGTGACTTCAGCACTTCCGCTGAAGTGGTTGGGCAAACAATCTGATAGGGGCTGTTTCAGAAAAGCACTGGAGCCCTGGAGAAGAATGGAAGAAAGCTGGTGTAAAGTTTTGCTGTGAAGGGAAGTAAATAAATATATGGTGTTTTGTTTTGCTATGCAGAGATTTTTATTTGCATGCAGTAAATATATCTATCCTTTTTTTCAAAGCTTTTGGGTTTCCTGTTTTCAGTTAGAAAGGCAATGTCTGTGGACAGAAATCTGGTATGAATTCTTCACAGCACAGTAACTCCTCCGTCCTTTCGGAGACCTTCCCAGTCTTGGGGACAGAGGGGTCGTCCTCCCAGTGTCGAAGGCTTTTTTTTCCCAGGAACCTCAAAACCTTGCAGCTGATTCACAGCTGGTATTCCCACATCTACAGCTGACCACATCCACCACTGCGGCCATGTGTTCGACACCAAACCCTCATATGGCAAATCATTCTTCCTCCCTCCCTGGCAGAATATAGAAAAGACCAAAGGACCTGCCCCTCCAAAGACCACCAGACCACACAGGGCAGGGCCATAAGGTGAGGGGACACATATTGAAGCCGTGGCAGCAGGCATGACCGTGTCCATGCCCAACTCCCCAGCCTGCCCCTCCCACAGAACATGACCACCCACACACTCAGGCCCAAACAGGAGAACATTGTACAGCAAGACACATCATTTCTCATAGAGCTCTATTGTGGCATATAATAATAGGTACTCTATATAAATTAAATTAAAAATAAAGCTCCAGCAGGTTGCACAGGTTGGCTGTTAATAAATATATCTCTGGGTAATTGTGCCCCAAGACCAGCTCACGACCACTCTCCCTCGTCCAGAGAATTATACAAAAATAAATACAGGCTTGGGAGGGGAGGGGGAAAGGGAGGACATGCCCAGCTCCTCTCTGAAAGTTATCTCACACCGTCCACCGTGCCCTGTTCCCCTCCACTGGTATCACCGCAGGGAACCCTGGGCTGACAAGTCCTCGGGGACGGGAAGGTCTCTCTCCAGCTGGGCATTCTCAGAAGCAAAAGACCATCACTATACAGGCCACACATCCTATCTGAACCCCCCGGGGGTGGTGCAGGGACTGCCTCTCCCCACACCCCAGAGAGGTGGGAAACCTGTTATTGCCGCTCCCCACAAGCAGCCTCTACGAGAACCAGGCCAGAGAGAGGCACAGCGCAAGCACCAGGAGGGACATACCACTGTTCAGAGCCACAGGGACCACGACCAACCCAGCCAGGACCCCCAGAGTCTGGGTCAAGGGCCCCCGGAGCTGGGGAGGCAATACACACACACATTCGGCAGGGGCTGCTAGGGTGGGAAACTTCTTTGGGGGCTCGAGGCTTGGGCCTGAACCCTCTTCATCCTGGGAGCTCACGTGGGGCCTGGCCAGGCTAGAAGGACAGACTTCAGCCCCCGAAGGACCGAAGAGGGTGAGACTTTGCCCCCGTAAGACTGGAGCAGCTGGCCCCTTACTGGATACAGGACCCAAGTTGTCTGCCCACTCAGGGATAAACTCCATCCGGCCTTCTTTACCCCCTGGGGACCCAGTCACCCCAGCTGCCACCCCACTTATGTGCAAAGAGTCGGTGTCCTTGCCCATCCCCTTTTCTGGAGCCCCAGTGAACTGACCCTCTGCACCCAGAACCACGGGGCTGTCACATCCCGAGCCCTCTGCCCACGGGAGCCACACATCTCCCATAGTGGCTACCACAGAATGGGCCCCCGAGAGGATTTCCGGAGGCGATTCCTTGGGGGTGTCCCCTTCTGGGCTTGAGGGTATAATGGAAAGTCCCTCTTCGCCCTCCCCCTCCTCATCAGGGTCCTCAGTGTCCTGGATAAGCTCCACACCACGCCCCAGCCGGGCATAGTGCAGTGTGATCTCCTCAGCCAGGGCACTGTTCAGGGCCCGCTCAGGGCCAGGCCACTTCAAGATCAGGTCGCGGTCCGCGAGTATGCCCAGGGGATGGCTGGGGGACACCCCCCCATCTGTGGGGCCCTCCCCGCCACCTCCTGCCCCACCTGCAGCCACAGCAGCCCGCAGGCGGCTCAGGTGGGATAGGTAGAGCTGCTCCAGCTCCTGGTCAATGGTGTCCTCGCCAAGCAGCTCCTCCAACCCACTCACGACCTCCAGACCCCCAGCGGGGTCATCCGTAATAGCCCCCACCACGGAGTCCTTTCGGCCCCCTCCATTCTCTTTCGATACTTCCCACGTGGCCTCCACCTGTTGCTGGCTGGGTTCCAGGAGCGGCCCGGCTGCCCCCTCACTTGCATCGGGCCCCGAGGCCTGGTCCCTGGGGGAGCCACCCAGGCCACAGAAAGAGGAAGAGGGGAGAATCCTGATGGCCGGTGCCTGGGGGACCTCTGTGAAAGCCACAGGCGGATTGCTTCTGGGGACGTCACCTTCCTCTGGGGCTTTGCCAGTCACTGTAACTTCAGAAACCTAGAGCCATTGGGAGGGGGGGTAGGGCAGGAGGGGAGAGAAAGGGAAAGGAATGAAGTAGAGGAGGGGACGGGACAAGCAGAGACAGTGAGACTAGGGAGAGCCCACACCCAGCCCCACAGGTGTTTCCAGATAAACCCTCCTTAAAAAGCCCCCTCTAATTCTCCAAACGCCAAAGCCTATGTCATCTATATTAAAATAGCGCAATCGGATGGAGTAAAAGGGGACTTTCTGCAGATCATAAACCTAAGGAAGGCAGTGGGCACCGACATTTGGTGAGCGGCTGTCAGTAAATACTGCTGGCTGACCTCTAAAACAGATCCAGAATATTCACATGAATTCATGTATTTTCTCTTTTAAAAACATTTATTTTGACAAGGCCTAGAAACAATGGCCAATCCAGCAGCAACAAGCACACCGAGCACCCAGATCCTGGTTTCTAAATACCGTCCTCCCCTAAAAGGAACCAGAGCTTTCTAACTATATGGCTGCTCCCAGGTTTGGGGCAGGGCAAGTACGAGATGAGTCTAAGACACACTGTCATTCTAGCGTGTGAAGGAGTGGCTAGGGAATGATGGGGGTGTGTTCAAACGGGCTCTGGAACCAATGTAAATAAGTTCCCACTGACTGGAGGTATAGCTCAATTTAAACATCAAAATAAATAAATAAATGCAATGGGTTGAAACTTATCAAATATGTTTAAAATTCATGAGTTAGTAATAATACACCAAAACCAAAACTCCTTTAGTTGGTCACCTTTGGAGAAGTTCACTTCTTCTGAAAACTGGTAAATAAAAGGGAAAAAATTAAGCATTTATACAGCTTTTTCAATACAAACTATATACCCTCAAGGCAGCCAAACGGTTGATATGAGAAAGTTTTTCTTTAGAGAAGAATTCCAGGTACCAAATGAAATGGGAATAAGAGAATTAAATAGAATCAATTCTAGTTAAATTAGTTTCATACTAATAGATTGTAATTAATAAATCAATTTAACAAAATTGATAGTTTAATGAAGTAATTAAATTTAATAGATCACATTAATTAAATGGAATTAATATGTTAATAAAAAGAGAGTAAGAAATGTGTTTCCATGTGAGACAATCAGCCAAAACCAGCCTGTGGGAAACCCTACAGGAAAAACAAGGCTTCTTCAACAAACAAACTGCCAGAAAAGTGAGGGAGATTTAAAAATCTAAAAAATACCCATCCACCAAATACAATGTGTTGACCTGGTTTGGATCCTACAACACCTATGAGATAAGGAAATTTGAACACTGATCAAATATTTGGTGATACTAACGACTGACTGGTGATTTCCTGAGGCATGATCTGTATTGTGGGGTTTGTTGGGGTTTTTTTAAGAGTGCTTAATTTTCTGAGATACAAACCGAAATATTTGTGGATGAGATAATGTCTGGATTTTTTTCCAAAATAATTCCATAGGCAAAGAGGGAGCGGAGGGGGTATGGAAAAAGTAGGAACAGGCGTGTTGAAATTTGTGGAAGCTAGGTGACAGGTATATGTGAGTTCATTTTACTAGTGTCTCTTTCCTTCTCTATATGTTTGAAAATCTTTGTACTAAAACACACACACACACACACACACACACACACACACACACACACACTAACATACATCTCCAGAATCTCTACCTCCCCTGCCAGCACCAGCATCGCTCACCCGGACCACTGTAGTAGCCTCCCCGTCACGGTCCCCCTGCTTCTGCCCTCGCCCCTCCAGCCTATTGTCCTCACAGCAGCCAGAGGGAGCCTGTTAAATCCTAAGTCAATCATGGCCCTCCTCTGCTCACGACCCTTCCATGGCTCCCCTGTCACTCAGAGTAAAAGCCAGAGTTCTCTGCAAGGCCCAGGAGACCCTACACAATCTGTCCCCCGTCCGCTGTCTGACCTCACCTCCTGCTGCTCCCCCCTCCACACACACACACTCACTGTTCCTCGTTGTTCCTCACACATTCGTCATGGCCCTGCCTGGGGGACTTTGCACCTGCCTGGGATGTTCTTCCCCTAGCTACCCACGTGGCTCACTCTCACCTTCTCCAGATTTTTGCTCAAATCTCACTTACCACGAAGGCCTCTCCTGGCCACCTGCTCTAAACTCCCCATCCCTTTATTTTTTTCCTTAGCACTCATCGTCATCTGAAGTAGCATATATTTTTAACTATTACTTTGTTTTGTCATGTCTCACTCCACCAAAATGTAAATGAGCCCCAGGAAGACAGCTTTTTTTGGTCTCTACCATATTCCCAGCGCCCAGACCTGCTTGGCACGTCGTAAGCACTCAATAAATACTCGCCAACGTAACAAAGCTCGGGTGAATAACTGCACTCTACCCCTCTGCCATCAGGTGCTGCTTTGGGGGGCCTCCCCCCGACCTACGGTAGACCTGGACCAAGTCGGCTCCCACCACCGAGTCTCCCATTGGGCTGTCCACCCGGAGGCTGCCAGGGCCTGCTTACCTGAAGCGTCATCTGAGGCCATGGACGGAGAGGGGTGGGGGCCACCAGGGGACCCACTGACTCCTGGACATTAGGGCGCTCTGCTGGAGAGAAGAGAAGGGTAGCGTTGGGGTGAGGCAGGTGTCCGAGCAGGCCTGGTCTAGTTAAGAAAGGCTGGGCTGCTCTGGGGGCTACTTGGCAGCTTTGCCTCTGAAGCTTTCTGGGACAGTGTAAGGCAGAGGGCACCTCCTAACTCGTATAAAGAAAACAAGGAGAAAGAAAGAAACATGTAGGCTAAACCCCGCACAGCCTGCCAGCTGCTTACCCACAGCAGGGGTGTGGTCGTCCACGCGCTTCATCCTCAGCTCTTCCTCAGCAGGCCTGTGGGGCAAAGGGGACAATGCATGGATCTGATGTCCCGAGAGGCCAGTTCTGCCACCCACCAGCACCTTCTGAGCCTCTGTGGTGGCCCACTCCCAAGGGACAGTGGCTGTCCTCCCTTCTGCCGCCTTTTTACCCCAATTAGAAAAGTCCTACAGACTCGTTGTAGAGATGTTATTGAAACACAGGAAAGTGTAAAGAAGGGGGAAAGCCACACGTCAGCCAGAGACCACCACTAGCACCTCGTCGGAAAAGTTCATTCCAGATGGTCTACAAAACCAACTTAGATTCTGCAGATGACATTTCACAGCTCGCTTTGTCCATGCAACAGTAAGAAGCACCACTGTATACTTTTGTCAACATCTGAAATGGCTGTTTACTCTCGCAGCGGCTCACCGTAACGTATGTAACCCGTCCCCACCGTCCCAAGCAGGCAGGTTGTTGCCTTCATTTTGCTCTCACCAAGCAGACTCCAGCAGACACTACTGGACATGGCTTTATGAGCACTTTGGATCATTTCTTTAGGGTATATTCCTAGCTGTAGACAAACCCGCTTTTTCCAAGAAAGGGCAGGTGAGGACTGTGGGACTCAGAGAGCAGCAAAGGGGAGGAAGGAAGCAACTGGAGAAGAGGAAGGAGGCCAGCAGAAAAAGGAAGTAACCCGGGGTCACAAAGACCTGGGTCCCTCCACCAACCCTCCACCCGTCACCCTATCGGCCTGGCCCACCACCT
Organism: Ursus americanus; assembly: GCF_024610735.1. NCBI lineage: Eukaryota > Metazoa > Chordata > Mammalia > Carnivora > Ursidae > Ursus > Ursus americanus. Next base: position 81,667,255 of record NC_142164.1, read on the forward strand.
AAGCTTTTGGAGCCTCGCCCTCCTCACCTTAAAATGGAGCACAGGACAGCCAGGATGTGCACACCAGGCACAGGGCAGTCAAGGACATCGAGCCAGACACCAGGGCCTGGCACGGAGCGGGGGCCAAATCAACTGTAGATACTCATTAAGGTTGGTCCTCCTCCACCAGGCAAGTCAGGCCCCGAGGTCTAAGTGGCATAAGGCAAGTGTATTTCAGCCAGTCTCTGCCAGGGGTGGGGTCACAGGGATCATGGAGAAATCGCTGTTCTTGTTCTCAGAAATGAGTACTAAATGTTTACAGATGAAGGCAAATGAGAGGGAAGCGTTAACAAAAACATGAGCAGAGACTGAGAGGAGCTGAGGCAATCGCTCAGACCTATTCGTTCCTAAAAGGTAGTAGGATGATGTTGACATTTCTGCAGATGGTTGCAACTTTTTGAAAACACATAATCAATCACCTCACAGAAACCGAGGATCACTAGCTGCCCTGAATAGAATTCCCACTATGATGTTCGGCACTGTTCTGCGTGCTTCACATATATTAATAAACCCTCTCAACAATCCTGTGAGGCAGGTACTTTTAATCCTGTGTGGGCAGTATTATTAGCCGCATCACACAGACAATGAAGTGGAAGCCGAGGAAACGCTCAAGGTCAGGCAGCGAGGACTGAAACCCAAGCCTTCTGGCTTCAATGTCTAAATCCAGGCTCTCGATCAACAAATGGCTACTTCCTGGAGGAGGGAAACTGGGGTCTTACCCCAACCCCATCTCTGATCTTTTCCAGAAGTAGACAGAGGGGGGCAGCAATAACAGACAAGATCTCTCCCTCTTCTTTCATTCAGGCTTTTCTTTGAACCTGCCTTTTGCCTATATATTCATTCCCAGTTTCCCTGCCATCATGGGACATGGGCTAGGTGACCACCAGACACGGAAGTGGCGGCAAGGTCTCTCAGAGAAGAAATTTGAACCAGGTACATGGATCTAGAGTCTTGAAGCTCCAGAAGGGACCATCTGTCTTTCCCCACGGACTAGGGCTCGTGCGTCCCACCAAAGGTATTTGAATCTGAACATTACGAGGCCCTGGAGTGAGTGACTCTGGAAGCCCGGGCACCAACTGCCGAGCATCACAGACAAGAAAGGGGGACTTGGAACAAACCAGCTTGGTCCTGCACCAGTCCCCCCCAGTAAGTTTAAAATCCAGGTCTTTGGACTTGTGGCCCAACACGATTTCTACGGACTTCTTTTGCTGGTGTAGTCCTTCGTTAGAGAAAATGTCACCTTTCTAGGATCTTCTAAAGCAAGCTTCTTCAAGAAGACCCGCAAACAGAAGGGCAACCCTCCCTCCCAGGGGCAGGACTAGGCAAGCCATCCCCTGCCATCTGGCCCAGTGCTGACATGAAAACCAGGCTTTGAAATACCATTCCAGGGTCCTAGATGCATGTGAGAGAGAAAAGGGCGGGGTGGGCGGGACACAGGATGCAGCCAACCAGAAGGAAAAGAATTCCACAGTTTCAGTTGAAGGAAGAAGAAAGAGAAGAAAAACAAATATAAAACAAATCTCTCAGCCCCCAGAGCATCTCTTCTACAGCTGAGGAGCATGAGAAGAGGGGGAGCTTCCAAAAATCAGGTCAAGCAATTCAGCTGATCCCAAGGTCCACAAAGTCAGCAGAAGTACCCAGGGCGCTCTCCACACCTCTGAAGTCAGAGAGATGAAAGCAGAAGGCACAAGCATTTATCGTTCATCTCCTCCAACGTGGGCCTTTTTCATTGATACACCAAGTCATTTGAAAACCTTCACATCTATCCTTCAAAGCAACACCCTTCCCTTTTTACAAATGCGGAAACTGAGGCTCAAGGAACCGTGTCTCTACACCCACTAACTACACACCACACTGATAACAATCCAAAGAGGGCTCCATTTTGAAGATAGCGTTCGAAACTGTGGGCTGAAAAAAAAAACACAAAACCTAAATATCCTTGAACTGTCTTTCACAGTAAACATTCAGGGGCAGCTACGACTTTAATCAAAAGGAGGCTAGTAAGAGAAATGGAGTACAAGTGTATACTGACTCACTGATCAGTAACAGAGAAGAGGGGTTCTTAGAAAAATGGGGAGAGAGGAGATTAAGAACAAAACTGTACCTCCAGGGTGCTTGCTAATTTTCGAGAAGGAAACCTGCTCTTTTGGCACCAGCCCCACGAATGCCACGTGCTATCTCCTCAAGGGCAGTAGGCAGTGGTGGGCCGGGGACAGGCCCAGGCACCTGGGCCCGCACCCGGGATGGTTCTCAAGAACCAGTCAAGACAGCGCAGCCTAGAAGGGGCCGCACCAGTCTCCTGGGCGTGAAATGCCTCCTGCCGTCAGGAAACTCAATGACCGCTGACCTCAGATGACATCCAGGGAGACCAGAAGGTAAGATTTCAGAAAGAGGTGCCATCGGCCCCAGCCTGGGCCAGCCGAGACAGAACAAAAAAGTCAATCCCCAGAGTGCGAGCGAGGGAGGGTTGACAACCTCCAATGGGGAAGAGCAAAGCAGACTTTCAGAGCAGTCACATCACTGCCACCACCACCACCCCGAGTCCGCTGGGAGCACCCCCGACGCTGTTTTCAAAGAACTTGGCCAGCCCAAAGTGGGTCATGTGCTGAAACCCAAAGGGAAACTCAGCAGACCCCAGCTCCCATGTAGTCAATTCGAAGATAATGCTGACTCTCCAGGGGGTCAGGTGGCTTCAGAAACCTGCCCCACGATACTTGGAATTCCGGTTACCCCAAGCCACCTGCTTTCTGGAAAGAACAGGGTTTGAAGCGGCTGTGAAAGCCACCACATTCTGTGGGGGCACCGCTCTGCCTTCCCCAACTAGGGTCTGTGTCAGTGTCAACTCCAGGACCTACAGCCCATCCCGTGGGGTGGGAGGAAGGAGAGCCAAGTTTATCGTTGCCATGAGCTCCCTTCATGGCAGTGACTTCATTCATCTGGCAGTGACCCACAGTAAGAAATACATTTTACATCATAAGCCAGCACACCCATACATGTGTAAATATACATACTTAGAACTGAAAAACAGTTGTTCTTTGAATGAAACAGCACTTACCTTTACTACGTGTTGTGATGCACACTGATTATCTCCTATGCTAGTTCTTTCTTTTTAATATTCGTTGGGATCCAGTAAATTGATCTCACAGTTCAATAAAGGGTCAGGACATGTAAGTTTGAATAACCTCAGCTCTGCCACCTACCAGCTGTGTGACCTGGAACAAGTCACTTAACCTCTCGATGCCTCAGTTTCCTCCTCCGTAAAGAAGGTATAATGGTAATAGCTATCTCAGAGGGCTGTGGGATGGATTGAGGAAATAGTGGAACATCGCCTATAAAGTGCCAACAAACAGCGATCCCCTCCAAATGCCCACTGAGGGAAACTGAGGCTCTGAAAAGGAAAGCAACTTGCCTGGCAATGCCCCGCTGGTAAGACGCACTACCCAGCCTGGTACAGCCGTTAAGAACTGGGGAACTAGAGCAGGACCGCCCCAGCTCAGAGCCCAGCTCTGCCACTTCCACAGCGTGTGGCCTCAGTCCACATCCTTAACCATGATGCCCTACCAATTGTCTGTGGAGTAAAAGAGGATTGCTTTCTCACTAAATTCTGACTTTACAGACAACTAAGATGGCCCTTGGCCTGTCCTGTTTCAACTTTGAATGTTCTGGTTTCCCCTAAGGCTGCCGACTCAGATAGCAAGTTGGGTCCCCATCCATTCAGCAACAGGTGACCTAAAAATTATGGAGGCCTTACTGTGCATCAGCCCAGTGACAGACCCTGGAGACACAATGGTGAGCACACCCAACTAGGAAGCTGACAATTCCGTGTGGAGGAAGACATTTAAAAAAATAACTCACACTCATTCTTTCAACAAACATTTATTGAGCACCTGTTAAGTGCCAGGCACCGTGGCAGGCCCTGCAGGAATACAGTGGTGAACAACAAGCAGACCATGTCCCTACCCCTCACGGAGCTTACAGTCTAAGAGGGCAGAGAGGGTCATCCAATAATCCCCTAATGAAGGTCTAACTACAAACTGAGGTCAGCGCCTTCAGGAAAGGAAGAATGCCCTGGAACAAAGGGCCCTGGCCCAGATTCCAGGGTCAGGATGGGTTTAGGATGCTTAGAAGGAAGATAAGCAACGGAAGGGTCGGGGACAGGCCGCTCAGGAACACTGTTGGGGAGGTGATGGATTCGATCTCGAACATGGGACGCACCTTTGGGACATCAGCCAAGTGGAGACACCGAGTCTGGCTATATGAGGCTGAAGGAAAGAGCAAGGAGAAGGGCCAGGGGTTAAGAGGAAAAGCGGCAGAGCATGGTCCCAAGGCAAGGGAAAGACTGTGTTTTAAGTAGGAGTACTCAACCGCTTCAAGAAGAAAACCAAAACCAACTGTGGAATCTGGCAGATGTGGGGGGCTCAAGCAAATGGAGAAGGAGAGTGTCAGCAACTCTTCAGAGGGGGGTCAGCAATGAAGGGGAGGAGGGTGGTTAGGTGCTGGCTGGGAGCAGCAGGGACAGAGGTAAGCTCGAAGGACAGGTTTTTCAGACAGTAGAGACACTAGCATGTATAAAGGCCAAGAGAGAAGATCAGTGAAGAGGGTGGTGAAAAGCTGCCAGGAGAGAAAAGGGTCAAGCTCTGGAGCAGGTAGCAGAAAAGGGAACCCAGGGCACAAGTGGGGGGACAGGCCTGAGGGAGTAAAAGAGCCCCCTCCTCCCCTGTAACACAAGGGAGGGAACTTAGTTTGCAGGCTTGGGGGCTGCGAGTCATGGGGAGTTCCATTCTTACGGCTTCGTTTTGTTTTTTGAAGCAGGAAGTCAAGTCTGAAGGTAAAGAACATTTGAAAACAGTCAGAGCAAGGTGGAGACAAGAGCGGATCAGAAAAATGGAATAGGACTGCCAGGCAGGGTGGGAAATGACCTTAAAGTTGTGGCAACACACACCTGTTCTGCTACGTGACATTCTCCCACAGGGCTCGCCTGATCTACGCCATGAAAACACTAGGGCCTGAGGATGTTGGGACAGACAGGCTTCCCAGGAGAAGCACTCTCAGAACTGAGGGATCAAAATGAGAAGACCACAGGGAGCACAGGACCAACATGCCTGGTGATGGGAAACAGCATGGGCAAAGGCCCTGAGGCAGTAAGGGGCAAGGCACCTTGTTAAGACCACAGTACAAACAGGGCTCAGAATGCAGAGGGCGGTGGGGCGTGAGACTAGCAGCTGCAGAGGCCAGACTGGGGGACAGGACAGGGGGGTGCTTCAAGGCCACGCTGAAGCTTTCTTGGTCTTTCATTTTTAAGAGGAACAGGACGCCTCCTAAGGTTGTTAAGCCAAGGCAGACCAGGAGGGCTCCTCCCGACACTGGCCCTAGGACTCTGGACTCTGGGAGCCTCAAGTTTGCTCATCCAGGAAAGAGGGATAAAACAGTCTCTCTCTCAGGGAATGTTGAAAGGATTAGATGAGGCCTTTGCACACAAACCCTCAGCAAAATGCCCAGCACAGAGCAGGGTCTCTGCCAAACGTCACACACCAAGCCCTCCATCCCTGCCTCTCTCACCCAGTTCCACCACTGGAAGCAGCTTACTTCCAGTCTGCATCTTTTTCCCTGTTTGAACCTAGCACTGTGCCCAGCACATAGTAGGCCCTCAACAAATGCTTGTTGATGGATCATCTCGAAGCCTAAGGGTTATCAAAAGCCTGGTCCAGCGATCCAGGGAATGCAGCCATTTTTCAGTTTCTGAGCTGTATCCCAGTGGCTACCATAGACTTCCTCTGTGCCCCCAACCTGACATGGCCATGCCCGGTACAGGGTGGGCCCGCAGCTGGCACTTCTGAACGAGAAGCCCTCTACCATGGGGCTCCCACACGTTCAGCCTACTGAGATCGGCTACCGGTTCCCAAGAGGGCTGGGTCACAGGGGGTAGCTGTTCTTCAACAGCGCTCCAAGTCACCGGCAGCACACAGCTTTTAAAACAATAATAAGTTGAAATGTACTCGCCAAGAAAGCCGCCGACCTACAAAGAAAATCTTACCGCTGATCTTGCAATGAGCACCAACCTCCCCTTTGCAAGAGCTGAGATCAAAAGATAAAGAAGCTATCAAAAAGCCATCTGCCCACTTAAAATAATATCACAAGTCATGTTAGGAACCACAGACCTGGGGCCAGATACCAAAACAATTGTCTGAACGGGCTGCTTCAATTTCTCCTTAAAACCACCCATGTATTTTAAAAGAAAAACACCCTCTCCACCCACCTTGGCCCTGCAAGCTTTTGATTTCTCTGGTTCTCTTCCTTTTACACTCTAAAATGACCAAACTCTTGTTACCCAAACTGTCGCATCTTACAGACAGGGCTCCCATGACAGCCACCTGGGAAGACAACTTGGGAAAAGTGACAGAACTGAAGGCGATTCTGAGCACTGGGACCACTCCAAACCTTGATCTGGGTGATGGCTACATGAGCGTCTGTATGTAAAAATCCAGAGCCCTATACTTCAGATCAGTACACTTTGTACAGGTGTACCTCCAAAAAAGGGGAGGGAGGGAGGGAGAGAGAGAGGGAGAGAAAAGGGCGGGAAAAAGAAAAAAAGAGAGAAAGCGAGAAGTTAACAGAAAAGCATGACGTGCTGGGAACACCAGGAGTGAAATGCAGACTTTTTCCTGAACCCTATCAGACCTTCCTGAGGAGGGGAACAAAAATAAATAAAGGTCCCCAGCATGTCCTCCCTGGTCCTGTCACTCACTAGCTGGGTGGACTTGAGCAAGCTGGCTCACCTCCCTGAACTACCTCAGTCTCCCCCTTTATTAAATGTGCATAATCAGAGTGCCTATACCACAGGGCATGCACAGGAGGACTCAGGAGAGAACAGACATGAAGCTGTCAGCACAGAGCTCTGTAAATGCTGGCCACTATTCTCTTCCACGGCTACCACCATCCTTCAGTGCCTTGCCCATGTTCGTTGCATTCAATCCAACCAAAGTGACTGTCATTCCCCTTTAGCAGATGAGAAGACTGAGGCTTACAGATGAAAAAACTGAGGCAAGGCCACACAGCAGGTGATGGGCAGAGCAGAGTTTGGGAGGGGTATCCAAGGAACTGTATGTGTGATTCCCTAAATATAAACACCAGCTAATGCTTTCTGGCACTGCTATGAGCCAGATTTGGTTCTGAGTGCTTTTACTCGTCTCCTCTGAAGTAGGCGTTGCAATTGTCTGTTTTAGGGTGAGGGTACTGAGGCACGGTGCGGTTAAATGAGTTAGCCAAGGTCACAAAGCCAACAGACGGCAGGGCTGCAATTTGAACCGAGGCACTCTGATGTCAGAATCCATTCTCTCAACACTGTAAGGGAAGGCACGCTGCCTGCCCCCTTTAGACTAAGTCTCAGGTTACTGTGGGGTTCATAGGTCGGTAAGGGGGTATTTGCCTGCTTGCTCACATACCCAGGCACACCTACCCACCAGCCCCAAGCTAGACCTTTCTGAACCACTCACTCACAGCCTAAGACCTTGCCAGGGCCACAGACATCTTGCTGCAGCCAGAAGCTTCTGATCAAGCATATACAAGGTCCAGAACGCATTTTCCCACTCCCATTTCCAGTCCTCCCAGAAGCAGGGAGATGTGTGCATTTCCCACACGTGCACAGAGACTCTGCTTATCCCAGGCTAGTCTCAGGTGACCCCCCCACCCCGGAAAAATCAGGCCTAGCTGCTACCTTCAAAGAACTCCTAGCTTGACTGAGAAAATCTAGACTCCTATCAGGCCTCCTGGGGTTAACCGGCTCCTTCTCCCAGGCTCTGAATGGTCACAGGCAAAAACAAAGGACAAGAGCTTCGAGTCCAGGCCCATCTGGTTCTGCCTCTGCCAGAGCCACTGCTTCCCTGTGAGAGCACAGACTCGGCCCCTCAATCCTGCGCGAGGCCTCTCACTAGATTAGAACATAACAGTAAAGAGCTGCACAGGCTACAAGGTCAGCCACAGTGGAACTGGAAAAGCTGGGTGCCATCACTTCCTCAACCAGCCTCTCCCCCTGGAACCCTGGTTTGCTGCTCTGTCAAATGGGGGGCAGATTCCCTGTCCCCCGCTGGCAAGGCCCTTGGCCCACCCTACCAGGTCACTTAAGTTCTGTCCACTCCAGCACACTGCTCACCATTCACACCAAGCTCATGCTCACCTCAGGACCTTTGTACTCAGCTCCCTCTGCCTAGAACACCTTGGCTCCCATAGGTGTGCATAATCACTCCTCCTTTATCATTCAGGACTCAGTTTAAATGGCACCTCCTCAGAAAAGTCCTCCCTGTTCCCTTTGCTACAAACTTTCCCCACCCCCACCCCACATCTGCGCATGCCTCTTCTTAGGATCATCCAGGACTCACCTCCTTAAAGGCCTTACCTGAACACACTCTAAGGCAGCTATTCCCTCCAAACTATCCCCTTACCCTATTCACTTTCCTCTCAGCAACTAATCTTATCCCTATGGATCTTATCTGCTTGCTTGTTTTTTTCAAACCATCTCCCATAGGAACCTACATGATCCTTGAGGGCAGGGAAGATGTTTTGTTCAGGGTTTTACAGTGGAACTCAATAAATGAAGGAAACCCCAGTAATTCAAACCGAGCCTAGCACATGTTTGGCCTCCATTACTCTTTGACTAACTGACTGAATGCGCCCTCCTCCCCGTCCTGGAGAGCAGGCCTGAGGGGCTCCAGGGTCGGGATGCTTGTCCTCCATCCTAGACACAGCCCTGCGTTGGCGGAGGTGGCGCTGGCAGACATTACCTGCGCCTCACGGGCTTCATGCAGCTCTTCAGCTGCCTGGCCTCAGCCTCCACGGGACCCTGGCACTCGGGCTGTGGCTCCAGCTGCTGCAGCTGCTGCTGCTGGGGCAGCCCTTCGGCATCAGTGGGTGTGGGAGCGGGTGCGATCCGGAGCAGGACTGTGTAGTTGCGGCCTTGGTTGTTGGCCCAGAAAGTGCCCTCGGGGGTCTCATAGCGCACCACGAAGTCCAGGCGCGCCCCATCGCCCGCGCCCTCAGCAAAGGGCAGCTGGAAGGCAAAGCGGTCAGTGCGGCCGCCATCGTCGGGCGAGGAGGCGGACGCCTGGCCAGGGCCCAAGCCCAGGCCCAGGCCGGGATCCAGGATGGGATCTCCTGCTCCTGGTCCTCCCGCTCCTGCCCCCGGCGGGCTGCGCGGGACGTAGCGCGCTGGGTGGTCGCAGAAGGAAGCCCAGCCGTCGTGTGAGGCCCGCACGTGCACCGCCTTCTCGAAGGAGCGGTTCAGCACGCGTACCAGCCCGCGCAGCACCGGCGGGCGCCCCCCAGGCACCCACACCCCGGCACCCCCGGGGACCGCTCCGGGAGGCGGCAGCAGCGCCTCCAGCTCCACCATGACGCGCCCCAAGCGCTCCAGACGGCCCGGCGCGGGCGGCAGCGAAAATGTGGGCACCAGGTAAAACCCCCCGCCAGCGGGGACGGGGCACAGCGGCGAGGGCGCTGGGCGAGCCTCCTCTTCCTCCTCCCCTTCATCCCCATCCTCGCCATCGTCGTCCTCATCAGCCCCGCCGCCGTCGCCATCTTGCCCGGCCGCCGCCGCCATCTTGCCCGCCCCGGGCCCGCCCCACGGCCGGTAGCGGCGCAGCTGCGCCAGCGGCAGCCCCAGGGCCTCGTCGGCGAACAGCACTCTCCGCGGGGCCGCCGCCGCCTCAACAGAGGTGCGGGGCTCGCCCGCGACCGGCGAGGGGGGCGCGGGATGCCGCAGCGGGGGCTCCACAGGGGCCGAGCGCGCCATATCGGCGGCGGCGGCGGCGGCACCGACGGCACCGGTGGCGGGACCGGCGGGGGCAGGGCCTGAAGGGGCGGGCAGCCAATGGGAAGGCCAGCGCGGGGGGGTACGGCTCACGGGGGGGTGTAGGCGGTGAGATGAAGACAGGTATTGCAGAAAGCCAATAGGGAGCCACGCACGGATGACGTAGCGATGAAGCGAGTGCAGGAGAAGCACGCAGCCAATGGGGATGCCCGAGAGTGGGCGGTGCAGGAGGCAGGATGATGAGAGAATCAATGGGGAGGCCTAACTGGGGGTGGTGCGGGGTCCCGGAGGGAAAGAGCAAAAGTAGGACAGCCAGTGGGGGAGTGTGAGCGGGAGCGGCATGTGTGCGGGGAGGAAAATGGAATGACTACAGGCGATGGGGGGGCAGCGGGGAGCGAACGGAGCGGCCCGGAAAGCAGGAGATCCCTCGGTTGCGTAGGCGCTGGGACGCGAAGATAGAGACCGCGAATAGCCAATGGGGAGCCACGCGCCCGTGGCGTAGAGGAGATGACGAAAAGATAATGGCTACAGCGAGCCAGTGGGGAGTCGTGTGAGCTTGCAGTATGCCTTCCAAAGGCGGTGCTAGGGCTGAACTAGCTAATTCGAAGGCTAGAAAGAGACCCCAGAGGAGGTGTTAGAGCGGCCTCGGAGGCGGGACTGGAGGGCAAGGCCAATGGGAGTGGACGGTGAAGGCGGGAGCCAGGAAGAGAGATGGTGGCTAGCCAATGAGGGAGCCAGAATGAAGGCAGTTGAGCCCTCAAAGGGCAGTGCTAAAAGGAAATGAACCAATGCCAAGGCTACAAAGTCTAGCGGGATGGAAGGACACGGAGGCGGAACGGGCAAGAGCAGAACCAACCGGGGTGTTGGAGGTTGTGTGAAAGAGGGGATGAACAGCCAATAAAGAGGCCAGAGGAGGCTTTCTGGGCTGTAGGGTGGTTGGGCGCAGAGCCATAGAACGCACGCAGCCGTTGGGGAGAGTGTCACTCTTGTGGTTGAATTTACCATCTCCTTAGCCCTCCGTGACTTCTCGTTGCCTCAGGGCTGTGAATACCCAGAGTCCCTGAACACCTAGACTGCACCCTAGTGTGAGGGCTAAGAAAGCAAAACAGACTCTCCTGTCGTAGTTACTGGGTCTTCCTGCCCACCTAGGAACCTTTGCTTGGGCAATGCCACTAGCCAAGAATGTTCTGGTTTGTGACCCTCAGCATTCTCCAGGACTTGGCACCATTGTTGAATGAATGGCCAAATGAAAAATTGACCTTTTCTGGAAAATGAGCTTTTTCTGACTTCAGCTCAGCAAAACACTGGGCCTGACTCTATGCCACTAGGAGTTGGTTGGACACGGTGGCAGACACCTATAATGTAATCGCAAACCAAAGTCCTGCCTTTCTTGCCCCAGTGGCACTCCACACCCCAAAGTGGCCTCACTTCCCTCTTTCTGTCCCCCATCTCTGCTCCTGCTCTTCCCTCTGCCAAGAGCACTGCTCCTGTTTCCCCATCCTTTCACTCTCCTTTGAGGTCCCGCCTCCTGTGGGAACTGAAATGTGGCTTCTGTCCACTGAGCATGGCCCTTCATGCCTTCCCCCTCCATCCTGGGAGGGTGTTCTGAACACCTACTGTATGCAAGGTGCTGACGCACAATGTCCCGAGCAGAGAGGAGCCCCCCACCCCACCCCACACCAGGAGCCTCCCCCTCCTCAGGTCTCAGTGTCCAGGGTGGGGTCATGGATCAGGAAGGAATATATTCAGTTGCAAGCAACAGGGGGAAAAATCACAAAAGAATAGGGGCTTAAACAAGATAGAATTGGAGGGATTTTTTTTTTTCTAGTTAGGGCATTATCTGTGTCCCAGTCTGGCCCCAAGACTCTCATCCTTCAGCAAATTCTGTGCGCTCTCCATTCAAAATGTTTCGTGACTCCAGCCTCTCCTTACCTGTTCCACTGGCGGCACCATCATCAGTCACTCGACTACTGCAGTAGCTTCCCCTTGTCTGGTGGCCCTGCATCCATCTTCACTCCTACAGTCTGTTCTGTACTCAGCAGTCAGACGGATCGTGTTAAATCCTAAGGCAGTTCATGTCTCTTCTCTACTCACACCCCTCCTGTGGCCTCCTCCTCACTCAGAGTAAAAGGCAAGGTCCTTACCACAGGCTACAAGGTCCTGCGGGTCTAACCCCCACGTCTCCTCTCTGACCTCACCTTCTACCCCTCTTCCTCTCGCTCACACCACTCTAACCACACTGACCACCTTCGTAGACCTCAAGCAAATCACAGACTCCTACTCAGGGCCTTTGAGCTGGCTGTTTCCTCTGGAATCACTCCATCCCTCACTTCCTTCCAGTCTGTCAAAGCCCCCCCCCCCCCGGCCGTTTCGGAGGACTTTCACAGACCCGTCTGTGTAATCCTGTGTACTGTCCTCCAGAAGCCTTCCACACAAGAGGATGTAGTCCAGTACAGAGAGGAAGGGTGACCTCTGCCCCTCTCTGCCCACCTGACCCCCCCAGCCCTCACTCTGCAAGGGTCCTGGTTCCCGGCAGCAGCAATATCACCCCTCCCTCACCCCAAGTCCCACTCAAGTGGCCTCCTGGGACCCTGGGCCACCATCCTCACTCAGTTATCCCCCTACTTCTCTGGCTACTCCTCTCCTGGAGCGAATGACAGTGAGTGAGAAATGGTCTCGGGAGGGTATAAGGAAGGTGCAGCCCACACCTCCAACCCAATAAAAGAAAACCACCCCCCTCTCTCAAGATGGGACAGGTCCTGTGGCAAAGAATGAGGCCTCAGCCTCTAGAGGCCTAGTTTATAGTTGTAGAGGAAGTATAGGGAATGTTCAGACCCAAGTCCATGCAGAGCAAGGGGTCATTAGCCTTGGGAACATCCCTAAAGGCAGCTCCCCAAAACTCCTTCCTGACGAACAAGCGCCTCATACCCTCTTGCTCCCAACCACATGTCGCACCTGTTAAGCCCCTGCAAGCCTCCAGCCTGAGGACCTCATCCCACTTTAGTGCCTCCTCTGGCTGCCCAGTGTACACAGGCCATCTTTGGGTCTCAGACGTGTCCCACCAACTCAGAAACCTCAACCAGTGAAAGTTTTGTTTTGAACTAATGGTAGGGAGGGTTGGGTTTTTTTTTTTTTTTAATTGTTGTTGGCTGATTTTTTTTAGGTCTTTTTTTTTTTTCTATTCGCCTTTTTTTTTTTTTTCTTATCTTCACAAAGCCAGACCATCAGGCCCCCTCTGGGCTTTTCCAGAAAGGTGAGTCAGAGTTAAGGAAAGAGGCTCTCCTTTTTTTTCAGGGCTTGGGAAGTTGGGGAGGGGGGTGAAGGGGCGAAGAGGTGGGTCTTGGCCACTAGGTTTGTACCATGTGAATAAAAAGTGGTTTCCGATTTCTCTTCCCCAGTCCTGAAGCCAGTCTTGCAGAGGGCTTGGAGTAGACGTTGCATGACAGAACCCTGGGCCATGCAAGGTGCTGAGGAGCCGGGGGCTGGGAGCCGCAGCCGTGACCTATCAGGAAGAGCCCCTGGGGCCTGGTCTCCCCTGTTGACCACTGGTTAAAGGGGGGTACTGCTCAAGTAAGGAAATGCAGCCGCCAATTCTTGGACAACCATAAAACCTCACAAGCTTCAAACCCCCAGAGGAATCTCCAAATCTCAGAACTTCCCTGTCACTGCATCCTAGAATTTAAGACCCAAGACTGTTGGGCCCAAGGAAACCTAGGGGTTTTTAAGTCCGCCCGGCACCAAAGAAGGCAGAGTGCCCACTTGCCAGCTCTGTCGTCTTGGGCAAGTCGCTCGACTACTTCGCGCCTCTGTTTTCCCCATCTTTATAACGGCCATGATGACAAGATGGACCGCGAAGGGCTGTGGTGAGGATTGAATGTGATCATTTGGGAGACTCGTCCAGCATGGTGTCTGGCACGTGGAAAATTGGAGATAAATGTCAGCTATGGGGATGATGGCGGATATCTGGCCTCCAAAAACCTTGGAAACTGGGATTTTTCAAAGTAGAAAATTGCAGAGGCTGAGGGTCTCAGAAGCATCAGGTCATGGTGTCCCTGACTAGGAGAGGGTTGGGGACCCAAGGGATCTCTGGGCTTCATGAGGACGGATGCACTAACACCGGGGGCCTCATCAGGACCTTCCCAGTAGGGTACCCTCCAGGTTCGAGCTCTCAGGCCCTACGATGTGATGAGACGAGACTTTTCTCCTTCTCCTCAGTGATGCTAAGTGGATTCTGGGAGCCAGTGATTCTCAGACTGTTAGATTCTGTGAATTGTGGCAGATAGAGAGGGACTGCCTGCATTTTCTTCTGTGAAATAACTTCCATGCCCCGTCTGTGGGGAGATGGGCTGCAGAGCTCCCCATCCCTGGGCAGTAAGAGCAGTGTTGTCCATATCAATTCTATCTAAGGGGAAACTGAGGCATGGAGCTGGGCAAAGCCTCTGGAAACCCAGCCCTATTTAGTTTCTTTCCCTGATGTTTTCCGTCCCATCATGTTCACAGAGAGGTAGCTTTGCCTGCTTGGGACACCTCCGTGATTTATTTGAGTTTTTTTCCCTTGTTTTTTTTTTTTTTCCTCTAACCCTACATACTTTTGTGTAAAAAACTGTGGTTTCTCATGAGCGCTGTTATCTCATTGATACCTCTCACCTCTGTGGCGAGGGGAAGAAATCATATTTTCAGATGACTCGTAAAGGGCAAAGAAAAAACCCAAAATTTCAAAATTTCCGTTTAAGTCTCATAATCAAGAAGAGGAGAAACAGAGCGAGAGAGAGAGAGAGAGCGCGCGCAAGAGAGAGAAAAAACTATGAGAACCCCCCCCACCCCGTGATTATCAGCACACACACTCATCGAAAAAAAAATTTGGATTATTAGAAGAGAGAGAGAGAGGTCTGTGGCTTCCACACCGTGGTTTTTCTTCTCGGTATAAAAGCAAAGTTGTTTTTGATATGTGACAGTTTCCCACCAGCCAGGCTGATCCTTTTCTGTCGGTCCACTTCACCAAGGTGAGTGTCCCTGCTCTCCCCCATCAGATGTGGGTCTAGTGGAGGCGATGGCAGTGAGGCAGGCTCTGGGGTGGGGGTTAGGGGCCCACCGGTACCATCAAGACACACACAGCTCCTGTGGCTCCAGTCAGGTAAGATTTTTTTTTACAATAATAATAGTAATAATAAATGCTGGCAGACTGATTGGGAAAGTGCTTAATCAATGCGTGGGCAGAGGCAACGATAAATGAATTGATCGCTATGTAAATGGGCAGGATTTTTTTTTTTAAATAGGCCAACTGCCAGTCTTTACGAATATCAGAGCTTTGAACAACTTGAAACTGGCCAGGTGTAACTGGAAATTTCAACTACACCCCTCCTTCCTTGTCTCTTGTCTCTTGATAGCTGCTGTCCCTCTCCGTCTGCTTACCCTGTCTCCCTCTTCCCGTGTCACTCTGTCCCCTGCCCCCTCCGTTTCCCGGGCACTCAGATTCCCCACTGCCCTTTCTCTGGCTCTGCCCAGCTTGCCTGTCTCTGTCTCCTCCATCTTCACGACGTTCCATCTATCTCCTTTCCTCCGTCTTTCTCCCACTGTCTCTCCTGCTCTCTTGTCTAGCCTTCCCCCGCCCGCCTTCCCACCCAGCATGCAGCACACAGATTTGTACAGCTTTGGTGCCTAATCATAGTGGACTGAGTAACACTGATGAGGGCATCTGCATTTTACCAGAGTGAGCATCAGTTCTGTTTGCCCCGATCGAAGGACGATAGTGAGCTGTTGGGTCAGGCTGAACCCTTAATTGAACTTGGGCTTGCACAGCACGAGAGGACCTCCTGGGGGGCACTTTGCGCCACTGTCAGTCGGGGTTTAGCTGTATGGTCCTACCCCGGGACCATGTGTGTGTGAGCGTGTGTGTATGTGTGTGTCCAAAGTCCGTGTCCAGGAACCGAGCAGGCTATTCAGGGCTGAGAGAGCTCATCTCTTCAGGCTTAGCAAGTGTTCACTATTAGCTGTTATTTTTTTTAACCAAATTAGAACCACTCTCTCTATTGGTTTTGTTCCTGCTTTATTCAATTAACAGGAACGTTTTTGTAGATCACTAAAAATTGTTTCAACCTATGATCTTTCATGGCTGTCAAGACTGTCCTCACACTGGTATGAACTATGTTGGTTCGACCAAGTGCCGATTCCTGGACATTCGGGTTGTTTCTAGTTTTTCTCCCCATAATCATCCCTGATTAGTTCCTTGGATAACTGAAAATGGAGTTGCTGGGACAAGGGGTGTGTGCATTTTTAAAGTTTCGGACCCTCTCTGCAAATCGTTCTTCTGAAAGTTTGTCCTGTTATACCCTTCTTGTACTCAAGTTAACCCTGGGTGGCTATTATCATTTTTAAATCCTTTCTCAGCATAACGGGTAAGAAAAAATATTACATTGTTGACATTTGCATTCTTTGATTACTTATACTATTTATTGATCATTTGTACTTTTTCTTAGGTTGTCTGGTCAAGACTAAGGATATTTAGTCCCAATAGGATATTCATCATTTTTTTCTTATTGATTTGTCACAGCTTTTTATTTAGAAAGGATATTAACCTTCTAATAGCCATACATGTATAGTAGATATTTTCCCCCAATTCATCACTCACTTTTTCTATATGTTTATGGAGTTTTGTGATGCTATGATGTTTTTATATAGTCAAATGGGTTACTCTTTTCTTCTGTGGTTACTGTCTCTGGTTTTGTGCTTAGAAAGTCCTTTCCCACTTGAAAATGAGATAAATGTTCACCTGTGTTGGCTTCTAGTCTCTTTTATGGCTTCATTTTTTCCATTTGCTGTGGAGGTTAAGAGTGTGGGTACTGGAGCCAGACTGTCTGGGACAAACCCAGCCTCACCCCAAGCCATCTGTGTGATTTTTTAGCCAGGCATTTAACTTGTCTGTACCTTCATTTCCTCATGTGCACTGTGATGATTATAGTAGCACCTACCTCAAAGAGTTGTTGTGAGGATTAAATGTATTAACCATGTTAAGTGCTTAGCATAGGGCCTGGCGTACAAGAAACCCAAGAGCACTATTAGATATTCTTGTTTATTTCCTTAAGAGATCTGGAATGTGTTTCAGGGTATATGATGATTGGTGACATTTCAAACAGGGCAGAGAGGAATTGGTGGGAAAATGGACTGATTATTCATTCACTAACTTTATTTTTCCCTTAATGTTCCCAGAAGCATTTGTCAAATAGTATATCGTCCACCATCTCCCAGGTTGAAATGCCACATTCATCATGAACTTGCTTCCCTCTAGACGTTGGTCTGTGATTGAGCTCTCTGTTTTGTTCTGTTCCTCATGTCTGAGCCATACCACTTTGCTGACTGTTGATTTGCAGTACGATACATTCCCTGACCACAGCCCCCCCCCCCAGCATCTTGCCCCTCGTTTTTCCTTATTATTCGATGGAGCCTAAGTTCCTCCAGCCAGAGACCAACAACTGTTCTTATTTGGGACATCCATCTCTCTCTCTCTCTCTCTGTCTCTGTCTCTATTTGGGGCATCTCTCCCTCTCCCTCTCTCCATCCCCCTATGCTGTTCTCTTATTCTTTTAGCTTCTCTCATTCTCTGTCTCTCTCCTTGTGTATACTTCTAGGACTTTCTGCCCCTTTGAGTTCCTTTCCCCTCCTTTCTCTGTCACTTTGTCTCTCTCTCTCTCTCTCCCTCAGCATCTCTCACTCTCTATGTATCTCTGTCCCATCTCTCTGTATCTCTTGTTCTCTGGGTCTTTGTGTTCCCCTATGTCTATCTGTCTGTCTCTCTCTCTGTTTCTGTCTCTTTGTCTCTATGTATCCCTGTCTCTCAGCCAGTCCCCCGGATGGAGGGGCAGTTGTCAACTCGACGTCCTGCAGACACGTAACAGGTCACGCAGACACAAAGTGGAAGGGCCCTGGCCCTCATCTCCTCCATGCCTCTCTCTGCCCAGTGTACACAGGAGCAAACTGAGGCCTAGAAATGGGCAGGAGGGCCTCTCCCGAGGCCTCACAGGGATGGAGTGGCAAAGTTGAGACCTAAGCTCAGACCATGAGACTCTTGGCAGAACCCTGGTTCTGTCTGTCTCCCCCACTATGGGCCTCAGTTTACTTCTTAGCACCCATGAGGGGAGGAGGGGGACCTGAGCTTACCCCCGGCTGCTGCCATCCCCCCCTTCTGCCTTCTCACAACTTGGACCCTTACTCAGGCAGGAGGCTCTGTGGCCACACAGGCCAGTGTGGGGCCCAACCTCACAAGAGTGGTCTGGGTGGGGTACCAGGGTCCCATGGGTCAGAAGGCCTTGTGGCCACAGGGTAGTGATACTGGAAGGACATAAGTCAGTCAGTCTGTCTGTGGGTCTGGCTGTGGATAGAGCTCAACCATGTCCCCACAGTTGGCACTGGTCCCTGGGAACTCCTATCCTGGAGCCCCTCCAGAGAGCCTGGCAGTGGGCTCTCTACTGGCCAAGGCTCTTCCTGTTCCCCACCATGAGGCCCTAGCCAAAGGCATGCTGGCCTCTACCTCCCCTTCTTTCCCTCCCCATCGCTTGTGGAATGGCTGTGAGTATGGGAACATTGTCCCAGAATGAACAGGGAGACTGAGGCCCTGTAGGTGTTCGTTTACCATCACTGACATTTTGTTAAGCATTTCGTGTGCATTAACTTTGGATGAGGGGTACTATTACTGTCCCACTTTACATATGAGCCCGAGGAGAGTTATAGCTAGTTAGTGGCAGAGCCCAGGCCCAGGCTGAGGGGAGTAGAGGGGATGATCCTGGCCCTCCTGCTGTCACAGAACGTAGGAGGGAAGCTAAGAGGAGGCTTGCTACAATTCTAAGCCCGGTAGGCCAGAGGCCCTATGAGGTAGTGAGCTGCCTGTCCTTCAGGCAGTTCCAGTGAGTTTGGACACCATTGACATTAGCCTTCACATTCTGTGAAGTTGGACCCATGGACCCCACAGAGTGGGTTTGAGATTCTTGGATCCTTTGAACCTAAGAAATGGTGTTCTATGATTCTGAGGTTCTGACATAGTACCATTTGGGACCCCATGGTCCCAGTAGCTGTAGTATCCGCATGGTACTCCCCAAGAATCAAACCTTTGGCCTCTCCATGGCCCAAGTCTACAGGGCCTAGGACTTGTCATGGTGGCCAGATGGACGTCACTCACCACATCCGCAAGAACCCATATCACCCCCACCTGGGCCAAGACGGCTGCAGGATGGGCCAGCCAGTTCTCGGAACGAAACCCGTGGGGTGGGGTATCTGCCCCCTTCTCTTCCTCCTTGGTGCCGATGAAGCCCCGCGCATCCGGCCGCCATGACGTCAATGGCGGAAAATCTGGGGATGTGACAACAGGGCCCAGATGCAGACCCCGATATGAAAACACACTCTGTGTCCCAGAAACATCCTCCATGCAGCTTCTGAGAAACAGTCAGAAAGGGACGCCCCGACAGACAGTGCAGGAAGCTGGCTGCCCAGCCCGGCCCTCCAGGTTCCCCACCACCAGACAGACCATATCTATGTCCCCTTTCTGAGAATGTACCTGTGCTTCCCTGAGGCTGGACATTTCAGATGTGTTTGAGGAAGGGATTTCTTATAAGCCCCAGCCAAGTGTCCAGGCAGCTTCAGAAGTAACCACGGGCCAGCCATGTGGGCCAGGCCAGAGTGGGGGAGACCATCCACTCGCTGAGCAAAATCGGTATTCGTTTACTCAGGCTTCTGTAACAAATTACCACAAGCTGGGGGGTGGCTTAAACAACAGAAATTTATTGTCTCACGGTTCTGGAGGCCAGAAGTCCGAGATCAGGGTGTCGGCAGGGCTGGTTGCTTCTGAGGCGACAAAGGAGAATCTGCCCGTGCCTCCCTCCTAGCTACTGGTGGATTGCTGGCAGTCTTTGGCATGCCTTGACTTCTAGAAGCCTCACCCCGGTCTCCGGCCTTCATTTGTTTGCTCACTCTTCATGGTCACTGAGTTCTGAGCCTCCACAGATCCAGGCTCTTGATTCTCACACAGTAATGTTCTACGTTCCCCGAGAGACTAAGCGTTTAATACCTGGATTCTCACCCCCACCTCCCTCCAGACCAGAGCTCTGACAATCCCTGTGCGCCGACAGCAAAGAAAGGAAGGTGCAACTGCTCCCCTGAACCCTCCCTGTGCCAGCTTGGGCTGCTATCGGCAGCTGTGTGCCCAACCCAGTGCTGTGGGGTGGGGTGAGGTGGGGTGGGGTGCAGAGTCTCACACACACACACACACACACACACACACACACACACACACACTTTCTGGAGAAAGTTACGGAGCTCTCAAGTTGCCATGGGACTGTGGAACGCTGCACCTGGGTGTTCCCTTCAGTTCCAGCTCTGGCTTCCTCTTAGACTGGGATTCTGAAAAACTGAAGCCCTGCGGGTCGCAGTGTTCGCTTCTGGGGCTCAGCAAAGGAGCCTGGAGACATTACGGAGGACCTTCTGGATAGGGCTCGGATAGGGGGTACGGAGGAAGAGCAGACATTCCAGGCAAGGCCCAGAGCATGAGCGCAGGCTCGAAAAGCAGAGTTGGGGTAAACCCCAGCGGGGGCTGAGTCAAGATGCCCCCACAGGCCCTGGCTCAAGAGAGCCCATCTCTCCTCTCCGGCACTAGCCACATCAGCTTCATGCAGGGCAAGCACCCAGCGATGATCAGAGCCTGCCCCTGCCCGAGCTCCAGACTCCCATACTCCGCTGCCCACTCAGTATTTCCACTCACGTGTCTAACTCCAGACTCTTCGTGTCCAGCCACACCTGGATCGTCACCCCCAACCTTGCTCCCCCCAGCTCAGGTGATGTCCACTCTGTCCTTCCTGCCTGCTCAGGCAAATACCGGGCCGGAGATCACCTTGACCCTCCCCCTCTCGCCACCCCCCACCACATCCAAGCCGCCAGCAAATTCTCCTGACTCCACCTTCAAAACACACTCAGAATCCACTGACTTCTCACCATCTCCACCGCCACCACCCTGGTCTGTGCCACCATTGTCACTTGCCTGGACTGTCACAGGAACCTCCTTGCCAGTACCCCGGCTTTCGCCTTCCTAGAGTCTGTCCCTCTCACCTCAGCCAGCGGGATCTTGAGCCCATGCCCCCCTCCGCTCTTGTATATGCCAGGTCTCTGGTATAAAACAATGCCCCCAGGAGAGTCAGAGACCAGTCCCAGCAGGATGAGCGAAGGTTGTGTGGCCTGTGCAGAGCACAGGGAAGACCAGGGGGCTGAGGCTTGGAGACAAGCCCCAAGCAGCTTGGGGAAAAGAAGCTGAGACCTGCCCTTGGCTGAGGCCCCACAAACTACCCCAATCCCCCACCTCCCGTGTGGAGGACACATCACCACCAGGGCTCTGCCAGCACGCACAGGCAGGCTGAGTGCTGGGCCCGGGCACATCTGCACATGGGACGTGTGCGGAGACACACGCACACCTGTGTTCCTGACATTGATGTATGCGTGGGTGTGTGCCACACGTACGCATGATCAGAGCTGGGGTCCAGCCGTGGAGCCCTTGGGGACAGGCCCCAACCCATGGCTGCTCTGCCCAGGAATGGGGGGTGTCCACATGGTTCAGGTGGTTGAGCTGTTCACGCCTCCGCTGGGGACATGTGTAACTCCTTCCCTCTATGTCCCCACAGCCTGCCCTTGAACAAGGACCCAATGCCCAATCCCAGGCCAGCCAAGCCCTCGGCCCCTTCCTTGGCACTTGGCCCATCCCCGGGAGCCTCACCCAGCTGGAGGGCTGCACCCAAGGCTTCAGACCTGCTTGGGGCCAAGGGCCCGGGGGCAAACTTCCAGAGCCGGGACCTCCGAGGCGGAGCCCATGCCTCCTCCTCCTCCTCCTCTTTGAACCCCATGCCACCATCGCAGCTGCAGGTGAGGCCCAGGGCCCAGGATGGGGCAGGCAGGGTGGGGTACCTGGGCCTACAGGTGCCGACCTTTACTGTGGCACTGGGCGGGGGGCCCAGCTGGGGCACAGGAAGTGGTTTTCTGGGTCCCAGGCAAGTCTGTGACTTACGCAGATGTCGCAGGGCCAAGAAAGTCCCCGGTTAGCAGGTCTCAGAGATTTGAGGCTCTCTCTGACCTCCCAATCCCGGTCTCAGGAGAGGAGATCCTATCATGGTCCCACAGGTGTGGCCATGTGTCCCCATCCCCATGTGACAGAGGAGAGGGCTGGTGCCCAAAGAGGTGAGGTGACAGGGTTGAGGCCAGCTCTGCCACTTACTAGCTGTTTGATCTTGAAAAAGTCATTCGTTCTCCCTGAGCCTCGGTTTCCACATATGTAAAATGGGGATGGTCAGAGCACCTACCGCGTGGGGTTGTGGTGAGGAGTATATGAACGAGACATGTATAACAGTGAGAATCAGGATGGCATCTCACCCGCCTGCCTTCTCCCCCCCCCCCAGCTGCCCACAGTGCCCCTAGTCATGGTGGCACCCTCTGGGGCACGGCTGGGACCCTCGCCCCACTTGCAGGCACTCCTCCAGGACAGGCCGCACTTCATGCACCAGGTACGGACCCGGAATGGGCAGGGCGGTGGGAGGAGGTGGGAGAACTGGGCGGGGAGCAGGCTGAACCACAGCCCCCATGTGCCCCCAGCTGTCCACGGTGGATACCCACGCTCGGACCCCCGTGCTGCAGGTACGCCCACTGGACAGCCCAGCTATGATCAGCCTGCCGCCACCCACTGCTGCCACCAGCGTCTTCTCCCTCAAGGCCCGGCCCGGACTGCCACCTGGTAACACCCCGCCCCACAGCTCTACAGCACCCCGAGCCCCCCAGCGCTTGAATGTGAGCGCGTAGGCTGCTGAATGGCGGCCCTCAGGAGGTCAGAGACATCGGGTCTTATCATCTTGGAAACTCCAGCCTCCAAAAAATGTCAGGCTCAGAACATTAAAGATGCAGAATGGCAAAAATCACAGAACCGCAGGTCTTTGCAGTCAAAATGTCAGCGCTTGCAGACGGCAGTCTCTGAGCTGCTCCCCCAGAAGCCCTGGATGTTAGGGCCAACCGAGCCCCTCGGGAGTCAGGGCCTGCGAGGCGAGGCTCAGGAGGGTGGGAAGCTCAAAATGAGAGTCTCTGTGGGCTGAGCTTGAGGGCCCATCCCACAGTCCCCAGAGGTACCCTGTCCCCACCCGCAGGGATCAACGTGGCCAGCCTGGAGTGGGTGTCCAGGGAGCCCGCGCTGCTCTGCACCTTCCCAAGCCCCGGCACACCCAGGAAAGACAGGTCAGTAGACCAGGCTGGGAAGGACCCTCGCCCTGCCATTCCCTCCCCTTACACCCTCTGTCCCCCCAGCACCCTTTCGACCGTGCCCCAGGGCTCCTACTCGCTGCTGGCAAATGGGGTCTGCAAGTGGCCCGGATGTGAGAAGGTCTTCGAGGAGCCGGAGGATTTCCTCAAGTGAGTGACCCAGGCCCATTCCAGTCCAGGAGGGTCCCCAGTGTGTGGGGAAAGGCCTGGGGTACAGGCCTCAGCTCAGGCCTCATCTCAATAGATAGTGATGAGGCAAAATGCAAAGGCTAAGACCGTAGGTCCAAATCCTGGTCCTATCACTGGCTGTGCGACCTTGGGCAAGTTACTTAGCTTCTCTGGGCCTTGGTTTCCTCATCTGTGTAATGGGGCATCATAATAGAGGTGTATAGTATTACCTACCTCCATTTTACAGATACAGAAAACTGAGGCCATAAAAAGTTACATGTCTTGATCAAGATCCCCCAGTTCCTAAGTGGCAGAGCGGGGATTTGAATCCAGACATCCAGGCTCCAGAATCCCCACTCCTAACGGCTTTGCCCTGCTACCTGTCCCCTCCTGCCAACACGCCAGCCTGATTTTATTGTTCCCCACAGTCCCAGATTCTCACAGTGGCTCTTGCTGCCTCCCCTCAGTCCCGTCTCTCTCTCTCTCTCTCTCTCTCACACACACACACACACACGCCCCTTCTCCAACGATACCCAACTATGAGTGGCAACTCTGCACCCTGTCCTCTTCATGACCATGGCTTCGCACAAGTTGTCCCCTCTACCTGTCCCCTCCTACCCTCACCCACCTCTCAGCTCACCAGCCTTCCAACATCATCTCCAGCACCCTGGCCAGGCTCCAGTGGCAAGCTCAGGCCTGGCACCAGGAGACGCCAAGTAGTGTGTGGTGAAGGACCAGTAAGAGGGAGACTGAGGTAGAGAGAGGGGAGGGAGGCTGAGGCTCTGGGGAGAGACCTCCCAAAGGGTCTGGCCTTCCTCACTCAGGAGTGTTGAGCCAGGAGGCCAGGCCCACCATGGTCACCCACGTGGAATCTTCCTCCTACCCAGGCACTGCCAGGCAGACCATCTCCTAGACGAGAAGGGCAGGGCACAGTGTCTCCTCCAGAGGGAGGTGGTGCAGTCTCTGGAACAGCAGGTGACATAGGAGAGGGGTGGTTGGGGGATGGTGGGCGAGCCTTTTGTCCCCCCTGTGCCAGGAGCCAAGTTCACCCAGGATGGGGGCTGGCATAAAGGAAGGGAGGGGGTAGGGCCCTCCCAGGGAGGACCACAGCCTGAGCAAGGATGTGGCAGAGAAAGGCCAAGTTGAGGCCTCACTTTGTGCCCGTCCTCACAGCTAGTGCTGGAGAAGGAGAAGCTGGGCGCTATGCAGGCCCACCTGGCTGGGAAGATGGCCCTGACCAAAGCTCCATCCACGGTAAGCCACCCCAGGCCCACAGGCGGCGGGAGGGGGCGGAGGGGACTTATCCTCGCACCCAGGCCCTGGGACTCTGGGCCCCTGTCCCCAGCTCCAAACATGCCCAGACCTGGAAACCTGTCCCTTCCAGTTACAAACCCTCTGACCCCAAGATCCCAAAACAGCATGATCTAGGGTTTTCAAAGCAACAGCAAATGGCCAAACATTTACTGGACACAGACCCTGTACCGCTGGCTACACAACACACAGGGGCCAGTGCAAAATAAAAACCCGGGCTCAGATCTCAAGATGATCCCCACAGAGCAGTAAACAAAGGGCGGGACCGTTCCTGAGCACTTCCCTGGGGTTAATTTATCGAATCCTCGAATCGAATCCTCGTGAGGCCACTGTGAGATAAGTATTACTATCACCCCTAGGGTCACATTTGGGTAGGAGCCCGATTCAGCCCCAGCTCATGGGCCCAGCATCGCGCCTCTCCACGCGCGCGCGCACACACACACACACTCTCTCTCTCTCTCTAATAAATTATAGTTCAATGCTGCTTTGTGCGATTCCACATCAGACTGGAATTGAGAAGAGAGCTCCCTTGCTTTAAAAGAAAAAAACAAAACACTTATTTAAAATTGAAGTGGAAAGTTTAAGCTTCTGAATCACCAGGCTTTCCCTCCTCCCGCAGGCGTCATCCGACAAGGGCTCCTGCTGCATCGTTGCCTCGGGCACGCCTGTCGCCACTGGCCCAGCCTGGCCCAGCCCCCAAGAAGCCCCCGACGGCCTGTTTGCTGTGAGGAGGCATCTCTGGGGCAGCCATGGAAACAGCACGTTCCCAGGTGAGGATGGTTCCATGCCCCTACGTGGTGCTCCCCCCCACAGTCCCTCATCCCCCGACTGGCACGGGGTGGGGGACAGCCAGTACCAACCCTCCCCAGCACTGCCACCCGGCCTTTGGGAAAACACAGCTGCTTGCAAAAGCTGCCTTCCAGCGTTTCCAAGGCCTGTGAGCGCCCCCCCCCCCCGCACCCCCCATTGTGGTTTTTCCTGTCCAGCCCCATCTCCCCTGGGGCCTGGGGCTCACTCGTTCTGGGCCTTGGCTACTCCATTTCCTCGGTGGGTCATCAGAAGGGAGGGAACTAGCTAAGCACCTCCCAGGGACTCTCCCTTCCCCCTCAAGGAAAAGCGGGGTTATTCTCCCAAGCTCAGGGATCCCCGACTGCCCGCAAGGCCTGGGCTGTGGGCTTAAGAGGGATCAGGGCCCTTGAGTGTCATCCTTTCTCTGCCACTTGGCCACTCACATCCCTTTGGTGTGAAAGTTACTTAACTTCTTTTAAACTTCGGGGACGACAAAGCCCATTTTGGTGGGAGTGGTGCAAACAGTAAATGGTACAATCGGTACCCAGTGCTCAGCACAGTAACTGTGAGGGTGAAAACTGGCGTTGTCAGCGAGGGATTTCAGCTGGGTCGCCTCTCCTTGTAGCGTGGGGGATGGGAGAGGGAGCGAGAAGCTCCAGGACGGGACCTGATCCTCCCCCACTCCCCACCCCCAGAGTTCTTCCACAACATGGACTACTTCAAGTCCCACAACATGCGGCCCCCCTTCACCTACGCCACCCTCATCCGCTGGGTAAGCAGGCAGTGCGGGCCGAGAAGGAAGAGAAACGGGGGGTGGGCACCTGCCTCCCACATTCCCAGCCTCCTTCTGAGCGCCCCCAGGACAGGCTCCTTCATGAACAAACCCAGGCCTCCGATAGGATCCCCCCCATGCTGGCTTCACCCCAGACCTGCCCCCCAACCCAAACCGAAACCACGATCCAGGCCAGTGCGAGCCAAATTCTGGCCTTCGACCCACCCCTTCCCTGATGCCCACCTCGACCCCACACTTAACCCCCTCCCAAGCCTGTAAAATAGCCCCCAAATGAACCTGATCTTTGCCCCTTGCCCTAAACCCACCACAGATATCACCCTAACTCTTCCCCAGCCCTCACATACCCCAATATGCCAACACGTCCCTCGGCCGGACCCTGCCTCTAATCCCTTCCTTGTGGCACCTACCTGACCCTTGGCCTCACCCCATCCCAACCCCTTCATTTGAATCTCCCTAACACCTGCCCAGAACTTTCATCAGAGCCTGCCCAGACCTTCATCCTAGGCCCACAACTAACCCGTACACACCACCACGCATTCCCCTCCCTAGCCCCATCCTGACCCAGAACCTCACTGCAGCCATAATTTCTGCCCCGTTACTTAACCCCGCTGCTAAATCCAAACAAATCCAATTCCCTGACCTTTAGCCTCACTCCACACCTAACACAAGCCCTGACCCTTCACCACCACAACCAACCTCATTCTTGACCCTCAATCTCACCGCATGCCTAACACAGAAAATAGCTGTATCACTAGGTCCGCCTCTGATTCCCGACCCTAATGCCATCCCATCCCTTGGCCCTCCACTCGCCCCAGTCCATCCCCAGCCAGACCCTTAGCCAACCCCTTCCCTGATGACCTTTAACGCTGCCTGGCCCTTCACACCTCCCACATCCTATACTTGACCCTACTCCTGGCCTTCGACCTTCCCAAAGCCTGAAACCTTGCCCTTGTGGAGAAGGCCAGCTCCAACTCCATCCCAACCTTTAACCGAGTCCCCGCCCTACCCCGAACCAGACCTTACTGCAGCCTCAGCCCCGACCCTCCACCTCACCCCATCCTGGCCTGACCCTCACCCCACACCGTCTCCCTCCCTCCCTTGCCCTGCTCCCCCCCCCAGTTCCACCCATGTCAGACACCCAGGGTGGGCCACTGCCACTCTCAGCCCAACTTTGGGGAAGGGGCTCCCTGACCCCCGGATCCCCTAACCTCCAGGCCATCCTGGAGGCTCCCGAGAAGCAGCGGACACTCAACGAGATCTACCACTGGTTCACACGCATGTTCGCCTTCTTCAGAAACCACCCCGCCACCTGGAAGGTGAGCCCCTCTGGAGGCACCAGTGGCTGGGAGGGTCTCCCATGCCCCAGCGGCCTGGGCCAAGCTCAGGAGGGGGGGCGTGGGGCTTGTAGGCATGTCGGGAAGGGGCGGGAGGCCGGTTTGGGGTGGGTACTGTTGACCTCGGAGGATGACTGCCTACCCCGGCGCCCTGCCCCCGGCCCGGCGGGCCTGCCTTCCACAGAACGCCATCCGCCACAACCTGAGCCTGCACAAGTGCTTCGTGCGGGTGGAGAGCGAGAAAGGGGCCGTGTGGACCGTGGACGAATTCGAGTTCCGCAAGAAGAGGAGTCAGAGGCCCAGCAGGAGTGCCAACCCCACACCCGGGCCCTAACCTCAAAACCACGGAAAGGAGGAAGGAAGGACAGGGGTCGAAATGGGGGGGGGGTGGAAGTAGCCGGGGGCAGGAGTGACGGGCCCTGGACTTGCCCACAGGGACCAGGCAGTGAGGTGTGCACAGTCTCGCCTGCCAGGGACCCTGATCCTCAGCCGACCGTCCTACTAGATCAGATGCTCTGCACCAAGGCTGCTCAGAGGGGCCCTGGCCCTGGCCCCCGGCCCCTGGCCCTGCTTCCTGCAACCCGCTCTTCCGCCAGACTGAGCCTTTGCAACCAAGCACACACACAGCCCGCCTCAGTGCTCTCACAGATGACCTCAGGGCTGGAAAAGACACACACACAGTCACAATCCCATCCCTTGGACACAGCACAAAGAGCCTGCTCAGTACCCTCGGACAACCTCAACTCTGCAGTCACGCAGACCGTCGCGCCTGAGCCCTGTCAACCCACGCACCCCAAAGCACACAGCCACGGCCGCCCTCCGGGCCCACACGTGCGGGGTCCCGCGGGGCGTGCCCAGGGCCCCGCACAGCAGCAGCCTTGGTACCTTCAGGATCTCGGGTCCCAAAGAGCCACACGAACACACACCAGTCGTGCACATTCTCACGCAGCTCCCAAACACACGCTTGCTCACGCGGCCCAGGAGAGCACACCTGTGCACCTCCTGCGCACGCACCTGGAGCCCCAGCGGGTCTCCGGAGTCCCACGTGGGTTTTCACAGCCACACACACCGAACCGCCAAATAGACCCACATCTCACCTGCCACCCACCCCACCTCCCCGGCCCGGAACCCTGTGTCCCCATCCAGGCCTCAGCTTAGACTGCAGACACAGCCCCTTGTTTATTTGGGACCCAGTGCCCTCTCCAATAAACTGTAGCCGAGTTCCCACGCTCTGGACGATCACCCCAGATCAGGGTTGGGGTCCGGTGGGTGGGTGTCTGGGGTCAAGGCTGTAGCAGGAGGAGCCGTGCGGCCAGCAGAGGGAAGGGCTAGGGCACGTGCTTGGCCATCGCCCCCAACATCCCAACCCCCTGCCCGAGGCCAGGAGCAGAGCGGTGCTGGGCACTCCTCAGGCCTCCCGGACCCGGCCCAGGAGGCCAGCGTTCTCCTGGCGGAGGGCTCGGTAGTCCTCGCGGATCTTCTCCAGGTTACTGAGGGTCTTCTTCCCCATCTCCGTCTCGATCTAGGGCAATGCAAACCACACGCCTTCAGCCCAGCTCCTGCTTGCCGCCCTGGCTGCGGCTCCAGCAAGGCTGCTCGAGGCCCCTCCCGTGCTCCTCCCATAACAGCGTGCTGTGCCCTACCACAGGGCCTTTGCATGTGTTATCTGTTCGCCTACAGCATTATTTGCTAACGTGACAGCATGAGCCACCATGTGTTCTGGCTAAGGCCTCTACTGATGGCCCAGGGAGGCAGGTGCGAGGACCTTTGGGGTGGAAGCTGGGGCTCAGAGGAGGCCGCTAGCCAGTGCCAGGTCACACACACAGCTACTACGGGACAAGGCTGAGGGTCCAGCCATAGGCTGGTTCTGCTCCCACAGCCTCTCTGGGTGTAAACCAAGGTGCTGTCCACTGGCCTGCCTTGGTTTCCCCTCATACTCCCGGGGCCTCACCTGCTCCTCAAGGTCTCGAACTTCCCGCATGATTGTGCCTGTATCCTCAATGGTCTGGATGAGCTGGCTGCAGTTCTGGGGACAGCAGGAGCAGAAGGCTTACAACCCCACCACGTGCCACCCCGGCCGGCCCCCGGCATGTCTCTCCACTCACCTCATGCAAGGCAGCTAAATACTTGTATGCCTTCCGAACAGCATCATCCTTCTTGGCATCCTGACCAGACAGAAGGGACCAGTGGGCTTCCCCCGCACCCCCACCACATTCCACCTCCAGGACCCCCACGAGTCCGCCTTCTCCCACTCCCCTGACTTCCTCCTCCGTGGCACAGAGCCGGGCCCAAGCCTCAGTGCACCCACACGGCTCGCACCGGGCCCAGGCTCAAGCGGACGTGTAAGCAGATAGGCAGGCAGGAGCCCAGCCCCACCCCAGGCCCCTGCCGGCCTAGCCAGGCCCGCACCTTAAACACGAGCTCATCGGTCACGGCAAACGTCCGGTCCAGCTTCCCGGACAGGGAGTTGATTTCCTTCTGAAGCTCCTTTGTGTCCGACAAGATCTGGCAGAGAACAGGGCAGCCATGAGCCCATGTCTGGCCAGGCCGGCCGGCCGGCTGAGAATATTTATGTGCACAGCGCACGCTCACACCCAGACCGGGCCTGTGCCACTGCATCAGGTGTGGCTGGAGCGCACTGGGTAGGAGTGTTCTGTGCTGGGGCGTGGCTACACAGCTCTGCCTTTCAGAGGGCGTGAGGTCCCCGTGTGGCCGTGCTGCACACATCCGCCCCTTGAGCCTGTCTGCCCGCCTGCCCCCACCCTCCACAGCTGCAGTGATGTACCTTAGTGATCTCCTCCTTCTGCTTCCGGATGTTGCCCACAATCTCCAGGATGCGCTGGGTATAGGCCAGCCGGGACACGTCTCTAGGCAGGGTCTCCAGCTCTGACACCTAGGCAGGAACACAGCAGACACTGCCCTGGGACCCAGCCCCCACCCACTCGGAGCCACCCAGGGCCCCTGCCCAGGGCCTTACCAGCTGCTTGTAGACCTCCTCCTTCCTGCGGGCCTCTTCGGCAGCCGCTCGAACGCTCTGGTGCAGCTCCTGGATCTCTGCCAGCCGTCGAGAAGATTCCAGCTGCCAGGACCCCAAGGGGAGAAGGAGAGTGAGCACAGCACAAGCATGGCCCCCTAGGGAGGGACCCGACCCGCCCCACCCACAGCCCAGGCCATCACGACCTACCTCTCTGCAATCCTGGAGCTTTCGAAGGTGGCGGTACTCAGCCAGCAGAGGGACCCGGTGCTTTTCCCACTGCCCCGCCAAGTGGATGACCCGCTGGGCACTGCTCTCTACCACGAGCTGGAGATGGTGGCAGAGGATACGTGTCACACAGGCTGGACCCTTCCAGCTCCAGCCCTCCCGCCCAGCCCCACTGCCAGGCCTACCTGCAGCTTGGCGAGGTTGGCAGCCCCGTCAGGCAGCAGCTCCACCGCCCGGCTCTTCAGGCGCAGGGCCTGCTCACGCTCCACCGTGCTGAGCTCGCTCTGCCGACGCTCGGTCTCCACCTGGCACCCCGTGACCCCCACTCCCGTCAGTGGAGGAGCTCAGCCGCACCCCACAGCCCTCTAGCCCCCACTGAGCCTGGCAAGCCCTAGCCCAGCCCGAGCCCCCACAGATGACAATGCACCCCTCCTACCCTCTAGCAGCCCCTTGACCCCTCCTGATAGGGACAGGAACCTATAAGCAGTGACAGACACCCACAGGCCCCTCTGATCCCTCTACCTCCACAGTGGCCCCCCCGGAAGCCCTGACAAGCCCCTGGCCATACAGATGCTCACACCCCTCCTAATCTCAGACACCCAAGTGTCCTGACCGAAGCCCACGGGTGCCCCTAACCCCCACAGGTCCGACCTCCCCCAACCCTACCTCCTCCTCTCATCCCCACTGGTTCTCCTGAACGCTCGAGAGCCCACAGGTCCCCAAGGCCGCCTCTGAACCCTTCTGACATTGGCAGACCTCCACAAAGTCCTCTCAGCCCCTTCAAGGCCCTCTAGGCCCTCTAGGCCCCACTGTGACCCAACCCCAGGCAGGCAGCCCCTCCTCCACTCCCATCCCCACCTCCCACCTGCACAAGGTTGATTCCTAGGGTCTTCATGTTGGCTTCAACCTCTTCAATGTTGCGGTTCACTCCCTCCAGCTGTTCCCGAAGAGACTCCAGCTCCTGCTCTTGAGCTGCCCTCGTGTCCTGGGAGGCACAGGCCAGTTGGGGCGGGGGTGTCAGGCCCCCCAGGCGGGCAAGGGCCCAGAACCCCCACCACTGCTCCACTTACCTGTTCAGGCCGCTGGGAGGTGGCCGGCACATCACACACTTGGGCTGCCTGGACCTCGGGCTCCTGGGGGAGTGAAAGGGGTATTCTTGGCCGTTGGAGAAGGTCCTGCCCTTCCCAGCCCAGCCTCAGCCCCCGCTCCAAGCGCCCTTCCAGCACCAGACTCCTGCCCACTCAACTGCTGACAGCTGTCAGGCTGGGTTTATGAGGACCCAGGCACTCTCTGAGACCTCAGGCTGGAGTGTCCGCTCATAAGGAAACCTCCCTGACCCTGACACGAGAAGGCTGAGGGCCCCCCGAGGTCAAAGAGAGAAGATATGTGCAGAGGAAACTGTCCAGGGGAAGCTGCAGTTTGCACAAAGGCACCCCTACACCCTGACATGGTTCCCACCCCTCCCCCCTTTCTCCACCGAAGCCCTTGAGGAGCCAGGGGACCCCCAGCACAAAGAGGGCACGCCCAGTGGGGACACGGGAACCTGGGTGCATAAGCATGTCGTCTGTACAGAGAGCGACCCCGCAAGCCTGCCTCGGCCCCGTCAGTGGACCCGGGTCCGCTCAGACCCACTCACCAGATGGAAGGTGAACTTCTCCGAGTGTGTGAAGCGGGAGCCCTTGGGAGTACCGCTCCGGGCCCCTGCACCCCAGGCCTGCAGCAGCTCTCCCAGGTCTCGGGCTTGCGGCGGAGCCCCCGGTCGGCCCCAGGTCTGGCGGAGATGCTCAGCCAGGTGCCTCTGCAGCCGCTGCCGCTGGGCCCGTGTGTCCTCCTGGAAGCAGGAGGCAGGGCGGACGGGAGGGTGTCGAGGCCTGCGGGGCACCTGAGGCCCTGCCTCCTCCTGGGAGCGGCCAGACAAAGTGCTACCACCCGGTCGCCTCTCCCACCGAGGGGGCCCAGGCCCCTGTCCTGCCCCGCCAGTCTGGGAGCTCCCCAAGGACGGGGTCCCCTCCTCACAGCCATGCTTCTCTCCACCCACTCACTCCCCACACCAGAGGTGGTTGAGGGAAGGGAGAGAGGCAGCAGATCAGCAGCCCCCGAGTCAGAGGGTGACACGGAAAGGCTACGTGGGGACAGAGCAGAGCCAGAGAGTCAGAGGTGCTGGGCAAAGAGGTAGTGGAAGCAGAGAGAGAGAGGGAGAACGAACAGAGGCAGTTTCGAGACAACCGGGGAAATCTGATTATGAACTCAGTGACGGACGGTATTAAGGTGTTAATGTTAGTAGGTGTGTAAATGACGCAGGGATTACCTTAAAAAGGAAATACCCTTATGAGTTAAGAGATGTACACGTCAGTATTTAGAGTCGAACTGGCCTGCATACTGGGATTTGCTTTAAAATAATACTGAAAAAACAACTGGGGGAGAACAGATGAGGAAAGATGGGAGAAAGGCTCATAGTTGAAGGTGGATGACGGGCACATAGGATTCATTAGAACATTCTATTTCTGTGTTTGAAAATTTCTATAAGTTTAAAAAAGACAGAGTCAGGATGGAACAAATGGCAGTGGGGGAGGCAGGGGCAGACAGAGAGAATGACAGAGGTGAGCGGAAGGGAAGAGGAGAAACACAGTCTCGAAATGAGGAGACAGAGGAGCAAGAAGGAGGGCCCGCAACACCACAGAACAAGAAAGACAGTGACCAGAAGAGACAGTGCAGAGACCCAGGGATGGAAAAATAGAGCACTGGGGACAGTGGCAGAGACAGAGAAGGAATGAGAGACTCGGACTCAGGGGTGGGAAGAAGGTAATAGAAACAGGGAGGAAGTAGGCAAATCCTGACCGCTCTGGTTGCGAAGAACCGGCCCGTTGCCCGGGGAGCGCTAGCCTGAGGGGAGGGCACTATCACCCCCAAGTCTCAGAACCGGAAACCGAGGCTGGCGGGGGAGGGACTTGTCTGAGGTCCACAGTCTTTGTGACTCCAGGATTCTCTCAGGGAAAGAGCCAGGTAGGTGCATGCAGAGGGGAGGTGACGGGCAAAGGAGGGGCAGAGGACCAAGGGACGCTGAGACGGGAGCAGCAGGAAGCAGCTGTGAGCAGGGGCCTTGGCAGCAGGGTGAGCTTTGGGCAGTACCTGGGTGGGATGGCGGGGCGCCCGGTGGACCCAGTCCTCATCCCCAGGGCGGTCCCGGCCCGTGTGCTGGCAGAGCTGGATGGCATGGCGTTCAAGGAGTGAGGCCACCCTCCCGGCAGGCTGGGGCACCTGGGTGGGGGCTGGTAGCAGCAGAGGACTCGCCTGGAACTCCCGGGGCTCTGGAGGCGGAACAGAGTCAGCTGGCCCTCCCGCCTGGCCGTGGGGTCAGGCCCACCTCTACCTTTCTCCCTAACCCCTCCCCAGAGCCTCACGCTTACCTCCTCTGGAACTCAACTCAGGCATGACCAGCCTGGTGGTGTGGAAAGGCTTCTGCGCGGCGGAGCCCTGGTGGGAGAGCAGAATCAGAGCCTCCATGATGAACTGCGGTGGGGGCCACTGGTGGGAGGGGAGCCAAACACCTGAGCGCCCAGATGGGGCCAAGGTGGGGACGAGCAACATCGATGTGAGTTGGGGGGTCCCACCTGGAGGTGCTGCAGCTTGGGAGTGCGAAGGAGGGGTGGGACCCAGGGCAGGGCCAGCTGCTCCCGGATTTGGCTCCCGATGGCCCGGAGAAGGATAGCTGAGTCACCTGTGGGGGGTGGGGAAGGAGCTTCCATCAGGTGACAAGGCCATAACCAAAAATGCAGATCCTGGGAAAGCAGCCACGGCTCCCTGACCCCCTCCCAGAGATGCATATCTATCTAGCTATCATTCTCACCCTTGGCCATTCAACACTTACTGAGTACCTACTGCATACCAGTCACTGTTCTAGACTCTTGGGACACTTCAGTGAACAAACTGAGAAGTATCCCTGCCCTTACGGAGCCGGCAGGCTGGTAGAGGAGAACATGACTCAGGTCAAAAGTACGACAGAAAACTCATGTGACGATCTGAGAGGAGGGTAAAAACTACTGAGACAAGGGGCATGTAATTTTATTTTTTTTTAACAAATATTTTACTTTCTTTTTTTTTTAAGATTTTATTTATTTATTTGACAGAGATAGAGACAGCCAGTGAGAGAGAGAACACAAGCAGGGGGAGTGGGAGAGGAAGAAGCAGGCTCATAGCGGAGGAGCCTGATGTGGGGCTCGATCCCAGAACGCCGGGATCACGCCCTGAGCCAAAGGCAGACGCTTAACCGCTGTGCCACCCAGGCGCCCCAAGGGCATGTAATTTTAAACAAGGCAGCCTGAGGAAGGCCTCCCTGAGGTAACATGTGAACAGAACCTCAAAAAGGTAAGAGGGTGAACCAGGAAGATATCTAGGGGAAGAATAATCTGGCAAATACAAAGGCCCTGAGGCTGGAGCACACCTGGAGTGTCTGAGAAGCACCAAGGAGGCTGGTGTGGCTGGAGTGGGGAGCGGGAGGGGGAGCGAGGAGGAGGTGAGGCAGAGAGGCCCCTCCCAGCACCAACTAACCCCCTGGGGCAGCCCAAGCTCAGACTCCCTTCCCCCTGCCCTGCCTCCTCTCCCCCAGCCCCAATCCTCCCCTCCCACCCAGCTCTCCCAAAGATACACCCCCCACCCCACCCCCAGTCAACCTTTTTACCCCCTCCACCTCTCTGCCCCTGCAACACCCAGGAATGCCACGCTCTCCTTCACCCCCACCGTGCCCTGGGCAGACCATACCTGCAGGCTGATCCGCATCCTCAGAGGCATCAGAGGGCAGACGCTCCGCCAAGAAGAGAAGCAGGTCCCGGAGATCAGGCTCACTGGGGTAGAGGAAGTTCTGATAGCCAAGCTCCAAGGGATAGCCCAGGTCCTGGAGGTCAGGGAGGTGGCCTCTATCAGTCAGGCAGGCAGAATCCTGCTATCCTGGGAGCCCTGAGCCAAGACCACAAATGCTCCTACTCTCTCGCCAACCACCACCCTCTGAACTTCACCTTGGCTCCCCCAAGGCCTCCAGGCCTCGGGCGGGGGGGGGGGCGCGGAAACCACAGAGTGATTATAGTCAGTGCTACAGAGAGCAAGGAATAAGATTAAAGCTCTAGCATTTCTTTGTGTTTATTTTTTAAGATTTTATTTATTTGACAGAGAGAGACAGCGAGAGAGGGAACACAAGCAGGGGGAGTGGGAGAGGGAGAAGCAGGCTTCCCGCCAAGCAGGGAGCCCGATGCGGGACTCGATCCCAGGACCCTGAGATCATGCCCTGAGCCAAAGGCAGATGCTTAACGACTGAGCCACCCAGGCACCCCTAAAGCTCTGGCATTTCTAACTATGACCCCAAATCCAGAGGCCATATAGGAGAAGATGAGTATTTCTGAATCCCTGAAAAGAAACAAAAATTTTAAGCAGTATGATTACCAAAGTCAAAAGAGAGATGACAAGCTAGAAAAAAAATAATATTTGGAATTCATATCACAGGCAAAGAGTAAATCTACCTAGTATATAAAGAGTGTCTAAAATCAAACAAGCACAAAAGACCAGCACTGCAAGAGAAAAGTAGGCAAAAGATAGGAAGAGGCAGTTCACAGAAAAAGAAATGGAAACGGCCCTTCAACCTACACAAATATGTCCAACCTTGCTGCAAATTGAAAGCACACGGAGAGCTCTCGTACACACGTCACCGATGTGGGACAAGCTGACGATCCGTTCTCCAGGTGCGCGCTGGGAGGGAGATACCATCGCTCGGGCAGCATCCCTGCCCAAAACCTGAATCTGATCATCAGAAAACACTCTGACCCACTCAAAGTGTAGGCCATTCCAGGCAAGAGCCAGCCTGGACTCTTCGAAAACATGTGTCGTCACAAAAGAAACAAAGAAACAAAAACCAAGGAGGACTGTTGGCTATGCAAGATTAGAGAAGTCACAGTGAAATAAAATGTATGATCCTTGATTAGACGTTACAGTTAAAAAAAAAAAGTAGCGATAGAGGATATTTTTGGGACAACTGGGGAAATTCCGGCAGGCACTAGATATGAAATACTATTATTCTAATATGTACTATCGATTGTTAACATACACTATCAACATTCAATTTCATGGGTGTGATCACGATATTGTGGTCGTGCTGGCCAATGTCCTTCTACTTACGAGAGGCGTGCTGAAAATTGTACGTGTGGAGTATCAGGTTGTCTGCCACTTCCAAACAGTTCAGCAAAAGTGCGTGTGTGTGTGTGTGTCTATGTATCTATACACACGGAAAAGAATGGAGCAAAATGCTAACAAATGTTTGCCCAAGTACAAAGGTGGGGAGAAAAACGAGACTGAGGTCCCGTTCCTCACCCACTGAAGGGGCACCAATCAGTGGGCCGGGCCGGGGAGAAACAGGCGCTTTCTCCCACGCTGCTGGTGGGAGGGCAGAAATGAAACAAAGCCCAGTGAGGGCAATGGGGCAAAGTCCGACAAAACAACATCTGCTTTTCCCCTTCCACCTTCCACCTAGCAATCGTACTTTGAGGAGCCGACCCCAAAGCCATGGCTCTAACAATTCAAGACGACAGACGCGCAAGATGACTCATTACGGTGTTATCCGCAAAATACTGAAAACGGCCTCAGTGTCCAAGCATTTAATACATTTAAGGCAGCTGTTGGCGGGGATCAAAAAGTAAGAAAGGGAGAAATGAGTCTTCCTCCTCTATATGAGGAAGACTTTGATTATCTCCCTTTTAATTCTTGTTTTTAAAGATTTTATTTATTTATTTGACAGACTAAGAGACAGAGAGCACAAGCAGGGGGAGCGGCAGAGGCAGAGGGAGAAGCAGGCTCTCCACTGAGCAGGGAGCCCAACAAGGGGCTCGATCCCAGGACCCCGGGATCATGACCTGAGCCGAAGGCAGATGCTTAACAACTGAGCCACCAGGGCACCCCTCCCTTTTAATTCTTATGATACTATCAGACACTGCTTTCTTCCACCACTTCTCGGGTACAGCGTCTCCTCCTCCAGCCCCGGTAAAAAAAACAGATGACAATGATGACAACAGTGGTGGCTACTCAGTCAAGCCCTCTCTGTTTTCCATGCCTCGATGGCTTAAACCAAACGTAGGAATGCGTTAGCTAGTCTTCACTGCCCCTCGTTTTACAGATTTCCCGTACATCAAAATTACCAACCAAAGTGCTGTGATGGCCGAATTCTCCTCAAAAGGCTACGGGTTCATTGCCCTCACTTCCTCTTCCTCTGCGTGACATACTTTATTAATTTATGACAGAGCAGTGGCTCCTTAGAGAGCCTTTTCTCGACAGAACAGCCACAGTCATGAAAAAAAAAAAAGTTGCTAAAGAAGAAATATAAAGGGGCAAAGACCTGGAAAGAGAACGGCTCTGAAAACAAACTTCGTGTTGTTCACAGATGACCTTGAGCCGACCCTTCTGATAGTGAGAAGGGGGCCTTTCTCCCTGGCTCCAAACCAGGAAGCAGACTTTTGGTTTTGCTTTTTCCCTTCCAGACTCTGCAGGGTATGCAGATGTGCTCTCTGGGGCAGAACAACCAGGACACGGGGCAGAATACAAAAGGCCGCAAAGAGGAAGGATACGATGTCCGGTCGCATTCAGTAAAATGCTCTAAGGGGAGCCATTTTTGATACAAGGGTTTTTAGACTATTTCTTTTCTTTTAAGATTTTATTTATTTATTTGTCAGAGAGAGAGAGAGAGGGCACAAAGAGGGGAAGCTGCAGGGAGAGGGAAGGGAGAAGCGGGCTCCCTGTTGAGCAAGGAGCCTGATGCAGGACTCGATTCCAGGACCCTGGGATCATGAACTGAGCCAAAGGCAGAGGCTTCACTGACTGAGCCACCCAGGCGTCCCTAGGATATTTCAAAAACATACGTTCTTGGCTTGCTTCATGGCTTGTATATATCCTAGACGGTTATTAAGTTAGGTGGAGGGGAATTTTGGCATGTGTTACAACCAGAAACTGGGCAATCAAAATCTACTAAGAAAGAAAAAAGAAAGGAAAAAAGATAAAGGGGGAAATAAATATATTCATATTGACTTATAGCTGCATTTAAAAAAAAACCTAGAAAGACACACAGAAACCAGTCAAAGTCATCCCCTTCTAACAGACAGGCAGGGGAACGGGGTGAACGGTCTGGAGCGCGAGACTCAGCAGGTATCACGCTCCTTCCATTGCACCCTGCAGACTCTCTTACCCTTTCAGTGGTTAACCACCGTTTACCTAATTAAAAATTCTTTATATTAAAATGTTCCTGTTCAAATTACGGCTGGGGTTTCAGCCTGCAGACTGGACCCTGACTAATAAAATGACCTACTCGAAACAATCATTTTCCTTAAAAAGGGACATACAGGCTTTGGTGCAGAAAGATTGGGACTGAGATCCAGCCTGTGCCTCTTGCTGGCTAAGGCCTTGGACTGATTATTGAACCATCCGGACGCTCAGTTTCCTAGCTGCAAAATGGGGCTGAGAGGACTTTCCCTATGTGCCTGCTTTAAAAGCTCACAGGCCCCATCAGGGTTGTGCATGGGGCCTGAGAAACGGGCCCAGAAAGACAGCCTGATTCTCTGTCAGAGTTGCCCTTGGCCTGGAGCTGCATGGACTCTGAAAGCAGACATCCAAGCTTTGCCTCCGACCCACTGTGTGACCTAGTGGGCAAATCACTAAACTTCTCTGTGCTTAGTACTTTCCTCCTCTGGAAAAAAAAAATGGATACCAACAGTACCTACTTGAGAAAGTGGTCACAAGAATGAAGTAAGCTCACGCCACGTCACCACAGTGCCCGGCCCAGGGGAGGCACTCGGAAAACATCCTTATTATCTGCCTGTGTGTGTATTAGGTCACAACAGAAGGCGGATTGATGTCAGAGGGTCACCGTCACAAGAGTGTGAAAACCACTGGCTTTCGAGCGACTTTACTCTGGGTTTTTTCCGACACCTGCAATCAAAGTTATGACTGATACAGAAACTCATTCCAGGAGTCAGGTGTGTGAAGTGACAGACACCAAAACATGGAGGTGGCTGAGTGGCAGAAAGGGGTGCCAGGCGTGGGGCATGTGAAGAGGCGGACAGCAGGAGAAGAATCTGAAAAGCCCTGAGAGCCAGGCGAACCTGAGAGCTAAGGGCTGAGCAGAGCCCCGCGGCCTACTGGTAAGAGACAGGAACTGCACAAGCAAGGTCCGGATTCATGAAACCTGACCACCCTGTCCCTAGGGGCTAAGTGGAAATTTTCATTGTATTTACTCGACTCTCCCTCTACCACCATATCCTGGGTCTGTTGGCCAAGTTCTCATTCATTACGCAGCCAGAGGGGGCAGGAATGCAAGCAGCCAGATCAGACCTCTCTACGAATAGTAATACCGTTTACACAGAGCTCATTACAGCTAGCTTTTTCTATATTAACTTATTTTTACTCCTCATAGCAACCCTAGGTGGCAGGTACAACTCGTACACCCGTTTTAAATACGAGGAAATGGGCCCAAAGAGGTTGAGAGACGGACCCAACGCGGCAGAGCGAGCAAACCAGGAGAAATGACATTACTCAGAGCCCCTGGACATAGTAACTGGATACAGCTCTGTACTGGAGAGACGTGTAAGTGCTTCATCACAAGGCACTTAACCTATGAGAGGGACAGTTCGGCAATCATTCGCAGGAGAGGCAGGATGTGTGTGGCTGCCACAGGGTGGAGGGCAGACCCCCACAGCACAGACACGGTTTTACTTAACCAGCATACCTTCCTTTGGATAACCCTCCGACCCCCAACTGCCAAGCGATCCTGAAGGAGCAGCCAATCACAGTGTCCTAGAGGGATTACCATGTGATCCACGCTCGGCCAATCAGAGTACACAGTGATTAATTTAGGAGAGAGCATGCGACCCAAGCCAAGCCTTTTTCTGGAACTCCTAAATGGATACCATAGGGGGAAAAATTCTAGGACCACCTTAGTGGTGCTAAGCTTAAAATGTGGGAGCCACACTCCCCCTGCTGGGTTCCCTCTCTCTCTGGCTGTCTCTCTCTGTCAAATAAATAAATAAAATCTTTAAAAAATTAAAAAATAAAATAAAATAAAATGTGGGAGCCAGGGGCAGCCCAGGCACAAACTGGATCAACTCATATAATGCTCCTAACAACTCTACTTTTATCATCTCAGTTTCACAAATAAGGAAACTGAGGCCCAGAAGGGTTAGGGTCACACAGTTAGCAAGGGGTGTAGTGAGGGTCTGAGCTACAGGCGGTTGGACCCTAGAGCCTTAACTGCTAACAAATGCTAAGCCACAAGAGGAGGTGACTTTGTGAAGGAGGAAGGAAGAGGCTGTGTGTATTGGGAGGAGGGCACTCACCATGCAGGCCTGAGCCAGGCTCATGGCCAGGCGGAACCGGGCGGACATGGCCAGAGGCAGCAGGGGGCTGAGGCCAGAGCCCACGGCAGGGTTGATCACACGCAGGCAGCGGACCACTGCTTCTACGACCAACTCAGTGGTGAAGGCTCGCAGGGTCTGCACATCTGGAGGAACTGCCCTGAAAAAGAAGAGAGGAGGCTCAAAGCAGCCAGGCAACAGGGATCAGGCTGGGCCCTGCTGTCTTCTGGAAGCCTTACTATTGGGATGGGAGTGGGAGGAGGATGGCCACAGTTCAGACAGGTCCTGGGTGTTGGTGACTATAATTTCCATTTGGAAAACTAAGAACTGGGGAAGTCCTTAGGTCCTAATGGTGGATGGAAGGGATCTGAATTTTAAAAAAAATCTCAAATTGCCACATGCTTAAAAGTCTCAAAGTTTTGGGGTCTAGGAAGGGCAAGGGACCCAGGTGACATGCTCTCTGTGTTTCTGGAGCCCCAGGTATCATGTTCCCTGCACGTCAGGAGCCCCTAAATATTGAGTTGCTAGGGTTTTGAGACTAGGTATTTCGAGGCTCAGCTTTGCAGGAGTTCCAAATGTCAAGGTCCCTAGATGTCAAGATCCCCGGATATCAAGACCTTCTAGTTTCAAGCAATCCAGAAATCAGGCTCCCTAGATGTTGGCATCCTCGGTTTTTAGGGTCCTTGAATGCAGAAGTTCTTGTGCGTTGGGGTCACTAAGTGTTGAGGTTGCCAGACTTTAAGGTCCAGGGATTTTAAAAGCCCAGGTTTGGGGAAACAGGGTTTGAAGGTTCCCAAGTATCCAGTTCCAGGGTTTTTGAGTGCCAGGGTCCTGGGTGTTTAAAATCCCCGGTTCTCAACATACAGGTGGCTTAGATTTTCCAAATACCAGGGTCCCAGGGTACTGATGTCAAGAACCACATATTTCAGGATCCCGGGTGTTGAGGATCCAAGGTTTTAAGCTCTGGAGAGGTCTGGGTCCTGGAATTTGGGGTTTACCAAGTGTTGGGGGCAAAGGGTTTGGGAGCTCCCCGATGTCAGAGTGCGTGCATGCGTGTGTATGTCTATCCGTGTAAGGAGGGGGTGTCTTAGGGTCCTGGAAGTGGGAGCCCCAGATGTCAGGGTCTGGGGTTTTAAGGTTCCCGGGTGACTGGGTCCAGAGTTTTGGAGTCCCGGATGTGGGCATTCCGGGGTGGGCGGGGGCTGTGTCCTTACGTGCCGGCCTGGCGCAGGGAATGGATAAGGATTCGGTCCGCCTCTTCCATGGTGGAGAGGTGTTCGAGTCTGGAGCCGGGTCCAGGGCCGGGTCCGAGCAAGAAAGGCGCAGTTGAAACCCCGCTCCGCACTCGCGGTCCAAGGAGTGTCACAGGGTGCGCGGGGAGAGCCGGGATGTGTAGTTCGAAGAGCGAGTGTGGCGCATGCCGGATGTCTGGCGTCCTGGTGCGAAGGTGCGTCTGCGGGCTTGAGCGTGCAATGGCTGCTGGGAGTTGTAGTTCTTCCGCTTGCAGTCCGGTGGGTTCTTCCAAGGGGGCGAAGAAGTGTATTTTGAGCGCGTGCGCGAGTGTGTGTGCGTGTGTGCGTGTGCGTGCGTGTGTGTGTGTGTGTGTGTGTGTGTGTGTGTGTGTGTGTGTGTGTGTGCGCGCGCGCGCGCGCGCCTGTGTATGCGCGTGAGCGCTCGCGCAGTGGTAGAAAAGGGACCGGACGGAGAGCGGCTTCCTGACTCATTCATTTAAGGCGGCATTCATCTTCCATATTGTACAAGTGTACAAGTTAAGGGCAGGAGCTTCAGCATAAAGCGGCTACGATTGCGTCTCAGCTTTTTAGCTCAAGTCGTTAGCTCAACTAGCTAAAGGTGCAACCGTGGGCAGGTTACATCACTTCCCTGTGTCTTAGTTTCCTCATCTGTAAAATAGAACTATGAATATACCTGCTTCCTAGGATTAAAACAATTAATGCATGTAAAGCATTGCTACTGTGTACCTGACACATAATACAGCAGGAAAGCGCTATGTAAATGTAGTCACTAGTATTCATGCATTCCATAAATGCTTTCTTTTAATGTTATACATATGTGTA
The DNA here is from genome assembly GCF_024610735.1 of Ursus americanus. NCBI lineage: Eukaryota > Metazoa > Chordata > Mammalia > Carnivora > Ursidae > Ursus > Ursus americanus. The sequence continues at coordinate 81,710,413 of NC_142164.1, forward strand.
CACTCCAAAGAATAATTACACAGTAAGCATTCATGTAACCACCATTCATTAAAAAGACCACCCTATCTCCACTGCTCAGTAGTGGCATGTTTGTCATAAATAAATCATGTGTACATATATATGGGGCTCAGTTTCTGAACTCTGTTCTGTTCTTAACTACTGTAGCTTTCTAACACACCTTGGTATCTGATCTGGAATGTCCTCCCATCTTGTTTTTTTTCAAAAGATTTTGGCTCTTCTAGATCCTTTGTATATCGATACGCATTTTAGAATCAGTTTGTCAAATTCCATGGAAAAATCTTTTGAGATTTCGTTTGGGACTGCATTGAATCTCTAAATCACTTTGGGAAGAATTGACATTTTCACAACATTGACTATTTCTATTAGTAAATTTAATATAGCTCTCCCTCTCCTTAGATCCCCTTTAATCACTTGACAGTATTTGAAAATTTTTTTTCCATGGAGATCTTATACATAAGTATATTATGTTAGGTCTATTTTTATGTACTTCAAAGTTCAAATACTGTTGGGAAATGATATCATTTTTCTTATTTTAATTTCTGACTGGTGCTGGTATATATTTTATAAAAATATTTTTTTAAAAATCAGTGCCTTTTCTGTTGCCAGGCTCTCTAACCCATAAATGTCCCATCTTTGCCCCTAATCACCCTCCCATCCATCCCTGCTATGGCCCCGCCCTGTGACCTTAATCTCTCTAAAGCTGGGGGAAGAGAGGGGGGCTGTGTGCAGATGGCTCTTCAACCTCGAAAGGAGGATGTCGGCTTCCGAAGGTGGGAAAGGTGAGAGCAGCCTTCCACCCCTGCAGACCCTTGGAGCAAGCCTAGGCTCTGCTCTACCCTCTGCCCCTCTGACCCATCTACTACCCAACAGGACCCCACCCCTGGAGAGCCACCAGGGGACCAGAACCACATCACCTTGTTTCCATCCCAGTCAGCACCAAACATAGCCTTATGCCACCTGAACCCTGACGTTCAGCCTGACTCAGACCCTGCCCCATGACCTCCCAGCCCCACCCATAGCTTTAGTTCCCAACTGAATCCCAACCCTAATCCTGGCCCCAACATCCATCCTAGCGCCCACCCAAGGTCCAATTCCAAAGCCAGCCCCAAGCTTAATCCTAACACAAACCTTACCAACCAGAGGGCAAACCCCCGTTAGAGTCGAAACCCCAACGTAGATACACCCCTTAGTATGAGCTCTAAATTCACCTAACCTCAACCCCAACATCTAGATACCAATACTGTTAGAGAGTAGGTCTCTGACTCTCCAAAACGAGCATAGATCAATTTTTAAAGACTAAATAGAAAGAGAGAGACAGACAGAATGAACACCTTTGATGGTGGTAGTAAGTCATGAAGGCTTGGACTCAGAGATTGCATATGTTTGAATCCCAAATCAGCCACTTCATCAAATCACCTCCCGTTTTGCATCAATTTCTTTGCCCGCAAAATGGGAATAATACTCTGTGCCAGACATTATTCTGAATTCTGAATAACTCTGGATAATTCTATGTCAAGAACTCACTTAATCGTCAAGACAACTCTATAATGTAGGTACTCAGCATTCCATTACACAGATAAGGAAATTGGAGCACAGGGAGGCTGCCTAATTTTCCCAAGGCTGCACACAGCTGTCAAGTGGTCGAGTCAGGATTTAAATTCAGACAGCTTGTTTATTCCAATGCTGGGGACCCTAACCAAGCCAGCCTACTGCCCCTCAGAGGCTAAAACAAGGCCACAGGAACTGGGAATGGCTTTAGCTGAAAACCCCAATGCCAAATTCAAAACCCATCCAAACTTAACTTTAACCCCAACCTTGATCCTAATTCTAATCCCAACTCACACACTCCACTCCTACCTGTATGGAAACCATCCAAAATCCACCACTTGAATTTAACCCTAAATTTGCCTCCAGCCATAAACTTAATCCTACCCCATGTTAATTTAAACTCCCTACCAAGTCTAACAGCAAAGGCTACTTTACTTGGAAATATAATCTCGCCCTCCCTTCTCTCAAACTCTCTCTACCCCCAATCAATTACAACACCAACTCTTACCCCCCAATTCTTAACTCAGACACCCCCCCAAATCTCCCTAATTTTACATGGTCTTCTCTCCTTCCCCCAGACACAGGAATAGGATCAGGAAGGAGGCAACCATGATTGCCCCAATACCCCCTCCCTCCCTGACTTGGTTTCTCCACACAGACACAACCCCAGAGCCTAGCCCAGCCAATGGGGCAGGCCCTGGTCCTGAATGGGGACTGTGCCCTGGGCCTCCAGCATCGGGGGGCGAAGAAACCAACGGGGCAGCGGGCCTGGAGACCCCTAAGAGAAGGACTCAGCACAGTAAGCACAAGACGGTGGCAGTGGCCAGTGCTCAGCGGTCACCCCGGGCGCTCTTCTGCCTCACCCTGGCCAACCCCCTGCGGCGGTCCTGCATCAGCATTGTGGAGTGGAAGCATCCTGGAAGGCCAGGGGCAGGGCTCAGATGTGAGGGTCACCAGGGTACCAAGAGTCAAGGATTGGGTCAGGGCTGGAATGGAGGAAGTTTGAGGTCACTAGGGATCAAGAGTCAAGAACTGGATTAGAGGGTGAATTGAGAAAGGTGAAGGTCACTGGGAGGAGAAGGAGTGTCAAGAGTCAAGGACTAAATCAAAGCATGAGTTGGGGACAGCTAAGGTTTCTAGGGGATTCAAAGTCAAAGCCTTGGTCAAGGCAGGGGCTGGGAATGTCAGGGCTGGTTGCCTTGGGTCAAGCGTCAGCACTGGATGGGGAGGGCCCCAACGGAATGTGGGGATTCTGAGACCTATCTGCTTGGGTCCTTGACTGTCCACCTGAGGCCCTTCGACATCCTCATCCTGCTGACCATCTTTGCCAACTGTGTAGCCCTGGGGGTTTACATCCCCTTCCCAGAGGATGACTCCAACACTGCCAACCACAACCTGGTGAGGCTCGCCCCTCTCGCCCCAAGCCAGATGCAGCCCCAGTAGAACCACACCACAACCCTTCAAGCCCCCTATCCCCGCTCCTCGCTGACCCAGATGACCCTCTCGTATCCTGCCTTACCTAGGATCCTCGACTACGCTTCGCTTTCCCTGGCCGCCCTCAAGTCCCACCCCCAAATAACGCCCCACTCTCCCGCCCCGCCCCTGGCTCCGCCCTCAGGAGCAAGTGGAGTATGTGTTCCTGGTGATTTTCACTGTGGAGACTGTGCTCAAGATCGTGGCCTATGGGCTGGTGCTCCATCCCAGCGCCTACATCCGCAATGGCTGGAACCTACTCGACTTCGTCATCGTTGTGGTCGGGTGCGCGTCTGCAGGGGACACCCCCACCTTAGTTCAACTTCCTACCCCAGGCCCGCTGAATTCGGGGCTCAGGGAAATGTCTGCTTCCGACTGCCCCCATTTGGCAGCCAGAATCAGGACTATTAACATATTTTAAACTTATTTGCATTTCCAGTTACGGCGACCTGTGCTTTTCTGAGAAGGGAGGGGTGGAGGGAGGTCCCAAGCCCGCCCTCGGCCTCCTCATCCCGTGTTACCCCAACAGGCTATTCAGCGTGCTACTGGAGCAGGGCCCTGGTCGGCCGGGGGACATCCCGCACACCGGTGGGAAGCCGGGGGGCTTCGATGTGAAGGCGTTGAGGGCGTTCCGGGTGCTGCGGCCACTGAGGCTGGTGTCTGGGGTCCCAAGTGAGTGGCACGCCCCAGAGGTTGGAGGTGGGGGAGGCACGGCGGAGGGGGTTAGGCCGACCTCGCCCCTCTGCCCCCACAGGCCTGCACATAGTGCTCAATTCCATCCTGAAGGCGCTGGTGCCGCTGCTGCACATCGCGTTGCTCGTGCTCTTCGTCATCATCATCTACGCCATCATCGGACTCGAGCTGTTCCTTGGACGCATGCACAAGACATGCTACTTCCTGGGATCTGGTCAGCCATTCCACCCGTCGCGGCACAGAACACCCCCGTCCACTGGTTCCTAGGCCCCACCCAGTTCTCAGAAAAACCCACTCAAATCCGCAGGACTCGACCCCCAGGATAACAAGCCCTACCCCTTTATTCAAGACCCCGCCCCCAGCCCCGGAGTACGGCCGCCCCTTGCTAATAGCTCCGCCCCATCACAAGACCCCGCCCACAGGCCAAGACCCTGCCTGGCCCTTGACTCCATCCTCCAGAACTGGCCCCAAGTACTTAGGCCCTCTATCCAGAACCCCACCAAGCGTCGCCCCCCGCCCTCTTTTCAAGACACCCTTCCCAAGTCACAAGACTCCTCCCCCAGGCTTATGGTCCACTGTTATTGACAAGATTCCACGGCAAGTTCTACAGTTCTCCTCCCCAGATACCTGTAGTTGGGACTCACAACTTCGCGGTGGTTCAGAATCCTGATCTAGCAGAGTTAGGAGCTTACAGTTGCCCTTGATTTAGAAAAATCTCGAACCCTGAGTTGAACTTCTCAGGTGGGCGGGACTCCAGGGTAGCAGGGACCATGGATCCGCATGCTTCAGAACCCAAAGCTCCAGTCTTCCCACAGACGTGGAAGCGGAGGAGGACCCATCGCCCTGCGCGTCTTCGGGATCGGGGCGTGCTTGCACCCTGAACCAGACCGAATGCCGCGGGCGCTGGGCAGGGCCCAACGGAGGCATCACCAACTTCGACAACTTCTTCTTCGCCATGCTGACGGTCTTTCAGTGCGTCACCATGGAAGGCTGGACAGACGTCCTCTACTGGGTGAGGTGCAGGAAGGGCACACAGTGCGAGACTGCACCTGCTTTTCCTCCTCCCTCAGCTCAGGCGAGAGCGTCTGCCTATCCTGAGAGATGCATGTCCTCTCTCTCCCCAGATGCAGGATGCCATGGGGTACGAGCTGCCCTGGTTATATTTCGTGAGTCTCGTCATCTTTGGGTCCTTCTTCGTCCTCAACCTTGTGCTTGGTGTCCTGAGTGGGTGAGGAGCCTAGACACCTCCCCCCATACTGCCCCTCAGCCCCTGTCCCATTTGTTTTGTTCCTAGCAAACTCCTAGGCATCCTTTCAGAACCCACCTGAAATACCCCTTCATTCGGTCAGTCAACATTGCGCATCTCCTGTGTGCAAGGCACCATTCTAGGAATGGAATAAAAGACAAAAATTCCTTGTCTTCCTGGATATTACATTCTGGTGGGGAGAGACAGATAATAGCAACATACACAACAGATTGTGTATACACACACCCACCCTACCCCCCCCATATATGTAGGGGGTTGTGGAAATTTTGTCTTATTTCAAGTAGGCCCCAAGCCCAATGTGGGGCTTGAACCCACAACCCTGAGATGAAGAGTCACATGCTCCACCACCCGAGCCAGCCAGGCGCCCCACATATGTAGTGTTTTATATGGACTATGTGCTCCGGAAAGAAAGGAAGGATAAAGATAGAAATGGGCAAGTCTTGCCATTAGAAATAGGGACAATCAGGGCAGATCTCCTTGAGAAGGTGTCATCTGAGTAGAAATGTGGAAGAGATGAGGGAATGGGCCGTGTGGATATCTGAGGAAAGGGTGTTCCAAGCAAAGGGAAGGGCCAGGGCGAAGCTAGAAGGTGCTCGACATATTCAAAGAACAGCAAGGAGGCCCGTGGGGCTGGACTGGTGAAGGCAAGGGAGCCAGGGTGGTTCCCCCACCTAGCTCTCCATCTCCCTCCCTCAGGGAGTTCTCCAAAGAGAGGGAGAAGGCCAAAGCACGAGGGGATTTCCAGAAGCTGCGGGAGAAGCAGCAGTTGGAGGAGGACCTGCGGGGCTACCTGGACTGGATCACGCAGGCAGAGGAGCTGGACATCGAGGACCCCTCAGCCGATGGCAACTTTGGTTCTATGGCTGAAGAGGGCCGGGCCGGCCACCGTAGGCAGCCCCAGTCTGGCCCATTCCCTGCTCCACACATGCGTCAGATGGGGGCTGCCCTCCTGAGACCCCGCCCCAACCGGCAACTACTCTAGACCCAGCCCCCAGTTCCAGCCTAGTACTTGGAACCAGACCCAGACCCGAATGCCCTTCCCAGACCGTACCCAGAACCAAGACTCCAAATAAGAGCCCCCCCCCACGGCCCTAACCCAGCCTCAGGCCATGCTCCCCAACTGTCCTTCCTGTCCCGCAGGGCCACAGCTGGCAGAGCTGACCACTAGGAGAAGAGGACGTCTTCGCTGGTTCAGCCACTCCACCCGCTCCACCCACTCCACCAGCAGCCATGGTGGGGGTCCATCCAGATGGGGGAGGGGGTGGGATGGCCAGAGGAGAAAGCCAAGGGTGGAACCCTGGGGTCTTCGTGTACTGACCTCTCTTCCCACCCTATGCCCACAGCCAGCCTCCCAGCCAGTGACACTGGTTCAATGACAGAGACCCCAGGCGATGAGGAAGAGGAGGAGGGGGCTCTGGCCAGTTGTACACGCTGCCTGTGAGGGCCCCCAGCCCTTCACCCCCTGGCTGGCCCAGAACCCAGTCCAGACCCTGATGCCAGTCCTGACTTCACCCTCTAACCTTGACCCCAGCCCCTCCAACCCCAGCCACTGACTGCCTCTTAGTCCCTTATGACACCCACCTTCCATCCTCCTCTTTTCCAGAAACAAGATCATGAAAACCAGGGTCTGGTGAGTTGGGAAAATTACAGGACTCTTGGGCCCCATGACTTTGCGTGAGCCCCACCTCCAAGTCCCCCATGACCACCAGGCTACCCCATCCGAGCCCCCCAGGCCTGGCTTAGGTAGGTGATTTCAGCCAGTGGGCTCGCCTTTCCCCCCAGCCGCCGCCTCCGCCGAGCCAACCGGGGCCTTCGGGCGCGCTGCCGGCGGGCTGTGAAGTCCACCGCCTGTTACTGGGCCGTGCTGCTGCTCGTCTTCCTCAACACGCTGACCATCGCCTCAGAGCACCACGGGCAGCCCATGTGGCTCACCCAGATCCAGGGTGCGCCCCTCCCCACCGGACTGCCAGCCCTCTTCCCCAGCCCCCAATTCCCTCCACCCTAGAAACCCAAATCCAGGGTCTCTAGGGTTCCTCAGACCCCCAGACATGGCCCTCCTGCCCTAAGGATGCAGGAACCTTAGCCTGTCCCATCCCACCCCACAGCTTACACTTACAGAGCACTTGCCGTGGCCGTCAAGCTCTGTTCGCAGCACTTCTCACGTTCTTTTTTTTTTTTAAGATTTTATTTATTTATTCGACAGAGATAGAGACAGCCAGCGAGAGAGGGAACACAAGCAGGGGGAGTGGGAGAGGAAGAAGCAGGCTCATAGCGGAGGAGCCTGATGTGGGGCTCGATCCCATAACGCCGGGATCACGCCCTGAGCCGAAGGCAGATGCTTAACCACTGTGCCACCCAGGCGCCCCAGCACTTCTCATGTTCTAACTCAATTTCTCTTCACCAAAACCTTATGTGAAGCAAGTACAAAGGTGCAAAGTACCGAGCACCAAGGTACTGAAGAATTAAATGATTAATCCCGGGACTCGGCTGGTGAGTGGCAAACCCAGGCAGGAGGCTCCAGAGTCCAGAATCTTAACTCCACACTGTCTGGACAGGTGAACGCCTCTGTGTCTGTTTCCCCATCTACAGAATGGGGCTAGTAATCGTATCCACGTCATGGAGTGGTTAGAAGGATTAAGTGAGTTAAAGTGAAAAGTGCTCCGAACATGGCCTGGTCCACATAAAGCTAACATCTTAGAAGTGTTAGTTCTTACTGTTAGTCATTTTAACCTCAGCCCCAGCCTGCATACTGAACACGCTTCTGACCCCAAGTCTCAAACCAGCCTCAATCCCAACTAAACCCCAGACCCTAACACTACTTTTGAAGTGGAGTTTTCCTGGACTCACAGAGGCTGACCGAGGCCCCCACCCTGATTCTGCCCCTCACCCCAGTTCCAAGCCCCTCAAAACCTCACCCGCTCTGACCTACAAATGCACCCCAATCCCTAACCCTCGCCCTACCTCCAGCCTGTGTCTGGCCCGATACCAGCTACCCCAGATCGCCCCATGGCCCCTACCTCCCTACGCGTCACCGAGGAAATTGGCCAATCCAGTCCCTCTGCCCCTCTCCCCACAGAGTATGCCAACAAGGTGTTGCTCTGTCTGTTTACGGTAGAGATGCTCCTCAAGTTGTACGGTCTGGGCCCCTCTGCCTATGTCTCTTCCTTCTTCAACCGCTTCGACTGCTTCGTGGTCTGTGGAGGCATCCTGGAGACCACCCTGGTGGAGGTGGGCGCCATGCAGCCCCTGGGCATCTCAGTGCTCCGATGCGTGCGCCTCCTCAGGATCTTTAAAGTCACTAGGTGTGTGGGGCAGGGGAGGATTGGGGCCCCAAGCACAGCCCTAACAGCCCCCTCCCCAGCTCCAGTGACTATCTGCCTCACCATTCATTTAGCAAATATCCACTGAGTGCCTACTTCGTGCCAGGCACTCTTCCAGGCCCTGGAGAAACACCAGCAATCAAAGCAGACACAAGTTCCCGCCTCATGGAGATTATTTTGAGAGAGAGAGAGAGAGAGAGCACGAGTGGGGGCAAGGGCGGAGAGAGAAGGAAAGAGAGAAAATCTTAAGCAGGCTCTACACCCAGCTCAGAGCTTGATGAGGGGCTCGATCTCATGAACCTGAGATCATGACCTGAGCAGAAATCAAGAGTCGGATGTTTAACCAACTGAGCCACCCACGTGCCCCTCGCCTTGTGGAGATTAAAGTCCATTGGGAGGGCGTCTACTCCACTTCCATCCCCTTCCTCAACCTCAACTTCAGCTCAAACATTATTCCCAGCCCCATCTCTGAACTCACCTCCAGACTCATCTGCAACCATTACACCATCTCTAACCCCAACCCCTAGCCATTCATCATATGCAAGCTCATCTATAGCCCCAACACCCAATCCCAAGGCCAATCCCATCTCCAATCTCATCCCTAACTTGCAGCCCATCCCCATCACTAACCACAACCCCCATGTCCCTAACTCCTAACCAGTAGCCTATCTCCAGCTGCAACCCCAGACCCAGACCCAATCTCATCCCTATCCCCTCTTCTTTTTTTTATTTTATTTATTTTATATTTTTAATGTTTTTTTTTATTATGTTAGTCACCATACAGTACATCCCTGGTTTCTGATGTAAAGTTCGATGATTCATTAGTTGCGTATAACACCCAGTGCACCATGCAATACGTGCCCTCCTTAATACCCATCCCCGGCCTATCCCCTCTTCTATCCCAACCCTCAACCACAACCTTATCCTCAACTCAGTCATCTAAAACTCCAAATACTCTTTTAGCCCCTAACCCCAACCCCAACCCCAGCCACAGTCCCTAACCCCAATCTCAGTCCCAGTCCCAACCTGAAACCCCATTCTAGCTTCATCAACTTCCATATAACCTCCATCCTAACTTAATCTCTCATTACACCTTCAACGCCAACCCTAACCCCAAACTCAACCTTCCCCTCACATTTTATTTTCACCTCAACCCAACTCCAAAGCTCATTTTAACCCAGCCCACCCCCAGTGCATTGCAAGCTGGAGTCCTGCCCTGGCTCTGACTCACCACTGGACATGTCAACCCTGCCTCCCCCATCTCTACTGCAGGCACTGGGCATCTCTGAGCAATTTGGTGGCATCCCTGCTCAATTCAATGAAATCCATTGCATCGTTGCTGCTTCTCCTCTTCCTCTTCATCATCATCTTCTCCCTGCTTGGCATGCAGCTGTTTGGGGGCAAGTTCAACTTTGACCAGACCCATACCAAGCGAAGCACCTTTGATACCTTCCCCCAGGCCCTCCTCACTGTCTTTCAGGTGGGGTCTGAAGACCATGGGAAAGGTGGGTCGGGTGGGGAGGGGGGAACCATAGGGTGGGAGGGTACAAGGAGCTTCACAGTGAACTCTCACCCCCAGATCCTGACAGGCGAGGACTGGAATGCGGTCATGTATGACGGTATCATGGCCTATGGTGGCCCCTTCTTCCCAGGAATGTTGGTGTGTGTCTATTTTATCATCCTCTTCATCTGCGGCAACTGTATCCTTGGTGCCTTGGGGGGGCTGGGTGGTGGTAGAACAGGGGGTAGCTAAGGGGATATGGGCAGTCCACAGGCAGGCTGCTTCTCCAAACTTTGCAGCCTGAGCTCACCCCAGACATCCTTCTGAATGTGTTTCTCGCCATTGCTGTGGATAACCTGGCCAGCGGAGATACAGGGACCGCCAAGGACAAGGGCAGGTGATGTCTGGCTCTGCCCCAAAGGCAGTCTCTCCCTGGGACCCCTGACTGGGTCCCCACACATACATCCCACACCACCAGAGATGCCTCGGTCACCCTGGCAATCCATATTCCCAGATCCAACCTGTTGGTCCTCATTCATTCAACGTGCATTCATTGATCACCTACTTTGTGTCAGGCCATGTTCTAGACACTGAGGAGAGGACAGGGGTCAAGGTAGACAGAGTCCTTGCCTTCACGAAGATGACATTCTAGTTGGGGAAGGGAAGCAAAATACAAACAAATGAATATATAACATAATTAAATTAAACATATGTTATTGATATATAATGAAGAAAAATAAGATGGAATAAAAGACTAGAGAGAAATGGAAGTTGCTGTTTTGGTTAGGGTAGTCAAGGACGGCCTTTACGCAGAGGTGACAGTTGAACAGACACCCAAATGAAGTGAGAGAGTGAGCCATGAAAATATCTGGGGGAAGAGTGCTTAAGACAAGGGAACAGCAAGTGCCGAGGTCCTGAGGTGCACATTCAGCACATTCAAGAAAACCCCAAGGAAACCAGTGAGTCTGGAGTGGGGTGAGCAAGGAGGAGAGTGGTAGGAGGTGAGCTCAAATGGGGGAATAGGGAGAACCCATTGGGGGCATTCTGGGCCATGGTGAGGACTTTGGTTTTTGCTCTGAGTGAATGGGAGCCATGGGAGAGGTGTGAGCAGAGGAAGAATGTGCCAGACTTAAGATTTAACAGGATCCTTTTGGCTGCTATGAAAAGAACAGACTGTGGGGATGAAGGCAGAAGCAGGAGTTTCTATGGGACCTCAGAAAGGTCTGTTCTGACTGCACTGACCCCCCTCAGCCTCACCTATCTGCTGCAATCCTTAGCAATCACTCCCCTGTTCTCTCACAGGGAGAAGAGCACTGAGGGGGCTCTTCCACAGGAAAATGGAGTGTTGGTGAGTTAGAAGCCTGGGCACTGTCTACACCTCCCATTACCACCAATACCTGTCTATGTATGTGTGTCTTTAACCCCCTTCCTCCGCCTGTGCATCCCTCCATTACTGTGTTCCTTCCGTGCCCCCCCCCCGGGTCCATCCTATAGTGTCTCCCACACCATCAGTGACCCCCATCTTTCTGTCCCCAGGTGCCTGGTGGGGAGAATGAGGAAGAGGAGGGCAGAAAGAATGAAGGAGCAGGCAAGTGGGCAGGGCCAGGGTGGAGGAGGTGTGGGACCTTAGAGACAGCACCCATCCAGAGCTCTTGACCCCTGAGATCCTCCTCTCTGAGGAGAAGCCTTTTCTGAAATCATCCTGAAAGTAATGGGCTTAATCAGAAAGGATGAATACCTAGTATTTACATTGACATGGATGGAATTGGAGGGCATTATTCTAAGTGAAATAAGTCAATCAGAGAAAGACAATTATCATATGGTGGAACATAAGAAATAGCGCAGAGGATCATAGGGGAAAGGAGGGAAAACTGAATGGGAAGAAATCAGAGAGGGAGACAAACCATGAGGCTCTTAACTCTGGGAAACAAACTGAGGATTACGGAAGAGGTGCTGGGTGGGGGATGGGGTAACCGGGGGAGGGGCATTAAGGAGAGCACCTGATGTGATGAGCACTGGGTGTTATACGCAACTAATGCATCATTGAACACTACATCAAAAACTAACGATGTACTATATGTGGGCTAATTGAATTTAAATAAATAAATAAATAAAGGTAGGTAATGGGCTTGGTGTGTGGCCAGTAACATTTGGGATGCTGGGATTAAAGAAGAGAAACAGGGGCGCCTGGGTGGCACAGCGGTTAAGCGTCTGCCTTCAGCTCAGGGCGTGATCCTGGTGTTATGGGATCGAGCCCCACATCAGGCTCCTCTGCTGTGAGCCTGCTTCTTCCTCTCCCACTCCCCCTGCTTGTGTTCCCTCTCTCGCTGGCTGTCTCTCTCTCTGTCAAATAAATAAATAAAATCTTTTAAAAAAGAGAGAGAAACAGATTTTTGTTTTACTGCAGTACTTCTCAGAGCCTTTATTGTAAAATAGTGTGTATTGGAGTGCAAGGATAGCAATGTTCATTCAACAGACATTTCCTGAGCTTCTACTGTGTCCCAGGCACTGTCGTAAGTGCTGGAGACACAACAGTAAACAAAACAGACTAAAATCCCTTCTCTGAGGAGCAGGGAGATGGGAAGAATTTGCCGTGTGACAACCTCTATTCTAGGTGCTTTACATACGTTTTCTAATTAATTGTCTGTCTTTTGATTTTCTTCTGGTGCCAGGCATGGAGGAAGAGGAGGAGGAGGAGGAGGAGGAGGAGGAGGAGGAGGAGGAGGAGGAGGAGGAGGAGGAGGAAGAGGAAGAGGAGGAGGGAGGTGCAGGGCATGTGGAACTCCTGCAGGAAGTTGTACCCAAGGAGAAAGTGGTACCCATCCCTGAGGGCAGCGCCTTCTTCTGTCTCAGCCAAACCAACCCGTGAGTGCTGGGAGTGGGGGGGGCGGGAGCCGAGGCAGGAGGGGCTGGGGCAGGTGGAGAGCCAGGGAGCAGCCAAGGCTCTGGCAGGGTGCACGAGCCTGATGCAAAAGAGGCTGAGCTGGGGCGCCTGGGTAGCGCAGTCGTTAAAGCGTCTGCCTTCGGCTCAGGGCGTGATCCCGGCGTACCCGGATCGAGTCCCACATCGGGCTCCTCCGCTATGAGCCTGCTTCTTCCTCTCCCACTCCCCCTGCTGTGTTCCCTCTCTCGCTGGCTGTCTCTCTGTTAAATAAATAAATAAAATCTTTAAAAAAAAAAAAAGAGGCTGAGCTGTCTCCCTGGGGCTCTCCCAATCAACTCTGGTTCTGAGTTCTGACCACAGCCCATCCCCCACTCCCCAGGCTGAGGAAGGCCTGCCACACCCTCATCCACCATCATATCTTCACCAACCTTATCCTGGTGTTCATCATCCTCAGCAGTGTGTCCCTGGCCGCTGAGGACCCCATCCGAGCCCACTCCTTCCGCAACCACGTGAGCCTTTGGCTGGGAGCTGGGGGAACACTCCCAGGGTTGTCCTACTGGGCACAAGGAGAGGGAGGGAGAAAGAGAGGAAGGGAAGGAAAGGGGGAGGGAGGGACAGCAAAACTTACAGAGAGGCGCGCGAGCACACACACACACACACATACATACCCCTAGGATTCCCCTCAGTTATGACTCAGTGGCTTCCCCTATTTCTTGCCCCTCAGATTCTGGGGTACTTTGATTATGCTTTCACCTCCATTTTCACCGTGGAGATTCTACTAAAGGTAACAAATAGGCCCCCAGTCATATCCCCAGTTGCCCCAACCCACCCTACACCCGCCCCCACAGCCCACCTCTCCTGTTTCCATACCCTCCTCCCCTCTCTATCCCCACCCCTGGAGTCTAGCCTGATGTCCCCCTCCCCCTCCCCCAGATGACAGTGTTTGGGGCCTTCCTGCACCGAGGCTCTTTCTGCCGTAGCTGGTTCAATCTGTTGGATCTGCTGGTGGTCAGCGTGTCCCTCATCTCCTTTGGCATCCAGTGAGTGACCCTGCCCCTGCCCCCCCCCCCCCCGCTCACTCCATTCCTCCCAGAGCAGATGCCAAGCCTGGGCCAGGGCCTGAGGACTGACCCTTCCCCAGCTCCAGCGCCATCTCAGTGGTGAAGATTCTGAGGGTACTCCGAGTCCTGAGGCCTCTCCGAGCCATCAACAGGGCCAAGGGACTCAAGGTAACCCAACCCCACCCAAACCCACAGGACCCATGCCCTGCCCCACTCCGAGGGCCAGGATCTCCCATCAGACTGACCATTTGCGTGGATGCATGGCCACACAGCCTGGACCCAACATGTAACCACACATCCCGGACCACGGATCACGTGGCCTGACCCATGTTCCTTACAAGTGACTCTAAATTCCTTACCCACGGCCACATTTCTCTGACCCGAGTTCCTGAAATGTGGCCACATACTCCTTTCTGGTAAACACTTGTTCCTGGTTGGTGCCCACATGCCCCTGACTGTATATCCCTGATCCACGACCAGATGTCCACAGCCCAAGTCCCCAAGCCCCATCTACAGCCAGAATCCCTACCCCCTGGCTGCTGCGGCCTCCAGTCTCGTTAACCATGTTTGTGGGTGCCTGCAGCACGTGGTGCAGTGTGTGTTTGTGGCTATCCGAACCATCGGGAATATCATGATTGTGACCACGCTCCTGCAGTTCATGTTTGCCTGCATTGGCGTGCAGCTCTTCAAGGTGAGAGGAAGCCCTGGAGGGTCAAGGTGGGGACTAAGGGGTGACCTGCCTGACAAGTATCCTCCCTACAGGGGAAATTCTACAGTTGCACTGATGAAGCCAAACACACCCCCCAAGAATGCAAGTGAGTGCCCCAAACCCTGCCCTTCGTGGAGCTCGGGACCCCTCCCAAAGGCCAAAGAGGCCCCTAGATCTCACCAAGGCCCCTGGAACCCTTAGAGCTTCCTCCCAAGAACTGCAGAGACTCCCTCGGTTTTTATCAAGGCCCCCCAAACCCCCCGAATTCCCCAAGGCCCCACAACAGCCCCCCAGAATTTCCCCAAGAGCTGCAGAGGCCCTAGATATCACCAAGCCCTAAGAGACCCCCCAATACCTCCCCAAAAGCCCTCTCCCCATTCTCCAGAGTTGCCTACATTCTACTCCAGACCTCCCCCCCCAGAAATCCCCAAACACTCCCCCTACCCATGGCCACTGCCACCAAATCCCAGGCTTCCATCCTAAGACTCCTGTAGAGGGTAGTCAGGCATTCCTGGTTCAAATTCATCTCATGAGACTTGGGTACATTTCTCAACCTTGCTGAGTCCCATTTTCCTTAACTGAAAAATGGGGATGAAAAGAGTGCAGATCTCACAAGGTTGCTGTGAGGAATGAATGAGTTACTGCATGAAGTGTGTATTACAATGCCAAGTTTCTACATGTGCTCTACCGAGTACAGTGCCTGGCATATACTTCGTGCTGATAAATGTTGATTATTAGTATTACTTTTTCCTGAGAGGTGACGATGATGATAATGGTGAAGATGGCTAACATATGTGGTACCAACTATGTGCCAGACACTATTCTCATTGAGTGACTTAATGAATCCTTATAACAAGCCAGGAAATATGTTCTGTTAGTATCCTTATTTCATAGATGGGGAAAACTGAAGCACAGAGAAGTTAAATGCCCAAGGTCACCCAGCCAGTAAATGGGGGGGGCAGGACTTGAACCCAGGCTATCCAGCCTCACCACTATGCTCTGCTGCCTCCATTCTGGAGACCCCAGTCCCCTTTCCCCAGCTCCCCACCCCTGCTCACCCACCCAGCCTGTCTGCAACATCCACAGGGGCTCCTTCCTGGTCTACCCTGATGGAGATGTTTCACGGCCCCTGGTCCGGGAGCGGCTCTGGGTCAACAGCGATTTCAACTTTGACAATGTCCTCTCAGCCATGATGGCCTTGTTCACTGTCTCCACCTTCGAAGGCTGGCCTGCGTAAGGAGCAGGGCCCCAGGGATGGTCAGGGGATAGGGCAGGAGTCTCTAGGCTTGGATCTCCCTGAGGATGGGTGGGAAGGTATCTTGGGTTGTGATAAAGGTCTCTTGAGACTGGATAGGGTTTTCCGAGGACTGGTGAGCACATCAGAGGACGGTGTGGGGGTCCTCCAGAAGTTGACTGGGGGTGCTTTGGGGACTGGGTAGGGGGTGTCTCCATGAATTAGCTAGAGGTCTCTGAGGAAGTCTAGAGAGTACTGGGTAGGATTTAGGGGGGACCAGGTAGAGGTCTGGAGGGGGGCACTGGGGGAGGTCTCAGAGGAGATGGAGCTGGAGATTCAGGGGTTTTCAGAGAGCCGTCCAGATCTTTGGAGTTCTAGTTGAAGATCTTTGGGAAGATGGAGCAAGGAATTCAAGTTGATGGGACAGGATTTAGAGATCTTTGGGGGCTTATGGGGGAGTTCTGGGGAGCTGCATGGGGATCTCCAGGTGGCTGAAGAAGGGAATTTAGGGGTCCATGGGAACTTAAGGGATTTGGGGGTCTTGGAGGACTGGGGTGGGGATTCTCTAGAGGGTTGTATGGGGATCTCTGGGTCTCCAGAGAGCTGAGACAGGGGATTTAAGGGTCTTTGAGGTCAGGTGGGGTTTCTTGGGGTATGCATGGAGGTCCCAGGTGGTTAGGTCATGGAATTTGGGGTCTTTGGGGTACCAAGCAGGAGATTCTAGAGTGTCTGTTATAAGGTGTCTGGGGGCAGGTCTCAGGGGGCTGGGATATCTCCTCACCTACTCCCACTGGTTCCCCAGTCTACTATACAAGGCCATCGATGCAAATGCAGAGGACAAGGGCCCTATCTATAATTACCACGTGGAGATCTCAGTGTTCTTCATTGTCTATATCATCATCATTGCATTCTTCATGATGAACATCTTTGTGGGCTTTGTCATCATCACCTTCCGTGCCCAGGGCGAGCAGGAATACCAAAACTGTGAGCTGGACAAGAACCAGGTGACCTCTGACCCCTCACCTTATGGCCTCCAACCCCTCCCCACGACCCTCTTGCCTTGGGATCCCACTGCTCACTCATGCCCTGCACCCATATGCAGCGCCAGTGTGTGGAGTACGCCCTCAAGGCCCAGCCACTCCGCCGCTACATCCCCAAGAACCCACACCAGTATCGTGTGTGGGCCACTGTGAACTCTGCTGCCTTCGAGTACCTCATGTTCCTGCTCATCCTGCTCAACACGGTTGCTCTAGCCATGCAGGTCTGAGCCCCCCACCCTGACCCCTGCCAGACACCTGACCCTATTCTGTCCACACAATCCCCTGGGAACCATTAGGAATGCTTTAGGCTGCAAGTAACAGAACCCCCAACTGACAGAGACTTAAGCTATAAAAATATTTGCCACATTTCTTCAAATCTAAGGCCAATAATTGGAAGTTGCATCCTGACTTAAGAGATATAAGAATGTGAGGAAAATGGCAGATGGCCATTGTAAGTTGCCATTGATTGTGAAATGCACCCCATTTTCAGAGATTCTAAGTGTGAAAAGATGTGCATACTGGAGTCAACAAAATATGGTAGCTACCTCACATAACAAGAAGTGTAGAGGTAGGGTGTTTGATCATTGTTCATCAGGTATCCAGGCTCTTTCTCCACCACCATTCTTAACAAGTTGGCTTTCATTCTCATGATTGTTGCTTCATGGTCACGAGATGACTGCCACAGCTCCAGGCATCAAAACCACATTCAAGGCAGGAAAAAGGAGGGAAGGTTGCACCAGGGGGCTCTCCTCATTTGAGCCTTTTATTGGAAAGCAAAAATAGTTTTCATGGAAGCTGCCCAGTGGCAGCAGACTTCTGTTTCTGTCTCATTAGTTGGAAGTAGCTGCAAGGAAAGCTAGGAAATCTAGAGCTGGGCTTTCCAATACCCATATTGGGATACAGACAGTGTGAGGGGTTTGCCCAATGCTTAGTGCTACCACATCTCCAGACTCACCTCAGTCCAAGCCAGAAAATATTTGGTTATGGGTGAAGAGGTCTCTGACTCTCAAGCTCTGTCCTCACACCTGGCTTTCTCTCCCAGCACTACGAACAGACTGCTCCCTTTAACTACGCCATGGACATCCTCAACATGGTCTTCACTGGCCTCTTCACTGTTGAGATGGTGCTCAAAATCATCGCCTTCAAACCCAAGGTGCCCCCTCTAGCCCTAGACTCCCCTGCAGTGGGTAAATTCCTTGGGGTGGAGCTCATTGTAGAGCTCTCAGGGGGGCAGCAACCAAGGACTCATAAGACCAGGGAGTAAGAGGGATCCAGATGTAGGCCCGACATGTGGTCCAAGCTGGGCCTTGCCTCCACAATATCCCCTATCACTTCTGGCCCCCTATGTAGCTTGCTAGCTCTGAGAAGACAAGGCTCTGCTTTTTTCCTGTCTACAGCATTACTTTGCTGATGCCTGGAACACATTTGATGCTCTTATTGTGGTGGGCAGCGTAGTAGACATTGCCGTCACTGAAGTCAACGTAAGGACTGGCCTCTCCACTAACCCAACCTTCCCCCACCTCAACCCCAAGGCTTTCTTTCACATGAGCAGGTGCCTCTCACTTACCTTCACCCTACCTCTGAAGACTCAGTGCTCCTCATTCTAGCTCTATATCTCCCAAGTCCCTGTCGGGTTTAGCCAAAGTCCCCCTCCACCAGCTCCTTTATTCCATTTGCAACCTATCCTCTGGCTCTGCCATCTCCTGAAATGACTCTCTTATTATTTCTATTATTTCCTTCATTGCCTCTACATCCCCCTCCATTGGCTCCATCACCTCCACCAACTCCTGCTTTGGCTCCATCGTCTCTTCTGACTATTTTGTTGGCTCCATTTCCTCCAACGACTCCACTGTCTCTGACGCTGGGTCTTTCACGGCTCTGTACCATTGGCTCCATCATCGCCTCCATTGGGTACTACATGGCTCTATCACCTCGATTGACAATGCTGCTGGTTCCATGTCTCCATCATCTCCATGAAACCACTGGCTCTCTGCCGTCATTTCCTATACCCTCTCATTTCCCTTCCACCCTCACTGCCAACTTTTCCCACAACCATCTTGATCCACTACCCTATAAACTTCTCCATCATCCCTTGATTAATGACTCTACCATCCATTATCCCCTATATCTGCTACATCGTTTCTCCCTTTGTTCGTTTGGGCCTGTGATCTCATTCTCTCCTCTGTCACCTCTGTCTTGGCCATATCTCCCTTCAGAATGGTGGCCACCTTGGCGAGGTAGCCCCCACCTCACAACAGGGACCCTGCTTCTTTCCACATCCACCCTCCCTTCCTTTCTTCCTGAGAGTCCTTAGAAATGCTCCCTGACCATCCCGGGGCTAAGTTCTAAGGGATTTGGGGGCTTGGAGGGCCAAAGCATGAGACAGGGAGGTGGCTGGGGCAAATGTAGACTGATCATACCTACCACACCCCCAACCTCAGAGCTCTGAGGACAGTTCCCGCATTTCCATCACTTTCTTTCGCCTCTTCCGAGTCATGCGGCTAGTCAAGCTTCTCAGTAAAGGTGAAGGAATCCGCACATTGCTCTGGACATTCATCAAATCCTTCCAGGTAACCCCCCATGCCTTTGACCACCCCTCACCCCCATCTCACACCTCTCAGCCTGTCCTTTTATCATCCCCAGAACTAAATCTCCCAGTGTGCCATACCCATCTGCAATTTACCATTTCTGGTTTTCTCTGTTTTTCTAGGCTCCCAATTCCCAACATGCCTTGGCCTCACTGACCTTATTCTATTGTATTTGATACCATGTCCACATTTGGGAGACACTGGTAGTCATGGGCACTTTGGGGATGGGCCACATCTCTCTGCAGGCCCAGGCTTGAGGGAGTAGTGCATTCTCGGGCTTACAGTTCTCTGCCTGGACCTGAATATCTATCCTCCTCTTCACCCTCATAGGCCTTGCCCTATGTGGCTCTTCTCATCGCAATGATATTCTTCATTTATGCAGTCATTGGGATGCAGGCAAGTGGCGACCCTAGGGAGCATCCCTCAGGCACTCCTCGGCTGAGGGGTGTTGGGTAGGAATTCACCCACATTGGGGGTGGTGGGTTGAAAGACAAGCAGAATGACACTGAGTCAGTCCACACATCTGAGAAATGGGATCGGCAGTGTCTGCACGTCAGGGTTGTGAGGATCTTTTGAGTATTAGAAGTTGTGAAATGGGTGACAACCTGTGGAGGCATGGGTTTGCCCCTCTGCCACATGCCCTGTGCACCCACAGATGTTTGGCAAGGTGGCTCTTCAGGATGGCACACAGATCAACCGAAACAACAACTTCCAGACCTTTCCACAGGCTGTGCTGCTTTTGTTCAGGTGACATCTACCCCCCTCCACTGCCATCTTGGTCCCCGGCATGCCCTTGGGAGCCCACACACCCTGTCTGGGCCCCAGACTGCCTGAGCTGCAGAAACAACAAGGCAGCATGGGGCTCCATTTTGCCTGAGACCTTTTATGTATGGCTGTGATCTGAAGAGTCTTGTATAATAATCTAGCATCAGCCATCCTTTTTCTGGCTGTAAGGTGTGTCCTCTTCTTAGGCCTCAGTGCCCCATCAGTAACATGGCGATACCTGATGAACATGACTGTCATCATCATGGCCACACCGGCTTTTAAAATATTGAAATGCTTTATGAAATCTGTGCCAGATGTAACCCCTGGCAAGAAGTGGGTCACCCCTCCACCCCTCCAGCCCCCACAATGCCACTTGCCATGATTTCATAGCCTCCCCTCCAGGATGGCCCCCCTGTGTGACCCCCAGGTGTGCCACCGGTGAGGCATGGCAGGAGATAATGCTTGCCAGCCTTCCCGGGAATCGGTGTGACCCTGAGTCTGACGTCAACCCTGGCGAGGAGTTTACCTGTGGTAGCAATTTTGCCATCGCCTATTTTATCAGCTTCTTCATGCTCTGTGCTTTCCTGGTGAGGACCGTTTCCCCACGACTACCACCACTGTCATGGGGGCTGGCCCTAAGGGTCTGGGGACAAGGTGGGGAGCCCAGATCTTCAGAGTGGGTGAAAGGGCTGGTCTGATAAGATCAACCCAGAGACTTGTGACCCGATAACCATAAGTTTAACTCAGTGTCCCACCAACCCCCCATACCTGGCTCTGCCCTTTGCCTAACCCCCACTGTTCACTGGCCCACAGATCATAAATCTCTTTGTGGCTGTCATCATGGATAACTTTGATTATCTAACCAGAGATTGGTCCATCCTGGGCCCCCATCACCTCGATGAATTCAAGAGGATCTGGTCTGAATATGACCCTGGAGCCAAGTATGGCCCGTAACCATATAACTGGGATTGCAGGACAATGCACTGCTCCACCCAGTCCCCCCAGCCCCAGAACCTCTGACCTGTGCCTCCCATTACCTAATCAATAGATGCCCCAAGATTCCCACTGCCTCTGTCCTCTGTCTTCCCCAACTGCCCTCGGATTCTTCCTGGCAGACTCTGGGTTGTTGGGGAGGGGTGGGGGGAGGAAGGTAGCGATGAGCTGGTGGAATCTTCAGAAAGGGATAGAGGTATCTCCAATCCAGTGGTACCTTCCACCCACCCCCGCCTACCCCAGGGGCCGCATCAAGCACCTGGATGTGGTTGCCCTGCTGAGACGCATCCAGCCCCCCTTGGGATTTGGGAAGCTGTGCCCACACCGAGTGGCCTGCAAGGTCTGTGCACCTGCCCACCCTCCCTGCCTGAGAGGGCTGTCCATCACACGGCAGGGGTGGGCAGGGACCCTGTCTTGGGTGGGGAGGGTGTGTTTGGTTTTCTCTTCAAAGGTCTCTGCCCCTGGGCATCCAATGCCTTCATCCCTGGCATTTGCTCAAAGTGGGTCCATGTCCCTGGTGTGTGTAGAGACTTGTGGCGATGAACATGCCCCTCAACTCAGATGGGACAGTGACATTCAATGCCACACTCTTTGCCCTGGTTCGGACATCCTTGAAGATCAAGACAGAAGGTGCATGGGAGGCATGGGGAAGGGGCAGGAGCGGGAGGGCCCCTGGGGAGGGTGCAGGGATCAATCTCATTGAGTGATGGGCCTGGCCCCTGGCTCTGAACCTCAAAATGGGTAACTTTGGCTTCTCCAGGCCTGTTTTACCACCTGTTCAATGGGGGTGGTGTGTGACTGCAGTAGAAGCTTATGAAGCCCCTTCCAACAGGGAAGGAGTGGCTGTGAAGGGCTCCTCCTATTGGCTCATGCCTCACATCCTCTCCTGATGCAGGGAACCTGGAACAAGCCAATCAGGAGCTGCGGATTGTCATCAAAAAGATCTGGAAGCGGATGAAGCAGAAGCTGCTAGATGAGGTCATCCCCCCTGCTGACGGTGAGCTAGCTCCACCCCAATTCCTTGAGCCCGCCCAAATGTCAGATGATTGCTCACCATCACAAAACTAGCAGTGGATGGAGGGAGGGGGAGAAGGGAGTCTATGCTGTGGGTAGGGGGAACACAGGACCCCTGTGTGACCTTGCCTCTTCTCCCTTGCCTCCAGAGGAAGAGGTCACCGTGGGCAAATTCTACGCCACATTTCTGATCCAGGACTATTTCCGCAAATTCAGGCGGAGGAAAGAAAAGGGGCTACTAGGGAGCGAGGCCCCCTCAAGTAGCTCCTCTGCCCTTCAGGTCCTCAGAGAGGGGCCTGGGTGGGTGGGGGTATGTGGGAGCACTGCGGCTGAGGCTGACTGCCCTCTTGATCTCGTGCAACCCATGTCACAGACGAGGAAACAGAGGTCCCAGGACTCACCGAGGGTCAGGGGTGGCTGAGGGACCCCTTACCCCACCCCACACTCCTGCATGGGAAGCAGGCTTATGAATGGGCGAGTTTGGACACTGAGCTGCCTTGCTTCCCTATTTTTCTACCCCCACAGGCTGGTCTGAGGAGCCTGCAGGACTTGGGTCCTGAGATCAGGCAGGCCCTCACCTGTGACACAGATGAGGAGGAGGAGGAAGAGGGGCAGGAGGGAGAGGAGGAGGAAGATGAGAAGAACACGGAAACGTACAAAGTGAGGGCAAGTTTTCACTCCCCTAGGGAATCGATTGTAAAAAATACTCCCGTAATTTCTTACGTAACTTTGACATTGCCTTTGGGGAGGAGGCCCCCAGAGAAGCCACCTTACAACAGGCAAACGTTTATTTGATACCTACCATCCACTGTTGGAGGGTGAGACCCAGATTCAGCCCCTACGGAGGTCATTGGAAATAAACTCCAAGTGACTTGTGTACTGACCAAGTGACTTAGATGTAACACGAATGGCAACATTCAGTCCTGTGACTTCTACAGGCCCCGATGGGCTCCCAGCCCCCATCTCGCAGGAGCTCCGTGATTTCTGTGTCTCTGCCTGTTGGGGACAGACCTCCAGATTCACTCTCCCTTGGGCCCAGTGATGACGATGGGGGGGCTCCCAATTCCAGGCAGCCCAGTGGACTCCAGGCTGGATCCCATGGCCACAGGTATGGTCAAGGGTCTGGTGGGACACTGTAAAGGAAGGCAGGGACTGGCCACTACACAGGAGCAAGGGGGCCTTTGAATGGAAATTTGGGAAGAACGGAAGGGATTCAAGGGCTCAAATGGGAACAGAGGGTAAGAAGGGATTCATATGAGAAAGGCAATGCAAAGGTTTAATACGAAAAGCACGTAACACGGAACTAAATGAGTTTAAGTTCACATCCTGGCTCTGCCATTTGCTAAGTGACTGTGGGCTAGTCACTTAGTTTCCATGCTCCTCAATTGTGTCACCTGTAAAAGGGGGATGATAACAGCACTTACCTCACAGAGATAATGCCAGCACCAACCTCACAGAGATAATGCAAGAATGAAATGAAGTCACACCTAGCTTTTATAGCCTCCTCCTCACCTCCCCCAAAACACCCCCAGTTCCTGTGTTGAAGGTGTCTCTTCAACAGGCCAACTTCCATTTTTTTGAGATGTTGGGTCCTTCCCATGAGAAACACCTATTAAAAGAAAACCCACGTTCGTTTTAAAATGATGACAGGTTGGGGCACCTGGATGGCTCAGTCAGTTAAGCATCCGACTCTTGATTTCGGTTCAGATCATGATCTCAGGATCATGAGATACAGCCCCGAGTCAGGCTCTGCACTCAGCGTGGAGTCTGCTTGGGATTCTCTCTCTCCCTCTTCCCCTGCGCCTCCCCCAGTCTCTCTCTCAAATAAATAAATACATAATTAAAATATAAAAAATAAAATAACAGGTTAACTTTATGTTATGTGAGTTTTCCCAATTGAAAAAAAGAAAAACCCTAAAAGCCCAGTGTTTCTGTAGAGGATGGGGACATGGAACAAGAAGGAACCAGGAGCCCAGGGCCACACAGTGGGGGGATCTGTGGGGAGATCTGGTCTGTCTAACTTGCTTCACCTTCCCCAGGAGAAGCTCTGGGGGTTTCATTTTCACCATTCCAGAAGAAGGAAGTTCTCAGCCCAAGGGAAACGAAGAGCAGGAGAATAAGGACGAGGACGAGGAAGTCCCCACCAAGGACCTTGGCCATGACACGTAGGATGACCCCATGAGCCACGTGCAGGAGGGCAGGACTAATGGGACCCCATTGCCCATGCCCAGGCCTGAGCTCACCCCCAGCCCTCTTTCCCGCACAGGCTCTCCTACCTAGACGAGCAGGCAGGGACTCCCCCACGCCCCATCCTTTTGCCACCCCATAGACCCCAGAGACACCTGGATGGGCACAACGCACCACGCCGCCGTCTGCTGCCCCCCACACCTGCAGGTAAGAGCAGGCATGGATCCTGGGGGCCCCCCAAGAGCCAGAAGGGCAGAGGGCTGGGGTGGCACTGACATTCTTCTTTGCCCCCCCAATGTATCTCCCTCCACCCCCAGGTCGGAAGCCTTCCTTCACTATCCAGTGTCTGCAGCGCCAGGGCAGTTGTGAAGATTTACCCATCCCAGGCACCTATCATCGTGGGCGCAACTCGGGGCTCGGCAGGGCACAGGTGAGGTGGGGAATGGGGTGCTGAGGTCTGGAGGGGTGGAGTTAGCCTGGGCTGAATTTATCAAACACACCACATGTCTTCTGAAGAATGGAGCACGTGTGAATTCACAGAAGCAAAAAAAAAAAAAGAAAGAAAGAAAGAAAGAAAGAAAGAAAGAAAGAAAGAAAGAAAGAAAGAAAGAAAGAAAGAAAAAAGAAAAAGAAAAAAAAGAAAAAGGAGGGGGGCAACCCTCTCGGGTCCCCTCCCTCTTTGGAAGCGCAATAAACATTGCTTTGCTGACCACCAAAAAAAAAAAAAAAATGAATTCACAAAAGCCACACTGTACCTGTGAGATAGGTACTATTGTTAGTCCCAGTTTACAGATGAGGAAACTGAGGCCCAGAGAGGCTTACCCAAGATCACACAGCCAGTAAGTGGCAGTGGTCAGATTTACACCCAGGTCTCCTATGCTCTTAAATAAACTCAAGTCTGATTTATTTGCATTCAGTTTGACTCCAGTTGTGTTTGGGGGGTGGGCGGTGGTAAGAGGTAGGCACAGGGGTGAGTCCTAGATCCTCATATCCCACCCATCAGTCATTATCTCCCTGATGTTTGTTCTGGTCCAGGGTTCCTGGGCAACCCCTCCTCAACGGGGTCGGCTCCTCTACGCCCCACTGTTATTGGTGGAGGAGGGTGCAGCGGGGGAGGGATACCTCGGCAAATCCAGTGGTCCTCTGCGCACCTTCACCTGTCTGCATGTGCCTGGAACCCACTCAGACTCCAGCCATGGCAAGAGGGGCAGTGCTGACAGCCTGGTGGAGGCTGTGAGTCTAGAAGGGACACGGGCAAGAGGGATGAGGGAGAAGGGGAGGAAGTGGGAGCTTGGGAAGGAGGGAAAAGGGCCCCCCCAACCCCAGGTCTCTGCACTGTGCCTGTGATGATCTATCGGTTTGCTCTGCAACTTCTGCTCGGCATGACGTGCGCACCACTGTCCCGGGTGACTTCCCAGCACCTTCCTGGACGATGCATCGTCTATCAGCACTGACCCCTCTGTGCACACTGCTTTGATTCCATGCTGTGCCCTCTGCCAACTCTGATCCCATCTGTGCCCCCAGGTGCTCATCTCCGAGGGCCTGGGCCTCTTTGCCCGAGACCCACGCTTTGTGGCCCTGGCCAAGCAGGAGATTGCAGATGCGTGTCGCCTGACACTGGACGAGATGGACAGTGCCGCCAGTGACTTGCTGGCACAGGGGACCAGCTCACTGTATAGTGATGAGGAATCTATCCTCTCTCGCTTCGATGAGGAGGACCTGGGAGACGAAATGGCCTGTGTCCATGCCCTCTGAATTCCCACCCCTCCTCCACTGCTCAATAAACCTCCTGCTCTCCCTTCCCCAGAGGGAGACAGGCATGGACCACAGCCCTGGATTTCGGTGTCTTTGAACTGGGGGCCTGGGACTGCCCAGCGCCCCCAGGCATCCATCCCCTGCTTCAGCCCTGAGCCACTGCCCACACACGAATATTTCCAGAAACCAGGACAGCCAGGCCTGATTATTCAGCGTCAGGGAAGGAGGGAGGAGGAGGAGGAAGAGACAGCAGCCAAAAAAAGCTGGAGACAGAGTGGAGGTGGTGGGGGAGGGGAAGGGGACCGGACAGAGATGGAGGAAGGAGGAGAGAGGATGTGTGGGGGCTTGGATGAGGAGTGGGGGGAAAATTAGAGATTCCACAAGGGGTCAGTCAGGTCAGCCCGAGGAAGGACAGATGGGATGGAAAGGATAAGAATACTCAGAGTCCTGCCAGTAGAAAGGCCTGGAGGTTGGATTTAGCCTGGTATATAATACGTCAGGCAGAGGGGTCTTCTGACAGCATCAGGAATTTCCGGGAAGCTAAACTGGGATTACCCGGTCTCCCACTTCCTACCTTCTGCCTAAGAAAATCCAAGTCCATTGACAGAAGACATGGGTGACAGCAAAGGGCGAGGCCCTCAGCCTGTGGGAACCCACTCAGGACCCACCTGGTTTTCCTGAGACCACCTAAGAGTATCCCACTCTCCTCCCACACAGATCCCAGAGCTCCTCTTTCTGCTTCTTGCCCCACTTGTAGTCATTGCCCAGCCTTTGGGGTCTCATTAACTAAGTGAAAGTTCATCGGGCATTTACTTTGTGCCAGGCACTGTTCTGGGTTTCCCTCAAACCAAACTGAGCTGGCTTAGACATGCCACAGGACTTGTTCAATGTGGCAGTCAGCCCCACTCCAAAGGAACTGAAGGCAGTACTGGGAAAGGTCCTGGATGGGGCCGCTGGGGAGGTTCTGACGCAGGGTTTCATCCCAGCTCTCAGAGCAAGAATTTCTCATTTTTATTATTTGTGTCAATCCAGCCAGGACTGAAATTTGAGGGAAGCCAGAATTGGAGACTGGGACTCAGAATATAGGATTGCACTAGGCCTTGAAAACAGAAGGATTGTGGTGGCGAGGCTGGTGCATTGTGGGCACAGCCAGTCATGGGCAGAACACAGAGAGTGAAGGGAGATTGTTGAGAGATAAGGTGGGAGAGGCCACCTGGGGCCAGATGATGCAGACCCTTCAATGCCAAGTCTCTAAACCCGAGTTTTCCTAAAAGCAGTGGGGAGCCATGGGAGAGATTTGAGCAGGGTGGTGACATAGTTAACTGCATTTTAAAGGAATGCTCTGACGGCTGTGCTGAAAACAGAAGGGAGGGGGAAGAGACTGGAGATGCTAAAATTGGCAGGAACCATGGTTGCCTTAGCCAGGGGAGGTGGCAGAGGAGATGGTGAGAAATTAGTGGATTCCAGAGATGTGTAGGAAGTAGAAGGAACCATTTATTTGGCCCTGTGCTAAGTGCATAACAGTGATTATCTTGTTTAATCAGTGCAGCAACCCTATAGGTACCATGTTAAACTATTTTACATGTCCAAAGTCGTACGGGGATAAATATTAAAGGTGGGATTCAAATCCAAGCGATTGAATGCTGAAGCCCAAGCTCTTTTGCCAAAAAGGCACTAACTGGGAGGTATCCATTACATATTTGTGTGATTTAGAGTGTGTGTGCATGGGGATGTTTAAAAAATAGGTATACATCCAGATGGTTCAAAATTCAAAAGGTACATGGGGCACCTGGCTGGCTCAGTCGGATAAGCATGTGACTCTTGATCTCAGGGTCATGAGTTTGAGCCCCATGTGGGGTGTAGAGATTAAATAAACAAATACACTTTTAAAAAAATTCAAAAGGGGGTCACCTGGGTAGCTCAGTCGCTTGGACGTCTGCCTTCGACTCGGGTCATGATCCCAGGGTACTGGGATCGAATCCTACGACAGGCTCCTTGCTCAGTGGGGAACCTGCTTCTCCCTCTGCCTGCTGCTCCCCCTACCTATACTCTGTCTCTTTCTCTGACAAATAAATAAATAAAATATTTTTTAAAATATTCAGAAGGCACCGAGGGGTATAAAGTAGAAATTCTCCCTCCTTTCTAGAGGCAACCAGTGTTATCAGATATATTTTATAAATGTATAGGATGTCGTACTGATAAATTAGCACAGTGGTTAAGAATAACAGGTGCTGGGCGCCTGGGTGGCTCAGTTGGTTGAGCAACTGCCTTCGGCTCAGGTCATGATCCCAGGGTCCTGGGATCGAGTCCCACATCGGGCCCCCTCTGCTCTGCGGGGAGCCTGCTTCTCCCTCTCCCTCTGCCTGCCACTCCTCCTGCTTGTACTCTCTCTCTCTCTCTGTGTCAAATAAATAAAATCTTAAAAAAAAAATAATAACAGGTGTTGCACCCAGACTTCCTGGTTCAAATCCTGGTTCCACTACTTACCAGCTGTGTGAGCTTAGGAAAATCCCTTCACCTCCCCACACCTTAGTTTATTCAGCTATAAGAATGTAAAATGAGGGGGCACCTCGGTGGCTCAGTTGTTAAGCGTCTGCCTTCGGCTCAGGGCGTGATCCCAGAGTTCTGGGATTGAGCCCCACGTCAGGCTCTTCTGCTAGCAGCCTGCTTCTTCCTCTCCCACTCCCCCTGCTTGTGTTCCCTCTCTCGCTGGCTGTCTCTGTCAAATAAATAAAATAAAATTAAAAAAAAAAGAATGTAAAATGAGGATGGTAGTAGTACCTGCTTTATAGGGTTGCTGTGAGGATTTAAATGAGTGGTACATTGAAGCTCTCCCAACAGTGCTTGACATAGAATGGCCACAATTTAAAATATTAGCCATTCTCTATATAATTATGATATAATCCTTTCCTTTTCTTTCTACACAATCCCCACACAGTTGGACATCTTGCATTTCTTACTTAATTATCTTGGTGATCATTCCAAGGCTCCATATTAATATTAATGACAGCTGCATAGCACTCCATTTGGGGGCTGTATCAGATTTTACTTAAACAGACCACAAGTAATGAGGACTTAGGGAGTGTCCACTCTTTCATATTATAAACAGCACTGCAGTTAATCATCTCAGGCATACATCTTTTAGCACATGTATGAGTCCGTCTGTCAGATAAGTTCCTATAAGTATAAATGCTGAGCCAAACAGTATATGGATTTGTTAGTTTGCTGAATTTTGCCAAATTGCCCTCTACGTAGGTTATTCCAATCTAACTTCCACTGGTAATTTATGGGAATGCTTGTTTCTGGCCAAGCTGCCAGTATTGAGCTTAAGCAAACTTTTTTATATTCACCACCCTCAAAGAAGAAAAACAGTATCTTAGTAGTTTTTATAGGCATTTCTTTTAGCATAAATGAGGTTGGACATCTGAAACTCCAACTGTATTTATCCACTGGATTTTGCAACACGGCAATCGCCATTGACCTTGCGGGCCTAGTTGTAGTAGCACGAAGGAGGGATAGTCCAATTTAAAAAGGGCTGAGGAATAAACAGGGTGTAAGGGGGTAGAGTTGGAGCAAGCAAAAATTTGACTCAAAGGAAAGAGAAATAGGGGAGATGTTTGGAGGGGGAGGGAGGGGTTTTTAAGACCCTGAACGATGTTTAAATCACCGAGACTTTGGGCACTGCCAATTACTAGCGGGGCGACCTTGTGCAAGCAGTTTCACCTCCCTTGGCACTCATCTTCCTCATCTGTAAAAACGGGGCTAATTAGTCCCCACCACCTAGGGCTGTTGTAAGGCACACAGTCAACAAACTCAGTAAAGGGCCTGGCAAAAACGTCGTATGGCAGGACCAAACGGTCCTCCTCTCCCCAGCCCTCTAGCCGCGTTTTCCGAGACACGCATCTTCCTAGGGCGCTCTAGCGGATCCAACTTTAGGGATGGAATGGCGGCTGGCGAGATTTAGGCACGGCCGGCTGAGTGCAGGCGCGCGCCGCGAGTGGGGCGGGGGCGCGAGGGGCGGAGCTGCGGCCGCCTGGGCTGTTCCGACGATCGCGCGCCGCCCCCGCCGCGCCCCGCGCCCGCCCTTGTTAGCAGGCGCCTCCCGCCCCCTGCATTGCTGATGCTGCTGCTGGCAGACATGGACGTGGTGAATCAGGTACGCGTTCCAGCACCGAGGACAGAGCCCGCCGCTGCCCGGCCTCCCCGACCGGATCGCCGCGGATCAGGCGACTCTGAGAGGTGGTGGCCAGGGTCCTGGCAGCGGACACTCGGTCCTCGGCACTGGGGCTGGGGTCTGCGGCAGGCGAGGGGGACAGGGGGAGGTGGAGAAAAGAAGGAGCGCGCCCTTTGCCGCAGCAAGGGCCGTCCTCACTGCCGCAGCGGGGTCCGCCAGAAGCCCGGTTCCTTACCGGCGACCGTGAGGAGAGGAAGAGGGGTCTTGGGGCTAGAGTAGGGGCAACGGGGGGGGGGAGAGGAGGAAGAGTGGAAGGAAGATGGGGGTTGCTCGTAGATGAGCTAGGAAATAGAGCGACAGAAGGCGTGGGGGCGGGGGATGGGGGATGGGGGGAGGGCTGACACCTGCCCCTCCCAGAGAAGGTACCCCAGTAGATGACCACCCCTTCCCCCACAGCAGACCAAAGGGGACGATCCGACTTTGCCTCTCCAAAACCCCAGCCTCCCCTCCCCCAAGACATATCCAGTGAAGCCATGTCCCAGCCCTCCCCCACCTTAATCAGCCCAGACCCTCTCTGCCATCTCACTCTTCACCACCTCAGAACCTCACCCTCTCTAACCAGTACCAATCCCTCCCCATCCTCATCACTTCAGACCCCCCACCACCACCATCTGACTCACCTTTACCGCTGTAGACCCCTCCCCCACCCTAGCCAACCTGACTCCCTCCCTGTTATGACTCACCTTCACCACCCAAGACCCCTCCCCCACCCTAATGAACCCCAACTCCTTCCTCACTCTCTCCACCTGATCCCCTTCACCATCTGACTCACCTTTACTGTTTCAGACCTTCTCCCCTTCCCTAATTAGTCCCAACCCCATCCTCATCTTCCTAACCCCAACCCTCTGCCATCAACCTCACCACCTCCCCAGACCTCCCCTCCAGTCCTGAGCCCCGAGGGTCTTCTCTCAGAGACCCTGTGCTCACACCTTCCCTGAAGTGTCACTTTCTCCTTCTCACCCCTTCTCTCCCAACATCACTCACTCCCGGAGGTCACATGCCCTAGTCCCAGGGGTCATCGCCTGGTGGCCTTGCCCCTCACCTCCCTTTCCATCCCCAACAATCCCACCCCCTCCCCACCGTTTCTCTCCTCAGCTGGTGGCCGGGGGTCAGTTCCGGGTGGTCAAGGAGCCCCTTGGCTTCGTGAAGGTGCTGCAATGGGTGAGTGTGGTCTGGGCCATGGGGAGAGAGAAGAAGGTGGTGGGGTCTGGAAGAGTAGGGGTGGAGAGCAAGGAATGGATGGGTGGGTGGGGGTGGAAGGGTATAGAAGAATTGGGATCCAGGGTGAGGTCCCAAGGGGCTCGGGCCAGAGAATAGATGGGCTGTGCTGTGACGTCATGTAAGATCAAGGGTACCCCCGTTGTGTGGTGGAAGAATGTGACGTCCTACCTCCTCCCTTGAGGTGAGAGAGGGGCAGGGGAGGTGGAGCCTGAAGCTGGTTGCTGCAGAAAAGATGCAAAGCCAGAGAAATCCAGAGACAGTGAAAGAGACAGAGAGAATGAGAGACAGGGAACGATGGAGACAGAGATGAAAATACTGAGAAGAAAAGATAGAGAGATGAGAGAGAGTGGAGACAAGCAGAAAGAGACAAAGAAAAAGGGAGACAGAGATGCACAGAGAAGAGAGATGCCAAGAGGAACAGACACAGGAAGAGTGGCAGAAAAAAAATGGGATGGGGGAGAGACAGAAACAGAGAAAGAGAGATACTCAGAGGAGAGAGGAAAGGAGAAACTGATACACAGAGAAAAAGAGATGCACAAGGGAGACAGAGAGAGCATGATAAAGAGACCAAGTCAGAGACAGAGCAGGGAGAGAGAGACAAACAGACCAAGGACGGAAACACACATAGGGAGAGACATACATTTATACGGATGGAGCCAGAGAAAAAAGAGACAGAAAGAGACCTACATCGATATTAGAGTCAGAGGCAAAGAGCAAAAGAGAGATACAGAGACAAAGAGACATCTGAGAAAGACAGAGAAACAGATACCAAGAGAATAGAGACACGGAGAACAGAGACAAGCAGAAATACAAAGAGAGACAGAGAAATAAAGAGACTGAGACAGAAGAGAGAACGAGGGGGGTCAGAGCACTGAGAGATAGAGACTGAGAGAGACACTGAGAGAGAGACTGGAAGAGACAGCCACACCCCTGTAATCAGCTTGTCCTTGGAGCCGATGAGCCCTGATTAGGGGGTGGGGGTGGGGACTGGTCCATCTGCTGCTGCTTGTGCTGGGCCCTGATCTGTCCAGAGGAGGGCATCCCATCCCACGTGTACACAGGCTCACCATGACCATCCCCATCCCTGCTGCCCAAGGTCTTTGCCATCTTCGCCTTTGCCACATGCGGCAGTTACACCGGGGAGCTCCGGCTGAGCGTGGAGTGTGCCAACAAATCAGAGAGTGACCTCAGCATCGAGGTTGAATTCGAGTACCCCTTCAGGTGCGCCCCCCACCCCAACCCACCCCGGGGATCCCAAGAGAGAGGGTGGGGTGGGCTAGGACTGGCCAACACGACCTCCCCAGTGGCTCCTGTTCAGCCCCCACCTCAGGAGACCACACTGGCTCAGGTCACTGCGCATGCACCAAGCACCTACCTTGTGCCTGGCACTGCTCTGGACATCTAGGACATCTGGTGAGCAAGACAGGCATAGGCTGTTGCCCTCTGGCTGTGTTCTAGTGAATGGGGAGGGGCAGGAGACCGGCAGTAAACAAGATTCAAAAGTAGAAGTATATATGGATAAATAGCCTTAAAACACTAGTTGCTCAATTAATATCAGCCAATATTATTTAATTCCCATTCACTCATTCTGTTATACATTTTTTTTTGGAGAACCTATTGTATGCCAGTTTCTACTCAAAGTGCTGGGGACATAACGGAAAGACAAAAACCCAGACCAAGCTCCCTATCCTCATGGAGCCAACATTTTAACAAATAAATTAATAAAAAGGATGATTGTAGACTGGGAGAAATTCAAAGTGGAGATCCTCATGCAGGGTTTTATCACAGAGAATCAGGAGGGGGTCTGATTAGCTGTAGGGAATGATTAAACCCAGTCAGGCAATTCTGATATTTACTGAGCTCATACTGTGTGCCAGGTGCTAGGAACATGAGGATGAGCACAAGCAGGCAAGGTCACTGCCCTCACCATGATGCTTCCCTCCTGGGGAGGGGGGAGACAGAGACCCACAGACACAATTTCAGTAGAGGCTGCTGAGGCTCCCCCACTACTCGGATAAACCACATAACTGTTCCGGGTCTCAAGTTCCTCATCTGCAAAAGGGGATAATAATACCCCTTACCAGGTTATGATGAATAGTAACGGAGCTAATACTTGTAAAGAGCTTAGCACAGTGCTGGGCACATAATAAGCGCTCCTCAAGGGCTTGTTAAAATAAAGAAAATAAATAAGTTGAAGGGACTCAGGAAAGAGGTTAGGGACTGAGTTGGAAATTGGGCACTTCTGAGCACTAAGGATAAATGTAAGCTCAGGGGATCACCCAGGGTAAGAGGGAAGAGTGGAGAGAGGAAAATCCAGGACAGACCCTGAGCAATGGTTGAAAGAAAAAGAGGCACCGGGGAGGCGTGGCCTGAGGGGCAGTGAGGAGCAGGGATCCACTGGTTCACAGAAGCCAGGGAACAGAGTTTGGGGGAGGAAGAGGACCTAGCAGCATGGAATACTGCTGGGAGTCCTTTGGGAATCCAGAAGGCCACAGAAACATGTGGACTCCCCAGTAGCTCCCTCACCTAGGACCTCCAGTCCTGAAGATCTGCCTTTTACCCACAAGTCTCCTGGGGGAAAAAGTCTTTGCCATGGTCCCCCTGACTGACCCCCCACTGCCCTGATAACCCCCATGGGGCCCCCATTTCCCATAAGACACCCCCTTCTCCCAACCCAGCCTACTAGGAACCCAGAAACTTACCCAGATTCAACTCTTAGCTCTGTCATTTATACAACCTTGGGCAATTCAACACAACCTTGCTGAGCCTCTGTTCATCTGCAAAATGGGTATACTAACACCTGCTTTACAGAATTGAGGGGGAGGGTCATTAAGTGAAGCAATTATCTAAAGTGCCTTGAAGGTGATCAATAAGTATAAGCCCCTTCCCTCAGGACCTTTGCTACACAACGGGACTAGCACCATTTGCTCAGTCTCAGGATCCTGCCCCCCCCCAGTCTGAGGCCAGACCTCTGGGGACCCCACCCCAGACCTTCTCCCTACACACATTTTCTCCCTATGACCTCCATTACACCGCAGGAAAGGCCTTAGTCCCAGGACACCTTCCCAATCTGCACCTTCCCACCTCACATACGTACATACATTCTGCATATTCCAGGATCCCTTCTACCCTCCTGTCTTCTGTTTTGTAGTCTCTGTGCTCTCCTCTGCTATGCAAACGTTTCTTTTCTCTTGGGGACCTGAAGTGGGTAGGGAGAAGAGTCAATATGATGTAGGGGAAAACAGGGTTCAGATCCCAATTGTGCCATTCTCTCCCCAGCTGTGTGACTTCTGGCAAGTTAATGCACTTCTCTGAGCCTCTGTACATTTCATTTGATGAACATCTGCTGAGAACCTACTATGTGGCAGCACTGTTCTAGGTCCTAGGGATACAGCAGTGAACACAACAGGAAAAAGCCCAGCCCTCCTTTAATTATGGGAAAAATCCAGGAAAAAAGTAAAACACATAACATGACAGATGTGTGAGGTATCACTGTTACAGAGAAAAACGGAGCTGGGAAGGGAGCTAAGGAGTACTGGGAGGGAATGGTTCCATTTGATTTTAATAGTGAGATCAGAGAAGGCCTCACTGAGGTGACAGTTGAGCAAAACTTGAAGGACATGAAGGGAGTAATATCGAGGAGAAGGGCATTCCAGTGCAAAGATCCTGGGGTAAGAGGGTGCCTAGTATGTTCTACAAATAACCAAGAGATCAAAGTGCCTGGGTTGGAGTAAGGGTTGAATAAGACCTACTTCACCGGAATGCTGTAAACAATCAGTAAAATGTGACTGGTATACAGTAGGTGCTCTGTGAATGGTTATTTCCTCCTCTTTCTTCCTGGAACTTTGTCAGAGTCTGGGGAACCCATGACTGGGCAGGGTGCATGGCAGTGTTCTTAGGGCCTGGACCACACCTGCCATGTCTCTCCACAGGCTGCACCAAGTGTACTTTGATGCACCCACCTGCCGAGGGGACACTGAGAAAATCTTCCTGGTGGGGGACTACTCTTCATCGGCCGAATTCTTTGTCACCGTGGCTGTGTTTGCCTTTCTGTACTCCATGGGGGCTCTGGCCACCTACATCTTCCTGCAGAATAAGTACCGAGAGAACAACAAAGGACCCATGATGGTGAGCCCCCCACAGCCACTCAAGTGCAGGGCCCCAGGGGACATGGAGCCTCAGGGACACGGCCATGTTCATAGGCCACTACCAAACCATAGACAGCCCCACATGCCAGCAGTCACCATAACAGCCACAGATGTTACTGCTGCCGCTGCTGTGAGCATCAAAGAAACCGAATCATAGAATGACAGGGACACACTCAGAGCCCACACAGAATCCCAGACAGGCCTACCCCTGGAAATCAGCCACCTCGCACACAACCACACAGTCTAGATCAAAGAAAGGTGCACAGAGGTTCACTGTGACAGTCATGCTTGTCATCATGCCACCCAGACACATTGATTCCTACACAGCTGTACTCATACACCCTCAACCCAGACACAAAATGACATAAATTCCCACATTCAGATAAAAGTAGAAAGACACGCTACTTTCCACAGATTCGGAAACCATCCCACAAAAGCCCACACGCACACCCACACATCACAATTACACGCCCACATCCTCTGTCACACACACACACACACACACACACACACACACACACACACACGCCCGAGCTAGGAATGCTCATCTTCAAGTGAGTATTGGGGGCTTCAGAGCTGAAAAGGCAGGGGGAGACAGGGCTTTTCTGCGGGACCTCCCCCCTCCCAAGAAAGCCTGTGATCTGAGGAGGCCCCGTGGCATGACATGAAGCAGTCTGCTCACAGTGCCTTCTGCCTCTCCCCTGCCTGTCCTAGGACTTCCTGGCCACGGCAGTGTTCGCCTTCATGTGGCTGGTTAGCTCATCAGCATGGGCCAAGGGGCTGTCAGACGTGAAGATGGCCACTGACCCAGACAACATTATCAAAGGGATGTCTGTCTGCCACCAGACAGGGAATACGTGCAAGGAGCTGAGGGACCCTGTGACCTCTGGCCTCAACACTTCAGTGGTAAGCCCTGGGAAGGTAGCTGGGCCGGTGGGCCAGTTGGGGAGGGAGGCTGGGAAACTCACAGTCTGGCACGGGGAGTGGTGGAGAGAATGAGAGGAGAATTCAAAGGAGATCCAAGAGGGCTCCCTAGAGGAGGTATGCCAACAACAGTGCCTTGAAGGATGAGATAGCAATCATAACCTCTGCAATACCACAAATAGTACCCAGGAGGGGAATATGAGACTTTCTTTCCGATTAGGTTTGGGACATCTGGATCCGAGGCCCGGCTTAGTCGTGTAGAATCTCTGGCAACTCAGTACCGTCTTGGGACCTCAGTGTCCTTATACAGTATGCAAAGTGAAAGAATAACTTGAAATGTTTCCCACTTGGACTCCCCCTACTGGCCCGAGTCAAACTGTCTGAGCTTCACTCGCAGCTCTGCCACCTGCAACTCTGGGACCTCAAACTAGTTACTCCGCCTCTCAGCCTCAGTCCTGCTCCAAAGTTGAGTATTCAGTGAACTAGCAACATACAAAGTGCTTAGAGAAGGGCCTGGCATGTGCTAAGCTGTAATACAAGTGTTACAGATACTAAGATAACCACTTTTTTTTCTGTCACTTGCTGGGTATGAGGCTTTGAGCATCTTAACCTCTCTGGGCCTCAGTTTCCTCAACTGTAAAGAGGAGATATTACTTCCTGTCCCAAAATCCAATTATATTGTATATATTTAAACTCTATATAATTTGTTTTAATATAAAAGCATATATTTATATACTTTGTATATGCGTATATACATATGTGTATATATGTATCTATTAATAGTATATCTACATACTTAATAAAAATTTCTGCTTAACATTTTACTCTATTACAAATTTATATTCTATTTTATACATGTATAATTGTGTGTATGTAATAGTGATAGATGTCAATATCCCCGATAGTCTAAATTCTAACACGTCCCATGCCCCTTACCCCAGGTCACTTTTCTGCACATTTGCGTTCATGCGCCAGGACTCCAGAGGGTCTGGGTTTTAGAAACCACCACCCTTCGGGAGGCCAAGGATCTATGCTCGGCGCGTGCGGCCTCGACGTCCCCCGGGGCCAACTCAGTGGGTGCACGACGACAGCCAGGCTTTGTCTCCCCACAGGTGTTCGGCTTCCTGAACCTGGTGCTCTGGGTCGGCAACCTGTGGTTCGTGTTCAAGGAGACAGGCTGGGCTGCCCCATTCATGCGCGCACCTCCCGGCGCCCCCGAGAAGCAACCAGCGCCCGGGGACGCCTATGGCGAGGCGGGCTACGGGCAGGGCCCCGGCGGGTACGGGCCCCAGGACTCCTACGGGCCCCAGGGCGGCTACCAACCCGACTACGGGCAGCCCGCCGGCGGCGGAGGTGGCGGCTACGGGCCTCAGGGAGACTACGGACAGCAAGGCTACGGCCCTCAGGGTGCGCCCACCTCCTTCTCCAATCAGATGTAGTCTGGTGAGTGACGGACGGGCGGCACTGCCAAGGAGGGTACAGGAAGGGAGACGGGCGGGTCAGTAAACCAATAAGAGTCAAAAGTAAATGGTACGTCGGCACAGGGTGGGTTTGAAGGAGCCAATAGAGAGGCGGAGGTACAAGCGAAGAACGAAAAGCTAGCCAATAAATGGAGAGCAAGAGGGTGGTGCTTGAAGATGGGCAGAATGAAAAGCCAATGGGAGAGAAGTAGAAGTGCCCCTCCCTGAGGAAAGGGAGGGGAGAGAAAAGCGGGCAGAGCAACCAATGAAAGAAGGGAATGGCAAGGGGACTTGGCGTAGTGCACGAATCCACGGAGGGAAGTGGAGGTGGGCCTCAGAAGTGATTGATAAGCCAATATGTTCTAATAAGGCCAATAGATGGTGAGGGTAAAGGGGCTTGGGTCATGAAGGTCAGACAAGCTCACCAGTCCCGGAGGAGGTGACAGATCTGCCATCTCTCCCTAAGCCCTCTAGTGAGGGAGGTGGTGTGGAATTTCACGGAAGAAAAAGGGAGCGGTCCTTCTTGCCGGGCCCGAAAAGAGAGGTGTGATTTCCTCGCCTATGAGGGAGGGAATTGGGAAGGGGCAGGGGGATGGCAACACGTGGGTGGAGGTGGCTTCTGGCACTTGGCCAGGGTGGAAAGGGCAGGGAGGAGTTTATTAGGTTTCTTACATCCAGTTCATCAAAAACTCAACTGTTAACTCTACCTTCAAAATATATCCATAGTCTTCCCATCTCACTGTCCTCTCCCCTGGACATCTTCACAGCTTTCTACCTGCATTCCCATTCTGTTCTACCCACAGCAGTGGGAGGGATCCTGTTAAATCCTAAATCAGGATATGGCCCTCCTGTGCTCAGAGCTCCACCTGGGCTCCCAGCTCACTTACCTTAAAAGCCAAAGCTTTCAACAAGCATGACACCAAGCGTCACCCGTCCCTTCTCTGACCTCCCACCTCCTCCCACTCCCCACCCCGAACCGTGTTCCAGACACATGCCAAATTCAGGGCCTTGGTACTTGCTTTCCCCCTGGAGTTTTGCACCCACACACACTGAGAACCTTACCTGGCCAGCTTCTTACAAATCCCCTTTCTTATCTCTCTTATAGTACCCTGTGCTTTCTTACCACAGTCTGTAATTGTTAGTTTATATGTTCATTGACTATCTCTTCCACTAAACTGCAGGACGTGACCATGACTTACTCATGCTGTATACACATCACTTAGAGCCCTACTAATGTTAAGAAACATTTATTGAGGAAAAAATAGAAATGACATGAGACATTTCACTCTCATTTTATGCTTCTCTGCTCAAAATCTTCCCGTGACTTACACCTCATCCAGAGTCAAAGCTGATGTCCTCACAACCCAGTCCACAAGGCCCTTTATGACCCCATTACCAACCTCTCTGACATCCCCTCCTACCACTGTCCCTTGCTCACTCCGCTTGAACCCCACTGACCTTCTTGCTGTTCCTCAAACACACTAAACATGGCTCTACCCCAGGGCCTTTGCACTGGCTCTTCTCCCTGCCTGGAATGTTCTTCATCCCAGTTATCTTCATGGCTCATTCCCTCACCTCCTTAACTCTTTATTCCAATATTGCTTCTTAAATGAGGTCTTCTCTGACTACCCTACTTACCACAGCAACATTTCTTTCCCTACTGGCACTCCTAATTCCCCTCACCCTGGTCTGCCTTTTGTTTTTACATTGCACCTACTATCTGATGTCAGACTAGATAACTCACTTACACATTTTTGTTATTATTTGAAGTCTGTCTCCTCTGCCGCAATGCAAGCACCACAAAGATAAGGAGCTTTGTTTTGCCCAATACAGTTTATCACCCATGGCTAGAACAGTACATGTTAATGGATATTTTTGGGTTGGGGGAGGAGGGACCATAATGTCTTTGGTACTTAACCTAGTGGGCACAAGGTATATCTTCCCAAAAGGGGTAGCTGGGATGAAGCTGACCCGAGGACTATGAGTGAAGAAGGAAGGAAGAAAAGGCATGGCAGGCAGAGGGTAAAGCCAAGGTGGAGGCATAGCAACCCAGCCCCCCTCCCTAAGGGCACAGCCTATATCTGGACCCCCCTCTCCTTTCTGTGTCTTTTGTCTCCACAGGTCAGTGCAGCCCGGGAGGACCCCATGGGCGGGCAAGAGCTCAGAAGCCCTGCCCCCCTTTCTACCCCTACACCCCAGGTCTCCGCCCCTCAAGCCAGGAGACTCTAACTCTCTTTGCTGTTTATATATATATATATTATATATAAATATCTATTTATCTGTCTGAGCCCTGCCCCCACTCCACACCCCTCATGCATTAGGGGCCTGACCTTGAGTGGGCCCCTCTCCTCCCACCCCTTCCTTTGCATCCCTTGGCCCCTCTCTGTTCCCTGGCCCTGTGCCCTGAGGTTGGGGGACTCTGAAAGGGGGACAGGGAAAAGACAGGTCTCAGCTATGTGGGGAGGGTCGGTGTGACTTCAGACTCTCTCCCCTCTCTCCCTTCCCTTCTCCCAACTGGCCTTGATTCCTCCAGCAATGCCTGAACAGGGGCCATTAGGGGAAATTCAACCCTGAGAGAGGAGAAAGGCAGATTGGGGGATTTGACCCAAGGTGGAGTTGGAGAGGCGCTCTGGGGTGAAGAGGACTAGTAAGCAAGGGGTTTGGGTTTCAGACATACTGGATCTAGAGTCTAAGGAAGAGGGGTGCCCTAGAGCAATCTGAGGTAGGGCTTGGAACGAGGCTGAGGGCGTGGTTCTAGAATGGGTGGGGCTTTGAGTGAGGCAGGGATCGGGCCCCAGAAGTGGGCAGGGTTTGGAAGAGGACAGGGTTTTATGGAAGGGGTGTGTCTTGGGACCTGGGGGCTGGGTTTTAGAGGGGTGGGGCCTGAACCAGGCAGTGGGTGAGGCTCCAGAGTGGGCGGGTCTTGGATTGGGACCAGAGTGTGTGGAAGGGGTGTAGCTAGGAATATTCAGGACACTGAGTTTGATTCTGAAGGGGGCAGATCTTGTGCCAGGCAAGAAGTGGGATTCAGGAATGGGCCAAACTTGACGTGAGTTCGTGGTCTGGGTTCTAGACAGGGTCGGTCTTAGAGTGGGTGTTTCATGGTGGTTTCAGAAGGGGAAGCCAACCCCAATGGAGCAGTGAAAAAAATGTTTTAAAGTGGGCGGGTTTGGCAGCGGAGGGAGGTCGGGAATATCCCTGGCCAGAGCTGAGGACTGAGGTGGCCTAGGAGGAGCTGAGAGGTAAGGCTTGGAGGGTAAGGGGTGGGATCCAGAGAGAAGCACCCCCCACACCCTTGCCACCCCCGTGTGACGGGACAGCTAGGTAGTCAGAGGACAGAGCCAAAGGGTCTGTGGGGCCGGCCCACCCCCTCCCCCCTTTCCTTGCCTCCTCCCTCCCTCCACACCCCCACCCGTGCCGGGGTGGTTGGAGGCCGGTCTGGAGTCCCTATCCTGCACCCTCCGCTGTGTCTGTGACGTCGGTAGTGCCTGTGATTGTGTGTTGCCATTTTGTCTGGCTGTGGTCCCTCCCCCTCTCCTCCAGACGCCCCCCCCTTTTCCTAGCCCTTTGGTATTGTTTGAAGACCTCCCCGAGGAAGAACAAATAGGATTAATTCTCCTCCCCTAAATAAACTTCTCAACCACCTAGTCCACCCGGCTCTGATTTCTCAGCGTGTCTTTTTTCTTGGGAGGGGGGAGGAAGAAGGAGAGGTGGGGGAGAGGCAGCGAGAGGAAGCTCCGCCCCTGACCTGCTGGACCTGCCGTTCAAGTCACCCCATCATTTTAGGTCCCCCCAGCCGCGTTAGGCCAAGCTGCAGCCTCTGTGCAGCCTCAACCTGTCGATCTTTCTAAGTCACGCTCTGAGTAGCCCTGCCCACTGCTCCACTACTGGCGGCTGAACGCCCGGTCTTTCTAGGGTTCGGTTCTAATTCTGGTCCACTAGCCACTCCCCTTCCCAGGCCCCGAGGAGCCCTGTCCTCAAACCCCAAGGGGTCCGACTAGGACCCCGATACTTCACAGGGAGACTTCCCCCTACCTACCCGCCTCGTATTCTTCAGACCCAGCTTTCTCGCCATTTCTTTTCCCCGCCCCAGCGGGAGAACTGGGAGACCCGCTGGGCGGCAAGGCAAGGAGGGGGAGCACTGGGGTGATTCGTTACCTCATTCATTCATTCCCTTTAACCCCTCCGTGGCTCCTCCCTGGGGCAGGGAGGGCCGGGAAGTGACTGGGATGTGCGTGATGGAGCTGGGTAGGGAGGAGGTGCCCTGTGCCCACGCTGAAAGGCCCGGCTGCCGACACCGCCTTGCCTAATTAGAAGCCCCCGCCCGGCGCCGAGTTCTGACGGCGGGCCGCAGACCCCCTCCTCCCAGCCCTGAGGCACAGCCAAGCCTGACAGGCGAAAGAGAGACTCCCAGCTATGGGAAAGGGATATCTAACTGGAGAGAGAAAAATGGGAGCCAGGGAGGGAAGGCTTTAAGATCTATTTCTCAGGACTTGGGGGGACAGGACAGCTGGGCCCGTAAGAAAGGGGAGGGAGCGGGGAGTGGGGCCTCGGAACCTGGCCAGTGACTTTAACCGCTTCCCCTATAAATCTCAAATAGTCCTGGCTCTGATAGGGTTTGGGAGCGGGGGCTGTGGGGATGGGAGCACCAGCTGGGACTGCGATGGGCTTGGGGATCATTCCTGGAGCACCCATCCGGGGAAAAGAGACCCTCCGAACATCACCAGTGGGGAGGGGGGGCAAGAGGTGGCTTTAACCCCTACTCCCAATAAACATCCAAGACAAACGGACATGACACGCCAACACAGATACCCTAGCGCCCCACTTCCAAGTCCCCCCTCCTCCACTACAGAGCCCGCAAGCCCTCGAATACCCCGTGAGAGGCCATATGTTACCCTGGGGCTCTGGGGGTCCTGCCTTCCGTGGCCCGGCTCCGGCCCAGGGCAGGAAGGCTGGGGAGCGCTCCATTCTGGCGCTCCTGGGCTGCCTGCCCCTCACCTCGA
Organism: Ursus americanus; assembly: GCF_024610735.1. Classification (NCBI taxonomy): domain Eukaryota; kingdom Metazoa; phylum Chordata; class Mammalia; order Carnivora; family Ursidae; genus Ursus; species Ursus americanus. The sequence continues at coordinate 81,753,456 of NC_142164.1, forward strand.
GGCAGGGGGCGCCTTGGCCCGGGAGTGAGCGCAGGGCCAGGGGCGGGCCGTGCGGGGAGCGCTCCTCCCACGCTGGTGTCAGATTTACGGAACAGAGCTCCCAGGCCGGACGCGCGGTGGCCCGCCGGCCGTGAAGATTCCATCGGCCTGACCCTGCCCGGCTTGACCCTGCCCGGGCGCGCCATGTTCGCGCGTGGGTCCCGGAGGCGCCGCTCCGGGCGCGCGGTGAGCCAGATTCGGGGCAGCGGTGGGAGTTCGGGGTAAACTGAGGCCCAGGAGAGGGCGCAGGGGTTTGGGATAACGAGGAGGCACTCCAGCGAGGGTCTGGGAATCCCCGTCCCCAGATTCCCAGAACGGAGGGGCTGGGGCTGCTGGAAGCGTGCAGATCAAGGAAGGTGGAGATCTGGTGGCACCTGCCCCCTAAGCACCTCTCTGCACACTTCTATCAGCACCCCAGGGACCTGGTGGGCTCCCCTCTCGTGTGAATTCTGGGAGGTGATTCTGAGGGCCAGAAGACTGGATCCTGGGGTCCTGGGTTGAGCGAGGACCTCCTGAGCTTCTGAGGAAAGGGACTTCCCCTGTACCTTGGCAGAAGGTGATCTTAGGGGTGAGGTCCCACACTCCTGGGGTGCCTGAATATTAAGGGTCCAGGGATTGGGATGTGAGGGAAGAGGGCTTCCACGTTTCTACTTGAGTCAGGAGATTTCTGAGTTCCTAGATAGCAGGCTGCTCTTCCTTTGGAGGGGATCTTGAAGTGGGGTCTGGATTTGGTGGTCCAGAAAAGTGAATAGCCCTAGGAAAGGAAGGGTAAAGACCAAGGCTTCTTGGGGTGGGGGTTATTGAGTGGATCAGGGGCCTCCTGACATCCTGGAGGAGGGTCTCCAGTTCCTTGGTTATGAAAGGGGGAAGCCAGGGTTTGGGGGAGAGGCTGTTGAGATTCAGAAAAGAGGAGCAGGGTTCCTGTGGAGATCCCAAGTAAGGATGGGGCCTCAGACTCCTACTCTGTGGAACTGGAGTGCTGCTGGCCTCCTGGGTGGAGAAGGGGCCAAGCAAGATGAGGCCTGGGAGGAGACACCCAGATTAGGGACTCTGTGCTCAGGTGGGGAGAGTATTGAGTTCTGGGGGAGGTGTTTGAGGCCTGAAGGAGTCAGAGGCAGGTAGGAGGTATCCAAGGCTGGGTGAGGGGGAAGGGAATTCCCTAAAAAGGGGGTATATAGGGAGGTGGCCTCAGCTGCCCCGCCTCTACCACAGTTGTGTCCTCCTCCCCCGCGCTGCCGGCGCTGTCCCAGCCTGCCCAGCGCTGCCCTGGTGGGACAGGCCCCAGCGTGCGGTCGCGGGCCTTGGAGTGGAGAGGCGGGCATTGACTTCTCTCTCCCCGCCCCCGGGCCTCGCCTGGCCTCGCCTGGCCCCGCGTCTGCCCCCACCCACTTCAGCCTCCAGAGGCGGAAGATCCGGACCGCGGCCAGCCCTGCAACTCCTGCAGGGAGCAGTGCCCCGGCTTCCTGCTGCACGGATGGAGGTAGGTGACCATCCCAGGGCCTCGCCTTTGTCAGGGCCCCACCCTCAGGGGAAACCCCTAGAAGCTCCGGCCACACCCCTAGGCTTGAGCCGGGTCCACCCGAGCAGCTCAGTTGGGGGAGGAGCCTCACGCTCAGCTTCAGGGCCCCGCCCCCTGACTAGTTCCCAATTGTCCTGTTCCCAGGAAAGCTCCACCCGCTACACAGCCCCGCCCCTAGAAGTGTTGTCGCACGCCACTGAGTCCCATCCCTAGGGAAATCGTCAGTCCCAGGCGCTGAGCATTGTTCACTGACGTCCAGCGCCCCTCAGGCTCAGAACTCCTCTCCCAGACCCAGCGTCCTATCCTCCCACTGGAGCCCTGTACCCAAAACGTCTCATAAAATACCACAGACAGAGTCCACAGCCGGCACACTCAGGACCTACCCACAGGCTCAGAGCCCCCATGCGCCCACAAGTGCAGAGCCTCAGCACAGGCTAGAGCCCGCCTCTAGGGAAAGTTCCCCCACGACATCCAAAGCCAGTCCTGAGGAGAAACCCCTAAATTTATAACTCCAATCTCAGACTCAGAGCCCCACCCCTATTTAGGCCCACTGCCAGGAAAGTCTGACCCGAGTCCCAGAGATAAAAGTCAGAGGATGGCCTGAAGCTGGAGACCCCCACAGCCCCGCCCCTAGCTCACAGCCACGCCCTCCACTCCCGTCTCACCCACAGCAGTCCCACCCCCCCCAACCCCCGCCCCAGAGCCTTGTCCTGGCTCGGGAGTCCTTGGGTGGTAATATCTGCCTGTCCCTGCCCCTTAGTTGGACTTCCTTGGGCTGCCAAGGGGTCCAAGTGAGCTACCCCTTAATCATTGACCCCCATCCCGGCCCCCTCAGGAAGATCTGTCAGCACTGCAAATGCCCAAGGGAGGAGCACGCCGTGCACACGGTGCCTGTGGACCTGGAACGCATCATGTGTCGGCTAATCTCAGACTTCCAGCGCCACTCCATCTCCGATGATGACTCAGGCTGCGCCTCGGAGGAGTATGCCTGGGTGCCCCCTGGTCTCAAGCCAGAGCAGGTGACCAGAGGCTGCCACCCACTCTTGTTCCCCAGTAGATGCACGCACACACACACACACACACACACACACACACTCACTCAGGTAGAAACCTATTTCTGGGACAACACTAGACTGCGTGTATCCTTCTGACCCCTGTGTAATTTCACGGTGGTCAGCCCCTGACAATTCTCGGGGAATACTGAATGATCACTGAGTGGGTTGGTCAGGGCCTGTTCACCCCACTCCTATTCTACCCCTTAACTCATCTCATCCCAGCACTTCATTTGCCACATCTCCATTAACTGACTTGCTCAACAAATAGTTATTGAGCACCCACTGCATGTCAGACTCTGTTCTAGGCACTAAGGACACGGCAGTGGACAAAACACAAACAAAATACATGTGCCCACATGGAGGTTAAATTCCTGAAGTGAGCACCAGCTGGTAAACAAACCTGTAAAAATATGTCAGATGGTGTAAGGGCTATGGAATAATAATAATTTTTTTTAAAAAGCAAGGAAGGCGTGGAGGAGAGAAATCTTAGAATTGTAAATAGGGTGCCCAGGTCAGCCTCTGTGAAAATAAGATGTTTGGGCTTCCTGAAGGAGGTAAAGAAGTGCCACACAGATATCCACGGTTAGAGCTATCCAGGCAAAAGGAATAGCTGATGCAAAGGCCCTGAGGAGGGAGTGTGCTTGGCCCATGTGAGGAACAGTGAGGAGACAAGTGCTGCTGGAGCAGAGTGAGTGACTGGGAGAGGGGGTGGAAGTGAGGCCAGAGGTGGGGTGGGGGGCATGGAGAAGACTTTGACCTCTACTCTGAATGAAGGAGAAGCCACAAAAGGGTTGTGAGCAGAGAAGGGATGTGGTTTGTTTTAGGATTTAACAGGCTCCCTCTGGCTGCTGTGAGGAAAATAGGCTGTAGGCGTGAGGGCGGAAGCAGGGGGATTGTGACGGGGGCGGGGGGGGGGGGCTATTGCAGTGGTCCAGTGACTGATGACAATGTTGGCAGTGGAAGTAGCAAGTGCTGGTCAGATTCCGGATATGTTTTGAAAGCAGATCTAAGAGGATTTGCTTGTGGGTGTGTGAGAGAGAGGAGTCAAAGATGACCTCAAGGAGGGATGAATTAACTGATAGGGGACAGGCCAAGGCAGGAGCAAGTTGAGGAGTAAGAGCATAAGTTTGATTTTGGCCATCTGGAGTTTTGAGATGCCTGTTAGAGATCTAGTGGCCATGTCGCCTGGCACTCAAGGGAGGTGTCACAGGGCAGGAGGTATGGATTTGTGAGACATTAGCCACGAAGTGGTATTTATCACCATGAGGTTGGATGTGATTCCCAAGGGAGTGAATGTAGAGAGAGGCAAGAGAACCAAGGATGAGCCTGAGGGTCCTCCCACATTTGGGGGTCAGCTAGTTGAAAGAAGAACCAGAAGGGAGGCAGAGAAGTAACAGCCAATTAGGTAGGAGGAAACTGAGGACAGTATTCTGGAAGCCAAGGGAACAAAGCGTTTCCAGGAAAAGGGAGTGATCAACTGTGTCCAGTCCAGCTGGATGAGGACTGAGACCTGAAAAATGATTTTAAAGGTGTGGACATCATCAATGACCGCGACAGCAATAGCTTTGGAGGAGAGACGGAAGGGGTGGGCGGGGAAGCCTGACTGGAGTCAGGTCTAGAGACAATGGGGGAGGAAGTGGAGGCAGCGAGTGCCCACAACTCTTTTGAGGAACTCTGCTATAAAAGAAAGAATGGGGGACAGCAGCTGGAGAGAAATGCGGGGTCAAGGCCTGAAGGAACTCGCAGCGTATTTGGGAGGCGATGGAAATGATCCAGCCTGTAGGAAGGAGAGGTGGAGAATGTCAGTAGACAGTCCCTTCCTATGACTTTAATATTCTCATAGAAGTAGAAGCCCACCATCCCACTGCATCCCAACTCACCCCTAGTCTCAGTTGTTCTCTCCCGTCCCCCATGTCGTCCCAGGTATACCAGTTTTTCAGCTGCCTCCCAGAGGACAAGGTTCCCTACGTCAACAGTCCTGGGGAGAAATACAGGATCAAGCAGCTGCTGCACCAGCTGCCCCCACACGACAGTGAGGTGAGGCGCTAGAAGACAGGAAGGGCATGCCAGGTGGTGGGGAGGGCACAGCCCGGGCAAATGCTAAGCAGCTGGAAAGAAATGCACAGGGTCAGAGAAGGAAAGGTAAGCTGATCTGACGTGAAAGGTCTGGACAAGCAGGGACAGTTGGGCCGTTCCTCGGCAAAACCACAGCTGAGCCCTGGGAGAAGAGGTGAGGGGTGGGAATTTCGGGCAGGAAGCCCCCACCTATAGAAAGGCCTGGAAGTAAACTCTACGCTTGTGGATGAATTCTGGAAGGGGAGGGGGCAGGCATGGTGGGAGGAGCCTGGAAGACCCTCCCACCCCAGGCACAGTACTGCACAGCACTGGAAGAGGAGGAGAAGAAAGAGCTCAGAGCCTTCAGCCAGCAGCGGAAGCGGGAGAATCTGGGCCGTGGCACCGTGCGCATCTTCCCCGTGACCATCACTGGGGCCATCTGTGAGGAGGTGAGCCAGGGAGGGCCCCAGTGAGTGAGAGCCGTGCCTTTGCTCCAGATCCCGGGAAGATGAGGCCTGCCACTTAAGCCCTAGTGGTCTGTCTCTCATGTCCCCTCTGGTGGATGGAGTCGTTTCCTCACATCCCACTGTGAGACAAGGACTATGCCTTAAGGCCTCCCTGGCCAGCAAGATCTGTCTGTAGGGCCCCCTGGTGGGCGGGGCCTGTTTCTCAGCTCTCACCATTGAATGTGGCCTGTCTGTAAGGAGGCCCTGGTGGACCATCTCTATTAGCTCCCTCATCTCGGTGGATGTGAGGTGTGGGCTCTCTGGTCTTGTGGTTGAGACGTGTCCTTAAGAACTGACCCACAGTGTCAGGGCCTGTCTGTAGGGCCCGACGGTGGGTGGAATTTATCTTCAAGGCCCCTCCCAGCTGGTAGAGATAGGCCCTAAATCCTACTATTAGGTTCTAAAGTGAGCTTTGTCACTCAGGTTCCACCCTGGGCCTGGCCTGTCTCTTTGATTTCCCCAGCTCCCGAAGGACAAGACTTGCCTTTAAGGCCACCCACGAATAGAAGGGGCTGTCTCTGTGGTTTCCCCCAGGAGTCCGGTCAGCCTCTAGGGGACCCTCCCGTGTAGGCAGGGCCTGTCTCGGAGTTACCCCACAGGTGGAGCTAGTCACAAAGGTCTGCTGGGGTAAGGCCCAAGTGGCACAGGCTGACCCCGTTCTGTCTGGCCATGCTGGTGGCGGCGTCTCTCTGTCGTCCGGCAGTGCGGGAAGCAGATTGGAGGCGGGGACATCGCCGTGTTTGCCAGCCGCGCAGGCCTGGGTGCCTGCTGGCACCCGCAGTGTTTTGTGTGCTCCACGTGCCGCGAGCTGCTGGTAGACCTCATCTACTTCTACCACGCTGGCAAAGTCTACTGCGGCCGCCACCACGCCGAACGCCTGCGGCCGCGCTGCCAAGCCTGTGACGAGGTTCACACCTCTCTGCCCAGGGGTGGGAGTGGAGGGCGAGCAGGGCCGGGGGCAGGCCCTTCTGATGGCCAAGGTGGACCGTGTTCCCCCCCCCAGATCATCTTCTCGCCTGAGTGTACCGAGGCCGAGGGCCGGCACTGGCACATGGGCCACTTCTGCTGCTTTGAGTGCGAAGCATCGCTAGGAGGGCAGCGTTATGTCATGCGTCAGAGCCGCCCCCACTGCTGTGCCTGCTACGAGGCCCGCCACGCTGAGTACTGTGATGGCTGTGGGGAGCACATTGGTGGGTGAACAGGAGACGGGGCAGGGGCACCACCCCACCAGGATTCTCCTCTATAGTCCATACTGGCAGTCTAGCGCCAGCACCATAGCCCTCTACCCTTCACTGCAAGTCCCTCACGGGTATCCCCCATCACGCTGTACTTTCTAAACCCCACCTGCATGACCCTAGGCACCACTGCGTATCTAGGCCCACTTCCAGAGATCCCTCTAATTCCCAGCCCCCTGGGGCTACCCTCTTACTCCCTCAGCCAAGGCCCAATGCCCCCAGACTCCCCCTATTCTCTAAGGACTCCTCCATCACCCCAGGTACAGTCCTACCTCCTAAGGCGCACCCTACCCTCTAAGACCCACTCCTTTCCCACCAAGGCCCCGCCCTACCTTCTAAGCCCTGCCCCCACCACCCAGGCCTTTCCTTCAGATCCACCTTCTACACTCTGTGCACCTGAAGCTACCTCTTAATCTCTAAGCCTGACCCACATCTCAGAGTCCAATGCCCACCCCCAGTCTGGGGGGGCGCCCTGAGAAAGAAAGAGAGAGACAAGAGGAGACATCAGCCTGTGTCCAGGAGAGAAAGGATGAGGAACCTTAGGGTGAAGCCCAAACCTCGGTTTCCCTGCTTTCTCCAGAGAAGGGCACCCATTCTGGAGAGTGGGGAGGGAGGGTATCTTGGAGTACCCTGCCTCAGATTCCCTACCTCTTCCCAAGAAGGGCCCCATTTAGGATAGGCAGGGGATATGCCTGCCGGCCCTGCCTCAGTTTCCCCCCTCTTCGGTCCCCGCAGGCCTGGACCAGGGTCAGATGGCTTATGAGGGCCAGCACTGGCACGCCTCAGACCGCTGCTTCTGCTGTAGTCGCTGCGGGCGAGCCCTGCTGGGCCGCCCCTTCCTGCCACGCCGCGGCCTAATCTTCTGCTCAAGAGCCTGCAGCCTGGGGTCCGAGCCCACAGCGTCGGCGACCGGCCGTCGGAGCTGGAGCGCGGGCACGGTCTCTGCACCTCTTACAGCATCCACGGCTTCTTTCTCCGCTGCGGAGGAGGCGTCAGAGACCGCCACCAAAGGCACCAGCACGGAGCCAGAACCTGGTGAGCTAACCCTTGAGCCGCGCGCAGCCTCTTGTAGTCCCCCTCACCTCAAACCACCCCCCCCCACTCTCCCAGGCCCTTCACCAGCTGCATCCCTGGGCCCGCCCCCATCTCAGCACCGGCAGCATCTCCAGGCAGCATCTCCAAAGGATGCTAGGCCCAGTCTCCAGCCCACACTACACCCCCTCGTGAACCCTGGCTCCGCCCCCTCTGTTACAAGGCCCGTTCCCTAGCCTGGACTTGTTCCTTCTTGAATCCACATTCTTCCTCCTTTCCTCCAAACCCCTGACCATCCGCTCTCCGCACCCAGGCCCCACCCCCATTCTATGGCAAACTTGGTGGGCTTTAGACGATGTCACCTCCCTTCCATCAGAAGCCACGCTCCCATTCCCTCCACGCAGAGCCTGCCCTGGGCCTCACGTTTCCCAAACTCCCCCACCTTGCTGCCCCCCTCCGACCCCTGCTCCCACTTTCCCAGTCCTGATGGAGTAAAGTAGAGAGAAGGCCTTTCCACGGGCCTCCCCTCGGGGCCAGATAACAGGGAGTTGCTCCATCTCTCTTTCCAGTTGCAGGCCCTGAGGAGCCCACCCACTTTCTGAGGGGCGCCCCCCACCGCCACTCCCTGCCAGAGCTGGGGCTCCGCAGCCCCCCAGAGCCACCCCCAGGACTCCCTAGCCAGCCCGAGCCGAGCCTGGAAGATGGTGCCTTTGGTCGCCAGAGCACCCCTCGTGTCAGCTTCCGTGACCCTCTGGTGTCTGACGGAGGCCCGCGACGGACCCTGAGTGCACCCCCAGCCCAGCGTCGCAGGCCACGCAGTCCCCCACCCAGGGCCCCCACCCATCGCCGCCGCCACCATCATCATCACCATCACCGCCGCCACTCAGGCAGACATCGCCACCACCAATGTGACTTGGGATCGGGGTCGGACTCAGGATCTTGCTCCAGCTCACCTTCTAGCCCCAGTTCCGAGTCATCGGAGGAGGATGGCTTCTTCCTAGGGGAACGCATCCCGCTGCCCCCACATCTGTGCAGGCCCAGGCCTGCTCAGGACAATGCAACTGGAACCCCCAAATCCCCATCTCCACAGCTCCCCCGGAGCTCACGCCCAGGGATGCCTCGCCAGGCCAGAGACAAGAACTGCATTGTGGCTTGAAGGCAGTGTAGTCCTGGAGGGCTCCGTTCTCGAGTCAGTGTAGATGATCCTATGCCCCAGCCTAGGTCATAAATCCCCTTCCTCCTTCATCTGTTTGTGTTAATGAAGTAATTTAATATTTGTCATAAAACAGGCCTGGCTTCTTTACCTCCTTGCTCCAGCTGTCCCCCTCCCCAGTTGTCCCCCTCCTGATGCTTGAGATTTATCCACATTTGACAAAGGATTAATTTATTATTATCACATGTTCTAACAGTCTGTTTATTTATCCCTCCACAGAACCACCCCCCACACTGAGGAGTTTATTTGGTGTGGGTCACAACTGGGGGCCTAGAATCTGAAATCTGAGGCTCCCTCCTCCCCTCATTTTTGTGGCTTAAGTGGGTGCACAGTCCAGGCAGAACAAGTGTCTCCTTTTGAGTATTGCAGAAGGAAGGGGGACAGAGGCACACCCATAAAGATGGCCACACCCAGGAGGGACTGGCAGGTAGGAAGACAGATTCTCCCAATAAAGGCACTTGTACTTCAATAAGAGACTGGGAGTTGGCTGGGAGTGTTGTAAGGGCAGGGAGGAGTTATTCCGAAGGAAGTATTATTTGCAGGCTTCAGAGAGAAATGAAGGGAGTTCACCTACACTGGGCCATCTGCAGGGTCTGCAAGTGAGGAAAAGAGAGGAAAGCATTGGTAGGATCCATATGCCCATTTTCAGACAAGTAATACTGAAGCTTATGGTATTTATTGGCACTAGAGCCATCAGTACCAATAACGGGGCATTCGTGCCCTTGGGAGACCCCTTTCCTACTCTCCTCGGAACCCTCGGCAACACCCCCCCACACAGCAACCCGCACACTCACCAGTAGGAGCTGCTGTATGTCTTTGCTGCCGCAAGGGGAAGGTGATATAGGCATCATAGCCGAAGAGGCTTGTAGCAATTAGGCCCAGTACCTGAGGGTGGGGATGGGAGTGAGGGAAGCTAGATTAGGTGGGTCAGCCTACTCAGCCTCTTGCTTCCTCGGAGCTACCACCTCCAATGACTGCCATGCAGGGATGGTGACTAAAACCCCAGATCAGGAAGCCAGAGAGCCCCAGGGACAGGCCACAAGACTGGAATCTACCCCACCCTCCCTCCTCCTAGAACCTCTCAACACAGGGTAACCACATGGTGGCCCCACGTCAGTGGCACCATGCACACTGTACATGTGAGACAAAGTTCTAGCAGATGGTAGTCTCACGTGTTGACAAAGGGGCCGTCTCTTTGTGCTGTCCACAAAGGTCCCTGTGTTGAACAAGGCATGGCCTTTTACAGCAAATGATGATCTTGGGAAGAGAACCAGAGCCTGGGCCAGACGTTCCTGCAGGCTCTGAGAACAAGTGTGGCCTCCTACAGGCCGCATACTTTCTGCCAAAAGCAGAGGCAGAACAGGCCCTGAGACTCCCAAACCCCTCTGTCTTTGCCCTGGAGCTGCTTCTGTGGCTCTTACCCCTGCGATGATTTTGGAGTGGTTTCCTCCCTCAACAAGGACAACAATGGACGTGATCAGGTACAGGATGGCCGCTATGAGGGTTCGGAAGAAGTCCTGCGAGGCGTGGAGAGAAAAGGGGGAAGTCAGCATCCAGAGTTACCAGGACCGTCCCAACTGCCCGGGCCCCTCCTTAGCCTTCCCCTTTCTCACACTCCAAGGCCAGTTGATGATCTGTATCTTGGTGTGCAAATCGCACATGTAGATGACAAAGAAGATAGCAGCAAGGATCATCTCGACCACCGACAGAGAGGAGTATCCCGGTGTGGAGGCACTGAAGCAGATCAGAATTACCAGGCACAGTATCTGGAAGGAAATGACAGGGGGAAAGGCCCCCCCCCAATCAGCTCCCAGGGCTGAGGGGACTGGTTTAAATTGGAGGTCTCAAATTCCGATGATGCCTACCAGGACTGGAAAGGTGACAGATATTAACAGCTAAACGTTCACTGTATGTTCATTGTGTCCCAAATGTTGTTCTAGGGGCTGTACAAGTGTTAATTAATCATCACGATAACCCAATGAGCTGGGTAGTTAGTATCTTTATTTTATTGATGAGAAAAGTGAGGCACAGAGAGGTTAAGTGACTTGCCCAGGGGCACCTAGTAAGGGGTAGAGCTGGGTGCCTCAGTTTCTCCCCTTTTCCCTTCCTGCATAGGGGCGAGCTGCAGGGAGTGGTGCCGCCAGGTGTTTGGTGAGCACTTCGGGCGCCAGCTTCACTGCCTCGACAGGGGCGGGACCTGCGGTTCCCCCGGCAACCCCTTTGGGAAGCGGTGAGAGTGACACCGGAGGGGCAGGGCTCTGTTAAAGGCGTCGCACCCCTTTTACAAGTGAATCAAAGGCGGCGCTCACTTTGAGGGGGGTGCGAAACCCGGGCTCCTGAGCAGCCCGAAGAGCTAAGGACCTCCTGCCCCACCACAGAAGGGCGAGGAAGAACTGGTAAAGGGCGGAGCGCCCTACCCCGTAGGACCAGGGCTCAGGGCCCCACCCCAACAGGCCCCGCCCCTGGGCGCGCAGCCAGCCCGCCCGCCAGTGCCCAGGCCGCGCCACGCCCTGCCACGGGAGGCCCCCCGCCTCCTAGCCCCCTGGGGTCCCTCCGAGGAGCCCACCGATGTGTCCACGCGGTCTCCCTCCACAGGGCCCCTCATATGCGCTATGGGCTCCTTGCGTCACCCCGTGGCCCAGCAGCTCCTGACCACCTTCTCCAAACCCCACTGGCTCACCCCGAGCCCCTGGTTTCGGGCCTCCACCACGAACCCACCCACCCGCGCCCCACTGCGGAGCGCCTCTAGGCCCGGGCCTGCCTCACCCGGGGCCTCTGGGCTCCGCGTGGTCCAGCCACTCCACCCTGCCTTTGCCCACCCGCCTGTCCCGGGACGCTCACAATCTCAGCAAACAGGAGAATTCCCTTTCGGGTGCGTGAAAAGTTGGTGCAGGCGGCCCAGCAGCCGGGGGCCGAGAGGCGCTCCGAATCCGCCATGGGGTGGGCTGGAGTCCCTAGGGGCGCGGAGTAACTACTCGCTTGCTCGCGGATTCGGGGACGCTGCACACCCTGCCGTCTTGCCCGCCGTCTGGCCGGGAAGGGGGCCCCCGGGGCGAAGGAGTGAGTGAATCACCTCGCGGAGCAGAAGCGGGCGGGGCCGGAGGGGGCCGGGCCAGGTGGCTGCCGCCCCGGAAGCCCCTTTGCCCCGCCTGCCAAGGATACTCCCCTCCTGGCACGTAGCCCCCAGGGTGCCCCACCCCCGGGGGCGCCAGGCTTTGAGGCTTGGCAGTTCGGGGTACCATGTGCGGGAATGACGAGACCCTTTGCGCTTTCGGAATAGGAATGCCTTCGGTGCTGCCTCAATTCAGAACCTCGGGGATCTGGTTTTGGGGAAGCATGTGACTCAGTTTCCTGAGCTGTAGAAATGGCTGAGGCCGTGGTTAAACCCAGGTATGTTTCCAGAATTCTGAATATTTCGGATCTTAGAAAGTTGTGTATTTCTTAACACTCTCAGCGAGGTCTGAGGCAGCCCCTTAAAAAAAAAAAAAAAAAAGAAGACACCTTAATATTTATTCAAGAAAAGGGGTGGAAGTCGTTCACAGTAAGTGGGATAAGCCAGACTGAAAATTGTCCCTCATTAAGTCAGGTTAAGTTTTGTAAGCAAATGGTGCCCAACACGTGGGAAAGCTATTTCCAGAGCTTTGTGGACTTCAAATTTCAGGTAGAGGATCATGGTTGGTGGAATAAACCTCTTAGCAGGGATGGAAATGAGACTACACTAGCGCACAGGCTGAGAGAGAATACTGCTTGGGGATCATCAAGCTGCTCAGTAAATGGGGACAGACGTTATTAACGGTGTCACAACCCAGAGGCTGATTCTCTGTTCTGCAATCCTAGGGAGGCCCTGGCCCCAAGCGCTGGGCCTCTGTTGCCTGGTTCTAGGGAGAGGGGCCACCAGCACAGCCCTAGATGAAGAATAGGGAAGGAGCCCAGGTTTCTTTACTGCTGGAAGCTTGGCAAGATGAGAGGAAGGCTCCTGGGGTGCCCGTCTGGGTGACAAGGCTGATGACATTTGGAGTGTGTTATCCTTGGAGCTCCAGTGGCACAATCGGTTAGCGCACAGAACTTATACAGCAGTACATGCAGAGCAATGGAGTGTGTTATCCTAAGTGAGCAATTTCTGACTCAGCCTTGATTTCTCTGCGTCTGAGACAGGCACCTGGTCACAGGAATCGGGATCTCCCTGGGGATATGCTGAGGATCACACTCTCCAGACTAGACATTGGTTTCATTCTCATCGCATTTGAGGGGAGCTGTGGGCTGGAAGGCCAGGACAGTTAAACCCAAGGGCCTGCCTGCACCACTGCCCCCCCAACCTGGGGCCCCTCAAAACCAAGGAAGGGGCACCCTTCTATCAGCCCAGTTTGCTGAGAGTGGTTGTGTGGTGAAAGGAATGAAGCATACTTTTCCCAGGACTGAGTGTGTGCTTTTCAACTCTGTGAGGACATGCCTGAGTTTGTAGAACAAAACATGCTCTGCTCCACCACGGGGCCTTTGCACTTGCTGTTCCCATGGCCGTCAATGCCCTTCCCCATGCTCTTCATACATTTGGCTTCTGGTCATTAAGGTCCCAGATCAAATGTCTTCAAAGAGTCCAGCAGCCCACCATCATTATTTGCATCAATATAACCTCCTTTTGCTATCTTTATAAATCTGACCTCTCTCTGAAGAGAGAGCTTTATTTATTCATTTTCTTTTCTTTTGTCTTTTCTTTTCCAACATGCGTCTACACGAGGTTAGAAACCTTTGTTTCATTTCACCAGCATCTCCCCAGTGCCTACCACAGTGCAAGGTAAACAACTGGGGCTCAATTATTACTTGTCAAATGCAGGTGAGATTAAAAGGACCAGCTGGGGAATCCGGCCTTGATTAAATCTTGCTTCAACCCCCTCCCTCCAGCCATTTATACTGTCTGGGCCTCACTTCCCTCCCCCATGAAATGGACATATCAGGATTGTTGAGCAGATGTGTAAGGAGATGAAAATAGATACTGCAAGCAAAGCCAGTAGCAGGAATAAGGCTAAGTAAATGGTGGCTGGGGTTACTATTATTAGTCTCCTGGGTGTGACTGTGTTTATAGGACTGGAGCTCCTTACTTCTCTAGAGCCACACCTCCACCAGGCTCTGAGTCAAGGGTAGCTGGAAGCCCCAGCACACTCCCCCGCAAGGTCCACAGTGCTGACCATTCAAGCGCTCACCTCTTCACCTCTTTATATCCTAGCTCCCCGCCTGGCTTTGAGGTCCCTCTCTCCTCCCAGCGTCAGCCTGGAAATTCACATTCCGGTCTTTTAATTTGTCTCCCCTCTCCGACCCCACCATAGGGGTGGGAGTTACCCATTCCTGCCTGACCACAGCTTCCTTCATTGGGGGGGATGGGGCCAAGTGTTCAGGATGTGGTGACAAGCGGAGGTGACTGGACATTTCTGGCCACAGCCAGCGCTGGCCTCAGGGCTATCCTGGTCGGAGTCCCGCTGGCCATATAAGCCCTGCCTTTAAGGCTCTGCTCCCAGGATGGAGGAAACTCTGGCCTCTCCCAGGCCCGGGAACGCCCAGCATGTGGCGTGTGCACACAAGCCTGGCTGCAGTTCGTCACCATCTATGGAAGAGGGGGGCGCGGCTCAAAGGTTCTAACAGCCTTTTTTAGCCCAGCCCGCTGACTCACACCTTCCCGACTCCGCCCCAAAGGGGACTCCCGGGCCCCAGCCCATGCCCTAAGGGTGGCAGTCTACTTGCCGGCGAAAGCTGGCCGACCGGGCCGGAAGTGAGAGACCACAGGCTCCTGGTGAAGGAAGCCACCCTGGTTCTAGCCTTGCTGTCGGGCCATCGGCTGAGGGTCTGGACGATTCCTGCCCGGGGCTGTGGGTATTCAGGTGCACTCCCGCTACAACGGCCCACCTCTGCATTCCCCATGCCAGAAGCAAAGATAATCTGAGAGCCCCGCACACCTCCCAAAAAGTGAAATGAATGAAGGCGGAGAGAAGCAGGAATTGGGGAAGAAAAACGGAGTGGGGAGAAAGCACGCCAGGCTGAGGATCGGCACAGCAGACCCCGCTAGAGGCGCGAATGAAACAGCGTGAAGTAAGCTTGTCAATGGTTACAAGAAGAGGCCCTCCTTGAAACCACACCGACCCACCCCCTCCTTTGCGGGGTGAACTCAGGAGCCCCACCCGGCCTAGAGCACCTGGCAAGTCAAGACTGGGTCGAACCATTTTATTACCTCCCCCGCTCGAAACCAGAAGCGCAGGGCTCGCCCGTCCGGAGGGCTGTACCACTGACACTGCGAGGGGAGCGGGCTGGTCCGCAGCGCGGCAGGAGTGGGGGTGGGACCAGACCAAGTGCAAGCTCTCCCAGCGATGCTAGTGTGCGGTCGGCGGAGCACACCAGATCCAGGTTGGGCAGTACCGAGTGAGCATCAGACCGTCCCATACATGCTCAGTGCCTCCGCCTCCCAGCTGCCATCTCGAGAGCAAGCTGCGCGGCCCCTGGGATCCCTAAGGCCCGCGAAAGCCGATCCTCACTCGGCACCAGCCAGGGTCCCGGGGAACCCGGGGTTCGGTCGTCAGGCTCCTCTGTGCGGCGCTCAGGAGGAGGAACCGCGGGGCAGTCCGCCAGCGGCTCTGGGCTAGGCTCTGGGCTGCCCCGGGTTTGGGCCATGGTACTGGATTGAGGGTGCTGAACTGGGGAAGCACTGACGCTGCGAGATCTCATCACCTCTGGTCCTCCAGGATCTGGGCTGCTATCTGGAGATGGCAGAGCTGCGGGGTTAGATTGGGAGATAGGGTGGGGAATGGAAAGCTGAGCCCCCTGGCTGAGGGTGGCCAGAAGACTCCAGGGGCTGCAGGAGACGGAGACCCCACTCCTTAGAGAAATCTCCCTTTGCAGCCTGGACAAACCATTCAGGAACCATTACCACCCCTCAAGACTACACACACACACACACACACACACACACACACACACACACACACCTCTTTTCCCGAGACCTCTCTCCTCCTGGATCCAGAACATGCCCCCCAGAAATAATTTCCCACAATCCCAAAGGAAATCAAATCCTGACCTTGACCTCCAGATGCTAAACTTCTCCCATCTAGGACCCCAAACTATCCCCTTTTTAACCCACCTCCCTCAACTCTCAACCCTTTGCCTATGGACCCCTCAGCTTTGAAACTAGATCCCCCTACCCTTTGGATCCCCATCCCATCCTCTCCCTGCTGAGACTCACTCTGCCTTCTCATGTGAGGACCACAACTCTTCTTTCTTAACACCTGCTTTCACCCCTGACCCCTTCCCCCTCTCCTCCCCCAGTACCTCAAAAGCCTCCCCTCTAAAATTTACTTTTATTCCTATCCTGGTACCCTGCCCTTGTCAATCCTGCTTTTGAGAATACCATGACCCCGCACAGACACTAAACTCTAACCTCCCCACCGAGACCACCAACCCCTCCCATCCTATACCCCAGCCTCCCCACTTTGCAACCCTCTCTTTTCCCTAACAGATCTCTGAACCCTCTCCCTTGGGAAACCCACCATCTCTTTTCTGGGGCCCTCCCACCCCTTCAGGCTTGCTGGGATGGGTTTCAAGGGGCCTGCTTAGTACAAGGCGGAGACGGGGGCCGCCTGTGCGAATGCGCTCCACCACTTGAGCGTGGGTGAGGCCCTGAGTTGACTCTCCGTTGATGTAGAGCACGAGGTCCCCAGCCTACAAGAATGCAAAGAGAGGGGTATTGTAGAAAAAGCAGATGCAGAGCACCCCGACAAAGGGTGAGGATTGGGCTAGCACTATGGAATGGAGGGCGTTTTGAACGTCACCTGCAAGCGACCACAGCGCTGAGCGGGCCCGTTTTTCAGCAGCCCACGCACTGCCAGAGGAGCATCCCCTGCTGAATCTTTGCCTCCGCTTAATGTGAGGCCAAAGCCCGCGGAACCGCGAACCAGTTCCACACAGAACCGTCCAGAGGTCTGGAGCGGCTTCGAAGCAGAACGGCCCTTAGCCTGGGTCACTTGGAGCGGCGCGTTACCTGTACCCAAGGTCTCCGACTGATGATGCTGGAGTAAAGACACAAGCGTACGTACATTGCCAGTCTCAAAGCAGGTGGCATCCAATAAAAGGGCGAGGTGGTACCTGCGGCCGGTGTTCCACGAAAGTGGGATTAGGCAGGCGACTGTCTGTAACCTCTATGTCCGCAGAATCCAGCACACTAACGGCTAGATGAAAAAGGCAGTCAGAGGGGTACTGCGTCGAAACCACCTAGGACCTGCCCCCTGATTTAAAATTCTAGCCTCACCTCATTTCCATGCCTCTAGAACACAGATCGGCACACCCACCCATTTAACTGGGCTCAGCCCACATGAATAACTGACCGGAGCCTGACTTTTAAGTAATAATCCTGGGCCCGGCTATTTAAATACACCTCCAGACTTTCCTATAGTCCTCTAACAGCGCGAAGATCCCGCTCCTCATACTACACCCTTAGGCCCTCCCTGGGGGTGCAACTCCAAGACTGGGCTCCCGAACTTTTCAGGCTCCGCCCTCTAACTGGCCTAGAAACTTCAACCCATTCCTGACATTTCGATCCCGCCCCCTGGCGTTTGCAGGCAACACCCCCTAGAGTGCACTTCTTTCCAGGCCCGCCCCTCAGCCAACTGTCCGCCCCCAACACTCTCCAGGCCCCACCTGCTCAGAAATGGCAGGCGAAGCCCCCACTGACAGGGATAACCATCCAGCCCCGCACGCACAACTAACCATGCAACATTCACCTACCTACCTCAGTAACTTTCCCAGGGTCACCTCCTGGTGGAATATTCTAGGATAACGCCAAGGCTCCGCCCCCTCGACGCTCCCTCCGAGCCCCGCCCCGCCCCGCCGCCACTCACACCCATTGGCCCCACCCAGGGGAGTAACCAACAAATCCCCGGTCCGTCCACTCAGGCCCCGCCCCCCGGGAGGCCCCCGCCCCGCCCCGCCCCCCGACACGCACCGGCCTTGGGGCGCAGGCGCAATGTGGCGCCCGTCCGCCGTACCAGCGCCGCCACGTCGGCCGCAGCTCGGGCCGCCAGGGGGCGCGCGTTCAGCCGCGCCAGGAGCTGCCGGGCTCTGGGGCCCGCGGGCAGGGGAGGGTCCCGGCCTGCGCGGGTGCAAAGAACAGGTCAGCACCCGCCCGAGCCTCGGCGAACCCCCACGCTCCCCGACGTCCAAAGACCTAGAATGCCCCTCAAGATCTTCGGAGCCCCCCGACCACTCCCTCGATAGTTCCGGAGGTCGCCCACTGCCCCTCTCCCGCAACCCCCGACCATCGCGGGCCTGCCCGTGGACCCCCGCTTGCCCCCACTAGTTCCCTGGAGAGAGCTATCTGACCGAAATATTCCTGGACACTTCCCAACACCCTGGGACTATCTCTGGAGGTCTCCGACTACCCCTTCGTAACTCCAGATTCCAAACGTCCGGCACAGTAGCGAGGGGACCCCGATTCTCCCAGATGTCCCGACAGAAGACGGCCTGCCCCCGCTGTGGCCCGGGCACCCCCGATTCCCCTTCCAGACATCCTAGGCAACCCTGATGGCCCACGTAGCCCCAACTGCCCCTCCATATATCCTCAGAGGCCCCCGCCTAACACCCCGCCCCGCCATTCACTACAGCCCCCAGTGACTAGGTGTCTCCAGTGACCCCGGGCAGACCCCTCTGGCACAACGCCCCGGAGACTCCTGAGAGCCCGCGGGTCTGGTGCGCACCCCCGCGGTGCGGGTGCGGGTGCGGGTGCAGGTGCCGGTCGGGGACCTAGAGCCCAACCCCGGCCGCCTGGCGCCCGCCCGCCACTTGGGCGCCAGGGCTGCTTTGTTTACCACCTGTCTAAGGAAAAGGTGAGGAGCGGACAGGTGGGGCGAGGGGTGGCAGGGACGCACCCAGTCCCTCCCCACCCTCCCCCGTACCTCCTCTGCTCCCCCTGGGGTCCGTGGCGCCCCCCGCGCGCGGCTCCATGACCCGAAGTCCGCCGGGTGGACTCCGCCAGCGACGCGTTTTCAGCGCCTGGGCGCGCTCACCTGGCGGCCCGCCCCGGCCTGGATGCGGCTGGGGCCGGCCGCTCCCGTGCCTGGCGCCCGGACCCGCACGGTGACCTACCTGGCCGCCGGCAAACAGGCCTGGCTGTGGCAGCCAGCGCGAGCGCTGGGCCTCGCTCTGCCTCAGGCGCCAGACTCTGCTAGCCCAGGAGCCTGGGCTGGGCTCCTTTTTCCACCCAGGAGGGGTGGTGAGCCCACGAGCCCACGAGCGAGCGAGAAGGGGAAGTCGAGGCCCAGAGAAGTTAAGGGTCCCGCCCGAGCTCTGACAACTAAAAACGGGGGTGCAGAAGTGGAGCCCACGTTTACCAGGGAATTCTGCAGCCTCCAACAGAGCTTTGCTCATAGTAGGGCGGGCACTCAGCAAATTTGCGGTCAAGGCTTCCTACTTGGGAAGTAGAAGAGTCTGTTGGACCGGGCGGGAGTGGGGGCGGGTGCTTGGCGCCTTGGGGGGCATGGGAGGGTTTGGGGCCCTGAGCATGATAGGGTTGGGGGACTCCAAAAGCCGGGAAGGGCAGGTGCCTTGGAGAGTGGAGGGGCTGGTAGGGGTCTGAACTTGAGGAGGCTTTCAAGGCCCCTGGGTGGGAGGGGTCGCCAGCTAATGAGAGGGGAGAAATGAGGCCCCTCTTAGGTACTAAAAGTGGGGGGTGGCCTGGAGACCGAGGTCTGCAGGGGGGAGCACTTGGGCACAATGCTACTGTAGTGGGAGGAGGAATGGGGTGCAGTGAGAGACAGCCTGTGACCACCGCTTTGTGGAGGAAGAAACTGGGGCCACAGGGGCTCACACACCTACCTGTCCAGGGCCCCACAGCCAGCCAACAACAGCTTGGGCCTCAGGCGGCTTACCCCCAACATTCACTGGGGCTGTGACTGTTTCACTATGGACACTGTGGACACTTTCCCTGTGGACCATTCTGGGTGGCTGGGCAGCCTCTCTCGTCCACCTTTCGGGGGCCCGGTGTTGTCATAGGTGAGAGGGGATGAATGGTCCCTGCTTCCCTTCCTCCTGCAATCTCTTGGCCCTCCCACCTCTGACCTGACCTCGTCCGGAGGGGGAATACACTAGACCTCATTCACTGCCTTTCCCTGTTCTAGTTGAGACCTGGAGCGCTGAAGATGGATAGCAATAGCTTCCGATCTGGGGCTCACGGCTCTGGGAACTGGTGATCGGGATAGAGGTGTACTTACATTCTGGGGAAAGGGAGTTTGAGGCTCTGTAGATTGGTGCATGAAAGGTTTTGCAGGCTTTGTGTACTGTTGAAAGGTCAGGATGGGGAGATGGTGCCGGGAGGCTTCCAGACGTTGGCGGCCTCAGTGCTTTGGAAATGGATCAGAGAACTTGCCAAGTGGATGAGGGTTCCAGGGTCTAGAAATGGGGATAGCTTCCAGACTGGGAGATGCTCAGTCTTGGTGTACTATGGAAAAAATGGGGTGTCCAAGGATGCCTCAGGGAGGAATTGTAGTAGTGGGGACCCTGGATGGTGGGTTGGGGTTCACTAAGAGCTGAAGCCAGCAGGGTCACAAATCTGGAGACAGGGGCAAGGATTGGGTTGAAGCAACAGTTCTTAGGTCGCTGAGGTTGTTGGCATGGTTGAGGGTGAGGAGGTCCAGACAGAAGGCCGACCCTCGTACAGGGGGTGGAACCTTAGCCACCAATTCATCTGGAGCCTCAGTGTACCCTCTGGGAAGTGATGGTAATGAGGTGTGCATTGTAAAATTTTCAAGGATTTAGGGATAAAGCTTCCAAATCACATGCATTGGGACCAGCCAAGCTATGTGGTAGCAGCCCTTGTGTTTATCTTTATATTGATTACTATCAGAGTGGACAGAGCCAACCTCTCTCTCAGTCCCACTCCAATGTGGGTTTAAACCAATGCCTTAGCCTTGTCCATTCAGGAATATAAACCTGTTGCCCCTTTTCACCTCACCTCATTCATGGATTTAAGTCAGTTCTTCTCATAGCCCTACCCAATTCTTTATTATTATTATTATTATTATTATTATTATTATTATATTATTATTATTATTATTATTATATGTTAGTCACCATACAGTACATCATTAGCTTTTGATGTAGTGTTCCATGATTCTTAAAAATTTAATCAAGCCTTCTTTTTTTTTAGTGGGTTGAGGTTTGACAAAATCTGAGGTTTTTAACTATCATTACAGTCAAGATAGGAAACATAATTCTCGCTGCCAAAAGTTATCCTCCTGCTGCGTAATTCCTCTCTTCTGTGTCCTGCTCTCACCAGCCACTGATTTATTCTATCACTGCACATTAGTTTGCATGTTTCTAGATGTTTAAAATTGAAGTTGAGGGGCACCTGGGTGGCTCAGTGGGTTAAGCATCTGCCTTTGGCTCAGGTCATGATCTCAGGATCCTGGGATTGAGCCCCATATCCTTCTCCCTGCTCTGCCAGAAGTCTGCTTCTCCCTCTCCCTCTGCTGCTCCCCCTGCTTGTGCTCTCCCTCTCCCTCTCTTTCTCTCTCTCTCTCTGTCAAATAAATAAATAAAATCTTTTAAATAAATAAATAAATAAAATCGAAGTTGACACGCAATGTTACATTAATTTCAGGCACACAACATAGTGAATCCTCACCACCAGTGTAGCTCCCATCTGTCAGCATACAACACTATTACAATACCACTGACTAGATTCCCTATGCTGTGCCTTTCACCCCATGACTTTGTTCCATAGCTGGAAGCCTGTACCTACCACTCTCCTGCACTCATTTTCCCCACCCCCGACCCCTTCCTGTCTCACAACCACCAGTTTGTTCTCTGTATTTATGGGTCTGTTTCTGCTTTTGTGGTTGTTCATTTGTTTTGTTTTTTAGATCCCACATATATGTGACATCTAGATTTCTATATGAATGGAATCATATAGTATGTACTCTTTTGGGGGAGCAGGTCTGGCTTCTTTTTTTAAAGATTTTATTTATTTATTTGACAGAGAGAGAGAGCACAAGCAGGGGGAGTGGCAGGCAGAGGGAGAGGGAGAAGCAGGCTCCCAACTGAGAGGGAGCCTGATGTGGGGCTTGATCCCAGGACCCTGGGATCATGACCTGAGCTGAAAGCAGACGCTTAACCAAAGGAGTCACCCAGGCGCCCCTGGCTTCTTTCACTAAGCATGGTTATTTTGAGATCTGTCAAAAGCTCAGAAATAGCAGAAGTAAAACCAATCAATCAGTAATTAGTTAAAAGTTTATTGTGCACGCATCAAGAAAATAGTTTGCTGACCAGGAGCGTTCAAACCAAAACATGGGATGAAGTTCAGGGGTGTATTGTTAAGCAGTTTATACAGTGAGAAAGTGGTGACTGTTTATTCTTCACAGTGATTGGTTATAATATTAGAATTTTCTTCAATGATAGGGAATTGGTCAGTGGTTACTTCATATCAACCTTGGGAAACTGTTTAAGTTTTGTTTATGATTTCCAGAGGCCTAAGCAAGAAATGACCCAGGTCAAGTTAGCCTTGCAAAATAAGCTAAATTAAACTTTGTTTATATGTCCGAACTGGTTTTGTCTCCTCAGGAAATTTTTTAGTTTGGACTCCGTTTGTTTTTGATTTTAACAG
Source organism: Ursus americanus (assembly GCF_024610735.1). NCBI lineage: Eukaryota > Metazoa > Chordata > Mammalia > Carnivora > Ursidae > Ursus > Ursus americanus. The sequence continues at coordinate 81,775,740 of NC_142164.1, forward strand.
ATCTGTCCAAATTTTTCATTCCATTTTATTGCAGAGTAGTATTCCACTGCATGAATATTACACAGTTTCTTTTTTTAAAACTTATTTATTTATTTGACAGAGAGACAGCCAGCAAGAGAGTGAACACAAGCAGGGGGAGTGGGAGAGGAAGAAGCAGGCTCCCAGCAGAGCAGGGAGCCCGATGTGGGGCTCGATCCCAGGACCCCGGGATCACGCCCTGAGCTGAAGGCAGATGCTCAACGACTGAGCCACCCAGGCCCCCCTATTACACAGTTTCTTGATCCATTCACCTGTTGATGGATATTTGGGTTGTTTTTATTTTTTGGCTATTAATGAACACTGTGGGCTGAATTCTATTGCCCCAAAATTCATATGTTGAAGCCTTAACCCCCAATGTGACTCTATCTGGAGATAGTCTTTAGGAGGTAATTAAGGTTAAATGATGTCATAACAGTAAGATTCTAAACCCATAGGACTGAGGCGTTTTAAGAGGGAAAGAGCCTTTCTCTCTCTCCCCACCTCCATGTGAAGATATACGTAGACGGTGGACATTTGCAAGCCAGGAAGAGAGACTTTACCAGGAACCAAAATGGCTAGCACCTTGATCTTGGACTTCACAGCCTCCAGAACTTTGAGAAATAAATGTCTGTTGTTTAAGACACCTACTCTATACTATTATGTTATAGCAGCCTAAGATGACTAAGACAACAAATAAAGCTACTATGAACATTCATATACAAGTCTTTGTGTAGATACATTCTTTCATTTCTTTTAGGTAAATCCCCAGGAGTAGAATGGCTGGATCATATATCCGTTTAACTTAAGATACTGCCAAACTGTTTTCTAAAGATGCTATATCATTTCACATTTCCATCAGCAGTCTCTGAGAATTCCATTTCCTCCCTATCTTCTCCAACAGTTGGTATTGTCAGACTTTTGTACTTTTCGCCATTCTGATATGTGTACAGTGGTGCTTCATCCTGATTTTCACTTGCTTACCCTAAAGACTAATAATAATTGAACATTGTCGACATGATTGTTTGCCATTTATATATGTTCTTTGATAAACTATATGTTCAAATATTTTGCCTATTTTTATGGGGTTGTATTATTATTAAATTTTGGGCATTATGTGTATATTATGGATACAATTCTTAAGAAGAGTGATTTGCATTGTCTTTTCAAAAGCAGAAGTTTGGGGCACCTGGGTGGCTTAGTCGGTTAAGTGTTTGCCTTCGGCTCAGGTTATGATAACCAGGGTCCTGGGATCAAGCCCTACATTGGGCTCCCTGCTCAGTGGAGAGTCTGCTTCTCCCTCTCCCTCTGCCTGCCACTCCCCCTGCTTGTGCCATCTCTCTCTCTCTCTCTCTCTCTCTCTCAATCTCTCTCTCTGTCAAATAAATAAATAAAATCTTTAAAAAAAGAAAAGCAGAAGTTTTGAATTTTGGTTAAGTCCAATTAATCCATTGGTTCCTTTATGGATTTTGCTTTTGAAAATCTATCTACACAACCTTTGCCTAACCCAAGGTCGCAAAGTTTTTCTCCTTACTTCTAGAAATTGTATAGTTCTAGGTTTTACATTTAGGTCTATGATCTATTTTGAATGAAACAATTTTGTTTTTTAAGATTTTATTTGAGAGAGAGAGAGAGAGCACGTGCACGTGAGCACAAGTTGGTGTGGGGGGAGAAGGGGCAGAGGGAGAGGGAGAAGCAGATCCCCCACCGAGCGGGGAGCCCAAACACAGGGCTCAACCCCAGGACCCTGGGATCATGACCTGAGCCCAAAGTAGATGCTTAACCAACTGAGCCACCCAGGTGCCCCTGAATGAAACCATTTTTCAAAAACCATTTAATGTAAAGAAATTTGTTTCAAATTTATTTTTGCACGTATAAAATTTATATCTAATGTAGGGGTGCCCAGGTGGCTCAGTCAGTTAAGCGTCTGCCTTTGGCTCAGGTCATGATCCCAGGGTCCTGGGATCAAGCCCCTCATTGGGCTCCATGCTCAGTGGGGAGCCTGCTTTTCCCTCTCCCTCTGCCCCCCAGCTCATTCTCTCTATCTCAAATAAATAAATAAAATCCTTAAAATTTATATCCAATATGTATCCAATTGTTATAGCACCATATATTTATTTTTTTAAAGATTTTATTTATTTATGTGACAGAGAGACAGCCAGCGAGAAAGGGAACACAGCAGGGGAGTGGGAGAGGAAGAAGCAGGCTCCCAGCGGAGGAGCCTGATGTGGGACTCACCCCGGAATGCCGGGATCACGCCCTGAGCCGAAGGCAGATGCTCAACGACTTCGCTACCCAGGCACCCCAGCACCATTTATTTAAAATATACTCCTTTATCCACAGACAAATCTTTGTCCTTCTCTTGAAAATCAGTTGTCCATATATGTGTGGATCTGTTTGCAGACTTAATATCCTTTCCCATTGATCTATTTGTCTCTTTTGTCACCAGTATTAGACTGTCTTATTACCGTAGCTCTGTAATAAATCTGAAGTCAAATATCGTAAGTACTCTGACTTTCTGCTTATTCAAAGTTGTTTTGTTCTTTGCATTTCTTTTTTTAAAGATTTTATTTATTTATTTGACATAGAAAGAGAGAGAGCTCAAGCAGGGGAAGAGGGAGAGGGAGAAGCAGACTCCCCGCTGAGCAGGGAGCCTGACGTGGGGCTGATCCTAGGACTCTGGGATCATGACCTGAGCCAAAGGCGGATGCTTAACCCACTGAGCCACCCAGACGTCCCACATTAATGTATTCTTATTAACTCCATTTTGGCCCCACACTCTTTGATTTAGGCTAATCTACCTCAAAAATCCTACCTATTCACTGATTTGAGCCTCACTCCTTTGTCAACTTCCTGGATCTAAGCTTTAAATAAAAGCCTTCCCTCTTTTAAATATTTCAGTCCTGGGGTGCCTGGGTGGCTCAGGGAGTTAAGCGTCTGAGTCTTGATGTCGGCTCAGGTCATGATCTCAGGGTCATGGGACCGAGCCCCGTGTTGGGCTCCGTGCTCAGAGCAAATTCTGCTTGAGATTCTCTCTCCTCTCTCTGCCCCTCCTGCTGCTCACAACTGTTCGCTCAAATTAATAAATCAATCTCAAAAAAAAATATTTCAGTCCTGCCTCATCCATGGATACAGAAACTCTCTACCCATTAAAAAATAACACCCTATTCCCCCTTCCCCCCAGCGACTGGTAATCTCTATCCTACTTTTTTTTTTTTTTTAAAGATTTATTTATTTATTTATTTAACAGAGACAGCCAGCGAGAGAGGGAACACAGCAGGGGGAGTGGGAGAGGAAGAAGCAGGCTCATAGTGGAGGAGCCCGATGTGGGGCTCGATCCCGTAACGCCGGGATCACGCCCTGAGCCGAAGGCAGGCGCCCAACCGCTGTGCCACCCAGGCGCCCCTCTATCCTACTTTCAGTCTCTATAAATTGTCCTATTCTAAGTACATCACGCAAGTGGAATCAAACACTATTTGCCTTTTTGTGACTGACTTATTTCACTCAACATAATGTCTGTAAGGTTCATTCATGTCGTAGCATGTGCCCGAATTTCATTCCTTTTTAAGGCTAAAGAATATTCTATTGTATGTTTATACTACATTTTGCTTCTCCATTCATCCCTTTATGTACATTTGCATTGTTTCCATCTTTTGGCTATTGGGAATAGTACCACTATGAACATTTGCATACACGTATCTGTTTGATTCTCTGCTTTTAAATCTCTTGGGTCTATATCTAGGTGTGGAACTGCTGGATGATATGGTAAGACTACATTGAATTTTTGAGGAACCCCAAACTGTTTTGCACAGTGGCTGCACCATTTTACATTCCCATTGCGATGCATAAGGGTTCTAACTTGTCCCCATCCTGGCCAGAACTTGTTCTTTTCCATTTTCCTGATAGTAACCGCTCTAGTGGGTGTGAGGTGGTATCTTACTGAGGTTAGAGTGAGCTGATTTTCCCACCATATACCGAAGATTCCATCCTTTCCATTTGATGTGTAATGCCACCTATACTTTATGTATCAAGTTCCTATATATACACCCATATCTAAAACCCCTCTTCTCACTGATTAGTTTGTCTAATCCATGCCCAGTCGGACACTCTTTTTATTACTCTGTCTTTGTAGCATGTCAAATTTTGAAATCATTGTGCTCCCTCTTTGTTTCTGAGGTTGACCGGGCCCATCCCACAACATTTGTGAATCCCAGGGTGAGAACACAAATGGAGGCCCACATATTATAAGGTTAAAAGTCTAAAACTAATAAACTGAGGTAACTATTAAATAAAATTGGATGTACCCTCCTACTTTGAGAAATACATTTCCAGTACAAACCTATAAGAAAGGCAGGTGCCAGCCCTGACCACATTGTGTTGTCAATGTCTGTGTAGGCATCCAGTAGGGTGCCTGCTAATAGCAGAGCCCAGGGCTGTTTCAGCCCCATGTACCCAGCTGTCCCTGCATGGGGCTGAGCTCTGACCAGGTGTTAGAGAATGTCCACAGAATACATAAAGGAATGAGAATTCTATGGAGAACAGTGCTATAAAGGGTCTCAATCTTCCCCTACCGAACACCAGACTCAGGTTGGGACAGATGTGGGCAGCCAGACAAAGATACCAGGACAGGCAGACAGAGGCCCAGAAAGGCCAGTGACCCCAGTGACCAGCACTGCCCTGCAGGATTGGGGAAGTCCCCAAAGGGGGTTCAAGGGGAATGGACCCTGGAGGAGACAGTGGGAAAGCTCCCCAGTGAAGGAGAGGACATGGGAGCCCAGGGATGAGCCTTGGTTTTTCTCCTCAATCCAGTTCTCTTGAGAAGACTCAGGAAAATAAATCAGCCTAAACTCTTCCTCACAGACAGAAGTACGTTGGTTTACAATTCTACATAGCTAATCATCCATCTTCTGCATTTCTTTTCAGAAAAGGATGAATGGAAGATTGAAGCCTTAAAACTGGGCCTTGATAACGCGCAGTCCTATTTCAGGTGGACAAATGACTGGGAAGGACTCCTATACAGAGGACACAGCACAGGTAAAGGGAAGGAGGCTGGGAAAAACAGTGCAAAAATTTGGTGAACTGTGACAGCCCCAGGTGATTGGCATAAGAACAGGGCAGAGCAGACAATGAGGTCTAGTGTACTCCCCCTCCAGACAAGGTCAGGTCAGAGGTGGGAGGGCCAAGAGATTGCAGGAGGAAGGGAAGCAGGGACCATTCATCCCCTCTCACCTATGACAACACCGGGCCCCCGAAAGGTGGACGAGAGAGGCTGCCCAGCCACCCAGAATGGTCCACAGGGAAAGTGTCCACAGTGTCCATAGTGAAACAGTCACAGCCCCAGTGAATGTTGGGGGTAAGCCGCCTGAGGCCCAAGCTGTTGTTGGCTGGCTGTGGGGCCCTGGACAGGTAGGTGTGTGAGCCCCTGTGGCCCCAGTTTCTTCCTCCACAAAGCGGTGGTCACAGGCTGTCTCTCACTGCACCCCATTCCTCCTCCCACTACAGTAGCATTGTGCCCAAGTGCTCCCCCCTGCAGACCTCGGTCTCCAGGCCACCCCCCACTTTTAGTACCTAAGAGGGGCCTCATTTCTCCCCTCTCATTAGCTGGCGACCCCTCCCACCCAGGGGCCTTGAAAGCCTCCTCAAGTTCAGACCCCTACCAGCCCCTCCACTCTCCAAGGCACCTGCCCTTTCCGGCTTTTGGAGTCCCCCAACCCTATCATGCTCAGGGCCCCAAACCCTCCCATGCCCCCCAAGGCGCCAAGCACCCGCCCCCACTCCCGCCCGGTCCAACAGACTCTTCTACTTCCCAAGTAGGAAGCCTTGACCGCAAATTTGCTGAGTGCCCGCCCTACTATGAGCAAAGCTCTGTTGGAGGCTGCAGAATTCCCTGGTAAACGTGGGCTCCACTTCTGCACCCCCGTTTTTAGTTGTCAGAGCTTGGGCGGGACCCTTAACTTCTCTGGGCCTCGACTTCCCCTTCTCGCTCGCTCGTGGGCTCGTGGGCTCACCACCCCTCCTGGGTGGAAAAAGGAGCCCAGCCCAGGCTCCTGGGCTAGCAGAGTCTGGCGCCTGAGGCAGAGCGAGGCCCAGCGCTCGCGCTGGCTGCCACAGCCAGGCCTGTTTGCCGGCGGCCAGGTAGGTCACCGTGCGGGTCCGGGCGCCAGGCACGGGAGCGGCCGGCCCCAGCCGCATCCAGGCCGGGGCGGGCCGCCAGGTGAGCGCGCCCAGGCGCTGAAAACGCGTCGCTGGCGGAGTCCACCCGGCGGACTTCGGGTCACGGAGCCGCGCGCGGGGGGCGCCACGGACCCCAGGGGGAGCAGAGGAGGTACGGGGGAGGGTGGGGAGGGACTGGGTGCGTCCCTGCCACCCCTCGCCCCACCTGTCCGCTCCTCACCTTTTCCTTAGACAGGTGGTAAACAAAGCAGCCCTGGCGCCCAAGTGGCGGGCGGGCGCCAGGCGGCCGGGGTTGGGCTCTAGGTCCCCGACCGGCACCTGCACCCGCACCCGCACCCGCACCGCGGGGGTGCGCACCAGACCCGCGGGCTCTCAGGAGTCTCCGGGGCGTTGTGCCAGAGGGGTCTGCCCGGGGTCACTGGAGACACCTAGTCACTGGGGGCTGTAGTGAATGGCGGGGCGGGGTGTTAGGCGGGGGCCTCTGAGGATATATGGAGGGGCAGTTGGGGCTACGTGGGCCATCAGGGTTGCCTAGGATGTCTGGAAGGGGAATCGGGGGTGCCCGGGCCACAGCGGGGGCAGGCCGTCTTCTGTCGGGACATCTGGGAGAATCGGGGTCCCCTCGCTACTGTGCCGGACGTTTGGAATCTGGAGTTACGAAGGGGTAGTCGGAGACCTCCAGAGATAGTCCCAGGGTGTTGGGAAGTGTCCAGGAATATTTCGGTCAGATAGCTCTCTCCAGGGAACTAGTGGGGGCAAGCGGGGGTCCACGGGCAGGCCCGCGATGGTCGGGGGTTGCGGGAGAGGGGCAGTGGGCGACCTCCGGAACTATCGAGGGAGTGGTCGGGGGGCTCCGAAGATCTTGAGGGGCATTCTAGGTCTTTGGACGTCGGGGAGCGTGGGGGTTCGCCGAGGCTCGGGCGGGTGCTGACCTGTTCTTTGCACCCGCGCAGGCCGGGACCCTCCCCTGCCCGCGGGCCCCAGAGCCCGGCAGCTCCTGGCGCGGCTGAACGCGCGCCCCCTGGCGGCCCGAGCTGCGGCCGACGTGGCGGCGCTGGTACGGCGGACGGGCGCCACATTGCGCCTGCGCCCCAAGGCCGGTGCGTGTCGGGGGGCGGGGCGGGGCGGGGGCCTCCCGGGGGGCGGGGCCTGAGTGGACGGACCGGGGATTTGTTGGTTACTCCCCTGGGTGGGGCCAATGGGTGTGAGTGGCGGCGGGGCGGGGCGGGGCTCGGAGGGAGCGTCGAGGGGGCGGAGCCTTGGCGTTATCCTAGAATATTCCACCAGGAGGTGACCCTGGGAAAGTTACTGAGGTAGGTAGGTGAATGTTGCATGGTTAGTTGTGCGTGCGGGGCTGGATGGTTATCCCTGTCAGTGGGGGCTTCGCCTGCCATTTCTGAGCAGGTGGGGCCTGGAGAGTGTTGGGGGCGGACAGTTGGCTGAGGGGCGGGCCTGGAAAGAAGTGCACTCTAGGGGGTGTTGCCTGCAAACGCCAGGGGGCGGGATCGAAATGTCAGGAATGGGTTGAAGTTTCTAGGCCAGTTAGAGGGCGGAGCCTGAAAAGTTCGGGAGCCCAGTCTTGGAGTTGCACCCCCAGGGAGGGCCTAAGGGTGTAGTATGAGGAGCGGGATCTTCGCGCTGTTAGAGGACTATAGGAAAGTCTGGAGGTGTATTTAAATAGCCGGGCCCAGGATTAGTTAAGAAGGTGTATCGGGTAATTATTCATGTGAGCGACACCTGAAGAATTGCTTGATGGGGCACTGCCTAGGTAATTAAATTGTAGTCGAGGCTGGATGTGAGTTGGAAGAGACGAGGGTAGAATGTAAATTTAGGGGGTTGCGCCTGTGTTAGGAAAGTCACTAACAGCTTTCTTAGCCTCTTCCTTACAGCAGGCTTTAGCGTGCTGTAATTGTAAGGACAATTATGTGTTGAAAAGTCAGTCACTTGTCTCAAGACCCTTTTGCCTCTCACACAGAATTCCTAGTGTGCCAAATACAGAAAAATGTGAAAAACCTGGGGATTCTTTTGGGGAGCTTGAACAGTCCGTGGCGCTGGAGACTTCCTTAATGAATCTTGGGGGCACAGATTGGGGGAGAGGGTGGCAGAGGAGGATGGGAGCTGCAGGGGAGTAATCAACAGGGCCAGGCTGAGACTCCAGCACAGGCCCTTAGTCAATATTGTATGTCTCTTCACTTACTTAACGTCTTTTTAAATTTTTTTCAACAATGTTTTGTAGTGTTCACGGTACAATTTTTACAGTTCTTTTTTTTTAAATCTCTTCCTGAGTATCTTATTATTTTGAGGCTACTGTAAATGAAATTATTTTCTTAATTTCGTCTTTATTTTGTCTGTAGAAACACAATGGATTTTTGTATATTGATCTGTAACCTTGCCAAGCTTATTAGTTCTAATAACCACTAAGATGCAAAAAATCAACTAAATGTGAAGATTTAATTGGTTTTATTAATCAACTCATGAATTGGTGAGTGTCCTACCTAACAGGTAGAGAGGAGGTCTGAGAAGAGGTATACAAAATTGCAGGGTTTTTTTAAATTTTATTTTTATTTTTTTTATTATTATTTTTTAAGATTTTATTTATTTATTTGACAGAGAGAGACAGCCAGAGAGAGAGGGAACACAAGCAGGGGGAGTGGGAAAGGAAGAAGCAGGCTCCTAGCATGGAGAAGCCTGATGTGGGGCTCGATCCCAGAACGCTGGGATCACACCCTGAGCCGAAGGCAGATGCTTAAGGACTGCACCACCCATGCGCCCCTGCAGGGTTTTTTTTTTTAATATTTGTTTATTCATTTTAGGGAGAGAGAGAGAGAGAGCGCGTGAGAGCGGTCGCGAGCAGGGGGAGAGGCAGAGGGAGAAAGAAGGAAGCAGACTCCCCACTGAACGTGGAGTCAGATCCAGGGTTCCATCTCAGGACCCTGAGATTATGACCTGAGCCAAATTGAAAGTCCGATGCTTAAGCAACGGAGCCATCCAGGCACTCCCAAAATGGAAGGTTTTTCTATGAAGGAAGATGGGGCAAGAAATTATTAGCAAAAGAAAAGAAAGTACTGTTTCAGGCAAGGTCACATCCCCTTATGGGGAAAGGTAGGGTAAGGGGGTTCTTACCATCCAGATTATCTGATCTTGCTTTGGGAAATGAGAGGGCCCCATGTGAGAGATTACCTCTTTGGTGCAGACCAGAAAATTCCAGATTAATTGGTTTAAAATTTCACTCCCAAAGAGGTTGAAATTGCATTTCTGGGTTTGCTGTCACTCCACCTTGGGCCTATGGCTTTCTTTTTAACCCTTCCAAGAATTCCAAAGGAATTATACCAAAATTCTGATTTGCTTCCAATAATAAAACAAAGGAGTACTCACCAAGCAAACCAGTACTCACTAAGAGAAATGAGTACTGACCCCCCCCACACAAAAAAAGTCTTTAAACAGATCCTGAATAAAGTCAGAAAGCTCGGGGCGCCTGGGTGGTGCAGTCGTTAAGCGTCTGCCTTCGGCTCAGGGCGTGATCCCAGAGTCCTGGGATCGAGCCCCACATCAGGCTCATCCCCTGGGAGCCTGTTTCTTCCTCTCCTGCTCCCCCTGCCTGTGTTCCCTCTCTCACTGGCTGTCTCTCTCTGTGTCAAATAAATAAATAAAATCTTTAAAAAAAAAAGTCAGAAAGCTCAATCAAAGGGAGGGAGTTGAGAATCCTAAAGGAGACTCACCAAACCGGAAGTAGACCATGACTCAAAGAAGTGAGTAGTGCAAGGGGCTCCATGTGGGTACCTCAGTTGAATCCCTGGATCATCATTCTTGGGGGTCGTGTCCTTTGGATCTCACTTCTGACTCCAAGGAATAGCGACCTAAATAAAGACGTAACCTTAGGTACGCTCACAATGATGAGTTTATTTGGGAATAGCAGAGGAATTGGAATTTGGGACTCATCTGTAGCTTGCTACAGTTTGGGTGTCCAGAATGGCAATTTCTCTGCTATTCCCAAATAAACTCATCTTTTTGAGCTTGCCTCAGTTTGCTTCTTTATTTAGATTGACGTTTATAAAAGCTGCTTTGTAGTCTTTATCTGCTAGGTATCTTTAAGGATGCTCAGGGCCTCTAAGCCTGGAAACATGGCCACAAGATTGATTATTGTGCTTCCTGTTTTCAAGACCGTGCTCTGACCCACCATATTATTCTACTTTTGTGACTATGTCCCACTTTCATTTAAGTGTATTTTTAGCTTCACATTTAAAGGTTCTGGTATATATGTTCCATCCCAGGAATGTGCTATAATTCATTTATCCTGTCCCCTTCTCTTGTTCATTTAAGTGGTCTTCAGTGTTTTGCTATAAGAAATAATACTATGATGAATCTCATATAAAAATCTTTTTGGGGGGACGCCTGGATGGCTCTGTCGGTTAAGCTTTTGCCTTTGGCTTAGGTCATGATCCCAGAGTACTGGGATTGAGTCCCGAGTCTGGCTCCTTGCTCAGCAGGGAGCCTGCTTCTCCCTCTGCCTGCTGCTCCCCCTGCTTCTGCTCTCTCTCTCTGATAAATAAATAAAAATCTTAAAAAAAATACTAGAACTTCTATTTAAAAAAATATTTTGGGGGGCACCTGGGTGGCTCAGTTGGTTAAGCAGCTGACTCTTGATTTCAGCCCAGGTCAAAATCTGGGGGTCAGGGGATTGAGTCCCATGTCAGGCTCCCTAGTTGATGAGGAGTCTGCTAGAGATTCTCTCTCTCTCCCTCTCCCCTTTTCCTACCTCTCTAAAATAAATAAATCTTAAAAAATATATATTTTTGTGGGGCGCCTGGCTGGCTCATTCAGAGAAGCATGCAACTCCTGATCTCAGGGTGGTGAGTTCGAACCCCATGTTTGGTGTAGAGATTTCTTTTTTTTTTTTTAAGATTTAATTTTTTTATTTTTAAAGAAGATTTTATTTATTTATTTATTTATTTAGGGAGTGCACAAGCTGGGGGAGCGGCTGAGAGAGAGAGAGAGAATCCCAAGCAGACTGCACACTGGAGTGAGGAGCCCATGCGGAGCTCAGTCTCACAACCCTGAGATCAAAACCCAAGCCGAAATCAAGAGCCAAATGCTCAGCCAACTAACTAAACCACTCAGGTGCCCCTAAAGATTTTATTTTTTTAATTTTTTAAAAAAGATTTTATTTCTTTATTTGACACAGGGAGAGAGAGTACAGGCCAGGGAGCAGGAGAGGGAGAAGCAGGCTCCCAGGGAGCCCGACGTGGGGCTCAATCCCAGGACCCTGGGATCATGACCTGGGCTGAAAGCAGCTGCTTAACCGACTGAGCCACCCAGGCACCCCAAGATTTTATTTTTTTCAGTAATCTCTACACCCATCGTGGGCTCGAACTCACCACTCCTGAGATCAAGAGTCTCATGCTCCTCCAACTGAGCCAGCCAGGCGCCCCGAGTATAGAGATTTCTTAAATAAACTTAAAAAAAAATATTTTCACGCATCTTTAATGATTTCCTTGGGATGAATTTTTGGCAGATTTCTGGTATTCTTTCTGGTAACTATTTAGGTAACAATCTTCTAATTTACAAGCTCTTAATGATGTAGGCAGGCTAGGTCTGAGAACCCAGAGGGGATCCCATAGGACCAGCCAAGAGAGTCCCTGGCTTCACACAGGATAGAAATCAAATGTGAGCCAAGAAGAAGTAAGAGCAGAGTTTATTGAAGATATTAGAGAGAGTGCAGATACAGAGTGTCTGGGAAACTCAGAAAGGAAAGGAAAGTGTCTTGTTTTTGTTTGGGTCTGGGACTTTTATTGAGGATTGTGGTCTGATGTAAGTGTCCTCTCAGGCACCCAGAAACTGGTCAGAACAAGAAGGGTCCAGGTGTCCTCCATAAGTCACTAACTCCTTGGAGCTAGGGGGTCTTGGCATCAAGATGTCTTGCTCCGGTGGTCTGGAATATACACGTGACAGCCTCACCTAGTCATTCCTTAGAAGTTATCTATTGTGCTGGAAGACTCCAAAGAAATCATTCAATCCTTGATCCTTACAAAGAGAACATACAGTATTTGTATTATAAGGAATGTGTAAGGCAGGTGTGCTGGTCCTAGCAAGAATAGAAGCAGGAAAAGGGGCAAAAACGCAATCCTTCAAAAAACAGCCCTTCTTGGGACCCTTTCATTTTCCCTATCTCTTTATGGTCCTACACCAGAAGAATCTGTCCCATTAATCTTTCAAAGCCTTAGAACCTCACTCTCACAACATATTTAATGTTGGTAATAGCAGCAGAAATAGTTAGGGATCCCTGGAAAAAGAAAGATGAAGCATAGCTTTCTTGACATGAAAAAAGTCATTTTAGGCCCCTGATCATCTTGTAATCTATGCCTGACCAGCACTACTTACCCAAAGCGCATTTCTTGCAGAACTTCCTGAGATGTGTTGAAATTGCAGAATAGACCTCGGTAGGTAATGATTTGAAGGAAACAAAAGAATGTGAGAACAAAGAGACAGTATCAGGCCAGGAGATAGCCTAAGCATACCAGGGACAATAAATCAGTGATAAAACTCCCAGTGCTGATTCAAAAGTAAAGATTGACAATATTCTTGAGTCATCTTTGCAGGATTTGAGCCCCTTTGAGCACTCAAATACTGGACCAACTGGAGCCAGAGAATCGATGATGCTGACCCTTGCCAGCTCTCATGTCTTCAATTAACTTGAGACCTGGGCTCAATCCCCTTAAGATGACTTTTGCCCCAATTCCATGCTGAATTCCCTATTTTGCAAGCCCCTCCATGAATATATATGCGCCTTTAGCTTAAAACTTACCCGCTTTTCTTGTTGAAGGAGACACTGCTTTAGGAAATATCTCCAGTATTCTCCTTCACTTGTTGGAAGTAAAACCCTGTCTTTTCCTATTCATTGTTTGGATGTGTCTTGGCTCCATATCCATCAAGAGGCGAACCCAGTTTTGGGTAACAGTAGGAGCTACAGTTTACCCTTGAGCAACATGGGTTTGAACTGCATGGGTCCATTTATACCAGGATTTTCCCCAATAAATACAGTATAGTACTATAAATGTATTTTCTCTTCCTTATAATTTTCTTTTTTAAAAAAGATTTTATTTATTTATTTATTTATTTATTTATTTATTTAAGAGAGAACACGACGGGGGGGGGCAGGGGAGAGGGAGAAGCAGACTCCCCGCTGAGCAGGGAGCTCAATGTGGGGCTTGATCCCAGAACCCTGGGATCATGACCTGAGCTGAAGGCAGCCACTCAACCCACTGACCCACCCAGGCGCCCTCAGCTCATGTCTTGATCTCAGGGTTGTGAGTTCAGGCCCTACCTTGGGCTCCACGCTGGGCATGGAGCCTACTTAAAAATAAAACAAAAACAAAAAACCACAAAAAACAAAAATAATACTACATGTAAGAAACGAAATATATGTTAATCTACTGTTTATATCATTAAGTTTTGCAGTCAACAGTAGGGTGTTAGTAGTTAAGTTTTTGGGAAGTCAAAAGTTACGGGCAAATTTTCAACTGTGGGGGCGGGGGATCGGTCCCCCACCCCCTGCATTGTTCAAGGTTCAACTGTGTGTGTGTGTATGTGTATGTGTATATGGTATCTGTTTAAGTGTTATTGTTCCCCCTGGACTACCAGCCTCTAGAAAGGAGAATGTCTATTTTATTACTATTTGAATCCAGAGCTGGTTGTGTATTAAATCTGGCATCGGTAGGCACCATTTAAATGTCTATTTGTTATTGTACACAACTGGCACTCACAGGTTTTTTTCTTAATGATGTATTTTAGCTACATTTCCCATACCAGTAGGGCACAGTAACGTGCACACAGTAGGTTATTAATAAATACTTGTCAACCTCCTATAGGAAGGAACGAATACCTGGCAAGAATGACTCGACTTCGGCCACACCTACCTAACCCAAGAACTACATTTCCCTTTATGCCTGGCGCGACACACTCCTATGAAGTAAAAAGAGCGACAATTACTTCTTAAGGCTCACCTTTTTCCCCTTCGCCTGCCGGTGCCGCAGTGTTGTATGGGTAAGGTAGTTCTAGCGCTCGTCGTCTGGACTCTGACAAACTGAGCCCAAACTAAACTTCCCAGCAAGCAGCGCACTCGCCTGGGAAAGAGGGGCAAGATGGCGGATGCCGAAGAGGGTGCTTTGCGGCCGGCGGGAGCCTCCGCTGCCCCAATTTCATTCAGCTTCAGTCGCACATCCGCCCGGAGACGGCTGGCGGACCCGGGAGACGACGCGGGTGCGGCTCCAGAGGAGAAGGATTTCTTAAAGAGCGTGGAAGGGAGGGAGCTGCAAAGGTGAAGCGCCGGGTCTTTCATCCCTTGGAATTCGGTTCGGTGGGTGCAAGTGGGAGGGTGGAATCTGAGTCGATTGTCTTGATGGCAGTGGTTTGGAACGCCTGAGGCACAGCCTGGGGAAATTCGCGGAGGCGAGAAGGCGGGAGCGTGTAACAGGAGAGGTGGGGAAATTGGGCCTGACAGCTGTGGCGTTTGAGAAAAGAGGATGTATTCTTAAGAGGGTGTGTTTTTAGGACTTGAGGCACCCTGAGGTATGTGCCTTCTTTGAGAAGGAAAGGAGTGAAGAATGACAGGACCCCTAGTGTCTCAGCTGAAGCGGTGGAGCTTCTCTAGTATGGGGAATGGGGTGGAGTGGCAGATTCAGGTTGGGGGAGGCCATCATCAATTTAATTCAGAAAGGAGAGTCAGAGGGAGAGGCTTCCAGAAGAAAATCAACCATCTGGGAGATTGATGTGGACCCTGGTTCTGGGGAGAGTCTGGGCTGAAGATGGTGATTTGTGAGTTATCGTGAAGGCCATGGAAGTGGTCTTGGGATGAGCAGAGGGTCCAGGACTGAAGGCTGATTCCTCAAAGGCACTGACTTTATTTAAGAGTTGGGGGTGAGGGAGAGAATCTAAATGTTTTCTCTGAAGGGAGGAGTGTGGCTCAGAACCCACTGACCATGCTACTCTCCCAACTTCACGCCTCTGTGTCCACATCAGTGTGAAGCCCTCAGAAACCCCCAAGGAATTCGTCATCCCTTTGATCCAGAATGGCCATCGCAGGCAGCCACCAACCCAGGCTCTTGGGCCATCCACAAATACTGATGCCTTGATGGATGGGGTGCTGTCCCAGGCTGTGAAGGAGCTCATTGAGGGTGAGTGATCCCCTCTTTGCCTTGCCCCAGTGAAGGAAGAGGGGGGAGGAAAATGGAAGGATAGGGTGGGACCTCATTGCTCCCTCCCATTCTTCCTTAGACTCCAAGAAGTCCCTGGAGGAGAAAGAGAATTCGGGTGTCGACCCCACGCTTGCTATCCCCATGATCCAGAAAGGATGCATCCCTAACGGGGAAGGGGCAGACAGCGAACCCCGGGCCGAGACAGTGAGCTGGCCCCTAACTCCTCCTACTACCCCAGCCTCTCTTTGCCTTGTCTGCCAGGCTTGCCTCTCTGCACACAGCAGGGAAAGTCTGTGTGTGTACTAGAGGCCTGCTGCCTATCCATTTCTCCTTCTGTCCTTTTTTGGAAGCCTTAACAAATGAATCGAGATACTGAGGTGTGGAAAACACTTGCATTCTGGGATTATCTGAGCAAGATGAGGCGCAAAGGAATAGGAAACTCAAAGATCCTGAGAGTAGACCCAGCCTGGAGTGTTTGAGGAACACCAAGGAGTGGAATGAGTAAAGGGGAGGAGGAAGAGATGAAGTCAGAAGTGGCAGGGGCTAAACTAAGCAGGGCCTTGTGGACCGTGGTGAGGACTTTGGCTTTTACCCTGAATGACATGAGAGCCGTGAGAGGGTTCTGAGCAGAGAGGGACCAAGACTTAAGATTTGACAGGATCTCTCTGGTTGCTGAGAGCAGAGCACAGTAGTAAGCAAAGGCAGAAGCAAGGAGACCAGTAGCACAGGCTGGAAATGATGGCCACTCAGACCAGAGTGGCAGGAGTGGGGTCTGGAAGGACAGGTCGGGTTTAGTGAGTGAGGGAAGAGCAGGGTGAGGATTAATGGCAGCAACACCTTGAGCAGTGACACGGTGGCAGGGAGTCAGTGTGGTGTGGGTCCATCAGTGAAGCAGCCTGCAGTGTGTCTGGAGTGAGTATAAAGAATTGGGGGGGGAAGGAATTGAGGGAGTAAGAATGGGAAGTGATAGATAACAGGGGAAGTAAGGGTTGTGTCTACAGAAGCAACCAAGTCTGTCTTTCATACCCATAGACCCCACTTTCACCGCTTTGTTCACAATTTTTTAGCAATGCTTTTTTGGGGCCTAGTTCTACAGCCCCAGACCATCCTCTCTTTCAACTGAACTGTTCTCGTTGGCCTTCACCTGTCTTCTGGTTTCTTTCATCTTAAAAAAAGGCCTTCACTTCACTTTCCATCCTGTTCCCGCTTTGGTCTCATTTCTCTCATTTCCTTTCCTTCCCCAGCCTTCAACATCTTAACGGATCAGAGTTCCATCCATCCTTCCTCTCACTTAGCCTAAAAACCTTAGAGTCACTCTTAACTCCCGTCTTTGTTTCATACCTTATATAGAGTCTTTCGGGAAAATCCTGTCATCTCCCTTTGCAGAGTATATCCAGAATCTGACCACTTTTCACCAGCACCTACCTACCACTCTGGTGTGAGCCACCAGCATCTCTCATCTGGACTGTTGCAGAAACTTTCCTCCCCGGTCCCCCTTGTGATGGCCGCCCTCCTGCGGCTCCAGCCCAGACCTCCTGATTAATCTCTCACTGCGCCTCTCTGCCTTCACATGTTTTTCAGTCAGGTCGACTTTCATGATGCTCTTCCCACATACCAGACTTGTCCTGCCTCAGGGCCTTTGCTCTTACTGTTCTCTCTGCTTGGGCTACCCATGCTTCTCACATCCTTATGGCTCCCTCTGTCATCTCTTTCTGCTCTCTGCTCAGATATCAACTCAGTGATATTCCCTTCTCCATCTCCCTGCATCCTGCTGATTTGCTTTATTTTTCTTCATGTAACTTACCACTACCTGACAGACCATGTTTTATGTATTTTTTTTTTAATTCTGTGCTTCTACAACTAGAATGTCAGCCCTACAGGGCAGGGTCAGGGGTTTTTGTCTGTTTTGGCTACTGGTTTACCCTTATCACCTAGGTCAGTACCTGGCACAGAGTAGGTGCTTTATAATTATTTGTTGAAGGACACCGTGGAGGAGTAAAGTGAGGGACATCAAGAGGAAATCAAAACTAACCTTGGGCTTACTGGAAAAGAAGCACCAAGGGTCACCCATTGGGTGTTAGTAAGCATGCTTCCGGGGGCCCACCATAGGCCAAGCCTGACCATCCTTTCTCTGCCTGAACCTGTAGGTGCCAGAGGAAGCTGATTACGAGGCAGTCCCCGTAGAGGCCTATGGGCTGGCCATGTTACGAGGCATGGGCTGGAAACCTGGCGAGGGCATTGGCCGCACCTTCAATCAGTGAGTTCTAGGGTAGGGGCAGGGGTAGCAGACAGGGCAGTGAACAAGACCCCCACGGGTTACCACCCGTCCAGAACCACCCAGGCAGGGAGAGGGCATGTTACCACCCTGAGTAATTCAGTAAGCCTTTCCACTACTGTTTCACCCTCCTGTTTGCCCTTTGAAACTCTGTAAGGGGATCCCATTTACATATAGGTTACCTTTCTGAGCATCAGCTCCCTCATCTGCGAAATGGGGATAGTGACAATACTGACTTCCCAGGTCTGTTGCAGAATTACGTGAAATTATGCACATAAAGCACTTATAGCAGGCCCTGGCCCCAAATAAACATAGACAAGACATTTGCTGTTATCACACAGGCTTAAGATCCCTTCTCAGTTCTCAACTCCAAAGAATTCTGAAAACCAAACATTTTTTTCATAAACCACTTAGTAGCCAAACATGACCTGAATTGACGCAGAGCATATTATAGTTGGTTTCTTCTGCTTGGTGTGCCTATTTGTATGATTTCCCCTGTATTGATGGGGTATTTGATGACAGAGATCTGCCTCAGATCTCACTGTAGGTAATATGTAATAGATGGTACACCTGGTGTGTTATTAGGTTGGACCAAATGAAATTGCTATTTCTATAGATTAAAAACTGTCCTAATATGAGATTGGGAAGGATATTCTTAAACATGTTGACAGGGTAGGATTTGGGTGGCGGTAGGGGGGACACTGAAGACTTGCATCCCCTGCCCCCCTCCATGCCCCCGGCCCAACAGGCTCATACACTGTGCTCCCTGCAGAGTGGTGAAGCCCCGTGTCAACTCACTGAGGCCGAAGGGGTTAGGGCTGGGCGCCAACCTGAATGAGGTCCAGGCCCTGGTCTCCGCTGGCCCTCACCACCTACCAAAGCCAGATGAGGAGCAAGAGAAGGATAAGGAAGACCAGCCTCAAGGACTGGTGCCTGGAGGGGCTGTGATGGTTCTTTCTGGCCCTCACCGAGGCCTCTATGGGAAGGTAAGGAACCAGGCTATGCCTAGAGCCCAAGACAGGCAGCAGAGAAGATTGATGGGAGGGGTCAGAGGGAGGAAGAACTGGGTTTAGGTTGGAAAGGCTGGGAGTCCTTGTCTTTCAGGCCTGCCTGGCTTGCTGCCTCCTTAGGTACCTCAGAACCACTTGCTGGGTCTTTCTGGGCCTCAGTTTCCAACTGAAAGAGAGAATGCCACATGCCACATGTTCCTGAGGCTTAAATTCTTTAAAATACATCCAAGGCACAGTCTGGTAGGGGAGACACATGGACTAGGCCCAGTCCCAGACCTTGGGCCAGTCTGGTGGGGGAGACACAGGGGTCAGGCCTATTGGAGGTAAGAGTGGACAGCTTGGTCCTGGGAATGTGGGTTTTAGTCCTCTCAGTGCCTGCCTAACTTCTTCCCCCCAACATTTCAGATAGAAGGCCTCGATCCTGACAATGTTCGGGCCATGGTTCGCCTGGCTGTGGGGAACCGCATGGTGACGGTTAGTGAGTACTGCCTGCGGCCTGTCTCCCAGCAGGAGTTTGACAAGAACTCCTTGGGTCTCAGTGAGTGAGCCTCTTACCTTGCTGGGAGAGTTGGAGAAGCATTCCGGGAGGGCAGTAGGGCCTATCTCTGGGGGCGAAGCAGATGTCAGATCTGCAGAGGGGAGGGGCAGCAGTCTGCCTGGCAGGTGTGACTTCTGGTCAGAGGTCAGGAGGGGAGAACGAAGATAAGTGGTTTATTCAGTTTGAAGAAAAATTGATCTAGTTACCCTGGGGCTTTAGCCTCTTTCTGAGAGAGAAAAAACAGGTATGGAAACCTATGCCTATCCTCAGGAGGTCTGTCTGTTCAAGGTGATGAGCCTCTCTTCTTCTAGGGCATGAGGGCAGCTGGGACTAGGCCATGACCAAGGAGGAAGGCATTCTAGGCATGGCAGCAGGGTGGGGGCAGTTTGGCAGATGGGAGATTGGTGCTGACAGAGCTCTCGGATTTCCCTGGCCCACACTAGATGGTTGCCTTGGGTCAGCACCATCAGCACATGCTGGAGTGGCTGAGGAAGGCGTCCTGAAGGAAGCCCCAGCAGTTGAAGGGAACGGGAGAGCATTCTGATGGCACTGCGAAGTTGTGATGGTGGGAGGGCACTGAGGCAGGTGGGAGGTGGCTCGAGGCCAAGGTGTAGCTTGCCAGGTAAGAGAATGGCACACTGAGGCTCCTTTCTGGTTCTCCACACACCCTTGCACAGGCCAGATGAACAAAACTTCCCCAGGGCAACAGAATGGAACAGCTTCGTCATGGAAGGCCCTCCGGGATCAGGACCTCCCCGGCCGGCGGGAGGACTCAGAGAGGAAGCGTAAACACCTTCCCTACCGGTGGGACCCTGGGCATCTGGGATGGGGGGAGAAGGCAAGGTTGTGGGGAGGTTCTAGCAGTCAGGGAAGGCTTCCAGGGCAAGGCAGGCACATAGAAGGAACTAAGGACGGCATTATGAGTGGGTGTCACAGCTGCAAAGGTGGGGTGACCAGAATGTGCATCTGATCAGCTAAGCCCCGCGTTGGCCCCTTTCCACAGACAGGGGGAGCCTGCAGCCAAGAATGAGAAGGCCGGTCCCCGGAGCCAGCACTGGTTGCACAGGGACCTGCGCGTGCGCTTTGTGGACAAGCAGCACAAGGGTGGCCAGTATTATAACACCAAGGTGGGAACCCTGCAGCCTGGTGCCCCCTCCACCCCCAGAGACTAGGCCCCGTAACTCTAACATTCTCATACCCCCTGACCCTCTCCCCAGATGACGATTGAAGATGTCCTCAGCCCAGATACCTGTGTGTGTCGAACAGACGAAGGCCGGATCCTGGAAGGTGAGTCTGAGGGATGACCACTGGGTCGTTGTCATCCTGGAGGCCAAACAGGAAGGCTGTCTTCGACTGAGAGGCTGGCGTGGGCAAAGGCTGGGAGGTTGAGCAGAGTTCAGGTATTTTGCAAGGCCCAGAATCTTCTGACAGAACATGAAGCGCTTCTGTGATGGTGATTATCTGAGCCCCTCTTTCCCCATGGGCAAGTACTGGCATGGAAATGAGCTGTGCCTCTGGGGACTAGACCCTGTACAGATGTGTCTGGAACTCCTCGTGCAGGGCAGGCAGGTGACATGCCCACAGTAAACGGGCTCTGTTGTCATCACCCATCATCTTCATGCATAAGTGCTCCCTTTATTATCATTATTTCTAGGAACTGCTCCTTAGGTGTCCTCACCTGTGAAATGGGGTGGTGGGATCCCCACTTGTCAACAGGGTGCAGGGTGGCTCTGGGGATTACAGGAAAGGCCTTCTGACAGGACCCTGGTGGGCTGGCCCTGGCCGAGGGGGCCTCACTCACTCCCCTTGCCTTGTCTGCAGGTGTGAAGGAAGGCATGCTGGAGACCCTGGTCCCCAAGGTTGAGGGCAACCGGGTGATGGTGGTGCTGGGGCCACAGGCTGGAAGGGTGAGTCCCAGACCTGCGTGGGGTGGGGGGTGCGGGGACATGCAGGGGCTGTCCCGGCATCTGGGTTGGCCTTGCTGACTCTACCCGCCACTACTCCAGGTGGGCCGCCTGCTGGGCCGGGACAGAGAACGGAGCCGGGCTCTGGTGCAGCTGCGGAGAGAGAATCAGCTGGTGGAGCTTCACTATGATGCTGTCTGCCAGTACCTGGGCCCCAGTGACTCAGATGAAGACTGACCTGTGGCCCCGCTCCCATCCTCTCCCCTCGCCCCCCCCCCCCAGCTGCTGCCAGCTCTGTACAGTGTGAAAAGCCTGTCTTCGCAGAGGTGGGGAGGTCATCATTCCGCCGTCTGCTTGCACTGCAGCTCTAGGACAAGGACAGGGACAAGGCACGAAGTAGATCAGAAGGGAGGCTCGAAACCAAGTATTTTCCAGAAGTTAGTGTGTAATAAAAATCATTTCCCAAACTTAGTAGAATGATGAGATCATAAATGTGTGCTGAGTTGAGTGGAAGTGGGAGCCCATCCAGGCTTCAGCCCCACCGCCGTGCAGGGGCTGACAGACGAGTCAAAGGACCCGCCTGCTCGTGAGCTCATTCTCAGAACACTGAAGCATGAAGTGTGTCCCTTGAGCAGATACTATGGAGTCTGGAAAGCCGCATCTCTGCCCATCTTTCTGAGCGAGAACCCAGCGGTGGCTCTGCTTTTCCTCTTGGTCCAGATCAGATGTCCAGAGGGTATCTTGAGCCGGTGACGAGAGTCCAGAGGAAAGGGGGGGCTTCTACCCACAAATAGGATGTGTTTGCACTACCTCCCAGAGCAACCAGTTAATTTGGGGGCCCCCGTTTTAGTCCGAAACTTTGGCTTGACGGTAAAAAAAATTTTGTGTGTCCCAGGTAGAATTTCTTTGATTCCTCCAGGTAACTGGACTCTCAAAAAGGTTATTGTCAGACAGTCCTTAAACTTTTTCCTATTTAACGGGCTGAGATAGAAAAGCAGCAAGGGAAGCCAGGGCTTTAAGCACATTTGCTTCTAAATCATCCCCAATCACTAAGTTGTTGATGTAATAAATGGTATTTGAATTAGATCAACACCACTTGTATAAACTCATGACATGTCAGAACATAGCACAGCATTGGAGAATTTTTAAAAAATAATTGAATTATCACATTAAAATTCTTACTTTTTTCTGATTAAATCTTTTAATTTTTTTTAATTGTGGAAGTATAATTGACATACAATGTTATCTAAGTTTCAGGTGTACAGTATAGTGATTTGACAATTCTATATGTTACACCATGCCCACCCCGCAAAGCGTATTCCCCAGACAACGTTATTACAGCATTATTGACTCTCTTCTTCATGGTGTACCTTTCATCTCCCTGACTTATTTATGTATTTATTTTGATAACTGGGAGTTTGTACCTCTTAATTCCCTTCACCTACTTTGCCCTTCCCCCTCCTCTTTGGCAACCATCCCCTAGAGCAGGATAATAGAGCTAAGCTGCTCTCCCTGCCAAGCAGAGGCAGACTGCTGTTTGGATCCAAAATTGAGCAGCTGTAGAAAAACAGTGAGTTGGCCAAATCAGTGGCCATATGCCGAGTAAGGTAAGGGTTGATCAGAAAACCTAGTCTCACACCCCAACATGAAGTACACTTGCAAAGACCAATTTTACAGATTTACTGATTTGTCATCCCTAATTAATTTCAGAACTCCTCTGTTTTCAAGATTGGCCTAGCAGGGTGGTTAAGGCAGACAGTGGAGGACAAATCCCCACTCCCAGTTGCTCCTGTTCCTGAGCCGTAATGGTGATTGTCCACACTGCCCCCAGAATTCCCGGCTGGGTTGTATTTTTCATGTTGTGGGGAAGGAATATCACACCTTCTCAAGGTTCTCAATCTGGCATGTCTGGTAGTCTGTTTCCCATGTTGTATGTGCCACACCCAGTCAAGAAGGCCTCCTCCTTTCTCCACATTGTAATAAATCCATCTTGGTAACACCTTCGAGAAGAGCTTAAAGCTTCCTGGGGAATGGCACTGGTCCCCTGTCGCTGCCCTGCAGTGTGGCATAACCTGGCAGTTTCAGACAATCCCTTCCTCTTCTCCCAGCGTCATGATACTTAAAATAGATCTTTCATCAGATTTCAGTTCCTGGAGTTGACTGTCTTCTCCCGAGCCTGTCTTCAAAAACGGGGCCTGAAATTCTTGAATACACCCCCGTGTCCAGAACACGTAGCCCTAGCAGAGCACCTGGTCCCCCAACAGACCATCGTGGCTTTTTGTGCTTCCCCTGAGTACATCCCTGCTGATCCCTCCGTTCCAGGACAGGCTCCTTATAGCCCGAGAAGTGTGGACAGTGTCAGGAGGCTTTCCCAATCTGTCCCTTGTTCGTTGAGCGCAAGGAGAGACAAGGCTGCGCAGTTCTCTCTCGGCTCTCTGCCTGGTGCTTGCCGACTGCCAAGGTCACCCCTTCAGCCGCAACAGCTGTGAGCCTATGAATTCTCCCCGGGCCACCCACAAACCGGGGACCACGACCTGCACAACTTGTTCAGACTGGCTTCCTCCACGTCACAGGGAATGAACAAGATGTGGGTGAGAAAGCATCTGCCTCTCTGCTAAGTCTCCAGAAGTCTCCCTGGCAGGGTGCTGCCTCTGTTAAAAACTGTCCCGACACAGCCGTAAATTCATGGTAGCATTTCAAGAAGCAGCTTCTTGGCCTTTCAGAGAAGAGCAGATTATTTGGGCGATTAGGACTGTTGCCTGGGGCTGAGTTTGGTGACAGATAACGTGCAGTTAGATTCTCTCCTGACATTCCTTTCTTAGCCAGGGGCTCCTCCCCTCTGCTCCCACATTGGGCCCTCTCAGCCCGTAGAATGATGAAGGATCCAACAACTTGGAAAGCTGCATGAGGGGCAGTGGGTCCTTACCAAGTGCCCTTATTGCCCCAATCCATTCAACAGGTGTCTCTTGAGCCTTCGCTGTATCCCAGGTACCATTCTGCATGCTAGGGATACAGAAGAGAGTAAATCATTCAACAAGCGAGTCCCTACTATATGCCAGACATGGTTCTAGGTACCGGGGATACAGCCATGGACAAAACAAAGATCATTAGCCTTGTGGAGCTGATGTTCCAGTGGGGCTGAGAGACGATAAGCAATAAGAGGTAAAGTAGTATGCTAGAAGGTGAGAAGAGCCACCACAGAAAAAGAACAGCAGGGTCAAAGGGATCTGGAGTGGGCAAATGGCAGTATTTTTTTTTTACGATTTTATTTATTTAGAGAGAGCACAAGCAGGGGGAGGGGCAGAGGGGGAAGGAGAAGCAGGCTCCCCGCTGAGCAGGGAGCCCCATGTGGGGCTCAATCCCAGGACCCTGGGATCATGACCTGAGCCGAAGGCAGACACTTAACCCACTGAGCCACCCAGGTGTCCCAGGACTATTCTCTTAAAAAGTGCTTGAAGAATATGAAAGTTAAGGATACGCCACCCACTTTGTCTTGGCTATATCCTATTTATAGGTTGTTTTCAGAAAGCACTAATACAAAGATTCAGAATAGCAACAGAAATGAATAAAATAAAATAACTTTTCACATTTGGGGCCTAAGATATGACTTTTTATGCTCTGCCAGAAACGTTGCGAAGAGACATGCGCACAGAAAGAGATGGTGGTGGCCCAAGAAGGCAGAAGAGGGGTTGTATTATTTCTAAAATAACATGTATACACCCATGAAAACATCATCACAATCATGATGGTGAACATATCATCACCCCCAAAAGTTTCCTCTGCCCCTTTATAATCCCTTCTTCCCGCCCCACCCCCAGCCCCACGCACCCACTGATTTGCTTTCTGTCGCTATAGTTTAGTTTGCGTTTTCTAGAGTTTTCTATAAATCAATCACTGAGCATGTACTCTTTTCAGTCTGATAGACTCTACAAAATTATTGGAGATTCATTCACGTAGTTCCATGTATCAATAGGTCATTCCTGGGTTTTTTTTTTTGTTTGATTGTTAAGATAAAATCCGCGTAGCATAGAATCCACCCCTTTCAAGTGTACAATTCAGTGGTTTTAGTATATTCACAAGCTCATGCAAGCATCACCACTATCTCATTCCAGAACATTTCATCACCTCTAAAAGAAACCCAATACTGGGGGGTGGGGGATGGGGTAACTGAGTGATGGACATTGGGGAGGGTATGTGTTGTAATGAGCACTGGGTATTGTGTAAGACTGATGAATCACAGACCCGTACCCCTGAAACAAAAATACAATGTATGTTAATAAAAAAAATAAAAGAAACCCTGTACCAATTAGGCCTCACTTTCCATTTTCCCCTCCCTCCAGCCCCTGCCAACTACTAATCTATTTTCTGTCTCTATAGATTTGTCTATTGTGGATATTTTATGTACATGAACCATACAATACGTGACCTTTTGTTTCTGGCTTCCTTCGCTCAACATGTTTTCAAGGTTGACACGTTATAGCAGGTATCAGTATTTCATTCCTTTTTATGGCGTAATATTTCATTGTATGGATATACCACCTTTTGCTCATCGACTTATCTGTTGATGGAGTTTAGCATACAAGTCTTTGAATGGACATATGTTTTCCTTTTCTTGTGGGTAGACTTCTAGGAACGGAATGACTGGATCATATAATAAGTATACGTGTAAAACTTTTAAGAAAGTGTCAGTATCCCAAGTGTCTAGCAGAGTATGTAGCATATAGGAAGCTTTCAATGAATAATTGTTGTATAAAGAATAACTGACTTTATGACCAAAAAATAACCCTGTCAAACTGTCTCCCAAAGGGGTTGTACCATTTTACATTCCTACCATGGTGTACAAGAGTTCTAGGTCCTCCATGTCCTCCCCAGTTTTTGGTATGGTCAGTCATTCAGATTTTATCCATTCCAGTATTTGTTTCTGGTATTCATTGTGCTTTTCATTTTCATTTTCATATTCCTAATCACCAGTGATATTGAGTATCTTTTCATGTGTTTAATTGCCACCTGTGTATCTTCTTTGATGAAGAGTCTGGTAAAATTCTTTGCCTATTTTTTAAAAATGGGCTATTTGTTTTCTTATTGAGTTTTTAGAGTTCTTTATATATTTTGGATAGAGATACGTTATCAGACAGATGCTTTGCAAGTATTTTCTCCCAATGTGTGGCTTGTCTTTTCCTTCTCTCAACAATGTCTTTTGAAAAGCAGGAATATTGGGGCGCCTGGGTGCTTCAATTGGTTAAGCGTCTGCCTTCAGCTCAGGTCCTGATCTCAGGGACCTGGGATCGAGCCCCGCATCAGGGTTCCCTGCTCAGGGGGAGTCTGCTTCTCCCTCTCCCTTTGCCCCTCCCCCCCCATGCTTGCTCTCTCTCGCTCTCTCTCACTCTCAAATAAATAAATATCTTTAAAAAAAAGCAGAAATGTTAAATTTGGATGAAGTCAAATGTATTGATTTGTTCTTTTTGAATTGTCCTTTTCATGTCATATCAAAGAGATCTTTCCCTAATCCAAGGTCACAAAGGTTTTCTAGAAGTCTTATGATTTTAGATTACACATTTAGGACTTTAGTTAATTTTGAATTAATTTTTGTGCATGGTTGAAGGCACAGATCCAGGCTTGTTCTTTTGCATATGGATATCAAACTGTTCTAGTACTATTTGTTGAAAAGACTATCCTTCCTCCACTGCATTGCTTTAAACCTTTGTCAAAAATCAGTTATCCACCACAATGAAAAGAAAAAATTAGTTGTCCATATATATATCAATTTGTTTCTGGACTCTACAATGTTCTATTGTTATATTTCTCTACCTGTATGTCAATATCATACTGTACTGATTTCTGTAGCTGTATAATGATTCTTGAGATCAGGTAGTGTTAGCCCTTCAACTTTTTTATTCTTTTGCAAAGTTGTTTTGGGTATTTGAGATCTTTTGTATTTTCACATGAATTTTAGGAACCGTTTGTGAATTTCTACAACAAAAGAGCCTACTGGATTTGGATCAAATCTACAGGTCAATTTGGGAAGAATTGACATGTTAATAATATTTACCCTTCTGACTCATGAACAAGGTTCATTTATATATGCCTTCTTTAGTTTTAGCAGTTTTTGTAGTCTTCGATATATAGGTCTTGCCCATCTTTTGTCAGATTTATCCCTAAGTATTTCATATTTCTTTTTTTTTATAACTAGGCTCCATCCCCAACATGGGGCTTGAACTCAACCCTGAGATCAAGAGTCACATGCTCTACTGACTGAGCCAGCCGGGTGCCCCAGTATTTCATATTTCTTGATATTATTGTATATATTATTTTTAATTTCAATTTACAATTGTTCATTGCTAATGTATAGAAATACAGTTGCTTTTTGTACATTGGTCTTATATCTTGCAAACTTGCTAAACATTAATTTTATTAGCTTTTTTTATAGATTCCATTGGGTTTTCTACTAGATAATCATATTGTCTTCAAATAAAGACACTTTTATTTCTTCCTTATCAATCTGGTTGCCTTGTTGTTTTTTTTCTTGCCTTGGAGCACTGACTAGAATCTTTAGTACAATGTAAAATAGCAATGGTGAGAATAGATCTGTTCCTAGTTTTAGGGGAAAAGCATTCAGTCTTTTGCCATTAAGTATAATGTTAACTATGGGTTTTATTTTTTCCTCTCCAACATACCTGTCATTTATTAAACAACCACTTATTACCAAGCAGGCTCAACACATCTTAATCATAAGCTATTAACTCGGCAAAGTCCCAGCTTCCTGTCCTTCTAGGGACTCTGGTCAGACCTTGAATCAAGGAGTTCCCTTGTGGGAGGTAAGACAATACTCCAGGGGCAGAGCTCTATTATTCTGTAGTATCAGACAACCAGTGATTCTCAAAATGTGGACCCCAAACCAACAGCAGCAGCATCTTGAAATAGTGTAGAAATGCAAATTTGCAGGCAACCTCCTGGATATGAATTTGACATTCTGGGGGTAGAGACCAGCTCTCTATTATAATGAGCCCTTCAGAGAATTATAATATGAACTCCAGTTAAGAAGTGCTCTTCCAAGAAAACCAAAAAACAAAAGATGGCGGAAGTAGGTCTGTTTCAGGGTCAAGTCTTGGGCAACATGTCTAAGGACAAACTCCACAGTCACAACTAGATTCTCATGTATAGTAATGCAAGATTGAGAGGGCCTCAAAAATATTTTAGCCAGAGGTGCCTGGGTGGCTCAGTCAGTTAAGCATCTGACTCTTGATTTCTGCTCAGGTCATAATCTCAGGGTCATGAGATTGAGCCCCACATCAGGCCCCATGTCAGAGCCTGCTTGAGATTCTCTCTTTCCCTACCCTCTGCCCTTACCCCCACTTGTGCATGGGCATGAGCTCTCAATCTAAAATAAATAAATAAAATCTTTTTAAAAAAAACCTGAGGGATGCCTGGGTGGCTCAGATGGTTAAGCGTCTTGGTTTCAGTTGGGGTCATGATCTCAGGGCTGTGAGACCAGCCCAGTCAGTGGGGTGTCTGCTTGAGATTCTCTCCCTCTTCCCCTTCCCCCTCAAAATAAATAAATAAAATCTTTAAAAAAAAAAACTTTAGCTAATCCACATCTTTTTTTTCTTCCAAGGACCTTTTATTTTTTAAATTTCATTGTGGTAAGAACACATGAGATCTACCCTCTTTAAGTGTACAATACATAATTGTTGACTATAGGCACAATGTTGCATAACAGATCTCTAGAACTTATTCATCTTAACCTAATCGAAACTCTATATCTGTTGATTAGTAACTCCCCATTTCCCCTTCCCTCTAACCTCCAGTAACCACCATTCCAGTCTTTGATTTTATGAATTTGACTATTTTACATACCTCATATAAGTGGAATCATGTATCTTTCTGTGTCTGGCTGATTTCATATAGCAAAATGTCTTCAACTCCATACTCGTGGTTGTATATTGCAGTATTTCCTTCTTCTTTGAGGCGCGATAGTATTCCATTGTACGTACATGCTGCATTTTCATTATCCATTTATCTGTCAACCCATATTTAGGTTGTTTCCACATGTTAGCTACTGTAAATAATGCTGCAAGGGACGCAAGAGTGCTAATGTCTCTTCAATATCCTAATTTCAATTCCTTTGGATAGATACTCAGAAGAGGGATTGCTGGATCATATGGTAGTTCTGCTAAGTTTTTGAGGACCCTCTGTACTGTCTTCCACAGTGGCTGCACCAGTTTGCACTCCCACCAATGGTGCACGAGGGTTCCCGTTTCTCCACATCCTCACCAACACTTGTTGTTTCTTGTGTTTTTTGATTTTACGCATTCCGACAGGTGTGAGGTGGTATCTCATTGTGGTTTCGATTTGCATTTCCTTGATGATGTGTGGCGATGAGTACTTTTTCATATACCTGTTGCAGAGATGATCTCTATCAGGTCGAGGAAGTTCTTTTCTTCTTCTTTTATAATATTTTATTTATTTATTTAACAGAGAGAGCCAGAGAGCACAAGCAGGGGGAGAGGCAGAGGGAGAAGGAGAAGGAGAAACAGGCTCCCCACTGAGCAGAGAGTGTGACCCTGGACCCTGGGGTCATGACCTGAGCCGAAGGCCGACGCTTACCTGACTGAGCCACCCAGGTGCCCGCGAGGAAGTTATTTTCTGTTCCTACTTTCCTTAGTGTTTTATCAGGAAATCATGTTTAATTTTATCAACTTCTTTTTTCTGCATCTATTGAGATGATCATATGTTTTTTTCTTTTGTTGTTTGTTAGTATGGGAAATTACATTGATTGGTTTTTGAATGTTAAAGCAACCCTGCATTATTGGAATAAACTCCACTTGGTTGTGATACATTATCTTTTTAATGTATTGTTGGACTAAATTTGCTAAAATAATGTTTAGAATTTTTGCATCTGTGTTCATAAGGGATATTGGTCTTTAGTTTTCTTTTTCTGTAATGTCTTTATCTGGTTTTGGTATTGGGGTAATGCTGGTCCCATTGAATGGCTGGGAAGTATTCAAATTTTTGCAAGAGTTTGTGTAGAGATGATATTATTTCTTCCCTAAAATGCTTGAAAAATTACCAGTGACACCTTCTATGTCTGGAGTTTTCTTTGTAGGAAGGATTTTAACTGTAAAGTCCATTTCTTTAATAGATATAGGGTTATTCGGGTTATCTATTTCTTTTGTTTAAATGTGGCAAAATACACATAGCATAAACTTTCCCATCTTGGCCATTTTTAAGTGTACAGTTCAGTGGCATAAGTACATTTTCACTGCTGAGCAGCCGTCATCACCATCCATCTCCGTGATGAGGACACGGAATACTCGCGAGGTTCAGTGGGGTGGAGTCCGGAGCCGACGACCAAGAAAGAATTCTTGAGGCGTCTTTGGTGCAAAACTGGTGGTTTATTAAAGCACGGGGACAGGACCCGTGGGCAGAAAGAGCTGCTGCACGGGAGTTGTGAAGGGTGGCTGATTATATACCATGGGGTTGGGGGAGGTAAGGAAAAAGGGAGGTTGAGGAAATACTTTCATTTTTTTTTAAAGATTTTATTTATTCAACAGAGATAGAGACAGCCAGCGAGAGAGGGAACACAAGCAGGGGGAGTGGGAGAGGAAGAAGCAGGCTCCTAGCGGAGGAGCCTGATGCGGGGCTCGATCCCACAACGCCGGGATCACGCCCTGAGCCAAAGGCAGACGCTCAACCGCTGTGCCACCCAGGCGCCCCAATACTTTCATATATTAAAGAAGATTCACAAGATACCGGAGGCCTTGCCATTCTCAAGTTAAGGTGGTTTTGCCCTCTAGCAAGGCATTAACATGAAGATGGTTGGGAACTTCCTGGAGGCTGCAGATTATAAGGACATTTAATTGTATCTACATTCCCTTCCGGAAGCTAGGTTATTGATAGAAATGCTTCTTATTGATAGAAATGCTTCGTTCTTGTAAGCTGCTAAAGACA
This sequence comes from Ursus americanus, assembly GCF_024610735.1. Lineage (NCBI taxonomy): Eukaryota > Metazoa > Chordata > Mammalia > Carnivora > Ursidae > Ursus > Ursus americanus. The sequence continues at coordinate 81,806,795 of NC_142164.1, forward strand.
TTTGTAAATTGAGGGAGACTTAAGTCTTGCAGGATTGTGTTATCTATAGGTTAACTATTTCTTCTCCTCTAGGGCAGCCAGGAGTGCCTGAGGAATGTCACATACATCCCATGGTGGGGGGGGGCGGTTTCAGGGCGTCAGTTTCTGCTTTGTCTTCAGCTTGCCTTCTGTTCCCTCATCATCCGGAACCCTTTTCATCTTGCAAAATTGAAATTCTGTACCCATTAAACAATTACTCCTCATTCTTTCCTCTCCCATCGCAACTACCTATGTCTTCTTGAGTGAGCTTTGGTAATTTCTATCTTTCAAGGAATTTGTACATTTTGATTAAGTTGTGGGATTTATTAGCATACATTTTTAAAAAATATTCTATTCCTTTTCAGTAGGAAGCTGAGCACGGGGCTTGAACTCACAACCCTGAGATCAAGACCTGAGCAGAGAGCAAGAGTCTGATCCTTAACCGACTGAGCCACCCAGGCGCCCCTAAAAATATTCTTTTATCCTTTTCAGTTTCTGTAGAACTTGTAGTAATGTCACCTCTCGTTCCTGATATTCTAAGTGGTGTCTTCTCTCTTTTTTTTCTTGTAAGTCTTCATGTTTGTCAATTTTATTGGTCTCAACTAACCAGCTTTTCGTTTCATTAATTTTCTCCATTGTTGTCCTGTTTTCTATTTCCATTGAGTTCCACTTTCATCTTTACTATGTCCTTTCATCTGCTTACCTTATGTTACCTTACCTCTTCTTTTCCTAGTTTCTTCTTTTTTTCTTTTCCTAGTTTCTTGTGGTGGAAGCTGAGGTAATTGATTTTAGACCTTTCTTACTTATGATGAGGGAACAGAAGGCAAGCTGAGGACAAAGCAGAAACTGACACCGCCCCCCCATGGGACGTATGTGACATTCCTCAGGCACTCCTGGCTTCCCTAAAGGACAAAGAAATAGTTAACCTATAGACACCACAATCCTGCAAGACTTAAGTCTCCCTCAGTTTACAAATGTCTTAGCGATCTACAAGGACGAAGCATTTCTATCAATAACCTAGCTTCCCGAAGGAAATGTAGATACAATTAAATGTCCTTATAATCTGCAGCCTCCAGGAAGGTCCCAACCATCTTAATGTTAATGCCTTGCTAGAGGGAAAAATAACCTTAACCTGACAAAGGCAAGGCCTCGGGTATCTGTGAGTCTTCTTTAATACATGAAAGTACTTTCTCAACCTCCTTTTTTCCTTACCCTCCCCCAACCCCATAGTATATAATCAGCCGCCCCTCACAACCCGGTGCAGCAGCTCTTTCTGCCCACGGGTCCTGTCCCCGTGCTTTAATAAACCACCAATTTTGCACCAACGACGCCTCAAGAATTCTTTCTTGGTCGTCGGCTCCGGACTCCACCCCACTGAACCTCATCTATATTCCACAACCTCATCACTTAGTCCTTTCTTCTTTTCTAATATTGGCATTTAATGCTATACATTCACCTGCAAATACTGTCTTAGCGGTATCCCACAAATTAATATGCTGACTTTTCAGTCTCGTTCAGTTCAAAATGTTTTCTGATACCAATTTTGATTTCTTCTTTGATCCATGAGTTATTTTGAAGTGTGCTGTTTAATTTCCAAATATTTAGCGATTTTCCAGACGTCTTCCTGTTAGGGATTTCTAATTCAGTTCCACTGTGGTCAGAGAAAACACTTTGTATAACCTGAATCCTTTTGCGTCTATTGAGACTAATTTGGGGGCCCGGAATAAAGTCGTTCTTGGGAATGGAGGGGAACTGCTTCGTGCTGGTGCCCTGACAACTTTGCATATATCTGCATAGTTCCCGTGGCAAGGCTTAACCACTGCTGACCTGTCTAGGTCTTGGCAGAAGATGCAATTTTCCAGAACGTTAGAACATGGGAAACTTGTGAGGAGCTGCTACGAGATCATTTCCCACCCACTCTCCTATCTTTGAGCGAAGCCGTCTGGAGAGTTTTTCATTGCCTTAAAAGTTCTGATGAGATAGAGGGCTTTCGGTCTCACCCCGACCGCTTAGGGCACAGCTGCAGGCTATGAAAGTGCTTAGCTACAGCTAGAAATCAGCTCCTGGGGTGGGGGTCGGGGTATTCCAATACTTGTGTTGCAAATCATCGGGCCCTTTTTGTTTTGGTGTTGCCCTACCGGGCAAAAGATACGGGGAGCTGACATTGTTGCTACTCTTGTTTTTGCCATCTCTGTAAGTAATAAACTCTCGGAATCTAGCAAACGTTTTTTGTTTCTTGACTAGCCAAATAGTTCAGCCTTGCTTGACCTGTAAATGTTCTGTGTGCATTTGAGATGAGTGTGTTCTGCTGTTGTTGGCTGGAAGGTTTTATAAATATCAGGTCAAGTTGGTTGCTACTGTCGTTTTAAGTCTACTATATTCCTGCTGATTTCCTGCTACTTTTTCTGTGAATAACGTAGATAGGAATAAGGAAATCTGCAACTGTCATTGTGAATTTGTCCATGTCTCTTTGCAGTTCTGTCAAGTATTGCTTCATGTATTTTGAAGCTCTGTTATTGTGTATAAATGTTTAAATGTTTATCCCTCGTAATAACTTTTGCTCTGAAACCTACTTTGTCTGGTATCAGTATAGCAGTCCCACCTTTAAAACAAAAACAACTAGTGTTAGGGGCGCCTGGGTGGCTCAGTCGTTAAGCGTCTGCCTTTGGCTCAGGGCGTGAGCCCGGCGTTCTGGGATCCAGCCCTACATCAGGCTCCTCCGCTGTAAGCCTGCTTCTTCCTCTCCTACTCCCCCTGCTTGTGTTCCCTCTCTCGCTGGCTGTCTATCTCTGTCAAATAAATAAATAAAATCTTTATTAAAAAAAAACCCTAGTGTTAGCATGGTATATCTTTTCCATCTTTTTTTAAAAACCTATTTGTGCTTTTACATTTCAAGTGTGTTTCTTTTTTTTTTTTAAGATTTTTATTTATTTATTTGACAGAGATAGAGACAGCCAGTGAGAGAGGGAACACAAGCAGGGGGAGTGGGAGAGGAAGAAGCAGGCTCATAGCGGAGGAGCCTGATGTGGGGCTCAATCCCATAACGCCGGGATCACGCCCTGAGCCAAAGGCAGACGCTCAACCGCTGTGCCACCCAGGCGCCCCTCAAGTGTGTTTCTTATACGCAGCATCTAGTTGATTTTTATCCAATCTGACAATCTTTGTCTTTTCACTGGGATATTTAGGTCATTTACCTTAATGTGATTAATGGGATAAGGTGATATAAAGTTTGACTGTATTATCTTGCTATTTTCTATTTATTCCGTTTCTTCTTTGTTCTCTTTTCTTACTTCTTCTGCCTTCCTTTGGATTAGTCAATTTTTTTAACGATTGCTTTTTCTCTCCTTTGTTAGTTTTTATCTATAATTCTTGGATTTGTTACTGTATTGGTTGATTTAGCATTTATAGTATACATCTTTAACTTATAGTATACCTCTTTAACTGATATTATACTACTTCATGGATCAAGGACCTTCTAGTAGTTAAGTTTCCATTTGTTCCTTGCCGACCTTTATGCTCATCGGGATGCCTAGGTGGCTCAGTCAGTTAAGTGGCTGCCTTCGGCTTCTGTCATGATCTCGTTGTCCTGAAATCGAGACCCGCATCCGGCTACTTGAGCGACACAGAGCCTGCTTCTCCCTCTGCCTGTGCCTGTCACTCCCCCCAGCTCCTCTCTCTCTCTGTGTCAAAGAAATAAATAAAATCTTTAAAAAAATAAAATAAAAAGATTTATCTATTCATTTATTTAAGAGAGAGAGACAGAGAACTCAAGCAGGGGGAGGGGCAGAAGGAGAGAAGCCGACTCCTTGCTTGAGGGCAGAGCCAGATGCTGGGCTCAATGCCACAACCCAGGAGAACACGACCTGAGCCAAAATCAAGAGTCAGACGCTCAACGAATGGCCTGAGCCACCCACGTGCCCCTTTGCTGTTGTCTTCATGCATTTTACTTTTACATATGTTATAAATGCCATAAAACGTTGTTTTTGATTAAATGGTCAATTATCTTTTAAAGAGATGTAAATAATAAGAAAAATGTCTTATATATTTATCAATGTAGTTATCATGCCCGGTGCTCTTCATTTCATTGTGTAGATCCAGATTTCTACCAGGTATCGTTTTCCTTCTGCCTGAAGGATGTTCTTCTTCATTTCTTGTTTTGCTGTTCTAGTGATGTTGAATTCTTTCAGCTTTTTCTTGGCTAAAAATATCTTTTTTTTCCTGTGTTTTTGCAAGATATTCTTGCTAGGTGTGGAATTCTAGGTTAACAAACTTTTTAAAAAGATTTTATTTATTTATTTGAGAGAGAATGAGAGACACAGAGAGAGAGAGAGCACAAGAGGGGAGAGGGTCAGAGAGAGAAGCAGACTCCCTGCTGAGCAGGGACCCCGCCTCAGGACTGGGTCCCAGAATTCCAGGATCATGACCTGAGCTGAAGGCAGTCGCTTAACCAACTGCGCCACCCAGGCGCCCCGCAATTTTTTTTTTTAATTTTAAGTCAGCTGCACACCCAACATGGGGCTTGAACTCACAACCCTGAGATCAAGAGTCACATGCTCCACCGACTGAGCCCGCCAGCCACCCAACGATTTCTTTTTCAGTATTTTAATATGTCATCCTGTGGTCTTCTGGCCTCCCTGGTTTCTGGTGAGAAACCAATAGTAAATCTTACTGAAGATCACTTGTACGTCCTGCTTTTAAGATTCTCTTCCTTGATGCTCTCAAGACCCTTTTTCTTTGTGTTTTGAAAGTTTGCTTATGATGTGTCTGGGTATTGATCTCTCTCTTTTTTTTTTAAGATTTCATTTATTTATTCGACAGAGATAGAGACAGCCAGGGAGAGAGGGAACACAAGCTGGGGGAGTGGGAGAGGAAGAAGCAGGCTCATAGCGGAGGAGCCTGATGTGGGGCTCGATCCCAGAATGCTGGGATCACGCCCTGAGTCGAAGGCAGATGCTTAACAACTGTGCCACCCAGACGCCCCTGGGTATTGATCTCTTTAAATTTATCCTACTTGGAGTTCTTTAGTTTCTTGGATGTATAGATTGTTTTTCATCAATTTGGAAAGTTTTTGGCCATTATTTCTTCTTCCCCCTTTCTCTCTTCTCTTCTTCTGGGACTGGCATTATGCATTCATAGGTACATTTGATGATGTCCCGCAGGCCTCTGAGGCACTATTCATTTTTCTTCATTCTTTTCTTTCTGTGTCTCAGACTGTATAGTCTCAGTTGATCGATGTCAAGGTCCATTATTCTTTCTTCTGCCAGCTCACATCTTCTGTTGAGCCACTCTAGTGAATTTTCACTTCAGTTATTTCGTATTTTATCATGTATATTATTTTAATATTCAGTTATTTTAACTCCTGAATTTGTCTCGTTCTTTTTTAAAAAGATTTTATTTCTTTATTTGACACAGAGAAAGAGAGTAACAGAGGGAGAGGGAGAAGCAGACTCCCCACTGAACAGGGAGCCCGATGTGGGACTCATCCCAGGACTGGAGCCAAAGGCCGACCTTCAACCGACTGAGCCACCCAGGAGCCCCTCATTCTTTTTTTAATAATTTTCTGTCTCTTTACCAATATTCTCTATGTGGTAAGACACTGTTATTAAACTTCCCTTTATTTCTTTAGACATGGTTTCCTTTAGTTCCTTGAGCATATTTATACTACTGAGTAAAAATCTTTGTCTAGTACAATCTAGTATCTGGGCTTCCACAGGGACACTTTCTGTTTACATTTCTTCCCCCCTACATATGGCCCATATTCTAGTTTCTTTGCAGTTTTAAAATCTGGACATTTAAAATGATGTGGCACTCTGGAATTCAGATTCTCTCCTCCCTAGGCTTTGTTGTGGCTGCCATTTGTTGGTTTTGTTTCTGCTGTTTGTTGAGTGACTTTTATGAAGGAATTCTCTGAAGTCTGTATTCTTTGTTGTAGGTGGTCATCAGAGTCTCTGCTTCATTAGCTTAGTGGTCAGTTAATGGTTAGACCGAGAGTTCCTTAAATGCCTTGAACCAGTAAGTCTTCAACCTTTGCCTAGGGTGTGTGTGTGTGCATGTGTGTGTGTGTGTGTGTTGGAGCATGCCGTGAACACTCCAGCAGGTAGTTTACAACTCTGCCGTGGCCTTCACTTTTGCTTGCTCTGAGCATAAAGGTCACCTAGAGCTGAGAGCTTAGGGCCTTCTCAGTTCTTGTCTGGCCACATACAGAGCCCTGTGCATGCACATGCATGTGGCCTTCCAGATTCCCAGGAACATGTCAGGGCCTTTCAAAGCCCCCTGTGGACATCTCATTACCCAGCTTTTCCTTTCAGGTTTTTTGATCAACTATGTTTTTGTTCCAACCGTTATCACCACCCCAAGTATCTGTGATGTTAAACAATTGCCACCAAGTGTTTTTGAAAAGGCTATTTGAACTGAGAAAGTTCTGAGTCACATCAAATAAAGACAAGCCCTGTGAATGGGAGTTTCGAGGGAACTGCCATAAAAGTAAAAAATGACAATTCTCGGCCTCACGCCCATTAGAATGGCTACTATTTAAGAAAAAATAACAAGTGCTTGTGCAGCTGTGGAGAAATTGCAACACTCGAGCACTATCGGTAGGAATATTAAGTGGTCTGCTGCTATGGAAAACAGTATGGTAGCTCCCCAAGTAATGAAAAACAGAATTACTGTATGATCCAGCTATTCCATTTCTGGATATATATCCCAAAGAATTTGAAAGCATGGTATTGAAGAGATTTTGCACAGCCATGTTTATAGCGCTGTTATTCATGTTAGCCAAAAGATGGAAGCAATCCAAGTGTCCCCTGATTAATGAACTGATAAGCAGAAGGTGATACACACGCACACACACACACACACACACACACACACACACACACACACACACTATGGAAGACTATTTAGCCTTAAAAAGGAAGGAAGTTCTGGCATATGTTACGGCACGGATGAATCTTGAAGACATGATGCTAAGTGAAATATGTCAATTATGAAAAGGCAAATATTGTATGATTCCACTTAAGTGAGAGTAGTCAAATTCATAGAAGCATAAAGTCAAATGGTGGTTTCCAGGGACTGGGTGGAGGGGGGAATGTGGAATTCTTGTTTCATGGGTATAGAGTTTCAGTTTTGCAAAATGGAAAAGTTCTGGAGATCTGTTTCCTAACAGTGAGAAAATACTAAACACTACTAACTGTACACTTACAAATGCTTAAGATGGTAAATTTACATTCTGTGTGTTTTACAATGAAAAGTACATGAACACTTCCTTTGTGCCTGGCATCTTTGGATACCCAGGGCGGGCGTATACTGGGTGCTCCTCATCTTTCCCTCTCAGCAGCATTTGGCAGCTGACAGGTCATTAGCTTCTGGAAGTGCTTTTTCACTTGACTTCCAGGAATCCCTTCTCGGCTCTGTTCCTGCCTCACTGGCTGCTCCTCCTCTCTTCTGTGGGCTCCTCCTCATTCCCCTGACTTCTGTACCTTGGGAACACCCCAGGGCTTAGGACTCTGACCTCGTCTGCACTCACTTCCTAGGATAGCTTCTCTAGTGTCACGGCTTTAAATAACACTTGATATTCTGGCGGCTCCTGAATGTGTGTGTCCAGCCTGCACCTCTCTCCTGACCTTCAGTCATCTCCAGCCACCTAAATAACCTCTCTGCACGGTATCTCCCAAGCATTGTAGACTCCAGAAAAACAAACCCAGACTCTCAATTTCCCTTCTCAAATCTGCTTCTCCAGCTGACGCCCAGGTGAATTAAAACCTTTTGAATTAAAATCATTCTTAACTCCTATCTTTCTCACACCCTATAGCCAATCCATCCACATGTCCCTTCCAGAATGCACCTTAGCTCTTCCACTGCCCGGTGTCCAAGCCACCAACAACCATTGTCTGATTTACTGCAATAACCTCCTGACTGCCCTCCTTGCTTCCCTTGTCCCTGTTCCCGCTTGGCCTTCACATGACCGCCTCTTTTGAAAAGGCAAGTCTGGTCATGTCTCCGTCCTCTCCTCCAAACTCCCCAGTGCCTCCTCTGATTTCACTCAGAACAGGAGCCAAAGCCTTTCTTTAAAAAAAAAATGTTTTGAGCCAAAGCCTTTGAAATGGCCTACGAGGCCCTGCTGTGATCTGTTCCTGACCCCATAACTCTGTGACCTCCCCTCTCAAGCTGTATCCTTGCTGTTCCTTTTGCCTGCTACTCTTCCCCGCAGATTTCCATATGACTCATTCCCTCTCTTCTTTCAGGTCTGTGCTCAAATGTCACCTTATCACACAAGCTTCTCTGACCACCCCAATTAAACCGCGAGCCCGACCTCTACCCCAGCTCTTCCTATCTCCTAATCCCTTTCCCTCCGTAGCACTTACGCACGTGTTCATCAGCTTTCTCCTTAGAAGACAAGGCTATTTGCTCTGCTTCCTAGTCTGTTCCCAGCATTTCATACAGTGTGCCTGATGTGTTTTAGAGATTTAATAAATCAATGAATGAATGTTCAGTGATTCGTTGTTAAATGAAGGTGTGGAAATCAAGATGCTGCTTTTCAAAACATCAGAGTAAAACTTAAACAATTCTTCAAGCCACAAACAGTCCATTTTCCAGGATGCATTACAGATTCATTCAGTGAGTCACACCCACAAAAGAAGGTGAAATGCTCTGAGCAGAGTCACGCTTCGAGATTCATGCTTTGAAAAAGATTTTGACTGAGATGTAAATACTTATAACTCATTCCCACAAATCTGGAATGCCTAAACATTCATCCAAGTTTGGATTTCTTCAAGAGGTTACTCGGTCGTTGAAACTTGGTCATTTCAGTCCTGAAACCCTTCCTCATAACAACTTTGTAAGACAGGAATGTCATGACACAACAATTCCCCATTCCCCCCTCCTCCCAGCCCCTGGAAACCACCATTCTTCATTCTCTGGTGACTGTCCCACTAACATACAGCATTAAGTAAATAAACAGACCACTGGTTTGAAAGAAAACTGAAAAGGATTTAAACACTTCGGAACCCATCTTCATTCTAATAAGATGTAAAGCCCTGTTTGCTCCAGTGTAAAGGTGAGGCTAAACATTCATTGTGGAAGTGAGGATGGGTTGATACCTTTATAACCAGAAGTTTTAACAGCTTTGATTATTAGTTCTAAGTGTGGTCTGGGATCTCTAGTGGAGGTCCTTGAGACTTGAATTTCAAGGGGTCTGGAGGTCAGAAGTATTTTCATGATACTAAAACATTATTTGCCTTTTTCACACTCATGCTCTCACAAATGCATAGTAGAGTTTTCCAGAGGACGTCAAATATGTGCTATCACAAGAGATTGAACTCAGGAGCATATATGAGAATCCAGCTGTTTTCTATGAAACCAAATATTAAAGAGATTTGCAGAAATGTAAAATGATGCCAGTCTTCTCGCTAAATATTTTGTTTTGGAAAAATGCTATTTATGTTAACATGTGATTTTTAAAAAGGATGACAATTCAGGGCACGTGGGTGGCTCAGCCTGTTAAGCATCTGCCCTCAGCTCAGGTCATGACCCAGGGGTCCTGGGATCGAGCCCTGTGTCAGGCTCCCTGCTCAGTGGGGAGTCTGCTTCTCCCTCTCCCTCTGCCTGCCACTCCCCCTGCTTGTGCTTCCTTTCTCTCTCTGTCAAATACATAAATAAAATCTCAAAAAAAATAAAATAAAAAGCATGACAATTCATTAGGAATGTAGCTTTTGGGGAAGATCCAGGCCCATTTTCCTCCTTCCATCCTGTTAGGCTGCTGGTTTTCATTGGTATGATGGCGGCGGCTGGGGGGGGGGGGGTAGAAGGGGACAGGAATAAGGCCATTAAAATGCCACAAAGCTCATTCTTACCAAGATTCAGGCACTTTTCTTGAATAAATGCTCCCCAGATTGTGTAAAGCATTTGGCTAATGTCTACAACTCTCAGAAAGTTAATTTGGACCTGTTTTTGCTATTGTTGGCCAGTGTTTGCATTACTTTTATGGAGGAATGGATTTGGGGGTTCCTTACTCTACCATTCAGAAAGTGCTATCCTCTTTTAAACATGTTGCCCTACTCTCTTCTTGTGTGCATTGTGCTAATGAGAAATCTGATGTCATTCTTCCCGTTTTCTCCCTTACGTAGCACGTCTGATTTCTCTGAATCTCTTTTTAGGATTTTCTGTGTTATCATTGGCTTGGAGTAATTTCATTACAATGTGCCTTTGTGTAGTATTTTCCATGTTTCTTGTAGTGGAGTTCATGGAACTTCTTGGATCTGTGGGTTTGTATTTTTCATTAATTTTGGAAAGTTTTAGGACATTATTTCTTCACATATTTTTTTCTGTCCCCCCTACTCCCCTCTGGGAATTCTATTTCCCTGCATGTAAGGCCATTTGAAATTGTCCCATGGCTCATTCATGCTCTCTTTATTTATTTATTTTGGATTCTTTATTTTTCTTTTTTTTAAGATTTTATTTATTTGAGAGAGAGAAAGAGCACAAGCAGGGGGAGTGGCAGGCAGAGGGAGAGGGAGAGGGAGAGTCAAACTCCCTGCTGAGCAGGGAGCCCAATGTGGGACTCAGTCCCAGACCCCAGGATCATGACCCGAGCCGAAGGCAGACACGTAACCGACGGAGCCACCCAGGCGCCCCTGGATTCTTTATTTTTTCTGTTTCATTTTGTTAGTTTCTATTGCTATGACTTCAAGTCACCAATGTTTTTCTTCTGTGATGTCTAGTCATTAATCCTATTCAGTGTATTTTTCTATAATTCACATACCACACCATTCATTTAAAGTGTACAATTCTTTTAGTATGCTGTTGTGCAACCATTACCACAATCAGTTTTAGAACATTTTCATCACCCCAAAAAGAAACCCCATACCCCTTAGCAATCGCCACCCTTTTCATCCCAATCAACGCCCCACCTCCACCCCCATGCCCTCTTGGCTGCTGCCATCAGCCCTAGGCAACCACTAGTCTACTTTTGGTCTCTATGGACTTGCCTACTGTCGACAAGGTTCTTCCAGGTTGCAGTATGTACTTCCTGCTTCTTTTTATGCCTGGTCATGTCTGTTTGGAAAACAGAGAAAGTAAATTTTACTTTTTTAGGTGCTGGATTATTATTTTTAAAAATTTCTTTTATTTATTTGAGAGAGAGTGTGAGAGACCGGAGAGCACAAGCAAGAAGGGGGAGGGAGCCCGATGCGACATCCACAAGATGTCAAACAGGCCATGAGCATATAAGTCTGGCATTCAGGAAAGAGGTATAGGCTAGAGGCCTGAATTGGTGTTATCTCCAAATATTTGCAATAATTAAGGCTACGAGACAAGATGAAATCACCTAGGGAGAGAATATTGCCTACAAAAGCAAGGGGGTCAGAGTCATACCCAAAGATACTCTAATATTTGGGAATCGGATGAAGGTGGAAGAGTAGCCAGAAGTGTAGGAGAAAACCAAGAGAGTGAGAGTAAGAAACTGTGGAATGCATTGGGCAGTCATAGGAGAGGGTGACTGCCGGTAGGGAAGTGATTGCTGGTCTGGCAAGATTATTATTCACAGGTGATCTGGTTAAGAACAGTCTGAGAGGCATGGGAGTGGCAGAACCCAAACTAGGTTAAATATGGTCTGGGACATGAGGAAGTAGAGACTGAAGAAAGCCGGGAAAATTGGCTTTGCCCAGGATCATAGCAATGGAGTCATGCCCAGGGCAGGATGTGGAGCCCAGATTTCAGTATGTTGACAACATTGTGCATGAAATCACCTAGATCGCCATCAGTAAGAGAACAGTTGAATGATGCTACATTTATTCCACGAAATGCCATGAATCATTAAAAAGTTGGAATTAAAACAGATATCCATTCTATATTAATAAAATTTTGTTTTATTTTTAAGATTTTATTTATTTATTTATTTGCCAGAGAGAGGGGGCACAAGCAGGGGGAGCAGCAGGCTGAGAGAGAAGCAGGCTCCCTGCAGAGCAAGGAGCCTGAGGGTGGACTCTAGATCTGAGGACCCCAGGATCATGACCTGAGGGGAAGGCAGAAGCTTCACCGACTTAAGCCACCCAGGCGGCCCTTAATAGAAATTCTAAAGAGCATCAAAGCAATACTTGAGGAAAAGTAAAGCATGGGTATATGGTACCAATGTCAATACCCTGATTGTAATATTTTACTATCATCCTACATGTTACCTTTGGGGGAAACCTTAAAAGTACATCTGATTTCTCTGTATCATTTCTCAAAACTACGTGTGAATTCAGTTACCTCAAAAGTTAAAAGTTGAATTAAGAAATATTTCCAGTATGCACATCATTGGGCTTTTTTTTCCACAGTAAGCATTTACACCTTTTACCATTAAAACCTCATTTTTCATTTTGTAAACAAAACCAAGCAAGGGGGGGGGGCCGGCTTCCCTTGGGCAAGGGGAGTTTCAGCTTTCAAGGTCTCCAGCTCCACGCGCGCCTCCGAGCCCCCCCTCGCCTCTCTAGAAATCCGGGAGGACTAGTATTTCCAACAAGAAAGGCCACTCTAGCACACCTCGGAGGCCCAAGTCTTGTTAGCCCAGAAAGTTAACGCCTCTCGTTCTCCCGAGCAGGACCGAGCGGCGGAATACTCGGCCCTCTTCCGCTCAGCGAGGCCAAGTCTCTCTCGCCCGCCCGCCTCGGCTCCCTCGGACAGCCAGGCCCCCGCACAGCCTCTCCGGGGGACGCCGCTATGACTCGCGTGGCCCCGGAGACCTGGAAGCTGGGTGAGAAGCTACTGCCGCGTTTTCCGGCAGGGATGAGTCACTTCCGGTCACAGACTCCCTCCCCCCGGAAGTGAGACCTGATGTAAACACCGGAGCCGGGCGTCAGGGCCCGGGAGGTCAGAAAACCGGGCCGCGGGCGGCACCGACAGCAGGGGTTGGGATCGGGAACGCACGGAGGTCAGGTCAGTGCAGGCAGCGGGGAACTGGGACACGATCCCAGAGTTGGTTGGAGTCTGCGGGAGGGTTGGAGTGTCGGGTCCCTTGAACAGAGGTCTTGGTGGATGGGGGCGCGTCCCGGACGGGGAGCTTAAGTGGGTGCCGGGGTTGGAAGGAGTATGAGGGCGGTCTTGGACATGAGGAAGTGGAGGGGGGGTGAGGCATCCCGGGGCAGGGTTCTTGGGTGGCAAGGGTCTTTGGGATGGGGATCCAGAAAGGGGTCTTGGAAGGTAGGGCTGTCCAAAGAATGAGTCTTCGGGAAGTGAGGCAGTCCAGTGGAGGTGGTACAAAGGGGGGAAAGTAGGTTTGAGCCCTTGGAGGATGGGGAGGGGGGTGTGCTTGGGCAAAGGTCTTGGGGAGATGGGGCTTTGAAGGGAGCATGGGTGCTCTAGGACAGGAATCTTAAAGGGGTCTGGGGCAGGCGTCTTGGTGGGGTTGAGTTGTACCAGGTAGGTGCTCGGGGAAGTGTGTCCTGGGCAAGTCTTGATGGGGAAGGGGTGCCCTGGGGCAGGGTGTTTGGGGGAGAGGATAGAGAATCTGGAAGAGGAATGTAAGGGGGATGGAATTCCTGGGAGTAGGTCCAAGCCAGTCTGTGTTGGAATCCGTGACAGAAAAGCACATGGAAGGGGATGTCCCAGGGATGGGCGATCTGAAGTGATAGGGGAATCTGATGTAGGGTCTTTAGGGCATAAGGGGGTCTGGGGAAACATCCAGGCTGGCCCTAGTTGGGCAGAAGTTAGCTGGCATGAGAAGGAGTCATCTGGAGCTAGGCATGGGATCCCCAAGGGGTTTGGAGAAGCCTTGGAGGAGGGAAGGTGTGAGAGGTCTCTGAGATGGTAGAATAGGTTGGAAGCCTCAGAAGGGCACGAGGAGGGGAAGTCCTGTGGGTGGTGGACCAACCATGGCAGGTCTCAGGGCCAGGTCAGGGAGGTGCGGGGTCCTAGCCCTTTCCCTGTTTATTGACAGGTGGAATTGGATGCTAGGTCCAGGTGTGAAAATGAGAAGCGAGCGGAGGGTGGTTCCAGGCCATGTGGGGCATTAGGGCCAGGATTGGCTGAGGGTGGGGAAGAGATAGTACTAGGGCCCCGTCTACCCCATTACTTCCTGACAAGCAGTGAGGGCCAGGGAGTAAGAAGGAGATGGGGAGTCCCAAGTCAAGGAGCTGGGGTCAACCAAGTGTGAGAAGATGGAGAAGTTCCTGGCCATGCTCTTTTGGATCTTGGGAGCTTAAGAATGGAGACCCTAGAACTATTCCCCTTTTTTGTTGTCTTTGTAGTCCTGTTGGGAGCAGTAGGTAGCAGAGGAGGAGGAGGAAGAAGTCAGTTGGGGACAGAAGTTCTAGGACTTGGAGGGCAAACCCCAGAGTGTTCCCAACTCTACCCCCATTTGTGTCCAGGGAAGCAATCCTGGACCATGACTCAGCAGCCACTTCGAGGAGTGACCAGTCTTCGTTTCAACCAAGACCAAAGTGAGAGAGGCTCATGCTTGCACCCTTGTGGATGGGAGGGAGAGAGGGAAAGAATGGCCGGAGGTGGGTGTTAAGCCCCTGGCTTCCACCTGGGCATCGTTTGAGGCAGCCTGAATTTCCCCCACCCCCCAGGCTGCTTTTGCTGCGCCATGGAGACTGGTGTGCGCATCTACAACGTGGAGCCATTGATGGAGAAGGGGCATCTGGGTGAGCCGTTGGCAGGGGAGGGGCAGTGGGCAGAAGGGACGGGCTGGGCATTGGCTCCCACCCCTACTGACACCCTGGTCCTTGTCCAGACCATGAGCAGGTGGGCAGCATGGGCCTGGTGGAAATGCTGCACCGCTCCAACCTGCTGGCCCTGGTGGGTGGTGGTAGCAGCCCCAAGTTCTCAGAGATCTCAGGTAAGTGCCCTCATCCCATCCCGCCCTTGGCCCAGATTCCCCGGAATCCTGGCTTCCTCCAGGTACCCTGAGGCACTGGCAGATGAAGATGTTAGAACACCTCAGAGTCACACAGTGAGGCCTACAGCTTGGAAGTCATGGATCTTATTGCTTGAGAAGCTTGGTGTTTTGCCTCCGCTTAACACTTATTGAATGCCTCCAGTATGCCTTGTCTTTACCTGTGGAGCGCTTGCTGTGAGCCTGGGACTGTTCTAAGCACTTTATAGATAGTAACTCATTTGATCCTCACCGTACCTCTACATGGCAGGAAGTACTGTTATCCCCATTTTTACAGATGAAGAAACCGAGGTCCAGAGAGGTTAAGGGACTTTTCCAAAGTCACACAACCAATAGGTCTTAAAATCTTGGGGCCATCTCTGCAGTGCCCTCTTGCTTTGGGCCTCAGGAACCATCTTGTTCTAAGGGTTTTTGCTGATCCCCCTGGGACATAGCAAGAGAGACCCTAGGCGAGTCACAGAGCCCTAGGATTCATCGCAAAAGCCTCCTAGGGGTACGGACTGGGAGCCTGGAGGCAGAAATACTTGCTGATGGGAAGTTACAGGCCTGGGTATGCGTCCCTGCTTGGTTGCTGATGGGCAGTGAGGTCCCTGGCCCGATACTCAGCCCCCTCAAGCCTCGGTTTCTTCATCTGTAAATGAGTATAACAGTCTGAGAAACCTGTTCTCTCAGGAATCACACCCACAAGTGCTCATGCTGTATGCGGCTCACGTTGGTGTTAGCAAAAGGTTAAGCGAGTGGGTTAAGGTCCCATGGGGAGTAGGGCTGGGTCTTGTGTCACCAGGGCTGCCCCTCACCCTAAACCTTGGCCCCGACAACGCACCCACCTGCCCAGCAGTGCTGATCTGGGACGATGCCCGGGAGGGCAAGGACTCCAAGGACAAGCTGGTGCTGGAGTTCACCTTCACCAAGCCAGTGCTGGCTGTGCGCATGCGCCATGACAAGTGAGCCTGAGGAGGACTGGGGTGGGGGAGGTAGGAGGTCCCTGCAGCAGGCAAGAGGGTTAGTCCTGGACGGGCATCCTGCCCTCCCTCATGGACATCCCGCGTTGTGTGATGCCCACAGAATTGTGATCGTGCTGAGGAACCGCATCTACGTGTACTCCTTCCCCGACAATCCCCGAAAGCTGTTCGAGTTTGACACTCGGGACAACCCCAAGGGTGAGAGGACCCAGATACGCAGGTGTGAGGGCAGGAGGCAGTGGACGGGGCAGAGGGGCAGAAGTGAGAGAATGCGAGGGGCGCCCAGAGAAGCTGGGGAAGAGGGGCAGGGAGAGAGTCTTTGTGCAGAGAGGCTCATATTCCCAGTCTGTCCATCTGTCCATCCCTTAGCCTGTTCTCTCTCCTCACCCCTGGGTGCCCTAGAGAGCAGGGCAGAAACACCCAGTAGGGACATGGGTGGCCATGCCAGGGATCCTGGGGCCCTCCTGGGGCTGCCGGAGCTGCGTCGGGAGGGGGAGAACCTGTCTCGCTGCTGGGGGTCGCGGCGGACGGCAAGCCCTCTGAGGGTTCTGTGGGTGCCACATGTCATGGAAGATCAAAGTCAGTCCTTCCCCAGCTTCTGTCCATTCCGAGGCCCTGCCTGGCCCACTGCCTGACCCCTGCCTCCCCTGCACCGGCCTACCCCCTCCTCCAACACTATGGCCTCGCACCCTAGGGCTTTGTGACCTCTGCCCCAGCCTGGAGAAACAGCTGCTGGTGTTCCCAGGACACAAGTGTGGGAGCCTGCAACTTGTGGTGAGCCGCCCAGGGGGCAAGGGTGGGCGGGCGGGCGGGCTCCGTCCGTGGACGCTTGGCCTCTGCCTTCCGTGCTACCCCAAGCCCCAACCGCTCCTTCCACCGCAGGACCTGGCGAGCACAAAGCCTGGCACCTCGTCTGCTCCGTTCACCATCAACGCCCATCAGAGCGACGTGGCCTGTGTGTCCCTGAACCAGCCAGGCACGGTAGTGGCCTCCGCCTCCCAGAAAGGCACCCTTATTCGCCTTTTTGACACACAGTCCAAGGAGAAACTGGTGGAATTACGCCGAGGCACTGACCCTGCCACCCTCTACTGGTGAGCATGGGGTATGTGTGGTGGGCTGGTGACCCCATGCCACCTGACACGTGGGCGTCACTGCCGCTGTGTCTTCCAGCATCAACTTCAGCCACGACTCCTCGTTCCTCTGCGCTTCCAGCGATAAGGGCACGGTCCATATCTTTGCTCTAAAGGATACCCGCCTCAACCGCCGCTCCGCGTGAGTACTCCCTGCCTGGCCCTGCCCTGCCCCCATCCCCCTGACCGTGGCCCACACCCGGGCTCAGCCAGTGCTGCCTGCAGGCTGGCTCGCGTGGGCAAGGTGGGGCCTATGATCGGGCAGTACGTGGACTCTCAGTGGAGCCTGGCGAGCTTCACCGTGCCTGCTGAGTCCGCTTGCATCTGCGCCTTCGGTCGCAATACTTCCAAGAACGTCAACTCTGTCATTGGTGAGTGGGAATAGCTCCTGACTGGGGGTGCTGCATGGGCAAAGTCCTACAGTTTGGATCTGCAGGAATTTGAGGGCATGGGAAGCTTGAGAGGGCTAGAGTGGGCGGCTCAACTCCGCCGCCAGAGGGATGGCCTGGGGACAAAGGCCTGGAGGTAGACGCTAGGCCATGGGGCACTGGAGAGGATTGGAGAGGATTGGAGCGGGTGGCTTGGCACCCTTTAACCCTTTACCCATCCCCCCCCCTTCCAGCCATCTGTGTAGATGGGACCTTCCACAAATATGTCTTCACTCCTGATGGAAACTGCAACAGAGAGGCTTTCGATGTGTACCTTGACATCTGTGATGATGATGACTTTTAAGGACACTGTGGGTTGTGCGAGGGACCTGCAGTGCTAGATTGCAAAGCCATCAGGGGGTCAGGAGTGCTGGGGAAGCTACCAGCCCTCAAGCATTAATGGGGCAGGTGCCCACCTTCCACGAAGCAGCACAATTCCCCCCAAACACTTCTTGGTGACTATGTGCCTGCAGGGCCAGGCCAGGGACCCAGGGACAGAGGACACCTCCTGGGACTCCCAGCCTGAAGAAGACTGCTAGCGACCCAGAGGGAGTGCCCTAATTCAACCTGTGGGGATTAAAAAAACCTTCCCAGAAAGAGACATCTCTGATGTGGTGAATGTGAATAAAAGGCCCTTGATAGTATTTATGGCTGGACCGGGGTGGCACGGGCGGGGCCTCGAGGAGACACTGCTGAAAAGGCCCTGCGGCAGTTTCCAAGTAGGTGTGACCCTCTTGGACCCTGACAGGAAGGAAGTGGGATCCTGCCCGAGTCCTGACAATTCCTATTTGTATATCCCAGAATGTGTCTTTCTGCATGCCCTACAATGTCAGACGACTGTGTACTTGAGCCATCAGCACAGCCTAGAACAGCCCCTTGGGCGCCCCCACCTGGGGGTGGATGGGAGCGCCTTCCCCGGCGGCGGCGACTTGATTTCCCGGCAGCCCTTGCTGCCGTAAAGTTCCGGCGTGTCGCTGGCATTTCCGTTGACGTGCATCGATGCTACTGCGCAGTCCGCCTAGGTGGTGGAAGTAGCAGCCGCTGGGCCCAGACTCCATTTCCCGGTGTCCCTCGCGGTGGCGCGGGGTGTAACGGGGGTTGTAGTCCGGCCGCTCTTCTGGCTGGTCCAGCTACATCGACCGGCAGGATGTCGGAGGTGCGGCTGCCACCGCTACGCGCCCTGGACGACTTCGTTCTGGGGTCGGCGCGTCTGGCGGCTCCGGATCCGTGCGACCCGCAGCGATGGTGCCACCGCGTCATCAACAACCTCCTCTACTACCAAACCAACTACCTTCTGTGCTTCGGCTTCGGTCTTGCTCTAGCTGGGTGAGGGAGAGAGGGAGACTCCGGTTGGCCAGGGACGCCTGTGGGGCAGGGAGTGTGGACCCGCGGGGTTTTGAGGAACGGGAGGGGGATGCAAGGCTGGAAGAGCGAGTTCTTTAGAGATGGAAAAACCTCCGGGGCATGGGAAGGGAGACTTGAAGGAAGTCCAACGGGGTTATAAGGAGCGCCTTGAGTGGAATATGGCCTGAGGACAGAGGGTGGGGAGGATGGAGAGTGTGAGACTGGAGGGGAAACTGGGTAAGGAGCTGGACCTGAAGATAAGGAGGGCCTGAACGTGAAAGTGGGGGTGGAGGGGGAGGACGTGAGTGATGGGGCCAGATTAAGGCGGCCTTGGAGGACTTCGGGCAGAGAGGCACGGGGATGTGGTCAAGTTGAAGGGTTGGGAGGGTGGGCTTGTGGAGGCTCTGAGCGTAGAGGGGAGCTGGGCTGTGATTGGAACGTTCCTGGAGCAAGTACATCTTGGGGAACTTGAACCAAGAGGGAGGGCCCGGAGGTGGAAGGCCTGAGACCAGAGAAGGATGGAGAACCCGGAGTGACTTGGGCAGGGTTGGAAGTTAAGAGTGGTACTGAAAGCATGGAAGGGGTTCTAGCAATGATGGAGGGAGAGATCTGTAAGGAGTGGGGAACATGGATGGGGAATTTGAAGGGGAGGAAGTCTGGGAGGGATCTTGTAAAGACTCTGGGCCCGCGGAGAGGGAAATGTCTGGAGACAGAAGGCCTGGAAGAGGAATCCACAGGGTTGAGCTCAAAGGGTGGATTTGGGGGCGGGGTGGGGTGGGGTCTGGTGGATTGGAGAGGAGCCCCGCGGGGGTAGGGCTGGAAGTAAAGAGCTGGCAAGGGCTGGGAGCCTGGAGGCCTAGCGGGATGAGAGGGCCCAAAACGGGAGAGCTAAGGAAGATAGATGGGACCGTAGGGATTGACAAAAAGGAAATGGGGGCCCCCAGGGCTCCTGGGAGTCGGAAGCCCTGGAGGGTGGAACCGTTGGGAGACAGGGCTGGCGGGAGTCATTTGCCGGGCTGGAGGGCCCTGGGGTGGGGGGAACCAAAGCTCTTGGGGCCCGGGACTGGGTGGACTTGGAGGCTGGGCAGCCCTCTCGCCGTCGGCTGGGCTAGCTTAGTTCCGTTGTCCTCGCAGGTACGTGCGCCCGCTGCACACCCTCCTAAGCGCGCTGGTGGTGACGGTGGCCCTCGGCGCGCTGGTGTGGGCGGCCGAGACTCAAGCAGCCGTGCGCCGCTGCCGCCGCAGCCACCCCGCCGCCTGCCTGGCCGCAGTGCTTGCCGTCGGCCTCCTGGTTCTCTGGGCCGTGGGCGGCGCTTGCACCTTCCTGCTGAGCATCGCCGGGCCCGTGCTTCGTGAGTATCCACTGCCCTGCGATAGCCCAATAAACGGCCAGCGCTTGCGCACAGAGGCAGGCCAGCCCGGCCCTAAGAGGGGGCTGGGACACCAGGCGGGCATGGCCACACCTCCTTTACAAAGAGCCTTCCATGGCTTTGCCTTCCCTCTTCTGGGAACGCCCCTCTTACCACCGCCCTTTCAGGCCTCGCTCTTAGTATAAGTGTCTTCCACCGGCCACGTCCCGGTTACCCTACGCCCTCTCTGGCCACGCCCCTGTTGCAAGGCTCATTACTCGGCCACGCTTTCAGATCAGAGGCATCCTGGCCACTGACCACTCTATTGGCCTGCCCGTGCTCCAGTTCCCCTCATGTGGGCCCCCATTGGCTAGAAGCTGAGGTCTCATCCCACTGACCCCACTCCTCTCGGCACTGCCCGCAGTGATTCTGGTGCACGCCTCACTGCGCCTGCGAAACCTCAAGAACAAGATCGAGAACAAGATTGAGAGTATTGGTCTCAAGCGGACGCCAATGGGGCTGCTACTGGAGGCGCTGGGACAAGAGCAGGAGGCTGGATCCTAGAGGTCTGGGATCTGTACCCAAGACTTGGAGAATGCCACCCCCACCCTGGCCCTGTACTGGGACCCAGAGCTCCTTCCCAGCCCTTGAAATAGAGGGCCCCGTCCAGTTCAAAAAGCAGAGGACATCTGCGATACTCCCCGTCTCCCAGGTCCAAAATTGGACTAGCCCTCCTATCCAGCCCCCATTACCTAGGGGACGACTCTTCCCCAGCCCTGAACTTGGGGCTTGGAGCCCAGAGCATCCGTGGCCAACCTCAAACTCTGGACCCAGAGATACTCCCCCACCCCCAATCTGGGACCCATCCATCTCCCACGCTCAGCCCCGAAAGCTGGGATCTAGGACCAAGGCATTCTCTTGAACCCGGGACTAAGGCTTTTCCAGACCCTCCTCCAGCTTTGAAACCAGGTCAGGGCATTGCCACATCTTGAACCCAGGACCCAAGTGTTCCCAGCCCCCATCAGGACAGAGGATTCAGGCATCCTGACCCTGTTGAACCCTTCTTTCTGGGTGCCCCAAACACTCATCAGTCCCACTTGCCTCTCTCCAGCTCTGCTTAGGGATTCTGCCCCCCTCTCCAAAGTTCCAGTGATGAGGACCAAGGGATGGGGTGGGGTGGGAGTAGCCCTGACCCGGAATGGGGCATCTGTAATCAGTGTTACCGCAACAATAAAGGCTGTTGCATCGCTCAAGCCAGCGTGGGCTTCCAGGGTCAAGTCCGTGCATTTCAGTGGCCAGAAGAGGCCTTCCGCTTTTCAATTCTGCTGGACTCTTTCTGACTGGGTCTCTTTCTGTCAAGTATGTGGACCGAGGGGGAAGCTCTCAGTTCCTTCCTCGAAGCTGTTACCTCTGGAGCAGCGTTAACACACAAGGCAGTTAAGCGCGGAGCGTTTCCCAGCATTTGTATTACCGAGGGCTCCAGTTTGGGGCTGGCTGGGAATCTGAGCGCAGATAGGCCAGGCCGTTACCCCACATCACAGCAAGTAAAGCCAAAGTGGATGACATTGTCACAGGCTGTTTCCAGTGTTGTTTTTTAAATAATCTGGCATCATAAAAATACATTACCTGGTCTTAACTACAGGTGTGGGCCCCCAAGGCAAGGCAGACAGAGGAGTGACACGTGGGTTCGGTTTACACGTTTATTATAGAAATCCCCTTCCAGTGTGGGTAGTGTCTTGGGCCCAGATCCATTGGTAGAAAAAGAAAAGTTGAACACCAGGTAAAGGAGGTAGGGGGACCCCCAGCTCCAGAAAGTCACAGATAGGTATCATAGAAAACACAGCTTGTGTAGATTTGTTTAAAAAGTGGTGGATGGAAAGAAAGCCAAGGAGGACGTGACGCAGCCTGTGGCCAGACGTCACCTGAGGATTTTCCCGGCATTGACCAGATGCCAGGTCCCACCACCGCAGCATCCCAGGACACAACACAGCCGACAGCTCTGCCCTTTGGCCCTCCTGCAGGCCCGGCTTCCTGACTGGGACAGATAGGACAGAGGCTGGGCCATCTCATCCTGTGGGCAGAGGCAGCGGGCAGACAGGCGGACAGGGGCTGGGGCTCCCTCGGATACCCCTGGGGGGAGGAAAATGAACCCAAGCCCCCTCCCTAGACTTCAGTCCTTCCAAATGTGGGCAGAGAGCCCACCTCCCCAAGAACTGCCCTGGAGGGGGGCGGCAGGGTGTTCTGTTCACACCAGAGTCTCCTGGCTGCCCTGAACAGGGCCCTGAGACCCTATATGGTCCGTTTTTCTTTTTTTTTTTTGGGGGGGGGGGTTCCTGAATGGAACAGGCTGGGCGTGGGGACAGGAATGAACCCAACCAGGACGAGATCACAGTTTCCCTTTTATAAAACGTCTAGTGTTGGGGGAAGACAGTGAATATCTAAATCACAAGTGTAAACAGAAATGGAGGGAGGGGCCTGGAGTCCCCATTACACCATCACCCCTCTTTTCAGCTGGCTGAGGGCCCCAGTTCCCAGCACAGTTTGAGAGGGGAAGCAGGGTGTCAGACACCTTCGAGGGTCCACAAGGAGCCAGGGGCCTTAGAAAATCAGGTCGGCACCCCACAGAACTGAGCGATCACACCCCAGGGTTCAGCGAGGTCAACTGTGTGCTCCCGACTAAGGTCGTGCCCGGGCCAACAAGGGGCGTATCAGAAGGGGTCAGACCAGTGTCCCCGGGGCCTGGGGGTCAGAACTGGAGGACTGCTCCCCCTCTAGCGTCAGGTCACTTAAACGAGCGCTCAGCTCCGGGGGGTACAGGAAGTCCGCGTAGTATCTTTAGAAGGGGTAGCAGGAATCCGGACAGGGTGGCAAGACAGAGAAGAGAGGAAAAGACGGACAAGACACAGAAAGAGAGGAAAAGAGGCTCGTTAAAGGGGTGGAGGCAGGCACAGGACAGCACCTTCAGGCTCACAAGCGTGGGGGCACAGCAAAAGGAAGAAGAGAAAGGCTAGGGGCCCGGGAGGCCCTTCCTCCCAGCACCCTGCTTTCAAGGCTCATTTTCAGCTGACATGC
Source organism: Ursus americanus (assembly GCF_024610735.1). Taxonomy (NCBI): domain Eukaryota; kingdom Metazoa; phylum Chordata; class Mammalia; order Carnivora; family Ursidae; genus Ursus; species Ursus americanus. Next base: position 81,829,970 of record NC_142164.1, read on the forward strand.
ACTGTTTTGTCCAAATATTAGAATTCTTCTACAGCTTGGTAGACAACTGCTGTTGCTGCCGGGGCCCAGAACACCCCTCCACCGAGACCCCATGGACTCATGCAGGTCAGGCAGGGCCCAGGACCCTGAGCCGAGGCTGCGGCTAAGTTCTCTCGCGGTCTGAGTCATTAGCTACCGGGACTGGCTGCTCCCCAGCCTGGACACCTTTGCCATCTGCCTCAAGAGACCCCTACCCATCAGTAAAAGCACCCCCCATACCTGCCGGAGACAGGGGGTGCCGTGAAACTCCTCGAGTGCGGGAGCGGCGCCTGGCTGGGGGCCCCATACAGCGCCTGGCCCACCTCATAGCAGCGGGCATGGAGGAAGGGCGGGTGTTGAGGGCCCACGTGGGGGAGCACAGGCCGCCGCTGGGGCCCGGCGGCCAGTCCCGAGTTGCGGATGTACCAGTCCCGCAGCCCCTCCAGGGCAAGGTTCTTATGGCCGCTGCGCTCGCCAGCCGGGGGAAGACGGGCGGGCGGGGGCACCCACAGCAGGGGGGTTGGGTGCACCTCTGGGCCCTCGGCGGCCTCCAGGGGCAGGCCACAGGGCTTGGTGCGGGCAGCACGGGCGTGGGGGTCCTTGCTGCGGAGGAGGGGGCTGCTGCCGTCGGCTGCATACACGGGCGGCGGGCCTGGGAGCACGGTGAGCAGCCCATCCCGGCGGGAGAGGGGTCCTGGGAGCTCAGGTGCAGGCAGCAGCTCCCCCCAGCCCGCCCCGCCGCCGGCGCTGCGGGGCAGGCCCCGGTCCAGGGAATAGTCCAAGAGGAAGTCCCCGCACACAGGTGGGAGCCGGGGGGCTCCACGGGAGGCAGGGGCCGCTGAGCTAGGCCGGGCGGCCCGGGGAGGGTCTGGGGGGCCAGCTGTGCGGGAGGAGAAGGCAGGGGCTGGTTGTGGGCGCTCATACAGCACCTCGCTGCTCTTGCAGACCGGGGGGCCAGCGGCAGGAGGAGCCAGAGGCTCAGGCGGGGAGCCAGCTCCCCCACCGGCCGCCCGGTCCACAAGCAGGGCCTCAGAACTGTTGCTGCGACGGGTGCGGGCTGCGAAGAGGGAGGCACGGTCGGAGGCAGGGTCTGCCCGGGGGAAGCCCATCTGGGAGTCCTGGCTGCCGGACCACTGGCGAGAATGGAGGCCTTCGGGTCTGGGGACACAGAGGTGGGGGTGACGGGAGGAGGATCAGAAATATCAGGCCGTACCCCACCTCCTCCCGAGCTTTCACTTGCGCATCTCCGAAATGGACCCAGGATTAGAGACCTCATGTATAAAGGGGTTGGGGGGTGTAAAGGACAGCGGAGGTTCTGTCCCACACTGGGGGGCAGAGGGATGGAAGACGTATGGGGGGGTATTAGCGCCAAGGGAGGTGCAAGCGTGTGCAGGGCTAGAGGGGAAGGACTGAAAGAGGAGGGCTGTTAGAGGGCTCTTCCCCGCGTGTGGGGCCCCCTTGGCCTGAGAGGGTGTGTCTCACAGCTCCTCGTCCCCTCGACAGTGGGGTCCTAATGCCTGGACCAGGAATCCAACTTCCTGAACTCTCTGTCCCCCCGTGTGTCTGAACCACCCCGAACTATGAGCCTGACAGCCACCGTTCACAGGACGCCAAGTGCCTTCAGGACAGGGACTTTGTTCTGCTCACAGCCTGGGAAAAGCAGGCGCTTAGCAGGTATTTGTTCAAGAAGTAGGAGGGTGCGGTGGTTAAAAGCGCCGACTCGAGAGTCAAGCCGCCTGGGTTCAAACACCAGGTCTTCGGTTTATTACCAAGTCACTTAACCTCTCTGTGCCTCAGGCTCCTCACCCATAAAATGGGCATAGTGACAGCATCTACCTGGCAGGGGTCTTACGACTATTTCATGAGTCGATACCGTACAGAGCACGGATTCCCAGCAGATGTCAGGCGCCCAGTACATGTTAACCAGAGCTTATTATGCCCACAGCGTCCTTGAGGCAGATATTATGCCCATCGCACAGGTAAGGAGCCAAGATTCAGAGAAAGGAAGTGTGACTTGTTTCAAATATACCTTTCAAAGCCCAGCCTCTTACATCCCACACCCTTGGCTAATGCCCTCCTCGTCAGCACTGACAGTTCGGTCCTCACACCCATACTCAGAGTCCCCTTACTTGCAGAGCTGGGGGCCAGCGCCCCGGGTGAGGACAGGGGTGGCAGGCACGCTTCGCCCCTCAAAACTGGAGGCACTCCTGGGCAGCGAGCGCGTGGGGCTAGATAGAGACAGGCAGGCCCAGGTGAGGGTTCAGGTTAGAGACCATACCCGTCAGCAGGCCCTCCTGCCCACCCAGGCTCAGGATCCCCCTCCTGGCTCCCTGGGGCAGGGAAGGGGCTCACGCCTACCTGGTGGGGCTGGCCACAGAGTTCCGCCTGCTCTTCAGATCCCCATAAAGATCTGACGGCGGTGGCTTCCATGGGGTTCGCCGCTCAGGGCTGCCCCCAGATACGGCCCGCAGCTGGTCCCAGGCCTTGGGTGGCGAGGGGCGCTCGGCCAGAGGGAAGCAGCCCCGGGGCTCCTCTGGGAGGAAGGTGGAAAGTGGGGGAGAAGTCAATGAGGAGGGGCTGGATGGGCTATGGGCAGGGCTGCGGGCAGGGAAGGGGGGGCGCAGGGGCAGACAGCGGCGGGAGCTAAGGCATGAGGCTGGAACTGGGGATGATGAGCTGGGCAGCGTGAAGCAAGGAAGATGGGGGCCCCACACGAGGATGGGGCAGGGCTCAGGAGGGGTTAAAGAGGGAGTGGAGGGGCTGAGCATCAAAGGATGGGTGGGTTTGGGGGACGGGGTCCTCACCATTATCATGGCTGGCCCCAGACTCTGAGAGGGAGCTGCTCTCCGAGTGCAGAACGACGTCCTCTACAGGGGAGAAGGGGGACACCCGGGCCTATCAAGGCAGGGCCTGGGTGCCGTCCCCTTCCGTCCCCGGAAGGTCTCCTCCCCGCCCCATTCCTTCCCAAGAACCCGCCTTTACCTGAATCCAAGACCACCCGAGGCTTGGCTCTGCGTTTTCCTGGGGCCACCAGGTCAAGTTCCCAGCGGCCCCACCCTTGCCGACGAGCCAGTTTATCACGACTCCTCTTATGGGTCGGGTCCCTTCAGTCCTGCCCGACTCCCACTTTTCACTGGCCCCCGACCCTCCCCACCCCTACCCTGGCCCTTGGCCGACGCCCGTGCTCCCGCTTTGGCCGCTGCGGGCCACGGGCCAGGCTCACCTTGGCTGAGCTGAGCCAGGCGTGTGCCCAGGCACACCCCCGGTGCGGTGAGGGCCGCCCCCGGGGCCAGGCCCAGGGGCTGTGGCGGTGGGAGCCCTGGGAGGCCGAGGCGGGCCCGGAGGTCCCCCAGCTGCTCCTCCAGCTCATGCAGCCTCCGCAGCGCATCTGCCTGCACCTGGCGCCGGCGGCGGCGCTGCTCAACGCTCAGCTCGGGGGCCAAGGCCAGGCGGCGGGCGGCGGCCGCAATCTGCTGCTGCACCGACACCTCCCGCTCCAGGGCCTCGAGAGCCAGCTCCTGCGGGGCCGGGAGGGCACGGACGTCGGTGCCAGCCGAGCACAGGACCGGGCCGGGGACAGAGACCCGGCGGCGGCGGAGGAGGGGCCTATTCTGCGGTAGGGCTCCTTTCCTCTGCAGCCGGGGCCTGCCTCGGGTCAGGGTCTCGACAGACTCCTCTTCCCAAGGGTGAGAGGCCCATGGCGGGGACCGGGACCTCCCTCAGAGCCGAAACCCACCTTACTCAATCGTTCCCTTCTCACCTTAGCTCCCCCCCCACCGCAACCCCAACGCAGCCTCTGTACCTGTCCCACCCCCTTCTTGCTCCCCAAGCCCATCTGTTCACCTCAGCAGGGCACAGGGAGTGGTGTGCTGGGTTGGGGTGCGATGGAGGGTAGGCTCGGGCTGCAGGGGGCCGCCGGCGGACCAACTGGGGCCGTTCACCAGGCTCCAGCGGGCACTCGGGGGGCAGCTGGCCGGTCAGCTCCTGGTGGGGACAGGGGTCAGAGACTACCGAGGGTTAGCTGTGGGGAGTGGGGCAAAGCAGGAATGACTCCAGAAGCGACACAAGTCCTACTAGGAGCTCAGTACTGCTCAGCACCCCACACCTGTCCCTTCTTCTCCTTCCTCCCAGTTCGCCACCGGAGCCCCTCCGGCCCAGATCCCTGGGGCAGTGGGCATGGGAGGTCGGGAGACCTGCTTTGGAATCCGGAATTTCTTATTTTGTACAGGCGACACAGTCTATACTACCGCGTATTAAATCACCCTCCCCTCGGGGCCCGGGGCTGCATGCTGTGAACTGCGTTATCGTTTCTGGCTAACTGTGTAGACGTTCGCACCAAGACGGGTAAATCAAAACTGTTACCCCTTGTCACTTCAGGTCAGGTTTTACTGGCAGATTTTGGAAATAACTATTGTTTCAGAGGGTTTGGGGCTTTCAAATTGCTGATAGGGAATTGGGGGCCTGTCCTGCCATATTTTACTGACTCTAAGACATCGAAGTTGAGCTTTCAGGAGCTAGAGGGTGACAGCGAATCGACAGCTCAGACAGGTGGCTCAGCACTCGCCGCCCCAATCTGCCTAGCTAGGGGCCCCGGTTCCTCACCGCCCCCCCACCAGCCACTTAGGGCCAGGCCCTCACCGCCTCCTGGAGACACACTTTGCGGAGCTCCTGAAGTTTCAGGCTCAGGGCCTCCTGCAGGGCCCGCTGCCGGTCGAGCAGCCCCCGCAAACGCTCTGACTTCACCTGGGGGGCAGCCTCTCCGAACAGGGCAGCTGGACACAGAAGGAGCAAATTTCCGAGCAAAGATCAGCCAGGGCATCCTGGTGCAGCTGTGGGGCCAAGGACCAACCCTCTCCAAGGAGGCAGGCGGTGACTCAGAGCAGGGGAAGAGGCAGAGAAGGGGAACCAGCCACCCACCTGAGGCATTGAAAGTGGGCGAGCTGATCAGGTGACCTTTGACTTCCATCCTGGTGCTGTAGAGAGGCCGTGGCTGATGGCTGCACAAGGCCTGGCAGTGACGCACAAGGGCCAGTAAGGAAGCATGTCCCGTGCTCCCCCCAACCCCTGCCCCTACCTGATGTCCCGCACCCCCGCTGGGGGTAAGGAGGACCCTGACCCTGCCCGCCCGATTGACCTGCCCTCTCAGAATCTGTGTCAGTGTCTGGCCCCACTGGGCCCTGGTACCTGGGTTCCCTTCCCATTGAGTGGAAGCACAGCACGTGGGGAGCTGGGCAGACTTAAAACGCCTCCTCAGAGGCCCATGGGCCGCAGTCGGGAGTCTTGCCTAGGGAGGGAGAATTAACGGTACAGATTCAAGCAACTCCAGCAGCGGTGGGCACCGACGAAGCACCTTCCACGCCACACTGAATCTTCCAACTACCCTTTGACGGCAGTTCTGTGATTACTCTCTCCTGTTTCCGAGATGAGGACAGTAAGGCACAGAGGGGTGAATAACCTGCCCACGAGCTAAGGATGTGGCTCAGGACTACCCCTCCAGCCTGACTCTCCCTCGCTGGAGCTGTTTCAACCGCACCAATTCCTCATAAGCTCCCGGCCCAGGAGGCCTCAGGGCCTTTGCCCAGGCTGCGGCTGCTGTCTGGAGTGTTCTTGCCATGTCTCACCTCTCCAGCCCTCGGTTCTCACTTACATGCTGGGGCTTACATGTCACTTCCAGGGGTGGGCCCCCACCCAGGTCCCGTCACAACTGCTGTCCAGCAAGAGACTGTGCTTCCCTTGGACATTTGCGAGGACAAGAAACATAGCTGTCCTGTTTTCATGGTATCTCTGGCACTGAGAACACTTCTGAGTGCACAGTGAGTACTCAGTGACGGCCATTGCATAAGTGAGAGAACGCCAAGGGGGCCGAGCTAGGGGGCTAGCCCAGATCTGTGGGTCTTTATTTGTCCCTATTCCATCCTGCGGCCCCGGTGCCACAGGGAGACTGTTCACTTACCCCAGGACTCCTCCAGCCCCTCTGCCCACCCCAGTCCGTCCTGTACCCAGCAGAGGGGAGTCACCCCGCTGGGACAGTGAGCAGCAAAGTCCACAGCTGCAGATAACAAGCCTCCTGCCTCCTGCTTCCTTCTCTGCCCCCAGACACCCTGGCTGACCACAGAGCCTGCCTTGGCTGGCCGCCAGCCCTGCCCTCGTCCCCTCCTCTGGAGTTTGCTCCTTCCCTCCCACATCCTGCTCGGTCCCCAGCTGGGGAGCCAGGTGACATCACCTCCCACCACCTGGCCTGATCTCGGGCGGGCGGCAGGCAACTGGGAGGGCCTCATGAGGCCATAGAGATCCCCTCCCCTCCTAATCCCCTGCTTGTCATGCCTGTGGTGGCCAGGTGTGGAAAAGACCCAGGCGGCCAAGGTGTGGGTTCGAGCCCCTTCGCCATCTATCCGCTGCGGGATGCGGCCGAGCGGCTAATATGGTGCCACTAGTCCTGCTACCGGCTCCCGGAAAACAGTGGTTCCCTGTCCTCAACCTCAGCGGCAGGGGTCAGTCCCCAGAGCCTTTTTGCACACCCAGGCAGCAACGTGTGATTTGCAGATGCCCACCCTTCGAGGTCCGACATCGCCCAGCATGGCAGGGTTTCCTTGAGGTCCCGGCTCAGCCTCTTCAGCCCCTAAGCTCCTGGAGCTCCTTCTTCCCCAGCCCCCAGTTGAGTTTGAGGAACTCTCTCAGGGCTCCACCCCAACAGGAACTTCAACTCCTCCCGGGTGGGCCCATTCACCAGGACTGGTCCCACATCCCACGCTGGGCTGCCTTGAGCCTTCCTTCCCTAGGAGCTCACAGCATCCTGGAAGTCAACATGGGGTCTAGACAGGAACCCCGACTCCACCCTGTTAGCCTGACCTCGGGGACATAGCTAGGGCCTGAGTCATGGGGTCACTGGGTAGGCTAGACACAGGGTCAACGCCCCACACCCCCACACCCAGCTCCTGAACCTCTGCTTCCACTCGCCTACCCTCTGCACATTTGCCTTGGGGTCCAGAACTGCCCCATCCCCACCTGGAGATGGAGAGAAGGGGGATCCCAGCAGTTCCCTTCCCTAACTTCCCCCACACCAGCCTCTGAGTCCCGTCCCAGGATGGGCTGCAGCAGGAGAGCTGCAGAGGGTACCCCCCACACACCCAGAGGCGGGCCCAGCAGGTTTTTCAGGTCTGCCCTTCTGACACTACAGCCGAGAAAGAAATTCCTGGCTGTAATGACTGTTTACAACCAAGACACCTCACCTGGGTGGCACCCTAACACCCTCAGTGGGACCCCCCATTTCCCTATCTTGCCACTTATCGAGGCAAATACAAACTCTCAGTGTCTGGGACTGTTCCCCACACTGCCCTAGAGCCCTCCCCAACCCCCACTCTGGGTGAACAGATGGGGGGCAGGCAGGTGTCGGGAAGCAGTTTCTCAATAGCCCCGTCTGGGCTGTCCCGAGAGGCTAGGCCCCAGGTTGCAGGAAGGCAGAGACTACTCCCCAGGGGGGGGAAAGGGGGAGGAAGTAGGGGGGACAGTGGAGAAGGGGGACTCTGCTTCTCTTCTCCCCCATCCCTTCTCCTCGTTCATTTCCGGCAAGGAATCGGCTTCATGCCAGGAGAGGAAATTGGACATTTTGGGCTTCGCTCCTCTACTCAGGCCCTCCTTCTCTACTGTACCCCGTGCACAGACCTGGCTTTCTCCCATGGAAAGCCTCAGTACACCCTATACCCTTCTCCCCCCACCACGCCCGTGGGCCCCCTGTTCCCAAGTGCTCACCAACGCCAGAGAGGTGCTGTGGGGTGGCCTCGGGTACCTCAAAAAAAATAGTTGTCTCAACCAGGCCCTGTTCCAGCTGGTAGTGGCAGTGAGCAGTGTGAGCGCAGTGGCGGGTGCCTAGGCCGCCTCCCACTAGGCAACAGCCCAGCCTACCTGGCCAGGGACTGGGCCAGCCCACACCTCTTAACCCTTGCCTGCCTGTCACCAGGGCTCAGGACACCCTTAGGGTCAATCTCAGGGCCAGGTCCCTTCAGGGTGTCCAGCATGGCCAAGAAAAGAGCCCAGATGTCCCAGCTCACCCCAGTCACCTAGTACAGAGCTAAGGAAGAAGGGCTAAGGGTCGTGGGAGTGGGTTTGCCTCCTGTGCTCCCTCCTGGGAGCTGGGGATGGAGTTCTGGGGACTTGTTAAGCACACGGGTGTAAATCAGGTGTGTGTCTCCCGGCAGCAGGCCTCACATGCCTGAGGCCCCTACCCTTCCCCCCCAGGGCAAGGCACGGGTGGGAGAAGGTCTCGGGCAACTGCCACCCCCACTGGGGTAACAGTTTCCCAAACTGGGGACAGAGGAGGTCAGCTTTTGCAAGGAAAGACCGGGGCTTCAAGACCCTACCACCTTCTGCGCCTCCAGAAGAAATCATCCCAGCAAACCGACGAAACGTGCGTGTGTTCACCCCTCCTGGTCCCTACAAACCTGGGAGGTTGACGCAGACCCGCCTCTTCATTGCCAGCTCGTAGATGTGGAAGCTGGGGCTTGGGGAGGTAAAGAGGCTGGATTCCGATCACAGAGGCTTAAGAGCAGGTGGACTCAGAACGCAGAGGGCGGGTCCTGGGCTAGAGGCCGACTGAGGCTTCTCCTGCAAGGGAGGAGGAGTGGGGAGGGGGCTCATGGCTCTTCACATCCAGGCTGGCTCTGCCCCACTCCTCCCCCTTGGGCATTTCTGGCCAGGAGTCCAGGAAATTGAGGGCTCTTGCCTGCCCCGGCACATACCACACATCCTGTGCTCCATTTGGGACCATCTGCTCTGTGACCTCAGGGCCCAAGCCCAACCCGGGCCCCTGCAGCAGCCCATGCTGTGATGTGACAGAGCAGAGTGAGGAAGGCTCCCTCCCCACTTGGCAGGGGGCCGGAGGCGGGAGGGGAGGGCTGCAGCAGCAGTGCCTTGCCCCGTGTATGCTATAGATGTGCTCCCAAGGCCTCCGCCACCCTGCCCACCTTTCTTCCTGGGGGTGAGATTGCTGGCATGGGACACAAAGGCTCCTTTCATCCGCCCCCTTCTCCCCCCTTCACTGCCTAGGGCCGGTGGAGGCAGCAAGATAAGGTGGGTGGCTGAGTGTCGATGGGGAGTGTCCCCTCAGCCATGGCCTCTCCCACCTCTTGTGGGACAGCAAGAATGTTGGGAAGAGGGACACTTATGAAACCAGAGCTGAGAGGGCCGAGGGTATCTGGCTGGCAATGCAGACTGAGTATCAAGGCTTGGCTTTCCTCATCTGTAAAATGGGTAAACAGTGGTTACAACGCCAACGGAGGCCAGAGTTACTTTGGAAGGCATTTCAAAGTACAAGGAAACCTCACACCACGTCATTAATGACTGTTAATAACAACTATAAAAAACCCGTGCAGTGGTGGGCTGGGGCAGGAGCGAGGAGGGGAGAGCAGGTAACTGAGCCTTCTGGGCCAGGCAGACAGGTGGGGCAGAATCACCCACACACATCGTTGTCCTGCCAGATGGCCAACCTCTAGGCCCCACCCCAGCCGGGACCTGAGCCTCATGTGACCTCATGTAGGGATAGGAAGCGGTGGCTCTGGGATTCGACTCCGCTCTGCCACTTCTGGCTGTGTGGCTGCCTGGACAAGCCACTTATCCTCTCTGTGCTTCAATGTCTTCATCTGTAAAATGGGGGTGATGACAACAATACGTACTTCACAGGACTGTTGTGAACATGACATGAAGTAAGACACTTAGAGCTTGCTTGGGACAATAACTGACCTTTGGTAAGTGCTCGATATATACTGGCTGCCATGATGACAATATTCCTCCCAAGCCAAACTCAAGAATCAAGTGTGTGTGTGTGTGGGTGTGGGTGTGGGTGTGTGTGTATTTATTTCTTTCTTTTTTGAGACAGAGCTGGTATCCCTCAACTTCACCTGATAAATCTGAAACAGAACTGTTTTCCCTCAAATAAATTTGTCCAAACTCTGACTATCCAAAATCAGGAACTAAATGTATTCAGATGCACTGTGGAGACAGAGCTGGTATCCCTCAGCCTCCAAACCCTCCCTACTTGCCGTCCAGACATTGAGCCCTCCCTAAGTCTCAAACCAGACATATTTGAAACAGAGCTGTTTTTCGTCATGACCGGACCTCTCGATACTCAACATCAAAAATGCAGGACCAAACCTATTCAGATAAATTCTCCAAACGGTCACAATCCGTATACGAGAACTGGATGGGTCTGGATAGCCCTTTGAGAAAGACTTGGTGTCCCGTACTCTCTGAGCTTCCCTTACTCACCAGGCAAAATGCAGGAACCGAATATACTCACACAACCCAGTACTCTTACAATCCCAACTCCTGTCACTGGAGCTCAGGGAGATGAATGGATTTGAATATATTTTTAGCTGAAGCTGTTATCCCTCATCATCTGAACCCTCCCCACTCAATATGTAAAAATGCAGAAACAAAACCCCTTCAGGTAACTTGGTATCTTTCACGACCTGAATTATCTGAGCTCTCCCTCTCCGAGGTCAGGTGCCAAACAGACATTGGGACAATGAAAAACGCTTGTGTTGTTATTAATAGGTTTGGATAGGGGCGCCTGGGTGGCTCAGTCAGTTAAGCGTCTGACTCTTGATCTCAGCTCAGGTCTTGATCTCAGGGTTGTGAGTTCAAGCCCTGAGTTGGGCTCCACGCTAGGCGTGGAGCCTACTTAAAAAAAAAAAAAGGTTGGATCAACGTTTTAGGTAAATGAGATGGGTCTAGTATCTCGTCATTCAAGCTCTCACTACTCTCTATGACAAATGCAGGAACAAAATACAATTGAATAACACATTACATTCTTGCTCTCCAAATTCTCCCTGCCTGTCCTCAGAATCAAGGAGATTCAGTGAGAGAACCTTGTATTGCTCTTGCTGTTACTGTCACTACTGGACAGGACTGATTCTAACACCCAGTGACACAGCCACACCCCCTACACACACACACACACACACACACACACACACACACACACACACACCTGCCCCACAGAGGTGGGATGGACTTAGCACTGAAATTTGTATTGCTTACAACTGAGAGAAGGGAGATAGACCCCCCTCAACCCACTCCTACCACCCTGAAGCCTCAGGCCTGGAATGGACTTTTTCAGGCCGGGAAAGCAGAGATCATGCACACCCAGGATCAGGACTAGGAGATGGGGGTGACATGACACGGAAGAGTCACAAACACTCCTGAGTCCCCCACCCCGGCATGTTTGCTCGCCACACCTCCCACCTCGACATGGGGCAGCCCCCAACCTAGCCAGGCTGGAAACATGATCCAGACCTCACAGACTCCCAGAGAGTCACTGAATAATTTAGGGTGTTCTTTCGCACTTGGGGAGGGTGGGGGACGTAGGAACAGTTCCATGCCCTCCTGGGGCAGGGAGACAAATGCAAGCTCTGCATGAGATCACTGGGTGGGGATGAAGGACATCACATATGAAAACCCCCTTAGCCACACAGGGCCAACAAGGCTGCTTGCTCCTGTTCATGCTAAGAGAAGCATTTGGGATGGACTTGAGATCAGGGGAACAGTGGAACCTCCAAGTTCAGGGGCAGGGTATAACAGGACCCCAGTTCTTCTGGGCTGAGAGGAGATGGAAAGTGGGTGTTAGGAAGAGGGAGATCTGAACAGGGTGGAGGGGCGTGGTAAGGGGTAGAACAAGGGCCTGGGGTTGGGAGGGGATGAAGGAAGAGAACAGGAAGGAGTGTAGGGGGCAAGACAGAATCAGAGTCATCATAGGATGGAGGTCAGGAGGCAGGACAGAGAAGGGGCCAAGACACTGGCCAGGGGATGGGATGGAGTGAGGTTCCAGACAAGGGTCAGAGAAAAAGTAGGGGGCAGCAAGGAACAAAAGAGCAGGGCAGGGTCAGTATAGAATAATAGTCAGAAGACATGATGAGGGACAGGCCAAGACGGTGGTCAAGAAAGGGGAGAGGGAAAAGAGCAGGTTCAGGATGGAGGTAAGAACAGGAAAAGACTGGGACAGTATAAGGATGGGAATGAGGACAGTGACGGGACAAGAGAAGACTGGGGGAAACAGCACAGGGCTGGGGGCAGGGACAGGGCAGGAAACAGAGGGATGGTCTAAAGGGGGTGGGCCAGGTTGGTGATGGGGAGTCAGGAGGGGACCAGGAGGATAGGACAGGGTGGGGAGAAAGTTTAGAAATCAGAGGTCAGGAATCCGGACAGACTTGGATCAGACTGCGGTTAGGGGGACAGGACATGACTAGAAGGGGCTGGGCAAGAGTTTAGGGAACTGACAGGTCAAGCATCAGGCCAGAAACTGGGATGATCTGGGCAAGGCAAGGTGAGCTTCAGAGATGGAACAGGGTCAGGCCAAGGATCCTGAGAACAGAACTGGGTGGGGTTTGGGGTCAGGACCGGGTTTAAGGGAACAAAACAGAGACTGAGGATCACACCAGGCCAGAATATGGTTAGGTCGGGGGTCGGATCGGAGGTCCTGGGGCCAAGACCGGCCAGAGCTCGAGGTTAAAAAAAAGATGTAGTCAGGTCAGGTAGGGGTCGGGAGTGAGACCACAGGGTCAGAGGTCGCGGGTGCGCGCGCAGGTACATCCCCTGTTGGCGTTTCCGGGCCCTCACCCCGCCCTATCTCCTCCCTTCTTCGCCAGGCAGGCTTTACTCACCGAGGGTCCTCATCCCACGACGTAGGCGGGGTCGCTGCAGGCCGGGAGGGGTGGTAGGTGCGCCCCTCCCTCGCCGCCCCCCGCTCGTCCCCGGCCTCGCGCTTACTCCCCTTCCGCGCACTGCCCGTGGGCCGCGTTCGGCCGCGCGACTGTTAGCCGTGGGGGCCAGACGGGGGGCGCGGGGAGGGTGGGAGAGGCGCGCCGGCTCGGCCGCGGCCGGGAGACCCCGGCCCCCCCACCCTCACCTCGGGTCGGTCTGCTCCCGGCGGCACCGACACAGCCGCCGCTGAGCGCGAGCCTGGGGGGAGGTGGGGGGACGGGGGGCGGGGCGCGAGACCACAGCAGCGGCGGAGACCTAGTGCGCAGGCGCCAGTTTGGGTCTTCGATTTTCCTGCCCTCGGAGCGCCAGGAGCGAACCAGCTGGGAGCGCGTGCGCACACGCTTTCTCGAGGGCGGCGGAGCTTTCCCCCACCGAGGCCACGCCCCCTCAGTGATAAGACTGGCGCCCCTCACCCCAAGTCACCCCCCAGCAGTACCCCAGATTGCCTTCTCTCAGAGACCACCACACCTCTAAACTCTTCTCTGAATTTCTGGGTCTCCAAACCACCCTCCATCATCCCCCCAACTGCATCCCCAAACTATTGTCCATTGATCCCAAGCAATACCCCCAATCCACCCTCTGCGGGCTCCCAAACTGTAGGAATAAACTACCCTTCTCTACCCCCCAACTCATTCCCCTAAACCATCTGCAATCAGCCCTGCAACCATTAACCTCCAAAGAGTCCCTCCCCCATCTACCCCCAGTATGCACTGAAAACACCCCCATGGACCCCAAATGACTCTCCATGACCCTCCTAACCATACTCTGCAGCCCAAAACTATGCCTCCAAACCACTCTTCAATGACCACTATACCCAACCTTGTCTTAAATTACATGCAACTAACTAAACAGCTTCCAATTTTTTCCATACCACCCAAACCACCCTCCAAAAACTCCCAACAACACCCTAAACTGCCCTATAATAGCCCCCAATGTTATCTGTAAACATTCCCCATTTACATTCCCAGGCTCCCAACGACACCTCCAAACCACCCTCCAGTGACCCACCAAACCCCTTCAGTCTTCCCTCTGATGGCTCCAACAGTAGCCAAACACTTTTCAATAGCTCTTAATTATATCCTCAAACTGTCTATGATAACCTCTGAGCATCATCCCTCCAACAATCACCAAATCTACCCCAAGCTATCTGCATTAGCTCCCTGTGGCTGCTGTGATGAATTTCCACAAACTTGGTGGCTTACTACCTAAGAAATGTATTCGCTCACAGTTCTGGGGCCCAGAAGACCACAATCAAGGTGCCAGCGGGGCCATACTCCCTTCAGAGGCTCTAGGGGAGAATCTGTTTGTCACCTCTTCCTACACTGGCGACTGTCAGCATTCCTTGGCTTGTAACTACATCACTGCAATCCCTGCTTTGGTCGCAATTGCCATCCACTCTGTCTGTGAAACCCGCCTCTACTTCCCTCTTATAAGGACACTTGTTATTACAATTAGGGTCCCCATGATAATGCAGGATAATTTCCCCACCTCAAAATCCTGACCTTAATCACATTTGCAGATGGCAAAGTTGTTTTTCTTTTCCTTTTCTTTTTCTTTCTTTCTTTTACTTTTTCTTTTTTCCCCTTTTATCTTTTTCTTTCTTTCTTTTTTTTTTAAATTTTTTTTAAAAGATTTTATTTATTTATTCGACAGAGATAGAGACAGCCAGCGAGAGAGGGAACACAAGCAGGGGGAGTGGGAGAGGAAGAAGCAGGCTCACAGCAGAGGAGCCTGACGTGGGGCTCGATCCCAGAACGCCGGGATCACGCCCTGAGCCGAAGGCAGACGCTTAACCGCTGTGCCACCCAGGCGCCCCTCTTTCTTTCTTTCTTTTTTTTTTTGCCATCTAAGGTACACTCACATGTTCCAAGAATTAGGATGTGTATATCTTTTGGGGACCATCATTCACCCTACAACAGTATACCCTTTGGCCCCCAAAGATACACACCTACCCCAATTGCAAAATACATGTACCTCATCCCAATACCCCCAAAAGTTTCATCCATTACATCAACTCAACTTCGAAATCTCGCTTTAGTATCATCAGCTCAAAGGTTCCAAATTTCATCTAAGTCAGGTATAAGTGAGACTCTGGGTACGATCCAACCTGAGGCAAAATTCCTCTCCATCACCCAACTTGTGAAACTAGAAAACAAATGATCTGTTCCCAAAACACAGCAGTGGGACAGACCTAAGACAGGAGTTACAGGCATTCCTATTCCAAAAGGGAAAAATGGAAAGAAAAAAGGTGTCACTGGTCCCAAATAATTTTGAAATCCAGCAGAGCACGTCCCATTAGGTTTCAAGGCCTGGGAATAATCCACTGTGGCTTGAGGCTCCCCCTCTGGGCCCACAGCTCTGCCCTCAGAATCACTAATCCTTTACTTTTGAAGGGTAGCACATGTTCGCTGCTGAGTAGTTTTAGCTCTGTGTCCTTCCAGTACAATGTTGGGAGTCCAACATCCTTCCTTCATTTCCTCCTGTCTCCGTTTCTTGCAAGCCAACCGGTCAGTGTTTCTGGCAGTATAACATTCATTCTCAAAAATTTTGTGGGTCTTCTACGGAAGTCACGAGGATTCACACCATTAGACAAGAGGGTCCTCCACAAATTTTTCATGGATGATTCCGTCCCCGTTCCCGACTTCTGCTGAAATGGTTGAGAGGATCCATGAGTCACACATCTAATCTCTTTAGTACTAGCAAAAGGCTGTCCAGCCACACCTTTGGCTCTGTCTCCAGAACATACTTTCCTGACAGTAAGTCTCCTAAATTCTGTGTCTTCTGCAATCTGGACAGCTGGAGAATTTTCCAGATCACCAAATCCAGGATCCATTTTGCTTAGCAGTTCTTCTCTCAATTTATCTCTTTCCTTTCACATGTTACTAAAGGCAGCAGGAAGAATCCAAGCAGTACCTCCAGCACATTCCTCGGAAATCTCCTCAGCTAAATATCCAAGTCCATCACTTACAAGCTCTGCTTTTCACACAGCTGTAGGACACAATTCAACTACGTTTTCTGCTTCTTCTTTTTTTTTTTTTTTTTTGGATTTTATTTTATTTTTATTTATTTATTTTTTAAGATTTTATTTATTTATTTGACCGAGAGAGACACAGTCAGCGAGAGAGGGAACACAAGCAGGGGGAGTGGGAGAGGAAGAAGCAGGCTCCCAGCAGAGCAGGGAGCCTGATGCGGGGCTCGATCCCAGGATCCTGGGATCAGGCCCTGGGCCGAAGGCAGACGCTCAACAGCTGAGCCACCCAGGCGCTCCCGTTTTCTGCTTCTATATATATAATAAGCATTGGGGCCCCCTGGGTGACTCAGTTGGTTGGGCATCTGACTCTTGATTTCGGTTCAGGTCATGATCTCAGGGTCATGAGATTGAGCCCCACATCAGGTTCTTCACTCAGCGTGGAGTCAGCTTGAGATCCTCTCTCTCTTTCTCCCTCTGTTCCTCCCCACCCCACATGCATTCTCTCTCTCTCTCTCTCTCAAATAAATAAACCAATCTTTTAAAAAAGAGGAAGAGACACCAGGAATGCACGTGCATAAAGGAGAGGCCATGTAAGGACACAACAAGAAGCAACTATCTGCATGTGAGGCAGACAGTCCTCATCAGAAACGAATCCAGATGACACCTTGGTCTTGGACTTCTGGTCTCCCGAACAGTGAGAAAACAAATTTCAGTTGTTTAATGTGCCCTGTCTGTGGTGTTCTGTTATGACAGCCCAAGCAGACTAGGACAAAATGGCAATCCTGTATCCAGGTACTAAAATCTGTATTCGTTTCCTGCAGCTGCTGTAACTAGTTACAATACACTTGATGGCTTAAAATATAAGAAATGTATTCTATTTCTGGGCCAAAAGCCCAGAATCAGTTTCACTGGGCCAAAGTCAAGATGTCAGAAGAGCTGTACTCTCTCTGCAGACTCTAGAGGAGAATCTTTGCGTGGCCTCTTCCTGCTTCTGGTGGCTGCCTGCATTCCATGGATTGTGGCTACATCGCTACCATCTCTGCCTCAGTGGTTGCATTGCCTTCTCCTTTTCTTCTTCCTTTTTTTAAAAGATTGTATGTATTTATTTGAGAGAGAGAGCACAAGCTATTGTGGGGGGGGTGAAGGGACAGAGGGAGAGGGAGAAGCAGGCTCCCTGCTGAGCAAGGAGCCCAAGTGGGGCTCGATCCCAGGCCCCTGGGACCATGACCTGAGCTGAAGGCAGACGCCTCCCTGACTGAGCCACCCAGGCGCCCCTGCCTTCTCTTTTTCTGTCAGAGCTGCCTCTGCCTTCCTTTTATAAGGACACTTGAAATTATAATCAGGTTCCATTCAGATAATCCAGGATAACCTCCCCATCTCAAAACCCGTAATTAAATCACATCTGCAATGCATTCTTTGCCACATAAGGTAACATTCACAGGTACCAGGGATTAGGACATGGACACCTTTTGGGGGGCCATTAGTCAGCTGACCAAACCATCCTATGACAGTGAACAGCTCTGCCTTTAATAACTTTACAGAAGACTGAACTCTGCTTCTAATCACTCATTATCTCCCCACAGTCCCTTCCAACCCCCAATGGTATTCCCAATTTACCCTCCAGTGGCCCCTGCCTGCACTCTTAAACTGCTTCTAGCAGTCTCATTCCTCCTGAAGGCCTTCACGTGATCCTTCAGTTGCGTGCAAACTGTCCTGTAATAGATTCCAACCTCGCCCCAAGCCACCTTTGATCTCCACTCACATCTATCTCTAAACATCTCCAACTTCACCATCTGATTGCCCTCTCTTCTCCCTCCATATTTCCTGCTAACCCCACTCCACAGTTGCCTTGCAATGAGACCCCAGATGCACCAGAGAGAGAGAGAGAGAGAGAGAGGGAGTGCAGTGTTGAAAAAGTCGTAAAGATGTGAGCAAGAGATTAAGAGAGAGACTGAGAGGGATGAAGAATGGGTTTATTGTGCAGGTGATGGGGAAGCACTTGTCACGGACATATCTGGGATGTGTGTATGAAGCTGCTGTTTGTAGAACTGGGGTGTGTGACAGGATAATTAACCTGTGGGTCTAATGCTGTAGATTTTTTTTCTCTCAGTCAGCTGCAAGTTTTTAAACTTTGTAGCATCCTGCAACAGACTACAGTTTTATATTTCCATGTGATCAAACAGGAGAGACAGTGCAGCAGGGTGGTAAAGAATGCCTGGGTTCCAATTCCAGGTTTTATAAACCGGGGTGACCTAGGGCAAATGACTTAACCTAGCTGTACCCTGGTTTCCTTTTTTTTTTAAGATTTTATTTATTTTGACAGAGAGAGACAGCCAGAGAGAGAGGGAACACAAGCAGGGGGAGTGGGAGAGGAAGAAGCAGGCTCCTAGCGGAGGAGCCTGATGTGGGGCTCGATCCCAGAACGCTGGGATCACGCCCTGAGCCGAAGGCAGATGCTTAAGGACTGTGCCACCCAGGCGCCCCTGTACCCTGGTTTCCTGATCTAGAAGTTGGGATAATAAATGGAACCTTACTGTTGTGAGGTTCTGTTGTGAGGATTAAAATGAATTAATGAAGATAAAGTACCAAGAATGACCACTTAATGTTGCTTATTGCTACTTTTTAAATATCTTTTGTCTTGGGGCACCTGGATGGCTCAGTAGGTTAAGCTTCTGCCTTCAGGTCAGATCATGATCCCAGGGTCCTGGGATCCAGCCCTGCATGGGGAGTCTGCTTCTCCCTCTTCTGCTCTCCCTGATCGTGCTCAAGCTCTCTCTCTAATAAATAAATGAAATCTTTAAAAAATATATCTTTGGCCTTTTGTATCTTGTTTAAGAAGGTCTTTTTTGGCAAAGTTTTAAACACATTCTCCAAAAATATTTTGTTCTGATGTGTTTTTTTAAGATTTTATTTACTTATTTGGGGGAGAGAGAGAGAACATGAGCGGGGGGAGGGGCAGAGCTAGAGAGAGAAACAGGCTCTCCTGTGAGCAGGGAGCCCAACATGGGGCTGGATCCCTGGGACCATTACCTGAGCGGAAGGCAGACGCTTAACCGACTGAGCCACCCAGGCACCCCTGTTCTGATGTTTTTTTATAGTTTTTTTTTGTTTATGTTTAGGTCTTTACTGACATTCTTTTTTCTTTTTGCCTTTTTAAAAAGGTTTTAGTTTTTTTTTAAAGATTTTTTTATTTATTTATGTGAGAGACAGCCAGCGAGAGAGGGAACACAGCAGGGGAGTGGGAGAGGAAGAAGCAGGCTCCCAGCGGAGGAGCCAGATGTGGGACTCGATCCCGGAACGCTGGGATCATGCCCTGAGCCGAAGGCAGACGCCTAATGACTGCGCTACCCAGGCGCCATCTAAAAAGGTTTTAGTTTTAAGTAACCTCTACACCCAACATGGGGCTCAAACTCACAACCCTGAGATCAAAAGTCGCATGCTCCACCGACTAAGCTAGCCAGGTGCTCCATGGAATTATTTTTTTCTGAATTGTGTAAATTAAGAGTTTGATCCCTCCCCCGAAAGGTAGTCATTTCTCCCCAAACCATTTTGGTAAATTAGCCCATATCCCGCCC
This sequence comes from Ursus americanus, assembly GCF_024610735.1. Taxonomy (NCBI): domain Eukaryota; kingdom Metazoa; phylum Chordata; class Mammalia; order Carnivora; family Ursidae; genus Ursus; species Ursus americanus. The sequence continues at coordinate 81,849,287 of NC_142164.1, forward strand.
AGTTACTTGAAATATCATTCTTTTTTTTTTTAAGATTTTATTTATTTATTTGACAGAGACAGAGACAGCCAGCGAGAGAGGGAACACAAGCAGGGGAGTGGGAGAGGAAGAAGCAGGCTCTCAGCGGAGGAGCCCGATGTGGGGCTCGATCCCAGAACACCGGGATCACACCCTGAGCCGAAGGCAGACGCTTAACCGCTGTGCCACCCAGGCGCCCCTGAAATATCATTCTTAAAATATCATTTACTAATTCTCACAAGTACCTAGGTTGATTTTTAGACTTTTCCTGTACCATTGATTTAATTTTGTATTCCTACTCCCATATCACAATGTTTTAATTACTAGTGCTTTGTGATAAACTTTGAATCTGTTAAGATAATGCCTCCCCCCTTTCTTCTTCTTTTATAATATTAGATATTCTTACATATTTAAGGTACCATAGGAATTTTAACATCAGGTCTACGTGTTCCATTTTTGAATTTTTATTGGTAATGTGTTGATTTTTTAAAAAGATTAATGGAGGGCGCACGCCTCGGTGGTGCAGTCAGTTAAGCACCAGACTCTTGGTTTGGGCTCAGGTCGTGATCTCAGGGTCCTAAGATCAAGCGCCAGGACCAGCTGAGACTCTCTCTCCCTCTCCCTCTGCCCCTTCCCCCTGGTGCGTGCTCTCTCTCTCTCCAAAATAAATAAATAAATCCTTATTTAATTTTTTAAAGATTTTATTTATTTATTTATTTGACAGAGAGAGAGAGACAGCAAGAAAGTGAACACAAGCAAGGGCAGTGTGAGAGGGAGAAGCAGGCTTCCTGCCGAGCAGGGAGCCTGATGCGGGGCTCAATCCCAGGACCCTGGGATCATGACCTGAGCCGAAGGCAGATGCTCAATGACTGAGCCACCCAGGCACCCCATAAAGAAATCTTTAAAAACAAAGATTAACTTGGGAATGGACTGCCATCTTTATTATGTGGATAATGGGGTTGTGTGAGCGTGTGGGGATGTGCGTGTTTACCGAGCCAACTTCCTGTGCCAGTACAGGAATGTGCAAGACAGATGAGAACTCAGCAAAGTTCCCTGAGGTCCAACTGCTGGGCAGGGTCTGGGCAGGGTCTTGGGATGTTGGGACGGAGCAAGGGAAGGTTGCCGGTCCAGGTGTTCTATGAGCTGACTGTGCCCCTGAAGCATGGCTGGGGACCCTCTGTTGTGTGCAAGCCAGCTTGCCTGTATCTGGAACACAGAGGAGCTCAATAAATGTTTGTTCAATCAGTGGACAAATGAGTGAAACAAGTTTTGGAGAACTTATTGTATGCCAAACAACCTGTTAGCACTTTTCATAATCTCTAGATTTTATTTTATTTTTATTTGACAGAGATAGAGACAGCCAGCGAGAGAGGGAACACAAGCAGGGGGAGTGGGAGAGGAAGAAGCAGGCTCCTAGCGGAGGAGCCTGATGCGGGGCTCAATCCCACAACGCCGGGATCACACCCTGAGCCAAAGGCAGACGCTTAACCGCTGTGCCACCCAGGCGCCCCATCACTTTTCATAATCTCTAATCCTCATAACAACCCTGCCTGACAGGTATTATGACCCCCATCTGACAGGCCAGGAAAGCTGAGGCTCGGAGTGGGGCAGTCCCTTTCTCAAATCCAAAGCTGGATCTTTATGATTCTAGAAGTCGTTCACCAAAGGGACCAGATCTAATTTCCATCCTTCCACTCATTCATCTGTCAAGGATTTGTTAAGCACTTACTATGTAGCACAACAACCTAGTACAATTGCTCTAGGTGACACAGAGTAGGCGGAGTGCTCCGGGAAGACCAGCTGGGCGACTAGCTTGTGGGTACGGAAAGGGCAGGGTTTCTGGGGCGCCCCTCCGGGGAAGGTAGCTGCCTAGGCCTCATAGTTAAGGCTCCGGCGGAGGAGGCTAGATGGAGGTTGCAGCGCGATCTAGAGAGCTGATATTACGAACATTGGCCAAGAGGGGGCGCGGTCCTGCTGCTAGAAGCGTGGCCTGGAGACCCTCTGCGCGCTGACAGGCCATCGGTGCGCAGGCGCAGAGGACCCAAGGAGCGGCTTAAAAATCTTGCGGAGGGATCATTTGCGAGGAGGGGCGTGGCTTAATCAAAGTACCTCTCGCTGATTTGCCTCTGTCTCTGAGGGCGTGGCCTAGATGCGTCCTTCTCGGAATGAGGGCCGGCCGAATCTAGTTTTCCCTGGGTGTCGGAGGCGTAGCTTAGGGCGGGCCCTCGAGCCACCCCTCGATGATTGGCCGCCTCACTCAGAGGGGGTGGCCCGGCGAGCCGTCCTTCCTCCGTGCGGTCACTTCCTGTGGAGTTTCCCCAGCCCAGGGAGGAGGGGGAAAAGGACGGGGGGGGGGAGGAGGGCGGTCGTCCGGGGTTAGGTTGAGGGGGGTGGTGTTGGTCCGTTCAGGGCGGGGGATGACTCACGGCCCATCCCATCGCCCCGACGCCGCCCGCCCGCGCAGAGCTCGCTCCATGGCTTAGCGGAGGAGGCGGTCGCGAACGGGGGGAGGGGGACTCTTATTTTGTTAGGGGGACCGGGCCGAGGCCCGACCGGCCTGGCAGGGCTCGCCCGGGGCCGGGCGTCATGTCTCATGCGGCCGAGCCAGCTCGGGACGGCGTAGAGGCCAGCGCGGAAGGCCCTCGAGCCGTGTTCGTGCTGTTGGAGGAGCGCAGGCCAGCCGACTCGGCCCAGCTGCTCAGGTGCGGGGCCGCCTGGGGCCGGTAGTGCCGACTGGGGTTCCTGGGGGCTGATCTGGGGGGACAACGGGAGCCCAGGACTGGGATTGGAGGCCCTCGGCCTAGGCTTGGAGGACGTCGGGGCGCCGGTCTTGGGGGGGTACCTAAGGAATCCGGCAGTGGCCTGCTTGGACTGAGGCTTAAAGAAGTCGTGAAAGTGCATTAAGGGAGGCCTGGTTCCGACTTGGGGGGCTCTTGACTGGGTTTAGAGGAGAAAGATTCTGTTGTGTCCAGAGCCTAGTCTGGGGTAACTGAACTTGGGGGAGTGAGGCTGAATTTGGGGTCCTTGAGTCGGGCGTGAGGGGGTGAATTTGAGGTGGTGCTCTGTAGGTGAGGCACTGATTTGAAGGGACTTTTCCCGTCAGTGTCAGAGAGAGAGGGTCCTGGGAGACAGAAGTGCTGTTTTAGAAGCTGGATGATTCCCAGTGGCCGGTTGCTTGAGGCTATGTTTGGGGATAACAGGAATCTGGAGGGACTTGGGGGCATCTCAGATATACTACGTGGGACCAGCTTTGTGTGTGTGAGTGAGCAAGAGAAGCAACATTCATCAAGACTTGACCAGAATAATCACTTCACCCCTGCCCACCCACCCAGCTGGGTCAGATCCCAGGGATAGTGGAAAAGCCCTCTTTCCACACCCCCATAGGGGCTTGAATGGGAGACAGTGAGGCCGACAGAGGCAATAGAGATGGTGCTACTTCTTAGCTTGGAAAAGAAGGCCTCAGACCTTACTTGGGAACCCGGAGAAGGGTCTTGGTCCTGCTGCCACCCATCCTAGCCTCTCAGCCTGTCTGGCTCACCCCCTGCGCGTGCACATGCATGTGCCCGCGCACGCGGGCGCGCGTACGTTCTTTTTCTCCCCCTCCCAGTCTGTCTGTCAGACCCTGGAAATAATCTCGAATCTGCCCCTGGAGCTGGAATGAACACCAATTGCACCATCCCTGCCTGGGTGGGTCCTCTGTGGCCTCTTCGCATCCTCACTTCCACCAGCAGGCTTGTAAGCCCCAGTCCTCTCTGTCCACACCCTGCCCACCCCAGTGCCCATCTCTTCGAACTTCTGTGCAATGGGTGTGCGAGCAGCAGATGGGGCTTTGCCTGCTTGCTTCCTGGGATTGTGCTGAGCTCAGCGACTCCCCGAGCTTCCTCTTCCTGACTTCCTGGGTGGTTTTAGGTCCCCATCTGAGAGTGAGGAAAGGAAGAAAGACAGATCCTTGGCAAGGGGAGAGAGTTCTTGTCAAGCGAAGTCACCCACAGTCTGTCAGGCTTCTAAGTCTTCGACTCAATTCCGGATGCATATCCATCCACAGGCGTGTGAATGCCCCCCCTACACACTAGGGTCTTGCCTCCCCCCCCCCCCCCCCGGCCTGGAGGGCTGAGCAGGAGTCTTTGCACCTAATGCTTCCCCGTCTTCTGATGCCTTCGTGACAACCTGGCTCATCACAGTAGTGGGAATAGTTGAAAGGGAGGGGTGTACATAGCTTCTTATTTTGTGTCAGTGGGTGTTGGTATTAGAGGTGTGTGTGTGTGTGTGTGTGTGTATGTGTGTGTGGTTCTATCCAAAAAAACAGGAGAGCGCTGGACAGGCTCCTCCCGCCAAGAAAAGAATGCCCATGTAAGCGGATCATTCCCCGCCCCCCCCCCGCCAATTCTTCCTCTTTTGAATCCAAATTGCTGGAATGAGGGGAGCCCTTGATATTTCCATTTTGTATTTGGGTGTGTGTTGGCATCCCCTGAACTCTGGCTGGTGGGGGGAACTCATTTGCAGAGTTGTGGATCCTTCCATCAAGTGAATCACCGACCCCAGTTCTTTGTGATGCATTCAGTTTGTGTTACAATGGACTGTTGTGCTGAAGGGTGCCTCTACCGCGCTGTAAGTGTGTAGCCCTACATGGGCTCCCATTCAGCTGCCAGACCCCAGCAGGGGGTGTGGGGGCTGGAAGAACTCTGAATGCAAAGTCAGGACTCCTGCAAGGTGAATTGTCATTCCTAAATTCTTCTCTTCTGTTTTCCCTCAAACCCAGGTTGTTACATGTGATTGTGTTAGAGTGAGGAGCTGGGATCCACGCACTGTACTATTTTGAATCCTAAGGGACTATGGGTTACAGAGCAAAAGAAAGTGGGGAGGGAAGAGGGGTGTGGGGAGGGAGGTACCCATCGGAGTGGCCTCCTCTGAGGGATGCGCTCTGTTCCCCTCTCCCCTGGTGTGTGTCTCTCTCCTCCCACTGCCCACTCTCTCTCTTGGAAGGGAGTGAGGTTTCCATACACTCACTGACCATCACCCTTCCCTCCCTTCCACCCTCAGCCTCAACTCGCTGCTTCCTGAATCAGGGATTGTTGCTGACATCGAATTAGAAAGCGTCCTCGATCCGGACAGCTTCTACGAGCTCAAAAGCCAGCCCCTACCGCTCCGCTCAAGGTCTGTCTCCTCTGACTGCCCTCCCAATTCCTCAGGCCCCTCCAGCCCCTCCTGGCAGGCAGAGGCCCTCAGTGCCAGGCCAACCCTGTCGGCAGCCTGCATTTTCCAAATCGTGAAATTAGGGGCCTGAAAGAGTATGTCACACAGGAAAGCAGGTGGCCGAGCTGGGATTGCATTAGCTTGAACCAGACCTCCGCTGCCTTACCCCCACCTGCATACCCATTCATACCCAAGTGTTGCCGGGAGCCTTGGACCGCCGGCCTGTGCCCAGCCGCCAGGTGGGCGGAGCCATGCCCACAACCCCTGCGCACCCCTTCCCGCACTCAACAAACTCCCCCCACCCCCAACCCTTGAGGAACCCCTGCTGGTCTCCTTTCCCCCAGCTTGGAAGTCTAAATGTGCTGAGTCATCGGCCTGGGCTCTAAGAGAGGGGAGGGGACCTGGAAGAGGGGCAGGAAGAGAGGATTGTGAAATCTCTGAGATTTTCAAGACTGACTAGCTCCTGGGACTCGAGGCCCAGGCTGGGGCCGGACAAAGGGCCTGCACTTGCCCCTCTAGCCAGATGCCCATGACGAGGAGCTCAGGGAGCACCCTCAGCCCCAAATTGGGCTTAAGGGCCCTCTGTACCCTCATCTGCGGCTACCACCCCAGTTTGGGGTCCGTCTGCTCTCCTTTAAATAGGATGGCCCCCTCTCCCAGAGCCTAGCAATGGCACCTCTCCTGAGTGTTGCACAGGCCCCGATCCAGCCTTCCCGTAAGGACCAAGGGCTAACACTTCCCCCACCAGACTGTGACCGCCAGGGGTTGGGACTCGGCCTGGTTCCGGCATCTTCCCCATCAGACCATGACCCCTGATAGCCATGATCAGGCCTGGTTCCTGGGTGTCCCCCCTCCACACTGTGGCCCGGAGGCAAAAAACGGGCCTGATTGCAGCATCTGCTCCCTCCCACAATGACTCCTTAGGCTTGGCAAGAGACTTTTAGCTTACCTGTGGCCCCGTATTTCCCATTCCACAGCCTCCCAATATCACTGCAAGCCACCCCAGCTCCGCTCTCTGCATCATCTTCTGCAGGGGGCTCCAGGACCCCTGCCATGTCGTCCTCTTCTTCGTCGCGGGTCTTGCTGCGGCAGCAGCTAATGCGGGCCCAGGCCCAGGAGCAGGAGAGGCGTGAGCGACGGGAACAGGCCGCAGCCTCTTCCTTCCCCAGCCCTGCCCCTGCCTCTCCTGCCATCTCTGTCGTTGGCGTCTCTGCGGGGGGTCACACGTTGGGCCGTCCTCCCCCTGCTCAGGTGCCCAGGGAGGTGCTCAAGGTAAGGTGACATCCGGAGGCCCTGGGAGGGGTCTCAGTGACTGAGGAGTGGTCGTGGTGGCTTTTGGGCCAAGGCCCTGGGGGCTCTGAGGAAGGCCCCAGTTATTGTTCAAATAGGCTGTTAGTGTCCCATTGCTTTTTTTTCTTTTTTTTTTTTAATATTTTATTTATTAATTTGACATAGAGAGACAGCCAGCGAGAGAGGGAACACAAGCAGGGAGAGTGGGAGAGGAAGAAGCAGGCTCCCAGCAGAAGAGCCTGATGTGGGACTCGATCCCAGAACGCTGGGATCACGCCCTGAGCCGAAGGCAGATGCTTAACGACTGCGCCACCCAGGCGCCCCAGTGTCCCATTGCTTTTAGGGCTTCCGAGGCATTCTTGTGCAGTGGTGAGGGGTTCTTGGGGGCTGCAGGATGTCTGGGTAGACCGTGGAAGGCCGTGAGTGGCGCGAGTGGGCCCCGGGGCCTCCTCTGAAGTAACCCCAGGAAGAACTTCGTAGGAAGCTTCCTGTATGTGTGATACATTAGGAGTTTGGCCATTGGGGTGACTTGGGAAGCCGCATGTCGTTCTCACGTCTCCTAGGTGATGTCAGGGACTAGTTGGGGAGTCTCGGGAACTGTGACAGGGTGCTCAAGAAACTGAGGGAATCAGTCAGCCATGGGTGGCTCTTGGGGGGGCTGTGAGGGATTTCTGAGAAAAAGCGTTTGGGTCCTGGGGGAGACTTCCCAGTATTTGAGGAGGTAGGGGAGGTCTCAGATTCTGGGCCTGGTTTGCTGGCCTGAGCCGAGAAACAGATGACCTCTGAGGGTCAGCCTACCCCATCCTACCTTGTCCCCTGCCATCCCTCCTCACCCTCACCCCACAGGTGCAGACCCATCTCGAGAACCCGACGCGCTACCACCTACAGCAGGCACGCCGGCAGCAGGTGAAACAGTACCTGTCCACCACACTGGGCCCCAAGCTGGCTTCCCAGGCCCTCACCCCACCACCAGGGGCTGCTAGTGCCCAGCCACTCCCTGCGCCCGAGGCTGCTCATGCTACCGGCCCCACAGGCAGCGCTCCCAACAGCCCCATGGCGCTACTCACCATTGGGTCCAGCTCAGAGAAAGAGGTAAGTGGCGGCAGACAACCTTCCCATGCTCCCCGTCGTCCAGGTCCAGCTCCTTCTAATCCTCGTCCGTATTCCCTTCTTCCCCCAGATTGACGATGTCATTGATGAGATCATCAGCCTGGAATCCAGTTACAACGATGAAATGCTCAGCTATCTGCCCGGAGGCACTGCAGGCCTGCAGCTCCCCAGCACGGTGAGGCCCTGAGATGGGAGGCTGGCTGACAGTTAGTTCTATCCCTCTATCCCTGAGCTGACACCCAGGCTGGCTGTGTCTATAAGACCCTTATTTCGGATTGTATTAAGATAGAGAAGGAGGCCTTGGGATGAGAAGAGAGCATACCAGGGCCCTGGTACCTTGTGTTGGGCTGCATGGAGAGGTAGACCTTGTAGGTTTTGATAGATACGGGGGCAGGGACTCCGTGGAAATAATCAGGGCATATCCAGGCGCTCAAGCTGCAGTGTGGGAGGGACCAAGGAATAAGACTCTCATAGCAATTTGAATTTTCTAAGGGATTCAGGTCATTGGGACATACCCAGATCATGTAGTGATTGGAACATATCAAAAGTCTTAAAACCTGGTGTGGTTGAACCTTGGGGTGATTGGAATGGACAACATCTCTTTCAGTGAACCATGCCAAGAGGCTGGGTGCTTGTAGTGAGGGGATAAAACTCTCTAGAGCAAGGGATGTGCCAAAAAGTTATACCATTCTGGTTCTGGAACATTCCAGGAGTCCCATAACTTGCTTTGGGACATACCAAGTGGCTGTGGCTTTGTTTCTTTCCAAAACACCGAAAGGACAGTAGTGTGTATAAATGCACCAGCTTCTCAGAACTTTTTATTGATTTGGACACAGCTAGAGACTGGGACCTTATATTACGTGGATCCAGCAGACTAGCAGGGGTTTCAAGAGACGATAACTCATCAAGAAGTGGGACTAATTACTTAGGGATCAGTGTGTTGCCCTAGAGTATATCCAGGAGATGGTGAAGTAGAGAGAAACAAAATCAAGGCTGGCATAAAAGCAGCGCTCGTTGAGTAGTTGTACAAGAAATCCTGAGAGATCAGAATGCGTGGGAAGATACTAGAAGTCAGGAGCTTGGTGTATGACCATGTGCATAATAAGGTGGTGGGACACGGTCACGGCAGAAGACTAGAGATTGGGCTGGAACTCCCCGAAGGCCAGATTTTGGATGGAACGTTACCATGACAATTTCCCAAGGTCTGAGAAGATTGAGCTGGAGTGTTCCAAGAATGCCGACTTGGAATGTTGTGCTAGGAGGGGCTAATGGGCTGGAATGTCGCATCGTAACTGACGAAGACCTGAGAAGGAGTGGTTTTCCAGCATTTCTTCTCAGAGCCAACCCCAGAGTTGGGGAGAGGGGGCTTCAGAGGTCACTGAGGTATTTGAGGGCGTGCAAGGGCATGATGAACGGGTCCAGCGGACGCAGGTGCCCTGGCAAAGCAGGGTAGGTCCATATGACCCTGTCCCCCCTGTTGAGTCGCCATGCGAAGTTCCCTTGAACGAGAAGGAGGAGTCCCTGTGTTGAGTCAGGCACTCTTTGCATTCAGTTCTGTGTGGAGTGGGGGGGGGGGCAGGTTCTGAGAAGGGGCCCAGCCTGGGGCCGGTCCTAGCCATCGTCTCTCTGCCCTCCCTGTCCCCAGCTGCCTGTGTCAGGGAATCTGCTCGACGTGTACAGTAGTCAGGGCGTGGCCACGCCAGCCATCACTGTCAGCAACTCCTGCCCGGCTGAGCTGCCCAACATCAAACGGGAGATCTCTGGTAAGGGCCAGGGTCTTGGCCCCATGCACCCATTCTGTCCCCCAGGGTCAGCCCCATGTCAGCCAGGTGGGCCTGATGCTGGGGGAAGGGGTTTAAGCAGACAGAAAGGGGCTGTTCGCCCTCTTCCACACAGCCCATGGGCTTGCTTTTACCCCATTTCCTCTCGTCTGGGGTTTAACAAATGACCTGTCACCCGGGCTTCTTTAAAAAAAAATTATAAAAGTGGCACTTAAAAAAAAGTCACTTAACTTCCCCGCCTGCACCCACCAGATCCTACCCCCAGCGGCTGTACGTGCTGCCCTCTGTCTTTCTCATGTCCAGAGGCCCTGACTACCCCCCACTCTCTTCCAGAGACGGAGGCCAAGGCCCTTTTGAAGGAACGACAGAAGAAAGACAATCACAACCTGAGTGAGTGAGCTCATGTGCCCTTGCCAGCATGCTGTGCGCCCCTGCCTCAGTCCGTGCTGGCCTTCTTTGAGGGGGGCCTGTCCCTGCCACAGCCTCCCCACCTCCCAGTTCCTCCTCTTCCCTCCTCAGCCTGTTGACAATTTTCCCACTCTTCTCCCCACCCCACCCCAAAGTTGAGCGTCGCCGGCGATTCAACATCAACGACAGGATCAAGGAGCTGGGCACCCTCATCCCCAAGTCCAGTGACCCGTGAGTCTGGGCCGGGGAGCCTTGGGCCGGCGGAAAGTGGGACAAGGGCCCCATCCCCCTAAAGCTGTTACTGGGTGAGAACCTGGTGTTTCTGCTCCTGGCCCATCCAGCTTTCATCACCCTGAGCACAGGCGCAGCCCCTCATCGTCCCCAGCCTACAATGTTAGGTGCATGACATTGCAGTCTGCCTCATCTGGTCCCCATATGACATAGGCACTTCTTTTTGGTTCATTTAGTACTTCCTAATTATTCATTCAAGAGAAGCATTGAGCTGCTTTGTGTCAGGGACCGCTCTAGGCCCTGAGGATACCACAGGGACAAAACAGACAAAAATCCCTGAGCTCCTGGAACTGATATTTTAGTGGAGGCAGACAGACCACAAACAAGATATATAAGTAAAATCTGGAAGGTTATGAGGAGTGTTGTGGAGAAAAATAAAGAAGAGAAGATGGGGGGCAGGTACCTGGCTGGCTTAGTGGGTAGAGCGTGTGACATTTTTTCTTAAGATTTCATTTATTCATTTGAGAGAGAGAGCACAAGCAGGGGGAGAGTCAGGGGGAGAAGCAGACTCCCCGCTGAGCTGGGACTCCAATGCGGGGCTCAATCCCAGGACCTGGAGATCATGACCTGAGCCAAAGGCAGACACTTAACCATCTGAGCCACCCAGGTGCCCCAGCGTGCGACTCTTGACCTCAGGGTTGTGACTTCAAGCCCCACGTTGGGCATAGGGCTGACTTTATTTTTTTTTAAGATTTTATTTATTTATTTGTCAGAGAGAGAGAGCGCACAAGCAGGGGGAGCAGCAGGCAGAGAGAGAAGCGGGCTCCTTGCTAATCAAGGAGCCCGATGCGGGACTCGATCCCAGGACCCTGGGACCATGACCTGAGCCAAAGGCAGACGCTTAACCAACTGAGCCACCCAGGTGTCCCACAGAGCTGACTTTAAAAGAAGAATAGAAGATGGGGGAATGTTGGCGAGGGTCACAACTTGGGGTGAGGAGAATGGGCACAGGGCAGTCCTGGACTGACAAGGAAACATTTGAGATGAGGCAGAAGCCATCACGGTGTCTGGGGAAGAGTGTTCAAGGCTGAGAGCAGAGCTGGCCTGGAGGCCCTGAGGCTCCCAGGTGAAGTGGTTTTTCATGTTGTAGGAGCATGAATCTGCTCTTCCCCTAGAACAACTGGGCTGGGCATTCCATACCCTTGATGTACCCCCCTCCCCCAACCTCTGGGTCTAGGCCTGTGGTGGTGCAGTTGCCCCCTCAGCTCCCGAGAGCCCCCCTACGCAACACTCCCTCCTTTGCTCCCCGTCGGGCCCTACAGGGAGATGCGCTGGAACAAGGGCACCATCCTGAAAGCCTCTGTGGATTATATCCGCAAGTTGCAGAAGGAGCAGCAGCGCTCTAAAGACCTGGAGAGCCGGCAGCGTTCCCTGGAGCAAGCCAACCGCAGCCTGCAGCTCCGAATTCAGGTTTGGGACAAGGAGGCCGTGGCAGAGGTGACAGGGGGCTTCCTACAGGCAGAGGCAGAGGAAGAGCAGGCCAGGATTTTCCTGGCATACTTGGGGGATCCCCGGGCTTCCCGACTCACGCGATGGTGATGACAAGTAGTAATCGTAACCTTATCGAGAATAGCGATGACTGTTGGCTAACGTATATGGTGTTTGTCTCCAGCCGCGCACTGTGACAGGAGCCTTCTCTCCATTTGCTAAGTTAGCTCTCACTATGATCCTGTGAGGCAGGGACCATTATTACACTCATTTTACAGAGTGGGACTCCGAGGCCCCACGAGGTTAAGCAAAACTTGCCTAAAGTCACAACTAGTGAGCAGTGGAGGCAGATTTCACCCCCAGGCAGCCCACCCTTTGAACCATCAGACTTCTCTGCCTCTGAGGAACTGTGAATCCCATCTGATCCCGCCCCCCACCCCCTACTTTTTGCAGGAGCTAGAATTGCAGGCACAGATCCATGGTTTGCCGGTACCTCCCACCCCAGGGCTGCTCTCCCTGGCCACAACTTCCGCCTCTGACAGCCTCAAGCCAGAGCAGCTGGACGTAGAGGAGGAGGGCAGGCCAGGAGCGGCACCGTTTCACGCAGCGGGGGGACCTGCCCAGAGTGCTCCCCATCAGCATCCCCCAGCGCCACCCTCGGATGCCCTTCTGGACCTGCACTTTCCCAGTGACCACCTGGGGGATCTGGGGGACCCCTTCCACCTGGGGCTGGAGGACATTCTGATGGAGGAGGAGGAGGGGGTGGTGGGGGGACTGTCGGGCGCCCTGTCCCCACTGCGGGCTGCCTCTGACCCCCTGCTCTCGTCGGTATCCCCCGCTGTCTCCAAGGCCAGCAGTCGCCGCAGCAGCTTCAGCATGGAGGAGGAGTCATGATCGGGCCTCACCCCTCCCCTGGGACTTCCCCACCCAGGAAAGGAGGACGTGTCAGGATGAGGCCCTGCCTTTTCCCCCACCCTCCCGTGAGACTGCCCTGCCCAGGTGTTCTGGGGGAAGAGCAGATGCGATGAGGTCCCACCCCTGTAACCAGGCAAGGAGGAGGAGTCAGATGAGGCCCTGCCCCCTTCCCCGCAATACCAGCCGGTGAGGCGTTTCAGCCGTGGAGAAGGCGGTAACCTCGGGGCCTGTCCCCTGGAGATCGAAGCCTCGCCCCTGCCCCGTGGGACCCGCCCATGCCCAGGTGAGGGAAGGAGGCGGAATGAGCTAGGCCCCTGTCGCTTGGGGACTTTCCTAGCCAGGTCTCCTGGGATAAGGAGGTAGCAAGATAACTGGTCCACCCCCTCTCTTGGAACCACTAGTCTAGACCATCCTGGCAAGGAAGAGGGGTCAAAATAATAGAGGTCTCACCCTGGGGGTTTAAGCCCAGCCCCTTTCCCCTGATCCCCGCCCTGTCCAGCCAAGGAACGGAAGTGAGGAGGAGAGCCCCTTCACCTGGGAGCTCAGTCCTGGCCTTCGGCAATGCAGGAGCCAGGCCCCGCCCCTTCCCTATAGGCACCGCCGAGGCGCAGGTATTTCAGGCTCTGAGGGGTCAGTGCGATCAGGCCACCATGTGGAGATCACAGACCTTGTCCCTTAGCAACATCCCACCCAAGAATTCCAAGCTGCAGGGGGGAGTGCTACTTAAGCTCTCCAGCCTTAACCTGGGACCAACGGGACCTAACCCAGGAGGGCTCTGAGCCGACCTTGCCCTTGGAGAAGGGGGCAGATCTTGAAATCGTGGGGGTCGACATTCCAGACCTAGATCAGGAGTGAGAGCTAGACCCTCACCCTTGGGTAGAGTCCCGCCTCCTACCTCGAAGGGCAGTTTGGGGAGGTGATAGGAATAAGGGGGTACTGAGTCCAGGTTTCCAGAACCAGCGCTCCAGCACTCTTACAGTCTAGAGGAACGTGATGAAGGAAGGGGCCTTTCTGGGGAGTTCCCAAGCCCAGGAAAACAGTGGAAGCGTACCCCACCAAAGCAGAGGCTTGGAGGGAGGGTTGCAAAAGCGTGTGTACCCCTCTTTTGTTTATCTGATTTTTTTTATTGCCCCCCCCTCCCCTTCTCAGAAGCTAGGTCGCCTCCAACCTCTGGCCTCCACCCGGTTCTCCATTTGGGGGAATCCTCCCCATTTCAGAGCTATTAAGAGACACTCCCTGCCCATCCCCAGCCTTCCTACCACATACACCCGAGGTTGTCAGCTTTGGATCCTTGCGGTCAAGCCCCAAGGAGGGTGTACTAAGGGGTCTGTAGGTTTGTGATTAATAAATGCTAGGCGTGTTTGATGCGCTTTTAACTTTGGCAAAGAGTGTCCTGTCCTTGCTTTTGACTGTACAGTGAGCATGGATGGGGCTGGCCAGGAGGAAGGGAGGTTCTTGGAAGAAACAGATTTAAGTGGGATGGATAAAAAACACTTAGACAGAGATGCTGAAGGAAAACACCCTGTAAGCAAAAGCAGTCAGTCCTTAACTACCTGCCAGGCCAGGCGCCCCTGGTAAGAGTGTTTCACCTAATTGTCTCGTCTAAGGACTATTTATCAAGAAAGGGTCACTTCTTTTTTTTTTTTTTTAGATTTTTATTTATTTATTTGACAGAGAGAGAGACAGCCAGCGAGAGAGGGAACACAAGCAGGGGGAGTGGGAGAGGAAGAAGCAGGCTCTTAGCAGAGGAGCCTGATGTGGGGCTCAATCCCAGAACGCTGGGATCACGCCTTGAGCGGAAGGCAGACGCTTAACGACTGCACCACCCAGGCGCCCCAAGAAAGGGCCACTTCTTAGTCCCGTTTCTTGTTGGAAGAAACCGAGAACGAGAGTTTAACTAACTCTCTGAAGAAACACAGCTGATAGACGGACGAAGAGCTGAACAGTCAAGTTAGGAGAGGGAGAGGTCTGGTTTGCAGCACGTCACCAAGGGCAGAGGGGGCAAAGATTTCCTTGCACGCTCACTTTGGACACCGATAAGGAAGCATATGAGGATAGCTCCTGGCTGACAGTAGAGGTCTGTCAGATGGTCCAAAGGGCACAAACAAAAGCCATAAAGGTGGAGGGCCAGGCAAGCAGTTCCATTTTGGGACAAATGTTGACATTTGGGGGGGATTTAAATGGAGGTAAACAAACACAAATAGTCTTCTTGACGGCTGGGAAAAAATATTATTTCTGGAACTCCTCCGCCAGACTCTGACTCCCAGGATGGGCATCGGGCCTGGCCCTGCGTCTCCCCCAGCAAATTGTGACCGCCCCCCTTTCTACTCCTCTCTGGCCTGTCACAGTGACCCCTAAGGCCTGCTTGCTGAGTCTCTAGCACCAGACTGGCGGCTCCCTGATAACCTTTTCTGGACTTGTTTCTCCTCGAATCTGCTATGTTCTCTTTTTCATTTTGTGAACATAATATGTAACGCCCAGAAGTGTTTTTCTCAAAGTTTGTATTCTGAAATAAGTTCGGCTTTACAGAAGAGCTGCGAAGGCATTGACGTCCCATACCCATCAACCAGCTCCCTCTAATGTAAATATCTTACAGAACCATGGCATATTTATCAATGCTAAGAAAATAACATTGGCACAGTACCAGGAACTCAACTTTCAGACTTTATTTGGATTTGACTGTTTTTTCCATGATTTTTTTTTTCTGTTCTAGGATCCAAGTAAGGAAACTCTATCTGTTATCTCTTCCTGTGTAGCAAATTACCACAATCTCGGTGGCTAAAAACAACCACGTCCACATTCTCCCAGATTTTGTGGGTCATGAATCCGGGCTGGCTTAGCTGGGTCTTCTACTCCAGTGGCTTTCCCAAGGATACCATCAAGGAAGGTGTTGGGCAGGATTCAGGACTTCGCTGGAAGTGAGACTAGGGAAGGATCTGGTCTGAGCTCCTGTGAGTTCGGGCAGGACTCAGTTCTCTGTAGCCTGTTGAACTGAGGGCCCCAGTTCCTTGCTGGCTGTCAGCTGAGGGTGCCCTCAGTCCTTGACATGTGTTCCTTTCCTTCCATGAGGCAGCTCATAGCATGGTAGTTCGCTTTGTCAAAGCCAGCAAGAGAGTCAACTAGTGAAACGGAAGTTACAGTCTCTTGTAATCTAATCATGGGAAGCGACATCTCCTCAAAGGCAGGCATTTTCTTGGTTAGAATCAAGTTACTCCAGGGGAGGGGATTACAAAAGACCAGGAATATCAGTAGGGAGGGACCACTGAGGGGCCATCTTAGCAGCTCCATACCGCATCGCTTTTAGCCACCATATCTTGGTTTCCTCTGACGGTTTCGCAGTCTGTCCACTGAGAAGGGCTCAACACTGCTCTTCTAAAAACAATGAGCATCTTTAGTACCCAAATCTTGGTTTCTAAATGCCGTTCTCCAGTAAAAGGAACCAGGTATCCTTGGAGAAATGGCTGGTCATAAGGCCAGGGTAGGGAAGTACAAGATTGGCCTGGAGCGTCCTATAGTCCCAGAAAGTAAGGAAGTACCAGAAAAAAAAAGGAATATGTCATAAGGATACAAGAGCCATCCTGAAAGCTCCCAATGGCCAAAGCTGGAACAGCTTGAGCAACAAAAAAATCATGATAGTGTTGGTTTATAGTCCCCAAAATGACATATCTGTGATTCCATACTTATATAAATCAGTGATATGATTGAATAAATAAATGCTGGCTACTGGACAATATCATGCATAAGAATTCCAAATAATAATAAATATAGAAGGAATGAGGGAAATAGAATATTATTGTTAAAATACCACAGTAATAACTATTGCAGACCTGATCCATTAAATGCAAATATTAGTGGGCAAAACTTTAAGGTGAACACGATAGTTGCATGGCTTTAAAGTATCACCTCCAAAATTTTTATTAAAGAAAGATAGAGAGCACGAGCGGGGGCGGGGGGGGGGGGCGGCAGTCAGAGAGAGGGAGAAGCAGACTTTCCGCTGAGCAGGGAGCCTGATGCAGGGCTTGATCACAGGGCCCCAGGATCATGACCTGAGCTGAAGGCAGACAACTGACTGAGCCACCCAGGTGTCCCAAACATCACCAGTTCTAAGACACATTGCTGTCATGTACCCCCTGAAGTGATACAATGAGAAGGCATTCCACTTTCATAGTATTCTTCCTCAAAACCCCATAACCCCTGTGTAATGATGAGACAATAGCAGAGAAAACCAAATCAAGACAGGGACATCCTACAAAATATTTTACCCATATTCTACAAGTGTCAAGATCACAAACGACAAGGAAAGACTGGTTGTATATTTAAGCAAACATAGTCATGTTTGTTGCCATCTGTCAATTCTGGGTTTTTTTGGAGGGCGGTGCTGAGACCCAAAAGCTGGTGTCATTCTACAGATAAGTTTGTCAAGGCTATCTGGTGTCCTATGCTCCACTGGATGGAACATGATGGTTGAGAGAAGAGAAACATGCAATAAGCCTGGACTGTACCTTCTTTCCACCTGGGTCATTTTCAGGACCTCCCCATAGGGAAGTAGAGCCTAAGCAGAGCTGAGCTGGGAGGGACAGATCAGATTGCAGGGCTGCTGGGATTTCATTCTCCTGAAGAAAAAGAAGCTTTTTAAAGGTAGTTGTCCAGAAATCACCATAGGCAATGCTGTAGGGTTTTTTTTTTTAAGATTTTTAATTTATTTGACAGAGAGGACAGCCAGCGAGAGAGGGAACACAAGCAGGGAGAGTGGGAGAGGAAGAAGCAGGCTCCTAGTAGAGGAGCCTGATGTGGGGCTCGATCCCAGAACGCTGGGATCACACCCCGAGCCGAAAGCAGACGCCCAACCACTGCGCCACCCAGGTGCCCCATGCTGTAGGTTTTTGGCCAAATACTAGTCTGTGCAGGCTTACAATTAAACACTGGGAAGCCAAGCAGAGATCGGTCCTGGGATTCCATGAACTAAATGGATGCTTGCACAGTTCTGGGAGACATAAGTCTTTTGACCAGCCTGAGTAGAAAGTTCTCATCCAATACCATAATGAGAAACAAACACCCTAGAAAGACCATGCCTTAAGAGTAGGCCACTTCAGTCCTTGCGAGAGTAAGGGTTACTGTGGATCCTCTCTAAAATATCCTTAAAACATGTCTCAAGAGGATCAATCTGGGGGCGCCTGACTGTCTCAGTTTGTAGAACATGCAACTCTTGATCTCAGGGTCCTGAGTTTAAGCCCCACATTGGGCATACAGTTTACTTTAAAAAAAAAAAAGAGGATCAAGCTGAATTGTGGGTTTTACAATGTATGTAGATATACATAACAATGACACAAAGGACAGAATTCGGGAAACTATACTGTTGCAAGACTTTTGCATCTCATGTGAAATGGTACAATATTAACTTTTAGTTCACTGTGGTAAGTTAAGGATGCATTTTGTAATTACCAGAGCCACCTCTAAAGAAAATAATGAAAACAGGGACAGGTAAAAAGCCAATAGAAGAATAACAATTACATATTTAAGTAATTTGGTTAACTCAAAAGAAGGTGGGAAAGGAGGAACAGAGGATGAAAAACCAGAAGGAACAAATAGAAAACATATAACAATATGATAGAGCTTAATGTGACCATATCAGTAACTCCAAAAAGTGTAAATGGACTAAAAATCCTCTTCAAAGGCAAGGATTTTAAGACCAGCAAAATAAAAAAACAAGACCTAACCAGAGCTGTGTGCAAAATTAAAAGGGATCTCAAAAAAGTCAGTCGGGGCACATGGTGGTTCAGTCAGTTAAGTGCCTGACTCGATCTCAGCTCAGGTCTTGATCTCAGGGTCATGAGTTCAAGCCTTGTGTGGGGCTCCATGCTGTGCAGGGAGAAAGGAAACTACTAGAAAAAAGTCAGTAACCAAGATGAATAACATTTTGGGTTTTTATTTTAATTCTAGTATAGTTAGCATAGGGATAACTAACATTTCACTGCCATTTTGAAAAAAAGTAAAAATTAATGCAAAACAATCCATGATGCACACAATATCAAAATTTGACATCAAGACAGAATTCCACCCTGCACTTGTACTACCCCAGGAATCATGCAGCTTGTGGGGGCTGGGCAGGCTTAATGACATACCAAAAAAAAAAAATCTCTCACAAACTGGCAGTTGCCAGAGGGGATGGGTTGAGGGGAATGGACCAAATAAGTGAAGGGGATTAAGAAGTAGAAACTTCCAGGTATAAAATTAATCACTGAAATGAAAAGTATAGCATAGGAAATATAATCAATAATATTACAGTAACATATGATGACAGATGGTGACTACGCTTATCATAGTGAGCCTTGCATAATGTATAGGACTGTTGAATCACTATGTTATACACAGAACAAATACAACACTGTATGTCAACTATACCTTGATTTAAAAAAAAAACCTCTCATTTGCAATTTCTTTTGAAGGTCATTGTTCATCCTGAGGGAAGTTGACAAGTTTTTTCCATTGTTTATAGCTGCCATCTACAGTATTTCAAGGTAAAAGGGAAAGTTTTATTTTATTACAAACACATGTTTGTGTGATTTTTTAAATATTAAGAGCACTTAGGTAAGTAATACAAATTTGATTTATTGATTTATTTGACTTTTCAAAAATTAAATCTAATCAAATATCAAGCATTTTCTGAACAAACAATATCTTTAACCAGGGAAAAATATTGACCGGGAAACATTTATACTTTATTCACTTAAAATAGTGATAGTTTGCTATTATTAAATTCTTTTATAAACAATTATTTTTCTTTTTTAAAAAAGATTTTATTTATTTATTTATTTGAGAGAGAGAGCACAAGCAGGGGGAGAGGCAGAGGGAGAAGCAGGCTCGCCACTGAGCAGAGAGCCCAATGTGGGGCTTGATCCCAGGATCCTGGGATCACGCCCTGAGCCAAAGGCAGACGCTCAACGGCTGCGCCACCCAGGCGCCCCCAAAAATTATTTTTCAATACTTGTTTTGACCAACTTTGTCTGGAAATAGGGTAGATAGTTTTCTGCTATTTGTAATGATTGATTTTTGTATTGTTGATAGAAATTTTTATGCACACCTGTTTTATTAAATATTACAATTTATAGGATCTTAATATGTATTAAACATATATCATGTATATTTACTCAAAATATTGTGTTAGTAAAAATAAATATATTTTAAATTTATACTAAAAATATTCCAGACAAATATGGCTTCTAAAAAGCCAAGTGGTACAATGTTCAGGAAAAAAGAAAAATGTGTTAAGAAATAAAATTGGGATGCCTGGGTGGCTGGGTGGTGATTTAAGGTACACAACATGATTATGTCCTATATGTATGTATTGTGAAGTAATTTGTGAATCTAACTAGCAGATGGGATATTCTTACGTCTGCCCTAAAAACAACATTAAAAATATGTACAGATATTTAATGAGCACCAAGATCAAATATAATCAAGGCATTTTGCTCACGAATCAAAAACGTTTATCATATATTAAGATATATACTATGAAATGACAAAATATGTTGTTTTGTCATTTGTCAAACAAAGCATCTTGGTGAAAATCAATTACAAACTTGTATGGGACTTATCTGTGTGGGGTGATATTTTGAGCCAAGTGGGAAAAGTTAGTAAAGCTCTGTAATTAAAAAAAAAATGACTATATAAAAAGCTGCATACTTAACAGATGGCCCATTCCTCTGCTTCCAACAAATAAGAGAATGTAACTTTGAAAGAAATTTTGCTGAATGTACAATGGTAGCACAAGATATGTATATACTTATCAAATTTCTTTTAATTTATTTTTTTAAGTAATCTCTATACCCAATGTGGGGCTTGAACTCACAACCCCAAGATCCAGAGTCAAACACTCCATCAACCGAGCCAGCCAGGCACCCCTATAATTATCAAATTTTAAAATAAACTAAAAAGGACAGTACAGAATTTGAAAATGTAAACAAAAAAGAGAAATTGCAAATGTATGAATCACTGTTTGAGAGTATCACTTACTATGGGAAAAGTGCATATCAAACAGAAATTAAAGAGCCCATAGATACTCTAATTTCACATTTCAAATGGTGATAAGAAAAATTAGTGGCTTCAGATTTTGGATTTTATCCAAAGATAAGTTATTTTCTACAAACACATCTGATTTACAAAAGGCAGCCACTGACTTCGCTCTTAATATTTTGATCTAAGTCATGCAGAAATTTATCCAAAATAGTTTGAAACAGCATGCAGTATCAATAATTTGTAATATAAATTCAGCCTATGCTTAGATATTTTAAAACTGATTTGTTTACTGCAATCTTTAATTTTTAATTTTTTTAAGATTTTATTTATTTGAGAGAGAGAGAAAAAGCACAAGCAGGGGGAGGGGTGGGGGAGGGACAAGCAAACTCCATGCTCAGCATGGAGCCCTACACAGGGCTTGATCCCAGGACCCTGAGCTGAAGGCAAATGCTTAAATGACTGAGCCACTTAGGCGCCCCTGCTTAGTGCACTCTTATCCAAATTTGGAAATGGCCTTGAGAATTTTTTTTACATCTAATGGACTTTTATTTTTTTTTATTGAAGTGTAATTAACATACAGTGTTATATTAGTTTCTTTTTAAAAAAGATTTTATTTATTTATTTGTCAGAGAGAGAGAGAGCACAAGCAGGGGGAGCGACAGGCAGAGGGAGAAGCAGACTACCCTCTGAGCAAGGAGCCCAATGCGGGACTCGATTCCAGGACCCTGGGATCATGACCTGAGCCCAAGGCAGACGCTTAACTGACAGCCAGCCAGGCGCCCCATATTAGTTTCAGGTGTGCATTATATGATTCAGTAATTCTATACATTACTCAGTGCTCTTGATGATACTTTCACTCTTTTTTTTATTTAAGATTTTATTTATTTATTTGACAGAGAGAGAGACAGAGAATGAGAGAGGGAACACAAGCTGGGGGAGTGGGAGCAGGAGAAGCAGGCTTCCCGCTGGGCAGGGAGCCTGATGCGGGGCTCGATCCCAGGACCCTGGGATCATGACGTGAGCCGAAGGCAGACGCTTAACAACTGAGCCACCCAGGTGCCCCTGATACTTTTACTCTTAATTCCCTTTATCTATTTTACCCATGCTCCCACCCACCTCCCCTCTGGCAACCACCAGTTTATTCTTTATATTTAAGAGTCTGGGTTTGGGCTTTTTTTGTTTTTATCTCTGTTTATTTTGTTTCTTAAATTCCACATATGAATGAAATCATATGGTAGCTGTCTTTCTCTGACTGACTTATTTCACTTAGCACTGTACCCTCTAGTTTTAACCATATAGTTGCAAATGGCATGATCTCATTCTTTCTTATGGCTGAGTAATATTCCATTATAGCACCTCTTCTTTTTTTAATTTTTAAATTTTTATTTAAAAAAATTATTAAGTGATCTCTATGCCCAACGTGGGGCTTGAACTCACAACCCTGAGATGAAGAGTTACATGCTGGACCAACTGAGCCAGCCAGGTGCCCCATATACCACATCTTCTTTATCCATTCATTTGTCAATGAACACTTGGGTTGCTTCCATAATTTGGCTACTGTAAATAATGCTACTATAAGCATAGGGGTGCATATATCTTTTTGAATTAGTGTTTTCATTTTCCTTGGGTAAATACACAGTAGTGGAATTACTGGGTCATATGGTAATTCTATTTTTAATTTTTTTGAGGACTCTCCATAATGTTTTCCACAGTGGCTGCACCACTTTGCGTTCCCACCAAAAGTGCACAACGGTTCCTTTTTGTCCACATTCTTGTCAATGCTTGTTATTTCTCATCTTTTTTATTTTAGCCATTCTGTCTGGTGTGAGGTGGTAGCTCATTGTGGTTTGCTTTGTATTTCCCTGATGATGAGTGATGTTGAGCATCTTTTCATGTGTGTGTTGGCCATCTGGATGTCTTCTTTGGAAATATGTCTATTCAGGTCTTCTGCCCATTTTTTTTTATAATGATTTTTTATTATATTATGTTAGTCACCATACAGTACATCCCCGGTTTCCGATGTAAGGCTCGATGATTCATTATTCTGCCCGTTTTTAATTGGATTATTTGTTTTTTGGAGTTAAGTTGTATAAGTTCTTTACATATTTTGAATATTAACCCCTTATTGTGTATATCATTTGCAAACAGCTTCTCCCATTCAGTAGGTTGTCTTTTTGTTTTGTTGATGGTTTCCTTCCCTGTTCAAAAGCTTTTTATTTTGGTGTGGTCCCAAGAGTTTAATTTTGCTTTTGTTTCCTTTGCCAAAGGACACATACCTAGAAAAATGTTTCTATGGCCGATGTCAAAGAAATTACTGCTTATGTTTTCTTCTAGAATTTTTATGGTTTCAGGTCTCACGTTTAGGTTTTTCATCCATTTTGAGTTTATTTTTGTGTAAGTTTATTATGGTGTAAGAAAGTGGTCCAGTTTCATTCTTTTGCATGTAGCTGTCCAGTTTTCCCAGCACCATTTCTTTTTTTTAAGATTTTATTTATTTATTTGAGGGAGAGAGAATGAGCAAGAGACAGAGAGAAGGAGCAGGGGCAGGGGCAGGGGCAGAGGGAGAGGGAGAAGCAGACTCCTCTCTGAGCTGAGAGCCTGACTCAGGGCTTAATCCTGGGACTCCAGGATCATGACCTAAGCCAAAGGCAGAAACTTAACCGACTGAGCCACCCAGGTGCCCCCACCATTTCTTCTTCTTCTTTTTTTTAATGTTTAAGTAATCTCTACACACAACATGGGGCTCGAACCCACAACCTTAAGATCAAGAGTCACACACTCTAGTGACTGAGCCAGCCAGGCACCCCAATACCATTTCTCGAAGAGACTGTCTTTTCCCCATTGTTTATTCTTGCTTCTTTTGTCATAGATTAATTGACCATATAAGTGTGGGTTTATTTCAGGGCTCTCTATTCTGTTCTATTGATCTATGTGTCAATTTTTTTTCTATGTCTATTTTTGTGCCAGTATAATATTGTTTTGATTACTACGGCTTTGTAGTATATCTTAAAATCTGGAATTGCGATACCTCCAGCTTGGTTCTTCTTTCTCAAGATTGCTTTGTCTATTCAGGGTCTTTTGTGAGTTCATATAAGACCTTGAGAATATTTTAACAGTACCAGTCACAGTGGTGTCCTGCAAAAGAAGTTTCTATAAACTGAAGTTGATTTAAAATTATTTTAGATTGTTACTTGGTCAGGGGAAATTGTCAAACATAGCAATTCTCTCAACTGAAAATAAGATAAGCAAGAAGTACACTTGGAAAATATTATTGGTGAGCTTGCTTCTGTTAAAGCAAGGAAAGCAAAATTATAATAAATTCTATTTTTGGTATAAATAAAATATTCAAATTTAAAATAGGGTGCATTTTAATACATCTACTCCATTTGTCAGTTTTTTCTCATAACTTTCATGTTCTAGAGCACATTAAATTAAATTAAATTAATTAAAAATTACATTAAAAATATATAGGGGCACACAGTTTTCCTTCTGCCTCAGGCTCCAATATGGCTTGGCATGGGACTACACCCAACTATATGCTGTCTACAGGGGAAACACATTAGATAAGAAGACACAGATAGTTTGAAATTTAATGCATGGGGGGTGCCTCGGTGGCTCAGTCGTTAAGTGGCAGCCTTTGGCTCAGATCATGATCTTGGGGTCCTGGGATCAAGCCCTGAGTTGGGTTCCCTGCTCAGCAGGGAGTCTGCTTCTCCCTCTCCCTCTGCCCCTCCCCCTGCTTGTGCTCTGTCTGTCTCTCTTTCTTTCAAATAAATAAAATCTTTAAAAACACAATGATTTAGGGACACCTAGGTGGCTCAGTTGGTTAAGCGTCTGACTCTTGATTTCAGCTCACATCATGATCTCAAGGTTGTGAGATCGAGCCCCCATTGGGCCCCGTGCTGGACATGGAACCTGCTTAAGATTCTCTCTCTCCCTCTTCTTCTGCCCCTCCCACTTACATGCACCCTCTTGCGTGCTCTCTCTCAAAAAAAAATTAAAAAACACAATGATTTATTTAAAAAACAGAAAAAAAGAAATTTAATGCATAGAAAAACATATATCACTCAAACATTAAACTGGAATGGTCGTATTAATAACAGACAAAATACACTTTAAGACTATGAGTATTACCAGAGATAGAGACATTTCATAATGATAAAAGGGTGAATTCATCAGGAAGATATAACATCATAAATATGTAAAACACCTAATAATGGAATTTCAAAATACATGACAGAACACAAACCTAAAGAGAGAAATACACAAATTTATAATCATGATCAGAGATTTTCATACCCTTGGTTTAGTAGTAGATAGAATGACAAGATTAACAAAACAATAAGGATATTTCCACTTCCAACCAAGATACAGTGACAGGGACCAAATTTACCTTCCTGCCTGAAACAAATAAAAATCTAGACAAAATATATGCAACAACACATCTCAAGATGTTGGACATCAGGCAACTAAGGAAGGTGATCCCCGAGAGATGGGGAATAAACAAGGTGAGCTTTAGGATTGCCCAGCTTACTGCCTGAGACAGAGAGGGCCAACTCAGGCAAAACCTATAAGCCTAGGGGCACCTGACTGGTTCAGTTGGTAGAGAATGGGACTCTTGATCTCAGGGTGGTGAGTTTGAGCCCCACAATGGGGGTAGAGTTTACTTAATAAGAAAACATTTCTTTAAAAAAACAAAACAAAACCAAACCAAACCTTGACCTCTGCCTGTGTTGAGGAGACAAATTTTGAGAGTCTGATGGAAGCCAAGGCAGTTAAAGTTAGCAGGGCAGAGTATCAGAGTATAGAGGGATTTAGAGAGAGGCAATTCCAGAGACCTCCAGGGGGTTTCCACTGGTATTCAGTTGAGTGTTAATCAGCACAGGCTTGTGAGGAAACTACCCAAGGCCGGGGGAAAATACACGAAAAGATTAAAAAGAACAATGCCTGGAATTCACACTGAGCAGGAAATAATACCTTTTCCCAAAAGCCAGAGAGGAAAGCCTCATAGTTCATGGACTATTGGGTAGAATACTGAGAATGGTCTTGCCCTAGTAGTGGGGACACAACCCAAGTCTCAACACTGCTGTGGTCCTGCCTAACAGCTTAAAAGCTGTACCTGAAAGTAACGAAGTGTTTCCGAGTAACTTAACCACATCCCCAAACAAAACTCAAGAATAGTTAGAGGAATACAGAAATATCCAGTACCCAAAAAGGTAAGAGTCACAATGTTAGGCATTCAATACAAAATTACTAGGTATGCAAAGAAACAGGGAAATACAACCCATAATGAAGAGAAAACTCAATAGAAACAGACCACAAAATGACACAGATGAGGGAATTAGTAGACAAGGACATTAAGAGTTACTGTGACTGTATTTCATATGTTCAAGAAGCTAGAGGAAAGATTGGACATGTTAAGTAGAAATATGGAACACATATAAAAGACCTAAATTGAACTTCCTGAACTGAAAACAACATCTGTTTTTTAAAGATTTTATTTATTTATTTGAGAGAGAGAGAGAGAGTGCGAGCCCTAGCAGGGAGGAGAAGGAGAAGCAGGCTCCCGGAGAGCAGGGAGCTTGACGTGGGATTCGACTCCGGGACCCTGGGATCATGACCTGAGCCAAAAGTACACTAGATGGAATTAATGGCAGATCAGACGTTCTGAAAGAAGAGATTACTGAAAATGAATGATAGAAATTATCCAAAATGAAATACACAGGGGGGAAAAAAGACTTTAAAAATGATTGTTTATAATAGCCAAGGGACGCCAGGTGGCTCAGTCGGTTGAGCATTTGCCTTCAGCTCAGGTCATAATCCCAGGGTCCTGGGATTGAGTCCCATATTGGCCTCCTTGCTCAGTGGGGAGCCTGCTTCTCCCTCTGCCTGCTGCTCTCCTGCTTGTGCTCCTGCACGCTTGTTCCTTCTCTGACAAATAAATAAATAAAATCTTTTTAAGAAATAGCCAAAAAGTGAAAATCCAAATGTCCATCAACTGATGAATGGATAAATAAAATATGGTATACCCATACAATGGACATTATTCAGCGATAAGACAGTATGAGGTACTGATAATGCTACGACATAGTTAAACCCTGAAACATTATGCCTAATGAATGCAGCCAGTCACAAAAGACCACATATTGTGTGATTCCATTTATATGATGTATCCAGAAGAGCAAATCTATAGAAATAGAAGGTAGATTAGTGGTTGCCTAGAGTTGGAGGGGAATGGTGAGTGGCTGCTAATGGGTAAAGAGTTTTTTTGAGATGATGAAAATGTTCTAACATTGTGCTGATGATTGCACAACTCTGTGAATATACTAAAAAATCATTGAATCATACACTTTACATAGGTGAATTGTATGGGATGTGAATTACATCTCCATAAAGCTGTTAAAAAGGATAACATTTAGGGAGGGGGTGGAGAGATGGGGTAACCGGGTGATGGACATTAAGGAGGGCATGGGATGTAATGAGCACTGGGTGTGATACAAGACTGATGAATCACTGACCTCTACCTCTGAAACCAATGATACATTATATGTTAATTAATTGAATTGAAATTAAAAAATGTTTAAAACAAAGAAACAGACAAAAAAGAAAGAAAAGGTAGATTATTAGATTATTTACAAATGAATACAGCCTAATGGATAATGTCCCAATGGCAATAATGGAGGCCAGAATACAGAGGAATAATATCCTTGTCACGCTGAGGGAAAAGAAATTTTAAACCTAGATTTCCATAAACAGCAAAACTATGTTTCTTTTTTTTTTTTTTGAAGATTTTATTTATTTGAGGGAGAGAGAGAACAGGAGTGGGAGAGGGGCAGAGGGAGAGGGAGAAGCAGTCTCCCTGCTGAGTGAGGAGCCCAATGCAGGACCCGATCCCAGGACACTGGGACACCAAAGGCAGACGCTTAGCCGACTGAGCCACCCAGGCGCCCAAAACTATGTTTGTTTGTTTGTTTGTTTGTTTGTTTGTTTTTTAAGATTTTATTTATTTATTTGACAGAGAGACAGCCAGCGAGAGAGGGAACACAAGCAGGGGGAGTGGGAGAGGGAGAAGCAGTCTCCCAGCGGAGGAGCCTGATGTGGGGCTCGATCCCAGGACTCTTGGATCAGGCCCTGAGCCGAAGGCAGATGCTCAACGACTGATCCACCCAGGCGCCCCCAAAACTATGTTTCATATATACAGGCAAGAATAAATATTTTTGGAGAATGAAAACAGAGTTTATAGAGCTAAGGGAAAATCTTAAATTGTCTCCCTTGGGGATATGAAAAATGATTCCAGATGGAAACCTGATATGCAAATAGGATCAATGAACATAATGATAATGGTAAATATATCTGCAGAGGTACTCAAGGAATGACAATATAAAACCACGGTATCAGACTTTTATTTTCGGCAGGGGGGCAGGATACAGAACAAAATACTGGACAACAATTCAATAAAAGTATTGAAAGTTGATGGGCAAAAAAAGAATAACATTTAAAAATTGAAACAAAAAGGGGCACCTGGCAGGCTCAGGTGGAAAAGCATGCAAATCTTCATCTCTGGGTGGTGAGTTTGAGCCCCGGTTGGGTATAGAGATTACTTCAAAATAAATACATAAATAAATAAACTAAAAATATTAAAACAGGCGCGCCTGGGTGCCTCAGATGGTTAAGCGTCTGCCTTCGGCTCTGGTCATGATCTCAGGGTCCTGGGTTGTAGCCCCATATTGGGGCTCCCAGCTCAGCAGGGAGCCTGCTTCTCCCTCTCCCTCTGCCCCTCCCCCTATTTGTGCGCGTGCTCTCTCTCTTTCAAACGAATAAATAAAATCTTTAAAAAATATATTAAAACTGGGGCGCCTGGGTAGTGCAGTCGTTAAGCGTCTGCCTTCGGCTCAGGGCGTGATCCCGGCGTTCTGGGATCGAGCCCCACATCAGGCTCCTCTGCTGGGAGCCTGCTTCTTCCTCTCCCACTCTCCCTGCTTGTGTGCCCTCTCTCGCTGGCTGTCTCTCTGTCAAATAAATAAATAAAATCTTAAATAAAATAAGATAAAATAAAAATATATTAAAACAAAACCTGAAAAGATGTTAACATATAATTCTGATGATAAAGAGTTCCAAATAAAAGCTACCCAAATATGGAAGAAAAAAAGAAAATCCTTCATCACCAGAAGCCCTGCAGTATAAGACATGTTAAAGGAAGTCCTTCAGACAGAAAGCAAATGATACCATAGGGAGCCTAGATCTACACAAAGGACTGATGAGCACCAGAACTGGTAATTACATGGGTAAACATAAAGACTTTTTTCTTACTATTTATATACCTTTGAAAGGCAACATAACTTTGAAGCAAGAGAGAGAGGCAGAGGAAGACCACCATATTGTGAGAAACACATGTAGAAATAAACACGTAGAAATAAAATATATGGCCATCAATAGCACAAATGTTGGGAGGGAAGAAATGGAAATATACAGTTTTAAGTTTCTTATACTATAGGGGCGCCTGGGTGGCTCAGTCGGTGAAGTGTCTGCCTTCGGCTCAGTTCATGATCCCAGAGTCCTGGGATCGAACCTTGCGGCAGACTCCCTGCTCAGCGGGGAGACTGCTTCTCTGGCTCCCTCTGCTGTTTCCCCACTTGGGCTCTCCGGCGCGCGTGCTCGCGCGCTCTCTCTCTCTGTCAAATAAATAAATAAAATCTTAAAAAAGAGTATATATTAAGGTTCTTATACTATACATGAAATAATACACTATCATTGGATGGTAAACTATAATAAGGTAAAGATAAACAATAAGTTAAAGATAAATGCTAAAGCAACTACTAAAATAAGACAGAGTTATAACTAATAAACCAACAAAGGAGATAAGAAAGTATCATAAGTAAATTTTTAAAAAATTCAAAAAATTAAAAAAAATTCCAAAAAAAAGTAAATTCAAAAGAAGGCGAGAGAGAGAGAGAGAGAGAGAGAGAGAGTGAAACAAAGAACAAATAGCACAAATAGAAAACAAAGAGTAGATTTAAACACAATTACGTCAATAACAGAGCTTCAAAATAAATAAAGCAAAAGTTGATTGGATTGCAATGAGCTAGGCAAATCCATGCATAAAATCAGAGATTTCAGCACTCCTCTCTCAATAACTGATAGAACAATCAGACAGAAAAGAAGTAAACAGAAAATCAGTAAGGACGTGAGAGAATGGAACAGAACTATCAACAAACTCGACCTGACTGACGTTTATGGAGGATTTCACCCAGCAGATGCAGAATACACATTTCCTTCAGGTGCACATAAAATATTTATAAAGATAGACCATGTTCTGAACCACAAAACACGTTCGAAGACATTTAAAAGGATTCAGGTCATACTATGCTCTTTAACCAAAATTGACTTAAATTGGAAGCCAGTAACAGAAGTAGATCTAGAAAGTCCCCAAATATTTGGAAACTAAATAATACATCTTTAAATAACCTATGGGTCAAAGAGGAAATCAAAAGGGAAATTATAAAGTGAATTATAAAGGGAAATTATAAAATGAACTGAATAAATGAAAACAACATATCACAGAATGCATGGGATGCAACGAAAGCAATACTTAGAAATTTGTAGTACATGGGGTGCCTGGGTGGCTCAGATGGTTAGGCGCCTGCCTTTGGCTCAGGTCGTGATCTCCAGGTCCTGGGATTGAGCCCCGCATTGGACTCCCAGCTCAGCAGGGAGTCTGCTTCTCCCCCTAACTCTCCCCCTGCTTGTGCTCTCTCTGTCTCTCGCTCTCATTAATGAATAAATAAAATCTTCTAAAAAATTTATAGTACAAAAATGCCTATATTAAAGGAAGATTTAAGGTGCCCAGGTGGCTCAGCCCATTAAGCATCTGCCTTCAGCTCGGGTTATGATCCCAGGGTCCTGGGATCGAGCCCCAATGTTGAGCTCCCTCTGCCTCTTCCCCACCCCACACCCCACTTGTGCTCTCTCTCACTCTCTCTCCCTCTCAAATAAATAAATAAATAAATAAAATCTTTAAAAAAAAGAAACTAGAAAAATAAGCAAAAGAAACAAAATAGTAAAGGTTATAGTGGAAATCAGTGACGTAGAAGACAGAAAAACAATAAAGGAAATCAAGGAAACCAATATTACTGAGAAGATTGGTAAAACTGATAAACTTCTAGCCAGATTCATCAGGAAAAAAAAGAGAGAAGACATCAGTGACCAATATCAAGAACGAGAGAGGGGGCATCACCACGGTTTCTACAGATATTAAAAGGCTAATAGGGGATACTTGGACACCAACATTCTTTTTTTTTTAGATTTTTATTTATTTAAGATGGAGCAAGAGCAAGCGAGAGAGCATGAGCAGGGCAGAGGGGCAGAGGGAGAGGGAGAAGCAGAGTCTCCACTGAGCAGGGAGCCCAACACAGGGCTCGACCCCGGGACCCTGGGATCATGACCTGAGCTGAAGGCAGATGCTTAACCAACTGAGCCACCCAGGTGCCCCATACACCAACATTCTTAGCATTATTCACAATAGCCTAAAGGTGGAAACAACTCAAGTGTCCATCAAGAGATGCATGGATAAATAAAATGTGGTAGATACATACAGTGGAATATTATTTGGCCATAAAAAGAAGTAAAATTATGACACATGCTATAATACGGATGAACCTTGAGGACACTATGCTAAGTAAAGTAAGCCAGACACAAAAGGATTGTATGTATTGTATAATTCCACTTTTATGAGCTGTCTAGGGTAGGCAAATTCCCAGAGACAGAAAGTAGAGTAGAGGTTAAAAGGGGTTGGAGGTTGGCAGTTGGGGGAGAATGGGGAGTTATTGCTTAATGGGTACATAGTTTCTGTTTGGGATGATGAAAAAGTTCTGCAAATACACAGTGGTGATGGTTACACAACACTGAATTTATTTAGTGCTACTGCATTATATGCTTAAACATAGTTAAAATGGTAAGTTTTATGTTATGCATATTTTACCAAGATTTTTAAAAAGAATAATAAATAGGGGAATAAAATGAACATCTTGATGACAATAATTCTGGCAACACATTCCTTGAAAGACACAAAATACCAAGGCTCACTCAGGAAGAAATAGATAATTTGAATAACCCTGTATCTATTAAAGAAATTGAATTTGTAATGAGACATCTGCCCACAAAGGAAATTCCAGGCCCAGATGGCTTTTTTGGGAAATTCTACCAAATAGTTAAGGAAGGAATAATATCAATTCTACACAAATTCTTCCAGAAGATTTAAGAGGAGGGAATACTCCCCATCTCATTCTATGAGACTAGCACTACTCTGATACTAAACCAGAGGATGTCATTATAAGACAACTACAGTTGGGGTACCTGGGTGACACAGTTGGTTGAGTCTCTGACTCTTGGTTTCGGGTTGGGGTTGTGATCTCAGAGTCGTGATTCAGGATCATGGGATCGAGTGCCACATTGGGCTCTGTGCTCAGCGCAGAGTTTGCTGAAGCTTCTCCCTCCCTCTCCCTCTGCCCCTCGCCCCTGTGCTGTCTGTCTGTTTCTCTCTCGCAAATAAATAAATAAATCTTTAAAAAAATAAGAGAAGTACAGTTGACCCTCGAACAACATGGATTTGACTTGCACAGGTCCATTTATATGTGGATTTTTTTTTATAAATACAGTACTGTACTGTACATGTATTTTCTCTTCCTTATGAATCTCCTAATAACATTTTCTTTTCTCTAGCTTACTTGGTTGTAAGAATATGATGTATAATACATAATATGTGTTAATTGGCTGTTCATATATTATCAGTAAGGCTTCCGGTCAACATCAGGCTATTAGTAGTTAAGGTTTTGGGGAGTCAAAATTTATATGCGGAGTTTCGGCTGTGCAGGGGGCCAGTGCCCCAACCCCCGCATTGTTCAAGAGTCCATTGTAGGGGCACCTGGCAGGCTCAGTTGATGGAAAATGTGACTTTTGATCTCCGGGTTGTGAGTTCAAGCCCCACATTGGGCATACAGCTTGCTTAAAAAAATAAATAAAAAGTTTTAAAAAAAGAGTCAACTGTATGCACAAGTATCCTTCACAGAGATGCAAAAGTTTTTAGCAACATTTTCGTAAATCAAACCGAACAATATATACAAAAGAGAATACATCAAGACAAAGTTGAATTTACTCTAAGAATGCAAGCAAAACCATGTGATCATCTCAACAGCTGCAGAAAAAGCATTTGAGAAAACCCACCATCCATTCCTGATTTTTAAAAAGGGCTCTTAGGGGTGCCTGGGTGGCTCAGTCGATAAGCATCTGCCTTCGGCTCAGGTCATGATCCCAGGGTTCTAGGATCGAGTCCTGCATCAGGCTCCCGCTGAGCGGGGAGCCTGCTTCTCCCTCTGCCACTCCCTCTGCTTGTGTTCCCTCTCTCGCTGTGTCTCTGTCAAATAAATATATAAAATCTTTTTAAAAATTTAAAAACAAATTTTAAAAAGCTCTTAGAAAACTAGAAATAAAACCTAATATCTCCTCATCATGGTAAAGAGCATTTACAAAAGCCTATAGTAACTTCAATTTTTTTTAAGTTCTAATTTTGATTCTGGTTAGTCAACACACAGCGTAATAGCGGTTTCAGGTGTACAACAGAATGAGTCAACATTTCCATACAACACCTGGTGCTCATTACAAGTTCACTCCTTAATCTTCATCATCTATTTAACCTGTCCCCTCAACTGTCTCCCCTCTGGTAACCATCAGTTTGTTCCCTACAGTTAAGAG
The DNA here is from genome assembly GCF_024610735.1 of Ursus americanus. Lineage (NCBI taxonomy): Eukaryota > Metazoa > Chordata > Mammalia > Carnivora > Ursidae > Ursus > Ursus americanus. The sequence goes on from NC_142164.1 coordinate 81,882,484, forward strand.
TCTGTTTCAAAAAAAAAGCGCACGAGAGAGTCTGTTTCTTGGCTTGCTTCTCTCTCTCTCTCTCTTTTTTCCCCTTTGCTCACTTAACCGCTGTGCCACTCAGGCACCCTGGGAATTGAAATTTTAAAATAACATTCATTGTAGCATAAAAAATATGGAAGTACGAGACCTGTACATTGAGTACAAAGCTTTGCTGAGAGAAATTGAAGATTTAATAAGTGGAGAGATATCCAGGTTCATGGATCAGAAGACTCAGTATAGTAAGATGTCAATTCTCTCAAGATTGATCTATAGATTCAATGCAATCTCAGTCAAAATCCTATCATGTTTTGTTTTGTAGAATTGACAAACATATTCTAAAATTCATATGGAAGTGAAAAAGGACCAAAACAACTTAGAGGGGAGCCTGGCTGGCTCAGTCGGAAGATCATGCAACTCTCGATCTCGGGGTCATGAGGTCAAGCCCCATGATGGGTATAGAGATTAGTTTAAAAAAAAAAAACTTAAAAAAACAACAACTTAGAAAAGCAAGAACAAATTTGGCGGACTTCCTGACTTCAAGATTTATTGTAGAGCTCTATCAGTCAAGACATTGTGGCATTGGTGTCCAGACAGCAGCATATATCAATGAAAGAAAATAGAAACTCTAGAAATAGACCCACACATGTATGGTCAATTGATTTTTTTAAAAAAGATTTATTTATTTATTTGAGAGAGAGAGGAAGGAGGGGCAGAGGCAGAGGGAGAGAGAAAATCTCAAATACACTTCATGCTGAGTGCAGAGCCCGACGCAGGGCTCTATCCCAGGACCCTGAGATCATGACCCGAGCTGAAATCAAGAGCTGGTCACTCAACTGTCTGAGCCATCCAGGCACCCTGCTCAATTGACTTGAAAAAGGTGCAAAGGCAGTGCAGAATGGATAATATTTTCCCTTTCTTTCTTTCTTTCTTTCTTTCTTTCTTTCTTTCTTTCTTCCTTTTTTTTTTTTTTGAGAGAGAGAAAGAGAGAGAGAGCAGCAGGGGCAAGGAGAGAGGGACTCTCAAGTGGGCTCCAGGTCCAGTATGGAGCTGACCTGGGGCTCAATCCCATGACCCCATGACCCCAAGACCACCACCTAAGCTGAAATCAGGAGTCGGATGCTCAACCGACTGAACCACCCAGGCATCCCTGGAATGGATAATATTTTCAAGAAATGATGGAACAATTGAATATCCACATGCCCCCCCCCCAAAAAAAAACTCAGAACAGTAATTGCCCCGTGGGGGAAGGGATTGACTGGTGATGAAATAGTCTATATCTTGATAAGGGTATGGGCTACTTGAATATATTGATCAGTTGTCAGAATGCTATGAATTTTGATTTGTGAATCTTACTGTATGGAAGTTTTACCTTTAAAATGCCTGTAGAGGCACCTGGGTGGCTCTGTCAGTTAAGTGTGGGACTCCTTTTTAAAATTAATTAATTTATTTATTTGACGGAGAGAGAGAGAGAGACAGCATACAAGCAGGCAGAGCAGCCGGCAGAGGAAGAGGGAGAAGCAGGCTCTCCCCTAATCAGGGAGCCTGATGCAGGGCTCGATCCCGGGATACTGCGACCTGAGCTGAAGGCAGACGCATAACCCACTGAGCCACACAGGCGCCCCAAGTGTGGGACACTTGATATCAGCTCAGGTCTTGATCTCAGGGTCGTGAAATCAAGCAGGGCATTGGGCTCCACACGGGGCATGGAGCCTGCTGAAGATTATCTCTCCCTCTCCCTATGCCCTTCTGTGCCCCCGGCTCTCTCTCTCTTTATTTTTTTAAAGCTTTTATTTATTTATTTAAGAGAGAGCACGTGCGTGAATGAGAGAGAGCACGACCTGGGGTGGGGGAGCACTGGGGGAGGTGGAGGGGCAGAGGGAGAGGGAGAAGCCAACTCCCCACTGAACAGGGAGCCCAACATGGGACTCGATCCCAGGACCTCGGGATCATGACCTGAGCTGAAGGCAGACACTTAAGTGACTGAGTCACCCAGGTGTCCCTCTTTCTCTCTCTTTAAAAAAATAAAAATAAATAACAATTAAAATGCCTATAAATAAATATTGATCTCTAATAAATAGATTTGCTTTTGTAGAGGTATTGGTCAACAATTCCAAAAATCCCTTTTGTGTAATCTAGGCCTCAGGAAACATGTAAATATATTAGAAACAATGGGAGCTAGGTTACTTAACTAATGGAGTTACAAATATAAGAAGGAAGTTATAAATATGGATGGAGGAAGAGAAGAATGTACCCTGAAGTATTGAATTGGAATTGGAGGTAACAAGATGATCTCAAGATTTTAGATAAGATAGAGAAAGAATGTGTGTGTGTGTATGTGTGGGTGTGTGTATTTCTGTCCACGGAGAGGGCCTGAAAGTAGATATACTTCTAGCAATAAGCAATGTACCCACTTAAGATACATATCTGGTTTCATTTTCCATTTTAAAGTTTTTATTTTGAAATAATTTCAAATTTACAGAAAAGTTGCAAAATAACAATCCCTGTATACCCTTCATTGGGATGCTCCTATGTTAAATTTCTGCCACTTTCCTTTATCATTCCTTCTTTCTGTGTATGTGTGTACATTTGGGTCAGGAGTCCCCAAGACCATCCCCCAGTTTGGTGATTCAGTAGGAGGACCGAGAAGATTCAGCATAGAGTTGTACTCCTAGCTAAGGGGTATTTGCCCTGAAAGGATAGATCCATTGACAGGATCAACAAGAAAAAAGGACACAGGTGGAATCTGGCAAAATCCTTGCACAGACCTCCTTAGGCTGCCCACCTGCCTTGAGCAAAGGGAAAAGCGACATGGCTGAAGTCCAGAGGAAACCAGGCACAAGCTTGTAAGGGTCCTCTCCCAGGGCAGTCACACAGGATGCAGTTAATTTCTCCAGCACTGAGTTGTAACAACACGTGATGTGTCGTCTACCAGGGAAGCTCATTAGAGACTCAGTGCCTAATGTTTTCACTGGGGGATGGTTACTAGCCACCCTCTACCTAGCATGTACCAAAATTCCAGGCTCCCTAAAGGAATGCAGGTGCTTAGCCTAAATCACATTGTTTTTAGAAATGGTTTGGCACAGTGAACCATTCTTATCATTTAGAAAAACTTTTATATCAGTGTAGGGAACTGTTTATCAGCCAAGTTTCCAGATGCCAGTCAAGGGCTAACCTTGCAATCAAGTCTTTGTAAGGGTAGCCAGTCTCAGGCCACTGTGTTAACTCTTTCCTGTACAAAGATATATAAGAGAAAGACATTCCCCTATATAACCACAGTATCATTATCGAAATCAGGAAATTAATACTGATACAATCCTGTTACCTATTTTATAGACATTATTCAAAGTTTGCCAATTGTCCCACTGACATCCTTTTTTTAAAAAAAACAGATTTTATTTATTTATCTGAGAGTGAGAGAGTGCGAGAGAGAGCAAGAGAAAGTGAGAGTGGGAAGTAAAGGGAGAAGCAGGCTCCCACTGAGCCGGCAGCCTGATGCAGGCTGGATCCCTGGACTCCCTCTGGGATCCTGACCAGGGCCAAAGGCAGACACTTAACCGACTGAGCCACCCACGCACTCCTGACATCCTTTATAGTAAAATAAAAACCTTTTTTTCTGGTATAGGATTCAATCCAGAATCACATGCTGCTTTCAGTTATCATGTTCCTTTAATCTCCTTAAATCTGGATCACTTCCTCGGTTTTTCTTTGTTTTTCTTTTTATGACCTTGACATTTCTGAAGAGTACAAACTGTTATTTTGTAGAATGTCCCTCTGTTGGGGTTTGCTTGATATTTTCTCATGATTAGATTCAGGTTTGAATTTTTGGCAGAAACACCACAGAAGTGAAGCGTCTTTCTCAGGGCGTCACATCAGGAGGCTGGAAATACCAGTTTGTCTCCATATTGATGATGTTAATGTTGTCCTCTTGGTGAAGGTGATGTCCACCAGCCTTCTCCACCGTAAAGTTACCCTTTTCCTCATTATAATTAAGAAGTAATTTGTGGAGGGGCGCCTGGGTGGCTCAGTCGGTTAAACGTCTGCCTTCGGCTCAGGTCATGATCCCAGGGTCCTGGGATCGAGTCCCGAGTTGGACTCCTTGCTCAGCAGGGAGCCTGCTTCTCCCTCAGCCTGCTGCTCCCCCTGCTTGTGCTTCTCTCTCTCTCTCTCCCTCTCTCTCTCTGATAAATAAATAAATAAAATCTTTAAAAAAGTTTTAAAAAGATGTAATTTGTGGGGAGATCCTTTAATGCTATGTAAAGATAGTGCTCCTCATCGTACTTTCACCCACTAGTTTTAGCACCCATTGATGATTCATGCCTGAAACAATTATTACAGCGGTGTTTGCCATATAATGATTTTCTAATTGCATCATTTCTTCTACATTTAGTAGTTGGCAATCCACTATAAGGGAGGTTTTCCTTGTCCTCCATTCATTTATTTAGATTAGTTGGGACTCATGGATTCTTTTTTTAAAAGACTTTATTTATTTATTTATTTGAGAGAGAGACAGAGATGGTGACAGAGAGCACAGCTGGAGAGGAGGGAGAAACGGGCTCCCAGGGAGCCAGAAGCAGGGCTCAGTCCCAGGACCCTGGGATCATGACCCAAGCCAAAGGCAGATGCTTGACTGACTGAGCCACCCAGGTGCCTCGGAACTCATGGATTCTTTTTATTTTTTTTAAAGATTTTTTATTTATTAATTTTCTTTCCTGAGAGAGCGAGAGCCAGAGAGAGAGAGCGAGGGAGTACCTGAGCATGGGATGGGGGGGACGGGAAGGGCAGAGGGAGAAGCAGACTCCCCGCTGAGCAGGGAGCCTGTTGCAGGACTCCATCCCAGGACCCTGGGATCATGACCTGTGCAGAAAGCAGATGTTTAACTGACTGAGCCAACCAGGCACCCCTCATGGATTCTCTTTATTTTTTTAAGATTTCATTTATTTATTTGTCAGAGAGAGATTTAAAGAGAGAGAGAGAGCACAAGCAGGGGGAGTGGCAGGGAGAGGGAGAACCAGACTCCCCAGTGAGCAAGGAGCTGGATGTAGGACTCAATCCCAGGAGGCTGGGATCATGACCTGACCAGAAGTCAGATGCATAACCCACTGAACCACCCAGGTGTCCCTCATGGATTCTTTTTAAATTCAAATTCATTCAATGGATGGTGCTCCAGATTCACCTTGTACTTTCCTTGCCCCAGCCCTGCAATCAACCATTTCAACAAGGAGCTCTGGCTCCTGTTAGAGAAAAATGGTAATTAGACGACAGAAATCAATTAGAGGTACACTAACTGGAAAAGAGGAAATAAAGGTATCTTTATTTTCAGATGATATGATTTTGTACCTGGCAAATCCTAGAGAATTAATGATAAAAGTATAACAATAAAAGTATTCAGCAAGTGGAGGGATGTAAAATTAACAAAAAGAAGTCAATGGCCTTCATGGGGCACCTGGAGGGCTCAGTTGGTGAAGCATGAAACTCTTGATGTCAGGGTTGTGAGTTCGAGGTTCATGTTGGGTGTAGAGATTACTTAAAAATAAAAATTTTAGGGGTGCCTGCCTGGTTCAGTCAGAAGAGTATGCGACTCTTGATCTCAGGGTTGTGACTTCGAGTCCCATGTTGGGCGTAGAGCTTACTAAAAATAAATAAACTTTAAAAAATAAATAAATAAAATAAAATCTTTAAAAAAGATGTTAATAGCCTTCATATATACAAATAATAACCAGTTAGAGGATATAATGATAGAGAAAACCCCATTTACAATAGCAGCAATGAAGATAATATACCTCAAGAAGGAACCTAACAAGAAATGTGAAAAACAATCTACGTGAAGAAAACTTTAAAATGTATTTGTCAAAACCCACAGATCCTTACAGCACAAAAAATGAATCTTAATGTATGAAAATTAAAAACAAATCAACCAGGAGGTCAGGGAATCCCAGGATGGAATGAAGACTATGACAACATAATCTAACTGTATCACAAATAAATGACATGACCTCACTGAAGGGGGCGGGAGAAGAGGTGCTGACTTAAGTAACCTTGGAAAATGGTACTTTTTTTAAATAAAGATTTTATTTATTTATTTTGACAGAGAGAGACAGCCAGTGAGAGAGGGCACACAAGCAGGGGGAGTGGGAGAGGAAGAAGCAGGCTCCCAGCAGAGGAGCCTGATGTGGGGCTTGATCCCAGAATGCCGGGATCACGCCCTGAGCCGAAGGCAGATGCTTAACGACTGTGCCACCCAGGCGCCCTGGAAAATGGTACTTTGACTGGGAACTCCAATGTTAACGACAAAAGGAACCATAGAAAAGCATTTAACTCAATTTTGGTAAAGTTATTTCCCACGGAAGTACAAATTAACAATTCTGGTATCACTCTATGTGTTTACTACAATTGAATAATTAAGTAAATGGGTGATGGATGGTTGGAGCCAGGTTTCTCATGGTTGGAGTGGTAGGACATAGATAAGCAAGAAGAGATAGAATGAACCATGTGGTACTGGAATATCAGTATGAATTCATATTTGTCTTAAAATATGTACAGATGGGTATATACAGAAACCATTATAGATACGTGTGTCTACAGGGGTTAGTTAACCTCTATTTCCGAGATCCTATGACCATAAACAGGTCAAAAGCCAACTGACAATGCATGCAACATCTATCACAGTAAAGCATTCGTATGCTCAATATACAAAGAACTCTTGAAAATTGAGGGAGAAAGGTAAAAAAAAAGCCAATAGAAAATTGGGCAAAAGATGTGAACAGAGAATTCACACATTTAAAAAGGATATTAACATGGCCCTTCAATATATGAAAATTGTAATCTCACTCATAGTTGGAGAAACACAAATTAAAACTACCCCGAGAGGATGAATAAACAGATTGTGAAATATCCATACTACAGAATTCTAGTCATCAATAAAAAGGGAAAAAGTACTGATACACAGAGCAAGTTGGATGAATCTCAAAAGCATTATGCCAAGTGAAAGGAGCCAGACACAAAAGAGTACATACTGTCTGATTCCATTTGTAGGAAACTCTAAAAAAGACAAATATAATCCACAGTGACAGAAAGTCAATTGGTGGTTGCCTGAGTTGGGGAGGGTGTTGGGAAGGGGTGCAAAGGAACCTCTTGGGGGGTGGTGAAAATGGTCTATATATTGATTCTGGTAGTGGTTACAAGGTTATATACATTTGTCAAAACTCTCTGAACTGGACACCTGGGTGGCTCAGTTGGTTGAAGGTCTGTCTTTTGGCTCAGGTCCTGAGGATCGAGCCCCGCACTGGGCTCCCTGCTCAGTCGGGAGTCTGCTTCTCCCTCTCCCTCTGCCATTCCCCCCAGTACCCTGGGATCATGACCTGAGCCGAAGGCAGCCGCTCAAGGGACTGAGCCACCCAGGCACCCCAAGTATATGTATTGTTAAACAAACAAACAAACAAACAAGACAACAGGTCCAAAATGGAGTTGCTTATGCTAAGCCCCACATCACCAAACCAAGACTTAATTACAGTTTTGGCTTTCCCAGATATGGCCTCTTACACCAGTCAATCATGAATCACCTGCTCAGCACTAGTTTGGTAGTCTTTCTGACAAACTTCCGCCATCCCCTAAAGGGAAGTAACCTTGCAATAACCAACCTGGGTTTTTCTGCTTAGAAAACGTCCTTATTCCTGCTCCCTTCTGGCCATAAAGGCCATTTTTGTACAGCCTCTCAGGGCTCTTTTCCATCTGCTAGATTAGATACTGCCTAATTCAAATAGATTTTTGCTCAAATAAACTCTTAAAATGTTTAATATGCCTCAGTTTATCTTTTAACTCTATGGGGTGGGGTGGGAGAGCATCTCAATAAGGTTCATGAAATTACAAAAGGTAAAAAGGAGCTCTGGCTGAAAACACTTTCCCCAGCAGGCAAATTATTTATCCCTATGAAAATGAGGGCAAATAACCCTTCAATGAGATACCATTTCTCACCTCTCAGATCAGAGAAAAAAAAATTTAAGGCTTTATTTATTTGACAGAGAGAGAGAGAGAGCTCACAAGCAGGGGGAGTGGGAGAGGGAGAAGCAGGCTCTGCGCTGAGCAGGGAGCCCAATGCAGGGCTCAATCCCAGGACCCTGGGATCATGACCTGAGCCAAAGGCAGAGGCTTAACCGACTGAGCCACCCAGGTGGCCCTGGATCAGAGAAAACTTTAAAATATGACAATACTGTCTGTTGGGAAGGCTGTGGGAAAACACGTTGTCAAGTGCATTGCTAGTGGGAATGAAATTGGAACAGCCCTTTGGGAAGGAAATTTGGAGATACCTAACAAAACTACATCTGCACTTTTTGATGCGGCAATCCTAGTTCTGTGTATTTACCCTAAAGATACACCTCAGATAATACAAAATTACATACATGTACAAGGGCATTCTTTTTGGCATTATTTATAATTGCAAAATATCGGAAACAACCTACATGGGCAAACATAGGAGAGCCCTTAAATTATGATACATCTACAAAATGGGGTACTTTGTAGCTGCGAGAGAGACAAGATATAGTATCAAATGACAAATGCAAAGCATGCTACCCTTCATGTACGATAAATAAGATAATATACATATATCTGTTCATTTGAGCAAAAAGAAACACAGAAAGGCTAAATCAGGAAGTAAGTAGACTGATTACCTCAACAACGGTGGGGAGGGGCAAAATGGAATTCTAACAGAAACAAAGGAATCTATTTCAAATGAATCACTCAGCCTAATTGAAGGGGGCGAGGAGGAGGAGGAGAACTAACCCAAGTAGCTGTTGAGCACAGTGTTTTGGCTATCATCAGATTAAAGACAAAAGGAATGCATCAAATATTGAAGCTTGTTAAACCCAGTATTTTGACTATAGAGTGCCAGGAGCCTAAAGACAAGAGACTGTAAAACAACTATATTGACCTCTAGTTGGTAGGTTTGTTTTTTGCAGTCTTATGGTTTAGCAATTCCGGTTACCTAATGGGTATTATATGATTACACAAATAAGCAAATTTACTGTGGATAATGAGAGCAGGTTTCTTCCACTGAAGAAGGGATTTACAAATATGGAAAGTGAGACAACTAGAATGAACCTTGCGTTGGTGGGTTGAAATGTAAAGTATTAGTAATGAATTTATGTTTTCAAAATATAGATACCTCTAGTAAAATATATAAATAGATATGTATGGTTAGATGGATTAGAATACATACATATATTTCCTAGCTTTGTACACTGAGAGGGCCTAGAAACAATTACACCCTAGTAGCAATGAACACTTTGTCAACTGGGGCTGAAAAAGAATAAGGTGAGTCTGTACTCAGCCAACAACAACAAAAGAAATGAAATCTTACCCTTTGCAACGACGTGGATGGAACTGGAGGGTACTATGTTAAGCGGAATAAGTCAATCAGAGAAAGACAATTATCATTTGATTATACCTATACGAGGAATTTAAGAAACAAACCAGAGGATCATAGAGGAAGGGAGGGAAAAATAAAATAAGACAAAATCATAGAAGGAGACAAACCATAAGAGACTCTTTTTTTTTTAAAGATTTTATTTATTTATTTGACAGACAGCCAGTGAGAGAGGGAACACAAGCAGGGGGAGTGGGAGAGGAAGAAGCAGGCTCCCCGCAGAAGAGCCTGATGCGGGGCTCGATCCCAGACCGTCTCCCAGACCGCCTCCCACAATGCCTCCCAGAACGCGGGGATCACGCCCTGAGCGAAGGCAGCCACTTAACGACTGCGCTACCCAGGCGCCCCAAACCATAAGAGACTCTTAACTCTAGGAAACAAACTGAGGGTTGCAGGAGCGGTGGGGGTGGGGGATGGATTAACTAGGTGATGGGCATTAAGGAGGGCTCGAGATATAGCGAGCACTGCGTGTGATATGAACTGATGATGAACTGATGAAACTCTACCTCTGAAACTAGTAATACACTCTATGTTAATTAATTGAATTTAAATTAAAAAAAGGAATAAGGTGAGTCTGGAGCATCTTATAGTGCCAAAGAGAAAGTGCAAAAAAAACCAAACAAACAAAACCCCAAAACAATGGGGGCATGTCAAAAGGACACCGAAGTCAACTTGAAGGAGCTCCCACTAGCCAAATCTGGGACAGTATGAGCACCAAAGGAAATAATGTTAGTGATTATAATTCATTGAATAAAATAAGTCTGTACAGATATACATACATAAATGGGGAAGAAGAGAAAACTCTTCCTTACAGTAGAATAGCAACTAATAAATACCAAAGGAATGTGGTGTTAGAAAATCATCACTAAATACTGAAGCCAATGCTTCAGGAAGTTTATATATAGGGGCGCCTGGGTGGCACAGCGGTTAAGCGTCTGCCTTCGGCTCAGGACGTGATCCCAGCGTTGTGGGATCGAGCCCCACATCAGGCTCCTCCGCTATGAGCCTGCTTCTTCCTCTCCCACTCCCCCTGCTTGTGTTCCCTCTCTCGCTGGCTGTCTCTCTCTCTGTCAAATAAATAAATAAAAATCTTTAAAAAAAAAAGGAAGTTTATATATAGAGAAAGAATGATAAAGCAAAGGTGGTAAAATGTAAACAATGAATGAATCTGGGTAAAGGGTACCTGAAATTTCCTTGTACCATTCTTGCTTTCGGGTACATTTAAAATGTTATAAAAATTAAGTTACCGCCCCCCACCAAAGAAAAATAAAGAAAATAGAGAGTATGCTAGTACTGGTAATGTCTCTAAACATGCTTTCTAATGTTTTTCTTTCCCAGATAAAAACTACTGCTTGGGTGGTGGGGTTTGTATAGGGAGCCAGAAAGCACAAGAGAGGCTTATAATGCATTCTACTACTTATTTGGATGTTCTTGGGCTTTGGCCATCCTGTTTTTGTTTTGTTTTTTAAACGAAGCTTTTTCGTTTGATTCACTGCCATTCTTTCCTCTTGGGTATTTTACATTATTTATGGCTAGGCCCTTTACCTAACAGGATGTCCGGCGTTATGTTAAAAAAATCGGCGTCAAATCGTACCCCCCCCTCAAAAAAAGCCAAGGGCTTCACCAGAGGCGGGATTTCCCTCTAGGGTCACTCGGAGGAGGGCGGGAACAAGACCAGAGCCAAGCTTCCGCTTTCATTTCTAGGGTTATAAGTCAACCATTCTCATTAAAGGAGTACGGCGGAAGGGTGATTTTTCTGTCGGCAAACACTTCCCTAGCGACGAGTCCACCCATGACATAGGGATACCACAGTGTCGCATCATAATGGGTGGTCTATGAGAGCATAAAAGCCAGATCTGATGACCTAGTGTGCGGTAAAACATTAAATTGCAATTCACCTGACCTGTCAGTTTCACTCTCTTCTCTCCGTCTGCGAAATACTGAACTTCCGGGGTAGACTCCTCCCCCTCCATTCCTGGCCAGTGGTTTGATCCGACCCTAATACTGACAGGAGGGACGAACTGCGTCTGCGCAGAAGCCTGTTGGGGGGGTGGGGGGGAGGAACATGGCGCAAGCTCTGTCTGAGGAGGAGTTTCAGCGGATGCAGGTGCCGCTCGCCGGGGAAAGACCACCGCGATAGGCAACGGGGGGCGGGGTGGAGAGAGGTCGTGCTACCGGCTCTGAGAAGGGGTTGGTTGGGGTGGACCTTGAATTTAAGGAGTTGGTCTGGAGAAGGGAAACTGAGGCTCAGAGGGGTGAGACTCTTGGATTCCGAGATACCGTTGGGCTCTGAGGGGTTGGAGTCTGTTAGCTTTGTGGGCGGAGGAGAGAGTCCTAGAGTGGGCGATACCTTACTCAGACCTGGAGGGGATGAGACCTTTGGGCCCGTACAGGGGACACTGTGGATCGGTGATGATAACATTGGGTTTTAAGAGAAGGAGATCCTGAGAGGGCGAAACCATTTTGCCTGGAGAGGAAGGAAGCAGGCGTTGGGCCATTTGCGTCATGGTGGGGGGAGCCCTTGAGAGGACAGTACCATTACCCGGTGGAAGGTGGAAATGTTTGTGGGAGATACCACTGTGCCAGGGATTTGGGGAAAGACCCCACATGTTGTCATTGTTCCTGGGAGGTGGAGAGCCTGTGTGAGAGTGCTGGTAGTGGATCCTAGGAGGGGGCGGTACGTTTGGATCTAGATTAGGGGTGATCCCATTAGGCCTGGGGTGAAGAAGACCCCGAATGGATTAGACCATTAATTATTGTTGGAGAGAGGACCAGAAGAGGTTAAAGAGTGATATCTTGGACCACACAGAGGGGAAATCACTGGACTTTGGGGAGGTACCCCAATTGGGTACCCTGGACCACTCGATTCTTTTGGGGACGACTCTGAGTTGGGATGCAAGGCCAGAGTAGGCTCTTGTTGAGAGAGTTCCTAATTGGGGAAGACCGTTGGTTTTGTGTGTGGGGAGCGTCTGAAAGTGGGGAAGCCCTGAGTAGGATCCTGTGGGAGGAAAGGAGGAACTCTGAGTGAGGATAGGTAATCCATCGATCCTTGAATGAGAGAAACCAGTTGTTCCTGTGTGAAGAACGCTTAGGGTGAAAGGGTGAGATCACTGGACCGTGAAAGGGGAAGTTACAACCTGTAACTTTCGAGGGGAGATTCTAAGTGAGTAAGAGTAATCCAGTTGGCCAACCCAAGGCTTTGTGGAGGAGAGACCCTGAAGGATGTAGGGCCATCCCATTGGATCATGACTGGGGAGTTCTTGAGGGATGTGGGGGACTCTTGAATGAGGAAGATTGATTTCATTGGACCATGGGTGAGGGAAAAACCATTTGGCTCTGACGGATAGGGCTTCTATGTGGATGCCAAGGGTGTACAAATTGGATCAAGATGGGGAGACAGATGACTGGATCTGGTAGAGTAACAGGGGCAGGAAAGATTCTGTAGGGGCCAAGCCCTTTAACCTTAAGCAGACCACCAGGGGGTGAAGGCTGGTGCCACGGGAGGAGGGAAAGATCCTGATGGGGTAAGGGACAGTAGGTCTGGGAAGAACTGGCCTCAGTGTGCCACAGGGCTGTTAGGAAGGGGTATGCTATTGGGAGTGGCCCATACTTCACTTTCCCTTAATTCTTGAAAGGGGTTAATTCTTGAGAGCCTTGGAGGTGAGGACCCCAGGCAGCCCCCAACTTAGTGTAAGTTGAACAGGAGAATACCAGGCCCTCTTCCCTTGAAAAGAGGGAGGAATACAGGCCCCTGTCCCCTATACTCAGAGCCCTCCAAGTCTGGCCAAGAAGATAGACAATACTGTCCTGTGACAGAAAGATAGAACAGTGTTTAGTGTCTGATGAGGTCAGCCAGGATGAGGAGGGAGAACTTTATCCTGTGGGCGTGGGGAGCCATGGAGCACATGGGAGCAAGAACTTGACTGCATCAGTGCTGTGTCTATGGCCTGAGTGCAGAGGGATAGAAGAGTGGGAGGGATGGAAGAGTGAGGCTGGCTGTGGTTATAAGTAGAGCTGGAGAAGGTGGGACATGGGCTGAGGGCCCATTTAGGATGTAGTGTGCATAGGTCTTAAGGAGTGGCTGGAGAGGCACCGGAAGGGCGGCAGTGTCCGTGGGGCTCAGGGCATTGGTTCCCTCATGGTGAAAATAGGGGCACATTCCTAACCAAGTTGTTAAACTTCTCTGCTTCCCCCAAGGCTCAGCTCCTGGAACTCCGGACAGATAACTACCAGCTTTCAGATGAATTACGCAAGAATGGCGTTGGTGAGCCAAGAGGGTCTCATTAGGTGGGGGTGGTTTCGGGGGACAGTCCAAGGGAGAAAACCTCAGAGGCCTGAGGCTGAGACTCCCTGCTTTCCCCACACCAGAGCTCACCAGTCTTCGACAGAAGGTCGCCTACCTGGATAAGGAGTTCAGCAAAGCTCAGAAGGTACCTCCCTCCACCCACTCACCCACCCATGCTTCCCCGTAACCATCTGACTCATTCATCTATCCAAGGAGCACCTCCAGGGAACCAGGCCTAATGTTACCTGCTGTCATCAGTCATTCAAAAAGCTCTCATGGAAGTCTCTTTAGTTTGCTAATTTTATCTAATCCTGCTTAGTTATTGATTAATTTTAATTTACTCTTAATGCATTTTCAATTTCAATTACTCAGTCTCTTTCACTAACGTCTAACTAAATAGTCACATCTATAGGTGAATCTGCCTTGAATCTGCCTTCTGTCCTTCATTCACACTCCTGCCTTGTGCTCCCACTTCCTATCCCTGTCCTGGTCCTGTTGGTCAAGTGAGACTAGACCTACTTCTCAGATCATCTGGAGATGAAGTAGTGTATAACCTGTTATGGCCCCTCAAGGCATTCAGGTCCCTCTTTTGTCTCTTTCTTCACTGCTCTGTCCCCACACTAGCTCAAATGTTATGTACACCATAAATATTTGTTAGATGAAGGCATACAGAATGCAGAAAATCTGGCAGTCAGGAAGCTGGGCTTCTCTTTGGTAGGGTGCTGATTGCAGAAAGTGGCAATGCCCTCAGCTGCCCAAACAAGGGAGCAGCAGTTTTCATGGTGCATGGAGGGATCCACATAGATGTGTTTGGACTGATGTAGCAATGTAGCCACAGTTTCTGAGCCTGGAAACCCAGCCCATGAAGGGTTAAATACTAAGACTCATGAACAGTCTCAAGAGCTAAGAGGAAAACATGTAAGCAGGATGCCCTTCACTCACTCACTCACTCACTCACTCACTCACTCACTCCTTCCTTCCCGTGGACTACAAATTTCATGCAAGTTTTGTGGTTGAAGATGCTCCCATCCCCCAAAGCGTCATCATTGTATCCCCTTGACACTTGCCACAGTGTCTCCATATCCTAGTGAGGGAGACCATCTCCATTCACCTTATCTCTCTTCCCCCCCCCCACCTTTAGGCATTGAGCAAGAGCAAGAAAGCTCAGGTAAGGGGACCCATGGTGGGTGAATGTGTCTGGGAGATTGAGGGGCGATATTTCCGTATGCTGGGATCTCCTGGTACTGGCCTTTCTTTCTCTGTTTGTGCACTTGCATCTGTGACTACCTCACTGCCCTGTGTTTGTATGTCTGTCTTTATTTTCCTGTGTTTGTCTCATCTCGGACCTCTCCATCGTTCCTTCTCCCTTTCTGGCTGGCCTTCTCTCTGAGTCTGTCTCTGCCTGTCTTCCTGTTCCTCTCTGACTGTTGCTTCTCTCCCCAACCTTACCTTTTCCTCTCCCTTACCTGTTCCTATCTGCCATCATTTCTCTTTTCTTCTTTCCCGTTCTTTCTCTGTCCGACTCCTTGTTTCTCCCCCCCCCCATTTCCTTTGTTGCTTCCTGACTCATTTCTTTCCCTGACCCCCTCTCTCTTCCCTCTGTTCTGTTCTCCCTCCCATTGATCTCTCTGTTCCTATCTCTCTTTCTTCCTGCCTTTTCTTTCTTTTCTCTCCCTCTCCATCCCTCTTTCCTTCCCTATTTGTCTCCCTTTCCCCATCTCTCTCTACCTCCTCTCTCACCTGTTTCTATCTACCACTCTTTCCTCCCACTCTCCCCTCATGTCCCTCTCTCCCCTCATGTCCATCTTTCCTTCTCTCTACCCTCCCATGTCTGTCTCTCTCCTTCCCTGTATCTCCTGATTTCACCCATCTCATTCTCTGTACCCAACGATCCCCCCCGTCATTTTCTCCCTCTCTGTTTCTTTGCCCCACGTCTCTGTCCTTTTCTACCCTTGTTCGAGACCTGGCCCATGTCTACCACTGCAGGAAGTCGAGGGACTACTGAGTGAAAATGAGATGCTACAGGCAAAGCTGCACAGCCAGGAGGAGGACTTTCGTTTGCAGAACAGCACGCTTATGGCAGAGTTCAGCAAGGTACTGGTGCCTGGGATAGCTGGGTGGGATCGGAGGGGTAGCGGCCCCCTGGGCTGAAGCTAGAGGGCTGCTGAAGATGGTTGGACAGAGGCAGGCCCTGGATCACTGTCCGTGGTGCTGAAACAGATCCCGGATCTGTGCTGGGGGGCAGTGATTTGACAAATGGGGCCGCTCGCTGTGCTGGGATTAGAAGGCTGCAAGCCCTGAGGACAGCTGGTCCCAGACCAAATCACACCTTTTCTTTAAGCTTCAAGTCCCTTTGTATATATTTGGTAGCTGATGCTAGGGAGCTCCAGGTTCTTGGAGGGTCTTAGGTAAAATTCTTATGCTTAGCATGAAATAGAAAGATGTCCTAGCTGCTTCCCTTTTCTCTTCCTTCCCCTTCATCTGACCTGAGCCTGGAGTTCTAGTTCTTCTAGATAATTCATCCCAGATTGGGTAATTCTATCTCCTCACTGATTTTAGTGTCCTGGCTATTCCTAAACCTACTAGGGAGTTAGAGATATTATCTTTTGTTTCTCATCTATCTTCTGTGTCCATGGTCAAGAAGTTTCTAAGGGGGACTCCTGGGTGGCTCAGTTGGTTAAGCATCTGCCTTTGGTTCAGGTCATGATCCCAGGGTCCTGGGATCGAATCCCACATCAGGCTCCTAGCTCAGTGGGGAACCTGCTTCTCCCTCTGCCTGCTGCTCCCCCTGCTTGTGCTCTCTTTCTCTCTCTCTCTCTCTGACAAAGAAATAAATAAATAATCAAAAAAACAAAAAAAGTAGTCTCTACAGTTTTAGTGTGTTTTAAGGAAAAAATTCTCATGGCAATAAAAATGGTAATTCCAGGACTCCATGTGAGAATATAGTTCTTAAGCCCTTAAAAAACAAAATATGAAAACAGCCTTTAAACAGGTACAATGTCAGGAGATATGATTTGACAACTAATAGTTAAGAGCTAAAAGGCCTAGACTAAACTCTTGGCTCTACTTTTTACTAAGTGTAACCTTGAGCAAGTCACTTGACCTGTCTGCTTCTTGGTTCCCATATGTTTAAATTGGAAATGTTATAATGACAGTATCTGCCTTGCAGGGATTTTTGTGAGGATTGGATGGATTAATGTTTGTAAACAACTTATAACAGCCTTGTACATAGTATTGGTTATGTAGGTGTTAGCTACTTTTTAAAAAAAATTTATTTATTTGAGAGAGCGAGAGATTTAGAGAATGAGTGGGAGGAGGGGCAGAGGGAGAAACAGACTCCCTACGGAGCAGGGAGCCCAATGCAAGACTTGATCCCAGGACCCCAGGATCGTGACCTGAACAAAGGCAGACGCTTAACTGACTGAGCCACCCAGGTGCCCTAGGTATTAGTTACTAATAGTATCCTTTTATTATTACTGATTCATTTTTTCACTAAAATATTTTTTTGACTATTTAAAAGTCTTAGATCCATCCTGTGGCCCTGCTCTGCCTCAGCTCTTACTACCTCTTACCTGCTCTAATCCCATAGCCTTCTTGCTGGTTTCTTCACTTCTAGTTTCTCCTATCAGCCAATGCCCTAGAGGCTGTCCTGACCTGCAGGCCTTATCACATCACTCCTTTAAGCAATAGCTCCGAGTGGGTCCTTGACCCTGACTGTTCAGAGCCCTTGGTACTCACGTAATAGCTGACCTCACTGCTGCCTCACTTCTCACTACTTTCTGCTTCCAGCCTCAATGGTATCGTGGTTCTTTTAGGATGAGGCAGGGGCAGGCATTCCTCCATCAATCCAACTTGTGTTTCTCAGCACCTGCCCTGGGCCAGGCACTGGGCCAGTTATATAACCTCCTTCCCACTCCCCCTCCTTTTCCTGGGAACTGGTAGTGCTCACAGAGAGACTTGGGTTCAAGGCCTGCCTCCACCACTTACTTGCCAAGATATTTCAGCTCCATTTTTCCTTCAGCAAATAGTTATTGAGCACCCCCGGTGTGCTCTGCATTCTGGAGATAGCTGTAAGCAGCACAACCTGGCCCTCACTCTTGGGTAGCCTATATTCTGGATGTGGGATGGGGAGAAAGATAATGTATTAAAAAGGATAATGGGGTGCCTGGCTGGCTCAGTTAGAAAAGCTTGTCACTCTTTTTTTTTTTTTTAAAGATTTTATTTATTTATTTGACAGAGATAGAGACAGCCAGCGAGAGAGGGAACACAGCATGGGAGAGGGAGAGGAAGAAGCAGGCTCCCAGCTGAGGAGCCCGATGTGGGACTCGATCCCGGGACACCGGGATCACGCCTTGAGCCGAAGGCAGACGCCCAACGACTGCGCTACCCAGGCGCCCCATGAAAAGCTTGTCACTCTTGATCTTGGGGTTGTGAGTTCAAGCCCCACATTGGGTATAGAGATTAGTTAAAAATAAAATCTTAAATAAAATAAAAATTTAAGAAAATAATAGTACAGGGGCGCCTGGGTGGCTCAGTCGTTGAGCGTCTGCCTTCGGCTCAGGGCGTGATCCCAGTGTTCTGGGATTGAGCCCTGCATCAGGCTCCTCCGCTATGAGCTGCTTCTTCCTCTCCCACTCCCCCTGCTTGTGTTCCCTCTCTCTCTGGCTGTCTCTCTGTCAAATAAATAAATAAAATCTTAAAAAAAAAAAGAAAAGAAAATAATAGTACAGATAACTGACAGTTATATAGTGCTTACCGTATGCCAGGTCCTGTTCGATGTGCTTTATGTTATTCACTCATTTATTCTTAAAACAGGCCAACGAGATATTATTAAGATCTCTGGTAAGCAGATGAGGAAAACCGAGCCCCAGAGAGATGAAGTCATTTGTCTCAAGGTCACATGGCTAATAAATGGCAGAGTAGAAGTTCACAACCAAGTGGGCTAGTTTCAGAATCTGTGCTTGTGACCCTACGTTACAAAGCAAAGTATAGTTGTCAGTCACAATTTAGAATCCAAACATTTGCAGAGCTTTAAGAAATTAAGAATATACCAGGTCAATTTAATTGTGATTAGTACTAGGTAAGAAAGAAATGAACAGAGTGCCGTGCTAGAGATAGATTTCGGAATTTCTGAGTTGGGGGATACCACTTCAAGGGTGACATTTGAACAGAGCACTGAAGGATGCGAAGGAGCCAGTCATGTGAAGAACTGGATGAAAGGAATAGTGTTCTGTGTAGAAAATATCCCAGGCAAGAGAATAAAAATTCTCTGTGAACCTCAGTATTCTCATCTGAAAATGGGGACAAAGGATCTTTTTTTTTTTGAAGATTTTATTTATTTATTTATTATTTAATTTTTTAAAAAGATTTTATTTGTGTATTTGACAGAGAGAGAGGCAGCGAGAAAGGGAACACAAGCAGGGGGAGTGGGAGAGGAAGAAGCAGGCTCCCAGCAGAGCAGGGAGCCCAACACGGGGCTCGATCCCAGGATTCTGGGATCACGCCCTGAGCCGAAGGCAGGCGCTTAATGACTGAGCCACCTGGGCGCCCCTTATTTATTTATTTGACAGAGAGAGAGAGCACAAGCAGGGAGAGTGACAGGCAGAGGGAGAAGCATGCTCCCTGCTTAGGGAGCCCAATTTGGAGCTCCATCCCAGGAGCCTGGGATCATGACCTGAGCTGAAGGCAGATGCTTAACCTACTGAGCCACCCAGGTGCCCTGGGGACAATGGATCTTGTCAGGACCAGTCTGAGAACTCTTTTAGCCAGGAATTGAGCAAGGGGCTGGCCTAGTTTTACTCGCATTGTATATTTCTCCAAGGCCGAGGGCTGACGATGAGGGGCTGTGGGTAGAGCTGGCTTTGGAAATGCCCCGAAAGCTGTCTGTGGTACCTAGGCTCCCAGACACAGACCCCGCCCTCACAGAGGAGGTCTGGCAGTGGGGCTATTTGTGATGCTGACATCCTGGACCAGCAGCTTCCAGTAGGAGCCTGCCTGAGGTCTTGGATTGCAACTGTGAGTTTGTGATTGGGCAAGCAGAAAATTGCCCTCAGTGGCCTCCATCTCCTGTGACGCGGCCTCTTAAGAGGTGGGTGAATTCGAAGTCATTTGACATTTGTGCCTCAGTGTCCTTATCTGTGAAGTGGGGATAATGAGCAACGACGGCCCCCTACATAATGCAGGGGCGTTATGGGAATTACATCAACTGTAAAGCACATCAGGCAAGCGCTATGTATATTGCAGCCAATATTGTTCTGATTCTCTGCTTGTCTGCTCCCTCACCCCTCCCCTGTTCAGCTCTGCAGCCAGATGGAGCAGCTGGAGCGGGAGAACCAGCAACTGAAGGATGGGGCTGCCAGGGCAGGCAGTGCCCAAGCTGGGAGTCTTGTGGATGGCGAGCTGCTGAGACTGCAGGCGGAGAACACAGCCTTGCAGAAAAATGTGGCAGGTGCAAGCAGTCCCTCCTTGGGTTTGTGGGGATCTTGGGGATTGAGTAGGGTGTTTTCCTCCTGGGGGAAGGGGCAAGGCTTCCGAATGAGGCCCTGCCGTGAACCAGTGTATAACTTTGGATGAGCCATTTCACCTCTGAGTCAAAGCTTCCTCATCTGTTGGGTGCTTGTGGGGATGTCCCCCATGTGCAAGACTGCAGTAGAGCTGAGATAAGAGATGGTATCTTTCTGAGTTGAGTTCGGTGTCTGGTACCTAGCAAATGTTACAGATCAGCAGATGGAACATCAGAAAGGAGTCTTTGCTAAATGGAGATAGTGAATGAAAGAGCTTTCGGAAGACTCTGAGCCCAGATTGTCAGTGGGGTCTGGGAGGAAGGCTCAAAGAAGACTTGCTAGAGTGTGGGAGGGTCCCAGCGTGGGGATGTTTGGAGAGCAGCTGGGGCTTGTGGCGTGGTGGGTGCTAGTTTGGTCATCAGGAGGGAGGTTTTGTAAATTTGGTTGACGATTAGGAGATTATAGGATTCAGCTGTAAGTAGGGGGGGTGGAGGATGGTGGGCATCACCTTGGAGGGCTAGAGGGATAGGGGGTAGAGCTTGGGAAACTAGCTGGGGCTGGCGTGATTGTAGACAGGATTTCAGTGGATGGGAGAGCTTAAAAGATTTGTGAGGAGTGTGGATGGGGCTGAGCCTTTGTTTTGTAGGCTTTTGGTCATTTGGGGCCAAGTCTCTTCTACCTGAGGGATCCAAGGCCAACTCTTCCATCTACTTGAGGCACGGCAAGGGTCTTCAGAGACCACCTCATCCATCATATATTTCTGTTGTACCCACCAGCCCTGCAGGAGCGCTATGGGAAAGAGGCCGGGAGAGCCCAAGCTGCCAGTGAGGGCCAAGGGGACCCCCCCGGGGGCCCAGCCCCCACTGTCCCGGCCCCCATGCCACTGGCAGAAGTGGAGTTGAAGTGGGAAATGGAGAAGGAAGAAAAGAGATTGCTCTGGGAGCAACTGCAAGGCTTGGAGGTGAACCTGGGTCTGTTGGGGCCAGGGTGTCAGGAGGCAGGCAGATGCCCTAGCTCTGCCTATGGTCCCACGGAGATGTCTATGATATCACCAACTCGTGGGCTGATGGGTTAGGGAGGCAGGAGGGCAGGGGAAGGCACAGGCCTCACCTCCCCCTTTGCTGATATTAACTCCCTCCCTCATCCTTCCCTGCAGAGCTCCAAACAGGCTGAAACATCCAGGCTGCAGGAGGAACTTGCTAAGGTAGGGCCGCTGAGCTTTCCCTGGACTTTGCCCCGTCTCACTCCCCACCTGCCATGCTTCTCCATGACTGTCTAGTCATGATCCTACTTTCCAGGCCCTCCTGCCCTAGCCATTCTATGATGTGGCTGCCAGTCCATATGTTGGGGGTGTAAATGCTGTCCGTTGGAGCCTGAGGCAGCTGGGTGGAGATCATGCTGTTGTTATTGACCACCTGGGCAACCAAACTACTTAACCCTCCTGAGACTCAGTTTCCCCATTTGTAAAACCAGTAGTCCTCACTTCTCAGGACTGTTTCTTGGATTCTACAAGGTAACATAAGTAACTTCCAGCTTCTGAAAAGGACTTGGTGAGAAGCGTCTATAAATACTAAATTTATTTTTGTCTTTACTAATATATTATCACTTGTCTGCACCCCCGTCCCCCACCCCAGCTCTCTGAGAAACTGAAAAAGAAACAAGAAAGGTAAATTTCTTTTCTTCCCGAGGCGGAGGGAGGGGTTTGGGGGGGACCAGCGGGAGGGGAGGGGATTGACTTGTGGAACTGATGCATTTATGTCTATCTTTCTGTGTCCAGTTTCTGCCGTCTGCAGACAGAAAAGGAGACGCTGTTCAACGACAGCCGGTAACTAGCAGGGGTGGGTGTGTGGGCAGACAGTGGGGGCAGTGCCCAGCAGAATTGCCTGAAGACCACAGGGGCAGAGCTGGGAGATAGGGCCTCAGGCCATGGTCAACGTGCCCTCCATCACCCCCAGGAATAAGATTGAGGAGTTGCAGCAGAGGAAGGAAGCCGATCTCAAAGCCCAGTTGGCTCGCACTCAGAAGCTGCAGCAGGAACTCGAGGCTGCCAATCACGTGAGCGGCTGGATTCTGGGATTGCTGGGTAGAGGCCAGAGCTGGGAGTCCAGGGAACCCTGAGGTCTGCGGAGACTAGTTGGGGAATCGAATAGTTCCTGTGTTGGAAATATAGGGACCGGATGGGTCCCGGACCCCCCAGGAGATAGGAAAATGGAAACTAGCGAGCTGCGAGAGCCTTAGGAGTTGGCCTATGAGTGTGCATGAATCAAAGATCTCAGGGGGGCTAAGGACTTGGGGCTGTATGCCAAAGTGCAGATGAATCTGAAACTCTAGGGGATTGCAGACAGGAGTCTGGAGAAATCTGTCGTCACTGGGGACTGGGACCAAGGCTGGAATGAGCCTGAACTCCCTGGACGTTGGGGGACTTTGAGACCTGTGGGAGCTGGATAGATACAAGGGCGGACAGGTGGGCCTGGAGACTGACTGTATTTGATGCCCTCGGGGTATGAGGGCTGGTTTGGAGGGCTGAGACAACTAGTAAGTTGGATCATTTGGGCTAAGTGGTCTTGAGACCTCTGGAGGCCGTGAATTAAAAAAAAAACAAAAAACAAAAACGGTGAGCCTAAGACATCCAGAGACTGAAGCAAAAGTCTAGGTGGGTCTCAGGCTCCCGAGGGTTAGGGGCTAGGGGATTTTAAAGCCTCTAGGCTTCCCCCTAGAGCAGGTGAGTCTGAGATCCCTTGGATTAAGGGATACGGTGGTTTGTGGGTCTAAGGTCCTTAAGAGCTGGGGACAGAAGTGTGGGTAAAGCTGGGTCTTCAGTTACCTGGGTCTGAAGATCCCCAGAGACTGGGGACAGAAGTAGCAGGTGGGGGTAGTGGTGGTGGTGGTCAGTCAGACCTCACCAGGAGTTGGAAACTAGGAGATTGTATGAGTTTGCAACCTCTAGGGTTTGGGGCTAGGAGTTTGGGTGGACCCTGAGACTCCTGGGAGCTAGAGACACAGGGATGGAGTGTGTCTGAAACCCATGGGTGTTGGGGTTAGGAGTCTGGGTGAAGCTGTAGTCCCAGGGGGCTAAGTGCATCTGAGAATCCTGGGGCCTCCAAGCTAGAATCTGGGTGAGTGTAGACCTCTTACAGATGGGGGTGGGTTTGAAATCCCCAAGAGCCTAGGTGTTTTTCTAAGATTCTTAGACCCGGAATATGGGATCCGAGACTCCTGGGGGTAATGACTTAGAATTTGGGTGAGACTGAGTCTGATGGCGGGGTAATCTGCGACCCTCAAGTGCTGGGGACATGCTGTCAGGTGGTCAGAGAGGGAGTCCGTAGGGTTATATGCACCTCAGGGGAAGCTGAGGTCTGGAATGGTCTCCCCTGCCCTGGTCACTGCAGAGCTTGGCGGAACTGAGAGATCAGCGGCAGGGGGAGCGCCTGGAGCATGCAGCTGCTCTGCGAGCCCTGCAAGATCAGGTGCGTGGTACTGGGCAGCTTCTGCAAGGTGGAGGGCGAACGGGGGGCCAGCCTCGGCCGGTATTATCCAGGCAGGGAAGGCCCCAGGGGTCCTGTTTCCCCCTGGTCGTGGTGCGCGTGCACATGTGTGTTTTCTTTCTTGGCTGTGGGTGAGTCCTGTCCCCCGCTGTTCTGGACCCACTCTCACCTGGCGTGGGGCTGGGGCCAGGTGTCCATCCAGAGTGCAGATGCCCAGGAACAAGTGGAAGGACTTTTGGCTGAGAACAATGCCTTGAGGACCAGCCTGGCTGCCCTGGAGCAGGTACAGGATACCAGGAAGCCCTCGCTGATCCCTCTCCGATTCCTCATCTCCTGCTTCTGACCCTCATTAGGGCAGGGCCGTCTGGACCTTATGCCACTTTCCTGCCTCTGTTTCTGTTTGATCCTCCGCTTCCTTCCTTCCTTCCTTCCTTCCTTTCTTTTCTTTCTTTCTTTCTTTCTTTCTTTCTTTCTTTCTTTCTTTCTTTCTTCGAGAGAGAGAGAGAGAGAGAGAGAGAGATGGAGCAGCAGGCGGGGAGTGCGGTGGGGGGCAGGGGGAGGGGGAGAGACAGAGAACCTTAAGCAGGCTCCATGCCCAGCCCACAGCCCGACACAGGGCTCAGTCTCAACAACCTTGAGATCATGACCTGAGCTGAAATCAAGAGTCGGACGCTTAACTGACTGAGGCGCCCCTCTCAGCTTTTCTTTCCGATAGCTTCCACCCCTCTTCTCTCTGGCCACCCACCCCTGCTTCTCCTGCATTTTCTAGGTTCTCTCCAGTAAAGTACTATAATTGTACTCATCTTAAGTGTACGTTCAGTGAATCCTATCTGTCTGTCGGTCTGTCTGTCTGTCCCCTTATGACCATCACCCAGATCAAGATGTAGAGTGTTTTCAGCACCCCCAGGAGGCTCCTTTGACCCCTTCCCAATCAATACTTCCCCAGGAATAACCACTCCTCTGACCTCTAGCGACGTAGATTAGTTTCACTTGTTCTTTAACTTCATGTAGCGGAATCAGACACCCATTTTTGTGCCCGGCTTCTTTCCTGTGAGGCTCAGCCATATGTAGCACTGGTCTGTTCGTTCTTCTCTGTTTACTATTCCGCTGTATGACTAGACTACTTTTCCATTCCCCCGTTGATCTCTTTTTCTCATTCTTTTCCCTTTGAAATTCTTTCTCTTTCCTCCTGGCTCTCTTCCCACCTCCCTCTGTCTCCCTGGAACCGGGAGGCTCAAACCCTGTGGCTGGCCCCCGGGGGGGCCCTTTTCACTCCGCTTCCCATCATCCCCATTCATCCCAGATCCAAACAGCAAAGACCCAAGAACTCAATACGCTCCGGGAAGAGAATGCCGGGCTGACAGCTGATTTGCAGCAGCGGCAGACTGAGTATGAGGACCTCATGGGACAGAAAGATGACCTCAACTCCCAACTGCAGGTGACATCAATGGCTCTGGCTTGGCTTCTCCCAGTTCCCTCGTGCAGGCTCAGGGGAGCCCAGGTGATTGTGGAGTCGGGAGGATCTGGGTTCCAGTCTGGTCTCCTAACTTACTAGCACCTTGTGTCCTAGACCATGTTGTTCTCCTTCGCTGACACCAAGTCAGTTAGACACGATAGCCATTCTGAGTCCATGGTAGCAGCCAGAATTGTAGTGGCTTAAAGAAGATAAAAGGCTAGTTCTCACTCATGGAAGAGTCCAGGTGGGTTGTCTAGGGATGGAACGATGGCTGTGCCATGACCAGTGACCCACGTTCCTTCTACATTGCCATCTTCAACACAAAACTTCTATCTTGGTAGCCAAGATGCTTGCCCAGGGCCCCCCTTCATCATGTTTGTTTTCCATCTGGAAGGAAGGAGGGAAGAGGGAAGGGCCCAGCATGCCCCTTCCCTTTATGAGTATGACCTACCTCATGCTTACCACTTCTGCATACGGAAATTAATCATGTGGCCACACCTCACTGCGAGGGAGGCAGGGAAGAGTCCGCTCGACAGCCTTATGTCCAGCTATGAAATCTATTGCTAGGGACAGAGGGGAGAATGAATAGAACACTGGGGAGCCGCTAGCGACGTTTGCCATGTTTCTCATCTAGAAACGGAGAGAACAATACCAACTTTACTGGGGTTAAGGGAGACCGTCCACCAGAGGTATCCCGGGTGTCCATCACCTCCTGGAGGCTCTTTATCAAACTCCTCTCCTTTGTCCGCTCCTTAGGAGTCATTACGTGCCAATAGTCGGCTCCTGGAACAACTTCAGGAAATCGGGCAGGAGAAGGAGCAATTGACCCAGGAACTGCAGGAGGCTCGGAAGGTGGGCAGCTCTGCAAGGCGGCTATCGGCTATCAGCTGTCGGCTATCCGGGAGGCGGAGGGATCCTATCGGGGAGGCGGGGGAGGCGGAGGGATCAGCCTTGGGCCATGGGAAAGGAGCAGGTGATGTGGCGCACCACGCAGGAACAGCAAAGGATGGAAAAGGACCAGGGCCATGAGGGTAGGTGAGTGACTTAGCTAGTTCTGTGGGAACGGGGAGGAGGCAGCTTCGGGCAGTTCCCTGGGCCCGGGGAGAGGGTGGGAGGCCCTGTCTACTGTTGAGGGAGGAGGCTAACGGGCACCCTCCTGCCTCCAGAGTGCCGAGAAGCGGAAGGCCCTGCTGGATGAGCTGGCAATGGAGACTCTGCAGGAGAAGTCGCAGCACAAGGAAGAGCTGGGAGCGGTCCGACTAAGGCATGAGAAGGAGGTGCTGGGGGTGCGCGCACGCTATGAGCGCGAGCTCCGGGAGCTGCATGAAGACAAGAAGCGCCAGGAGGAGGAGCTCCGTGGGCAGATCCGCGAGGAGAAGGTGGGTGGGTGGATGGCGCCATCCTTTGGTCTCTCAAACTGGGGGAGCGCAGCATCGCTGATGGGTCCGGGGTTGGCGCGGGCGAGGGGCCCGCCTGCCTCGCCCTGACCGTCTCCCCTCTCGCAGGCCCGAACACGAGAGCTGGAGAATCTCCAGCAGACAGTGGAAGAACTTCAAGCTCAGGTACATTCTATGGATGGAGCCAAGGGCTGGTTTGAACGGCGCTTGAAGGAGGCCGAGGTGAGCTGGTGCCTGACGAGGTACGGGGGGGGGGGGGGCACCCATGCCACACCAGGGGGCCGGCAGTGGTCAGGCCCCGGAACTCACCGAAAAACGCTCTGGACTCGGGCAGTCCCGCAGCCCCGCCAGCTCCACGCAGCCCTCCAGAGGGGATCAGTGAGGCGGGATGCCGCATGTGCAGATTGGAAAAGCCATCCCTTCCTTCCGAAACCGCTTCTGTCCGGAAATTACTGTAATATCCTGATTTTATTCGAACGAGGACTTTGTGGGGGAAAACTCATAATCACACCTGAGAGGAAGTGTCACGCAGTAGTGAAGAGCACAGGCTCTGGAGGCGGTCGTTTGTCTGGGTTTGCGTCCTGGCTGGGCCACTTGCTCCTTGTGGGCAGCTCCCCTGGCCTGCGGCCCGGGTTCTTCATCAGTACAGAAGGGACAGTCCTAGTACCCGCCATGTAGGTGTTATGGGGAGAGTATATAAACCGAGTCCATGGACATAAAATCCCTACAACATTCTTGGCATGCAGGAAGTGCCGTGTTACGTTTTGTGAAATCAAATCAAATCAGATGTCCACGTCGGTCCGTGGCGCAGACAGCGCAGCCCAAGATGGGCCGCTCCTGTGTCCCGCCTAAGGGCACGCGGTGGTCCCTGCAGGAGTGGTCCCTGCTGCCATCACACCCCTCACTGGCCGCGGCGTCCTCGGGCGAGGGGCGTGGCCAGACCCGACACTTGTCTCCTAGGAATCTCTGCAGCAGCAGCAGCAGGAGCAAGAGGAAACCCTCCAGCAGTGTCGGGAGCAGCACGCTAGTGAGCTGAAGGTGCCCGCAGCGCCCGCATTCCTCTCTCCTGGGGGGGTGCTGGAGGGAGGACAGAGGTTTCCCGAGCAGAGGCCTGAGCTGCCCCCTGGTTTGCAGAGCAAGGAGGAGGAGCTACAGGGCGTGCGGGATCAGCTCCAGCAGGCCCAGGAGGAGCGGGACTGCCACCTGAAGACCATCAGCAACCTGAAACAGGTCCCTTGTCTCCCCCCACCCCCCACCGTCCCAGACACACCCAGGGTCTCCGTGCAGAGTCCTGGCCTGGGGAGGTAGGGCACTGCACACAGCCCTTCCGGCCGCCACCAGCCCTGCTTTCTCTGCCCCGCAGGAGCTGAAGGACACGGTGGACGGGCAGCGGATCTTGGAGAAGAAGGGCAGTGCTGCGGTATGATGGGGAGATGGCCAAGCATGCCCCCCTTGCCCGTGGGACCACAGGGCCTCAGCCCGCCTCTTCCCCCCTGTCCCCCATAGCTCAAGGACCTCAAGCGGCAGCTGCATCTGGAGCGGAAGAGGGCCGATAAGCTGCAGGAGCGGCTGCAGGACATCCTGACCAACAGCAAGAGCCGCTCTGGTGAGGGACCTCGAGGGCATGGGCGCCGGGGTGCAGGGGAGGGGCGAGGTGCGGGGGTACTGGGTTTGGGCCCCGAGGGCCAGAGCTGCTTTCTGCACCTCGCTCCACCAGGCTGTCCTGCACTTTCTGTCCGTCTTGAACTCCGTCTGTCTCTCCTCTGTTCAGCATGTTCTGTGCTTTACCTCTTTCTGTGTCTCTCCTCTCGGTTTCTCTGTGCCGCCTCCTGCCATCTCTCTCCGTCTCGGTCTTTCTCTCTCCCTGCTTTCGTTCTCTCTCCTTTTCTCCTGCTGCTTTTTTCTTCTCTGTCCCTTTAACTCTCTCTCTCTCTCTTCTCTGTCTCTGTCTGGATCCCCACAACCCTGTCATCACATCTTCACACCTCACCTGGTGTCTCCAAATCTCTTGTAGCCATTCTCTCATTCTGCAAATGTGGACCGAGTTCCCATGCTCACACCCAGGCTCCTTGATAGGAACCCCCCCAGGACTCTGTCTTCCAGGAGCTCCCGGCTGAGCTGGGAGACAGACTTACACTAGGACAGCAGCACTGCGGCATTATCACTACACAGCTAGAATCCATGTTCTTTCTGCCACTTTGGGCAGAGGGTGCAACTAAAAACCTTGAGTTGCTTTGGACTTTTTTTAAAGAAGGAAATGGCTTATAAATATGTTTAAATAAATAGATATGATGCAGCGGTGAGGCTCTGGTGTGTCTCCCGTATCACAGGCTCCGAGGAAACTTGCTCCCGTGTCCCCCTGCAGCCATCGGCTCTTGCTGGAGATCCTTGGGGTGGGACATCGGCACCCCTCCCTGATGCCCAGAAGCAGCTGCAGGAGTGGAGGACCAAGTTCAGTGAGCCTGCTTTACGTGACGTGGCAAAAATGGATCCGTCTCTCACCCAGTCTCTCTCTCCCTGAGGCATTCTGTCTCCTGAAGTAACCTCTCTTGATTTTTTTTACTTGTTTGAGAGAGAGAGTATGGGAGAGAGAGAGAGAACATGAGCAGGAGGGAGGGGTATAGCGAGAAGCAGGCTGTCCCCTGAGCAGGGAGCCCAATGCGGGGCTCGATCCCAGGACCCCGGGGTCACAACCTGAGCCAAAGGCAGCCGCTTCACCAACTGAGCCGCCCAGGCGCCCGTAACCTCTCTTTAGAGAGGGGTTTGGTTTCTGTCCTGCTACAGAGTAATGTACGAATCAACAAGCAGAGTCCACTGGTGGTGCCATACATTGTCCTTGTCTGTTAGATGAAATGAGGATTTAGGGTCACGGTTACACGTCTGTCTCCATCTTCTCTCCCCCTCTTGTCTCTGCTGCCTCGTGTCCTTATGCCTGGTCTCTGTTGGCCTCTCTCATCTGCTGTGGCTCACTGCCTGTCAGGTTTTCTCTCTGCGTGTGGGTCTTGCCCCTGTGCTCTCCCCAGCTGTCGATCCTCTTTGTGCATACCCCAAGTCCAAGTGTGGATGTCCCTTTATGCCCATAGGTGTCCACACTGCCCACCCTCTCCCAGCCTCTTCACCTTTGTTTCTCTTCTGGGGTGTGTGTGCCCAGAGAGGTGGCTCCTCCTTCCGTTTCTGCCTCTCCCTGTTGTACTGTCTGCCTCCCCTTCCCCATGCCCTAGCGTCACTTCGCCTCTCCCCATCTCTGTCAAATCTATTTCTGCCTCTTCCTGCCAGTCGCTGCCCTGGGACCCTGGGGGACTGGGGCTCAGGTTTCTCTTCCCTCTCTGCCTAAGGCCTCGAGGAGCTGGTTCTCTCAGAGATGAACTCACCCAGCCGGACCCAGACTGGGGACAGCAGTAGCGTCTCCTCCTTCAGCTACCGGGAGATCTTGCGGGAGAAGGAGAGCTCGACTGTTCCAGCCAGGGTAAGGGGCAGAGAAGAGTCGACAGCCCAGCTTCTTCTACCCCAATTCTGGGGCCCTCCTTTTGCCCTCCCTTGCAGCCATCTACCTCTCTGGGCCCAGCACACGGATTTTCTTACCAACTTTTCTCTAAGGTCGCCAACTCAGATTCAGATTGTCAAATGGAGGCTAGGCAGGTTATTCTCTCTGACCCTCTGTTCCCTCCTCTGTGAGCTAATTCCACCTTTCTCGGCACGTAAAAAATGTAGCTCATAGCAGGTGCCTCACCCAGGTGGAAGGTCCTTTTTTCCAACTTGGAATTTTCACTTGTTATTGTCGTCTGTTGTGTCAGTTTCCTGGCCGGCCACTTTTATTTACAAATCATTTGTTATTACTCCATAAGTAGTATGTGTGCCATGTAGAAAAAAAATTTTTTTTTAAAGATTTTATTTATTTATTCGACAGAGAGAGAGACAGCCAGTGAGAGAGGGAACACAAGCAGGGGGAGTGGGAGAGGAAGAAGCAGGCTCATAGCAGAAGAGCCTGACGTGGGGCTCGATCCCAGAACGCCGGGATCACGCCCTGAGCCGAAGGCAGAGGCTTAACCGCTGTGCCACTCAGGCGCCCCCCCATGTAGAAAAATTTTAAAAACACACACAAGCAAAGATTTTTTTTTAATGCAAAGAAACCACATCTTCACCATCCAGAGATCACCACTATGAACCCTTGGGTCACACCCTTCTAGATCTTGCTCTTTAAAAAAAAAAAAAAGATTTTATTTATTTATATGAGAGAGAGAGACTGAACAAGTGGGGGAAGGGGCAGAGGGAGAGGGAGAGGGAGAATCTCAAGGAGACTTCATGCGGAGCTCCGAGCCCGACACGGGGCTCGATCTCACGACCCTGAGATCAAGACCTGAGCCAAAACCAAGAATGGGATGCTTAACGAACTGTGCTACCCAGGCGCCCCTCTCTTTCTTAAACCTAAGTGAGATTATAAGTATCCTGTTTTTGTTCAGCTGATCTTTATCCTCCCGATTTTGTAAATTTTCATCATATCTAGTACGTTGGCCTTAATCAGATTTCCCTGGTTGGCCCCCTGATGTCCTTGATTGCTGGTTTTATGAAAACTAGCATTCAGTTTCAGAGCACATGTCGCATCTGGTTGGTTTATGTCCTTTAAGTCTCTCGAGTCTATCCGTTTTTTTTTTTTTTCATGACCCCCAACCCGGAGAAGAAATCAGTCAGTTGACCTACAGAAAGCGTCCCACCTTTTGGGTTCTCCTGCTAGCTTCCTAGTGGTATCGTTTAGCTTGTTCCTCTGTCCTCTAGTTTTGCTGTCAACTGGAAATGAGATCACATTTGCTACAGGCTCTCCCTGCATCCTCTCAATAAGGAAATGATGTAGTGGTTCCTATGTCCCCCTTTAGGCAAAAGGAGATCCAGAGTCCCCATGGGTGCTGAGACTTGGCCTACAGCCCCTGTTGCAGAGCCCACCCCACCCCGCCCTGGCTCCCTCTTGGCCCCTGATCCTATCTGGGGCAGGCGACAGTGCTGAGCCTGGGCCGGCCTCTCCCCTCCTCTTCCCTGCAGTCCTTATCGAGCAGCCCTCAGGCCCAGCCTCCACGGCCAGCAGAGCTGTCAGATGAGGAAGTGGCTGAGCTCTTTCAGCGCCTGGCAGAGACGCAGCAAGAGAAATGGATGCTGGAGGAGAAGGTGCTGTCTGCCTGCCTATCCTCACTTGGCACAGCCTTGGATGGGAGGCTGGGGCGTGGAGGGGGGATGTGTGGCTGGGGCCCTTGTTATGTGTGAACGTGCCGGGCCACCCTGCAGGTGAAGCACCTGGAGGTGAGCAGCGCCTCCATGGCGGAGGACCTTTGCCGGAAGAGCG
The DNA here is from genome assembly GCF_024610735.1 of Ursus americanus. NCBI lineage: Eukaryota > Metazoa > Chordata > Mammalia > Carnivora > Ursidae > Ursus > Ursus americanus. The sequence goes on from NC_142164.1 coordinate 81,914,384, forward strand.
CCATCATCGAGACCTATGTCATGGACAGCCGGATCGGTCAGTGCCTCCTCCCCAGCCTCACCCCCCATCTGGCCTCTGACCTGCCTCCTCCTTCCCCACTGTCTCCTCTCCTTTGCGACTCAGCAAAGGTACTGACAAGACCACGGCTGCTGGAGGGGAGAGCGGGCCAGGCCCATTCCCTGTGTGTCTGTCTCTTACCTCGGCTCTTCCCTTCTGTCTGGGTCTCTGTCATCGCTCCACTCTCCTTTCTCCGGTGTGGCTGTCTGTCCCCTCTCTCTCCCTCCTCTCCTCTCCCCATCTCTTCTTTCTGCCGCACCCCGTCAACTCGTCTCACTGCTCCTACTGCCTGTCTGTACTGTGTCTCCTCTGGAAGTTTTCATCCTCTGCACATGTACCCCTTCGGGGGTCCTTCTATCTTCCTCTCCCCGTCCCACTTTCTCTCCTCTTTTTCCCCCGCGCCCCTATCTTTGTTTCTTTTGCTCCTTTCTTTCACACCTTCTCCTATCCCTGTTTTTCCCTTATTAGAATAACACGGACTGATGCATGCTGAGAGCTGTGTGCTCTGTGCTTTGCATGCAGAGACCTTTTTCCAGCTCTGCGAGTTGGTTATTATTGCCCTTTCTCAGGGCCGCACAGCTAGTAAGCGATGGCCAGGTTTCACATGGCAAAGCCTCTGCCCCCTACATCACACGGCTTCTCCCCCCTACTTTTTGCCCCCACTCTCTGTTTCCCTCTTTGCTGCCCTGTCTCTGTCATCTCTCCTCCGGCTCTGCCGAAGGGGCGGTTCTCAGCCTGAGCCCTTGCAGATGTATCTGTGGCAGCAGGCCACACGGACCGCAGCGGGCTGGGCAGTGTCCTGAGAGACCTGGTGAAGCCAGGTGACGAGAACCTTCGGGAGATGAACAAGAAGCTCCAGAACATGCTGGAGGAGCAGCTCACCAAGAATATGCACTTGCACAAGGCGAGTGTGGCCTACCAGCCTACCCACCTGTCCGTCTAGCCGCCTGCCTCCCATGCCACACGGCCCCGGTCATCTGCCAGCACCCAGACCCTTCCACCCCGCTCCCTGACCACGCCTCCATCCATACCTCCCCATCCTCGTCAACGTGCTTACTCCCCCTTGTGCCTTTCACTCGTCCCTCTGTCCATGCACCCACCCGCTCACCTGTCCGCATACACTTTCACCCAGCTCGCCCATCAACCCGCCCTGCTTGCCCATCTAATCATCTGCCCCGTGTCTTTCCACCCATTTCCTGACATACCCCTCTCTCTCTCATACCTGCTCATCAGTTGCCCCTTCTCTTACCTTTTACTGCCCAGTGACCTGCCTGTCCACCTGTTGTCATCCACCCGTCCTCCGGACTGTTCCTTTGGCTGCCCGTTTGCCTATCATTGTTCCCCCCCATGCATCCACCCACACGTCTGCTTGCCCATCCTACCACCCCAAATATTTCCCCCATGTCTGGGGCAGTCAGAAAGGTTGCAGACCCAGCCCCTGCCTCTGAGGAGTGAGCTCACCATTTAGTAGAAAAGCTGGTGGCAAGGGGCGGGTTGTACCCCCCAGTGGCCCTGCACACAGCAGGTGATCGCCCGTATCCATATCCCTAGGTCCCCCTCACCTGGGAGGCTCCCTACCCCCCCCCACACACACATCTTTTCCAAGCCCAGCCCACTGCTGGGGCTCTGTGAGCCTCTCCAGATACCTTCCTGTGCCAGGCTAGACATAGCTGGGCATTGATGAATGGGGTGAGAAGGATGACGCCCCAAGCTTGGTGAGGGAGCTTCCCCTGCTATTTTCCCTGGCCCCTGATGGCTCGTTTGTTTCTTAGGACATCGAAGTTCTCTCCCAGGAAATTGTGCGGCTCAGCAAGGAATGCGTGGGGTCCCCTGACCCAGACCTAGAACCGGGAGAAGCCAGCTAAAGATCTGCGGGCTGTGCCTACTCCCCTCTCACCCGCCAGGACACCATTCCCTTGGGCTGTGGTGGGAACATGGGGCCAAAATCAAATAGGTTGGGAGACTGGACATTAAAGGGGTTGGAGGCCTGATGGCTGGTGTTAGTGACCCTGTTTTGGGGCAGAAGCCCTCGGGGAGTGGGGATCCTGAGGGGAGGGGCAGGGATTTCTCGTCTTTCTTGGCCCTGGCTCCCAGAGGCCTTTGCCTTCATCTCTGCATGAGCTCTCCCTCCCCAGAGACCAACTCTTTTTTATTTTATTTTATTTTTTAATTTATGTCTGGAAGCCTGGCTACTCTGCATTTGGGATTGGGGATGTTTGGGTGGGGCGCGGTCCATGTTCGGCGTTCTAGCAACATGTGTGTGTGTGTGTGTGTAAAGGCTGCAGCCAAAATACCATCTGGCCAGATGGGCCCACCCACCGACTGTCTACTCTCGTTCTTTCCAACCGGAGGGATGTGCTGGGGATGGGGAGGTCACACTATTGGAATGGGGAGCGAGGTCTGTGCCTGCAATTTTACTCTCCTTCCCCCAGCCGCCCCCTGTCTCCAGTTACCGTGGGCCCACCCCTCTGAGTGGCACAGAAATATCTACAGATACGTATGTGGGTGGATGTGTGTGGGGTATGGGTGTGGATAGAGTGGGCAGATGAGAGGATACGTAAGTGGTTAGGTGGACTGATGGATAAATAAGTGGAAGATTGCACAGATCAATGATGGGGGAGGTTGAGAAATACATGGGCAGGTGGATGGATCGGTGATTGGATGGGTAAATGGATACGATGGATAGGTCAGGGATGTAAGTGGACAGATGGGTGGCCAGAAGAATGGATGGCTGGATGAGGAAGAGTGAAGAGTCGGTAAGTAAGTGATGAGCAGGGCTAGGGATGGACAGAGGGACGGACAGAGAGACGGGTGCCGGGGGCACATGAGGATAGGGTGGCAAATAGGTGGATGGGGTGCATATGCAAATGGATGAGGGGCTGGGTGGGTGGAGGGATAGGTAGAGCACTGGGTTGTGTGGGTGGGAGAATTGGATGGATAGGTGCGTGGTGGGCGGGTGGAGGGATGGAGAAACGGACAAATCAGGAGTGTGATGAGTGAGCAAACTAGGATTACGCAGGTGGGTAGATTGATTGAAAGGGGAAAATTGGTCCCCCTTTAGTGCTCCCCCCCTTGCCACACCTTTAATTACTAAAATGAGGCTTCCCCTGTGCGCCATGCCCTGTGCCACCCCCTCTCACGTCACTCCATTTAATGCCCCCCACGACATTATCAAGTTGGGGTAACTCCATCTGACAGCTGTGGATACAACACAAGTCACTTGCTCAAGGACACAGCAAGTCAGTAGCAGAGGTGGGGTTCGAACCCATACGTGGTGTGAGGCACTCAGTACCCAATACTCAATGCCACCCGGCAACAGAGACCTCTAGGGGAGGCGGCATGAATTAAGGCTCCTGGATGCAGAGGGATAAGGCCGACCGCCCCTCAGAATGGAGCCCGCCTGGGAGAGAACCTGGTACGGGGGTGTGCCCAGGCTTGTCCCCATCCTGGCTTGCCCTCATCCACACCCCTTACCCCCTATTTCCCGTCTGAAAACGGGATGGTGCTCCAGTCCCACAACAACAGTCTTGGTCGGAGCTGGGCTCTAACCCATGCACCCCCCTCCAGGGAGCAGCTTTGGGGGCCTGACCATCTAGAGAAATGCCCCCCACCAGTCCCTCCATCCACCCCCTTCTCCAGCCCTTCTCCAGCATGGGGGCAGGGAGGGGACACAGCGCTGCATCATTCCCCATGGCACTCCGCTCTGGGGCCATTAACAGACGCCTCCCCATCGATCGGATCTGCTAAGTGCTGCTGATTCAGACGGGTGGGGGTAGGGGCCCCTGGGGGCAGAGGGGGTAGGAGCCGGGCAGGAAGAGGGGGGAGTCCAGGAAGGAGGTGGGGAGAACTGGCAGAGCTCCCTGCCACCCCCATTTTCCAGATGACGCGACTGAGGCCCAACCAGCTTTGTAGGAGGCGGAGTCTCCCCAGGGTCCCTTTCAGGCTGTCCTAGGGGAGGGGTCTCTGGGAGCCACGAGGCCCCTCCCTGCCTCTCTCTCTAGCTCCCGGCAAGCTCAGAGGGGCGGGGAGAAAGAACCAGAGGAGGAGGAGAACTCGGGCAGCTCTGCAGAGGGGGGCAGGAGCTCCGGTGTTTGGTACCCCCAGCCCCACCGCTGTGGCCGCTGCTGCAGCGGGGACACAGGTGAGGACGGCCCTTTGGGGAGGGGGAGGGGGCCACCAACAGCGCTGTCCTTGTCCTTCCCTGGTCCAGCCCCCACGCCCTAGCCCATCCTGGGATAGTCCCCAGGGCTTCTGCCGGACCTTGTCCTTCCAGGGACCCAGCCCCCTCCCCGTGCCTGTGCTGCCTTCTCCTCTCCCGGGCCTGGCTCTGGCTGCTTCTCCTCCTTTGCCGCCGCCGCCGCTTCTACTGCCGCCGCCCGGCACACACCGCCAGCCCCTCGGGGTGTGGTTTCCCCAGACCAGCCCCTGATGGTGGGACGCAGCTTTGCCCCGGCCTCCCCCATCCGCCTCCCGCAAGGCCCACCAGCCCCCCTCCCTGGAGACACACCCAACTCCCTTTAACACCTCACTGTGCTCTCCAACCCATTTTAGGGGGGACCCCCTCTCCTCTTATCTTAGTCTTTAGCCATCCTCTGGGTACTCTGGGGGCTGTGCCCAACTTCCAAGGGAGCCCCAAGGGGCTTCCTCAGGCCCTTTTCCTTCCCCCTGGAACTCTTGAGAGGGTGGACCAGACTTTCTCAGGACCCCCCACACCCCTCGCTGCCAGACACCTCTCAGTCTCTGAAAAATAACCTAGCCCCATATCTACCCCTTTAGATGCCCCACTCCCTTCTCCAGCCCCTCTAGGGGGCCCCACCTTGCCTTCCTTCCCCAGAACTCCTGTAGAATGTAGACACCCCCCCCTCAGGCTATTCTTGGCAGCTCTAGGCACTCCCAAGACACCTCGCAGCCTCTTTACAACCTCCTGGTTCTATAGCCACCTCTTCTGTGCACAAACCCCTTTCCTGGATCCACGAGGGAGCTCCAATCCCCTAATCTTTTCCCCAGAAGTCTTGAGGGTGTGGACGACCCGCCTCACTTTTCTCGGCCCCTCTAGAACCCCCCTCTGGACACTGTCAGCCTCTTTTAAACACCTCTGGTCCCATTTCTACCCCTCTGGCTGCCCCTGTCCCTTCTCCAAGCCCACTAAGGGGTCCCAGCCCCATCTTCCCTCAGAACTCTTGAGAGTGTGGACAACTCCCCAGTGTTTCTTGCCCCGCTAGACACCCAGACATCTCGCAGGCACACGCTGACCCCTCTAGAGCCATCTCAGTCTCTCTGAACACTCCCTCAGATCCTTCTTGGCCCCTCCAGGCACCCCTTTTCTACTCCTCTCCATGTCCCCTGGCCCCTTCTCGGTAGGTCCCTCAAGACATCCCCCAAGTCCCCCCAGACCCTCTAAATGCCCCCCAAGCCCCTGCCCATCTCTCTAGTTCCTCCTGGTTCCTCTTGGCCTCTGTAGACGCCCCCAGTTTGCTTGTGCGAGTGGCCCAGGGCCTCTCCAAGCCCCCACCATCCTGGAGACAGCCACACTCTCCTAAAGGCCACCCCCCCCAAGTCTCCGTGGGCCTGGGGCGTGGCAGGATGGCGGCAGGCGTGGCCACGTGGCTGCCTTTCGCGAGGGCGGCCGCGGTGGGCTGGCTGCCCCTGGCCCAGCAGCCCCTGCCCCCCGCGCCGGGGGTGAAGGCGTCTCGAGGGGACGAGGTTCTGGTGGTGAACGTGAGCGGCCGGCGCTTCGAGACCTGGAAGAACACGCTGGACCGCTACCCAGACACCCTGCTAGGCAGCTCAGAGAAGGAATTCTTCTATGACGCGGACTCGGGCGAGTACTTCTTCGATCGTGACCCAGACATGTTCCGGCACGTGCTGAACTTCTACCGCACGGGCCGCCTCCACTGCCCGCGGCAAGAGTGCATCCAGGCCTTCGACGAAGAGCTGGCTTTCTACGGACTGGTGCCCGAGCTCGTGGGCGACTGCTGCCTCGAAGAGTACCGGGACCGCAAGAAGGAGAACGCCGAGCGCCTGGCGGAGGACGAGGAGGCTGAGCAGGCCGGCGATGGCCCAGCCCTGCCAGCCGGCAGCTCCTTGCGGCAGCGGCTCTGGCGGGCCTTCGAGAACCCGCACACGAGCACCGCGGCCCTCGTTTTCTACTACGTGACGGGCTTTTTCATCGCCGTGTCGGTCATCGCCAACGTGGTGGAGACCATCCCGTGCCGCGGCCCCGCGCGGCGGCCCCCGAGGGAGCAGCCCTGCGGCGACCGCTTCCCCCTGGCCTTCTTCTGCATGGACACGGCCTGTGTGCTCATATTCACGGGGGAGTACCTCCTGCGGCTGTTCGCCGCCCCCAGCCGGTGCCGCTTCCTGCGGAGTGTCATGAGCCTTATCGACGTGGTGGCCATCCTACCCTACTACATCGGGCTTTTTGTGCCCAAGAACGAGGATGTCTCCGGCGCCTTCGTCACCCTGCGCGTGTTCCGGGTGTTCCGCATCTTCAAGTTCTCCAGGCACTCGCAGGGCTTGCGGATTCTGGGCTACACACTCAAGAGCTGTGCCTCTGAGCTGGGCTTTCTCCTCTTTTCCCTTACTATGGCCATCATCATCTTCGCCACTGTCATGTTTTATGCCGAGAAGGGCACAAACAAGACCAACTTTACTAGCATCCCTGCGGCCTTCTGGTATACCATTGTCACCATGACCACACTTGGGTGAGTGCAGATCCTGTGTTGGGAGCTGCCCGATCAGTTACACTCACCTTTTTCTGTAAGAGTAAGAAGGTTACACTCACCTTTTTCTGTAAGAGTAAGAAGGTTAGATCAATGATCTCTTTTTCTCGATTTGCGCTTCGGTTTGCTCCTCTCTAAAAACGGAGGGAGGTGGACTAATCTCCAAATCCCTCGCAGATCTGACGATGCCTTCACTTTCCGGGTCAGGAGACTTGGGTTCCAAGGATTGTCTTAGCTGCACTCTTTCTGTCGGCCTTGTTCTCTCTGGGCCCGTTTCCCTGCTGTGTCAAATGAGAATGATGATCCCTTCATCATCTAGAGGGGATTCCGTAACCTCACGGTTGTGAAAGTTCTCTGAAAGTTTTCTGGTGTAGGATACCTAGGTACTGGCTTTCCATCACCTCCTTTTCCCACCTTGAAGGACCCATGTCTCCCAAACCTTCAGAATCATCGGCCGTATGGGGTATTACCTGTGTGGCGTTGTGATTCCTTGATGTTTTCCAGGTTGAGGTATTTTTGGCATTATTTTTTTAGTGTCAATTCTTGAGAGGGAACAGTTGGGATAAAGGCATCAAATGGAATCAACGATCTCGTGTTGTTCTTAAAGACATTGTCTAGGGCAGATACCGCGCTCCTTCTCTAAATTCCATCGCTGGGATTAAGTGTATAGTTGCTGCTCAGGATCTGTTAAATGGGTGAATTGGGCTTGCTCGGGCTTTAATAGAGGTACAGAAAAATGGCTTTGAGGTTTCTAAGGAGTAGAAATTAATTCTGGTTGGAGGTTCGTAATTGGATCGACCTACAAACACTGAGCCCTGAGAGTGGGTTGGAACTAGGTCTTTGGGTGCCTTTTACCCTAGTGAGTCCTCACAAAAACCCCGGGACGGTGGACAGCTGCCTGCGTCTCATAGTTGAGGACACAGTCTGAGATGACACATCACAGACCAGAAATGGCCAAGTTGGAGAGACTTTTAAATGAGTCAAAACAAAGAAATAGGGAATGGCCATCCTTGGGGGGAGGAGGACGTGGATGGAGCAGAGGCCTAGAGGCTGGGACTGCAGAGGCTGGCACTGCAGAGGGGAGGGGATCTAGTTGGTCCCGTGGTCGGAACGAAAGTATGCTGTGTGACCTTGACCAAGTCAGCTATGGAACCTCCCTGAGCTTTGGTCCTCCCACCCCAACCCTGTGAAATGAGTTGGTAAGATCGGCACTGCTCCATCTCCATGGGAGAGGAGGTGGTGTGGAGAGAAGGAGGAGGGAGTTTCAAGGCTCCCCCCTATTTTTTCATAGGAGGACAGTTTCAAGGCTTCTTCTGGGGTACTAACAAGGGGTCCCACCTAGAGAAGGTAAGACAGATGAAAGCAAAGCCAGCAAAGCACTGCTCCAGGACTCAGAACCCCTCGGCTGGCTTGTGGTGCTGGGACTCTCTCTCCAGGAGACTATATTTACTGCCTATGACTTCCTCCTTCTCCCCTGTTTGGTATTAATAGATTTCCAGCTGACTCAGATGGTCCGTGTGCAACTCAGATAGGGGCAGCAGATGGTAGGGGCCGAGGGCCAGTCTCTCATTGGACCCCCACTGGTGGCCAGAGAGGTCTTTCCCCACATTTTGCAGAGCGGGGAACTGAGGCTCAGGGAGTTTCAGTGCCTGGCCGGGGTCGCAGAGTGCATCAGGTTGGACGGGACAGAGTGGGAGACTGAGGGGTGGGTGGGCACTTTTCTTGACCTTGGCTTCCCTTCCCTGGTCCCAGCTATGGAGACATGGTGCCCAGCACCATTGCTGGCAAGATTTTCGGATCCATCTGCTCCCTCAGTGGTGTCCTGGTCATTGCGCTGCCTGTGCCGGTCATCGTGTCCAACTTCAGCCGCATCTACCACCAGAACCAGCGTGCGGACAAGCGCCGAGCGCAGCAGGTAACTGCCTCTTCCCTCCGAGTACCTCCTGCTCCCCACACCCCAAGCCAGTCTACTCTCGTGTCTACCCACCTGACCCTCTGTCTCCTCCTTTCTCTGTAGAAGGTGCGCTTGGCGAGGATCCGGTTGGCAAAGAGTGGTACCACCAATGCCTTCCTGCAGTACAAGCAGAACGGGGGCCTTGAGGTGGGGAGGGGCCTGCCTTGGGGTTGGGGAGCAGTGACGGGAGGAGGAAGGCTCCGACCTCATCCCTCTGCTCCATCCACCCCAGGACAGCGGCAGTGGGGAGGAACAGGCGCTGTGTGTCAGGAACCGTTCTGCTTTCGAGCAACAACATCACCACCTCCTGCACTGTCTAGAGAAGACAACGGTGAGGCCTAAGGAGAGGTGGTGTGGCAGGACGAGGGGTGTTCCTCTGCGGCCAAGCCAGTTCCCTCCCTGGGATGGGAGGCTCACTACTAATTGTGGAAATCCCTCAGGGCTTCCTGGAAGAGGCCCCAGTACAGCTGACCCTTGAAGGGTGTGCAAGGGAAGGGAAGTCAGAGAGACTTCCAGAAAGGAAGGCGTGGCCTAAGCAAAGGTCTAGGGGGTGGGGTCAGTTCCCGTGTGCTGCCTCATGACCGTCCCTCCCCTCTGCCGGCAGTGCCACGAATTCACGGATGAGCTAACCTTCAGCGAGGCTCTGGGTGCTGTCTCACTGGGGGGCCGCACCAGCCGCAGCACCTCCGTGTCCTCCCAGGCAGTGGGGTCCAGCAGCCTGCTGTCGTCCTGCTGCCCCCGCAGGGCCAAGCGCCGTGCCATTCGCCTTGCCAACTCCACGGCCTCAGTCAGTCGCGGCAGCATGCAGGAGCTGGACACACTGGCAGGGCTGCGGAGGAGCCCTGCCCCTCAGAGGTAAGCACCCCCACCTTCTGGCTACCCCTCGGGGGAAGCTCAGAGCTTGGACTGGCGGGGGGGTGGGATCTGAGATGTCACGACGTCAGGCCCAGCAAGCCAAGCTCGAACCCAAACTCCTCTATGCTGGGAGCTTGGGCTTCTCTCATCTGGAACTTGTTCTTCATTGGTTCTTTCAGCAAACATTTATTGAGCACCTATTATATGCCAGACACTCTTTTAGGTACTTTGGCGTTCACTGTAGGAGTTTAGGAGTTGAGTTCACTTTAGGCAGCGAAGAGAACAGAGACCCTGACCTTCCAGAATTTATATTCCAGTGGGATGAGACAGTTAATAAACAAACACACAGACGATGAGGTGTGTTAAGTGCCAAGAAGAAAAATAAATGAGGGATGGGGGACAGAGAGTATAGAACAGGGTATGATGCAGTTTAAATAGTGCGGTCAGGGGAGGCTTTGCTGAGGTGACACCTGAAGAAGGTGAGGGAGGGAGCAAACAGCCTGTGCAAAGGCCCTGAGGCAGGAGTGGGTCTGTGTGTTAGAGACACAACCAGGAAGCTCCTGTGAGTAGAGTGGAGTGAGGGGGGAGAGTGGTAGGAAGCCCAATCAGGAAGGAACAGGGACCAGGTTGTGTAGATCTTACAGAGGAGCGTTGTGAGAATTTTGGCATTTTAAGGAGTAACCGTAATGGAGAACATTTTTGTATGTGTGCTCATTATGTTCCAGGCACTATTCTGATCACTTTGTAGCACTTCTTATCTCATTTAATCTCCACAGTGACCCTGTCAGGTAAGAAATATTGTTATTTCCATGTGTGCTCATTATGTTCCAGGCTGAACACTTGTAGCACTTCTTATCTCATTTAGTTCTCCGCAACGACCCTGTGAGGTAGGAAATATTGTTATTCCCATGCTACGGATGAAAGAGAGAAGACAGGTTTAGAGGGGCCAAAGTGAGACCAGGACTTAAACCGAGGACCACCTGACCCCAGAGCCCTCACTGGATACCACCATAATTGAGGATGCAGGCGAAACATTCAGTGCAGTGCCAAGGACCCCATAGGTGCTCAATAAATGTCACGATTGCTGTGGCAAATATTAAGATGACCTTTTAAGAAGCTTCCATCTCCCCACCCCTATCCACAGCCGCTCAAGCCTCAATGCCAAGCCCCATGACAGCCTCGACCTGAACTGTGACAGCCGGGACTTTGTGGCTGCCATCATCAGTATCCCTACCCCTCCTGCCAACACCCCAGATGAGAGCCAACCTTCCTCCCCTGGTGGTGGCGGTGGGGCCAGCAGCACCCTCAGGAACTCCAGCCTGGGCACCCCTTGCCTCCTCCCGGAGACTGTCAAGATCTCTTCCCTGTGAGCGGTGGGTCCGCCCGTCCAGAGGGCCCTCTCGATTCTTGGGGACTCCTTTCCAAAGCCATATTTTGGGGAGGCAGGGAGGGGCAGGCCTGGGGACCCCTTCTGCCTCCCACTGAGAACTATGCAATGGAGTTTGATGGAACAGCTCACCTGGTGGGGAAGCAGCCAGGGAAGGGGAAACTTCCCCGACCCCACAGTTTTTCCAGGGGGCGCTGAAGCGCTGGGCTTCCTCAGGCCCCCTGGCCTCCTTGCCCCAGCATGCTGGGGCTGGCCTCTCTCCCCTAGCTGGCCTCCTGCATGCTCCTCCTCTTGGGTCCCCGGGGCTCCCACCTGACATCTGAGCTCTGGCCTGAGAAGGAGAGATGAGATTCCCTCTTCTCTCTGGCTGGGCTGTGGAGGTTTGGGGGTTCAGAGAAGAGAACCTTCGCCTCTGATCTGGCCTCTAGGAGATGTCCCCGCCTTCCACCGAGCCTGATAACTCCCTGATTCTGAAGCTTGGAATGCAACCACAGGCTTCGTGGGCTGTGGCCTCAGCAGTGACCTGCCACCCCCTCACCAACCCCCCCCCAGCCTTGGCTCAGGGGTCAGGCTGCCTCTCCCAATACACACAGATAGCACAAACATCACTCCCTTTTCCGGGCTGCTGGAAACAGGTCTCTGCAACCCCATCCTCCGCTGGGCCCCCAGCAAACTCTAGCAATAGCAGCTGCTGCCGACATTATGCAAAGCCTCTGCCCGGTCTGCTGCGGCATTTACATCTGCCCTAATCAGAGGGGCCCCCAGCAACGACTCCTCCTCTCTCCTCCTCTAGTTTGCTTCCTGCCTGGGTGGGGCTGGGGTCTGGACTGACTGCGATAAGAGCCTAGCAGCCAGCGAGGGCTGGGCTGTGCTTGGAGATCATAGCTGATTTCACGTTCTTGGGCAGGAGTCCAGAGAAGCATCAGGGGCTGACCTGGGTTGTTCCTGAACTCTGGGAGTTGTAGGGGGCAGGAGGAACTTCTTGATCTCGTCCTCCTCCCCCACAAAGCCTTTTCACATATTCCTCTCTCTTTTCCCTCTTGGGTCACCTTCCAGAACTCTGTGTCTGCTCTCAGGCTGAAATCTGGCATCATCTCAGGTTCCCTGTCCCCAGCACTGTCCCCGTGGAGCTGGTGGCTGACAAAGATGTAGTTTCCATCAGTCAATAAAACCTGAGAGGAGAGATGAGGATGAGCACCTCCTGGCTCTGTGGGTTTGGAGGTTGGGGTGGCCTGGCGGGTGGAAAGTACTCTGGGTTCAATTCCTTTCAACCAGGAGATGGGCTGGTGTGGGTACAGGTACTGGGAGGTCAGTGGTTGGTGACATGTTCTGGAAGATGGGGATCTAGGAGGAATTAAAGAGGGTGGTTTGAAGAGCTGAAATACAGCCAGTGTGAGGCAGGCCAGGAAGTCTTGAGACATGCCCCTAGGACATCATCTGCTCCAGCTCTCTCACTCACAAATGGGGAAACTGAGACCCAGAGCAGCACACACTTGGTTAGAGGAGAATTAAACCCGGGCTTCCTGACAGCAAATGGCTCCGAACTGAACCCTAATTAAAAGCATCTCTCGGGGGCGCCTGGCTGGCTCAGTCAATAGAACATGTGGCTCTTGATCTCGGGGTTGTGAGTTTAAGCCCCACACTGGGCCTAGAGCTTACTTAAAAAAAAAAAAGAACTCAAGATTTAAAAAGAAGAAGAAGAAAGAAAGAATCTCTCAAGTTTGGCAAAGTCCCCTTCCTTGTGGACATCCCCTGCATTCTCTCTGCTGGGCTACTGGGTACACTAGGCTAGTGTGTGACTGAGCTCTGTGGAGCACCGAGAAGACCGACCTTGGATTTAGGTTGACCTGGGTTCCAATCCCCGGCTGAGAGAGTCCCTTAAACCTTCTCTTGCCTTGGGTTGCTAATCTGTAAAATAATAATCATTTATTCACCAAATATTTATTAACCACATATCATGTGCTAGCCCTCAGGATACAAAGATGGGCAAAGAAGACATCATTTCTGATCTACAGAGGTGAGCATGGGGGGCGAACAATTAAGCAATTACAGTGAAGTGTTATAGAACTAAAATTGATGGGATTGCAGAAGCATGCAGATGACAGGAGGACCTAACCCGGCCAACACCCAAAGAATGAGCTGGAGTTAGCCAGCAAAAAGATAAAAATGTTTCAAGCAGATGGAACAGCATGTGCAATGACCTAGAGGTTAGGGGGCAAGCTCAGGGCCTTGGGGAACTGAAATTAGTTCAGTTCAGCTGGGGAGGAGAGTGTGAGGCAGTGATGAGAGTAAGGATATGGAGATAGGCCGCATCACAGAAAGCCTTTGAAGCTATGATACAGATTTTGGACTTTATTCTAAGGATAACGGGGACCTCTGAAGGCTTATAAACAGGAAAATCATCATGAGGTTTGCGTTTCAGAAGGATCGCTCTGGCTGTGGACAGTGGATTCTAGAGAAACAGTCCTAGTGGGAAGAAGGGCGGTGAGGCGGCTTTTGCAGTAGTCCAGTTGGTGGGTGATGCTGGCTTGGACCATGTAGTGGTAGTAAGAGTTGGGGAATCAAGAGATTTGAGAGGTAGAATTGGCAGGACTTTGGATTGACAGGCATGTGGGAGTTGTGGAAGAGGGAGCAGACAAGGTTGACTCCCAGGTTCTTGCTTGGGCAAAGGCTGACTGGGGAGCTGCACTCACTGCCAAATGGAACAGCAAAGCCGTTAGCACACAGTGCCAGGCACATAGAAAGGACCTGGTGAAGATTGGCTACAGTGATTATCCTAAATTCAATTTTAGACATGTAGTGCTGGACAAACATCCAGTAGGAAATACACATCAAGTGAGATGATCATAAGAAGATTCAGTATGATAACATGCATAGGCATTTGGCATAGTGCCCTGAACACAGTAGGTCCAGGAAACGTGAGTCCTCTCCCATTAAGTCTTCAAAGCAGAAGACACAACATGCCATTTTTAACTGACACTCTCCAGGGAAGAACTTCAACCAAGGTCAGCATCTGAAGGAAGGAGGTTAGAGGGCGCTCAGAAAAGCTTTCTGATCATCTTTCAGTCAACATGTATGGCTTGACTCCTAAGACTGGCAGCAAGCCCTCACCTCTCAAAACAACTTCTTGGATCATAAGCCCATCTGAACCCCATTAACTACTCCCTGAAGTAGTCAGGCATTATTATTCCCGTTTTGCATGGGTAACCTCAAATTTGAGACACAATGACTCGCTCAAGATTATACAGTTGATAATGGTCCATTGGGGTCTGGACCTGAGGTCTTTCTGACTCCAAAGCCTGGGATCCTTTTCCTTGCACTGCCATTCAGACTAATTTTTTTTGAGCACTTACTATGTGTCAGACACAGCACTAGGCCCTTTACAAGCACTAATCTCTGATCCTTACATCATTAATTATCATTGCCATGTTACAAAGGAGTAGAAATTGCAGATGGGGGCGCTTGGCTGGCTTAGTCCTAAGAGCATGCGACTCTTGATCTCGGGGGTTGTGAGTTCAAGCTCCAGGCTGGGTACAGAGATTACTAAAAAAATAAATTTTTTTGAAAAATTGCGGATGGGATGGGTGTTAAATGACTTGACAAAGATCACTCAGGAGGGGCAGAGCTACGACTAGCTTGTAGCTCTCCAACTGCGCAATACCAGGGATTTTACCAACCCCCTTGCAGAGCACTGGCTGGCGACAGCGCTGGTTCATAAACTTTTGCTCAATCCAGGTAAACTCAGTTGGGGGGGGCGGCGGGGGCGGCGGAAAGGCTGTGCTGCGCTTGCGCACTAGCCACAGGGGCGGGGAGGTCAACGCGAGGGCGAGAGGGCCGCGGAGCCAAAGAAGGCGTGTCTGCTTCCCAAACACCCAAGGTCCCCACGGTGCACATCTGTCCCAGGGTTGGCCGGCCCAAAGTGAGTGACGGCTTCTCTTAACCACTCACCGCAGAATTCGGCCCGTTGCCAGGGTGAAGCGACGCCCGCCTCCCCGCCGGACGTGGATTTGCAGGCGGGTGGGACCGGAACTGACGCTTCAGGGGAGTGCTGTGCTCTGGGAGTGTTGATATTTTCCAGTCAGTTCAGCTGACTGCGGCCAAGTTGGAAGCCTGGCAGGGAGGCGCTTTCAAAATTGTCGTGCGCGAGGCTGGCCACGCTGTCCCGTCGTAGTACCCCCGCCTGCGAGTCAGAGCCTCGGGGAGAGAGGAGCGCGACGGGGCAGACGAGAAGAAAGGCAAGGAACGAGCGTGCCGACTTTGACTGAAATCTGAGACGGAGGGCACGGGAGGGCGATCGCTCACATCTGATTGGCCCGTGGGCGTCATCGAGAACCCACGCAGCTGCTTCGATTGGTTGGTGCCCGCAATTGTTGTGGCGGCGGCGAAGATTTTGCCCACGTACTTCCGAGCGAGAGGCGGGGCCGTGCCCTGGCGCGCTTGCGCAGCGCCCCGGGGCCCCACCCGGTAGTTCAAGAACCTGCGAGGGGGCGGGGCGAAGAGGTGCTTGTTTTGGTTCTGTTTCCTTTGAAGCCCAGTTCGGAACGAGCGAACGTAGCAATAAACTTGTTGGACTTGGAGAGAAGGCTACGACAAACCCGCCGCGGTGCCTTCATCTAGGACTTAACATCCGGGTTCTCCTGCCGCGTGACTCGCGCGCCACAGACGGTTCTCGAACCGGTGCTTCAATCTCTTTATCCGGGTCCCGCCGATCCCGTCGTGCTTCGCGCACCACAGTAGCCCCCTCATCCGGGTTCTCTCCCGGCGTGCCCCGCGCCGGGTTTGCTGGGGGGTACTTGGCGGTGCCGCCATGACTATTCTCCCCAAAAAGAAGCCGCCGCCTCCCGACGCCGACCCCGCCAACGAACCGCCGCCGCCCGGGCCGCTGCCCCCGGCGCCGCGTCGCGGCGGGGGTGTGGGCGTGGGCGGCGGCGGCACGGGTGTGGGCGGTGGCGACCGCGACCGTGACCCGGGCGTCGTGGGGGCCCGTCCCCGGGCCTCGCCACCGCCTCAGGGCCCGCTACCGGGGCCACCAGGAGCGCTTCACCGCTGGGCGCTGGCCGTGCCGCCTGGCGCCGTGGCGGGTCCGCGGCCACAGCAGTCCTCTCCTCCTCCTTGCGGGGGCCCCGTTGGTCCCGGCGGCGGTCCCGGCGACGCGCTGGGTGCAGCGGCGGCGGGTGTGGGTGCAGCGGGCGTGGTGGTGGGCGTGGGCGGAGCCGTAGGCGTTGGCAGTTGCTGCTCGGGGCCGGGCCACAGCAAGCGGCGGCGTCAAGCCCCCGGGGTCGGAGCGGTTGGAGGGGGCAGTCCAGAGCGTGAGGAGGTCGGCGCGGGTTATAACAGTGAAGACGAGTATGAAGCAGCTGCAGCTCGCATCGAGGCTATGGACCCCGCAACCGTTGAGCAGGTATGGGCTGGGGGTGACAGGTGAGTGGGTATGGTGGGTGGGATCCCCAGACTGGGTAGGGACCCAGGGAAGGCTGTTTGAGATCGTCCCGAGGGACCTACGTCTTCTCCCGGAGCCTGGCATTCTTTTCTGGGGGGTGGGGGCCTGAGACACTCTTTTCCCCATCCCCCACCAAGGACTTGGGGGTTAGAAGCCCCAGATAAGATGGCGGATTTAAGGATGGAGTCTGTGGTCTCTTCTGGGGCCCAGAGCCGTCATTCCGGGCCCTGAGACCTCATCACGTAGAACCATTAGGTGGGAATGCCTCCTGAGAGGGGAGTCTCATGACTCCAAGGGACCTTGGTTTGTCTTCGGTGCCTTGAGATTTCCTTTCCTCTGGGATAAGGGTCTAAAACGACTCCTCCAGGGAACACAGGTAAGGTGGAGACCTCAGGGGAATTCTGAGCGTCCCCAAGATACCCAAACCCTTTTCAGGGGTCTGAGACAGTCTTTACAGGACAACCCCCCCCTCCTCCTCAGGGGAACACAGCCCAGGACCACCCAGCGGTGGCGTCTGAGACTTCCTTAAGGGTCCTAAGCCTGTCTTCAAGGGCCTGAGATTCCCCCTTCTAGAATCAAGAACCTGATACATACGTGTATATATTTTTCCTTTAGAGAAGGGGATCTTCTGAATTTTTCTCCAAGGAGATAAGATTTCTTTCAGGGAGATAAGATTCTCTTCTCTTTGGGGACAAGAGCCAAAACTAACACTCAGGGACCAGAAACTACTAAAATACATAAGATTCATCCCTTTTCTAAAAAGGGGTCTGTGAATGCTTCCTTTCAGTGATCTGAGACCTCCCTGGGGCCAAGAGTCTGAATTTGAATTTCTCTCTAGGTGCTTAAGCTTCTTTCAAGTGATAGGCCTTCAGCTCTTCTCTCCTCCAACCTCCCCAGCCTGAACCATTCTTCAGGAAAATAAGCCTTATTGTTTTGGGCTCTTGAGCCCAAGGTTCCCTTTTTTATGGACTGGGGCTTACAGAAACAGGGTCTGAAACTCTTCAGGAGATGGATATCCCTCACACAGTGGTCCCAGGCAAGGTGAGGTCTTTAGAGGTCCTTTCTTATCAGGGATTGATCTGAGAACCCCCCCCCAACACACACACACACACAGGGATATGAGATCCTTCTCATTATGAAGGACTGAAACATAGCTTGGGTACGTAACAGCTCTTTCTCTCCCTGCAACAGGGATCTGAGCACCCCCTACCTCAAGGTCCTGAGCTGCTGCTTTTTTTTTTAAGATTTTATTTATTTATTTGAGAAAGAGAGCACGCGCGGGGCTTGGGGGGTGAGGAGAGGAGCAGAGGAAGAGAGAAGCAGACTCCCCACTGAGCAGGGAGCCTGACTTGGGGCTCATCCCAGGACTCAAGAATAACAACCTGAGCGTAAGGCAGACGTTTTACTGAGCCACGCAGGTGCCTTAGGCCTGAGCTTCACGTCAGGGATGTAAGATCCCTGCTCTGAGAACCGTAGCCTGATACCACTCTTCAGGGAACAAGGGCAGCATGGTGTCCCAGAGATGGAGCCTGAGGCCTCCCCATGGATTTAGTCTGCCTTCAGGGCCTGAGACCCATTGCACGAAGGACACTTGAGCTTGCCCTCAAGGACAAGAGACCTATACATACCTCAGTGATTGGTGTCTCTAGAGATGAGATCTGGACTTTCCCCTCAAGGAATTTAAGGTACTCTTCAGGAACAGAAAGACACTTTCCACCTTGGGCCCTAAGTCCGTAGGGAATAGGGTCTTGGGTCTCCCCCTAAGAGTTTAAACTTTTCCTTCGGCGTATGAGACAACTCAACCCACCTTAGGACCTGAGACCAGAGTCTCCCCTGAGAGTACTGTCACCTCACTTTAGATAGCATATGTATACCCCAGTCATAGGGACCTTTTACGGACATAAGATATTTTGCCTTGGAGACTTGAGCCTCAGACCACTTGTGAACTAAATCCTGAGAACTACCCACTCGCTTTGGGACATGGGTAGGATGGGATTCTGAGGAAGAGTCCGAGCCTCTTCCCAGGGGCTTAAGCTTCTCCTCAGGGCCAAGAGATCCTTCACCTTAGGGAGGGGCCTAAGTGCCCCTCCCACAGCCCCCTGGGTATGAGGCTCTCTCCACCACCCTGCAACCAGGCAGTCTTTTCTCACCAGCGAGAGGTACATGAGGTCTTCTCCAGTGTGGCCTGAGGCCTCCCTCATTGAACAGAAAGACCTAAGTGCTCTTCATAGTCATAAGAACTCCTTACCTGAGCCTCCCTCAGGCCAGGAAGATCTCCCTACTTTCTATGAGAAGGTTGCCAGGTACTGGGACGTGGCGGCTGAGGCCTCCCCTGAAGAACTAGGAGATACTTTCAGTCTCTCCCTGACCCAGCTCTGTTTGCTTCTCATTTCCAGGATCAGGGAAAATGTTTTGAGCCTCCTGAATTGCTTTTTTTTTTTTTAAAGATTTTATTTATTTATTTGACAGCCAGCGAGAGAGGGAACACAAGCAGGGGGAGTGGGAGAGGAAGAAGCAGGCTCCCAGCAGAGCCCGGAGCCCGATGCAGGGCTCGATCCCAGGACCCTGGGATCACGCCCTGGGCCGAAGGCAGACGCTTAACAACTGAGCCACCCAGGCGCCCCCCTGAATTGCTTTCAACAAGTTTTTTTCTCGCCAGAGACATCCTCACTCCAGAGAAATTCTCTACCCATATTTCTTTTCCCCTTGGTTCAGATAAATCTTTTTGTACTTCACAGGGGCCAGGGCCTTGTCTTGAGCACCGTGTCCTTGCTCCCTTTCTACCCTTTACTACTACAGGTAAAATCAATTTTCTGGGCCCACAGGGTCAGGACCAGGAATTGTTTCTCTTCCTGGTTGGGAGAGTCTGCCTTTTCTCCACAGAAATAGGAAGTGCTATGTCTGTGGTCCCAAAGACATAAAGGAAGAAAGTTGTGTGCTGCCATGGTGACTAGAAAGACCTCTCCTTACGCCCGCTTTGCATCTCCTAGGCTCCCTTCCTCATACTTGTTCCCATAATAACATGGAAGTAAAGCTCTGTTGCTGCATGATGTCTTCCCAATGACAGAGGAAAGGCTTTTCGTGTCCTCACACGTCTTGGGACAAAAGGAGAATAAGATGCTTCTCCCTGCCTCACCTTATCCAGCTTGGGAAAATTTGGGGATGAGAAGAGAGGAAATTCTTTTTTTTTTTTTAAGATTTTATTTATTTATTTGACAGAGATAGAGACAGCCAGCGAGAAAGGGAACACAAGCAGGGGGAGTGGGAGAGGAAGAAGCAGGCTCCCAGCAGAGGAACCCGATGTGGGACTCGATCCCGGAACACCGGGATCACGCCCTGAGCCGAAGGCAGACGCTTAACCGCTGTGCCACCCAGGCACCCCGAGAAGAGAGGAAATTCTTCCTGCTGCTCCAGTCTTGGTCCTGAACTGTCACCTGAGGCATTTGTGGCCTTGGAGGCCCATTAGATCTCCTGGGAAAGAGAGGAGTTGTTGAGAGGAAGCCCAGATGGTGAATCCTTGTTCTAACTACTCACACTTCCTGTTTGTTCAGATGTTGTGACTACTGTAGGACTTGAGGAGCCCTTTTGGCACCCTGGGGTCCTGGTGCTGGGGAGGTGGTAGTGTCAAGGGTTTCCTTTTCCAGGCATAGCTGCCTTACTGAGTCTACCCTGTGAAAAGAGTGGCTTGTAAGTCTCCTGAGCTTGAGGACACCACAGAGCATTTTCAGAGGGGGTCATGCATGCTCCGATGGTGGAAGAAGCTGGACCTGGCACTGTAGCCAGCATACTTAGCTTCCCACTCTGGCTCTGCTGGAGCTTTTCTGGATGAACCAGAATAGCTAGGTCTATATTCTCTGGGTCTCCGATTCCTCATTGGTCAGGTAAGGAGCTGGTGAAGTGTTGTTTAGCTTTGGGATTTTAGGGAACTCACACCAAAGCCCTCTGGACCTGGAGGTGACAGAGAATGGTGGGTGTCTTTTGAGGAAAATCTGGGTTTCTCTTCTGTGTCTTTCTCTCCCCCCATCTTGCCCTTTTGTCTGTTCAGTGTGAGGCTCGGGGTTGGCAGACAGTTTTATGTCCAGCTGTGTTGTGATTAAGCTTGGGGGTTGCCTGTCAGGGGACCTACTGGCTGGTGTGGAGGTAGTGTGGAAAAAGTTTGGGCTTTGGAGCTGGGCAGGCCTGAGTTCAAACCCCAGGGTCGCCTGCTTGGCTGTTTCATGGCTTTAGGCAAACGCTCAGCTGCTTTCTTTTTTTTTTTTTTTTCCAAAAGGCCACCCATGCCCGGGGTTATTGAGTGTATGAATACCTGACCTGGCCCACCTCGGAGTTGGGCTGATTCTTCTCTCGCAGTTTCCCCAAGATCATCTGGTTCTTCCTGGAATCCTTTGTAACAGCCGAGCTTTGGCCTCTAGGAACCTGCTGATTCCTTTGGCGGGGAGACAGAGTCTTATAGCAGGAAGTAGTCCTTGCCCAGGCTATCTGGGTTTGAGTCTATATCTTCAGGCACTTCCCCTTTCTGGGCCTCAGTTTCTCCAACCTTAAAATGGGTAATAGTGAGGAGGGAGGTTAGACTCATTTCTTGGAAGCTAGTTGTGCTCTTTTCTTTAATTCCCTGCTTCCCACTCCTGCCACCCATTTTGAAAGTTTTGGGTGAGGCCCTTTGGCTTGTGGGGGTATGCTGCAAAGTTTCAAGCTGTGTTTGACTTCCTTCTCCCCTGCTAGTGCTATAGGCCCTTGGGTTTGTTTAATTTTAATGGCTATATTGAGATATCATTCACACACCACAGAATTCACCAATTTAAAGTGTACAATTCAGTAGCTTTTAGTGTATTCACAGAGTTGTGCACCTACCATCACGATCAATTTTAGAACATTTTTGTCACTTGCAAAGAAACCCTAACCCTCACCATCCTCTAATCCTCTCAGCCCCTCTCAGCCCCCAGCAACTACTAATCTGCTTTTTGTCTTGATTGATTTGTCTGTTCTGAATGGTTCATATAAATGGAGTCATACAGGGTGCAGTTCTTTGTATCTGGATTCACTTAGCATATTCTTTTCAAGCGTTGTCCATGGTGTAGCATGCGTCAGTACTTCATTTCTTGTTGCTGCAGAATAACAGAATCCTCGCGTTTTGACCCACTTCCTCCCCCCTTGCTCCCTCAGTGGCCCGGCAGTAGGTTCGAGGGCCTTGCTCTTTTCCCATTCCTTCGTCCTGGAGAGCTTGTGTTGCTCTTTAGAGAGCAGCGTGCCCATTTTTCATTGGATAGGTTGCCTGTGTTTTGCCCATGGAGCTGAGCCAGTGTTCCTGGGTGTTTTGGGCGGAGAGGGGATGGCCTTGGCATCAGGCTTGCTGGGACAGAGCTGTGAAGGCTAGAATATTAAACATCTCTTGGCCCTGGGCTCTGAGAAGACATCTGCCCGAGAGCTGCCACTCCTGCTGCCATCTTCCCCTGCCCCCTCCCCTTTCAGGGGCAGCTCATTCATTGATAGGCAGGGTCAGTAGCTTCCCAGACTTGGAAGGGGAATTCCAAGTCCCTGCTGCCTTTATTCTAATCCTCTCCCTGGGGGGATGCTACAGAGATGGGTCCTGTGGGACTGGAACCATGCCATATTGCCTCCCACCAGGGAGTGCTTCCAGGGGGTTGTATTCGTTTCCTGTGGCTGCTGTGACAAATTACCACAAACTGAGTGGTCTAGAACAACAGAAATCAATTCTCTCACAGTGCTCTAAGCCAGAAGTCCAGAATCCGTTTCACTGGGTCAAAATCAAGGTGTTGGCAGGGCTGCACTCATGGCAGAGGCTCTTGGGAGAATCCAGTACTCTTCCAGCTTCTGGTGGCTGCCAGCTTTCCTTGGTTTGTGGCTGCATCACTCCATCTGCCTGTTTTCACACCGTCTTCTCTGTTTATGTGCAGGCTCCTCTTCTGTGTCAGGTTGCTTGTGATTGCATTTAGGTCCTACCCAGATACTCCAAGATGATCTCCCAATCTCAAGATCTTAACTTAATCACACTGCCGAAGACCCTTGTTCCTTACTAAGTAGCATTTGCAGGTTCCAGGGATTAGGGCCTGATATCTTTGGGTGGTCACCATTAGGCCTTCTACAGGAGTGTTCTTTTTTCCCTTCCAGGGAGGAGAAGAGAACCCATTAAGTGCTTTCCTACTGGGCAAGGTCCTGTAACATTTGTGTCTTTCCAGCTACCCTGTTATTGGGAAGCTTGTTATCCCATTTCACAGACTGAAAAACTGGAGTTTTCAGAGTGGCTCATCACATGGTTGTTAATTGGTGGAGCTGGATTGGAACCTAAGTCATTGGGGTCCCAGAGTCTGCTTCAACTTCTCTTGGGCCTTTGGACCAGTAGGTTGCAGAGTCTTGCACCTGGGATCCCCTGATGTCAAAGAGCTTCGCCTAGCCCCCTTGTGGAAGCTCAGGGATGTGGAGGGACTCGCCCACTGGCTCAGCAATGGGCTTGTAAGATTCATTGTCTGGAGTTTCTCAGGCCAGAACATTGATGTAGCTTAAACTTAACCAATGGCAGGGTTAGCCCCCGTCCCTCTCTCCCACTAGCCTTTCCTTCCTGGACCACTTTCCTAAACAACTCCCAAGTTGGTACCTTTCTCAGAGGCTCCTGTCCAGACAGGGGAAGGAGGAGACTATGGTACGGACTTCTGGTACTCTAAACTCTTCCTGGAGCCCAGGACCATAGCCTCCCTTTTTTCTCTCCCCAAAGGGAGTGGCAAGGTTTCAGCCAGACCCAAAGCCCTTAAGGCTGCTGGTGCCAAAGCCAGCGGAAGGGTCATGGTTTGGCCTCCAGATCCAGGCCCAGATCGCCCCAGGACCAAAGCCCTACTTGTGCAAAGGGTATGCTCGGGCCTCCTTCATTTTTAGAGACAAACGAGGACTTTCCCAGGATGGGCTGCCAGGTATATCTCCATGCTGTGGCTCATGAGGCCTTCCCCATTGCCTCTATATACTAGGTTTTGCTGGTGCCCAAACCCCAGCTCTTTCTGTCTTTGTCAAATGAGGATAATGCTCATTGCCATCTGGGCTGTGGTAAGAACAATTAAATGAAGTCACCTTTTGCATCAGGCACCTGGCATGGGGCAGGCATTTGGCTAATATGAGTTCATCTTTCTTCCTGGCCCCGCCCTGCTTACCTGCATAGTCCTATCCAGGACTTTAGCTGTGCTGGACTCACCGCTGGGCCTCTGGCATCCCAAGTGCTTTGTGGTAGAAGTGATTGTTTAAAATGAATTTATTTAGGTAATCTTTACACCCAAAGTGGGGCTTGAACTCACCATCCCAAGATCAAGAGGCGCATGCTCCTTTGACTGAACCAGCCAGGCACCCAGAGGTGATTTCTTACCCAGTTAACAAGCATTTCTGGAGGTCTTCGTGTTTTAATCCGTCAGGTGACCCCTCTTCTCAGGTCCCTTCCTGTGTGTCTTATAGCACCATGTTCAACTCTTTCACTGCCCTGCTCACACTTGTGTGTGGTCATTCCCTGTTTCCACATCCCCCCCCAGCAGTTTGTGAGCTTCTGGAGGGTAGAGACCAAGTCCGATTCATTTCTCTGTCCTCGTTGCCTGATTTGGCAGCTGCCTGGTAAACCCTTGTTGGAGGAATAAGTAGTTCCCCCTCTCCTCCTCTTTGATCTCCTTCTCCCTCAGTCTCCTTTTCCCTTGCACTTGAAGGCAGGAGGTTGCTATGTGCCCGTCTTTACAACTTCTCTTTCTGCCCAATGTGGGCCTGTAGTCACAGTTGCAGCTTCTCTGCTGGTGACCCCTGGCTGGGACAGGTACCATGGTGTTGGGAGATGGCTGTCCCTGTGGGACAGGGACAGACCGGGGGGGAACTGGCTGAAGTGTGCTAGTCCACAGCCTCTGCGGCGTGAGAGGCACATGCTGGAGTGCTGTGCGTAAACAAGACTCTCCGTGCTGTCCATGGGAGCCCATTAAGGGACGCCAGGTGCCTTTGTCATCTCTGGCAAGCCAGCCACACCTTCCTGGGGTATGGGCCCTAATGGTGGGGCTGCTGGGCATTCCCTCATCACCCCCCTCTTCACCCTCTAGTGTCCAGCCACTCCCGTGGGACTTGTTGAGGGCCTCTCAGTTGTACGTGGTCTCTGTCTGTGCCAGTCCTGCCCCTTCTGTGGCTGAGGACCTGTTACTTACCAAGCCTGTTCAGACCCTGAAGCTCCTCTGAACTTCTTGGCAGCTCTGTCAGGTAGATCACGTATCCCTCATTTGATAGGAAACTAAGGCTTGGAGAGTTGAGGTAGTTTACCTGAAATCACACAGCAAGTGAGTGACAGGGCTTGGGTTGGAACGCAGAGCCTCCGAACCTTGTACTTCCTACTCTGCTGGGAATTTTGCTCACCTGAGCTGGGGGAAAGTGGCCTGCAGAGAAGTGATCCCCTCTGTCTAGTTAGAGTTAGCCCGGATCCTCTAAATCCCTGGGCAGGGTGGTGTCCCAAAGGAGCAGGTTGGGGATTTCTGGTCCCTAGCCCGGATGCTGGATAAGGCTGGCTTCTTCTGGTGGCCAGCAGAGGGCGTGAGGGGCCTGGGAAAGGTCTGCAGCTTCTGGTTTTGTTTTGAAATGGAAAATACGTTTTCAGTGACACGTGGACATTATTTTTTTAAATCGACTTAATTTTTTTAGAGCAGATTTAGGTCCACAGCAAAACTGAATAAGAGTCCCAAAATGAACAGGAAGTTCCCACATACCCCCTGCCCTCACACATGTATAGTCTCCCCCATTATTAACATTCCCCCACCAGGGTGGTACGTTTGTTACAGTCCGTCCGTGTAAGACACATCATAATTACCCAGAGTCCACAGTTCACATTAGGGTTCACTCTTGGTTTTGTACATTCTGTGGGTTTGGACAAATATATAATGAAATGTAACCACCATTAAAGTACCATACGGAGTAGTATCACTGCCCTAAAGATACTCTTTTCTGCCTATTCGTCTCTCCATTTTTTTTTTTTTTTTGTCTGAAGATACACATTTGTACACGCTCACTGAACCTGAACCTTTGGGGTCAGATGTGTTTTGGAATTTAGAGAAATTTCAGAATTCAGAAAAATCACCTGGTGTGTCTACTGTGTGTTACGTAACACCTCTGGTGGGGTCTGTGGTAGTACCTCATAACCAAACACCTGAATGCTTCTGCATGGAAATGTTTGAATATTCACCTCCAAGTGGGATACATAGGTTCTTGCCAGTTCAGGTCAGGTTATGATGGCAAATGAGTTAAAGAAAGACTTTGGTTTTTAAATCTTTTTGAGTTTTAGAATTTTGGACAAGGGATTGCATACCTTTCATGAAGAAGGTCAAATAAAATCAGGTGTAATACCAACTTTTAGTGATATTTTTGTTGTATGGTCTTCGCCATTTTTATGTGTTTGTATGCACATACATATATACGTTAAATGTGTTTAGTTATAAGTGAGATCATACAGCATATGCATTTTGCCTTATACGATATATTTTGACATTCCCTAGCTATACGTAGGGCTTGGGATCCTCAACATCTTCCCTACCTTAAGTGGCTGGAGGGTCCCCAGGTGAACTGGTGAAACTCCTTGAGATACAGCCAGGTCTGTCTCCACCCCCACCCCCGCCGCCCCACCCTGCCCCCAGTACTTGCTAGGTCTGGGCCTCTGGCTGCCTGTGGGAGCCCAGTATTGGATTCCCAACATGGTCAGCAGGGCCCGTCAGAAAACAGATAAGACCCTTCTGGGAGCAAGTCTTCTGCTCACACAATGACTAATTCCCAAAAGAAAGGGTCTCCTCCTTCTCCATGTGCATGGGGTGTCAAGCAGGGCTGGGAACTTGACCCTGCCCAGTGTCCTCTCAGCCAGTTAGCTGGGCCCTTTGGGAACTGGAGGGCAGGGTCCTGGGGAGCGGGTGCAGGCCTTTACTGTTGCTGACCTCCACCTCTTCCCTTCAGCAAGAGCACTGGTTTGAAAAGGCCCTGAGAGACAAGAAGGGCTTCATCATCAAGCAGATGAAGGAGGACGGCGCCTGTCTCTTCCGGGCTGTAGGTGAGTCTCTGCCTCAGCCTTCAAGGGCCTGGGGCTGCCCCTAAGCTATTTCTAGTGTTTAGGAGTAACCCCTGAGGAGGGGCTTGGAGGTAGAGTTTACTGGTGGACTCCAGACCCCAGCTTCAAGTTAGTATCTGGCTTCTGTCCTTTGGTCATGAGGCAGTGCGGTGGTGTAAAAGTAATAATGATGACAATAATAGTGATAAAAAATAATGTTACTTAGGGACAGATTGCACTGTCAGACACTGAAGGAAACCCTTTTTCATTCTCCTCCAAGCTAGGTAAGTGTAGGGACTACTGTGGTTTTCATTTGTCAGAAGAGAAAAGCAGCTTAGAGCGGGGAAACGACTTGCCCAGGGTCAGATAGTAGTAGAGTTGGGAGTCTCTGGATTGGGTTAGTCTGGGGCCCATGTTCTTTTTTTTTTTTTTTTAAGATTTTTTAAAAATTTATTTGACAGGGGCAGGGGGAGAAAAAGTGAGAGAGCACAAGCAGGAGGAGTGGCAGAGGGAGAGGGAGAAGCAGACTCCCGGCGAGCAGGGAGCTGGATGCGGGCTTGAGCCGAAGGCTTAACCGACTGAGCCACCCAGGCACCCCCTGAGACCCATGTTCTTAACCACAGCACACTGCTGTCACCCTGGGATCATAGGATTTTTTTAAACTTACACAAAAACAGAATAGTGAATTCTCTTGTACATCATTCATCTTCAAAATAGTCATCAACACATGGCCAGCCTTGTTTCATCACTACTCCGCCCACTCTTTTTCACTCTCCTGAAACGAGAGTATTTTTAAAGCAAAACCCGAATGTCAGATCATTTCATTTGTAAATATTTGTGTATGTTTCTCTAACAGATAAGATTCTTTCTTTCCTAACGTAACCAAGATGTCATTATCCTACCTAACAATAATCATAATTCCTTAATAACATCTATCTAGTCTGAGCGACATCTTTGAGGCCCCTCTGGCTCTGAATAGGTGACCCAACAGGCAGTTCTAAGGCCTTATGCTAGTGTCCAGGGGTATTTGGGAATGTGATCTGACCCTCCCATGGCGGCTCTGCTATCTACCTGGAAAAAGGGCCCTCTGATAGGAGCCTTGAAGTACGAGTCAGAAGCCCTGTCTTCTACTTCTGGCCGTGATTCAAAAACTTGCCGTTTTCCCATCTGTTAAATGGTGTTGATTCTGAAGGGCTCCTTGAATCCTTACAAGGTCTCCTATTCTCTCACTGTGTGGCTAGCCCCGTGTCTACTGGTGGCCTGGACCGACTCCACTTCTGACTGTGCCACTGATTCTTGGTGTGAACTTGGGCAAGCAACTCCGTTTTCCTGAGCCTGTTTCCGAGGCTGTAACAGGAGGCCGAAGACTCAGTTATAATGGTTATATGAGATCACTTCAGTAAATCCCTTTGGTGCCGGACACCTGGTAGAACCTCAGGGAACAGGAGCATTGATGAAACCTGAATGCTGTTTTCAGTGGGGTCTCAGAGCTACAAATGTGTGTTGAATGAGTAGAAGAAGTTTAGGAGGGTTGGGAGCTTGCCTCCCCGTTCTACCAAGCGGAAGGGGCTCAGGCAGTGGACTGTGTGCTGGGCTGGGAAAATCCCACTCCTCCTACCCCTGTGGCTCAAGCCTGTGTTCTCCCTGGGATGTTTCCTAGAGAAAGAGCTGGGTTTGGGGGCATCTTGGACCAAAAGAAGGCAAAGAAATAATAGGTCAGGGCCTGTTAGGTGCTAGGCCCTGTGCTGAAGCCTCAGGCTAGATGTGGGGCAAACAGGGCTGCTGCTGGAGTGAGTGTAAGAGAATGCAGCAGGGCACTTTGGTTTCAGGTGGCCTTTGAGGCAGATGTTGGAGCTAGTAAGGACCTGGCTTGTGCAGTAACCCATTTCAACAGCAATATTTTCATGTGTGTCCATCCAACTGACCTCCCCAAACACCCTCTGACACCCCCCAAGGGCCTTCCAGTAAAGGCCTGAGCTTACAGGAAGAGCTGACCGCAGCAGGTTGAAGGCCTTTCCCTATCGGCACTATGGCTACCCATTTCCCCCAACTGGGCTGCCCTTGGCTTTTCTCTGTAAAACCTCAGAAGCCCCATGGCCACTCCCTGCAAGTACATGGCCCCTGGGTCTTTAGGCCTCATCTGTAGGTTTCCCTGGGGCAGAGTGCAAAGGACATGTGCCTGGGAAGGGGACTTTGTCCTCGGGCTTTCTGTTCCCCCTCTGCTTCCAGCCTAACTTGTGCAGGGACAGGCAGCAGTTGCCCTGAGCTCTGGTGAGCAGGCCTACAGGTTCTAGCTTCCTGCCATGCATTGCATAGTAGGAGCACGTAACTGAAGGCTGGAATTGGAGGGGGGATTGCACACATAGAGGGCGCAGTGTTGTTCTTTGACCCTGACTGCTGGCATTCAGCTGGGTGCTTCATATTCACCTGCAAAATTGGGATTGTTATCCCGAGATAGGTGAGAAAATTGAGGCTCGGGAAAGGGAAATGACATGCTCAGGGTCATTAGTGGTGGAACTGGCATGGGAACCCAGAGGTGTCCAAAGGACATGTTCTTTCTATGACCCTAGGAAAGCCCTAGCTTTTCAACTTAGCTGTCAACTGGCTGGGTGACCTCACGTATATTCCTTGACCTCTCTGGGCCTTACTTCCTCCATCTAGGATCCCGTGGTCCTCTACTGTTGGGAATCCTGAGGCAGGTGGCCTTCTGCCCTCTGTTTTGCCTCCGAGGTCTGGGAGTCCCTCGTGTGAACCAGTATTCACTGCTCTCTCCCACAACCCCCTGTTGGGGACTTGTGAGCATCAGTGAAGGCTTGGGTGGAGTGGAAATAGGAGCCTGAGTTCCTGAGGTATCCTGTGGCCCACCCTGTCCCTGCTAGGCTCAGATAACCTCCTCCTGGAAACGTGCGTCTGCTTCTCTCCTGCCCTTTCCACATAGGACTTTGACTCAGCGAAAACCTCTGGCCTTGGCCCTGGCCTCTGTGGGCAAAGTGGAGGCCACACATGCGTCTGTCTGCACGGGCCGTGAGGAACCAGCTGGAGCTGTACATGTTAGAATGGTGGGGCCCAGAAACAGCCTGGACCATCAGTGTTGGAGGGATGGAGCTTCAATTAATTTTGACTGTTTTATAAATGGGGAAACTGAGGCCTTAACGAGAAAGCCAGGGCCCTATTATCTAGATCACATAGCCAGTGTCAGAACATAGGTGTTTGAGGTTGAACTAGGCCAGAGGGAGAAGATTCTCATGGACTCCCATGAGCACCAGTTTCCATTGGGCTCTTTCTTTTTTTTTTTTTTTTTTTTTTTTTTTTTAGATTTTATTTATTTATTTGACAGAGATAGAGACAGCCAGCGAGAGAGGGAACACAAGCAGGGAGAGTGGGAGAGGAAGAGCAGGCTCCCAGCAGAGGAGCCTGATGTGGGGCTCGATCCCATAACGCCGGGATCACGCCCTGAGCCGAAGGCAGGCACTTAACCGCTGTGCCACCCAGGCGCCCCCCATTGGGCTCTTTCTGCCTTGCTTCCTCAGTTTTCCCATCTTTGTCGCGGGAATCCTTGAGTAGAAGAGCGGGCATCTCAGAGACCAGGCTATCAAGAGGACTGAGTTCTCTCTGCTCTCACTGAGGGTGTCTCCCCCACTGAGGGCGCGCCATTTGGGGCCACGGGTCAGACGCACACCACAGCTGCGTGACAGGCAGGGGAGGCCTTTTTCCTGGCTCATCTCCTCGATGGGGCCAGGAGGCAAGTGGGGAACAGATCAGGTTCCTGTCTCCCCCTGCTGCTGTGTGTACACACGTTTGTGTGGTTTGTTTGTTTTTAGATTCCTTGCAGACAGCAGGCTTCCTTCTCTTTCCTCAGCAGAGCTTGCTGTGGCTCTTCTGGCAGGCAGGCAGGCAGCAACCTGGCAGGGAGGCAGGTCCCAGGTGCCTCTAGAACAAATGGTAGGGCCCTGTACTTCATTAAACTCCTTTAGATAGGCCAGGCTTTCCTGTCTTGCTTCTCCACATAACTCTTTGGCAAATAGTGACTATTTTAGGGAGCCTGAGGAAGAGGGATTAGAGGGGTTTGAGGGACCTTCCCCCAGGCAATAGGGGAATGAGACTGAGGCAAGTCTGTTAGAGCTGTTGACTCTCCTCCCTCCCATTAAGCCCTGGCAGAGGGTGGGAAGGAGGTGAGGGCCCTCAGTTTATACAGCTTTGCCTCTCATCCAACCTTTAGTCTTAGTTAGCAGCAAGGGCAGCTACTTGTTGAATGCGATAGGTCTCTGTAGTTGTGAGGGTGGTACAGCTATTTGGCTTCAGGGAACACCCTTTGCAGGATCTGCTAGCTTTGTGTGTGTATATGTGTATGCATGCGCGCGCACACACATACGCGTTTCTCTGCGCGTGTCTCACCGTGCTCAGAGAAAGGACAGGCGTAGGGTGTGGGGAGGTAAGGTTTATGCTGACCTCTCTGTAATTTCTGCCCACTCCCAGGCCTTCCCAGGGTTCCAGCTGATTCCCGCTTGTGCTGGTGGGGAAACTGAGGCAGAATCAGGCCTTGCCCTCGGCAGGCAGGCGGCTAAGGCGATAGCTGGATTGGGGGTAGTGGTAACATCATTTGGAGCATCAGTATTTGAAGTTCCCAGGTACTCCTTGAGAACCTGGCGTTTACCCTCCCTGATGTATGACCTTGGGCCAGCTCTGCCACATTTCTGTACCTCAGTTATCCCTCCTGTGTAAAGTAGGGCTTTTTGGGGTGAAGATGGAATAAGTTGGAATGTGAAAAGGCCTTGGTGGAACCAATTGTGGTATTGTCCAGAGGATTTCCGAGCCCTCTCTGGGTTTGGGACAGAGATGAGGTAGTGGGGGACCCCCTTCAGCTGGACTCTGGGAGGGGAGAGCAGGTGCAGGTTGCCCACAAGTGCAGCGTCAGCAAGAAGAGGAGTTTCGGTTTCTATCAAAACAAGTTCTCTGAATTCCCCTACCTCTGCAGGTCCATTGGGCCCTTTCGCCCACCTTGGCCTCCACAGGGAAGCCCAGCCCAGCCCCTAGTCCCATATGCCAACCCTTTGGGAGGAAGAGGGCTTTCTGGAGGACGGAGGTGGGGCTAGCAAAGTCAGACAAGCATTGCCTCAATAAGGAGGACTTCCTGTATTTTAGCCCTGCCCTGGATGGTTATCCCACCGTAATATCACTGAAAAGATCCTTCTCTCCCCCATTGGGGAAGTATTATTGCTCAGTTTCCTTGGTGTTCAGATATGCACATTTTCTTCCGCATTGATGATCCCAAAACTAGCGTATATCTGATTTTTTATTTTTTATTTTTATTTTTATTTATTTTTTTTTAAAGATTTTATTTATTTATTCGACAGAGATAGAGACAGCCAGCGAGAGAGGGAACACAAGCAGGGGGAGTGGGAGAGGAAGAAGCAGGCTCATAGCAGAAGAGCCTGATGTGGGGCTCGATCCTAGAACTCCAGGATCACGCCCTGAGCCGAAGGCAGACGCTTAACCGCTGTGCCACCCAGGCGCCCCATATCTGATTTTTTAAAAAGATTTTATTTATTTGACAGACAGTGAGCGAGGGGACACAAGCAGAGGGAGAGGGAGAAGCAGGCCCCCTGCTGAGAGGGGAGCCTGATGCAGGGCTTGATCCCAGGATGACCCAAGCCGAAGGCAGATGCTTAACGACTGAGCCACCCAGGTGCCCCAAAACTAGTGTATATCTTAGAATCAGTGAGGTGGGTCGTGCCGCCCCCCCCCAACAAAAGCTGTGATTTAAATGCATGTACAATACCACCTATCAGTGCATTTTAGGGTTGAGGAGAGAAGGGGATACTTTACAGGTAGGTAGGTAGAGAAAGTCATTTAAGGACCCTGTTTTGTGAAGCCTGTATTATTGATTTGATGTTAATTTGGTTGCTGAAGATTTGAACTACAGACATAAGGTAGGCCTGTGGACCTTTGGGTTCAGTAAAGGCAGAGAGCCAGCCCTGCCTCTGTGAGGAGGGACAGCCTAGACTTCTTGTTCGGGGCTTTCCTCTGGCTGAGGAAGTGCGACAGAAGTGAGGAAGGGCCTAATAAATGGTTCCGGTGACATTCTGACTGACTTGGGGATGGTTAGCTGTCTGAGAGAGTCGTTGTCCACTCACGACAAACGGAGCTCCTAGGTTCATTTCTTGAACACCTAGTACATTGTAGGCATTCGGCAAACCCTACCCCTTGTTTTGACAGCCCCCTGTGAAAGGAAGAGGAGTTACTCTCCCCTTCATGGATGAAGACATTGTGGCCCAGAGAGCTTGAAGGCCTTGTCCGGTGCCGCACAGCTAGGAGGCAGCAGAGCCTTTCTGCTAGGCAAGGGAGCTGATGGCGGTGGAATGGGGGGCCTTCAAGCTTCCCTCAGCTCCCTTCCCTTTTCCAGTCTCCCCTTTCCTCCATTTTCTTGCATCCTGCATCCAGCTCAGGTAGAGCCATCTCCCAGGAAATGCCTCTTGATCCCTCCCGAAGAACATCTCAGCCATCGCCTTGAGCTTGGCAGGCCAGCCTCTGTTTAACCCCTTTGCCGCCATCTCAGTTCCTGTTTACTGCAGCTGTTGGCAGCACTGCCTCCTCAGCACCCCAAGCTCATTCTACATAAATAGCTCTCGGGCAGCCACAGCGGGCTCTGTGGTCCTGGCTTCTAAGAAAGGCGGCAGCAGGGGGCCCCCAGCCTCTGTGCAGGGCACGTGACTTGCTGGAAGTGCTGCTGGGGGGGGGGCGGGGGAGAGTGTGGCCGCAGAACCCACATCCTTGTTTACATGGGTGAAGGGGCTACCCCTTCCCGCCTTCACAGCTCCCCTCCCCCTCAGGTCTCTGCACCTCCAAGAGGACGTGAGACAGGCATGGGCCCCATTTTCTGTCTCAGAGCAACCTTTTCCTCCTTACCTCACAGAATCCTTAAGGGAGGGAAGAGGAGGGCAGCGAAGGCGTTCTGGCGATTCTTCAGAGGTAGACTGGCTGTCATGGAAGACCTCTGCGGCGTTCCCTGCGGGCTGCCCCTGCCCTGGTGCCCCAGGGAGATCCCATCAGAGCAACAGTCCTTCGGGGAGACAAAGGGAAATTCCCTCTTCGTCTTAGCCAGTGGACATCAGGCGTGCCTCGTCTTTAAGCCCACTTTAATTTCCCAGGGAGAAGACTCCCTGGCTCCCCCGGCCTGTCCATCTACTCAGCAAACTGGTCCCAGTTTACTGCACTGTATCGAGCCTGAGCTGGGATGGACTTGGATGTGACTTGCTCTCAGCCCTCAGTGGGAGTCAGAGTGGTCAGGCAGAGGAAGTCTGCACACACCTTTAATAAATCTGGTGATAGAAGTGCTCTGGAGGGTGGGAGGGCTAGGGAACTGCCTAAAGAACACATGGGCGTTTGACAAGTAGGCAGCCAAGGAGGATGGAAAGAATGCTTCCAAAAAGAGGAAATGGCATGTGTGAAGATCCTCAAGTAAGGCAAGGGGAGCCTGGTTCTTATTTTGACAGAAGCCCTGTGACACCTAGACCATTTGGGCCACAGGCTGCCTTTCCCAAATTAAGCTTATGTTCATGTCTTATTTCTCTTGCTAGATTATATGCTTCTTGCAGACAGGGGCAGGATTTTATTCACCTCTGTCACCTTCACAGTACCCCACATTCAGGCCCCACTCTGGGTAGGGGCCTCTGATTTATTGAGTGACTGTTCTGTCCCAAGCCCAGTGCTGGTCACCTCATACCCATTATTTTGTTGATCCTACAAGAGGCCTGCCAGGGAGTTACGTGCTTGTTCCTGTTTTACATGTGAAGCGTATGAGGCTCAGGGCACTTGGGTCGCTTGCCTCTGGTTGTTTAGCTCACTAGTACCTGGCAGAACTAGGCCCGGAGCCCAGTTTTTATGGTTTCTTCTTTTTTATTTATTTTTAACCTACGAAGGCCATGCTGGCTCCCAGGAGTCAGGAAAACTGTATTCTAGAGTTGAATCTCTCAGACTGACTTGCTGTGTGACCTTGGTGAAGCCATAAACTCCCCCAGCCTTAGCTTCCTCATGTGAAGAGTGAAGTCGGGGTGTGGAATTGCTGGAGCTCGAGGCCACTTAGGGGACTTAAAATGTTTATTGACTTGTTTGGGTGGCCGGGCAAGCCCTGCAAACTCATCTGCCTGAGAGGCCTGTGGTTGCGTTCCTATTGCCTGTACTCTCCTATTCTTTTTTTTTTTTTTTAAGATTTTATTTATTTATTTGACAGAGATAGAGACAGCCAGCGAGAGAGGGAACACAAGCAGGGGGAGTGGGAGAGGAAGAAGCAGGCTCACAGCAGAGGAGCCTGATGTGGGGCTCGATCCCATAACGCCGGGATCACGCCCTGAGCCGAAGGCAGACGCTTAACCGCTGTGCCACCCAGGCGCCCCATAGATTTTTTAAAAAAAATTTTTTTTAATTTATTTATTCGACAGAAATGGAGACAGCCAGTGAGAGAGGGAGCACAAGCAGGGGGAGTGGGAGAGGAAGAAGCAGGCTCATAGCGGAGGAGCCTGATGTGGGGCTCGATCCCATAACGCCGGGATCATGCCCTGAACCGAAGGCAGACGCTTAACCGATGTGCCACCCAGGCGCCCCCCTCTATGGCAGCTCTTGACCCCCGCTTCTCCTTTCTTCTGTCCCCACAGCTGACCAGGTGTATGGAGACCAGGACATGCATGAGGTTGTGCGGAAGCATTGCATGGACTATCTGGTGAGACATTGCGGAGGCTGTGGGGCAGGGGCAGAGTGGGTGCATCCCCTCCCCGCACAGACCTGACTCTCCGATCTGTTCTGCAGATGAAGAATGCTGACTACTTCTCCAACTATGTCACAGAGGACTTCACCACCTACATCAACAGGAAGCGGAAAAACAACTGCCATGGCAACCACATTGAGATGCAGGCCATGGCTGAGATGTACAACCGGCCCGTGGAGGTGTACCAGTATAGCACAGGTACTTCTGTGGTGGGTAGGTGAGCGGCTGACTGCACCTGGTCCGAGCCTGCCCTGCCCGGCCCACTGTGGATGCTCCTTCCTTTTTTTCTCTGCAGAACCCATCAACACATTCCATGGGATCCATCAGAACGAGGATGAACCCATCCGCGTCAGCTACCATCGGAATATCCACTACAATTCAGTGGTGAATCCCAACAAGGCCACCATTGGTGTGGGGCTAGGCCTGCCATCATTCAAACCTGGGGTAAGTGGGTCCCCATGCCCAGGATGGCTGCTAGATAGAGAGGCCAGAAACTTCCTTTGGGGGTCTCAGTTCTGCCCTAGCCCACAAAAATGTCCTGTCCCTTGAGTTGCCCCTGAACTCTCACGTCTGTAAAACTAGGGAGTTACCCAAGGTGATCTCTCGGAGCTCTTTCGGTGGTCTCCATTTGCATGTCTGAGCTGGCTTACCCGTCTTTTGTGCCTGTTGAGGGTTGGCATTTTGGTATATGGAGGCACATCTGGGCTTGGTCTGGGTATCTCGGCACCCACATGGATCCTCCGAAACTCGGCAGTTCTAGACAGCTGTGGTCACAGAGACTTGAAATGCAGGCCTGGCCTTACCACTTACTGGCTGTGGGACCTAGGGCAGATTATGCAGGTAATGTGAGCTGGCCGCTCGGTCAATACAGAAAGTGCCTAACAACTGGGCCCGTTGCCTGGGAGGTGCTCAGAAGGTGGCAGTACATTTTCCAGCACATGCTGACAGATTCTCGTTCTCTCTCATAAACAGTCATCTTCTGAGGATTTTGCTATCTTCTGTTCGGGTTTCACTTCCTACAAACAGAAAAGTGCCCCTGCCTCATTTTAGGAAACGCACACCCTAACACCAACACACCCTCCAACATGGGTTTTTTTTTTTTTAATTTTGTTTTTTAAGTAAACCTTTAATTTTAGAACAGTTTTAGATTTACAGAATTACTGAGATTAGAGAATTTACATATTCCCCACTATGATGAACATATCAGCATATAACATTTGCCACAATTAATAAACTGATATTGATATATTAACTAAAGATCATCCTTTATTTAAATGACCTCAGTCATTCCCTAATGATCTTATCTGTTCCAGAATCCCATCCACGAGACCTTACTACATTTAGTTGTCATGTCTCCTCTGGCTCTTCTTGGCTCTGACAGTTTCTCTGAATTTCCTTGTTTTTATCTTTGATCTGTTTACAGACTCTAATTTTGCCTTTTCTAGAATGTCATGGAGTTAGAATCATAACAGTATGTAGTTTTTCTCAGAGTGGCTTCTTTCACGTAACACCACATATTTAAATTTAAAATTCATCCATGATTTTTTGTGGTCTGGTCACTCGTTTCTTTTTTTTTAAGATTTTTTTTTAAAGATTTTAAGATTTTTTTAAGATTTAAAATTTTAAGATATATTTATTTGAGAGAGAGCATGGTGGGAGGGGCAGAGGGAAAGGGAGAGAGAATCTCAAACAGAGTCCACGCTGAACGCACAGCTCAACCTGGGGCTTGATCTCACGACCCTGAGATCATGACCTGAGAGGAAGCCAAGAGTTGGAAGCTTAACTGACTGTGCCACCTTGGTGCCCCACTCGTTTCTTTTTTTTTTTTTTTAAGATTTTATTTATTCATTTGACAGAGCAAGCACAAGCAGAGGGGAGGGGCAGAGGGAGAGAGAGAAGCAGGTTCCCTGCTGAGCAGAGAGCCTGATGCGGGGCTCAGTCCCAGGACCCTGGGATCATGACCTGAGCCGAAGGCAGATGCTTAACTGGCTGAGCCACCCAGGCACCCAAGTCCCACTCGATTCTTTTTTTTTTTTTTAACTTTTTTAAAAATGTGAATGCTGGGGCGCCTGGGTGGCTCAGTCGTTAAGCGTCTGCCTTCGGCTCAGGGCGTGATCCCGGAGTCCTGGGATCGAGCCCCACATTGGGCTCCTCCGCTGGGAGCCTGCTTCTTCCTCTCCCACTCCCCCTGCTTTGTTCCCTCTCTCACTGGCTATCTCTCTCTCTGTCAAATAAATAAATGAAATCTTAAAAAAAAAAAAGGTGAATGCTGTAAGGATTTTTTATTTGTTTGTAGACTTAATTGTTTAGAACGGTTTTAAATTTACAAAAAAATTGAGAAGGTAGTCTGGAGTTCCCATGTGTCCTCCTCCCCCCTGCACACAGTTTCACTTTTATTAACATATTGGATGACTATGATACATTTGTTACAATATATGAACCAATATTGATACAGTATTATTAACTAAAGTCATCATGTCTCTTTAGGCTCCCTTGTCTGTGACGGTTTCTCACACTTTCATGTTTTTGATGACCTTGACAGTATTGAGGAGTACTGGTCAGGTATATTGTAGGATGTTTCTTTTTTGAAATTTGTCTGATGTTTTTCTCATGATTAGACTGGGGTTATGGGTTTTAGGGAGGAAGATCACAGTGGTAAAGTACAATTCTCGTCACATCATATCAATGGTATATACTGGGAACATGATTTATGACTGTTGATGTTGAACTTGACCCCTGGCAGAAGTAGTGTTTGTCAGATTTTCTCCACTGTAAAATTACTCTGTCCCCCCATTCCCTTTTCCCTACTGTCCTGTTCGGAAGGAAGTCATTATGTACAGCCCACACTGAAGAAGTGGAGGTTATGCTCCGTCTTCTTGAGGGCAGCGTATCTATATAAATTATGTAGAATTCTTCTGCAAGGGAGAGTTGTCTCTTGTCCCCCATTTATTTATATCACTAGGGACTCAAGGTCATTTCTTTTATACTTTTATATTTTGAGTTATAGTCCAATACTACATTTATTTGATGCTCACATTGTTCCAGTTTTGGCTATTGGGAGCGCTCTCGGTTGGTTCCTGCATTGCTTTGACATACCCCCATCATTGTGGTGGTGGGTTGGTTTTTCGGTTTTTGGTATTTTTTTTTGTTGTTTTTATTTGTTTATTTTGTTTCATTTTGTAGCACTTTCTTACTTTCTGGCACTATGAGGTGCTCCAGGTTCATTCTGTGTATTTCTTGCCCCAGTCCTAGAACCAGCCATTTCTCCAAGGAGCCCTGGTTCCTTTTATTGGAATATGTTTTTAGAAACCAAGATCTGGGTGCTGAGTGTGCTCCTTGCTACTGGGGTGTCCTTGCTTCTAGGCCCTTTCAGCTGACAGAGCAAGGAGGTAGATCTGTGTATACTAACCTATGTGTATACACTTATCTACTTCCTTATGTAACCATCCGTATCTCTGTGAAGCTACAGTTTTTAACTGATATCTCCACTGATAAGGTACCTCATCAGTTTTAATTTGCAATTCTCTGATGACAAATGGTGTTGAGCGTCTTTTCATGTGCTTATTTGCCATCTGTATATCTTCTTTGAGGAAATTGGGTGTTTAGACTTTCTTTCCCCATTTTTAAATTGGCTTGTTCTAACATAGAGTTTTACATACTTTTTGGACTATTATACATAGGTAAAAAATTACATTTTACATCATAACTTAATACCCACATGGTGTGTAGTGTGTGTATTTGCATTAAAATAATGTTAAAGTTTCACTGAGCAATACTTGCATTTAATGCCTAGAATATGCTCTGGTATTTTTTATTACTTCATTTTTTTAAATGCTGTTGTGTCTTATAGCCTGACCAAAAGCACTCTCCTACAATGTCCCACAATTTGTAGCACCCCTTCCTGTGATGATAACGTCTTCTTATCCCCTTAAATGTCCAAATACTCCCTTTACCCTGTGTACACTCAGCTAACTTCTGAGGTCATCTTTTCTCCTTGTCCCATCTGGGCATAGGTGAGGAAGGTCTCAGCATTATGAAACTGACTCATCGCTGGGTGAGGCGTCTTTAAGTTCCAGCACCTGGCTTCCCCAGATATAGTACTTCACTCAAGGTGTCTTGGGGTTGGGAGCAGGGCTTCCGAGCATAGGAATTTGGAATGACAAGTCCCACTACCGAAGCCTGTCTTTCCCCCAATTCTTGATGAATAGGCAGCCTGCTCAGGGGGTGCTTAGTATGAGTACCTGCCTTCCTATCTCCTCTCTTCTGGGCCTATATGCCCACAATCCTGAGCCGGTTCTGGCTCCTGGCCAGAGTTCAGAGTGTCACCCCGTATCCCTGTTCCTCCCTGCC
This sequence comes from Ursus americanus, assembly GCF_024610735.1. Classification (NCBI taxonomy): domain Eukaryota; kingdom Metazoa; phylum Chordata; class Mammalia; order Carnivora; family Ursidae; genus Ursus; species Ursus americanus. Next base: position 81,953,958 of record NC_142164.1, read on the forward strand.
TTGCAGTTTGCAGAGCAGTCCCTGATGAAGAATGCCATAAAAACATCAGAGGAGTCATGGATTGAACAGCAAATGCTGGAAGACAAGAAGCGGGCCACAGACTGGGAAGCCACAAATGAGGCCATTGAGGAGCAGGTGGCTCGAGAATCCTACCTGCAGTGGCTGAGGGATCAGGAGAAACAGGCCCGCCAAGTCCGTGGCCCTAGCCAGGTGAGTCCTGGGCTCTGTCACTGGCCTGGCCAAGAACCCCTTACTTCACATCCTCTGCCCCTGTACACGCAGATGAAATTAAGCAGTTTTGACATCTGGGAGAGAAGGAAGCTCTCAGCCCGTTCTGTACCGCATCTTGGCCTTAGTCTTGGCATTGTGCCTTAGAACTCTCAACACCTTTGCAGAACAGGCTCTTAAGGAGTGAGGGAGGCCAGCCACTGGCGGTGACATGTGGGATTGATAGTTCCAGAGGGACAAGCTTTTGTTGAATGTCCTTGTGTGTCAGGCTCTGTGTTGAGGATGTAAAATTAGGTTTGGCCTATTCCACTCTCGGTGATCCCCTGTCTACTGAGGGAGACAGATACATCAGTGAGGCCCTTGACCCTGGCTGGGAGGCCAGCGGACATGGGGACTCTGGTCAATCTTCACACAGGAAGGTTGGATTTTTAGGGCAGGGATGGGGCAGAGCAGGCAGGCATTTGAGGAATCACAAGGAGTTTAGAGTGACTGCAGATGTTGTAAGAGTTGAGTAATTTCTACAAAAATATTTCTTGCAGGTCTGTGCCAGGCCCTCTTCTCAGTGTACGGGGTTACATTGGTGAGCCGGGCAGGCCCAGATCCCTGTCCATGAGGTGCTTACATTTTTGCAGAGTGAAACAAAAGAAACAGTAAACAATGAATAGATGAGTGAGAGGTGGGACAGATGAAACATGTAGAGCGGGGTGAAGGGAGCCAAGAGTTAACAGGATGAGATAGTATGGTCAGGGTAGGCCTCAGAGCAGGTGAGATGTGAGCAAAAGCTTGCAGAAGGTGAGGCAGTTAGCTGAGTGCATGTGCCAGGCCAGGCAGAAGGCCAGCGAGAGCAAGGCCCTGAAGGAGAGTGTGCCCCTGGTGTGATTTGGGAGCGGCCCGGAGGCCAGTGTGGCTGAGCAGAATGCAGTAGTTGGAGAGGTAGGTGGTGGGGCCGGGTTGAGAAGGGGCTATGGGCTGTGCTGAGGACTTTGGCTTTTACTGTGAGTGAGGCAGAAGCCTTTGGGAGGGTTGTGAGCAGAGGAGGGACAGGATCCCCCTGATTGCTGAGTGCAGCACGGAGTCTAGGGGGTTAGGGGGAGAAGCAGGGGACCAGTGAGGTGGAAGCTACTAGAGGAGTCCCAGTGGTGGCGGGTGGCGGTGCTGGCTAGGGAGGAAAGGGGATGGAGTTGGAATGTATTTTGAAGGCGGAGGTACAGGTTTCCTGCCAGATTGGCTGCAAGGAAGTGAGGGGGGATTAAGGAGCTGGCCTTCGTCCTGCGGTCTGCTGTGTGACTAGGAATGATGGTGGCCTATGTAGAAACTGTCATAGCCGGGACGCTGGGAGCGAGCCAGCCCTCAGGGATTGGGCAGAGGAGGCTCACAACTGGCACCGGCCCTCACCCCCTCCTCCGTCCACACCGCAGCCCCGGAAAGCCAGCGCCACATGCAGTTCTGCCACAGCAGCAGCCTCCAGTGGCCTGGAGGAGTGGACCAGCCGCTCCCCGCGGCAGCGGAGTTCAGCTTCTTCACCCGAGCACCCTGAGCTGCACACCGAGCTGGGCATCAAGCCCCCTTCCCCAGGCACTGTCTTAGCTCTTGCCAAACCTCCTTCGCCCTGTGCACCAGGTCAGTGACTTGGTGACAGGGAAGCATGCTGGGGTTAGGAGGTGCTGCCTAGGTCCTGGGCCCCCTGCCTCTGACTGTCCCTCTGCCCCAGGTACAAGCAGCCAGTTCTCGGCAGGGGCTGACCGGGCTACTTCCCCCCTCGTGTCCCTCTACCCTGCTCTGGAGTGCCGGGCCCTCATTCAGCAGATGTCCCCCTCTGCCTTTGGTAAGCCTCCTCTGTCTAGGGGCCTGGGGCCATCTGGGAGTTGGGGGAGAGATGGAAGAAGCAGCAAGTCCCGAGAGGGGGCTTCTATAGCCTTTGGTCATCTCCCCAGGTAAAGGGAGTTTTTCAAGCCTAAGGGATGTGTCCAGAAGGGATCTGTGTGGGATTTCGTAGGCCAGAGGAGCCTTCTCTGTAGAGAAAGAAGTGGAGAGGGGCCTGTATGGGATTTCTCCAGAGCCAGGGGTCAGCAGAGGCTGAGGAGAAGGTGCGCTGGGAGTGCTCCATCGTCCTTTTCCCCTTCCTCTTGCCCAGCAGGTCTGAACGACTGGGATGATGATGAGATCCTAGCATCGGTGCTGGCAGTGTCGCAACAGGAATACCTAGACAGTATGAAGAAAAACAAAGTGCACAGAGATCCACCCCCAGACAAGAGTTGATGGAGACCCAGAGACTGGAGACCACCTCCCAACCCCCACCACTCCTGCCCTCCGGTGCCGCCCCACCTTCTTTGGCTTTCTTCCCTCTTGCCTTCTTCCCTCTCTCCCCTCCTTTCGCTCCTTCCCACTTCCCTCTGGCTGGCCTACCCCTGCGCCCCCTCTCATCGCTGCCACCACCACCATCACCCGTGTCTTCGCCAGCTGACGTGCCCTGTTGCCCCCTGCACAGCACCATCCCTGCATTCCACAGGGGACTTGGGCAAGGGTGCCGAAGGTAGGCGAGAGGCACACAGAGACAAACCAACTGGCAGCCAGGCAGCCCCTGAGGAGAGACATTCAGACAGAGGAAAGTCTCCTTGCCCCCCATTCCTTCCAAGATCAGAAATACTTGTCACCCCACCTCCACAATGATGCTGGGGAGGTGGGAGGAAGAAGTGGGAATTCCCCTTCCCAGTACCCCAAGAATGTCTGAGCCTTCAATGTTGAATTTTTTCTTTATTAAAATGTACTTTTATCTTATAAACTCAACCAATCCAAAGTGATGTAGACGACAGCATTGGCTCTGTGAAGGCGGCATCTCTCTGGTTTGGGAGCAGGCAGGCCACGGGGCACAGGAGGCATAAAGATGTGGTTGCCGTCTCTAGCCTCCAGCTCTGTGGAGGTGGGCAGGGTCTAGAGTGCAAGCTGGGGCGGGGGCAGGGGGCAGGTGTCCCGTGGGCTTTGGACAATGAGACTCTGACCTCGCTGCATTCCTACTGCTTCCACACCACCACCACTGCCACCGCCACCAGTCTCTTTGGAATCTTGGGGTGGGGGCACCTTTGAGGATTGTGGCTGCTGCCGCCCAGGATTTGAGCGTGGGGAGTGGGAGCAGCCTCAGCAGATGGGGCACCCGTGCCCTGCAGGTGTTGACAAGATCCACCATCTGTAATGTCCTTGGCACAATAAAACCAAATGTCAGTTTCCCCTGAGCGCCTCTGTTCTGTGTGGGGCATGGGGTGGGTGGGCCTCCGGGCAGAGGCAGTGATGGCATGGGCCTTGGCTTAAGCTCTGAGGGCTGCATGCTCTCCAGTAGGGTCTGTCTTTGGGCCCAGAGTTTGTTCATATTTGATTCACTGCTTACTAAACCAACTTCTGGACCTGTTCCTACCAAGAAAGCTCCATCTTACTGGCACATGTAGCCTGCCCACCCTGTGTCCTGGGGTGTGGTGGGAGGAGAGGACTAGGAGCTTGAGGGCTGGAACTGAACCTACAGCTTTTCTGCCTGCCTCCTTCCCTATATACGTTTGCTCTTTCCTTGTGATCTTGGATGCGGAAATGCTTTGGAAAGGCACAATGGATGCTTCGTATCAACGTAAGTTTAGTGGAATCGACTGGAGGGACCTCCCTGGTTTAAGGAATGGTTTAAACCCTTTCTTGTTCATGTTCCCAGTCCTCTGACACCCATGCCCCTGCCTTTCCTTGTGGTAAAGCCAAGGCAGAGAAGGATGGCTGGCCCCCAGATCTTGTCAAGAGTGTTTTTTTGCTGTGCCCCACTAATGGGGCCCCTATGGAAGGATGTGTGTCCAGCTCTGCCGGTGAAGGCATGGCTGGCTGAGTGGCCATCTTGTGGGGTGTCTGTGGAATTCACTGGTCAAGCATGCACATGTTGGAGAGTTGGTTTGGAAACCACCCTGGCTTTTTCTAGCTGTGTGGCCTTGGTCAAATCACAGGCTGAGTTTCAGGGGTCCCACCATGTGTACCACAGGAGTGATTAATGTCTACTACCTCACGCTGTCTTGATTGTGAGCATTGAGAGAGAATGTACGTGGTCAACATATAATGTCTGATGGCACGGTGCCTGGCATGTTCTGAGAACCCGAATGTTAGCAGATGGTATTTATTTACCTCACATTGAAGTTTTTACACCATTTGGCCCCTTCTTGCTGCCCTGTCCAATTTCACTGGCCTCTGCCTGGAATTTGCCCTTCCCCCCCATCCTGAGCCCCCAACCTTGTTCTACAAGATAAGTAGAGTGTCACCTTCCAAGAAGCCCTGTGTGACCCCATCCATATTCTCATCTCTATCCACAAATATGTCTTTACTCCTTCCCCAATAACTCTGTGATTCACTTCCTAGGCAAGGGCTGTGATGTCTGACTTAATCTGTGTATCTCTAATATCTGCATGCCTGCCAGGGCCTGGCAGGCTTACACTAGATCCCTAATAAATGCTGGATGAATAAGGGGGAGTACATGTGTGTATTTGCTTTTTGGGTGTTGTGTGTGTGCGCGTGTGTGTGTTTGACTTTGGTGAGTTCAAGTCTTCACATGCACCTCGCAGTGTCTAGTCGTGTGTGTGACGAGGGCTTGTTTCCAGGTGTGTCAGATGGTGACTGAATGTGGGACTCTATCTTTGACAGTTTATGTCTGTTTCTGAGACAAGTGCATGTCTGCGTGGGTCTGTCTGTGACGGCGCATCTGTGGTTTCTTTCTGATGGGGTGGATGTCCGTTTGTATTCCTGTGACAGATTCTGAGTAGCTATTTCTGGACAGTTTCAGTGACAACACTGCATGTTTGCTTGTGTGTGTGTCTGGGTCTATCCACGTCTGTTTTTGTGACACTGCCTATGTGGCTCTGTCCCATAAGTATTTATGTCTGCCTTTGGCGCAGTACTTGTGTGTCCCTGGAGCATCTGTGTGTCTTCCTTTGACAGACTCAAGGTCTCTCATTTCTGGGACAATACAAGTCTTCCTCGGACGGTGCATGTCTGATGGTGCCATTATCTTTGTGACAAGTTCTGGTGGTGTGTCTGACAAGACATTTCTGTGTCATTGTCACATGGCAAAGTAGGTCCATGTGAATCTCTCGGGAGTGCCTGTCTTTCTGTAACAGTGTTTCTGTGGGTGTCATTCCGGGACATAACTGGCAGCACGCCTGCCTGACAGTGGATGTCAGTCTCTGTGACAGTAGATGTCTGCATGTGTGTCTAGGACAAGTTTCCATGAGTGTGTCTGACTGTATAGGTTTTGTGTATACCACATGGTACTTCTCTGTGCCTTGAGTGCATCTCTGTCCTCCTGCAGCATGAGGATCCACTATTTTCCCCCAAATTTGTGACTGAGGGTATTTTACCACCTATCTGAGCTTTTTCTGTCCCTGTCTCTGTCATCTGGAAGCATATCCCCAAGCCACCATCACTCTGGCTCGCTAGCACCCCACCCCCACCCAAGATCCACTTCCCTCTGCCGTTCCAGGTTCTAGATGTGCTGACTAGGCTCGCGGCCAGACCTAGCCAGCTCTGTCCAGGTTAAGGACTCCAAAACACCCCACTGGCCTCTGCCTCAGGGCGTGGGAACGCTGTCTTTGGTCAGCGCGTCTCCTGCGGTGGTAATCAGGGGGGTTACCCATCCCTGGAAGCCGGACAGGTTCTTCCAGGATCCCAGGCTTCAGTTCTGGGGCAGAGGCCGCTGGTCGCCTAGAGGGCCCTGGTCCTGGATGAGGAGCACTCTTTGGAGACAGGGTCCTGGGTAGCCACAGGCCAGGATTCTTAGAAGCCCGGCCTGGCATTATCTCTGCGCTAATCTCGAAGCAGCGGCTGCAAACCAACTTCCTAGGAAAGGAGGCGGTGCAGTTATTTTTTTTAAGTTTATATCTATATATACACATACACACACATATATAAAAACAACCCCGCGCAACAACCAAAACAAATGCGGTTGCTGCAAAGGGATTCCCAGAACCGGTTTCCTCTTCGCGCGCGCCCCCCACATTTGCATGCGGGCCCGGCCCCCGCGGAAGATCCGGGCATGTATTTGCATAAGGGGGTACTTGAAACGTTGACGGTGGTATGCAAATAAGGACTGGCTCCGATTGGCTGGGGTACAGCAGGTGCCGCGTCCGGATTGATCAAAGCCAAGTGGGCGGGGCTGTCGCCCGGGGCGACTCTCTCGGGAGGCGCGTGCCCCGGCTCAGTAGCGTTGGGGCTGGCGCGCGCGTCGAATCTTAACGTTGCGCTGTTTTGCGGGCGCTCTTGGGCCATCAGCTTCTTTGCCTTCCACCCTGGCGCCCCCAAGTCCTGGCTCCCCAGCTTCGCTACCCCGGGCATCCACGCCCTGCGGGCTCAGCGGGCTCAATCTGCGCAGCACCACCTCCATGTTGACTAAACCTCTGCAAGGGCTTCCCGTGGCCCCCGTGACCCCCACGTCGCCGCCAGGTGAGCGAGGCTCCCCTACCGCGACTAGGCCGAGCGGGCAGAAGTGATTGCGGGCGGTGCGGGGGGAGGGGGGAGGGGGAAAGGGTCGCGCCCGGGCTCAGCACGCAGCCACCCTGACTTCCTCGCCTCCGCCTGCGTAGGAGGCAAGGATCGCGAAGCGTTCGAGGCCGAGTACCGACTCGGCCCCCTGCTTGGTAAGGGGGGCTTTGGTACGGTCTTCGCAGGACATCGCGTCACGGACCGACTCCAGGTATCAACCACGAGGGTCTTGGGTGGGTCAGGGGTGGTGTGTGCGTGTGTGCGTGTGTGTGTGTGGCGAGGGCAGGAGTCCCGAGGCTGGGATGCTGATTGACCAGAGGATGAGCCGACAATGTGTGCGTGGTAGGGTCATGAGGACCAGGATCCGGGTTGGTGGGGGGTGCCCGAGCGCGCGCACGTGCGCGCGCTTGTTTGTGTGTGTGGCGATCCAGGTGGGTATATGGGGGGGAGGGGGTTTCTGGGCAGGGATGCTGGAGGTCCAGGGAGTGAGACTGAGGGGTGGGGGACGTGAGGACTCTAGACCTTGGGATCCAGGGGATGTGTATCTGTGTGGGAAGGTAGAGACCCAGAACCGAGATTTGGGGGATTTCGAGGACAGATGTCCAGCATGGAGTCCTTAGGACTAGGACTCCAGTACAGAGTTGGGGTGTCTTGGAGGATGGGCAGATTGAGGGCTGGGATATTAGGAAATTCAGAGCCCAGGATCTGGAGTGAGGGGTCCTGAAGCCTGAGAAGAGAGAACCCAGGGCCAAGGATGATGGGAGAGGTGAACTTGGTTCTGGGGACTTGGAGGGCAGGTGAGAAGCGCCAGCTCATTTTGGGTTGTGTTGTAGCGAGGTTGGCACCAGAAAGATTAGGGTGAGGGTCAAGACTGGGAGGGATCTGGGGGTCGTCTGCTGGCCCCCTCACCTCAGTCCCCTTCTCCAGGTGGCCATCAAAGTGATCCCCCGGAATCGTGTGCTGGGCTGGTCCCCCTTGGTGAGTATCTTTGGAGTCCCTGACCTGGCGACGCCATCTCTGAAGATGGACTCAACCCCTTGTCTTTCTAGGGCTTGTATGATTCCCTGGGCCCTGTAACGGTGAGGAGAACACTCCTACCGGCCTGTGTTTACTCCCCTGTGGTGACATCCACACCTCCATACAGTTCTGACTCACCCCAGCTCCCCTAGGGCCCTGGATTCTCCCCCTCCAACCCTCCTTTCTCCTCCTCCCTCCAAATACTGTCTCAGGGGCTGCCTGCAGGGCATGCTGGTGGGGAAAGAGGGGCATAGGTCACTGGTTGCCATGGTGACGTGGCTGCTCCTCTTCGGCCGTTAGAACGCTAACGGACAACAGGGCGGGTCTGGGCAAGTTGTAGGGGTGGGAGCGCCCCCTGGCGGACCCTGGGGGAGATTGCGCCTGCTCTGGCTGTGGGACCCAGAGGGAAAAGGTGCGCCTGCGCAGTAGCGAAATTTTCATCACCGTGAGAAAACCGGTCTGCGGCTGTGCTAGTCAGCGGACTGGCCGGGAGAGGGCCCCACCTCAGGCAGGAAGGCTGACTCTGGCCATCCGTGTGCCCGCACTGGGCTTCTGCGAGGGGCGGCTTTTGTCGCCTAGCATTTCTGCCTTTTATTGAGCGCTGTGTGTCTCAGGTTTTACTTCATCATCAAAGTTTACTGTGTTCCAAGTTGCACTAAGTACTTGAGTTCAACACAGTTTTAGATGTTTAGTGACAGTGACAAAACATCACATGATAATATTGAGTTCTTTGTTCTTTTGCAATTAATCGCTTTCAGCTACTTAACAAATGTACATTGAGCACCTACTCTGTGCCAGGCACAATTTTAGGCATTTGGCAAAATATTACATTTACCGAGAGCTCCTTTTGTGCCAGGTCCTTTTCTACTAATTGCTTTTACCTATTTAATAAATATATATTAAGCCCAACCCCTGTTACCAGGCACTGTTATAGTTAGTGAACAAAACAGACAAACCATTATACAATAATAGTATTTATTGTGTGCTTAAGATTTTATTTATTCACTTCAGAGAGCATGCATGCACGTGCACGCGAGAGTGGAGGGAGGGGCAGAGGGAGAGAGCATCTCAAGCCGACTCCCACCAGGCTGAGCACGGAGCCCGACGTGGGGCTTGATCCCACGACTCATGAGATCAGGACCTGAGCTGAAACCCAGAGTCAGATGCTCAGCTGACTGAGCCACACAGGTGCCCCAAGAAGGCTTTTTTTTTTTTTTAAGAACGACTTTCATTTACTGCAATATTTACTGAGCTCCTATAATATGCCAGTTGTGCATCGGCTTTTGGCTCAAACCACCTTTGCCAGTGGCTCTGTTTGAGCCCTTAAGACGAGGAAACTGAGGCTCAGGGAGGGAAGTGGGTTGCTGAAGATCATACAGTCAGGAGGCTGAGGGGCTATGATTTAAGTTCAAGCAAGGAGTCAGCCTCAGAGCTGCTGGCCTGACGTCTGTGTTTTCTTTTCTCTCCCCTTCCCCCCAGTCAGACTCAGTCACATGCCCACTGGAAGTGGCATTGCTGTGGAAGGTGGGTGCAGGTGGTGGGCACCCTGGCGTGATCCGCCTGCTTGACTGGTTTGAGACACCAGAGGGCTTCATGCTGGTCCTCGAACGGCCGTTGCCTGCCCAGGATCTCTTCGACTACATCACAGAGCAGGGCCCATTGGGCGAGGGCCGAAGCCGCTGCCTGTTTGCCCAGGTAGTGGCAGCTGTTCGGCACTGCCATGCTCGTGGAGTTGTCCATCGTGACATCAAGGATGAGAACATCCTGATGGATCTCCGCCGGGGCTGTGCCAAACTCATTGATTTTGGTTCGGGTGCCCTGCTTCATGATGAACCCTATACTGATTTCGATGGTAAGTTTTGGCTAAATCTCAATGGGGGGTACCTTTTATCTTTATGGTCCCTTGATCGTTGACCTCTAGTGCTGGGGTGGCCCATGCTCCTTGATCTATATTGCATCTTTATAAGGTTCTTGAGTTTTAATATTGGAGACTCTCAAGCCTTGTCCTCTGCTAAAGTCCATTTTCTGACAGTGCCCAGACTTGGTGAGGGGATTGTGTTACTATCCTGAGTGTTCCTTTTCTGTATGGTAAAGGGACCCTACTGTTACTTTTAAGTGCTTTTATCCTGTTGAGGCCACTCTGCTGTTACCCTTAACTGTTCTTTTTCTGATGATGAGACTCTGCTGTTATATTTAAAGAATTCTTCAGGTTAGGGGACCCTGCTCAGGTACTGTGTTCTCTTAATTCTGGTGAGAGGACCATACTTCCTGGGGAGGGTGGGGTGGGAGAAGGGCATTACTGGGGAGTGGTCTAATCTCTGGCTTGTGTGCAGGGACAAGGGTGTACAGTCCCCCAGAGTGGATCTCTCGTCACCAGTACCACGCACTCCCAGCCACTGTCTGGTCGCTGGGTATCCTCCTCTATGACATGGTATGTGGGGACATTCCCTTCGAGAGGGACCAGGAGATTCTGGAGGCTGAGCTCCACTTCCCTGCCCATGTGTCCCCAGGTGAGGCCTTCACCAGCCCTAGCTCAGTGGACTCCATCCTTCCCAGGGACTAGTGCCCCCGACTGACTGCTAATCTTCTGTGTGCTTCTGATCTGCAGACTGCTGTGCCCTAATCCGCCGGTGCCTGGCCCCCAAACCCTCTGCCCGACCCTCACTGGAGGAGATACTGCTGGACCCCTGGATGCAGACACCAGCTGAGGATGCACCCCTCACTGCCCCCAAGGGGGGTCCCACCCCTTTGGCCTGGCCCCTGCTGCCCTAGTCCTAGCCAGGCCCCCACTAGTTGGAATAGCCGTCCCATGGCATGCCACAGGGATAGATGGACATCTGTTGACCTGGTTATACAGGTCATTAAAAATCCAGTGTTACTAGGGTCAGAGATTGGGGATCAGGGGTCAGGAGACATAAGCCAAGTCTGCCCACTCCCCATCCCAATCCTGCTAAGGAGCCTTCCTCCCAGAACTTATGGTCTCTTATTCTGGAGGGCGGGGGGGAACTTCCTTATTTTTCATTTTGCTAAGGGTGTTTATTTGGTTGAAGTTCCTTCCATTCTGAGCCCCAGGACTCTTATTCTGATGAGTTGTAGCCCCTACACTGGCACCTCCTGCTACCACCACACACACTTAGTTCAAATGCTCTCACTTGGGCAAGGGTGCTTTCCTTCCAATGCCCCAGCAGCTCTTACTTTAGCAAAAGGACCCTTTCCCCTAGCCCAGGGTCCTATATTCGGTCAAGCTGCTTGCCTACCTCAGCCCAGGGTTGCTTATTCTGGGGGAGGTAATGCCCTATTGTTATCCCAGGACTTTTTTTTAATTATTTTTATTATTATTTTATTTTTATTTTTTTGGTGAGGGGACCCTACTCTGTTATCCCAAGTGCTCTTATTCTGGTGAGGAGAACCCTACTTCCATGATTTGGGAAGGAATGGGAGATGGACACCACCAGAGTCCGCTAGGATGGGGTGGATGGTTTTTTGGGGGATGGGGTGGGGGAAACCAGTCTTGTTGTTTGTTCTCCTGGCCCCCCCCCCATCTTTATCGGATTCTTGCTGCGTCCTTCTGAGCCAGGATTGTCCAGTTGCTGAAATGTAAATACTTATGTATTGGTGGGAGGGGAGCTCCAACTGTGTCCTCCTCTTCCTTCTCCCCCTGCCTGGATTATTTAAAAAAAGCCATGTGTGGAAACCCACTATTTAATAAATGTTATAGAATCAGAAGTGACTGGCCATTTGTAGATGAAGCAAGGAAACACACTATCTGATACATGTTCTAGACTCAGAAGCGACTGGCCATTTGTAGATGCAGCAAGGAAACCCACTATTTGATAAATACAATAGAATCAGAAGCAACTGGCCATTTGTAGATGCTGTGAGGCAATTATGGAGCATCTACTGTATGCGAGCCAAGAGGGAGGTGGGCTGGATCTCTCCTCTGCTCTTGGGAAGCCTTAGCCCTTTGGTACTGTCCTAAAGCTCTTTCATGGGTTCCCCTAAGCAGGACCACAAAGAAAAACTTGATTTCCCCCATTCCAGCTCTTATGTGGCTCCCAGGATATGCAGAAGGGCTCTGTGGGAGATACTGTAGGCACTAAATGTTTGGGACATGTCCCCAGTCAAAGCGGGCTTGCTCGGCCAGAGAAAACTGCCTCCCCCAACCCCGGTGGAGGAAATAAAGCCCTCCTCCCATGGAAGAAAAGGCCTTTCAGGGCACCGGTGAGGGAAGGCTGGGGTTGGGCACTGACAAAAACCTTCCCAGCCCTTCCTTGTTTCCTAATAACATCCAGGGTGTAAGTCACGCGTTTTGCCCCTACCTTTTTCACCTCTCCCTTGCTCTTTTGTTCATCCCTCTCATCTCTCATTCCTCACCTCTTGACGTACCCTCTCTTGCCCCGCTTTCAAAAGCTAACCTGAAAGCCTCTCACCTGATGGCTTACCTGTTCTCTTCGCACTCCTTTCCCTCCTCAACGGGGGCTCGCTTAACCTCCCTGCTCTCGGTCTCACCTCTCCAACGCCTTCTCACTTGTACGGCCTCAACTGCTCTGCTTTTAATGGCTAGTTTACCCGCCTGACCCTCACCTGCCCCGCCCCCTCAATGTCATTTTCCTCCCAGACGCCTGCGGGCTCTTCAGGGGGCGGGGCCTCGCCGGGAGGTGGGGTAAAGAAGAACTTCAGTCCAACCACGAAGGTACCCAGGAGTTTTGGTGCGGAAAGGGCGGGATCATCCGTAGAAGGTGCCAAGGAAGAGCCGGGATAGAAGAGGATCAGCCAAACCAATGAGAGAAGGACACACGATGGGCGGGTGATCTGGAAAGCGGGATCAATGAAGACGAGGGCGGGTCTAGTAACGGGAATGAACCAATGAGGCTCTGTAGAGATGGCAAGAGGCTGAGTCGGCCGCGTGTTGGGTCTCCCCATTCCGACGGAATCTGGAAATCCCAAGGCCGCGGTCTTAAGTTCACTGTCGGGAGCAGACAAGGAAAACCACTGCTCTGGCCAACCCCTCACTCGCCCCACTCCCCACCCCGGAGGCCCGGAAGCGGAAGTGACGGACACGGAAGTGCCCTGCTGTTGCCGAGGGGACGGGCCAGGCAGATGCCAACATGGCAGCGGTTGGGTCTGGCTGTTCCACCGCGGCGACTGGGCCAGGGGCGGTCTCCGCGGGGGCGTTGGAGCCTGGAACCGCGAGTGCGGGTGAGACCGGCTGTGTCCAAGCAGGTGGCGGCCGGGCGAGGGTCGGGATCGCTGTGGGGTTCAGGAAGGTTCCTCATTCAAGCGAGAGGGAGCGTCCCGTATGGACCGACCTATGTGTGTGTGGCGGGGGTGGTGTGGGGGAGGGAGGACGGAACGGCCCTCCATGAGTCTGTTGGAAGGCAGGGAAGAGACCATTCTGAGGGTGATGGGGGGGTCCCTTCCGCAGATGGAGAGTGGAGATCATTCTGAGTCTGGGGGGTTATTGCCTTTGGGGGGGAGGAGGCTAAGACCACTAAGACCATTCTGAGTATGTGAGGGGTCCGTCCTTAGAGAAGGGAGAGAGCATTCTGAGGGTGGGAAAGTTCTTCCTTGAAGAAGAGAGAGAGGCTATTCTGAGGGTGGTGGTTTCTTCCTTAAAAAGGGATAGGGGCTGTTGTGAATTAGGGTGGGGCGGGTCCTTCCTTACCCGACTTAGAGGGTCCATTTTGAGGATTGGGACGTCCGTTATAAGGAGATAAGACCGTTCTGGGGGGGGGGGCTCCCTTCCTAATGGTGGTAGAGTTCATTGTATGTTGGAGTGGGAGGGTCTTTCCTTACATGGCAGAGAAAAGACGTTGTAAGGGTGCGGAGCCCTTCTTTATAGGGGGGAGAGTTTGTGAGTGTGAGTAGAACAAGGAATGATTCCTTGGCTGGAGGTAGGGGAGGTTCGGTGGTGGGAGGATGACTGGACCATGTGGAGTATAGGGAAACATCCTTATGTCCTCGAGGGAAGCAGACCATTCTTGGTGCAGTAACCATTTATTATAGGGGGTTCAATAATCCTAGGGACTGTGGAGGAATTATTTCTTAAGTTTGTGAAACCATTCTGTGTCAGAGGGGCTCTGGTGGTCATAGAAGGTAGGAGTTGGAGAGACCATTCTTAGTGTGAGGGGATGGCATAATATCTTAGATGGGAGAAAGACCGTTCTTTAGGGGGTGGACGTGCCTTATGTAGTGGTCTCGTTCCCTTTGTTGAGGTATCATTCTTTACAAAGGACAGCCCCTCATTAAATAGAAGCATCATTTCATATAAATCTTCGGTTTGCTCACCCACATAATGGAATCCTTGTAACTCAGAGATCAGAGCAACATAGGGGTCTGCTGAGGTAATCCACGTAAATCCTTTATCCAAGCCATAGGCAGACGGTCAGCACGCAATAAATGTTGAGAATGTGGTTGGTATTCTGTCTTGGGGTGAGTTGCTTCTCACACAGAGGAGGCAGAGAGGGGGCCGAGTGTGTCCAGCACCTGCTCCAGTCATTTCCTGATACCTCAGCAAGGATTCTGGGTGTGGTCTGGACAGGGTGAGGCCCACTTCCTCCTTTGGGGTTCTTCCTGCCTGTCGAGGCAGTAGAAGTAGATGGGAGTCGGACCCTCTTTGGGTCAGGATAGAGGAGGAAGAGCAGAGCGAGGAAGTGGCAGTGGCTAGGAGGATCCAGGTTGAGAAAGGAGTGAGGGGGAAGGTGGTGGTGTGGCTGTGCCCCAGCAGCTTCTGACCCCTTCTTCCCCCTTGCTCGTTCCATTTCCCACAGCTCACCGGCGCCTCAAATACATATCCCTAGCTGTGCTGGTGGTCCAGAATGCCTCCCTCATCCTCAGCATCCGCTACGCCCGCACACTGCCTGGGGACCGCTTCTTTGCCACCACTGCTGTGGTCATGGCCGAAGTGCTCAAAGGTGTCACCTGCCTGCTGCTGCTCTTCGCACAGAAGAGGGGTATGAGCCAGCAAGGGGGGGCTGCACTGGGGTCAGCGGTGGGACGTTGTGTGTCTGTGTGTGTGTGTGTGTGTGTGTGTGTGTATACACCCATGCCCACATGGAGGTTTTGCTGTGGGAATATCACTGTATCACTGTGTCTAAAACTGTCTGGGGAGTGTGTAAGTGCAGTTAAGCTGCCTTGTCCCTACAGCTATGAGTAGCTGCAGCCAAACATTAATACCCCTAATGCCCTGGAAGCTAGCCTGTGTGGACTGTAGGAGTGAGACAGTCTGTACCCATAAGGTAGCAGGTGACCCTGACAGGGTGATTCATTGATTTCCCTTTGACTTTGCATTATGGATCATTTTAAACATACACAAACTCGGGGAGAATAATGAAATAATAAAATGTCCATGTACCCATCACCCAGATTCATCAGTTGTCAACTCATGGCCCCTCTGCCATTAAACAGCATCAGTGATTATCCACTCACTACCAGTCTACATGTCTGCCTACCTACCCACCCCCCGCCTTACCATACTGCAGTGTGTCCCACATGAAGTAGTAGTATTTTGACGTAAACCCCCACCACCTTACTATCTTGAATAAATATTTTGGTACATTTTAAAAAAACAACTGCAGTATCTAAAAATCATACATCAAAAAATGACCCATAGTTTTTAAAGTTAATAAAATAATCAAATATCCAGTCAAGTGTTCACATTTGTAGTGGTTTCTCAAATATCATAAAAGTTTTTAGGAATTTGTTTCAGTCAGGTGTATATAAGGTCAGTGTCTTGCAATTGGTCGATGTCTTCTGTTAACCTCTGGGTTCCTCTCCAGCTCTTTGTGATCTGCAGTTAATTTCTTGAAGAGAGCAGGTCATTTGTCTTGGAGAGTTTGGACAGCCTGGATTTTGCTGGCTGCCTCCCTGTGATTTCATTTGACATGTTCTTCTACCCTCTGTATTTCCTAGAAGTTGGATTTATCTACTCTTTTCAACACCTCCCTAAAGGCCTGCTTTAAAACGTTGCCAGTTGTTTCTCTACAAAGGCCTTGCCGGGGCACCCGGGTGGCTCAGTCAGTTAAGCATCTGACTCTTGATTTCAGCTCAGGTCATGATCTCAGAGCACACTGGGCTCTGTGCTCAGCAGCGGGAAGTCCGCTTGAGATGTTCTCCCTTTCCCTCTGCCCATCCCCCTGCTTGTGTGCACACACACTCTAATAAATAAATAAGTCTTCAAAAAAAAATAAATAAAGGCCTTGCCTCTGTAAAGGATTCAGATGTATGTTCTAGCCCCGCTCTCAGTATTTACACTGAAGAAAACGTTCTTGCCCACTCGTTAGCTCCAGGGCCCTGGGAGGCAGCAGTTTGGGAACCCACCTGTTCTATTTTTGTCTTTCTTTTTTTTGTTGTTGTTTAAGTTGAAGTATAGTTGACCTATACAGTTTACCCTTGAACAACATGGGTTTGAGCTGTGCAGGTCCACTTAGATGCAGGTTCTTTTCTAATAAATACAGTACTGACAATGTATTTTCCTTATGATTTTCTTTCTCTAGCTCACTTGAATTTAAGAACACAGTATGTGGTACATATAACATGCAAAATGTTAGGTGTTGTCAGTAAGGCTTCCAGTCAACAGTGGGCTATTAAGAGTTAAGTTTGGGGGTTGGGGGAATCAAAAGTTCTCTGCAGATTTTTAACTCTGTGAGGGGTTGATGCCCCGACTCCTGTGTTGTTCACCGGTCAACTGTAACACTGTATTAGCTTCAGGTGTGCAACATACTGACTCAACAGTTCTCGACATTACACAGTGCTCACCGCACTAAGTGTAGTCACCATCTGTCACCATCCAGAGTTATTACCGTGTTGTTGGCTGTGTTCCCTGTGCTGTACTTCTCATCCCTGTGCCTTACTTGTTTTTATAACTGGAACTTTGTACCTCGTAATCCCCTTCGCCTACTTCGCCCATCTCCCACCCCTCCTCCCCTCCCGCAACTACCAGTTCTCTAGGAGCTTGTG
Source organism: Ursus americanus (assembly GCF_024610735.1). Classification (NCBI taxonomy): domain Eukaryota; kingdom Metazoa; phylum Chordata; class Mammalia; order Carnivora; family Ursidae; genus Ursus; species Ursus americanus. The sequence goes on from NC_142164.1 coordinate 81,970,653, forward strand.
AGTCTCTTTCTATTTTTGTTGTTGTTTGTTTTGTTTTTTAGATCCCACAAGTCAGTGAAATCATTTGTCTTTCTTGGTCTCACTTCTTTCACTTAGCATAGTGCCCTCGAGGTCCATCATCTGCTCTGTTCTCAGTTGATTCTGAGACACTTCCAAGTGCTCACTGTGGCAGGCCCTGCCCCGGCCGTCCCTGTTAGCTGCGGCCGTCCCTGTTAGCTGCGCAGGCTTCATCCTGCCCTCAGGGGACTGGTCCTGCCCTCAGGGGGCTGATATTGTAGATGGGGAGCAGAGCCAGAGGCTTAAACTGCAAGCCTTCGCCTCAGATCCACAATTTCAACCCCACCCCCATGTTCTGTTTTGTTTTTCTTGAATTAGTTTTGTGGTAAAACTTGGCCTGACCCGATGCCGGGCTATTTGTATATCTGTGTTTTTAATATTTCTCATTTGGTGTGAACATTTTTACAAGTCGCCACAGAAATACGAGTATGTGTGATTGTGGTGCCCAACCCCCTGTGTGTGGGCTGTGTTATGTGAAGGGCCTGCTAGGTCTACTGTGGTATTTTTCTGACACCTGGAAGATGTCTAACACCCAAACCCCTGGGCCCAGAGAATTGGGGTTAGGGAGTTCTAGATTGGTAATTACTCCCGGGATTACTGCCCTGAAGGGCCAGGACAGGGTTTTGTGAACGAGCCGTCAGCACGAGTTCCTGGGATAACCCAGTGCAGTAGTTGTGGGGGTTTTCACACAGGAACAACACTCAGCTGAGACTGAAAAGATGAACTGCAAAGAAGTGCGGTGAGCTTTGCAGAGGCCTTACTCTCCAGGAAGGGGTTCTCACGTATTGGTGGGAGCCAGTCCGGACCAGACTTGGCTGCTTAATAGTCCAGCTTCCACTCTTCCGTGTGGCAAGGGCAGCCACATCATTGTTTGTCGGGGTCATTGTTTGTAGGGCCCAGCGGAGGGAGACATGGCCCCCGCCCTCAGGCAGCTTGCTGGCCAGTAAGGAGCTAGGATGAGTGTCAAAGTCAAGTTTCAGACTTCCGCTCTGGTCAACAGTCTTGCATTCATACTCCTAAGGCTTCTACTTCACAAGCTAGTTCATGCTGACGATTTCTTTGGATAGACGGGTATTGAGTGCTTGCCCTGAATGGGCCTCCCTGCCAGGGAGGTAGGCTGCAAGCTGAGTGAATACAGTCTGTGATCCTCAGACGCAGAGTTAAGAATGATTGTTTTGTGTCCATGAAACTGCTAGCCAAGAGGCCTGCTGGAGATGTGGTTGTACTGTAGGGAAACAGCACAGACCTCATTCGAGCCCTCAGGAAGTCAGAGCGTGGTGGGGAGACGCAGGACCTGGCCCAGTCCTGGCTCTCAGAGGATCTTCAGTGCTGAAGAGGGCTATCCTCCCCCCCCATACACCCCAGGTAACGTGAAGCACCTGGTGCTCTTCCTCCACGAGGCTGTCCTGGTGCAGTATGTGGACACACTCAAGCTCGCGGTGCCCTCTCTCATCTACACCTTGCAGAATAACCTCCAGTATGTTGCCATCTCCAACCTGCCAGCTGCCACTTTCCAGGTGAGCCCCATGCCCAGCATGGCCTCGGAGGAACCAGCTGGGGTCGGGGAGGTAGGAGGCTGATGAGGGAGGGCTGCAGAGAGCTGGGGCTGTGTCACCTTTGAAATGTCCTTGGCTCTCCCTCAACCTCAGGTTCTGCATCTGTGAGAATTGGGAATGGGAATGCCTCCTCACCAGGATGCTGGGATGGCTAAAAGAAATAATACCTGAGAAGAGCCCTTGGTTGGCAATAGACGAGCTTTTGGCTGTTTGCAGGCAGCCTTGGAAAATAGTTAAAGAGTCTGGATTCTGGGTCCAGGCTCCCTGGGTCCCAATCCCACCTCTGCTACTTCCCAGCTGTGTGATCTCGGGCAAGTCACTTAACCTGTCTGTGCCTTAGTTTTCTCATCTTTCCATCAGACATTACAATAGCGCCCACTTCATCTGTGAGCACTGAATGGATTCACGTGAAGTGCTCAGACCCACTCTAGCACACAGCGAGCACTGTGTCAATGTTTGCCGACGTTATCACCATGGCTGATTTGCTTGCATCAGCACCTAGTTATCAAGGCCCCCCTGCCCTCGTCAGAGAGCCTGTCACCCGTTCACTCACCTGCTGCGTGAGCTGGTTCACAGACAACAGCTATGTTTTACAGATGGTGATGTCTGGGCCCAGACGGGGCAAGTGCTTTGTTCTTCATCACACAGCCAGAAAGTGGGGTTGGGATGGGGACTTGGGTGTGGCCAGGGACTTCCTTGTGGAGCTGTGGACTTTCTGGGAGGCACCGCAGGGCTGTTAAGCGGCCTGCCAGTCCGCAGCCGAGGGCTGGGTATTTTTACTGTCACCCGCCCCGCCCTGTCCCTCCACCGGGCACATGGAGGGGACAGCCCTTAGTGCCTTCCGCATGCATGCCGCACGCAGGTGACGTACCAGCTGAAGATCCTGACCACGGCGCTGTTCTCCGTGCTCATGCTGAACCGCAGCCTTTCGCGGCTGCAGTGGGCCTCCCTGCTGCTGCTCTTCACTGGCGTCGCCATTGTCCAGGCACAGCAGGCCGGCGGCGGGGGCCCTCGGCCGCTGGATCAGAACCCCGGGGCAGGCCTGGCGGCCGTCGTGGCCTCGTGTCTGTCCTCGGGCTTCGCGGGGGTCTACTTTGAGAAGATCCTCAAGGGCAGCTCGGGCTCGGTGTGGCTGCGCAACCTGCAGCTGGGCCTCTTCGGCACGGCGCTGGGCCTGGTGGGGCTCTGGTGGGCCGAGGGCACTGCCGTGGCCCGCCGCGGCTTCTTTTTCGGGTACACGCCCGCCGTCTGGGGCGTGGTGCTCAACCAGGCCTTTGGTGGGCTGCTGGTGGCTGTTGTCGTCAAGTACGCCGACAACATCCTCAAGGGCTTTGCCACCTCCCTGTCCATCGTGCTGTCCACCGTTGCCTCCATCCGCCTCTTCGGCTTCCACGTGGACCCGTTGTTTGCCCTGGGCGCTGGGCTGGTCATCGGTGCCGTCTACCTCTACAGCCTTCCCCGAGGTGCAGCCAAAGCCATAGCCTCCGCCTCCGCCTCCGCCTCCGGGCCCTGCCCTCACCAGCAGCCTCCGGGGCAGCCACCGCCACCGAAGCTGTCTTCCCATCGCGGAGACCTCAGCACGGAGCCCTTTCTGCCCAAGTCAGTGCTGGTGAAGTGAGGGCTGGTGGCGGTGGGGGGCGACAGGGAGGGGGACTGGGTGGAGGGTGTTGGGCATCTGCAGGGACCTAAGCTGCCACTGGGCCTGGCTCCTCTGGGATTGGAAGAGTGTTTTCTCCCAGGTCATGGAGACTTCTGGAGGGGCGTGGGACTGGGCGGGGCGTCACGCGAACCCTTCCTCGCAGACTGAGCCCCCCCCTCCCCTGGAGGGGGTTTTGAGAGCTGCCTCCTCTGCCTCAGTCAACCCCTTTGGGGACCAGCTTGGTGGTATTGTCAGTCAAGGCCTTTCTTCACCTGCCTGCCCTCCGCTGGCGGTGTCCTGTCATCCATGCCTGGGAGAGCCCCTCCCAGCAGTCCCTCCACCTCCGTATGGACAAATTGGACAAAATCCTACAGCTCTCTTAGTGACGGATGCCTGCCTGTGGGGTTCAGCTTCCTGTAGCTTGAGGCCTTCTTGCCTCCCTCACAACCACAATGGATGGCGTTAGCAGCTCGGGTCTTTTTGTGTGTGGCCTTGGGGCAGCTTCCCTGACGGGAGACCCTTGAAAACGGGCCTCTTGTGGGCACCCCTGGGAGAGAGGCGGGCGGGCGCTGAGATGCTTTGCATCCGCCCGTTCCGGGGGAGGGTGCGGTAGGGGCCATCTGTTTTTTTAGTGGTTTGGGAATTTGTGGTGTAATCAGATAATTAACGATCCAGGGTGTGAGAAAGCAGGCGGGGGGAGGTCCTTGGAGTGGCTGAATCTCATTGAATCTAAGACGCTGTCAGATGGCGGATGCAGGGTTCTTTTCCGAGACATCCCGAGAGGGAGAGTAAAGCTGCCAACCACACTCTTGATAACGCACTGGCTGTATGAGGCACCCTGACTCTGTGACAGGGTGAGGGTGTCTTAAAATCGCTGAAATGTGGAAGCTGCCCCCTGCACTCCCCAAAGCTTATTAACCCCTTAACTGTCTCCCAGGACGTGTGTGTGTATGTGTGTGCGTGCACGTGCATGCGTGCGTTTGTGTGTGTGTGTGTGCGCGTACACGCACCCGTGGAAGAGGCCTGGGCTGTCTTTGCTCTATTGTAAATAGGGTCGTTGGATCTTTATTTTTGATTAATTTGTTCTGATTTTTTTGGTTTGTTTTCTAAGGAACTGTAATGAACAAATGTCAGGAGACCCAATGCCAAATAAAGATGTTGTATTTATTTAGTCCGCGTGTAGCTTTCTGACCCCAAGGACTCACTGTCTGAGTGGGCCCTGTTACTAACCCCAGGACTACCAGACTCACAACCGCCGCCCTCGCTTGCTCAGGATGCCCGCCTACCAGCCCACCCCAGCTGTGTTTCTCTCTTCCTCCCCGTTCCCACCACAGGTTGCTCACCAAGGTGAAGGGTTCGTAGCCGCTGGGATCGAAGACGCTGGCCTGGCCTCCTTCTCCCCTCTTGCCCTGGCCCAGCCAGGACCAAACTCTGATCAGTATTAGGGGTGGGGGGAGGTAGACACTGAACCCCAACCTGGCCCCCCCACCCCCTCGCTCCCACACAGGGGTGACACAACCAAACTCTGGGAATGAGGGCGTGGACAGGACCCCCCTCAGCCTCCAGCCCCCGTCACCCCCATATCCCTGCCACTCCCGCACTTTCTTAGGTGAGTTTTTGCAAATAAAATGTGTTTCGCATCTTGCTGGCTTGGGTTGGGAAGCCTCAAAAGTGCATGGGAAGGAAGCACTCAGGCCTCATGGGCACGATCCAACGAAAAGCTTTTATTAAAAACCCCTGGTGGCGGTGGGGTGGCAGGGAGGCTCAGTCTTGTTGCTTGGTTCGGGAGGCCTCGGCGTTGGCCCGGAGCACAGCCCCCGGGGACGGGTAGGGGCGCTGCTGGAAGAGGGGCCCCGCTGCTGTCGTGTCTGCGCCTGTCTTGGCCTCATTCCGCTTGGGGAGTCCTGTTGACCATGTGCCCCTGGGGGTGATGGCAGTTAGGAAATAGGGTCAGGAGTTGGGAATATGGGATGTGGTAGGCACTACCCACTCCCCCCCACTCCCACTCCAAGTGACAAATGGGGGAAGGAGATAGGAAAAAAGGAACGGTCATCAGCACAAGGGAGTCATGAGGAAAGAGAAGGGCTCATGAGGGGTTCTCATTTACCGGGGTGCATCCGAGTATGAGCTGGGGTCCATGGGGTCTAACTCTTCATCCTTCCGGCTTGCCACTGAGGAAACAGGTGGCAGAGTGAGGTCCTCGGTAGAGGCACAAGGAGCCCCTGATCACCACGCTTCCCGCATCCCAAGAAGAAATGGAGTGCATGGCTGCTGTGGTCCGCAGCACCTTGTCCCAGGCCCCAGGTTCAGGCGATCACGTGAGCAAAGTGAGGGCCTCCCTTAACGTGGCTCACCCGTGGCGCCTCACCTGCCTTACCTGAGTCCTGGCCCTGCTGCTCAGCTTACCCTTCTTGCTCTTGGGGTAGGGAGCCAGCTCCTCCCGGCGATGATGGCGCCGTTCTTTGCTCTCTTCCCGGTCCGACTTGTCATACCCGCGGTCCCGATCCCGATCCCTGTCGCGCTCTCTCTCTCTGTCCACTTTGTCATAACCACGCTCCCGGTCTCTGTCCGACTTCTCATGGCCCCGGTCCGACTTCTCATGGCCCCGGTCCGACTTCTCATGGCCCCGGTCCGACTTCTCGTGGCCCCGGTCCGACTTCTCGTGGCCCCGGTCCAACTTCTCCTCAGCATCTGGGGACACAAAAGCCTTAAAGTGACCTTCCTCCTTCCATCTCAGTCCCCAGCAGCCTCCGCCTTCAAAACCGCCCCCCCCCCCCCCGCCTGGGGTTGGACCTGCCTGTCTCACCTGCCCCTTCCCGATCCACTATCGTTTACCTGACCCCTGAGAACTACAGAATCACTTGAGGTGCCCTTGGATCTGCCAACTCACCTGCATTACTGGTCCTGAGCTTCTTGGCAGATTTGGTAACGACGGAGTTGGGGTCGTGTGGGGAGAGCCAGGACACAAGATCTGTGTCCACATTCCAGTAGTAAGGGAGCCCGCTGCGGGGCAGTGGGAGGGAAGGAGGGAGGCGGGGAGGGAGAGAGGGGGAGAGGGAGGGAGGGGGGAGGGGGAGAGAAGAGGAGGGAAAGAGTGTCAGCACAGATGTCCTCTCCTTGTAGCTTCAACTCCCGTCTCCCCAGTCTCTACCAATACCTGCCCCATGTCAGATCTCTTCCCTGTGTTCCCCATTTACCCCAAGGCCAGGGACAGCACAGGAAAGGTGAAGTCAGACGTCAGCTCCCCCCAGGTCCCCAGGCTCACCAGGAAGGGTCAAACACCTTGTACCAGCTTGGTGGCAGGCCCTCCAACCGGGTGGCCTCATAGTCCACAGGGTCGTCATCGTAGTCCTCAGCAATGATTTCTTCCTCTGGTTCTGGCAGAATAGCAGGATGGAGGAAAGCAGTAAGGACCAGAGGGGTTCTCACCCTATAGTCAAGAGCCTGGAGAGACTCAGATTCACATGGACCACGTGTGTGTCTGTGTGTGCACCCGGTCTCACCTGCTGTGGCGAATATCACATTCCAAATCCAAGTGTCTGAAGATCAGGGGATGTGCCAAAAAACTTACCTAAATCTGTTCTGTTTCTGGGTTCGGATAAGATCTGAGATTTGATACTGTTACCCACACCTATCTGGTTTCAGAATTTAGACAAGGATTCATTAAAACAAATGTATCCTCCAGTTCCTGAGTTTAGGAAGCATGTGACACCATGCTATCCCAATCTATTTGGATAAAATGAGTTTGAACAGTAAGGGGTTTATCTGAAAATATGTCCAAATCTATTCAGCTCCCAAGCTTAGCAAATACAGTGTTTCTGATTCTGTATATTGAGCAGCAAGTCTGGATGGCAACGGATATATCCAAACACTGCTCTGAATCCATTTAGTTCCTAGGCCTGACACACAGCAGGCCTGCAGCAGCTGTCAGTGACTACTGGTAAAATAAGAGGTGTATGTTGTCAGCTCGGTACATGATGACCCTCAGCAGGCCTACCACAGATTTCAGCTGTGGATAGAACTAACAATGAAATGTATATGTCAGCAACAGCACACTGCCCATCGTCATGCAATAGGCCCAAAGTAGCTGTCGGCTATAATCATCAGTATTGTTAGTAACATGTATATACCATCAGCACTCAATAGGCTTAAAATAAATTATCGATGATCATTATCAGTATTATTAACCAAAAGATCTATGCGTGGCACAGAGTAGCTTGTGACAGATGGCATTTATCAATAAGGTGAAAATAAGATGTACTTTCCAGTGCCTAGTAGCCCAAAACAGATGCAAAAAAAAAAAAAAAAGACTTCAGGTTTTACTATTACTGACAATGAGGTGTGAATATTAGCAGGAGCAGCCAGTAGGCATAAATGATAGAGCCTATCATTATTTTCTACCATTAGCCATAATGTGTATGCCAAGCACTTAAGCGCAAAATACATGTCAGCTATTGATACGGTGAACGGTAAGGCATAGACCACCAGCATCGTGCCTGGCACCACAGGTCTAAAATAATGTAATCAAAAGAGTAAAGAACAAAGTATCAGCATCCTGCTACCGTCTACGAAAGATGTAAGCGATCCTTACCGTAGGATACTTTGTAATCACTTTCACGGATTGCTTGATGGATGGCACGAGGCATATAATAGGCCCCTCAAAAGGCATTAGCTGTCAATATTAAGCACGAAGTATGTATTCCCCACCCCCACCCCCGCCCGCGGTAGGAATGGATGTCAGGAAGCCATATTGTTAACGATGCCCGCCGCCCCACTGATTGGTGCGCAATAGGCCCATGCTAGCTATGGAGCAGCGACATCAACAACGAAGTGCCTGTCAAGCCTGGCATATGGTAGGCCCATCTGCTTTTAGCTAGCTCACCGGGCTCCAGATGTTTGAGAATGCCTCTCTTGGCCAAGCGGGTCTGCAGCGCAACAGGCAGCGGCATAGTGGATAGCAGACAGACCTAGAGACGGACGGATGGACAGGCACACGCACACAAAAAAAAACCCACCTCAGATGAGGATTCAAATCCCGATTCTAAAATCAAGCGCCTCCTCCCAGCATATACTAATCTGGACCCCCACTTACCCACCTGCACCAATAGAGGGCTGGATGGAACCTATGCGCGAAAAGGTGGAAGATTGGTGCAATGCCACCCAAACTCCCACCAACCCCCGCCTCGAGGCTGGGTGTTCAGGACCCAGTTCCCCTCCCAGGCCCAGGCTCCGCCCACCGCCGAAGGGGCCCAGCTCAGTTCCCCCGCGCCCCAGGAATGGGCTCACCCAACGTCCCCCAAAGACTGCTGGGTGGGAGGAACCAAAGCGCTGGGACGGGGGAGCAGAGTGCAGCAGCTCCTCCAGCTGCAAAAAATGCACCCACCCCGACATTACCAGTGCAATCGCGTGAGTAGTGGAAGGCTGTCAGACCGGCCGCCTCTCTCTTGTCGCGGCTAGGATCACCAGCACCACACGCCTGCCTTCTCCCAAAGCACGGAATGAGGTCCTCCCTCCCCGAGGCTTGAAGTAACTGGGCGACGCTGAGGCTGCGGTACAGATGACGCAAACCTGGCTGGCCAATGAGAGCGCGGCCCTGGCCTGACAGGCGGGAAGCGACCCAATCGCTGGCCTGGAATAGGTGGAGCGCTCGAGCGCCTGTGTGCGTTTACAGTGGGGGCGTGGCCGGCCGGGGTTTAGGCAGACTGCGCGGCCGGACGCCGGCGCCATGGAGGAGTACGCTCGGGAGCCTTGGTACGGCGATGGGCACAGGCCCCGGGACTGTTGCTGCGGCGCCACGGCCAGCTGTGGGAGGCGGGCGGGGGAGGCGCCGGCCACACCGCGCCACATCCCAGACTCGGGAGACCGTTAGACATTTGTGGTCTCCTTCCGCTCCCCTCCGTTTCGTTCCTCTCAGTCGGGTTCCGTTAAGAGGTGCCGCTGCCGTGTGCCTGGAGAAGGTGCGGTGCAGGACCAACCACTCCCAAGTTTCCCCTGACTCCGTATCTCCCCAGTCCCTCTTTGTTAACCGAAAGCTACACGCTGGCCGAATCCATTCCAGCCGGGGGGTGGTGGCGGTTGTCGAGCGGAAATCCCCAGGGTTACCACGCGTGGCTTTTCCCAGGTCGCTTTAGTGAATGGGGTGGGGCCTGGGTGAGCCTATTGTGGACGAGCTGGATCCTCCCCACCCTCTGCTCTTGGTTTTTCCCAATTGGGGCCGGTTAAAAAAGAGGGAAGAGGGCGGGGGTTTGGTCGGACGTGCTCATTGTCGGAGATGGGGGTGCGACCCCGTCCTGCTTTAATAACAGTACTAGCAAATTAACACTTTCACAGCGCTGATCTAAACTTGCCAACTCCGCATGTATCAGTTCATTGAATCTTTGGTAGTAGGAAAGCAGTTGGCGGATTCCTTGGTTGGCTGCGAGGGAAGGGGCGGACAGGGTAAAGACTAATGCTTTTCCCCTCTTGCACCATTTCTTAAAGAAATGAGGGGGAAAGTAATATCTGAAATGCTGTTTCCCATTCGAGTGATTTGGCTTCTCCCAGTTGGAAAGAGTCCATGCAACATGGCGGGGGAAGAGGGGCTCACTTAACCCCACCCTCCCCTTCCGGCTTGCAGCCCATGGCGAATTGTGGACGATTGCGGTGGAGCCTTCACTATGGGTGTCATCGGCGGTGGAGTGTTCCAGGCCATCAAGGGCTTCCGCAACGCCCCTGTTGTGAGTCATGGCTTTCCCTGGGTGGTGCGGGGGTCCTGCCCTGCCCACACGGGATACTGCGCTGAAAACTGCTTGGAGCTGCTTTGACTTACTCATTGTGGTGCCTGCTAGCCTACTATGTGTCAGGCCTGGCTCCAGGATCTGTGGTTTGGGGAGAACTGCAAACATGGCCTTGTGTCCCTCGCCCCTACCACCCAGCTGGAGCTCCTCTGTGGAAATGCCATGCTGTCAAAACCGTCCTTACCAAATCCTAAATGTATGTGCAAAGCCAGAGGGATTTTCCCCAGAGGCAGGTTACCTGGATACAGGGAAGTGACAGGAGTTTAACCGGCAGGAGTACAGCCTAAGAAAATGCTTTTAATGTAACCTAATCAATTTTCTGTCTCTCTTTCTCTCTCTGCCCACCCTCTTCCAAGATCTTATCAAACGTCATGGCTTTAAATGCCATCCATTTGCCAAGGTCTCTGCAATTTATATATCTAGTCCTGTCCCTTCCCTCAACTCCCTGGAACTCTTCCCTGGATCTTTGCCCAGATTTCCTGTTCTCATCTTCAAGGTCTCAGCAAAAATGCCGCCTCCTTTAGAGTCCCAGTCATTATCATGTCTCTTGATGCTATTTCCTCCAAGATCTGTATTGCTGCGTGAAGCTATCTTGTTGATCTGTACCTCTGCTGGGGATCTGTGTCTCCCACTGTAATGTGAGCTCTGAGGGCAGAGGCTAGGCCTGTCTCATTCACCATCCCTGCATCACAGCATGGTGCCTGGCACACAGGTGCTAGTAATCATTGAGTGAATGAGAACTTCTCATCCTACAGCCGAGAACACCCATGTTAGTGTGCTCCCCAGCCTCCAGGTTCTTGGCCCCTGCTTCATGTCTGTACTCCTGATACCCCTGACCCATCGTGGTCCCTGTCTTAAGAGATAGAAACCCTGTGTGCCAGGGGCCTCATTCCTGTTCTGACTCCCTGCCTCCTCATTTTTCCCAGGGGATTCGGCACCGATTGAGAGGTAGTGTCAACGCTGTGAGGATCCGAGCCCCCCAGATTGGAGGTGAGAGGCTTGGAGAGACCTAGAAGTTGGGATGCAGAGTTGGGGGTGGTCACTCCTGTGGTTCTAGACTGCAAATTGAGGGGTCCACATTCCAGCCCCAGCTCTGCCTGGGACTTCCAGGACAGTGATATTTCCCAATAATTTAATATGGAGGGGCAGGAATGTGGATTCCCGAGTTTAAATCCAGGCCCCGGATCTTCCACGACTTGAGTTCGTGGCTTCACCTCTCCAAACCTCATCAGTAACATGGGGATGATGATAGCAATAACCACCGAAATTGTTTTGTAAGTTATGTCATTACGTCATTTACAGAGGACTGACTGAGTGCTGGTTGCTCTGCTAAGCACTTTAATAATATTAACAAGTTTAAGACTTCAGAAGTCAAATAATATTCAGTGCCTAGCACAGGTCCTGGCACACAGCAAAGCCTCAGTAAACACTTTAACTCTCATAGTGTTAACCAACTTTCACAACCTGTTTTCGTCTCCCTTAAACCAAGATCAGAAGTCCAGCTCGGTGTGATGGTTAGGAAGATCAGAGTTGCTCTGTTAAAAGCTACACAGAAGATAAATCTGCTTGTAAACACTTGTCAGACCCCTACAGGGGTGAGGGGAATGCCGGTGGCAGTTAGAGATCACTTGACAAATGAGCAGCCACAGGGGCAGTCCGGGAATATCCCCCAGGAATTTTCTTTCTGCCTTTGTGTCTGCGTTTTTCTCCCCAGAGCGTTCTGGCCTTGGAAGGCCCCAGACCCTGAGCTGTGGCTTTTTGGGATTCCTCAGGAACACTGATTCACCCTCGGTCTCCCTGCAGGTAGCTTCGCGGTGTGGGGGGGCCTGTTCTCCACCATCGACTGTGGCCTAGTGCGCCTGCGGGGCAAAGAAGATCCCTGGAACTCCATCACCAGTGGAGCATTGACCGGGGCTGTGCTGGCAGCCCGCAGTGAGTGCCCCGGGCCCCCGGCCCCCAGCCCCTAGCCCCCAGCCCCTTCCGCCCTGTTCTGCCTGCCCTCACCTCTTTCTCCCTCCCTCTTCACTCTCCAGGTGGCCCATTGGCCATGGTGGGCTCAGCAATGATGGGGGGCATCCTCTTGGCCCTTATAGAGGGTGTTGGCATCCTCCTTACTCGCTACACTGCCCAGCAGTTCCGCAATGGTGAGTACCTGGCAGATGCTGGTTAGGGAGAGGTGTGAAACGCTCTGCCTATGTGTCGCCTCTCACCCTTACCTGATTCTTTCCTCTCCAGCACCCCCGTTCCTGGAGGACCCCAGCCAGCTGCCCCCTAAGGAGGGTACCCCAGCCCCAGGCTATCCCAGCTATCAGCAGTACCACTAAGGAAGTGACTGCCTGTCATCACCACCGTGGGAGCTCCTCCTCCGTTCCCTCCCCGATGATCTACCTCGAAGGGAGGGCTGGCTCCCAGTTGGCCCTGGGACCCTCCAGAGAGGGCCTCTACTCTGCTCCCTTGTCCCAGGGTGGGGGGTGGGGCATCCCAGCTGCCCTGACGGATGGGTCCCCTTCTCTCTCAGGGCACCCCAACCCCAAATTCACATGTAACAAGTTCTCACCCCAGCCCCTTTTCCTGGCGCCCTGATGAGTATTTAAAGCCAGTTTTGAAATGCCTGTGTTTGTACTCCTTGAGCCATGCGTGGGAGCCCCTCCTTAGAACCAGGGACAGAGCCCTCCTCGGGGACTCAGAAGCCCTAGGATTTGGAGCCCCACAGAGAGTGGGCTCTAGTAAATGTGGGATGAATGAGCAGGAGGGGAAATGAATCAAGATGCAAATAGGTACATGAATAAGGGTGTGCGGGGGCCAAGTGATGAATCGTAGGCAGACAGAGGAACAGGCTTGGGAAAGAAGTGAGCGAACAGAAGGATTACTGGGGTGGGGAAGGGAGGGTAGTTCTGCACCTTGCACCCCTGACCCCCTCCCATGCCCCCATTGCCAAGGCTGGGAAATCTGACCTCACAGTGAATTCTGGCTTTCTGGATCCCAGTCACCCCATTTGCGAATGTCCTCTCCCTGTGTGTGGCCTCACCATGGACCGGGGGTGGAAGTAGGGCTCAGAAGGATCCAGCTTTCTTGAGGAAGATGCCCTGTGTCGGTCTCCTCTTCGGTACCACAGAGCTGTTTCTCCGTGATGTTCAGCATTGCAATTCTTTTAAGGGCAACCATAAATAACCAGAAAGGAGTTTTCATACTGGGGTGGGGGCGTGATGGGAAAGAGATTTTCCTGGAGGGACATTGGCCCCAAATGCTGTCTCTTCCATGCAAACCCCTACATTATGGGGCCAACGCTGTCACTACTGGGGTGCAGATGGCCTGCCGGGCGACCTAAGAACTCTTTTTGTGCAAGCCTTTACAAAGAGGTGATGTCTTTAGACAAAATTGCTTCCTGGGGGTAAAAATACAGAGTCCTTGACCTCCCAACAGCCTCGACACCTCCGTGGTGGGAGAACTAAGACACGGCTTGCTTGCGTGCCTTGCTGCCAGGCAGTGGGCAGCTGCCTCAGTGGAGACTCCAGGGAAGCAAGGTGGGGGAGGGCTTCCGGCACTGTGCGCACAGCCCTCGCAGGGCCCCGGCCCGGCCTCAAGTGGAGCTCCAGGGGCACGTCGGTTTAGGGCCCAGGGTCTCCCAGACTGTGATCCTTTCTGGGCCACTTCTGTTGCAAGACCCCTTCTTCACTACCAGGCTCCATTGCCCCCCTCCCCCTGCCCCCCATATTTCAGGCCCCATCCTGCTCCTATCAAACACCTCCCTGCCAGCGCCTCCCAGCCTGCCCATGCACCAGTCCGCAGGCTCCACGCCACGCAGGCAGCTGTGGTACCCACAGTCCTGTATGTGTGGGCCCCGGCCCCCTCCTGTCTCTCCTCCCTGTCCTCTAAGGATCCTGCAGGCCCTACCGCTTTTATCTATCAACTCCGGCTCCTCTGAGGCCACGACCCTACTGTATCTCCCTGGTCCCCTCCAAATGGGCTAGGCTCGTACAGGCCCCTTCCATCTGCAGCTTCCCGGCCCTCCCCAGCCTCTAGACTGAACCTCTGCCGGCTTCAGGCCCCGCCCCCTCCCGCTCCTGAAGGTTCCACCCCCGCAGATGCACCCAAACCCGAGGGCCCTCCGCCCCCCAGGACCCCGTTCACTGTCTCTGGTCCCGGGAGGCCTGGGACGCGCGGGGCCTTGGCGCGGTTCATGGCAACCTTCAGGCCCTCGAGCTCTGGCTCCTCCGGCTGCTGGTTCAGGAGGCGGGGCCGGTGTCGGGGTGAATAGCCAGCGACCCGGCTCAGCAACCAAGGCTCGCGGCTTCGGGTGAGAGGTGTCCAGCCTCCGTGGAGGGCCTGGCGCCCGGAGTCGCCCAGGTCCCGGGAGCTGGAGCCGGGGCACGGGGGAGCAGTCAGGTCGGGTCTGAGCCCGCAGGCAGCTTCTCAGCCAAAGAAGGAAATGCGGGGTCAGACCCCAGGCAGTTTCCATCGGGAGGGACTACGGAGACCGGGAGAGGCGGGAGTGAGACGGAAACAGAGAAATAGAAGCCCAGAGACAAACCCAAAGGGAGATGGAGACTTAGGAAGAGCTGGAGGCAGAAAGAGACAAGAGATTCATGAAAAGAGACAGAAACGAGAAGCTGTGTGAGAGTCAGAAATGCAGGTGGGGGGACGCCTGGGAGGCCCAGTCAGTGAAGCGTCTGCTTTCGGCTCAGGTCGTGATCCAAGGGTCCTGGGATCGAGTCCCACAACCGGCTCCCTGCTCAGCCTGGTGCCTGCTTCTCCCCATTCTCCCTCTGCCCCCCCCCCCCGACTCGTGCTTGCTCCCTTTTTCGTGCTCGCTCTTCCTCAAATAAATAAATAAAATATTTTTAAAAAAGAGAGGGAAGAAAAAAGAAAAAAATGCAGGTGGGGACGTGGGAAGACCCTCAGTGTCAGATGGAGGCACCCGCAGGGACGGCCAGGGGGCACAGTAGTCCTGAGCTGGGCTGAAGGACCCGGCCTGCATCCTTTCTCCCTCTGGCTGTCTCTCTCACTCTCATCTCTGATTCAATCCCACCTGCTTCCCACCAGGATTTTGTGCCTCTCCCTCCGGTTCTTCCTTCCCCCACCCCCTGAGCCCCAAGTTGGCCTCCATCTGTCTTGATCTGTCTCTCAGCCCTCCTTCCCCATTTCTCTCCTTCAGTCTCCCTGTCTGGTGGCTGGCACACTCCCTGGGGCACCTGGGTTTGCCATCCAGCGATGTGCATGGGGCAGGTGGGTGGGGAAATATTTGGTGGACAAGGAGGGTTAGTGAGATGGAAAGGATCAGGGAAGTATGATGGGGTCCAGCCCTGACAGTGGGATGGGGAATCACTGCCTCGGGCAGAGACCCTGGCAGGCCGGGAAGAGAGACACGGGAAAATTAGACGCAGAGAGAGAATAGAAGGAATTGGGACAGAGCCCAAGAGAGGGACCAAGACAAAGTGAAGCCAGAGTTTACAGAGATATCAAAAGAGAGACAGAGATGCAGAGAAAGAGATGCCAAGAAAGCGAAAAGAAACGGTAGGACAAGTGAAAAAGATGGGAAAAGAAAATGTAAGAAGGGAGATAGACATGAAAATTGGGAGAGTCAGAGAGACAGTGTGGGTGGGGGAGAGAAATGGGCAGACAGAGTCAGAACAAAGAAGTGAGAGAAAGCAGAGAGAGGGAGAGAGAAAGCAAGAGAGACATGAGAGTTGGACACACGTACCTTCTTACCCTGCATTTGGGGGTTGCTGGTCTGAGTGTTCTTACTTCCTTTGTTTTCTTAGTGGCAGCTGGAGAACAGGGTCTGACTGGGCAGGGCAGCTCCGCCAGCCCCAGGTCAGCACCCCAGGTCATCGAAGTGGGTGGGAGGAGGGCAGCCTCCCCTGGGGATACACCTTTTGAGAGCAATGTTCTGATGTTGTCGAGGATGGCGTCAAGGAGCCCATTTGGGGCCAACCTCCGCAGCTGACCGATGGGAGCCATCTCTGGGGAATCCACAGTGTCATCAGAATATAGCATGTGGAAGAGGAAGGATGTGCCAGTGATCCCTTCTGAGGGGACAGAGGAAACGTCCTTTTGTTACCCTCCAAGGCACGAAGAGGTAAAGCAGCTCGCCCATGGCTATGCTGCCTGAAAGTGGCGAAGTTGGCATTTTTATCCTTATTTATAGTGGTTAGAGTTGTGTTTCGCACCATAATTTCTGACACATTATCAGTCAGCATTACAGGTGCCCTTTGAATATTTTCACAGGCCAACGCAACAATTTCTGAGCCCCCTTTGTTAAAGTAATAATCTCAAGGACTGACTTTGTGGGGATCAGGTTGGCAGCAACGTTGGGCATTCACACAGGCATCTTGTGAGATGGTCATGTGCATTCAGTTTGAGAACCTTCATCAGATCAGACCCTTCTAACGTGTACTTTTTGTATGGATATCTCACTAAAGAGGTAAATACGAGCTAGAGCCACATGTATCAACATGGATCATTCTCGAGCTTGCAGTATGACACAGAAGAAAGGCCAAGACTGCTGTGTAGAGTAGAGTACGGTATTTGTAATAAACACATACAAACAATATATGAAGTTCATGGATCCCTAATCACATAAGGAATGAATAAAAAGATGCAAGGCAGGGGCGCCTGGGTGGCACAGCGGTTGAGCATCTGCCTTCGGCTCAGGGCGTGATCCCAGCGTTCTGGGATCGAGCCCCACATCAGGCTCCTCTGCTGTGAGCCTGCTTCTTCCTCTCCCACTCCCCTTGCTTGTGTTCCCTCTCTCGCTGGCTGTCTCTATCTCTGTCAAATAAATAAATAAAATCTTTAAAAAAAAGATTATTGTCCATTTGAAGATATTTCATAATTTAGGAGATGAAAAAAGAATCCTACTTGTGTTAAATTGACTATATAGATTAATTTGGGGACCCATTTCTCCAGTGTTGTTTCTTCATGCCTGGAACACAACATCTTGTTCCATTCATTCAGGCCACTTATTCTTTTCTTCAGTAAAAATGTGTGGAGCTCATACTTTTCTTGCTCAAGGTAATCACAGGAAGTTGATGGATTTTCTTACCATGATGAACAATGTCCTTTTCTATTACATTAAAAAACTTTTTTAAGTGTCTGTAAAGGAAGGCTATTGAATTTCACATTCAGTCTTGTTTCTGGCCACTTTGCTCACTTTTCTTATTAGGTCTAAAAGTTTTGGATGCTTTTCTTGGATTTAAAAAAATATATGTTTATTAATTTTAGAGACAGCACGAGCGGGAAGGGCAGAGGGAGAGGGAGAGAGGCTATCAAGCAGACTCTGCACTGAGCACAGAACCCAACTCGGGCCTGGATCTCATGACCCTGACATCATGACCTGAGCAGAAACCAAGAGTCCGATGCTCAACCGACTGAGTCACTCAGGCGCCCCGGTTCTCTTGGATTTTTTTTAAGTAAATAATGTCCTCGGACTTCAGCCAAAGACCACCAGGAACACACCAGTGATTCAACAAAGCTGGGTATATTAGCTCATTGCATCGAGGGAGAATACACACCAAGAATCCTGGGGCATCTCAGTTAAGGAAAGACATTACGGCATTTGGGTTTGTGTTAGATGTGTTTGTGTTGAACCCCTGACGTGACCAGGGCTGCGCCGTGGCTTTGAAGACTCTGGACAGGATCCATACGCCAAACGTACCACCAGTAGTTACCAAACACAAGACGATGATGAGTCTTCAGAATAAGCCTCGGAGACCGGGGCCTAGATGACCACGCTCAGGCCATGGAAACATGTCCCAAAGTCCAGGTGGTGTCTGGAGAGCCAGGAGGCTTTTTCTTTTAGTCTCATAAGGAAGTTCTTTACCTGACCTGTAGTATTTCTACAAGTTCTGCAAGAAGTGTTCCCTGAAGCATCATCTCCCCCTTTCCCTTCTCCTTCACTAGCCAAGAAGAAATCCGAGGTTATGAGATGGCTCGTGACAGTTCTGGCTAACTGGTTAGTTGGGCTTCTAGAGTAGAAATGGTGTCGTGTGTGACATCCGCTAAGGTCAGAGACGAGTTCGGGACCACCTTTCCAATTCTACTTTCTCCACTGTGGGAACAGCACCCGCCATGAAGAAGGAGCCAGCTGTGTTTTTTGTTTTGTTTGGTTTTTTTTAAGATTTTATTTATGAGAGAGAGAGAGCACACAAGCGGGGGAGCAGCAGGCAGAGGGAGAGGGAGAAGCGTGCTCCGCGCCAAGTAGGGAACCCGACGCGGAACTCGATCCCAGGACCCCGGGATCACGACCTGAGCCGAAGGCAGATGCTTCACCGACTGAGCCACCCAGGCGCCGCGAGCGCGCTGTTTCTGCTGGCAGTTCCGAGGAGCTTTCGCTTGCCTCATTGGATGGCCTCAGGGAAACATGGTCCACAGGAGGGTGGTAGTTTTAAGTATCTGAATGTCTGAAACACTTACCCCAAATAGACAGGTTGAGGCCGCGCTGCAGCCAGCAGGTGGAAGCGGGGCCTCTGCTTCAGTAGAGGCTAAGTACCCTCGTGGAGCACACACTGTATTGAGAATATCTGTATCACTTATTTCAGCAGGGAAAAGGCAATTTATAGCCCTCTAGAGGGGAAAATTCTAGAGCGGCATTAACCAGTAGCAGCGAAACAGCCTAGAATGTTTCTAAGAACAAAAGATTCCAACCCCCGTTCCTCATGGTTTTAGGGCTTTTGCTGATAGGGTTGTCATGACCTCAGCAGAAGCATTCTGTGAGGCCAGTGTCCAATTTTTACAAGATCAAGGTTTGGGATTAATTTTTTTTGAGGGAAATGTTAGTACAAGAAGGGACCCATAAAAAAAAAAGAAAGCTACCTTCAGAGGTATTTAAAAGAACAGCTATGAAATTTTTGTCAGGTGGATGAGTTTGTGTGTGTGTGTGTGTGTGTGTGTGTGTGTGTGTGTGCGCGCGCGCGCGCGCGCGGTTGAGAGAGAGAGAAATCAAATTCAGAATAGCAGCCATGGTCTGAGAAAACACCCAAGAGGGTTTTGTTTTTTCCTTAAGTGCCAGAGGGAGACCATAGGAGGTCAAAAGTAACAGGGTGAAATTAACAGATCTGGGGAAGTGGGTGGGGGGATAGGGTAACAGGGTGATGGGCATTAGGGGGGGTACTTGATGGAACAAGCACTGGGTGTGATATGCAACTGATGAATCACTAAACTCTACCTCTGAAACTAATAGTACACTATATGTTAATTGTTTTTTAAATATTTTATTTATTTATTTATTTATTTATTTATTTATTTATTTATTTATTCAAAAGAGAGAGAGACAGCAAGAGAGTGAGAGAGGGAACACAAGCAGGGGCAGTGGGAGAGGGAGAAGCAGGTTTCCCACTGAGCAGGGAGCCCTAAGTGGGGCTCGACCCCAGGACCCTGGGATCATGACCTGAGCCAAAGGCAGACACTCAACCGACTGAGTCACCCAGGCGCCCCACACTATATGTTAATTAAATTGAATTTAAATTTTTAAAAAAGTAAGGGAGATCATACTGAAAGATATTTTAGTTGGTTACCAGAGGGTATCAAGATACAGTAATAGCCAAGATTCATAGTGGGATAGGGGCGCCTGGGTGGCTCAGTTGGTTAAGCGTCTGCCTTCCACTCTGGTTGTGATCTCGGGCTCCTGGGATCTAACCCTGCTTTGGGCTCCCTGCTCAGTGGCGAGTCTGCTTCTCCCTCTCCCTCTGTGATCTCTCTCGCTCTCACTCTCTCTCAAAGAAATAAATTAAAATCTAAAAAAAAAAAAGAGTCATAGTGGGATAAAAAGAAAAAAAGGGGTGCTGCTGTAGACTCAGAAAATTAATCTTGTCATCTTAGGGAGAACCTCTGCACCTCTCAGGTCACTGGCTTCCAGAGAATTCCTAAGAATCCTGCTTGATGCCTATTAATGTCTTTCTCAAGCAGTTCGAAGGCAGTGTTCCCTTTGATCATGCAGGCTTTGTTTAGGTGGGTATTTGTTTTTTATTTTTTTTTAAAGATTTTATTTATTTATTCGACAGGAAAGAGACAGCCAGTGAGAGAGGGAACACAAGCAGGGGGAGTGGGAGAGGAAGAAGCAGGCTCATAGTGGAGGAGCCTGATGTGGGGCTCGATCCCATAACGCCGGGATCACGCCCTGAGCAGGAGGCAGACGCTTAACCGCTGCGCCACCCAGGCGCCCCCTATTTTTTAAGTAATCTCCACACCCAGTGTGGAGCTGGAACTCAGGAGATTAAAAGAGATGCTCGCTCCACCTACTGAGCCAGTCAGGCGCCCCCTAGGTGGGTATTTTGTAAATGCAGCTCAAACCTATTGGGGGAGACATCTGGAGGCCTCATAGGAGTCTCTAGAAGTATGAAGTCACATTGGCCTGTGATAGGGTAGAATCTAGTGTTTAAAGTGAAATTACAAAACACGTGAGGTGGTCTGTTATTAGCTCAGAAGTAAACCAGAGATGGTCCCCAGAGGGGTGAGATCTTGTTGCCATCAAGGCTAATGGCAAACTTCAGTCCCTGGAAGTTTAAGGGTTTCTCAGAAGTGTTTCGATTTTTTAAAAAGATTTCATTTATTTATTTGAGAGAGAGAGCACAAGTTGGGGGGGAGAGACAAAGGGAGAGGGACAAGCAGACTCCCCGCTGAGCACAAAGCCAGACACCGGAACTCGATCCCAGGACCCTGGGATCATGACCTGAGCTGAAGTCAGGCCCTTAACTGACTGAGCCACCCAGGCGCCCTGATTTTTTTTCTAATTCAAGTTTAGCTGACATATACTGTTACATTAGTCTCAGGTGTACATCGTAATTCAGAGTGATTCATCAACTCTTTATGTTATGCTATGCTGACCACACATATAGCTACCCTGTGTCACCATACGGCACCATTACAATACCATTGACTGTGTTCCCTGTGCTGTGCCTTTCATCCCCGAGACCGATTCATTCCATAACTGGAAGCCAGTATGTCCCCCTCCCCTCTACCCCTTTGTGCCTATTCCCTCCACCCCTTCCCCTCTGGCAATCATCGGTTTGTTTCCTGTTGCTTTTAGTTTTAGAATTCCATTAAGTCTCTCTACTTTTTCTCAACATTATGGATGACGATAGCTGTAGAGTTTGTAAGTTAAAACTTTACAGAGTTTTTAGATAGCAGTTGTTTAAGTGAGTGCAATGTGTGTCCCTGTTACTGGAGAGAGAAGTTGAGACTCCCCGAGTCAAATACAAAAGCAAGCGATTTCCCCTACCCTTACAGCAAAAGCTCTCTGGCAATGAAAAGCTCAGTTCGCCTGGAGAATAAACCACAGCCAGAACATGCTCATAACCCATTTGGAGGTGTTCAAAGGGGCCTCAAGTCTTGGGTTCCTATCCACGTCCTACCTTTACAGTCTTTGCCATGATTGTGTCATTGGAGGTATGACATTCGAGGGGACCATCTCAGCAAGGGCCTTAAAGTTACCCCATCAGTGTTGGATCAGTATCAAGGCCAATTTATGTCTGCTATTGTGGCTAAGACCATGAAGCAGCTTTGCTACCTTCCATTCTCCTTACGGCGACGTCAAGTAGCAGCGAGCTGTGTAGAAATCTCCTTCACTTGTTCATTTTGATAAGGGTTCCTGAAGTGGCTTCCGATGAGCATGAAATTATCACTGTAAGGGGCCCCCGGGTGGCTCAGTCAGTTGGGTGTCTGCCTTTGGCTCCTTCGGCTTGGGTCATGATCCTGGGGTCCTAGGTTCAAGCCCCGCGTCGGGCTCTCTGCTCAGCGGGGAGTCTGCTTCTCCCTCTCCCTGTGCCTGCTGCCAACTCCCCAGCTTGTGTGCATGCTCTCTCTCTCAAATAGATAAATGAAATCTTTAAAAAAAAAAAGAAATCATCACTATAAAAAGCTAGCTGTGTTCCCTCTGCACGTAGAGGGGAGAACTTCTGGCTGCAGGAAAATACAATCTGACATCGACATACTCAGAGTTATTATAGGGGTGCCTGGGTGGCTCAGTTGGTTGGAGTCCAACTCTTTTTTTTTTAATTTAATTTATTTATTTGACAGAGAGAGAGAGACAGCCAGCGAGAGAGGGGGAGTGGGAGAGGAAGAAGCAGGCTCCCAGCGGAGGAGCCTGATGTGGGGCTCGATCCCAGGACCCTGGGATCAGGCCCTGAGCTGAAGGCAGATGCTTAACGACTGAGCCACCCAGGCACCCCAAAGAGTCCAACTCTTGATTTGGCTCAGGCCTTGATCTCATGAGTCATGGGATCGAGAGGATTCTCTCCCTCTTCCCCTCAACCCCCTCTCAAAAGGGCCCATAAAATAATAAAAATTTAAAAAGATGGGGCACCTGGGTGCCTCAGTTGGTTAGGTGGCAGGTACTTGGTTGCAGTTGGGGTCATGGTCTCAGGGTCCTGGGATGTAGCCCTGCATTGGGCTCCATGCACAGTGGGGAGTCTGCTTGGAATTCTTTCTCTTTCTCCCTCTCCCTCTGCCCCTCCCCTTCTCGTGTGCACTCTCTCTGTCTCAAATAAATAAGTAAATCTTTGAAAAATAAAAAACAGTGTTATCGCAGCTGATTTAAACTATAAATTAGGCCCTTGACAATTTTATCAAGGCATAGTATTAAAAAGTCAGCACTCCTTGGGGCACATGGGCGGCTCAGTCAGGTAGGCAGCTGACTCTTGATTTCCACTCGGGTCATAGTCTAGGGGTTGTGGGATCAATCCCAAGTAGGGTTCCATGCTCCGAGGGGAGTCTGCTTCTCCCCCTCTGCCTCTGCCCCTCCCCCAGCTCGAGCACATGCGTGCTCTCTTTCTCAAATAAATCAATACATCTTTAAAAAAAAAGTTGAGTGGCTCAGTCAGTTAAGTGTCCAACTCGGTTTCAGCTGGGGTTGTGATTTCAGGGTCATGGGATGACACCTGCCCCACCCCCACCCCCACATGTTCCGTGCTTATCAAGGGGTCTTGCTTGAGATTCTTCCTCTCTCTCTCTCCCCCTCTGCTCTTCCCCCACTCGAGCTCGAGTGCGCGCTCTCTCTCTTTCTCTAAAATAAATAAATAAACAAACAAATAAATAAAATCTTAAAAGTCAGCACTCCTTAATCCCCAAATACAGAAATGAAGAGAAGGGTGTCTCCTTTGTTAAACACAATGATCCCTCTCTTAGATAGATGAAACAAACTATCTCTTCATGTGGATTTCTGCCCTTTTTAAAAATTTTTATACATTTTGTTTTTTAAGTAGGCACCACGCCCAGTGTGGAGCCCAATGCCGGGCTTCAACTCCCGACCCTGAGATCAAGACTGGAGCTGAGATCAAGAGTCGGAGGCTTAACTCACGGAGCCACCCAGGTGCCCCAGCTGCCCTTTTTGTTTTAAGGCATCCCTCAGATGAACAATCTTGTTCATGGCAGAAGTTTCCCAAAGTAGTTACTGCAATTTCAAAATGTCCCTGGTGAAATTATGCCAGTTCCAGTTAGGTAAACATATGTGTTAACATTCCGGTGAAAAAACATGAAGGACACAGGTGCTTGGCCTGAAAGGCACAGTTTTAGACTGAGAAGATCCCATGAAAATTGCAATGCTCCATAAGGCGGCGGCCGGGCGGGGGGGTTTGCTTGTGTAACTGGCGTCTCCAGATTCTGGCTAAAGGCCAATCATCATGATTGTGGGCCAGGAAGAAAAACCCTCCTGACTCTGAGCAGATGAAATTAAACAAAGCAATTCTCAGGGACACAAACACAAGAAAGAAGAAGAAATTCATGTAAGTTTTGTTTGTTTGTTTTATTGTGGTGAAATACACATAACATAAAATTTACCATCTTTACCATTTTAAGTGTACAGTTCAGTAGTATTAAACACGCTCATAATATTGTGCAGTGATCGTCACCATTCATCTCCATACCTCTTTTCATCTTATAAAACTGAAACTCCAGGGATGCGTGGGTGGCTCAGTCGGTTAAGGGTCTGCCTTTGGCTTAGGTCATGATCCCAGGGTCCTGGAATCAAGCCTGTGCCGGGCTCCCTGCTTAGCGGGGAACCTGCTTCTGCCTCTGCCCCTCCCTCTCCCTCTGCGCCCCCCCCCCCCCCGCTCGTGCTTGAGCATGCTCTCTCTCAAATAAATAAATAAAATCTTTTTTAAAAAACCTGAACCGCTGTACTCTTTAAACACTAACTCCCTATTCTGCCCACCCCCCAGCCTCTGGTAACCCGCCATTTTACTTTCTGTCTCTATGATTTTGACTCTTCTAAGTACCTCGTGTAAGTGGGCTCATTCAGTATTCCTCTTTTGGGGACTGGCTTATCTCATTTAGCATAATGTCCTTGGTGTTCATCCATGTTGTAGCATGTGTCAGAATTTCCTTCCATTGTAGGTATATATCACATTCTGCTTATCCATTCATCCACCAATGGACACGTGGGTTGCTTCCATGTTTACCTGTGTGAATAACGCTGCTATGAACGTATGTGTACAAATATCTACTTGAGTCTGCTTCCACGTAAGATTTTCTAATGGTAAGCCAAAGCTTGTTTGTCCAAAGGGTGCTGGTCTGAGGAACCCAGGACTCCTCAGCCCCCAGAGCCAGCTTGAGAATTAATGTCAGGGCTATGCTCTTTCTCTTCCTGTAGACTTTTCCTTTTTTTGGTCAAATAATCCTCAACTATGTAACTAAATATAACACTTACATGTTTCACATATACAATTGGACAGACCACAGGAACAGGTGGTAGAAAGCTAGGAAACAATTTTACCAAGTAACAATATGTATCTGATCAGATAACCAAAGTCTGGGGGGATCCTTATTCCTAGGAAAACAAACTTATGAAATCCAATGCAGAGGACCTCATTGAAGTATCTCTATTCAAGTCACTGTGAACTTACTCCCAAGCCAAGCATGGGCAGGGAAGTGACTCCATTAGCTGGAGACACAAGGGGTTTCAGATATGTGCACTATTACTGAGTTGAAGGTCACAGAGTAGGGCAGTGAGGGTTTCTGCCAAATCTCAGTGAAACCTCCTCCATTTGTGTTAATGCCCATCAGTCGGAGACCGTCAGGGACACAGGGGCAGTCAAACCAAATTGGGTTTATTAGCTTGCTGCAAGAGAGAAGCCACACGCCATGGGGAACCATGGAGTATCTGAGAAAGGGGTGTTGGAAGTAAGTGATTGTGGGACTTGAGCTTCTGTTAGATGGTTTTTGTGGTTTTCAGGGTACAGTCTTACAGTTATTTTGTTAAATTTGTTTCTAAGTGTTTTTATTCTTTTTGATGGTCCTGCAAATGGAATTGTTTTCTTTCATTTTTGAATTGTTCATTGCTCATGTATAGAAATACAATTGAGTTTTATAATATTGATCTTATATCCTGCAACCTCGCTGGTCTCATCTATTAACTCTAATGTTTTGTTGTAGATTCTTTTTTTTTAGACTTCATTTATTTATTTGACAGAGAGACAGTGAGAGAGGGAACACAAGCAGGGGGAGTGGGAGAGGGAGAAGCAGGCTTCAGGCTGAGCAGGGAGCCCGATGCGGGGCTCGATCCCAGGACCCTGGGATCATGACCTGAGCCGGAAGGCAGAAACCTCGAGCGACTGAACCACCCAGGCGCCCCTGTTGTAGATTCTTTAAGACTATCCATGTACGAGGTCACATCATTTGCAAATGGAAATAATTTCACTTCTGCCTTTCCATTGTAGAGTCCTTTTTTTCTTGCCTAAGTGCCCTGGCTAGAACCTTCAGTACACTGTCAAATAGAAGCAAGAGGGAACATCCTTATCTTTTTTTTTTTTTTTTAAGTAAGCCCTACACCCAATGTGGGGCTTGAACTCACCACCCCGAGATCAAGAGTCACGTGCTCTACCGACTGAGCCAGCCGGGGGCCCTTGGAACATCTTTGTCTTGATCCTGATCCCTGGCGAGAAAGCTTTCAGTCTTTCACTGTTAAGTGGGATGTTAGCTGTGGGGTTTTGACCTTTGTCAGGCTGAGGGTGTTCTCTTCTATTCCTAGTTTTTTAAATTTATTTTTTATTTTTTATTTGAGAGAGAGTGAGTGAGCAAGAGAGCACAAGCAGGGGAGGGGTAGAGGCAGAGGGAGAAGCAGACTCCCTGTTGAGCAGGGAGCCGATGCGGGACTCGATCCCAGGACCCTGGGATCATGACCTCAGCCAAAGGCAGACACATAACTGACTGAGCCAACCAGGCGCCCTATTCCTAGTTTGTTGATAATATGTTACTTCTCAGCTTAAAACAAGAGACTTACAACAACATTAATTCACAGTTTCTGTGGGTCAGGAGTCAGGACGTGGCTTAACTGGGATCCCTGCTCAGGGTCTCACAAAGCTGAAATGAAGGTGTTGACAAGGGCTGCAGTCTCATATGAGGCCTGACTGGGGAAGGATCCAAGCTCACTCTGGCCATTGGCAGAATTCAGTTCCTTGCAGGTGAAGGACTGGGGGCTTTGATTTCTTGCTGTCAGCTGGAGGCCACCTTCGGTTCCTAGAGGCTACCTCTCTTTCTGGCCACCTGAGGATAGGGTAACCTATAGCTTTATTATAATATATTTACATTATATATTACACCGCCAGGGTGGCCTGGGGTCCAGCCACCAGTCCATGCCCAGTTTCAATGCCCCCCCCCCCGCACTGTAGGGAAAGATGAGCATAACAGCTTCAGCAGGAACCTTGTAGGGCCAAAAACTCCCCCTCCCAACTGGTAGGAGTCCCTTAGATGACTGGAAACAACCTCAGTCAGAGACCGTCCTGCTATGAGCCATAACCTACACAACCATAAAAAGAAAAGACATCCCTTAACCTGGTATAGTTGCTACCTCTGGGCCTGCCCATTCTCCATTCTGGAGTGTGTATTGTCCTTAATACACTGCTTCGTGCTTGCTACCTTCCTTCTGGCTGCCTTTGAGTGTGGACCCGCATGTTAATCTTTCATGGGAAATCCAAGAACCAACACCTCCATTCGCCCAACACAGACTCTCCCGCCCATAACAGTTCCAACCTCATTTTTTTAAAAGATTTTATTTATCTATTTGACAGAGAAGGAGAGCCCAAGCAAGGGGAGCAGCAGGCAGAAGGCAAGGGAGAAGCAGGCTCTCCGCTGAGCAAGGAGCCAGACACGGGACTCAATCCCAGGACTCTGGGATCATAACCTGAGCCGAAGGCAGACGCTTCACCGTCTGAGCCACCCAGGTGCCCCACCAGCCTCATTTCTGATGTAATTATGTACATGTAATCACATACATCTGGTCAGCTTTGGTCATGCACACTTTCGAAGGGGAGGGGATTACACAAGAATGTGGACACCATGAGGCGAGGATCATGGGAACCACCTTAAACATGTGTCCATCACACCAGCACTGGGTACATCATCTTCCGGTCCGGAAAGGGATGTGTATAATGATTTTCGTTGTAAAGTTGTTTGTAATACCGAAGAGACAGAGACAGAATCAATGGATTAGATACACTCACAGGAGCATAAATGGATCTTTCTTTTCTTCACTTTTAATTTGTGCCATGTTACCATACTTTGTTTTATTTTATTTTTTAAAGATATTTATTTGAGAGAGAGAGAAAGAGAACGAGCACAGAGGGAGAGGGAGAAGCAGACTCTCCACTGGGCAGAGAGTCTGATGCAGGGCTCAATCCCAGGACGCTGGGATCACGACCTGAGCTGAAGACAGATGCTTAACTGACTGAGCCACCCAGGTGCCCCCATACTTTGTTTTAATTCCTAAATGAAAATATCTTTATTTTTATCTTATTATAATAGTAACCCATATTCATTGCAATATTTTTTCAGACAACAGAGAGAAGTGTAAAGGCGAGAGTGAATTATTTATCTCCCCACCCAGAAATAACCACTAACATCCCCTTCCCAACATTTTTTGCCCAATGTATGCTCAAATTTTACCAAACTTTCGTTTCGTTTCCTTTGATGTGTCATTTTAAGTGGCTTGAAACCCTTTCTGGAACAGTATATGGGTAAAATCTATTTATCTATGTATCTATCCTCACCCACAGTAGCGAGTGCTCACCCAGTGAACAAACTCATATGTCTCCTCCCCAGGGAGGGAGAGGTGGGGACCAGATCCCCATTCCACTCCGCTGAGTCAATTTTGCCTGCCTGTCTGCTAAGGGACAGCGAGGTCTGTTGCCCTGGTAACTGCCCTCCAACTGCCATGGCAACCGCCAGCTCAGGCTCCAGCTTCCCACCTTGCCCCTTGGGCATCTCCATGGCGACGAGCAGGATGGAGGGGCTGCTGGGGCTCGCAGGCTGCGCCTGCGTGGAGTGGCCGGAGAGGGGGTGGGCAGGGGGAGGGCCGGCTTCTCTGGCGCGCGCAGCCGCAGAGCACCGCAGCCTTGCCCGCTAGCCCGGGCGCTGCGCATTTGCCAGCCAGTCCGCCCGTCCGGAGCCCGGCTCGCTGGGGCAGCATGGCGTGGTCGCCGCTGCTCGGCGGGCCGCGGGCCGGGGGCGTCGGCCTTTTGGTGCTGCTGCTGTTGGGCTTACTTCGGCCTCCCCCTGCGTTCTGCGCTCGGCCGGTAAAGGTGCGACACCGGTCGGGCACGGGGTGGGGGTGGGCGGGAGGATGCTGCGGGCGAGGGTCTGTGCTCAGCTGCCGGCCCCTCGTCCTGGCGGGCCCCCACCTGCGCCCGGACATGCGGGGAGATCGGCCAGGATGGCCCGGGGCCCCCCGCCTGTCCGCGCCCCGGCCATGCGGGACTCGGTCTCTGGGTGTGCGGGGCTTGGCTGGCAGCCACGCCCTGTGCACCCTTGGCCCCTGGCGCGGGCCCGGCCTCGCCCCGCCGGTCCCCTGTGGCGCTGTCCATGGGACTAGCGCGCGCGAAGGGAAGGGGTGCACGCACCGGTCTCTCTGCACGAGATGCGATGACTGGGGCGTGAGAATGCGCTGGCCGTGTAAGTGCGTGTCCTTTGGTGTCAGCGCTTCCGAGCGAGCTGCCGATGTGGGTCTGGGTGTGCAGTGTGTGTGATGCTGCGGGTGTTCCTGCGTTTGGCTTGTCTCAGGGACACCGTGTGAGTGTTTGTGAATCCTGTGGTGATGGTTAAGCTATGGGCGTGTCCGTGTGTGTGTGTGTGTGCGTGTGTGTGTGTGATTTCGTTTTTTTAGGTGGGATGGGTCTTTGCATCCCATGTGCACATCCCATTTTGGTTGTGTTGGACTAAGCGACTAGGATTTTGTATGGGTGTTAACGCGCTGTTTCTGCCCGTCTCTTTATGGAGCTGTGTCATTGTGGGGAGAGGAGCCATGA
The DNA here is from genome assembly GCF_024610735.1 of Ursus americanus. NCBI lineage: Eukaryota > Metazoa > Chordata > Mammalia > Carnivora > Ursidae > Ursus > Ursus americanus. The sequence goes on from NC_142164.1 coordinate 81,999,913, forward strand.
TGTCTCCGCGCTGCGTTGTGTCTGTAGGGGTGGTGCGTGTCCTTGCATCTGGGTAGCTCTGGCCATCGTAACCGCATGGGCAGCCACCTATGTGAACGCGTGCAGTTCCTCGTGTGTGGATGTGGCAATGTCGGGATGCACATGTGACATCTCAAGGACTGCTAGTCCATGCCAGTGTGTGTGAGGTTGTGATTGCTGGTGAGTGTGCGATTCCCCAGGGACTGAGGGGTGGTGGGCGCCCAGGGCACCTGGAGCACATCATCCGCCAACTCGTCAGGGCTGTCTGCGTCAAGGATGGGGGATTTAAAAAATTATTAGAAATTTTTATGACATAATACAGTTAACATTCATGTATGATGTAAGGAATAATGATAAAATAAACCCTGTGTGTACCCACCACTCAGGTTAAGACATAGAGCATGACCAGTAGTTAGAAGCCCCTGGGGGCCCCCTGCGCACAACAGCCCCCCTGCTCCATAATCATTATCGTGTATTTTCCGTTCAGTGATTCCTTACTTTCATTGGTAGCTCATCACGTATGTGCGTATGTCTAAACAGTGTGTTGTTTAGCCTTTCCTCATCGAAATGGAATCATACCAGGCATCAGGCTCCTTGTCGTCACTAGGGGTCACTAGGAAGTCATCAGGGTGTCTGCCGGTCTCAGGCAGCCTGCAGTGGAATTCATTACGTTGCTTTTTTTTTTTTTTTTTTTTTGCTCTGCATCGGTTGTGAGATCTATCCACCATCCACATTTGCACATTGAAGTGCGTGGCTATAATTCATTTATTTTTATTGCTGCCTAATATTTCATTTTCTGAGTACATCATCAGTATGTGAGTATATCATGGTTTATACATGCATTCTCAATATGTCAGTAGACATTTGCGTGGTTTCCAGGCTCCCCCCCACCTCGGTCCACGACGCTGGCACAAACAGTGGCCGCTGTGATTTTTCATGAACTTAGGTCCAGTAGCATATGTACCGAAGCTACCTGGAGTGCAGCACCCCAGGAGCGGGTCATAGGATTTGTGCAGCTTTTTAGAAATTGCCGAATTGTTTTTCAAAGTGATTTTGGCAATGGTATTCCCACCAGCGATGTACGAGAGTTTCTGCTTTTCCCACCGCCGTGTCAACATGGGGCATTATTAGGCGGTTTGAGACGCATTATGCTTAGTGTCTCCTTGGCACTTTCATTTGTATTTTCCTGATTACTAAGGAGGCTCGCCATTTCCACATAATTGGTAACTGGTTTTGTTTCCTTTTTTGTGAAATACTTGATCATCGGTTTTCCCTATTTTTTCATCTAGTTTTTATTTTTTATTTAAGTAATCTCTACAGCCCACGTGGGGCTCAGACTCAACGACGCTGAGGTCAAGAGTGCCAAGCTCTTCCAGCCAGGCGCCCCTCCCTATTTTTATATTAGCTTGTTTTTCTCTTTGCTTTTTAGGCTTTTTTTTTTTTTTTTTTGTATACTGGATACTAATCCTTTATTGACTCTTTGTGTTGCAGGCATCTTCCCGCTCTGGTTTTGACTGTTCATTCTTTTTATGGTGTCTTGGGATAAAAAGAAATCCTTAATTTTAACATAGTCAGATTTATTCATCTTTTCCTTTTTTAAAAGATTTTATTTGTCAGAGCGAGAGAGCACACGCAGGGGGAGGGGCAGGCAGAGGGAGAAGCAGGCTCCCTGAGGCGATGCGGGACTTGATCCCAAAACCCCGGGATCATGATCTGAGCTGAAGACAGACGCTTCACTGACTGAGCACCCCAGGCGCCCCTATTCATCTTTTCCTTTCCATTGCTCCCACATTTGGGTCATTTGTTGTTCCCACATGGGTTTTTGAAGGAGTCGCTCCTGTCCCCACTGCTCTGAGTGTCCCTTCTGCCACGTAGCAAGTGTCAGTATCTGTGGATCTGTTCTTAAGCTCTGTTCAAAGATATTACTTCCTTCGGCTGGATTGAAGCTGCTGTTTAACTGGTTTATTTTTCTTTAAACATCTCACTTTTAAGTAATCTTCACACCCAGCATAGGGCTCGAAGGCACAACCCAAAGGTCCAGAGTCATAGGCTTCCGCCACTGAGCCAGCCAGGAGCCCCTTGCCTTTTTCATTTTGAATTTCACTATTTCTAGATGTTCTAGGTGTTTCTTTTTCAAATCTTCATGGTCATTTTTATGGTCTTTTGTTCCTTACTCATACTTTTGATACCGGTTTTTATTTCTTTAAACTTTCTGAAACTGCTTTAAAACTGTCTGAATTGAAAATTAATCATTGGGTAATTTATTCTACAGAAAGATTTACACACATGCCAAATAATATATGGACAAGATTATTCATCCCAACATGACAAGAATAGCAAAAGATTGGGGGGGGTGTACCTGGCTGTCTCAGTCAGTGGAGCGCCAGGTTCTTGATGGGGTTGTGAGTTCCAGCCCCACACTGCGTGTAGAGATTACTTGAAAAATAAAATCTTTTTTTTTTTAAAGGAATAGCAAAAGATTGGAAGCACCATAAATGTCCATCAGTCGAAGACTGGTTAGATAAAATGTGTACATCCATACAAAACGGATTCAATGCAGAGGAAAGAAAGGAAAACAGAGAGGGAGAGAGAGGAGGGAGGAAGAGAGAGAGAAAGGGAGAGAGGGAGAGAGAGGGAGGGAGAGAGAGAGAAAGGGAGAGAGGGAGAGAGAGGGAGGGAGAGAGAGAGAGAGAGAGAGAGAGAGAGAGAGGGAGGGAGGGAGGGAGAGAACAGGGAGGGAGGGAGGGAAAAGAAAAGAGAGAGAAAGGATTCACTGAAAGTACTGATCTGGACAGACTCCGAAATGCAAGGTGCGGAACAGTCGGCTACCTTTTGGGCAAAACAAGTGAACAATAGGAACCTATAAAATGCAAATGTGGTTCTTATAGTCCACAACAGCAATACAGAAAATTCTATGGCTGTCATAAACGCCATCAGCACTCCAGTGAAGAAACCTGTTCTCCAGCAGCCCTGGGGCAAATTCTGAATCACTAGGAAATCGTTGGGGGGCGGGGGTTGGGGATCTAGGGGTCTTTGGTGGTCTTCAGTGTGCCTGGACATATTTGGGGGTCTCCAGTGGCCTAAGGGGTGTCTGGGTGCATTCGAGGGGCCGCGGTGCCTTCGGTGGCATGTGGGGATGTTTGAGGTGCACGGGGCTCCCCTGGGTGGGTGGGGGGTGTTCCTGGCCTGACGGACGCTGACATCTCCCCCCTTCCACGTCTTCCGGCAGGAGCCCCGCGGCCTGGGCGCCGCCTCGTCGCCCATGGCTGAGGCTGGCGCCCCCCGCCGCTTCCGGCGAGCAGTGCCCCGGGGCGAGGCGGCGGGGGCCGTGCAGGAGCTGGCGCGGGCGCTGGCGCACCTGCTGGAGGCCGAAAGGCAGGAGCGGGCGCGGGCCGAGGCGCAGGAGGCCGAGGATCAGCAGGCGCGCGTCCTGGCGCAGCTGCTGCGCTCCTGGAGCAGCCCCCGCACCAGCGACCCCGCGCTCGGCCTGGAGGACGACCCCGACGCGCCCGCCGCGCAGCTGGCCCGCGCCCTGCTCCGCGCCCGCCTGGACCCCGCGGCCCTCGCAGCCCAGCTCGTCCCCGCCCCTGCCCCCGCCGCTGCGCTCAGACCCCGGCCCCCAGTCTACGACGACGGCCCCGCCGGCCCGGAGGCCGAGGACGCCGGCGACGAGACGCCCGATGTGGACCCGGAGCTGCTGAGGTTCCCCAGCAAGGGGCGGGCAGGGGGCGGGGCCGGCATCCCGGGGTGGGGGTGGGGGGGTAGGAGGGCGAGGGGCGGCGGGGGCCTGCCTCACAGCGTGGTGACGACACCTAGGCCCTGGGATCCTAGGAAGGAGTGAGGACCCGCACCCAGGGTGTAGGGTCAGAGGTGCTTGGCAGGAGAGACAGTGGGGAGCGGGACTGTCGGTCCCGGGGAAAGGCGCTCCGATGTCGGGTTTCTGGGGGGGAGGAGCGGGAGGCAGGGAAACCATAGTGTGTGGGCTGCGAGGCAAGGGCAGCTGGAAAGCAGTGGGCTGGAGACGGACGGTCCCCAGGCAGTGCGGTGTTGCGGGGCCGTCTGAGCTCTAGGGCAGCGACGTGGATGCGCGGGCACCTTCTCACCGCCTTCCTCTCGGCTCTCCTGCAGGTACTTGTTGGGGCGGATCCTCGCCGGGAGTGCGGACCCCGAGGCTGTGGCTGCCCCGCGCCGCCTCCGCCGCGCCGCCGACCAGGATCTGGGCCCCGAGGTGCCTCCTGAGGGTGTGCTGGGGGCCCTGCTGCGGGTGAAGCGCCTGGAGACCCCCTCGCCCCAGGCGCCGGTGCGCCGCCTCCTGCCGCCCTGAGCACCGCCGGGATCCTGCGCTCCCTCGGGCCCAGGACCACCCCACCCCAACAGCCCGACTACGCCCCCCCGCCAGCCGCAGTTGCTGCCCTCCAACCCCAAGACCCCCGCCTTTGGCCCCACAATAAATGCGATCTGAAGCAGCTATACGCTTGTCCAGAGTGGCAGTTTCTAGGGGGGCTGGTGGGCTGAGTGGTGATGGCCGTCCTTAGACAAAGGCCGAGGGGCTCGGCACTTGAGTCCCCCCTCCCCCCACTCTGTGCCTCTTCTCACTGGGGGAGGCATCCAGAAAGACAATGGCAGTAACCACCCAGATCCTGGGCCCCATTCCACAGGCTTTGAGGACATTTTCAGGGCCTGCAGCAGCATTTTCCTGGGGTCCATCCTGTGGACCAAGGGGTGGCTGTGGGGCTGTGAGTAGTTTGGGCTCTGCCCCCGGCGGTGTCCACAGGCACCCAGGAGGCTTCCTACTCTGGCGGAAGAGAGGGAGTGGGCCGCAGGCCTGTGGTCAGTAGGCCTTCCCAACACACACCTCCCGCTTGGGACTCTTGGGACTCTGCGTCTGAGAAATTCAAACCAGGGCCTCCAAGGCACAAAGAAAGTGTATTTTGTCAAGTGTATTCTGTTTGCATTTGCTAGCTTGATTTGTAATGCTGAGATATTTCGTTACATAGGTTTGAGGCTTGCTATCTGTACTCTCACTTCCAGCCTCAAGATACTGGAAGTTGTGGCGGGAGCTGGTTGATGCTCACGGCCTTTGCACTGGCTGTTCCCTCTGCCCCTAGTTACCTGCACGTCTTTACTCAAATGTCACCTGCTCAGTAAGGCTTACCTCGACCCCCCTGTCGCTCTTCATTCCTACACTCGTTTTTAATCCACAGCCGTACGCTCGTCTACGAGGGCGGGGATTTCTCAGTGTCTTGCTTCTACATCTTTGGCACCCAAAGCAGGGCCTGGCGCACAGTGGGCTCCCCCCCAACATTTCTTGAATGAAAGAACCTCCCAACGCAAGTAACATTCTCCCCGGTTTCACTCCCACCCACGGAACACAGCACGGAGGCGGCTCTGAAACCGGAGAACACCATCTATTTAATTGGCAACACAAACTCTTAGCTCGCCAGGAACCGGTACGATGCCCCGCTTCTCCACATGCCCGTCACCAAACGCAGACGTCCCCAACGGAGGGATGCATCTACCCCTAGTACACCAACAGTGTCCCACACAGCTAGCTGCCTGGGGGTGGGGGGGTCTCATGTCTAGGAACCACCACCCTGGCCCGGGGGGCAGGCCACCCATCTTCAGCAAAATCTTCAGGCCACCGCACAGCCGCAGCGGCACATGGCCTTCTGGTGCCGGGCCTTATCCCCACCCGGCCCTGCCACGGCCTCCTTTGCCATGGCCTCCCGGACCTTCTGGATCTCATGGATGAGCAGGGCGAAGGCCTCCTCTACACCTTGCCGCGTCTTGGCTGAGGTCTCCACGAAGGGGGCCCCCCAGCTCTTCGCAAGGGCTGCAGCCGCGGCCCGAGCATCTCCGGTGGTGCTCACAAGGTCACACTTGTTGCCCACAAGGACGAGGGGCTGGGTGGGGTGAGGGCCCCAGGTGGCCCGCATCTGCTGCAGCTGGGCTAGAGACGAGGGATCATCCAAGGCGAAGACACCCAGCACACCATCCCCGATCGCCACGCACTGGTCACGCAGGGCCCTGTGAGTGGCCTGCCCTGCCGTGTCCAGCACGTTCAGAATGCAGCCCCCGTGGCCCAGGGCCACCTCCTTCCAGTAGGAATCCTGGATCGTGGGGTCGTGGTCCTCCACAAAGCACTGGTGGTTCAGCTGGATGGTGAGCGCACTCTTGCCCACGCCGCTCGCGCCCACTACGACCGCCTTGTACTCGGGCAGCTGCTTCCCGACGCTCCTGGAGGGTGCCTGAGCCCTCTGGCTCTCCTCCTGGGAGCTCAGGCTCCACGAGCCCAGGCCCAGATCAAACATGTTAGGATTTCTCGGCAGCGCCATTCCCCCAGTGGGCAGCTCAGGGAAGGGATGTGGACAGCAGGCCCTGCGAGGGAAAGAGAAAAAAGACAAGGGGGAGGGGCAGGGGGAGGTTAGGCAAGACCATCCGGGGGCAAGGGGTCAGCTGGTGTCATTGAATCAACATTAACTAAGTGCCTAGGTGTGTGCAAAGCGCCGTCTAGTAGGCCTTACACCTTATTTATGTTGCTTGATCTCTTTCCGTCTCATTCCCTCTAAGTGGAGGCGGGGATTTTAAGAGCAGCTTTATTTAGATGTAATTTATATACCACAGTTAATCTAGTTAAAGTGCACAATTCAATGTTTTTTTAGCATATTCACACTGTTGTGCAACCATCACCATAATCTAAGAACATTTTCATCACCCGGAAAAGCAAGCTCCTGCCCATTTGCAGGCCCTCCCCCCTCCCGACGGAGGGCGGGATTTGGGGCAGTTTTGATTTTGGTTTTGGATTGTATCAACTGTTGATCCTCAGGCCCGCAGCGGGCCAGTCACATATTATATGTTGAGCAACATTCCTGTCCCCAGGGAGTTTGTATTCTAAAAGGTGGAGACAATAAATCAGGTAAACCGGCAAATTATGAGGCCGGTTAGCCATTAACATTAGAATTTAGTCTTTCTTACGTATTCAGCATACGGCTATTGAGAGCCCACTGTGTGGCGAGGACAAACAACTGGGGAGAATAGCTAAAATAGTTAACAAACCCCGGCCCCCAGGAATGTGACATTCGGGTCAGGAAGACAGACAACAACAAAGATAAATCAGTAAAATATACTGCAACAATAGGTGGTAAACAGGCTGGAGATGCTCGGTTACTGTTAGGCCTCTTTATTATTATTTAATTTTCATGCATTATTTCCAGCGTCTTCCTGCGCGCCGGCATTGTGATGGGTGTGGGGAAGGAAGGTGGGAGGTGTGGGGGTGGGGAAGTGGCAGCGAACAAAATAGACTAAAATCCCTGCCCTTGGGAGGATTAGATTCTGGAAGTGCGAAGGAGACAATCAACAAGATAAGCAAGTAAATTATCATGCAGTTAGGAGAGGATGGGCACACAGCAGGTGCTCAATTAGTGTTAGCTATTAATAGCAAATTACCATTAAACTTATTCAATACACATCCTGGCCTCGGTTCAGTGTGTGGCCTCAGGAAATGCATCATAATGGCTGCCGCCCCGAGTCTCTCTGGAAACCCCGGGGAGAATGGCAGTTTGGGGGCAGATGGTGGGTTCGAGATACCCGTGGGGGGTTCTGTTGAATTTGGGATCTGGAGGTCAGGGTTGGGGGGCGCGGAAGGTCCCAGATGGGGATCCAGCCGTGAGGTCCCCGGCCCAGAGAGACTGCTGGCAATAGTGATTAGATGCGCTGGCCCAGAAAGAAGGGGGGGGCCACGGTGAAGAGAGGTAAACTGAGGACAGAGCTCTGGGGGTGTCCCCGAAAGGCGGGACAGAAAGAGGGAGCGAGGACAGACAGAGAGGCGAGGGCGAGGGCGGAGGCAGCGGGGAGGCCGCCGCAGTCGTCCAAGGCCATCGATGCAGAGGTCAGATTCTAAGGTAGAAGTAACTGCCAGGATTTGCTCTGAGAGTCAAAGGCGGCGCGTGGGGTGGGGGTGGGGGGTCGAGGATAACTGGAGTTTGGGGTCCGGGCAGCTGGGAATGTGAGGGTGCCCGCGCCGGAGGCCGGGGACACGCGAGACGGACTCTTGCCCCTCGGCGAAGGGCACCAGGAGCGGCGAGGAGCAGCAGGAATGATTTCCGGGGGGCCCGGCCTGGGCCCCGCGACCCTTCCCACCACCCCGAGAGGCTAGGCCATCCCCACCCAGGCCACCGTGTCGGCGCGGAACGGCGAGGCCCGGCAAGCGAGGTGGCGGTGGCGGTGGCGGTTTACCGGCCCGCGCTCAGACGGCCCGCTGGGGACCAGACCGACGGCGGCGGGGGTTTCGCCCTCCTCGAGTGACACTGAGCCACTTGCTGTGGGCCGAGACCAACGAGCGTCCCCGTGGGGCCCTTGAGACCCTGACACCCCCGCCTGGAGCCCCCTGTCCCACGGCCCAGGATCCAGGGGTGCGCGTCGAGCGGAGGGAGGCAGCAGAACCTGAGCCCAACAAACCGACGCCCGCGCCGGGCCACGCTTCCCTTGACTCAGCCAGGGGAGGGGCGGCTGGGGACCCACAGGTTTCCCCCTAAAGCTGTCCCCTGTGCTCCGGCCGGCCCGGCTCGTCCGGTTCTCTCCAGGGGGCCGGGGCGCCCCAATCCCGAGGCTTGGGCGCGGCGCTGGGGGTGGGGGCTGGCCCCTCAGAACGGGAGGAGGTAGGGGAAGGGTCCCCCTCAAAGCCCACCTTGGTCGCGCCCCCACGGCCCACCGCGGAAAGGCCTCCCCGCTCGGGGCGGGGGGCGGGAGGCCCGGCGGCCCGGCTCACCTCGGTGCTGGGGAAGGCAGGAGCGCTCGGACCCGAACCCGCCGCAGCTCTGACAGGACTGACAGAGGCGGCGAGGCTCCCACCCCGCCCCAGCGGGGAGGGGGGCGGGGGGCGGGAGGGGAGCGGGAGAACGCATGCGCAACGGAACTCCCAGGCCCCTCGGCCCCAGGGTTGGGTGCGGGGTGGTGTCCCCGCCAGTAACCAGCCACCCGGCCGCGAAAGTGGTGGTTTTGGGGGTGCGTGGGGCCAGCGGCGGGACTTCCCTGTGTCCCCCCTGCTGCACCTCTCCCTTACCTTAGCCCCCTTCTGGGAGGTGAGTTCGTGTTTTTGGCACGCGGAGGGTGTCACATTTTTTACCTGAGTGGCCAGACTTTGGCATATGTCTCATGAGGGCCTCAAGCGGAGCCTGGGCTGCCTCAAGCAGGGTTTTCAGAAAGTCGCTTGGGGGAGAGGGTTGTGCCTGTTTCTGAAGGGAAAGAGTTGCAGGGGAGGGTTTTTGTGTCAGGGCCTTAGGAACCAGATTTGAAGTAGATGGGTGGCAAGCTCAAACATTTCCCAGACTCCCTTGCAGCTATGGCACTCATGTGACACAGGTCTGACCAATGAGATGGAAGCTAAGGTCGTTGGGGGGCATCCAGAACGCTCCTTAAAAGAGGGATGCCTGAGCTTGCTACAGCCCTCTTCCCCTTCTTCTTGCCCGAGTGGGGCTCTGGTGGGTATCTTGGGTTTATAAGGTGGCCATGAAGAAAAGTGTAAGAAACCTCAGCCTGAACTGTTCTGAGTTGCCAAAGAAATTCTCATTATGTGGGAGAAATAAAACCAGTTCCTCATCCCTGGTCAATGAGAGGCACTCCTTCCCCCAGGAAGTTACCCATGACCACCAAATTTAAGTATGTGAAACCTAGACCACCCACACCCGAATCAGGACAAAAAGACAGACGGGGAGACTGAGGCCTACTGAGGCCACTTCCTGATAGTTGTTTTGCCTTCTCAGCCCAGGGTGCAGCTGGGACTGGCCGTACGGCTATTTCTCAGGCAGGCCGTTTGCCCTGGGATTCCACCATTTAACCCACAGTTGAGCCAGTCAAGCTGCTTGCCCTATTTCCAGTTAGTGTTTTGGACACTGGATGGGCAGGGGGTTGACCCAATGGAGACCCATGCCCTCATTCCTTCACTACTCAGACGACCTGTTGGCCAGGCGTGTGGGGTTCTTTACCCACCTAAGATTAAAAGGCTCTCTCCAGGTTTCGTAACAGCTTGAACTTTATTACAAATGGAACTCTGCTATATATTGTCAGTTGATGCCCCTCCCTCCAAAGTATCAGCATCGTGATAGCAGCCCCCTCTCGGGACCACTGCACCGCCCTCCCTCCTTCCAGGAGAAGATGGAGTCCCTCAAACAGGCAGTGGGCAGGGGGAGATTTACAATTCGTCACAGTCCTCTTACAAGTATTTATGCTTAAATCAGCACCCTTGGGGAGGTGAAAAGAGTCTTCAGGATGGGGTGGAGTGAGGCTGCCCCTCATCCAGGTCCTCAGAAGGTGGAGAAGAGGAGCACGTTCTGGGATTTAGTGCGAGTGGGGCATGTCCTCCCCAAACTTGTTCTGGTGAGCGAGGCTCTTCACATCCAGGAGAGCCTGAGGACGCAGGAGAGGGTGGGTAAGCGAGAGTGAGGAGCCCTCTACCTCAGCCAGGGGGCTGCCCCACACCAGCCCTCGATAACCCTTCTCCTGGCCTGTCCGATCTCCCCTTACCCAGCAAAGACCGTGTGCGTGTGAGGGCGTGTGTGTGTGCGCATTCTCCGGTCTGCCCAGAACCCACCTGGTGGTGGACATAGGCCTCACAGTCGTAACACCAGGTAGACAGGTCGACGTAGCTGAGGACCAGCGGGTGTCCTGAGACGCCGTGGTGCTGCAGCATATGCGCACTGACGTAACGGCCGCAGTAGACCTGAGGTTGGGGAGGGAGTATCGGGTGGGGGTCAGCAGCCACCTGCAGTCCGGGCTGGGCCAGCCTCTGCCCCACCGCCTCCCGCCGGGCATACCTGATAGCAGGACAGACACACCCAGTTCTCCCGGAGTGTTCCACAGTCCTGACAAGGTTGGGTCACGTCCAGGCCCGATTCAGGTATGGGACCTACTGCCACCAAATGGGGACACCAGGGCAGTGGTGTCACCGCATAAAACGCGACCTGGAGTGGGTGAAACGGAGTCAGGTAGGGACTCCATCTCCCCATTACATGTCCCTACACCACACGCTCCCACCTAGAGGTGCACCTGGGCAAGAGTAGGATGCCACCGTCTTCTCCCTGACCCCTGAGCTCACCTGGTCACCGACGGCATGGTCCCCAAAGCTCTGAATCAGCATGGAATGATCCCTGTGCTGACCTTCAGCTGCCTCTCCTAGCAGTCTCTCCTCTTCTGGGCTCTGAGATTCTGGTGCCTTCTGGATGCACAGAGGTAAGAGGTGCATCCGAGGGGCCAGGTTCTTGCCCCTGCTTCCCCCCTACCTGGGTGTGGTGGGTCTTACCTGAGCCTCGCTGTTCAGGTCCAAGGTCCCGAGACTCTCAGTCAGCTTACTGGGGGATATCTGGGCTGTGGCTCCTTGCACAGATGAGGCTGGGGGAGTCTGGCTGTCAGTACGTAAGGCTGGAGGGGTTTGGATCACCTCAGCTCCCCCGACAGCTTCCTCTGAGGTGGTCTGGCCTGGCGTGGCTCCAACTGTGGCTGTCCCCACGATGGTCTGGTCCAGCGTGGCTCCTTCTGTGGCTGCCTCTGAGGGGGTCTTGTCCAGCATGGCTTCCCTGGTGGGAGCGTCTGAGGCTTGGTCCTGATTGAGTGCCACCACTGCAGTCTCTGACTTAGCTTGGTCTGGGGTGGACACTTCCACGGATGATGCTGAGGTAGCCTTCCCTGTGTCCGCATCTAGAATGTTCCCGTCTGGTGCGGTCATCCGCACAGCTGACCCACGGTGGGCTGGCGGGGTCACCTTCCTGGTGATTGACTTAGAACTGGAAGGTCCCTCCTTGTCTTCGACCTCTGGAACCACAGGACGGAGAGCGTTGAATGTGGGTGCTACCCCCTATCCTGCCTCGGATCTCTGCCCTCTCCCGAGCCCCCCACTGCCCCCCGTGCCCCACGCCTGCTCACTCATGACCCGCAAGCTGCGCCAGTATCTGCGATGGACTTGGATGGTCTCGGTGATGGAGGCCAGGGCCCCTGACAGCGGGGGCCGCGCCAGGGTTAGCAGTGGTGGTGGGTCCCCAAGGAGGGAACGGGTGCAGGCAGCCATGGACTCCGAGATGGAGGTCAGGTTGTAGCCACCCTTTGTTAAGAAAAAGGGAAGAAAAAGGTATGATGGGGGGGCCTCATGGAATTTAGGAGGCAAGATGTTCTGCCTCCCAATCCCCCTTTGGGGCCCCTCCAGTCTGGAGGGTGAGGACAAGTGGAGAACTGCCATCTGTCCGATGGGCCGCACCCACCGTGTGAGGTGGTTGTTGACGGAGATAAGTTGCGATGTCAAGTGCAAGAGAGTAACCTGCGCACTAAAGCGGCCCTGAGGGCAGCGTTAGTAACCGTGCATACGCGTGAACTGCTTGCTGTGCGCCAGACCCTATTTTGAGCATTTCTGCGTTGACTCTCTTAACCCTTACAACCACATGCGCTCAATCCGTACGGCAACCCCCTTTTCTCACATTCTATAGGAACCCCCGTCTCTGCTCTTTCTGCACATGAAGAAACTGAGGCTCAGAGTGATTAGATAATGTGTCTGAGGCCCTAACAGCTGGTGAGAGGCAGCGCTGGGGTTGGGAGCCGGGCAATCGGATGGAAGAGTTCATGTTCTCCACCACTCCCCTGCCCTGCCACAAGCAGTCCCGGGCCCACTGTGGGACCGTAGAGCAGCCAATTAATCTCTGCCAGCGACTGGCCTTATCTGCTAACAGCGAAAACACCAGCATGTAAGGTGGCGAGAGGGTTCAACCGATGTGCGATGACTCACGACCATAAGAAACTACTTAGACGGTGCTTACCACATGCCAGGCACTTTTCCACGAGTAGGCAGCCCCATCTTACAGATGAGGAAACTGAGGCATGGGGGGCAGGAGCACTGAGTGATTCACAGAAACTCAGGGGGTTTGCTTTGTCTGGGGAATTTGCTAGAGGCAGCTCAAGTAGTGGTAAAAAGCTTAGACGCTGGAGCCAGGCTGCTCAGGCTCAAGCCCTGGCTCTGCCATTACTGACCGTGTGACCTCGGGCTAGTCACTATACCTCACCGTGCCTCAGTTTCCCTGCTCTTGAGAGAGGACAATGACAAGGCCAGCAGACTATCTCAGCAGGCTGCTTTGTCACGTAAGTGAGTTAATAACGCACACGAAGTGCTGAGCAGAGCGTACGGCATATACCGGGCACTCGGTTAAGGCCGGTGAGCTGGGGTTACAATGAATGCCCAGTGTGTGCCAACAGTCCCACGTGGGGACACTCACAGCCGATTTTAGGAAATTGCCCCGAGTGTCTCAGCCAGCCAGCCAAAAGGGCAGGACTTCCAGCCTTCCAAACCGCCCTCCCACCGTAGGGAGAGGGACTGAGAGGGTTACCTCTAGGATTAGGATGATGCGGCCATTGGCAAGGCCCATCAGCAGGTGGGTGAGGTGGGCATAGCCCTCGGGTGACACCTGGCAGCCCCCCAGCGGGTCCCCCCGTGCGGCGTCAAAGCCAGCCGAGACCAGCACCAGTTCTGGGTTAAACTGAAGCAGGGAGAGAAGAGACACATGGGCGTGAGCATGGAGGCCTGGGTACCCAGCAGGTGAGGGCGCCCCAGACACGCACAGACGCCAGTCGGAGAGCTGGAGACCTGGAGACTGGGGGACACAAGACCAGAGCCCCGAAAATAGCAAGGGGAGGACGAAGAGACACAGGACAAACAGACTCAGGATCGCAGAGACACAGGAGCTGGAGAAAGATCAACAGAGACGTGGACACACCAAACAGAGACTTAGAGATGTGACACACAGAGACAAGGAGACATTTGTAGAAATGGACAGATGCAGACACGAGGCAGAGATGTGCAACGTAGAGACTCAGATGTCAGGAGACGGTGACATGGGACATACGTGCACAACAACACAGGGTTTTATATAAATGGCGCCAAAGGGGGTGCGTGCACACTTCATCACAGAAGGTGACAACGCAAGTGCCATACACAGAAAATGGTCGCACGATCAGATGGCAACATATAGACTGAACCAACATCGTGCTAATCACACAACACACACAAAAACATATCACACAGAGGGGACAGTAAGCCATAGCAACCCCTGCAAAGACAATCCCATGTGTGCCATTACCCAAGTCACAATGGTCTTGTACACACACACACACACACAGAAGGTAGCTACAGCCACTGTGCATCATCAGATACATGTACACAGCTGAATACGCACGTCCACACAGAGGTCACAGAGCTGGTACTTATATTCATTCACCACACACGCAGACACACACAGTGCACACAGAAAAGGCAAGTCACCTACAGCTCCTCACGCAGAGTCAGGTAAGGCTAGACAGGCCACTGCCAGTCAGAGACACACACATGGCCATGGCAGACAGGCAGAGAGAGGACGGTCACACACACCCGCCCACACGCAGAAAGCCACACACCAGCTGTCACCAAGAGAGCAATGTGCAGTGACATACGGCATCACAGCCACCAAAGAGAGAAATGGCAGTGGCCCAGAGCCATTTGTGCAGCCTCACACACATCCTCAAACTCCCCCTGCCTTGCACACGCAGTTCCACCACAGAACCGGTAGGCACGCGGGGCCCCCTCCCATGTACCCGCCGAAGGCCACCCGCACGGACCCAGAAGTCCCTCACGGTCACGCACAGAGAGGGCGGTCACGTAGAGGCACTCCACCACGGCAGCAATTCACCGAGGCCGTCGCAGAATCACACCCCCCCCACGGCCATCACAACAGCCACCCATCGGCTGTGCCACAGGACCAGGCATCCGGAAGTCAGACACGCGCAGGCCCGCGCTCCCCCACGTGGTCACCGCCACGTGCATCCCGTACTGTACCTCGTAGGCAATGGGGAGCACCAGACGATGCCAGGCAGCCAGGTAGTCAGCGTCACCCACGCGGGGCCCGTTCCAGGCCACATTGACAGTGAAGCCGGTGCCTGCGGCCCGGCCCATCTGGCTGCTGGCGCCCTCATCCCCCATGGGAAAGAAGGTGCCGTGATCATACCGGTGCAGGGAGATGTACAGCACGCTGCCGGGGCGGGAAAGGGAACCGCGGCTGGTGAGTGGCCCCTGGCACCCCTGAGGTGTGCTTGGCCCCCCTTCCCGACCACACCACGCCCCCTGCCCCAGCCCCTCACCTGGGGTCTTCCTCAAATATGTGCTGAGTTCCATTACCGTGATGGACGTCCCAGTCCACTATGAGGATCCTGGGGAGGGAATGGCGCCTCAGTGGCCTGGGACGCTGGCCCACCCAGGGGACAGGGCAGGGGCTGGGGCCCTGGGCTCTGTCTGCAGGGGCATTTATTGCTGGTGGCAAAATTTTGGGTGCCTGGGGAAAGCAGTGGGTGGCAGGCTGGCGGGTCCTATCAGAGAAAGGGTGAAAGCCAGAGCCTGGGTCCTGAGGTCTTCACTGTGGGCCCAAGCAAGTGCTCAGGGCCAGACCCCCCCCCCCCGGCCCCCCGATGGGTAAATGTGGGGAGCCGGATACTGGATCTTCTGAAGTAAGCACTGGGGACCCAGACCCTGAATTCTGTCACAATAGCCGTCAGGGGCCAGAAATGGAGCAGGGGGACCCTGGGCCTTGTTTTAGAACCACCTGGCTGCCACAACCTGGGGGTCCTATCTGGGTAAGCCCTGCGAGGCTAGATCCCTGGTCCCTTCCTGGGGAAGTGCTGGGCAACTGTACTCTTGGGTGTTTCTGGGTAAGTCCGGGGCGGGGGGGCTGCACCAAGGGGCCTGCGGAGGAAGCACTGGGCTGGGCCGGGAGCCCGGGAGCCCTCACCGCAGCGCATGCCCACTGATGGCTTGGGCATGGCGTGCAGCCACAGCCACAGAGTTGAAAAAGCAAAACCCGCACGCGGCATCCCGCTCCGCATGGTGTCCTGGGGGACGCACCACAGCGGCGCCATTCAAAACCTGGGGGAGGAGCAGGAAGCAGATCAGACCACCTGCCCTCACTGCTTTCTCTCCCCTTTATTCTCTCCTTCCGTCCCCGCCACGACCCCCGGCTGCTACGCGCCCCCAGCCTGCAGCCCCCATCCCCCCACCGCACTGGCCAGTAAGCCAGGCCTCCGGGGAGCAGCGCTCCTCCTCCCAGGCCCCTCAGGCCCAGCCCCCCCCCCCCCCCCCCCCCGCCTCTCCAGAGCGGCGCACCGCCCTGGGGGGGAGGTACCTCTCCGGCCAGCACGGCCTCCACCAGGCGGCAGGTGGCGCCAGTGGCCAGCTGGGCACAGGCAAAGGTGCCGGGGCAGATGTAGATGGAGTCAAAGTTGGAGCCCTCGCGGTGCAGCTCGCGCGTTTTCATCTTCGCTGTGGCCCGCAGACGACCCACGTACTCAGCACTGGAGGCACAGACGGGACACGGGGCAGTCAGGGGGTTCGGGCCCCTCCACGGTCCCTCCCGTGTCCCACAGCGGCTCCACCTACCAGGGACGGAGACCCCGAGCTCCAGCCCCCGTCCCACCCTGTGGCATGTGTGCCCTGAGGCCCCATCCCACCCCAAGCATGGTGAGGGGGTGTGTGTCTGACCTGTGGCAGGTGAGCAGTTCGGCGTCCGTGGCGGGACGTGTGGGCAAGGTGAGGCAGCGCCCTGCAAGGCCCAGTTCTTCCAAACGGCGCATGATCCGAAAGACTCGCTGAGGCATCTCTGGGTGGTAGCTGGGGTGGGGGGAGGTGGGCAGGAACCAGAGGCAGGGCTTAGTGCTTGAGGAAGGGGGAGGATCTCCCTGTCCACTTAGCCGGTGGCCCTCCGACTGCATACTTGTCCCACAAGTTGTAGTGACCCATCATCCGCTGGTCATAGACCAGCCCTGTGCGAGCCTGTAGCACGGGCCACGTCAGGATTGGGAGCGCCGGGGGCTGCCACGGTCCTTCTTCTTCCTTCTCCACATTCTCCTCCTCCAAGAAGTCCTCCTCCAGGGTCTCAGCTGTAAGGGGAGGGCACATTCACCCTAATCCCCCACCCGGGATCCCTGGAATACTCTGGAACTTCGTTTACCCAAACATGAAAGGGGTGGAAGGCCTGAAACCAGGGTCTAATGTGAGAAAGGGCCTGACCCTCCCCCACCAGGGGGGCTCAGGGAAGTCCAAGGACAGTCTGGAAGAGAGTCTCTCCCAAGGGCTCATTCCATGCTTGACTCCCCACCTAGCCCCCTCCCTGCCTCCTACCTGATCTTACAAGGACCTCCCAGAAGGGCTCCAGGGCTTCCAGAGCGCAGGACAGTGACGCCTGGGCACTAGAAGGCGGGGGAGGGAAATGTGAGCAAACGGTCAGTGGGTAGGCAGCCGGGGTCCCGCTTTTCTCCTCCTCCACCAGGGCTCACCTCCGGCACGGGGCACCAGGAGACTCCAGTATGGGGCAAGGGTCTCCCAGAAGGGTGTGGAGTGAGGCACTGACGCCCTCAGCCAGGGAGCGGAAGTTGTAGCCACCCTGGGAAAGGAGTGTGGGGGGGATCAGGAAAGAACCAGGTGTTACCAGGAAAGAACAATGATGATACTACTAAGGGTGCTGACTACACATCAAGCAGCGAGGACTTTGAGGGGTGACTTCCGTTTCGTTCACTGAACAGTGCTATGAGGCGATCGGCACGAGTGTGGCGCCCGTTTCACAGGAGGAAAGCAGGGGAACGAGGAAGGTCAGTGACTTGGGTGAGGCTGTCCAGCTAGTGAGTAGAAACGCAGGGACAGAAACTCCTGCCCGACCTGAAGGCTTTGTTCCAACGGCCTTCCGGAGACACCGGCTGAAACATGAGGTGCGTTACTCACCTCCAGAGACAGGATCAGCTTGCCGCCTGCCAGACCCATGAGCAGGTGCGTTAGCTGAGCGAGTCCTGCCGGAGTGGCGGCCATCTCACCCTGGGGGGAGGGGCGGACGGAGGATCAGCCTGGCTCCGAGCAAACTCCCTTCTGCCCACGTACCACCCCAGGGAGCCTGCCTTACCTTGGGGTCCCCTTGGAGGGCGTCAAATCCAGCGGCCACCAGGACCAGCTGGGGCTGGAACTGAGGGGGAAAGGGACTACATGAGGCCACTTGCCCTCACGGCCCATCCCTCAACATTGCTCCTGTCCCAACACACCCCAGACCCCCAGGACCTCAAGGGCGACTGGCAGAAGGAGGTGCAGGAAAGCGGCAATGTAGTCGGCATCGCGCATCCCCACCTGCGGACAGAGAGGCACGATGGAGACGTCCTGCCCTCTGCCCCGAGCTGGCTGAAGGGCAGCGGTGGGCCTAACTTCGGGGGCAAAGGGCGGGCGGACACTGACCTGGTTCCAAGGCACATTGATGGTATATCCCTGGCCTCGGCCAAAACCTATGGTGGACCAGTTAGAGGCCTTCAGGTGGGGCCAGAACCTACCCTGCTCGTAGCGGTGGATGGAGAAATAGAGGACACTGGAGGCAGAGGGGAGAAAAGAAGGTGGGGGGGCGGCTGAGAGTCAATGGCTCCAGATGCTCCAACCCACAGCTCCCAGTTCACTCAACCACTCATTCATTCTCTCGTTCATTTCCCCATTAACTCCTTACGGCCTGCATCCATTCATTCTTCTATTTGGTCGCCAACTTAGCTACCCTCCCATTCGCAAATTTTCCCATTTATCCGTTACTTCCCTCACTCGTTCATGTGCTCTCTCACTGGAATGCCTCCCTTGGTGATGCTCCTGCCCTCCTCCATGCTAGCTTTGAGACCCTGACAGCTACGGGGTCTGTCTACCCAGTCCCCGAGGGCTCCTGACCCTGCGGGGGACTCAAAATCATACCAGCCTGCCCCCCTGCCTCCGTGACCAAGTGGCGGCGGCAGGACAAATCCTGTGATGTTGGAGGCCTATGGGGAGCTCTTAGCTGGCAGGATCCAGCTAAGGTGGCAAAGAGTGGCAGGCCAGCCTGGGGAACTTAGTGCTTCCCCTGAAGGACGTGGGGAGACTCAAGGGCAAGGGGTTTGGGGGCATGGAACTTGGCTCTGTGCGTGTAGCTGGGCTGAGGTGGGGGTGCTAGCTGAGGCTTCCTGAGGCGAGGGAGCAGTTCCTTCCCTCCAATACCTTATAGGGCACCTCTACTACTTTTTGTATTTTGTAGGTGAGAAACTGAGCACTCAGAGCAGTGAGGACGAATACATGGAACAGACACTGAAAAGACATGAAGGTCCATGTTCTGATAGAAGGCTCAGCAGGGGGACACCTGGGTGGCTCAGTCGGTTAAGCATCTGCCTTCGGCTCAGGTCATGATCCTGAGGTGCTGGGATCAAGTCCTACATTGGGCCCCTTGCTCAGGTGGGGAGCCTGCTTCTCCCTCCGCCTGCCACTCCCCCCCCCCCCCCCCCCCCCCCGCTTGTGAACACACTCTCTCTCTCTGACAAATAAACAAATAAATCTTTAAAAAAAGAAGGCCCAGCAGGAGGCTGTGGGAGGGCTTAATTCTGATGGGGGGGCAATCAAAATGAATCATCTCTCATCCATCCATCCATCCATCCATCCATCCATCCATCTGTTTATCCACTCCCTGTCTTGTTCCAGAGAGAATTTAAGGCTGCAGTTTTATCTTTTTTTTTTTTAGGGAAATGCAAGAAATAGTGGTAAACAATAAATCTAGACCAACTTAGTGACATTTTAATAAATGCTGAAAATGTGGTTGCGAAATTTGATGCAACTGATATAGAAAGATTCTTGAAATCAAAGAAAAGCATCTTGGAACTGGGGAATTAAACCCATGTGAAAGCTCTGGTCTTGAGCAGGTGGGAGACGACGGGTTTACTTTTGACTCTGATAAGTATCGGTTCTAAACTTTTTTTTTTTTAGTAAGTTAACTAGTAGAGGAAGAGAAACGCGCAGTAGAACATAAAGATGATCGTCAGGGGAAGAAAGGGATAAAGAAAATATCGGAAGAAAGCCAACCCCATGAGAGCCACCACAGCCAGCGGAAGAAAGAACACCCAAGGAAACTAAGTTTGTAAAGCAAACAGCAGGAGGTTTTTTGTTTGTTTGTCTTAAAGATTTATTTATTTTTATTTTAGCGAGAGAGGGAGGGAGAGAGAGCATGAGCAGGGAGAGGGGCAGAGGGAGAGGGAGAGAGAGAGAGAGAGACAGAATCTCAAGCAGTTTCCACGCTCAGCGCGGAGCCCAAGGAGCCCGACAGGGGGCTCCATCTCATGACCTGAGATCATGACCTGAGCCGAACTGAGAGTCATTCGGATGCTTAACTGACTGAGCCACCCAGGCGTCCCAGCAGGAGGTTTTAAAATAAATTCCACTGATTTCCAGTGAAATAATGGTAGATTGATAGCATAGGTTTACCTCCTTGTTCTCCCACAATCCCAGTCAAAAGACAGTAAAAGGAAGTTTGAACAAGTGTCATCCCAGGAAGATGGAGAATGTTAGAAAGGTTGTCAGACAATTAGACACTTCCACAAATGTCTGGGAAATAGTCTTTGAGGCTCCAGGGGCCCTATAGGCCCCTCCCTCATGCTGAGCAAATTAGGGAAGGCACTCAAGATGACGTGAGGTTTCCCTTCTGGAAAAATCAAGGGCAGATCCAGGTCAATGCACACAAAATCAATTTTAAAGAGCCAATTCACTGAATGACCCATTCACTAGATTTCCTTGTTTCTTTTAACCATTTAGCTTTGGTTTACCTGTTTTCATCATCTTTGTAGTAGTATCTTAAGGCCTGATCAATTTGTCTCCACCCAGGACCCCTGCTGATGGAGTTAAGAGCCTGAGGGATGTGGAGGCTAGGAGATTGAAGGGCCTGGATAAATGGGTTTTTTTTCCCAATTATACATTCTTATTCATGAGAAAGAATGCATTGAATATATTCACAATTCTTCATATCTGTGCATATCGTCAATAACATATCCACCAAAGAACACAGAGATAGCCTCCAATGCATTTATTAAAAGAAAAAGAATGATTCATGTTAGGGAATTCTTGTTAATTTGCTTAGAGACGATACTATAGTTATGCTTTTTTTGAATTTAAAATATATCCTTTATGTTTTAGAGAGATGTTCAAAATATTTACAGAAAAAAATGATACAGTAATCTGGGATTAACTTCAAAATATTACAGAAGGAAGGCAGTGAGGGCAGGTCCAGATGAAACTAGATTGGCCACTTCAGTTGATAAACGTTGAGGCATTCAAGAAGCCGGAAATGGACAAAATAACACAGGAGGAAAAGACTAATAAAGACAAAAACAGAAAAAAATAATGAAGTATAAAAAGTAAACACTAGGGGCGCCCGGGTGCCACAGTCAGTTGAGCATCTGACTCTTGGATGTCGGCTCAGGTCGAGATCTTAGGGTCATGGGATCGAGCCCTGCATCAGGCTCCGTGTTCAGGACGCTGTCAGCTTGAGTTTCTCCCCTCTCCGCCCCCCCCCCCCCCGCCACCGACTCTCTCTCTCATTCTCTCTCAAAATAAATAAATAAATCTTTTTTAAAAACCCAAAACACCAGAAGAGTGGAGAATGACCAAAAAAGCCAAAAGCTAGATTTGAAAGAAGTAAAACTGACCAATGTTTGCAGAGGTGGAGGGTAAAAAAAAAAAAAAAAAGTGCCATCTCAAGATAAAATGCTTTTATCTGGCATTTGGCAGGACCCCATCTAATGCGTGGCTTCCTGCCCACACTCCGTGAGGTCGATACCTGTCGGTGGCCATCTCCTGCCCCCCTCCCAGGGGATCCCTTTCAGGAGACAGTGTCCCATGCGACAAGGCAGAGCGGCCCCCAGACAGCCACCTGCAGCAGCGCTGTATTCGTTGGTACGAATGCCAAGCGAGAGCTGCTAGACATTTGAGGCAAACCGAGGAAAGCTGAAAGCACTTCTTATGACCCCTGTCTAAAAACAAGCTGACAGATGAGGGAGCGTAGAAACAGAGAGGAAGAGAGTGCTTTTGGAGATGAAAACAATGTCTAAATATATAATTCAACGGAAGGGCTTCAAGGTAGAGCTGAGGAAATCTCCCAGGACACAGAGCAAAAGGGAGAAGAAAATACGAGAGAATACAACACAAGAGACCAGGCGGAATACAGTAGAATATGGTGGAAGAAAGCATCAAAGGCCATTAAGAAGAAAGCGTCTAAGGATTTAAGAAAGGCTTGAGTCTTCAGATGTAAAACGTCTACCCACCACTAAGCAGAATGAAGGGGCCAGGGTGAAAGTTCACAACACCGGGGATAGAAAGAAGAAACTCAAATCTTTGGAGAGCAAAACGGACCACTCAGAAAGGAACACAAAGCAGACATCTGTCAGCAACACTGCATGCTGGAAAATAATAAAGCCCTGTCTCGAGAACAGCCAACCTAGATTAAATAATGGGCCGCGGGAACCCAGGATCTATGGGGAACAAGGGGATTCTATGCAGTCGGTTTGACAGAAGCCTGGATCAAACAACTACTTAGTAGTGTCCCTACTGACAAGAACTTGCTCAATCACTTTCTGCAGGAAGGGGAAGCTGGTACCACCTTTCTGGAGAGAAGTCTGGTATGTGCCACTAATGAATCATTGAACATTATATCAAAAACTAACGATGTACCATATGTTGGCTAATTGAATTTAAATAAAAAAAAATAAAGCATGCTGACCCTCTGACCCAGCAATCCACTATCAGAAATCCATCCTATACATATACTCGGAAAAGTGCAAAGTTATATATTTTTAAACTACAGATTATAAAACATATAAAATTATATATTTTCACTGTAGAACTGTCTGTTCTAGCAAAAACTGGAAAGCACCATCAATGTCCCAGGGTTAAACGACCAGAGGTAGAGCCATATAGTAGCGTGCTGAACAGTCCTTACGGAGACTGAGGTGTTTTTTTAGAGGCACTAACATGGAGAGGGGTCCACAACATGCTGTTAAATGCAAAAAGCAAGTTGCTGAAAAACACGGAGAAGACTATCCCATTAGGCAGTGTGTTAATGATAATACTGAATATTCATACATCTAAAGGAAAAATTCTGTCAGAATATAACCTAAACTATCAATAAGTTATTTGGAGGTGACAGGAATTACAGGAGACTCACTGCTTTAGACATTTCCGTATTGTCCAATTTTTTTTAAACAAACTTTGCGGTCATCCTAATCAGAAAAATAAAGTAGTAATTTGAAGTTCACTCCAAGTCAACTGGTGAACAAGATCTCCAAGTACCTGTGGGCTCAAATATCATCTCTCCTACTTCTCTGTGTGACCTTGTGAGCATAAGCCTCGCTTCCCCCGTCTCTAAAATGGGGAACCCAAGAGACCCTGCCTTGGAGTGGAGTGAAATTAAGCGAGAACGCGGACGCGCAGGGAACAGCGCAGAGCCTGGTTCCCAGGTGGGCCCAATGAATATGAATGCCTTCCCTTCCTTCCCAGGCCCCTTCTGGCTGGACCCATAACGGTGGGGGTGGCTGGGAGTCTAGCATCGGAGGCCACACTTGGAGCATACCTGGGGTCCTGGTCAAAGGCAAACTGTGTTCCTTGACCATGGTGCACATCCCAATCCACGATAAGAACCCTGTGAGGAGGAGAGAGGGGGGTACTATAGAAGAGCGTCAAGGCACATCTTGGGGGAAGGGCCCCAGCCAGGACACCCTACCCTGCGCCACCCCCATCACACCCGCCCTGCGGCTCGTTGCTGACCTCTGAATGGCATGCTTCTTTTGAGCATAGCGGGCGGCCACAGCCACGTGGTTGAACATGCAATATCCATCCATAAGACTGTGCTGGGCGTGGTGTCCTGGAGGCCTGGGCAGGACAGGGGAGGCCACAGATTGGGGGGGGGCTCCTCTACAGAGGCAGACTCTCCCCTGCTCTCCAATTCTAGACCACCAATGCCCCCAGCACTGATGTCTGCCAATCGGCCAGGAACTGAGTAACGGGGGCCCCCAGACCTCCACCCCCAGTCTACTGCTCTCTACCCAAAGGAAATTTGATAATGTTCATTAGTTATCAATGCATAGTGCTCACTTTGGCAGCACATATACTAAGACTGGAACGAAACAGAGATTAGCATAGGCCCCTGCACAAGGGCGACATGCAAATTCGTGAAGCGTTCCGTGTTTTTGTCACTACGTGGTACACGTGAAACTAACAGAACGCCGTATATTAACTATGCTGGAATTGAAATTAAAAAATTATCAACGCATACACCCTCACACTCAACTTGTTCCTGGAGACTTAGCCCACAGCCCATATAACAAAAAGGGCAAAACGACAATGTTTCTAAATGGATAATGGTATTTGCTGTGACAGGTTTTGGAAGCGGCTATGACTGGGGGGAACCAAAACACT
Organism: Ursus americanus; assembly: GCF_024610735.1. Classification (NCBI taxonomy): domain Eukaryota; kingdom Metazoa; phylum Chordata; class Mammalia; order Carnivora; family Ursidae; genus Ursus; species Ursus americanus. Next base: position 82,024,202 of record NC_142164.1, read on the forward strand.
CAGGGCAAGGGGGGCTGGTGGACTTCCTGTGTATTTGCACAGAGGTGCTCCACGCACGTCTAGGGTATACACTGTTCGAGAGAAACTTGCCAAGATGTAGAAGTGAAAAATGCACGCGGTCAGTGCTACCACCATTTGTGGCTAAAAAAACAAGGGGAGGGAGGAGAAAGGTCGTATGTTCTGCAGTTCACCAGTGCTGGGGTGCCGACAATGCTAAGAGGTACGGTGACTTCACGTGCCAACAACAAAACAGAGAACGCTGCAAAATGAATTCTAAGACACCACCGTTTGTAAGATGAATCTGGATCTCAAGATGATCAAATAGGGATGTTAGCATTGATGAAATACAGCATTTACTCCACGAAGAGGCACAGAAGGTTTCTGGGAGTGCACGTGTCATTGGTTACAATGACTATCTCCAAGAGAGGAAGCAGGTCTCTGGGGGATGGGGTGGGAGACTTTCTTGGTACCCACTTTTGCACCTTTTGACTCTTGAACCCTGTGAATATACCACCTATACCAATACATTTTACATCTGAGGGGAGGAGTTTTTTTAAATACAAAAAAGGCAAATGCTGGCGGCTCCTACCTGATGATGGCCATGCCATTCCGGATCTCATTTCCCAGGACCGCATCCACCAGCCTGAGGACAGAGCCCGAGGCCAGGCAGGCACAGGTATATGAGTTCTGAGGAGATAGTGGGGAGCCAGAGACGGAGTAAGGGAGAGAGCAACCCTGTCCACTCTGCTACTCCTCTCCAGGATGTGGTGGGCGTGGGAATGGGAAACCCCAGGACTGTCACCACCCTCTGCTCTCACAGTTGTTCTTTTTTTTTTTTAATATATTTTATTTACTTATTTGAGAGAGAGCATGAGTTGGGAGGCAGGGCAGAGGGAGAAGCAGACTCCCTGCTGAGCAGGGAGCCTGACTTGGGGCTTGATACCAAGACACTGAGATCATGACCTGAGCCACAGGCAGAAAATTAACCGACTGAGCTACCCAGGCGCCCTGCTCTCACAGTTCTTATCCATACCGGATGCAGGTAAACTGAGTCATAGGTGTCTGCTAGGATGCGGAGCTCTCCCTCATTCATGTACTGGGTCGTCTCCATCAGGTCAATGTATTCCAGGCTGGGGACACAGACAGGAGAGGAGATTCAAGGGCCTGCCCCTCTCCTGGGCCTGAGTCAGGGCCCTGTCCCTTCCCCATCTGAACCCTGGTCAAGTCAGGCCCCCTCACCTGTCAACCTGGGGGGGACAGCTGGGATATAGGACACATTCCCTGCTTCTTCCCTAGCCAGCCTCATTTCCAGTAATATCCCTTGCCCTGTGCCCTGGCCACAATAAATCCTACCGCCAGGCCACTGGCCACATTGCTGTATCTGTCTGTACCTCCCTTCCTTCAGTTCTCCTCTTTGTCTGACTCACTCTTTTTCTCAGCTCAGATCGCCCCTCTGCCAAGCTAGCTCTCCTTGAATCACATCACCTCAGGGCCCTCACTCTGGGTTCCGGAAGCCCCATGGGGGGACCTCCAATCACTCTGTCTGCACACCCACCCTCTGTTTACACACTAGATTGTAATAACAATAGCTTCTCATGGGCTGCTGACATGGAGGGCACCGTTCTAAGCACCCAACGCCTCTCAAACCCTCCAGAGGAACTTCTGTTTGCTAGCTCCCATGTGATAGGCAAGGACCCTCAGGTTCAGAGAGGCTTAGCAACTTGCCCAAGGCCACAGGGCCCACGACACCCCTTCCCAAAGAGTCTGGCCTGCCCTGGCTGGCCCAGGGCAGCCTCCTCCCCATCTCTACAAGACTCGGAAGCCTTCACCTGTGAACCAACATCAGCTCCTCCTTTTCAGCAAAGCGAGCCTGGGGAGACACAAGGAATAAAGGGCTCAGGCACTGGGCACACCCAGGCTCCGCCAGCTCCTGCCCACCACCCACCCAGGGTGTTGGCTGAGGGACTCACCTGGAAGGACACGCAGCGGTCCACAAGGCCCTCCTGGATCAGCTGTTCCTTGATGGCATGGAGCCGCTCAGGGCATTCAGGGAAGCTGGGGTGACAAGACATCCAGACACACACACACACACACACACACACACACACACACACACACACACACGGACATGGGTGAGCGGCCCCTCTGCTCCCGCACATCTTCCCCATCCACCCTTCCACAGTTGGTCACATCAGAGACTTTGGAGTCAACCCTGGCGCCTGTTTGGCTCTGTTCTCGCAATACACGGACAGTCCGTCCATCTCCTTGTCACCCCCCGCTGCTGTCACCAGAACCTTCTGCCCGCACTCCTGCCCTCAGCTCCTCACTGGCCTCCCTGCTTCCCCCTTGCTCCCCCAATGGCCCCATCCTCCGCACAGCAGCCAGACATTGGCTAAAACCCAAATCAGATCACGTCCCTCCTCTACTTAAAACCTCCTCGTGGCTCCCACCTCGTGCAGAGGCAAAGCCCAAGTTCTCTGCATGTTCCGGAAGGCCCTGAACCACCGGCCCCACCACCTCTGAGACACCGACTCCCAGTGTGTCTCTCCCTCTTCCTCCATCCAACCGAGTACTTTTCAGCTAGCTCCTCTCCCTACCTAGAACACTCTTCTCCCACATGTCTCCATGGCTCACTCCCTCACCTTCCTTCCGATCCCTGCTCAAAGATCAGCGAGGCCTTCCCTGACCATCTTATTTAAAACCGGATTCCCCTCCACCATATTTTCTACCACTCTCCCTCCCATGTCGGTGTTTCTCCACAGCACCTCTCTAACACGCTGTCATTCATTTTTTTGCTCACTGGCTGTCTTCCCCCTCTAAAATGCAGTCTCTGCAAAGGCAGGGGTTCTATTTGTTTTGTCCACTGTGGTGGCCCTAGCTCCTTGGGAGATGGTAGACAGGTACTCAATAACGAAGTCTTTTGTCATCACAAGCCTTCTGTTGGGATAGGGGACAGACTCATGTAAGTGCGGTCACGAACAAACGATGACATGGACTAGGAATGTCTCAGAGAGCAGGTGTGGGGGAAGGGGAGTGGCCAAAGCCCTCTCTGAGAAAGTTTCCTTGAGATGTGAATGTTAACTGGGAGGGGGAGAAGGTGGAAACGAATCTCTGGAAAAGGGGAGCGGCCAGGGTAAAGACCCGAGCTGGCAGAGTGCCTGGCCTGTTGGAAGAAAGGCAGGGGACCAGTGTGGGTGAAATGACGTGAAGCAAGTGATTGGCCAATGAGGTCACCAAGGTGCCGTGGAGCCAGATCACGTGGAACCTTAGAGGCCAGAATGAAGAATGTGGACTTTACCTTGAGGGCAACGGTGTGCCCTTAGAAGGATTTTAAGAAAGAGAACACAACCGTAACTAATGTAATGCTCTATGTCAACTATATTTCAGTTGAAAGCTAATTTAAGAAAAAGAAGAGAACATCATCTCGTACCTATTTTTTCTTTTGGCTGCTGTGTGGAGGACAGACATCAGGGTAAGGGTAGAGGCAGGGGAGCCAGGGAGGAGGCCTCAGCAAGACTGGGTGAGTGATGGTGGTGGTGGCAGTGGAGGCAGGGAGGAGAGGTCAGGTACTGAATATATTTCCAACATGGAACCAAAAGAATTTGCTGATGGATTACAACGTGTGAGCAAATGGGAGGTATAATTCTTCCCTGTCTGCATGAATGTCCTTTCTTCAAGGAAGCCTTCTGAGAACCCCAGATACTAGTCTAGGGTCCTCCATCAAATACTCTTGAATCCCATGGTCTGAGGTCATCCTTCATTAAACACCTCCCACTGCTGTTGACTGCTTAATGATTTGCTCTTCTTCTCAACTATCAGCTCCTTGAGAAGGGGCCCTGTCTGTCTGGTCTGACACGTCTGTATCACTAACTCCTGGAACACAGTGCGTACTTGGTAAGTGTTGGCCAAATGGAAAGAATCTTTTCAAGCCTAAACCTCACCTCTCGAAATCATCTGCTTCCAGTCTCTAGGCTAGCGGAGAATGGCTTCATTCTTCCTAATGGGCTCTAAGTGTGTTTATTTGTGTGGTCAGGGGACAGCCTGGAGGAGGCAGCCTCACCTGTCATCCCAGAGGCAGTGGAATTCATTTAGCTGCTCATCGAACACCAAACCAGTCCCAGACAGTGTCTTGGCCTCAAGGTTCAGATCCTGCAGGGGGAAAAAAAAAAGGAGACTCTGATTGGTTTAGGGCCTGAGTCAGAAGGAACACACCACACTGTCCAGGAGGGAGAACCACAGGGTTCTGATTGTCACAGGAGGCTAAATCCATTGAGGCCCAGCCACTCCCACCAGTCCTTGCAGGCCCACGATGAGGTCTTGCTCTGCTGCTTGGCTGAGCTTCTTCATTCTGCCTTTCTTCTTTACCTCTGCTAGACTAGGGCTGGAGTGGAGTAAGGCACCCTTCTTAACACCTCGCTTCTGCCAAACAGAAAGAAGGGTCAGATTCCAGTGCACGGCCCACTGCTCCCCCCCCCACCCCCGGATCAGGGCAGGTCTGGGGCCTCACCGAGGTGACGCTGGAGTCGTGGGGGGGCGAATGGGGGTTATGCCTACTCCTTCGCTGCCTGGTTGTGGTGGAATCCTGGCCGGTGGAGGTCATGGTCGGGGAGACTTCACCCCTGACGCGGTTCTGGGGGGTGGGGTGGAGGTGATTACGAACGGGCTGGAGTGCCCTGAGGACCCCACATCCCAGACCCTTCCCAGGCCCCGCCCCCTACACAGTCTCCATCCCTTCTGCTATCCTACTCTCCACCGCCTTCTACACTCCGCCCCTTTCAAGGCCCACTCCTTCCACTGGGGTGTCCATTCAACCTGGTCCCGCCCATCCCACTAGGCTCCACCCATTTAACACTATTCTTTCCCCTAGAAAAGTCTTGCCCTTTCGAGGAGCAATAAACCCCCGGGGTCAGTCCGTCCTGGGGCCAGCCCTCTCTAGCTGATCACCGTCCTTTCCGCTCCCCCAAGTCCCATTCCCAGACTCTTTCATTCCTCCAAGCCTCGCCAAGACCCCACCCCTTCACAAATCTGCCCCTTCCAGCTAATCTCCCAGGATAATCACCCACCCTTTCACCCAGCCAGACCCAGACCCAGCTCCGGCCCGACTCCACCCTTAACGATCCACTTAACTCCACCCCTTATCGGGCCGACCGGCACCTTCCACTTCGCCAGATCCCGCCCCTAACGTTTCAACGGGCCCCTCTCCTCGGGGGACTGCCCCTTTCCTTCCACTAGATCCCACCCCCCCGCTCAAACCCTACCCTCAAGCTCCACCAAATCCCTTCAGCCAGTTTCGGGCCGCCTCCCGCCAGTGCCCTCCCCCTTCCCACCCCCGCAGTCGACGCCGACCAATCCCTTCAGCGCCACTCACTGGGCGCAGCCCTTTTCTCAAACTCCGCCCAGGGCTCACGCCGCCAAATTCCTGGCGACCCGCGGGACGGCGGGTGCCTGAGGCCCTCTTTTCCATTGGGCCGGTCTCTGTGCTGCCCGCCCCGATCCCGCCCACACGGCTTGTCGCGGCCTTGCTCAGGCCACACCTGCCGCGAGCTCAGAAACGCCAAGTCAGCGCGTCAGCGCGACAGCGCGCGACGCTGGCCGTGCTGCGCCTGCGTGAAGTGCGCGCCGGCGGCTCGAGGCGGCGCTCAGGCTCGAGCTCGCCCCTCCCCCAGCCACCGCCGCTGTCGTCGTGGCTACCGTGGCCTCTGTCTCTCCGTCCTTCTCCAGTCACCTTAGGAGTCCTCCGGACCCGCGCCAGTTGTGCCGCACGAGGACTCAAGAGAGCAAGCAAGCAAGCGAGGGAATTAGGAAGGGGCGTCTCCTCCCGGCAGCTTCCCGCGCGGCGCGCTGTGATGACGTAGAATGGGCGGGCTGGCGGCAGGGCCCCGGAGCGAGGTTGACGCTGGAGGGTGGCTGGTTGCGGCCCAAATGGGAGTGGTGTTAATGTTAAATACTGTGAGGATTTTCTGAGTTTAATATGCACTAAGGTGGCCCACAGGAAGCACTCACTAAATGTTAGCTACTGATACTCTGCCGGGAAAATGGATGGTATAGGATGGAAGGAGTCTTCCTGGGGGCAAGTAATTGTGATGAGAGCTAGTAATATGTGACAGGCATTGTCGTAAGCCACAATTCTGTGAGGTAGTTCCTATTATTAAGGCTGCTTCGCAGATAAGGAAACTGAGGTTATGCGACTCAGCCATGTGACCTTGGGCAAGTTACTGAACATCTCTGTGCTTCGGTTTCCTCATCTGGCAAACTGTGATAATAGTCCCCAGGGCTGGAGTGGACTCAAGGAGGGGAGTTTTCCTTGGACGGCATTTCTCCCTCCAGCCCCCTCCACCGGGTAACCTCTGACCCCAAACTGTAATAGCGTATGCCCGGGAAGTAGGGGGAGTTGCACCCGTGTGCCCCTCCAGCTCCCTCACACGCCTTGTCTCGATGATGTCTAAATATCAGCCCCGCCGGAGGCCGGTTTGCCCTCCTAATCTCCCTCTCTCATTCTTCACCATTTCCTACCGGGCTGTACGCTGGGGCTGAAGAGATAAGCGGTCTGGGGTTCAGCATCGCTGACTAACAAATAGATTGACAGCCTCACTGCCCAGTAGCCTGGCCCTATGAACGTTTTGAAAACCCCAGTCCCACCCTTCTCTTTCCTTCCACTCTTTTCCTACCAGAGCATTTTTTTTTATCCCAGTGGAAGAGGATCAAGTCCTGAGGACCTTTAAACCTCCATGTGCACCAAAGACAACGTGATACAGACTGAGGAACATTCTGGGGTTGTGATGCCTGCAGAGTAATAGAGTAGGGAGCCTCTTAAGATCCATGGCCCATTTTTTCTGTATAGTCAGAAGACAGATTCCCGAAGAGCAGAGGTCAGTCAACTTTTTTATAAAGGGCCAGATAGTAAATATTTTAGGTTTTGCAGGCCACATAATGGTCTCTGTGGCATATTCTTAATTTTCCTTTAAAAATGAAGGGGGCGGGGCAGCTGGGTGGCTCAGCCAGTTAAGCATCTGTCTTCTGCTCCGGTGGTGATCCTAGGGTCCTGGGATGGAGCCCCCGCATCACGCTCCCTGCTCAGTGGAGAGCCTGCTTCTCCCTCTCCCTCTGCTGCTCTCTCTGCTTGTGGTCTCTCTCTCTCTGTCAAATAAATTAAAAAAATATTTTTTAAAAAATGAAGAGACCAGCTGAAGTCTGGCCTTGGCCTGAAGGGTGTAACTTTCTGATCCTGCTGTAGAGTGTCAGTTTTTAGTTTTCTTTATCTGGCTGGGATTCTTTTACAGGATGAGTACAGAGTTTCCATGCTTCCTGAAGAGAGATATTCCTTTTGTGTGAGGACTGGGATTCATGGACAGGGTCAGGTCATTTCTGGTGTCCTACTGGGTCAACCAGTGTTCCTGGACAGAGTGAGGACAGGGATTCCTGTAGTTTCTATAGTTTTGTTCGTCTCCTGATCCAAGCATGGATTTCTTTTTTTTTTTTTAAAGATTTTTTATTTATTTATTCGACAGGATAGAGACAGCCAGCGAGAGAGGGAACACAAGCAGGGGGAGTGGGAGAGGAAGAAGCAGGCTCATAGCGGAGGAGACTGATGTGGGGCTCGATCCCACAACGCCGGGATCACGCCCTTAGCCGAAGGCAGACGCCTAACCGCTGTGCCACCCAGGCGCCCCCCAAACATGGATTTCTATACAGGACAAGACAGTTGTTTTTGGAGAGCTCCAGACTAGGGGCTCCCATACAAGCTCAGGATGAGACTCCTTAGACTGCATTATGAGTTTCCTACGAAGAGATCAGGTGGTCCAGTTCAGGGTCAGCACAGGTGTTTCTGTACAGGTTCAGAGCTACGTTAATGTCGACAGTAGGAACAGTGTTCGTGTCTAGATTCAATCAAGCAATTGTTATTAATTGAGCTGATTTAAAAAAATTTTTTTGAAGATTTATTTCTTTGAGAGAGAGAGCAGGGGGAAGAGCTGAGGGAAAGGGACCAGCAGACTCCACACTGAATGTGGAGCCCAGATGGGGGGCTCAGTCTTACAACCCTGAGATCATGACCTGAGCAGAAATCAGGAGTTGGATGCTTAACCGACTAAGCCACCCAGGCACCCTTGAGCTATATATATATATATATATATATATATATATATATATATATTTTAAAGATTTTATTCATTTATTTGAGAGAGAGAGAATGAGCGGGGTGAGGGGCAGAGGGAGAAGCAGACTCCCCGCTGAGCAGGGAGCCTGACACAGTGCTCAATCCCAGGATTCCGAGATCATGACCTGAGCTGAAGGCAGACACTTAACCGACTGAGCCACCCAGGCTCCCCAGCTGGGCTAAATTATGCTAGCTGCTGTAACAAACCCAGAATTTTAGAGGATTAACAAATAAATATTTACTTCTTGCTCATATAAAGTCTAATGTGAATATTTATTACTGATCATTCAGGGACCCAGGCAACTTCCGTTTTGTGGCTCTGCTCTCTGAATCCTTGGAGTTCTCACTATTGAGCTGGTAGATGGGAAGAGAGAGAGAGTGGAAGATTCCGTGAGAGATTTTTATGGGCCAGGCTTGGAAGTGGTGTTCATCACTTTGCCCATACTCCATGGGTCAGAACTGTGTCACATGTCCACATCTCACTGCAAAGGAGGTCAGAAAAGTGAGTGAGCTTAGGAAAACACAGGTTTGAAGAGCCTATGGCAGTGCCTGCTACAGGATTCTATAAACCCCACAGAGTCAGGATAATGGTTCCTGTACAGGGTGAGGGTGGAGCTTCCAGGACAGGGCCAGGGCCAGGGCTGTCAGAGTCACATCAGGACATCCTGTTTGGGGTCAATAGAGTGTTTCCAGAAAGCGAGGTTAGGAGTGCCTATAAAGGATCAGGTCAGAGATTCCTGTGAGTGGAGTTAAGGATTTCTGTTGAGAGGAAAAGGTTTGCTACAGAGAGTCCAGTCAGAGGGTTCCAGTACAGTTGTAGGCAAGGCTTTCTGTAGAGGGTCAGGGCTATGGAGCTAACACATGGTAAAGACAGGAAGCCCCGTACAGTGTCTGGGTAGGGGGTCCTGTGCCAGGTGAGGCCATAGGTACCTGTATAAGATGAGGTCTAGGCTTACAGTAGAGGGTCAGGACAGGCACCCCTGCCATGGTCAGGAAAGGGTTTTCTTTTCTTCTTTTTTTTAGAAAAGGGTTGTAAGTTCAAGACTGAGGTTCAGGTTAAGAGTTGGATTATAGGGATGCCTGGGTGGCTCGGTAGGTTAAGCGTCTGCCTTCAGCTCAGGTCATGATCCCACGGTCCTGGGATCGAGCCCCGCATCGGGCTCCCTGCTCAGCGGGCAGCCTGCTTCTCCCTCTCCACTGCTTGTGCTCTCTTACACTGTCTTTCTCTCTTCCTCAAATAAATAAATAAAATCTTTAAAAAAAAAAGAGTTGGATTACAGTGGGGTTGGTGGGGCCTGGCTGGCACAGTTGGTTAAGCGTCCAATTCTTGGTTTCAGCTCTGGTTGTGATCTCAGGGTCCTGGGAGCAAGCCCTGCACTGGGCTCCATGCTCAGCAGGGAGTCTGCTTAAGATTCTTTTTCTCCTTCTGCATGCGCTCTCTCTCAAATAAACTCTTTTAAAAAAAAAAGAGTTGGACTAGGGGTTCTTATGGACTCTACAGGTTAGAGTGTGAGATCAGGGATTGTTGTGAAGAGTGACATCAGGGGTCATTGTCAACAATGGAGGCAAGAGCTTCTATATTTAATCAGAGTTCCTGAAGATGTTGAGGCTGGAGTTTCTGCAGAGAGAGCTAGGTCAGTGGTTCAGAACTAGATTTTATTGTGATGGTAGTGTTTCTAAAATGCTGTCTGGGGGGCTAGGCTCCAGTACAGTGTGAAGATAGAGGTGTCCTGTCCAAGGTCAAGGCAGGACTTCTGTAGAGAGATTGACACTAGTGAGGAGGGTCAGGACGGGTGTTTCTTTTTTTTTTTTTTCTCAAGATTTTATTTATTTATTTGAGAGAGAGAGAACACAAGCAGGCAGAGGGAGAGGGAGAAGCAGACTCCTTGCTGAGCAGGGAGCCCGAAGTGGGGCTCGATCCCGGGGCCCTGGGATCATGACCTGAGCCAAAGAAAGGCAAGCCGCTTAACCTTAACTGACTGAGCCATCCAGGCGCCCCAGGACAGGTGTTTCTAAACCGGTGGTACAAGGGCTTCTTTACAGTGTGAGCTCACAGATTCCTAACTGGGCTAAGTCTGAGGTTCCTGTGGCAGGGGAGGACAGGGATTCCTCTGACGGAGAGTGAGGGCTGACACTCCTGTCTAGGGTCAGGATGGGTTTCCTGTTGCTAATTAGAGAAGGGTTCCCTTACAGTGTCAGGCTAGGGCAGCTGTTCTGGGAGGTGAGGACTGGGGCTACTGAGAAACGTAGGGCCAGGCACATTTCTAGCACAGGTTCTGAGGGGTTTTTGTTCAAGATGTGGACAGGGGCTCCTGCAGGGTGAGAGGGCTGGGGTTCTGTGGGGTGGCCAGGCAGGCAGGAGGCTTTTACAAAGACCAGGGAAGTTCTGGACAATCCCTGTAATGAGTGTGGACTGCCGTGATTCTGCAGCAGGCCAGCCTGGCGAGTAGCTGAAGGAGAGCTGTCCTGAGGACATCTACTTACCCCTACTATGTTCAGGATCCGCGGGTCCGCGGTCCTCATCTCTGGGGCTCTGGGGGAAAGCCATAATGAGAAGCAGCCCGAAAGCAAATTCAGATGTGAGTGGATTGAGTGAGTGAGTGGTGAGAGAGGGAGAGAGAAAGAGGCAGCCCAGTTAAGTGTGGGCAAGACTCACGGGGGGGGGGGGCGGGAAGTGGCATCCAAAATCCACTCCTTAAACTCAGTGTGGTCAGGGAAAGTAATGCCAGTTCTGAGCCTTACCTTTTCATTAGTAAAATGAAAATGAAAAGTGCGTAGTATCCTTTCCTTGGAGTATTTTTTTTTTCCAGGTGTTCACGAACCAAAGCAACTGCAGCTTGCCAACCATTGCCTGACCCACATTAAGCACTCAGGAGATGGGGCTGCTTGCTGTCGGGAGCTGCTGGGTAGGATGGAGGCTAAGCCACAGAGCCTGGCTTGGCCCCCTGTCTCCAGCTGTGTGGCCTCCAGCTCGGGATGTCAGCTAACTCTGCATAGGCTCCTACGTACGGGTTTTCCATTTTGGAAGACCAGATTCCACTCTGGGGGGAGCAGTTGGCCCAGGTGAGTTGGTGCGTTGACAAGGGAGTTGGCACTATGGGGAGGAGCTCCCCCACCTACGGGGTCTAAATATCATCCCTAGAAGCTATTTTGTCCTCCTAATCTTCCCCTCTCCTCCTCTACCATTTCCCACAGAGCTGCAGGCTGAGCTGGGCCAAGAGAGATAAGAGATGACTGACAGGGAAGGCCCCCGGACAACCCCGTGGTCCTGCACTGGCCTTCTGACCTTCTTCACGGCTACCATTCCAGCCCCACCCCTTTCCCCCCTTTCCTATCCTGCACGTCTTTTGTCCTCCGGAGGCGAGTCCCTAATGTAGACCCAACTGAAACTCTACATGTTGATACGTTCCGGGAACAAGGACACACAGAGCTGCTCACGTCCGTCAGCCACTCAGAGACACTGTGGCCTGGCACACACCATGTGATCTGTGCTCCCACACGCCTAGAGTGGCAGAGAAATACTGCCGTTACCCGACCCGCAGAGCTACCCAGACGTGCAGACCCTCTGCGGTCACGCTGTTAGCCTCCACACGCCCCTACACACAGCCTGCGTTCAACATTCCAGAAGCATCTGCCCATCCAGTTCTGTGCCCCACACATAGGCCGTCACACCGTCTCAAAGATCACCCCAAAGTGGCAAACAGTCACATCGACATGGCGCCACGTGTTTCTCCTGAGCATGCCGCCATTTACACACACTTCCATGTCCCCTCCTGCAGTCGCCTGGGCCCTGGCTCTCGCTGTCACCTGGTGTCACACACACCGTCTTGCAAAGCCTCACCTCCTCCGTCACACAGTGGATCTAATGTACTCACCTTGTGGTGGGTGGCGATGCACGCCGTCTCAGGCCACCCAGAAGCTGTCACACGCAGCTTCACAAACACTGTTCACAACTGCCTGTCGCAACCCACAATTGTGAAGTGTCACATAGGCAGCCTCGGCTTCCCGTGGCCATATGCTGCAGCCAGACACCATCCTCAGACACTCCCAGACACCCGACCTCCCCCTCCCGTTGTTCTTGACTCGGTCCCACACAGACTCACACGTCGGCTCTCAGGACTTAGGTGGTTTTATTTTACAAAAGCTTTGAAGGTCCAGGCCAGGGGATGGCTGGGGCCCAGAGGGTTGGGTTGTACAGACTGCTGGCTACATAGGAGAGGGACCCCACCCCTGCCCCGACGCCCTGCTCTGCGCCCTCAGGAGCTCAGTGGAGCCACCACAGTGGTGGTAGTGGTGGGAGGAACGGCTCCTGCAGGGAACGAACCCGCAGGGGAACCCAACAGGGGTCCCGGGAAGGGCATGAGGTGGCTCACAGGCCCTGACAGCACTACGGGGCCCAAGCCTTGGTAGAGATGGGCCGTACTAGGTGGGCCCAATGTCAAGCCAGAGGCCACCTCCCCACAATTCCCACTCCCACTACCCCCAGCCACCACCATGAAGCCACCAGCCGGTCCTTCAGCTGCTCCTGTACCTCCCAGACTTGACCCTCGTTTCTTTTTCCCTTTTCCAGATGCCTTGCGGTTTCGAGTCTGGATGCCATCCTTCCGCATGGTCAGTGGTCGGTTCACCTGCCAAAAGGGAGGCTGGGGGTGTTTCCTAACTCCACATCTTTGCCTCTGTGTCTTGACCAGGGAGGCCATATCCATCCCACCTCTTTTTAAGCATGGAGAATTGGTTCAGGGACTAGGGGAACGTGACCCTGGTGTGGTGCAGGGATTGTCCTAAGGAATCCCATGGTTGTGAGACCCTGAGCTTGGGAAAGCCTCTGAGGCTGATGGAGCTGCCTCAGGTTTCAGGGCAGGGGGGTGGAAGTTAGCAGATGGCTGGAGAGGAGGATGAAGGAGATGGAAGAGGAGTGGCAGGAGGGAGTGGAAGGGTGTGAAGAGATGAAGGAATGGGAGGAGGGAGGGATGAGGGCCAAGCAGGAGGGGAATGGAGAAGGAAGGAGGGGGCAGAAAAGGTGGGGAGAGAAGGGGCAAAGGAGAAGAGAGGGAGGGTTATGAGGGGAGGCAAAGGTGGGAGTGCAACCGGAGCAGGGGAGGAGGAAGGTGGGTTGGTGGGAGGAGAGGAGGGAGGTTGGGCGGGGGGGGGGGGGGGACGGGGCAGGACAAACCTGGTGTAGCTTGTAGTAGAGGCCGCAGGCATTGCACACAGGGTCCCCGCTGGCATTTCTCCGCCACAGGGTCGTGGTGGTTGTCTGGCAGTTTGTACACTGGGTACCTGCCCGTTTGCTGACAATCTGGGGGAGAGAGAATGTGAGGATCAGCCCACGGGTGGGGGGTGGAGGACCCGAGAGGTCAGGGTCAGGTTGAAGGCAGGGCTTCCCATGCAGGGTAAGAACAGATGTACTTACAGGACGGTGACTGTGGGTTCTGTATGGGGCAGGGACAGGGCCTCCTGGCCAGGATAGGGGATTTTGGTATTGGGGGTGAGACTCTATCAGTGATTCCCAACTTTGGCTGTACATTGGAATCACTCAGGGAGTTGAAAACGATCCTGAGGCCCAGGCGACACCCTAGGCCAATGAAATCAACATGTCTGGGGGAGGGTGCCAGGCCCCAGTGGTTCAGGGTGTCCTAAGGTGAGTCCCCTCGTGAAGCCAAGGGGAAAAACACTTGCTGTGCAGGGAGAGGGCAGGGTTCCTGCATGTAACCTACCAAGGTAGGTTGAAGATAGGCATTCCTATGCAAAGCTGGGTGGGGAAGGGATGGATAGGGGGAATATGGGTGCTTGTAGAGCAGGAGGACAGGGATCCCTGCACAGGTCGAGAACAGCAGTTCCTGGGGAAGCAGAGACAGGCCTGGGGTCTTACCAGGCGCTTCTTGGGCCGGATAAGGGGCCTGTTCTGCCCATTCATCTTGTGATAGAGGCCGCAGGCATTGCACAGGTAGTGGCCTGTCCTGTCCCGCCGCCACAGTGGAGTGGCTGTTGCTCCGCAGTTCACACACTCCCTGGCCTCTGATGGGGTGGACAGAGGGGATGGCGGTGGGGGAGGAGCCCAGGCTCAGCCCAGCTTTGCCTTGGACTCCCCCCCACACCTCAGCCTCCCCGTCCCTTTTTGGGGACCTCACCACAGGGGGGCAAGGGCAGTGTTCCACGAAGCTTGGGGGAGGAATAGGCCGCTGGGTTGAGGGGGCTCCCGGTGGGAGAAAAGAAGGTACTGGCAAAATCAGGACCCCCGTAGGCGCTGCTGGGGACAGGGATGGATGAAGGCAGCGCAGGCCCCAGTGTCAAGAGGTCTGGACTTAGCCGCTCTGTCTTTAAGGTCTCCAGGAAGCTGCTGCCGCCTTTCCCATCCGGGTCTTCCGGGGCCTGGGGAGGGGAGTCCTCCCGGGTGGGGCACACGGTCGAGGCAGGGTAGAGCCCCGTCTTGCCGTAGGTCCAGCTGGCGTACGGTGAGCCCCCTGGGATCCCCTCCATACAGTTGAGCAGTGGGTACACCTGAAAGACTATTATGGAGGGTGGGTACTGGAAGGAAGGAGGGATCAGTCTAAAGCCATCCTGCTTTCAGGGCGCAGTGGTGCCCCAGAGCTACAGCGGAGAGGCCCAGTCTCTAGTCTTCCCCCAGGCAGCCAGAACAGCTGCTGGCCCTCGGGTAAATCCTGGATCCCAGGCTCACCGGTCACTTTGGCAACTGCGGTAACCTCTCCCCCCATTCCGTTTCCAAAGGGGCTTTGAGGATGACCGTTGGAATTTAGAGCCCCATGGGTCACTTGACAACTAGGGCCACCACCACCCACTTCCGCCGTTGCTTTCCAATGTGGCTACCCCAAGACGGCAGATGGGGAGCATTGGCATTCCCGGGTCTGGGCTCAACGGGCAGGGGGAAGCGACCGGCTCAGCCCTCTGAAGGTTTCCAGCCAGTTTCAAGATGACCTCCTAGAGGGATTCTGCCATGGCAACCGAGACAGCACGGGAGCCGGTGCTAACACAGCCATGCAGCAGAGTTACCTGGGGAGTGCCTGTAGGCCTCGGCATCCCTGTAGTAGGCCAGAGCCGCAGCAGCAGCCGTGGCGGTGCTGGGGGCCGTGGAGGAGGCTGCTGCGTCCAAGCCCTCGGGCCCAGAGGGGAAGAAGACCCCCGACTCTGGCGGCGAGGACACCAAGGCCGGGTCCACGAACTGGGGCAGGGGCTCGGAGGTCCCCAGGGCCCCTAGGCCAGGGAACTCCATGGGGCCTCTGGTGGGACCTGTGAGGACAGGAGGGGTCCTCAGACTCCGAACTCCTCCTCCCCTCCCCATCCCACCCCCTTCCCTCCTTTCTCCTTCTCCTACTCCATTCCCTCAGTCTTTGTAGCCCTCTTTTCCTCCCGCCATCTCTCCCCATCTTCCCTTCCATCATCCCCTCCTTCCTCTGCCCCCTTCCCCTCCCTCCCTCCTATTCCCTCTTCTCTCCTTCCACTTCCCTTTCTTTTCTCTCCCTCCTCCTACAACTCCCCTTCTTTCCCCTCTCCTCTTACCCCTCTTGCTCCCCTTCCCACTCCTCCCTCTCCCTCCTCCCAGACCTCTCATCCCCTCATTCTCTCTTTCCCTGATCCTCCTCTCCCTCCTCTTTAATCATCCACCTCTTCCTCCTTTCCCCTTTCTACATCTCCTCCCCTCCTCATTTTCTCTTTCCCTCCTGCCTGTCCCCTTCCGCCTTCCTCCCCTCCGTTTCCTTCATCCTTCTCCTCTCCCTCCTTTTCTGCTCATCTCTTTCTCCTCTCATTTTCTCCCCTTCTTCCTCCTCTTCTCTCCCTCTAGAGAAGTCTGGGTGGGATGGGCTGGGGTGCAGAGCCAGAGTCCCTTGAGCTACTTGTCACCCCTGGGACCTTGGGGTTCACCCTCTTGTGCTCCCCAACTTCATCCCTATCTGTTGCATCTTTTAACTTTCTCAGAAACCCATGGTTTCCGGCTTGACTCCTCCCTCCCCCCACCTCCGTTGGGTCTGCAGACAGAGGGCCCCCTCAGTTCCTCCCTGCTCCATGGGGGGGTCAGTACCCCCCCACTCCTTATCTCTGCCATCCCCGCCCAACTTTTGAAATCACCCCAAGGCTACTGGCTTCCTCTGAGGAGGGGGACAGGTCTGCCCTGGGGAGGCCTACCATAGTTCTGCTTTCGGGTTCCTTCGGTTCCAACCAGCCCCAGGCCTCAGTTTCCCCAGCTGCCAGATAGGAGGTGGTGACCAGGGCCCAGCTAAGACCTGTGAGATGGTGGCTTCGCCTTTGCCCCTTTGTGTCTGTCCTTCCCTGTGTGTGTATCTGTGTCCCTGCGTCTCTCTCCTAACACTCTCTCCTTTCCAGCCTGGCCCTTGATATTTCTGTCCCGTCTTTCTATGCTACCATGATATGTCTTGTCTTCACTCTCTCTCTCTGCTTTAACGATGCCTAATTTCCCCCCTCCCTTTCTCTGGCTTTCCATGTCTCTGTCTCTGGTTGTCTCTCTCCATCTTTATCTCTGTGTCTTTCACCTCTTTCTGTTTCACTTCTCACTCCTTCTCCAGTCATGTCTCTGAGTGTCTCTCCATCTCTCCCACTCAGTCTCTTTCTGCTTGTTTGTCTCCTCTTCCTCTCTCTCTCTCTCTGCCCTCTGGCTTCATCCCCACACCTGTCCTCCTAGCCCCACACCCTCACCTATGCCCCACTGCGCAGCCCGGGTGAGGAGCCAGAACACGTACCCTTGCCCCCGACTCTCCCTCTCAATCTGAAGGCCTTAGTTTCCCTGTCCTTGGGGTGGGGTGAGAGAGAGAGAGAGTGGAAGGCCCTCTTCACAGCCCAGCCTCCGGGACCCACTGTGCGCACACGCTGAAGGCTGGCTCTGGGGGCGGGGGGTGCAGCCGAAGAGATGAGCCCTTGGCTACGTCCACCACCACCCTCCTCCAGGCCCAGGATCACCGCTGACTCTCCCTGGAGTTCGTGTCTTGCCTCCTCCTCCATTTCCCTGTCTTTCCTCTGTGTCTCTCCACAATTCTTTCCGTCTGTGAGGATCTCTCTTTCCGCATTCACTTCTTGCTCTCTTTCTGTTCCTGGGTCTCCTTTACTTTACTGCTATCTCTCTGTTTCTCCTTTCTTTTTCTTCCTGTCTCTTGCTCTTTGCCTCTGTCTCTTTTTCTCCCCCCCCCGTTTCTCCCTTCCTTCTCTGTCTGCCTGTCTTTAGTTCTTTCTGTCTCTGTCACCACTGTTCCTTGATTCCCCTCATCCTCACCTCACCCCCCGCCATGATCTCCCTCCAGTCCCACTGCCCCACATCCCTGCACCTCGCACCTTGGCGGGTCCAGGGCTGCCCACCCCTCCTATGGCAGGGGCCCAGCCCCCCCACCCCCAGTTATCACTCTCCGGACAGAGATAAAGTTTATCTCGAGGCTGGGGGATATGAAAGCTCCTTATCAGCTGCCCCACTAGAGTAAGTGCTGCCCCAACGGGTAGCAGGCAGCAGGCCGGCACCCTCAACTCTCCCAAGGCCCAGCCCCTCACCCCAGGTAACAGCCCTACCCCAGCCCTCAAGGGAGGGTCTCTTGGGACTGAAGGGAGCAGAGATGGGGTCTGGGGGCAGATGAATCTTGGGAGGCTTTGAGGTGGAATTTGAGGGTCAGATGGGGGGGTGAAGGAGTCAGGGAGTGGTTGGGGTATAGCTGTAGAGTTTGGGGGAAGCAGACACGGGATTTGAGGAGCAGAGACAAATTTGAAATGTCATGTTTTGGGATCAGAAATAGGTTGGAGTAGCGGAAACAAGGTTGGGGATCTGAGGTGACATTTGAGAGCCAGAGAGAACGTTGAGAAGCTGGGGATGTAGTTCGGGGGTCAGGGATGGATTCTGAGGGTCATGGAAAAGTGTGGGGGTTCCATGGGTTTTGCTGGAGCAGAGATGGAGTTTAGGGGTCAGAGGTGGGATTGGACAGGCAAGAATGTGTCTGATAAAGATGGGTTGTGGGAGCAGAGGGGGACTTTGAGAACTGAGATAGAACTGGAGTGGAGAAAGATTTGGGGCCAGAGGAGATCCGAGGGGCCAGAGACATATTTTGGGGCTGAGATAGGGTTTAGGGAAGGTAGGCATGAGGATCCGTGTGGCAGAACAGACTTGGGGTAGTAGACTAGCTGTTTAGAGTGACAGACATTTTGGTGTGCAGGCAAGGGGCTGGGGGAGAGTTGTGGTTTGAGGGGATCAGACAAAAGTCACAGGGAACAAATATGGGGTTTGAGAGGCATAGATGGGGATAAGAGGATGAAGCCAGGGTTTAAGGGACTGGAGAATTTGGAGCAGAAACCAGGATGGGGAGCAGACAAGGGTTTGGGGAGCAGAAATAGGCATGGGGAAGCGAAAGTGAGCTTTTGGGGAGAACTCAGAGACAAACAATTCCAGGTGAGTGAAAACCAGATTAAGGCAGAGCTAGGATTTGGGGGAGAAAGGCATGTTGTAGGGGGCAGAGATGGGGTATGGAGAGCAGAGTTAAGCCATCAGGGGAACAGATATCTTGGAAGGAGAGGATGGGAGTCAGGGCAGAAAGAGGTCGGTTTTGGGGGGTGGTTTCAAGGTAGAGATAGGGGTTGGAAAGACAGATGGTTTGGAGGAGCTGTGAAGGGTTTCAGGGATGGTAGACACTTTGGGGACCCACCGGGGGTTGGGGAGCCCGGAGCAGGCTGGAGGAGTAGCCTTGAGGTTAAGGGATAGCAGGTCTGGGGTTTGCGTTGCTGGGGGCTCTTAGGGGGCTGAGACTGACCTGGGCTGGTTGGTGCAGAGGGTTCGGCCGCTTTGGGGATGTGGCGAGTTCGGTGTGATCCCAGGGGGTGTCCTGGCTAGCCTTGGCCTTTGAGGCTCCCTTCCTCCTTCCCTCCCTCCCTCCCCTCTCCCTCCTCCCTCCTCCCCAGGGAGTGGCTGGTGCCCCAGTGGGTGGGGCGGACCAGGGGAGGGGGCGGGCTCCCTGCTGGTGGGGCACCTTTTGGGCAGTGGGGGCCTTCCTCTGCCCCACCTGCCCACCCCATGGATTCTTGGACCCTGTTCAACTTGGGCTCCTGTGGGCTTCAGTGTCCAGCCAAACAAAATGGGCTGAAGCCAAGATAAAATGAAAATAGCAGATACAGTTTTATGACTCCACTAGGCTTTTCAGTGAGCATTTCCAAAGCACGTCCTATGTGCTGGGTCACGTTCGGGCTTGGGCCCTTATGTATGTCAATCTTCCTGGCCACAGGGAGAGGAGGGATGTGAGTGTACCCATTTTGCAGGCAAGAAGAATGAGGCTAACAGAGGTTCGGTGGGATTTGAACCAGAACCCATGGGACATCTTGATGACCCAGGCCCAGCCTGGAGGCCGGGCCAGGCCAGGGCTGGCGGGAGGCAGGGGCACACTCACTCAGTGCCCCACTGGGGCTTACGCCAGCTCCGGCCTGCCCTGGGGCAGCAGATAAGTCTTATCAGATGGAGGAGACTGTGGCTGTTGGCTCCGCGGTAACAGGCTGTCTTGGGATGGGGGGCGGGGTTGGGGGGGGCACCCAGGGACAGCGGCCTCAACTTGTTGCCCGCCATGCTGCTTTGGAGGCGGGAAACAGGTGGGACCCAGAGTTGCTTTCTCTGTGGGTCCTTGAGGAGTGGGATAGGGTGGGGGAAGGGAAGAAGAACTGAAGGGATAGAGAAGGGAGAGAGGCAGAGAGCAAGAGACAGAAACAGAGGGAGATGGGAATAGGGAGACTCAGGGAGAAAAAGGGACACAGCTAGAGGCAGACAGAACGAGGGTACAGAGAGGAGGGAGAGACACCAAGAGAGCCAGTGACAATTAAAGATCTACAGAGAGAGGCGAAGAGAATGAGAGACAGGATGGAAGGCAAAAGAGCCTGAAAGTGACAGAGGCCAAGGACACAGGTGGAGAATCTGGAAAGGGAGACCAAGACAGAGAGAGATCCATGGACAGAGTCTGGGAGGAAGTCCACGAGACCCCAGGTGTCAGCCTGGGCTAGGCCCTGGGTCATTGGTGCTGGGGTGGGTGGCACAGGGCCATGTGGGTCGATGTGGACCCATGTGATCTGTGGCTCTGCCCTCAACCTGCTGAGAGGGACCTCCGGAACTCCCGCACCTCAGTCCCCACCTTTCTGCCCTGCCCTACTTCCCCCAGAGAGTAAGAACAGTGACGACAACCAGTGTTTCATGCTGACACAGACCCCAGGCCAAGCACTATCTCTGTAAAATCAATGGATGCATCCGCGCACACAGTAGGTGTCCATCTCAGGTCACTGTAGAGCGGGGGTAAGAGCACCCAGTGGTGGCCCCAGGACTCCACAGGACGGAGCATTCTCCTGACCACCCATTCTACAGATGGGGAAAATGAGGCCTGCCAAGGGCACAGGGCACTGATGGAGCCCTGGGTCAGTGGGGCCTGCTCCCTCACCAGCTGCCCCAGAAGGAGCTTGCTATCCTCCTCTTGCCTTCATGGGCCTTGTTGTCCTCATAAGCAAAATGGGAGATTTGAGGAGGACAGAGAGCATGGCTATGACTTTGCATTTATTGAACTCCTGCTGTGTGCCACATCCTATGCTGAGCCCTCATAAGTAAGAAGGGTGGTGAAGATCCCTCTGACTTAAGGGGCGATGTTTTCGGGACTTCTGCTCTGGAGCCAGCCCCCCTCATCCATAGCCTGCCCTGACCACGGAGGGGCCATGTGGCCTTGGACAGGTTACCAGCCCCCTTGGAACCTCAGTTCCTCATCTGTGGAGATGGGGTAATAATAGTGGCCACTCCATAGGGTGATTGGGACAGCTAAATGAGATTTAATCCGTTAAGTGATTTTAACTCACTTGAATCTGAGATCTCAATAAATGTTAAGTACTCTTACTGATTTACTGACTACCTACTGTATACAAGGGATGATACTTGACCCTTTTTTACTAGCACTACTAATTCCAGTAATAACGCTAGTAATATGTGACACGCATACCAATTTTAATTCGTAATCCTAATTTGAATATTGATACTAATCTTAATAGTGCTAGTAATACTGATATTAATTCTAAATCTAATCATTATTCTATTTCTATCCACAACCATACTAATACAAATGCTAATTCTGATACGAATACTTTTTTTTCAGCACTAATATCGTCATAACGGCAGCACTGTTCAGCAAGCCACCCCAGGCATTGTGCTAGGTGCTCTCCCTGCCTAATTTTATCCCATTCTCACCAGGTCTTTGTGGTATAAGTGCGTATAATTGCCCACATCTTCCAGACTGGGAGTGGGCTCAGAGAAATGAAGATGGCTGTCCAAGAGCCTGTGCTCTTTTCTCAGCTCTGACACTGATTTGCTGTGTGATTCCTGGGTAGGCCACCCTCTGAGCCTCAGTTTCTTTGCCTGGATATTGGGTGCAATCATAGAACCCACAGCAAATGTCGTTGAGAAGGCCACTTGAAACAGGTCCTGCCCAGTACGCCATAGATAATGAGCTCTGTACTGGGAACTCTCTTCGTTGTTATTTTTATTAGAAACAGCAGTTGCAACATTGGGAGCAAAGTAGGGAAATCTGTCCTCAGGAAGGTCAGGCCGGAGGCATGTCTCAGACAAGCGTTTGGCCACTGGACTTAGCCTATTTCTTCATAACTGGAGCAGAGAAAGGCCTTGGGAAGGGAAGTTAAGGATGGGGAGTGGGGGCCTCAGAACCCAGGCTCCGTGGAGAGCCAGAAGCCCTGAGGCTGAGGCCAGGCTCACCCCATTCCCTCCCCCATCCCCGTGGAGGGGACACAGGCCCAGAAGTCTGCGGCGACAGTTCAGCCAGCAGGGAGGCAGCTGGGAGCGGGCAGATAAGGGAATCAGCAGGGCCAGGCCAGGCTTTGGGAGAGACCCAAAGGGTGGGGGTGGGGTGTCCGGCCCGAGCGTCCCCTCTGTCAAGCCTCCATCTGAGGCTCAGCCCCAACATCCTCTCTTCCTGGAAGGCTTCCCTGCCTGGTTCCCTTCTTCCTGGCGTCTTCTGAGGTTCTAGAGCTTTGTCCCAGCCCATGGCCTGTGCACTGTTTGTGCCTCTTCCAGACTGGAGTCCACCAGGCCAGGGGCAGATCCTAACTCCCCTTGGTCTCAATCGTGCAGAGAGGAAACGTCAACAAAAGCCTGGCTAAGGAGTCCAACGATTGTCTCAGAACTGGGCTGTTTTGTTTTATTTTTTTAAGAGGAAAGTATAAAGCATACTGTAACAAGCATTCCCCTTTGTAAAACGTTAATATTTTGCCTTATTTGCTTCAGATATTTTTAAAAGCAATGTGATATTAACAGATCCAGCTGAAGTTCTTGTACAAAGTCCATTTTCCTCTCTCCTTCCACTACCTCGAGTTTGGTATTTATCTCCCTCGTGAATATTTTCATTCCATTACTTCGTATGTATGTATCCATAAGCAGCTTAAAATACCAGGGGTTTTCGGCATGGATTTGAACTTGTTCTGCATAATGTCTATGACGTTCATCCATATTGTCATGTGTATTAATAGTTAATTCTTTTTTATTGAGATGTCATTCGCATACCACAAAATTCACCCTTTGAACAGTACATTTCAGTGGTTAGTATATTCATAAGGTCGTACAACTATCGCCACTGTCTAATTCCAGAACATTTTCATCACCCCAAAAAGAAGCCTGTACCCATTAGCAGACATTCCCTATACGATTATCCATCTCCCCGCAGTCCCTAGAAACTACTAATCTACTTTCTGTCTCATGGATTTGCCTATTCTGGACTTTTCATACAAATGGAATCATATAATATGTGGCCTTTTGTGACTGGCTTCTTTGTGCAAAGTTAAACTTTGCAGAAAGTTTCCAAGATTTGCTCACATTGTAGCATGGATCAGCTACTTCATCCCTTTCTATGACTGAATAATACCTCATTGTGTCAACATTCTACATTACGCTTGTCTGTTCATCTGATGAATTGACGTTTTGGGGGTCATGAATAAATAATACGGCTACGAACATTCATATTAAGATTTTTATGTGGACATATGTTTGCAGTTCTCTTGGGCATACACCGAGGAACGGAATTGTGGGGCCGTTCGACGGGTCTCTGTTTAACTTTTTGAGAAATTGCAGAAGTATTCTCCACAGGGGTTCCATGAGGATTCCAAGTTATCCACATCTTCTCCAACACTTGATATTGTTCTCTTTGATTCTGGTCATCCCAGTGGTTGTGATGTGATACCTTGTTGTGATTTGATTTGATTTCCCTAATGATTATTGACATTGAGCATCTTTTCATGTGCTTGTTGGCCATCTGTGTATCTTCCTTAGACAACTGTCTATTCAAATCTTTTGCCTGTTTTTAATTGGGTCGTCTATATTGTCGAGTTGTACGAGTGCTTTATGTATTCTGGATGCTAGGGCTTTATCAGATAATGTGATTTGAAAACAGTTGCTCCTATTTTTGGGCTGTCCTTTCACTCTCTTGTGTCCCTTGAAGTGCAAAAGCTTTTAGTTTTGATGAAATGCAATTTGTTTTTTCTTTGGTTGCTTATCTAAGAAACCATTGCCTAATCCAAAGTCAGGAAGATTTATGCCTGTGTTTTCTTATAGAAGTTTAGTAGTTTTGGCTCTTACATTCATGTCTTTTGATTTTTTAAAAAGATTTTTATTTATTTATTTATTTATTTATTTATTTATTTATTTATTTGACAGGGAGAGAGAGACAGGCAGCAAGAGAGGGAACACAAGCAGGGGGAGTGGGAGAGGAAGAAGCAGGCTCCCAGCGGAGGAGCCTGATACAGGGCTCGATCCCAGAACACCAGGATCATGCCCTGAGCCGAAGGCAGACGCTTGATGACTGAGCCACCCAGGAACCCCTCATGTCTTTTGATTTTTTAAAGTTAATTTTTATACATGGTGTGAAGTAGGGGTCTAGTTTCATTCTTTCACGTGTGGATAATATCCAATTGTCCCAGCACCATTTGTTGAAAAGACTGTTCTTTCCCCCATTTAATTGTCTAGGCACGCTTGTCAGAAATCAGTTGCCCATAGTGTCCGAGTTTATTTCTGGACTCTCGATTCTATTCTATTGATCTATATATCTGTTTTTATGCCAGTACCACCCAGTCTTGATTACTGTAGCCATGTAGTACGTTTTTAAATCGGCAAGTGTGAGTTCTCCAACTGTGTTTTTCTCTTTCAAGATTGTTGTAGCCATTCTAGGTCCCTAGCATTTTCATAGTAATTTTAGTATCAGTTTGTAATTTCTGCAAAGAAGCAGGCTGGGATTCTGACAGGGACTGCATCAAACCTGTAGATCAATTTAGGGAGTATTGCTATCTTAATACTATGAAGTCTTCAACCCATGAGGATTTTATCTATCGATCTATCGATCTATCTATCTATCTAACAGCAAGAGAGGCAGAGAGAGAGCACAAGCAGGGAGAGCAGCAGAGGGAGAGGGAGAAGCAGACTCCCTACTGAGCAAGGAGCCCAATGTGGGGCTCAATCCCTTGACCTTGCCATCATGACCTGAGCCGAAGGCAGACGCTTAACTGACTGAGCCACCCAGGCGCCCCTATTTAATTTCTTTCAATAGCATTTTATGGTTTTAAGTGTACAAGTCTTACCCATCTTTTGTTAAATGCATTACTAAGTAGTTTATTCTTTTTTATGCTATTGTAAATGGACTTGTTTTCTTAATTTCATTTTTGGACTGTTCATTGCTAGTGTATAGAAATATGATTAAGTCTTGTATGATCTAGTATCCTGCAACCTTGCTGAACTCATATATATTATATATATATGTAATGGTTTCGTTGTGGGTTCCTTAAGATTTTCTCTGAATAAGATCATGTCATCTGCAAATACTGATAGTTTTACTTCTTTTTTCCAATCTGGATGCTTTTGCTTTTTCTTACCTAATTGCCCTGGTTAGAACCTCTAGTACATTGTCGAATAGAAGTGGAGAGAGAGGATATCCTTGTCTTGTTCCTGATCTCCAGGAGAAAGTTTTTAGTCTTGCATCATTAAGTATGATATTAGCTGTAGGTTTTTTGTAGATTCACTTTATAAGGTTGAGGAAGTTCTTATCTGTTTCTAGTTTGTTGAGTCTTTTTTATCATGAAAGGGTATTGAGTTTTGTCAAATGCTTATTCTGCATCTGTTGAGAAGATCGTGTGGTTTTTGTCCTTTATTAATATGGTATATTACATTGATTGATTTTCTTATGTTGAACAAATCTTGCATTCCTAGGGTAAATCCCACTTTGTTGTGGTGTATAATCCTTATATATTGCTGAATTCTATTTACTAGTATTTTGTTGAAGATTTCTGCATCTATATTCATAAGAGATATTGGTCTGTAGTTTTCTTGATATGTTTCTGTCTGGTTTTGGTATTACTTTAGTGCTGGCCTTGTAAGTTTATTCCCTTTTATGGCTGAGTAGTATTCCATGGAGTGGCTATACCATAGTTTGTCTAACCATTCATCTGCTGAGGGACATTTGGGTTGTTTCCAGTCTTTTCTGTATTATAGCAAACCTGCAGTTTACAAACTCATATTCCTCTCTGTATGCACACACAAGAGAAAGAGTTTCTCTAGGGCCAGAGGATATCATTCCGTCCATCCATCCATCCATCCATCCACACATCCACCCACCCATCCATCCATCCACCCATCTATGTACCCATTCATTCATTCACCCATCTGCTGTCCACTCTCCCTCCCCTCCCTCCCTCCCTTCCTTCCTTTCTTCCTTTCTTCTTTCCTTCCTTCCTCCTCCCTCCCTCCCTCCCTCCCTCCTTCTCTCCCTCCTTTCTACTTCCTTCCTTCTTCCTTTCATAAATCATCTATCTCCAGACATATGACTCTGGGTCCAAGGCAAGCTGTCTTTTAAAAATAAGCAGGAAACATGGCCCAGGGGGCCCTGGGCACCTGGCTGCTGGGTGGCCTCTGACTCTAGGTGGCCTCGGTGGCCAAGGGGCCGCAGTGCTGGGGGCAGGGACTAGGGGCGCCCCGGGGACCCTGTGCCCTTGCCAGATGCCACAGCAGTGGGAGGCCCACCAGGTTCTGTATGCGGAGAGCAGCAGGTGCAGCAGCCGTGCTCTCCTACAACGGGCTCAACCAGCATGCACGGGTGCTGAACGAGCGAAAGGTGCTGAGCCCCTGCAAGAGGTTATTGGAATATATTTTGTTCTCTAAGGATGGATTGGTGTTTCAGATTGAACGAGCCACCAAGCAGTGCTCCAAGATCACCCCGACAGAGCCCTGGGACCTCTAGACATTTCTCAGAATGCCACCTCGGAGGACAAGTACTCCATAGGGGGCCCCAGGAGCAGATCACTCTTCAGGAGGGGCCTGACCAAAGCCAGCTAGATCAGATGAAACCTGGATTGGCATTTATACAGTGAAAGATGGTTATGCTGTCCAGGAAACCTGTGCCCAAAGTTACAGTGTGATATTGTCTGCACAGTTTTTCAATGTGCAGCTGGGCATTAAAGACCCCTCGGTGTTTAACCTACCGAGCGCCTGCTGGATGGCCCGGCCAGAGAGGACGAGCGAGAACCGTACCTGGTAAGCCTGCCAATGCATGGGTGGCGGCATTGGATGTCATCCCCAGCTCAAAAGGGACTTGAGCCCTGAGAAACCTGACTGGAGAGAAATGTCATAATTGTAGAGAGAGAAACATTGATGTGGGTTTTTTTTTTTTTTTGTATGTGTGATTTTGACGACTCCAGCTGTGTTTGCAAAAGGGAATGAAATGGAAAGGAGAATGTGTGGCAATATGAATGGAAGAGAGGGCCGAGGTGGAGATTTCAGACTTATATATAGCTCGTGGGGGTGCCAGGCCTTCTACGTATGCAAGGATATCTAAGTGCAGGGGCAGAGACGGGGTGAGGGTCAGCAGGAGCCCTTTGCCTTGGCAGGGAGGAGGGTTTCATGACTGACATTACTAACAATTGCTGGGTTGCCGCCACGTGGTGATCAGAAAATGTGGAACAGTTTTAGCTTCAGGATTAATTTTTGAGTTCCCTACAGATAATGGCTCCTTTACTGCCTCCTGCTCCCTTGGCCACTGACAAAGTTATTCCTTCAAGTCCCTTCCAGACTTAGGGCATGACCTCATTCCCACAAATCTGGGGGGGAAGTGAAAGGCTATAATACAAACCAATCATTCCTCAAGGAGACGTTTCAAACAAGAGAGTTTGAAAATCTTACTGTGTCGATGAACGGGTAAAGAAGATGTGGTATATATATACAGTGGAATACTACTCAGCCATCAAAAAAAAATCTTAATATCTGTACCTGGGTAAGCATGAGCCATGGCTTCTTCCTTTTTTTTCTATGCAAGAGTATCGATACCTGTGAATCATCACATACTTGTCAGGAGACCTAGAAAGGCAGATAGTACTCTAAAAATAGCATTGACCTGGGAGCCGGGAGACTATTGTCTCCAGAATCTGGGACTGGAATTACTTTGTACTTGAACTCCTTGGATTAAGCACATGCACTATGTTTTCCCTCCCCTGGGCCTTCCTAGGGCATTGTTTCACAAGCTCCTTGTCTGTGTGATACCTGCTCACCCTGCCCAGGTCAGCTCTCACACTCGACCTGTGGGGAGCTGCTCCCGAGCCCAAGCTGGGTGCGCCTTGAAGCTTCAGCGTGCTTTTCTCATAATACTGATTCGGCTGTGTGCTGATTTCCTGCTTTCTGGATGCTGTCGCCCATGAGCCTGGCTCCGAGCTCTTTGAGTACACCTAACACATTCTGTTTACTTTTATATGCACAGCGCCGAGCAAGTGCCTGGCCCATCGTCCGTGTCCTGACCATTTCATTTGTTTCCTTGGCTGTGAGTAGGTCGGGTTTGCTGACTTCGAGGGAGACTCCTAGTAATAAAATTTATTATTCTAGATCCTTCCACTATTGTGTTTCATCTGGCTATCTATCATCTATTACTAGGAGAAATGGGTGATACTGATATCACGCTGAAAACAATCTGTATTACTCACAGTTTATATTATATTATTTTTTTAAGATCATTTATTTATTTGAGAGAGAGAGAGCACAAGCAGGTGGAGGGCCAGAGGGAGAAGCAGGCTCCCCACTGAGCAGGGAGCCCGACAAGGGGCTCAATCCCAGGACCCTGGGATCATGACCTGAACTGAGGGCAGATGCTTAACTGACTGAGCCACCCAGGCACCCCCAGTTTATATTATTTCAATAAACATTTAATTGTAAAAGTAAATAAGCAAATAATAAAAACATTAAAATAGGAGACCTGCTACAGCTTTTGGCAGAGCCTTCCACACCCTGAAACTCACATCCTTACACATCCTCTCTTCCCGGCCTTTTTGGGGCTCTTTGGGGGTTCACTCATAGGGTCTGGCTGAACTACCAGCTGGGGACTGTTTCGAGACCAGAGTCCACAAGACTAGGGGCTCGCTTACTTCAGGAGACCGTCAGACATGCTCCTTCATCCATCACTCATTTGTTCAGGAAGCCGTTCTCTTCCCCTTCCTCTCTGCCTGCCTCGTTTGCTGGTTCATCCTTGTTTCAGAACCCAAGTGTCCTCGGACCTCTTCTCTAGTTGACATTTTGTCTCTTGGCAAACTGGTCCAGTCTCTGTCTTCAGGATATCTCCATAATCTAACCACTTTTTATCACCTCCCCTGCCAGCACCAGCATCGCTCACCCGGACCACTGCAGTAGCCTCCCCGTCATGGTCCCCCTGCTTCCACCCTCGCCCCTCCAGCCTATTGTCCTCACAGCAGCCAGAGGGAGCCTGTTAAATCCTAAGTCAATCATGGCCTTCCTCCGCTCATGACTCTTCCGTGGCTCCCCTGTCACTCAGAGTAAAAGCCAGAGTTCTCTGCAAGGCCCAGGAGACCCTACACAATCTGTCCCCCGTCCGCTGTCTGACCTCACCTCCTGCTGCCCCCCCCCCCCAGCACATTCAGGGCTGCCTCTGCACTGGCCTCATTGTTCCTCACGTGCTAGGCACGTCCACTCTTCAGGGCCTTGGCGCCGGCTGTTCTCTCTGCCTGTTCTGCTCTTCCTCCAGCTATCAGGGCCACTCCCTCTCTCACCTCCTCAGATCCCTGCTCGAATGGCTCCTCAGTGAAGATGGCCCGCTTACCATCCCCTTACACATCAGAAACTGCCTCAGCGATTTTTAGCCGCGTTCCATCTTTCCCATGTTTTCTTTTCCTCCAAAATCATGTCTCATCCTCCAACATGCTTCGTATTTTCCCTACTTAATTTTATTTATTCTCCGTCTCTCTCACTAGAATGACAGCTCCCCAAACCTAGATATGCTTATCTCTTCTGTTCAACACTGTCTCCCCAGTGTCTGGAACAGGGCCAAGCACACAGTGGGTGCTCAATATATGTTTATGAGTTGAATGAATGGGTGGTATTGGGCGGGGGGGGGGGGAACAGTCACAGGTGAGATTTGTCTTTGACCTGTCTAGCATCAATGAGATGAGTCTGGACCTAACAGATCCAAAGGCCGACAGTACCGCATACCCTGGGGGCGTGATCAGATGAGGCACTCCAGGAAGAGGTCGTCGTATCATCTGCGGTGGTCCTTGAAGTTTCCATGGGACTCAGAGATCTTGAGGTTCAGTGAGGCCTCTGGGGTGGAGGGCACAGCAGGCAGCACTTGGAAGGGGTGAGGTGAATTCCCAAAGGATGAAAAACGACAGGCTCACTAACAGGGAGAAATCTGTCAGGGCCCTGAATCCCAAGGGGTTGAGCCTGGATTTGGTCCTCAGAGATGTCACTGACCCCAAACAGCTCAGAGACCTCACACCCTAGACAAACATCCATACATAACACTGAGACAATGATGAAGAACTCGTATTAATCAAGAGATTATTAATTTATTAGGGGAGACCTTGGATGGGAGATATTCACACAGGTAGTTTGGTTCCCAAACCCAAATCGGCTCCCCCCTCCCCCCGCAGTAGGAAGAATGAAGTGCCCAAGTCCTCAGTCCTTGGAGACTTCTGGGCTTGAGTGAGAGTTTGTAGGAAGGAAGGGAGAGGGAGACATGGCCGCAAACAGAGTGGAGGAGGGCCAGCCTCGATCAGGGGGTGATATAGTTAGACACCTCAATCAGGTTTCCATCAGGGTCTCGGAAGTAGACGGACATAATGGGTCCTTTCGCCCCTGTTCTGGGGACTGGACCCTCCTCAATGGGGACCTCACAAGCCTGAAGTGGGAGGAAAAGACAAAAGTCATTCATCATAGTCCATGTGTGAGACCAAAAGGTAATCCCCAGAAGGTCCCTGATATCTTTCTGACTTCATCTCTTGCCATTCTGCCCTCCCGCACTCTGTTCCAGCCATGGACCAGCTGTATGGCCTCGGGCATAGTACCTAACTGCTCTGTGCCTCAGTTTCCTCATCTGTAAAGAAGGGATGGTAACGGTACCTAGTATTATCTAGTAAGTGACAGAGTCAGAATTTAAACCCAGGTAGTCTGGACCAAAGTCCATGCTCTTAACCCTCTATGCTTTCCCCACTTTAGTTCTGAACCTCCCTTTTTCACTGATAACTTTCCAAAGAAAGATTAGATGCAAGACCTTAAACTGTGTTCCCCAAAAGGAGAAGAAATGCTCCCTTTATGTGAAATCATTTTAAATGTTAGAGAGACACTGAGCTAAATATTCCCTCTTCAATCCTATTTCAGTCCTTTATTTTTTTTTTAACTAAGTAATCTCTACACCCAGTGTGGGGCTCAAACTCACAACCTCACAATCAAGAGTCACATACTCTTCTGAAAGAGCCAGCCAGGTGCCCCCTATTTCAATCCTGATTATACCAAGAAGCAAGCCTCTAGTGGATGCTAACAAGTCCTTAGCACCTCCTCAACCATTTGCCAAACTTCCCTTTGTAATGTCAGGCCCAGACGGTTCAGAGAAAGAAAGTGCGTAGAATCTAACAACTGGTATTTTTTTTTAGATTTTATTTATTTATTTGAGAGAGAGCAAGTGAGAGAGAGCACTGATAGAGGGGAAGGGCAGAGGGAGAGGGAGAAGCAGGCTCCCCACTGAACAGGGAGCCCCAATGTGGGGCTCGATCCCAGGACTCTGCGATCATGACCTGAGCCGAAGGCAGAAGCTTAACCGACTGAGCCACCCGGGCGCCCCAGGACTGGTGTTTTTATAGTTGTTTGTTTTTTACAAGTTAACTTCCCTTTGTGTCAAGGTACAATGGGCTTTTCATGTACTTTTTCTGTAAAAAGAATTTAGGTTTGTTTGTTTGTTTTTTACAAGAATGATGTAATGTGGGGCGCCTGGGTGGCTCAGTCGGTTAAGCGTCTGCCTTTTGCTCAGGTCATGATCCCAGGGTCCTGGGATTGAGCCCCGCATCAGGCTCCTTGCTCAGCGGAGAGCCTGCTTCTCCCTCTCCCTCTCCCTCTGCTGCTCCCCCTGCTTGTGTGCTCTCTGTCTTGAATAAATAAAATCTTTTAGAAAGTGATGTAATGTTTCCCTTTAAAATAGACTTGTTTACATGAAACAATGATGTCAGCAAAAATAATGAGCAAACAGTTGTGTACAAGAATTATCTGGAAGTGACAAAACTTGTTATGTCTGAAATTTGAGGAAGACCTGACTGGGTCGTGCTTTGGTTTCCGCTGTACGGCAGCAGCTTTCTCGAAAAGAACGGATGTCCAACTCACCTTGAGGTGCTGGACCATTTCCTCCAAAGGTGCCTCTGTGATCAGACATATGTCCAGGGAGCCAGGAACTGGGTGAGCAGCTTTGGGTTCAAATTCCTTTCCCACCTCGTGGAGGTTGAATTTCTGGTCTCCAAAACACAATGCTTTCCGGTCACC
The DNA here is from genome assembly GCF_024610735.1 of Ursus americanus. Taxonomy (NCBI): domain Eukaryota; kingdom Metazoa; phylum Chordata; class Mammalia; order Carnivora; family Ursidae; genus Ursus; species Ursus americanus. Next base: position 82,056,163 of record NC_142164.1, read on the forward strand.
CTATTTTTTTTTAAGATTTTATTTATTTATTTGACACAGAGAGAGAGAGAGAACAAGCAGGGGGAGCGGCAGGCAGAGGGAGAAGCAGCCTCCCCACTGAGCAGGGAGCTCGATGTGGGGCTCGATCCCAGGACCCTGGGATCATGATCCGAGCCGAAGGCAGATGCTTAACTGTCAGGTCACCCTATTTGGGGAGGAAGAACAACCGAGAGCTAAACCCCCAAGATAAGCATGAGACAAAGCCCCCTCCCTACCCCAACAAGGTTAAATCGAAGTACAATGGGGCTTTTAATGAAAAAAAACCCAGCCCCTTGCCCCACCCCAATCCAGTCGCATTCCCTAGAGGCAATACAATATAATATACATTTCTCCCTTTTTTCTTGTAAACAACCCAAATTTCAGTGGGGTCAGTTGTGTGCCCAGCTTAAAAAGTCTACATTTCCCAGCATTCCTTGCTGAGGGGGGCCATGTAAGATGGACTGGACAATGAGATGTCAGCAGAGCTTGTGGGTGGAGCTTCTGGAAACCTTCCGGCCCCACTGAACTGGCACTTCTGGCCCATTCACGTCCTCCTCTTTCCCAGCTCCTGCCTGAGCCCCAACTTTCTACAGGGGTTGTTAAATGATAAAAAAAAAAAAAAAGGAAAACTCTATCTTCTTCCACCCACTGTTCATTGAGTTTTCTCCTACGTACCTCCAGACACAGTAAGTGACTGATAATGGGCAACTTTAGACATTTTCTTGATTTAGCAACTTGAGACGTTTTCACTCGTCTCCCTGCTCTGATAAGAATTTAGCTCACCCACATTACCGCCCCTCCCAATAGAATTCTATCATTTGTAGTTCCTCTTTTAGTTCCTTTATAATTTTTAAAAGACCCACTTGCATCTTTACATTTTGATAGATGAACTACAGCTAGTGTCTCACTGGCCCTCCTGTCCTCTTCATGTCCCCACCCTCTCCACCTCTTCCCTCTTTTTTTTTTTTTTTATCATTTTCCTATTTCTTTCCTTTCTATCACCACAGTTGATACCATATCCATTCTACCAGAAAATGACCTTATTTCACTTTTTTCCCTTGGTTCTCTCTCTTTCTTGGGATGTTTCTTTCACCTGTTCCAAACTGTACTGAATGTTTTCTAGTTATCTTTCTGGAATCTTCCTCTTGGGATCCACTGTGTCCTGACTTTGATGTCCTCCCTATTCCTGGCTTAATCCCTCGTTTTGATGTAGCATGCTCGCAAGCAATTTTCAAAGCAAGTGCACAAAATGTCTGACTCTTTATATCTACACTTTTTATTAAGGAAACTCTATGACCAACGTGGGGCTTGAACTCACAACCCCAAGATCAAGAGTCACATGCTCTACTGACTGAGCTACTTTTCTTTCTAACCTCTTTGAAAGGTCTTAAGATAGTCATTTCCACTTTGATGTTGTATAATTTCATAAGAACATATCTAAGTGTCAATGTGCTGGATACTCAGTTAACCCTTTCTGGATAAAGACTGGAAAGATCTCTTGCATTATTTTTATGGCAAATTCCTCCCCTCCTTTTTGTCTATTCTCTCTGGAAGTTCTACTTTTCAGAGTTTGGAATCTCCTACATTGATCCTTTAAATTTTTCTCACAGGTTTCCTGTGGGATGTTTTTAGGGGGAGGGATTAAGAGTATTATAACCAAATTCTACTTCATTTGCAGTTTGTACTTGAGAAAGTGATTACCTTGAAAGTTGTGACTTCCATGCCCAGGATCTTGGAATAAAACATGCTGGTGTCTTTGATACTCTTTACCGTCATCACAATGTGGTCAAGTCTATGGATAAGGCATGGTGAAGGAGTCTGACTGCTGTTCCTCCATGACTTAAAAAAGAAAAAAAATTCTAAAGAGATCACATTGCCACTGGCCACACCCATGTTTCCTGTTTCCTTCTCTTCACCTCCCTTCATCTCCACAAGGACTATATTTCTTCCTCAACCCCATTTCCAGGGGAAAGTCCGGGGTGGAAACTTGAGTAGAGTCTTTTTTTTTTTAAGATTTTATTTATTTGAGAGAGAGGGAGAGTGAGAGAGAAAGAGAGAGAGAGAGCGAGAGAGCACAAGCAGGGGAGGCAGCAGAGGGAGAGGGGGAAGCAGACTCCCTGCTGAGCAGGGAGTCCAATGCAGGACTTGATCCCAGGACCCTGGGATCATGACCTGAGCCTAAGGCGGATGCTTAACTGACGGAGCCACCCAGGCGCCCACTTGAGTAGAATCTTATCACCCATGTGTGGATTCTTAAGAGTCTGCCATGACCGCTCTCTAGTGTTTTCTTGTTCTCTTTCCCCTTGTAGAGGGACAGAAATGAAGTTAAGGGAAGTGGGGACCAAGACCAAACCCTCTCTTGTTGTCCCCAAGCTGGAACTCCTCTCTTTTGCAAGGAATGACAAGACACAGAGGAAGCCCAACCCTATGAATACAAGCCCTCCATTGGCCAGTTGAACCCAGTCCCCTTTTTTCTCACTCCTCAGTTATGCCAGGACAGGAAGGGAGCATCTCAGATGACATAAATGTTTCTAGGCATGTGTGTTTACAGATCCGCCTTGACATCCAGTGGGAAGACACACCTCCTCCCTTCTTACTTCCTGCCCTCAGCACACCTCCCACCTGATCTTTCTCTTGATTTGCATTCTTTAATAATTTGTGTATTTACACGACATCTGCTACAGAATTATAAGGTGCTGTAGCAGAGTATTGTGGTTAAAAGAACCGATTCTGGGAGCCAGACTGATGTTTAATTAATCTCTCTGTGCCTTGGTTTCCCCTTCTGTAAAATGTGCATGATTTGATACATATAAGATTATTGTGAACATTTTAAAAAAAAGAGTTGGATTTTTAAGGGCTTAGAACAACACCTGGCACATAGCAAGTGCTGTAAGAGTTCACGGTGATGATGATGATGTTGTCGTGGTCATCTTGTTGAATTTTAGACTCCCGAGCATGGCCCCTAGTCTCTACAGCCTCATCCATCTCAAGCTACATTGTCCTTTTGCCTGTTCCTCAGAAGGGCCATCTTTGTATTTTTGGCCTCACAACCTTATGCATGTCTAATGCATATGCTAATATCTGTCTCTCTGACTAGAATACAAACTCCATAAGGGCAGATATTCTCTCTGTTTTGTTACCCACTGTGTCCCAAACAACTAGCAGATGTTCAATAATATTTGTTCAATTAGTGGATATCTACCACAACAATGAGGCCCAGTGCCTAGCACAAAGTCTGACTTCTATTCTATTCTACTCCATTCCACCCTATACTATTTTATTCATTCCATTCCACTGTGTGCAATTCCTTTCAAACCATTACATTTTTTTTTAAGATTTTTATTTATTTATTTAAGAGATAAGCGAGAGAGGGAACACAAGCAGGGGGAGTGGGAGAGGAAGAAGCAGGCTCATAGCGGAGGTGCCTGATGTGGGGCTTGATCTCATAACGCCGGGATCACGCCCTGAGCCGAAGGCAGACACTTAACCGCTGCGCCACCCAGGCGCCCCTATTCTTTTTTTTAATAATAGTTTTTTATTATGTTAGTCACCATACAGTACATCCCTGGTTTTTGATGTAAAGTTCCATGATTCATTACTTGCATATAACACCCAGTGCACCATGCAATACGTGCCCTCCTTGATACCCATCCCCGGTCTATCCCATTCCCCCATCCCCCATCCCATCTGAAGCCCTCAGTTTGTTTCCCAGAGTCCATAGTCTCTCATGGTTCATTCCCCCTTCTGTTTACCCCCCCACCCCGTGCTGTTCTATTCTTATCGGTGGTGGAAGCATTAGCAAAGTTGCTGAGCTCTGCTGTCCTCATGGATACAGAGGATCCCTGGGAACACACAAGCAGTAGAATGAGAAATTGACCTTTGGGCTCTACCGAAAATTAAGTTGTATGTTAAAAACCTTGTAATGTCTATAGGATCTGTAATAGCACCCCCTTTTAATTCCTGATATTGGTAGTTTATATTTTTTCTCTTAATTGCTTGACAGAAAACAGAAATTACTAATATTTTATTGATGTGTTCAAAGAGCTGAGCTAAGACCTTGTTGATTGTATCCAATGGATGCTTGTTTTCTGTTTCACCAGTTTCTACTCTTATCTTTATAATTCCTTCCTTCCACTTTCTTGGGGTTCAATTTGCTGTTTCTTTTCCAGCTTCTTGATATGGAAGCTCAGGTCATTGGTTTTTTACTTTCCTGATCTATGCATTTAGAACTATAGATTTCCCCCTACACACTGCTTTAGCCCCCCCCCCCAATTTTGGGAGTATATTGGAAATCACCTCAACCCGTTCCTCCCATTTTTCAATGCCCTGCCCACTCGGATTCACTCCCCAGATCCTGTTTTGCAGACAAGGAGCTCCATCCTCACAAATTAAAGGATGAGCAGGGCTGGTTCTCTTAAAGAACCGGAAGAAGGCCAGTGTGGTTTAGAATCCAAGAGTGAGTGAGGCATGATCAGTGTGGGAAGGCAAGGGACAGGTAGTTCAGGGTTGTTGGGGTGACGTCAGGGAGGCCGGTTTGTAAAAGGACATAGTAATCATGTAGGGCTTACTCTGTGCCAAGCCCCGCTCTAAGCACTAAGTGAAATACATTTTATTCCTCACAGTAACTCTTTCTGTATAATAGAGTTCCCAGAACACGATGCCCTCCCTCTGGCCTCCTGTTTTTCTACAGAATCTTCTTCAAGGTTTCCTTCACAGTGAATCCCAAGGTCAGTGTCGGGGTTCCTGGTCCCTTCCCACACTGCCCCATCGTGACGTTCCTGGCCGAACTGGCTCCCTGGAGCCAGCCCGAGGTAACAGAGCAGTCGGCCCCTCAGCCCATTCTTGCAGGCATGTTGCTGTCTGACCGCAGTAGAACAGGGCCTTTCCGTGTCCCTCTGCTGCCCTCTGCTTGTCTTTGAAAGAGGAAGAGACAGGAGCATGGGAAAATGGATGCCAACACCCCAGGATAGCCCACAAAGAAGGGAAGCAGGTTACCAGGCCTGGGCTGAGGGATCTCCAGCCTTGGTGTGAACACCCGTGCCCCTGGCCCCTGGGACCACCCCACTCACCTGCTTCTGGGAAGTTCCGTCCCACATCCTGGCTGGCAGCCTGGAGGGCAGAAAACGCAGCATGCCAGGCTAGGTGTCCTTGCCCTGGAGTCTCCAGACAACCCTCTGGCTCAGTGCCCAGGGATCAAGGGGCAGGAATGGGAGGGCTACAGGCTGAGGAATGCTGGTGGTGACAGAGGTAGGCAGTGCGAGTACAAGGACTCTGATATAAAACTCAGGGCCTTGAAAGTAAAGCTTGAGGTCTGACTCAGCTCAGGCCACCATAACAGAGTACCACAGACTGGGCGGCTTAAACAACAAAAATTGATTCTCTAGCACTTCTGGAGGTCAGAAGTCTGAGATCGGGGTGCCAGCAGGGTCACGTGCTGGTGACGTCTCTCTTCCGGGCTTGAGGACGACCACCTTCTCTCTGTGTCCTCACATGGTGGAGAGAAAGCACAGGCTCTCTGGTCTCTTCTTGTAAGGGCACTATTCCCATCACGAAGACCCCATGCTCGTGACCTCATCAAAATCCTAATCACCCCCCGCCAAGACTTCACCTCCTAATACCATCACATTGGGGGCTGGGACTTCAACATATGAATTTGGGGGGGACACAAACATTTAGTCCTTTACAAGGTGTATGTATAAGGGACTACTTTGTAATAACACAGAAAAACCACCCATCCCGAGTATGGCGGGGGGGGGGGTCTATTCTAGGGTGCGAGGCCTCTAGTCTACGTAGGCTAGTGTCCCCAGAGTGTAAGATCTCTGATCTGTTTGAAAGTCAGCGTTTGTATCCAGGGTGTGAAGTTAAAAGCTGAGTTGGGGTATGACCACTGACTTGGGGGTCTGTTTCCGAGCCAAGATCTCTTACGTTATTAAGTGTTCTGTGTCCCAGGGTGCAATGTTTCTGAGTTCTTTTGGGGTGTGAGCTTTGAGGGTTTCCCCCATCCCCCCCCATCCCTTACCACGCCCACTCCCTCCACTGCTGAGAGTCAGGAACTTTCATCAGTCCCACTGCTGCTTACTTACCCTGAACTGAATTCCATCTCTCTTGGGGGTTACTGGTCTAGGCCCTGGGGCATTGAGTTTGAGATTCTTGTCCCTAGGCACACCCCAAGTACTCCCCCCCAACATACACAAGTTCTCTGTACTATGCATACTGATTTTAGCATATGATTTTCCCTTATAATACATGAATATAGGTTTGTGTAAAAGGTTTCAACAGTGCATCAGTATATGGAGTACAAGGTCATCCCGCCTCCATACTCCAAAAATTTCCACTGAGGTCAGTTTCTGGTGTTTCCTTACACACACACACACGCACACACAGACACATCACCACGACCAGCTCCCACCTGCTTTCCCTTGTCAACAGCCTGTTCTGTGGAAGGCGTCCCCACCCCCACAGGCACCCACACGTCCCACGCATCCTGCCTCATGGGCAGCGGGTGCTCCGCGGTAGAACCCAAACCAGCATCCCTTTCACTCTGCAATAGGCATCGGCTCTCTATGGAGATGTACCAGGTCGTCCCAGTCGTTCGCTCCCACCAGCCTTGTGCACGCAGCTCGGAGAATGTGTGTACGTGTTAGATGGAGTTAGAAGTGGAATGGCTGGGTCAGAGGGTTTTTTCATGCATCAAACTCCTAAGGAACGTGTTCCGTGTACCGACTGCTGTTCTAGGTGCCGGAGAGACATCGAAGAACTGGATTGGACAAAGGTCCTTGCCCAGGTGGAGCCGACATTCTAGTTGGGGAGGAAGGGAGTGTAAGAAGTTGATTCCCATAGATGTTTCACGAGATCCTGGAAGGTTTTACTCCCATCAGCGGTGCCTCTACTGGCTGCCGCTCCACTGCTCTCTGAGGGGTGGGGTCTGTGGCAGGAGGCTGGCTGCATTGGCCTTTGCTCTCTCCAAGATCTGCAGGGGCTGGGGCTGGGACGGTCTATTTAGGGATGTGGACCTATGTGTGTGGGGTCAGGGAGGAGGATATGGGAATTCAATGGTCTCCTGGAGAGAGTGAGGGGAAATAGGATTAGAAGAGGCCACTTAATGGTGTGGGCAGAAGCTGGGGACAGTGGTCCACTGAATTAGGCATGAAGGGCCCCTCACAGGTCACACCCACAGAGGGTGCGCAGGGACACAGCACTGAGGAATCCAGTACTGTCTTCGAATGTAGCATCGTGACACTGTTTTGTGGACACCCTTGCGGATCACAGAGACAGGGGTGTGCATAAACCTGGAGCCACACAGAGTGGGGTGTGGGGGCCACATAGACAGGCGTGTGGCCATCACATGAGGTAGCGTACACTGGGGGGTGGACAGCCTTGGGTTACTCAGGTGGGGGTCTGGGCAATCCAGAAGTCACACACACTAGGGAGTGGATACTCCTTGAATCACACACACTGGAGACTGCACACTCTTGGGGTTGCACAGAATGGGTTGTAGACGTTTCTGCGGTCAGATCGACTAGTGTGTTGACACTATTGTAGTGAGACAAACCGCGGTGTGGACGGTCCTCGGGTCAAACAGATTTGCATGTGGAGGCTTCTGGAGTCATACATGCTAAGGAGAGACACTCCTGGGTCACCCAGACTGGCTAGTAGACATTCACAGGGTCACACATATCAGAGTGTGGACATCCCAGGGTTCAGATAGCAGATTGGATTGTGGAGCTTTTGGGGTCACTCAGACTGGGATGTGGGCACTCCTGGGCTCAGACAGCCTACGGTGTAGACAACTATGAGGTAAGAATGAGTGGGTGTGGACAGACGTGGGATCACTAAGATGGAGGTTTGGACATTCCTGGAGTCACTCATGCTGGGGTGTGGACAGACACAGGGTCACTCAGAGGTGTGAACACTCCAAGGCGTCTGTCACACACACTGGAGAGTGGAAATCTTTGGGGTCACACGGAAGGAGCTTGGGACACTCTTGACATTAAAACACACTGGGGAGTGGAGACTCCGGATATCACACACACTGTGGATCAGGCCCTCCCTGTGTTGCACAGATTGGGCTGTGAACATCTATGGTGTTACACAGACCGAGGAGTAGACACTTTTGGGATTGTTGTGACTGAGGTGGGGATAGTTCTTTGGTCCAAGAAATGATGTGTTGGCACCTCTCGGGTCAGAAACTGAGGTGTAAGGCGCCTGGGTGGCTCAGTCGTTAAGCATCTGCCTTCGGCTCAGGTCATGATCCCAGGGTCCTGAGATCGAGCCCCACATTGGGCTCCCTGCTCAGCGGGAAGCCTGCTTCTCCCTCTCCCACTCCCCCTGCTTGTGTTCCCTCTCTCGCTGTCTCTCTCTGACCAATAAATAAATAAAATCTTAAAAAAAAAGGAAAGCAACTGAGGTGTAGACACTCCTGTGGTCACACAGGGTAGTTTCAGGACACTCCCTGGTAGAGCCTTGGGACTGGGCACTGCTGAGGTCGCAGGTGTGGGTGGCCCTGGCGTCAAACAAATCACGATGTGAATTCTCTTGGGTCACGCAGACTGGGCGTGGACATCTCTGCAGTCACACAAATGGGTATTTGGACACTACTGGGGTCACACACGCTGGTCCCACACCTCTGGGGTCACGCACACTGAACACTCACTATCATCGCTGGGGTGTGGACACTGCTGGTGCCACGCACTTGGGGGGTGGGCACTCCTGGGGTTACACACTGGGATGGGGACGCTTCTGGTATCACACACAGGGGTGTGCACATTCATGATGTCCCACAGAACGGGATGGAATGATGCTAGAGCCGTCCGTTTGGTGACCCTGATTAAGAGGGCAAAGCTCAAATACCACCTGTTAAAAGTACTTCGACAAGGAGGCCGTTGGAGCGAGGTGGCTCTGAGGCCTTGGTAGCCTCAGTAAGCAAACTGAAACCTGAGCCAGAGCGGTGCACTTGCACCCAAGAAACCAAAATGTTAGAACAACCATCTCAAACAGCCAGCTAGGCTTTCCCGGATAAGGCCACCGCCTCAGCTCCAGCCCATCAAATAATCTCCTCCCTTTGCTTCCCGTCTGAGACTTCCCCTCGCTCCTGTCGTTAGCACTCCTCACTACTTCCTGTGTGGTGCTGCCCAGCTCTGGTTGCCTTAGGCTCCAAGAAACTGACAATTTAAGCGTGCCTCAGTTTATCTTTTATCACACCTGAGCCATGCACAGGACAGGCTCTCAAAAGCCGGCCTCACTTTTTGTATCTGTACGGCCAAAGCGAGCACATTGCCATGTAAGACCCCACAGACTGACTCTTTTCATGGGGCCTGGGGGTGCCTGAGCAAGAGAAACGTTGATGATCTATTGCCTGGAAGGTCTGCGGTGGTGCTTTCTCCATTTGCTCTTTGTCCCTCTTTCGGAGGTCCAGAGCTCCAGCGCAGTGCACAGCCACAGTGCGCAAGGAGCCTGGGGTCCTCAGCTACCACCTGGCAGTCCACCTATCAACCGAGAACAGCCCTGTTAGTCTGTGATGAGAGCAAGAAATAAACGTGTCTTATTAGTTGAAACCACTGACATCATGGGGTTGGTTTGTTACTGTAGAATTAATTCCAGAATACACAGTGTTGGGCAGATCGAACCCTCTGCGGAAATGGGCTCTGCAAGCTAAGGAGCTCATGGGGTGAGCAGGGGGAGTCTTCTTCCAAGAGGGCCTCCTGGCTTCTAGGAGGTGTTCATCCTTCCTTCACAGCCGGCAGAGCTCCGGCCAGGATGACGGGGCTGGAAGGGCATCTGCACCTCCAAGCTGGACACTGGCTCCACTGCCTGGATGCGGAGCCTGGTTCTTCAGAGATCTGCAGGTGGACGAGGCTCCAGGGCTCTGTGGCTTGGTCAGGCTTTCATAATGGGCTTCAGGGTACGTCAAGAGTTCATATAATTTAGCTACTGCTATTCATAGACAGATTAAAGAGAGCTTTGACTTCACTAAATGTCTCCACCAGCAGATTTCTTTTTCTCCATAGAATAGAGGCACCTGCTGGGGAGGGTACTGAGACCCGACATGCTCCCTCCCTGCTCACCACCGGCCCAAGCACTTCTCCCAGAACAAAGCCCCAGAAAAACCAGTGGGACAGCAGCCAGGGCTTCCCAAATCATGGCCACCTCCAGGGTCATTGGATGTTCCTACAACATAAGACCTAGCCTGGCTGTCCCAAAGGGTAGTTAAGAGATTATATGTAAAGGGACTTTCTCAGGCATTCTTCCCCCTGTAACTAACAGAAAGCTCTGCTAGGGTGCGTTTTAGTGAGAAGGGTTTATTTCCTCCCTTTAGCAGAAAGTTTGAGATTGACAGTCTCAGGTTCAATGCTATTGTAAGCAGAGTCAATGTTTCCTTCCCCCTTCATCTCCACCATCTTTAAGCATGCTGACTTTGTTCCTCATGGTTCTTGCCTCATAGTCCCAAGAAGGCTGCTGTACTTCTAGACCTCACGTCTGTATCCAGTGCAGGACAAAGGGATCAGGACAAAGGCTTTCTCCTAATGAGGCATTGTCTTTTTATTTGGGCTGAACAGCCTTCCCTATAGATTATCCCTTGTATCTCATTGGCCAAAACTGCACCAAATGTCCCTCCCTGACATTCAAAATTATTCAAAGGAAGCAAAATTGCTAGGACATGGTTTAGACTAATCATAATCCCTCCCCTTGGTCTTGGGGAGGAATTTATGCTCCTTAAGAACAGGGGACCTCCAGGGACACCTGTGTGGCTCAGTCAGTTAAGCGTCTGCCTTCGGCTCAGGTCATGATGCCAGGGACCTGGGATTGAGTCCCTCATCAGGCCCCCTGTTCAGTGGGGACCCTGCTTCTCCCTCTGCCTGCTGTTCCTCCTGCTTGTGCTTGCTCTCTCTCTCTCTCTGTGACAAATAAATAAAATCTTAAAAAAATAAAGAACAGGGGACCTCCACCTACCATCTGGAGAATGTGGGGATGGAGTAGTGGAGAGGGAGGGAATGGGTGTGAGGAATGTAGGGAGGCAGTGGAAAGCATCGCCTATAGAACCACAGAAAGGGAGGCAAGGTGAGTTGAGTTCTAGCCCTCGTTCCGCATTGGAGCCACTGTGTGGTCTGGGTTCTGTCCCTTGCCCTCTTTGGGCCTCAGTTTCCTCTTCTGTACAGAAGGAGTTGAGCTCAGTGGTCTCAAAAGACACTCTATGTGTTGGTGGCCCTGTGGCCTTAACCTGGACATGGGGGCTGGGCTGTGGAATCCACCACATGACAGGGAAGGCCCACCAAGTCTTGAATGGGGAAGGTCTAGAGGCTACTTGGCTCCTGTCTCCTACCGCCTGGCAGGGGCAAGAATTTCTCTTCCCTCTGTGATCAAGGTCATTTTGGTTGTCCTTGAAGAGGTCACTCTGAGTGTTTACAAGGGACTCCTGAGACAGAGCAGGGGCCCACATCCAGGTCCAGTTTCCGGCCTTAGCTCTGTGGCTAATGTCACACTGGGTGAGTTTGAACAGGTCCCTGGCCCTCTCTGTGCCTCAGTTTCCCCATTTGTTCAGTGAGGAGGTTAGACAAGATGGTCTCTGCTGGACTTTATAGTCCTAAACTGCTGAGGCTGAGTGGATTTAAGAAGGACAGGAGGGAAAGGTGAGGTCTGCTGCTAGAAGAAGCTGCCAGCATCCCTTGGCTTATGGCTGCATCAGTCCAATCTCCACCTCTGTGATCACACTGCCACCTCCTCTGCATGTGTGTCTTCTCCTCTTCTGTTTTTTTTAAAGATTTTATTTATTTATTTGGCAGAGAGAGAGCACAAGCACAGGGAGCAGCAGACAGAGGGAGAAGCAGAAGCAGGCTCCCCGCTGAACAGGGAGCCTGACGTGGAGCTTGATCCTAGGACCCTGGGATCATGACCTGAGCTGAAAGCAGACACTTCACCGACTGAGCCACCCAGGCGCCCCTGTCTTCTCCTCTTCTGTCTCAAATCCCTCTCGGCTACCCTCTTACAAAGATATCTGTGGTTACATCTAGGGCCCACCTGGAAAATCAAGATAATCTCCCCATCACGGATCCTTAACTTTTTTGGGGGGAAAGGGGCAGAGGGAGGGGGAGAGAGAGAATCTTGGAGCCCGATGCCAGGCATGATCCCACAACTCTGAGGTCATGACCTGAGCTGAAATAAAGAGTTGGTTGCCTAACCGACTGAGCCACCCGGTGCCCCCGGACCCTTAACTTAATAACACCTAAGTCCTTTTTTTTTTTTTTTGCCACATAAGTGAACATTCACAAATTCCAGGGATTAGGAGCTGGATACCTTTTGGAGGGCCATTGTTCAGCCCACCACATCGAGGTGGGGTGCCAGGAAGCAGTCCTCAGGGCAGTGACCTCTTAGTCGAAATTTGAAGGATAGGGAGTTAACTGAGCAGAAGGAAAAGAGACAGACTATGCCAGCAGAAGGAACAGCATGTGTAGAGCACTTGGAGATGAGAACGCACAGGAGCAGCGTGGGAGCAACCGAGCCACTTAGGATAGCCGGCCGGACATCCGTGGGCGGGTTGCTCAGGATGCTGGACTGAGGCCTGTGGGGTACAAGCCCTCTCCTCCCAGCTCCTCTCTAGACCCCGGGCCTGGCCAGGTTCCAGGTGGACCTGCTCCAGCCTCAGCACCACCCTGGCTTCCAGAGGCCCAGGCGAGCCCAGCCAGGCAGAAGGGAGAGAAGGCAAAAGGCAGCCTGACCATGTGCCCATGGTTGGCGGGCCATGCGGCTCCCTAGTCGTGCAGAAAGCACAGGCCAAGGGCTGGCCTATGCCTGAGGAATGCAGCCCTTTGCCAGGCCTGGAGACGCGGGTGGCCAGCTGCCACTCACTGACTCGGGAAGGCAGGCCTCCGGGCCATTGTGCCCCCACCAGCACAGGTCAGTGTGGACTGACAATGGTGAAGATCCCGGTGGGCCAATGGTTGGACAGCCTGGCCTGGGATGGCAACTCTCCACTCGCTCGTGGGAGATGGCCTTTGGCCTCCCTGGAACCCGACCCCCATCCCACCTTTTCCTGCATTCGAGCGAGCCTCAGGATGCTGCAGTGGAAAGGGATAGGAGGAATCCGGGGCTTCTGAGACGGCATTGAGCCAACCCGAAGCCACTTCCTCTTTCTGTGAGTTCATCTATTCTCTGTCTTTAAGATTTTATTTATTTATCTGACAAAGAGAAAGAGAGAGCACACAAGCAGGGGGAGTGGCAGGTAGAGGGGAGAAGCAGACTCCCCGCTGAGCAAGGAGCCCGATGCGGGACTCGATCCCAGGACCCCGGGATCATGACCTGAACCGAAGGCAGATGCTTCACCGACAGCCAGCCAGGTGCACCCCATCTATTCCCTTAATTGGTCGAGCTGGTTCAAGTCAGTTTCTGTTACTTCCAGACAAAAGCATCTTAACTGATAAAGGTTTTTCATAATCTTTTTTTTTGGCTTAGAGAGTTATGAAAAATTTAAATGTAGAGGATGTTGTGATGACAACTTTAGCAGAGGTTTGGCAGTTTTTTACTTTTTGCGCGTGTGGCAGGCAGATTACTGCCCCCACCCCCAAAGATGATCACATCCTAATTCCTGAGACCTGTGAATATGTTAGGTTGCACTGCAAAAGGGAATTAAAGTTGCTAATCGGCTGACCTTAAGACAAGGCCATTATCCCGGAGTATCTGGTGGAGCCAATATACTCATAAGGGTCCTTAAAAGTGGAAGAGGAAGGCGGGAGTGATGTGATGTGAGAGGGGCCCAACTGAATTGCTGCCTCTGAAGATGGAGGAAGCAGGCCCCGGGCCAGGACAGGCGGGGGCCGCTCAAAGCTGGAAGAGGCAAGAAAAAAGGGTCTCCCATGGAGCCTCTAGAAGGGAACCCAGACCTGCTAACATCCTGTTTGGAGCCCAGTGGGACCCGTGCTGCACTTCCGACTTCCAGAACTGGAAGGTAGTAAATTCGTGTTGTTTTGAGTCACTGCGTTCGTGGTAATTTGTCGTAGCGGCAAAAAGGAACTAATACAACATCCGTTTCTTTTTCTTCTGTTAATTTTTTTAAAAGATTTTGTTTATTTGAGGGGCGCCTGGGTGGTGCAGTCGTTAAGCGTCTGCGTTCGGCTCAGGGCGTGATCCTGGCGTTCTGGGATCGAGCCCCACATCGGGCTCCATGCTCTTCTGGGAGCCTCCTTCTCCCTCTCCCACTCCCCCTGCCTGTGTTCCCTCTCTTGCTGGCTGTCTCTGTCAAATAAATAAATAAAATCTTTAAAAAAAAGATTTTGTTTATTTGAGAGAGTGAGAGAGAGACAGCATGAGAGAGAGTGAGAGAGAGCAGGGGGGAGGGGCAGAAGGAGAGGGAGAAGCAGACTCTTCACTGAGCAGGGAGCCCTACGTGGGACTCAGTCCCAGGACCCTGGGATCATGACCTGAGCCGAAGGCAGACGCTTCACCGACTGAGCCACCCAGGCGCCCCTTCTGTTAATGTACTGGAAGAGAAGGTCAACACTTTTTACTTAAACTGCCGTGTATAGTGCAAGCCCCTTCTCAGAAACTGCTTTTCTTTCTTTCCCTCTTGCTCATTCTCTCCACCCACCAATCTGTCTCCTTGTACATGTGCGGAAGGAACATGGTAAGAAAAAATGGTTATTTGGTTATTTCTTGGTATTAGGATTTAGAGGAACTTTTTATTTTATTTTATGTATTTTGTTTATTTTATTTTTTAAAATTTTATTTGAGGGACAGAGAGAGCAGGGGGAGGGGCAGAGGGAAAGGGAGAGAAGCTGGAGCAGACTCCACTCAGCAGGAAGCCCCACGTAGGGCTCGATCCCACGACCCCAGGATCATGATCTAAAGCAGACGCCCAACTGATTGAGCCACCCAGACACCCCTAGAGGGATTTTTTAGAAGTGTTCATCTTTGTGCTTTTCTACATTTTCCCCCCATTTTTTGGTAATGAGCAGGCCTTATTATTTTTTTAAGCAAAACAATAAGGTCACGATTATGCATTTTATTGAGAAAGCCTGCACCAGTCAATGCCCATGGCCACCTTTGAGTGTTCTGTCTGTCCTAGGTGAGGTCTCCCCAGAACAAACCAACACATCCCAGATCTAGACTACCCCCCTCCTTTTCATCCCCCACCTCAGACAAATAGATAAAATTCATCCATGGCTCTTAGTGGCTCTTACGGGCTGAGGGGTGTCTTCCTCTGCTTCACACCTTGAAACCCTAACCCCCAGTACTTCACAATGTGACTGTATTTGGGCCTTTAAAGAGGTGATCAAGTTAAAATGAAGTCATTAGGGTGGGTCCTAATCCAATCTGACATCCTTCCAAGTAGAGCAGATCAGGACGCAGAAAACAGAAGAGAAACCGTGTGAGGACACGAGGAGTAGGTGGCCGTCTGCAAAGCGAAGAGCCACCTTGGAGGGGGTGGGGACTAACTTTGCCGACAGTTTGATGTCAGACTTCTGGTGTCCAGAACTGTGAGAAAATTAATCTCTGCTGTTTAAGCCGCCTGGTCAGTCGTATTCTGTTAGGGCCCTGCCAGCAGGCTAACACACTAGGGTTATCTACCACTTTGCTCCAAAGAAACAACTTTTTTTTTAAGATTTATTTATTTATTTATTAGACAGAGAGAGACAGCCAGCGAGAGAGGGAACACAAGCAGGGGAGTGGGAGAGGAAGAAGCAGGCTCCTAGCGGAGGAGCCTGACGTGGGGCTCGATCCTGAAACGCCGGGATCACGCCCTGAGCCGAAGGCAGACGCTCAACGACTGCACCACCCAGGCGCCCCTAAAGAAACAACTTCTATGTGATAATAATTTAAAACGCGTTACATTCTGAGAGAGCTGAGTTAGTTGCTTAAAGATACTTCATTTTCACGTTCTTGTGACCTCCCAACAACCCTGTGAAGCCTGTGACTGGTCAGAATGGTGCTTATGACTACTCATTGGACAGAAGGAAAAATGGAGCCCCATGGGCGACTCATGACTCGGCCAGAGTCACGTAGTCAGAACACACATCTCCAGATGCCATTCCAGAACATAGCCTAGGAGCACCGAGATCAGGAATATATGGAAAGGGGGCCAAGCATTCTATCTTCCCATCTGGGATATAGTCCATCAAATCTGTTTTCTTCTGGAAGAATCATGGCCCCTTCCCTTTCTTCACAGAACCTTGTATAAGTAACAAAAAAAACATTTAATCATTTGTTTAAAAGTTGCTAGTATTACTTTTACAGATACAAAACTAAGCCGAACCCTTTCTGGCTCTTCCCATTAACTGAGGTTTATGGAATTTTAATGGATTTTTTGAGACATTTCTATCAATGAGAATATGGCTCAATTTTTAAAAAAAAAAAATTTTAAAGTAGGCTCCATGCCCAGCATGAAGCCCAATGCGGGGCTTGAACTCACAACCCTGACATCAAGACCTGAGCTGAGATCAAGAGTCGGATCCTTAACGAAGCCATCCAGGCACCCCAATATGGCTCAGTTTCTTAAAAGATGTATGTATGTGTGTATGTCTGTATTTGAGAGAGACAGAGAGAGAGAAAGGGCAGAGGGAGAGAATCTCAAGCAGATTCCCACTGAGCACGGAGCCCAACACATGGCTCCATCATATGACCCATGAGATCATGACCTGAGCCGAAACCAAGAGTCCAACACTTAACCGACTGAGCCACCCAGGTCCCCCAGTACGGCTCAATTTTTTTTTCCTTTTCTTTACTTTAAAGATTTTATTTATTTGATAAAGAGAGAGAGAGAGAGAGACAGAGCGAGCTCATGAGCGCACAAGCAGGGGGAGCAGCAGAGGGAGAGTTGGAAGCAGGTTCTCCACTGACCAGGGAGCCTGATGCAACGCTTGACCCCAGGACCCTGGGATCATGACCTGAGCCGAAGGCAGACGCTTCACCGACTGAGCCCCCCAGGTGCTCCTGGCTCAAATTTTTAAGTGAGGATCTAAGCTGCCAATATTCCCATGAGGACTTTAACTTAAATTGAGAAAATATTTACCCGTCACCGCCTGGCTCTAGAGCTGGGACTCCCTGTACAATGGTGAGGTCAGGGGGCATGCAGGGCCCTGGGGCATGGAGGGAGATATGAGTGTCTGGGTGGGAGCAGGCCACGTGGACAGAGGCTCCAGGACCTGCTTGAGAGCCACTGCTTTATATCGGGCACGAGCAACGTGGGAGTTAGTGCCAAACTCCTACCTAGCCGAAATCTGGGAAACACTTGCTTACACTTCTCCCTGACCCCTCTAGGTTCGCAGAGCCCAGCTGGCAGGGGAAGGTGAAGACGGAGTCAAGGGTGGCTGCCCCAGCATGTCCCAAACACTTTCATGATCAAAGCCATCCTGGCAGTGGGCACAGGGGACATTGGTGACCTCATGCCTTATCTAGAGGAGACCCTACCCTGCTCCCACCCATTGCTGCTGTACGGGTGGCCAGACCTTCCAATATCCCAACAGTAGCCAGATACCACAGTTTAGTAGAAAATCTTTTACTTTTTTTTAAAGTTGATCACTAGTTACAATTTTTGAAAAACCCTTTGCAGTTGGGACGCCTGGGTGGCTCAGTCAGTTAAGCATCTGCCTTCAGCTCAGGTCATGATCTCCGCGTCCTGGGACCAAGTCCCACATGGGGCTCCTTGCTCAGCAGGGAGTCTGCCTCTCCCTCTGTCCATCCTCCCCGCTTGCTCCCACTCTCGCTCGCTCGTTCTTGCTTGCTCTCTCCCTTGCTCACTCTCTGCTCTCCACTCCTTGCTCTCCAATAAATGAATAAAATCTTTAAAAAAAAATCATTTGCAGCCACTAGAAAAGGGGGCAAAGATTTGAAGTGGCACACTACAGAAGAGGATGCCCAAATGTCCATATGTGAAGAATGATCAGCCTCATTATTCATCAAGGAAAAGAAACTTAAAACCACAAAGAGGAACCTCACAATAATATCGTATTGGTGGAATGATTTTTTTAGTGTAATACTTTATGCACGATTGGTGGGATTGTAAACTGACACAACCCCTTTGGAAAACCATTTGGAATTCTTTAGGAATGTATGAAGGTATGTGTCCTCTGGGACCGAGAAATGATACTCTTTGATGCACGCTAAGAGAATGGATAAGCACACTGTGGGATATCTACCAATGGAGTACAACAAAGGGGCGAGAATGAGCAGATTACGGCTACACACAGCGTCCAGGTATCTCTCAGACATCATGTCGAGGAAAAAAGCAAGACAGAACATACGTAATGTATTTTGGTTCCTTTATATACTGTTCAGAGCAGGCAAAACGAAACTCTGCTGTTTAGGTTCACAGATGTGGGTGGTAAAGAGCAAGAAAAGCAAGGAAATCATGACCATGAAAGTCAGGGGGGTGGTTCTCTCTGGGAAGAGAGAACGACGTGCCAGAGAAGGGGTGCACTGAGGGCTTCTGTAGTTCTGGCCGTGTTCTGTTTCAGGGGCCAGTAAACTATGATCCACGGGCCAAATCTAGCTTGTTGCGGGTTTCCGTGTGGCCTTGAGCTAAGAAAGGTAAGAGATGGGGCGCCTGGGTGGCTCAGTCGTTAAGTGTCTGCCTTCAGCTCAGGGTGTGATCCCAGAGTCCTGGGATCGAGCCCCACATTGGGCTCCTCCACTGGGAGTCTCCTTCTTCCTCTCCCACTCCCCCTGCTTTGTTCCCTCTCTCGCTGGCTGTCTCTCTCTCTGTCAAATAAATAAAATCTTTAAAAAAAAGAAAAGAAAAAGGTAAGAGCTTTTTACCTTGTTTTTTTTTTTAAAGATTTTATTTATTTAGAGAGAGTGCAAGCAGGGGGAGGAGCAGAGGGAGAGGGAGAGAGAGAGAATCCTAAGCAGGCTCCATACCCAGCGAGGAGCCCAATGTGCGGCTCCATCCCATGACCTTGAGATCATGACCTGAGCTGAAATCTAGAATCAGATGCTTAACCAACCGAGCCACCCAAGGGCCCAGTGATTCAATAAGCCAACACATGATTCAGTGCTGATCAAGATAAGTGGACTCTTGGGGTGCTTGGGTGGCTCAGTGGTTAAGCGTCTGCCTTCGGCTCAGGGCGTGATCCCGGCGGTCTGGGATCGAGCCCCACATCAAGCTCCTCGGCTAGGAGCCTGCTTCTTCCTCTCCCACTCCCCCTGCTTGTGTTCCCTCTCTCGCTGGCTGTCTCTCCCTGTCAAATAAATAACTAAATAAAATCTTTAAAAAAAAAGATAAGTATACTCTTAATCCCGTTCACCTATTTCACCCATCGCCCACTTACCTCCCCTCTGGCAACCACCAGTTTGTTTTCTGTAGTTAAGAGTCTGTTTTTTGGTTTGTATTTTTTGCATCTTTGTTCCTTTGTTCTATTTCTTAAATTCCACATATGAGTGAAATCATGTAGTATTTGTCTTTCTCTAACTTATTTTGCTTAGTATTATACTCTCCAGAACCATCCACATTGTTGCAAATGACAAGTTTTCGTTCTTTTTTAGGCCTGAGTAATATTCCATTGTGTGTGTGTGTGTATGTACACTGTGTATACAAGTATACTATATATATATATACTATTGTGTGTATATTTAATATCCTACATCTTCTTTGTCCATTCTCCAATCAATGAACAATTGGGCTGCTTCCATAATGTGGCTATTGTAAAAAGTGTTGCAAAAAACATAGGGGGGCATACGTCCCATTGAATTAGCGCTTTCGTAGGCTTTGGGTAAATACCCAGTAGTGCAATTACTGGATTGGAGGGTAGTTCTATTTTTTTTTATTTTTTGAGGAACCTCTATATTGTTTTCCACAGTGGCTGCACCAGTTTGCGTTCCCACCAACAGCACACGGGGATTCCTTTATCTCTACGTTCTTGCCAACACCTGTTATTTCTTGTGTTTTTAAAATCATTTTAGGGGGGCGCCTGGGTAGCGCAGTCGTTAAAGCGTCTGCCTTCCACTCGGGGATCGAGTCCCACATTGGGCTCCTCTGCTGGGAGCCTGCTTCTTCCTCTCTCACTCGCCTGCTCTGTACCCTCTCTCGCTGGCTGTATCTCTGTCACATAAATAAATAAAATCTTTAAAAAAATAAATAAATAAATAAAATCATTTTAGGGACCCCTGAGTGGCTCAGTCGGCTAAATGTCAGCCTTTGGCTCAGGTCATGATCCCAGGGTTCAGGGACGGAGCCCAGCGTTGGGGTCCCTGCTCAGCAGGGAGTTTGCTTCTCCCTCTCCCTCTGCCTCTCCGCCTCCATTCATGCCCTCTCTCAAATAAATAAAATCTTTAAAAAAATCATTTTATAAGGTAAAAAGCTCTGGAACACCTGGGTCACTCAGTCAGTTAAACATCTGAATCTTAATTTCAGTTCAGGTCATGATCTCAGGGTGGTGAGATCGAGTCCCGCATCAGGCTCCCTGCTCAGCGGGGAACCTTCTTCTCCCTCTCCCTCTGCCTCTCCCCCTGGCTTGTGCTCTCTCACTCTCGCTCTCAAATAAATAAATAAATAAATAAAATCTTTAAAGAATAAATTCTAAAATAAAATGATTACAAGAAAAAATATTTTGTGACATGTGAAAATTATACAAAATTCAAATTTCAGGATCTGTGAATAAAGTTTTGCTAGAATACAGCCACTGTTGTTCATTTATGTATTGTCTATGGTTACTTTCACAACAATGGCAGGGTTGACTAGTTGTAACAAAAACCAGATGATGTTTCCCAAAGCCTAAAATATTTACTCTCTGGCCCATTACAGAAAAGATTTGTTGGGGCGCCTGGGTGGCACAGTCGTTAAGCGTCTGCCTTCGGCCCAGGGCATGATCCCGGCGTTCTGGGATCGAGCCCCACATCAGGCTCCTCCGCTATGAGCCTGCTTCTTCCTCTCCCACTCCCCCTGCTTGTGTTCCCACTCTTGCTGGCTGTCTCTATCTCTGTCAAATAAATAAAATCTTTAAAAAAAAAAAAAAGAAAAGATTTGTTGACATCTCCTGTTTTTTTTTATATAAAGATTTTATTTATTAGAGAGAGAGACTTTTGTCAATGAATTACAAAAATTTGACAGTTGGAGCTATTTTTCTGCCACAGTAATTGGTTCTTAAATCACTAAAATGGCAACACTACTTAAAATCTTACCTCCTTAGAGGTGCCTGGGTGGCACAGCGGTTAGGTGTCTGCCTTCGGCTCAGGGCATGATCCCGGTGTTATGGGATCGAGCCCCACCTCAGGCTCCTCTGCTAGGAGCCTGCTTCTTCCTCTCCCACTCCCCCTGCTTGTGTTCCCTCTCTTGCTGGCTATCTCTCTCTCTCTGTCAAATAAATAAATAAAATCTTTAAAAAAAATCTTACCTCCTCAAATAAAGATCTGGAATGTCTCTTATGGTATCTCCTGTAGGTTTGGTTGAGAGAAAACCGAGAGGGGTGACCAAAAATTAAAGATACATGTTGAAGAAAGGAAAAAATCTGTTTCATGGCCAAAGTCCCAAGCTGTGAACAAGTAATCACTGTTTAGAGATAATTTTGGATCTGTTCCTGTGCTCTGAAAATCTGCCAATGGGTGATAGCCTCACTACAGTGACTACACTTCTGAGAGTTCACAAATCAACCACAACTTCAAGCTTGTGAAATTCGATAGACAAGTAGGCAAAAGATTCGAACAGGCAGTTACAGAAGAGGATGATGTTCAATAAATGTGAAAGACCGGCAACTGGCTGGCTCAGTTGGTAGAGCACACAACTCTTGAACTTGGGGTTATGAATTTGTGCCCCACCTTGGGTGTAGAGATTATTTAAAAATAAAAAAAAATCTTTAAAACAACGTGAAAGATGTTCAACCTCATTTGTCATAAATTAAAATCACCGTAAGGAACATCACACAATATCAGAATGGTAACAAAAGAAATATTTTTAAGGCTGTTCTTTATGCACTGCTGGTCAGAGTATAAGATGATTGAACCACTTAGGGGTGCCCGGCTGGCTAAGTCAGTGGGGTCTGTGAGGCCGAGCCAAACGTCGGGTGCTGAGATTACTTAAAAAAATATATTAAAAAAAATAATTCAACCAATTTGGCATGCCATTTGGAATTATTTAAGAAAGTTTAAAGATATGCATCTTTTGTAATCCAGAAATTCCACTTCTCTAGGAACACTAGAGAATGAATAAACAAATTGTGGAGTACATCCAGTTATCACTGGGTGATAAATGCCTAATCCTCAAAGCCAGCCAATCAACAATAAGCCCTCCTGAAAAGCCAGCCAATCAATGATAAGCCCTCCTGAAAAGTCAGCCAATCAGTGACAAGCCCATGCTTCTGGGCGACATCCAAACAGCGCGTGCTCACTGCAGCCGCCTGTTCTGAAAGTCGGCAGTTGCCAGCGGCCTTACTCCAGCGAGAGCAGGAACACCCTGAAAGTCCCTCAGTGTCTTCACACTTCTACTTCTCTACATCCACCAATCCCTGCACGCCTGGCTCTCCAAAACCTTCCCAAAGCGCTGGCTTTGCTCTGGAAAAGTGCACCTTACAAGTACAGCTCACCCTCTCAGGTAAATGCGAAGTTCACCTGATTTGCGGCAGATCTCGAGTCCAATTTATTGTTAGTTCACAGGTCTCAGTGGCTCACAGTTTGTTATGCATTTGACGTGTAACAGACGCACTGTGAGATGATCAAATCCAACTACAATTGTGGTGGTTGCTATTATTATATGTATGTATCTTTAGTGTGTATTTAAACTCCCAAATGCTAAAACGCAGGTGTAAATTTCGTGGTGAATTTACTGAACAGTAGACACTTACTAAATGAGGAAAAGTCCTTTTGAAATTCTTTGAGCAGTATCCCATCATTCATTCAATATCAAAAATGGTAGGAAGTCAGATATAAGCCAACATAGTACAGCTAAGCGTAAGAGATGTATGATTTCCTCACCTTGCACCAAAAATACTCATAAAATGATAAAATTTTCATTAAGAAATTCAAGGCTGCCTGGCTAGCTTAGTTGGTACAGCATGTGACTCTTGATCTCAGGGTTGTGATTTGGAGCTCCATGTTGAGTGTACAGATTACTTAAAAATAAATTAAGAAAAAAAGAAATTCTGTGGAAGAAAATAAATTAATTGCAGCAGAAGTTGTAATGGCTTTCCGCACTGTATCACCACTAATTTTCAGCTCAAATGACTGCTTGAACATATTACTACCAGAGTATTTTCTGATTCCAGAACTTCAAACTAACTTTGAAGTGCCAGGATGAAATCTACCGCAATAATAAAAAATTCAATAGCTCCACTTACTATAGAGATAATCTGAAAGATCTAAATGCCTTACCTTTTACGGTATAACTGTGAATTCAAGTAATCACAATGCAGAGGAAAAAAAATTTCCCTTTGCTTATACAATATTTTTTTGCATGAAAAAGACTTGCGAATTAGGCTGTTTTGAGGAAAATCCCTTCTCCTTGAGATTCCAGAAACAACAGAAAATTTCTACAGAGAATCTCTTACTGATTTAGGAGTTAATGAAAAAAAAATTGTACTGCTTTTGGTGCTAGCGACTTTCAATTTTATTGATGCTTTCAAAGAACTGGCATTTGGTTCCATTGATTTTCCCTATTTTTTGTGTGTGTGTTTTCAATTTTACTGACTTGTTTGTATCTTTATTATTTCCTTCCTTGGGGCATAATTTTTCTAGTTTTCTTTTTTATTTTTTAAAAATTTTATTTATTTATTTGAGAGAGAGAGAGAGAATAAGAGAGAGAGCATAAGAAAGGAGAGGGTCAGAGGGAGAAGCAGACTCCGCACCGAGCAGGGAGCCTGATGTGGGACTTGATCCTCAGACTCCAGGATCACGACCTGAGCTGAAAGCAGTCGCTTAACCAACTGAGCCACCCAGGTGCCCCATAATTTTTCTAGTTTTCTAAGTTGGAAATTTAGATAATTGATTTGAGACCTTTCTTCTTTTCTCTTACAGGCATTTTATTGCTATTAATTTCCCTCTCGTCACCACTTTAACTGCATCCCACAAATTTTGATTCGTTATATTTTTATTTTTATCCAATTCACACTAGTTTCTAAATTCCCTCCAGATTTCCTCTTTGATTCGTGGATTACCTAGAAGTGTGTTATTTAGTTTCCACATATTTTGGGATTTTCCATATATGTATGTTTCTGTTGCTGATTTCTTGTTTAATTCCATCATGGTCAGAGAACAAATTTTCTGTGATTTCAATTTGTTTTAAGATTGTATTTATTTATTTGACAGAGAGAGAACAAGCAGGGGGAGCAGAGGGAGAGGGAGAGGCAGACTCCCCACTGAGCAGGGAGCCTGATGATGCGGGACTCAGTCCCAGGACCCCCAGATCATGACCTGAGCCGAAGACAGAAGCTCAACTGACTGAGCCACCCAGGCGCCCCTGTGATTTCAATTCTTTTAAGTTTGTTAAAGATTGTTTCATGGCACAGAATATGGTCTATTTTGGTGAATGTTCCATATGCATTTGAGAAGAATGTGTATTCTGCTGTTGTTGGTTGAAGTACTCTATAAATGCCAGTTAGGTCAAACTGTTTAATAATATTGTTCAAGTCTTCTGTATTCTTACTGATTTTCTACCTACTTCTTACTACTTTATTACTAGAAGACAAGTATTGATGTCACCAACAATAATCGAATTTGCCTGATTTTCCTTACATTTCTTTCTGTTTTTGCTTCGTGTATTTTGAAGATTTGTTGTGAAGTATGTATATATTTAATATTGTTTCACCTTTGGGGTGCCTGGGTGGCTCAGCCAGTTAAGCAGCTGCCTTTGACTCAGGTCATGATCTCAGGGTCCTGGAATCAAGCCCCATGTCTGGCTCCCCGCTCAGCAGGGAATCTTCTTCTCCCTCTCCTCCGCCCCTCCCCCCTGCTCGTATTTTTTCTCTCTCTCTCAAATACATAAGATCTTTTTTTAAAAAAAGATTGTTTCATCTTCTTGGTGAATTGACCACTCTGTTATTATGTAATGTTCCTCTTTATCCCTGATAACTTTCCTTGTTATGATGTTTGCTTTGTCTGTCGCTCCACCTTTTTTCCGATCCTTTTACTTTTCACCTATCTATACCTTTATATGTAAAGTGGGTTTATTATAGAAAGCATTATCGCTGGATATTGTTTTAAAGCATGTATTTATAATCAGACAACCTCTGTCTTTGAATTGATGAGTTTAGGCCTGGAGTCACGAACTATGGCCTGCAAGTTGATGGGCTATTTTTGTAAATAACGTTTGCTGGGAACACATAAAACACCTATCCATTCACTACTGCCTACAGTTGTTCTTGCACTGCAAAAGCAGGGTTGAGTAGTTGGGACAGAGCCTGTAGGGCCCAGCAGCCTAAAATGTTTACTCTCTGGCCCTTAGAGCAAACATTTGCTGACCTCTGGTGTCGATCATTTACATTTAACGTTACTATTATTTTTAAAGATTCTATTTACTTATTTGACAGAGGGAGAACACGAGAGAGGGAACACAAGCAGGGGGAGTGGGAGAGAGAGAAGCAGACTCCCCACTGAGCAGGAGAGCCTGAGACGGGGCTCCATCCCAGGACCCTGGGATCATGACTTGAGCCAAAGGCAGACGCTTAACCAACTGAGCCACCCAGGCGCCCCTTAACGTTTTTATTGATATGGCAGGATTCAGGGCTACCATTTTATTATTTGTTTTCTCTTTTCCTTTTTCCCTTGTGTTCTGCTTTTCCCCTTGCTTGTTTTCTTCTGGATTGTTTGAATAGTCTTTAGTATTCCCTTTCAATTGAGCTATTGGGTTTTGGCCGTATTTCTTTGTCGTAATTTTTAGTGATTGCTCTAGAGATTACAAAACATGTAATTTTTCAGTCTTTCTGGAGGCGACCTTTCACCACTTCGAGTAAAATGTAGAAGCCTTGCAACCATGTAATTCCCCTTGCCCTACCCCCTTTTGTTGTGGTGGTTGTATGTATCACATCTTTCTACAATGAAAACATTAACACACAATAGTAACATTTTCGCTTGGAACAGTCCTTCATATTCTGAAGAATTTAAGAGGAGAAAAATAGTCTTTGATATTTACCCAGAGATTTACCATTTCTGTTGTTCTTCCTTCATGCTTGAAGTTCCAAATTTCCCTCTGGTATTATTTTTCTTTATCATTTCTGGTACAGCACATCTGCTGTTGACATATTGTCTTCGTCTTCCATCATCTGAGAATGTCTTTATTTATTTTTAAAGATTTTGTTTATTCATTTGAGAGAGAGGGACAGAGAAAGCATGAGCGGGGGCAGAGGGAGAGGGAGAGGGACAAGCAGACTCCCCGCTGAGTTTGGAGCCTGACGTGGGGCTCGATCCCCGGACTCTGAGATCAGGCCCTGAGCCCAAGTTAACCGACTGAGCCATCCAGGTGCCCCAAGAATGTCTTTATTTTGTATTCGTTTCTGAAAGTCATTTTCACGGATTGGAATTCCGGGTTGACTCTTACTCTCAGCACTTTAAAAATGTTGTTCCACTGTCTTCCGGCCACTATATTTCAGATGAGAAATCTATGGAATTTGTATTGCTTTTCTTCTATGAATAATGTGTTGTGTTTTTTTGAAATTTGATTTATGATATTTCTTGGCATAATTTTCTTTGAGTTTATCCTGCTTGGGGATCATTGTGTTTCTTGAGTCTGTTAACTTATGTCTTTCACCCAAAATTGGGGGAGTTTTGGTCATTGTTTCTTCAATTTTTTTTCCATGCCAATATCATCCTCTCTTTCTGAAACTCCAGTAGCATAAATATTAGACCTTTTAATATTGTCCAAGAGATCCCTGAAGTCCTCCTCACATTTTTCAATATTTTTCTCTTTGTTCTTCAAGTTAAATAATTTCTATTGATCTATCTTAACATTCATGGATATTTTCCCCTGTCATATCCATTTTGCTATGAGCCCATCTGGGTAATTTTTTATTTCAAATGTTATATTTTGGGGTCCTAGGATTTCCAATTGGTTCTTTTTAAAAACCACAGTATTTTATTTTTTAAAAATAATGTCTCTGCCCAGTGTGGGGCTTGAACTTACAACACTGAGACCAAGAATCACATGCTCTCCCAACTGAGTGAGCCAAGCATCCTGGGTGGGAGATCCTTATAACATCTGAAGATCATTCCCCAGAATATGTGGTCTCTCAGCTCCTTGGCGGTTTTATCTGAATTAGGATTTATTTTAACTATTTGGGCACCCATGACAGAGAATTTGAGAACTCTGAACTGTGTGTGTGTGTGTGTGTGTCTGTCCAGTGGGTGAGGCCTCTGAGAACTTTTGCTTTCTGTGTCCCATGACATGAGATCCCTAGGTGGTTTGGGGTATATTTCCAGGTGTGAAGCCTCTGTTCCTTTTGGGGGTATCTGACTTATGAAGCCTCTGTTCCTTCTGGGGGTTTCTGACTTATGAAGGTATTATTTCTAGTGACTACAGTCTCTGAGCCATTTATGAGCCAGCATCCCAAGAAATGAGATCTCTGCGGGTTTTGTAGTTTGCATACTTGTGTGTGAAGTCTCTGAGCTGTTTTGATGTTTGTCGTAGGATGTAAATTCTCAGAACTATTTTGACATCTCTCTTGTGTGGCGTGAGGTTCCTATTGGAACTCTTTTGGGGTACGCTTTTAGGCATGATGTTTCTATCCTTTTGGGAAAATCGCACTTCCAGGGCTGATGTCTCTGATTCATCCAGGGCTGTGTGATCAATCAGGGTATGAGTTATCTGGACTGTTCATCAGTCTAGGGCACAGGCTATGTGGTGTCTGAAACATTTGGGGGTCTGTGTATCAGGGTATAAGGTCTCTGAGATATATGTAGATCTGAGGTGTGAAGTCTCTGAGATGCTTTGTGCTTGCTGTCCCAGCAAACGAGATCGTGTGAAGTGTTTGGGGTCCATTCCCCACGGTTAGAATACGACATTTTGGAGATTGTGTGGACCGGGCTGTGAGGGTACACATGGTTACTGGCTCGGTGCCTTATCATATGTGGTGTCCGGGCTCTTTGGCGATGTGTGTCCAGGGTATAAGATCTTGAAATTTTATGCATTTTTTTTTCTCAAGGGTTTGAGGTATTTGAACTGTGTGTAGGATTTTGTCCCAGAGTGTGAGGTCTCTGAGGTGTCGGGAGTGGGGACTCTGTCTCTGTGTGGTTTTGAATTACTACATCCCTGGGTGTGTTCTACCATATGAGCTCTTGGAGATGGTTCCGTGTCTGTGTCCTAACATATGAGGTTCCTGAGTTTCTCTGGATTATGTTTGTCTGTGGTATGAAGATCATGATTAATTTTTTTTAGTCTGTGTCCAGGGAGTGAGGTCCCTTAGCAGTTCGGGGACCTGAGCCGTCTGAAGGGTATGAGGTGTCTGAGTTCTTTTGGGCCTGTGTTCCATGCCATGAAATCCCTGCGTCATTTGGGGCACGTTCCAGGGTGTGAGGTCTTTCACTTTTTAAAAAAAAGATTATTTATTTATTATTTATTTAAGAGAGGGACAGAGATTGAGAGAACCAGCAGGAGGAGAAGGAGAAGCAGGCTCCCTGCCAAGCAGGGAGCCCGATGCGGGACTCGATCCCAGGACCCTGAGACCATGACCTGAGCCAAAGGCAGATGCTCAACCGACTGAGCCACCCAGGCATCCAGTCGTTCATGTTTTTGGTGGTTTCTGTATAAGGGTGTGATGCCTATGACGTATTCGTGGTCTATCCCTAGGGTGACGCGGTCTCAGAATGTTATCATGCTTGTGTCTCAGGTAGGAGGTTTCTTCGCTAATTGGTTTCTGTGTAGTTCATGAGCTATTTTAGGGGCCTGTTCAAAACCTGCTACCAGGAGAGGAGTTTCTGATTAGTTTTGTGGTCTGTGTCCAAGGTGTGAAGCATCTGAACTCTTTGAGCAACTGGCGACTGTTTGCAAGCTGCAAGGATTCTTTCTGGGGCCTGTACCCCATACTGTGGTATCTCTGAGTGTGGGGTTTTGGTTTTGTTTTTTTCTGGTTCTGAATCCTAAAGCGTGAGATCTGTGAGCTCATGGGCATCTCTGTTCATGGCATGAGATTTCTGAACTGTTTTGTGGCATGAGTCCAGGGCGTGAAGTCTATGCTGTTTTGGGTTCCGTGGCACGTGATGGAAATTCTGAGCCATTTGGGATATGTTTCCAGGTGTGAAGAGTCTGTTCCTATTGATTGTCACTGTCAAGGTTATGATGTCTCTGACCTCCGTTTCCAAGGAGTGGGGTCTCTGAGCTCTTTAGGCATCTGTGTGACTGTGTGAGATCCCTGTCTGTTCATGGATCTGGGCTCCAGAGCCCGAGACTTCTGAGCTGTCTGGGGTTTTTTGTCCAGAGTGTCATGTCCTCCGAGTTGTTTTGGTTAGCTCTCAGGAGATAAGATCTCTGAGGTACTTACTGTTCATGCTCCAGGGTGAATTTTTGAGCCATTTTGGGGTGTGCATTCTAGGATAAGAATTGTCAGAGCCATCTTGGGCATGGGTCCACTTCTGAAGGTCTCTGAGGTGTGCGGCAGGATGTGAAATCTCTTTGTTTTTGAGTTCTTCTGTTCTCACGAGGTCTGTGAGGTTGGGCGGAAGTTGTTGGGGAGCGGGGTGGGGGGTGGTATGGAGTGGTCAGTGTCCAAAGCTTAAGGCTGCAGAATTGTTTTGTGCTGTGCTCGGAGTCTGAGATTTCTGAGCTCTTTGGGACACTGTGTCTCAGGGTGTGAGGTGTCTGTAGTGTTTCCAGGTCATCATTCCAGCCTATGAAGCGTCTGAGCTCCTTGGGGTATCTGCATCCAGTGTAGGAGGCCCCGGAATTGTTTTATGTTCTGTGTCCAAGGGTGTGAGATTGTTGTGGTCTTGGAGTCTGGTCCACAGAATGAGATTACTGAGGTGTTTTTATTTGTTTTTGCCCCAATGAACATTTTCTAAGCTGTTGGGGTGTCTTTTTCCCAGCATGTGGGGAGTTTGAACTCTTTGGGGATGTGGGTCTAGGGTTGAAGGTTTCTGAACTTTGTGGGAGTCTCCATCAAGGGTATGAGACCTCCTAGTTCTTGTGGGTGTAAATCCCACTACATCAGATCTTGGAGCCTTTTGGCAGATATTTCCAGGTGTGAGGTCTTCGACATCCATGTGGATCTTGGTGACAACAGTGAGGTCTTTTGTTTATTTCTGGGTATATTTCCCAGAGCCCGACGTCTCTGAGGTGGTTTTTTTTTTTTAAAGATTTTATTTATTTATGTGACAGAGAGACAGCCAGCGAGAGAGGGAACACAAGCAGGGGGAGTGGGAGAGGAAGAAGCAGGCTCCCAGCGGAAGAGCCCGATGTGGGACTCGATCCCAGAATCCCGGGATCACGCCCTGAGCCAAAGGCAGACGCTTAATGACTGCGCTACCCAGGCGCCCCTCTGAGGTGTTTTTATGAGCATGTATGGCATGGTGTGATGCCACGAAGATGTTTCAGGGTCCATGTCCACACATGTGAGATCTCTGAGCTGTTTGGGGTCTGTGTCTGTTTCAGACTTTGTGTTCCAAGATGTGACATATCTGAGCTCTTTGGATTCTGGGTTCCATGAGGTGCTATCCTTGCCAAGCCATTTAGGATGTGAAATCTCTTTTCTTGCAGAGATGTCCATTCCAGAGTGTGGTGTCTCTGTCCTAGTGGGATTACTTTCTTGATTGTGATGTCCCTGCCTTATTTGGGGTCGGTTTCCAATCATTTATGTGGATGTGTCACAAGGAATGGCGTCTCCGTTCTCTTGGCGGGTCTGTATCCCATAGTGTGTGATGTGGAGGTTCGGTGTCTCGTTTGTAGAGTCTATGAGGTGTTGGGTATCTGTGTCTGGAGATCTGGGAGTGGTTTGGGGTTCTTGGCCTTAGTGGGCAAGTTGTCCCAGCTCAGGCGGATCCCGAGTTCCACTGATGTGAAGCTTTTGAGTAATTTGGGGTTTGTTTCCAGGCATGAGGTTTCTGATCTTTTTGGCAGTCTCCATTACAGCGAGGGATGTGTGTGATCTATTAGGGTCTGTTTCTAGGTAGCAAGGTCACTTAGCTGTATCAGTGTCTCTTTTATTTTAAAAAAATGTTTATTTATTTATTTGAGAGACATGGAGACAGAAAGAGAACACTCACGAGTGGGGGCAGAGGGAGAGGGAGAAGCAGGCTCCCCGCTGAGCTAGGAGCCCAATGCGGGGCTCCATCCCAGGACTCTGGAATCATGACCTGAGCCGAAGGCAGCCACTCAACCGACTGAGCCACCCAGCCACCCTTCAGTGTCCCTTTTCCAAGGTATGAGGTGTCTGCATTTTTGAGTGTGTCATTTTTTTTTAAGATTTTATTTATTTATTTGACAGAGATAGAGACAGCCAGCGAGAGAGGGAACACAAGCAGGGGGAGTGGGAGAGGAAGAAGCAGGCTCATAGTGGAGGAGCCTGATGTGGGGCTCAGTCCCATAACGCCAGGATCACGCCCTGAGCCGAAGGCAGACGCTTAACCACTGTGCCACCCAGGCGCCCCTGAGTGTGTTATTTTTGAGTGTCTGTGTTCTTGAGTATGAAGTCTCAAGATATTTGGCGTTTGTTTCTAGGGTCTGAAATCTTTGATCTATTTATTTGTTTAATCTGGGTACCAAGTTGTAAGGTCTCTGAAATGTTTCCAGGTCTGCATCCAAGGTATGATGTTTCTATTGTCATGAACTCCATGTTGCAGATTTTGGGGTGTCTGAGATGTTCGGGGGCCTTGGTTATAGAGTATTAAGTCTCTGCACTGTTTCGGAACTGTTCTTCCAGAGTGTGGAGTCTCTGAGTGTTTGAATGTCTGTGTTCCTAGGTATAAAGTCTCATAAGCTGTTTCGAGATGTTTCCAGAGTCTGAGGTCACTGGATTATTTTTGGTGCTGTGTCTTGTCCCAGGGTGTGAAGTTCCTGAGTTGTTCAGGAACTTATGTGCAGAGTGTCACCTTTCTGGGCTGTCTGGGGTCAGTATCCCAGGGAGTGGGTCACAAGGCTTATGTCATAGTTCTTTGAGCTGTTTGAGTGTGAGGTCTCGGAATACTTTGCAAGGCTGATGCTCATCTTATGTCTTTGAGCATTTTTTCCCCCACTTGCTCCCCTCGCCATTAACACTGTGTCCTTTAGACAGTCCCTCCAGTGGACACAGGTGTGTCACCCTCATGGTTTATGTCCAGGCCTCTGAATTGTTTTGTGGTCTATGTCAAGAGTGTGAGATCTTTGCCTGGATGTTTTATGTATATCCCAGGTGGTGAGATCTCTGACCTGTTTCAGGGTCCATGTCCACGGTATGAGGTATGTAAGTTGTATGGGGTTTGTGTCTCAGTGTGAAAAGTCCCTGAGGTGCTTTAGGGTCTCAGAGTGTGAGGCTCCTGTTGATGTTTGTAGTAGTCTGTGGCCAGAGGATGAGATCTATAAAATAACTGGCTATCAGTGTCTTATTATGTGAGTCCTTGGAGCTTTTGGCCAGCCTTTGGCCAGAGTGTGAGGTCTCTAGGCTGTTTTGTGGTCTGTGTCGGCAGCGTGAGACCCCTGAACTGCTTTGGACTCTGGGTCCCATGGTGTGAGGTCTCCAAGCTCTTCTGTGCCCTGTGTCCAATGATATGACGTCCCCGAGCCATCTGGGGTGTGCTTCCAGTGGTGAGGTCTCATTCTGTTTCACAGCCAGCTTGTACTCCGTGGTATAACGTGAATCACCGTGATTAATTTACCTTTTTCCCTCTAGTTGATTTCTCCTCCCATTCTTCTGCACACAGACCAGTGCGTGCGTATTTCCATAGAACACATATTTAGAAGTGGAATTGCTAAGTCAAAGAGTTATTTATTCAGCAAACTCCCTTTTGAGTACCTATGTGTGCAGGACAATTTGAGGTGCTTGTGGAGACACGGGGGGACTAGAAATCCACATACACTCTGGTGCTTCTAGTAAGGAGGGATATTCGTTTTTATTTTGATAGATGCTGCCACACAAAGTCACGCCTCCATCAGTGGCATCAGGAGAACGAATGCCTTTTTAGGGGCCGGGGCTCCGCAGCAGGGGGTTAGGACACCTCGGCATCACATTCAGCTAGATCCTGGGGTATGGGCTGGGACAGCCTATTGGGGGATGGGGGGGGGAGCCTGGAATGGATCGGGCGGAGGGGACTAAGACATGAGAGTCTATTTAGTTGTGTTGGGGGAAACTGAAGATGGAGCGAATCCTGGGACATTGACACGAAACAGCCCTTCCTAGGCCGCACACGTAAGGAGAACTTGAAGGGTGGGAATGAAGAGTTAATGATGAGACAGTGCCGCTTGGGACATACCATTGTGCGACCTGGAGATGGAACAGTCGGCACCGGGAGGTACCACGGGGGTGGGGGGGTCGTGCATTTTGGAAGAAACCACTGTATGTGTACGGTCGTGAAAGGTTTCCTCGTTCTGCGTGTGCCTCGCCGCACTCCAGATGGAGAGAATGGAGCCGCCCAGACCAGACGAAGCCCCAGGAAGGGGAATGGTGGACCCCACCCTCAGCGTAAAGCCTCCACCCATCTGGAAGCGGCCATCGCCATGATCTTAAGTCTGGTTGGCTCTGAAGATTCGAATCAACAGCAGGGGTGGTGTGGGGAAGAAGGCTGCGGAGCAGTGATTGGCTCCGCGATGAGGAGGGCGGGATCAAGCCCTGTCATGAGTGCTGATTGGTCACGGCAAGACTGCCCACCCACGCTATTCCTGGGTACCAAGGTTACTTATAGGCTACGAGCAAGTCGGCTGGCTCTGTGCTGCTATTGGCTGCTGACTTGGCGCAGGCGCTATGGCCCCTGCGTTGGCGTTCGCGGTTGCAGAGGCAGGGCTTTGGCTACTGGAGACCGTAGGTTCGAATCCCGTCTGGGAACTTCAGTTTGCGCACCTGTAAAGAAGCTGGCATTATTGGCTAGCACAGAATGTGTCGGGTAACCTTTTCTATTCTCTTCTACCTGTTCTTACTCTTTTTAAAACAGTGCTTATTGTGTCCCATTATATTGATTTCAGGACCCACTCACTGTTCACAGCAGCACTGAGAAAAATTCTTCACTGGGGTTCCTGACATCTGTATTTCAGGCTACCTGTAGGTCTGAGTTCTGCAGAGAAGGTTCAAGGTGATCTTATGATCCTCCTCTAAGACATCCCCTCCTCCCCCCGGAGAGGATGACTTGGAGGCTTCCTGCCCCCTCTGGACCAGGCCTGATTAAGGGTGTGTGCAGGTGTATGTGTGCGTTTGTGGACCAGTAAGGAGAGGGGGTGGGCCATAAATGCATCATAAATGCATGACTTCATGCTCTGGGATGGAGGGAAATGTGGCATTTAAAAGGGGAATTTTGAAGGGGGCAAGATGTAACTCCAAGGATAAACTTTTTAATGATGGGATTTTAGGCATCGGGCAGGGGAGGTGTTTGGCTGAGTGTACGTAAGTAGGAGGAAAGTGGTTCTGAAGGCAGTCAACTCACATCGTAGGGTAGTTATTACATGATGTTCACAGTGTGGAGGTCTGTGTCACAGAGATTTAGGTCTTCCAGGTGTTGTGGGTTTCTGTCTCAGGGTGAGAAGTCTCTAAGCTGTTTGGGGGTCTTTGTCTCTGGATGTGCAGGGTTGTTTGGTTTGTTTTCCTTAAAATTGAATTTCCTTTTGTTTAATTGGCACTTCTCTGACCACTGGAGGGGCTTCATACTGTTTTCTGAGCTTGTTGGCAAAATGTGTTAAGTTTATAAAACTTAAATTCCCTTTTACATCTTTTAATCTTTTTTCTTTAAAAATTATTTTAAAATCATTTTGGACCTAGAATTGCAAAAAGAGTGCAGAGAGTTCCTGTATACCCTTAGCCCTGCTTCCCCTAATGTAAAGAGCTTACATAACCATAGGACGACTGTAAAACCAGGAAATGGTTACTACTGTTCATGAGCTGTTGTTCACCTGTTTTGTGTCTGGGACCGAGGTGTGAAATATCTGAGCTTCCTGGACCCAGGGCTCTGCTGGATTCTGTGTCCCATGCTGTACTGTGTCTGAGCATTCGGTGTATGTTTCTGGATGCTGGGTCTCTTAGTTCCTTGGTGGTTTCTGTCCCAGAGAATGATGTCTTTGATCTATTGGGGTCTCTTCAGGGCATAGCTTCTCTGAGCTGTTTGGCCTTCTGTGTCCAGGGTGGGAGGTCTCTGAGCACTTTGGGGGTCTAAGTTCAGAGCTATGTGTACTCTCAGCCAGCTTTTATTGGTCTCTGTCAGAAATAATGAGGTCACTCGATACTTTTGGATTCTGTATCTAGGGCAGGATTTCTCAACCTCAGCACTATGGACATTTTGGACTGGAAAAGTCTTTGTTATGGAAGGCATTGTAGGATGTTGCACTAGTTTGCTAGGGCTGCTGTGGAAAACAAAAAAAGTAGCACAAACTGGGCGGGGGGGAGCTTAAGCAACAGAAATTTATTGTCTCACGGTTCCGGAGGCTGGAAGTCTGAGATCCAGGTGTTGGCAGGTTGCTTTCCTTCTGACGGCTGAGCAGGAGAATCTGTCCACGCCTCTCCCCTAGCTTCTGGTAGTTTCCTGGCAGGCTTTGACGTTCTTTGGCTTCTGCTGCATCACCTCGATTTTTTCCTTCATCTTCACACGGTGTTCTGTGCATGTGTGTCTGTATCCAAATGTCCCCCCTCCTTTTTTTTTAATAAACACGCCAGTCCTAGTGGATTAGGGGCCCACTCTACTCCAGGAATATGACCTCGTTTTTACATCTGCAATGGCCGTTTCCAAATAAGGTCACATTCTGGGGGGTCTTAAGGGTTAGGACTTCAACATATGAATTTGAGTGGGGGGGGGATATGAATCATCCCGTAGAAGATGTTTCGCATGAGCAAGAAAGGAAAGAGGGAGGGAAGGAGGGAGCAGCCCCCAACACCCAGAGTTGTTCCGGTACGTACAGCTAAGCCATGTCATGCTTCTGTTAGACATAAACGGCCTCACAGAATACTAACCTCAGACAAGGTTACTCTGAGACCATGATAAAATGAGACAAAGCAAAGATACTTTATCATGTTGTCTAAGCACGGACAAAAACCAGTCACTGTGCCACCTACAAGGTACCAAACCT
Organism: Ursus americanus; assembly: GCF_024610735.1. Taxonomy (NCBI): domain Eukaryota; kingdom Metazoa; phylum Chordata; class Mammalia; order Carnivora; family Ursidae; genus Ursus; species Ursus americanus. The sequence continues at coordinate 82,092,251 of NC_142164.1, forward strand.
CCCCCTTTCTTGGTTAAAATGAGTGACTGCTGCTTTTTTTTTTATTTTAACACCAAATTCAGCTTTGCCCTCACTCTAGTCTGCCCTTGCTAGAGATAAGATTTATTGAGATACCCAGTCATAAAACTGCCCTCACTTTCTTTTTTTTTTAAGATTTTATTTATTTATTTGACAGAGAGAGAGAGAGAGAGACAGACAGCGAGAGAGGGAACACAAGCAGAGGGAGTGGGAGAGGAAGAAGCAGGCTCCCAGGGGAGCAGGGAGCCCAATGCGGGGCTCGATGCCAGGACCCTGGGATCACGCCCTGAGCCGAAGGCAGACGTTTAATGAGTGAGCCACCCAGGCGCCCCTGCCCTCACTTTCTGACAGTGTCCAATCTAGAGGGAGCCCCCCTTCTTTAGATCTTCCCCCAAACCACTTAACTGAATCCCAGATCCTATCATTGGTTCTTACCTTTTTCTTAATTAAAAAAAATTTTTTTTAGTAATCTCTGTACCTAATGTGGGGCCCAGACTCACAACCCTGAGATCAAGAGTCATGTGCTCTTCTGACTGAGCCAGCTGGGCGCCCCTAATTGGTTCTTCCTGACACCCTCTTACTGAGACATCTCCCGGCTCCCATGGTGTGCATGCTCCCTCGCAGAAATGAATAATGAACCCTACTTGTTCAACTATAGGTTTGTTTCTGGGGGGTCTTCAGCTAAAGGGCACTGACAAGTGGCGGCCCTGATCTCTACCCACTCGTTGCCAATAGCACCTCTCCCCTTCCAGCTGTGACAACCAAAATGTCCTTAGGTCCTGCCAGATGTTCCTGGGGGGCGGGCAGATTGCCTCTGGTTGAGAACTACTTGCCCAGGGCATGAAGTGTTTGGACAGGTTGGGGGTCTTTGCCTGAAGTCCGTGGGATTCTCTGAGAAGTGTTTGGGTCTGTTTCTCAGGATGTGAAGTCACTCGTCTGTCTCAAGGTCTCTGCCCCAGTGTTTGAAAGCCCCGAGCTCTTTGGGGTGCTGTCTGAGGAGTGAGTGATCTCATCACCTGCCAAAATTCGGGCGTGAGGTGTCCATGGCACGTGTGCCGCCCTGGCTCTCTGCCAGCTCAGGCAGGGAGAAAGGGAAGCCATGTGACTGGTGGTGGACTCCTCCACATGGATTGGCAGCCTCCCCAGCTTCCTTGGCTAGACCATGAAGTACAAGTGGCCACTTCCTTCAGCACCTCTGTCTTGCCCTTTGTTCTGGAAGTCACAGAGTCTCCCTTGATACCATTTGTGGGGACGGTGTTGTGGAGAGGTGGTGGTTGTGGCTCCGGAGTGGAGAGCCCTGTCTTGGGATGGCCGTTGCTCAGATGGAGGTTGGAGACTGTCTCCACTCAGGCCTCGTCCGCGCCCAGTACGCATGGGTATCTGAGGCCTGGTAGAACCTATTTCGGAGCCTGGAACCCCAAGTCCTGGTTGGGTGGTAGGAGAGTCCAGCTTTTTGGAGCACCTTTCTCAACCTTAATTTGACCTGCTCTGAGTCAGTAGGACAATGTAGGACCATCCACACAACTGCACTCTTCTGATTTCGGCCCCCTCCCCCCTAATCACACATCCCTTCTAAAAGAAAAATTGGGGGGAAGGGGCTGGGATACAGGGGAATGCCATCTCTGGCCAGGGGACAGTATGGGTCTGAGACTGTCTCAGTTGGAACATGGGAGTCATGCGTGTGTATCGCTTAATATAAATGTCTGGTGGGTTCAATAAAGAGTAAATATTCTCCAGAATTGTGTTTCCATCTCTAGTAAACCCACAGTTTTACTTCAGCTGTTCCTTTGAGAACATACATAATAGGCTGTGCGTCATGAGGCAAGGGTGCACAGTGAGAAAAAACATTGTTCTTTTTGGGAAAACTGTAAATCAGGTTATAAGAGAGACAGGTTTTCTTTTTTTTTAGAGAGGGAGAGAGGGGTGGTGAGGGGCAGAGGGTGAGAGAGAATCTCAAGCAGGCTCCACGCCCAGTGCAGGACTCGATCTCATGACCCTGAGATCATGACCTGAACCAAAATCAAGAGTCAGATGCCTAACCGACTGAGCCACCCAGGTTTGTACTTTTATGCAAGAGGCAGGGTCTGAGCTCTGGAGAAAGGCTTTGGGGGAGGTGCAGGGCCTCGGTGAGTCAAAGAAGAAGTCATAAGAGAAGTCAAAAACTAGTTGTTGTTGTTGTTGTTGTTGTTGTTGTTGTCTTTAAGTAGGCTCCACGCCCAGCATGGAGCCCAGTGAAGGGCTTAAACTCACCACCCTGATCTCAAGACCTGAGCTGAGATCAAGAGTCAGACATTTAACCAACTGAGCCACCCAGGCATCCCAAAAAATAGTTTGAACTAAATGAAAATGAAAATAAAACTTACCAAATTTGTGGGACGCAGCAAGGCAGTACTTACACTGAGGAAGGTTTTTTTTTTTTTTTTCTCTCTTTTAAATGATTTTTTATTATATTATGTTAGTCACCATACAGTACATCCCCGGTTTCCGATGTAAGGCTCGATGATTCATTAGTTGTGTATAACACCCAGTGCACCATGCAATACGTGCCCTCCTTACTACCCATCACCGGTCTATCCCATTCCCCCACCCCCCTCCCCTCTGAAGTCCTCAGTTTGTTTCTCATAGTCCATAGTCACTCATGTTTGATTCCCCCTTCTGATTACCCCCCCTTTCTTTATCCCTTTCTTCCCCTACCGATCATCCTAGTTCTTATGTTCCATAGATGAGAGAAATCATATGATAGTTGTCTTTCTCTGCTTGACTTATTTCACTTAGCATTATCTCCTCCAGTGCTGTCCATGTTGTAGCAAATGTTGAGAACTCGTTCTTTCTGATAGCTGAGTAATATTCCATTGTATATATGGACCACAACTTCTTAATCCAGTCATCTGTTGAAGGGCATCTCGGCTCCTTCCACGATTTAGCTATTGTGGACATTGCTGCTATGAACATTGGGGTGCATATGGCCCTTCTCTTCACTACGTCTGTATCTTTGGGGTAAATACCCAGTAGTGCAATGGCTGGATCATAGGGTAGCTCAATTTTTAACTTTTTAAGGGACCTCCACACTGTTTTCCAGAGTGGCTGTACCAACTTGCATTCCCACCAACAATGTAGGAGGGATCCCCTTTCTCCACACCCTCTCCAACAATTGTTGTTTCTTGCCTTGTCTATTTTTGCCATTCTAACTGGCGTAAGGTGGTATCTCAGTGTGGTTTTGATTTGAATTTCCTTGATGGCTAATGATTTTGAACATTTTTTCATGTGTCTGTTAGCCATTTGTATGTCTTCATTGGAAAAGTGTCTGTTCATATCTTCTGCCCATTTTTTGATTTGTTTATTTGTTTCTCGTGTATTGAGTTTGAGAAGTTCTTTGTAGATCTTGGATACCAGTCCTTTATCTGTAGTGTCATTTGCAAATACATTCTCCCATTCCGTGGGCTGCCTCTTAGTTTTTCTGACTGTTTCCTTGGATGTGCAGAAACTTTTAATCTTGATGAAGTCCCATAAATTCATTTTATCTTTTGTTTCTCTTGCCTTTGGGGATGTGTCATGAAAAAGGTTGCTTTGGCCGATGTCGTAGAGGTTGTTGCCTATGTTCTCCTCTAGAATTTTGATGGATTCCTGTCTCACATCAAGGTCTTTCATCCATTTGGAGTTTATTTTTGTGTATGGTGTGAGATAGTGGTCAAGTTTCATTCTCTTGCATGTAGCTGTCCAATTTTCCCAGCACCATTTATTGAAGAGACTGTCTTTTTCCCACCGGATGTTTTTTCCTGCTTTATCAAATATTAGTTGCCCAAAGAGCCGAGGGTCCATTTCTGGGCTCTCTATTCTGTTCCATTGGTCTATGTGTCTGTTTTTGTGCCAGTACCATGCTGTCTTTGTGATCACAGCTTTGTAGTACAGCTCGAAATCTGGCATTGTGATGCCCCCAGCTTTGTTTTTCCTTTTCAACAGTTCCTTGGAGATTCGGGGCCTTTTCTGTTTCCATACAAATTTAAGGACTGTTTGTTCCAGTTCTTTGAAGAATGTCCTTGGTATTTTGATCGGGATAGCATTGAAAGTGTAGATTGCTCTGGGTAGCATGGACATTTTAACTATGTTAATTCTTCTGATCCATGAGCATGGAATATCTTTCCATCTTTTTATGTCTTCCTCAATGTCTTTTAAGAGTGATTTATAGTTTCTAGAATATAGGTCCTTTACGTCTCTGGTTAAGTTAATTCCAAGGTAACGTATGGTTTTTGGTGCTATTGTAAATGGGATGGATTCCCTAATTTCTCTTTCTTCGGTCTCGTTATTCGTGTATAGAAATGCAACTGATTTCTGAGCATTTATTTTGTATCCTGCCACGTTACTGAATTGCTCTATAACTTCTAATAGTTTGGGAGTGGCTTCTTTTGGGTTTTCCATATAGAGTATCATGTCATCTGCAAAGAGAGACATTTTGACTTCTTCTTTGCCAATTTGAATACCTTTGATCCCTTTTTGTCGTCTGATTGCTGTTGCAAGGACTTCTAGTACTATGTTGAATAATAGTGGCGAGAGTGGGCATCCTTGTCGAGTTCCTGATCTTAAGGGAAAGGCTTCCAGCTTTTCCCCATTGAGAATAATATTTGCAGTAGGTTTTTCATAGATGGCTTTTATGAGATTGAGAAATGTACCTTCTATTCCTACACTCTGAAGGGTTTTAATCAGGAAAGGATGCTGTATTTTGTCAAATGCTTTTTCGGCATCGATTGAGAGGATCATATGGTTCCTGAGTCTTTTCTTGTTGATATGATGTATCACGCTGATTGATTTGCGAATATTGAACCACGCTTGCATCCCAGGTATGAATCCCACTTGATCGTGATGGATAATCCTTTTAATGTACTGTTGGATTCTATTAGCAAGTATCTTGTTGAGGATTTTGGCGTCCATATTCATTAGGGAAATCGGTCTGTAATTCTCCTTTTTGATGGGGTCTTTGCCTGGTTTGGGGATCAAGGTAATATTGGCCTCATAGAATGAGTTTGGTAGCTTTCCTTCTGTTTCTATTTTTTGAAATAGCTTTAGGAGAATAGGTATTATTTCTTCTTTGAATGTTTGGTAGAATTCCCCAGGAAAACCGTCCGGGCCTGGAGTTTTGTTATTTGGAAGGTTGTTTATCACTGACTCAATTTCTTCATAATTAATTGGCCTGTTTAAAGAATCAATTTCTTCCTGTTTCAATCTTGGTAGTTTATAGGTTTCCGGGAAGGATTCCATCTCTTCCAGATTGCTTAGTTTATTGGCATATAGCTGTTGATAAAAATTTCTAATAATCCTTCCAATTTCAATGGTGTTCGTCGTGACCTCTCCTTTTTCATTCATAATTTTAATAATCTGGGTCCTTTCTCTTTTCTTTTGGATAAGTCTTGCCAGTGGTCTGTCAATTTTATTGATTCTCTCCAAGAACCAGCTTCTAGTCCTGTTGATCTGCTCTACTGTACTTCTGGTTTCTGCTTGATTGATTTCAGCTCTAATTTTGGTCAACTGCTTCCTCGTGCGTGGATTAGGCCTGTCCCTCTGTTGCTGTTCCAGCTTCTTGAGGTGAGAATATAAAAACTGCATTTTAGATTTTTCTATTCTTTTGAGTGAGGCTTGGATGGCTATGTATTTCCCCCTTAGGACTGCCTTTGCAGTATCCCATAGGTTTTGGACTGTTGTATTTTCATTCTCATTGGTCTCCATAAATTGTTTAATTTTATTTTTGATTTCCTGGTTTATCGAGTCATTCCTGAGCAGGATGGTTCTTAGTCTCCAAGTGTTTGAGTTTCTTCCTAATTTTTCCTTGTGGTTGAGTTCCAATTTCAGAGCGTTGTGGTCTGAGAATATGCAGGGGATAATTTCAATCTTTTGGTATCGGTTGAGACCTGTTTTGTGTCCCAGAACATGGTCTATTCTTGAGAATGTTCCATGGGCATTAGAATAGAATGAGTATTCTTTGGTTCTGGGGTATAGTGTTCTATATATATCTATGAGGTCCAACTCGTCGAGTATGGCATTCAAAGCCTTTGATTCTTTGCTTAGTTTTTGCCAGGGTGTTCTGTCTATTTCTGATAGTGGAGTGTTGAGGTCCCCTACTATTAATGTATTTTTATTTATATGTCTCTTTATTCTGGTTAAGAGTTGGCTTGTGTATCTTGCTGCTCCCCTGTTGGGGGCATATATATTTATAATTGTCATATCCACTTGTTGAATACTTCCCTTAAGAATAATATAGTGCCCTTCTGCATCTCTAACTATAGTCTGTAGTTTAAAATCCAATTTATCTGATATGAGAATTGCTACCCCAGCTTTCTTTTGAGGTCCATTTGCGTGAAAGATGGTACTCCATCCCCTTACTCTCAGTCTGAATGCATCTTTGGGTTTGAAATGAGTCTCTTGTAGACAGCAAATGGATGGGTCATTTCTTTTTATCCAATCTGCAACCCTCTGGCGTTTTATGGGATGGTTCAAACCATTTACATTAAGACTGATTACTGAGAGATATGATTTTAATGTTGCCATGTTGCCAGTAAAGTCTTTGTTTGTATTGGCTGTGACTTTCTGTTCTGTATCACTCTTGGGGCCTTTTTACTTTTATAGAACCCCCCGTAATATCTCCTGTAGGGCTGGTTTCGTGGTTACAAAATTGGTTAGTGACTGGCGATTCTGAAATGTCTTTATTTCTCCATCAATTCTGAATGACAGCCTTGCTGGATAAAGGATCCTTGGCTGCATGTTTTTCTCTGAAAGAGCTTTAAATATGCTCCCCCAACCCTTTCTCTCATTCCAGGTCTGTGTAGACAGGTCTGACGTAATTCTGATGCTTTTGCCTTGGTACGTGAGAAATTTCTTTGCCCTGGCCGCTTTCAATACTGTATCCTTGCATCTAATATTTGCGAATTGCACTATGACGTGACGTGGCATAGGTTTGTCATGGTTGAGCTTGGGAGGGGTCCTCTCTGCCTCTTGGACACGAATGTTTGTTTCCCTCGCTAGATTAGGGAAGTTTTCAGCTACAATTTGTTCAAATATCTCTTCTAGACCTCTGTTTTTCTCCACCCCCTCGGGGATGCCGATGATTCTAACATTGGATCGTTTCATTGAGTCAGTAATCTCCCGTAACCTACATTCGTGGGCGTGGATTTTTTTAAGACCATCTTCTGTTTTCATTTTTTCCTCTATTAACCCATCCTCCAATTCACTAACCCGTTCCTCTGCTTCTGCGACCCTGGCCGTCAGAGCCTCTAGTTTTGCCTGCATTTGGCTCATAGAATTTTTAATTTCTGTCAGATTCGCTCTCATTTCTGTCCTTAGGGATTCTATATTCTCAGTAACCTTTTCGTTAATAGTTTTTTCAATTCTACTCATCATTTTGACCATTGTTACTCTGAATTCCATTTCTGATAATTTGGTTACATCCATATCCATTATTTCTGTGGCAGAGGCCACAGAATCACTGTCTTTTCTTTGCTGGGCGGGGGGGCTTCTCCTTCTTGTCATTCTGATGAAGAGAGGTTGCGGGGTTTCCAGAGCCCAAATTATTGACTGGATCCCAGGCCGTGCCACTTGTTTTATAGGGATCTTAGGGATGTGGGCTTCTTCTTTAAAGATTTTATTTATTTATTTATGTGGCAGCCAACCAGCGAGAGAGGGAACAGAAGCAGGGGAGTGGGAGAGGAAGAAGCAGGCTCCCAGCGGAGGAGCCCGATGAGGGACTCCTTTCCAGAACGCCGGGATCACGCCCTAAGCCGAAGGCAGACGCTCAATGACTGCGCCACCCAGGCGCCCGGGTTGTGGGCTTCTTGATTTTTCAGCCTGCCTTCTGGGGGAGGGCCTGCTGCGCCGATACTCAGGCAACCCTGTTTGGGTAGAGTCTCCGTGTCCCCTGCGAGGGGGGATGGGGATGGGCACTCTCTGAGCCGGTATTTCCAGGCTTTTGTTCTCTGGCGGCTTTCCCTGGTGGTTTGCTGTGCCTCTTCTGAGAGTCAGAGCAGCAGCGGCCAAATTTCAGCCTCTGTCACAGAACAGAGGGATTGCGGCCCGTTCTCTACTATTGTTCTGGCCACTTTAACTCTGTTTCTGTTGGTGCTGCTCAACCCTGCAGCGTCCCGGGATGTGCGCCCCACACCCGGCGTCCCAGCCCTCACTTCCAGGGCCGGCGCGTCTCTGTCCTTTGTGTTCCTAATGCCGCCGCCCGCCAGCCGCCCCGCGCGCGCTCCGGGAGCTCCCGGTCTCAGTCTGGATCCCGTGAGCGCACCGGGATTCCGGGGTTCCGCGAGATGCCTGGTGGCACGCGCACCCGGCTCACGGTCTCAGTCTGCTGTTTTGCGGGTGCCGTCCGCGAGCCCCGCCCGCTCCCCCCGCCCGCTCCCCCGTGCAAGTGGCTACCGCTTCCCGGCGCCCGAACGCGGCGGCTCCCTCCCCCGGCGGCTCCCTCCCCTTCCGTTTATCTTCCGATATCTGTGCACAGTTTCATGGCTCCCCGCTTCGTACCTCAATACTCAGCGCTGGAGCTGTTCATTTGTAGAGATCCAGATGCGTCTTCCTGCATCTCAGGCTGGTTCCGTGGTTGTTTAGGCTGGTCTGGTACCTATCCAGCTCGACTCGGAGGACCGGCTGAAAACGGTGTCTCCTACTCCTCCGCCATCTTAACTCCTGTAGTCAGGTTTTAAAGGCATTTTGGCTTCTGTCTTGCTCTTTCTCGGGTCACTTGCTCTAGGGCAAGCCAGCCACCATGTTGTGAGGACACTCAGGCAGCCACATGAAGAGATCTATGTACCAGAGGACTGCCAGCCAAAAGCCATCACTAAATTGCCAGCAATGTGAGTGATCCAGCTTGGAAGCAGAGCTTCCGGCCCTACTCGAGCCTTCTGATGACTGCAGCCTGAGGGGCTCAAAGCCAGAACCATGCAGCTAAGCTGCTCCTGAATTCCTGACTCCCCAAAACTGTGTGAGATGGTTGGTGTTTGCTGTTGTTTTAAGCTGCTGAGTTTGGTTAATTTGTGGCATTTCTTTTTTTTTTTTTTTAAGATTTTATTTATTTATTTATTTATTTGACAGAGACAGCCAGCGAGAGAGGGAACACAAGCAGGGGGAGTGGGAGAGGAAGAAGCAGGCTCCCAGCGGAGGAGCCTGATGTGGGGCTCGATCCCACAACGCCAGGATCACGCCCTGAGCCGAAGGCAGACGCTTAATGACTGTGCCACCCAGGTGCCCCCAATTTGTGGCATTTCTGAGCTCTTTGAGGGTCTCTGTCTAGGGTTCGAGATTTCTGAGCTTTTTGTGACCTGTATCCATATCTGGGTATTTGGGGAATCCCCTCTTTCACATTTTTAGGTCTCTGATCTCTTTGTGGGGGGTCTCTGTGTATTTTTAGGTCTCTGAACTATTTGGGGATCTGTGTCTCAGAGTGTGGGGATTCTGGGCTGTTTTGGGTTCACGTCTAGAATGTGATCATAACTGTTTGGGATCCTTAATCCCCAGATAGGATGTCTCTAAGATACTTTGTATTTGGGTCCAGAATTTGAAGTCTCTGAGCTCCCTTGCAGTCTGTGTTGTCGGTGTGAGGTGTTTGGGTGTCTCAGTGTTCACAGCCATGAGCTCTTCGGAGGATCGTGTTTGGAGGATCCCATTTGTTCTTTGAAGTGTGTGGAGTTTTAAGTTCCAGGAAGGTGACTGGAGTCTGCATCCAGGCTGATTGGTGCTGGAGCAGTTTGGGCCAGTGAGTCCCTGCATATAAAGTCTCTGCTGGGTTCGGGAGTCTATGTCCAGATATTGATATTTCTGGTATTGAGAGCAGGGCAAATCTGTTTTCGGGTGTTAGCTCTCTGAACTGTTTATGGGTATATGTCCCAAGATGTGAAGTTCCTGAGTTGTTTGTGGCTGTGTGTCCCAAATATGGGGTCCCTGATATGCTTGTGGCTCTGTGTTGCAGTTTACGAGGTCTCTGTTCATGGGTGTGTGTACCAGGGTGTGAGGGATCTGAACTCTTTGAGTGTGTGTGCATGAGATTATGAGGTCTCCAATCTGTTTGGGTGTGGGTTTCCCCGGAGGAGAGGTGTTTTATTTGTTTGTGGGTGTATATTCCAGGATGTTAGTTCTCTAATCTATTTGGATGTGTATGTCCTGGGTGTGAGGTTTCTGCTCTGTGGGTGTATGGTCTAATGGTGGAAAGGTTTCTGATCCGCTTGTGGGTATATGTCCCAGGCTATGAGGTCTCTGATCTGTTTGTCCTTGTATTTCTCAGGATGTGAGGTCTCTCTGCTGGATGCATGTCGAGGGTTTGAGGTCTCTAATCTGTTTTTGGTTTTACGTCCCTGGATATTAGCTCTCTGGCCTCTGGGGGTACATGTGCCAATGTGTGAGCTCTCTGACATGTTTGTGGGTATATTTCCCCATATAGGAGGTCTCTGAGGTCTTTGTGGATATATTTTCCTGGTTGGAATGTTTCTGAGCTTTTTCGGTTATGTTTTCTGGGGGTGTGAGCACTCTGGTCCATTTGTGGGGTGTGTGTTGCAGGGTATAAGGACTGTTCTGTCTGAGGGTGTGTGTCCCAGAGTGTGTGTGTGCGGCCTCTGCTGTGTTTGTGGGTGTATGTCTCTGACTGCGAGGTCTCTAAAATGTTTGTGGGTGTGGTTCCCAAGATGTAAGTTCCCTAAACTCTTTGTGGGTGTCTGTACCAGAAAATGAAATCTATGGTTGATTGGTAAGTGTGTGTTTGAGAACAAAAGGTCTCAGAGCTGTCTATCCCTGTGTATGTCCCAATATGTGAGGTCTCTCTGCATGGGTATAGATCAAGGGGACCAGTTCTTTGATACTTTTGTGTTGCTACTTCCTAGGGAGTGAGGTCTCTGAGCTGTTTGGGGTGGGGGCATTTCACATAATGTGAGTTCTCAAGTATGTTTGTGGCTGTCTCACCCAGCGTATAGGTCTCTGATCTCTTCGGTGCGTATGTTCCATGGTTTGAAGTCTCTGAGCCCTTTGTTGATGTATGTCCCAAGGTATGAGGTCTCTGATCTATTTGTTGTTTTATACTAGTATGTGAGTCTGTCTTCTTGGGTGTATGTCAAGGTCTGTTTGGGGGTGTATTTCGCAGTGTATGAGCGCCCCAGTCTGTTTCTAGGTATTTGTTCCAAAGTAAGAAGCCCCTGATATGTGTCTGCATGTAAGGTCTCTGATCTCATAACCGTATCAGAAGCTGGAGGTCTTTCACTCCTATGGTTATAATTCCCAGGTGTCTGGTCTATGTTGTGTTTGTGGCTGTGTGTGCTAGAATATTGTGTGTCTGCATTGTCTCTGCAAGGATGTCCCCATTGTGAGGTCTCTGATCTCTCCGTGGATGTATTCACCAGAATGGGAGATCTCTGATAATGTTTGTGGGTATATGTCCAAAGAGCGTGCAGTCACTGATGTTTGTGCGTGTAAGCCCCAGGATTTGAGGTCTGTGATATGCTTGTCACTACACTTATCAGCGTGTGAGGCGTCTTTCATGGGCATATGCTAAGGGTGTCAGTTCTCCAATATGTTTGTGGTTCCATGAACATGGGTGTGAGGTCTCTTTTTTGTCCGTGGGTGTATGTCCCAGTGTGTGAGGTCTGCAAGGTCTTTTTGGGTTTGCATCCCATGGTGTGAGGTCTCTGATCTGGTTGGGGGGTTATTTACTGAGATATGAGGTGTATGTCTTTTTATTGTTGATGTTCCGGGATGCAAGGCCTGTGACTATTTATCATTGTATATCTGGGGACATGAGGTCTCTTACATGGGTGTATAGAGAAAGTGTAAGGTTTCTGATCTATTGGTGGTTATATGTCCCCGGGTGTGAGGTCTCTGATCTGTTCATGGAGTTAATTCTTGCCAAGAGGACAGCAATGCCAATTGTAAGCGTTATATCCCATGACGCATGATGTCATGTCTCTGATCTCTTCGAGGGTGCATGACCCACAGTGTGAAGTATCTCATCTATTCCGTGTGTGTTTCCAAGCATGTGAGGTCTCTCACCTGGGTGAGGGTGTATGTCCCATGGCATGAGGCCTCTTATTTATTTGCAGGTATATTCCCAAGATAGGTGCTCTCCCCTCTCTTTTGAGCGGTAGGGCCCGATTTAAGAGTAAGGTCTGATCTGGTTGTGCATATATGTCTCACAGTGTAAGGACCCTAGCTGTTTGTGGGTATACGCCCCAGCATGTGAGGTCTCTGATCTATTTGGGTGTGTTTGTCCAGGAGGTGAGATTTCTGATCAGTTTTTTGGGTGCATATCCCAGGACGTAAGGTCTCTGATCTTATCGTGGGTCTAACTCCCAGGATTTAAGGTCTCTGATCATTTGTGGATGTACATCCCAGAATACATTTTTTCTTTTTTTTTCAAGATTTTATTTATTTATTTATTTGAGAGAGAGAGAGAGAGAGCATGTGTGAGAGAAAGAGAGAGAGAGATCATGAACAGCAGGCAGAGGGAGAGGGAGAAGCAGACTCCCCGCTGAGCAGGGAGCTAATGCGGGGCTCAATCCCAGGAGCCTTGGGATCATGACCTGAGCCGAAGGCGGACGCTTAACCAACTGAGCCACCCAGACGTCCCCAGAATACATTTCTTTAGTTTTTATGGGTACATGTCTCAGGCTGTAGCTTCTCTGATCTGCTAGGGGGGTTATTTGCTTAGATTTGAGGTTTCTGATTTGTTTGTGGGTATATATCATAGAATGTAAAGTCCTAGATCTTTTAGGGTATGTATGCCCAGAGTGTAAGTTTTCTGACCTCTCTGCGGTTGTGTTTACGCTGTGAAGTTTCTTCTCTGTTCCTTCCTGAATGTGTCAGTACGTGCTGTCTGGTCATGAATTTTGTCAACGATGTGAGTTCTCTGATCTGTTTGTTGTATATTCCAGGACATGAGGTCTCTGATCTGCTTGGTGGTGAGTGTCCCAGTGTGTGAAGTGTCTGAGCTCCTTGTGTGTGTGTGTGTGTGTGTGTGTGTGTCCCAGGGAGTGAGGGTTATAATGGACTTGTGGGTGTATCCCAGGTTGTGAGGTTTCTGATCTGTTTCGGAGTGAATGACAGCAAGCGCCATATGTGGACTCTTTATGGGTCTGCATTCCAGGCTTTGAGGGCTCTCGCGTGGTAGTGCGTGTGCCGGGCACAGGAACCGTAGTCTGTTTCTGGATGTACCACGCAGCGTATGAGGTCTCTGAACGGTTTGTAGGTTTGTGTTGCAGGATTTAAAGTCTGTGATTTCTTCTTTTTTTTTCTTTAAGCCCCAGCGTGGGGCTCACACTCACAACCCCAAGATCGAGAGTTGCATGCTCTACTGACTGAGCCAGCCAGGAACCCACCCCTGAGTCTGTGATTTCTTTATGGCTAGACTTTCCAGGCTCTTAGGTCCCTGATCTGTTTGTGGGTGCGTATATGAGGTGTGAGTTCCCTGACTGGTCTGTGGATGTATTTCCCAGAATGTCATGTCTCTGTCAGTCAGTTCCGTGTCCATCACATCTGTGCTCCATTTAGCTGAATACTGGCCCCCAGTGATACCTATGTCCCAATCCCTGGAACCTGTGACTATGTTAACTTTCTGGGAAAAAGGACTTCATGAAGCGAAACACTTTGAGATTGGGAGTTTATCCTGGATTAACCAGGTGGGTCTAACGTAATGACTACGGTCCTTCTACGTGGAAGGCAGGATGGTAAGAGTCAGAAATGGCCATGGGACGGGGCGCCTGGGTGGCTCAGTTGTTAAGCGTCTGCCTTTGGCTCAGGGCGTGATCCCAGTGTCCTGGGATGGAGCCCCACATCAGGCTCTTCTGCTGGGAGCCTGCTTCTTCCTCTCCCACTCCCCCTGCTTGTGTTCCCTCTCTCGCGGGCTGTCTCTATGTCAAATAAATAAATAAAAATCTTTTAAAAATTAAAAAAGAAAAGAAATGGTCATGGGAGAGTGATACGTGCGGAGTACGAGCTGGTGATGTAAAGATGGAAGCCAACGGAGAGAAGGAGGTGTGACAACTGAAACCGAGAGAAGAGAGATCAGAGAGAGATTTGGCTTTGAAGATGAAGGAAGAGGCCATGAGCCAGGGAATGCAGGCAGCCTCTAAAACTGGAAAGTGCAAGGAAATGGAGTCTGTCTTGTAGCCTCCAGGAGGAAGGCAGGTCTGCTGACAACTTGTTTTTATCTGTCTACGACTCATTTTTGGGTTTCTGACCTGTAGAAATGTAAGGTAGTAAGTGGGTATTGTTCTATGGCACTAAGATCACAGTGACTTGTTACAGCAGCGATAGGAAACAAATACAGTGTCCCAGGTCGCGAGGTCACTCTCTGGTTGTCAGCACACATCCCAGGATGTGAACGCCCCTATCTGTTTGTGAGCGTGTGTCTGATGGCGGGAGGTCTCTGCTCCCTGTGCATGGGGATGAGCCAGGGTGTGAGGTCTCTGACCTACTTGAGGGTGTCCGAACATTTGTGGTCTCCGAGTTGTTTGTTGGCATACGTCTCAGACTGTGAGGTCTCTCTGAGCTTATTTGTGTGTGCGTGTCCTCAGACGTGAGGTTTCTGAGTGGATTTGGGGTGTACGTCCAGTGTGTGAGGTCTTCACAATGTGTGTGCATTGTGTGCAAGATTATTAGGTCTCTGATGTGTTTCAGATGTATTTCGGATGATGATGAATTTGCTACTTTCTTTGGTGGTATATATGCCAGAATATAAGTCTTTAATCTGTTTCGTTATGAGTGTCTAGGGTGTGAGGTTTCGAAGAGCTTGCTATGAGGGTATGTCCCCTGGCCCAAATCCTCTGATCTCTTGTGAGTGTATATCTCTGGATGGGAACTCTCTGATCTCTTCGGGGATATGTGACACCAGATACTAGTTCTGTGGTCTGTTTGTGGCTCTTTTTTCATAACATGTCGGGTCTCTGACGTACCTGAAAGCACATGTTGCAGGGTTTGAGATCTCTGATCTATTTGTGGGTATCTCTGGTAGTATACAGTCTTTGATTCATTCTGGAGTATATCCCATGATGTGAGCTCCCCAATCTGTTTGTTGGCATATTTCTCAGAGGGTGAGGTCTCTGATCTCTTTGCGGGTAGATATTGTAGGGTTTGAGGTCTGTAGTCTCCGTGGTTGCTTGTCCAGGTTGCGAGGTTCCTAATCTGGTTGTTGAAGTGCATCCCAGAATGTGAACTCTCTGATCATTAGTGCGTGGGAGGGTATATGGGGTGAAGATTCTGATCTGTTTTCTGGTAAGTGAACCAGGCTAAAAGGACTGGTATGTTTCAGGGTGTTTTCCCAAGATGTGAATTCCGTGATCTGTTTCAGAATACCTGTCCTAGGATGTGAGGTCTTAGAGCTATTCATGGATGTACATCCCAGGCACGAGTACCCTGAGCTGTTTGAGGGTGCCCGTCCCAGCTTGTTAGACCTCTGATGCTTTCTGGCATTGTTTGCAAGTATATGAGATTTCTGATTTGTATCCTCAAACATGTAACGGGATGTGGAGTTTATTATTTGTTCCAGTGTGCATATCCAGGGTCTGAGTTTTCTGAGCTCTTTGTGGGGATGTGTCTCAGGGTGGGGGCTTCTAATGTGCTTGCATGTATGTGCCCCAGGATTTGAGCTTTCTCATTTCCTTGTGGGTGCGGGCCCCAAGGTGTCAAGCATCTTTATTACTCTGAGTGTATTTCCCAGGATATGAGGTGTCTAATGTGTTGTGGGTTCTCGTCGCAGGGTTTGGGGTCTCTGAGCCATTTCTGGGTATATTTCTCAGATGAAGTCTGATCCATTTGTGTGTCTATATCACACTATGCAAGTGGGCTTTTGGGGGGGTGTCTCTTTGTTTGTTAGTCAATGGTATGAGGTCTGTTCTGTTTGTGGGTATGTGTCCCAATTTTTGAGGTCCCAGACCTGTTTGTGGGTGCATGTACCAGAATGTGTGTCTCTCTGCTCTCTTTAGATGTATGTCTGAGGGAAGGAGGTCTCTGACTACTTTCTAGATGTATGACTCCAGTTGAGGGATGGGAGCTGTTTCTAGAGTATGTCCCAGGATTTTAGGTCTCTGAGCTTCTTGGAGGTGTGCGTTTTATGACTCGAGGTCTCTTATTGTTTGTGTATGTCTCTACTCTGCCAACTTAAGGCCTCCTGAAGATGCCCGTGTCCTAATCCTTGGAAACCATGCATGAAGATGTGACCTTACATGTTAAAAGGTACTTTGAAGGTGTGATTAAATTACGCATCTTGAGACGGGAAGATTTTCTTAGATTTTCTAGGTGGGTCCAATGTAATCACGAGAGTCCTGAAATGAGGGGGACAGGATGGCTATTGTCACTGAACGCAAAGTAACGACACAGACCAAGTCGGATACAGTGATCTGACGATGGAGATGTTTGTGGGTGTGTGTCCCAGCTTGTGAAGTCCTTGAGCTGTTCGTGGGGCTATGTCCTGGGATGTGAAATTTCCAATTGTGCATATGTATCTGTACTTGGCTAAATAATAGGGCTCCGAAGATGTACAGTGAAGGACTTGTGAACAGGGAGCCCTAATCAGGGAGGAGATTGGTGATGGAGGCAGAAATCAGACAGATTTGAAGACGAAGCATGGAGGGCTTTGCAGGTGGAGGAAGGGAACAGGGGCCAAGAATACAGGTGCTCTGGAAACTGGGAAAGGCAAGGAAATGAATTCTCCCCTAGAGTCTCCAGAAGGAACACAGCTCTGTTCCTGACTTTAATACTGTAAGACCCATTTTTGGATTTCTAACCGAGACAAATGTACAATAATAAATAAATTCGTGTTTTCCCACGACCCTAAAATTGTGGTGATTTGTTACAACAGCAATAAGAAACAAATACAGTGTCCTGGGTTGTGATGTTTCTGTCCGGTTGTCTGTTCACATCCTAGGAATGTGTTTGTGTGTCTGATGGTGGAGGCCTCTGATCTGTGTGTGGGTGTATGAACCAGGGCAAGAGGTCTCTGACCTATTTGAGAGTGTGTGTGTCCATCAATTTGTGGGTTTTGTGGGGTGTGCAACTCGGGATGGGTGGTCTCTCGTCGGTTTGTGAGTACATGTCCTTGGATGTGAGGTCCCTCTGCTGATTTTGTGTGTCTCTTTGTGTGAGGTCTCTGAGGTGGTTGGGGGCTATGTCTAGGTTGTTAGATCTCTGATATTTCATGGGTATTTCCAAGATTTCTGATTCATTCGGCTCTATATGTACCAGGATGAGAGGTCTCTGGTCTGGTCAGATGTGTGTAGCCAGCCGTGAGGTGTGCAGCTTGTTGAGGGTGTCTTTCATTTGGCTCGAGAATCTCATCTTCTTGTGCATCTGTGTCCCAAGCTAGGAACTCACTGAACTCCTTGTGGGTGTTTTCTGAAGAAGCCAAGTACGTAATCAGTCTCGAGGTGTTTTTCCTAGACTATGAGGGCTCTTACTTGATTGTAGGTATAGGCTGCAAGACTTGAGATCTCTGATCTGTGAGTATGTGTCTCGGGCTGTGAGGTCTCTCATCTGTGTGTGGGTACATTTCTCAAATGAGGTCTGTGTTCAGTTTTTGCCTTTCTGATCACAGTATTTGAGTTTCTGATCTCTCTGTGTGTGGAAGGGGGTGAGGTGTCTTCTGTTTGTGCTCATGTGTCCCAGTTTGAGAGGTCCCTACCCTGTGTGTGGGTATATGACGCAGAACATGGGCCTCACTCTTTTTTTTTCTTTTGGATACACGTCCAAGGGTGGAAGGTCTCTGGTCTCTATGGGATGTGAGGTCTTTGACCTACTTATGGGTGCATATCTCAGGATGGGATGTTTTAATTTTTTAATTTATTAAGTAAACTCTCTGCCCAGTATGGGGCTTGAACTCACGATCCTGAGATCAGAAGTCTCACACTCTACTGACTGAGCCAGCCAGGCACCCCAGGATGGGATGTTTTTAATTCCTCATGTGTGTATATCTAAGGTTGGTAAGGGTCGCTGAAAGATGTCCATGTTCTAATCTTTGGAACATGCGACTATGGGACCTTACATGTTAAAAGCTCCTTTGCAAAAAAAAAGAGAAGTCCTTTGCAGAGGTGATAAAGTAGTTATCTTGAGATGGGAGAGACTGTCCTGGATTTTTCGGGTGAGTCCAGTGTAATTACAAGGGTCCTTACAGGGGAGAGGCAGGACAGTCTGTCAGAGAAGCAGATGTGATGACAGAAATAGAAATCAGAGGGGCACCTGGGTGGCTCAGTCACTAAGTGTCTATCTTCGGCTCAGGGCATGATCCCAGGGTCCTAGGGTGGAGCCCCGCATTGGGCTCCTGCTCCGCGGGGAGCCTGCTTCTTCGTCTCCCACTCCCCCTGCTTGTGTTCCCTCTCTCGCTGGCTGTCTCTCTCTCCCTGTCAAATAAATAAATAAAATCTTTTTGAAAAAATAGAAATCAGAGAGAGATTTGAGGATGAAACACTGCTTTGAAGTTGGAGGAAGGGGCCACGAGCCAAGGAATACAGGCAGCTGAAGAAACTGTAGAAGACAAGGAAACGGATCCTCCCCTAGAGCCCCCAGGAGCAATACAGTTCCGCCAACAACTTGATTTTGGCCCTTTGAAGCCCTTTGTTAGCTTCTGACCTGTGGAAAGGTAAGACAGTACATGTGTGTTGTTTCATGTAACAGTTGTGACTTGTTACAGCAGCGACAGGAAATGAATACAGTGTTCCAGGTCGTGAGGTCTCTATCTGGTTGTCCGCACACATCCCAGGATATGAGCTCCCCCGTCTGTTTGTGAGCGTGTGTCTGATGGCGGGAGGCCTCCCATCTGTGTGCGGGTATATGAACCACAGTGAGAGGCTTCGCACCGTTTGGGGGGCTGTGTCTTAGAACTGGTGGCTTCTGAGCTGTTTGTAGGAACACGTCTTAGAAGGTGAGGTCTCCGGTTTGTGTGCACACGTCCTACGATGTCAGGTGTCTCAGCTGCTTTGGGGAATACGTTCTGTTATGTGAGGTCCGCCAGGTGTTTGTGGGTTTGTGTTCCAGTTGTGCGGTCTCTGATGTGTTTGGGCGGGTGCTTCCGGTGGTGGGAGGTTTCCGATTTGTTTGACCATGTGCATATACCAGCATGTTAGATCTCTGATTTATTTAGGCTCATAGGTCCAGGCCGTGTGAGGTTTCTGAGCTTTTTGTGGGTATACGTCCCTTGACTTGAGGCCTCTGATTTGTTTGCTGGTAAATGTCCTGACACGTGAGCTCTGGGATCTGTTTGTGGATCTTCGTTGTAAGATTTCAGGTCTACAATCTGTTTCTGGTATCTTCTTAGCCTCTGAGGTGTCTGACTTGATTGTGGCTGTGTGTTGCAGGATTTAAGGTCCCTGGTCCGTGTGTGGGTCTGCGCCTTGGGTACATATGGCCTCTGCGTCATTTGGGGATTATATCTCAGGTGCGAGCTTTATGATCTGTTTGTTATGAATGACTCAGGGCGTGAGGTTCCTGATCAGTTTGTGGGTCCATGTTGCAGACTTTGAAGCCTGTGGTTTCTTTGTGGTTGTGTGTCCAGGTTGTGAGGTCTCTAATCTGTTCGTGCACGCATATCCCAGGATTTCAACTCCCTGATCTGTCTGATGGTGTATGTCCCATGGTGTGAGGGCTCTGGACTATTTGTGGCATTTGAAGTCCCTGATATGTTTGTGGCTACGTGTCCCAAGTTGTGAGGTCTGGAATCTCTTTGCCCGTGTGTGTCCCAACATGTGAATTTCCTCACGTGTTGGTGGGTGGTGTCTGGCGGTGTGACGCGTCTGATGTAGTCACTGGTCAGCGAGCCAGAGTGTGGAACCTCTGGCCTGTTCGAGGGTGCTCTCGAAACCTAGGTGGCGGGTTCTCTTAGGGTTGTGAGTTTAATTCCAAGGACTCTGAGCATTTTTTGGTCTAAATCCCCAAATGTGTGTGTGTGTCTGTCTGTCTGTCTGTTCTTTTTGGATGTATGTTAGAGGGTGGAAGGGGTCTCACTTAGGCAGAAGCGTATGACTCCGAATGTGAGGTCTGTGAGCTGTTAGGCCATACATGTCTCTGGTGACCAAATAGCAATACCCTGAAGATGTCCGCTTCCTAATCCCTGGAACCTATAATTACGTTAATTTACATGAAAAGGGGGACTTTGCAGATGTGACTAAATTAAGTATGCAGAGATGAGGAAATTATCCCAGATTATCAGGGTGGGCCCAGTGTAATCATATGTGTCCTTATATGAGGGACACGTGAAGGCAAGAGTCGGAGAACACAGTGTAGGAAGAGACGCAGTCAGGAAAAGCGACGTGATGATGACATAAGCAGAGATCAAAGAGAAACAGAGGTGGAGATCGATGGAGGCAGAGAGAGAGAGATTGGAAGATGACACGCTGCTGACTTCGAAGCTGGAGGAAGGAGCCACGAGCTTAGGAAGGCGGGAGTCCTATAGATTCTCCCCTAGGAACTCCAGAAGGAAGTCAGCTCTGCTGACACCTTCATTTCTACCCTGTAAGACTCCTTGTCAGCCTTCTGATCTGCAGAAATATAGGATAATACATTTGTGTTGTCTTACGACAATAAGATCAGGGTGATTTGTTACAGAAGCAGGCCCAGAGCCCTGAGGAGATAAAATGCCTGCGCTTTCAAGAAATGGGATAAACAGGGGCGCCTGGGTGGCGCAGTCGTTAAGCGTCTGCCTTCGGCTCAGGGCGTGATCCTGGCGTTATGGGATCGAGCCCCACATCGGGCTCCTCCACTGGGAGCCTGCTTCTTCCTCTCCCACTCCCCCTGCTCGTGTTCCCTCTCTCGCTGGCTGTCTATCTCTGTCAAATAAATAAATAAATAAATAAAATCTTAAAAAAAAAAAGAAATGGGATAAACATGGCCTTCTTTTCTTCTTTCTTTCTTTCTTTCTTTCTTTCTTTCTTTCTTTCTTTCTTTCTTTCTTTCTCTTTCTTTCTTTCTTTCCTTCCTTCTTTCTTTCTTTCTTTCTTTCTTTCTTTCTTTCTTTCTTTCTTTCTTTCTTTCGGCTCCAGCCCAGTCACATGCTCTACTGACTGAGCCAGCCAGGCATGCCCTGTAACCTTCTTCTCTTTAAAAAAAAGGGGGGGCAGGAGGGGAGAAAGGCCTGCAGTGTCCCGGGCTGTGAGGTCTCCACACATACAAGGATGTGAACACCTCTGTTTATGAGTGTGTGTCTGATGGTGGGAGGTCTCTGATCCATGTGCGGGTGTATCAACCAGGGTGTGAGGTTTCTGATATCTGTAATAGCCTGTGTCCCAGAATCTGTGGGCCCAGCCATTTTGGGGTGTATGGTCCTAGGAGAGGAGAAGCTGAGTTTGCAGACAGTGCCCAGGATGTGAATTCTCTGAACTGTTGAGGTGGGTGCGTTCATAGGGTAAGAATTCCGAGTTCTTCGTCGTGTATTTCCTTTTGCTTGAAAATACCTGGTCTGTTTCTGGGATTTATGTCCTAGCACGTGAGACTTCCAGATCCATGTGTTTGTCCCTTCTTGTGGTGTGAAGCCACTGGTATGTTCGCTGGTGACCGAAGCAGGAATGAAGCAGGGTATCTATCCCACGACGGAAATTCCCTCATCTGTTTGTGGGTATTTGTCTGATAACGTGAAGTGTTTGATCTTTTCACTGGTGAATGAACAAGGGTATGAGGTTTCTGGTGTTTTCAGCCAGGTGAGTTCTTTGATCTGTCTCTGGGTGCGTGACCCAGGATGTGAGATCTGTGATGTTTTGTGAATGTGCATCCCAGAGTGTTAGGTCTCTGAGCTGTTTGTGGGTGTTATATTCCAGGTCGTCAGATGTCTGATGTCTTATGGGGACAGTTGCGAGCGTTTCTGATTTGTTTGTGGGTATATACGCCACGAAGTGAAATTCTCATCTCTTAAGGTCTGTACATCCAGGGTCTGAGATTTCTGAGCTCATCCTGGTGTATGTTTCCAATGTGAGACCTCTGATCGGCGGTGCGTACGTGCCTCACGTTGCCAGCTCTGATGTTTCTAGGAGTGTTTCTGTGTCTGTGACGACTTTCACCTCTTAATGGGAGGATCTCTATTTGTGGGCCTGTATCCCAGGATCTGAGCTCTCTGATCTCCTCGAGACGGTATGCCCCAAGATTTCAGGTGTCCAAATTTATCTGGATGCATTTGCCAGCGTGTGAGGTCTGTAACCTGTTTGTTGCTTCATGTTGCAGGATTGAAGGTGTCTGGTGTTGGGTTTATTTCTCAGATTGGGTCTTTGATCCAATGGTGCGTGTATGTCACATTTTGGGAGTGTGTCGTCTCCGTGGGTGTGTTGGTAAAGGGCATGAGGTCTGTTCTCTTTGAGTTTCTGTGTCCCAGTTTGTGAGGTCCCTGATGTGTGTGTGTGTGAGAGAGAGAGAGAGAGAGAGAGAGAGGGAGAGGGAGAGGGAGAGGGAGAGAGAGAGAGACTATGGGCTGCTTTTCTGCTCTTTTGGTGTGTATGTCTCAGAGTTAGAGGTCCGGTCTGTTTAGGGGGTCCTAGAATGTGGGTCCCTGATCTTTGTGTAGGTATATATCCCAGCATATCAGGTTCCTGTTCTCTTTGGGTGTGTATGTCCCAGAGAGTGGGGCCTCTTCTATCTTTGTAGGTTTAATTCCCAGAGCGTGAGGACTCTGAGTGTACATCTGAATGTCTCAGAGCGTAGCTCTCTCAGAGTCTGCGTGGATGCCCCAAGGTGGCAGGTCTCTGATCTCTCTGGAGGTGTGGAACTCCAGATGTGCGGTCTTCAAGCACTTCACGTACCTGTGTCCCAGGAGGTGAGCTTTCTCTTTGTGCATGTGTGTTCCATCTTGTCAAATAATGGATTGCCAAATACGTGCTCACCCCATTCCTGGGCCTTATTAATATGTTGTCTTACCTAGAGAAAGGGACCTTACAGATATGTATTAAGTAAGCACCGTGAGATGGAGCGGTTATCTTGGATTCCTGGGGAGGACCCATTCGAATCACAAGGGTCTCTATGTGAGGGAGGTAGGACCTTTAGGAATCACAGAAAACTAAGTGACATTGAGACAGGGGGCCACGGGATGATGGAAGTCGTCACAGAAAGCAATGTGATGGCCGAAGCAGAGATCAGAGAGAGAAAGAAAGAGATTTGAAGCTGAAACAGTGAATCCTCTGATCTCTCTGTGGGTTATACCGCAAGATGTCACATCTACCATCTGGTGTATCTTCTGGGTGCATTTTTCAGCGTGTGGAGTGTCTGACTTGATTGTGGATTTGAAGTCTCTGGCCTTTTTGTTTTGTATGCTCCAGAATGTGGGCTCTCTGAGCTGTGTGTCCACGGGTGTTACTGGATTGGAGGTCTCTGACCTGTGTGTGGCTGTCTACCCAGGATTTCGGGTCACCGACATGTTTCTGAGCGTGTGTCTCAGGATCTGTATTCTCTTTGCGGGGAGAGGCCCGGATACGAGGTCTCTGATTTGTTCGTTGTGTGTGTTCCAGGATGCGAGGTTTGTGAATGGCCTGGGGGTGCGTTTTGCAGGACTTTATGTCCGTGAACTCTTCGAGGGTGTGTGTCCTAGGATGTGAGGTTTCTGATCGGTTTCTGTGTCTGTTTCCCAGCATGTGAGGTCTGTGAGCATTTTGTCACTCTGTGTCCCAGGATGTGACATCTCTGATCTCTTTATGTGTGTTGTCAAACATTTAAGGTCCCTAATCTTTTTGTGGATGCATCCGCCAGGATATTTTAGTGTATTTCCTGGAACGTGCCTCTCTCTGCCCTTTTTCTGCGCATGTCCCAGTGGGCAGTGTCTGATCTCTCTGTGGGCGCACATCCCGTGGCATGTGCTCTCTGATGTTTTGCAGGTGCATCTTAGGATATGATACCTCTCTTAGGACTGTGGGTATATGTCCTAAGACGTGAGTTCTCTGACCACTTTTTGGATTTATGTTGTAGGATAAGAGGTCTTTCATCTAGTTCTCTGTGTATTACCTGTCTGCGGGTATCTGTCCAAGGGCGTGACATCCCTGAGGGTCCATGCCCCAGGGTGTCCCATGTGTTTGTGGGTGCACATCAAGACAGGAGTCGTCTGATCCCTTTGTGGTTGTGCGTCCCAGGATGCGAGGGTCTGTTCTTGGTACGTGTGTCACCAGTGTGTGGTCTCTGATCTGTTCGTGGCTCTGTGTCTTGGGTCACCACGTTTTGCCTTTGCTTTGTCTCAGCATGTAAGGTCTCTGAGGCGTTCGTTTATGTCCCGGGTTTGAGTCTCTGGTCTCTCTGTGGGTGTAGGTCCCAATATGTGAAGTCGCTGATCCATTCTTCGGTTTATTTCCCAGGATATGAGTGCTCAGAAATGTTTGTGGGTATGTGTCCTGGCCTGTGAGGTATCTGACATTTTTATGTGCGTATGTCTCAAGGGATTGAGGTCTCCGCTCTGTTTGTGGGTATACGTCCCTGGATGTTATTTCTCTGAAATACTCATGGGTGTCTATCTCCGCTCGTGTGGCTTTTGATCTTTTTGTGAGTATGTCACAGGATGTGAGGTCTGTTCATTAGGGGCGTGTATTTCCTAGAATTTAAATTCTCTGAGTCGTTTTGTGTGTACGTCCGGGATGGGAGGTCCCTGATCTGTTTGGGTGTATACGTCCCACGATTTGAGGTCTCTGATTTCTTTGATGCTCTGCAGCCAGTAAATTCTCTGAATTATATTTTGAGGTCTACACTCTAAGTCTCAGGAGGATTTCTGAATCCTAGATCCGAGGGTTCTGAACTTTTTCTGGTCTACATTGCAGGGGTGAGTTCACGGAGCTGTTTGGGAGGCTGTGTCTGCACTGTATGATCTCTGAGCTGTTTGGCCCTGTGTTCAGAATACTGGTCCCTGAGCTCTTTGGGTCTGAGAGTTTCTTGACATATTTGGGGGATATTTTCAGGTGCAGAGTCTCTTCCTTTCGGGAGGTCTCCGTCCCAGAGTGTAATACACCAGACTCACCAGGGATTTGCTCCAGGACCATGGTCTCTGAGCTTTACAGGCAGGAGGCAGGTGCCCAGCTGGTGAGTTTTCTGAGCTGTTTGGAGGTCTTCATTCCGTGTGTGAAATCTCTCAACTCTGTGATGGTCTGTGCAGAGTATGCCATCTCTGAACTACTTAGATGTCTCTCCTCTCGGGTAGGAGGTGGTGGGGCTGTTTGGGGTCTGTGACCCTCATATGAGAACTCAGGTGTGTTTGAGTATCTGTGCTCCCCCCTCCTGTTTTGAGCCCATGTCCCAGCGAATGAGTTCTATGATGTGGGCTTTGTCCTTGGGTGTGATTGATTTATCGGGGCAGTTTCAGGATCTGTTTCGAGTTTACGGTCTTTCTCCTGATGTCTTTATACTTTTGGGGGCCTCTGAGGTGCCTTACCCTCTGTGACCGAGAGTGTGAGCTCTCTGACCTCTGTCTCCCTTGGTGTTGAGATTCCTAACTGTTGGGGTCTGTTTCCACGGGTGAGGTAGCTCCTGTTGGGAGAGTCTCACTCCTAGGGTATGAGGTCTCTGACTTATTAGGGGTCTGTTTCCAAGGATGGAGGTCTCTGAGCAGTTTGGGGTACTGTTACTAATGACATCTCTTGGGTCTTTGTCCAGGCTGTTAGGTTTCTGAGCTGGGGGCGGGGGTGCGTTTGTGTCCTAGGGTGTAAGGTTTGTTAACTCTGAGCATTTTGGCCTGGTATGTCTGATATGCGAGGTCTCTGGCCTATTTGTGTATTAACCTCTGCTTTCGAGAGGTTAATAAACTCTTTGAGGGTTTCTGTCCCATAATGGGAGGTGCTGAGCTGTGTGGGCGTGTGTCACCAGGGTGTGCTGTCTCTGAGCTCTTTGTGGGTCTGTCTCTTGGGTTAGAAGTTCTCTGGGTCATTTGAAAGCCTGTGTCCACAACGTGAGATCCCTAAGCTGTTGTGGGTCTGTGTCCCAGTTACTGGGCCTCTCCTCTGTTTTGTGGCAGACTTTGAACAGAAGGTGAGGTTTCTAGGCTCTTTGGTGATCTGTGTCCATGAGTGTCAGGTGTCCGAAATCTTTCTGGATAGGAGTACAAAGTGAGAGTTCCATAAATGGTTTAGGGATCTGAGTTCAGGGTGTGATATTTCTGAATCATTTGGAGGTCTGTGGAGAGTGAAGATTCTGAGCTGTTCGGGGATGTGAGCCTAGGACACGAGGTTTCTAAGCTGTTTGGGGTCTGCGTCCAGGATGTGTGATCTGAGTTATTTGTGGTCTGTATTACAGAGTGCCGTCTCTGAGCTATGTAGAGGATTTGTGTCCAGATTTGCAGGTCTCTGAGCTCTTCTGTGAACCAGAGTGGAAAGCCTCTGAGCTGTTTGGGGATCTGTCTCAGTGTATGAAGGCTCTGAGCTATTTGGGGGAAATCTGTGTCCGGGACGTGACATCTCTGAGCAGGGACCTGTGTCAAGGGTGCGAGATGTCTGAGCTGGTTTAAGGCCTGTGTTCCAGCGTATGTGATTTCGGAGCTCTCCAGGATCGTGTTCGAGGCATGAGGTCTCCGAGTTGGTCTGGTGGTCTGAGAAGAGGGTGTGAAGTCTCTGAACTGTCTGTCCATCTTTATCCCAGTTTGTAAGTTCTCTGAGAAATTGGTGGGTCTTTATCCCTGGTTGTGAAGCTTTGTGGGGGTCTGTAATCAGATTTTCAGGTCTCTGAGGTCTTTGGGTGCGTGAGTTACAAAGTGGGAGGTCTCTGAAGTTTGGTAGTCTTTCCTAGGCTGTCCTGACCTGACCCTGAACTATTTAGGGGTCTGTGTCAGAAGGTGTGGGGTCACTGGGCTGTACATAGACTGGTTTCGCAGGCTTGGAATTCTCTGAACAGGGTCTGTTTCTGGACTGTGAGATCTCTATGCTTTTTGGGGTCTGCGCCTAAGACCTGAGTCTCTGAGTTGTTTGTGGCACTCTGTCGTAGGAAGAGGTCTCTGGGATGTTTAGTGCTCTACTTTCCAGGGTGTCTCTGGGCAGCCTGGGGGTCTGTGTCCAAGGTATGAAGATTCAGAATCATTTAGGGAACTGTGCTCTGAGTGTGTCTCATTTGGGCAGTCTGTGTCCGGGGTGTCACATCTCCATTTTGGGGGGTCTGCCCCAGGATATGAGGTCTCCAAACGGTTTGGGAGTTGACAGTCAGGGTGTGAAGGCTCCGAATAGCTTGGGTAGCAGTATCCCAGGTTGTGAGATGTTTGTGTACCTCTAACCCAGGAAGCTCATTCTCTGATGTGGTTTGGGCTCTGAATCCCAGCGTATGAGGGGACTTTCGAGGTCTTGAAGCTCTTGGGGAGTCCGTCCCATAGTTCCAGTGCAGCCTCTGAGTTAATTGGGGTCTGCGTCCAGGTGCGAGGTCTCAGAGCTGCTCAGAGATAGGTATCCCAGGAAGTGAGGTCTCAGAGGTCTAGGGTCAATAACCGGGTATCATGAGGTCTATGAGCTGTTTGTAAGCCTGTGTCCTAGGTGCCCTGTGATGTCTCTGAGCCACTTAGGATTTTGTCACCTGTGTGTGAGGTCTTCAAAATAGGTATCTGTGTCACTGCACATGACATCTCTTGAACAGAGCAAAGGACACTGGCTCACACTCCAACTCTGGGGCGATGAAAACAAGTTTATTGGAAATGTTATCTCTGGTCTCTGCTTTCTACCCTGGCACACACATACACTCAAATCTCTGCAGAAAAAGCTTCCCCCAATATGCAGAGACTTTTCTCTTTGCAGTAGATAGGTTTTGGGTTCAAAGCCTCTAAGAGCAGGGAGGGTCCAGCTCGAATCGTATCGTATTTCTATATTTCTACTGTATTTCTCTTATTTTTGCTTATGACAAGTGACAATGGTTTGTTCATTTAGACAGCAATAGATTTAGTTTCTTTTTTTTAAGATTTATTTATTTGAGAGAGAGAGAGAGGGAGTGCACGCCAGTGAGCAGCAGGGAGGGGCAGAGGGAGAGAAAACCTCAAGTGGACTCTGCACTGAACACAGAGCCCGACACAGGGCTCCATCTCGCAACCCCAAGATCATGACCTGAGTTGAAACCAAGAGTCAGACGCTCGGCCGACTGCGCCACCCAGGTGCCCCAGATTTAGTTTGCTTTTTCGGTGCAGTTTAAAAGTTCAGTTCAAAAAGCAAGCTTCTTTTAGGTCACGATGTATGATGATGGTGCAAGTGGTTCCTTGTGGGGAGCGTTACGGCAGATGGCTGCGGTCTGAGGGAAAATGTTCCTGGGCACCCCAGCGCCCACCCTCTCGTGCCCCCAACCCCCACCTTCCCAAGGTCTGCAATCCCCACACCTTGGTTTGTTCAGTCATTGATTTGTTTTATTGATGCCCACCCCAGGCGAGGTAGGGCCAAGGGATATACAAGAGGAGAATCAGATTCAGTCCATGCCTGAAGGTCAGTCTGGGGGCAGGGAGCACGGACACAAACAATCACACAGACACACACACAGATCTGGCATCTGGTGGCAGGGCACACAGTCTCACGTAGGGGCACTCTGAGCACAGGTAGTCAGGGAAGGCTTCCTAGAGAAGACCTCATTGGGGAAGCAAGGGGCAAGGCAGCCATCAGAGCCTTTGCCTTGTGTCTATTTGTGGGCAGGTCACTTTTGAGACCAGTGGACCCAAGGTGAGTGCAGAGGGCTTGGGGGCTGGGGCTGGCAGGCGGCAGAGGCTTCCCTCTCACCTTACCACACCCTCACAGGTAAACCAGGCCTGCACCCCTGCCATTCTTCGCCTCTACTTGGCCTTCTGCCACATGTGCCCTTTCCTGGGGTCCACCTCCGTAGTTTTCAAGGCTTCCCTGAGACAATCCACGTGGATCAGGTGCTCTGCCCAGTGCCTGGCACCTCATCAACACCCCCATCAATGCACATTTTTGTCCTAAGTGCTATCTACAGCCTAGCTAGGGCTTGGTGCCAGCTCTAAGAAGTCCCAGCAGTCGTCACGCCCCAGGTCAGGGCTCCCAGCACCCTCCACTCTCTCAAGAGCCCTGGGCGCCTTTCTATATGCGCTCCCAGAGGCAGACTTCAGACCCAGCCCACCTTAAGGGCTGGCAAAGTCCGGACTGCCTTGCTCACTGGTCAGTGGGCCATGAGCACCCACTCCTCTTCCAGTGGCATAGGAGTGTCCACTTCTCAGATGTGCAACCCTGAAAAAGAGACCCTAAGGCTCTTAGGCCCAACACTAGCTGGCACAGGAGCAGGAGCAGAAACCAGCCGCAGCCCCAGCCCTGGAGATCCCCTTTCTTTCACTTGCACAAAGTTTCTGTGGTAGGGGAAACAAGAGAGCCGGGAACTCGGGGCTCTGATGTCAGCCTGCCCTGAGGCTGCTTCCCCACACCCTTGGGGCAGTAGGGAGAGGGCCTGCAACAGACCCCTCAAGCTCCAGGCAGAAGCAGGTGCAAAAATAAACATCCTTCCATTCTGGGGCCAGGCTGGGGCTCACCCCTTGGACCTCCTTGATAGGCCATGAATCTCAACCGCAGAAAGTCCTGGTGTTGAAAAATTACTTCTGAAGGTGGGTGGGGGTAAGTGCAACCCACAGATGGGGCTGGGACGGGGAAAGGGGACTCCTAGAGTCAGTCAGTCCTCACCGCAACCCCACATCCCCAAGCAAGGGGCAGGTGGGGGCAGGTGGGGGCAGGCAGAGGCAGGTAGGAGGCCCTGGCAGTCATTCCTTAACAGGAGGGCAGCGGTGGGTGGGTGGGGCGGGCGGCTTTAGGCCCCCACTGGCAGTCTGGCCTCAGACTTCAAAGGGCTAGAAGAGGTATTTGCGGCAGGATTCAGTCCCACACTTGCATTCAATACGGACCCGCTTCTTGGGGGAGCCGGGGAGCCCGGCCAGGCCAAAGTTGGAGTCCATGCGGGTGCTCTCCATGTCCACGGGGTCCACTGTGGAGTCACAGCCAGGGAGGGCGGGGGGGGAGGGGACTTGTTAGAAGGCCAAGGTGAAGTGTCCCGCTGCCCTTTTCACCACGAGACCCAGGAATCTTGGGTGCTAGGAGCACATCTGGGATTTGGGTCAGGAGGGGGTTGTAGGGTTGGTGGTTTGGGGATAGGGCCAGGGCTCAGCACTGGAGGGGTGTTCAGGAGTTGGGAAGATGGCCAGGGGTTGGGAGGGAGGCAGGGGGCTGTCAGGGGAAGGGCCAAGTCAGACAGAAGTCAGGAATGGTCACCTACACATCCAGAGGGGCACCTGAACTCTCCTGTCAAAGATTCCCCGCACTTAAGTGTCTCAGAGGTGGCTAGTTTGTCAAGAAGAGGATTGGCTGGAGGCCACAGGAGTGTCCGGATGCTTGGAATGAGCCAGGCCAGGGGGTTAGGAGTGGGGAGGGTTGGGAGGACTGGGGAAATTCAGATGAGTCAGGAGGGGTGTCTTAACTCTTAAGCCAAACATCCTCCCCAGGAGTCTTGGGAGAAGTCTGTATGAGTATCTCAGGGCCGGGGCCCAGGGGTTGGAAATGAGGGGACCCCCAAGAGGTAGGCAGAGGTCCAGGAGTCCCGATGGGACACTAGGAGTCAGGAAGAGCATCTTAAAGCTCCTCAGGGAGGGGTCCTTGTGTCCCATGTCACTGTGTGCCCCTGCCCCCAGTCCCTTGCCACCCCCACCTTGCATGTTGTAATCAAAGGTGAGCTCCTCGCCTGCCCGGATGGTTCTTGTGGCAAAGAAAGCGATGCGGGGCAGTCGCTCATCAAGGTTGTCTATGAAGACGTTGTACACCTGGAGGTTGGGGTCACACTAGGCGAAAAAGAACAGCAGGTGGGTGAGGAGGGGCCCCAGCCTGCTCCTCCCGACCCCCGCCCGCCTGCGGGATACCCACACTGTGGTTGACAAAGTGGGAGATGTTGCCGTAATAGGCGGCATCCACGGTGTACACGTCCTCCACGTAGTCCAGGTCGAAGAGGTAGGTGGCGCCCTGGCGGTCGTAGATCTGGCCCCGCCGCTCCGCCTCCTCTGAGGTAATGATCTGGGGAAAGGGCCGAGGGGCAGGGGAGAATGGCCAAGGAGGCTCAGGACCACCAGCATAGCTCCTGACCCCCCCACCTGAGCCCCCCTGGGCCGGAAGAACAAACGAGCAGAGCTGTGGCCGGCTCAGCGGGGCTAGCAGGTATGGACATGTGGGGGCCGCAATGCAGAGGGTCTGTCAGCGCCCTGAGAGGGGGGCTGGGCCGCAGCTGCCCGCCACCCATCCCCCCTCAGGCCTCTAGATGGCATGGTGTCTCGCAATGGTGCCCAGAGGCTGGCCACAAGGTCCAGCAGTGAGAGAGAAAGAGACCCGCAGGGAGACACGGTGAGGAGATCAAGGGCAAGAAAAGGAGCCAGGGCTCACAGAGAGCGGTGGCTGTTTGGGGGAGAAAGGGAGAGGCTGCAAGAGAGCCCGAGGTGCTGCGGGACCCCAGCACAAGAGAAGGCGCCAGCGCTGGGCTGCGCGCCAGGCAGTGAGGAGGACCCGGAGAGGAGAAAGCAGCCTGGACCCGTGGGAAAGGGAGATGGAAGGAAGGGGAGACAGACTCAGGCAAGTGAGCTGGAGGCAGAGACTTAGAAACTGACAGAATCGTTAATATGAAAGACCCTGGTCCAGAGAGATCAAGACCCTTGCTGAGAGTCTGGGATGGCAAGAACAAAGCGAAGGCCAAAATCTCAGACAGAAGATGAAAGAAAGGCGGCAAGAGCACGGGGGAGAGCTCTCCCTCAGCCCTGATGCCTCACGGTGCCAGCAACTGGGATCTAAGACAGCAGCAGGCACTTCCTCTCCCCAGCTGGGTCCCTGGCTGTCCCAGAAAGCCCCTGCCTCTCTGCCCCTCATGTGCCCTCTTCCCCCTGGGCCAACCACCACAGACTTCTGGTAATCCCCCAGCAGAGCCAACTATGCCCGACTCTGGGGGAGGGTCCCATGGGACCCAAGACTGCCCCCTCCTCAGCCTAGGGTGCCTCCAGACCAGGGCAGATCTCCTTCTCCACTCCTGGGCTTCCTGCTACCCTGGCCCACCCCTCGGAGGCAAGTGCCTGCACAGTGCAAAGCAGAAATGCCAAAGTACCCCTTGTTTTCACTCTGCTGCCTAGCCCAGTGACCTATCCTCTGTCCCGCGGTGGTCCTAGAGGCGACTCCCACACTCTCTCCCCCCCACACCCCTTCTTCCCTCTCCTTTCATCAGAGACCTGCTGGCCACCACCACCCCTGCCACACCACGCAAACCCCGACCAGCCCTGGCTTACTTCCTCCCTCACCCTCATGCCAGCCACGACCACCCTCCATTTCCTCTACCAGGATGGCCAAGTCCTCACGGTCTCCTCCCTGCCTCTTACACCAGCACCTCCAGCCTCCGCTCCCGGCCAAATCCACATCAGCACCTTGAGAAGACCAAGGTCTACCCCTCGGACCACAGGGCTCACTGCCCCGCACTCTGGCTCCCTTCCGAGAAATCTGGCTCACCCACACTCCAAATTCATGTTTGTTTGTTCACTGGTTTATTTAGCAAATTTTTAGGAGGCCTACCCTGTGCCTGGTGCCCGCACTCACGGGCCCGTGTCTGCAGGGGGAGACACAGGGGACCAGGCTGGGGGCCGCTCTGCAGTCCCAGGTGGGTCAGGGGAGACAAGAGGAACCAGGCTTGGTCCTGACCCTCTGGGGTCACAGTCCAGTGACAGAGAGATGGACTCAGATACCCGCAGTGCAAGATGCTGATCAGAAAACCCAGTGCTGGGGCACCTGGGTGGCACAGCGGTTAAGCGTCTGCCTTCGGCTCAGGGCGTGATCCCGGCGTTATGGGATCGAGCCCCACATCAGGCTCTTCCGCTATGAGCCTGCTTCTTCCTCTCCCACTCCCCCTGCTTGTGTTCCCTCTCTCGCTGGCTGTCTCTCTCTCTGTCGAATAAATAAATAAAATCTTAAAAAAAAAAAAAAAGAAAACCCAGTGCTTAGAGTTCCAGGGGCAGCAAAAAAGCAACACACCACCTAAAGCAAGCTCCGGGTCACAAAAGGGCCTTGCCACCAGGCTAAAGAGTGGGGACTCTCTCCTGAGGGACACAACAGGAGCCACAGAAGTGTTCTGAGGAGGAGGACATCAAGGTCAGTCTCCTGCCACCTCCCGAGAACACACGCTCCTTGTGGCGTCCGCACAGCAGACCTCCCTTCTCTGCAGCCTTCCTGAACCTGCCGATCCCCAGTGGGATCCCCAGTGGCCGTGAGGAGGCTGCTCGCTCCCTGAAGCTCTCGGAAGGCCTGGGCCCAAAGGGCGGCCTCCGCTGGCCGGCGAGCATGCCTGGTGGTATCTGAGCCAGCATGCTCTTTCCACATCCTCCTTGCTCTCCAGCTTCCCGCCTGTCCCGCCTCTACCTGCTCCCCAAGTCACGAAGAGTGAGTCATGCGGTGAGCCCTCCAGGGCACAAACCGTTCCTTCTCCCACCTTCTTTCCAGCCCCACTCTGTAAGGGCGGGTCTACCCTGAAAATTTGGGAACAGAGTAGGCCACGTCCCTGCTCCCCAGCAGCTCTCCAGAACGACCAGGGAAGACAGATGGGCTATAGGTTGGCAGCCTGGAAAGGGTGTTGACCGTGAACAGGACCCAGAAGACTCAGAGTCCAGCCGCTGCCCTGCCCCCATCTGGATATGGGATCCTGAATGTTCTCTCCTTCTGCCTATTTCCTCAGCCAAAAAAACAAAAAACAAAAAACCCTCCACCAGGTCTGGCAGCACACCAGTTTTAGACACTTGGGCCTTTTTTTACCCACTTTAGTAGCTTGGTGACTCTGAGCACGTTACTATCGGTCTCTGGGCCTCAGCTCTCCTCTGTGGAATGGGGATGACAATGACGGTAACACTGACCTGAAAGGAGCCGTTGTAAAGCACCAGCGCAATCAGGGCTGTGAAAGAGGTTTCTGTTCCTGACACTGAGCACTGTTAGGAAAGGTTATGTACCAGTCTTATCCCAGCCAAACACGCTCCCTTATTTTTATGTGCCCTTTGCCAAGAAAGGAAACACTGCTAATTAAATGATGACGCACCGTCATTTAATTAAACTAATTAAGTGAGACGCACCTTCATTTCGCTGTTGGTAAAATATGAAGCAAGCGCAGGTCTTAGAATGGATAAGCTAGGCTGGGTGAGGGTGGATATTCTGATGGAGCGTGGAAGGGTGCAAAGGAGAGGACGGGCAGCTCGCATGGAGGGACGGTTGGTGCAGAGGTTGGGAAGGTGGACGTTGTGTCCAGATTGTAGAAGGGTAGCTTGGCGACCAGACAGGGGTGCATGCCCTTGATTATGTGACACTAGGGAGGGTCTGGGACAGCGCCATGTAACTGAGTAAATGAATTCGCCTATAACGAAATCTACGAATATTCACCCCACGTGGGATAACTAGATTACAAATCGACCCAGATCAGGTCTGGTTGGGTTTTCTAGCCAAATGGGTTACCAAAGACTTTGGGTTTTCTAAGCATTTTGGATTTTCTGAATTTTAGACTGTGATGGCTAACATTTATTGAAGACTTACTGTTCAAGGGCTTCTTCCGAGTGCTTCACACATCATAACTCATTTAATTCTTGTAACAAGTGAATGATGTGGGTGCTATTACCATTCCCATTCTACAGACTGGAAAACTGAGACACAAAGAAGGGTAAGTGACTGCTGCTGAGTGGTGGAGCTCGGCTCCAACCTCCTGACCATTTGGCTGTGCTGGCTCCTCACAAGGGATGCACGAAAAGGAGTTTGGCTTTGGCATTATCTGGGGGCCTGTGGTGCCATCACGAGGTCCCACAGGTCTGACAGTGTCAGAAGCGGGCCTGGAAGTCACAGAATGTGGCAGGAGGGAGGCTAAGAAATAGCTTCAGGGAAGTGTGTGTGGAGCAGGAAGAGTGGGGACAGGGGTGAGAAGCCATGAAAGCCCCAATGTTTACAGCATGCAACAGTATAGACACTAGAGAAGAACAGCCAAACAGCACCCTGACCAGGGGCCTCTGGGATACTTGGGGGCTGTGGGCTCTCCCCCCTCCACCTGTCGGGATCCTCTGTGTTATAAAGAGCTTCTCCTCGAGATTGTCAGTACAGTGAGGCTGGAGACACTCCCTTCTCTGGACTCCCTCTAGAACTCGCGGGCTCCTGTGGGGGCTGGACACCTCCTTCAGACTGTCAGGGGCTCTGTAGTGTGCACACGTCCTCCTTCAGACTGGTGACACCCCTCTAGGCTGTTAACATCTCCTGCACTGTTAGTATCCCTCTGAAGTCTGGAAACCTCCCCCAGAGTGTCAGGACACTGAGGGTGTGGACACTTTCTCCAGGCTGTCAGAGTTCTCTTAGGTGTAGACCTGATCTCCTTCAGACTGTCCCGATCCCTCTGGGGTGAAGACGCTTCTTTTTCCTGTCAGGACAGTGTGGGTATGGACACTTCCTAAGGTGGACTGCCGGGTCCTGTGGAGTGTGGAGAGTTCACTCTTCCTCCAGGTCACTCTGGGACGGAGACACCTCCTCCCACAAATTGTCAGGACCCCTGCCCCAGACTGCCAAGAACCCTCTGGGGTGTGGCCACCTTCTCCTTCCTCCAGACTGGCAGGTCCTTTGATGTGTGGACATTTCTTCCACCAGACTGTCAGGATTATCTGAGTGTAGACTTCCTGTCTAGACAGTCAGGGTCCTCTGAAGCATGGACTGCTCTGCCTCTAGACTGTCTCTGCCCCCGGGGGCTAGGACTCTCTCGACGTTATGGTTCATTATCGGGAGTCTCTCCTCTATACCAATGTCATTACTACAGTGTGGACACCTTCAGGAGTGCGTCCCTTAGGCCAATTTCTGTCACTTCCCAACCACATCACAGCCCTAAGAGACTTCTAGAAATATGAACGTATTTGGGATTGTCACCATGACAACACACTCATGGATTTAAATGGTCAAGGTCCAGGGATGTTAATTGTTCCCCGATGCAGGAGATGGTCCTACATAAAAAGAACTGCTCCACCCCAAGTGCACACCACATCCTACCTTAGAACATGACACTTGCCGTTATGGACACCTGGTTACTCACACACACACACTCCTTTTGTTTCCCACCTAGGCGCATGGCTGAGTCACACTTCCCAGCCTCCCTTGCACCAAGGTAAGGTCAGTGACTCGGTTCCAGCCAGTGTGGGCAGAAGTGATGGGCACTGTGTCCAAGCCTGGCCCATGAGCAACCCCCACTTCGACCCCGACTCTCAGCCCACTTGCCAGCAGTGCTGAGCGAGGATCAGGGCAGCGCTAAGGCACAGCAAAGGCACAAGAGGAAAGGAGCCTGGGCTCCATGCCACTGTGTGGAAGGACACTACCCAGATCCCCACGCTGGACTTACACAAGAGCAACGAGACTTCTAATGTGTGAAGCCACTAAGATCTGGGGGTTGTAAGGGATGGCGGCTAGCCTGCGGAACACAGCTGACCCTTGAACAACACAGGTTTGAACTATGCGGGCCCACTTCCATGCAGATTTGATAAATACAGTACTGTAAGTGTTATTTTCTCAACATTTTCTTTTCTCTAGCTGACTTCATTGTAAGAATATAATACAAGTAACATATAAAATATATAAAATATAAACAGTATCAATCCACTGTTTATGTTATCAGTGAGGTCAACAGGAGGCTACTAGTAGCTAAGTTTCTGGGGAGTCAAAAGTTATAGGCAGATTTAACTACATGGGGTCGGCACCCCTAACCCCCCCATGTTGTTCCAGGGTCAACTGACTCCTGCAAGTCTGGAGGAAGAGGCAGCCAACGTAAGGCATGTCTCCGTCCTACTCCAGAGTGTTCGTGTTCAGATTAGCAAGGGCGCTCCTCCTGGTCACACACTGCTCGGTGGTAAGCCGAACCCTTGCGAAATGAGAAGTAGTGCCTTCCCAGGTGCCGAAACCCTACGCAGAGCACACGGCCTGTTAAAAGAAACGCTGCCTGGATTTCAGTTCCCGCTTTCGTCTTTGCCAGGTACCCTTATGAGGTCAACCCAGTCCAGAAGTATTTCGCCGTTCTTTCAACTACCAGCTTGAAATGCACGCCCCTGCCAGGATGCCCCTGTCACACTCAGGTTAACCGCCCCCCACCTTTCCCCGGACAGGAAAAGCAGGAAGTTGCAGGCACACACTGAGGAGAGCTGGGCGCGCATGATGGGAACATACAGTGGGAAGAGCTGCCCGCGCACACACGCGCGCGCACGCACACTCACGTCGGGTCCCGGCTCCCTACCTCTCCCACGTACTCCATGACGAAGCTGTTCTTGCGGATCTTCTCCAGCGTGCGGACGCCCCAGCCACGCCCGTCATCCGTGCGGAAGATGCAGAGGTCATAGCGGATGCCCTTCTGTACCACGCGGTTGGGGCAGTCATGGCCGCAGCGGCAGCGGGAGTTGCACTCGTAGATGGGCAGCCCGGCGCGGAGCCGCACCTGACCCTGGTCATTGTAGGCAAACTTGTGCAGGGACGCCCCGGGGCAGCAGCCTCCAGCGGGGGCCCACAGACAGTCCTGGCACTCACAGCCCACCGCCACCTGGTTGAGGGTGATGCCCTCACCCACACGGTACTCATTGATGTATACGAAAGCCCGCGGGGGGCCGTCCAGGTCCACCTCGTTCTCCACGGTGATGCGTCCCAGGTGGCTGCGCTTGGCATTGAGCTCCTGCTCCCAGCGCCGGAGCGCCCGCCTCTGCTTGGCCTTCTGTACCAGGTAGTTGGCCAAGCTTGGGTCCAGGTGCCGGGGAGGCTTTGACCGGTGGTGCCGGCGGAGCAGCTCCCTTTCTAAGTCCTTGTGGAACTGCTTGAGAATGCGCACGCACTTGAGATTCTGCCGTGGCTCCCAGGTGCTCTCTGAGTCTGGGTATCCACGCCATTTTACCAGGTAATACTCTTGTTCCTGTTGGGGGGACCAGGGGATGGGGGCACCATAAGTGGGGATACCCCGGGCCCCGCCCTTGTGTGACTTCCATCCCAAACCCGGTGGACAACAACCAAACCACTCCCGGCGCCTTTTCTGGAATGACTCCATGCGGTGGTTACAAAGCATGGGCTCTAGCCTGAGGATCCCTAGGTTCAAATCCCATGCTCCCCCTTACTACTGCCTAAATTCCAAGTTTTAATTTAACCTACTCCCTCCTGTCTTCCCTCTCATCAGCTCCCTCCTTCTACCTGTTCAGGCCCCAACTCTTGGGAGTCACAACCTTGACTTCTTTTTCTCAGTCCCCACATCCACCCTCAGCAAATCCTGTCAGCCTCACCTTCAAACTACGTCCAGAATCCAACCACTTCAAACCATCATCACTGACACCCCCATCACTGCTCGCCTGGATTACGGTAGCAGACCCCCTCACTGGTCTCCCCAGTTCCACCCTTGCCCCCTACAGTCTGTTCTCCACTCAGCAGGCAGAAGGATCTTTTCTTGCAGAGAGCAGCTACAGGATACAATTTAACCACACAGATTCTACAGGGAGACACACTGGATACAAATGCTGAATCTGCAGCTCCTTGGATGCGGGGGCCTTAGGCAAGTTATTTACCTCTGCTGACCCTCAGTTTCCTCATCTATAAATGAGAAAAAAAAGCTGACATTTTTCTAGCATTCTGTACGTAGCAGGCACTGTTCTACGTAACGTCTATGTTTTAGTAACTAATTTAACCCTCCCAACTCTGTATGAGCTACATACTACTAGTCATCTCCATTTTACAGATGAGGAAAATGAACCACAGAGAATGTGGGTAAGTACCCCAGGGCTACAGGGCCAAAATTTGAACCCAACCATACTGGCTCCAGTCTGTTCTCTTTATCCTGCTGTTGCCTCCTCTGGCAATGGTAACAGTTCCCATTTCACAGTGCTGCAGGGGGGATTAAACGAGTTTCTGAGAGGAAGTGCCCAGCACACTGAAAATGCTCAATAATTGCTAGCTATCATTGGCTCCCTTCCTGGGCTCAGCACCTCAATCTTTGCAACTGGTTTGTATTCCTATGGAGGTGGGAAGAGAGACTTATTTGGGGATTCATTCTGGCTCCTGCCCCCTTGAGAAAGCCACTTTGTTGGCAGTGGGGGCGGGGGCAAGGGGGTAGTAAGCCAGCTTCCTTGAGACACCCCTGCCCTGGCCACAGTCACCCCAGACTCACGCGGATTTTCTTGTAATCACACAGGTACTCCACTTCAAAGTCATAGAGATTTCTCTTGGAGATGCCGAGGGCAGGGCAGGAGAGCTTGGCCAGGCGGCACAGGTCCTGTAGCTGATTCCAAGAAGACTTGCAACACACATTGCATCCTAGAACAAGGAGACCAGAAAGAACTTACTGGGTATCCTGGTGAAGCCACGGGTCAAAGGGGACCCCAAATCCTCTCTAGGACTTCCAAAGGACTGCCTCAGAGTCCGTGAGATTTAATCCACAGGACTTCCCAATGCTGAGACCCTTCAACAACAAAAATGTACCACTTCTTCAACCCCAGTGCTCATTCCAAGGCCACCCCTGGAGCAGTAGACCTCGAAGTGGGACCTGCGGCATGGACTGTCCTAAAGGAATCTATTCCCAGAGCTTCCAACTCCCTCCACGCTATTCCTAAAACTGCCCCAAACCTGCCTTGGGTTCAGGACCTAATCATCCCTCTCCCCACTTTGCAAAATAAAGAGAACAACCCCCATCTCAGTAGGGTGCATTGCCCCAGGCGAACTGGTGGGGATGGGATTACAACCTCTAGGCACCAAACAAAGGCTTAACTGGAAAGACTGGTCTGGAATCCCTTATCTGAAACTCCTGGGGCTAGTTGTGTTTAGGAATTCAGATTTTGAAGGGGGGGGATTTTTACAAGTGTAGTTCTAGGTATGCCTCAGACACTACCTAATACCCTCAGTGTGGTCAGGGGCATTAAGCCATAATCAAACACATTAATAATTCTGCACCAAAAATCTGAATTTTTACATTAAATAGGAGAAATAAAGAGGCAAGATAGTCCCACTTTATAATCTAGTTTTGCTACTGAATGGTGCCAAACTTAAGTTTTCAGAGCTTTTTAGATTTCAGAATTAGGAATAAGAGATTGTGGAATGGTATTTGATTTCAGGAAGCTTCCTTGAATGATTAGCCTGGGTGCCTTAAACCTGAAAGGTATATTTTTTCACACTGCATTTTGGCTTTCTGTTTCATCTACATTTCTGTGAAGTGTAAAGCCCACCCAGAGGAGTAAGCTCTGAATTTGGGAACTGGCAAAACAGTATAGGTTACTGACTATTGTTTTAAACACACCTGGAATGTTTCTGGGGCTA
Organism: Ursus americanus; assembly: GCF_024610735.1. Classification (NCBI taxonomy): domain Eukaryota; kingdom Metazoa; phylum Chordata; class Mammalia; order Carnivora; family Ursidae; genus Ursus; species Ursus americanus. The sequence continues at coordinate 82,132,456 of NC_142164.1, forward strand.
TCAGAAATTTTCAAGATGCGGATTTTTTTTTTTTAAAGGCTTCTGACTCAAGGCACAATGTGCTTTAGAAGCCATTTTATCAAATCATTCCATAGAACACTTATTCCAAATGCAGTGAGTCCTCACCCTGTTTTTAATATTTTATACCTCCCATTACAAAAATCAAACATTTGAACTCATAATGAAATACTGTAGACGTCAACCTGAAAACGTACAAGAGCTTTGCAAAATTATTTCGTGTGCACAACCCCCCCCTCCACTTAGGCAGGCCTAGTGGAGACTCAGCCTGTGCCCACGCTTTCCTCTCCCTATGATGCCTCTCCCTTTCAAACCCCTTAACTTGCATTTGAAACCCACTAAGTGCTCCCAACTAACCTCTCCAGCTGCTGGCTCCGCACTGACCACAGGTGGATTCCTACCCCTGAGAGGTCCCCCTCACACTGTGGAGCCCATCCTCCCCGAACCTTTTCTCCCCCACAGGAGCCCACCCTCCCCAACATACTGGAAAAGTCACCCCTCTTCCCCTGCACACGAGGGAGTCCAGCTCTCCTATTAGAGAAACCCCTTTCCCCTCTTCCCGGGGGAGTCTTCTCCACAGCAAACCCTTTCCCCATGACGCGGAAAGGAGGTACTCTCACCCTGAAGAGTCCTCTGTCCCCCCACTCTGAAAAGGAGGTCCGTCCCCTTCCCTTCCCTCCCCTTCCGGCGTCTCGCGTGGACACCAACCGGGTAACGGTCACCGGCGGCCGATTTTCCCGCGCGCGGGCGCGGCCTCCCCGACAAGACCCCGCGCGTGCGCGCGCCAACCAGTCGCGATCAGAGGCGCGCGCCCCCCTCCCGCGTCCCCACTTAGCCCGGCGCCCGCCGCGTTCCGAGGCACGCGCCCCCTCCCCTCAGCCCCGCCCAGCCCCGCGCGCCAGGCCCGGGCTCCCTGAGCCCCATCCTTTCCGCGCCAGGCTTCCGGCTCCCGGCTCCGTGGCCTCGGACGCCGGGGCCCCGAGCCCGCGACGCCACCCCTCCAGCCCACCCGGCCCGGCCAGCAGGCCCGCGCCGCTGCCGCCACTGCTTCACCTTTTAAATTTTCCGCCATCTTTCCCCACGGCTAACGACATTCGGGCCTAACCGGCCTCGCGAGAAGAGAGCTCGCGCGGGCGTGGCCGAGAACGCGCAGCCTATTGGCCGCGCGGCACCGCGAGCAGCGCCCGCGCGGACCAACCGGCGAGCCGTGACCGGACCCCTCCCCGCCACCCGGCTCGGTCCCGAAGGCGGGTGCTCGCCGGAGCTTTCCCAGAGTGCGTCTGGGCGGCGGCGGCGGCAGCGGCAACTAAGGTTGCCGGAGGCCCTGCCCGTACGCCGGTCTGTCTGTCACGCTGTCAGCCAATCACGTTGTCAGCCAGCCGCACGGGGGATTCTCCGTCCTGTCAGACCCCCAATTACCACCGTCAGTCAGTCGTCACCACATTTTAACCCCAAGCAGGCCGTGACTCCCAAGATGGACTGTCGCCACGTACAGCTGCCCAGCCAGTCCCCAGACTCCAATCAGACAATGGGTCCAGCACCACAGGCAACTGTTTAGTCAGACCCCGGCCCCCCCCCCCCATTCGCACTGTCTGCCAGTCAGCGGCAGCACCCCTTCGAGCCTCGGGCCAGCTGCGAGTCTCTGAAGGCAGACAGACGGCGCTAACAACTACGCTGCGAGCCAGCCTGTCATTCCCTCCGACTGCCCCCTTTTCACAGTCAAGCAGCCGGTCTCTCCATCTACTCGTGCTCCGGGGGCAGCTCTGAAACCCCCAGGGGAAGCCATCGCACAGCCACCGGCCATGGCCTCGGGCGGGCCGTGATTAGGTCAGGACAGGCTGTCATTGTCAGCATCTAACGTCGCCCTCTCAGGCGGACATACTATCCACTGTTAGTTGGCCAATCTTTAATTCCCTCAAGTTACTCCTCCTTCACGCCACGATCAGGCAGTTATTCCCTCAAAGCAAATAGTCACAGCGACTGAAGCCTCCACGCCACCTGACAGTGGGTCAGGGGTCTGTCACTTCTCAGGCGAGGCATGCCCACCATTGGTCAGTCCTCCAGTCAGTCTCCTCTCACCCATGGGGCTCCCTCAGGGCCGCTGTAATTCCAACCTGGTAGGGCCATCCAGTGAGATGGCTACACTGATATTTCAATGGGTCAGGGGCCTGTGACTCGTTCACTGCCCTTCATCGTATTGTCAATCAGCCAGGCAGCTATTCTCAGCATCTGACTGGCCACACGGTCTGTCAAGCATGCTGTGATTTGGCCAGGGTGGACAGTCGCTCACCAGATACAGTTGCCTATCAGGCAGTCGCAGATCTGTCCATCAGTCAGCCTGAAATTCCCTCAGGGTAACCCTCCTTTATACATCATCAGACAGTGTAACATCCAGACACACTCCCTCAGGCCAGATGCGACTCCCAGCATTAGTCAGCCATTCACAACATCCCGCCACCCAGGCGGACAGCAACAGCGCGGGCCATCAGTCAGCCAGCCTGGCAGTCCCTCAGGAGGCTGCCTGTCTTCTACGCTATCAGACCAGCAGCCCCAGCCTGTCCCAGGCGGGCATAATTTAGTTAGATCCTCAGTACCTCACAGCATCAGGAAATGGCACCATCCGTTCCTCAACCCCCCCTCTCCCTGTTGGTCCATGGGTTATGTAGTCAACCAAATGATTATACAGTTTAGCAAATGGTTGTTCTGCCTGCCTGCCTGCCAGCCTAGCTGTGAACTAGTTGGGAGAAATGGCCAGTGAGTCTGAAGTTCCATCACCTCCTGCTTACCATGAATGGACCAACTAGCAGCATATGCTCCACCATGCATCCCCTTCCCTCCCTTATTCCTTCGAGAACACAGTCAGACACTGGGCCTCGCATGCTCCCAGTCTCCCTGGACAAGCAGAACCCTCTTATTCCCAGGAGTCCAGTCCAACCCATAAGAATGGCTTAAGGCATGACTGAAGCTGGAGGGGCTCATGTAGGGGTCTGTGGGTGTTGGGCAAACATCCCTTTGTCAACCTTAAAGAGAAAACTGCCAGTTATTTTACCGGCAAAAGATGGCTTTGTTCAGGAATAGCTGAGAGTTGCAATGCAGGACAAGCAAGCTATGACAAAACCATATGCAAGTCCAATAAACAAAGGAGAGGAACATTATGTTATGGAGGAGGAAGTTGGGAGGGGTTGTTTGGAACAAAAGTCTATTGGAGAAAAGCAAGAGTTCATAGTGATGATGGTTTCGCAGTGGCTCAGTTGCAGGCGTAGTCAGTTTCTTCTAGGAGATACAATGTGTATATTTCCCTGTTGGGGGGCCTGTAACTGACCATTCTTTCCTGTTGAGATACTTCTGTTGGGTCTGTCATTGATACTTTTTGCTATAATGGACATGGAGCAGTAGGTTTCCTCTACCAGCCTCCCCTTCTAGCATCCTGAGTCCATTTTAGTAAGGTTTTCCCTTATTAATTTTTATACCTTGGTCTTCCCCAAACAGTATATATAACAGTATATATAATGTAGTGGGTAAAAAGGCTTGGATCTTGGAGCCTAGCTACCTGGGTATAAATCCCAGCTCCACCATGTACTAAATTGTGTGACCTTAGGCAGTTTCTTCATCTGTAAAACTTCGGATGAGTGACCTTGGGGTGGGTATCTCCCACTCGTGCAGAAATGAATCTTTCCAGACTAGCATCTGTCCTGGAGACCTCAAAAGTAAGAGGCCACCCTATAATTCCTGTGTCCCACCCCCAGCCACTTGTCTGTTCATTCAGCATTAATTTAGTGCCAGGTGTATATTGTGTTGCCTAGTGCTTGAGCCAATATAAGGTCTTATCCATTGCACGCTGTACAGGTTTGACCTGTTTGGTTTTTTTTAAGATTTTATTTATTTATTTGACAGAGAGAGACAGCCAGCAAGAGAGGGAACACAAGCAGGGGGAGTGGGAGAGGAAGAAGCAGGCTCCCAGCGGAGGAGCCTGACGTGGGGCTCGATCCCATAACACCGGGATCACGCCCTGAGCCGAAGGCAGACGCCCAACGACTGAGCCACCCAGGCGCCCCTGGTTTGACCTGTTTTTAATGTAAACCTCGTATTCGAGTGTACCACACGCACAGAAAGAGGGCACAGACCGTGGGTGATCAGTGTCACGAGTTCTCACAAGCAAAACACACATGTGGAACCAGAACGCAGGTTAAAGGAACATCCTAGCCAGATTCCAGGAACACTTAATTCTGTAACATCCTGAAATCCGGTTGCATCTCCCAAACACTGGTGAGTCATAATTTAATTCGCAGTACTTTTTTGTCTTTCTTGGTGATACATACAATAATGGTACATTTTATGATCAGTGGTGACTCAGGATCAACCGGTAGTAGGAAGAACAGCAGCAGCATCTGATGTTTGTAGATGCCTCCCAGGCACTTTGCAGACACTTGAATTCTCTCCGCAACCCTGTGGAGTATGGATTTTTAGTCTCGGTTTAAAGATCCAGAAAACTGAGCCCAGAAAGGTCAAGCCACTTGTCCACGGTCAATACTTTTCTGCCAAGCCCAGGCCTGCTATAGGCAGTGCTCCTGGGGCTTCAGAGGTTGTGCGATATAAGGTCTTCTCCAGGACAAAGCCTACTGAGGGGGTCCCAGCACACCAGATTTCTGGGGTTTCCTAGCAGGGAGTGGGGAGGCAGGCAAGTGATAGTTCTTCAGCTTCTGTGGCTGTGGGGGAATTCTTAAGGAGCAAAGTCAGCTCCCACCTCCCACACCTCCACCCTGGCCCTGGCTCTCCTTTGCTCCCTCCCCTGACCCCCAGACTGCACCTCGGATGGTTCGAAATTCTTCCACTGGTCTTGCAGATGGATGAAGCCCGTCCTCTCTGGATTCCTCCTCACTGCTATCTTTCTCCCCACTCCCCTCCTACCTGAGGTCTTGAATCCACCAGAATGCAGAAATGGGAAGGAGTAGACACGTCTGCTAAGGCTCTGATGTGCAAGAGCTTCTAATCACTCCCTTGGAAATAGCTTTAAACACCAGGGACAGTTTTGAGTTACTCCTTTTTCTTTCTGGTGACTAATTCTTAGAAGAGGAGGGGGGACCCAATGGGTCTCAGTTGGAAATCAGTTACATATTGTTACCGCCGTTGCACAGATGAAGAAACTGAGGCTCAGAGGCGGGGTATCTTGCCCAGGCTCTAGAGCAGATCTGAGTCTTTTTGTCTCTGCCATTGCCGCTGGCCAGGGCTTGGTTTGTGCTGAGAACTGGGTAGAACCAAATTTTAAAACTGAGAGAGGAGTCCTGCCCATCAGGAACCTGGTGTGTGAGTTGTGTTCGTGGAGAGTGAGTAAGTCTGACCATTGAGTTTCTCTTGATCTAATACTGTGTTGAATGAACGTTGTTTTTTTTCTTAAATAAGTAAGTGAATAAATCACTCCTGCTCGTTCACCATGCTCAGCCTCACACCAAGCTTTTCCTCTCCTCAGGGCCTTTGCACAGGCTGGTCCCTCTGCCTGGAATGCCCTCCCCCCAAAGATTTACAGGTTGACACCTCTCTCTTTAGGTTCTGCACAACTGTCACGTTCTCCTGGTGGCTTTCCCTGAATGTTCCATCTGAAGGCCGTTCCCCCTCAGCATATCACAGCACTTGTCACAGTCTGTAACTATCTTTCGTTTCTGTTTGATTCCTGGTTTCATATCTGTCTCCTCCACTAGAATGTTGACCTCACTAGGTTTTCTTCCCACCGCTTTAGCTCCAGCCCCTAAAGTAGAGCCCGGCAACAAATGTTCGTGAAAAGAAAGAAGGGCAGAAGGAAACAAAGAAATAAATGAGGGCATAAATGAGTGAATAAATAAATAAATGAAATAGGATAGATGAATAAAAGAGACTTTGGGGATAAAGGACCCCAAATGTTCACATTTGGAATATAAACCAACTGAGATTTAGAGAAACAAAAAGACAGTTATTTTATTTTGGTTTCAAAATCCTTATGTGAGGAGAACCGAGAAATTCTGTATAAAAAGGGGCCCTGGCTACTGCTAGGCTGAATGTTGGGGACCAGTCTGAAATAACTGCATTGGAAGGGTCGGCGGGGAAGAAACAGGGCCTGAGGGGCCTGGAGGCCAGGAGTGGAGGGCAGCAAGCAGCGGCTGCCAGGGGAGGAGGCTCAGAATTGGTGGGGAGGGTGACTCAGTCGTCCCACTCATCGTCCTCATCCTCGTCGCCGGCCTGGTCCTCCCCTTCGTCTGGAGGGAGAGAGAAAGTGGGACTTAGGATGGGCAGAAGGGTTCAAAGGCCCTGGGTTGGGTGAAGTTCCTGGGGTCTGAGAGGTCAAGACTCAGGGTTCTGGGGGGCTGAGATCTCCTGGGGGCCCGTGCGGTTGGATGAGGAAGGGGCCCTTCAGAGGAGGGAGAGTTAGGGTGTGGGTTGGAGTTGGAATGGAAGTTAATATCATTGTCAAAAATGTGGTTAGTTGGGATATTACTGTCACACAAGGGTTAATGTTAGGTTTGTTACCTAATGGGGTGAATTTAAGTATTATTAGCAAGGCAGAGTCTATTACAATATGACTGTTTCATAGCACGCTAATGTTAATATTGTTGACCCATAATGGGTTATTGATGATCTCACTGTCAGAAGAGGTTTGTTCAAATATTGTCGTGTGATGGATTCATACCCATCTTATGGACATACCGTGGGATTGATGTTAATACTGTCAGTGGTAGGTTGAGGTTCACGTCACCCTCATCTAATTGTCATATAACGGCAATATCATTGCCACATCAGGGGATTCATTGTTACCATTATTATAGAAACACTGGGTTGGGATATTATTATCACATTATGAGCTCGTGTTCCTCTATTGACACACGGAGTTGAAGTTATCATTGTCCAAGGTGGGGTTCTCTAGAATATCATCACCCATGGGCTAATGTCAGCACTCCGGAGCATACGGGATGACGATTACTATTGTGGACATACCGTGGCACTGATGTTAATGTTATTGTCAAAGATAGAGGGAGTTATATTACTGTTGCAGAATGACAGTGTTAACACTGTCTAAGAGGAGACTGATACGAGACTCACGATGGGGCGACGGTTGCTATTGATGGTAACCGGTGTGCTTGTTTTCGGCCCACCCTGGCCTGGGAGCCGGGCTCGCCTTACCGGCAAAGGGCGGGCTCTCACCTGAGGAGTGGATGGCTTTGCTTCTCTTCTGCATCACATGCATCAGGGCTCCCACCAGCCCTTCTGAGCTCTGAGGCGGAGGCTGCAAGGCTGAGCTCTCTGGGGCCCCGGGCGTCTGCAGCAAGCAGGGTGCAGCACAAAGGGTTCAAGGCCTGTGATAGGAGCACCCCTTCCTGCCCCCTCCTCGTTATTTCCCCTCCCATCCGCTCCAGTCCCCTTCGGGATTCCCAGCCTACCTCTCCCCACCGGCCTCCCAGCCCTGTCACTGAAACCCAAAAGCCTGAGACCTCCGTCAGTTTCAGCCCTGCCCCCCACCATATCCTGACTTGCCCAGCACCCCCGAGTCCCAGACCCCCCCAGTCCTCCATCTCGCCGGTCTTCACCTTGTTCAGCTGAATTCCCTGCCGGATTTGATCCAAAAGTGCCCCCCGACCTCCACCAGGAGCCAGGCCCCCCGTGGGCCCCAGAGCAGGAGGTGGGGGAGGGATTGGCCCATCCCCAGAGCTGGGTGGTGGGGGTGGGGGTGGGGGGGGTGGAGGCACAGGGGGCCCTCCAGCTCCAGGGGGCGGAGGGGGCAGTGGTCCGGAACGTCCAGTGGCTGGAGGGGGTGGTGGTGGAGGGCCCCCTCGGCCTGGGGGTGGGGGTCCCCGGGGAGTGGGTGGGGGTGGAGCACCTCCCAAAGGTACAGGGGGCAGTGGACCAGAACGACCCTTACTGCTCCCCATAGTAGGGGGCCGGGGGGCCTGGTTTCCTCCTCTGGATGGTGGTGGGGGCGGTGGAAGCGGTTCTGAGGGGGAAAATAACACAGAGCTATTGTTACAGTTCTCCTCAGAGTCTCCATTTTGCTCATTTGTAACATGGGCGCCCCAAATGACCACCTCTTGATTCAAGCAGTATGAGGGTTTCCATGACGACTGAGTGACTGTTTGCAGTGTATCTCTTAGGAACCAGCTACTAGGGCTGGAGAAGAAGGGGGGCGCTCACCCTGGCGCCTCATCTCCTGCCGCACAGCCTCCAGGCCACCCTGGTCCTCAATGAAATCGTAGATAAGTTTGGAGGTCTCGGCATCCGTGAGCTGGGCCTCACTGATTCCTGCCCTGGAGAACAGACTCCGCAGGTCCGGGTCCAGGTTATTTACCTGCCCAGGAGGAAAAAGGCCAGGGCAGGGGTGGGGGAATAAGGCAGATAGGGGAGGGGCACGGGTTAGCACTGGGTCTGCCCCAAATGGGGATCTGAGTTAGAAGTGTAGATAGGGTGGGGTCTGGGGGTAGGTCTGAGCCAGGGGACTACGGAAGCGTAGGTGGGTAGTTAAGTGGGTCAAGGGGTCTTTGGAATTACTCACGTCAAATCCATTCTGGGGGTCCCACCCCACGTGGCTGACATGTCTGGGGGAGGTGAGGAGTTCCCAGTGAGGCCCCACTGCCCTTCCTTCCCTCCCTTCCTAGTGAAGCCCTCTTGCCCTCCCCTGCCCAGAGGGACTCTGAGGAGCCAGAATTAATGGATGAGTCCTAAGTGAATGAATGAGTGACTGAATGAGAGCAGTAGTTAGGGAATTAGAAGGGGTCCATAGTTTGTAGCGCCCATCTGTCCATCCATCCCTTTTTCTACCAACCGTCCACCCATCCATTTGTCCACCTAGCCATTTGCATTCACCTGTCAGAACCCCGATCTATGGTATATTTGTCTTTCTACTCATCCGCCCACATACATGTTTGCCCATTGGTCTGCCAACCTGTCTCCACACACACTTGTCCGTCTACCCATGTGCCCGTCTTTCAATCCATCCACTCTTTTGCTGCCTACTCAACCACACACTTCTATTTCTCTACTGAACCGTCCATTCATCCATGCATCTGGCCGCCTATCCATCCCCATCCACCTTCTCTGTGAACCAACCAGATATCCATCCGTCTGTCCACACACTCGTCCACTCACCCATCCGTCTACCCTCCTACTTCCCATTTACCCATCTACCCATCCATCCAACCGACCCATTCATTCATTGGTTCATTCATTCATTCATTCATTCATCCAACCAACCATTTATCTACCCACCCACCCATCCACTCACCCACCAGCCCACCCAGGGTGGGACTAAGGTGAAGCAAGTGAGGTGCCTAGGGTGCAAAATTTAAGGAGGCCCTCACTCTCCGAGTCATGAATTGCAGTTTCATGACCCTCAGAGTAACTGCCTCTGTAAATTTTGCAACCTTGGTGCCTCGTTTGCTTCTCGCTAGTCTTGGCCTTGCACCCACCCACCTATCTACTCATCTACCTACCCACCCACCCATCCATCTGCCCATCCTTCCATCCACCCAGCTCTCTTCCTATCCATCTTTTCATCTGCCCCCCGCAACAGGGATCTGTGGGACTAGTGGGGAGAGGCTCTCACTTGAATCCACTTGGTGCGCCAATATCAGCCTTGCTGATCTTCTTCTTCCCTGAGCGTTTCTTATCAGCTGGGCCAGGCCCAGGTGCTGGGAGCCCACGGTATCGTGAACTCGTGATGTCCGGGTTCTGGATGTCCACTGTTACTAGCCCCAGGGACAGTTGCCCAGATGCCAGGCCTGTGGGGAGAACAGGGTGATTGAGCCATTGACCTACTTATCTACCAACCAAAGCACAGGGGCAAGAGACAGGGCCAGTGTTGGGGGAATCTGTGTGTGTGTTTGATGGTCATGGAGGGAGTGGGTGAGGGGTCCAAACAGGGTTTATGGAAAAGTGGATGGGTGGGTTCCACAAACCATTCTTGCCTTCACCAATTCATTTATTATTCATTCACTCACGTTTATCACTTAAGTATAGATTCATTCATTCACGGCTCATTGACCAATTAATTTGTTAAATTATTCATTCAGTCAGTCAGTCAATCATTGCTTTCTTCACCAATTGAAAGGTTATGTCACTTATTCATTTATTCGTTGTTCAATGCATTCACTCAGTCGTTAATTGAGTCAATCATCCATCCATCCATTCATTCATGTATCCACATACTCATTCACTTATACATCTATGTTTTCACCTTCCCATCAGTTTATCCTCCACTCAACCATCTATCCACCCACTCATTTGCCCACCTATCTCCGCACTCCCCCAGCTACTCATCCATCCACCCACTCCCCACCCATCTATCCATCTACTCCCCCACCTGCCTGTCCACCCAGAGACGCAGGGAAGAATCAGCACTCACCTCCTTGGTCTCCACCTGGATGTGGGGGCAAGGGTGGGAGCCCTCCTCTTCTCTCTGGAAAGATGGAATGGGTAGAGAGCTATTACAACCCTGCCTCAGGTTCCTGGGCTAGCCCCTTATTACCCTCCTTGAACTTGAGGACTCACCTTCATTGGCTGGTGCTGGTGGTGCGGGTAGCTGGCGTCTATCTGTGAAGAGACAGGTGGACTGGGAACCAGAACCATAAGAGGGGCTTCTCCAGCTCCCTACTCTTGCACACACTTCTGCCCAACCTCCTTTCCTCCCCGAAGGCCTCCTCACCTCCACTTTGCCTCTGATTCCTTTTTTGGATCTTCTCCTGCACCAGGGCCCGGAAGGCCTGGGCCTCGCCCTCGTCTGCAAAGTTCAGCCCTGCTTGGCAGGCCTGCATACATCTTGGGCTCAATAGCCTTCCAGGCCCCCCCGCACCTTTCCCATCTCCTCCCCACACCCCACCTGAGACCGAGGGGTTGAGGGGTCACTCACATCTCCAGCAAAGGTGTGGAAGAAGGGGGTGGGAGTGGAGTAGACCAACTGTGAGTACAACTCCTGTTCCCAGAGCAGCCGACCAGTCTGGAGAGGTGGGGGAGGGGGAGAACATTAGCACGGAGGCATGCCCTGGGTGGCAGGCCTCTGTTATCTGGGCAAGAAGAAGGGTGTCCTAATTTGGGGCCCCAGGGTCAGATCAGAGACTTCCAGCTTATAGTCAGAGAGTCGGGGGTCTAGATGTCGGGTGTAGAGGGTTGGGGTACAGTATGGGAGTTAGACATTGCAGTCAGAGATTTGGATTTGGGGTTCAAGGCCCTAGATGTGGGACTTGGGGGCTTGAATATGAGGATTTAGGATTCCAGTCCTAGGAAAGTGAGCCCATTCATAGACTCCATCTTACACCCTTCCTTTATGGTGGCCTTCATTTGGGCAGGTAGGGCTCCAGTACTGGGAGTTGGGGTTGAGATTTGAGGTTCAGACACACAGACTTGGAAGTTTTGCCTAGACTGATCTAGGTATATGCAATTTGACGTTTGTGAGGCAGAGCCATGGCTTAGGAGCTAGGCAAACATTTAGGGTCCAGGAGTTTTGATGGGGGATTTCTGGGACCCAAAAGGTTGAGTTTAGAACAGATTTGAGGTTCAGGTAAAAATACAGTGCTCTTTTTTGGGGGGTTCATGAAACAGATTAGATTTAGGAGCTACACTAATAGCTGGGGGTTATAGATCTTGACATGGGGGTTCTGGGGTCCGTCATCAAAGACAAAGAAAGTAAAACCAGAGTTTGACGTCTGGATGAAGTCTTTGGTTCTGGGGCTCGGGGGTTCACTGATCTGTCTGAGGCCGCGGGGCTTTGGACGCAGATCTGGGTTTGCGGTTGAAAACTGGTTTGCACGTCCAGCGGGGGGATGGGGGTCACCTGAAGGCTGTAAAGACGGATGAAGTAGGACTTCTGGGGGTTATCCTTCACGAAGCACACAGCCCCACAATGCTCCTTGGTCCAGTGCTCAGCTCCAGGAGGCAGTGCCAGGTACAGCTGAACAACGGCAGTGGCCAATGTCTGGGAGGGGAGAGCAGGGCTCAGGGGAATCCGGTCAGCCAGAGGGTCTAGTTCTTCCTTGGCCGTGGCTGTCCTGACTCCAAAGCAAGAGCCGCAGCCAGAGGGAAAGTAGATAGACATCGCAATCGAGATCTTCCTGGGATCAGTGAATGGGGGTAAGTGGGTTTTAGGAGAGGGGGTGATGGAGAAGGGAGGGAAGAGGGGAGGAGGGGAAGAAAAGGGAGGAAAGGAGAAGGATGGGGAAGATGAGGAGGCAGAAGAGGAGGAGAGGAAGAGGAGGAAAGGGAGGGAGACAGGAAGGGCCAGGAGATCCCCAGCTCACCCAGCATTTCCGACCCAGCATCTCGAAGAGTCGCTGGTTCTCGTGGTCCTGGAGGAGTGTGGAGGGTATGTTCTGCTGAACCCCTGGTCCTCCGCGACCCCCAGACCTGCCTCCCACAGGGCCCCCACTCATGGTGCCTCCTGCCCTTGTCCTCTCCGGCCAGGCTCTGGGTGCAGGGTAAGAAGAGGAACTTCCGCAGTGTGCAGGGGAACAGGAAGTACAAAAAACCACAAGGGAAACAAGTCCTTCAGGGGCCCCTGGGTGGGCCCAGCCTCCTCCTCCCTCCCTAAGACAGGCTTGGACCCTCCTCCCTCAGAATGGGGCCCTCCTCCATTTGACTGGTTAAGACCCATCTTTTGGACCAGCTCATGTCTTCCTCCTTCTTTCTTACTCCCTGAGGCCCATCTCCCTCTGACTGGCTCAGACCCTCCTCCCTCTCATTGGCTGGGAGCAAGAGCTAGGCCCCTGCTGTACTTCTGCTGGAGGACGCTATGGTGGGGAACAGTCCTGGGGCTGGGCGGCCTCCTTTGTCCCCAAAGCATCCAGCTGGTCTGGGCCTAAGGCCCAAGGCCCCTCATGCGGAAGGGTTACTGTGTTAAAACTTTTCCTCTAATGACATTGTGAGTGTCTGGGATCCCAGCCCTCTCCTGAGACCCCCCAACAACGCACAGGCACCCAGCTCACTTCCCCATCCCTTAACCCCCCCCCCCCCCCGCAGTTCCCAAATCACTGTCTGCTTTCCATCCCTTCACAGCGTATACAAATGCCTAGGCAATGTCTTGTTTAATCCCCTTTGCTTTTGAACCTTTAAAAGTCCGGATTCTTGGGGCGCCTGGGTGGCTCAGTCAGTTAAGCGTCTGCCTTTGGCTCAGGTCATAATCCCAGGGTCCTGGGATTGAGCCCTGGGTCAGGCTCCTTGCTCAGCAGGGAGCCTGCTTCTCCCTCTCCCCCCACTCCCTGATTGTGCTTGTGCTGTCTCTCTGTGTCAAATAAATAAATAAACTCTTAAAAAAATAAATAAAAGTCTGGATTCTTCAGTCTTGCCCTTTTTCCCTACACAGCACCCAACATTTTTCCAACATTGATGTAAGCACTGAATGTATGTGCCAGACAGCGTTCTGACCTCTGTAAATATTGACCGATTTAAATCCTTCTAACAGCCTATGGGACATACACTCTTACCGGGTCCATTTGATAGTGGGAAGTGAGGGAACGGAGGCACGCTGATTTCCCCAGTAGCTCCCAGCCCGCAAGTGGCAGGGCCCGGATTGCACGCCAGGCCGGCTGGGTCCAGAGCGCACACTTTCCATCACTGTGCTCTGTGCCTTCTCTCTGGCAAAATCTGTATCGGCCTGTGACAGTGGCTGTCCCTTTTCACTGCTACACAGTATTCCATTGTTTGTACAATTTGTTCGTTTGTATTCTTCCGTGAACAGATGTTTAGGCGGTTCCTGGCCTTTGGTGTGAGGAGCGACGCTGCCGTGTTTGCTCCCTTACACATTTCCTGGTCCACACGGGCCCACGTACACTGGGGAGGGGAATCCGGGGGGGGGGGGCTTGTAGGGTTTGCCTATCTCCAACTTGACCAGATTATGCCAGACTATTCCCCCAAGTGGATGCTAGCTCAGTCCTCATGCCTCCCTGGGCCTCAGTGTACCGTTTGGGGACATGAAGCTCTTGGTCACATACAGCAGTCTGGGGTGCGACTGCCATCCCCGGGTACCTGAAGGGCAACAGCACGTCTCAAGGTGGGACCCACAGTCCGGCCTGGAAACCTGGCTTGAAGCTCCTTCTGGCGTGGCAATTCCAACCTCCCTCCCCTCCCCTCCTCACAACTCGGCTTCTGGCACCCACAACTCGGCAGGCAATTTTGTACGTCTGGGCCTGGAGCGCCTTCCAGCCTGTTCTTGGGGCAAGGCCCTGCTCTGTTCCTTAAAAAGTCATTGCATTCATTCATTTTAATACGGCTCATTGTGCTCCTGCCGAGGGCCAAGCCTCTGTCCAGTATCTGGCATAAACTAGACACTCAATAAATGTTTACTGAAGGAATCCCTGAGGGGTTAGTGTCTAATGGGGTTTCGTGTTTTCTGAGCTTTTTCTAAGTGCCTTACATTTATTAACCCGTTTCACCTTCACAGATGACCTCATGAGGTAAACACTACTCTTATCCCCATTTTACTGATGGGGAAGTCGAGGCCCAGGGAAACAAGCTAACTTGCCCTAGAGCACTGAGCTCATGAATGGTGGAGCAGAGGCCAAATAAGTGAGAAACGATTCCTCATCTCTCAAGTGCCACAGAGGGGCAGAGAAAATTCTTCTGCTTCTTCTCCGTCTTTTGTTTCCCACCTTCCTCTTCCTTCTTTCTCTGCCCCTAGATCTGTCTCCCTTAAGTCTACACCAGGGGGCCTTAAAGCCTCGGCTACATTTGCTGGTTACTTTTTATGTTAACATTTAAAAGTCATCCATTTCCGGGGTGCCTCGGTGGCTCAGTCGGTTGAGCGTGGAACTCTTGGTTTCGGCTCAGGTCATGATCTCAGGGTCATGGGATCGAGCAACGTGTGGAGCTCCATGCTCAGCTCGAGGTCTGCTGAAGTTTCTCTTTCCCTCTGCTTCTCTCTCTCTCAAATAAATAAATCTTTAAAAATTTTTTAAGATTATTTATTTATGCATTTGACAGAGAGAGAGAGAGAGCACAAGCAGGGGGAGAGGCAGGCAGAGGGAGAGGGAGAAGCAGGCTTCCTGTGGAGCAGGGAGCCCAGTGCGGGACTTGATCCCGGGACCCTGAGATCCTGACCTGAGCTGAAGGCATATGCTTAACCGACTGAGCCACCCAGGAGCCATAAATAAATCTTCTTTTAAAAAGTTATATATTTCCTGTACTTCTAAGTAGCAGACAGGTTTAAAATTCTTCTCTAACTAAAAAACCTAGAGTTTTGATATTTTGGTCCCTAGTGGAATGAGTTTCCCCACCCTGGAATATAGGAATATAGGATTTAGTCATCATTTTTCATGTTATCCAGATTATTGAATTACTTTGTTGACCTGCATAAAGAATTGGGAGCTGGCTTATTTCACTTTTATGTATCTCCATCGATTCTTGCTTTTCTGCACTGGATGACGGTATTTGGTGATGTGATGACCTCAAAGGTAATTTGCTCTCCAGGGCCTTCAAATAGATTTAAAAGCAAGAACAAGAACCTTAATTTAGCTTTTATGGTTCTCATCAGGAGGGTAGGTCGAATATGAGTCAGTCCACCACAGCTGGGAGCAGCAGTTCTGAGCTCAGTTCTTAGTAAGCCAGTAAATACCCAGAAACCTCCAAGACCCAGGATATAGCCGATAACAGACCATCCTGATGTCCCTAGGCCACCTCCTCTGCCATCCCCCACCCCCACCCTCACCCCCCCACCCCGCCCCGGGGGCCACCAGATGGAGAACCATTTCCTGTTTATATCCTGTGCCTATTTTGCTTTATTCTGAGAGGATATTGCCTACAAGATCCTGACTGCCACACCTCAAGCCCTGAGTAGGAAATAAGACACAGTCAGTGATAAGACATGGGGGTGTCATCCCCAAAGGCAAGAGAAACAAAAGATAAAATGAATTTATGGGACTTCATCAAGATTAAAAGTTCCTGCACAGCCAAGGAAACAGAAAAACTAAGAGGCAGCCCACGGAATGGGAGAATATATTTGCAAATGACACTACAGATAAAGGACTGGTATCCAAGATCTACAAAGAACTTCTCAAACTCAATACACGAGAAACAAATAAACAAATCAAAAAATGGGCAGAAGATATGAACAGACACTTTTCCAATGAAGACATACAAATGGCTAACAGACACATGAAAAAATGTTCAAAATCATTAGCCATCAAGGAAATTCAAATCAAAACCACACTGAGATACCACCTTACGCCAGTTAGAATGGCAAAAATAGACAAGGCAAGAAACAACAATTGTTGGAGAGGATGTGGAGAAAGGGGATCCCTCCTACATTGTTGGTGGGAATGCAAGTTGGTACAGCCACTCTGGAAAACAGTGTGGAGGTCCCTTAAAAAGTTAAAAATTGAGCTACCCTATGATCCAGCCATTGCACTACTGGGTGTTTACCCCAAAGATACAGACGTAGTGAAGAGAAGGGCCATATGCACCCCAATGTTCATAGCAGCAATGTCCACAATAGCTAAATCGTGGAAGGAGCCGAGATGCTCTTCAACAGATGACTGGATTAAGAAGTTGTGGTCCATATATACAATGGAATATTACTCAGCTATCAGAAAGAACGAATTCTCAACATTTGCTACCACATGGACGGCACTGGAGGAGATAATGCTAAGTGAAATAAGTCAAGCAGAGAAAGACAACTATCATATGATTTCTCTCATCTATGGAACATAAGAACTAGGATGATCGGTAGGGGAAGAAAGGGATAAAGAAAGGGGGGGTAATCAGAAGGGGGAATGAAACATGAGAGACTATGGACTATGAGAAACAAACTGAGGGCCTCAGAGGGGAGGGGTGGGGGAATGGGATAGACCGGTGATGGGTAGTAAGGAGGGCACGTATTGCATGGTGCACTGGGTGTTATACGCAACTAATGAATCATCGAGCCTTACATCGGAAACCGGGGATGTACTGTATGGTGACTAACATAATATAATAAAAAATCATTAAAATAAAAAAAATAAAAAAAAATAAGACATGGGGGTGTCTTCCACACTCTGGTCCTACCACATGACTGAGTCCACAGAGGAGATGGAGGCACACGTAGGGTCCTACTGCTGTCCTCTAGGACCAAACTGTGGCCAAGATGGCAACATTTCCTTTGCATCCCACCCTTCTCCTCCCCTTACCCCCCTGCCTCCTGTGGTCCTCTGTACCCCTGACTGAGGGGAGCTCCCTAGGGACAGGCCGAAGGAAACAGCAGTTCCCAACACTCTGACCCAATCCTTTGACCATCCTGGAATGACATTCGGGTACATTCCAAGTCTTGGCGGTGTGGGGCTGTCCCCCAGCATCCTGGGCCCCTGCCCATTCAATGCCAGAGCACCCCCATCATCATGACGACTGAAGTCTGCCAACCAGGAATTCCCAAAACACACCCCCAGGCCAGGAAGAACGTGACCCTTGTCTGTCTTGTTCGTTGCCCTATGCGCACCATCCTGGCACAAGACCCTGCATGCAGTTCAGTCAGTATTTGTGGAATAACCATCCTACAGTCCAGCTGTCTCTGGTGTGATTTACTGCCCTATCTTCATCTCCCCCTGCCTGGGGCAAGGCGGAAGAAAGGAACTCAGTGCAGGGGCCAGCCTCTCGCACAGAGGTGTCTAAACCGTTCATGGAGGCTACAGGCAAATGGGTGCTTTTTTAGGGGTGCTCTGGAGAGGGGCTGATTTCTAGTTCTGGTAGGGGTGGAGTGAGGATGGGGGCGCACAGAAAAGCAGAGACACTTGGAAAGATAAGAATGGCTCAGTGGAGGGGCACCCGGCTGGCTCAGTCGGTAGAGCATGTGACTCTTGATCACAGAGTCAAGAGTTCAAGCCCCACGTTGGGTAGAGAGCTTACTTTAATAAAAAAGAAAAAAAAAGGCTCAGTGGTTAGAACCACAGATTCTGGAGACGTACAGCCTGGCTCTGGCTGTGCCACTTACGAGCTGGTGTTTAATTTAAAGATTTTATTTATTTATTTGAGAGTGTGTGTATACAAGTGGGGGTGGGAGGACAGAGGGAGAGGGAAAAGCAGACTCCCCACTGAGCAGGGGGCGGGATGCGGGCTCATTCTTGTTCTTATTCCCAGGGGCTCCATCCCAGGACCCTGGGATCATGACCTGAGCCGAAGGCAGACGCTTCACCGACTGAGCCACCCAGGCGTCCCCACTTAGGAGCCGTTTAAAGTCTGGGAACCTCTCAGTGCCTCCCTTCTCTCATCCATAAAGCGAAGATAATGGCAGCTCAGGTTGTTGGGAAGGCTAAACGAGATAATTCGCGCAAAGTGATTAGGACATGTTATAATTATGCATTATTGTTGTTTTTCTGAAATAGCTGAGTAACTTGGATGAATGAACTATCATCCCTCAGCCCAGCATTCCCCCACCCTCGCCCCAATCCTCTCCTCACCGTCCTCCGTAGCACTTTGAGGTCCCATCGCCCTTGGTGGATGGTCAGAGACCCAGAACACCTGACCACCTTCCCACTGCCCTTTCTCTACTTTCCCTTGCTGCAAAGACCATCTCAGAGATGCATTCCGTGGGCCCCAGCCGGACTCCTCCAGGGCCGAGACATGTTTCTGGAACGCTCCCTGGCAACCTTGGAGGTCCCACCCACCACTTGTTTCCTGCCCTACTCCCCCAGCCTGAGCAGGAAAACGCTGCCAGCCAGCCCTCCCCTTCCCTTCTAGGTTTGCGGCTGCTAACCTCGGGCCAGCCGGGGAGCCAAAGGTCCTCTTCTAGTCCCTACACTGCCCATCCCCTTAAGGTCACCAACTCTCCCTAGACACGTGCTCGCTACCTCCCTGGACTGCAATGTTTCTGACCCCAAGTGTCCCTTCCCTAGTCTGTGACACCAGAATTGCGCACCCCCGCGTGTGTGTGACCTCTTTAGGGTCCAAATCCCCATGTGTGTGACTCCAGGAGTATCCGCTTTCTGGTTTGTGGGTCCCAAGAGCAGCCCACACTCTTGACCGTGTGAACCCCCAGGAGGGTTAAAGCCGCACGCAGCCTGAAACGGACCACAGCGGGGCGTGGGGAGGAAGGCAAAATGGAACAGTCCGGCCAGGATCGTACCACTAAGAAGGGGACGGCCACCTTGCAACACACCATTTGTTTGTGGGGGAGGATTGCGACAGCTGCCTCGATCCCTAATAGAGAGGGGAATGTCGCAACCCTGCTTGTCCCAAGATTCCCGTCCCGTCCTCCTGACTCCCACCCGCCTCAGGCGGGCCTCATGCTAGGCTCGCGCCCGCAGCCTCTCTCACATCCGCCATCTTAACCACTCTCACCGCCCCCCTCGATTCCTTAGAAGCCGCTGTCAGTGTACCCGCGCCCCCAATTGGCTCAGGGGTGCAGAGAGCAGCCTCGGAGACTGCCGTGGGCTCTGATTGGTCGGTGGCCGAATTCTCCCAGGGCCTCGGCGACGAGCATAGCCCGCCTCCGCTCTCGTGCACCGGGCTCCCATTGGTCACGCGCTCGGGGCATGTGCGGTGGGTGCAGACCGCGGGGCCGGCCGCTGGAGCGAGGCTTTGGAGATATCGGATCGTGGGTTCGAGTACCATCTCCGGGGGGTCTGAGGGGTTCACCTGTTAGAAGGGGCAGAAGGTGGTGCTTCCCCTTGAGGGTTAGTGAGATGACCCACCGGGGCGAAATTGTAAACTCTAACAAACCCAGTAGGGTTTTTGTGCCTGCACCCAAGGGTTCTTGCGTTCCTTCATTCTCTAGTTAACACAAAATAAAAGGCGTTCTTTGAGTTTGGGGTCTAGGAAGTACTTTCAGAAGTTAGTTTAATAAAAATTAAGCCGCAGTAGGACGGGCACAGGTGGGCTGTCTGGCTCTCCCAATACCATAAATTGCCAGTGAACGTCTTATGGTCTTTGGATTCAGTGTACTCAAGTTATTAATTTTACTCCTCTGACAAATGGGTACAAAGTTTACAGCAGTTAAAGGCCCTCCTGGCGAGGGATTTGACAAAGTGTGTTTAAGAGAATAAATACTTTCGCCAGTTTTCGATGCACAAAGCGATGGTTTTGGAGCATTAGGCCTGGCCAGAGGGGACAGGATTGTTGCGATCGGTAGGTATTATTTAATACACATCGTAGGTTTTACAGCCAGTTACCTGCTTCAAAGTTGGCAATTTTTACCTTATATTTATGTATGTAAATTAAAATATAAATATATATTATGTACATTATAAAATACATATAAATGACTATGAATACATGATTCATAGGAATATAGATGATGTACATGGAGGAGCGGGACCTCAGTTCACTGTCCTGGGTCACTCACATGCTGAAAGGCAAGTAACTTGATAATTTCACATGGTGCCCTCAAATTTAGGAAGCCTGAGCTCTGAGCCTCCTGCCTTCACCAGGTGGGGGCAAATTTCCCTTAGTGTGCTTGGAAACTCCAAATCTATGCCCTGCACTGTCTCCACTGCTGAAAACAACCTGGCCTTTACACCAGCTCTGATCATTATTTTAAGTGTGTGTATGGGTGCTTGGGGTGCTGGGTAGAACAAATCAAAGGTTCGGTTAAAGTGTGGGCACTTTGTCATCATTGAATGTTTCTGATGGTGGCTGGGTTTGTAACACACATACTTCAGTGTGGTATCTTCACCCAAGGGCCGTGGTTGGTGAGAGGTGCATTGTATTTGTTTGGGATCTAGCCCCAATGGTTATAGTATGGCGTAGCCCAACAAGCAATATCTCTATAGTCTCTTTCCAGAAACACACCCCAAAGTGATACAATCGAAGAAGACGGAGGGAAACAAAAGAAAATCTTCAGCTTATGAATAAAAGAATGAGCCAGTTTGAAAACAATAAAATGCTGAAAGAAAACCTCCAAAAAATGTATTGTGTGTTGGTAGCCCTTTCAATGACACGAATTTCTTCACCAGCAACCCCAGTTTTAGATCTTGATTACAAGCAGCTTGGGAAAAAAAGTTGTTTTAAGTTTGCTACGTTTGGCAACTATGGGAAAACACAATGCGTGTGTGTTTATAACCTTATGATCAATGGAGCTTTCAGGAAGTTGGATGATAAATATGCACATATGCGTAGTGTTAGCATATCTTGCATGAGTCCTGCAAGTTAGTCAGGAAGATGAAAAATGTATTTATTTTTGGCCAACCCGATGGTCTTTTAAAATCGAAGCAAAATCTCTTAAAGCTATCTTTTCACTTTCGATTTTTTTATTTGTGACTGAAAGATAACTTTGTCAATGTTTACAAATATTCAGGAGGCTGGGCATGGGAGCTAGCTACACAGTAGGGTGGGGTGGGGAAGGGCTGTGCAGCTGGGACATTTGGGGGGCAGGGATTTTTTTTTTTAAGGGAAAAAATTCATCCTTTCAAAGCTTTTTCCCCTGATTCATTCATAATAGTCTTATCAAAGACAGATGAACTTCTGTGTAAAATTTGAATTATGAAAGAATTATAGCGGTGCAGGGTATTTGGCACTGGGTGAGGCCAGGTACCAAACAGAATCTGTCCTCCCGCCTTTAGGCTCTGAATATCTGCCGTGAAACCCCTACATGCCTTAGCCTTAGCCTTTTGGGTTTCAAAGAGAGTAAAAATAGGTGCGAGGCTACAGTGTGGTGAGTGGGCAGGCAGCTTCTGAGCCTCATCCCAAAGATAAATTTTCCCACAAGAAAGGAGCCATGTGTTGAAATGAACACAACTAATTGGAACAAAATATCTCGTAATCGGTTTATAACCAAATACAGCTGGGTAGATTGTTTGCCAAGATGACGCGATGGACTGAATTGTGACCCTCGAAATCGTGTGTTGAGGCCCTAACCCCTAATGTGACTGTATTTGGAGAGAGCGACCTTAAGGAGATAACTGAGGTCAAAAGGGTGGGACCCTTATTCAATAGGACCGGTGTCCTTATAAGTAGAGGAAGAGACACCTGAGATGTGTGCTTATAGAGAAAAGGCCAACTGCAAGCCAAAGAGAGAGACTTCAGCAGAAAGCAAACCGGCCAACACCTTGATCTTGAATTTCCAGCCTCCAGAACTGTGAAAAAAAAAAAAAGAATTTCTCTTGTTTACGCCAACCGGTCTGTGCCATTCTGTAAGGGCAGCCCTAGCCCATTCATCTATGGCCGCCAACAGTCCGCCATATCCGTCGCCATGCTCCTTAGCAATGGGATCGTGCGGCTCACATATCCAGAGGTGGAACGCATTTCCTCTGCCCTTGAACCGAGGCCGGCCTTGTGACTCGTTCTGACCAACAGCGTGCAGCTTCTGCCTTGGCCCTAGAGGAGGGCCCTGCGGCTTCCTCGTGAGGAAGCCGGCCTGGTCTGCTGGAGGATGGGAGGAAGGGTGGCAGAGAACAGAGACACCCCTGATGACAGCCAGCACCAACCGCCAGACCCTCCCGTTCGCTGCAGCCACAGGATGGAGCAGAGGAAAATCCAAGAGAGGCACCACCCGCTGATCCCAGCTCCAGGTGCCTACCTAGGGGCTCGTGAGCAAATCCACGGTTGTAATACAAAGCTGCCAAGTTTTGCGGTTACACTGCAACAGTAACTAAACTGGGATTCTCCTCTCCCTGAGCAGGGCTGAGCGAACCCCACAATGTTTCTAAAGAGCAGATCTTGTGGCAGCCAAGAGACCAGTCCTTGGTAGGCCCGGAGCTAGCGCAAGGAGGCAGATGCTCTGGTCCCCCAGTCCCACGGGGGCTGGGAACCCCAGTGTGACACTCAGCTCTTAACCCGCTTCAGTTCTCTTTCCCCAGATTCCGACTCAGTAGTAGCTTTTGCTGGCTCTGAAATTGTGGTGATAACTACTGGAAAGTCCGAAAACAAAAAAAGGTTTCTATCTTTCTGTTTTTTTTTTTTTTTAAGATTTTATTCATTCATTTGACAGAGAGAAAGCACGAGCAGTGGGAGCAGCAGAGGGAGAGGGAGAAGCAGGCTCTGCGCTGAGCAAGGAGCCCGATTTGGGGGGGGGGCTCTATCCCAGGACCCTGAGCCAAAGGCAGATGCTTAACTGACTGAGCCACCCAGGTGCTCCCAGGAAAGGTTTCTTTAAGCAATTATGAGGCTTCACTAGGGAAAATGTTCACTATAAGGTGTATTATGGGCAAATGATAATGTTATCATTTGAATACCTAGTTATTAGTCTGAATAACCAGATGAAGGTGCTGTATAATTTTAAATGTAGAAACAGCATTCTTCAAGATCTAGAGAGAAAGTGTAAAAATTGCCTGATTATTTGAATACATACACTCAGTGTATTACAGAGCTCTTTCCGCTGCCAAAGAGTAGTCGGAATTTTTGCTTGGTTTCAAACCAAATCCATAATGTTAAAATGCATCATACTTTCCATCAGCAACTCGTCGGCATTGGGTGAGGGGAAATCCCTCCTCGTACAAAGACACGTGATTTTGGGGTGCCTGGGTGGCTCAGGTCATGATCCCAGGGTCCTGGGATGGAGCCCCGCTGGGCAGGGAGCCTGCTTCTCCCTCTCCCCACCCCCTGCTCGTGCTCTCTCACTATCTCTCTCTCTCTCTCTCTCTCTCAAATAAACAAATAAAATCTTTAAAAAAAAAAGATGTGATTTCTGCTGAAGACTTTCAAAGACATTCTCTACTGCGATGTTATGAAAAGGATCTTTTCTTTCCCTGCCCAAACGAACATTGAACTTCAGGCTGAGTCTTTCCAAAGCACATTTTGATTAAGCAGCAAGTAGGTTTGTGTCCCCTGTTCATTGAAATAGGAAACCGCAATCCATCCCCACGTTGCAGAGGGCAAGCTGAACCCCGAGGCCGAGCGATCTCCAGAAACTCGGGCAAACAAACACGTGTATATACTTTACGTGGACACTCACGCCCCGACGGGTGTGCACGCGTGCCTGAGGCTCACAGCCACGGATTGGCCAGGGGCCTCAAGGGGAAAATCCTTATATTGTGGAGGGATTGGAGTGATGTGGTAGGTGACACCCCCCTTCCTCCAAACCCAATTATCGTTCTCAAATAGTTCAATGAAGTTACCACACAAGAGTTCGGGATTCGATCTGGGGCAGGAGAGGACCACCTACAACATTTATGGAATGCATTAGATCCTCCTAATCAAAATTCATTCATTCAACAAATATTTTTGGACAGATTTCATGTATCTATTTGATAGAGACAGCACAAGCAGGGGGAGTGGCCGAGGGAGAGGGAGAAGCGGGCTCTACCCCCTCAAATGTCTACTGACCTACTACAAGCTAGGTGCTCTGTCGGGTGCTCTGGCGACCATTCTCTCCTTGAACCTTCGTGACAAACCCACGAGGTGGCTATTTTGTCCCTGTTTTACTCATGAGGAAACTGAGATTCAGAGAATTCAGGTGACTTGTTTGCTCAAGGTCACAGAGTCAGCAGAGTCAGCTGGGCCCCTGTCCTCTAAACTCTGGCTCCCAGTACCCAGCCTCTTAACCCATTCATCTAGCAAACTCCTAGTCAGCCTTCAGATCTTGGCTGCGATCCCGCTCTCCCCGGACTCCTTCCTGGGCAGGCTGAGTCCAGATTGTTGCCTCCCCCCCCACCCTGTGCTCCCCAGGCTTCCTAGACCTGGCACACTTAGCACAAACTCACGTATCCCCCCTCTGTAAGCAGTGAGTGGGCAAAACTTCCGGCCTTATTTCATAGTTCCAGGCGTACGGGAGACATTAGAGAAATAGCTACTGGAGGGGAGCCTGGCTGGCTCAGTCTGTGGAGCTGTGGAGTGTGCGACTCTTGATATCAGGGTTGTGAGTTCGAGTCCCACCCTGGGCATGGAGTCTGCTTAAAATAAAATAAAAATAAGTATTGGGGCACCTGGGTGGCTCAGCTGGTTAAGCATCTGCCTTCGGCTCCCTGCTGGGGGTGGGGGGAGACTGCTTCTCCCTCTCCCACTGTCCCCCCTCCCCCTGCCTCATGCTCTGTCTCTCTCTCTCTCTCAAAGAAATCAATAAAATCTTCAAAAATATAGCTAGTGGATGAGTGACTAAATGAAGGTGTGATTGGTGCACTCCAAAGATTTCCACACCCTCCCAGTCGCCTTCTTTGCATAGGGCTGGGGTGGGGGACCAAGTACAGACACGAAGGGGACCCACCCCCGTGAGTTCACTGCTACTTAGGGAGACATTCCAGAAAATGGTGGGAATGCAGAGTGCCCTGAGCTGAAGCAGAGGATGGGGTGGAGGGAGGGCAGCTGGGGAAAGGAAAATCAACTGAGGTCATCAGAGATGACACAAATAGTTTGTTTCATTCAAATAATGTTCTCAATTCAAATATGAGAACAATCATATGAATATACATTATGGACTGGAGAATTGAGCCTGACACCTTTATTTATGTATTTTTAAAGATTTATTTATTTGTTTGAGAGAGAGAGAGAGAGAATAAGCGTGCGGGAGCGGTGGGGGGGTGAGGGGCAAAGGGAGCAAAGCGGACTCCGCCCTGAGCCCAGAGCCTAACTCCTGACTCTGGGATCAATCTCATGACCCCGAGATCATGACCTGAGATCACGACCTGAGCCAAAATCAAAAGTCAGACGCTGAACCAACTGAGCCACCCCAGCGCCCCAAGCCTGACACCTTTAGAGTCAGACGCTGGTGCACAGGCTTCATACACACACTTCTACCTGTGAGTGATTTGTTATTTACAAGGGAGTAATTATTGCAGGTGATCTAGTCTTTGCCAGTGGTTCCAAGGCATTTTGCGTGCCAGCTGTCTCCTTGTCCCTGCTTCCTTCGTCCTGACTCCCGGCTCCGGTCCTCACTCGGCTAGTTCTCTCTTTGGACAGTACAGGGGTGAGCTCCCCACGAAAGCTGGAAGCAATGTGAGGACAGGAGTCACGAATGACTCATATTTTTGGGTTCCCTCCATAGCCTTTGGGGCTGGTCAGACCAAAAGAGGGAGGAAGGTAGGAGGATGGGTGTCTGATAGGATAATGTATTGCTTCCCTATAAATGTGGACAGCGATGCGTTTGTCTCTCGGGCCCTGTTTCACATTTTTCTGGTCTGATCGCTTTGGATGTCACTCCAGGAGGCATCAGCGGCTTGCCTCTGCCCAGGGCACCATGAAGTTCAGCCCCAGGCCGAGCCGTACAGCTCTTATCACAGACTGAGAACACTCTGTCCCTGATGATATTTATTTGACACCATTAATTCTTTCCTTCCACGTGTTTTGTTTTGTTTTTTTTCCTCTGGTTCTGGCATGGGAAAAGAGGTAGAACAAAGAGAACCCTCGGCCTGGCCCTGTGAGTCTTCTTGCCTTCTGATAAATCGCTGGCTTTCTAATTGGGTGACAGCTGGTAGGAGACCTGCTCCTCCCCCCCCCAGCTCCCCCTACTTCCTACTGCTTCCCCTGCTCCTCGGGCTACTCACCCTGCTCCTGGCTGCTCTCCTTGTTCCCCTTTGTTCTCCCTGCTCCCCACAGCTCCCCGAGGCGCCCCCCCCCTTCGCACTCCTGTAAGAGAGAAGAAATCAGGCTCAGGCTCTTTAACAGGGAAACTGCATCTGCTACCCCCGTCACAGAGTAACCTCCTGAAGGCCCCCTCTTGGCAATGTCTGGGCCAAGAAGCGATTCCTGCCGCCGCCCTCCGGGAAAATGAGTAACCGAAGTCAATGTTTGATTGGAATCAAAGGGGAAAACATATTGGGATCTTGCTGAAGACTCGTCTCTTTAATTAATTCCTTCACCAACCAGCTGACAGGTGTTTGAAACCTAGACATGGCATAGGTTTTAGGCCTTCATCGGCCACTGAATTCTACCCCCTCTGCTTGGTTGCTGTCCTCCAGAAGTTGTTTTTCAAAAAACATTTATTAAAGACCTTGTTGCGCAAGGCAGTTCGCCAGGCAGCGTTGGAAGGATAATGAAACGCCCGGCCTCTCCTCTGCAGAAATTCATCACCGGGGAGGGACGCGGGCCTGGGCAAGATAAAGAGCAGACTCTGAACCCCGGGGGCAGGGAAAGCTATTTCCCTCTATCATAATCCGACCAGAGACACATACATTTTGGAAACAGAGTTCAAAAAAAAAAAAAAAAAAAAAGATAGAGGGGCGCCTGGGTGGCTCCATCTGTTAAGCCTCTGCCCCCAGCTCAGGTCGTGGGATCGAGCCCCATGTCAGGCTCCCTGCTCAGTGGGGAGCATGCTTCTCCCTCTCCCTCTGCCCCTTCCCTTACTTGTGCTCTCTCTCTCCCTCTCAAATAAATAAGTAAAATCTTAAAAAAAAAAAAAAAAAGGTAGGGCACCTGGGTGGCGCAGTCGTTAAGCATCTGCCTTCAGCTCAGGGCATGATCCTGGCGTTACGGGATCGAGCCCCACATCAGGCTCCTCCGCTATGAGCCTGCTTCTTCCTCTCCTACTCCCCCTGCTTGTGTTCCCTCTCTCGCTGGCTGTCTCTATCTCTGTCAAATAAATAAATAAAATCTTTTTTAAAAAAAAAAGGTAGAAAGCAAAGAACGGGGCCACCAGAGAGCAAAATTTTGACACTAGCAGCTGGGATTAGACCATGCAGTTGAGTAAGTGAGCTCCCGTTAGCCAAGAGTCCATGTTTTTCTGCACCGTGTTTTTCTGCCATCATCACTATCATCATCATCATCACTGTTACATCACGTATTACTGACTTCTTGGCAGCTTCCACCACTTAGGTAACACGTCCTTGTGGTCCCACCGTACCCAGAATTCTTGTTCTTTTCTCTGTTGCTCTGTGTTTGTGGGGCTACAGGAGAAGGACGATAGCCCCGGTCACACAGCAGAAAACGTACAATCAAACACAGGACATCCACTCTCTTAGAAGTGCTCTCAGCTCTGAGAGGCGGAGATCCCTGCTGCCCCAGCACCGCCCTGGTGTGGTGGGCACCTCCAGCCTGCTTTTCTTCATTTCATTCACCCGAGATTGCCTCTGGCCATTCCCTTGGGGCAATGCCTGGCACAGGACCCAACTTGTGGCCATTATTATGCTTTTTTCTATTTTTTAAAAAAGATTTTATTTATCCATTTTAGAGAGAGAGAGATCACATGAGCAGGGGGGAGGGGCTGAGGGAAAGGGAGAGGGAGGATCTCAAGCAGGCTCCACACTGAGCATGCAGCCTGACACAGGGCTCGAAACCACAACCCCAAGATCAGGACCTGAGCCGAAATCAAGAGTCGGATGCTTAACCAGCTGAGCCACCCAGGCGCCCCTGTTTTTTCCTGTTTTTCCTCTAGCAGATCCACCCTTCTATAAAAGTTGCCATTTTTGAGAGAAAATATGGAGAATATTGAAGATTTTATTATAAATTATTTTGTGATGAATATTACAAAGGTTTCTAAAGTGTGAGAAAATTTAGATATATCGTGTGGATACTAGTCACATTTTTTATGGGCTAATGAATCCCCCTCCCCCCAAAAAACAGGTGTAGCCATGTATGTGAGTGTGTGGGAGGGGGCAGAGGTTGGCCAAATCTCCATTTTCCCAAGTTTAGGACATTAACAAACTGACAAAGCCTCAACCTCTAACTATTCTCACCACCATTTTATGAAAGAAAGAACTTTTTTTGCATAAAAAAGTAGGAAGGACATAATCTCAGAATATAGCCATGTCATCCTCTGGGGCTCTTGAGATCCAGGAATCAGGCAGGAATGGGTGTGAAGAACGGATGACAATGGAACAATGCTCAGCATCACTCATCATCAGGAAAGTGCAAATCAAACGCACAATGAGATCTCACTTCCCATCTGTCAGAATGGCCAGTATCAAAAAGACAAGAAACAACGGGTGTTGGCGAGGATGCAGAGAAAAGGGAACCCTCGTGCACTGTTGGGGGGAATGCAAACTGGTGCAGCCACTGGGGAAAACAGTATGGAGGTTCCTCAAAATATTAAAAATAGAAAAAGCATAAACTCTAGTAATTCCGCTGGTGGATATTTACCCAGAGGAAACGGAAACACTGGCTTGAAAATATATATACACCCCCATGTTTACTGCAGGGTTATTTGCAATAGCCGAGATACAGAAGCAACCCAAGGGGCCAACCGCAGATGAATGGATAATGAAGACGTGGTATATAAAGAGAATGGAATATTCCTCAGCCATAAAAAAGAATGAGATCTTGCCATTTGCAACAACATAGATGGACCTAGAGGGTATAACACTAAGTGAAATTAGTCAGATAGAGAAAGGCAGATACCACATGATTTCACTTGTACGTAGAATCTAAAAAGCAAAAAGGAACAAACAAAAAAACAAAACAAAACGGAACAGACTCATAAACACAGAGAACAAACTGGTGGTTGCCAGAGGGGAGGAAGGTGGAGGGATGGGTGGTCTGGGTGAAGAAGATGAAGAGGAACAAACTTCTCATTAAAAAAAGAAAGAAGGAGGGGCGCCTGGGTGGCTCAGTCGTTAAGCGTCTGCCTTCGGCTCAGGGCGTGATCCCGGCGTTATGGGATCGAGCCCCACATCAGGCTCCTCCGCTATGAGCCTGCCTCTTCCTCTCCCAATCCCCCTGCTTGTGCTCCCTCTCTCGCTGGCTGTCTCTATCTCTGTCGAATTAATAAATAAAATCTTTAAAAAAAAATAAAATAAAAAATTTAAAAAATTAAAAAAAAAGAAAGAAAGAAAGAAAAAAGAACAGGTGTGAAGATGGCAAGGACTTAGCAGGAAGGAGAGAAGAAAGGTAACTCCTGTTTTTCTGGATACCGTAAAATGGGACATCTGCTGGGGGCTGAGGAGATGTGGGGTACTGGTAAAACTTCAGAAGTCCTTTTGGGGGAAATGGGAATTTCTTCCCGAAGGCAAACAAAAGGTCTTTTTGATGGTGTTAAGGCCCTGTGGTACCTGTGATCCCTTCTTGGTTTAAGAAATTGGTGTGGGGGGCGCCTGGGTGGCTCAGTCGTTAAGCGTCTGCCTTCGGCTCAGGGCGTGATCCCAGAGTTCTGGGATCAAGCCCCACGTCAGGCTCTTCTGCTGGGAGCCTGCTTCTTCCTCTCCCACTCCCCCTGCTTGTGTTCCCTTTCTTGCGGGCTGTCTCTATCTCTGTCAAATAAATAAATAAAATCTTAAAAAAAAAAAGAGGGGCACCTGGGTGGCACAGCGGTTGAGCGTCTGCCTTCAGCTCGGGGCGTGATCCCGGCGTTATGGGATCGAGCCCCACATCAGGCTCCTCCGCTAGGAGCCTGCTTCTTCCTCTCCCACTCCCCCTGCTTGTGTTCCCTCTCTCGCTGGCTGTCTCTGTCTCTGTCGAATAAATAAATAAAATCTTAAAAAAAAAGAAAAAAAAATTGGTGTGGGGGGCGCCTGGGTGGCTCAGTTGGTAAAGCGTCTGCCTTCGGCTCAGGTCACCATCCTGGAGTCCTGGGATCGAGCCCCAGGTGGGGCTCTCTGCTTGCTGGGGAGTCTGTTTCTCCCTCTTCCCCTCACCCCGCTCGTGCTCTCTCTCGCCCCCTCTCTCTCAAATAAATAAATAAATAAAATCTTAAAAAAAAAAAGGAATTGGTGCGGCCATACCCCACTCGCCATCGGTAATCATTTGGGGGGGAAACAGGGAGCTAGCACAGAAACCACGGTCTATTTGTGGAAGCCCGGAAAAGTTGGATTTCAAGCCAAGAAAAGGAAATATTTTGTCGCCAAGACTCCTGGAGAAGCTTCTCTCATTTCTAATGGCAGGTCCTTCTGGAAGTCGGCCGTCTCCAGCCAGGAGAACAGAGCCGTCTGCAGCATTGCCCAGCTCCCTCTCTCAACTCTGGCGCGGGGGGTGAACCCTGGTCTTGGTTTCCGGCCACACACACTGTGGTTGGCGTTGCCGTGGCTGCTGGGGCAAGATAAAACCTGTCCATCTTTCCTGGCACTGGGCACGCTTTATAGTTTTATCAACGTATATCTTCCATATCATAAAGTTCACCCATGCAGTTCAATGGCTGTACAGTTCAATGATTTTTAGGACATTTATAGCCTCGTGCCAACATCATCACAAGCCAGTTTCAGAACTTTTCCATCACCTCCAAAATTTCCCGTGAGCCCGCTTGCAGCCACTGCCCTCTCCCGACCCCCAGTCCCAGGCAACCAGTGACCTTTCTGTCTCTTTGGATTTACCCTTTTTTTAAAGATTTTTTATTTGTTTATTTGAGAGAGAGAGGGAGAGAGAGAGAGAGCACTAGAAAGAGAGAGAGGGAGCACAGGCAGGGGGAGCAGCAGACAGAGGGAAGAGCAGACTCCGCACTGAGCAAGGAGCCCAGCGAGGGGCTCCATCCCGAAGGCAGACTGACTGAACCACCCAAGCGACCCTATGATTCTGCCTTTTATGGACATTTCATATAAATGGAATCTTACAACGTATGGAACTTTGTATCTAGCTTCTTGCACCCAGTGTAATGTTGTTGAGGTCCATCCGTGTTGTCAGTGTTCTGTTCCTTTCTATTGCTGATAGCAATCCGTTGTGTATCGGAGACACCACATCTGGCTTATCCATTCATCAGTAATGGACATATGGATAGTTTCTGGATTTTTGTTCTTATGAATAATGCTGCTATGAATATCGGCATATAAGGGCTCCTGGGTGGCTCAGTCGGTGAAGCGTCTGCCTTCGACTCAGGTCATGATCCCAGGGTCCTGGGATCGAGTCCCACATCGGGGCCCTTACTCAGTGGGGAGCCTGCTTCTCCCTCTGCCTGCTGCCCCCCTGCTTGTGCTCTCTCTCTGACAAATAAATAAATAAAATATTTTTTTAAATTGTTTTTTAAAAAAGTCACTTGCTCTACTGACTTGAGCCACTAATTTCATTTTCTTAGTGGTGTCTTTTGAAGTGCAAACACTTCAAATTTTAATGAAGTCCAATTTATCAACTTTTTTTTCTTTTAATGGTTTTTTTTGGTGTCTTCTTTTTTAAAGATTTTATTTATTTGAGAGAGAGAGAGAGAGCAAGCAAGCACAAGTGAGGGGAGGGCCAGAGGGAGAAGCCGACTCCCCACCAAGCAGGGAGCCTAATGGGGGGCTCATTGTGGTGCTCAATCCCAGGACCCCAAGATCATAACCTGAGCCAAATGCAGACCTTTAACCCGACTAAGCCACACAGGCGCCTCTGGTGTCTTTTTTTTAAAGTTTCTATTTATATTTTTTAGTAATCTCTACACCCAACATGGTTCGAACTCACAACCCTGAGATCAAGAGTCACATGCTCTTCCGACTGAGCCCGCCAGGTGCCCTTCTTTTTGATGTCTTTTTTTCTTTAAGATTTTATTTATTTATTTTTGAGAGAGAGAGAGAGCACGAAAACGGGGAGGGGCAGAGGGAGAAGCATGCTTCCCGCCAAGTAATGAGCCCCATGTGGGACTCAATATGATGCAGGACTCCATGCGGGACTCATCCCAGCCTGAGCCGAAGGCAGACGTTTAACCAACAGAACCACCCAGGCGCTCTTTTTGATGTCTTTTTAATGAACTCTTTGCCTCAAGGTTGCAAAGATTTTCTTCTATGCTTTCTTCTAAACATTATAGGTTTATAAATAGGTGTATGAGCCATTTGAGTTAGTTTCTCTGTATGGTGTGAGCTAACAGTGTAAGTTGACTTTTCGCATATGGATCGCCAATTGGCCTGGCACCATTTGTTGAAAAGACTGTCTCTTCCATAACTGAATTCTCATAGTACCTTTGTCAAAATCAGTTAGCCATAAATGTAGGGGTTATTTCTAGACTCTCAATTCTATTCTCTCAAACTATATGCCTGTCTACCAATAACACCCTGTCTTGATTACTGTAGATTTCTGGAAAGTTTTGAAATTGGGTAGTAGACGTTCTCCAGCCTTGTTCTCTTTCAAAGTTGTTTTGGTTATTCTAGGTCTTTTGCACTTCCATATAAATTTACGGTTTAGCTTGTCAATTTCTACAACAAAGCCTTCTGGGATTTTCTTAGGGATTTCTTTGGATCTGTAGATCAATTTTGGGAGAATTGCCATCTTAACAATATTGAGTCTTTCCTGTTAACATAAATGGCTTCTCCATTTTTTTGAGATCCTTAATTTCTTTCAGCAATGTTTTAAGTTTTTAGTGCACAAATCATGGGTTTCTTTTGTTAAATGTATTCCTAAGGATTTTATTCTTTTGGATACAATTGTCAATGCAAGTGTTTTCTTAATTTTACTTTTTAAAAATATTTTATTTATTAATTTGTCAGAGAAAGAGAGAGAGAGCACAAGCAGGGAGGAGGCAGAGGGAGAGGGAGAAGCAGACTCCCCACTTGGTCCTGGGACTCCGGGATCATGACCTGAGCCAAAGGCAGATACTTAACGGACTGAGCCACCCAGGTGCCCCTTAATTTTACTTTTGGATTGTTCGCTATAGTATATAGAACAGCAATTGATTTTGTTTGTTCATCTTGTATCCTGACACCTGGCTAAACTCACTAGTTCTAGTAGTGATTTTTTAATGGATTCCTTAGGGTAGGATTTTCTACATATAGGATCATGATGTTTGTGAATAAAGACAGTTTTACTTCTTCCTTTTCAGTGTGCGTACTTTTAATCCTCACTCCATATATATATATATATATAATTTTTTTTTTGGTTGATTGCACTGCCTGGAACCTCCATTACAGTATTGAATAGAAATGGCAAGAACAGACATCCTTGCCTTGTTCCTGAAACCAATGAAATAAACGTTTCCTTCACTTCCAGAAAGAAGCTCTCTGCAAAGATATTTTTTGATGATGCTTGAATGACGGCAAGGGGTTACTTAAAAATATCTTTTTCCATTTTTATGTTGGTGCTATATAAATCACTCTGAGAATTGTCTATTAGCTGGCTTTTGCTGTATAACAAACAGTCCCCAAACTTAGTGACTTAAAACAATAAGCCTTAAATTATTTCTCATGATTCTGTGGGTTAGCCGGGTGGTTTGGGTATGGGCCAGCTCAGTTGGGGCTGGAGCGTAGAGGATGGCCTGGCTCACATATCTGGCGGATGGCAGGCTGGTAAGTCTGAGAGCGGCCTCTGTTGGCCTGGCTCAACTCTGCTCTAGCAGTCTAGCCTAGGCTTAGCGTTCCCAAGAGCAGCATATGTAAGCACGTCTCAAGCCGCTGCTTACATCACATTGCTACTGTCCCATAGGCCAAAGCAAGTCCAAGGCCAGCAGAGATTCAAAGGGTGAAGAAGTTGATCCATCTCTTGATGGGAGAAGCGATGAAGTCACAGTGCACAGGGGTGCGGATACAGGGAAGAGCGGGGAATTAGGGCCAGTTCTACGATCTACCACAACTAGGTTTGTTCTCTAACCATCAGATGCTCTGAGGCCTCTGGATGTTACTTGCATTATGAATTTTATGTTTGTCAACCGGGTGTGCTGAAATAAAGCCTTTAGGGGCGCCTGGGTGGTGTAGTCGGTTGGGCTTCCGTCTCTTGGTTTTGGCTCAGGTCGTGATCTTGGGGTCGTGGGACTGAGCCCTGTGCCAGGCTTTGCACTCAGCACAGAGTCTGCTTGAGATTCTCTCTCGCTCTCCCTCTGCCCCTCCGGCTCCTGCTCTTTCCCTCTCTCTCAAATAAATAAATAAATAAATAAATTTTTCTTTAAAAAAGAAAGCCCATACTTTAAACCTTCCTCGGTTATGTTTTGCACAAATTAATTTTTCTCCAAATCATCTGATCTTTAGTGACACTGAATTGGAGCATAGAAAAGAAACGGCTTGGTGCTGTCTTGTTTCCTTCTTAAGTCATATTCAGATCAGAAGCAAGCAAGGACCATTCAGGAACTTCTTGGGAAAACAAAGACCTTGGGCGCCTGGCTGGCTCCTTCAGTTAAGCATCCAATCCTTGATTTTGGCTCAGGTCATGATCTCAGGGTTTTGAGCGAGCCCCACGCCTGGGCATGGAGCGTGCTTAAGATTCTCTCTTTCCCTCTCCCTCTGCCCCTCCCTGCCCTCTCTCTAAAAAAAAAAAAAATTTAGGGGGTGCCTAGAAGTCGGTGGAGCATGCGAGTGACTCTTGATCTTGGGGTTCTGAGTGTTCCAGCCCCACGTTGGGCACAGAGCTTACAAAAAAAAAAAAAGATAAAAGGCATACAGATTGGAAAGGAAGAAATTAAACTGCTTCTATTCACACACGACAAGATTGTCTATGCAGAAAACCTCAAGGAATCTACAAAACAAAAACAAACAAAAAAACCCTCCTAGAACTCATGAGTAAGTTTAGCATGGTCGCAGTGTACAAGGTCAACAAACAAAATTCAATCGCATTGGAAACCAATGTAGACTTGGAAATGTAGAATTGGAAACCATGTACAATGGGCGCCTGGGGGGCTCAGTCGTTAAGCAACTGCCTTCGGCTCAGGTCATGATCCCGGAGTCCTGAGATCAAGCCCCGCATCCGGCTCCCTGCTCAGTAGGGAGTCTGCTTCTCCCTCTACCCTTTCCCCCTGCTCATGATCTCTCTCTCTCACTCTGTTTCTCTCTCTCAAATAAGTAAATCAAATCTTTTAAAAAATACAAGGAAATGTACAACGGCTCCAACAAAAATGAAATACTTCGTTATAAACCTAATAAAGCGTGTACTGGGACTGCGTGCTGTAAATTACAAAATGTTGCTGAAAGAAATCAACAACAGCTCAATGAATGAAGAGGCACATTGTGTTCAGTGACTGGAAGACTCAACACAAGAAAGATGCCAGTTTCCCCCAAATTGGTCTAAATATTTAATGCAATACCAATCAAAATCCCAGTAGGAGTTTATGTAATTATACACAAACAGATTCCAAAATTCATATAATGGATAAAGGAATTAGAGTAGCTAAAGGCATTTTGAAAAGCAAGAATAAAGTTGGAGGAATCACACTATTCAATTTTTTAAATTATGGTAAAACGATAGTACGCAAGGGGTGCCTGGCTGGCTCAGTTGGTAGAGCACGCCATCTTGATCTCAGGGTCATGAGTTCAAGCCCACTTTGGGCATGGAGCCTACTTAAAAAAACAAACCAAAACTACAGTACCCAAAACAGTGCTGCACTGGCAAAGGAACAGACACATAGATCAATGGAACAGAAGGGCTCAGAAATAGACTCACACGAATACCGACATTTGATTTTTGACAAAGCTACCAAAGAAATTCAATGGAGGCAGGGGAGTCTTTTCAACAAAGTGTTGGGACGATTGCTTGTGCACAGTGAAAGAAACAATTGACAAAACTAAAAGGCGGCCTATGGAATGGGAGACGATATTTGCAGATGACATACCCAATAAAGTGTCTGGATCCGAAACATATAAAGAACTGATACAACTCAACACCCCAAAACCAAATAATCCAATTTAAAAAATGGGCAGAAGACATGAACAGACATTTCTCCAAAGAAGACACACAGATGGCCAACAGACACATGAAAAGATGCTCAACATCACTCATTATCAGGGAAATGCAACTCAAAACCTCAAAGAGCTACCACCTCACCCCTGTCAGAATGGCTAAAACCAAAACCACAAGAGACAGTAAATATTGGCAAGGATGTAGAGAAACTATAAATGGCATATATATATATATATATATATATATATATATATATATATATATATATATAATTCAGCCATAAGAAAGAATGAAATCTTGCCATTTGCAAGGACAGGGATGGAGCTAGAGAATATTATGCTAAGTGAAGTAAGTCAGTCAGTGAAAGACAAATACCATATGACTTCACTCATGTGGAATTTAAGAAACAAACAAATGAGCAAAGGGCAAAGAGAGAGAAACCAAGAAACAAGATTCTTAACTATAGAGAACAAAGGGCTGGTCACCAGAGGGGGTGGGTGGGTGAGACAGGTGATGGGGATTAGGAGCGCACTGGTTGTGGTGAGCACTGGGTGTTGTACGGAAGTGTTGAATCACTATATTGCACGCCGGAAACTAATAGAGCACTGTATGGTAACTATACTGGAATTAAAAAAAAAACCCTCTGTAATTATATTTTTAAAAAAGCATTGGAACAATTGCTCATCCATATGCAAAAAATCAACCTCAATGGAAACCTCACATTTTATACAAAAATTAATGGAACACGGATGGGTGACAGATCTAGATGTCAGACATAACACAACTGGGGCGCCTGTGAGGCTCAGTCTGGTACCCTCCAACTCCTGATTTCCACCCAGGTCACGATCTCACAGTCCTGAAGGCGAGTCCCATGTCGGGATTCTCTCTCCTTCTCCTTCTGCCCCCCCTTCCTGCACTGGCTCACACACTCTCTCTCTCTCTCAAAAAAAAAAAAAATCATGAAACAATCAAACTTTTAAAAGAAGACCTGGAAGGGCACCTGGGTGGCTCAGTCGGTTAAGTGTCTGCCTTCACCTCAGGTCATGATCCCGGGGTCCTGGGATCGAGTCCCGCATTGGGCTCCCTGTTCAGCAAGGAGTCTGCTTCCCCCTCTCCCTCTCCCGCTCCCCCAGCTTGCGCTCTCTCCTTCCCTCTCTCTCTCTCTCAAATAAATAAATAAAATCTTAAAATAAGAAGACATGGGAGAAAATCTTTGTAACCAGGAATTAGGTGGAGAGCTTTTAGGACACAAAACAGACGATCCACAACAGAAAAAAGAAGTGTAAACTGGACTTCATCAAAATTAAAACTTTTGCTCTGTGAGAGATACTATTAAAAGAATGGAAAGACAAAATAGAGACTGGGAGGAAATATTTGCAAATCACATTTACAAGGAACTCGATTCCAGAATTTGCAAAGGACTCTTGAAACTCAACAATTAGGAAGCAAGCCTAATTTTTAAATTTTAAAAATATTTTTAAGCCTAATTTTTTTTATTTTTTATTTTATTTTTTTTTTATTTTTTTTTTTTAAAGATTTTATTTATTTATGTGACAGAGAGACAGCCAGCGAGAGAAGGAACACAGCAGGGGGAGTGGGAGAGGAAGAAGCAGGCTCACAGCAGAGGAGCCCGATGTGGGACTCGATCCCGGTACGCCGGGATCACGCCCTGAGCCGAAGGCAGACGCTTTAACGACTGCGCTACCCAGGCGCCCCTTAGCCTAATTTTTTTTAATGGGGAAAAGATTTGAATAGATTTGTCACCAAAAGGTTTATGAGGATGGCAAACAAGCTCATAAAAAGATGGTCAACATAGGGCTGCCTGGATGGCTCAGTTGGTGAGTTTGAGCCCCATGTTAGGCGTGAAGCCTACTTTAAAAAAAAAAAAAAGATAAGGGGCGCCTGGGCGGCGCAGTCATTAAGCGTCTGCCTTTGGCTCAGGGCGTGATCCCGGCGTTCTGGGATCGAGCCCCACATCAGGCTCCTCCGCTATGAGCCTGCTTCTTCCTCTCCCACTCCCCCTGCTTGTGTTCCCTCTCTCGCTGGCTGTCTCTCTGTGTCAAATAAATAAATAAAATCTTAAAAAAAAGATAAAAAGATGTTCAACATCAGTAGCCATTAGGAAAATGCAGATTCTCACCATGGTGAGATATGTACATGTTTAAAACAACTAAAATAAATAATACTGACAACATCAAATGCTGGCGAGGATGTGGAGAAACTGGATTGCTGGTACACTGCAGGTAGGAAAGCAAAATGGCACAGCTGCCCTGGAAAATGGTTTGCAGTTCCTTGTGAAGTTAAACATATACTTAACAGGGCGCCTGGGTGCCACAGCGGTTGAGCGTCTGCCTTCGGCTCAGGGCGTGATCCCGGCATTCTGGGATCGAGCCCCACATCAGGCTCCTCCGCTATGAGCCTGCTTCTTCCTCTCCCACTCCCCCTGCTTGTGTTCCCTCTCTCGCTGGCTGTCTCTATCTCTGTCGAATAAATACATAAAATCTTAAAAAAATAATAATAAATAAATAAATAAATAAATAAATAAACATATACTTACCTTGTGACCCAGTAATTTCACTCCTGGGTGTTTACCCTAGAGAAATGAAAACTTCTTCACACAAAAACCTGTACGTGAATATTTATAGCAGCTCTAATCATAGTTTCCCAAAGCTGGAAGTAATCCAACTAGCCATGAATATATAAATGGATAAGCACACTGTGGTATGTTACATCCAGATAATGGAATATTACTCCAAAGTATTGACACAACTTGGATAAATCCTCGTGTCATTATGGGGAATGAAAGAAACCTGTCTGGGGGCGCCTGGGTGGCACAGCGGTTAAGCGCCTGCCTTCAGCTCAGGGCGTGATCCTGGCGTTATGGGATCGAGCCCCACATCAGGCTCCTCTGCTATGAGCCTGCTTCTTCCTCTCCCACTCCCCCTGCTTGTGTTCCCTCTCTCACTGGCTGTCTCTATCTCTGTTGAATAAATAAATAAAATCTTAAAAAAAAAAAAAAAAAGAAAGAAACCTGTCTGAAAAGGTCACATACTTTATGATTCCATTTATGTGACATTCTTGAATGGACAAAACAAATGAAAGGAACTCATCAGTGGTTTATAGCCGGTAGGGGTGGGGGGCAGGGTGTATTTAAAAAGAGCTAGTATAGGGGCGCCTGGGTGGCTCGGTCAGTTAAGTGTCTGCCTTCAGCTCAGGTCATGATCTCAGCGTCCTGGGATCAAGTCCCCACATGGGGGGGGGGGTCCCTGCTCAGCGGGGAGCCTACTTCTCCCTCTCCCTCTGCCTCTCTGCCTGCTTGTGCTCTCTCTCTCTCACAAATAAATAAGTAAAATCTTAAAAAACAAAAGAGAGAGTAGATGTTTTTGTTGATCTTGAACCCCCCATGGACCTTCGTGTTGGGCGACCTGAATGATGGGTGGAGCACCCCAGGCTGATCCCAAGGCCCTTCTTGTCCCCCTCACTCCTCATGCAGCCCCACCATCCACCTCCTTCCCTGACTGGCGCCCGCCTGCGATGGCTGACAGAGGAGCGCCACCACCGTCCCGTCAGTGATACGGGGGCCCCTCACCATGGCATTCCTTATCACTTTGGTGAACAGAGGATCCCCTGCGCGGTATCAGTGGGTTTTTGCAGGGATTTCCCAGATCCACATCATAGACTCAGTGCAGCGGACCCTCATCTCTGACCCTTCCTCTACTCTCTGCTCTGGCAGTCCTGACATTTCTAGTCCACTTAGCTCGATGCTTCCTCCAAGCTGTAGAAATAGCAGTGAAACTTCAAGAGTACAAGGATCAAAAGAAAATCCTGAAA
The DNA here is from genome assembly GCF_024610735.1 of Ursus americanus. Taxonomy (NCBI): domain Eukaryota; kingdom Metazoa; phylum Chordata; class Mammalia; order Carnivora; family Ursidae; genus Ursus; species Ursus americanus. The sequence continues at coordinate 82,172,506 of NC_142164.1, forward strand.
AGGCTAAGAGAAAAAAAAGAGATTAAATTTGTAAGAATACGGATCAAAGTGGTATCTCATTTCTCATTCAGCTGAATGCAGAATACAAGAGCTGTTTCTCCTTTGATGTGTACAGTCCCTAGAACAGGGCCAGGCACATAGTAGACACTCAATAAACACTTCTCACGTGACTGACTGGAGTAGTTTCTTCAAAAATAGTTTTAAACCTAGGTCTATATCACTGCCCAGTTAACCTTCAAGAGTGAAGACAAAATATTAGTTACGATCGGACAAATAATGATTCAAGAGTGTCCTGTGATGCTGATGAATCTGTTCTTTTTAAAGTACAGAGATACCGGGGCGCCTGGGTGGCGCAGTCGTTAAGCGTCTGCCTTCGGCTCAGGGCGTGATCCCGGTGTTATGGGATCGAGCCCCACATCAGGCTCCTCCGCTGGGAGCCTGCTTCTTCCTCTCCCACTCCCCCTGCTTGTGTTCCCTCTCGCTGGCTGTCTCTATCTCTGTTGAATAAATAAATAAAATCTTAAAAAAAAAAAAGAACTAGGAAGATCGGTAGGAGATGGAAGGAAAGAATGAAGGGGGTAAACAGAAGGGGGAATGAAGCATGAGAGACTATGGACTCTGGGAAACAAACTGAGGGCTTCAGAGGGGAGGCAGGGTGGGGGAATGGGCTAGGCCGGTGTTGGGTATTAAGGAGGGCACGTATTGCATGGTGCACTGGGTGTTATACGCAAATAATGAATCATGGAACATTGCATCAAAAACTGGGGATGTACTGTATGGTGACTAACATAACATAATAAAAATTATTTTAAAAAAAGAAAAGAAAAATAAAAGTTTAGTTTACTGGGGAAAAAAAGGCAGGAAATGGGGGCACCTGGCTTGCTCCGTCAGTGGACCTTGCAGATGCTTGATCTCAGGATCCTGAGCTCAGGTCCCATGTTGGGTGTAGAGATTACTTACTTACAAATAAATACATTGCAAGAAAAAAAAAAAAGCGGGCAACAGGGGCTCCTGGGTGGCTCAGCAGGTTGGGTGTCTGCCTTAGGTCCGGGTCATGATCTTGGGGTCTTGGGATTGGCCCCGTGCTGGGCTCCCTGCTCAGCAGGGAGCCTGCTTCTCCCTCTGTCTGCTGATCCCCCTGCTTATGTTCTCTCTCTGACAAATAAATAAATAACACATTTTAAAAAAAGAAATGCTAAAAAAATATATCGTAGGGGTTCCCGGCTGCCGCAGTTGGAAGAGCACGCATCTCTTTATTTTGGGGTGGTGAGTTCAAGTCCCACGTTGGGTGTAGAGATGACTTTTTTTTAAACAGTCTTGAGGTCTTTTTTTTTAAGATTTTATTTATTTATTTGACAGAGAGAGAGACAGAGAGAGCGCGTGTAAGCGAGAGAACTTTTCTCCACTTTCCCTTTGTGTTGATCATTTTGCGAATTACTGGAAGATGCTGATTCCAGCCAAAAGGCGGGTGTAGAGATTACTTAAAAAAAAAAAGGCAGATGGGGCGCCTAGGGCTCTGCCTTGGGCTCAGGTCACAATCCCAGGGTCCAGAGATAGAGTCCTACATCCATCGGGTTCCTTGTGCTGCAGGGAGCCTGCTTCTCCCTCTGCCTGCAGCTCCCCCTGCTTGCGCTCTCATGCTCTCTCTCTCTCTGACAAATAAAAATCTGTAAAAAAAAAAAAAAGAAAGAAAGAAAGAAAGAAATAATAATAAAATAAAATAAAGAAAAATCTTTCTTTTAAAGATTTTATTTATTTATTTATTTGACAGACAGAGAGAGAGACAGTGAGAGAGGGAACACAAGCAGGGGGAGTGGGAGAGGGAGAAGCAGGCTCCCCGCTGAGCAGGGAGCCCGATGCAGGGCTGGATCCCAGGACCCTGGGATTATGACCCCAGCCAAAGGCAGACGCCTAATGACCGAGCCACCCAAGCACCCCAGAAAATCTTTTAAAGTAAAAAAAAAAAAAAAAAGAAAATGTAGGTAGGTTTAAGTTTGAAAAGGCTTCTATATAAAGATTAAAATAATAGGAATAAGAAATATAACTTCCAAGCCATTAAAAGAAAAAAAGGAATAATAACCCCTAAATCAATCCAGGGAGTGAAACAAATGTACTCATAGATTGCTATTTTGTTGTAAAAATATATATATTTTTTTTTAAAGATTTTTTTTTTATTTATTTATTAGACAGAGACAGAGACAGCCAGCGAGAGAGGGAACACAAGCAGGGGGAGTGGGAGAGGAAGAAGCAGGCTCATAGCGGAGGAGCCTGATGTGGGGCTCGATCCCATAAAGCTGGGATCACGCCCTGAGCCGAAGGCAGACGCTCAACCGCTGTGCCACCCAGGCGCCCCTGTTGTAAAAATATTTATAGCTATATATGGATAGATAAAAATTAGGGGTTATACTACTAATTAAATTAAATCATGGCTGCTGATTAAGTTAAATAGTCATTAGGTCTGACGAATAGGATTAGCCTGCTTAGGCCTTTATTTTTTGGATAATTTTGGGAATACAAGCTAACGAGTAATGATCATAACATGATGGAGAAATAGTCTATAAAACTGTAGAAAATAATTCCACTTTTTATGTGAAATACAAATATTATAAAAGCCTAAACCGAAATGAACCTACAAATTTTATTTCATATTTTATTTTGTTTTTTTTTTTAAGTAGGTTCCACGTCCAACATGGGGCTTGAACTCATAACCCTGAGATCCAGAGTCATGCGCTCCACCGACTGAGCCCGCCAGGTGCCCCTATGAATTTATTTTTTAAAGATTTTATTTTAGGGGCGCCTGGGTGGCTCTGTAGGTTAAGCACCTGCTTTCAGTTCAGGTCATGATCCCGGGGTCCTGGGAACTAGCCCCGCATGGGACTCCCTGCTCAGCAGGGAGCCTGCTTCTCTCTCTCCCTCTGCTCCTCCCCTGCTTGTGTTCTGTTTTTCTCAAATAAATGAATAAAATAAAATCTTTAAAAAGTTAAAAAAAAAAAAAAGGAGGACACCTGGGTGGCGCAGTCATTGAGCACCTGCCTTCAGCTGGGGTCACGGTCCCAGGGTCCTGGGATTGAGTCCCGAGCTGGGCTCCCGGCTCAGCAGGGACCCTGCTTCTCCCTCTGCCTGTGGTTCCTCCTGCTTGTGCTCTGGCTCTCTAGCTCTCTGACAAATAAAGAAAATCTTTTTTTAAAAGTGTAAAAAGATTTTATTTTATTTTCAAGATTTATTTATTTATTTTAGAGAATGGGGGGAGGGGCAGAAGGACAGAATCTCAAGGAGACTTCCACTGAGCATGGAGCCCAACATGGGGCTCAATCTCACAACCCCGAGATCTGACCTGAGCTGAAATCAAGAGTTGGTCGCTTAACTGAGCCACCCAGGCGCCCCTAACGATTTTATTTTTAAGTACTCTCTACTCCCAAAAGGGGGGCTCGAACTCACAACCCTGAGATCGAGAGTCACACGCTCCACTGACTGAGCCCGCCAGGTAGGCGCCCCTTGCACCTAAAATTTTTAAACGTGTAAATTATTTGCTTATTGAATCATTTCTAACTTTTCTGAACTTTGTAAATGAATGCATTGAATTTCCAATTAGAATAAACACTTTCTTAATCTATAAAAAATAAAGAGCAGGCACTTTGAGAACAACTGTAAGGGACATTGTCGTAATATGGGGCATGGGGGTAAATGAGAATTGGGGGCATGAACACTGTATGTGACATGGTCTTAATTGTATAAAAGAAAAATGTGTATTGTTTATAAATATGTTTACATATGTACTCAAATACATCTTACAAGACGAGCGATGAGTATTATACGGATTGTACTGATGAACCCTGGGCATTTTGTATCCCTGCTCATATATATTAGATATAATTGACAGACCGTATGTAAATAGGGTCTGAAATTATGCAGCTCAAGCCAATGATACAGGATATATTTCTAGAAAGTTGAGATTTGAAATATTTTCTGATTTTTTCACTGTGATTACTACATTTTTATTTTAAAATTGTAAAACACGCCTTCTCGAGTTATAGTTACTGGGAAACTGCGTATTGTGCAACAGTACAAACAGAAATGAAAAGGTACCATCCGAAATGATATGTACAAATAGATAAGGGGGGATCAAGAGGTACAAACTTCCAGTTACAAAATAAATGTCAGGGAGATGAAAAGTACTGCATAGGGAATAGAGTCAATGATACTGTAATAATGTTTGGTGACAGATGGTGACCGCACTTACCCCGATGAACACGGAGTCACGTATAGAATTATTGAATGACTATGTTGTACAGCTGAAACCAATAAAACACTTCAATAATAAATAAATAAAATTTTAAAATAATATGTAGGAGTGAATCCAATTTTATAAAACCATTTATGTAAATATAAACATGGAAATGTAGAAATAGGTCCGCTATAGCTCCTTTTTTTCTGTAAAACTTCTGAGCAGCACGGACTCTTTTTTTTTTTTTTTTTAAAGATTTTTTACTTATTTATTTGACAGAGATAGAGACAGCCAGCGAGAGAGGGAACACAAGCAGGGGGAGTGGGAGAGGAAGAAGCAGGCTCACAGAGGAGGAGCCTGACGTGGGGCTCGAACCCGGAACGCCGGGATCACGCCCTGAGCCGAAGGCAGACGCTTTAACCGCTGTGCCACCCAGGCGCCCCAGCACGGACTCTTTTTAAAAAAGTAATCTCTACCCCGAGCGTGGGGCTCGAACTCGGGGCGGAGCGCAAGAGTCGCAGGCTCGGCGGACGGAGCCGGCCAGGCGCTCGGGGAGTGGACTTTTCCAACGATAATACTTAACACTCTTTCTGAAATGAAAGTAAAGGAAATGGGAGGCAATGGAAGGCTATTCAATGGCATGAGAAAGGGTTCCGGCTCCAATAGCAGTGACAAAACCACAAGACCAAACTGTCCTTCGCCGCCGCGTGAAGCGCCCGGCGCGTCCCCTGAGCCGTGTATGGTGCACACTGACCAACCCGTCCTCCGAAGACTTGCCCGGGAGAGCTGCTTCCCACGGAGCACACCTGGCCTGCTGCAGTGATTCCCGGAATCCACTGGAGGGCTGGCTTCCACACAGGCTCCCCAGTTTCCCATTCAGTGGGTCTGGGTTGGGGTCTGAGAATTTGCATTTCTAGTAAGTTCCCAGCGATGCAGGTGCTGCTGAGCTACCCAGCGCACGCTGAGAACCCCCGGGCTTCGGGGCCTGGATCCGCACCTGGAGGCGGACACCCCGGGGCCTGGAAGGTGTGTGAGTCCTCCCCCGCCCCGGCCCCCCGGGCGAGGTGGCTGGGGCTGCTTTCTTTCCTCCAGGCCTTGAGTTTCCAGCACTTCTTGGCACCATGGTAACTTTGCGGGGATCTAAGATGGAGTCAACGAGGGCGGGCTGACAAAGCCTAGGATGAGTAGAAATGGAATTCTAGAAATGATGTCTGATGAGAGTTTGCCATTTAGATCTCAGATTGATTCCAGCGTCAAAGAAGGCAGGAGCGGCAGCAGCCAGCAGGTTTCCTGCAGAGCTGGCAGCAGCTTGCCTCCTTTCCCGAGGCTTTCCAGCACTTTTTTCAGACCTGAAGGGCGGGAGCAGAGGCCGCGTGTGGATGGGGGTGGGGTGAGAGATGGCGGGCTTCTTGGCATTTCTGGAGCAACACTGTCACCAAGAGGAAAGTCTGACAAAGCCTCAAGCCCTGTGGGCGAACCGGAGGAACCAGCAATACCAGAAACAAAGGAACGCTTTGTTGGAGCAGAAAATTCGGAAGTTCTGAAAAAGCATCCAGGAGCCAAGTTGAAGAAGATCCCACTGATGGTGGATGGACAATTGGAGCGTCCACGAGCGTTATGATTGCGATGGATTGAAACACATTAATTATAAACGTATTTGAAATTCACAAGTTAGGGGCGCCTGGCTGGCTCAGTCGGTAGAGCTGTGATGCTTGATCTCGGGGGTTCTAAGTTCGAGCCCCACCTTGGGTGTAGAGATGATTAAAAACAAAATCTTTTAAAAAAATTAAATAGGGGCACCTGGGTGGTTCAGTCGGTTAAGCATCTGCCTTTGGCTCAGGTCATGATCCCCGGGTCCCCGGATCGAGTCCCACACAGGGGCTCCCAGCTCAGCCTCCCTCTCCCTCTGCCTGCTGCTCTCCCTGCTTGTGCTATCAAATAAGTAAATAAAATCTTTTAAAAAATAGGGGCGCCTGGGTAGCGGAGTCGTTAAGCGTCTGCCTTCGGCTCAGGGCGTGATCCCGGCGTTCTGGGATCGAGTCCCATATCGGGCTACTCCACTGGGAGCCTGCTTCTTCCTCTCCCACTCCCCTGCTGTGTTCCCTCTCTCGCTGGCTGTCTCTCTGTCACATAAATAAGTAAAATCTTTAAAAAAAAATCTTTTAAAAAATAATTAAAAATTAAAAAATAAAATAAAATCCGCAAGTTAGATTCTTAATTAACTAGAGAGAGCAAACAGACGGCTACCAGAGGGGAGGTGGTGGGTGGGGGGGATGGGTAAAATAGGTGAAGGGGATCGAGAGTACACTTACCTTGATGAACACTGAGAAATATATAGAATTATTGAATCACTATATTGTACACCTGAAACTCTATAACACTGCATGTTAACTATATTGGAATTAAAATTAAAAACGTAATATGAAATCCACAAGGTCAGGAATAAATGATAATAGCTCATTAAATAAGAATAGCTCATTGTTTACCTTGGGAGGGTGCTCAGGGAAACAACTCTTGATACTGATCAGAACATTCCCTTTTGTCACCTCTTGTGAATAAATGACCCAGGTGCTGCTCATCAGTGATTGATGATATCACAGAAAGCGATCACCGACAGTTACATGCCTAATTATGGAGGTACACAGCATCCTTTTTTTTTTTTTTAAGATTTCATTTATTTGTCAGAGAGAGAGAAAGAGAGAAAGTGCACAAGCAGGGGGAGCAGTAGGCAGAGGGAGAAGAAGGCTCCCGGATGAGTGAGGAGCCCGATGTGGGACTAGATCCCAGAACCCTGGGATCATGACCTGAGCCGAAGACAGACGCTTAACTGACTGAGCCACCCAGGTGCCCTAGTACATAGCATCCTTGTGAAGCCTTCTCTAATATACACACAAAATCAGGGCAATGTGAAGGCTGAGTGTATTTGATGATATTTACAGATTATTATTAATTTTTTGAAGTTTTATTTATTTGAGAGAGAGGGCAAGCAAGAGTGAGAGAGAGAGAGAGCATGAGCAAGGGGAGGGGTGGAGGGAGAAGGATAAGCAGACTCCACGCTGAGCAGGGGCTCGATCCCAGGACCCATGAGATCGTGAGGCTTAACCGACTCAGCTACCCAGGCACCCCAAATTGTTATTAATTTTTTAGTTGAGAAAGCGGTATTGAGGTTAGATTTTCTAAAGAGTCCTTATCTTTCTTTCTTTCTCTTTCTTTCTTTCTTTCTTTCTTTCTTTCTTTCTTTCTTTCTTTCTCTCTTTCTTTCTTTCTTTCTTTTTTTAAAAGATTTTATTTATTTATTCGACAGAGATAGAGACAGCCAGTGAGAGAGGGAACACAAGCAGGGGGAGTGGGAGAGGAAGAAGCAGGCTCATAGCGGAGAAGCCTGATATGGGGCTCGATCCCATAACGCCGGGATCACGCCCTGAGCTGAAGGCAGGAGCTTAACCGCTGTGCCACCAGCGCCCCAAGAGTCCTTATCTTTCAAGAACACATACTGACATATTCTAGATGAAATAAAATGATGTCTGGAATTTGCTTCAAAATAATCTGAGGGGTGCATAGTAGGTGGGATAAAATGAAATAAGATTGGCTATGAGTACAGAATGGTTGGACTTGGGCAATGGGTACAGAATGTTCATTTTTGCTGTTCTCTGGACTTGTGGAATGTTTCTTTTTCTTTCTTTCTTTCTTTTAAATAATTATTTATTTAAGTAATCTCTGCACTCAATGTGGGGCTCGAACTCATGACTCTGAGATCAGGGGTCACACATTCCACTGACTGAGCCCACCGGGTGCCCCTGGAATTGTGCCTTTTAGAAGCACAGTGCCCTTAATCAGAGCTGGCTTCGAACACTCGGAACATACTCCAGTTATATAATCAGTATGCAGACAGCTTGCACGAAATGTGACTTAATAAAGTTTTACATGTCCCAGCTCTAGGATCCTGAGTCACGTCACCCCTTCTGAGTCATTTCCCAAGCCCATGGCACCTACTTCCGGTGAAGGAAATAGCACCTCGGCCCACGTTTAGCTTTCCTTTTTCTAGCCAAGACCGACTCGGATTAGGGCAATAGTGCATTTTGTATGTCTCTGGAATGATTAGGGTTCTAATAAACACAATCAGAGGTTCTCAGCTTGCCCTGAAGCATTGCGCAGTTAATTGCACGCATAGGAAAATTCATGCTGCAATCACTTGCGAGACATGAAGCCTCTGTCCTCAATCGGCAGTGTTAGCTGAGCGCGTTGCTTAAAACCCTTCAGTGAGGCGCCTGGCTGGCTCAGTCGGTGAAGCGGCTGCCTTCGGCCCAGATCATGATCCCGGAGTCTGGGGATCGAGCCCCACATTGGTCTCCTTGCTCAGCGGACTCTGGTTCTCCCTCTGCCCCTCATCCTGCTTGTGCTCGCTCTCTCTCTCTCAAATAAGTAAATAAAATCTTTTTAAAAAACCTTCAATGACTTCCTGCCAAATAAAAAGCCGCACTCCTTCCTGTAACCTACAATCCTATCCACTTCTCTTGCCTCATCCGTCACCACCATGTCTTCCTTGCGTGATACACCCCCAAGACCCGTAATCGCAATAACCGGCACTTAGCAAGTGCCTACAATGCGCCAGGCACTCAGTGTTGTACATACTTTGCACATGTTAATGCATTAATCCTCACAACAGCCCAGGAGGTAGCTACTATTATTCCCATTTTACAGATGAAGAGACTGAAGCACAGAGAGGTTGTGTAACCTGCCCAGAGCCACACAGTAAGTGGCAGAATCGAGATTTGAACCCAGGCTGTCTGGCTCCAGACACTCCTTTCAGCTCTGCAAGAAATGACACAGAATTCTAAGTCACCATGCTGAGGTGCCTGGGTGGCTCAGTTGGCTGAGTGTCCAGCTCTTGATTTTGGCTCAGGTCATGATCTCACGGTTGTGAGAATGAGCCCCACCCCAAGCCCCATCCCCACCCAAGGTTCTGTGCTCAGCACGGAGTCTGCTTGCCCCTCTCCCTCTGCTCCTCCCCTGTTCTCTCTCTCTCTCTCTCAAATAAATAAATAAATAAATAAATAAATAAAATCTTCAAAGAAGAAAAGGAATTCTAGGTCACCATGCATTTGCCCATACTCCACCTTTGGCTAGGAATTGCAGACTAGGAAACTTGCTCATTTTTTTTTTTTTTTTTTGAAAGACATTACTTCAGTGTCTCCTTCTCTCTGTACCAGTTTTGGTTCTTCCTAGGTAGGCAAAACTTCATGACTTTCCTCTCTTCTTTGTTTTCTGTACAAAACAAACAACTTAAGACATCATAGTTAGCAGTGTGGGCCCGAGTCAGGCTCTCGATATAGGTATAAACCACTGCTTACGCCTTTGCCTCCTTAGAGAATGATATTTCTTTTTTTTTTTTAGATTTTATTTGTTTATTTGTCAGAGAGAGAGAGAGAGAAAGCACAAGCAGGGGGAGCAGCAGAGGTTGAGGGAGAGGCAGGCTCTCTGCTGAGCAGGGAGTCTGACGTGGGGCTCAATCCCAGCACCCTGGGACCATGACCTGAGCCAAAGGCAGAAGCTTAACGGACTGAGCCACCCAGACGCCCCTATATTTCTACTGTGGAAAAACTCACACATACAGAAAAGTATAGAGAATGATATACGGGGTCTCCATGTATTCATTATCCAGTTTCGACATTTATGAACTTACAAAAGACCTTTCATCCAGGGGCACCTGGGTGGCTCAGTCGGTTAAGTGTCTAACTCTTGGTTTGCGCTCAGGTCATGATCTCGGGGTGGTGAGATTGAGCCCCGTGTGGGACACTGCACTGGGCACATGAGTCTGCTTGAGATTCTCTGCCTCTCCCTTTGCCTCTCCCTCTGCTCCCCCACCCCGTGCTCTCTCTTAAATAAATAAATAAATAAAATCTTTTTAAAAAATCTTCTTTCATCCATACCTCACCCCACTTCTCCATACCCCTTGGATTACTTTGAAACAAACCCAGATACCATTTCATCTTATCGATAGATATTTCAAGATGTTGCCGTAAGCAATGAGTTTTGAACAAGCTAGCCATACATCATTGTCCTATCTCAACAATTAAACAATAATTCTTTAATATCATCAATTACCTAGTTAGGTGCTTTCTCTCTCTCTCTCTTTATTTACCAGCTTTCAGACTAAGACGGTGGCTCGCTAGCACCCTCCAAAGGCGGCCAACGACATTTTTTAAGTATCATGATCTCGTGACTGGTTGACACATTTCAATCGTCGTGGTTACTTTTCTTTTTGGTACTCAGACCAACCCATCTTTGGCCAGTGGGGGCCTTTTATGTTTTTTTTACTTTTATTTCTTTTAAAGATTTTATTTATTTATTTTAGAGAGAGAGCATGCGAGCATGAGCCAGGAGAGGGTCAGAAGGAGAGGGAGAGAGAGAATCTCAAGCCGACTCTGTGCTGAGTGCAGCGCCCCGCGTGGGGCTTGATCCCCAGACCCTGAGATCATGACCTGAGCCGAAATCAAGAGTCGGCGGCTTAACCAACTGAGCCACCCAGGCGCCCCTGGTAGGGGCATTTTAAACTTGGTTGACACGACCCGCAGTAGTGTTCGATAACTTCCTTGCTTTGGGGTATGATAAGCCTTTTAAAATAGAATATAATTATATAATACGATTATTATATTTACATGGTCCCAACTCAACAGCAGTATGGTATATTCCGAGAAATCTACCTTCTGTCTCTTCCTTCTTCAACTTTCCCCATCATCCCATAAGAAGCCATTTTATCTTTTTAATCGACTTTCAATTTTTTAATTACTTTTTCATATTGTTAAATACCAAAAATTCAACTGAGTACGTTTTAAAGATCTAATTGGCTTTATTAATTGATTCATGAGTCGGGCAGCATCCCGTCTAACAAGTAGAGGGGAGCTCCAAAGGACTACGGAAAAGGAAAGGTTTTTCAAGGCAGAGAGGGAGTGGAGAAAAGGAAATTATTAGCAAAGAACCATTGTTTTAGGCAAGGTCATCCTCCTTAGGGGAACGGAAGAGGTCTATCAGCGAATTCCCTATTGCTGACCAGGAAATTCCCATGTCGACTGTTTCTTAAAGGACATTTTGGAGGGGCTGAAACTGCAGTCACGTTAGGCGTGAACTCTTGGTTTACTGATGGGGCCTTAACGTAAGTGGCGCCATTCTGGGCCTGGGTTTTCTTTTTCACGATATCCGTGGAATGCTTCATGAATTTGTGTGTCATCCCTGCACAGGCACCGTGCTAATTTCCGTATTGTTCCAATTTTAGTATATGTGCCGCTGAAATGAGCACTTTATTGACTTTTCAAAAAACAGCTATTTCTATATTTTTGGTTCGCTCTCCCATTAAAAATATAGAGACAGCTACTTTTTTTAAGTAAATGTAAAAAGTAACTTCCTAGCAATGGAATTCCTGGATCATAATGTGTATAAATTGAAAACTTTGATAACTATTGTCAGACTTCCTCCAAAACACTTGCTCAGCTCTGTGCTTCTGCCTGCCGTGCTCGCCACATTCCCTCCTACCGTTGTCTACACTGGGTATTATGAAACATACTGTTTATCAATCTGGCAAATGCAAAGAATATCGCATTGGTTAGAGTTTCTTCACTTGTGAATGAAATGGAGCATATTTCACACAGTTTTTGGCTATTCCGCCTTCTGTTTTGTGAACTTTCCATTCATATCTCTTGTCCATTTCTATTCACTTTTTGTCTTACTGATTTATGAATTAACAAAGGCAGCTCATTCTTTTTGGGTGTTGGACCCAAATCCACTGCATGCACCCAACAGGCAGTTCTCCGGACAACAGCTGAGTGTCCCACAATTTATACTCAATCCTGCCACTATCCACCCAGAGACAGCATCGGAGTCCACAGGTTCAGGCCTCAGTCCCAGGAGACCCCCCCCCGCCCCCAACTTCAGATTCTGGTCAGAAGTTCTGGATCACCTGTGCTTCGGACAACCAGCTACAAATTGGAGGTTCCCACCATCTCTTCTTTGGGTTCCATTAATTTGCAAGAGCGGCTCACAAAACTCAGAGAAGGATTTTACTCTCTAGATCACTGGTTTATTATGGAAGCACATAACTCAGGAATAGCTGGATGGAAGAGCTACATAGGGCGAGGTATGGGGGGAAAGCCTCAGAGCTTCCAAGCCTTCTCTGAGCACGCCACCCTCCCCAAATTTCTACGTGTTCACCAACCCGAAAGCTCCCTGAACCCCCTCCTTTCAGGTTTCTATGGAGGCTTCATTACATAGGTATGCTCGATTAATTCTCTGATGTTGGTGCTTGCGCTCAATCTCCAGCCCCTCCACCCTCCCCGGAAGTCGGGGGGAGAGGGGGAAGAGGCTGAAATTTCCAGCCCTCAAAACACCTGTTGGTTCCCCCAGCAACCAGCCCCCATCCTAAGGTGTTTTCCCAAGCCCCTTATTAACATAACAAAAGATACCTTGATCACTTCCCCCACTGAGGAAATTCCAAGGCTTTGGGGAGCGGTGAGTCGGGAGCTGTGGACAAAGACCAAATGCCTGTGAGAAATGAATGACCAAATTCCTTATAAATCACAATATCGCACCCTTTGTCGTCTTTTGTGTACTGCAGGTGTTTCTCGCAGCTTATCACTTGTCTATTGATTTTGGTTTTGGTATATTTAGTCGTTTAGAAATTTCTCAACGATATCTTGTATAGTGTATCCTGACCTGTGAATTTTGCTCTGAGTTCCCATTTAGCCATACCCTGTACTTGGGTATGTAGTGTTTTCATTATGAGGAATTTTAAATCTTATTATTCTAGATTTCTTGCAAATTTTGGTGTATTGATACAGTGGTGCAAGAGTTGTTTAAGAGAGATATATTTTTAAGTTTTTTTCCCCAAGCTATTAAAAAAAGAATCTAAGTTGATTGCACTATGGTCAGGGAAGGTGGCATGTATCCGTTCTACTTTTTGGAATTTACCGAACTTTTCTTTGCGGACTAATATGAGGGTCAATAATTTTTAATGTTCCATAGTCACTGACTAAAAGATATATTCATAATTATAAGAGAAAAAAATTATTATTGTTATTATTATTTAGTAATCTCTACACCCAACGTGGGGCTTGAACTCACAACCTCAAGATTAAGAGTCATGTACTCTTCCAACTGAGCCAGCCAGGTGCCCCTAATTATACTATTTTTGCTATGTCTTCCTCATCTATCCTAGGCTGCTTAATATAAAGCCTCTTACTGCTGTTGTGTTTTCATCATTTATTTCTTGCATTTCCTGAAGTTCCACATCTTACATCTTGCCAGTCTACGACTCAGTACGCACAGATTTCTGACAATTAGAGCTTTCTGATGAACTGTCCCATTTAGCATTGTAAGTGTTTCTGGAGTCATTCCGCTTCTCCAGGGCTAAATTCTGAACTCGTTTTTTTGTTTCTTCTCTCTGGCCGTTCGTGAGTGTTATTCGCGCGCTCCTTTTCCTTAGGCTTCCAAGAATCCAAATACTGCAAATCTAAACACATGGTTAGTGCTGGAGATTTGTAACAAGGATTCAGGAGAACAGACCGGAAGGTGGGGAACATTCTTATTGTCTCACTGTTGCCCGGTCGTCTGGAATTCCATCACTTCCAAAGCCGATGGCTTAGTGAAGCCCCAGGACAGCTCAGCAGCCTTGGGAAATTATTAGCATTCATATGGCCCCTATTTAGATTTAATGTTAATTGTCTTTTTTTCCCCAGCACGTACTCTGAGTCAGGCATCAGGAGCAGCACTTTAACCCTTGAACGTATGAACAATTTTGTGAGAATATTATTATCATCCTAAAGTGTACAGATGATGACACTGAAACTTGACAAATTCACTTCACCAAGGGCAAACAACATTCATTTAAAGCATTCTTCAAATACCGGGGCGCTTGGCTGGCTCAGTCAGTAGAGCCTGCGGCTGCTGATCTCGGGGTGGTAGGTTCAAGCCCCACATTGGGTGTAGAAATTCCTGAAAAATAAAATCTTTTAAAAAAGTAAAGCTTTCTTCAGATATTTATTAAATAGCAGCATGGGTCCTCTCAGTAAGAGCTTCAGAGCGACAAGTCCCATCCAGCTTGAACTTCACGGTCTTCCTCCAAAGCTCACGTAGAGTGCTGTCTACCATGCCTCCCTTGTCACTTCTCAAAGGGAGGTTTGATCACTGCCACCTCAATACGCATGTCCCTTTTGGGGTGAGTTGTTAGGTCGTGTCCATGTAGGGCTGCCTTCTGCTCACACATCAACTTCTGGTCTCCTAGTTGTGGCCAAGCTGGCAGGAACTTTCTCAATGCATGGGGAAGGAGCTATTGTAATCTAGGTTACAAGCACCAGGGGGCCCGGCTGGCTCAGTCAGTGCAGCCTGTGACTCTTGATCTTGGGGTTGTGAGTTCGGGCCCCACCCTGGGTGTAGAGATTACTTAAAGAAATCTTCATATTACAAGCACCAAATGAGGTCTGCTTCCTCCCGGGGAGCAATGTAATTGGCAGCCCTTTCAAGGCTTCTAGAATCTGATGTGGAGCCTCTGCAGGAAAGAGTTCACATATCAGTCTGGAGACTCTAAGAGTGCTGTCCTTAGAAAGACCGGCTTGCAAGGTTGACCTTTGGTTAGTGTTATGAGCTGAATTGTGTCCCCCAAGCCCCTGCCCAAAGTCATATGCTGAAGCCCTAACCCCCCAATGTGACTTTATTTGGAGACGGAACCCCTTAAAGACCTTTTAAGGTCATAGGGGGGCTCTAATCCAATAGGACTGGTGTTCTTATACGAAGACATCTCTCCCAGGCGCGCCCGGCTGGCTCAGTCGGAAGAGCGTGCAACTCTTGATCTGGGGGTCGTGAGTTCGAGCCCCATTTTGGGTGTAGAGATTACTTTAAAAAAAAAACTTGGGGTGCCTGGGTGGCTCAGTTGGTTAAGCATCTGCCTTCTGCTCAGGTCATGATCTCAGGGTCCTGGGATCGAGCCCCGAATTGGGCTCCCTGCTCAGTGAGGAGTCTGCTTCTCCTGCTCACTCTGCTGTTTCCCCTGCTTGTGCTCTCTCTCTCTCTCTTTCTCTCTCTGAAATAAATAAAATCTTTAAAAAAAAGATGGTTGTCTATAAGCAAGGAAGAGAGTTCTCCCCAGTGACCAGATCTTGGACTTCTAGCCTCCAGAACTGCGATAAAATAACTTTGTGTCATTTGAGCTGCCCAGCGTGTGGGGCCCTGTAGAACAGCCTGAGCTGATTGGGGGGGCATGGGGGAACTCAGTCCTTGGGAGGGTTCCCACCATTCTCTAAGTGACGAGGGGCTCACGGTGCCTAAACTGCTTGTACAAACACTGTGGTTTAGCCCGAACAGCTGCTTTCCTTCTTGGGATCTGCGATTTTGTGCACGCTAGCCAGAGCGTGCCTACGTCACCGGCTCCTGATACAAATCTTGGACTATTCGGCTCAGGTGAGTTTCCCTACAGACAGTGTCAGATGTGTTGTCGCAGTTCCTTGCTGGAAGAATTAAGCATGTCTCCTGTGACTGCACTGGGAGAGGGGTCTTAGAACCTTGTTCCTGGCTCCCTCTAGACCTCGCCCCAGGCACTTTTTCCCTTTGCTGATTGTGCTTTGTGTCCTTTTGCTGCCCTAAATCACAGCCACTAGGGCGCCTGGGTGGCTCAATCGATGAAGTGTCTGCCTTTGGCTCAGGTCATGATCCCAGGGTCCCGGGATCCAGTCCTGCATCGGGCTCCTTGCTCAGCGGGGAGCCTGCTTCTCTCTCTGCCTGCCGCTCCCCCTGCTTGTGCTCGCTCTTTTACTGACAAATAAATGAATAAAATCTTTGAAAAAAATCATAGCCATGAGAACAACTACATGGAGTCACTCCGAGTGAATCATCGAAACTGGGGGTGGTCTTGGGGACCCCGGACCCAAAGCACCTCTACATAGCCCCGCCCCATCATTCTCAAAGCCCTCCATGTATTACTTTGCCGTCGGTATCGCTGCCAGCTCCTGGGGGGCAGGGGCTTCACCCCGGGCACCGTCTTACTTCCAGTGCCTGACACAGAGCAGGCTTCCAGTAAATGTCCGTCGAGTCTTTTGTCGTTGCTCTTAAAACAACAGAAATGCAGTATTTAATGGTTCTGGAGGTTCTGAAATCAAGGTGTTGGCAGGGCCACACTCCCTCTGAAGGCTCTCAGAGGGGAATCCTTTCTTGCTTCTTCCAGCTTCCAGTGGCTCCCAGCAATCCTTGGTGCTTCCTAGCCTGCAGATGCAATGCTCTGATGGCTCTCCATTGTCACGTGACTCTTTCCCATGTGTGCCTCTGTGTCTTTCTCTCTTTGTTTAAAACGTTTTTTTTTTAAATTTTTATTTATTTATTTTTTGACAGAGAGAAAGAGCAAGAGAGGGAACACAAGCAGGGGGAGCAGGAGAGGGAGAAGCAGGCTTCCCACTGAGCGGGGAGCCTGATGCAGGGCTCGATCCCAGGACCCTGGGATCATGACCCAAGCTGAAGGCAGATGCTTAACACCTGAGCCACCCAGGCGCCCCCCAAAAGTTTACTTATTTATTTGAGTAATCTCTACACCCAGCATGGGGCTCGAACTCACAACCCCAAGACCAAGACTCACATGCTCTTCCAACTGGGCCAGGCAGGTGCCCCCAGATGTTTTTGATAAAAAAGAACAGTACTGTAAATGTGTTTTCTCTTCCTTATGATTTTTTTTAAAGATTTTATTTATTTATTTGACAGAGAGAGAGACAGCCAGCGAGAGAGGGAACACAAGCAGGGGGAGTGGGAGAGGAAGAAGCAGGCTCCCAGCAGAGGAGCCCGATGTGGGACTCCATCCCATAACGCTGGGATCACGCCCTGAGCCGAAGGCAGACGCTCAATGACTGTGCCACCCAGGCGCCCCACCTTATGATTTTCCTAATAACATTTTCCTTTCTTTAGTTTATTTGATTGTAAAAAGACAGTATGCAATACATAGAACATACAAAATATATATTAATTGACTGTTTATGTTATCAGTAAGGCTTCTGGTCAACAGTAGGGTCTTAGTAGTTAAGTTTTGGGGGAGTCAAAAGTTATACATGGATTTTCTTTTCTTTTTTTTAAGATTTTATTTATGGATTTGTCAGAGAGAGAGAGGGAGAGGGAGAGCTGCAGGCAGAGGGAGAAGCAGGCTACCCGCCGAGCAGGGAGCCCCATGCAGGACTCGATCTCAGGACCCTGGGATCATGACCTGAGCCGAAGGCAGATGCTTCACCCACTGAGCCCCCCAGGTGTCCCTATACATGGATTTTCAACTGTGCAGGGGGTCGGGGCCCCAAATCCCTGTGTGGTTGTTCAAGGGTCAACTGTATCTTTCTGAGGGGACACAATTCAACCCACAACATCTTGTTTCAACTGTACCAAGATGCCTGATTGTTCAATGATAATGATTATGGACAATACCTTCTTTTTTTAAATAAATATTTTTATTTATTTATTTGAGAGAGAGAGAGCGTGAGTGTGAACGGTGGGGGAGGGAGGGGCAGAGGGAGAGAAACTCAAGCAGACTCCATGCTGAGCACAAAGCCGGACGCGGAGCCAGATCCCACGACCTTGAGAACACGACCTGAGCTGAAATCCAGAGCCGGATGTTCAACTGATGGAGGCACGTAGGCGCCCCTAGTGACAGTAACTTCTAATTTCCCCCAGCGCTCGTCATGTCGCGGGCACTATGTGAAGTACGTTATATGCATAATCTCACGTGCTTCCCTCTCTACACTACAGACACTGTTATTATCTTCACGTTACTGATGAGGAAACTGAGACCCAGAGAGGTAAAACAACTTGCCCCCTGTCTTACGTGGTCAGTGAGGCAGATGATAATTTCCAAAAATGCTCACAGCAATATTTCTGGTCCCATCTGCCTTTCCAGAACCATGTCACTCCCCATCAAGACACGGAATCTTGTTTCTTCTCCATCTGAACCTGGGCAGGACCTTGTGACTGCCTCAGCGCCTTGGGTTCAGGGGAAGTGATGCTACCTAACTTCCAAAACTAGGTCCTGAAGGTGATACCACTTCCACCGGCCGTGCTCTCCTTCAGGATGTTTGGGCTTGGAACCCAGCCACCCTGCTGCGAGGAAGCCCGAAACGACTGTGGGGAAAGGCCCGCCTGGAGAGGAACTGATGCGCGGGCTACAGCCAGCATCAGCTGCCACACTGGTGAGGGAGTCTTCGGGTCTTCCAGCTAAGACCCCAGAGAAAGAGGAGCAGAGATAAGCCATTATGGCTGATGTACTGCTCTTCTGAATTCTGGCCCCACAGCATACGACCGAGAAGTTCAGGTGTAGTTTGAATTCGGACAAGGCTGGCCCCAGAGGCTCGAAATCCCTTCATCTCTCAGCTTTGCCCTCTCTGTGTTGTCTATGTTTTTCAGCTCCTGCTGTGGTTCCCTGGCAAACTCATGTTCTCCCTATCGAGTGATGTCTTTGAGTTTCAGCCACGTTGTAGCGTGTATTAGTACTTAGTTCTTTTTTATGGCTGAGTACTATTCCATCGTAGAGAGAGACTGCATTTCGTTTATCCACTCATTAGTTGAAGTGTCTCCTTACATTCCGAGCTCTAGGGGCACCTGGCCGGCTCAGTCAGTGCAGCATGTGACACTGATCTCAGGGTTGTGAGTTCAAGCTCCACTTTGGGTGTAGAGATTACTTAAAAATAAAATATTTTTAAAAATAAAAAGGGGCACTTGGGTGGCTCAGTCGGTTGAGCGTCTGCCTACGGCTCAGGTCATGATCCCAGGGTCCTGGGATTGAGCCCCAAGTTGGGCTCCCTGCTCAGTGGGGAGTCTGCTTCTCCCTCTCCCTCTGCCCCTCCTCCCAGCGTGTTCTCTCTCTCTCCTCTTTCTCTGCCAAACAAATAAATTTAAAAACTAAATTAAAAATAAAAATAAAAAAATAAATTCTGTACTCTAGACACTTTATTTGCCTCATCCTAGTCCTGGGAGGTGATTGAAGGAAGGAGTAAAGTCTAAAATGGATATTTTTTTAAAATTTCTTTTTTAAGATTTATTTATTTGACAGGGAGAGGGAGAGGAACACAAGCAGAGGGAGCTGGAGAGGGAGAAGCAGGCTCCCTACGATGTGGGGCTCGATCCCAGGACCCTGGGATCATGACCTGAGCCGAAGGCAGATGCCCAACCAACTGAGCCCCCCAGGCGCCTAAAATGGGTATTCTTAGTGGGCAGGTGGCTCTCGTCCACTCCCGGACTCAGGGATCCCAGCTCCTGACATCTCATGCTCTGCCTCACCCTCCAAGCTGTGCCACAACTCTGCTGCATCGTTAAGTGTGTCTACGGAAAACAAACGCTGTACAAAAACATAAACAACACTTCTCCAAATGAGCTGGAAGGAAAACAGGAGCAAACGCTTTGCAAGCTTTAATTATAATTTACGTATAGTCTTTAAATGCAGTTTCATATCTTTAAATATATCCAACAACTCACGGTGAATGAGAATTATTCAATAACTCTTTGGGGTGGCTTTAAGAATGATACACAACTGTTACTAGTACAACATCTATACAAATGGTAGCAGTTGACAAACTTATTTTTTTAAAGATATTATTTATTTATTTGAGAGAGAGAGAGCGCGCATGAGCGGGGAGAGGGGCAGAGGGAGAAGCAGACTCCCTGCTGAGCCGGGAGCCTGATGTGAGACTCGATCCTGGGACTCCGGGATCATGA
Organism: Ursus americanus; assembly: GCF_024610735.1. Lineage (NCBI taxonomy): Eukaryota > Metazoa > Chordata > Mammalia > Carnivora > Ursidae > Ursus > Ursus americanus. The sequence goes on from NC_142164.1 coordinate 82,192,448, forward strand.
CCTGAGCGGAAGGCACTCGCTTAACAAACTGAGCCACCCAGGTGCCCCAAAATTGACAAACTTAAACATGAAGATCTTTCCTCGCCAGAAAGGCAAATATATTCCTCCTGTTTCCTCCACTTCATTCCACCTGTGAACTGGAGACCCGAATTTACAACGCGGTATTGAACATTTTTAACCAATAACGTTCATACCAGCTATCTTTTGCTATGTAACAAATCACCCCCAACACTTAGTGGCTTAAAACCACAACAATTTGTTATCCTGCCCAGTTTCAGAGGGCTGGTGTCCAGGAGTACCTTAGCTGGCTGGTTCTGCCTCCAGCTCTCCCGGGAGCTTTCAGCCAGAATGGTGGCTGGGGTCTCACCTAAAGGCTCCTTTGCACAGAGGGATCAGCTTTCAAGCTTATTCACATGACTGTTGGCAGGTAGCCTCAGTTCCTTACCACACGGGCGCTTGCATAGGGCTTCTCGATATGTCCCCACAATAAGGTGTCTGTCTTTCCCCTAGAGCAGGTGGCAAGGGGGAGGGAAAGAGAGAGGAAGAGAGAGTGAGCATGCTAGGGCATGACGGAACACTAGAGCAAGCAAGAAGGAAACTTCAATGGATGCCTATTTATTTATTTATTCGACAGAGAGAGAGACAGCCAGCGAGAGAGGGAACACAAGCAGGGGGAGTGGGAGAGGAAGAAGCAGGCTCACAGGTGGGAGCCTGATGCGGGACTCGATCCCAGAACGCCGGGATCAGGCCCTGAGCCGAAGGCAGACGCCCAACGACTGAGCCACCCAGGGGCCCACAATGGATGCCTTTTATGAGCTGCTGTCAGAAGTTACACACTGGCACCACACCAAATTCTGTTCATGAGAAGTGAGACACTAAGTCTAGCCCACTCTTGAGGGGAGGGGGGTTAAGTATTGTCACGTGAGTAGAGGAATATAAAGAATTCACGCACATATTCTAAAACCACCACTCTAATATAGGACAAGTTAACTTTGATAATTTCCTAATGAAAGATGATATGGAATTTACATTTTATATGTAATATGTATTTTACATGTAAGTCACAGGCGGTGCAAGGAGGACCCCTGCTCTGGTCCCTGAGCCGCAGGGGCCGCATGCTTCCGAGTGCCTTCTTCACAGTGCTCTGAAACTCCCTCTGGTGGCTAGGACTGGCTGGAGCAGGAAGTACCATTTGAATGAGGGGCCGCAGGTCTGGAGCAGGACCCACGCGGGCCCTGATCCCCATTTCTCCTTTTTGGAGATGCCCTTACCCTCTACCCTCCGTATAGGGTCAGACAGATGGCCCTGATGAACTCTGGTTCTTTTTTTTTTTTAAAGATTTTATTTATTCATTTGAGAGACAGACACAGAGAGAGCACAAGCAGGGAGAGAGGCAGAAAGAGAGGGAGAAGCAGACTCCCCGCCGAGCTGGGAGCCTGACACAGGGCTCGATCCCAGGATCTGGAGATCATGACCCGAGCCGAAGGCAGATGCCCAACCATCTGAGCCACCCGGGCGCCCCTGAACTCTGGTTCTCACACCCATGGTGCTGACCCCGTGCTCCATGGCCAGTTCCAGGGGGGGTGACCTGGCAAGAGATTGCTCCTGTTGACTGGTGTGGCATTTCTTTCACACGGTTTCACGAGACCGGGCCCTCGGAATGGTGATGACATGCTGATTTTGTGTGACTCTTGTTCATGTCGTTTATAGGCCACGTTCAGAGCCCTAGGTTTGAACAATCCGCTGCCACCTCTTGGGCTTGCACTGCATATGTAGCCCGTGTATCAATCCCGGCACATCATCATTTCAACTGGGGACCGCCTCCAGTCTAGAGCCCCCAAAGGTGGCAGAAGTGGTGGCAGAACCCTGTTTGTCCCCTGCCACCGGCACCCAGAGAAGTCATTCCTTCCACAGGCATCAGGCATCAGGTAGTCTTCTTGGCCGTGTCTAACCTCCTCCAAGGACTTTGAGACAATTGCACAACTCCAATGTGGTGTCTTTGGTGGTGACATCAGTGTGGTGACATCGTGCTCCCCCATGTTGGGCCCAAGCCATACCAGAGGACGAATGGACATTCTTTGTACAAACGGGACTTGTCTTCTCACTGCCATGGGCCCCTTGCTTGTCCTCCCCGCTGGTGGCGGAGCGTGCAAGGCAGGGGCGCAGCTGGGGTTGCAGCAGATCTCATCCTAGGAACGCGGTGATTATTGTTTAAAGAGTTCAAGAGAAGACATGGTTAGAAGATGTGTGTTTTTAGGGCGCCTGGGTAGTGCAGTCGTTAAGCGTCTGCCTTCAGCTTGGGGCGTGATCCCGGCGTTCCGGGATCGAGCCCCACATCAGGCTCCTCCGCTGGGAGCCTGCTTCTCCCTCTCCCACTCCCCCTGCTTGTGTTCCCTCTCTCACTGGCTGTCTCTCTGTCACATAAATAAATAAAATCTTAAAAAAAAAGAAGATGTGTGTTTTTATATTTTTGCCATAAAATTCCAAATGGTAAATTTAACATGACCCGAAAATGAACGATTGTCTACATTTTCCTGCATAATCTGCAGAAGACTTGCTTTTGTGGTCCCTAATCAACAAAGCACGGGAACAACTTCTGGGGGAGTCGTCTCTGGAAGCCAGTATCTATGGGCAGCCCAATGGATGAGGTAGTGTCATGAAGAAGATGTGACCAGCATTAAATAAATGGCATAGGGACCTGATGAGGTAAGAAGATCTATGTTTTTCCAGTACAAGCAGGTTCTAAAGAGCCATGGTACTGTGTGATAATAGAAAATATAGATTGGTCTCTGCTCCTGGTTCCTGACACTGAGCTCCTGAAACCTTTGTTATTTCCTAAGTGGTAAGAAAGGGGACCCTGGGTGGACTCCTGGATGGTTCCAGGGTGGAGGCTGGCCACCAGAGAGGCCAAGACATTATCAGAAGCCTCTTCAGCCTCATCCCTCTTGTTCTCTAGAGAGGGGAGAGGGGCTGGAAATGGAGTTAATGACCAATCATGCCTGTGTGAGGAAGCCTCCATAAAAATCCCAATAGCATGGGGTTCCGAGAGATTCCAGGTTGGCGAACACAGCCACACCAAGAGGGTGATGCACCCCAACTCCACAGGAACAGAAGCCCCTTTGCTCGGGACCCTCCCAGACATGGCGCTGTGTATCTCTTCATCTGGCTGTTCATCTATGTCCTTTATAACGTTCTTTAATAAAGTGGTAAATGTAAGTAAATGTTTCCCTGAGTTCTGTGAGCTGCTCTAGCAAGTTAATCAAAACTGAGGACGGGGTCATGGGAACGTCTGATTTATAGCCAAATCTGACAGAAACTGTGGGTAACCTGGGGGCCTACTACTTGTGATTGGCATCTGAAGTTGTGGGGGTACAGTCTTGTGGGACTAAGCCCTTAACCTGGGGACGTGACCCTCTCTCCAGGTAGATGGTGTCAGAATTGAGTTAAATTGTAGGACACCCAACTGGTGTGGCAGAGAATTGCTTGGTGTGGGGGAGAAAACCATCACACATCTGCTGTGTGAAATGTTGTGAGTACTCTGGGCAAGTCATAAAAATGACATATGGGAAAAAGAAACACAGAAGGACGTGAAAAATTGGGTTGTTCTCTACATAGAGGTGAAAAACTGGTTGCATTTCCTTTTTAGGCACATTTGACAATAAAGAACATCAGGAGTTGGTTCCTACACCTTAACAGAAAGAAAGAGAGCCTGGACACTGTAAAGATTCTTCAGGTGCTTTGAGTGGACAATAAACAAACCTAAGTGCCTCTTCTCTACACTTCGTTCCAAATCTTCGCTGATAAATCACACTTCCGCATATAGACCCATGACTTGATCATGCATTTCTTCTTCAAATTGTTTATATAGACAGATCCTGCAAAAAAGTATTGGTCTGGGGTCCCATGTACCTTAGGGGCAATGTGGCAGGCAGCTTCTAAGATGGTCCCTGGGGATCCCAGCCTCCTGGTGGTCATGCCTTTGTGTGATGCCCTCACCCTGAGCGTGGCCTGAATTTACTGACTGACTTCCAACAAGGAGAAAATGGCAGAAAGGATGGGATGGCATCGCCGAGGTTAGTTTATAAAAAGACTGCAACTTCCATGTTAGGTGTACCCTCTCACTTGGTGGCTTGCTCTCTCTCTCTCATTCCCTCCTTCAGTTTGAGCCCAGGCAATAGATCAAGAAGTCCAGGCTCTCCTGTTGCAAAGGCCACATGAGAAAGAGAGCTCTGGAGGAAGGGAGGGTGGAGGGAAGAGAAATGAGGCACCCCAGCCAGCAGCTAGGATGGCCCCCGGCCAGCCACATGAGTGGCACCTCTCAGAAATGAACCTGGCGCTCCAGAACCGGTCAAGTCTTCAGTTTTTCCTCATCTTAAACATTATTTTGGAGGAGGAGTGGCTTATTTGATCAGTGAACCTGCATAAATTTAGGAAAAAGCAAACCCAAGCGGAACAAAATGCATACTTGTATTATACTGAACATCGATGATCAGAGAAAATGTGATTATTTTTATGAAACCAAACTATTAATGAGTCTCATTCGACAAAGATTTACCTTAATTACGCGACCTTGGATTCTCTTAGTTTCCAAAAGAATCTTTTCAAATCCAGCACGCTTAAAGTACTAAAAGTTCCATATCCTCATTTCCTCGGAATTTGGGAAAATCTGATTTGTACCAGCACATATTTACCTCTACATGCCAATCAGAACAGAGCTCCTTTGATTTAAGAGAGGTCGCAGATGAATTTTTTTTCTTCTAATAACTTGAGGGTTTCTTGTGGTTTGGTAATTGCGTGGTGCACATCTTTTTCATTCACACGAGGCTGAAGGTGGAATCTGACCATCAGTGACTTCTCCCATTGACTAAGCACCTGAAGATGGCCCTAGGGTGGCCAAGATTGCATTGGATTTTTCAACATGGTACCTGTGGCCACTCGTATTCACTGCAAGAGACAACATCCAAGGCCACAAGAGTATCCATCCTTGGGCCCAGGGGTGAGAAACTGGGTAGACCATGTGTTCACTTCCCCTATTTTCCTCCATTATCTACTGAACCTAATTTATAGGCCTATTTCAATTTTTAATGTCTGGTGTGACCACTGTTCCACTTGACCCAGCCATCTGAAGAAGTTGGCAAGGATTCTGTTGGCTGACTTCTGCTCCTTTAGCTAAAGACTTGGTCTCTGTTATGTGGGCTACAGAAATTCATGACTGTTATACTTTCAATGCTGCATATGCCCTTGATTTATAAAAAGGGTCCTTTTTGAGTGTTCACCGCTTTTTTTCTTTAATTTTATCTTGAATGTTTATTGCAATTGCTCTTTTCTCTGTCTTTTCTCACACGTTTGTATTTATCATTGAAAAAAAAACTCTTTCTGAATCATTTTGATTTAGATATTATTTGACTTTTGAATTTTAAAAATTTTTAATATTTTATTTTTTTAAGATTTTATTTATTTGTCGGGGGGAGGAGAGAGCACAAGCAGGGGGAGTGGCAGACAGAGGGAGAAGCAGGCTCCCCGCTGAGCAAGGAGCCCGATGTGGGGCTTGATCCCAGGACCCTGGGATCATGATCCAAACTGAAGGCAGATGCTTAACCGACTGAGCCACCCAGGAGTCCCAAAAAACTTTAAATTTTGTAAAAATAATTATGCCCAACGGGGGGCTTGAGCTCACCACCCTGAGATCAAGAGTCACTCGCTCCACTGACTGAGCCCGCCAGGTGCCCTATGTTTTCAGTATTTTTTATGCTTCCTTGGTATTTCTTTAGTGGTCTACTTTTTGTTACAGAATCATTTTTTCAAGTAATTTGGAAGTTCTAGCTCCTGTTTTTAATTCAACTTATGAGTACCTGTAAGTTTTTTTAAAAACTTATTTGAATCTGCATTTATCTCATTATCAGCAGCAGAAATGAAAGAATATTCATTCCTCCTCTCCTTTGTGAATGGGATGTGAACACTCCTGGGGTCACACAGACAGGAGTCTGGACACTCCAAGAGTCCCACAGACCGGGGTGTCGGCCCACTTGGGGTAACACAGGCTGGGATGTAGACTCCCGTGAGCACACGGAATGCAATTTGGAAACACTGGGGTCAGACCACGCATACACGCACTCCTGGTGTCACACGGACCATCCTATGAGCGCTTCTGGGGTTGCACAGACTGGGGTGTCAACACTCCTCAGGTCACAGAGACTGGAATGTGGACACTTCTGGGTACGTACAGACTGGGGGATGGACCTCCTGGGGTCACACAGACTGGAGTTTGGACACCTGTGGGTCACCCAGACTGGGTTGTGGAGATTCCTTGGCTCACACAGAGTCAGGTGTGGAGCGTGAGAATGTCCATATCCCAGTCTGTGACTCCACTAGAGTCCCCATTTATTTTTGTGAACACTTATGTCCCCATCGTAACCTCTCACCCCATTATATCTGACTGCAGGCTGTATTTCACCAATAGTGACCACTCTGAAGTGCTTATAAGTTTAGTGGGTACTCCTCTCCTATATTTGAGTTCAGACCAAAAGGCTACTATTGCCAGAATATTTACCATGAGCTTGGATTTGAAATTTCGCCAAAGGGGCACAGATGGTGAAAGACTTAATTTAACAACCGTCCAGGTTTAAGGTCAGAAAACAGGGCATGGATGATGGACTAGTTAACACGCGTCAGCGTCAGCACTGTAAAACAACAGAGTATTGATGGCAAAGTGACTAACAAAAGCCCTTGTTTGAGCTCAGGCTGAGCGAGCATTAACGAGCGGTAGCCTTATCAGTGAAAGGCAACACCACCAGAGGGGAATCGACAGTGGACGAATCAACAGGGACTATGGTTCAAAAAGAGGGGCATTAATGGTAGAGGAGTGAATCCACAGGGTTCAGTGATAGACCAGAAAGTCAGTGATGGTGGGATAAAGAGACCCAGGGTTGAGGTCAAGGTAGGAGGGGCCAGGATTTTTAATTAGTTTGCAATTTATTAACAATTCAAACAGAACAGTTTGAATATCGAGGCTGAGAGATACTGATGTTAGAATAGTTAGCAAATGCTTGAACTCAGACTAGAGGGGCATTCATGGTGTAATACTTAACAGAAGCCCTGTTTTACGATCAGACCAGAGAAACAGGGATGAGAACAATTGAATAAGTATATGGGTTTGAGTTTAGTCAAAGGGGGAATAGATTCTGAAATATTTAGAGTCTGGAGTTGGAGTTCAGATTCAAAGGGCACTGGTTTGGAAGAGGAAACTGCACGAGCTCAATGCCAGACCCACAGGGTATTGGTGACACAGCAGTGATCAGAGGATCAGGCTTGAGGTCAAACCAGAGGGCGGTTGAAGGTGGTAAATTGAACAAAGGACTGGGTTTGGGGACAGGCCTGGAATGGAGGGATTTGGGAATCGTTAAATCTCTGTGTTGGATAATTTTAGACCAGTAGATCTTTGAATATGGAAGAGTGAATGAGTCCTGGTTGAGAATCAGACAGACAAGAGAAAAAGGATAGTGGAAGAGCTTTGATTAGGGACCAGGATGACATCGAAGGTGGAATGACAATAAAAGAGATCCTGGCTTGAGAACAGAAGGCAAGGACATTGATGTTGTAGTGGTTAATAGTGGACCAGGTCTGAGGTGACACCAGTTGAGCATTGTGGCTTAAGAGTTAAAATGGCCTGGGTTCAAAGTCAGATCACAGTGAATTGCAGGTTGAATAGTTCAAAGGAAGAGCAGGGGCCACCAGTGTGGCTTTCTTGATTGAAGAATTAACAGAGGTCTGGGTTTGATTTGAGACCAGAGGGGTCTTTCAGTTAGATTATGAAAGGAAGGCTCGGGTTAAAGGTCATGTGAGAGGAGCAGTGATGGTAGGCTATTTAACAGAGACCCTTGTTTTGAAGGCAGACCCGAAGGGCACGGATAATGGAATCGTTAATAGAGAAGGTCACACCAGAGACGTTGGACCTTGGAATAGCTCAAAACCATATCAGGCGGCCTCGATGTCGAGGGCTGATGATGGTGGAACAGTTTATAGAGGTCTGTGTTTGCGGTCAGGGCAGAGGGGCACCAGCAATGGAACAGCTAATAGAAGCTCCGGGTTTGGGTTGGTTGAGAAGCCTGTCATGTTGGATTAGTTAAGAGACCCATGTGAGAATTTAGATCAAAGGAGGTCTTGGGGGGCGCCTGGGTGGCTCAGTCATTAAGCGTCTGCCTTCAGCTCGGGTCACAATCCCAGGGGCCTGGGATCGAGCCCCGCATCGGGCTCCCTGCTCCGCGGGAAGCCTGCTTCTCCCTCTCTCACTCCCCCTGCTTGTGTTCCCTCTCTCGCTGTCTGTCAAATTAATAAAATCGTAAAAAAAAAAAAAAAAGAGGTCTTGGGGCACCTGGATGGCCTAGTGGGCTCAGTCAGTAGAGCATGCAACTCTTGATCTCAGGGCTGTAAGTTTGAGTCCCATGTTGGGTGTAATGATTACTTTAAAAAACAAAAAAGATCTTGGGACACCTGGGTGGCTCAGTCGGTGAAGTGTCTGCCTTTGGCTCAGGTCATGATCCCTGGGTTCTGGGATCAAGGCTCCCATTGGGCTCCCTGCTCAGTGGGGAGTCTGTTTCTCCCTCTCCCTCTGTCCCCTCCCTCCACACCCCCTGCTTGTGCTCGCTCTCTCTGTTAAATGAATAAATAAAATCTTTAAAATAAATAAATGAATAATGGTAAAATAATTAAAGGAGGCCCAGATTCAAGGTCAGGACTGAGGGTCCTCACGGTTGGAATGCTTGCTTAACAGAATCCGAAATTCAAGGTCAGATCAGAAGACAACAGCTGGTGGAACATTATACAGAGGCCCTGGTTTGAGATTTGACCAGTGGTACACTGACGAGGTAATAATTAACAAAGGCTCTGCTTCAAGCTCAGACTAGAGAGGCTCTCGAAGTAAACACACGGGTTCAAAGTCAAAGGGCATGTAACAGTTAATGGAGGCCTAGATTTGACGCAAGACTGGAATGGCATTGATGGCGGAAGGGTCAAGAGCTCCAGATCTGATGTCAAACCGGAGGCAGTGATGATGGATAAGTTAACAGAGGCCTAAATTTGACCAATAAGATGATTTCTTTTAATCGTTTGCTCATTACTTATTTCCTCATAGGTTGTAAGTCAAGAAAAGGTATCACAAAAAAGAATTCAAAGTAGAATGTCAGGGCAGCTGGGTGGCTCAGATGGTTAAACTCTGCCTTTGGCTCAGGTCATGATCGCAAGGTCCTGGGATGGAGCCCCGCATCGGGCTCCCTGCTCAGTGGGGAGCCTGCTTCCCCTCTTCCTCTGCCTCTCTCCCTGCTTGTGCTCTGTCTCTCTCAAATGAATAAAGAAAATGTTTTTAAAAATTTTTAAAAAGTAGAATGTCAGAGCACTTGGTTGGCTGAGTCACATGACTCCTGATCTCAAGGTCGTGAGTTTGAGCCCTTCGTTGGGCATAGAGTTTGCTTTAAAAATAAAAATAAAATAAAGCAGAATGTCAACTCTGCCACCTCAAAATTTCACGAGAAAGAAACCCCCCAAATCACGTATAACAATATCCGTGATTAGCCATCTTGCACTCAGATTCAATAACATGAAAAATTTGAAGAAATGAATGCGCTAGAGAAAAATGAGGTTCCCCCAAGTGATCTTGTCCATCCACTGACCCTGGCTGAAACCGAGCACCTTTTTGGTGTTGTACGGTGTGCAGAGAATTAACACAGCAGGCCTGAACTTCTCTCCTTGGAAAGGCTTGCTTCGAGGATGGCCCTGGGCTGGCATCTGGAAACTTAGATTTTTCACCAGGGTTCTCACCATTATCTAAATGATGAGCGGCTCACTGTGCCTCAACTGTTTATACAAGCACTCTGGTTTATGCTGAACACCTGCTTTCCTTCCTGGACGGCCTGGAACTTGGGTATGCGCCAGGCAGGGGGTGCGTACGTGACCGGCCCCCAGAAACAACCCTGGGCGCTCGACCTTTAATAATGAGCTTCTCTGGGTTGTCAGGAGCCGTGACACGGGGAATTGAGCATGTCCTCTGACTCCACTGGGAGAGGACCCTTGGAAGCTTATGCCTGGTCTCCCCCAGACTTCGCCCTGGGCGCCATTTCCCTTTGCCGATTGTGCTCTGTATCTTTTTGCAGGAAGAAATCATAGTTGTGTGTACAACCATATGCTGAGACCAAGAGTCCTCCCAGCAAATCACTGAGTCTGGGTGGTTTGGGGGACCTCTGACACATACAGATGCATGAACTTCATCACGAACGTCCAGCTCGCTGATGTCCCTATCTCATCGCCATTGATCTTAAGGTCAAGATGAAAGCACCATATAGAAATGCTTCTGGTTGCAAATAACCACACTGTCAAATAACAGTGGTTTGAACAAACCAGTTATTTTTCCTTCTCCAACAAACTGCTGGTGTTAGTTCGGCTACTCGATCACGTTGGGTCAGGCTGGAGTGCCTGTGGCTCTGTGGACCGACCCTGAGGTCTCAAGATGGTAGGCCACAGTTCCAGCCTATGCAGCTGGAGGGGAAGCAGCAGCTGAAGCAAGAGCCTCCTTGGCACTTCTGGCAACTTTGACATTTCCTGGTGACTGAGGTCATTGACAAGGGATTTTGGTTCTCTCACCCCGTCAATATCCCAAGCTTTCTCTCCTCACTCAGAGCTCCCCTCAAATTTGAACATTCACTTTACAGACTCTGAGCTGTTCCGGGCCTTGAATTTGGCTCTGGGTGGGCATGGAAGGAGCTAGCGGTGGTCTGGGGTTCCTCTGGGGATGGAGAGAGACTCCCCACCCCCTCCTCCCACCAGCAGGAGCCGCTAGCTCAGCCTTAGGGTCCCTGGTTGTTTCTGCACATCCTTAACTCATCTGTTCCCTGTTTGTGGAGAAGAGCCTTGGGGGGGCTGTGGGGGGAGCTGGGAGCCTCGGCCTTCCTGAGGAGCCAGCAGAGCCCTGCAGACTAACAGCACGAAATCCCTGTGGTCGAAGCCAATGTTCCCCACCTCAACTCCCCCCCCCACCACTAGGCTGGCCAAGATCCAGTCACTGCCCACCTTGACTCCTGTAGGGCCATGACCGGTCCCCCTGCTTCCGCCCCTGCACCCCCCCCGCAAGTCTGTTCTCTTCACAGCCCCCAGAGGGGTCCTCTCACAACCAAATGGGATCACGTCCCTCCTCTGCTCCATCGGGCAACTCACCTCTCACTCAGAAAAAGCCCAAGTCCTCACTGTGGCCACGAAGTTCTCCAGGATCAGGCCTGTCCAACCTCATCTACCACCCTCTGGTCCAGCCATGTCAGCCTTCTCAATGATCCTCTGGCACATTCCAGCCTCAGTGCCTTTGCACTGCCTTTCCTCTCTGCCTAGAATGTTCTTTCCCACAAACCACGGCTCCCTCTCTCTTCATTCAGGTCGTTGTTTCAATTTCACCGTCGGGAATGTCATCCCCTGATCACAGCACCGAAAAGAGCACAACCTCCCACCCCTGTGCCTCTACCTCCCGTCCTCGCTGCGGACCCTTAGCTGCCCCGTGACATGTTTTTGTCTGTTCGCTACCTGCCATTGAACGCAAGCCCCATGAAGGCAGGCATTTCTGTCAGCGGAGGTTACGGCGCTACGCCCAGTGCCTCGAACAGTTCCTGGCGCACAGTGGGTGCTCAGTTATGTTCATCCGAAGCATGACTGAGCAAAACACATACGGGGGCACCCACGACGTGGGAGGCACTCAACGAATGGTTGCCGAGTGAAGAAATCGATGCCTGAATGCATGAATGAGGACACGAACCCCGTTCCAACCTGGGGGCTAGAGCTGCCCCCGCCCCGAGCCCACCCCCAGCAGACCTGGGAGCCAGCCACGGGCACAACCACAGGAACTTTATTTACAAACACGAGGCTGCAGCGGGAGGCGGGTGGGAGGGTGGACACGGCAGGACCTACTTCTGCTCCCGCCGCCAGACGATGACCATGCCGCTGGCGTCGCTGGAAGCCAGCAGGCTCTCGTCGCAGTTGAAGCTGACGTCCAGCACAGGCGCGCTGTGGCCCTGCAGCTTGTTGACGGCGGCCTTGGCTGCCCGCTCCACGTCGAAGAAGTGCACGCACATGTCCTCACTGCCGGTCACTGCCCGGGGGGAGAGAGACAGGGGCCCTCGGGAGGTGCTGCGGGAGGCAGCAAGGTGGCCCGGGGGTGACGTCCCGGCACGGTGGGGGGAGGTCTGGGAGGGACGGTCCCTGGACCCAGGTCACCTAGCTGTTTTCGTCCCGGGTCCCGAGGGTAAGGTCTCTGTCTGTGTGAGGGGAGGGAAGTGGGGGGAGGCTGTGTCTCACGCGGTGAGGTTTCTGGACTCTTGGGGGTCTCTGTTCAAAGTGGGAGGCTGTTGGGATGTGAGAGTTCTCGAGGCCCATGAAGTCTGGGCATCAGGGGGGCTGTGGCGTCCGAGCCAGATCAGCACCAGCCCTGCTCCCGGCCCAGCCCCAGGCCACCCAGACACCCCGACTCTGTGGGACTCACCCACACAGGCCCCCTGGCGGAAGGACATGAGGGGGCAGAAGATGCTGCGCACGGGGTGTGAGCTCTGCTCAATGGGGAAGCTTCTCTTCAGCTGCAGCGTCCCCTCGTTGTCCACCACCCTGAGGAGAAGAGGAGGGCGGCTCAGGGTGTCGCCTCAGCTCCCGGCCGCAATGAACCGGGGGGGGGGGAGCGGGGGGGCTGTGTCCCCACCCCGGCGCCCGAGCTCTTTCCAAGGTTCACGAAGTCTGGTCTTGAGACGACGGCAGGTACCCATCGAGCCTGGCTGGCGCTTGCGCCCGTGACAGTTTGCAAAGTACCTGTCGATGGAAATGGGGAGCCTCTGCCGTGAGATTCACTAGTATCTCTTTCTAGGGGTCTCTGAGAGAGCTTGGTGTCAAGACGGGCACAAGGAGGGCACAGGGCCCACCGAACTGGCTGCGCCTGCGCTGCGGGAAACACGAGGCTCTTGGAAAGGCCGGACGAGCGAAGGCGCCGCAGGGCATCCGGGAGCAGTTCCACAGGCGGTGGCCCGGGAGGAAAGCAGCCGTGGAGAAGGACAGAGAAGGAGCCCGCTCCTGTGGAACAACGGCCCTCCCTCCGAAACGGGGGGCGTGCATGCCTCGGATTACAGGGGACAGAAGGAAATACGGGAAGGTGCACGCAGCACTGGGAAGAGGCTTTACTGCAGCAGGGGCCTGGCCGAAGGGGCACGAGGAGGGAGGAGAGGCAGGAGAGGAGGGGGAAAGAGCCCCGCGCTTGAGAGTAGGCCTAGATTAAGAATCACACGTACGTGAATGTGCGTGTGTGAATTTTTTTTAAAGAGTAGAAAAACAAAAAAGTCGAATAGAAAGCATCCTGTCGGGCAGTGGTCTTCGGGCCTGGCTGGACATCGCTTGGGGAACTTCTCAATATACCCATGCGCCCGGTCCCGCCGCAGGGCTTCTGAAATCACTGGCTTGCAGTGGGGCCTGGCCATGACTTTGTGAAGCCCTTAGGTCATTCCAGCAGGCAGCCCAGGCCGAGAACTGCATCTGGGTAACGTGTCATAGGTGAGCGGGGATAGCAAATTCCTCCGCTCAAAAATACCAAGGAAGAAAAAAAAAAAAGGAAGGAAGGAAGGGGAACAGACCACTGCTCTGAGAGGGCCCCAGTCGATTTGAGGCCTCAGGTTGCTCATCTGTAAAATGGGCATGCTAACAGCCCCGCCGCACGGCGCTGCTCTGGGGGTTAAGTGGAGTGCTCTGTATGCGGTGCCTCCACGGGGCCCGGGGGCAGCATTGCTGCCATCATGAGACCCGACTTCTGTGCTCACTCAAATGGAGCTGATGGAGGAGACAGGCTCTCGGGCGCTACCGTTTCCCCGACAGGAGCCAGGGCTCCCACCCCAGTCTGATGGGGGCGACAGGGCCCGTCTCCCCAGGCGGGGCGGACAGGGAAGGCCCACCTGTAGAGCAGCAGCTTGCTGAGGCAAGCATTGATGAGCAGCGAGGGGTCCCGGGCCTCACGGCTGACCCAGGAGCGGGCGGAGATGCTGGTCACAGGGCTCCCCTCATGCACCACCAGACGCTTGGCTTTGGTCAGTTTCCCTGGAAAGACGGAGGGAGAGGGAGCAAGAGTCAGGGCGGGGTGGGGGGGTGCTGTGCGCTGGGACGGCGGGAGCACGAACACCTGGATGCAGGCCTGGGGCTTGCTTACCTGTGGCCATGTCGAAGAGGAAGGAGAAAACACTGCCACGGTCATCGCCTGCCCAGAGCAGCCGGCCAGGGGCATCGAAGGACAGAGCGAGGACCCGGCCCGTCAGCTTGCTGGAGCCACCCTTCACTTTCTTGCCCGTGGAGATGTTCATGACATGCACGTTGTGCTTGGCATTCCCCACCTGTGGGTGAGACCGGCACACCATCATCCTGCTCCCAGCCAGTCCCTCCTTGGGTCTGACCATAATGGAGCTGCTGTCAATGGAACTAGCTGGTTCGTACTGGAGTCTAATCCCAGCTGGGCTGTGGCGGGTAGACCGGGAGGTGACCAAGGCCTGCGATCCTTCATTCAGAGCCAGCCCCTCTTGCCATCTAACCAGAAAAGCCAGCTGCCCCTTAGCCAGCAGCCCCCGTGACAGGCAAACCACAGGGCCGTCCTCGGCTGGTAATGATAGCTGGTCTGCCTCCTGACCAGTCCCCCCTTGGAGTCTATCACAGCAAGGCCACCCCACACCGAGCACGGTGTCTCTGTTCTGACCCATGTCCCTCTGAGTCTGACAGCAAGAGGACCGAGGAGAGGGACTAGAAGGGGCCCCTCCCTCTCCCACACTGACTCCCTGGGACAGCTCTGCTGGCCCGGCAGCCCCGGCCTCAGCGAGCGGGGACCCTGGAGCCTGACCACAGTGAGGTTGTTGTTGACTGGCTGGAAGGTGCAGCAGAGCAGTTCGGCGCCATCGGGGTCAGGAATCTCCCGGATGCAGCGGCCGTCCTCAGAGGCCCAGATGCGCATGGTGGCATCGAGCGAGGTGGACACAAGGATGTCGTTGGAGAGGGACCAGGCGAAGTCGGAGACACCGCGGGTATGGCCCCGCAGCACACGGAGCACAGTCGGTGGGGCGGGCACCAGCTGGCACAGTGAGATGCTGCCGTCGAGGGAGCAGCAGGCCAGGCGGTGGCGGTCGTCGTTGGCGAAGCGCACCCTTGGGACTGCAATGCCAAGAAGCCACTGGTGGGACTCGGCACACTCACCAGGTGCTTTCATTTATAAAAGGCTCTGCCGTGTGGGCTGGGGGCTGGGACCCACGGTGCCAAGCACAGGGGCCTCCACAAAGGGCTTTCCTCGGCTGAGAACAGAAGTGGGAACCCTAGAAGGCCCTCTGCCAAAAGCTCCCTAAATTAGCCCGCGCTTTACAATTACCAATGTCTGGGTGGTTTGCAAAACCTGCATTGCCCGTTGTAGGGGGATTTCTCTGTAGCAAAGGCCCTGAACTCTTCTAAGCAACTCAGGACCCCAGAAGCCTTCTGCAAAGTCCTCTTTTGAGCTGCCGAGCCCTTTTACGATAGCCCAAGTACTTGAGATCTTGCAGAGCACTTGACTTTGCAGACGGCTTGTGGCCTTGGGGAAAGGTTTAGGGATGGCAACTCCTCCTTCAGAGGTGGGTCAGAGATTCTGCGTTCCAGAAAAGGACGCACTGAGTGGTTGTCACAGTTCAGGCAAATGAGTGGTGAGGGGACCCGCTACCTGCTGGCTTACCTGCCTCATCCACGTGCTGGTCGAAAACATGGTACATGCCCGCAAAGGCATAGTTCTCACTCAGCGATGTGTCCCCAGCCATGGCTCGACTTGCTTCTGCCGCTGATGTGGGTACCACGCTGCCAGGGGGCCTGGACCCCGACAGGAGTGGGGGGTAATATAAGGTAGGTGCTAGCGTTCGGGCCCTATGGCCCCCTCCCCCTTACAAACCCCTGGCTCACAGCCGCCCCTGTGCATACCTGTCCTCATAGACAGCACGGTTCATCTGCGCCTGTAACTGGTAGGAGCCTCGGCTGACGGAACGGCGGTGCCCACGGGCCCCCAGGGCCCGTGGATCATCCTCAAAGTCCTGCAGACAGAGGGTCAGGGTGGGCACATCTTGAAAACAGTCCTCAAGGACCTGTGAGGTCTGGAGTCTTCAAAATATACCCAGAACCAGATCCTTTCTCAGCCTACCCACCGCCACCACCATGGCCTGGACGACTGCGCTGGCCTCCGCACTAGCTCCCCACTCAGCGGGTAATCGATAAAGGCTCTGTGAAGAAAGAATGGACACTTTCTCCCCGAAAACCACTCAGTGCCGTCTCTTGCTTCATTCCTGTCAGCTCAACCATCACCTCCTCAGAGAGGCCTTTCCTGATCGTCCCCATCAGAAACAGTTTCCCTCTGTCCCCCACATGGGTCTCATTTTATCCCCCAAGCCTGCTTTACTTTTCCATCTTAGCACTCCTCACTATAAACCGTGTTAATTATTGATTTGTTTATCTGGTTTCACATGTCTATTAACCTATTTATCTTGTTTATTGCCTATTTATCAATCTGTTCATCTTGTCCGTTGTCTGTTTATTGACTTATCGTATATTATCTCTTTCTGCCCTCTGCTTATCCTAAGAGCTTGGCACAGTGCCTTGCAGAGCAGGTGCATGACAGGTCTGCTGACTGTATATGGACGCAGGTGGTGTGCGTGGCAGGCAGTGTGGGTAGGAGCTCACCTCCATGCGGTCTAGGGTAGTTCGGCTGCTGCGAACGATGCTGTTGCTGTAGGCGCGGGCACTGCCTGGCTCAGAGAGGGGCCCGTATCGCTGGCCCAACAGCTGCCCACGCAGCCTCAGGTACTGCCGACGCAGTGCTGGGGGATGCCCAGCCTTGGCATTCTCCCGCAGCAGCTGGCTGCGACGCCGAATGTACTGTGTCCGAAACTGTGGAAACGTTGGTGTGCGGTACGCGTTGTACCTATGATGGCAGGAGGCAGGGCGGGCGGCAGGCACAGGATAGAGGGAATCAATCAGCTCAGGGGATAGGGAAAGAGAGGGAGGTGTGTGGCAGTGAGGGGTCAGGATGATAAGTGATCAGCAGTGGTGATGGGGGTCTCTGCAGTGCTGTGATGAAGGTGGGTCTACAGTAATAAAGGGCATGGTGATGAGGTCATTGTGGGGACAATGGAGGCCATCTGCAGCTTTGTTGGAGTTGGTATGGGGTGACTGAGTCAGTGTAGACAACAGTAGGGGTCAGGGTGACATGGTGATGGGGGTTAAAGTGGGGCAATGGTGGAAGTCAGTATGGGATGGTGATGGGGTCAGATTGGGGAAGTGATGATGGTAAGAGAAGTCTGCGGAGGGGGGCAATGGTGGGGAATAGGATGTCACCAGCCTGAGCTCCATGACCCCTTCCCAAAGGCTCTGACAGCACAGACTCCTTTCGCATGCGCAAATCTGACAGCATTTTCCCAGCATGCTCTTTACGACCCTCTTGCCAGCCCTTCTCTCTGCAAGCCCCCACACCCTGCTACTGCGCATGCTCACCTCCGGCCTGCCCACGCAGCCGCATAAGACAAGTTCTCCGCCCAGCCTCACTTATCGCCATTGCGCATGCACCACAGTAACTTCCGCTCCCATGGGCTTCGACCCCACGCCTCACCTCGCGTCTACTGCTAAGACCTGCTGCCACACCGCGGCCATTCCCCGGCCTCCTCTTCTGGCGTGTCCGCCCGCGGGAGCCTGCAGGACAAGGGACTGGAATGTCAGCGTTTCAAGAGAAGGGATTTAATTCCGCCCCTTCTGCCAGACGATCGTTGCCGTAGACACCGAGTCCCTCGACGCCGGGACGTCGCGAAATACCACCCGGCAGCTAGCATGGTCATTACCCCAGCCCTGCCCTTCCCGGGCAGTTCCCGGAAGACACAACAGCGATTCAGATCTGATCCCGCCCCTCCCCGGTCACCATAGCGACGCCCCTCCTCCCGTCTAGCAATCCTTCCTGGCATTCCCCATCCATCTTGTTCCCCCCGCCCTCCGCCTTCCCTTCTCAGGTTCAAGAGCAGGGCCCGGGATCACAGACCACCTCCGGGGCTGCCTCCGGCTCTTGAGGCCCCCGGGGCGGCCCTGAGACCAGTGTCGCCCTTTCCTTCTGTCTCTCGGCTCCCTCTCTCAGGCTCCAGGCAAGATGGCCGCCTACTGCCAGGAAGAGCTGCCAAGCACAGAGCGAATGGATAGGAATCCTTCCCAGGGCGTGGGAGAACTACGCAAGCGCACTATGGAACAGTAGCTTCCGGCGCAGGATGGAGGCTCCACCCCTTAAGTTCTACCCACCCCCAGTCCCTAATGGCTATTTTTGTATACAAAAGAATAATGTCCAAGGGCCAGATAGACAGGGGGGAATATATGAATCACTCACTAAAAATTAGAAATACGACTTTCTTTTGAAACCGTAGGATATGCTGATTCTTAGGAGCACAATCTTGGCCAAGCAAGATTTGAAGCATAGGAGGGACCCCCCCCCCCATCACCACCGCTGATCACTTGCCATACCATCAAAAATAATCACACATGCAGAGGCTCCTAGGCTGTTCTCCAGTTCTTAAAGTGATTGACGGGCCTTCAGACAACCCTGAGATGAGAAGAGTCTGTTCTGTGGTGGGGGTGTCTGTGGGGGGTGGGGTTGGATGGTTCCAGGAAGCTTGGTCTGGGCCTGAGTCTCCAAAGGCAAAAGACAGTAAGTAGGCACAACAGGCTTTGGATCCCAAGAGGCTATTTGAACCATCCTTATTTCAACTCTAACAGGAAGTTGCAACTCTTAATTATTCATCTTTTAAAAAAGTAGTCTACATCAAATGTGGGGCTCAAATTTATTTCCCTGAGATCAAGAGTTGCATGCTCTACCAAATGAGCCAGCCAGGTGCTCCTCTAACTACTCAATGTGGTCAGGATTAACAGAAAATTGAAATACAAAGTTTAGTAGCTTCCTATTGGATCCTAACATCCATTAACTGCCACAACACTCAAAACTTTTATTTTTCACACTATTTTTTGTAATATACAATCATCTTAAGTTTTAAAGCCACTTGAAATGAGAAGACACATCCAAAACAGGTATTGCACTTTGTGTGTGCTAACAAAAATAGTCTACTCTGTTTTGTATCAACAGAACACCTCCCTTGTCCATGTAACTAAGCTGTGGGTGTCTTTTTAAAATTGTTTAAAAAGATTTTATTTATTAATTAGAGAGAGAGATAGAGCACAAGCAGGGGCAGTGGCAAGCAGAGGGAGATGGAGAAGGAGGCTCCCCGCTGAGCAGAGAGCCTGATGGGCTTGATCCCAGGATCCTGGGATCATGACTCGGGCTAAAGGCAGATGTTTAACAGACTGAGCCACACAGGCGCCCCTATGGATGTCTTTTTAAATACCTTCTATTTGATGATTGCTAAAAAACTTTCACTGCACAAACATGTAACCACTAACATTTATTGGCTAATATGCTGGACACTGGTGATTTACATGTATTAATCCATTTAATCCTAGTAACTGAATGTTGTGGGTCTCCTTACTACCCCCACTTACAGATGAGGAAAGCTGAAGCCCAGGGAGTTCAAGGGTGACATTTTATTGAACTGGTCTCCTATTTGTGACCGGCATTGGGGTTATTTCCAAGTTTTTTTCTTGCTATAAAGGATGCTATGACCAATGCCTTTTCCATTCACACTTTGACCTTCCCTGGAAGGGGCCCCACCCCTTCATACCACCACTCAGCTTCCAAAGAAACATGGTGGGGGGAAAAAGTACAGGAAAGTCAGGGATGCCAGCAAGACTAACCCTTTTAACTGCTGGAACTGATTTTTTTGTTGTTGTTTTTACAATATTCTGTAAAAATTTCAAAAATTATTTTTAAAATTTCACCCCCTATAATGCTATAAGATACTAGATAAAACCTAATGACAGGGTTGTTGTAAGTAGGAATGAGCTAATGCATGGAACGTGTTCACAACACCTGTTGCATGACTGTTTGCTGTTGTTCTGAGAAGTACTACAGTACTTTTCAGAAGGCAGTATAACTTGGCTACTGCTGTAGGCTCTGCCAAATAGGAGCTCCGATCTTGGGCAAATCACTTAAATCCTCTGTGACTCAGTCTCCTCATCTGAAAAAAACTGCGTCACAGGGCTATAGGGAGGACTAAATGAGTTAATACTTGTAAAGCTTAGACGAGCATCTGGAGAAGAGAAAATACCCACTAAAGGTCGACTACTGTCGGTTGTTTTAAGAACTTTTCCCAGTAACAGATCCATGTGCCAGAGGTAGTTCTGGTGCAGAAACAATGTGAATTAACAACCACAGCCACTTCGTGCATTTGTTGTGTTTTGCATTTTTTTCTAAAATATTTACACACTCTCACTGGATTTAAAAGGGGTTTTGAGGGGCACCTGGGTGGCTCAGTAGGTTAAGCATCTGCCTTCGCCTCAGGACATGATCCCAGAGTCCTGGGATCGAGCCCCGCATCGGGCTCCTTGCTTGGTGGGGAGCCTGCTTCTCCCTCTCCCTCTGCTGCTCCCCCTGCTTGTGCTCTCTGTCAGATAAATAAATAAAAATCTTTAATAAAATTAAAGGGGGTTTTGAACAAATTGGTGACAGAAGTTACTTTCAGTTTGCTGGGAGCTTGGCGAGAAAGTTGCAGAATTTATCTGCAAGAATGGCAGGCAGGTCAGTGGGCGGGGAAAGAAGGGTCTCAGGGCTGGGGATATCAAATCATCAGAGGCAGCTCGTGGAGGCTGGCGGTGACCTTGGTTGCAATCATGACATCTAGAGAAAAAAGCTGAAGCCCATGGGGGACAAGTCCCACTCACTCTAACAGGACTTGGGGCTATTTTACTGTTAGATTGATGGTTAAGGGCCCTAGCCAGATGAACAAACAGATTTGGACAGAAAAGACGGTAAGCCCGAGCTGTTTGGAGATAACACCACATCACAATAGCGACTCGAGCAATGGCGGAAACAGGCAGGGACTATGTCTTTCCTGGGCTCTTCTTTCCTTCATGTGCCTGCTCCCCATTCGGTACCCCCTAGTTTAGAAATGCAAAGGTAAGCACTGGGCCACACTGGCTGTGTCCACTTCTCATTACTAAGACAGGCTGACAGCAAACCGGAAGTCGGGCCCCATCATCAGGAACAAAAAGCAGTGCAATTTGAGGGAAAGCCTGGCTGGTTTGGGGTGACAAGGGTATGCTGAGAATCAAGACCAAAGAGCAAAATGGGAACCGTGGAGCCGTGGTGGAAGTGGAGTACTGAGTCCTTTTTCACTTACCCTACCCCTGAAGTTTCTTCCTAAACGGGACAAGTGGGGGTTGCGACATAAGCTCGTAACTTAAATGTTACCATTTCCTGACGGGAAAACATTTGCCTCTGAAGCCAAAGTTCTCCTAATCTCCAAAGTCTTAATGGTAATAACTCTCCATGGCCTGAGTCATGAAGTTTGGTTAGTGTTGCTGAGCTGTGGGAGAAGGGAGGGGGATGAGAAAGGAATTGAAGCTGGAACCTGAACGAAAAGGAGCCAGATACACACAGCTCTGGACGCCGAATGTGTGGATAAGGCCAATGAAGCTGGTCAGTGACTGACTCAGAGGTGGGGGGAATCACTTCACAGGGCTGGAACTGGGGTCACTCTGCTCTTAAGATCTCAATTCCATTTACTCAGTGAAGGATTCGGGGCCAGACTGTGGGCCTGGGAAAGACTGGGCCCTGGGTTTGGTACCTCATTGCCCAGCAATATAGGTAAATGGGCACGGCCCTCGATTCTTCACACTTTTTTCTGCTAATACACTGAACTGCATCGCATCGCTCTTCGAATATTAAGGTGCCCTTGCTTTCCTGAGATCAGCCTTGCCCGGTCTCGGTGACAGCCAGAATTTACCAGGCTCTTACTACATTCATCTTCTATAACTGTCACAGACTACCCTAGTGAGGCAGGTGTGACATTTAGCTCTGCTGTGAAGATGAGGAAGGTGAGCCCTGGAGGGGTTTACCACCCATGGTCACAGACGCAGAAGATACTAGAACTAGCATCTGGACTCAGGCAAGAAGTTGGACTAGACTCATTTTCTTATCCTGGACACCGGAAACCACCAAACCCTGGTAGCCAGCCAGCCGTGCTGACAATGAGTGCTCTATCCCTCTCCTCTCTATACACCCCCGGCACCAAGGCTCAGCTCGATCTCCCCTCGGGTCCCTTTTGACCTCCTGCACTGGCAGGGTCCACCCCAAAATCCACAAAGGCTGCCAGCTGCCGTGAGGAGCCGCTCTCGGGCCTCCTCTCCACCTTCTCCCCCTTGCTGCTCTTACTCAATCAGGTTAGGTTCCAGCCACGCTGGCTTTCTCGCACATCCTTTGAACACTGCACAAACTGTTCTTGGGCTCTGGAACGCTCTCTCCTGGGCTCTTAGTGAACACTTCCACTCATCCTACGGTGATGTTACTAATAACAAGTGCTCTGTGCCAGGCACTGTCCTAAGCACTTTACGGACGCAGAAAAACATTTAATCCTCAGAGCAACCCTATGAAATTGGTACTATTACGCCGTGTCAGAGATGGGGAAGTGGAGGGAAAGAGCTGAAGTGACCTGCCCCGAGCCGGTCACTAAGTGCTAGGGCTGGATTTGAACCCGGACCACCTGGCTCTGGGAATCCTTGCTCTTAACCACTACGCTAACACCAGCTCCCCAACTGCTCTGTGTAAGCTCCTCTAGTGTGTATTCGTAACAAGTACTTTCTCTCACCCACCTCCCCTCATTTGACCCATCAGCAAATCCCGTCAGTTCCACCTTCAGAATGTACAGAACGCAACCTCGCCTCTTCATGTCCACGGCCACCACCACCATTGCTGGCCTCAACTACTTCTGCCCCCAGCCCTCCCTGTCTGCTCTCACAGCAGCCAGAGGGTCCCGCTATAACCCAAGCCAGCCCGCAGCCCTCCTCTGCTCACACCCTTGTCCTGCCTCCATCTCTCAGAGAAAAGCCCCAAGTCCTCCCTGCGGCCAGTGAGGCCTAAAAGGACCAGGCCCCGTCACTTCTCCAACCTCACCTCCTGCCACTGGCGCCCTCGCTCCCCCTGCTCCTGCCACCCTGACCTTCTTGCTGTTCCTCACGCACACCAAATGAGCTCCCACCTCGGGGACTTTCCACTTGCTTGCATTTCCTTCTGCCTCTAATTCTCCTCTCCCAGATGTCAAGGCAAGTCTAGGCGGACAGATTTGGTCAGTAAGGAAACGAGCCCTCGTTTGACTGAGAGATTACTTACAGACAGCAAAAGCAGGGCTGGCCACAGATGCCAGCCCGTGTCCCACATTCTAGGTAACACCAAAACGAAAGGGGCCAGATGACTGCAGCACGGATGGTAGGACACCCTGTTGCTAAGGAGCTCATGCCATGCTAGGCAGTTCTACAGCCGTAAGTCGGGAGGAAAGGGATGGAAAGCCTCATACCTGACCAGATCCGTGGGTGATGTAAAACCGCCTCATGACAGCCTCTTTGGTAGACAAGGAGTGAGAAATGGCCTCACAGCGGTTCCTCACAAGCCTCTTGTGCTTTGTGTTCTGAGGATCACAGGGCGTTCTGCCAATACTTAGATCAGCCTGCCTACGTGGCCTATGTGGAGACGTGCAAGGCAGCCCGAGTGCCATGGCGGAACCATTCCTCCGCACCAGAGAGCCTCCTGGCTTGCTCTCCCCCGCTATCACTATCTTCAAGTTTCTGTTGAAAGGCTACCTCCTGAGTAGCCTTCCCTGGCCAGCTTGCATAAAAGAGCACATCCCATCACTCCCCACGCCCTTGGCTTTAATTCTTGCCACTCCCTAACATTATGTTAGACATGGATTTATTACTTTACTGTCTTTAGACCCCACCATGACGTGATTCCTAAGGGAAAGAAATGTATCCATTGCTGTTCCTACAATTATCTGTCACACATAACAAATGCTAACATTTGGGACGCCTGGATGGCTCAGTCAGTTGAGTGTCTGACTTCGGCTCAGGTCATGGTCAGTTGGTTGAGCGTCATGGTCTCAGGGTCCCGGGACAGAGCCCTGAAGATGGCTCCACGCTCAGCGGGCAGTGTGCTTGTCCTTCTCCCTCTGCCCTTTACCCCCACCCCTGCCCGTGCTCTCAAATAAATAAAATCTTAAAAAGAACACACACAAAAAAAACCCCAAAGGCTAACATTTGACCACATGTAACTACCACTGTTTTAGGTGCTTCCCATATCTTAACTCATTTAATGGGCTACCTTTATAATCCCCCCTTTT
The DNA here is from genome assembly GCF_024610735.1 of Ursus americanus. NCBI lineage: Eukaryota > Metazoa > Chordata > Mammalia > Carnivora > Ursidae > Ursus > Ursus americanus. The sequence goes on from NC_142164.1 coordinate 82,216,750, forward strand.
ACAGGCCAGGAGAGAGGTTTTAAGAGGTCCTGGGTATGGAGGTTGGAAGGCAGGACCTCCAGTGCCGGGCAAAGGGATAGTCCTTCTGCCTGGAAAAGCCAGAGGGGTCGTGAGATCTGTGATTGGGGCGGGGAAGCAGGATGGGGTTCTAGGGCCAGTATCTGGAAAATAACAATGTCAGATGCCAAGAAAGAGAAGCTACTAGTATTTATACAATGGGGTTTCTTGAGGCCTTTGGAGTAGAAATGCCTGTGACTATGGAGAGGCCTTTGGAGGACAGGGCAAGACAGCAGAAAATAGCTCACGGCTACCCACCTCCCATGCCGATGCTGAGGTCTAACCAACCACCCCCTCACAGTTTTGTGTTACAGAAAATCTCGAACTTACAATGGTGTTGATAAAATGAACTTTCATGTACCTATCACAGAGATTCAACAATTATAAACACACAGCATTTTTTCAAAATGCAGGCTCCACAAGCATTTGAGGGGTTCGGGCCAGCTGTTTTGTTAAGATGCAATGAAGTGGGGGCGCCTGGGTGGCTCAGGTGGTTAAGCATCTGCCTTCATCTCAGGTCATGATCCCAGGGTTCTGGGATTGAGTCCCACATCGGGCTCCCTGCTCAGCAGGGAGCCTCCTTCTCCTTCCCCCTCTGCCTCTCCCCCTGCTGTGCTCTCTGTCAAGTAAATAAAATCTTTTTTAAAAAGATTTTATTCATTTGAGAGAAAGAGAGCAAGCACAAGCAGGGGGAGAGGCAGAGGGAGAGGGAGAAGCAGACTCCCTGCTGAGCTGGGAGCCCCATAGGGGGATAGGGGGCTCGATCCTACGACCTGGAGATCATGCCCTGAGCCGAAGGCAGAAGCTTAACAATCTGAGCCACCCAGGTGCCCCTAGTAAATAAAATCTAAAAAAAAAAAAAAAAAAAGAAAAAAAAGAAAGAAAAAAGGAAAAAAAAGATACAATGAAGTGGTAAACACCAGGGTACTTTCCCCACTTCATTAAGCCTTTCTTCCACTTACATCAACAAATGGGTGGACTGGACTCCAGGGAGAAAAATATACCTGTTACTATGGATTACAATCATAAGGGTTAAAATAGAGACTGCAAATCTTGTGTTCAGACAACTATTAAGAACTAGAAAAAGCAAAGGAAAATTCCAAAGATGAGTTTTACTTAAAGGAAGCTTAAAATTAAGTTAAAAAATTTGACTCAACATTGTACTAGGAATGTTTATACAGAACGCCATGGACTGTTTTCGACAATTTAGGAGCTTTAACTTTGTGCATTCTCTGTATGTTAAGACCACCCATTAGGATCTGGGGCAGCGCTCCATAACCACTTTTTTTGCAGTATATTGCGTGCATTTGCACACTAAAAGGAAAAAATAGGTTATGAAAAGCTCTGGGGTGTTTGGCTGGCTCAGTCGGAAGGGCATGAGACTGTTTTGGGGTTGTGAGTTTGAGCCCCAGGATGCGTGTAGAGATTACTTAAAAAAATAAAAAGATTATGAAGCGCTCCAAGTCAGGTCTTGTACCCAATTTGAAAAAAACCGCTTCTAGTTTCTCAGATCTTTAAGCACTCTGAATGATAAAGGATCATAGCCTTTATGTTAGCCTGGGGAGGGGTGGGGGGGGTAGTGGAAGAAGGCAGCTGGGCAGGGACAGGTTTTGTCCTGAGCAGCAGTCGTGGAACACTGGCTACTGATCATTATCCGATATGCCTTCTTACATACATAACTAGTCACAGCAGCTTATTTTGAAAAGGCTTTTCAACATTTCCTACACCCCCAAGTCCAGGAGTGTGAGGGCCAAGGGTGCGGGTGTACTCTCAGTAATTTGCCATGTCCTAAAACGCCCATCTGGTGGGCACTATTATTCCCATCTTACACATGTTGAATCTGAGGCAAAGAAATGAAGCTGTTAAGCAGGATGTGCAAGGTGTTTCCAGCCCACATGGGGTGGGAAGGGTTAGGGCCTTGGATTTATTCTTGACATGGGCAGGCAGGGGGTGGGGTATCTAAAAGAAGGGTTGGGTCAAGGTTTTTGGTCTAGGCAAGATCCAGGGCTTGTAAATACAAGGCTCTGCAGACCAGGGATTTGGTTTTCCCAAGCCTTGGGACAGAGGTCCTCAAGGAACCTCTGTATGGGAGCTTCCAGTCTCCGTGGGTTCCTGAGGAGCATATGCACTAGTGAAACTCCGGTCAAACTGAAGCAGAGGACTAATAAGCATTTTACAGGGGCCTGGAGCCCCATATCTGGAAATTTTATTGATCAGCAATTGCAGTGAAGAAAACCAAGAGTCCTCTAAACCTTTTTCTTTAGAGCAAATCCACAAGACTGGGCCGGATTACAAGGCATCTTCTTCTTCTTTTTTTTAGATTTTATTTATTTATTTGACAGAGATAGAGACAGCCAGTGAGAGAGGGAACACAAGCAGGGGGAGTGGGAGAGGAAGAAGCAGGCTCATAGCAGAGGAGCCTGATGTGGGGCTCGATCCCGGAACGCCAGGATCACGCCCTGAGCCGAAGGCAGACGCTTAACGACTGCGCCACCCAGGCGCCCCTACGAGGCATCTTCTATTTAAGTAAGCTTTATGCCCAACGTGGGGCTTGAACTCACAACCCTGAAAATCAAGGATCACATGCTCTACCAGCTGAGCCAGCTAGGAGCCCCTACAAGGCACCTTCTAACATCAGGAGAGCAGAGCAGGTGTAGGAGGCCGTGGCCTTTATTGATGTCACTTAGGGGATCACTTTGTTGCAGGAGCTCTGTGGTCGATTACGGATCTTGCCTCAAGCCACACCAAGGGCAAAGACATTTCACTACCCAACAGGCAAGGAGCAGGTGCCCCCCTTCCCCCTGGTAATGGTGCTCCTCCTGCCAGTCCCCACTGCCTCGGCTCTCCCAAGACCCAGCAAAGAACGCCTCCTCAGACCAATTACCCAATACTAACCAGCAGTGGTAGCCGCAATGCCCCTTTCCTGGCTCAGTGGGACAGTCAGGAGGTGTGAGAAGTTCCCTAGTCTCCACCCACTTGCCAAAGCAGATTCATGACTGCTTGGGTGGAAGAGTCCCTTGGAGCCTGTCCCAACCAGCTGAGGTCAGGGAGGTGGGCTCCCAATACTGGGACGCTTCCAATACCGGGACTCTCCCAATACAGGAACCTACAGTTTCAGTCAGTTATGGGAGCTGTAAAACACCAGACTGGGTGACTTACCAATTTCTCAGTTCTGGAGGCCGAATCTATAGGGTGCCAGCATGGTTGAGCTCTGGTGAGTGCTTTCCCAGACTACCAACTTCTTACAAGAAGTGGCTGAGAACAGAAGGGGGAAGCTTTCTTGTAACTCATGAGGGCACCACCCTTCATGACCTTATCTAATCCTCATCGCTCCACCCCTCCTCAAGGACCTCACCTCCTAACACCATCACACTGGGGTTTCCATACAGGCTTTTTGAGGGAAACCCATTGACTTCATTAACACACACCCCATTAAGATTTGGTGGTACTTGACTTTTGTATCAACCAGGTGGAAGCTGCGGACACAACTGATGAGGAACTCCAAAAGGAGGGATAACGCCAATAGGACTCCAATGCAGCCTTCAGAAACAGGACCAAAGGGAGTATCAGGAGTGAGGAACTAAGACCAGCTACAGGTACAAAAGCAGGCCCAACCACTGCCGCTGCCTTACCATCAAAGACCCTCACACCCCCCCAAGACTGAATCCCTGTGAATAAGAGTTTCGCTAACTCTTCTCAATGACTGTACATGCCTATTAAATGCACTTAACCTTCAAGAAGAAATGTAAAATGCCCATGAAGCTGAGGCACACAGGTTAAGTGTCCTACCCAAGGTCAAATAGCTGGAGAGCAACAGAGACTTCATCTGAATCCTGGAATCTGAATCCAGAGTCTGAACTCTTAGAACCTTGTTTTCAAACCAGGATTCTTCCAAATGTTCCTCAAATGGGAGTTTAGTACACTTCCTCCACCTCCCAACATTTTAGTCAGAAGAAACTGGAAATGCTCTTTATGACAGGGTTTAACTCGACCAGGTGCTCAAATTCTCAGAACAATCCTGCAAGGAGGGCACCCACTGATGCTCTGAGAGGCTTGGGAGACTCAAAGCCAAGCAGTCTGATTCCCAAGCTGACAATGATCAAAACAATAGTGGCAAAACAATAGGACCAAGAGGCCATCTCAGGAAACCCAATTCCAGCAACAGTATTTATTTCCTCTTTAACCCCCATCACCCCCACACTTCACGTATACCCAAAGGGAACCGAACTTTCAGCTGGAGGTGTCTACTCTTATGGCAACTGCTGCTTAACCCACAACTGAATTCTTTCCTAAAAGCCTGCCTTCTTGATCTTCCATTTTTAGTTTGAAAACTGGGTTGAGCAAAGAAAAACCACATTATCAGTATCAGTTCGTTTTCATGTTTCAACTTTTTATTAAGCTCCGTGAAAGACAACCTAAAATGCTAAATGAGACACAACAGAATATGTTTTCTTCCAGTACTAAAAAAAAGGACATTCACAAATATTTTAAGAAACTTCTCTATACTCAGGGTGGTGACCTTGAATAAAAAACCCACCTCTAAGTGTGTTGATTTCTTCCACTTGCATTTGAAAATTGTTTCCTACTCATGATTAACATTGTATACAGGCTTTTAAATGCCCCTAAATGCACATTATCTTTTTTCTTTTTTTTTAAAAAAAGCAGTCTGAACAAACATTTTTTGCCATGATCAGTAATCCTGAGAGCCCAAACTGAAAAACTGGTAAAAGGGAAAAATACCCAGACTCTACAAATGTCCCAAGATTAGTATTTAAAAGGGAGAAATTTTAGAAAACACATGGGAGCTTTCTAAAAGGTCTTTCTGACAGCTACCTTGGGAGCTCATTTCAAAAATAGAAGTTGATGTACTAAAACAGATGTGTCAGTGCAGCTCCAAAAATCTTTATAAATACAGCCATTTGGAAGGATGATCCTGGATCAGAAGTTTTATTCCTTGTGTATCTGAGAACAGTAAGAAGGGGGAGAATTGTAATGTTGGGAAGGCAGAGGCACACACGCTCACCTCCCAGGGTTGATAAGGACTGCTGAGCCATGCCGCTCCATCTCCTCCAAGCCCAGCAAGGATTACAGGGGAGACAGGTTTTTAGACATCCCCTCCCAACAGCAGACTAGCTCTGACAGGCACCTGAGAGCAAAGGAAGCCTAGGAATTGTGTCAGGTGGGCCAGGTGAAGTGAGTGCAGGCAGGAGGAAAGGCTGAGTGGACAGGACTGGTGGACAGAGGTCCGCTCAGTGGCAACATATAAGCCTCACCTACATTAGGTGCACATGCCTCATCTCAGTTGTCGTAATTGTCTCTGTAATTTCCTCCTGAGTAGCGATCATAACCACCCTGGCTTCTGGGAGAAAACATACATGGCAGTTAGCAAGAATGTAACCCAGACACCTGGGTATTAAAAACCACACATATTTACACATCCTATCATGTTCTGTGTGTTATTATACGCACTTTAACATATAAAACAGATGTATCAAACGTACACTGTACAGAAATCACATAATTACGTGGCATGTAAGTTGCATATGGAATATTAAACACTAACACAATATAACCAACACGAAACAATAAACATGTGTTATTACCATTTACCATATCACAACTTCATTATCTTATAATTTACCAGTGCATTATACTGAACTCAAAACATACTAAGTGTCATACTTAAAGTTTCATTACAATTTGTAAAAACGAACACACTAGTTAACACCAAGATGAGCTATGAAGGAACTCTCAGGCAGCTGAGCTCTTAAGAAGAAGGCAGCACCACCAGAGTACCCCAATCCCTTGGCTACCCACCTGCCACCATAGTCTCTGGACCTTCCATATCCATACCCATATCCTCCAGGTCGACTGTCATATCTGCCACTCCCATAGCCCTGGTCCCCACCACCTATAGCAGATTAAGAAAAAAGTTGAAAGGCAGCTGTCCAGACGTAAGTCACTAATAAGCCACTCTTCCCCATATCCAAACTCACCACTGCACTTACCTCTAGAGTAGCTGCGACCACGCCCATGGGCCCCAAAGGCACCCCCTCTAGTTCCCCTGGCCGACTTGCCCGCGTGATCCACACGGATCTGGCGACCATCCAGAGACTACGTGTGGGGAGACACAAGGAGGATGGGTTGGTGGTCAAACAAGACAGTGGTGAGGGAAGAATGGGTAGGGCAAGTGGGCAAAAGAGCCCAGAAACTTCTGCTGGGCACCAGGTTCTGGGTGCCATGTTCCAGAACAAGCTCCTTTGACCAGAATGGCTTTATCAGGAGCTATAGAATCCCACAAAATGACCTGAATCCACCGTGTTCCCCCTGCTACTACTTACATCTTGACTGAACTCAGGCTGAGTTCTCCTCCCCACTCCTATAAGCTGCCCCACTATTAGGGCTAGATAGACAGACACCTCTCTTGGTTTGAGACTTCAGAGTCCATCCCAGAAGACTCACGAGGTCCTCTCCGGGCCAGGCCCGCAGGTCTGCAGACTCTACTACCTAAGCCCAGGGCAGGTCAACCATCCACAGGTGGCTTCTCGGCCTCATGCAGGACCAGTCGTCGCCTCCCAGGCAGCCCGGCTCTGTCTGCCGCTGCCCTCCACCCCCTAGAACAGAAGGCAGTCACGCTCCTGTGAGTGGGCACTGCGGGGTTTGGTGGCCGCGCTGCCCCTAGCAGACACAGAGGGAAAAACAGAAAGAATGGTGGAAGTGGCAGATGGGGGCAAGGCCCCTATGCAGGTAGAAGACCTCACCTCTCCATTCATGGCTCTCATGGCATCTGACGCATGCTCTGGATTGGTGAAGGTGATGAAACCAAAACCCCGGGATCGCTGAGTCTCCCGGTCCTTAACAACGACCACTGGGGAAAAGAGAGAAAATGTGGGTAAGGAGAAACATAAGCAAGAAACGGTGTCAGGTGGAGGATGGACCCTTCCCACCAATCCTTAATTGAAAGTTACAGGATTCTTGTAAGACTACACCTTAGGCCTAAGAACAGAAGAAGGAATTATGTGAAAACCCAGGGTCCCGATTTTTCTCTTTCCATTTCTTGAAACGCAAGGGCCCCAGACTTTCACAAACACCCAGCTCATCATACATGTGGCCCATGTCTCACCCTCGGAAATAGGACCGAAGCTGCTGAAGTGGTCTTCCAGAGCCTGCTCATCGGTGTTGAAGTTGAGCCCTCCCACGAAAAGCTTCCCTTCTTCAGAAGACATGGCAGTGAATTCGAGTACTGCGGAGAAAGTACGAAATGGGGTGGGAGAAACCATAGAGATGAGAGATAAAGAAAAAAAAGTAGGAGCAAAGAAAGATGAAGGAAAGAAAGGGGGAGACCAAAGAAAAGAGGAAACGAAGAAGCAACTACAGACAGACCAAAAAGAAAGCCGAAAAGGCGGGAATCGGCGGTGCTGTATCAGCGAGGCAGCCATTTGAGGGCCGCCTTCGCGCATGCCCATATCATCACTACTACGCCCGTCATTTTGTGCCGCTGCGCAGGTCCACAACACCGTCGCGTTCCCCCTGCACCCGCAGAACAAGATGGCGGCGGTCACGTGGTAGTGGGGGGAAGGGCGCGCGCAAATCTCGGCTGTCGCGCGGTCACTCCCGCCACCGACGTCGCCAGTCCCTCCCAGCATTCCTCGCACTCAGATATAAAGCGCCAGCCTCCCACCAACAGAAAAGTTTCACCTCTCAGCACGGGACCCGCCCACTCGGGAGAAACCCGAGCCTACGTGTCAGAAGCCGCTGCTCTCCCCACTCGCGCACCCAGCTCCTGGCCGGCGCGGCGCACATCAGGGAGGTGAGGAGCAGCCGGCCCACAACACATGTGCTGCTTACCTGCAAATTAAGCAAAAGGACCAGAAGAACAGCTACCGTCCAGGAACGGAGAGACTGGGAAGATTGCCGCGCGGGAAGACGCTTGATAAAGCGTACGTAGCGTACACGTCACGAAACGTCCCCCGCGCGCACCAGCGTTTATGCTCATTGGCTGAAGCCAGCAAGGGGGTGGGAGGAAGGGACGGCGGAGCAAACGGGCCAATAAGCTCAGCATACTTCCGGGAATGGAGACGATCCTTGTGTGATTGGTGCGCCCTGAGGTCCGTATCCGTTCGCTGGCCCAGCCATCTTTATCGCTATGCGCATGAACCTGTTTGTCCTCACACCTCTTTCCGTCCGTGACATCACCCTGGCCATCCTTGACGTCATACCCCCCTCCCATGGGTTCTGGCGTCTTCCTCACCATCTCAGTCGTCTTCCTGTACTTCCCCAAGATGTAATTACTGTAACCTCCTTCACCTCCCAGCCCTCTCAATATCCCTCGAAGGCCCCAATGTTTTATTCCCCACTTTCCCTGTCATCCTAACCCTCCACACCCGTTAACGTCAGATCCTGCGTTTTTTCGGTGTCTGATGCTGATCCCTAAGTTTTCTTCTCTGCCCAACATCTAGCCGCCTGTCATGGGATTTTTTTTCCTGGCGTCATTCCTTCTCATTTCTGACTTCAGCCCTCCTTATCTGACAGCCTCCTTAAGCCAGTCTCTTGATTTGCCTGCCAGTAGACTGCCCCAGATTCTTTCTACAAAACAGGATGCTCCAATCTTAAGAGGGAGTAAATTCCAATCCACAGAACAATTTTGTGTCACTCAGGGTTCCTGAGCCCTTGATCCACAGAAAAGACTTTCACAGTACACAGTGAACTTATCCAAAGCAAGGAGGGGCTGAGCTCACTGTCCACGATTTGGTCTTGTCCAGCTTTCAAGGTGTCTGAGCTCCCGGTCAAGCAAGACTGGGTTAGTTGGCTCTTGGAAACTCTACATTTCTTATCCGTAGAATGGACTTGTCCAGCCTTCTAAGGGTCAGCCCTCTAAATACAGACTAGATTTGTTAACTTTCAGAGTACAGAATGGTATGCATCCACAAAATGGACTTGTCTGGCTTTTGCCATATCCAGGCCTCCTATGCCCAGGATGGACATGAATAGATTTCACATTGTGCATATACATAATGGTCTTAGGTAACCCTCAGAGAATCTGAGCCCCCATGCAAAAAAGAAGTACTTGTTTGCCTCACAAAGTGCCCGAGCTCTGATCATATTCTACAGTTCATGACACATCCTCATTGTTGTTCCATGAAAAGCTCCTCATTTTATTTATTCTCTTTTAATCCTGCACCCAACTGCTGTTCTCTTCCTTCCACAGTTAACCATTTTATTGGGTTTAAAGTGTATCTTTTTTAACCTTTCTTTCCTGATAAACGTATTTAAAGCTATGGGTTTCTTGTCTTAACTGATTTTGCTGTGTCCTACAAATTTTGCATGTAGTGTTTTTATATTATTTAGTTGTAAACATTTCTTCTTTAACATTTTATTTTTTATATATTCTTATTTATCTACTTATTTGAGAGAGAGAGTGTGGTGGGGCAGGGAGCGGGATGGGGAGTGGCGGAGGAAGAAGGAGAGAGAGAATCCCAAGGAGAGTCCCTGCCGAGCATGGAGCCTAATGTGGGGCTCAATCCCTGGACCCTGAGATCATGACCTGAGTCATGAAATCAAGAGTCGGATGCTTAACCGAGTGAGCCACCCAGGCACCCCTATTTATTTATATTTTTTTAAGTAAGCTCTATGCCCAACGTGGGGCTTGAACTCTCAACCCCAAGATTAAGAGTCCCATGCTCTACCGACTGAGCCAGTCAGGTGCCCCTAGTTGTAAGTCTTTTCTTTCTTTTCTTTTCTTTCTTTCTTTCTTTTTCTTTCTTTCTTTCTTTCTTTCTTTCTTTCTTTCTTTCTTTCTTTCTTTCTTCCTTCCTTCCTTCCTTCCTTCCTTCCTTCCTTCCTTCTTTTCTTCCTTCCTCCCTCCCTCCCTCCCTCCCTCCCTCTCTCTCTCTCTCTCCCTTTCTTTCTTTCTTTCTTTCTTTCTTTCTTTCTTTCTTTCTTTCTTTCTTTCTTTCTTTCTCTCTCTCTCTCTCTCTCTCTCTCTCTCTCTCTCTCTTTCTTTCTTTCTTTCTTTCTTTCTTTCTTTCTTTCTTTCTTCATTTGAGGGACGCCTGGGTGGCTCAGTCAGTTCAGCGTCTGCCTTCAACTCCGGTCATGATACCAGGGTCCTGGGATCCAGTCCTGCATCGGGCTCCCTGCTCAGCGGGGAGCCTGCTTCTCCCTCTGTCTGCCGCTCTCCCTGCTTGTGCTCTCCCTCTGACAAATAAATAAAAATCTTTTAAAAAAGATTTATCTGAGAGAGAGTGAAAGAGGTGAACACAGGGAGGGGCAGAGGGAGAGGGAGAGAATAACTTTAGCAGACTTCTTGCTGAGCTCGGCGCGGGACTTGGGGCTTGATCTCAAGACCCTGAGATCATGGCCTGAGCTGAAAGCAAGAGTCAGATGCTTAACTGGCTGCACCACCCAGGGGCCCCTTTCTTTTCTTTCCTTTTTTAAAAAAATATTTTATTTTTTAAAGATTTATTTCAGAGAGAGTGAGAGCAAGAGAGAGAGTGCGTGCATGAGCACGGGGGAGAGACAGAGGGAGAGGGAGAAGCAGAATCCCTGCAGAGCAGGGACCCCAATTCAGGACTTGATCCCAGGACCCTGAGGTCATGACCTGAGCTTAAGGCAGATGCTCAACTGATTGAGCCACTCAGACACCCCTATTTATTTTAGAGAGAGAGAGAGAGGGAGAGTGGCAGGGAGGGGCAGAGGGAGAGGGAGAGAATCTCAAGCAAACTCGATGCTCAGCTCAGAGCTGGACACAAGACTTGATTCCACAACCCTGAGATCATGACCCAAGCCGAAACCAAGAGTCAGTTGCCCAAACGACTGAGCCACCCAGGTGCCCCCTAGTTGTAAATATTTCTAAAGTTCCTTTATGATTTCTTCTTTCATCTAAGGGTTATTTAGTAATGTTAGTTTCCAAAGATGGGTTGTTTTTGTTGTTCTTTTTAGGTTTTTGGTGTTGCTAATTTTATTGTATTATGGTCAGAGATAATGCTTAATATTGATACTCTGGAAATCATCGAGGTGTTAGTGCCCTAACATGGTCTATTTTTGTAATTGTTAAGTGTAAGCATAAAAGTAGTCTTCTCCGTTTGTTAAGTGTGGGTTATACAGGAATGTGTTCTCATATATATGTTAATACATATAAATCATATATATATACAGGAATGTTTTTATATATATTAATATATAAAACATATATATATATATATATATCAAGCTTAAAAATGTATTGTTCAGGGGCACCTGGGTGGCTCAGTCAGTTAAGTGTCTGCCTTTGGTCATGATCCTGGGGTCCTGGAATCAAGCCTGTATCAGGCTCTGTGCTCGGTGGGGAGTCTGCTTCCTGCTTCTCCCTCTTCTCCCTCTCCCTCTGCCCCACCCTTGCACTCTCTCTAATAAATAAAATCTTTTAGAAAATGTATTGTTCAGTGTTCCTTAGGTGTATGTGTGTTTATGGTAGACATATCTTCCTGTCAATGAGTGTATGTCCTTTGTCTTTTGTGATCTTAAATTTTATTAACTATTGGAATGGCTATTCCAGCTTTCTTTGGGCTTTTATTAATGTGCTATATCCTCTCTTCATCCTTTCATTTTCAACATTTCCCAGTCTTTGCGTGGGTGTTGTTGGACCTTTTTTTTTTTTTAATCCAGTGAGGGTCACTGTGTTCTAAATATTTTTGTGATTGCTATTACAGTAAAACTCCTGACATCCCGTTTCATATTTTCCATTTACAGTACCTTTCTGTTCCTTTTTTTCCTATCATACTCTCACACCTAATATTTTCTTTAGGTCCCTTTTATATCACTTGTTCTGGTTTTATATTCTTTTATCTCTTATTTATTGTATTTACTTAAAATTCTTCATCTCTGTCCCAATACTTCTGCTTTGGATATTAGATGTCACTCAGTATGGTAGCCAGCCTGCGATGTAGCCCCCAATGATCCCTGCCTGCTGGTATTCACATCCTGTGTAGTTCCCTCCTGTGTTGGTTTGTGTGACCAAGAAAATACAGCAGAAGTGATGGTATGCCATTTCTGAGGTTAAGTGACGATAGACACTACAGTTCCGTCTTGTTCCTGGTCTCCTGCCTGCTTGTTGGGACCGTGTGTTGTGAGGAGCTCCAGGGAGAGGCTCAGGTGGTGAACTGAAGCCTCCTCCAACAGCCTCCTGAGTGGGCCGTGTTGGAAGTGGGTCCTTCAGCCAAACGGTCCTGTCTTCAGTCCTGACAACTTGCCTGAAACCTCAGATGTGACTGAGTCAAAGCCACCCAGCTGAGTGGCTCCCAGATTCCTGACACTCCAGAAACTGAGAAAATAAATGTTTGTTGTGTTAAGCTGCTGAGTTTGGGGGTCATTTGTGATGCAGCGGTAGATAACTCGTACATCTGGCTGCTGCCTCTCTGGAGGCAGTTATGCTGCCCGGTGTCTAGGTGTTTTGGTACTGAGCTCATGTTCCCCTGGGCAGTGGTTGTGGCCCGTACAGTGTATCGAGGGAAGGCTGAAGGCCAGACTGGACTCTGCTCAATCCCCTGGAGCTCTAAGGGTAAAGAGACATGTGGGGAGATGAGCCAGAGGGTGGGCAGCCCCAGGGACCACAGAAGAAGAGCTACCATTCTCTTCTGTTAGCACACTGTTTGACAACTCCTCTGATAGGAGTTTCATCTTTAAACCCCAAGAGGAGGCCATCTCCCTAAGTGTCACCACCAGCCCTGGTGTCTGGAGGGGGACGGGTGGAGGAATGATTGCCTCTGGCTGCTCATTTCCTCCACTCAATGGGGTTCTTGCTGCCCTGATAGTAGTCCCCCCCCAACAACTGTAAGTGCTTTGGATGATGTCTGCATTTAGGCGCAGACAAGGACCTTCCCAACACAGCAGCATGGGGGAGAGGTGAAGAGCCAGAATTTAAACCTATCCTGTATTTGCTGCCTTCAGCCATTGCCACTCAAAACGTAGGCCATTTAGAGACAGCCTTCCATTTCCCCATACGTCTCCATAGCTGTGCTGCAGTTTCTGGAATCACATTTCTCTCTGTAGTTTCTCCAGGGTTGCTTTTGGGCAAGGGAGTTGGTGGCTTGTGCTGTTTGCCACCGTGGCAGGAACTACAAGCCCCAAGTATCCTCAGGGACTGAGGTTTCTGCCCTTTAGCGTATCTGAGCTTCCTATTCACGGAAAGGACTCCTCTGACCCTCAGAGGTCCCAAGCTGCCATACACAGAATTGATATGTCTGGCCCCTCAAATATCTGAGCTCATTAATCACAGAATGTACCCAGGGGGTATCAGCTGGTGCCTGACAAAGGGAACATTTCAGGTCTTCGGAGGGCCGGATACCCTCATCTTTGGATGGCCCTTGGATGGGATATGTGTGTCTGAGCACCTTATCCGTACTTGTTAGACCCATACTCTTGGAGTACCCTGGACACAGGATGGTCTTGTCCTGCTCTTCCAGTGAAGCGAGCCCTCATCAGAGGAATGGTCAGATTCCCCTCCAATATGGGGGCATGATGAGAACCTTTTAAGGGTTCTCTCCAGCTTCATATGGCATTCTTGGGGGAGACAGATGAGAGGATGGCTGCCCCAAAGCCTCTCATCTCTGTGCCCAGTGCAGCAGCGACTTCTGGCCAGAACCTGGCATATCCAGGCCATAATCTGAAGGAACCCAGTTACCTAACCCATCACCGGCGTGTCCTTTGTGGAGGACAGCATCTGGCCCACGAAAGAATCCACCATCTGAGAAGGTAAGTGGGGAAAAAAGGGTCTTCTTTTGATCATTATCTTCCCCATAAGTAGGTGATTTCTTTTAGGGCCTGAGTTTTATCAGTGTTTGATTTGTGTGCCAACGTAAGTGGGACCGAGAAGGCTAAGGAATAGTTTCAGTTGCTAACATGGTTAAGACAGGCCCTCATGAGCTGCAAACCCAATTTACGGCTTAGAGCCCGAGACATGGCAAGGCCACGTTCCCTCGAGCTGGTCCCAAAGCAAGTGATAAGAATAGGTGCCTCAGACCCTGCCCAGGACTGCCAGCATTAGTGCCTAAGACTCACAGGGGAGGGTCTGGATCCTAGAAGTGGTGACATGTGGAATGGCAGAAGTGGCTGGCCCAACATTTCTAAGTAGCCTGTACTGTCCAGTTTGTGTAATGAGACTTGCCTTTTTGGAGTCAGGAACTCCCTGTCTCATGCCTCATTCGGGTGCCTGTCCTGAAAACGTACATTCACAGCCATAATCCAGACCCTTACCGGCAGACAGATGTGCCACAAAATAGCCTCAGGCCTCCCCCAAGCAGTCCTCGAGCTGGGCTCAGCTCACCTTCTAGAACCAATTCTCAGCACCCACTCTCCTGCCACTGGGGAAGCCAGGGCCACCCCCCACCAAGTGAGGTCAGGAGGCCCTGGGGACTCCATCTATAACAAAAACCAGAGAGAGGGCAGAGAAATACACAGACCACAGTGACCTTCATGTGTGCAAAGTACAGTTGTTAAAAACAATACAACATAAACCGAGGAAGGAGGCCGTGGCCTCCATGGGGCAGTGCCAAGGCAGAGCCCCATACTCTCAGACCTGGGGAGAAGGGGCCCTGCACTCCAACAGGTCTAGGGCTGGCAGGAGGGAGTTGGGGTCTCATGTATAGGCCCTCGTGGTAAAGAACAGAGATCTGGTGGGGCTGATGGTGGGCTGGAAGGAGCCTGATCAAGATGGGGCTGTGGCCTCAGCCCCTTCCTCCGAGTCCCACACCTCTGACTGCAGGTAATCAGCAAAGAGAGCCTTGGCCCGGCGAAGGACGCGCCCCAGGTGGTGTTTTCGCACTAGGCGGTCAAAGTGCATGGCCAGCTCATTGTAATCTAACCCGTTGCGCATGATGTGGTCGCGGTGTTCCAGCAGGATGGCAAGGCAGAGAAAGAGCATAAATGGGTTCCCCCGGCCAAATTCCTGGGGCGGGGGCAGGCCCAGTGGGGGTGGGGGTGGCAGGGACTTCCCAGGTTCTTGTGGGGAGCCCAACTCTGGCATCAAGGGGGATCCTGCAGCCACATCACCGGCAGGAGAGGCCTCTTGGGTGGATGGCGGAGATGAGGAAGATGGGGAATCGGGGTGGGAAGAGGAGGAGAGTGGGTCTGAGGAGTTCAACAAGGGCTCAGAGAGGGACTTGGAACTGATGAGGGCAGCTGGGTGGGGCAGCTGGACCAGAGGGTCCCTCCTGGAGCCCGTGTTATCCCTGAGTTGCTGGAGGTCATCCAGACTGGCTTGTCTCAGGAGACGCCCCCCGCCACCAGGCCCCTGGCTGGTCGTGACCAAGTGGTCGACAGCATCTTCGAAAGCACTGCCTCCTCCCCCAGCAGGCCTCAGCATGTGCCTCTGTCGCACGGGCCGCCCCCTGTGGCCACTGAAGCCAGTGTCTGCCACTTGGCTGGGGGGTCCAACGAGCTCTACCTCATGTTCAGGAGGATCGGGGGGCAGCGAACTCCAGGTGACCTCGAGCATGCGGAGGGCATCATCAAAGGCGAACTCGCGCTTGAGTTCAAGCAGCAACCAGCGGTAACAGAAGAACAGGTCATCGGCACCAGCTTCTTGTAGGTACTGGTAGAAGTCAGGGTCGGCATGTCGTAGCAGCAGCTTGAGGTGGGCAAACTTGGTGGCCATGGCGCGGCCATCAGGATGGAAGTTTGCGGCCAGGCGCTTCATGATGCCACAAAAGCAGACGAAGGCATGGCCTTCGTGGTCCATGACGGCGAGGATGGGTGAGGCAAGGTCGCTCATGCCCTGGCAGTAGGACACCTGCGGGTGGGTAACGGCGTAGGTGGTGAGCAAATCGTGCAGCGCCCGCAGGTGCGGGCCGTCCTCGGGCCCCGCGTAGTAGGGGTGGGCCCGGTCCGTCCGCAGCACATCCTTAAGGACCGTGCTGCGGATGAATTCCAAGTCCTCAGGGCTCGCTCGTTGTGCCCACTCACTCTTGAGCTGCTCATACTCGCGACTCTTGCGTTTCATGTAGTCCATCCGCTCGCGGCCTGTCAGCCCATCCGGGTACACGTTCAACAGGTACCGCCACACCACCTGGCCAGGGACAGAAGGGATAAGGCTGAGGTTCTACAAAAGAGCCACCACATGCCAGTGGGGATCTGTTGCCACCCACCCTGCTGCCTCGGGGCCTTTGTCTTCCTTCAGAAAAGTCAGCCTTCCGCTTCCGCCTCCCAGCCCCTCCTGGAGAGCTGGCTGCCCTGGAACGGCTCCACGCCATCCCATGACAGTGTGCTCCACTGCGTGTGTCTCATGAGCCAGTCACCACTGCAGGAGGGACGGATCCGATGAGTGACCGAGGCGGCTCACCTTTCGCAAGGAGGGCTCGACACCACCGTGATAGATCCGCAGGCGCAGCTCCTCGGGGCGGGAGAGCTGGCCCTCGTGGTTCAGGTATGTGTGAAACTCAGCATCGCTCAGGGGAGGCTTGAAGGGCTTGACATCTTCCCCATATGACCAGCTCAGCACCTGCTGGACCTTAGACAAGGTGCGGCCCACCTGTGAAGGAAGGAGGGAGAAAGGCCACCAGTCAGCTGGGCAGGCTAAGGGCAGGTGCCAACCAGCATGCTCAGAATCGGGGGTGCCAGGTCAGCCTGCCCTCCCCCTGCAGCCGGCCACCAGGTCGCTGAAACCACCTGAGAGAGGATAGACTGCGTGAAGGGCAGGGCAGCCGTCGTCAGCGATGACCTTTTCTCAGCCAGTAGCACGTCGGAACCAATGACATCCTTGGGGCTGATTATGTCCCAGTCTTCCAGCAGAGGGCCTAGGCACACAGAATGACAGGATATGAGAACAGGCGTGAGAGCCCCACACCTCAGGGCTGGGTTCGTCTCCCACCAAAGCCAGGCCACCTACGGGGCAATGAATGACTCCCACCCTCTCTTCCCATGTCATCTAAATCAAGCAAAACATAAAACCGTGAATAATTCTTTTGTGGTAACTGTCCCACAAAACGGCTCAGCAAACTCTAAGTAATAGTTATTGAGCACTTACTATGTGCCAAGTACTGTGACAAGGGCTTCACTTTAGCCAGGAAGTGTTCTGAGCCCTTTGCAAATATTGACTCATTTAATATTCACAACCTTCCTATAAGTTGGGCACTATTATTTTTTTAAAGATTTTATTTATTTGAGAGAGACAGAGAGAGAGAGTGCAAGCAAGAGCAGGGGGAGAGGGAGAGGGAGAGGGAGAGGGAGAAGCAGACTCCCCACTGAGCAGGGAGCCTAATGCCAGGCTCGATCTCAGGACCCCGAGATCATGACCTGAGCTGAAGACAGACACTTAACCAACTGAGCCACCCAGGCACCTGGCACTACTACTACTACCACTACCACTACCACCACCACCACCACCACCACCATTACTACTATAAAGATTTTTATCTCTTAGGTAACTGCCACACCCGACATGGGGCTTGAACTCACAACCCAAATATCAAGAGTCGCATGCTCCACTGACTGAGCCAGCCAGGTGCCCCCAGTTGGGTACTATTATTAACACCATTCTTTCTATGAGGAAATAGGCACAGTCAATATAAGAGAGTAGCCTAAGGCCTCACAGCTAGTAAGTGAAAGAACTAAATTTGAAGCCCAGGCCCGAAGCTCAAGAGCCCAAAATCTTTTTTTTTTTTAAGATTTTATTTATTTATTTGACAGAGAGACAGCCAGTGAGAGAGGGAACACAAGTAGGGGGAGTGGGGGAGGGAGAAGCAGCCTTCCCGCTGAGCAGGGAGCCCAATGTGGGGCTTGATCCCAGAACACTGGGATCATGACCTGAGCCGAAGGCAGACACCTAACGACTGAGCCACCCAGGCGCCCCAAGAGCCCAAACTCTTAATCTTATATTCGTGCTAATCTCCATCCCACAATTGGTACAGATTACCATGATCATTCTCATTTTGTAGATGATGACAAAAAAGGTTGGACCGATTAACAATCAGCCAAGATTCTACAGCCAGGAAACGTTAGGGCTGGCCAGATCTGAACCTTGTTTACCTTACTCCAAAGCCCAGACAGATTTTTAGGAGAGGTATTTGTGGAACATCGATTTCGTGTATATTACACAGAGGAAATAGTACTATGCTGACTCTACCCAGTTCTGGCCCTTGGAACATCAGAGGTCTAGCCCTTCCCTCTCTTCCTTACTTGCCCTCACATCCTTTCTTCCCACCCGAAATGTGATGTGATGGCTGAAGTGGCAGTGGCCACGTGAAGGAAGTTCAAGAGACTTAAGAGATATCAGCCCTGGCGCCACAGAGCAGCTAAGCTGACAACAGCGATGTCCAGTGGATTTCAAACTCTACTATATGAACAAATCAACTTTAATTTGTTTAAGCCATCGTCATTTGCAGGCCAATGCTGTCCCTAAGCGGCCTGTCCATGGAGTCCACTTTACCTTCTCCCACAGAGCTGAGGGAGGAGCAAACCCTAGGTCATATTTGGATGTCACTGCCTCTCCCTGGATGTCTCATAGAGCACTGAGAACGTACGGAGTCCAAAAGAAGAGCCCAAGATCCACTCTGGACAGGACTTCTTCCTCTGCTCCCCTATCTGTTCATTTGCTTGATCCAGAAACCTGAGAGTCATCTTTGCCGCCTCCCACTCTCTCAACTCCCAGGGCCAAACTGTCACTAAGCCCTGTGGTTTCTGCATGCAAAACATACTTCAATTCCACCTCTTTTCTCATCTCTGCCTTGTCGCCTGTCTGAGCCACCACGTCTCTCCCTTGAAACTGCCTCTTTGCTCCTCTCCACTCTCTCCCAACAGCTTCCAGAGTGGTACTTTGGAAACAAAGTACATACTTTGCAAACAAAGTATGAAAACACTTAACAGGCAAAATGAAGAAGGTCAAACTAATGGTCTGAAAGACCAAACAGAAGAACCCCTTCAAGATGGAGAGCTAGAGCTTGACAATTTGAGTGAAAATGTAAAGAGACCTGGAGGACAAGTCCAGGAGACCTAAGATGAAAGTAGTTCTGTTCCTCAAGCAAGAAGACAGTGGCTTGCCATGCCCACAGAGTACTGAGAAGAAAGCCTTGAGATGCAAGGGCCCCCCACCCAGCCGAGACAGTACACATCTATCATGGCCAAAGAAAGACATTTTTGGTCATTGGAGTACATTCAAGGCATGCACCTTGTTGGAGAACAATAAGTTCTCTAAGCAAATGACTACTGAATGACTACCAGGGCTCCAAGTGGGGTAAGGCAACAGGGATGGTAAATGGTGACAGGCCACGAGTTTTTAATATGTGTAGTCAAACGTGAAATGACAAAGGTACTGTGATTGGGACTTTG
The DNA here is from genome assembly GCF_024610735.1 of Ursus americanus. NCBI lineage: Eukaryota > Metazoa > Chordata > Mammalia > Carnivora > Ursidae > Ursus > Ursus americanus. The sequence continues at coordinate 82,236,106 of NC_142164.1, forward strand.
TAATATTAAGTGTTACTTAGGATCCCTGAAACATAAGTGTCCTACTATAAAGAAAATATGATAGCCTGGAATTTAAAAAGAAATTATTATCTATCTATCTATCATCTATCTATCTATCTATCTATCTATCTATCTATCTATCTATCTAAAGAAATTACTATCTAACCTATCTATCTATCTATCTATCTATCTATCTATCTATCTATCTATCTATCTAAAGAAATTACTATCTAACCAAAACCCAGAAATTAAAGGTTAGGGATCAGAGTAAAAATAAGAATTAAAAGTGTTCCAAAGCTTCCATTTCAAGGGCGTGGGAGGGTGGGAGAGACTGGAGGGAAAAAGATTTCACTGTCAATTGCATAAAATAAATATAAATCCTGGTACAGGGTTTTGGTGAGAGACATACCTAAAACTAAGTGACAAAGGCTGGAAGTTGAAGACACCTAAAGGCACTCCTGGCAAACACCAACCATGTGAATGTCAGAAAAAGCACCACTCGAGGCCAAAAGTATTACAGGAAAAGAATGACATTCTATATTGATTTTAAAAAAGAAAGAACCCATTAATAGAATGGGCAAAGGATTTCTATGAGCACAAACTCATCCAGTGGCAAAGCCTGATCTGAACTGCCATAAGACTATACACAGTCTTTCTATAACCTACTAAGTGTGAATGCGTACACATTTCCCCGGAGAAGCATCCAAATTTTTCATTATGGGGTGCTGTCCCAGGCCCTGCCTGTGGTATTACATAATTAGGCGCTATGAGTACTACATTTTCCTATAATATTGTCAAACTTCCCAAACCCTAAATTAGTATATAAATTCTGTGCAATGCCAATCAGAAATCTAATGGGGTTTTTCCTGGAACGGGATAAACATTATTTAAGGATCATATGGAAAAATTCACATTTAAGAATAGTTAAGGAAAAGAAGAGCCAAGAAAAAGAAGAGTGGGAGGATGGCAATGCTTGCCTTGCCTTATTAAAATTAACCACAAAACCACTGTGATAAAAATATGGCGTTAGCACAGCAATAGACAAATGGAGCCAACCGGTGGAATGCGGTAAAAAGCCCAGAAATAAATCCCAAGTACACGCGGGAACTCAGTGTATGATAAAAGTGTCATTTCAAATCAGCGTAAACATGGTGGTTCTTTAATAAATGATGCTGGCATAACTGACTGTTTATCCGGCATTTTTTAAAAGAACCAGGTGTACTTATCACAATGTTCACAGAGTAGAGATTTACATGTAAAAAAAGAAAATAAGCACATTAGAAGAAACCGTAGGAGAATATTTGTATAAGCTTGTGGATGGGGAAGATGTTCCAAAGTAAGGGGAGATACTCAGAAATCATAAAGAAAGAGATAGGTATTATGTATAGACGGCATACAAATTTTAGTTTTCAGGGGGGCGCCTGGGTGGCTCAGTCGTTAAGCGTCTGCCTTCGGCCCAGGGCGTGATCCCAGGGTCCTGGGATCGAGCCCCACATTGGGCTCCTCTGCTGGGAGCCGGCTTCTTCTTCTCCCACTCCCCCTGCTTGTGTTCCCTCTCTCGCTGACTGTCTCTCTGCCAAATAAATAAATAAAATCTTCAAAAAAATTTAGTTTTCAGTAGGACAAAAAAAAAAAAGACTGTAAGCAAAGCCGTAAAACAAAAGATAAGCTGGGAAAAAAATATCTGCAGTACATATGACAGAAAGAGGATTCATATCGCAACTGTACAAATTGGTTGAAGGTCTAGGCTTGGTAATCTTCCATTTGTAGAGGTGGCAGAAATGGACTTCTTCCCAGAAAAGAGGGACTGGCCAATCCAAGTTGTCACAACATGCCTGTTGCTTTCACAGTCATGAACATGATCACAAGAACGTCAGGGATAATATTTATTATATATATATATATATATATATATATATATATATATATATATATATATATATATATATATATATATATATTATAGCCCCATCTATTGGATACTTACAAACATACAGCTTGAGACCATTTATATTAAACACATACCATTTGTGTATATATACAAACATGAATATACTTATGTTTATATGTGGATAAATGTGTGTGTATGAGTAAGTAAAGGAACTGCAAAATTACACATCAAGCTAATAATGTGGTTCCTGAAGGGCAAAAGGGTAGGGAATCGAGATTAGGCGCAGTGCGGGACGCCTGGGTGGCTCAGTCTGTTAAGCATCTCCCTTCGGCTCAGGTCATGATCCTGGGGTCTTGGGACTGAGCCCCACATTGGGCTCCCTGCTCAGCAGGGAGTTTGACTCTCCCTCTCCCTCTGCCCCTCTCCCCAGGCTACTGCACTCTCTCCCTCTCTCCCCCTCTCAAATAAATAAATAAAATCTTAAAAAAAAAGTTAGGCACTAACTTCAGTGATTTAGTGGTTCCAGGGGACTTCAGCATTATTTGAAATGTTTTCATTTTTCATAAAGAAAATGTATTACTAGGTAATTAAAAAATTAATTTCTTTAAAAAAATGCAACTTCAATCAAATTCCCATTAGGATTTTAATGGACCGATAAGCTAATTCTATTAAATGAAATGAACAGTAAGCGCACAAGAATATTTAAGAAAAAAATTTAAAAAGGAAAACATTAAAACCTATCATAAAGAAATGTGATTAAAACCACCTGGAACTGGTTTGGATTTAGCAAAGAGATGCACCTAACAGGACCAGGAATTCAGAAACAGGTTTGTTTACCAAATGCAGGAATATGGTAAATGACACAACAGTAGGAAAAGAACGGACTCATCAATAACTGGGAAGATGATTCTCTAAAAAGATAGTGTTTAAATAGCTTTTGCCAAGTCGAGAGGGGTCTGTGTCTCTGCTTTATTGGCATTCCTCTTAGTTCTTTTTATTTATTTAATTTTTAAAAAGATTTTATTTGTTTATTTGACGGGCGGGGGGAGCACAAGCAGGGGGAGCAGCAGGGAGAGGGAGAAGCAGGCTCCCCACTGAGCAAGGAGCCTGATGTGGGGCTTGATCCCAGGACCCCCGGATCATGACCTGAGCCGAAGGCAGACGCTTAACTGACTGAGCCACCCTGGCACCCCTGTATTCCTCTGAGTTCTTACGGAGTTGGGGTTTTCTTCCTGTTTATTAGCTGCGCAGATTTGATTTCTTTACTGAAACAGTGCTACTGTGTCTGTTCTGCAGGTGAGGGAACCAAGGCGTGGGGAATTAGTTAAGTGACTGAGCTAAGCACACAGGCCTACTCTGGCAGAAGTTCCTGTCTCTGGCTACCTGTCTTTGCCACTTGTCTCTCTCCCATCTCTGTCGCTTTTGCCTTGACTCGTTTTCCTCTCCCTCTCTCCACCTCTTGCTCTTTTTCTCAAGGCTGCCAATCTTAACAAGCCCACAATTTCACAGAATCAAATGGTTAAAAGCAAGGAATCTGGAGCTAGTTCAGCCACCATCTGGGTTCAAATCCTGCTCTTCCACTCACTGTCTGTGTGACACACACAAGTCCTGTTGCCCTCTCTGAGCCTTGGTTTCCTCAACTGTAACATAGGGACGACCATCATGCCTACCCTCTGGGATTGCTTTGACAATCCAGTGAATAAACATTACACGTGTAGAATGGTCCTAAGTGTTCAACACATGTTAGCTATCTATAATGTTACTATGATGTCATAAAAGACCTCAGTCATCCCAACTGGGCGTGTGAATTCCCTGAGGCTGGGAACCATGTCTTCCACCCCACAACTTTTTATTTTATTACTTTTTAAGATCTTATTTATTATTTTTTTGAAGATTTACTTATTCATTTTAGAGAGAGAGAGAGAGAGAGAAACAGAGACAGAGTGGAGGGAGGGGCAGAGGGAGAGAATCTTCCAGCAGACTTCCTGCTGAGCACGGAGTCCGATGCTGAGCCCCCAACTTTTTTTATTTAAAAAAATTTCAGGGGCACCTGGGTGGCTCAGTTGATTAAGCATCTGCCTTTAGCTCAGGTCATGATCCCAGGGCCCTGGGATGGAGCCATCACATGGGGCTCTCTGCTCAGCAGGGAGCCTGCTTCTCCCTCTCCCTCTGCCTGCCGTTCCCCCTGCTTGTATGCTCTCAGTCTCTCTCTCTCAAATAAATAAATAAATTTCAAATCCATAATAAAGTTAAAAAGATGAATTCATTGCGTATCCATACATCCTTCATCTAGTTCCCCATTCATATTTTTTGCCACACTTGCTTCATCTTGCTCTCTCTGTATAGATACATATTGTTTTTTAAAAAAGATTTACCTACTTATTTCAGAGAGAGAGCAAGAAAGAGTGTGCACAGTTGGGGGGAGGAGCAGAGGAAGAGAAAATGCTTGAGCAGACTCCCCACAGAGCGTGGAGCCTGATGTGAGGCTTGATCCCAGGACCCTGAGATCATGACCTGAGATGAAATCAAGAGCTGACCGCTTAACTGACTGAGCCATCCAAGCACCCCAATATATATTATTTTTTGCTGAATTATTTGCAGACATCATGACACTTTACCCCTTAGTTCTTAACTGTGTTTCTCCTGAGAACAAGGACATCTTCCTTCAATAACCATGATACCATTACCATACCCAGAACATTTAACATTGATACAATATCATCTAATGTATGGTTTATAATCAAATTTTTTGGCCCATGTCTTAATTTATCTGTGTGCTCTGAGGGACCAATACAGGATAAGAGTCAGGGAACAAATATGAGAAGAGAGGAAGTGGCTGAGAAGACAAGGGAATAATGAATAAGAGTGTAAACAAATGAATATGAGTGCAGGATGAATGAATGAATGAATACAACCATCATTATTATATACAGCATTGTTATAGTTGTATGTTATTATAATGGAAACATACGATATTACTTTTTTTAAGTTTTTTTTTTAAGATTTTTATTTATTTATTTGACAGAGAGAGAGACAGCCAGTGAGAGAGGGAACACAGGCAGGGGGAGTGGGAGAGGAAGAAGCAGGCTCCCAGTGGAGGAGCCTGATGCGGGGCTCGATCCCAGAACGCCGGGATCACGCCCTGAGCCGAAGGCAGACGCTTAATGACTGAGCCACCCAGGCACCCCATGATATTACATTTTTATTGTTATGCTGCATTATATAATTACAAACTATATTACTAGATTATATAATAGTAAATATATGATAAATTATTGTTAAAGCTAATATTTTAATTAGCAATAATCATGCCTCGGATAAACCTCATTGGCTATGATACTGCCACTGCACTAAGCTTAAAGCTAATATTTTAAAAATATTTTTATTTTATTTTAGAAAGAGGAAGTGAGGACGAGGGAGAGAGGGGGAGAGAGAGAGAATCTCAAGCAGACTCTGCAGTGAGTGCAGACCCGGACACGGGGCTCGATCTCATGACCCCGAGATCGTGACCTGGGCCGAAACCAAGAGTTGGATGCTCAATCGACTGAGTTACCCAGGCGCCCCTAGAGCTAATATTTTTTGAGCATTCACTATGCAGCCATGCACTGTTCCAGGCATTTTACATGAATTTCCCTGTTTAATCTTCATGATGGCCCTACGATACCATTATATCTACTTTACAGGTAGAGAAATTGAGGCCCAGTGGCCAAGCCAGGATGTGGACCTAGGATACCTTCTTCCTCTCAAGCCCACTGTGAGGGAGTGTATTGTAAGGGGTGGAGTCATCCCATGGGGAAAGGATGGGTTCCAGAGCAGTGCCCCGAGGGTGCCAGGTACTCACTGTCCTCGGTGGGCCGAATGTCTACCCGCAGCTGCAGGTAAGGTTTGGAGGCGGTGGCGAAGGCTGTGCTGAGGTCCCAGTCAGACAGGAGTGAGAGGTAAGTTTCCTGCCCCAGCCGATCCCGGCCCAGGTAGCTGATGCCAAAGTTCTTCTTCCTGGACAGAGGAGGTGTGGCAGCTCTCAGGTGCCCCCAGTGCCCTGGAGGCCTCAGGGACAGTTTCCACAAAAAGCCAGGGAAGGCAGAGATGATGCTGAACAACTCTCTACACTGTGTGGGGTACTGTGCTAAGGGTTTCGGGCTGCCTGAAGTCAGAGAGTTTACCTCTACTTTGTTACACAAACACAGAAACACACACACCTGCTTATATCTAGAGGGCACACTGAAAACGTAAAATGTTGGTCCCCTCTAGGGAGGGTGACAGGGTAGTTAAGGGATAGAAGTGGGAAGAAAGCAGCCTTCCTACTGCATAAAAAATAAAGCAAGCTGGGTGTTTGTTATCTTTCACAACAAAAAATGTTTATGCAAAGAAGTCAAATAACAACCAAGAATTTGTTCTTCAGATATACTTGAACAACTATGGAATGAAGTATGTTGTGTGATAACTGTTGTAACCATGGAAACATCCTAAGTAGACATCACTTTTGTACTCTGAATTTGTTACCATGTGCATGTATTTCTCCAAAATAACAACCACAACAAAATAACCATTACACCTGCCCCCAAGAGACACCACTTTTCTTCTATCAGGTCAGCAAATTTTCCAATGTTTTCTAGTAACCAGTGTTTCTGAGGGAAACAGGCATTTTATATGCTGCTGGGGAGACTGTAAATTGGCAAAAACCTGTCTGGAGAGCATTTCGGAAACATCCACAGAAATTTTTAAAAGCACACACCCTTTAACCCAGCAATACCACTGCTAGGAATTTATCCTATGGCTAGATTTCCCCAAATATTCCAGGATATGCAAATGTGGCAGTTCACTGTGGGATTATTTGTAATAATGAAACGAACAAACAAAACCCCTACCAAAGAACAACAAAAAAGCCAAACAACCACTGTTGAGGTGGGTGGCCCCACAGTTCGTTCCCCAGCATCCCATAACTCACCCATTCAAATCAAAGGCTCGGATAAGGATGTGTTGTAATACATCAAGCGAGGTGATCTGGGGGTCGACGGCGAAAGAGCGGAACTCAGGTGACAAAAAGCTCTCACACTTCTGGGGAGAGAAGAAACAGGGTGGGCCATCAGGGGCCACATCACCACACTGAAGCAGACAGAGGGATAGGAGGCAAGGTCAGACGAGTGGTGGGCAGGGGCATGTGGAGACGGGTGTTCTGGGTCATGGTGAGGGCTTTGGTTTTTACTCTGAGTGAGGGGTAAGACTTGGAGGGTTCTGTGCAGAGGAGGGATGTGAACTGATGTAGGATTTAACAGGATCCTTCTAGCTGCTCTTAGAAGAACAGACTGGGGGGGGGGGCAAGGGAGAAAGCAGCAGTTCAGTGAGGAGGAAGCTACTGCAATAGTCCAAGCACCCAATCCTTCTTCTTTGTCCCCCACGGTTGTCAGCATCGCCATGTCCAGTCTGGCCCGCATTAAATCAATACTCAATGCTGCACCAATTTAGCACCTCTATCTACAATACTACCCTGCTTTACTCTCTTCGAAGGCAACCCCAGGGTCCTCAGAAGGTGGGCCTACAGGCTGCTGGCCAGCCTCTTTTCAGTCAGCTTTTTTGAACTTTACACTCTGGTACCACCAAACTGCTGGAAGTTAATTTGAACACATCCTGGCTCCAGGACTTTGCTTGTGCTGATCCCCATGTCTGGAAAGTCCTACCCACTTTCTTCCAACTGGCTCACCCACAGCTCAGGCATCATCTCTTTTCTGAATTCCTAAACCTCTACCTTAGAGCTTCCTGAGGTGATCTGTTTACTTCTTTCCGGAATCTACCTTCTTCTCACCAAGACCAGTGCCACCACCCTAGCCCGAGCCACCATCAGCACTTGCTGGAGCCATGGCAACAGCTTTCTTACTCAGAATACATGCCAAAGGCCCTTCACAATGTGCCCCTCTTTTACCTCATTCTTTTACCCCCTACCCACTCCTGCCCTTGCTCTCTCCCTCCAGCAATATGGGAACCTAAGGGAACATGCCAAGCTCATCCCCACCTCCCAGCCTTTGCCCTTGGTGTTCTCTCTGCTTCCACTCTGCCTCCGACATGCACATGGCTGATTCCTTTTTTATTTGGGTCTCTGCTCCTTCAATACCTCTCTAGGGACCTCCCCGCTACAACCTTGGCTAAAGTAACTCCCCAGTTCAGAAGCTTTCTCGTTATCTCTTCACAACATTCACCAGTGTCCAAAGCATCTCATTTATTTAGCTGTCTTCCCGACAAGCACGTCAGCTCATCCCGGGTGAGATTGTAAATCTGCACACAAGTGCAGTCTCAACATACATGTTAATTGACTTCAGCACCTCCTTTTCAGACACCAGCAGCCCCCCTCACTCCTCAACTATTTAAGGCCCCTCCTCCAGCCCTACGGCCCCTCCTCTTTACCCATAATCTCCACCTATCCATTCCTTAGGCCCCTACCCCCTCCATTTTCAGTCCTTACGTCCTCAGGCCCTGCCCAGCATTTCCAGGTCCAGCCTCCCCCCACCCCCGCCCAGTCCCCATCACTATCACTCTGCCCTCAAGCCTCGCCCCTCAGGTTAACACCCCAAATCTCGGGTCCCGCCCTCCAACCTGGGAGAATCACCGCCCTCCCCTCCCCTGGGCACCCCAGGAGGGCAGGCCGACCAGTTGTCAGCCTCACCTTGACTCGGACCCGTACCACCTCTCGCTCCTCCTCCTCAGCCGCCGCCGCCTGGGCTCCCCCACCAGGTGGGGGCGCTCCAGAGCCGGCCAAATCCGAGGATCCAGAGGCCGACGCCATCCCGCCGCCACCCGCCTCAGGGCGACGGTTGACCGTTGCCCCCCACCTCTATGCGCACTCTAGAGTGCGAGTGCCCGCGGCCCCACCTTGCGCCCCAGCGCAGGCGCAGAGGGCGCTGTGCGACCCTGCCCCCCCCACTGCCCCTCCCACCAGGCACAGGGTGGAGATGGCCTCTGCGCACGCGCCTAAGATGCTGTTGCCAGGTGTCCCGCCCCCAAAAGAGGTGCTTTGTGCCTCACTTCCAACAGTGCGCAGGCGCCTAATGAGGTCCCACCTCCCCCCGCCTGCGGTTTGGTTGCCTGGGCAGCTTACTTCCGGATTCACCTTCGTTTACAGTGACGACATACTCAGGCGAGAGAAGTGGGCGGGGAAAGGAACCTGCTGTGCGATGACGTCAAGCCCCACATCCCGCCCCGACTTGCCCCGTGCCTCGGCTTAACAGATGATGTCATCTATTTCAAAAGCCTGTGGCCCTCGCTTCAAATGAGTCTGCTGAATGGAAAAATAATCCTTTTTCCAGAATCTTTTAAAAAGTTTCCACTTTGTGAAAATTCATGGAGCTGTACATTTATGACTTTTGCTGTTTCTGTCTGCATATTTCTTTTTTTAAAAAAGATTTTATTTATTTGCAAGAGAGAGAGAGAGCACAAGCCAGAGGAAGGGGCAGAGGAAGAGGGAGAAGTGGACTCCCGGTGGAGCAGGAAGCCCTACACGGGGCTTGATCCTAGGACCCCGGGATCATGACCTGAGCTGAAGGCAGGTGCTTAACTGACTGAGCCACCCAGGCGCCCCTGCATGATATATTTCAATAAATAACTTACCAAAAAAGCTATTTTTATGATCTCTGGCGTTCCCAGCTTAAGTTTGCCTTCATTTTATTTAATCCTTGCAACAGGTTGAGGTCAGTCATGTTATTAAATAGTGTATGTCCACTAAATACCAGCTGAATGGCAGAACATATTTTAGACTCCACAAATGACAAAATGCATGAAGGCATTCTTCTCACTTCATTGCACATCCATCTAGTTTGGGACAAAATACAGACTGCCCTTACAAGTGTAATTTCTAACAAAGGAATCCTGTAAGATGCCTGGAGTTCAGTTATTGTTGCAGTGTTGTATGAATGCTACACTTAACATTAACTTTTTAGAGAAGTCTGCAATTCTATTTTCGTATCTTTTTTAAAAAGATTTTATTTATTTGAGAGAGGGAGAGTGAGCGAGCAATAGAGAAAGCACAAGTGGGGTGGAGGGGCAGAGGGAGAGGGAGAAGCAGACTCCCTGCTGAGCAGGAAGCCCAACTTGGGATTTGACCCCAGAACCCCAGGATCACAATCCCAGCAGACACTTAACCACCTGAGCCACCCAGGCACCCGTTTTGGTATCTTTTTAAATAATTTGTTTCCTTGGTATTAATATTAGATGTCAATTTTCTAGAAGGTATAAACAATGGAGAATTTTTTTTTGAAAGCCAGAGCAGGGTTTTTGGCACATTTCTTCTGACCCATGTGCTTGAGTAAACAACACTTCTTATGAGTCTGCTGGATTTTCTGAATGAAATTAGGAATTTGAGAGTCTGCCTCTCATTACAATCAGCATAGGGTGGGATGAGCGAAACACTAGCCTGGATTCTGGAGTTCAATCCTGATGGCACTGGAGCACAGGTTTTAAATGGGGGTATAATGGGGTCGGATGCCCGTCTTGGTTGTGGAGAGGGCCTTGGATGGAGAGACTTACTGGAAGCAAGGAGATAAAAAAGGAGGTCCTTGTCATAGTTCTGGGGAGAACTTTCTCTATCATTTTTTTAAATTCTTCCATTCAACAAATACAAAGTGTATGCCAGGTGGTCTACATATATTAATTCATTTAATCTGCATAAAAATCCAATGAGGTAGGTACTTTTATTAGAATTTTACATGAGAGCACTGAAGGTCAGGGAGAAACAGGCTCGAGGTCAAAGGGATAGTAAGTGGCACAGAAATTAAGTGCAATGGACAGAAGGTGGCTGTGCCTGGCTTTGGCTTTAACAATGAGGCATTTCTCAAAAGCTATACTGTAGGCTTGATTAGAACCAGGATTTGAACTGAAGTCCTGCTCTGCACAGGTCACCAGGAGCCAGTCCACAGGTATCTGAGTTTTTTCATTCTTTGTCATCTCCTCAAAATTCCTCAAGTACCCATTTGTTTTATGACTCAAGGTCTATGAGGTTAATGACACAGAGACTATGGGAGGAGTGATGGGGGTGGGTCTACAGAGTGAGGGTATCTGTGCGGTAAATGATGGGAATCTGTGGATACATGATAGGTGGTCTGCAGGATGATAGGATGTTGGGTGAGTGATGAAAGATCTGTGGGGTAATTGGGGACCTGTGGGGTATGAGGTGACAAATTCTGCAAGGTGAGTTATGGGGGTTTGTAGGGTAAGTAATGATAGCCTATGGGGTAAATGATAGGGGATTTGTGGGGAGACTGAGAGGGTCTGTGCTATACATGATGGGGGGGGGGCTATGGGGTGAGTCATGGGGTTGTAGGGTATATGACTGGAGGTCTGATGGGGTAAGTTATAGGATATGTGAAGTGAGTGATGGGTCTTGTGTGAGTTTTGTGGGGTGTCTGGGATGAGTGATGGGGATCTTTAGGGTAGTGATGGATGTCTATGGGGTGAGTGATGGTGGACGTCTTTGGAGTAATGGGGGAGTCTGAGGTGAGGAAAGATCTGTGGAGTTTTTGATGGGGTGTCTGTGGAGCACCTGATCAGGAGACAAGAGGTTGAGTAAACTGAAGAACTTACAGATTTGGAAAGTTCTCAGCCTGTCCATATTACAAAAAATGACAAAAGTGTGTTCTGGAGAGAACACCAAAAGTGTGAGTGGATGATCACTTCTTAAGAGAGATAATAGGTGTCTCATGGATCTAATTAGTCATCATGGGACTCTGTGGGGTCAGTGATAGGGGGTTTGTGAGCTTATAGATTAGAGGTCTAAGTGATGATAATGGGGGGCCTATGGCTGAGAGAACGGTGCTCTGTGAAATGAGTGAGTGAGGGAGGGTTTGTGGGGTCAGTCATAGGGCAACTCTGGAGTTAGTAATTAAAGATCTCTCAGTGTTAGGGTCAAGATCTTTTATTTCCTGATTTTGAAAACTACCACCATCATGGCCCTTCTAGTTTCTTCTATACCTTTGTCCCAGTGGCTCCCGGCCGTAGCTCCACACAGCTTCTTTCTTGACCCTGCCTCTGGCCCTTCTGGTGCTTACCCATCAACCTGAGTTTGACAGATCAATTTGCTTTGTCACTCCAAACTGTGGGACTGGCCTCTTCTTCCTGGTGGAGGGTTCCTCATTGGCCAGTGTTCAAGCCCAGCCTACTACTTCTTAGTTCAGCTTGCTCTTGGCTTTTGTGGTTTTGGTGTCCAGCATGCTCTGGGCATGAGTGAGCTGCTTTACAGAATCAAGCACAAGGATTCCAGGCAGCACCAGCCACAGGCCGTTCATGAAGACAAAGTAAAACCAGAAGTAGAGTGGGTGGCCCAGCTCCCCATGCTGGAATCCGTCCCGGTGCTCTGTTAGGAAATAGAGCACATCCCCATAGATCTGACCTGTGGGAGGCAGAAAGGGAAGGGGAAACCCAGTGAGAAGGAAAAGCTATTCCAAGGCATTTTCTAAGTCATCATTCAAGGTCTCAGAGTTCAGGATTCCCAAATTTAGAGAGCTAAGAATTCTGAAATCATAGAGCGGAAAATTTAAGGCATTAGAAAAGTAAGAATTCTCAACTCAGGAGAGTTCTTATCTCCAGAATTTAAGGAAGCTCAAAATCCTTTAATTCAAGACCGCTCAGGATTCCAGAACGAAAGAAAGCCAGCAATGTAAGAACACAAGAGGACTGAATGTCAGATGAAGGGAGCTCAGAATCCTAATCCTGGAGGATCCAGGGGCTTCCCGCCACCTCATGTAACCTTCACAGGAGACGCTGTGATGAAGGAGAAGAAGGGGAAATGAACCTTTCCCACTTGAGAACACAGACTGAGAGGGTCATGGCTATTCCAGAAACTCAGGAGGATGCCATTCAGCCTGAATCAGCCCTCGATTGGCACAATTGAGACAGGCTCCCTGCAGGGATACCCCTGTGCCTGTGGATACCCCATCAACCCCTCCAGCACCCAGCGTGGGCCCTCTCCTCACCTACAGAGACCACGAGCTGTAAGACAAAGCGGAGGGGCTGCTGGCGGAGAAAGGCGATCACCACCCATAGGCTGAGTGGTCCCCAAAGGCAAGCTGTGATGGTCTCCATGCATATTGTGAAGTTGTCACTCCTGTGGGAGGGGGAGAAAGGATTAGGGAACAGTGGCATTACTGTGATCTACCCACAGGGCACACCATTAGTGCTCCCCAACTCACCACCACCCCGAAATCAATGTAGGTCTCCCCTGATGGAGGCAAACACTTACAGGATGTATCGGCTGTCTCCCTTGGCATACTCTTTCCCTGAAGAAGGTAAGAGACATACATAAAGAATAAAGGCAAGAAAAGGAACTCAGATGTGTGAGAGCCGAGGGCCCATGTAAGATGGCTTCATAACCTCTCCATGCCTCAGTTTCCTCATCTGAGAAATGGGGTAGCTGTCTGGATTCTAGAGTGAACATATGTATACAAGATAATGTGTGCAGACCTGACACAGAACAGTAAGTAATGCTGTGATTGTCTGATATTCAATAATTGTGGAATAAAAGAAGGTTAAGTGTAGGTGATGGGGTGAGTGAAGTAGCCAGTGAGTGACTGAGTGTGTGTGAGAGAGAGAGAGAGAGAGCGCACAAGCCAGCGAGCAAGCAAGCACAAAGATGAACAGATGAGTGAATGAAAGGATGAGCAGAGAATTAATAAGAAAGAGAGACCACTCAATATAAAAATAGGGAGGAGACAAGAAGAGGTTCTTCACGAAAGAGGATTCCAAAATGGTCAATAAACATATGAAACATGCTCAAACTTTCATGAGGTATTAAGAAAAAGCAAATTAAAACCATAATGAGATAGCACTTGCATCCACTACGACTAAAATTGAAGAAACACCTGACCATACCAAGTGTTGGCGAGGATGTGGAGGAACTAGAACTCCCATATACTGCTGGTGGGAAAATAAAATGGTGCAGCCATTTTAAAAAACAGTTTGGCAGTTTTTTATAAAGTTAAACACACATCTACCATTCTTCTCCTCCATATTTACCCAAGAGAAATGAAAGCAGATTTCCACACAGACTTGTGTCAGATCAAAGTGTTATATAAGAATAGCAGTTTTATGGGCGCCTGGGTGGCTTGGTTGGTTAAGCATTTGCCTTCGGCTCGGGTCATGATCCCGGAGTCCTGGGATCGAGTCCTGCGTCTGGCTCCCCGCTCAGTGGACAGTCTGCTTCTTTCTCCCTCTCCCCCTGCCCCTCCACCCTTCTCATGCACTCGTGCGCTCTCTCTCAAATAAATAAATAAAATCTTTGGGAAAAAAAGAATAGCAGAAAAAGAATTTATTCATGAGGCCAAAAGGAATATTATTTATAATAGCAAAAGATTGGGGGTGCCTAGGTGGCTCAGTTGGCTGAGCGTCTGCCTTCGGCTCAGGTCATGATCCCAGAGTCCCGGGATCAAGCCCTGTGTCAGGCTCCCTGCTCAGCGGGGAGTCTGCTTCTCCCTCTCCCTATGCTTGTTCTCTCTCTCTTTCTCTCTCAAATAAATAATAAAATCTTAAAAAAAAAGGATCGGAGGGAAATACCCAAAAATACTGGACAAGTCAAATAATTCTATAACATCTATGCTTTGAAAGCTTTTTATGAACCGATGAGGAGTGACCACGTTGGAAAAAAGCAAAGTTCATTGGTATATATACCATATTATCATTTGTTTGCACAGAAGGGGAAAAAAAACAATGATGATGATGATGATGATGATGATAATGATAAACAGTTATGGCATCTACTGTCTGCCAACACTGTTCTTAAAGTCTTTTTAAAGATTTATTTATTTATTTGAGATAGAGAGAGAGAGCATGAGGGGGAGGAGCAGAGGGAATCTCAAGTGGACTCCATGCTGGGCTCAGAACGTGATACAGGGCTCGATCTCATGACCCCAAGATCATGACCTGAGCCAAAACCAAGAGTCAGACGCTTAACCGTCTGTGCCACCCAGGCGCCACTGCCAACACTGCTCTAAGTGACTTACATATATTTGGGTATTACCATTATCCCTCTTTTACAAATAGCAAACTGAGGCTTATCTGTGTAATTTTATGTAAATAAACCCTGGAAAAAAACATATAAAATTATTAACATTGGTTAATAACCAGAGAAACTCGGTGGACAGAAGGTAGATTTTCACTGCACACCTCTTTAAATGGTTTTTTTGACCCATATGAATATATATCCAATAAAAAAGTTGAATAAATTTTTAAAATAAATTAATGTTAGAGTTGGTGGGTGGACAAACATCTAAGCCAATCCCTGCCCAGAAAATTCCCTCCCACAGCAAATCAAAGAACTCAGGACTCACAGAGTTGGGACAAGAAAGCTTGGTCTCCAAGTAGGTCTTCGTGGTAGAGGCTGAACCAGCCCTCAATCACCATGTGAATGAACCCACACACTGCAAACCAGCACAGGGACAGTCGCCGCCAAGTCCCCAGGGGGACGACCGCAGCACGACTTGACAACAGCCATGTGGTCACAACCAAGACCCCAGACACAGAGAAGAGGCCGGCCAGGAGATGCCAAGTGGGGAAGTCATTAGGCACAAAGTTGTCCAGCCTCAGGTGCCGAGGCCAGTACGGGTGCAAGGGGCTGGCGTTGGTGGTCATGTCTTTGTAGGCTGATGGCTGTGTGTGGATAAGGAGAAAGGAAAAAAAAGAGAAAAACGTGAGCAAATAGAAAACACAGAATGAGATCATAAAATCAAATCCAAATAATTATCACAAGAAATGTAAATGGACTAAAATTATCAGTTAATAGACTGGATTAAAAATAATCTAATTATACACTGTTTTAAAATAATGACTGTAAGTCTGTTCCAGTCCTCCAAGAGTCCTATGATATGGAAGACACAGGAACCAGGCCAGGTTCTAGCCCTTATTGGTCACAGTCTGGTGGGCAGACACAAGAACCAGACTAGGTCCCAGCTCTCATTGGTCATGCCCTGGTAGGGGACATACAGAGGCCAGGCGTGGTCCCCGCCCTCAGGGGCCAAAGTCGGCTGGGGGAGACACAGCGACCAGGCTGGGTTCCACTGCAGGGGTCAGGGTCTAGCATTTTTCAACAGAAAGCTATTCCCTCCCTCGTAGTCCTGGAAACTGCAGGACAAAAGACAGAAAACTAATCAGAACTACAGCCCTCAGGTTCAGCGTGTGGAAAGCCAGACCCTTCCTGAAATCGCATAAGGCCACCAACCTGCGAGAAAAAGAAGAAAGCGGAAGGCAGTGCTCTTGCACGCAGTTCTAAACAGGAAAACGAGGGTCAAATACAGAGACCACCAATTAGAATTAGAGGCCTCTGGGCCAGCTGCCCAATGAGAAGGCAGATCTTCTGTCGTCCGGACAACCGCACGGTAGCAGGGGGTCTCGCGCAGGCGCGCAGGGTGAGCGGTGGGCGTGGGTGGGGGTATGTATGTGTGTGTGTGTGTGTGTGTGTGTGTGTGTGTGTGTGTGTGTGTGTGTGTGTGTGTGTGCGCGCGCGCGCGCGTGGGGCGGGGGGAGGAAGGATCTAGCGCCGGCGTCGAGGGCCAGCTGTTTAGCAGTTGAGAGCTAGGGGATGGAGTGGCAGGCTGGGTGGAGGACACTTACCAGCGGCGTGATCGCGGCGGCGTCGCTCACAGACTCCGGGATCTCCCTAGGCTAGCTCGCGGGCTGAGGAAAAACCTTCGTTGCGACTTACCCCTCAGGTTCCTCACCTTATGGAGCGGGCCAATGGGGGGGCTGGGAAGGCGGCCACAGTGCTGCTCCTAACCAATAGCAGCTCTCTGTGTGCCGCCGGCCCCGCCCCCATGCGTGGTGCCATTTTCGCTGTTGGTTGAGACCCAGTCAGGAGCTGCGGGAAGGCAGGGACCCGCCAAGGTTGGTGGGCGGTTTGGGGCTGCACCCCGTACGCAGCGATTGCTGGCTTCAATTTCCCTGTCCCATTGTCAGTCAGTCGTATTGGAAACCGGCTGTTTATCTTCCTTATCTGCTGTCCAGTTGGCATTGCTCTGTGTTCGCTCACCTTTGCTCTCGTTTTTTAGGCAATTAGTGAGTTCCCGGACCAGTCTTCAATCCTAATGCCCGAACCCGCAAGGAAACTAAATACGACAGGCAGATCACATCTTGCACACTGTGCGTCTGCCCTCTCCCTCGGCGCCCAGAACTCCTCAGCGGTCATCTCCACCTCTCCCGACTTAAAGTCAGAAGAACTAGTCAAAACCCAGGCTCTTCCGCCTTGCTGGCCAATTGGCACCAAGACCCTTAGTCTCCCTGTGCCAACTCTAAAGAGCCAACCCGAATTCCGTAACTCTAAGCCAGCAGGCGCCCCAGGCCGCGCAGTCAGTCAGAACCCAGACTTATCCCAGACCTTCCTATCCAATTAGAACCCACAAGCTTCAGTCCTAAGGACCAATAAGCACGAACTCTTCATCTGTCTTGCTTTCCCCCTCTCTGTCCTAGTCAGAATAACCAATCAGAAAACCAGTCAGTTTTGCAGCCAGCTAGTATCAGGTCCCCCCCTCCACATCCAACTATCCAGTCTATCCTGGCTCCACTCAAATCAAGCTGTACAGCCCTCCAGCTCTTCAGCCAACCCTGAACAATAATAAATTAACCATGAACCGATCACAACCTGCTCCCTCTTCATGATTTCCAGCTTCCAAACCTTTCTCTGTGCTGTGCCCATTCCTCACTCAATTCTATTCCCCACTGGGCAGTGAAGAAAGAGCCTTTTGTATCTTTCCTACTTTTATTTGACAATAACAAACTGTATATAAAAAGGGAGAAGGAAGGCGGGGAGGCCCTGGATCTCCCCCTCTCTGCTTCCCCAAGCATCCTCCACCCCTAGGCCCCAGTCAGGGACCACCCTCTTCCCGCCTTGTGGTGGAGTGGGGATCGACAGGCATGGAAATCGCGTTTGTGTGTGTGTGTGTGTGTGTGTGTGTGTGTGTGTGTGTGTGTGTAGGAGTGTTGGGGGGGGTCAAGAATGGAGAGGGGTCAGAATTAGAGATAGGGCCTTCCCTCATCCCCCATCAGAGCTGGCACCCTGAGGAGGGGTCTTGAGGGAGCTATGAGGGTCCACAGATGTGCCTCAGCCTATGAGACGATAGAAGATCCAACATCCAAAAGTGACCCAGTGACTGGCCCAGCTGAGCTCTGACCACTTGTGGACAGTGTATGCCATGCCGTAGCCCTGTGGGAGAGAAAGAGGTGACAGTCCCACTAGGCAAGAACAAAAAAAGGTCTCAGGAAAGCCCATCCTTTGTTCAAGGACATTTCTGTGACTCCATGGTAACCCCAGGTGAGGCCCCAGAGACTGGGTACATATAAAAGGCAAGCAGATTTAGGTAGTTTTTTTTTCTCTTTCATGTTTTCTCCTTTAAAAACTATTTTTAAAAACAAAACAGGGCCATTCCATTCTCTGATCCGTACTCTCCCTAATATAGAAGGAACTGCTAGAAATCGATTTTTTGAAAAGAAAAAAACTGGCAAAGGAGGGGAGTATGCCATTCTCACGAAGGAAAAATCCCAGTGGCTCTTTATGAAAAGATACTCAGCTTCACTCATAATCTTCCTCCTCTCAAAACGGCAAACCTATCCAGGAAGTCTGAGAGGTACTCTGTTGGTAGGGCGGCAGATATGGTCACACACTGCTGGGGGAAGGCAAAAAAGTAACTTCATTGTAACTATCAAGGCTAGATCCTATAGTTTTGTCCACACCTGTGTGAATCCGCACGGCTACGAGGGTATTATTACTTGCTGCAGCACGATTTGCAGTAAGAAAGAGCTGGAAATCGCCTGGGTGTTCACTGATAAGGGACAAACGACACTGTCATACTGTTGTATCCTTGCATCGGAAAACGAATGAGGACATTCCATGTACTTATGCGGAAGATTTTCAAGAACTATTATGTGAAAACAGCTACATGCAGAACAGTATCATTCATGAGTTATTTTAGGGTAAAACCTAGAGTGGGGGAGGGAATTAAAATATACTATTGTGCTTATATTTTAGAAGGATTCTTTTAATTCATTTTAATAAAATGAATAAAAGTAATTACCTGCAAGAGGGGAGGAAGTAGACAGTAGGAGCAAGACTTTTCCCTGAACATCTTGCATACTGTTTTGTTTTTGAACCTTGTGATACATGCATTAACTATTTTTAAACGTTTTACTAAAAATAAAACAAAACCCAGATTTTGCACACTCAACCTGAATGAAGATTAAAAATTGTTTTTAATGACAAAATAGAAAATAAAAGTTTTATTTTCAATTAAAAATAAAAAAAAAATTCAACTAAAAGAGAAGCAAAACCTGGATCCTGCAAGAGCCATATGAAGAAACAGTATTTTTAAAACTGTCTTTCATTTAAAAAGGAGTAAAATCTGGAATGTGCATACGCCACATGAATAAAAATAGTACATACATTTTAATGTACATTTTTAAAACAGAATCCAGAGTTTGCACATTCAACCTGAGTAAAAATACTTCTTTAATTAAGTAAGAAAGAAACCTTGCGAATTCTACCTAAACAAAAATATGGTGAAGTAATTAATTTTTTGAAAAGTAAAACCTGGGGGCGCCTGGGTGGCTCAGTCGGTTTAAGAGGCTGCCTTCAGCTCAGGTCATGATCCCGGGGTCCTGGGATTGAGCCCCCACATTGGGCTCCTTGCTCGGCAGGGAGACTGTTTCTCCCTCCCCCTCTGCCCCTCTCCCCACTCCTGTTCTCTCTCTCTCTCTCTCTCAAATAAGAAAATAAAATCTTTTAAAACCTGGATTTTGCACTCCTTCTCTATGAAATAAATTTTATAAGTAAAATAAACACAGTTTGCATGCTTCACCCTAATAAGAGCCCCAACAGGACGAATCAACCAGGACTCCGGGAAAGAAGGAGCGAGGAGCCCTAGCTTCGTAAGCTAGATAGACACAGGACACAAGGTCCTCAGTGCCTCGGCCTCTTCACCTTTGTTATCATGGTTCCCATGAGCAGGGAGCACATCCCTAAGTAACCTCCAGCCCAGGGCCCCACCTCACCTGCTCCTCTGTGGTGTCATCCACATCGACATCAAACAGGGAGCCCAGGTAGGCCAGATGGAAGATGGCCAGGGCCCCAAAGAGCAGGTTTAAGGCTCGCACCCCCAGGCCCTGTGGGGGACAGATGGATATGCTTGGCAGCTGTATCTACTCACTGTCCCCAGCCCCACCTGGGCAGGGGAGCCCAGGGAGATGCACAAGGCCCAGTGGGTCCCAGGAATGAGGATGTCCAGGGCACAAGGCACCCCCCAGGGTAGGAATAAGATGGTTTGGATCTTCCTACAGGAACTCAAGAGGTAGCCAAGGATGAGGGTACTTTTAGCCTGAGGGCATCCAGAGGGAGATGCGAGTTTATCAGAATCTGAGGTGGTCCAGATTTCTTATCACAAACAATGCAAAAACAAACAGAAACAAATCCCCACCATGACCTACAAGACCCACCAGTCTCCCCCCTCGCTCGCTCTGCTCAAGCCACACTGGTCTCCTTGTTCCTCAAATATTCCAGGCTCTCTCCCATCTCAGAGCTTTTACACCCGTTGTTCTCTCTTCGCCTGGAATGCTTCTCTTCCTCATCTCCGTCAGTTAAAGAACTCAAAAGTCACTTTCTTATTTAAAATTGAAACCACTAACCGCCCCCTCCCTTAAAATGCTTGTCCCATAGGGCTGGGACTTGAGTCTGTTTTGTTCATCGCTGTGTCTCCAGTGCCTAGAACAGTGCCTGATGCCAGCAGGTGCTCAATAAATGTTCACTGGGGGTGGGGGACGGATGCCAGGTGTGTATACAGCAGGTGCTTGATAAATGTTTGTGAGAGAAATGGATGCCAGTGAATAGAAGTGAGGTTCTGGGGATGGCTCAGGCACCAGAAGAGGAAGCTGGGCACCCTGAGACAGATATAGGATGGAGACAGAAGTAACGTTTTTGAGGGGGAGTGCTGGGCATGAGGCTGCCCGGGTTGAACCCTCACCAAGCGATGCTGGTGCGAACAGTTTGGTGGGCACCGTTTCGACAAGACGCAGGCACTGAGGATCCGAGCCAGGCGCTTCCGGAGGACTGGGGTGGATGCCAGGAGGTAAGGGGGTCAGGTTAGCCTCAGGGGACAGTGTTCTAGCCCTGCCCCCACCTTCCATCCCACCTGCTGGGTTGGGCTTGGCACTCACCGTGTTCCACGTAAGTGATAAACGCCAGGGACAGCAGCACCGCAGCCAAATGGAAGCTGAAGCCCTGGAGGGCCCAGGGGGCAATGAGGTGAGTAAGGAGGAGGCCCTGCTGCCCAGCTCTCCCCACCCCACATCCCGCTCTGCCCTGCTCACGTGCAGGAGGGCACTGGCTGCATAGGTGACCAGCACGGCTGAGAAGGTCCCCAGGTGGAGAGCATTCTTGAAAACATCTGAAAGGGGAAGATGCGGGTCAAAAGTCTCCTGGGATCCCCTCTGCCCTTCCCGGCAGGCCAGAGGGCAAGGCGAGGAACCCACAGCCTGTCGCAGCCCCTAGGATAAGTTCTTTATAATGGCCCCAAACGTCCCATGTCCAGAACTTAGCTCCCAATCTTCCCTCCCAAACTGCGCCTCCCATAGTGTCCCCAAGTTCAGCCAATGTCAAGTCTACTGTTCCAGTTCCTCAGGGCAAAAACCTAGACTCACCCTTGCTCGCCCCCCCCCCCATTCCCACAACCAAACTCTCAGCAAATCCTGTCAATTCCACTTTCAGAATTTATCTAGAATCTGACCTCTTTTGTCCATGTCCACTGCCACTACCGCCATAGCTCGCTTGGACTAGTGCAGTGACCTCTTCACCTTCTCCACCCTGTCTGCTCTCACAGCAGCCAGAGGGCCCTGTTACAACCCAAGTCGGCCCTCAGCCCTCCTCTGCTCACTCCCGTGCTGTGGCTCCATTTCTCAGAGAAAAAGCCCAAGTCCTCCCTGTGGCCAGTGAAGCCTTCCAGGCCCCTGTCACCTCTCTGCCCTCACCTCCTGCCACTGGTCCCCTTGCTCAATCTGCTCCCACTGCACCAGTCTCCTCCCTGTTCCTCAGCCGTGCCCAGTATGCTGCCTCAGGGCCTTTGCACCGGCTGTTCCTGCCATCTGTTACACTCCCCCCCACATTGGCATTGCTTGTTCTTTCACCTTGCTCAGGTCTTTGCTCAAATGCCATCTCTTCAGTGGGACTTGCTCTGGCTAATTTATTTAAAATTGCAACACTCCTCCCCCCACTCCTGCGAACACTTCCAGATCATCTTTACCTGCTTCATTTTTTAACCATAGCACTTGAACTATTATGTATTTTCTTCCTCTTACTGTCTGCTCTCCCCGCAAAAATGCCAGCTCTACGGGGGCCAGGGACTTTGTTTTTTGTTGTTGTTGTTTTGTTTTGTTTTTCTGGTCCCTGCAGTATCTTCAGTGCCTAGTACACAATAGGTTCTCAGTAAATGTTTGTTATGTGAATGGGAAAGGGCCTGGGTTGAGGACTCCCAACTCTCTTGAAGTGGTCACTTGGTGACTCACAGTTATTTAGCCAATAAGACATGGGTAGGTTCCAGCTCGTGACAACTTCCACCATGGACCGGGGCAACTCCACGTTCAGTGGCTTGGATACCGTCAGGTCCCTGTAGGCAAAAGAGACCTGCAAATTCATTTGGGGTCTCAACCCATCCATCTAACCTCCATACTTTTGTCTTGGCTGTTCCCTCCCCTGGGACTCCCTCCCCCCTCCCTGCAGCTCCTCTAGGCAGCACCCCGTGGGAGGGGGGGCCCCCCAGCCCTCCCCACCATTCCAGGTGATCCTTCTCCTCGGTGAAGCCGGCCCCTGCCAACGTGGCCGTGGCCTCGGACAGAAAGCCCACAAAATAGTTGCTGAAGTGGAAGGAGACAGCACTCTCGTAGGCTCGCAGCCACCTGGGGAGAAAGCAGCGGGGGAGAGAGGGATCACTCCTAGGCCCCGGCATGACACCCCGCCATGTGTCGCATCCCCAGCCCCACTCTGCAGACTCACCTTACCATGGTGCCCCTAGGGCCCCCAGGGGTCAGGAGGGCAGCAGAGAAGAAAGGAAAGAGAGTCAGAGAGGACCTGGAGGCTGGCCGGAGTTGTTTGTAGACAAGACAAGACAGAAACATGGCGGCAAAAGAGTCACACGCATACGTACACCGTCAGTTAATTTCACGCACCTCAAACAGAAGTGTGAGCTGCCCTACAGTATGACACAGTCCTAGAGCCTCACGTGGCCAGACATCCAGATGCAGCCACTGTCAGAGGCCCGACCTCACCATGCCACACACTGACACAGACATGTGGCCAGACACAAACACTATCAGACTCCCAGCCCCACAGCTCTCCAGTCTGATCCAGTGACTGTGAGATACGCCAGGGTCCTTTACTTAGGCACGGACACCACCAAGCACCCTGCTTTGCACACGTACACAATACTACACCCAACCCAGTCATCCTGTCAGCTGTACAATCAGACATGGTGGAAAACAGACCACGTCCAGGAAAATGTGTAGGTTCTGGAATCAGGCCTGCGCATACTGCCCTGCTGCTTAGCTGGGTGACACTGGGCAAGTCACTCCACCCTTTGGGGAGCCTCACTCAGCATCAGACACCATCAGCGGCCAGTGAGTGGGGTACTGGGTCATATGAACAGCTGGATGAAATCCTACAGTCACACCAAGAGGTGGCTGGTCGGTCCCACAGACAGGCACAGACACATGGTCGGGCATGAGCCCTCAGCCAGACAACACCAGGCAGCTAGAGAAGGCAGGCTCACAGGTGGAATCCATCACAGACAGGCACACAACAGGCTACGTATGGTCAGACCCATTCCCAGCCAGAGTCACAGACGACCCAGCTTTATCTTATCCAGCGACAGGCACACATCCCATCCTTGACAACGGCACAGCGAGACAGCCAGAACACCAGTCCCACAAGGACGGTGAGTGGCTGACAGGCAAACGACCCACATACACCCCTAGGCAGCGTCACAGGCAGGTCAGCATCACCCACCAGTACACACTTGTCACTCCTCATTGTCGTCACGTAACTTGTTCCTAACAGAGGACCAGATGGATAGCCAGGCACAGTGTCAGTCGTACGGAGTCACAGAGCCAATCGTGGTCAGACAACAGCCATAGACACTCAGTCTCTGTCTAGTCATGGGACAGATGGTCAGACAGCCTCGGACTTACAGAACAAACCGGCTACAGACTGCGCCCCCCCAACCCCCAGTCAGCCCCACTCGCCCTTAGCACCTGCCGTCATTTACCTGGCTTTGCGTTTCTTGCTGTAGTAACAGAAGACAGATAGAGGAATTAAGAGACAGGCTCAGAGCTGGGGAGACCCCAGGTCCCTACCCAACCCCCTCACTGTTGGGCAGAGGCCTCGAAGGCTGTGCTCACTTGCGAAGGAGGCGGTCACCATCAAGGGGGATGAAGTATGGGAAGAGGTAGGGGCCCACACAGGTGGAGAGCACAAGGCACAGCAGGGCCAGCGCCAGGCTCCGGGCTACCTTCTGCAGCCATCGGCGGCTCTGTGGGGATCAAGGCTCCATGAACACTGCCCCACGGTGGCTCCCACAGTCCCTGCCCACCTGTCCACCCAGGACCTCACCAGCGGGCGGCCTTGGACAGCCTGGAGGTAGCTGTGGAAGGATATCCAGGGCCCAAAGACGATGGTGCCCACGAAGTAGAGGTAGCCCATGAACTCCATGGGCGAGGGCACTGCACCCACCTCGCCCCGGTCCAGGTCGAAGCCCAGAGACACCGCCTTCATGGCCACGATCATCTGGGCCCCTATGTGTGGTGCCCATGGTCAAGTGGACAGGCAAAGAGCAGGTCCGCATGGGGGAATGGGGAGCACCGGGTGAGAGGTGGTAGGAAAAGAGGAGGTCAAGTGTGGACAGGTGGGCACAGTGTCAGACAGGCAGGTGAGCAGGCGGGCCCAGGACCAGCAGACGCCCTGACTCAAGTGTCAGGCGCGTGCGTACATGAGCTAGGACAGACAGATGGATGGGGCGGGGTGGGGGGGGGAGGCATGGGAGAGAGAGACACAGATGTAAGGGGAGTCTGAGGCCCGCGTGTCCGCTGGGGCGGGCGGATGAGGGAGAAAAGCGGGGAAGGACAGCCAGGGTTGGGGGAATTAGGAGCTGTGGAGCGGGGCAGGATGGCCGGGGCGGGCGACAGGGCCGGGGCTGCCTACCTCGCATCTTGTGCCACGTCACCGTGTCCACCATGTGCATTTCACTACGGAAAAAAGGTGGTCTTGGCTCCATGACTCCCACGGTCTCAGAGACCACCAAGTGGGGGAAACCAAGGTAAGGTGAAGGTTATACCCCCCCCCACACCCCTGTCCTGCACCATCTCCCGGAGGAATCATTCTCCAGGACTCCCTCCTCCAGGGGGAGCCCAAGGCCAGCCTGTCCCCGTACAGCCTTCAGAAAGCACCAGTGTCCCCGATGATCCCCCTCCTCCGGGAATCCCGTCTGCCCTCCTTGTTCCCGGACAGCCTCCCGAGGAGTGGCCTGGGTGGTGCGGGGAAGAGGACTCACACCCATACCCCATGAGTAGGTAGATGAGGATGGTGACCGAGAGGAAGACGCCGCGATGGGAGGAGTGTCGGCAGAGGAAGAGCACGAGGTAGCACAGGAGGCTGAGCAGCACGACCCAAACCATGTGCAGCTGGAAGAAGTGGTAGAGGCTGAAGAACCCACCTGCCACGGTGCTCGCATGCTTCAGGTAGGATGGCAACCCTGAGGGGAGACAGACAGAGAGAGAGAGGACAAGAAAGGGAAGTTGGCTGGGCTGGGAGGAAGGGAGGGCAACTGGGCAGAGGGCAGAACAGAGGTTGGAATGTGGTGAGACTGCAGCGGAGGGGGGGCTGGGGGGGTCCCGAAGCGGGTGTTGGGGAGCCGGAAAGGTGGCAGGGCCTGGGTTTAAAGAAAAGAAACAACTATAAAAGACATTTTTGGGAACCCTGGGGGAAGTGCGAATATCAACTTATGTTGGATAATTATTACTGCCCCCAGATTAAATTTCTTGAGGGGTGAGGTTGGAGGGCGTGCTTGTTGGGGAAAGATGTCCTTGTTCTTGGGAGGGAGGGCTCACACTGAAGGGTTTGGGGTGAAGTGTCAGCACGTTCTTCACAGGATTCAGGAAGATGATAGGTGGGTAGGTAGACAGATAGATAGAGCTAACGTGTCAAGATGTTGACAGTTGGAGAATCTGGTAATGCATATACAGGTGCTCATAACATTATTCTTTCAGCTTAACTTTTCGGTAACTTCGAAATATCTCAAAATGATGAACCTGGGGAAAAAACATCCATTTAAAATAAAAGAAAAAAAGGGGGAGCGCCTGGCTGGCTCAGTTCGTGGAGAGTGCAACTCTTGATCTTGGGTCGTGAGTGCGAGCCCCACGTTGGGTGTAGAGATTACTAAAAAAAATACTTAAGTAAACTTAAAAAAAAAGAAAAGAAGAGAAAAAGAAAGCATAGAACCTTTGAATCTCAGATTTCCAAAATTCTCAGCATCCTATAGGAAATTTGGGAACTTTTAATCTTATCATTTGGATATAGGCTGGCCACGACTGTGGAAACATTCCAGAATCCTACAATCCAGAAATCTCATCATGCTCTGATTCTCGAAATCCAGAATGCCAGCATTTTGGAAGGCTAAAATGTGAGAATTTCAATTTGTCAGAATGCCCAAATCCTGTAACGCGGTACTTTGGGATTCCATAGCTGACATCAGCATTCCAGAATCTTGTAACCTTGGGATGGAGACATTTCAGGATCCGAAGGTCCAAGAAACTCAGCTTTCTAGAATCCCAGAACTCAGGCATACTGAAAGACATGGCTTGCCATGGCAGGACGTGGCTTGGTGTGGTGTGGCATGGGGTGGCTGGGCACAGCGGGACGTGGTGTAATGGAATGGTCCCTGGGCTGGTGAGATGTGGTGGGCTAGACACATTGGCGTCTGGCTTGGCATGGCAAGATGTAGCAGGATAAAATGCGGCTCGGGATGGGTGAATACGGTATGTGTGGTATGGCCTCGAGGGGTGGCACCTGGCGGGGCAAACACTTACCAAGCCTCCAGAGGAGGCGGCAGGCGAGGCAGATGGCAAGGAGCAGCCAGATCTGGTCAAGGCCCTGCTGGGCAGTAGGCAGGAGACAGCCCTGCAGCAGTTGCTGGAAAAATTCCTGGCGGCTGAAGGTGGCCATTGCGGACCCCCACGGATGGAAGGACAGATGGAGAGACCTGTCAAAGTAAGGAGAGAGGGAGCCAGGATGTCCACGGGGCAGACCGTGCTCAAGGGATAGACTCGAACACTCAGATTTCAGTTTGGGGCTGTCCGTGTGGAGACACGGTCCTGAGGGGCTGGGGAAGGGTGTGAATGTCAGGTACATCAGACTGAGCCACCAACTGTGTGTGTGAATGGGCGTCCTGGGTGTACACACACAGCCCATGACCTGTGGAGAATGAAGGACCCGTGTCTCTTGTATGCTGTGAACAGTCCGGGTCCGATGTAATTGAACAGTGCATATTCTAGGCCCACATATCAAATGGGGGGGCCCCCCTGGTTTCCAAGGTAGAGTCACTCTGTGTGGAGGGCAAAGAGGGAGATCCTGTGACACTTGGGGGCCGTGTGCATCTCTTCTTCTACGGATGTGGGGGGTGTCCTGTATCCCCCGCGCGCCCCATCTCACCCCCACCTGGCCTCTTGCAGCCGCCAACAAAGCTCTGTCCAGGCTCGGGAGCTGCAGGGAGGTGAAGTTGGCAGTAGGGGATGTAGCAATTGGAGCAGAGGGAAAGGTGATGGAGAGGGGGCCCCAGGACACGCGCTGCAGCCCCGCGCGGGGAGGCCGGCTCAGGATGGGAGCCGGGCAGCCGCACGCGCACCGCTGCCGACTTACCTGGCAGGAAGGAAGCCGCGGTCCTGGGGGCCGGGGACGCACCGCCGCCGCCACCGTCGCCGCCTCCTCCGGGCAGCCTCCCCCGCAGGCCGCAAGGCCGGGACCAGCTGCGGCTCCCTGGGCGGCGCGGAGAGCGGGCCCTTTAAATCCCGGGGAGGCCCGGCCGGGCAGCTCGGCCAATGGGAGGGCAGGAGAGGGGCGGGGACGGAGGAGGAGGGGGAGCCGGAGGAGCGAGGGAAGGAGGAGCGGGAGGTTGAGAGGAGCGGGGCGCGGGAGGACGTCGGCGCGCGGAACGTTCGCGCCCGCACCTATCCGGCTTCTTGGGGCTGTTCCAGCCCCTTGAGGATTCGCGTCGGGAGGTCTTCTGGCGGCCCGGGAACAAACTTGGCAATCGTCAAATTCCTACTCCTTGAAGAAGCTGAGACGGGAGAGACGGGGGAGGGAGAAGGAAAGCCCGCTCCCGCGACAGGGCCAGACTGCCCACCCGCGCAAGTCTTCTGGCCACTTTTGTCCCCCCCCCCCCCCGCCCCCCGTTTCACAGATGGGAAAATAAATCGAGATCTCTTCTTCCCCATCCGGTGAGGGAACTAAAGGAATCTCCAGCCCTACCCACCCCCAGAGACGGGCCAGAAGCATAATTACTGTGTCACCTAGGAGCACGAATTA
The DNA here is from genome assembly GCF_024610735.1 of Ursus americanus. NCBI lineage: Eukaryota > Metazoa > Chordata > Mammalia > Carnivora > Ursidae > Ursus > Ursus americanus. The sequence goes on from NC_142164.1 coordinate 82,264,572, forward strand.
GGCGCCTCTGCTTCCCCTGGGGATTCCTCGTGAGCACTTGGGTTGTCGTTGAGAACGGATAGGCCTGCATAACTCCCTACTGGACTCACTCCTGCCCCGAGGGTGACCCCAGCAGCTAGGGAGTGTTCCCTGTGAACTAGGAGGCTAGTACAGAGCATCGATCCGATCCGGGAGCATGTTTAAAAAGCACGTACCGTGCCCCCAACAATGATTTCTTTTGGGTTCCATCTGCACCAACACTGAGGATTTATGCAGCACCTGGTGTCTACCTCCCTTACTCTGCAGCGTCTGGACACTCCACTCTGTCCCTAGGCTGATGAAGGGTTTATTATTACAAAGGGGGCATTTATTGGGCACATACTGCATGTTTAGCGTGAGTTGGAAGAGAAAAGGAAGCCCAGGTCAAGCTGGACCCCACCGTGACCTGAGGAACTAAGGAAAACAGGGTCTAATCAGATTGATAAAACACCGGGCTTCAGTGTCCCTTTCTCTTAAACAAAAGAGTGGGATTACCAGTTCTTTGCTTGGAAATACCAATGGCAGTTGAAGAGAAATGGATGCCTCATATCTTTAAAAAATGTTAACATAGGGGGGTCTGGGTGGCTCAGTGGGTTAAGCGTCTGCCTTGGGCTGGTCAAGATCCCAAGGCCCTGGGACAGAGCCCACCTCCCGCTCCCTGCTTAGCAGAGAGCCTGCTTCTCCCTCTCCCTCTTCTGCTCCCTCTGCTTGTTCTCTCTCTCTCTCTCTCTGTCAAATAAATAAATAAAATCTTTAAAAAACAAAAAAAAAATGTTAAAGTTAAATAGACCTTTAACTCATAAAATTAATATTCATGTATTACAAGTGAAAAATATTTAACACATTATATGTGTAAACATATATAATGAATAATTACATGGTCCTTTGCACAAACACTAATTCCTTTCCTTAACAGCAGATACAGACCATACATTTTTTGATTTATCATTTTAATTTTTTCCTCAGCTTTCAAACATACTCAAGTAGAGTCAAGAATGACCCATGCCATATGCCAGAAATATTTCCCTTAGTTGTAAGACCTAGCATTTAAACTGGAAGATCTTCACTGGGATGACCCTGAGCTTCACAGACTGAATTGTTTCCATCTAGTCTTTTGATGTGTGTGACAAAGAACTAGTATCTAGACTCTAGGACATCTAAAGGACGCCTACAAATCAATAAGAAAAGACAAACAACACACTAGAAAATGGACAGCGGACACAAGTAGGTTAATTCAGAGCAGAAGACACCTGAAATGACCAACACGTACAGTATATGAAAAATTCACTGATCTCTTCAGTTGTCAGTGAAATGCAAAATTAAAATGACATTCAGGGGCGCCTGGGTGTCTCAGTCCATTAAGCCTCTGTTTTCAGCTCAGGTCATGATCCCGGGGTCCTGCGATCGAGGCCCACATCGGGCTCCCTGCTCAGCGGGGAGCCTGCTTTTCCCTCTCCCCACTCCCCCTGCTTGTGCTCTCTCTGTCAAATAAACAACTAAAATCTTAAAAAAAATTAAACCAACAGTTAGATACCATTTCACATCTACGAGATGTGGGGTTTCATATTCTTATCACTGGAGCTTGGTAGAGGGTGGGAGAGCTGTCAGATCTTTTAGCCTTTGTGGTCATTCCAGATTATGGTTTCTGGGGCATTTTAAATGGCCTCCCCGTAATTAAAGAAATGCAAATTAAGACAACGAGATCCCATTTTTCATTTATTAGATTGGCAAAAAAAAAAAGCAAAGTCTCATAATAACAACATATTTATCTCTCTGTTTCTTTGTCTCTGCCTTTATATCTCTATCATCTCTATATTTTTTCTAAACTATTTTTATATATTTTTTAAGATTTCATTTATTTATTGTCAGAGAGAGACAGAGAGAGAGAGCACAAGCAGGGGGAGCGGCAGGCAGAGGGAGAAGCAGGCTGTCCACTGAGCAAGGAGCCCCAGGCAGGACTTGATCCCAGGACCCTGGAATCATGACCTGAGTCGAAGGCAGACATTTAACTGATTGAGCCACCTAGGTGCCCCTTTTCTAAACTATTTAATAGTAGTTGCAGGTGTGATACCCTTTCAACTGAATACTTTAATATGAATTTACTAAGAACAAGGACATTTTCTTCCATTCCCACCAGCGGAGTATGAATATTCCAATTTATCCACATCCTTACCAACACTTTGTTATTTGACTTTTTGATTATAGCCATCCTAGTGAGTGTGTCAATAATGTCCTTTTTTTTTTAAAATGAAGTATAGTTGACATACAATGTTACGGTCAATCTCAGGTGTACCTGCAGTGATTTGACTATTCTGCAAGTGTAGTTATCATCTGTCACCATGCAACGCTATTAGAATGCTATCGATCCTACCCCTGATGCTGTATCCCTGTGACTTACTTATTTTATAACTGGAAGTTTGTGCCTCTTAATCCCCTTCACCTATTTCGCTCATGTCCTTTTGTAGTTAAAGGAAATCCTAGGTCACAAGATACATTCTGTTATCTGGTCTTTTTAATCTCTTTCAATCTGGAACAATGTCTCGGTCTTCTCTTAACTTGCATGATCTTAATGTTTTTGAAGAGCACAGGGCAGTTCTTTGCAAGAATGTCCTTCAATTTGTGTTTATCTGATGTTTCCTCAGGATTTGATTTGGATTATGCATTTTTGACAGGAATTCCACAGAAGTGACTGTGTTCTTCTCGGCTATCCGGAAGCTCAAAGTATTGGTTAATTGCAAAATTGTTAGTGTTAGCTTTGATCGTTTGATTAAGGTGGTGCCTTCCAGGTTTCTCCATTGTAAAGGTACTATTTCCCCTTTGTAATTAAATGAGTATCTTGTATGAAAGACCTAAATGTGAGACAGGAATCCATCAAAATCCTAGAGGAGAACACAGGCAGCAACCACTGTGACCTCGGCTTCTAGCTAGACGTGTCTCCAAAGGCAAGGGAAACAAAAGCAAAAATGAACTACTGGGACTTCATCAAGATAAAAAGCTTTTGCAAAGGAAACAGTCAACAAAACCAAAAGACAACCGACAGAATGGGAGAAGATATTTGCAAATGTCTTATCAGATAAAGGGCTAGTATCCAAAATCTATAAAGAACTTATCAAACTCAACACCCAAAAAACAAATAATCCAATCAAGAAATGAGCAGAAGATATGAACAGACATTTCTCCAAGGAAGACATACAAATGGCCAACAGACACATGAAAAAATGCTCAACATCACTCGGTATCAGGGAAATACAAATCAAAACCACAATGAGATACCACCTCACACCTGTCAGAATGGCTAAAATTAACGAGTCAGGAAATGACAGATGTTGGAGAGGATGTGGAGAAAGGGGAATCCTCTTACACTGTTGGTGGGAATGCAAGCTGGTGCAGCCACTCTGGAAAACAGTATGGAGGTTCCTCAAGAAGTTAAAAGTAGAGCTACCCTATGACCCAACAATTGCACTACTAGGTATTTACCCCAAAGATACAAACATAGTGATCCGAAGGGGCACCTGCACCCCGGTGTTTATAGCAGCAAAGTCCACAATAACCGAACTGTGGAAAGAGACCAGATGTCCATTGACAGATGAATGGATAAAGGAGATGTGGGGGTGCCTGGGTGGTTCAGTCAGTTAAACGGCTGCCGTTGGCTCAGGTCATGATCTCAGGGTCCTGGGATCGAGCCCCACAACAGGCTCCCTGCTCAGGGGGAGTCTGCTCTCGCTCTGCCTCTCCCCCCAGCTTCGTGCTCTCTTTCTCAAATAAATAAATAAAATCTTCAAAAAAAAAGATGTGGTGTATATATATACAATGGAATATTACTCAGCCATCAAAAAAATGAAATCTTGTCATTTGCAACAATATGGATGGAACTAGAGGGTATTATGCTAAGTGAAATAAGTCAATCAGAGAAAGACAATTATCATATGATTTCACTCATATGTGGAATTTAAGAAACAAAACAAAGAGGGCACCTGGATGGCTCAGTCAGTTAAGCATCTGCCTTTGGCTCAGGTCATGACCCCAGGGTCCTGGGATGGAGCCCCACATCCAGCTCCTTGCTCAGCAGGGAGTCTGCTTCTCCCTCCCCCTCTGCCTCTCTCCCCAGCTTGTACTCTCTCTGTCAAATAAATAAATAAAATCTTTAAAAAAAAGAAACAAAACAGAGGATCATAGGGTAAGGGAGGGAAAAATAAAACAAGACGAAATCAGAGAGGGAGACAAACTATAAAATACTCTTAACTGTATGAAACAAACTGAGGGGTGCTGGAGGGGAGGGGGATGGGGGGATGAGGTTAACAGGGGTGATGGACATTAAGGAGGGCATGGGATGTAATGAGCACTGGGTATTATATAAGACTAATGAATCACTGAACTCTACCTCTGAAACTAATAATACACTTCATGTTAATTTTAAAAAATAAAAAAATAATAATAAAGAACATTAAAAAAATGAGTATCATGTAGGAACGTATTTTGAGATTACGTAACTCTGTTACTGTTCCTCAAATTTCCACTTACTAATTTAGCATCCATTGGTGATTCTTACCTGGAACAATTACCACTATGATGGCGGCCAAGTGATGATTTTCTTTTACGTGTGTAGCTGGGATTTTATGGTAAGGAAGAGTTTTCCCTTCCTCCCCATGTCTTTATTTATTCATTTGTTTATTTGTATTAGTATGGGACTCATGGGTTCTTCTTTTAATTTAAAGGTTAAAGTCAGTTCCTATCTTTATTTATAAAAGTAGCTTAATTGAGATATAATTTACATACTAAGAAACTCACCTGTGTTAGTTGTACAATGCAGTGGTAGTTAGTATATTTATAGACTTGTGTAAAGATCACCACAATCTATTTTTAGGACATTCCTATCACCCCAAAAAGAAACCTCGTGCCCACACGGAGCCTGATGCAGGGCTCAAGCCTACAACCTGAAGATCACAACCCGAGCCAAAACTGAGAGTTGGATGCTCAACTGACTGTGCCACCCAGGCACCCCAGAAGTTTTTAATTTTGACATAGCCAACTTACCTATTTTTTCTTTCATTGCTTGTGCTTTTGGTGTCATATCCAAGAATCGTTACCAAACCCAATGTCATGAAGCTTTCCCCTATATTTTCTTCTAAGAAGGCCTTTATATTTAGATGTTTGAACTATTTTGAGTTAATTTTTGTATATGGTGTGAGGTATGATTCCAACTTCATTTTTTTTAAAGATTTTATTTATTCATTCGACAGAGATAGAGACAGCCAGCGAGAGAGGGAACACAAGCAGGGGGAGTGGGAGAGGAAGAAGCAGGCTCATAGCGGAGGAGCCTGATGTGGGGCTCAATCCCATAACGCCGGGATCACGCCCTGAGCCGAAGGCAGATGCTTAACCACTGTGCCACCCAGGCGCCCTGCCAACTTCATTTTTTGCATGTGGATATCCAGTTTGCCCAGCACCATTTGTTGAAAAGAACTCTCATTATTTATTTTAATGCTCAAACTGTTCTAGATTTGGCCAGTGGGAGTCTCCTCCAGTTGGTTCCTGTGTCCTTTTGATACATCTCCATCATTTTTTAAAAGATTTTATTTTTTTATTCTTGAGAGAGAGAGAGAGAGAGCACAAGCAGGGGGCGCAGCAGGCAGAGGGAGAAACAGGCTCCCTGCTAAGCAAGGAGCCCAATGTAGGACTTGATTCCAGGACCCTGGGATCACGACCTGAGCCGAAGGCAGATGCTTAACCAACTGAGCCACCCAGGCGCCCCACCTCCATCATTTTTCGAGTACATCTTTCCTTTAGATCACATCAGGATGTTTCAGGCTCATCTTGTATTTTCCCAGTCGTGGCTCTGGGGTCAGCCATTTCCAAGAAGCCTTGTTTCCTTTTAATGAAGAATGGAATTTAGGAAACCAAGATCTGGGCAGAAAAGTGCTCATTGCTTCTAATAGTGTTGCTGATTCTAGGCCCTCTCAAAGGACAGAGATAGGATATAAATACAGACGCATATATGTAGTGAATCCATATCCATATACATATGTAAGTCCATACACACACCTATCTTTCTGCTTATGTATTAAAATCTATGAGTTCCTACTAACATCTACAATACCAACCCAACACCAGAGTGTTCATCCTAGCTCTTTCCTTTTCTGTATTTTTAACTCCAGCAGTGAGAATCCTGATTCTCTTTATCCACAAGAATTTACTTATCTCAATCCCAAGATACACAGTCAGTAGTTTCAGATTCACTAACTGATACTACTGTGGAAGACGAGTCTACCAACTAGGGGTCACTATTTGTCACAGTCCTTGTTGTCTTTAGCCTGATGGATACCATATTCAAAAGTTGCTTGGGTTAGTTCTTCCGACTCTCTTTCAGTGAGGCTGTGTTTGAAATACAGTGAAAGTTAATTTGTTTCTGTTTGTATTCCTTTTTAGGATCCTCCTCATCCTTGTTAATTTTACTTATTTATTTATTTTAATTTTTAAAGAGAGCTATTTAGGGGCTGCCTGGGTGGCTCAGTTGGTCGGATCGAGTCCCGTGCCGGGCTCCCTGCTCAGCAGGGAGTCTGCTTCTCCCTCTGACCCTCCCCCCCTCATGCTCTCTCTCTCTCATTCTCTCTCAAATAAATAAAATCTTACAAATAAATAAATAAAACTTATTTATTTATTTTGGGGAGGGAGGGGCAGAGGGAGAGAGAGTCTCAGTAGACTCTGGGTTGAGTGTGGATCCCGCCGTGGGGCTCGATCTCACGACCCTGAGATAACAACCTGAGCTGACACCAAAAGTGGGATGCTTAACCGACTGTGCCACCCAAGCACCCCTAATTTTTTTTATTCTTTAAGTATGTAAAACATTAACATGGTTTCAAAAGTCAGAACTATACCAACAAGTATACTCAGAGAAGTATCACTTCTCCATTCTATTCTTTCTGGCCGGCTCCCTCCCAGCCCCTCTAGGCAACCAACTTTAATAGTTGTTGGTTTTTCCTTCCTATGTTTCTTTTTGTAAAGATATGCAAATATACGTGTTTACTTAAATCCTCTTGTTTCTTACAGGAAGGGTTGCATACTGTAGATACTTTTCTCTTTTTTTTAAATTTTATTAATTAATTAATTTATTTATTAAGTAAGCTCTATGCCCAGTGTGGAGCTTTGAACTCATGACCCCAAGATCAAGAATCCCATCTTCTACGGACTGAGCCAGCCACACGCCCCACTTTTCTCTCTTTTTAATTGAAGTATAGTTGACATGCAATGTTACATTAGTTCCAGGTGTACAACATACCTGATGATTCTATACATTATACAGCGCTCACCATGATGACTGTAGACACCGTGTATCACCGTACAAAGTTATCACAATATTATTGACTACGTTCCCTACGCTGTACTTTTCATCCCTGTGACTTCTTTATTTTATAACTGGAAGTTGGTATCTCTTAATCCCTTTGCCTATTTCACCCATCCCCCCCCCCGTCCCTTCTGGCAACCACCAGTTTGTTCTTCATCTTTATAAGTCTATTTCTGTGTTTGTTTGTTTGCTTTGTTTTTCGGATGCCACATATAAGTGAAATCATATGGTATTTGCCTTTTTCTGTGGGACTTATTTCACTTAGCGTCATGCCCTCGAGGTCCAGATACTTCCCTGCATTTTCCTTTTTTCCACTTAACACATGTCCTGGAATCACTCCTCATCAGTTCATAGCATTGATCTTTCTAGAGCTATGTAGGACTCCATTGAATGAATGAATGAAGGTACCACAGTTTATTCAAGCACTGCCTCTGTATAGGAACTGATACTGCTGCCAGTGTTTGGCAGTTAGTAACCATGCTTCAGTGCCTATATATTTGCACATTGTTGGAGGTGTATCTTCAGGGGCAAATTGCTAGAAGTGGGATCGCTGGGGCAAAAGGAAACACGTATGCATTTTTATTAGATGCCAAATTCCCCTCCATCTGGGTTGTAAAAGGGATATTTAAAAAAGCACAGAGAAGAGGGGCGCCTGGGTGGCTCAGTCTGTTAAGCATCCAACTCTTGGTTTCGGCTCAGGTCATGATTTTGCAGTCGTGGGATCAGGCCCCAGTTTGGGCTTCGAGCTCGAGCTCGGTGCAGAGTCCGCTTCAGATTCTCATTCCCTCCCCCTCTGCCCCTCCCCCTGCTAGCTCACACGTGCTCTCTCTCTCTCAAATAAATAAATAAAATCTTAAAAAAAAAAAAGCACAGAGAAGAAAAGCTACTATTCACAAGAGAAACCAAACAGACTTTCTTGCTGCCATTCAATAGTCCATGCTGGTTTTAAGATTGAGGGATTTAATTTCACAAAAAGTGGCTTTTCCAGAGTGATTTAATTTCGCCGGAATTGTTGAAGCCTCTGTGGGTGGCTACGCCCTTCCCCACACAACGTGATGCTGTCATAGGAACCACCCATTTCATGGAGGCAGCCACTGAGGTCACGTGTGATAAGCCACGTGAGGGGCTGTCTATGAACAGATATCTGCGATTCAAAGCCTGTCTGGGCTATAGGTGATTTTAGAGATTAAGCATTTGTTTCTTTGTGAGATCCCAGAAAATCTGATCAAAGCTCTCTCCTTAGGAATACACAGAGAAAGAGAAAAAAAAACCCAAACAACCCACATCCAGGAGCTGGCCTCACACTCACAGACAGCCCCTGGTGTCCTCCTGTTAAACATGAACAATTCCCTAGAACACCAGCCTCAGAGAAGGCCGCTGAACAACCGCAAGCGATCAAGACAAAAACGAGACCACTCTGTAATCACATCTGAACACAGAAGGAACATGAGCACTGTCCAAGCCACAGAAGTGACCAGATAGTCCCCTAACCTGACTGATAGGCTGTTTCTTTGCCAATTTCTTTTTTTTTTTAATATTTATTTATTTATTTGAGAGAGAGAGAGAGAGAGTGCACACGTGAGTGGGGGGAGGCAGCGGTGGTAAAGGGGCAGAGGAAGAGAAACTCAAGCAAACTCTGCCCACTGAGCGGGGAGCCTGCCACGGGGCTTGATCTCACAACCCTGAGATCATGACCTGAGCTGAAACCAAGAGTTGGACGCTTAACCCACTGAGCCACCCAGGTACCCTTTTACCAATTTCAACTTTAGACTCACTCTAGTCTTCCCTCTTTCTGGATAAGATTTATCAAGATACCCAACCACAGGGACGCCTGGGTGGCTCAGCTGGTTAAGCATCTATCTGCCTTCGGCTCAGGTCATGATCCCGGGGTCCTGGGATTGAGTCCCGCATCGGGCTCCCTGCTCAGCGGAGAGCCTGCTTTTCCCTCTGCCTGCCACTCTCCCTGCTTGTGCTCTCTCTCTCTCTCTTTCTCTCACGAGTAAATAAACAAAATCTTAAAAAAAAAAGAGATACTCCATCATAGAAACGCCCTTCCTGCAATCCAGAACAAAGCACTGCTTCTTTAAACCTGCCACCAATTCGCCTAACACCAGCCCAAATCCTAGAAGTCCTAACACCCGAGACGGAGACACCCCATGGTTGCCCACAGTGTGCTCTCTCGCGCGCGCTCTCTCTCTCTCTCTCTCATTGCAACAAGCAAGCAACCCAACTTGTTGAACCACAGGTGTATTCCTGGGGGTATGTGGTTGGAGGGCTTTGGTGGCACTTACGGAGTTTGCTGCAAGTTCAAGGCCTCTCTGGGACCTCGAGTCCAAAGACTCCTAATTAAGTGGCCTTGATCCTAGAGCATCAGTAATGCCATTAAACAGATGGAGAAACTGAGGTCTAGACAGACAGTGACTTCCTCAAAGCCCCACCACAAGCTGGTAGCTGGGTGGAAACTGACAACCACGGTGGCTGACCCCAAGGGGAGGTCTGTCCAGCAGACACAGGGCCTATCCCCGAGCCCATTCTGGCCCAGCCAAGCTCCAACATGTGGTCCCCTGGGCGTGGGCCACAGCACTCTCTACAAGGCACACCCGTGCTCATCTCTGAAGCATGGCTTCTTTTCCTCTTTGCCTTGTTTCTTTCTGTAAAGCAGTAAGATTCCAGGTTGAGGTGAAGGATGAGGGAACCCCACACCTGGGGTGCCCTCGAGAAGGTTCAGGCAGTGAGGTCTCAGCCCAAAGAGGCTCCATCTTCCATGTCCCAGAGTTGGGTCCCTCACAGAACTTGCCATCAGGAGCACACCTAATTCCCGTCTCTGCTTCCCTTGGGACACCTTCCCACCTTTGCCCATGCCTTGCCCTCCGCTTGAAATGCCCTCTGCTTCTCATCCTTGAGCTCTGGTAATTTCCCTTCAACATCCAGCTCCGTGGGGGCACCTGGATGGCTCAGTCAGTGAAGCGTCTGCCTTTGGCTCACGTCATGATCCCAGGGTCCTGAGATCGAACCCCACATTGGGCTCCCTGCTCAGTGGAGAATCTGCTTCTCCCTCTCCCTCTGCCTCTCCCACCTGCTCGTGCTCACTCTCTCTCGTTCTCACTCTCTCAAATAAATAAATAAATAAATAAATAAATAAATAAAATCTTTAAAAAAAATCCAGCTTGGTATTACCTCAGAGGTGGGGGAAGCCCTTCCCACCTCTTACCTCTGTGACTCCCACACCCTGACAGACCCTGCTGCTGGCCTCTGCCCACCTGGGAGGACTTAGGATGGGGCCCCCAAATCCATCTGTGGATTGGGGGGGCACCGGGGCTCCTCCTCACCCTGCAGCCTTATTACCCTCAGCTTCCTGCAACACCCCACCTGCAAGCTGGTGTTCCCGACGAGAGGCCTAGGATGGGTCTTTCAGATAAAACTTCAGCTATCCTCAAGAAAAACCAGCAGCTGCTTTGCTCACGGAAATTCTTAGAGCCCCAGCTAGGAGAAGCCTCCAGCTTCTGGTTTGGGACGCTCAGTCGCACGGCTGCCCTGGCCATGGCCTTCAGACCCCTTTCCCTTCTCTTCCCTTGGCAATGTGGCCATGCACCTTGCGAGTCCCTCAGCTCTGTGGAGCGAGGTCCATTGGGAGGCTCACGCCTAATGCCCCAGACCGTGTTGGGTCCCTGGCACATGAACCCAGAGCGTGTGGCATGGACCAGAGTTCTTTTTTTTAAAGGATTTTATTTATTTATTTGTGAGAGAGAGAGAGAGAGAGAAAGAGAGAGAGAGAGTGTGCACAAGCAGGGGGAGGGGCAGAGGCAGAGGGAGAAGCAGGCTCCCCACCGAACAAGGAGCCCGATGTGGGACTCGATCCCAGGACCATGGGGTCATGACCTGAGCCGAAGGCAGTCGCTTAACCGACTAAGCCACTCAGGCATCCCAGGATCAGCGTTCTTATTTGCATCTGCATACCAACTAGCTGTCTGTGTATCTATCCGGCTCTCTGTCCGTCCATCTCAGGGACAGTTCCCTTAAAGGCATCCTTCCTGAGGTTTGGAGTCTTTTGTTTCTTTGAACTGTGGGTTGGCAGGCATGTCTCATCGAGGCCGGGAGCAAGAGTGGGCTGGCCACTCCGAGGTCTTTGGCCACACTCTCTGTGGGCTGGCTCTTTGGCTCAGATGTCGCCCCTGGCTTCCTGGGCCAGGAATTCAAGGTCCCTGCTCAGCTTTCCAATGTGAACTTCTGCCTCAGCCCTCCATCCACCCCGTGTTTCAAACACACTCATCTTTCTTACACCTCCCAGAATTCACCCATGCTGTTCCCACGTCCCAGAATGCCCTTCTTCCTCCTTTCTCTTGGCAAACACCAACGGATCTATCAACATTCAGCTAAGATGTCATTGTCACGATTAAATGCTCCTTGGGGTTTCCACAGCATTGATCAGAGAATCGTGAAGCGAAATGTGCCTGAGGATGTCTCTCCAGCTACACTGGGAGGCTTAAGAGGCAGGGGGTGGACATGAGTCATCTTCGTGTTCCCAGTACATGGCGCAAGATGCGGCCACAGCAGTCCCCCGTTATTATGTGGGTGGACGGACGGGGGGACCGTTGGGTGGGTGTATGGGAGGGTGGGTGGGTAGGTGAATGAAATGAAGACTGGGTGGGTGGGTCCCTGATGGGTGGATGAATGGGTGCAAGGCTCGGTGAGTGGCTGGGCAATGGGTGAGTGGGTGGACGGATGGAAGGGTAGACCATGACTATTTTAATGTTCTAACCTGTCCTATCTGCGACCTGGAGCCTCCCCTCTGGCCCACCCATCCAGAACTTCTCTGTAATCATCCAAAACAGACCTTCTCCCTCTTTAGAAAGATCCTTCCTCCGTGTTAGAAATTGATGCTTGATGAATATGCACCCTACCTAACAGCTTCGGAACAGAGCTGAAATGACAGGTTGCCAGCTGGACAGAGAGATCCCTCAGAGGAAGGAAGCAGAAGAGCCTAGAACTCTGGCTGCCTGGGAGGACCATCCGTCTTGCATGGAGACCTAAGATGGGAAGGTGGTTTCTCTTTCCTCCCGGGGCCACCTTTATGCTGCTTGGTGCACTGCGTCCTTGGGTATCTCCCCCGACATCTCCCCTGCCCTTTGGCCCCACACTGCCTAAATCCCACCATGAGATCGAATCCTTTCCTGTGCTTTGGACAGCCTCTGCCACATGTTGACATTTGAATATAAACGACTTCTGCATCTGTCACAGGAGGCAGAATTTCCGGTAGCTGAGGGAGATGAGGCGGTTTTACTGCATAAACCTGAGGACCTCCAAAAGGAGGGCAGAGAGGGACCAAGGCCACCTGGTCCCATTTAAGTTTTCGGCGGTGGCCTGCGGCCGTAGGCAGGCATTCTTTTGGTCAAACTCAGCACCCCTTCAATCTTCCATGAACCCCCCAGCATGTCCTTTCAACAACACACCTCACCCCACCCCAGGGCATGTGGTTTTTAATGGGGCTAATTCCCCCTGGTCCTGCTCTGCCCAAAGCTCCAGGAATAGACCCATGACTAGCTTGGCCCATTGGAGCAATCTGTCCTCCTGACCGCAGGGTCAGGAGGGGGCGTGCCGCCCAAGCTGGACCACATGACCTAAAGCAGGGTCTTCAGGGAACCAAGTCTCCCGGTCCTGTTCGGGTGGAGGTGAGGTGACCACCACATGAGGGGAGCCGGCCAAGGATGAAGCTATCAAACACAGAGCCCACTCCCGGTGAGAGGCGGGATGCATGCCCTGCGCCCCCCGCCCCCTGCCCCCCCCAGGTCTCTTCACTTGAGTAAGTCCCCTTGCCTTCGGCTGATTTGGCTGGTGTTTCTGACAAAACCCGGAGATCCTTGAAGAATACATCCACTTTGGACCCCTCCTCCAGCCACTGGCCTCTGTTTAAGTTCCCCTGGCATGCCTCAGGAGTGGCCTGAACCAAATTTTCCTCCTCACTAGCCAAGCAACTTGGCCAGCTGGGCTCTCAGCCAACTCCGCCACTCAACTTGCTGGGCGACTTCCTGTGGTGTGCGTGGGAGTGCCTTTCCCTTTCTTGTCTGCTGTGCTTTGTCACTGAAAGCAAGTCCTGGCCTGGGAGAGCCTCAGCTTCGAGCTGTTATGCTCTTGGAGACCATCTGTTTCTCCCTAAAAGGTGGCTGCCAAGGTCTTCAGCAATTCCCAGCTCCCACGTGCCCATTGTACAGGTGGAAAAACCAAGGCCCTGACAGATGACTTGCCCCGGGGCACCCCACAGTTACCTGGCAGGTATTCACCTTTCCTCGTGCTCTTCCCCATGTTGTCCTCTGGGTCCCGGGATCTCCTGGGTGGCGGCATGGGGGCGCCAGCGAGAGCAAGCCGGGCGTGTCCTTGCTGGCCGGGGCTCTGACTCACTGATCTGCCACCCAGGGAGCGCTTACTGGGGATCTGAGCCAAGGATGGGGGAGGTAGGTCCTGCTAGGCCAGAATCTGGAAGATGTCTCAAGCATCTTTTTACAAAATGTCTACCACTGGAAGTTGTGCAAAGCCAACGGACCTAATGCCTACCAGCGGAGATTTACCAAGCGCTGACTCTGCGCAGGGCCGTCTGAAGACCTTGCGTTCACTCTCTCACGGAACCTCCGCGCCGCCCTAAGGCAGGAACCATAATTACCTGCATTTTATTGATAAGGAAGCTGAAGCCCAACAGTCGAAACAACCCACCCAAGAACAAAGCATTTCCCCCGGGTTATCACCAGCACAACCGCCCAGAATGGCAAGGGGGGTTGTGCCCTGAAGAAACCCACCCAGGCTGCAGCTGCCCAGGATGGCCTGGAGTTGTTGGGGAGCTGGCTGTGTCTTAGATCCGCATCAGGGCCCAACACAGACGGTGGGAACCAATGGGGGGGTGGCCCTCACCCCAGAGGGTCATTCCACATCCCCAGAGTAGGGGGTATGTCACAGCCCCCATTCCACACCCTGTGCGAAGCACGCCCCCACTCCCCCACTCCCCCACGCAGGGAGCAAGGCAGAGCTCAGAATGGCCTGGATCCAGCTCTCTCTCCCAGCCCGAGCCCCTGAGGGTCCCTTGGGGCAAGTTCCTCCCCTCCCCCTCCCCCTCCCCCTCCCCCTCGGGTGACCTCATCTGTGCTATGAGCTGGTTAAAGGATAATTTCCCAAATGGTAATATCATGACTCACGCACATATAAAGTGAACATGTGTCAAAGATTTATTTAGGTCTTTTGTGAAGGAGAGAACTGGTGAGAACTTACAATCAACTCAAGGAGAATCTGCAGAACAGACATATACAGGCTACCGGGGACACTGAAACAAATTTGCCTTCCCAGTACCTCCCCTGATAGGTTCGGGTGGGGGGGGAGACCAGGGCTAGTGTTGTAGGTAGAATTTGCCAATAGATGAGCTAGAATCTATAATTACATTTGGACTCATCTTTCCTTCAGGGCGCAGTCAGTGGGAATTGGACAGGACAAAACCCATTTGCATGTTTATGAGCAGAAATCATCAGCCCCGCACATGTTAACTCCTGTCTTTGTAGAAGTTTCGAAATGGTCTAGCCGAGACAAGGTTGCTGCCCCCTGTAGATCAGATAAGCCATAAAGGTCTGCTAGATGACACCAGCGTTCCCTTGAAAGGGCACCTGGGAATAGTTCTGTCCATTGAAAAGCCTTTCAAGGTTTTTCCTGACAATGTAAGGGGCTGGACCAGACAACGGCTGAGCCTGAGACGTTCTCCAGCTCAGAGGCATTCCCGGGCTAAGGCGTTTCCAGCCCTGGGAGTGGCGTCCACATTCGGGACTCTTCTCCCGACTTTGCCTTTAAAGACCTGGACACTGAGGGGCGCCACTAGCTCGCATGGTGCCTTTGTGAACTTCAGACAAGGACGCTCCTTCCTTCCAATGGACGCAGCCCCAAGCCCAGGACCCACGGATGCAGGAGGAGCCCAGGCTGCATTTCGGTCCCCACTGTCCTCCTTGGCCAGGTGTCTTTTGCCTGCATAACTGTGAACAGTGGCCTGCTGCTGCCTGACATTCCCCAGTCAGTAGTGGTGACCCCTGGAGGGTCTAGAAGAAAGCCATCAGCTTGGGGTTGAGATAGGGGCACAGGAAAGTCCTCACACCGTGCCTGAGGGGCTTTTTGCAGGGGAAGCTGGCAGGGCTGGGGGCTGAGACTGGAAAGGTGGAAAGGGAGACCCTGCTGTCCATTTGAGCTACGCCTGGAATTCAGGAGCAGCGGTCAGTCCTCGTCCAACCAGAGCCAGAAGTGTTGGGGTCCGTATGCCTCCCCTGATATATTCGGGTGGGGTGGTGGGGAGCCAGGGCTAGTGGTGTAGGTACGCATGCCTTCCTAGCCCAGGGGCGCAGCACCACCCAGCCTGGCCTCCCTGCTGCTTCCCCAGCCCATTTCCCAGCCTTGACCCAGGGGGTAGAGTGTAAGGACTCAGAGATGGCAGAGAGGCAGATGGGGGGCCCAATCCTGGGCCCCCGAGTCTGTGCCTGCTCACTGCCCGTGGGCTATTCTTTCAGGCTCAATTCTTCCCTGGACCTGGCTTGCAGACAGGCAAGCTATTTGACAATGAAGAATACTGAGGCTCAGAAAGGGCAGGTGGCTTACCGTAGGCTCCAGTGGCCCATGGAACCCTAGCCTGCTTCCTAAGTATAAGCTGCCTGTTCCAGGGACACATAGACAGCTCCCCCCACCCACCAATCCTCCTTTATCCCTGGGCCCCTCCTGGGCCTGGGCACTTGGTTTCAAAGTGACCAGAGAGCCAGGAGCAGCTTCCTGACCAAACAAATACTGCCATTCCACTCCCAGGCCTTTGTCTTCTGAGTTTCCCTTACCTTGACTTCTCTCTCCCTACTCCCATCCCTGCGCGTCCGGGCCCTCCCCACTGCCACGGGCCCCCTTTGCCAGCGCCTTCCTACCCCACCCTCTAGGAAGCCTTAGCTGAGTCTCTTCTCCCTGCTCTGAGTGGCTTCCTGGTGCTTCTGGCTTCATACGCGGTGGCTTATAAGCATTGCTCATCTTTCCCGGAGTCCGGAGTCTGGCCACATGGTCTCTGGGTTGCCACAGAGCCCAGCAGAGTGCTCAACTTGGGAGCATAAGGCTGAATGAAGGAAGGGGTGTTTTCCAAGCTCTAGCTGTGTCCCGAGGGACAAGGTTTGGTTTTGTTTTTAAAGATTTTATTTATTTATTTATTTATTTATTTATTTGACAGAGAAAGAGAGAGCACAAGCAGGGGGAGGCACAGGCAGAAAGAGAGGGAGAAGTAGGCTCCCCACCAAGCAGGGAGCTCCATGCAGGGCTGGATCCCAGGACCCTGGAATCATGACCTGAGCCAAAGGCAGACACTTCACCGACTGAGCCATCCAGGCGCCCCCAAGCGACAAGGTTTAAGAAAAACAAAATGGTCCTGAATTTCACTCCTCGGGCTCTGCCAAAAGCTGGATTTCTATAGAAAGCACATTCCTTGGTTTCCCTTACAATCCCCTGCCAGGTGTAGGTGGAAGTGAAGCTGCAGACCCATCCTCCCCACACAGCCGCATATGCACGCACAGATGGCGTGCATGGGCCCCCAAGGAGACACGCACGCAGACAGCACGCTCTGAGCCGTAGGCACATCTGAACACGTGCGCGCACCCATACATGGGCCCCTAGGGGTACACATACACAATGCCCCGAGCCAGGCCTACGGCCGTGCCTGAAACCATGCCCACACACGCACACACATTTATACAGGGTTCATGTGCACAAACCCCAGGCCCAGGCCCGTGACAGATATGCACCGGTGCACGCACCTGTTCACGGGTGCCCAGAGGTACACGTGCACACACATCACGGTCCAGGCCCCTAGACACTTGTGGCATCCTTGCACACACGTGCACATTGATGAGCACCAAAGGGTACATGAGCACAGACACCCAGACCCAGGCCCACAAATATGCATGCAGCCGCACCACACACATGCCCACGCACAGGCTCCCATCCACGTACCGACATCCGCTCCCATCCCCGTGTGCGCGCCTGTTCACTCACACTTGCACGCGCTTGGGCAACCGGGGTATGTACGTGCACAGAGCCTCGACACAGAAGCCTGGGCCAATGGGCTCCCCTGCACCCGTGCATGCATACACAGCCATGCACGTGCAGCCTGGGCTACACACGTACACACCCAGACACGAACACTCAGGCTTGCGACTGTGGCCACAGGGGTTCGAGCTGGCATCTCATGCATGAGAGCACACCCTCGTGCGTCTGCGCGATTACTTTTCACAAACACCCTTGCCGGGGTACAGGCTCCTTTGCACCTGCTGGGCTCCTCGGCACCTGAGCATTCGGGAGAATGCACACTCACGCTTGCATAGCACGCATATGCACCTGCATCCAACCTAGCAAAGCCTGACCGCACACACGTACCACATATGCACGCATGTAGGAATGCATTGTAAATATGCACACGCAGGCATGAGCACAGCACGCACAGATGCACATAACTTTACACACGCTCAGATGCACACGCGTGCACACGCCCAATTACCCTTTGAGCCTCTCATTCACCACCCCTGCCTGGCTGGTAATTGCTCCCAGATTCTGCATCTGGCAACCGCTTCACACGAGATGTGGGCTGTGACCCATGATTCACTCCAGTTTTCCCCAGACCCTGTCATCTAGAGAGACGCAGACATTTGTCCCTTCCCTGGGGCTGCCACCGGGCCTGAGTTCACACCATTATAGCTCCTCTCCCGAAGCAAGGCATTGATGGCTCGAACACCGCATACGTGTTCCGTGGGGGAACAGTCTGGCATGAACCTGGCTTGGGTGGGGCTTTGGAGGAAGACTTGGGGCAGTTCTGAAATCTCCCAAACAATTCTTACTCATAGGGCAGTGTGGACACAGCTCCCAGAAGCTGACCGTGGGGAGTGCGGCGGATTGCCTCCCGGGGTTTCCCTGGGCTGCGCAGCCCTTGTCTGCACTGCAGCGCCCCCTTCCCCTGGACAAGGGGGTTGCGCCAAAGTTTTCTTTCACTCGAACCCTGCGGCCCTCACCTGTGGCCAAGATGCGTCTCCTGAAGTCAGATCCGAAGCTGAGAAACAACTCGGTGCTTTGCTTGGGCTGCCGTCACAACAATGCCCCAGACTGGGGGGCTTCAACAACAGGCATTTACAACCTCACAGTCTGGAGGCTGGAAGGCCAAGATCAAGGTGCCCTAGGGGTTGGTTTCTGGCGAAGCTTCTCTTCTTGGCTCGCAGACGGCCACCTTCTCGCCGTGGGCCCACACGGCCTTTCCTCTGTCCACGCGGGCGCAGGAAGAGCGCGCTGGTATCTCTCCCACTTTCTTCATAAGGCCACCAGTCCTATGAGACGGGGCCTACCCTTAGGACCTCATTTAATCTTTATTACCTCTTTAAAGGCCTTATCTCCTTTATTAGGGCCAACATCTGAATTTTTTTTGGTAGAGGGGACACAATTCAGGTCCTGATATTCACAAAGCACTACCCAGTCTGACCACGGCTCCTCCTTTTCCTTGGGTGCATTCCTGAGACAGGTCTGTGCAGAAACCACATGGAGGTATAATGAGAGGAATGATCACACAGACCCCCTTTTTTGAAAAAGTTTTTATTTTTTTAAAGATTTATTTATTTATTAGAGAGAGAGGGAGAGAGAGACAAGCAGACTCCTTGCTGAGCAGGGAGCCCAACACGGGGCTCAATCACAGCACCCTGAGATCATGACCCCAGCCGGAATCAAGAGTCAGATGCTTAACTGACTGAGCCACCCAGGCACCCCGAAAACGTTTTTATTTTGATTCCAGTCAGGTAACATACAGCATCGTATCCGTTTCAGGTGTAGAATATATGGCTTCCGCATTTCCATACAACACCCGGGGCTCATCCCAACAAGTGCCCTTCTTATAGGCATAGAATTCTTTATTGTGGGTGCCTGGGGGACTCAGTCGGTGAAGCATCTGCCTTCGCTCAGGTTATGATCCCAGGGTCCTGGGATCGAGCCCCGCATCGGGCTCCCTGCTCAGCAGGGAGTCTGCTTCTCCCTCTGCCCTTCCTCCTCACTCGTGCTCTCTCTCTCTCTCAAGTGAATAAATAGAATCTTAAAAAAAAAGAGAATTCTTTTTTGCTTGCGAAATATTGCACGCAAGAAGGTACGTTTATTGAGGTATGTTTTCCATACAGAAAAATCTCCCCTCCGTAGCAGAGAGTTCTCCAAGGCTTGACAAACAGAAACTGTCAGTTGACGGGCAACACAGGTAGGACACAGAGCAATTCTCTTGCTTCAGGATAGTTCCTCTTGGGACCACTTTGAAGTCAGCCCCTCCCTCCACCCTGAACCCCTGGCACCCCCTGCTCCGTTTGCTATGCCTGTAGTCCTGCCTTTGCCAGCGTGCCATGTACGCAGAATCACATAGTGTGTGACCTTACTATTCGGGTTTCTCTCACGTAGCATAGTGCATCTGAGATTCCTCTGTGTTGTAAGCATCAGCAGTTTGGTTTTCGTGGCTGAGTACTAAGTGAGGATGTGTCTGTTTGTTAGTTTCTTCACCAGTTGAAAGATACTAGGGGAGCCCCTGGATGGCTCAATCAGTGACATGTCTGACTCTTGATTTTGGCTCAGGTCATGGTCTCGAGGTCGTGGGATCAAGCCCAGAGTTGGCTTACCCTTCTCCCTTTGCTCCTTTCCCTGTTTGCGTGCTCTCTCTCTCTCAAATAAATTAATAAAACCTTTTATTTTTTAAAAAAGATTTTTACTTATTTATTTGAGAGAGAGAGCTAGAGAGCACAAGCAGGGGGAGGGGCAGAGGAGGAAGGAGAAGCAGACTCCCTGCTGAGTAGAGAGCCCGATGTGGGGCTTGATCCCAGGACCCCGAGATCATGACCTGAACCGAAGGCAGATGCTTAATCGACAGAGCCACCCAGGCATCCAAATAAAATCTTTTTTTTTAAGGAAAGAAACCAGTAGGACAGTTTCATCCTTCCTCAACACTTAGCAAGGTTGATCTTTTTCAGTTTAGTCATTCTAGTGAGTGTATGATGGCATCTCATTGTGGTTTTATTTTTTAAATTTTTAGTTTTTTAAAGATTTTATTTATTTGAGAGAGAGAGAAGAGAGAACACAAGCAGGGGGAATGGCAGAGGGAGAGGGAGAAGGAAGCAACCCGCTGAGCCAAGAGCCTGACGCGGGGCTCGATCCCAGGACTCTGGGATCATGACCTGAGCTGAAGGCAGGCACTTAACCAACTGAGGTGCCCCTCATTGTGGTTTTATTTTGCATTTCCCTAATGGCTAACGATGTAGGGCATCTTTTCACCCGTTAATGGCATCTGTGTTTCCTCTCTGGTTCAGTGTCTGGTCAAATCTTTGGACATTTTAAGAATTGGGTTGTTGGTTTTCTTATTGAATTGTGGGAATTCTTTTTTTTTTTTGTTATTTATTTTTTATTTTATTTTTTATTTTTTTTAAAGATTTTTATTTATTTATTTGGCATAGAGACAGCCCGCAAGAGAGGGAACACAAGCAGGGGGAGTGGGAGAGGAAGAAGCAGGCTCCCAGCGGAGGAGCCTGATGCGGGGCTCGATCCCAGAACGCTGGGATCACGCCCTGAGCTGAAGGCAGACGCTTAACGACTGTGCTACCCAGGCGCCCCTGTTGTTATTTATTTTTTAAATTGAAGTAGCGTTGACACACAATGAGACATTAACTTCAGGTGTACAACATAGTGATAGTACTATGCTCTGCTCGTCCCTAGTGTGGCTACCAGCTGTCACCATACAACACTATTATAATCCCATTGACTGTATCCCCTATGCTGTGTCTCTCGTCCCCATAACGTATTCATTCTATAACTGGAAGCCTGTACCTCCCACTCCCCTTCACCCATTTTGCCCATCCTCCTACCCGTACCCCTCAGGCAACCAAGCAGTTCGTTCTCTGCGTCTGCTTTTTGTTTGTTTGTTCATTTGTTCTAAGATTCCACATATAAGTGAAACCATGTGGTATGTTTCTTTCTCCGTCTGACTTATTTCACTTAGCATAATACCCTCTAGGTCCATCCGTGTGGTCACAAATAGAAAGGTCTCATTCTCTTCTATGGCTGCATAATATTCCGTGGTGGCTATAGACCACATCTGCTCTATCTGTTCACCTACGGATGGACACTAGGGCTGCTTCCCTGTCTTGGCTATTGTAAATAATGCTGCGGTAAACATAGGGCTGCACATATCTTTTCGAATTTGAGTTTTCATTTTCTTTGGGGAAATAGCCAATAGTAGAATCGCTCGAGGGTACAGTAGTTCTATTTTTAATTTTTTGAGGAAACTCCACACTGTTTCCCACAGTGGCTGCGCTGATTTACAAAATTGTGGGACTTCTCTAGATGTTCTGGATATCAATCCTTTGTCAAATAACGCATTTCGAAAATATTTTCTCCCTGTCTGTGGTTTATCCTTTCACTCTTTATTTATTTATGCATTTATTTATTTATTTATGTTAGTCACCATACATACATCATTAGTTTTTGATGTCGTGTTCCATGGTTCATTGTTTGCGTATAACACCCAGTGCTCCTTGCAATACGTGCCCTCCTGAATACCCTTCACCGTGCTAGCCCATCCCCCACCCCCTCCCCTCTGAAGCCCTCAGTTTGTTTCCCGGAGTCCATAGTCTCTTGTGGTTCATCTCCCCCTCTGTTTACCGGCCCTTCAGTTTTCCCTTCCTTCTCCTAACGATCTCCCCGTTATTCCTTATGTTCCACATATGAGTGAAACCAGAAGATAATTGTCTTTCTCTGCTTGACTTATTTCACTGAGCATAATCTCCTCCAGTTCCATCCGTGTCGATGCAAATGGTGGGTATTCATCCATTCTGATGGCTGAGTAATATTCCATCATATATATGGACCACATCTACTTTATCCATTCATCTGTTGAAGGGCATCTCGGCTCCTTCCACAGTTTCACTTTAAAAAAAAAAGATTTATTTATTTATTTGAGAGAAAGAGAGAGAGAAAAAAAATGAGCAGGGGTAGGGGCAGTGGGAGAGGGAAAGGGAGAGAAGCAGACTCCCCGCTGAGCATGGACCCAATGCAGGGCTCATCTCACAACCCTGAGATCATACCTGAGCTGAAATCAAGAGTCAGACGAGGGCCGTCTGGGTGGCTCAGTTGGTGAAGCATCTGCTTTCGGCTCAGGTCATGATCCCAGGGTCCTGGGATGGAGCCCACATTGCACTCCTTGCTCAGTGGAAAGCCTGCTTCTCTCCCTTTGCCTGCTGCTCCCCTGCTTGTGCTCTTTCTCTCTGTGTCAAATAAATCAATAAAATCTTTAAAAAAGAGACGCTTACCTGACTGAGCCACTCAGGCGCCCCTATCCTTTCTCTTCTGCATTATACTTTTATATCTATTTTTTTAAAGATTTTATTTATTTATTTGACAGAGATAGAGACAGCCAGCGAGAGAGGGAACACAAGCAGGGGGAGTGGGAGAGGAAGAAGCAGGCTCCCAGTGGAGGAGCCTGATGTGGGGCTCGATCCCAGAACGCCGGGATCACGCCCTGAGCCGAAGGCAGACGCTTAACGACTGAGCCAACCAGGCACCCCATATATCTATTATTTTATGTCATTTATTCTTTCAATAAATATTTACTAAGAACCTACTATGTGCCAGGTACTGCTCTAGGTACTAAAAGCACAGGAGGGAACGCAACAGACACAGGCGCCTGCTTTCAGGGACTTCCCATACTCGGGATTATGCGATAGACAGCGGACAACACTAAATTAACCTGCTGGATATTCTACGTATCCTCCAGTCCACTCGCCCTCCTTCCCTGACCTGCTCAGTGTCCCAGGAAGTTGACTGTGTGAACTTCATCAGCTGGACTCTGCTGCGTCTGGCTTCCGGCCGACTTGGCCTATGAGAAGCCCGGCTAGGCACCTGGACAGTGTGAGGACAGAGAGAGCCAGGTGTTCACTGGCCAGGGCTGGGCTCCAGCTTCCCCTGGGTTTCAGGAACACTGTTCTCCTTTCCTGCCCTTTCAAGCCTAGGAATGGTGACAGCAGCCCTCTGACGCTAGTCCTGGGGGTAGCTCAGCAGCGTTATTGGTTTACTGAACCCTCCCTGCATCTCTGTAAACGGTCCCTTCATTAAGGTCTCTTCAAAATTCCACCTGCGTGTGCCTTATGCAGCCTGTCTCCCCGGCGGCCCTGCTCAGGGCCCTGGCAGACTCAACAAGTAGATATGTATTCTTAGGAAGTGTTAAATGGGGGGCGTCTGCATGGCTCCATCGGTGAGGCGTCTGCCTTTAGCTCAGGGCCGTGATCCCAGGGTCCTGAGTTCAAGCCCCGCATTGGGCTCCTTGCTCAGCAGGGAGCCTACTTCTCCCTTTCCCTCTGCCTGCCGCTCCCCCTGCTTGTGCTCTCTCCCTCTCAGTCAAATAAATAAATAAATAATCTTAAAAGAAAAAGGAAGTGCTAAATGCTATGAAGAAAACAAGGCAGGATGCAGGGGTAGGGAGGGAGGGGATGCTGTTTTGGATAGTCAGGGAAAGCTGCCTGAGATGACCTTTAAGGAGAGAAAAGAAGAAAGCGAAGAGGGCAGCCATGTAATGGTTGACTATGTATTTATCATGGCAAAGTGTCCAAGCAGAGGTGGCAACAGCAGGTGCAAAGGCCCTGAGGTGGAATAATGCTTGGCGTATTTGAGGAACATCGAGGAGGCTGGTGTGGTTGGAGAGAATTGGCGAGTAGAGACACTGGAGAGAGTGGCAGGGCAGGGTTATCGTACTCATTGGCCAAAGGGGGAAACCCGGGACCTAGGGAAAGGCAGGGCTGGCCTAAGGTCCCACACTGAGGCCATCTTCACTCAATCCCCATGGCTTCCTTCTAGCATGTGCTGCATTTCTGGAGGACAGGAGGAGGGCTGGAACCCTACTGCGTACCCCAGAGAGAGCGCACAGCCTCCTCGGGAAACCTGTCAAGTGGTTATGGTGCTGGACCCTGGGGCCACTGCCCCCACTCCAGCAGATCAGCCTCATCTCTGATCTGATTCAAGGGCTTCAGTCTGTCCTCACAGCAGCAGCCAGAGGGTTCTGTTACAACCCGAGTCAGCCCTCAGCCTTCCTCTGCTCCGATCTCTGCTGGGGTTCCATCTCTCAGAGAAAAAGCCAAAGTCCTCTTTGTGGCCTGCAAGACCATACAAGACCAGGCCCTTGTCACCTCTCTGACTTCACCACTGGCCCCCTTGCTCATTCTGCTCCCACTGCACTGGTCTCCTCACTATCCCACCTCAGGGCTTTTGCACAGGCTTTTCCCTTTGGATCACTCTTCCTCCAGCCACAACTCCTTCTGGGGTCACACTGATTTGTGTATGGATCCTCCCAGGGTCACGCAGTCTGGGGTGTGGACCCTCCTGGGAGCAAACAGATGAGGGCGTAGACACTCATGAAGTCACCAGATTTGGGTGTAAGCAATCCTGGAGACATACCGATTGGGGGTGGCCCTCCCGGGATCACGGAGATGAGTGTTGGACACTCCTGGGGTCACACAGTAGGATGTGGAGGCTTTAGGGGTCACACAGCCTGGGATGTGGATGTGGTCGAGGTCTCACAGAAGGAGGTGTGGCCACTCCTGAAGCATCGCAGACCGAGGTGAGTTTTCGTAGAGTCCTATGGATGGTGTGTGGACACCTTTGGTGTCACACAGGCTGGTGTGTGGACAACACTGGGGTCAGTGGGGTCAAGACTGGAGTTTGGACACCTCTTGGATCACCTTGTTTGGGATACGGACACCCCCAGGGCCACACAGACTATGATCTGGTATCTTCTGGTTTCACACAGGCTCCACTTGGGACACACTCAGTTACAAAGTCTGGGGTCTGGACACGCCTGGGGTCACAGACTAGGCCAAGGCCAGTGCTAAAGATGCACAAACTGGGAAGTAGACGCTACTGTGGTCAAATGGCTGCGGCATGGATACCACTGGACTATCGTGGGCTCGGCCGTGGACACCTGTGTGGTCGAGCAGCTTGTGATGTGCACTCCGCTGGGATTGTACTAACTGGAGGAGAGATGCCTCTCGAGACACAGAGACGGGGGTGGGCGCCCTGGTCACACAGACTCTGGCGTGGGTCCTCCCCTGGTCACACTGGATGGAAGATCGTCTCCCCTGTGGTCACAGATACTGGGGTGTGGAGAATTCTTCGGTCACACAGACTGAGCTGTTGGCACTTCTGGACTCACACGGACTGGGGGGTAGACAGTCCTGGGGTTACACGGGCTGGGCAGTGGAGGTTTCTTGTAGTCAGACACTGAGGTGTGGACGCAGCCAGGACTCATCTGGGGTCATAGACAAGGAAGAGAACTTTTGTACTGGAGTGTAGATACTCTGTTGCTCACGTTGTCTGTGGTGTAGACACTCCTGGAATCCTACAGACCGGAGTTTGGCTACTCCTGGGAAATGGGACTGGGAAATGGACACTCCCATGGCCACTCAGGCAATGTAGTGAATGAACTTGAGGCCACAGAGACGGAGGTGTGGAAACTCCCTCAGAGTTGCAGACCGGAGAGTGACTCCCTGGTGGTCAGAGCTGTATGTATGATCTTTGATCATACAGCCTAGGATGTAAAAACCCCAGGAATCACACAGCTAAGAGTACGCCACCCTGGGGACACGAAGACTGGGTGGTGGCTTCTCTTGTGGTCACACAGAAAGTTGATCATCCTGGGGTTACACAGACAAGCTATTGTGTAGAGACTTCTGGAAAAATGGGCTGGCTGTGGGCCCTCCTGGGATTACACAGACTGGGGTGTGGACACTTCTGGCATTTCAAAGTCTGAGGAGTGATCGCTCCTACAGGACATTGAGTGGGGGAGGTGGAAAGCCCATGGTGACAGACTGGGGTGTGAACAATTCT
Organism: Ursus americanus; assembly: GCF_024610735.1. Classification (NCBI taxonomy): domain Eukaryota; kingdom Metazoa; phylum Chordata; class Mammalia; order Carnivora; family Ursidae; genus Ursus; species Ursus americanus. The sequence continues at coordinate 82,290,847 of NC_142164.1, forward strand.
GCAGTAACACAGATGAGGGGTGTGCTCCCGAGGACACACGTGGGGGTCTGGAGATTCCTGGGATCACACGGAGAGGGGGGACACTCCTGTGGTGACAAAGGCTGACATACGGCCATTGGTGAGGTCGCTGGGGTGTGGGCGCTGCCTCAGGCTAAAATACTCGGTGGTGGGCACTTCCTGTGGTCAAATAGACTGGAGTTTTCACAACTCTGTGGTGACAAGCTTTGCGATCTGGACACTCAGAGGCTCACGGACTGTTTTTGGCTACAGCAGGTTTCACACAGACCGGAGTGCACATACTCCTGTGGTCACAAGAACTGTGTTACAGACGCCCCTGGGGTGACAATGACTGAGGTGTGGTAACCCCTGAGGTCACACAGACTGGGGAAGGGACACCCATTGTTGTCACACCAAGGAACTGACGAACTAGTGGTCAAACTGACTGGGGCGTGTACACTTTGGGGACAACACAGACTGGGTTATGGAAAGCCTAGGGTCACAGCCTGGAAAAATAAACTGTCAGCACACACTGGGGTGGAAATACTCAGGCTAAGGTAAATGCTCACCTGGGGATACATGGTATGGGGTACACATGCCTCTGTGGACACACTGACTTTGGTATGGAAAATTCTGGGATCACCTAGAAGGGTATGGACGCTCCTGGAGTTGCAAGGCTGGGGTATCCCCACTCGGGGTCAGACAGGGTGTTCCTGAAGTCAGAGACTGAGCCCGGGTTAGGCTGGTCCTTCCTGGGCCACACATTCAGGGGTGTGGCCGTCGCTGGGTCACACAGTCTGGGGATTGGGCCCCTGCTCCCATCACAGGGCCTGCGTGGGTGTATGTCGGATGTCACACAGATCGGGGCAGACACATTGAGGGACATGGAGCCTGAGATGCGGAGACTCGCTTGGTCCCAAAGGCTGATGTGTTTATACTCCTGGAGATTTAGTTGTATATTCCTGGGGCCTCAGACTCTAGTGTGGACATGTTGAATCTGCATGGTAATGGGTGTGGATACCCCCGTGGTCACATAGGCTTTTGTGCGGATACTTCTGTCATACATTTCCGGGGTCGCACTGCTTGGGCGAGAAGACTCCTGGTTTAACATTCTGTAGTGTGCCCCCCTCCCCCCACCAACATCCGGCATTATAGACTCAATACGGACACTCCTAGGCTGGGATGTGGGTGGCCCTCAAGTCACTGAGGTGTAGACAGAGAGTGTGTTTCTAAAGATACAGGAGGGGCACCTGGGTGGCTCAGTCGGTAAAGTGTCTGCCTTTGACTCAGGTCATGATCCCAGGGTCCTGGGGTCAAGTCCCACATTGGGCTCCCTGCTCGGTGGGGAGTCTGTTTCTCCCTCTGCCTCTGCCCCTCCCCTCTGCTTGTGCTAAGTGAATAAATAAAACCTTTAATAACAAAAAAGGTACAAACTTCAAGTTATAAATAAATCCGGGGCTGTAATGTACTGCATTGTGACTATGATTATCAATATTGTATATTTGAAAGATTCCAAGAGAGTAGATCTTGGGGCATCTAGGTGGCTCAGTTGGTTGGGTGTCTGTCTTTGGCTCGGGTCATGGTCTCAGGGTCCTGGGATTGAGCCCTGCATCAGGTTCCCTGCTCAGCGGCGAGTCCGCCTCTCCCTTTCCCTCTGCCCCTCCCCACCCCGACACTCTCGCTCTCTCTCAAATGGATAGATAAAATCTTAAAAAAAAGAGATCTTAAAAGTTTCTAAAAGAAAAAAATTTGTAACTCTGAGGTGATGCATGTTAACTAAACTTATTATAATCCTTCTGGAATAGGTATATATCAAATTAGGTTTTATACTTTAAATTTATATAAAGTTAAATGTCTTAATGAGAATATTACTATATATATTAAAAGGAAACAACACAGGGATACAGTAATATATGGACTTTTTTATTAGTACATCAAATTATAAGATCTTCTATAATTCAAAGTAGTGACGAATGTGAACAGCATTTCAAGATGCCTGCAAAACCCGTAATGGAACACAAAAAGTAACGGATTTGTATCGGGGGGAGGCTAACGAGCACTGCTCTTAACTACTGTGATTTGTTGCCAGCATTCGTATTGGGGAATAAAGCTAAATTTCAGTTCTAGTCATGAAATTTCAGTTCTATTAGTGAAAATAAAGATGTAATATTTTCCTCCATCAGGTTCGCAGATACCCCTGATTTCTATCCAGGTTAAGAACCCCTGTTTGGGGGTCAATTCTAGACATAATCAGGAGACCTTTGGAAAGACTCAGAGAGGAGGCAAGGCCTGGCTCAAGAACGCGCCCTGGGGAGCAGGCAGGCATTCTGCGGCCTGCTCTCCTTGCTGTGTTCCTGGTGGTTGCTGCAGGGCCCCGATCCGGGCGGGGATGTTCGGACCCATTGATGAGATACTTGGAAACCAGTTCATCAACGCAGGCTCTTGTTTTCCTGATAGCAGACAGCTTCCGAGATGTATCAGACTGCCAGCTACCTAAAGTCAAGGACAAAGTAATCATTGCTCACTCCGGTACTAACATTTTTAAAGAAGATTTTATTTATTTATTTCACAGAGAGAAAGCGCGAGCACAAGCAGGAGAGCTGGCAGAGGCAGAGGGAGAAGCAGGCTCCCTACTGAGCAGGGAGCCCGATGCAGGGCTCGATCCCAGGACCCCAGGATCGTGACCCGAGCTGAAGGCAGACGCTTCACCCACTGAGCCACCCAGGCGCCCTGGTACTAACATTTTTGTGACTTTTCCCCCTACTTCTGTTGTGAACCGTAACATACAGAAAAACACACAACCCCTAGGTATGTTTTATATATGTTCAGTTTAAGGAGTGACACGAAGATGTTACTTTTTTATAACTGTAGGATGTTCATTCTCCTTGCTGTGTAATTCTGCACCGTGAACATACCAGGATTCAACGACCCATTCTGCAGTCAGTGGATGTCTGGGCTCTATCTAGTTTGGGGGTACAAACACTGCTGGCGAGGAATTCTAGTACCTTTTTTCTTAGGAGTGGCACCGGCATACATGCAGCTTTAGACAATACCTAACAATGCCCCACAGGGGCCACGCCACTTTCTGCTGCCGTCCGTGGAGCGGAGGGTTCCTGCTGTCGCACACCCTTCCAGACGCTTAGTAATGCCAATCATCTCGGTGTTAGCTGGCTTTCCCTGAGAAGCAGCTTTTCACGTGCTTGGTAGCCATTCTCCTATTTTCCTTTCCCTACTGATTTATAGGAGCTTTTTAGTATCATGGATACTATATATAGGGGCTGTAAATAATTTTTCCCACCGTGATTCACCATTTCATTTTTTAAAAGGGATCTTTCTTACTTCTTTTTTTAATGGAAGACTTGGTCTAAAAAACCTGCTAAGCCATCGTCAAAAAGGGACTTCCTCTGACATGACTTCCTGAGGATGACAGGTCCTCCAGCACACATAGGTTCAGCCCACGCTGCTGGAGGCAAACCGGCCCCTCACGGCTCCCTCACAAGCCAGGCACGGTTCTGCCTCAGGGTCTCTGTGTTCGCTATTCCGTCTCCGCGGAACGCCGTTCCCCTAGATGAACACACGCACGCCTTCCCTGAGCTCCTTCGGGTCTTTGCTCAAACGTGACCTCAGTGAGCCCTTCCTTGATGACTCTTCTAAAAACTGCAAACTGCCACCCCTGGAATTCCTGATTCTCTTTACCCTCTTTTATTACAAAAACTTTTGTCTTATCCCTTATTACCTTTACATATACATATATATAACATACCTGTGTACACATACATGTCATAATTCAAGCTATATATAGCGAAACGCAAGCTCTAAATGTGCACGTGTGTGTCTCTGTCTATATGGCGTGTCTCTGTGTTTGGTGTGCGTACAAACTGCTGCATTCATAAGCTGCTTCTGTTTATTACCTCTTTCTCAATCTAGAAAGGGCCAGGATAGTTGCTTGTTTCGTTCCCCGCTCTATCTCCCAACCTAGAACAATGCCCAGCATGCAGCACGTGCTTAATAAACATTTACTGAATGCCTCAACACGTAAAATGCTTAGAGCAGGTCCTGGCACGTGACACCAGGTACTTAGTAATGGCTGGCTGACGGAAATCTGATGTGAAAATTTCAAAGGCGAAATGTTTCTGAGCTTTTTCTTAAAGGTGCCCTTTACTCAAACTGTTAGATAAAAAGGCAAATTTACCTGAATGTATTAAGGTGAACAATTCATTTCATTGTCTTCCGCCTACCCAAGAGAAAGAAAAATGACTCAGATACTTGCCTAAGCTTTTCCGCTCATTATCCTTGGTCTTGCCCACTGATTTTTTATAGCTACTGGGAGGCAGAGAGGAGTGTTTTGGCCCCAGAGACCACGTGATTTGGGGGAAGAGGGTGCACTAAGAGGGGGTCATGTGGGCTCCGAGAAAGGGCACTGACGGCCCTGGGCCACATGTTTCCAGACCTCAGAGGCCAGTAGGGTGTGGCGCTGTGGAGCAGCCAGGGGTTGGGATAACGTGTCCACTGTGCTGATGGGGCAGTCCTGGGGACGGATCTCCTTGGCCAGCCGCCCTTTCTTCTTCAACGTGCAGGCCTCCTGGTACGGTGGCGAGATGGGGGGCTGCGTGGGTGGAGTATACTTGTACTCTGAGCCGTCCTCTAGCTGCAGGGACACATGGTAGGAGGACAGTGAGGACCTGGGAACCAAGGACAGCGTCCCTCTCCGCGCATACTGTTGGTTGGGCACTCACATCTAGTGGGTAACTGCGGTCCGAATCATAGGAGCTCAGGTCCCCACAGGTCACAAATGGCACAATGATGCGAGTGGGACCATCCAATTGGTTGAAATCTGGATCTGACAAGCAGGGATAAATAAGACAGGACAGGGCCGGGACGCCTGGGACCAGTCGGGACTCCTTCTACAGCAAGGGTACGGAGTCCTCCCCATGTATCTACCAGCTCCTCCACCAGAAATCCTTTATTTAGTTCAGATCAGCTCCTCAGGGAGGCCCTCCATGATCACCTGTTCTAGAACATTCCCCTCCCCTGCTTTTCTCACGCAGCACCTTATGTTCACCTGCTATTCTACCATATGCTGCCTGAACCTGTCTCACTCAAGGGTGCTCACCTTAAGAACAGGCTCTGTGCCTTTTCCCACTAGGGCCCAGGCTAAAGACTCTCTTGGGGCAAAATTCCCATGCAGGGGTGGAGTATCCCCCTGGGGGCTTGACTGAGTCTTCCCAGGCTAGCATCTTAGGTGGGTGGAATCTCCCCTGGGGCAGGACTTGGGATCCGAGAATAACCATTAGAGGACGGGGACAAAGATCCTCCCTGGACGAAACATCCGTACAGGGGTGGCACTTCCACCAGAGGGTGGGGCTAAGGGTCATCTTGGGACAGAAGTTCCATAGAGAGTAAGTTTCCACCAAGGGGTGGGGCCGAAGGCCCTCCTGAGACATAAATTCCAGAAGGGGGCATAGTCTCCCTTGCAGGGGCCCAGGGCTCTGGCTCTCACCGTAAGAGTGGTCCAGCAGGGGTTTGGTCAGGTCCGGAAGGAAGCCTTCAGGGGGGTCATAACCCTGACAGACAGCGAAGGCCTCTGTGGGTGGAAGGTGGAGTGAGGGGCAACTGTGACCTCCGCCCCACCCCCGCACAGGATGCATCCCCGAGATCCGCATCAGCCGGCCTGGCCCTTCTGCCCCACTGACCTATGCTGGAGTTGCGGCTGCTCCTGGGCTTGGCACACAGCACGTTGGAGAAGAAGACACGCAGCTGGCTGTAGATCAGGGTGACATCCCGGCCTCGGAAGATCTGTAGGGCGAGCAGACAGCGATGCAGGCACGAGGGCGGCCCTGGAGGACCCCTCTTCACCCCTCGCCAGGTTCTCCAAGGCTTACCTTGGCTACAAAGCAGCCTCCTGGCTTCAAGACGTGTGTGGCAATGTTGAGAGCCTGTGGGCAGGACAAATGGCTAAGGCTGAGGTGGAGACGGGCACGAGGGGTCCAAACTGAGGCAGGGGCAGCCAAGGTTACTCACGGCTAGGAGGAGCTGGGCCTGCATATACTCATCAACATCGTGGAGGCCAGTTACTGCGGCAAGAGGAACAGCGTTAGGGGGGCCATCCGGTTCTGTCTCCTTGTCCCAGACAGGTCGGGATGCCACAGACATTCCCCAGGCTCTCTTACTTCTAAGGTTCTGCGTGCAAATTACTCTCTGCCAACTGGATGCGTGTTCTGGGCTCCTAACCCTTAGGAACCCATTTTAATTTTCAAAACAACCTTATACACAAGTATCATTATTATAATTTCTTACCTCCAACCCAGACTGCTCTTCTGAGCGCCTGACTCACAGATTAGACTCTGACATCTCAGACTCAACATGTCCAAGACCAGACTCCTGACCGTCCCGCTCAAACCTCTCCCCTTACACCACCTTCTCCATGCTATCTGATCCTTCCAGTTGTTCCAGCCAAAACACCCTCCGTTCTCTCCTCACACCCACGCTCGAGCACTAGCAAGTCCCGTCGGCTGTACTTGCAGAGGATCTCCTGGATCAATCCTCTCTCCTCATCTCCGCCACCGCCACCCCATCACCGCTGGCCTAGGTTACTCCGTGGCCTCCTCCTCCCACCCTCGCCCCTCACACAGCTCACAGCAGCCAGAGGGGTCCGGTCACAAGCTCAGTCAGGCATGGCCCTCCTCTGCTCACAACCCTCTCACGGTTTTCTCTGAGCTCTCATCTCAGGGAAAAAGCCACAGTGCTCACAGTGGCCCACAAGGACCCACACAAGGACCTGCGCCACCCCCCGCCTCTCTAACCTCCCCTCCTACCACTCTCCCCCTCACTCACTGTGGTCCAACCACACAGATATTCTCACGGTTCCTCACACATGCCAAATATCCTCCCACCTCAGGGCCTTTGCACTGGCTGGTCCCTTTGCCTGCACTGTTTGTTCTCCAGATATGCCCCTGGCCTCTTTTAAGTCTTTGTGCTGAGGTCATGGGGGCCTTCTTGTCCACTGTACTCAAAATTCCAGTGGGTACTCCCTGTCTCCTTCTCCTTTCCACTGATTTCCCTCATGGTACCTATCATCTCTTCACATGCTATGTCACTCCATCATTTGTTTCTTTTCCCTCTGCTCCCACTAGAACGTCAGGTCTGAGGTCAGATTAGTAGAATTTTATTCACAAATGTTTTCCCCACTTGCAGAACAGTGCCCAACACACAAGTGCTCCGTAAATGTGCACCAAATGAATGGCTGACCTAAAAGTATGAATGAAAAGCACCACAGAAACGGACAGTTGCAGATGAGAGATGAGCAAAGGGAAGGGTAGATAACAGCCCAAACCAAAATGGTGGGGTATGGAGACAGAGGCAGAGGCCAGGAAGCAGGGGTAGGGAGAAACTGCTAGATGTGGGGGATAGCTGAGAGCAGAAGGGAGGCAGGGAGTAGCTGAAGTGGTGAAAGAAGCCAACAGAGGGTGCCTGGGTGGCTCAGTCGGTTCAGTGTCCGACTCTTGATTTTGGCTCAGGTCATGATCTCAGGGTCATGAGATCGAGCCCCACGTCCTGCGCTGGGTGTGGAGCCTGTTTAAGATTTTCCCTTTCCCTCTGCCCCCACGAAAGAAAAAGAAAGAAAAGAAAAGAGGAAAAAAGAAAAAGAAAGAAAAGAAAGAAAAGAAAGAAAAGAAAGAAAAGAAAGAAAAGAAAAGAAAGAAAGAAAAGAAAAGAAAAGAAAAGAAAAGAAAAGAAAGAAAGAAAGAAAGAAAGAAAGAAAGAAAGAAGCCAACAGATGTAGGATCCACAGAGAAGGACACACACAGGGCCCCTGCCTGGCCTCCCGACCCCTGCTGTTTACCATCAGGAGCCCCGTCGCACACCACTAGGTCCGCTGGGCAGCCCTCAAAGTGCTGGATGATCTCCTTGGCAGTGGACAGCTGTGGAAGAGAGGGAAGATGAGTGGTCCCAGGCCCCCCGTCCGCAGCCCTCTAACCCCACCTGCCCATGGCCCTAGCCAGCAACCCTGGGTCAGCCAAACCCTCAGGCTTTGCTGGTCTAAGACTGGGCTCATCTCTGGGGACCCAGTCCCATGAATTTTGGCTGTCTCTGAGATGACGACCAGCTGGCTCTGTTTCTCCACTGTTACATTCTCTCAGATTCTCTGTTACTCTCTCTCTTTCTCTTCCACTTTCCGTAGCTGCCAGGTTTGGAGGGGCTCTCGCCCAGGATACACCCCAACACCCCCAGCCACACTCTTACCTGGGTGATATCCCCTTGGATCTGTAACACACCTGGTAATGGAGCCATAGCCTGAAGGTCCACAGCCACCACATGGCCAGAACCCTGGCCCCTGTGGACAACATGGCCCATGTCAGCCCAGTTGTCACTCCTGGCTCATCCCTGACCTGGCCTGCCCTCCCGGCTGCCCCATCTGGGACCCCACACTCACCCAATTTTCTGGCTCAGCACCTGGCTCCAGCTGCCTGGGGCTGCGCACAGGTCAACTGCCCGTGTCACGCCTGAGCACACACAGGAAGGTGTCATGGTCAGTTGCACCCACCTCTCCAACCTTGAGCCCTGCCAAGTTCACCCCTCTCCCTTGGGGGAGCACCCACATCTACCTATGCCCAACTCCTTTCAAGTTACCTGCCCCAAAGACCCTCCAAGTCAGCCCACCTACCACAGGAAGCTCTGCCGACACAGCCCACTTGTCTATCCCCTTTGCCCACCCCATCCCCTAGTGACTCGCCCGCCAGGTGGGGACCTTGGAAGAGGTGGAATTCCTCGTCGAGTTGCAGCAGCTTGAAGGCACTGCGGGCACGCCAGCCATTCTCCTTGGCCAGGCGGTAGTAGACATCCCGCTTGTCCTTTGATGTCCGTCCCATCTCACACGCTGTTTGCCCAGGGACCTGCCAACAGTAAGCTGATGCTGCCCTGTATCAGTAACTGGGTGAGTGGGCTACCACCTACGTCTGCAGGGCAGCGAGAACCACACAAAACCCCCAACACCCCCATGACAGCGCACTCAGCAGAAGGGGAAAGTGGAGCCCAGTCCCTGACCCCACTGACCTCACAAGGCCTGAGGGACTCCATCACTGAGCTCTAAGGCTTCATTGCTCACCCCACAGAACCCGCCCTGCTCACTCCACAGACTCCCCCACTCACCCCCACAGATCCCCAAACCCAACACTTATAGATGACCCATTACTGACCCTGTGGACCTCCCACTGCTGCCACCCATACTCCATACCTCAAGCCCTGTGACACTCACCCACCTCACCCCATTCACATCTCACTGACCATCTCCCCCGCTGTCTCCATGGCCCCTAAATTCATACACCCCCATCAGCCTTGCTCTCACCCCCTTTATCCTAATACTAGCTCATGGTACTCCTCACCCCCTTAATCTCTCCCCACCCTATTCCTCATTAATAAATGATTAGGCCCCCACTAACTCCTTGATTACTACAGCCTTACCAACCTCCATTTAATGAGTAGAGGATCATGGCCTATTAGCTCCCCATTAAGCTCTCAATTACTATGATTTATCAGCTCCCATTAACTCAACCCTCCAACTGATCCCTCACTGATCTCACCATTAGCCCCCTTCATTACCACACACGTTAATCCCTGATCACACATCAGTTCCCCATTCTCCCTCAACGCCCACCTTGCCCCCTCAATAATCACTTGGTGATCACACCCCAGCAGCTTATTATTACCCTCTCTTTGCTCACTCTGTTCCCATTAACTCCTCAATTATCACGCCATGATCCCCCAACCCTTTGACGACAACACACTTCTCATTCACTTTTCTTTGATCACTCTCCCCCTTAGTTCCTTGATCACGACTCCCCCTGGCCTCTATTATTCCCTCCATAGCTTCACCATTATCCTTTGGCTTACTATTGTCCCACCGCTCTTCGTTAACTTGTTCAATATCATACCTCAGCAGTCCCCCAAGGATCACACCCCCATCCGCCTCCCATTACCTTCTTTCTAGTTGCCCACTCTACCACCCCTTCATTCATCAATGAACACACCCCACACTCCTATTAGCCCCCCTCGATTCGCCGAATAGCACGCCCATCAGACCTCCAGTACTTTCATGCGACCCAGCCCCTGTCCCATTAACAGCCCTCTGGCCACGCTCCCAATCTCGCATCATTACCTCAAAGCCCATGTCCCCACTGGGACCACCAGACCCCATTCAAGGAGGCTCCGCCGATATCTGGACCCATGCACCCCCCTCCCAGTCCAGCCCGCACAGCGGTTCCCTTCCACAGACAAACCTTGGGTCTGGAGCCCAGCCGGCACCAGCCACCCAGACTACGCGGCTGCAGCACGGAAGGCGAACTTCCCTCCTTCCCTCGCCGGCGGGACAGCGCGGGCGTGCCTCAACCGTCTCGGCCTGGACCCCCGTCCTCCGCGCCCCACAGCCTACCTTAGCTTTTGGAGTGGGCAGAAGGGAGACGAGGAGACCGGTCCGTGAGCCGCCCGAGCCTCGGCGAGAGCGCAGACCCGCCAGAAATCGTAAGGCTTCAGTGTGTGTTCTCAGTCAGTCCGAAAGCTTGTCGCGCATGCCTACGGGCTCCCGCAGCGTGGCGAGCCTGTCATCGTGGACCGCGAAGGCTCCAGCACGGCGCGGACCCGACCTGAACGTACAACGTGAGTCCCCGTCATCTTGTGTCGACGTAGTCGGCCTCGCGGACTGCCGTTCCCAGCATGCAGCGGGGCCGACCGAGCTGCTGAAGTCGCGCTCCGCGCGGCCGAAATGTCGCGAGGCGTGAGAACCGACTCCTCTATTGTTCCGAGACTAAGATCGATTTACTCCCCGCCCCTCCTTTTTTGGACCGGCGTGCTCACTGGGGACTACATTTCCCAAGACGGAACGGGCCGGCGGAACCCATTCATTTTACGCGTGCCGCGAAGTGAAATTACAGCTAGGGTCGGGAACGTGAGAGTTAGGAAAGTGCGTTAATTAAGTGCGCTAGAGCACGGAAGCCGGTCCGTGGCAAAATTCGCATCCACTTCTGCTACCTGATAGCGTTGCTTGAGTTGTACCCTTTCAGAACTTCAGTTTCTCCCTCTGTAAAATGGGGATAATAAGTAGTACAGCTTCACAGAGTTCTTGGGAGGATTTAAATAGGTGTAGTTCAGCACAGTGTCTGTCCTTTTGTAATTCTGTGTTCTTCAAACATTTTTAACTTCGACCCCCTGGAAAAGACTGCATCGCGACCCGGTGCACAAGTAAATACAGTAATGGAAACGTTCATTAAAGCGTTTACCGTGCCAAGCACCCATGCTAAGTGCTCTGGTAAATGGCTAACAACCGGTTCTTTGGGCGGGGGTAGGGGACGTGGGGAGGAAACGCTGAGTTCTCACATTTGCCGATTTTCCATGGTTTCCATACCAGCATCTTGTCAGATCTTAAATTACCGACGTGTAGTCACGGAACACGGAGTTGGGGAGAGATGCAGTACACCATTATGTAGCATTTCTACCATACCGTTCAAATAGGGGTAAATGACCTCAAGAGCACAGAGAATAGCGAAATGTAGTACAGTAATCAGGAAGTGACGAGTTTGGAGTATCACCTTTTAAATAGTCTAATTTATTGAATTGTAAGTTTATTATTTCATTTTAAATAATAGCGGTTTAATGACTGGTTCACGAAATTCCTGAAAATTGAACAAGCAGTCTGCAAACCTGTGTGAGGCTCCAGTGCACTGCTGGATTCTTTCCCTGAACTCTCTTTAATCCCAATAACAACCATATGAAGTAGTTACTGTAACTATCCCCAGTTTATAGGTATATAGGGAGGCTATATATTCCATTAGCTGTGTAAACATATATGCTGCTTAGTATGTATGTGATTACGTAGAAATGTAGTGATGTATAATATTCACTAATGTGTGTAGGTTATATATTAGTAAGAAATGAAATAAATATAAATATACTGTTACGTGTAAATATAAGAAAAATATAATATATTTATGCATTTTGTATAGTGTATATATAAAATACACATCATGCATATAATATTTAAATGTATGTACTGATATATATAAATATACTGGTATCGATATACATTTACTTACTAAAGTAACTGTGCTAAATTAAACATACTATTACATGTGTAAATATATAATGTTATGTCAGGTGGTGATAAAAGCTATGAAGAATAATAAAGTAGGGTGAAAGAGATGAGTAACAGAGGGGTTGAGTTGCTCTTTTTTTATTTTTTTAAAAGATTATTTATTTGAGAGAGAGAGAGCTCGGAGCACAAGCAGGGGGAGGGAAAAGGGAGGGAGAGAAGCAGACTCCCCGCAGAGCAGGGAACCCTAGATGGGGCTCAATCCCAGGACCCCGGGATCATGACCCCGACTGAAGGCAGACATTTAACTGCCTGAGCCACCCAGGGGCCCTAGAGTTGCTCTTTTAGACAGCATAGTCAGGGAAGACTTCTCTGAGGAGGTGGCGTTTGAGCCGAGACCGAAAGGGAAAACGCACCCTAGGAATATTTGGATGAAGAGCATTCCGGGCACAGGCAACACCGAGTGCAAAGACCCTGAAGTGAGAACAAGCTTGGTGAGTATTCAAAGAACTGAAAGATTGATTCATCATTCCTTAGAAATAACGAGCTTCACTAGGCAGGAATTTTGTTGTCTTGTTCGCTGCTGCCTGCTGGCCCTAGAACGGAGCCGGCACACAGGTGGCGTTCCGTAGACGTTTGTCGAATCCACCCTTTTGTTGCTTTGTTCCTTTATTCTTTCCTCAGTGGTGTGTTCTGTACTTATTCGGGGGCCCTGGGAGGTGTAGACAGACGGGCAGCGACAGGAAGAGAAGCACTCCCCGGAGGAGTCCCCCAGAGCCGGGGAGGAAGCAAGGGCCGGTCAGCAGCGCTCCAGGGTCTCGTGGGGGTGGTGGGAACACGGCTCCCCTGCGGAGGTGAGCAAGTGTGAGAAAGCAAGGGTTCAAGCCACCTGGCCGCTGCTCCACAGAGAGGAGGGGGTGCCAGGCATTGGGGGCCCATGTTCACCCTGTGGGATGCTTCCCACGTCCTGTTTTCTTGCCTCTCACAAAGAGGATGTTTAATTTTTTGCAAAGCAACTTGCTTCCTCCAGCAGGGCTGGGGAATTGGGGGACAGGATCCAGGCTCTGAACTCCCCAGGCTTTTCCCGAAGTAGGGTGTCGGCCTGCAGCTCCCACCCGGCACCCCACTGAGTGTAAAGGTGTCCTCCCCTCAGCCTCCTGAAGAGGTCAAGGAGTGGGGAGCTGCCAGGCCAGCTCCGGACCGCGGAGGGCATCTCACCGGGGGAGGGAAAGACGGGGGTGGTCCAGGTGCGGGGGACCAGACACAGACTCAAAAAGCCTTGCTGCCCAGGGGCTGCTTTGAGGGACGGAAGAGTCTCTCAGTGGGGAGCCTGCATGAAAGGAGAGATTAGAATCCTAAATGCAGCCCAGCGGGAGGTTGCTTTCACAGGCCGAGAAGAATTCATTAATTCCTTCCACAAGCATGTTATTGAGCAATCACGGTGGGTCGGGCATTGTTCTAACTGCTTTACCTGTATTAATTCATTCAGTCTTCCCAGGGGCCCTAAGAGTGCGGTGTTATTCTGCCCTGGGGGAAGCGGAGACCCCGAGGTTTCAGAACTTGCTCCAGGCCACACAGCTAGTAAGTGGCAGAGCGGGGAAAGCTCACGCTGTTAACCGCTTTGCTCCGGGCTCCCTCCCCTGAAGGCTGCTGAGCAGTGACCTGTTTTAATGAAAAACAGGGATCTGCTTATACGAACCGACAGGAACCCAAACCGACTTCTAAATAGACTCGATCGGAATCCCAAATGTCACACCAGGGTCTGCTCTACCGAACCCACAAAAGCCTTAAATGACCCCGCGAAAGACCTTACTTCGATGAACTAACAAAGCATTCTTATCCCTGGCACAGACTCAAGGCCTCGGTCAAGCTTAAAGACATCTGTTCCTTCTAAAGTGAGCTGCCCTCCCTCCGCAGCCAGATTTCACTTTCCCTTTGTTTTTCCTCCTACCAGCATATGTTGAACGCTTGCCATTTGCCCTGAAACTTAGCTAAACTCTGGGGTGCGGGGCTGGATGAAGGTTCATCCCTCCCCTAGAAGAGGTCACTTGGCAGAAATAAAAATAAAAATGATGATACTATGACCCTTGATACGAGGCATTTATTGAGCACCTGCTGTGTCCCTGGTGGCCTGGCCCTGGACAATGTCGGCGGGCCGGAGAAGACCCTGGGAAGGCAGGGGAATGATCAGGGCAGGAAGCTGCTGCTGTGATGTGGAGGATGGGGGCATCTGTTTTTTGTCCAAGGTACACTGTTCTTCGGACGGGACGCTTCTACTTGAAATCTAGACACCTGCCTAGCCCTCTACCCCTCGCCCCCCCCCCCAACACACATACCATAGCCATGCAGGCCAAGGCCTCTGGCAACAGGTGTCTCTTTCCCTGGCTGGCCTGTGGCACAGATGTGTAATGGCTCTGCGGGGGAGGAGGAAAAAACGGGAGGAGAGAGACATCAGAATAGGCCAGGATAGACAAGGGGAGAGTGTGTGTGTGTGTGTGTGTGTGTGTGTGTGTGTGTATCTGGATGTCCTCAATGCATCGCATCTGCCTGTATGTGTTCTCAGCCACAAACACACATATGTGAGCTCCACCCGTATTTTCCGGTGTAACTTACCTGGCTGTATCTTGTGTCTATGACTGCTCGTTCACCTGTGGCAACCGCGTGCGTTGCTGCCGTCTGCTTCTGCAGTTCATCTGTACGGGGTTGGGTCTGTGTGTCCCATGGGTGTAAAGCTCATGGGTGCTAAGTGTGTTTATGTGTTTTGCCCGGATGTGCGTGTCTCCTGCGTCTGTCTGTCCTTCTCTGCCACCCTATTTGTGTCTGGCGGTGGTGAGCCACTGTGTGTGTGTGTGTGTGTGTGTGTGTGTGTGTGTGTGTGTGCGCGCGCGCCTTATGGGTGTTTCTCTTGGGGCCACTCTATGTGTCCTCTCTGGTCCCTTTGCTTCGTCTTCATGCAGGTCGAGATGTATTTTCAGGACTTCCTCTTTGTCACGATAGTTAAGTGTCCTCTCTGCATCCCTGCTGTTTCTGTCCGTGCACCCGTATTTATTGTGTATTTATAACACGCTCCCTGCACGTGTCTTCTGACTGGATTTGTGAACAGCTGTGTGTGTTCATGGCTGTGTGCGGCCATCTGCTCGAATGAGATGGTGTATGTGTCTGTGACCGCAGCTTCTCCGTACACTCGTGTCTGCCCGTGAATGCCCCTCTCTGTGACGGGAGAGTCCTGTGTGATCACATGGGGTCACGAGTTCACACGTGAGTTCACATGCACAGAGGTATCATTATAGAGCCTGACTCTGGACACGGGCCTTCAGGATTGTCTGAAGCCAGAATCGTCTGTACGAGAGACACTGGGCCCCGTCTGATGTTGTCAGCTGTATGAAATCCCGTTTGTGTGCTCCGTGTGCAGCTGTGAGTCTGTGTGTGACGCGTCCGTTGGCTCTCCGGGGTAGGGCTGTTGAGTCCGTGGGCGATGATGGCCGAGTCTGGAGAGGCTGGAAATCAGCGTGGGCCTGTCCTGTGTCGTTCTGTGTTCTCTGGTTGCAACCAGAGGCTGTGGGTGACGCTACCTGGTCATGGGAAGTCATTCGGTGCAGCTGAGTATGTGACAGCCCCAGGGCCTGGGCCCTCTGGGTGCCGCCCCTGTGTGTTCCCATGTCAGCCCGTGCTCTCCGCGTGTGGCTGTGAGTCTGTGCACAAGTGCGTACCTCTGTGGGGGCGGTGGCGAGTCGGCCTCCAGTTCTGAGCCCTGGATGCGGTTGTGACCGCTGAGCGTGCAGGAGGCTCTCTCCTGCTGTGGGGAAGTAAACGCCCCGTCCCTTACCCTCCTCCGACTGACTGCGCGTAGGGTGGGGGCATCTAGGCTAGCTTTGAAGCCTCAGCCAGCCCCTGGCCTTTCCGGGAATTCTCTGCTCCCCGTAGGGGGTGGGCAGGAGGGTGAAGAGGCCCGGACAGAGGCCTCTTGTCCACCAGGACCTCAAGCAGCCCGGTTGAAGTTGGGCCCGGACCCCAAGTCCCATCCGCCTGACTCTGTGCAGGAGACACATGCCTTGCCTGGGACAGACATGCCTGTCACATGCTTGGATGGGAGCGCACAGACGGACCCACATATAAGGCAGACACACAGACAGTGCGGCTCCTCAGTTAGGGTGTGGACAGGCCCCACCCAACGCCTGGGCTGGGGTCCAGGACTTTAGGGCGCGCCTTGGTTGCAGGCAGTGAAGATCCACACCCCCCACTCAACCGCAAATGCCCCCCTGCCTCTCTCTGGGGACCCCCACGATCTAGGGTCCGTTTTTGGCTAGGCCAGGCTATCTATCTGTCTATCGGAGGTCAGTCTATAGTGGCCTGGCTCTGCCTAGCCCTGTACCTGTCCCCCTGCTGTTCCCAGGCCTGTCCATCCACCCTGTCTGCCTCTCTGCCTGGATTGGCCTCTCTCGGCCTATTGTCATCTGTCCCTCTAGGTGTCTCCCTGCCTCGACCACTCCCTCTGTCCCCTTGTCTCTCGGGGCTGGTGTGTGTCTGTTCCCGATCTCTGGGATGTGTCTGGCTGTGCCCACCTGTCTATCTGCCAGTTGTCTCTCCTGCTAATTACTGGGCCTGACTGCCTGTTGCCTTCCTCCAGATGCTTCCATGGGCCTACCCCCTGTCTCTGAGTCTGTCTGTACCTCTCTTTCTCCCTCGGACTGCCCCTCTGCCTATCTCCCACTCCTCCACAACACAGCTGTCTTTCTGTCCTCCTGTCGTCTGTCTTTGTGTTGTTTCTCCTGCCTACCTATCTCTATTTTGTGATTGTTTCTCTTCCGATCTGTCTCTCCTCTCTGCATCTTTTCCCTCCGTCTGTCCCTCCCCGCTGTGTGTCCGATCTCTGTCAGTTGCCTCTGCCTGCCTGTCCGTCCCTCTCTCTCTCTAGGTGTGGATCGATTCCCTCAATCTTTCTGTCCACCTCCCCCCCCACTCACGGCCCCCACACACCTCTGTCTCTCTCCACGTGGGTCCAGGTGAAGGAGAGAAGCGCCCTCCTCCCCCACCCCCTTTCCTCCGCCCAGAGCCAGATGGAGGGAAACTGAATTAAAATTAAAAGTTCTTCCCAGAAAAAAAATAATCCGCAGGCCAGATGCGGCTCGGGCTGCGCTGATTAGCCACCTAGCAAGCGCGGCGGAGCTGATTGGCTGCAGGGCGGGGCGGGGGCAGGGTCCGCGGAGGGGGAGCCGTGCCGGCCGTGGGGTCCCAGAGCCCTAGCGAGTTACTGCGGCTTCGGGAGCTGAGAGGAGCAGGGAGGTGAGGAGGGGGCGCTGGCCGGGGTGGGGCCCCGGAGACCCCGAGGCACGAGTGGGGATCCCGGGAGCGGTTTCCCGGGGGAACCTCCAGGGGGGTTCCCTGGAGACCTTTTTAGCGCTAGCGGGGAATTGAATGGGAGGGGAAGTCCTTTTGGTGCCTTGCTCCCAGGAAGTGAGTTCAGAAGTGGGTGAGGGTCTCCAGAAGAGTGTTCGCGACGGAGGATGGGGCTCCTTGAGAGGCGTCCCCTTCCCAGGGCTTGGGGAGGGGGTTTCCCAGAGGCACTTTTAGCAATGATGAGGACCTTGAATGGGGGTTTCTGAGATACCGCACTCCCAGGAAGTGAGCTCTGGGCTGGGGGTTTCTTCGGAAACACTCCATCCAGAAGACAGGGGCTCCAGGCTCGCTTGGGGATTGCGGAGCACCCCCACCCCAAGAAACGCATCAGGCCCTGGGAAGGGGCTTTTGATGAAGGTCTCAGAGATAGTTCATCCTCAGGAGGGGAAGTTAGGGCTCAGGGCAGGTTCCCGAGACACCCCAAGACCAGGGAGGAGCTTAAGTCTGGAAGTGTCTCTAAAGTTACTTCTGCCAGGAGAACGAATGTTTAGTAAGACTTGACAGGGGCCCCAGAAAAATTCTTCTCTAATCCCTAAAAGGGGGATTAAATGGGGATCCCTGGGTCACTGTGTCCCTGGAAGGAGGCTCAGTTTGGGGAATTGCCTTTGGCCACTAGGGAGGATATTCAGAGTTGTGGCAGAGAGCAGTTTTCAGCCTGGGGGGGGGGGGCTAGGGTCTACAAGCCCGTCCTCCTACCCCACCTCCAGCTCCTTCAACAGGTTGCATCAGCTCCGGGCTCAGGCTCGGGGCCCAGGCTGGGAGGAGGGGGGTAGGGGGCGTTAGGAGGGGTGGGGCAGCCGGCCGACACGTGTCCCTGTAAGGAGTGAGAGGCTTGGCCAAGCGGTGAGGGTGGAGGGAGGGGGGGGTGCGGGGGGCCGGCAAGGAAAGAGGCAGCAAGAGAGACTGGGTGAGTGTGGGGTCTGGGAGGACAGACTCTCCCAGCTTCAGATGGCCGTGTCGTCCTCTGTGGGGTCTCTCTCTCTCTCTCTTTCTCAATCTCTCTCCCCCCCTCCCCCTCTATTTGTCTCTCGCTGCCCTCTTTTTCTACTTGTCTGAGTAACTGTTGGCATCTCTCCCCCTCCGATTCCCTTCTCTGACTCCCATCTTTTCCTCCATCGCCCTCTCACTGTTGTCTTCGAGTCTGTCCATTTACCTCCCCGTCTCTCTCATCCTTCTGCCCCTGTTCGCCTTGCCTCATCTCCGTTTCTCTGGTTCTCCATCTGTCTCTATCTGACCCCCTACCCTCTTCGTCTCACTCCCCCCACTTTGTAGCCCCCCTGCTCCACCTCTGATCCGTCGCCCCCATTTCTCTGCCCACAGCATGGAACTGCAGGATCCCAAGATGAACGGAGCCCTCCCTGCGGATGCTCTGGGGTGAGTCAGGGGCCCACGGGGACCAGGTCAGGGGTCAGGATTACCCTCTCACCAGCCCCGATTTCTCTGCCCTCTCCAGCTACAGGCAGGAACGTGAGGGTTTCCTACCCAGCCATCCTCCTGCTCCTGGGAGGAAGCCAATCGAGTTCATGGATGTGAGTGACCTCACAGGGTCTGTCCCAGCTGCACCTTGCCCAGCTCATCTCTTCCCCTACTGTTCCCTCTACCCGGGGCTTCCCTGCCTAGCTATTTCCTGCCCCAGCCGCTCCCGGTCCCCAGCTGCTCCCCTCCCTAGCTGTTTGGCCTCTGGTGGCTGCTCCACCCTCCCCTGTTCTTCTCCACTTCCAGCTGCTCCCCTCCGAAGTTTCTCCGAGCTCTTCCTTCCTAGCTCTTGGTTTTCCAGGTTCCTCCCTGGCTTCAACTCGGGTTCCTTCCTAGCCTCCATCCTATGGCCCCTTTCTGGGCTTCTCCCCGCCCCAGTCACTTCTCCCCTAGTCTTTCCTGGGCCCCAGCCCTGGTCTCCTCACCTGGTCTCCCTCCCCATGTGTACCCGGGCCTCGCCCCTTCCCCGCAGTTTGAAGGGAAGACATCGTTTGGAATGTCAGTGTTCAATCTCAGCAACGCCATCATGGGCAGCGGCATTCTGGGACTGGCCTATGCCATGGCCCACACAGGGGTCCTCTTCTTCTTGTGAGTCCTGGGCAGCCCGCGGGGGGCGGGGCAGGGGTGCCGTGGGGGGCAAGCGTGAGGCCTGGGGGCCAAGTCTGAGCTGCGCCATCTGCTGCAGGGCCCTGTTGTTATGCATTGCGCTTCTCTCTTCATACTCCATCCATCTCCTGCTGACCTGTGCTGGCGTTGTAGGTAAGGCCTGGAGCTTGACCCATATCTTGGACCCCAGACTCTGGACGCACCCCCTCTGACCTGAGACCCTCGACATCAACCTAAACCCTAGACTCGGACGGAACGTACCACACTGAACATACTGTACCCCAGATCTTGGACCCAGCACCCCAGACCCCATCCTCAGCTCCCTGGACTCCAGCTCTCAGACTGCACGTTGGCCCTCAGAACTTAACTGAGCTCCCACATCCCCACCTCCCAGTCCTCACCCCTCACCCCTCGGTCTGGCATCAAACCTCATTTCTCAGACCCTCCGCACAACCTGATTACTACGCTCCACTTCTAACCCCCCGCTCCTCAGTCTCCAGCTCCCGCTAATTGTGGAAGCCAGCCCCACAACCCCAAGACACCCACTACCCACTACCCACCTCCAGCCCCCAACCTTCTCCCCATCACAGATCCCACCTCCCGGGCTCCACTTCAAGCCCACCCCGAACTGCTTAACCCTCACCTCCAGCGTCCATCAGTCAGACCCAATTACCCCAAGCCCCAGCTCCTCAGCTCCCTGACCCTCGCCCCCCCCCCCGCACCCCTCACCCCTGCCTGGACTCCTGGACCCACAACTCATTCCCTCCTGTCTCTCTACCCCAGGCATCCGAGCCTATGAGCAGCTGGGACAGAGGGCGCTGGGGCCTGCGGGGAAGGTAGTGGTGGCTGCGGTGATCTGTCTGCACAATGTTGGGGGTGAGGACTCTGGGAGGTGGGGGATCAGCTTGGGGGAAGAGGGCGGGGTGGGGTGGGCTTCCTCGGGCTGGGCTGGGGGGATGAGGGGAATCCATCTGCTTACACCCCCCCCACCTGCACCAGCCATGTCCAGTTACCTGTTCATCATCAAATCCGAACTCCCCCTGGTTATCGGCACCTTCTTGGACATGGACCCCGAGGGGTGAGTGAGCAACACCCCTTGGCTCTGGCCTGCGGGTCTGGCTGCTGTCTTCAACTCTGTGCCCAGCTGACTCCCAGGTGTTCTGAGACTGCCGGGCAGGCCCGTGTGGTCAGACCGCGAGGCCAACAGAATGTGCGACCGTTGCTCTACCTAGTAGACCACGTGTTGATTTGGGTGACCGGCGTTCTGGCTGATTCTGTCTGCTAGCTGACTGCGTATGTCCAGTCTACTCCGATGCTGACCGCGGGACTGCACATATCTAGACCTAAGCTCTGTGGATTTGGTTTGGGACTCTTGTACGGGCGGATTCTCTGGCTAGCTGTACAACAGCTGACTACAGCTGGGTCCTGTGTGCTGTGATTCCAACCATGTGTGTCTCACATTTGCTTACTCTGACTTTTCCCCATCCAGCCGATTCCGTTTGATTCAGGGTCCCTCAGGCTGGCGAAATCTGTCTGGCTGTAGGCGTAAGCGTGCGGTGTACTGGGGTGCCAGCTCTGTATATGTGATTTGCTCCAGCTGCATATGCCAGTAGACTCCCATCTCTGTTTAATTTGGCAGCCATGTTTTCTGGCAAGTTCCCTCTGGCTCTGTGTGTGTGTGCGTGTGATCCTCAGCTGTGACTGTATGTCCTCTGTACTATGGTTCCAACCGTGTGTGTTTGACCACTGTTCTGAGTATGCATCTCGTGGACGGTATGTTTGAGTTTCGAGCCACCTGCCGGCTGAGTGTGTTCGGTTGTCTGTATATGATGGCCGACTCGGTGTTCTCTTACATCTTCGGTTTGATTCTGAAACCATTTAGGTAGCTGACACTCTGGGTCAGCTAATTATTATAATTAGCTCCCAGCGGCTATATGGCCAACGGTGCTCTGCCGGTTTATTTCTGTGTAACTGTGTGTATGAGATAGCGTGTGAGTGCCTGGAACATAGTAGGCAATTAGTAGAACTCTTTTGAACGAACGAGCAGTTTTTCAGCCGGTCCTCTATTTACTGCCTTGCCTGGGCACCCCCTTCCAATATCTGTACAGATCCCACTCTTTCTTCGAGCTTGGTTCCAACGAGAGCTGGCTGATTTTGCCTCTATTTCGGTCTTTGGCTGTGTGGCCAAGTTGGCCCAGCTACTTTTAGGTGTTCGACACACACCTTGGGCTGTTCCAGCAACCACCTGTGTGTCTTCCTGACTCCTTGTCCGACTTTGCACCATTGCCTGACCACCAGATCATCAGACTGTTGTTCTGCCCGTCGGACACACCAGGGTCAGGACTCACCTCTGTGTCTGGTACCGTGTGTTCGACTGCGGGACTCTCACTGATCCTGGGTCCTGTGTGCCCATCTGGTTGTACGTCCACTTGTGAGTCCGACGGCATCGATTTGGCTGGCTGTGTGTGTGTTCTTAGCTGTGTCCCTTTGACAGGGTTCGACTAACAGTCTGATAACCTGTCTGGCTGTTTCTGTCAATCCTGTTGTGCCATTGTCACCGTGACTGCCTGAATGACTTCTCACGGCTGAGGCGGCAGCTCATCTCCCCTGACTGCAGGCAGAAATCCGTCTGTTCGGCTGTCTTCTACGAGTGTCTGCCTGACGGTTTTCTTTGGCAGGCAGCTAGTCACTGTGTTGGCCTGTCTCCCTAGGGGCTGGTTCTTGAAGGGAAACCTTCTCATCATCATCGTCAGTGTGTTCATCATCCTGCCACTGGCCCTCATGAGACACTTGGGTAAGAGGCTTCCTGTGTTGGCCATTGGATAGTGGAGTTGGAGAAGGGGAGCCAGATTGAGGAAATCCCCATTTTCAAGGGCTGTGAAACACCAGGGGAGAGCTTGTGTGAGGTGGGCTTTAACAGATGAAGAGGAGTTTGCTATGGGGGGAGGGGGTCCAGGTAGAAGTAAAAGCTTGTGCAAGAGTGTGGCCTAATTGGGGTGAGATAGCCTGAAAGGCCAAACTAGGTTTTGATATTTGCTATGGGGGGTGTCCCTTGATTTCTAAGGCTCTGTATATTACCCCTTGCAGGCTACCTGGGGTATACCAGTGGTCTCTCTTTGACCTGTATGCTGTTTTTCCTCATTTCGGTGAGTCTGAGGGAGAAGGACATGAAAAAAGTGAAGAAAGAGTTTGGAACACTGGGACATCGCCTTCCCCGTGACCTCACTTGCCCACCCTCCCCCAGGTCATCTACAAGAAGTTTCAGCTTGGCTGTGCTGTAGGCCTCAATGAGACTGCAGTGGAGAGCAAGAACCCCCAGGGCCTTCCCATCCACGGACTCAACAGAAGCTGTGAGGCCCAGATGTTCACCGTTGACTCACAGGTGGGTGTGTGGGCACGTGTAGAGAGCTTGCACCTCTGGTCCTGTCCTCCAGTTTACTCTGCTTAGGGTGGAGCTGGGCATCGGACATCAGGGGGCTTCCGTGTGTCTGATGCAGAGGGCAGCGGTAGGGCCGGGGGGAGGAGGGGTGGGGGAGAGGCCCCTGGAGGTTCTAATCTCGGTCATGTGGGTCATCCCCCTAGATGTTCTACACAGTGCCCATTATGGCTTTTGCCTTCGTCTGCCACCCGGAGGTGCTGCCCATCTACACAGAGCTCTGCCGGTGAGTGGGCAGGCAAGTGGGCACAGGTGTGCAATAGTCATAATGTCTCACAATCCCTCACGTAGTCCTGGTATTGTAGCTTGATCGTGGCTAGATCGTGCGGGGGGAGGGATTTGAGGTGGCCTTGGGGGGATGCAGGGCAGTGACTTTTTACTGATTAGGGCTTAAAGAGTCTGCTTTCAACATCCCGTAAAGTGTGAGTGGGCAGAGTGGGGAGGCAGAAATGATCAGATGGAGGGGGGTAGCGTGCATGGATGGGGGTGGGGATGTGGGGGTGGTCAGAGAGAGTGGGGTTACAGGTGGACAAAACGGGGAGTCAGGGAGGATATGATGGAGGGACGTGTTCATGATCAGATGGGGCACAGCATGGAGGTCAGAGGTGAGGGAGAGGCAGAGATGGTCAGACAGAGGAGATAGACGAAGATGGTCATATGGGGTGAGATGGATGGACAGAGGGGGGCTTGGCTATCACACAGGGGAGTTAGAGGTGGGCATGCCAGTGTGTACCGGCTGAACATCAGCTCTGGAGGAGGGGGACTCTGGAGGGCATGGGCTCCTTTGGAGCAGCCTGCCCCAAGTCCAGGGGTCTGGGCATGACAGTTACATAACCTCTACGACTCAGGCCCTCCAAGCACAGAATGCAGGCCGTGGCCAACGTGTCCATTGGGGCCATGTTCTGCATGTATGGGCTCACGGCAACCTTTGGATACCTCACCTTCTACAGTGAGTGGGGCTGGGGCCAGGGGTGGGGGTGGGAGCTGGAGTGGGGACTGGGCAGACTGCTGGGGCAGGAGCCTGAGACTTTCCCTCCATGCCCTGGACCTGTCAGTTTCCAAAGAGAGGGTGCACATCACATGTGTCGATTTTGTTGCCGTGTGTGTGTGTTTCCGGGATGCTGGTCCCGGGGCTCCCACCACATGCTGCATCCGTGTCGCATGTCCCACGGCCCAGATAGCGTGGAGGCGGAGATGCTGCACATGTACAGCCAGCAGGACCTGCTCATCCTCTGTGTGCGCCTGGCGGTGCTGCTCGCGGTGACTCTCACTGTGCCGGTTGTGCTGTTCCCCGTACGTGGGGTCAAGAGGGGGCCCACGGAGTGGACGGACATGGGTGGAGGGTGTCGGCGTGGGTGTTTGGCTGGGGGGACCAGAGATAGGAGCGATGGATGGATGGAGGAGGCAGGGAGGAGGCAAAAAGAGATGGTCAGACAGAAAGGGGACATCGGGGGCACCTGGGTGGCACAGCGGTTAAGCGTCTGCCTTCGGCTCAGGGCGTGATCCCGGCGATCTGGGATCGAGCCCCACATCAGGCTCTTCTGCTATGAGCCTGCTTCTTCCTCTCCCACTCCCCCTGCTTGTGTTCCCTCTCTCGCTGGCTGTCTCTATCTCTGTCGAATAAATAAATAAAATCTTTAAAAAAAAAAAGAAAGAAAGGGGACATCAGTGGCAGGACAGAGAGAATGGGGGGTAGTCAGTTGGAGGGAGGAGGCACCGGATGTCTGGCTAGACAGAAGAGGGAGGCAGGAATAGTCAGACAGGGGAGAGGCAGAGAGAGGAAGACCGTCAGAATGAAGAGACCGGGATGGATAGCTTCCTTTAGGAAGGGTGGAGGCAGAAGTAGTGAGGTGTGGGAAGGACCAGGCTCTCTGATTGGGAGGTGAGATGACTAGACAGGAGGGAGACAGAGGTATGCAGATGGGAGAGCGAGGCAGAGATTTCAGACAGCGGGTAGAGGCATCGACAGGCGATCAGACAGAAGGAACAGGCGTGGATTGTCAGAAGTGGGTGGCAGGAGGCTCATTCAGAAGGTAGAGGTACAGAGGGATGCTCAGAGGGTGGGGTTCAGGCCGGCTGACCACACGGAGGGGGGCAGCAGCACTTGGGCCCTGACTGGTGTCCCACTCTGACCACAGATCCGCCGGGCCCTGCAGCAGCTGCTCTTCCCAAGCAGGGACTTCAGCTGGCCACGACATGTGGCCATAGCCCTGATCCTGCTTGTCTTGGTCAATGTTCTTGTCATTTGCGTGCCGACCATCCGGGATATCTTTGGGGTTATTGGTCAGTACCCCCAACCCCAGTCCCAGACCCCACCTATTATGGGCCTTATACTCTAGACTTACATTGACTTCTGTCCCTCCTGCTTGTCCTCCAGGGTCCACCTCAGCCCCCAGCCTCATCTTCATCCTTCCTAGCATCTTCTACCTCCGCATTGTGCCATCTGAGGTGGAGCCCCTCTACTCCTGGCCTAAGATCCAGGTGAGCATTCCAGGGGAGGGCTGTGGAAAGAGGGAGCATTCTGAGGAGGGAGCACCCCAGGGTGGCCGAGATAAAAGGAACATTTTCAAGATCTGCAAAGACAGAGGGAGTATCCTACAGACGGATGGAAGGAGTGCTATTAGAAGAGGGTCAGGAGCACTTTCAAGGAGGATAAAGAATACTCTCTGAAGGGTTCTAGAAAGATGGAGAATTCTTAGGAAGGGGCTGGTGTTAAGGAAGGGGAGGGAGCAGGAGGGTCAGGAATGAATGGGGCACTCTGGAGGGGATGGAGGGCTTGAGGAATGTTTCCAGGAGGAGCTCCGGTGTGGAGACCCAACCACCCCCATCTTCTCTCCTTCTCATCCACAGGCTCTGTGTTTTGGTCTCCTGGGGGTCCTCTTTATGGCGATCAGTCTAGGCTTTATGTTTGCCAACTGGGCCACGGGCCAGAGCCATGTGTCTGGACACTGACCTTGCCCTGCTCCGCCCTGGGCCCCTGTGCGCATGCTCCTGTGCATGTGGAGGAAGATGGGGCCGCTCTTCAGGGTCCCTCAAGCCTGGCGTGTGGAGGTGGCTGGTTCCTATTAACATGGCTCTTGGAGGTAGGGGGGGGCCACAGAGGTTGCAGAGTGGTCCACTTCCTTCCTCCCCAGGGATGCTGAGCTTGGATCACGGCCCTAAGCCCAACCCAACCCCACGGGAGGAGGAGACCAGGTCCTTGGGGAATCCTCGCCCAGCCCAGTCCTTTCTGCCTCTCCTGGTAGAAGCTGTTTGTCAGGATCACCCTCGAGCTAAAGGGGAAGAATAAAGATGTTGAATTGCAACTCTGGCCTCAGCCTTCTGATCTCTTTCTAAGTCTTCTTGGGAAGCCTAGGTTCAGACATGGGTAAACGGAAGCCCTGAGTGTAGGACTGAACCGGCTCTCGAATGTTCACTCACTCCTCCACTCCTTCAGTAACTTGCTGCCCAGCTCCCCGTTCTGTTCATTTCCTCACTCCAGAAACACCTATTGAGAGCCTCCTGGGTGCCAGGCACTGTTTTGGGCTCTGGGGTTTCAACAGTGAATCAAGCAGACAATAATATCCCCGTAGTTGGCGTTCTAGGACAAAAGTAGGGAAACCATGACTCACAGGCCAAATGCAGCAGCCTGCTGTCTCTTTGTATGGCCACTGAGCCAAGACTAGTTTGCACATTTCTAAATGATTGGAAAAAGAAAAATCCAAAGAAGAATAATTTGTGACACTTAAAAACGATGAAATTTAAATTACAGTGTCTGCAAATCTACCAGAACACAGTAATGCGTGTTCACTTACAGATTGTTTATGGTTCTTTAGTGTTAGTACAGCAGGGCTGAGGAATTGCAACAGAGACCACATGGCCCACCAAGCCTCAGCTATTTATGATCTGGCCCTTTCCAGAAAAAAATTTGCTGATCCTCGATCTAGCAGAAGAGAGGAAAAGAAATCAATCATTTCTGATAAAGATGAACACCGTGAGGGGCACCTGGCTGGCTCAGTTGGTAGAGCATGCGACTCTTGATCTTGGGGTTGTGAGTTCGAGCCCGTTGGGTATAGAGATTACTTAAAAATACAATCTTAAAAAAAAGATATGCACTATGAGGAAAATAAGTAATGTGAGTGTCGGGGTGGGCAGGGAGCAGTGAGAGGGTTGTCAGGGAGGCCTCACTGACGAGCAGACTAGGAGCTGGGTCCTAGATTGGCTAGAAGGAGCCAGTCCCATGGTTATTTAGACAAAGTGTTGTAGACAGAGGCAGCAGCAAGTGCAAAGGCCCTGAGGTAGGAGCCAGCATGGCTATTTTGCTCTTCCACTGGCAACGTGTATGAGTGCCAATTTCACAACAGCCTGAGTCATGAGACACGGATTCTTGCCAACCTACTAGGTGAAAATGGTATTGCTGTTAAAATTCACATGCGTTTCTTTATGAAAGAAGTTTTTGGATGTTTAAGAGACTTTCGTTTATCTTCCCAGATAATTTTTAATGCATATATAGGCCACTATAGATAATCTTTCTCCTCTCCATATTTAGAAATAGGACAGTGGACTGCAGTTGGTTCATACTATCTGCTCCTTATTTCACTCTTCTTCATTCCTTACTGCCTCTAATTCAGCTCAACACTAAATTTAAGCTCAATAAGCCTGCTTTTTAAGAACAAGGCTAACTTGAAATTCCAGTAGCTGGCCTTACAAATGCAAGTGTTCATATGTAACACCCACAAGAAGAGATCATCCTCTCAACAGAGTTTCTGGCAGAGTGGAGTCTAATTTCATCTTTTTAACAAAACTGGGTTATGTTTAAGAATTGTTTACCGGGGCACCTGGGTGGCACAGTGGTTAAGCGTCTGCCTTCGGCTCAGGGCGTGATCCTGGCGATATGGGATCGAGCCCCACATCAGGCTCCTCCGCTATGAGCCTGCTTCTTCCTCTCCCACTCCCCCTGCTTGTGATCCCTCTCTCTCTGGCTGTCTCTATCTCTGTCGAATAAATAAATAAAATCTTTAAAAAAAAAAGAATTGTTTACCATGCCCAAGTTTAAAACTTTTACATTTTCGGGATGCCTGGGTGGCTCCCTCGGTGAAGTGTCTGCCTTGGGCTCAGGCCGTGATCCCAGGGTCCTAGGATCCAGTCCTGCACCGGGCTCCTTGCTCAGTGGGGAGCCTGCTTCTCCCTCTGCCTGCCACTCCACCTGCTCCTGCTCTCTCTCTCTCTCTGACAAATAAATAAAATCTTAAAAAATTTTTTTACATTTTCATTTAAATCCATGATCCATTTGAGCTAATTTTTGTGTAAGGTATGAAGTTTAGGTGGATGCTTTCTTTTTTTTTTCCCTTGCCCATAGATACCCAATTACTCCAGCACCATTTCTGAAGACAATTCTTCTCCGCTGAATTACTTTTGTATTATTTTCTTTTTCTTTTTCTTTTTAAGTAAGCTCTATGCCCAATATGGGGCTCAAACTCAGGATGCTGAGATTAAAAGTTGCACATTCTACCAGCTGAGCCAGCCAGGCACCCTTGTTTTTGTATTCTGTAAAAATTCAGTGTGGGACTATTTCTGGGTTTTCTATTTTGTTCCATTGATCTATGTGTCTATTTTTCCCCCAATATCACAATCTTGATTCCTATAGCTATGTAAGCATTGCAATTCGGTAGGCAATTCCTCCCATTTTATTTTTTTTCAAAATTGTTTTAGCTATTCTAGTTGGTTTGCCCTTCCATATCAGTTTTAGAATAATCTTGTTTATGATATTGCTGGGTTTTGGGGCACCTGGCTGGCTCAGTCGGCAGTGCATACAACCTTTTTTTATTAAGGTATAATTGACATATAACATTAGTTTTGGAGATACAACATAATGATTCGATATTTGTATATATTGTGAAATTACCACAATAAATCTAGTTAACATCTGTCACCATACACAGTTACAAAAATTTTTTTCTTCTGATGAGAACTTTTAAGATTACTGTCCTAGCAACTTACAAATATACAATACAATATTATTAACTGTAGTCACCGTGCTGTAAACTACATCCCCAGGACTTACTTATTTTATAACTAAGAATTTTTTGAAAACTAAAGAATGATAGGGTGTTTTTGCCCTAACAAGTACTGAAATGTACTTTAAAATCATGGTAGGAGGGTTGGAATTGTGTGGTAGGCAGAATAAGTGCCCCTCCCCCCACCAAAGGTGTTCTCATCCTATTCCCTGGAACCTGTGAATATGCTGTTACATGGCAAAGGGAAGAGAGGTTGCAGGTGGAGTTAAGGTTGTTAAACCTTTTTTTTTTTTAAGATTTTATTTATTTATGTGACAGAGAGAGAGACAGCCAGCGAGAGAGGGAACACAGCAGGCGAGTGAGAGGAAGAAGCAGGCTCCCAGCGGAGGAGCCCGATGTGGGACTCGATCCCGGAACGCCGGGATCACGCCCTGAGCCAAAGGCAGACGCTTTAACGACTGCGCCACCCAGGCGCCCCAGGTTGTTAAACCTTAAAATAGATTCTCCTGGATTATCTGGGCAGGTCCAATGTAATCACAACCCCTTGTAAGTGGAAGAGGGTCTGAGAAAGAGATGTGAGGATGGGAGCAGAGTCAGAGAGATGTTATATGTTGGCTTTGAGGATGGAAGAAAGGGGGCCATGAACCAAGGAATGTGGGCCGCCTCTAGAGACAGAAAGGCAAGGAAATAGTTTCTCCTCTAGAGCCTCCAGGAAGGAACACAGATTGCAAACACCTTGATTTTAACCCAATGAGACTCGTTTTGGATTTCTGATCTATGGAACGGTAGAATAATACATTTGTGGGTTTTTTTTAAGTTTTCATTTATTTAAGTAACGTCTATACCCAACATGGGGCTTAAACTCATGACCTCGAGATCAAGAGTAATATGCTCTTCCAACTGAGCCAGTCAGGTGCCCCCAAATCTGTGTTGTTCTAAGCCACCAAGAATGTGGTAATTTATTATAAGAGTGATAGAAAACAAATACACACAGAAACAGATCAATCAGTGAAACTAAATAGAAGGATGAGAAACATACTGATGTATATATGAAACTTTAGCATGCATTTCCAAATAGTGGGCAAAAGATGGATTGTATACCAAATGATGGTTTGACAAGTGTCTAGCCACTTGGAAAAAAATAAAGATTAAATTCTTACCTTATACCATATAAGATAATAAAGTCAAGAAAAATTAGAGGTTTAAATGTAAAAATGTAAATTCATAAAGCACTAGAAGAAAATTTAGGAAATATTATAACGAATCGTGAGGTGGCATAGGCATTTCTCGGCATTATACCAAGTCTGTGAGCAATAAATCTGATATATTTAAAGACATAAAACTTAAAGACTCATCTGAGTCAAAAGCCACCATAGGGGCACCTGGGTAGCTCAGTCATTAAGCGTCTGCCTTCGGCTCAGGGTGTGATCCCGGAGTCCTGGGATGGAGCCCTGCGTCGGGCTCCCTGCCCTGCTGGGAGCCTGCTTCTTCCTCTCCCACTCCCCCTGCTGTGTTCCCTCTCTCGTTGGCTGTCTCTCTCTCTGTCAAATAAATAAAATCTTAAAAAAAAAGTCACCATAAACAACCATTTGAAAAGGTAAATTTGAGGGAAAATGTTGAAACACTGTAAGGGAGGAAAAAATATTTTCCTTCTGCCCTTCTGGGTTTTTGGTTGGGGCTCTGTAACAAAAGACAGATTAATAAGAGAAAAACAAACAGAAGCTATTAACATGTGTCTCATATATAGATGGGAGAGACTCAGGGATGAGTAACTCAAAGGGATGGCTAGAACTTGGGTTTATATAGCAATTTGGGCTAAAACAGGAAAAGGGGTTTGGGCTTCTGGGTTGGGGAGACAAGTTGTGAGGGGATGTGTGGGAAAACAAGGATAAGGTTTATTATGCAGATTTAAGTCAGTCCTTTCTCTGTAGATCTGAGTTTCTGGTGATTTAGAGTCATCCTTCCCTTCCCAGTATAGAGAAGGGGCAGATACCCTTACAAATGGAAATTTCCTTTATAAATGTAAATTTCCCTTACAAGAGGTTAACTTCTAGTGTTTCTAGAGCTTCTCCTGTCTGCTGTTTCTCAAAATAATCTGCTAGAAGTCATCGTTATGCCAAAGAGGCATATTTTGGGGCAGCATATTCTGGTCTCCTACAATATGTAACACATTATAAGTAACTATCCCTAATATATAACGAAGCGTTTGCAGGTCAGTAAGAGAAACTGGAGTGACTCAATGGAAAAAAACGAAACAAAACATGTTCAGGCAATGGCATTATTCCACATTACAGTACAAAGGATTAAGAAGTAGATAGTATGAAAGAAATAAAGGAAATGGAGGATGGATCCCATAAGTTTCAACATTCATCTAGTAGGAGTTCCAAACAGAACAGAAGAGTGGAGAGAAGGCCATACTTGAAGAAATAATGTTCTAGAATTTTCCAAGCTGAAAAAAAGGCATGAATCTTCAAATTGAAAAAAGCCACTAAATTCTAAGCATGATTAAAACACACACACACACACACACACACACACACACACACACCCCGCTGCCCCGCCGCCACCACAACCTAGAAATTTCTAGGTTAAAGATAAAATCCTTAAGGATAAAAAGAAAATCCTGAAAGGTCACAGAGAGAAAGGAGAGAAGAAAGAATACAGTGGAGAAGTTCTTCAAAGAACTGATGAGAACTAACTTTGAACCTGTATTTCTATATCTAGCCAAGATAATCCAAATGAAAGGAAAAATATTTCAGAAAATTCATCACACACCTACCCCTTCTGAAAGGATTATTAGGGTATATGATCCAGCAGAAGAAAAAATGGATGAAGGAGCAAGAAGTGGGTTCTAGTAAGCAATGGTGAGGGGGAAAATAGTAACATTCATCAAAAAGTCTAAATAAGTTTTGATTGTAAATTTTAAAAATCACAATCTTGAACTAAAATTCCAGGACGGGAGATGAGGGGAGGGACAGGAAAGAAAAGAGACGTTCTTCTGTTGTTTAAGGGAACGTAGATGCTAATTAATGGTAGAAATGTAGAATAGCGAAGAGCACTCGCCTTTCAGAGTGCGAACTTCGGAGCCAGACTGCATGGGTCCAAATGCTGCCTCCTCCATTTACTAGCTGTGTGACCTTGTGTAAGCCGTATAATCTTTCTGTGCCTCAGCCTGCTTAAGAGTAAACTGGAGATAGTTACTCAACTCACTGGATGCCTATGATGATTAAATCAGTTATTATACGTAAAGCACTTAGAATAGCACCTGTCATGTGCTAAGTGCTATATATTTGGTTATTGTTGTTGTTGCTGTAAGTAATGACTTAAAACGTCTTTTAAAATGTAAGGGCAGGGGCGCCTGGGTGGCTCAGTTGGTTAAACAGCTGCTTTCAGCTCAGGTCATGATTTCAGGGTCCTGGGATCGAGCCCCGTATCGGGCTCCCGGCTCAGTGAGGAGTCTGCTTCTCCCTCTCCCTCTGCTGCTCTTTTGTTTGCACTCTCTCTCTCTTTCTCTCAAACAAATGAATAAAATCTTTAAAAAATTTTAAAATAAAATGCAAAGGCATATTGGCTCTAGATGAAGATGGTGAACCCGCAATAGCCGTCGGCGTCCTTCCCCAAACCCAACCCTGCAGATGCCACAGAAGAGGTGAGGAGGTGGGTAGGTTTCAGAACAGTTCCCAGCAACAAAACTCTTGGTGGTTTGGTCCCCAGTGGGGGATGAGATGGCCCAGAGTGGAAAAGGTCAGAGGCCACAGATGGAGGGTAAGCTGAGGTGGAGTTTTCTGACTGTGTCCTGTTGTTTCCTTATATTTTCTGGAAGGCTCATCACCTGTCTTATAAACACCACAGAGCAGAAAAGTGGCAGGGGTGGCCCAGGGCCAGGCTGAGGTGGCATGGTCACATCGAGGCATAGTGGGGATGGAAAGCTCATAGAAAATGTGCCGACTGGCTGGCCAGTAATTAGACGTTCTTCCCTTCACTCTCTGGGCTAGGGAACTCCAGCAAATAATGCCCCCACCCCTGAAGCCCCTCCGCATTCTCACTTGGTGCTAAGACAGAGGTCCTGGAAGTGTCTTTGGAGAATCACAGACTGGGGAGGGGAAAGAAGGATCAGTTCAGTCCAGAGGGCAGCTCCAGAAGTTCTCCGCCCGAGGACATGCCAACCTCCAAACCCTCAAACTCGCAAGGAAGGCTACACACCTTCCCAGGAAGTTATACAGAATTGTTACCCGAAACTGGGTTAGCTTTTTAGTAGGAGTCAAGCCAAAAGACAAAACCAAGCTAAAGAATAGGAAGAGGAAGGGGGCACGTGGGTGACTCAGTTGGTTCAATGGCTGCCTGCAGTCAGCTCAGGTCGTGATCTCAGGGTCCTGGGGTCAAGCCCCACATTGGGCTCCCTGCTCAGCAGAGTCTCTGCTTCTTCCTCTCCCTCCGCCCCTTCTCCTGCTAGTGCTCTTCCCCTGTTTCTCAAGTAAATAAATAAATAAAATATTTTTTAAAAAGAATAGGAAAAGGAAGATTTTACTTGCAACAGGTAACACCGAAGATATTTCCCAAAGCAGTCTCCTCGAACAACAAAACCACGTTAGTTTTAAGCTAAGAGTGCACACGTATTTATGAAGGGGCTTGCACAATGGGGAATACAGCATGGAACTGAGGCAAAGTCGTCTTAAGGTGACTGGGCCCAGGTCAAAGTCACGGGGACCCCCGAGGGCAAGCATCACCGGTTCTCTGGCTCCACATGGTCCAGTATCTGAGTGCTTAAAGGGGTTTAGATTCTGCAAAGATAACTCAGTGTGCGTCAGGTCGATGTGGAGAACAAAGGCAAAAGAAAGAAAAAAAAAATAAACTTCCTTACAACTTACAGCCCACTGACAAGTACTTGGAACAGGCAGAGTGACCTTCCCCCGAGGAGCTCAACTGCTTCAATGTTAGTACTTTGCTAGAGGCAAAAGGCAACGTTACCTGGACTTTAGCCAGACCTCCAGGATCCTCTAAGTCTTTTCTCACATATAAAAATCCCTTTGGAAACTTCCTTTATCTCTGCCACCCCCCCTCCTGCCCAAGAAACATGTTAGCAATCATCCTCCAAGCATATGGCCCACTGTTATAGATCTGAAGGGTCTCATGACTAAGGTGGTACTAGACAGTAGTAAATGACCTTATCTTCAATGGCAGCCCCTCAAGGTCCCAGAAACCTTGCTTCCAAATTCCTTAGAGACTTACACTATCACTTACTCTCTTCCAAATACATAAATTAGTCACTCCTCACAACCCCAGTGCAGCTCTTTCTGCCCGTGGGTCCTGTCCCTGTGCTTTAATAAAACCACCATTTTTGGTACCGAAGCCATCTCAAGAATTCTTTCTTGACTGTTGGCTCTGGGACCCCAATGTTTCACATTAAGGTCAGTCTTCACTTTTGAATATGATTAGGTTATCTCCTGGCCTGAGAGTGACTGTTCCGTTCTTACATTCTTCTACCAAATGGCTGGGGGCCTAAAATAACTTTTCTTATGTCAAGAAAGCTATGTCTGTCTTTCTTTTTATGGGGACCCCAACTCTTTTTGCTTACAGAACTATTGGAAATACTGGATATTAATTGCTGAAATAAATAATTCCGTGGGATAGGTTGATATTAAAACAGATGGCATTTGAAAAGGCAAGGAAAGTGATCAGGAGTGGATAGAGATGGAGTAAATGAAAGAAAAACTAATAGGGAGGATAGAAATATAAATGTTAAAACCCATTGAATAGTAGCCTTGTAAGGAGGGAATGCTTAAAAGAACGAGTGAGAAGATCTCAGACTTAGACAACTTCAGATTTAAGGGGATAGGTAAGACACACACATATACACACCCCCCTCGGCACAGTGAAATTTCAGATTGTGAAAGACAACGAAAAATTATTTTTATTTATTTTTTAAAAAGATTTTTATTTGTCAGTAATCTCTACACCCACTGTGGGGCTGGAACTTACAACCCCAAGATCAAGAGTCACACGCTTCACCGACTGACTCAGCCAGGCACCCCTGAAAAGTTATTTTTAAAACATCTAGAGAGAAATAGCAGTTTACTTACAAAGGAAAATAATTTAACTGACATCAAATTTCTCAAACACCACACTGGAGGCAAGCCGACAAGGGTGTAATAACTCCAGAGTGTTGAAAGAAAGGAACTTTTAAAGGGGGCACCTGGGTGGCTCAGTCGGTTAAGGGGCTGACTTCAGCTCTGGTCGTGATCCCAGGGTCCTGGGATCGAGCCCCACATCGGGCTCCCTCCTTAGAAGGGAGTCTGCTGCTCCCCCTGCCGCCAAGGCTCCCCCTGCTTGAGCTCTCTCCCTCCGTCTCCCTCTCTCTCTCAAATAATTAAAATTTTTTTAAAAAACGAAAGGAACTTTTATATAAGGTGGAATAAAGACAGTTTCGGGCGTACAGGGTTTCAGAAGGTTTAAGACGGAGAGAAAGCACAAGCAGTAAAGGCAACAGCACAACTGGAAAATTAAGGTGTGAGGAAGGAGAATTTTTGCCCATTGCTGAGCAAGAATACGCTTTAACCGTTCACCACTGGTAAGATGTGAAGTTTTCCCTTCCACCACCAAGAGTGAGTATTCTATTGAACTTTTATTTATTTTTTATTTTTTTAAAGATTTTATTGAACTTTTAAATTCATTCTATTGTAATTCTGATAATTGCTTTCCTTTGCATCTTACTATGAATTTACTGAATATTTAGGCAGCGACAAACTCCCAGAGAAAGGCAGAAATGGCAGTGGAGATAATTTTTTAAAAAGATTTATTTACCTAGTTTAGAGAGAGCACGCGCATGCCCACAAGTGGGTGGGGGGGAGGGGCAGAGGGCGAGACTCTTCAAGCGGACTCTGGGCTGAGCGCAGAGCCTGCCCCGGGGCTCAATCCCACAACCCATGAGAACGTGACCGGAGCCAAAATCAAGAGCCGGTGGCTTCACCGACGGAGCCACCCGGGTGCCCCGGTAGTGGAGATAGATCATTTAAAAATGATAGTGTCACTATAAAAGAATAACCAAAGAGGAACACTGTTAGGGTAAATAAACACTAAATTAAATTTTCCCCGTTGCCAAAAAAGGAGAGAGACTTCCCCTCCGGCACTGTTCTTCAAGCATTTCCCTGAGATACCTAGCGTTTGTGAATCCTTCTCTGCCCCTTTGATAGGTCTGTACATCTTTTTAAGACCTAAAGAAGCCCGTGGCCCGCCTATAACCCAGGAATGCCTTTCTTTTTTTTTTTTTTTTAAAGATTTTATTTATTTATTTGACAGAGAGACAGCCAGAGAGAGAGGGAACACAAGCAGGGGAGTGGGAGAGGAAGAAGCAGGTTCCCAGCGGAGGAGCCTGATGTGGGGCTCGATCCCATAATGCCGGGATCACGCCCTGAGCCGAAGGCAGACGCTTAACGACTGTGCCACCCAGGCGCCCCCAGGAATGCCTTTCTTAAGAGTGTTGGAGTCATCTCTTTGAAATGCGGATCTCGAGGAAGATAAGCGCCGCATCTCCCATCACCTGCGAGGTTAGCCTAGGCACCTGGCTCCAAGCTATAAGCACCCGCTTATCACGGAGATAGGAGTTTAATCTTTCCTCCGGATAAAGGCAATTAGCTAGCACAGATGGCTGTTCCAACTACCGGGTGTACTTAGGACTCGCTTGGGGAGTACTTAGCTCTCGCCCTTGGATGCCGCTGTAAAGCCAGGCCAATGAGCTACGCGCCTGGCCTTTTTGGCTCCTCCCATCACTTCTGGATTGTATGAAACTGCATTTTAAGAGTGTGTAATCTGGCTTCTGAAACAGCTGCCCAAGGGGTCAAGTGATGCGATCTAGAAATGCAGGGAGTTAATGCCTGTGGGGTACATTTTGACCAATAAAAAAAAGGAACAGGGAGTGAGCTAGGCAGATCAATTCTCTCCTTCCTCCCTCCCTCTCCTCATGCACTGTTCTGAGCTGGATTTCTCTGTATCACCTGTCTGGAGACGTCGTATATGCCCCCAAATCTGTTTCTTTGGGAATCCGGGCTTGAACAATGGCCATTCGAACTCGTGAAGCCAATGTTAAGTGTTGATTCTGGAGAACCCAAGTCTGAGAAGTGTACAATTGTCCCAAGACCAAAACGGCAAATATTAGGATTGGGGGTAGATGGAAGTGATGCAGGCTGGCTGGGTCCAGGCACCTAGAGGGGGTCCCCCAGGACCAGCCAAGGCAGTCCTTGACTTCACGCAGGAATAGAAATGAAGAATTGAAGAGGATATGAGAGCAGAGTTTACTAAACAGTGTACGTGATACAGTACAGCAGGCGGGGTGTCTGTGAGACTAGAAAGGAAGGAAGAGAGACTCGTCTTTGCTTGGTGTCTGAGGGTTTTTTTTTGTTTGTTTTTTGTTTTTTGTTTTTAAAGGAGGAGATTTTATTTTTTTAAAGTAAGTTCTACGCCCAGTGTGGGGCTCAAACTCAAGATCCTGAGAGCAAGAGTTGCATGCTACACCAACTGAGCCAGCCAGGCGCCCCTGGGGTCTGAGGTTTTTATTGAGGATGGTGGTCTGGTGTACAGGTCCTCTCAGGCACCCAGGAACTGGTAAAGCAAGGAGGAGTGCTCAGGTGTCCTCCATAAGTCACTTAGGCCCTGGAGCCAGGGGTCTTAGCGTCAAGGCTTCCAGAGTCAGTGGTCTGGAAAATGGACATCATGACCTGCTCAGAACACTTTTAAGATGTTATCTATTGTGCTGGAAGATTCCAAAGAAATCATGAACTCCATGACCTTTACAAGGGGGACATACTGTCTGCTCTATAAGGCATGTGTGAGGTGGGGGTGGAGGTCCTAGCAAGAATAGGGGGCAGCAGGGGTGCCTGGGTGGCTCAGTTGTTAAGCGTCTGCCTTCAGCTCAGGTCATGGTCCCAGGGCCCTGGGATGGAGCCCCGCATCGGGCTGCCTGCTCAGCGGGGAGCCTGTTTCTCCCTCTGCCTGCCGCTCCCCCTGCTCCTGCTCTCTCTCTGTCAAATAAATACATAAAATCTTAAAAAAAAAGAATAGAAGCAGCAACAAAGCAGTCTTTCATGGAGTCCCTTCAGTTTCTCTGTCTTAGAAGGAATAGAAGGACTGGAAGAGGACTTCAGCTGCATCTCTTTTGATCTCCAACTTTCTAGTTGGGTTCTTCTTTCCAGTTTGTCTCTTGGCTCAGGTGGAAAACCCTGAGGGCAAAGCAGCCCCAGACAAGTACCCCCTTAAGCAAGAAGGACTGCCTTGAGCCAGCAGACCCTCACAGGACTGACCCCAAGACAATGACCCATTTGACCTTCACCGCCCACCTGCACTTACCCATCCCCCTTTACCCCACATTTTCCTTACATAAACCTGGAAGTGTTCTCTGGCACTTCAGAGGTAGTCTTTGAGACATTAGCCCGCGGTCTTCCTAACGCTAACCCTAACCCGGTGAAATAAAGGAATTCATTCCTTTCAAATAAAATTCCTAAATTCCTTTATTTCACCACCACTCGTTTCTCTGCCTTTGGATTTTGTCAGGGGCGAGTGGCCAAGCCTGGTCTGTTTGGGAACCCTACCCCCCAACCCCCGGAGCCAGGTGCCCTTGCTTCCCTACCAGTAATCGCACAGCTTAAGGGTGACATTTTTTTGGGGGAAAGGCGGTTTAGGTGATTTTTGCAATGAACTGCTCAGCTCTGTAAAATACATACTTTCCTTCACCCCCACCAGTCTTCTCTATGCAATCTGCAATACATTGCCCTTTTATAATGATATTGCCTTGTGAAATGAATTTTCTTTTCGGAGAATTAAACAGATTGAGTCCTGTGCTAGCCTTGGTGCAAGGGAGCCTACAGAGAGAGCCTGGGGCAGGAGCAGGTCTCAGAGGACCTCCGCCTGCCATGCATAGAAGCCGGGGCTATCCTGTTTGAGGATTAGACCACGGGAAGCAAAGATGCATCCTAGCGAAGGCCCCCACCAGCCTGCTAGCTGACTGCAACTGTGTGAGTGATTCCAGGCAAGACCAGCAAGGAACTGCCGGCCCAACCCCAAGAGCTGACCCATAAAATCATGAGCAAATAAAATGTTTGTTGTTGTAAGCCAAACGAAACAAACCAAACCCCCCAAAAACTGCACTCCCAAAGTAACCTGCACATAGCCAGGTTACAAAATACTATAGACACGAATTTTATTTTTATTTTTTTTAGTAGGCTCCATGCCCAATGTGGGGGCTTGAACTCATGACCCCGAGATTTCGGGTTGCATGCTCTACCCACTGAGCCAGCCAGGTGCCCCTTATATGCAAGAACTGATGGGTTTCTGTATACCAACCAGAACCATTTAGAGAATAAAATGGAGGAAAATCACATTCATGTAATGACAAAAATATATAGCATATCTAAAAACAGATGATTGGGGGAGGATGGCAAATAGAGCCTGTATGTCTATTTCCCATCCCACCCAACGTTCTATTGATTTGGGAAGAAAAGCGTTTTTAAGGATAAATTCTTTTTTTAAAGTAAACTATACCCCCAACGTGGGGCTCGAACTCATGACCTGAAGATTAAGAGTTGCGTGCTCTACCCACTGAACCAGCCAGGAGCCCCGAGGATAAATTCTTTTTTAAAAAAAGTCCTCAGCAAATCAACAACTTGCTTTTTTTTTTATATTTTATTTATTTATTTATTTATTTATTTATTTATTTGTTTGTTTGTTTATTTATTTATCAGAGAGAGAGAGAGCACACAAGCAGGGGGAGCAGCAGGCAGAGGGAGAAGTAGGCTCCCCGCTAAGCAAGGAGCCTGATGCGAGACTCGATCCCAGGACCCCAAGGTCATAACCTGAGCGGAAGGCAGCTGCTTAACCAACCGAGCCACCCAGGCGCCCTGTTTTTTTTGTGTTTTTTTTTTTTTTTAGATTCCACGTATGAGTGAAACCATATGCTATTTGTCTTATTTCACTTAGCGTTATACCCTCAAGGCCATCCAAGTTGTCCTCTACCCTGAGACTCGGGACAGAACCTGAAACATATTCACGTTCCCCCTCCAAAACACACCAGTCCCCCTTAATGTCTCTGAAGTTGCAGTGAGTTCCAAACCCATCCCTTCCCACACGTGCAAGCTGCAGGAACTCTGGCAATAAGTCTGACATCTGTCTCTGCTTCATCTCTAATCTATCTATATCTGTATATAACATCTGTAAACAGAAGATGAACATTAATTGCACTTTCTGTGGTTATTAGGGAAAGGTGGGCTGAGAACACCCCAGTGAACCAGACCTCCCTCATTCCTGTAGATGGTGTTCCTGGCCTGGGATGCAGAGTCCTAGATTTGGAAGCTGTTCCACCCGGAGGTGGGACCTCAAGTGCAAGATAATATTTTCAAAGAAGCAGGTAAATAGGGACGCCCTTGCTACACAATCCCCCAGCAACGGACTCTTTGCTGGGGGGGGGTCACCCCTATGAAGAAGGCTGTACCATGGGGAACGTGCTGGTCAGAGAGAGTTCATGTGTGTATCCATATCTGTCTACACCCCTGGCCATGCCTTATTCCCCACCTGTCAAGAGCCCACACCAACGCCCAGGTC
The DNA here is from genome assembly GCF_024610735.1 of Ursus americanus. Classification (NCBI taxonomy): domain Eukaryota; kingdom Metazoa; phylum Chordata; class Mammalia; order Carnivora; family Ursidae; genus Ursus; species Ursus americanus. The sequence continues at coordinate 82,331,423 of NC_142164.1, forward strand.
TAGAGCTCCAAAGAATGGTGACACTTTGAGGTTTTTCTCAGCCTCCCAGGGCAAAGTTCTCTGGAGTGGGGTCCACCAGCCTCTAGGGCTTGAGGAGACCCAGGCCCACGGCTGATGCGAGGACAGCAATCCCGCAATCCTGCAGCTGTCATAGTGTGTGCATGGAAGAGGGCAGACTCAATTCTGGCCCAGGAAATGTGGCCTCAGCCTGGAGTCACGGTGACCAATCAGAGCACGCAGAGAGCCTTAGTTCCTGCCCTTCACCTCCAGGACCCAATCATCTGCGGGTTTATGGTTTCTCCCTGTCTTTGATTGAAATCTATTGGGACAAGGGGATGGGTCCAGAGGTGGAACAAAGGCAGAGGGGAGATGGAGGCTTCAGCAGGAGAGGGGAGACCTGCCAAGGCTGAGTGGTTGCTGGGAGGCCGAGGTGATGGGCAGTGGATAGTTTAAACAGCACCAACCCTGCATCGCTCCAGGGCTGGTATCTGATGTCCTGTGCAAGTCACCTTGGTGACCTCTGTTGACAGCCTTAATGTCCCCCAGCACACACAATGGTTTGTTCCCAAACAGACTCTCCTCTTTCCTTTCCCAGAGTCGACTTTGTGGTCTGCAATGGTAGGAAAAGAAGACTGTCTCATTCTTGACTCTTCATCCCCCACCCCCAGCCCCCAAACCTTTGGTCATGAGACACTCGATGGGCAGTTTCATACCTTTGTCCAGTGGATTTTTCCATCTGCTGCTCTCCTGAATCGTGACTAGTGGACACTTCCTTTCCTGTCCACTGTTTGCTCCCCATTGGACCACACCTTCCCTATTCTTCCACATTCCCCAGCTGATGGTTTTGTCTCTGTCTCCTCTCAGACTTCTAAATGGACCAGCCCGACCCTGGAGGTCTTACAGAGAGCAAAGGCCAAGGTGACCCACCAGCACATGCCCCAGGATTGGAGTATACAGTGTCCATCAAAATGAAACTGGAAACATGGTTTCACACATCCCCCATTAGAATGGCAGCTCCACATGGGCTGGGACATTTGTCTGCCTTGTTCCCTGATGTTTTTCCAGCACCTAGAACAGTGCTCGGTACACAGAATATGTTCAGCAGGTGTTGGTTGAATGAATGAACCCTTTGACGTGACAATTCCACTTCTAAGACCGTGTGCTGAAGAACCCTCACGCATACGCACAGGGCTCTGTGCCCAAGAACGAAAGGAGCAAACAACTGAGAGAAATTTGTAAATGTTTATTAATTATCAATGACTGATGCAACGTAAATGAATAATGAGGGTTTGCAACAGGGAGCACTTACTGAACAGGAACAAAATGAGGGGTACTTTTCCAGGACATGCTGGTAGTGGGGAAAAGTACGTGGGAGATACGTATAGTGGTACCGTGTGTGTGTGTGTGTGTGTGTAAATGCAGAGAAAAACACGTGGAATCAAACACCCAGAACTTGCCCTCCAACAGTGACATCAGGGGAGGAGGGTCGTGCTCTTCTGGGCAGAGAATACCAATGATACTTGTTTTCTAAGGTAAGTGCATGAATATACAGCAAGAAATAGGCATTAAGTATGTGTTTTGCTCATTAACAAAACTCTAATATCTAACAGAATATTTGGCACATGGTAAGAAAAATAATGCTTAACTTTCCACTATTGCGAACTCTCTTTTACTCGCTATACACCTGATGGCTAGTTCACAGCCGTGCCCATGTTCGTGAAAGACCACCAGGTTCTGCTTCTTATCATGGGCACTTGTCACATCCCTGAGGTTGAGGCAAGGAAAGAGAAGGAACGTGAGTGGCAATGAGCTCCGGCTGCCCGATACATCCACACCAAACGCCTCCTCCGGGCCCGCAGGACCCCGAGTACTCGGATTCTGCCCTACCTCGTGGTCTGCAAGTGCCTCCCACTGCTCCTCAAACCACCGTATGCTCAGGCCACAGTGACTCCCTTTCCTGTTCTGTGAGTTTCTAGGCTAGAGGAAGCTGACCTGGGGTGTGGGAGCCCACCGCATTCTAGGTAGGGAGGATCCCCGGATATACAGAGCAGGGAGCACAAAGAGCCTGGGAAACCTCATCATTTAGCCTCAATGCTGCACCTCAAGGGACTAGGAGAAAGGAATGATTTGGGGAACAAGTGACAAGATGGGACACCAGTACCGTAACAGAGAAGTGCATTCTGCAGGGGGGTGTGGGTATGGACTGAAGGGTCACTTACGGAGTTAGTCATCTTCCTCGGGATCACTGATCTCCTCATACACGATCAGGTTCTTTCTTTCCCGCAGTCTGTAGGCCCAAATGCTATTCACCCCTTTCCTGGGTCCTATGGCGGAGAAGAGTTGGTAAGTGGGGGATGAATGGGCTGGGGAGTGTTAGTCTCTGTTTTGTCAGATAAGGAGATGTCTCCTCCCTCCCGAGTGCCCACAGGCATTCGACACAGTCTATTCTCCACATCTTCCCGCTCAGAGAGGCTGCGATGTTAGACCTACACCAATACACACCAAATGCCAGTTAGAACTTTAGCTTCTGGCTTCTCCCATTGTCAGGTTTAGATTCCCAACCTCTTTACTTACCAGAACATTCATTCAGACCTTCTTTCATTCATGTTTGTTAAGGGCCTACTGTATGTCAGGCATTGAGCTGAGGGCTGGGGGTACAACTGTGAGTAAGATACGTTCCCAGGTTATCACAGATGGAATTACTTGACCACCTTTTATGTTGTCACGCTTTCTTGATTTCATGCCTTGAACAATTTGTGAACTCGTTCCTGTTCCCAGGTTATCACAGATGGAATTACTTGACCACCTTTTATGTTGTCACGCTTTCTTGATTTCATGCCTTGAACAATTTGTGAACTATGATTCTTTATTTCCCTTTCATGGACTAGGAATCCAGAGTTCAGAGAATTCAGAAGACTTGCCTGGAATTACTTGGCTTTTACATCAATGACAATCCAAGTCTATGACTCTGGAAGTCATGTTCTAACATCTCAGCTGAAGCTGGGTGAGCTCCTCAGTCAGGTCTGGCCCCAAGCCTGTCCACGATCCATCCCCCATACCTAGATCACACACTTGAACATAGCCAGGAAAGGCAGAGGAGTTGTTCCTACATAGCTACCTCTTACCTGGTATCTTCTTTAAAAAAAAAAAGATCTTATTTATTTGTCAGAGAGAGAGAGAGAGCACAAGCAGGGGGAAGAGCAGGCAGAGGGAGAGAAGCAGGCTCCCTGCTGAGCAAGAAGCCTGTTGTAGGACTCGATTCCAGGACGCCGGGATCATGACCTGAGCTGAAGGCAGACGCTTAACCGACAGAGCCCCCCAGGCCCCCCTTACCTGGTGTATTCTCACTCTGTTGACTAGAGGTACTCGCTTTTCCTGGGGGGTACAGCTCTTTCTGAGCCTGCTCAAAGCCAGGTGTTATTGGTATTGGCTCCGAATCGCTTTCTTCCTTTATTGGTTTCTCGAGCATCACCTTTTTAATGTGAAGGTCACATATAAAGAGTATCAGTGGCATTTCTCTAGTGCTTTAGAGCCTACAAAGTGTCTTACATGCATACCTTGATTAATGTCCTCAACAACTCTGGGAGATCATTATATCTCCTGTACTTAAATTATGAGAAAGGTTAGAACAAAAAGGAATGGCCTAAATGAAGGGTGTTTCCAGGATAAGAATGTCTGTCTTCACCCCCTTTCCAGACATTCTTGCAAACAGCAAAATGCTCCACGTAAGTGGAGTGTGGTATACAGAAGATTTGGGGAAGAGTAGCATTCTAGGAATCCACGTGGTCTCTGGAAGAAAGGAGGGGCTTCCATCAAATGTAAGGGATCGCATATAAGCTAGGAGAGAACTGCTGTGAGAGGAAAGGTAAAAATTCACAGAGGGGACAGAACACTGCTGGAAAATGGTACAGGGGAGAGGAGCACAGGGGAGAGGAAAGGAATGGTTCACAGCAATCAATATAGACAGCAAAGAAAGCAGTGCCACATGTCACATTCTGTCCTAGCCTGGCAAGAACGGTTAATGGGAATTAGGCAAGATGGCTCCTGTACCAATGTTGCTTGTGTTGGGGTGCGTCCCTGACCAACAATCTTAAGCTACCTTTCCTTCAGCTCCCTCATTTATGAAACAGTGAACAAGAAAAGTAAAAGAAGCTAAAGGAAAGTACTTTCTGAGTTTGCAAACCCTTTTCAATGTGATAATGAAAATGAGTACTTTCTCTTATGACCCCTCTTTGAATTGTCTCAAAGGTCTCCACACCAGCAATCCAACTCCCAGGGGTCTTTACCCTCTAAAGCAGAGTTTCATCTACAACTGCGGAACCACTTCCTCAATAAACAATTTGGGGGCACCTCAGAGGGTTCCCCTGGGCTGCGCCTGGGGCTTCAGAGACGCCTCAGGTGCAGACAAGGCCCCAAGGAGCTCACGGTAGAGAGGGGCTGACAGCCCAGGCCATTCTCAAGCCAGGAGACACGGGCCCTGCCCAGAGCAGAGGGGAGCTGCTACTTCCTGTTGCGAGACTGGGTGTCTAAATGGAAGCATCAGCAGCTTCTGTGGGGTAAAGCCCTTGGGGGGGAGAACCCCTGAACTTCATAAACACATGAAAAGGTTCATGAGCTGGGAAATCATTTGGGGCTTTTCTTAATTGTCCCGTGATCCATTAACAGTGTTTAGCAAAAACAATAAGCCCTTTACAAAAAGAAATGTTTCAAATGTTTCAGATTGCTACCACTCCCCCTGTGGTCTCAGGCAAATTACTTAGAATCTCTGCCCCACACTATCCTCATCTTTTTGATTAGTTATTATCATTAATATCCTCATCATTATCTGGGAATAATGATAGGAAAACGTCATAGAGGTTTTCTGAAGGATTAAAGAAATTCATCCTTGTGAATTGCTTAAAATAATATCTGACATCACCATGAAAACCAAAGCAGTATCGGCTATCACAGTTGCTAATTACGAAGCTATTGACGCCTCATCAGGAATTGTGATAAAGAGATCAGGAAAGGGAGGCAGTGAGGGCCAGGCTGTATTCAGTGTTCTCCCACTCTTACAGGTATTCACATCCGTGGAGGGAGAAAGGGTCTCTGGTTCTTTAGATTTGGGACATACTCACCTTCATTTGCTCTCTCTCTTGCACATCAGAAGCCCCCTGAGAAGATTCATCTAAAACAAAGCGATAAACAGAAATTTTTCTTTGTTGGCAAATATTCCCAACCTCCAGAAACTCCTGTAGTATCAGGGAATTCTGCAGAAAAGGGTTATGATGAGTCCACTTATTGTCAAGGAGTTATTTTGAGACTGGTTTTTGAATTATCTTTAAATCATGGTTTATACATTTGTGGCACCAATTCATAATTTCCCTTCTGATGATTTAGAAAACGTGAACCAAACCCCAAAACTGCCTCATCCTATTCTACTACATATTTCTTACCTTCCGCCCCCCAAAGAATTAAACTGATTGAATTAATTAAATTGATTGCATTCACTTAAAGGGATGTGGCAACTGAAATCACTGTCCACTTCAACCAGGTAAATTTTATAGTAGGCCAATTATACTTCAACAAAGCCGGTAGGTGTATGAAGAATCATGGGTGATTTAGCCCAGTGGTTCTGGAATATTTCCAGTATAAAGATACTCCTTTAGGGGTGCCTGGGTGGTTCAGTTGGTTAAGAGCTGCCTTCGGCTCAGGTCATGATCCTGGGGTCCTGGGATCGAGCCCCATGTCAGGCTCCTTGCCCAGCGGGAAGTCTGCTTCTCCCTCTGCCTGCCACGCCCCCTGCTTTGCTCTCTCTCTCCGTCTGTCTCTCTGACAAATAAATAAATAAGATCTTTTTAAAAAAAGGTACTCTAGAGTCCAAAACCTTGTGGATTCTCAAGCACTGCATTTTCAGCCCTCTCAGTAATTCTGGGAGCTTGTACAATCTGGCCTGTTTTCCTGGAGAGTCATAGGTCCACTGGAGACACTTTGAAAATTCTGAGTCTGCTTATAGCTGTGCTGTCAGAGCAGAAGAGCAAGTGAATACATCTCACTCCCTTTATGGTGAGTACACACACTGATCAAATATACAAAGATGTCTAGAATCTGCTACCCTTTTCACCATATGTTATCTCTGCTCACTGATAAGGAGAAAAGCTAATGTGTGGAGGATCACTTTCTCAAACTCTCTCCAAGCTCAACACATAGAATCAGGTTTGATGAGGAGCAAGAAGACTATTTGGTTTAGGTAAAACGTAGGGAAATAGCAGTATGTCATTTCCTAATGCATTCATCACTCTCTCTTAACGATATTTATCCCATAGCTATGCCTTATTAGGAAATTGACTCTGGAAGGTTTTTGTGGATTTACACTTTTTTAAATTTAAATTTTATGTTTTAAAAAAGATTTTATTGGGGCGCCTGGGTGGCTCAGACGTTAAGCGTCTGCCTTCGGCTCAGGGCGTGATCCTGGCGTTCTGGGATCGAGCCCCGCATCAGACTCCCTGCTCCGCTGGGAGCCTGCTTCTTCCTCTCCCACTCCCCCTGCTTGTGTTCCCTCTCTCCCTGGCTGTCTCTCTCTGTCAAATAAATAAATAAAATCTTTAAAAATAATAAAAAAGATTTTATTTATTTGAGAGAGAGAGAGCACGAGCAAGCACAAGCAGGGGGGAGGGAGAGGGACAAGCACACTCTTGAGCTGAGTGTGGAGCCCAATGTGGGGCTCGATCCCACGACCCCAAGGCCATGACCCGAGCTGAAATCAAGAGCCGGACACCCAACCAACTGAGCCACCCAGGCTCCGCACGGATTTACACTTTGATTAAATTTTTCTTAATTGTCCTGTGATTCGATAACAGTGTTTAGCAAGAACAACAACTCCTTTTAAAAAAGAAATGCTTCAAATGTACAGAAAATTATGGAGAATAATTTTGGAAACACATGCACATCTACCACTGAGTCTAGTCCGAACTTATCCCACAACTGCTTCACATCGGTCTGAGATCTTTACTCAAAAGGTAACAAAACACTATAAACAAGTCACAGCTGAAGCCATCTGTGCAGTCCTCACTGATCCCTGACCTCCTTCCTTCTGCACTCTTAAATTTGATGGGTTTCATTCTCATTCAGGTTTCATACTTTTACCATTTACTTATTATCCATAAAACTATGTACTCTTGTTTTGCATGTTTTAGGATTTTATATGAATGTCCTCTTGACTATACTTAACTTCCTACAGCCAACTTTTCTCACTCAGCCATGATGTTTTTGAGGGAACAAACTCTTGAGGATCCTTCCCAAGCAGCTGGACCCCAAAGCAATCGGGCTTCGGGAGACTCTCTCCAAGCCCTTCCTTCCACTCACCCTGATTCTTGGGGTTCTGATTGTCATCAGAATCATGTCCACTGGATTTCACGGCCTGTTTTTTAGGACACATGAAGGCTGGGAGGGTGGCCCTAAGACCTAGAAAGAAGCAAAATATTTGTTCCTTAAGAGACAACCTGAGAGGAGGACTGCGGGGTAGAATTCTGGGAGGTAGCAGGGACAGTCAAGCTCATCAGCTGGGGGATTCCAAACAAGGGTGAGCAGAGGAGAAACGTGCAGGATCTAGGTCTGAGCATCTTTGTGGCCACTCCAGGTCCTCAGCCCTGCACAGAATACAAAAGACCAGAGAGCCTCAAAGCTGCCCTGGGATTTCTCCCTGCACAAAAGGAAGATGTGGGACACTTACTGCCTAGGAAGAAGCCATGGCATGTAAAGGGACTGAGGGATGGTCATGTGTTCCCAGGTTTGTTTGCACCCAGAACTTTCTGTTACCTAGACCAGTCATGGTGTCATAGTTTCTCTTCATGTACACATAGGTAATTTTATCTGAGTATCCAAGCTTTGCCCACTCTTCCTTAGAGAAGTATTTGGAAATATCCTTGAAGGCCTAGGAAAGAAAAATAAATCAGTTGGAGCAGCAACTTTAGCTAAACATGTTTGATCTCTGGCGGGGGTCTCTTCCTCTGCCGTAGGACCTCCATGTTGGATCTGTGAACTGGGAAGAATAATCCTTTCTTGTTCATGTCAAGGCTCACTGAGAGAACATGGGTCACATTCTCTACCCTCTCCCCAGGCATGCAGTAGATGCATAAAACTCGTGGCATGCTCTTTCACCTTCCCGAATGGGCTGAGAGTCACCAAATGCAGTGCAAGGTCACAGACCTGTTGTCTCCAGAGTTGCTAGGTGAGGACAAAGTGAAGGTGGGAAGCTCCTGAGGCTCTGGATCTCCCTCTGACACTCTGTTCCTTTTCCCCAGTGCCTCTGACCTCACCTCCTCAAAATCTAGTCCCTTTACAGTATCCCCTGGGCCATTCCTCTACCCCCTCCAGATCACCTCACCTTGCATTTCTTCTCTGATTTCTGGGTATCCTCCCTGGAATTCTTTGCAAAGGAGCTGCCTTTATTCATGGTGCTGGCAACAGCTTGGTCTCGAAAGGACATAACCTAAAAGGTCATGAGGAAGGGAGAGAGCACTGAGGGTAGGTCACATTCAGTAAATCACCTGGAATCAAGGTTCTACTTTTTTCCATCCTGGTCTTGTCTGTCCCTGAGAAAGGACAACGGTGGGGAGAGTCAAACAATCAGAGGGCGGGACGCCTAGGTGGCTCAGTCGGTTAAGCGTCAGCCTTCAGCTTGGGTGGTAATCCTAGGGTCCTGGGATGGAGTCCTACATTGGGCTCCTTGCTCAGCAGGGAGTCTGCTTCTCCCTCTGCCCGCAGCTCTCCCTGCTTGTGCATGTTCTCTCTCTCTGATAAATAAATACAATCTTAAAAAACAAAACAAAACCCCAAACAGGGATCCCTGGGTGGCTCAGTCGGTTAAGCCTCTGCCTTCAGCTCAGGTCACGATCCCAGGGTGCTGGACCAAGTCCCTCATTGGGTTCCTTGCTCAGTGGGGAGCCTGCTTCTCTGCTCCCTCTGCCCCTCCCCCCACGTATGCGTGCGAGCGCATGCCCACGCTTTCCCGCATGTGCACTCGGTCTCTCTGACAAATAAAATCTTTATAAAAAAAGAAAATTATTAGTGTGAAAAGAACTGGAATCTCCAAGGCTACAGGATCAGCCATCACTTAGGCCGAGAACGTGGAGAGTTTTAATACACCAGTCTGGTGTTCCCCAACTGACGGCGCTGGGAATCCCTTAGGGAAAGGAAATTTAGGGGTCTCTGAGGCCAAGAAAGTTTCTGCTTTATCCTGGAGAAGGCGATAAAGGAGTCACTTAGGCCGTGGCTTTTATCTCTGGTTAAAGAAATCTAGGGGAGTCTGTCTAGCTGATTTGGGGGTTTCTCAGGCTGAGGGGAGTTCTTCTTCCCTCAAGAAGAGCAATTAGAAAGTCTCACAGACCAAAAAATACTTTATTTTATCTTTGCCTGACCGGGATCGCCCCGAAAAGCTTTAAGTCATTTCTCAGTCCTAAGGATACAGCAAGAACTAAACTACCTGAGTGATCTACAGAGGTTCCTCACTTTTTTTACCAGCCTATCTTTAACCGGTCGAAGACGGTCCGAAGAGAGCGCTTACCTCAGAGTTGAAGCGGTGGCGGTGAACAGTCGCTCCACGAGATGAAATCCCACAATTCCACTGTCCAAGGGAAATCAACCAATCAGAACAGGAAAAGAACTTGAACTGGCCAATCAGGGGTTAGGAAAGTAGGCGGGGCAAGTGAGTCAGGAACGGGGTCTAAAAGTCCAGTTCCAGGGACGGGACCATCTTTTCAAAGTAGGTGGATTCTCTTGCTTGAAGCAGGATTGCGCTCTGCCAGAATTGGCCACTCCAGATTCCATAGGTCCGTTCCTGCGCATGCTCAGATGTTCCCTTTCTCTTCGGTGTACTTCTCGCTACTCTCTGCTCTGCTTTTGTTGTTTCAATAAATGGTAAATACGAGGCCACCACCTCAAATCCTTGCTGTCAGTCTCCAACTTCCTCAGATATGGGGCTCTTTTTTAGGACCTCTGTAGCGGCTTAAGAATTTTAAACTTTTTTTAGATTGAATTACTTTTGTTATTTTACACATCAAATTATTGAAATGGTGACTTCATGTAGTTGTCTCATTAAAGATAGCACTTGCAAATGCAGAGGTATCTACAGTCTTCATATGTTTACTTGAAAAGATTTTTCAACAGCAGTCTGATATCGAGTTTCCGGCTCTAGATGAAGATTAACAAATTATCCATAATCAAACTGATGTCTTTGATTAGATGACTAACAAAATTTCTAGTAATTTGGCTAGGAGCTCCCCAACGAAGAGACACGCAAATCGGACACATCACAGGAACTATCTGAAGTAGGAACTACCCGATCCTTGTTACAGTGATTCCATAAATGCCGTCAGGTAAAATTTGATCCTTGACAAAAGGGACACGTAAAGGTGGGATGCCCAGAAAAACTCGTGTTTTCTTGACAAGTCTCTGTGTTCTCAGAGGTGAGTGTTTCACTCCTATTACTGTTCCCTACTAAATCTTGAGAGATCTGAAAGTTTGGAATGGTAGAGGAAACACCATATTCATCTTGATACTTCTAATTTTAAAAAAAGATTTTATTTATTTGACACAGAGAGAGGGAGCGAGAGCACAAGCAGGAGGAGTAGCAGGCAGAGGGAGAGGGAGAAGCTGTCTCCTCGCGGAGCAGGGAGCCCAACGTGGGGCTTGATCCCGGGACCCTGGGATCTCGACATGAGCCGAAGGGAGATCCTTAACTGGCTGAGCCACCCAGATGTCCCTTTTTTAAAATGAAAAAAAATTTTTTTAAAGATTTTATTCATTCGACAGAGAGAGAGAGAGCACAAGCAAGGGGAACATCAGGCAGAGGGACAGGGTGAAGCAGGCTCCCTACTGAGCAGGGACATCTTGATATTTCTTAAGATTTGTAATGATGTCTCAAGTAATAGAATTTAATTTGCTTTCACAGCATCTGCAGCTACTGGAAAACTCCTCATGGTAGTTTCAAGGTCTAAGACTTGTTCAGGACAGTCTCTCTCTCTCTTCTAGTCACATTTCCATAACAGAGGGGATAAGTATTCTGCTTCTCTTACTGCAGTCAGAAAACATTTTCTACAGAAGATGTGCTGGTAGGCCATGGCCTCATGGCAGTTTTGAGCACCCCTGACAGATGGGGCAGTAGAAATCATCTTTGGTGTAGCACGTGGCTGCAGAGAACTACTTGGCCATGGTGATGGATGGAGAATCAAGACAATGGTGGTGGCGGCGGCAGTGTCAGCAGCCAAGGTGGCAGTGGCGGTCTGCCCGTCTCCCCCGTGGAACCCCAGTGGGGGAGGGGAATCATCTTAAACTTTTTCCCCCCATTTTTGATATGTGCTTTTTAAAAATGTGCTTTTCCTAGAATACCCAATAACCAGGCACAGGTTTTACCCCTTAATATTCACAATAGTATTAAACTGGGTGTTATATGTAACTAATGAATCATTGAACACTACATCAAAAACTAATGATGTTCTATACAGTGGCAACTGAGCATAATAATAAAAAAAGAGTATCCATGTAATTACGGTTTGCTGTGTCCCTCAGGGGATTCAGAAGTTACTTTCTCTAGGAATTCTCTCCTCCCCCTCCCTACCACCAGTGCCTCCAATGGGTCCCCAATATCCCCTGTGCTTTCTATCCACAGCCCTGATCTTTCTCAGTTGTTCCTCCCAGAATGACAGAGCTCTATAAGAACACGGACAGGGCAGTGACCCTTGTTGCCAGCACAAAGCCCTTCATGCACATCATCCCATGTGATTTTCAGAACCTCACCTTGGGTTAAGTACTGTTATTATCCCCATTGTGCAGATGTTGAGACTGAGGCTCAGAGAGTTAAGCAACCTGATCAAGGTCACACCGTCAGTGGGTAGCAGAGGTGGAATTCACTCCCAAGTTGAACTGAGTCCAAAGTCTGTGCTTTTAATTACGCTTTCATGTTGTCTTACATATTTGTTGGTTGCTGAATGAATGAATGAATGAATGAATGCATTTTGAAACTACAAAGGACCTTCAACAAAATCTACATAATCTCTTGCAATCATAATCTCTTGGCTGCTGTAACAAATTACCAAAAATTTTGTGGCATAAAACAACAGAAATTTATTTTATCACAGTTCTGGAGGCTAGAAGTCTAAAATTAGTTTCTCTGGGCTGAAATCAGGGTGTCAGCAGGGCTGTACTCCTTTCAGAGGCTCTAGAAGAGACTCTGCTCCTCTATCTTGCAGCTTCTGGTGGCTTCTAGCATTCCTTGGCTGTGGCTGCCTCATTCTAATCTCTGCCTCCATGGTCACACCCCCCTCTTCTCTTCTGTTGCTGTCAAATTTCCTCTGCTTCCCTTTAATAAGGGCACTTGTGATACATTTAGGACCCACCCAAATAATCCAGGATAATCTCCTTATCTCAAGATCTTTAACTTAATCACATTGGCAGAGTCTTTTTTGTTATTACTGTAAGGTAACATACATAAATTCCAGGAAATAGAATATCCTTGGAGGGGATTATTCACTCTCCAGTAATCTGCCCTCTGGTCGCCAAAGATTTATGTCCATCCCACATGTAAAACACACGCACCACGTCACCAAATCCCCAAATTTCTCAATACGCTGCAGTATAAACTCAAGTCCAAAACCTCATTTAATATTATCAGCTCAAAAATACCAAATTTTAACACCTAAAATAGATATAGATTAAACTCTGGGTATGATCTATCCTGGATCAAAATTCCTCTTTGGATGTGGACACCAGAAATCAAGTTATCACTCTTATAGAGAAAGATGGCAGAGTAGAAATAGCCTGAGCTCACCTCCTCCTCCCAGAGACACATTAAGGCTGTAACTACATCTGGAGGAACCCTTCCTGAGAATGACTTGGAGACTAGCAGAAAACTCTTCCCAGCCAAAGATAGGAAGAAAAAGTCGCATCAAGAAGGGTAGGAAAGGCATAGATGTACCCTGCTTGAGAGCCAAAGTCCTGGTGTAACAACTCACAAGTGTAAGGAATATCACAGGCATGGAGGTCCTATGTGAGGAGCAAGGGGTTCAAGTCCCACATTAGGTACCCCCAGCCCTGAGGATCTGCACCAGGAAGATAAGCCTCCATAAAATTTGGCTTTGAAAATCAGTGGGGCTTAAGTCTGGGAGAGCTGGTGGGCTATAGGGAGAGAGAGAGCCAGCAAAAGAGGAAACACAAGCAGGGGGAGTGGGAGAGGAAGAAGCAGGCTCCCCAGTGGAGCAGGGAGCCCGATGCAGGGCTCGATCTCAGGACCCTGGGATCATACCCTGAGCTGAAGGCAGACCCTTAATGACTGAGCCACCCAGGCGCCCCCACAAGGTTCCATTCTTAAAGGGCTCACACAGTCTTACTTGCTCTGACACCCAGCACAGAGGCAGCAGTTTGAAAATACCTGGGCCACATATGAAGATTTATTGACTAATTTTAGGGCATGTTCTGGAGGGGTAGAGATTTGTAGGAAATTTTTCCTGGAACGGAAGTGCTGGTAGGTACCATTTTTCTTGCTTTCCTTCAGCCTAGCTGGGCCAATGCTAGCAGGTACCAGTTCTGACACTCTCCATCTACCTTGCTAGTACCACCTGCCCTACCTGACTCCTTTGCAGCCCCACCCTGCACAATGGGCCCATCTCAGCAGACACCCCTCCAAAGCAGCTTCTGCCCCACCACACCCTGTGGGAAGCCTCAGTTGGGACCAGTTCCGCTCCAAAATGATTCCTGTGACAGGGAGAGGCAACTGCATCCACCAGCGTGCTTGCAAGAGTCATGGGCAAGCCTCACAACCAGCAACACCAAGGGATAACTCCACCCACCAACACATCCACAGCAGCTTCAGCTGGGCCTCTCAGGCAGTCATGCTGGGGGTTGGGACTACCCACCAGCAGTTGCAGCCCATTCACAATAGCAGGGCACATGCAGCCTACACAGGGGACACCTCTGGAGTGCCTGGTTCTGGTGACCAGAAGGGATTGTGCTTCTGGCCCCATAAGATGCCTTCTACTAAGGCCACTACCTTATAGACCAGGAGATATAGCAGACCTACCTAATACAAAGAAACAAACACAGAGAGTCAGACAGAGGGATATGTTCCAAATGAAAGAATAAGTCAAAACCTCAGGAAAAGAACTAAATGAAACAGACATAAGAGTTTACCTGATAAAGAGTTCTCTTTATGCTCTGAGAACTTGGGAAAAGAATTAATTAACTCATTGAGGATTTCAACAAAGAGAAAATATAAAAAAGAACAAATCAGAGCTAAAGAATATAACTGAAATGAAAAACACACTAATGGAAATCAATAAAAGATTGGAGGATGTGGAAGAATTGCTCAGCGATCTGGAAGACACAGTAGTGGAAATCATCCAAACTGAAGACCAAAAAGAAAAAGGAATTTAAAAAATGAGGATAGATTAAGGGACCTCTAGGACAACATCAAGCATATTAACATTCTTTATGTTAATACCCATATTATAGGGGTCCCAGAAGGAGAAGACAGAGAGAAAGGGGCAGAAAACATATTTGAAGAAACTATAGCTGAAAACTTCACCAGCCTGGGGAAGGACAGACATCCAGGTCCAGGAATCACCGAGATCCCCAAATAAATGCACCCAAAGAGCATAAGACACATAGTAATCAAAATGTCAAAAATTAAAGCTAAAGAGAGAATCTTAAAAGCAGCAAGATTAAAGTAATTGGTTGCATACAAGGGAACACCCTTAAGGCTATCAGCTGACTTTTCACCAGAAACTTTGCAGGCCAGAAGAAAGTGGCATGACATATTTAAAGCTGAAGGGCAAAAACCCCACAAAATCCTTACAACCAAAAATACTTCATTCAGCAAGGTTAACACTCAGAATTTTTGTTTCCAGACAAACAAGAGTTAAAGAAGTTTATCAGCATTTAATCAGGCTTACAAGAAATGTTAAAGGGACTTCTTTACATGGAAAAGAAGAGATCATTACTAGATGTAAGAAAACTATGAAAGAAAAAATTTCATCAGTAAAAGCAAGCGTATAGTAAAGGTAGTTGATCAATAACCTATAAAGCTAGTATGAAGATTAAAAGACAAAGGTAGTACAATCAAATATATCTACAATAAGTCATTAAGGGATACACAAAATAAAAGATGAAATTATGACATCAAATATGTGAAACATCCACGAGGGGAGGGAGTAAGAATGTAGTGCTTTTAGAATGTGTTTGAACTTAAGCAACCATCAATTTAAATAAGACTGCTATATACATAGGGTGTTACATTTGAACCTCATGGTAACCACAAACGAAAAACTTATAATATATACACACAAGGAAAAATAAAGAGAAAGGAATCTAAGCACAACACTAAAGAAAATCATCAAATTACAATGGAAGAGAGCAAGAGAAGAAGAAAGGAACAGAAAAGAACTATAAAAATAACTGGAAAACAATGAACAAAATGGCAATAAGTACTTACCTATCAACAATTACTTTAAATATAAATGGAATAAATTCTCCATCAGAATATATAGGGCGACTGAAGGGATGAAAAAACAAGACCCATTTATATACTGCCTACAAGAGACTCACTTCAGACCTAAAGACACATACAGACTGAAAGTGAAGGGATGGAAAAAGATATTCCATGCAAATGAAAATAAGAAAAAAGCTGGGGTAGCAAATAATATCAGACAAAATAGACCTTAAAACAAAGACTGTAACAAGAGATAAAAAGGGCATAGCATAATGATAAAGAGGAATGTAGCAAGAGGATATAAAAATTATAAATAGCTATGCACCAAAATACAAGCATCTAAATATATAAAGCAAATATTAACAGACATAAAGGGAGAAATTCACAGTAATACAATAAAAGTAGGGGACTTCAACACACCACTTACATCAATGGTTAGATTATTCAGATAGAGTCAATAAGTAAGTGGTGTCTTTGAATGACACATTAGACCAGACAGACTTAACAGATATATACAGACCATTCCTTCCCAAAACAGCAGAATACATTTTCTCTTCAAGTGCACATGGATCATTCTGCAGGATAGATCACATGATAGGCCAAAAACCAAGTCTCAATAAATTGAAGATTATTAAAATCATATCGGGCATCTTTTCTGAATGAAACTAGAAATCAGGGGCACCTGGGTGGCTCAGTCAGTTAAGTGTCTGCCTTTGGCTCAGGTCATGATCCCTGGGTCCTGGGATCAAGCCTTGCAGCAGGCTCTCTCTCACTCTCTCTGTCTCTCTCTCTCAAATAAATAGATAAAACCTTAAAAAGAAAGAAACTAGGAATCAATTACAAGAAGAAACTGGAAAAAAAATACATGGAAACTAAACAACATGCTACTAAACAACCAATGGGTCAATAAAAAATCAAAAAGGAAATAAAAAAATACCTCGAGACAAAAAAAAAAAAAAAGGAAACCCAATATTCCAAAATCTTTGGGACACAACAAAAGCTCTCTAAGAGGAGAATTTATGGTGATATGGGCCTACCTAAATGAAAAGAAAAATCTCAAATAAACAATGTAACCTTACACCTAAAGGAACTAGAAAAAGAAGAACAAAGCTCAAAGTTAATAGAAGGATGGAAATCATAAAAATCAGAATGGAAATAAATGAAATAAGGACTAAAAAACAATAAAGAAGATCAATGAAACTAAAAACTAGTTCTTGGGAAATATAAACAAAATTGATAAACCTTTAGCCAGACTCATCAAGAAAAAGACAGAGGACTCAAATAAATAAAATTAGGAAGGAAAGAAAAGTTACAACCAACACCACAGAAATACAAAGGATTATAAGAGAACTATGAATAATTACATATCAACAAATTGGACAACATAGAAAAATGGATAACTTCCCAGAAATTTACAATCTTCTGAGACTGAATCATAAAAAATAGAAAATCTGACTAGAATGATTACTACCGAGATTGAATCAGTAAACAAAAACCTCCCAAAAAACAAAAGTCCAGGACCAGATGGCTTCACTGGTGAATTCTACCAAATATTTAAAGAAGAGTTAATACTAGGATGCCTGGGTGGCTCAGTCAGTTAAGTGTCTGCCTTCGGCTCAGGTCATGATCCCAGCACCCTGAGACTGAGTCCCGCATCAGGCTCCTTGCTCAGCGGGGAGCCTGCCTCTCCCTCTGCCTGCTGCTCCCCTGCTTGTGTGATCCCTCTCTTTCTGGCAAATAAATAAATTAAGATAATCTTTAAAAAATAAAAAAGAGTTACTATCTATCCTTCTCAAACTATTCCAAGTACTCACAGGGGAAAGAACACTTCCAAATTTGTTCAAGGGCAGCAGTAACCTGATACCAAAACCAGATGACACTACAAAAAAAATTACAGTCTAATATCCCTAATGAACACAGATGCAAAAATCCTCAACAAAACATTAGCAAACCTAATTCAACAATACATGAAAATGATCATTCAGCAAGATCAAGTGGGATTTGTTCTGGAGATGCAAGATGGCTCAATATTCACAAATCAATGTGATACACCACATTAACAAAATGAAGAATAAGAATTATACAACCATCTCAACAGGTGCAGAAAAAACATTTGACAAAATTCAATATCCGTTCATGATATAAAAAAAAAAAACACCTCTCAACAGAATGTGTATAGAGGGAACATACCTCAATATAAAAAAGGCCATATATGATGAACTCACAACTAACATCACACTCAATGGTGAAAAACTGAAAGTCTTTGCTCTAAGATCAGGAACAAGGCAAGAATGCTCACTTGGCACTTCTACTCAACACAGTACTGAAAGTTCTAGCCACAGTAATTAGGCAAGAAAAAGAAATAAAAGACATCCAAACTGGTAAGAAAGAAGTAGAAGTGTCACTAATTGCAGATGATATGATACTATATATGGGGAAAACCCTAGAGACCTCACCGGAAAACTATTAAAACTAATAAATGAATTCAATAAAGTTGCAGGATAGAAAATTAATACACAAAAATCTGTTGCATTTCTGTATACTAATAAGACTGTCAGAAAGAGAAATTAAGAAAACAATTATATTTACAAGTACATCAAAAAGAATTAAACACCTAGGAATAAATTTAGCTATTGAGGTGGAAGACCTGTACTCTGAAAACTATAAGATTTTGATGAAAGAAATTGAAGATGACATAAATAAATGAAAAGATATACCATGCTCATGGATTGGAAGAACTAATATTGTCAAAATGTCCATACTGTCCAAAGTGATCTACAGATTCAGTGCAATCCCTATCGAAATACCAATAGCATTTTTCACAGGACTAGAACAAATAATCCTAAAATTTGTATGGAACTACAAAAGTTCCTGAATAGCCAAAGCAATCTTGAGAAAGAAGAACAAAGATGGAGATATCTGACTGTAGTATAGATAGTTAGTATAGTATAGATTACAAGCTATACTACATAGCCATAGTAATCAAAACTGTATGGTACTGGAACGAAAACAGACAATAACAGATTAATGGAATTGAATAGACAGCCTAGAAATAAACCCATGCTTATATGGTTAATTAATCTATGTCAAAAGAGGCAAGATTATAGAATGGGGAAAAGACCGTCTCTTCAATCAGTGGTGTTGGGAAAAGTGGACAGTTACATGCAGAAGAATGAAATTGGACCACTTTCTTACACCATATACATAAATAACCTCAAAATGAACTGGAGTACTAAATGTAATACCTGAAACCATAAAATTTCTAAAAGAAAAATTAGGTAGCAAACTTCTGGACGTTGGTTTTAACAATATGTTTTTGGATCTGTCTCCGAGGCACAGGCAACAAAATAAAAAAATAATTGGGACTGTATCAAGCTAAAAAGTTTTTGCACAGTGAAGGAATCCATCAACAAATAACAGGGCTACCTACTGAATGGGAGAAGATATTCCCAAATGTCATATCTGATAAGGGGTTAATATCCAAAATATATAAAAATAGCATACAACTCAAAACTGTAAAAATGAGCAATCTGATTAAAAAATGGGCAGAGGGCCTGAATAGGATTTTTTCCAAATAAGACACAGAGATGGCTAACAGACACATGAAAAGATGCTCAACATCACTAAGCATTAGGAAAATGTAAATCAAAATCACAATGAGATATCACCTCACACCTGTCCAAGGGGCCAGTATCAAAAAGACGAGAAACAAGAAGTGTTGGTAAGGATATGGAGAAATGGGAACCCCTGTGTGCTGTTGGTGGGAATGTAAATTGGTCAGCCACTATGGAAAACAGCACGGAGTTTCCTCAAAAAATTAAAATAGATATACCATATAATCCAACAATTCCACTTCAGTGTATTTACCTGAGGAAAATAAAAACACTAATTAAAAAATATATATGCACCCCTATGTAAACATTTGCATTATTTGCAATAGACAAGATATGGAAAGCAACCTAAGTGTCTATCTATAGATGAATGGATAAAGGATATGTGAGATATATCTACATCTATATCTTTTTTTTTAAAGATTTTATTTATTTATTTGACAGAGAGAGAGACAGCCAGCTAGAGAGGGAACACAGCAGGGGGAGTGGGAGAGGAAGAAGCAGGTTCCCATCGGAGGAGCCTGATGTGGGGCTCGATCCCAGAACGCTGGGATCATGCCCTGAGCCGAAGGCAGATGCTTAACGACTGAGCCACCCAGGCGCCCCAACATCTATATCTATTTCTCTCTCTCTCTCTCTCTCTCTCTCTCTATCTCTATCTCTATCTCTATCTCTATCTATATCTATATCTATATCTATCTATATATATATCTGCCATAAAAAATAACCAAATCTAGCGATGTGCAACAAAATGGATGGACCTAGAGGGTGTTATGCTAAGTGAAATTAGGCAGAGAAAGACAAATACTGTATGATTTCATTTATACGTGGAATCCAAAAAACAAAACAAGTGAACAAGCAAAACAAACAAAAGACAGTCATAAATATAAAGAACAAACTTGTGGTTGCCAGATGGGAGGGGGTGGGGGATGGGAAAAATAGATAAAGGGGATTAAGAGGTAAAAATTTCCAGTTTTATCAGCCTTTTTTCTGTCTGTAGCATTTTGGGAGTCTGATAGCCTTCCTCCATTTTGTCCTGCCTCTGTCTCTCAGCCCAACCTGGCAATCTTTCTGACGATATTCTCAAAAACCTTGTGGATCTCCCATATGTCACAGCCATTCACGCCATCAATCCAGAGGGTCCTCCACAGATCTTTCCCAGATAATCCCATCTGTATTTCTGGCTATGGCTGAGCTGGTTGAAAAGATTCATTTGTCACACACCTACTCTCTTCAGTACTAGCAAACACAACCACACTTTGGCTTTCTTACCATAGCACACCTTCCTGGGAGTAAATCTCTTAATTTTAGTGTCTTTTGCAATCTTGATAGAGTGGAAATTTTCCAAATTATCAAATCCTGGATCTTTCTTGCTTAACAGTTCTTTCCTCAATTTATCTCTTTCCTCTGACATTTTACTAATGCAGCAAGAACAAATTAAGCCACACCTTTAACACTTTGCTTAGAAATCTGCTCAGCTAAATATCCAAGTTTCTCACTTACAATTTCTGCTTTCCATACGACTGTGGGACATAATTCAGGTAAGTTTTGTCAGTGTGTCACAAGGATTGCCTTTCCTCCAGTTTCCAATAACATGTTCCTCATTTCCTTCTGAGTTCTCACCAGCAGCACCTTTAATATTCACATTTCTACCAACATTTTGTTTATGAGAATATGGATATATTTCCTAAAATGATATACATTTTATCTACCATGTACTTCCCTTCCTCCTGAGATCTCACCAGAATAACATTCAATGTTTATATTTCTACCAACAATTTGTTTAATTCAATCTAGGATTTTTCTTCTCTATTTTTTTTTCTTTTAAGTAGGCTCCACGCCCAGCGTGGGACCCAGCTTAGGGCTTGAACTCATGACCCTGAAGTCAAGAACACAAGCTGATATCAGGAGAGGCTCAACTGATTGAGCCACCCAGGCTCCCCAATCTAGGGTTTTTCTATCGAGATTCTCAACATTTTTCTAGCCTCTATCCATTATCCAATTTCAAACTTACTTTTATATTTTTAGGTATTTGTTAAGGCAGCATTCCACTTCCAGATACCAAAATCTGTATTAGTTTCCTGTGGCTGCTGTAACCAATTACCACAAATTTGGTGACACAAAACAACAAAAATTTATTTTCTCCTGGTTCTGTGGGCCACATGTCTGAAATCAGTATTACTGGTCAATATCAAGTTGTCAGAAGGGCTGTGCTCCCTCATAGGCTCTAGGGAGAATCATGACTTACCTCTTCCAACTTCTACTGCTGTCATTATTCCTTGACTTCTGGTGGCATTGCTCCAAATCCAAGGTTAACATCCTCACATCTCTCTGTGTTGCATCTTCATATTGTCTTCTCCTCTGTGTCTCTTCAAGTCTTCTTCTGCTCATTTCTTTTTTTTTTTAAAGATTTTATTTATTTATTTGACAGAGATAGAGACAGCCAGTGAGAGAGGGAACACAAGCAGGGGGAGTGGGAGAGGAAGAAGCAGGCTCTTAGCGGAAGAGCCTGGTGTGGGGCTCGATCCCAGAACGCCGGGATCACGCCCTGAGCCGAAGGCAGACGCTTAACCGCTGTGCCACCCAGGCGCCCCTCATTTCTTTTTTTTAATGCAGTCTTTATTTTTTCTAAAAATTGAGGTAAAGGGAACTCTTTTGACAAGGAAACCACCTGCATGCTTGAAAATGGGTAGGTCCTAACTTACACAATGTTATATGTCAATTATATCTCAATAAAACTGTGAAAAAATTTTACTTACTTACTTATTTATTTATTTATTTATTTATTTATTTATTTATTTATTTATTTATTTAACAGAGAGAGAGACAGCCAGCGAGAGAAGGAACGCAGGCAGGGGGAGTGGGAGAGGAAGAAGCAGGCTCCCAGCAGAAGATCCCGATGTGGGGCTCGATCCCAGAACCCTGGGATCACGCCCTGAGCCGAAGGCAGACGCTTAATGACTGAGCCACTCAGGCACCCCGTGAAAAAATTTTAATACAAAAAAAAACTGGAAAAAGAAAATGGGAAGATCCAGCTTCATGCAGTAGCTCCAGTATGCTCAGAGGAAGAAATCAAAGTTGGCTAAGGTTAACCAAAAATTTCCTGAGTATTTCCTGGACGACTAGTATTTCCTGAGTGACTAGTATTTCAAAGATGAAAGATCAGTCAAAAGTTTGAGTCTTATAGTCCTTGGAAATATGTAACACCGATGCTCCTGTCCCCTCAGCTGAGCATGCTGGCTGGCATTTCTGGTATTAGTGAGAAAATTGCCCCTGTTTCCCAGGCCCTTCTGCTTTCCCCATGACCAGTCTGGGATCTGCCCAGTCCTCCTCCCCGAAGAGAGCAGCTAATTCTTGTAAGTCTTGGAGAAGAATGCTCCGCAGGTATGAATGTCTTGTACTGTGGGCCAGCTTCACAAGGAAGTTGGGTATGCAAAGGTTTCTAGAAGGGTCTGGAGAATCAGAGCAGGGCAGAATTTTCAACAGTAGCCAGCCAGAAGGACAGTCGTTCAGGGTGGGCCTTCTCCTTTGTCCCCTTTCATTATGGCTGGACTGTAGAAGGAATGGAAGGGTAGAGCTCTTCCATCAGCTCTACTCCCACTGTATTTTTAGAAGCTCCCAGCGACATTCCACAGGCACTCAATGGTTTTGCTATTTTAGACCCTTGAGGACAGCCAGGTCCTCTTGCAGCCCCCACACAGGGGCTCCAGGCTCTCAGCTAAAGCACAATGCAACCTGGTCCATGCCCCCTACCATGATGACTTGACGAAGGGGGAGAAGAACCCCCAGAGCAGACACAGCAGGAAGGAGTGCCAGGCCAGTTGGGAGCAGATGATGCCTGGGTGCACTGGATAGGTGGTGACCCCTGTGCCTTGGAGTCTCTTGGCCAGTTCCCAATTAAAAATACATTGGTCACCTTGCTGTGGCAATGAGCAAAACCCCGGCTGTACTGTTTCTCACCCTGGAGGTTGTGGAAGTGACTCTTGCTAGCATGGTGGGTTACTGATGACAGGTTCATCACCTGTGAGGGCAGTTTTTCAGTGGCACCAGGAGCAAGTGGGTGCAAAGGAAGTGGCTGAGGTGGTTGACTCCCAAGTGGGTTTCGAAGTCACCAGCTGTCTTGGAGTATGGATACATCATCACTTCTGCATTGTTGATCAGAATAGGGAGCTGCTTTTTCTCTGCCAGAAAGCCCTTTGCAAAGGCTCAGTTGCATTTGGTATTGGATGGGTCCAGTGTCTGAATTAGCATCTGAGAATTGTTTGTATTGGCCTGGATTTCACTGGCCAGTGGATTATCCCTTCAGTATATCTCAAAAGGCAATGCATACTTGGGCTCCTCTGCTACCAAGCTCTCTGGCCGTCTCCTTGCCGATGCCAATGTTGGCTCTGGTGATTACCACTATCTTCCTGGGAAACTGCATGTTTGTTCTCCAAACTCCAGCAGCAAAGAACTTCCTAATGGATAGAGCTATTACATAAGGAACGGAAGGAAGGAGGTGAGCAGTCCCAAGATAACCAGCATCTTTTAAATGTTTTTAGTTGTCGCTGCTTTAGCAAAAGCAGCTTTTCTTCCAACTCTGGCTCCGTCTCCCGATCTGGCTCCAACCCTTGGCTGTTTCTCTCTCCCCCTCCTTTAGCTTCTTTAGCTCCTGGGCTCTCACTAACAGCTTGGCCTGGTCTTTCTCACAAGGATACATGTGGTTGCATTTAGGGCCCACCCAGATAATGCAGGATAATCTCCTTATCTCAACAGCCTTAACTTAATCATATTTGCAAAGAACGATTTTCCAAATAAGGTTAACATTTACAAGTTCCAGGGATTATGACTTAATATCTTTGGGGGCCATTACTCAGCCTACTATAAGGAGTAAGTCAGACACTTTGTTCTGAAGTTCTAGGATCACTGGGTTTTGAAAGGGGTGACTGGAGCTTTCTGAGGCCACATGGGCAGAAGTCAGTGCAGCCTAGTGGGAGGGATGTGGGCTCTGTAGTCAGAGAGACCTGAATTCACTTCCCAGCCCCAACATCTGATGACCTTGGGCAAGTCACTTCACCTTTCTGACTCTCCATTTCTCCCTCTGTGAAAGGAGGTAATAACGGCTTCTCTCTCACAGGGCTGGTACAAGCTGCACTTAGCATAGGCTAGGCACATCGTGAGTGATCAGCAAACATGAGCTGTTCATATTAAAGCAGGAGCATGGTGACAATAATAACAGGCACTTATTCTGTGTTTACTTTCTTCTGAGTTCACAAGGCATCTTCACACACACTCCCAGGAAGATGCGACATAGATGGCCTTATTGCCCCTGGTCACAGATGTAGATTCAAGAGGCTAGGATTTGCCCAGAGTCAGTCAACAAATAGCAGAGGAAGAGATGAAGACCATGTATGGCTGATCTTTCAACACAGTGCGAGTCTCCACCACAGGAGGGGATTGTAAATCCCAGCACATGAAGAGAGCATGTGTAAATGATAAACACGTCTGCAAGCAGGAAAGTCTGTGGCTAGTTGTACGGAGGGACTTGCCAACTTTTAGAGCTGCAGACTCTGGTGTGGAAAACCAAGATGGTGGACTCAGTACTTTTCCACAAAGACAACAAGAGGCTCTGCCCCGGTGGCGGTGACAGACCCCTGTATGGGAGCAAGGCCTGCACCAGGATCCAGGATGTTGTGGACCTTTTGACTCCAGGATGAATGGATGAAAAGGCCAGCATCATGTGGCCCTGGGAGTGTCCCACGATTTCCCAAGAATATTGTTCATTGAGCCCAAGACTTTTTCACTCTATAGTATATTTCTGCTTCTTTTTTAAAAAATTCAACTTTATATTGAAGTATAGCATAAAGATGGAATCTTGCACAAGTTGTAACTTTATCATTTGACAGAGGTAGGGGAACTCAGGATTTGAGAGTTGGTGTTATTTTCCTCAAGGTAAATCATTGCTATTGAGTATGAGATCAGAAAAGTTTATCTGCCAGTCTCATGGTTCGTCAACTTAGACTTTCTTGCATGTATTTCTGGTATGATTGGCCATGCAGACTATTGTTATCTATGACATTAAAAAACAGCTTTATTGAGATATAATTGACATATAATGAATTGTACATATTAGAAGTATACCATTTGATAAGTTTATGTATTACATATATCTATTCACCATAATCAAGATAGTAAACATATTCATCACTGTCTCATTCCCATTGATGCTGTCATTAAAGATTAGTTTGCACTTTGTGAAGTTTTGCATAAATAGAAATGTGTACTATGTACCCTTATTTGAATAGCTTCCTTCACTCAGTGCTGTTTTGAGATTCATCCATGTCGTGTTGTATGGATACACTCTAATTTGTGTATTCATTCATCTGTTGATGGACATTTGGGTTACTTTCAGTTTTTGACTATTACAAATGCACTTGCCAAGCAAATATTGTACAAGTCTTTGTATGGACATATATTTTCTTTTCTCCTGGATAAAAACCTAAGAGTGCAAAAGCTGGATCAGATGGTAGGTGCATGGTTAGATTTTAAAGAAACTATCAAACTGTTTCCCAACCTGGTTGTACCATTTTACATTTCCAACAGCCGTGCATGAGAGTTCCAGCTCCTCCACGTATATGCCAATACCTGCTATGGTCATTTTAATTTCTTCTTCTTCTTCTTCTTCTTCTTCTTCTTCTTCTTCTTCTTCTTCTTCTTCTCCTTCTCCTTCTCCTTCTCCTTCTCCTTCTTCTTCTTTTTTTTTTTTTTAAGTAGGCTCCACGCCCAGCGCAGAGCCCATCGCAGAACTCGAACTCCTCCGCGAGATCGAGCCCCAGCCCCTCAAATGATTGAGCCACCCAGGCGCCCCCCTATGGTCATTTTAATTTTAGCCATTCTATTGAATGGCTGGTATGGTACTGGTGTACTGGTATGTCTTTATGTTTTAAATTATATTCCCCTAATGACGATGATGTTGAGCACATTTTCATGTATTTACTTATCATCTGTATATCTTCTGCTCAAATCTCTTGCTCATTTTTTATTGGGCTGTTTTCTTATTGCTGAGTTTTGTGAGCCTTTTTACATTCAGATACATGTTTTTGCAAAGACTTTTCCCGGTCTGTGGCTTGTTTTTCCATTATCTTAACTGTGTCCTTTAAAGAATGGATTTTTTAGTTTTGATGAAATCTAATTTATCAATTCATTCTTTTATAAATTGTGCTTTTGTTGTCAAATCTAAGAAATCTTTGCCTAACTTAATGTCACAATATTTCCCCTGTGATTTCTTCCAGAAGTTTTATATTTTTAGGTTTAAATGTAGGTCTGTGATCCATTTTGAGTTAATTTTTGAATAAAGTGCAAGGTATGGATCCAAGTATGTTCTTTTGCATTTGTATATCCAATTGTTCCAGCACCATTTGTTGAAAAGGCCATCCTTCCTTACTGCATCTTAAAAAAATTAGTTATCACCCACATATACATGTGAGTTTATGTCTAGAGTATCTGTTTTGCTCCATTTATCTGCTATTTGATCTTTACACCAATACCACACAGTGTCAATTACTGCAGGTTTATAATAATTCTTGAGTCAGTGTTAAGCCCTTCAACTTTGTTTTTCTTTTTTATGAGTTGTTTTGGCTATTTTTAAATTAATTAATTAATTTATTTTTAAAGATTTTGTTTATTTATTTGACAGAGATAGAGACAGCCAGCGAGAGAAGGAACACAAGCAGGGGGAGTGGGAGAGGAAGAAACAGGCTCACAGCAGAAGAGCCTGATGTGGGGCTCGATCCCAGAACAACGAGATCACGCCCTGAGCCAAAGGCAGACGCTTAACCGCTGTGCCACCCAGGCGCCCCCTGTTTTGGCTATTTTAGACACTTTGTGTTTCTATATGAATTTTAATTAACTAATTAATTAATTTTAATTTTAATTCAATTAGCCAACACACAGTACATCATTAGTTTCAGATATAGTGTTAAGCAATTCATCAGTCGCGTATAACACCCAATGCTCATCACATCACGTGCCCTCCTTAATGCCCATCACCCAGTTACCCCATCCCCCCACCCACGTCTCCTTCAGCAACCCTGTTTGTTTCCCATAGTTAAGAGTCTCTCATGGTTTGTCTCCCTCTCTGATTTCTTCCCATTCAGTTTTCCTTTCCTTCCCTTATGGTCCTCTGCACTGTTTCTTATATTCCACATATGAGTGAAACCATATGATAATTGTCTTTCTCTGATTGACTTATTTCACTTAGCATAGTACCCTCCAGTTCCATCCATGTCGATGTAAATGGTAAGTATTCATCCCTTCTGATGGCTAGGTAATATTCTTATATATATAATGTATATATATTCTTATTATATATATATATAATGTATATATATTCTTATCATATATATATATATATGGACCACATCTTTATCCATTCATCTGTCGAAGGACATCTTGGCTCCCTCCACAGTTTGGCTATTGTGGACATTGCTGCTACGAACATTGGGGTGCAGGTGCCCCTTCATTTCACTGCATCTGTATCTTTGGGGTAAGTGCCTAACAGTGCAATTGCTGGGTTGTAGTGTAGCTCTATTTTTTAAAAGATTTTATTTATTTATTTGAGAGAGAGCAAAAGAGAGAGAGATCACAAAGGGAGAAGGAGAAGCAGACTCACTGCTGAGTGGAGAGCCTGATGCGGGGCTCAATTCCAGGACCCTGAGATCATGACCTGAGCTGAAGGCAGAAGCTTAACCGACTGAGCCACCCAGGTGCCCAGGTAGCTCTATTTTTAACTTCTTGAGGAACCTCCATACTGTTTTCCAGAGTGGCTGCACCAGCTTGCATTCCCACCAACAGTGTAAGAGGGTTCCCCTTTCTCCACATCCTTGCCAACATCTGTTGTTTCCTGTCTTGTTAATTTAGCCATTCTGACAGGTGTGAGGTGGTATCTCATTGTGGTTTTGATTTGTATTTCCTTGATGACAAGTGATGTTGAGCATTTTTTCATGTGTCTGTTGTTTTACATGAATTGTAGAATCAGCTTGTCAGTTTCTACCAAAAATCTTGCTGAGGTTCTTATTTAGATAACATCAGATTTATAGATAAATCTGGGGAGAATTGAAATTTTAACAATACTTACTCTTCCAATCCATGAACAAGGCATATCTCTCCATTTATTTAGATCTCAGTTTCTCTCAGCAATATTTTGTAACTTCTAGTGTATAAGTCTTTCACATGCTTTGTTAAATGTACCCCTAAGTGTTTCATGTTTTTTTATAATGTTGTAAGTGATATTGGTTTGTTTTTTTTTAAAGATTTTATTTATTTATTTGACAGAGATAGAGACAGCCAGCGAGAGAGGGAACACAAGCAGGGGGAGTGGGAGAGGAAGAAGCAGGCTTCTAGCAGAGGAGCCTGATGTGAGGCTCGATCCCATAACGCCGGGATCACGCCCTGAGCCGAAGGCAGGCGCTTAACCACTGTGCCACCCAGGTGCCCCGATATTGGTTTTTAAATTCAATTTCTGATTGTTCATTGCGGGTGTATGGGCATACGGTTGATTTTTGTATATGGATATTGTATCCTGCACACTTGCTAAACTCACTTATTAGATCCAATAGCTTTTTAAAAAGATTTTATTTTATCTTTAAAAAGATTTATTTATTTATTTGAGAGAGAGAGAGAGGGTGCTACCGGAAGGGGGGAGGGGTAGAAAGAGAGGGAGAGAATCTCCAGCAGACTCCCTGCTGAGTGCAAAGCCCAATGCGGGGTTCCGGGCTCGATCTCACAACCTTGAGATCATGACCTGAGCTGAAATCAAGAGTCAGACTCTTAACTGACTGAGCCACCCAGGCACCCCTTAAGATTTTATTTTTTAAGTAATCTCTCCACCCACTGTGGGGCTTGCACTTATAACTCCAAGATCAAGAGTCACATGCACTAAAGACCAAGCCAGCCAGGTGCCCCAAATCTAGTAGCTTTTTAATAAATTCTTTTTTTTAAAAGATTTTATTTATTTATTTGACAGGATAGAGACAGCCAGCGAGAGCGGGAACACAAGCAGGGGGAGCGGGAGAGGAAGAAGCAGGCTCATAGCAGAGGAGCCTGATGTGGGGCTCGATCCCATAACACCAGGATCATGCCCTGAGCCGAAGGCAGACGCTTAACCGCTGTGCCACCCAGGCGCCCCGCTTTTTAATAAATTCTATTGGATTTTCTACAAAGATGGTCATGTCATCTCTGACATTGTCTTTTTTTTTTTAACAATGATCTTGCTTTTAACCACAGATTTGTCACAAACATGTTCTTCATTAAATACTTCACCCTAAAATATGTATAGAAAAGTGAAAACAGAAGCCATCCCACAAAACCTTTTACTGAGTTTTTGCTATCATACACTCTGTCAATAAACCATTAGAACAGTGGTTCTCAAGCAGGGGTGATTTTGCTCCCCAAAGGACATTTGGCAATGTCTGCAAAATTTTGTTTGTCACAACTGGGATGAGGGGGCTACTAGTGGGTAGAGGCCAGGGATGAGGGTACACATGCTCCAGTGCACAAGATAGCCTTCCATGACAAAGAATTATGCAGCCCCAAATGTCAATGGTGTTGAGGTTGAGAAATTCTAGCACTAGAAATCAGTACATACGCAGATGTGATCCTCACAATGAATGTCCTTATGCAGACAGACAACACAACGTAGACAGATGTCGCAGGGCTCATTTAAGTTTCATATAAATTTTATCCTTTCCTCAAATCCTGTAAAAACTGCACCTTTTCTTTTACTTGGTAAGATGTCCCATGGTTCTTCTGATATGCAGTTTCCCTCATTGAAAAGGGTCAATAAACTTGACATTGTAGGATTGCAGGTTTGTTTGTGGTGCCTTTAGGTTGATCAAGCTAGAACAAATTCATGTTGTGGAATCAGATTCTCCATTATGAGGTGTGTTTCTGGGAAATTGGACGGGTCCAGAAACTCTGGAGGAATGGGATTAGATGTGATGAGCTTCCAAGCTAAGCCTCTGAAGGATGGGCAGGGTAAGCTGAGTGAGTGCCTCAGATTCACAAGCATCCATGGCAGAAACACTCTCTACATGCAGTGACCTTGCCCCTCCTTTCCCTGCAGCAACATCTCTATCAGCTTCTGGGGGCTCAGTGTCCATGTGATGGCTCAGCCCTGTGGTCTCAATCACCCAGCAGAACTGATTATGTGTGTGGGGCTGGGACTGTGTAACCTGGGTTCCTACGGCAGTAGCCAAAGCCAGCTGGCCCACTAAGCACAGTACCATGGAAGGGTGGTCCAGGCTCAGCACCTCATTCCAGATGGTTGTCGAAATCCACAGTCCTTCTGGCTGCTAAAATCCCGATGCCACAGCTCATCAAATCCTGAGTAATTTGTTAAGTGTTTTTCCTTCTTTGGCCCCTGACCCATAATTCCTTTCAAACTACAGAGCTGCAAAGCAAAGAACTTAGGCCGTCTGCCAAGAAACCTGGGAGACGGGGTCCTTCCTTGAGGCCTTTGGATCCACTTGTGCAGCTGGTATATCCTGGTACCTGGTTACCTGGAGGCAGAGGGTTGGACAGAACAACCTGCTGGGCCATTCGCTGCACAGAGAGGAGACACTTTCTGCAGCTCCATTCCAAAGGTGTCAGATATAGGTTTTTCGCTCCTGCCCTGAGGATACCTTGGCAGCTCCTGGACACAGAGGCAGTTTCTCTGCCTCCTTTAGTCCCTCCCAAGCCGCTTCCAAGGCCTCTTCCGTGGGAGGAAGGCATCAGTTATCAGCTCCTGACCTTATCCTTGGGATTGTTTTTCACAGGTTTCACTAAGCAGGTGAATTTATCCTGGAGGCGGGGACAGTAGGGACTCAGTGGGACAGACGACAGGGCAAGGGCTCCTCCAGAGGGAGGCTGGGGTGGCCAGATCCCTGATGTAGATTCTCATTGATCCCCTTCAGTTCTGCCTGTGAGTTGGGTGGGTGTTTCTTGGGTAGGAGACCCTCCATACCTGATTCACCAAGTTAATTGCCCACTTTGTCTCTGGTTTTATCTGCTTATCTCTTTCTCTTCATCTCCTCTCCATTCTCTTTCTCTTATAGTCTCTCAGAGGCCTCTCTCCTTCTCCCACATTCTCCTTCTTTTGTTCTTCTCTCCTCTTTACCTCTTTTTTTTTTAAAAGATTTTATTTATTTATTTGACAGAGATAGAGACAGCCAGTGAGAGAGGGAACACAAGCAGGGGGAGTGGGAGAGGAAGAAGCAGGCTCCTAGCAGAGGAGCCTGATGTGGGGCTCGATCCCATAACGCCAGGATCACGCCCTGAGCCGAAGGCAGATGCTTACCGCTGTGCCACCCAGGCGCCCCTCCTCTTTACCTCTTGACTAAAGGTGTTGCCTGCAGCATCTCTAGCTGATGTCCAAACCCTAATAAAACCACAAAAAGTGCCAGTGACGTTGTCCTTTTTTTTTTTTAAGATTTTATTTATTTATTTGACAGAGAGAGAGACAGCCAGCGAGAGAGGGAACACAAGCAGGGGGAGTGGGAGAGGAAGAAGCAGGCTCATAGCGGAGGAGCCCGATGTGGGGCTCGATCCCATAACACAGGGACCATGCCCTGAGCCGAAGGCAGACGCTTAACGACTGAGCCACCCAGGCGCCCCTGGACTTCATCTTAAACTCAGGCATCTGTTATCTAGTCTATCATTAATGGGTTTTGATCTATATATAGAATCTAGAGTTTTGAGGGTTGAAAGTTAACAGTCCCTTTGTGTCTGTGTATTATGCTTGGATATCTGTTCATTTTTCCACTGTCAGGGCAATTTATGTGTGAATCTTTTTTCACATCTGTTAACTTTTTCTACCTTGTTACCCCTCAGTTGTGTACATTGATTGCAAGCTAAATCCTCAGTTAAATCCTCCCCATCTATGCTTTGGTGTGTGCAGAAAATCAAACCTGGACTAAGTCTTTCACTATTATTGCACCTTCTCCCATGTTTATTGACTCCAGCCCTTAATTAATGCTTTTATCATGAATGCTGATTTGGCCTGACCTTGAAGTCGGGTCTTGGTTAACCCTTCTACCATCATTGCCCCTTTGATACACGTTGTGAATTGTGGGCCTTTGTAATGAGGCCACTATTGATGCTTCTCTGGGTCTACCAGAGAAGTTAATATTTCTCTAAGTTAACATTGCCATCTTCAAAGCCTCTCTGGAAAGACTTCGTAACTAGGTCACAATTTTACCTTCAGTGCCCTTCTGGTTTGACCTAGAAGTAAGATTTTTAAAAAAGATTTTATTTATCTATTTGAGAGAGAGAGAGAGAGAGAGAGAGAGCGCAGAGGGGGAGAGGGAGAGGGTGAAGCAGACACCCTGCTGGGCTGAGAGCCCAGAGTGGGACTTGATCCCATGACCTTGAGATCATGACCTGAGCTGGAGGCAGACTCTTAACGGACTGAGCCACCCAGGTGCCCTAGAAGTAAGATTTTTGTTAGTTTTCTCCATCCAGGAACCTCGGTAGAGCTCTTGACTATTTCATCATCAGTACTCCTCTGTTTTGTAGATCTAGAATCCGAGCCTTTGTTAACTATTATCCCATTCTGGGCTGACCTCAAATCTAGACTTTTGTGAAGTTTTCTAAAACCAATGCCCCTTAGACTCTACTTTAAACCTCTGCCTCTCTTCTTTCAGCTTTGATAGGGGCTGCAAAAGTCCACGTCTGCCCACTTTAAGAGACCCCGGGCAGAATGTCTGGCCTGTGAGTGACAAGAGAGGGCGGGCCTTCTGTCTTCCAAGGAGCCAATAGGAGAGCAGGAGCGCCGTGAAGCTGGGGCTTGAGTGACAGACGGGTAGGGGGCTCGGCCCGCTGGAAGGAACAATAGGCAGGCTGGAGGGCCAGGTCTGACGCTAGGCTGCGAGCGGCGGGCCGGGAGTGGGAATGAGAGAATACGTTCAGTCCAAAGACTCTTCACTCTCACCAGAGGTTTTAGAAGTGAGGTTTCTGCAGAGCACTCTCCCAGGTGGTGCTTCTACCTTCCGGCCTTACCACTCCTTCCCCGCCCCCCCCCCCAGGTCCCGGTTCCCACCGAACACCCCTACCCGCACCTCGCCACGCCTTTGCTCCGGCCAGGCCTCTGCCGATGACCGGGAACGCCCATTCACCCTCCCGGAACAGTCGCTACCCACCCGAGCCTCACACTGCTTTCGAAGCTCCAATTCCCAATACCCGGCCTCGGAAATGTCACGGGGGCTTCCCGGACTTTTCTAAAACGCATATCTCTTCCGGCTGGAAGGGGAGCCTCGAGAAGCAGTGTGAGGCCCTGGCCAATTTCCTGGCCGGCGACAGAGTTCCTGGCGCAGACCGAATGACGCCATTTTTGTTACTGGTAGAGCTCGGCTTGGAGGCTGTTGCTGAGCCTGCGAAAGATAAGCTAATGCGTCATCCAGACCCGCCAAGGAGGGCTGGAGGGGAAAGGGAATTTCGGGCTATGTTGAGTCCGTTTGTGCAAGCAGGGAGCCAAGCTCGTCTTAGAGAAGGGGCTTTGGTGTTCTGAGAGGAGAGCCAGGGTGAGGGGCCCGGTTGAGTGATGCAGGTCTGTGTGGTCAGGGATGGGGACACATGGGTGGACTAATGAGGGGGTCCTTTGGACTGAATGATGTGGAGAGCAGTGATAGGGAAGGGAGTCTGTAGGACTGTGTGTGGGATATGCAATGAGGAGTTTATGGAAGTGAGTGATGGAGAGGTGGTCTGTGCAGTGACCAATGGTGTCTGTAAGGTGAAATGATGGGGTTTCTAGAAGTGAGAGAAAGGGGTTTGTGGGGTGAGTGAGTAGGGTCTGGGGTGAATGATGGAGAGTCTATGCAGTGAGCAATGGTGTCTGCAGGGTGAATGATAAGGTTTCAAGGGAGTGAGTGAAAGGGGTTTGTAGGGCGAGTGAATGGGGTCTGGGGTGAGTGATGGAGAGTTTGTTGGGTGAATGATGGGGTATCTGGGGTGAGCAATGGT
The DNA here is from genome assembly GCF_024610735.1 of Ursus americanus. Classification (NCBI taxonomy): domain Eukaryota; kingdom Metazoa; phylum Chordata; class Mammalia; order Carnivora; family Ursidae; genus Ursus; species Ursus americanus. The sequence continues at coordinate 82,365,470 of NC_142164.1, forward strand.
GTGATCTTTAGGGTGAGTGATGAGGGTCCATGGGGACAGGAATGGGAATATGTAGTGTCAGTGTTGGGATTCTGTGGAGTCCATGATGGTAGGATCTTTGAGCTCGATAATACATCCACGAATAAACAAAAATCCCTGCCCTTGTGGTGTCAACATTCCAATAGAGACGTTAGACATTGAGGCTTTACTTTGTATTTCCATGGTGACTACTTTTTCGTGTATATATTGATCTTAGATCCTCTTTGTGAAGTACCTGTTCAGATATTTTGCTCATTTTTCTGTTGGATGTCTGCCTTTTCCTTATTGATTTGTAGGACTTGTTTTTATATAATCTGATAACTACTCCTTTATCAGTGGTATGTGTTTTGCAAATATTTCCTTGATTTTTGGCTTCTCTTTTCCTCGTCGTGGCTTTGAATATTAAGGTTTTAGGTTAGTTTTGAACCATAAAGCACAATGTAAATTTAGAGTTTTGTTATTCTCAAGTTAAAAATCAGACAATGTCCTCTGTAATTTAGGACAAGAATTAATTTTTTAGGGCATTCAGAAATAGAGAGTTGCATCTCTGAAAACTTTGGTGCCATGACGGCTAGGGAGGAGTTCTCTGCTTTTTGTTTTCCCACCAACTCACCCTTTAGTCACTGACTGTGTGATCATGGATAAGTTAACCTGTGTGATCAAGGTTAAGTAACCTTTTTAGGCCTCAGTTTCCTCACTGTGAAATGAGGATAATAGCAGGGTCTATGCTTTGAGGCTTGGGGTGATAATTAAGTGAGTTAATACCTGATCATTATCTATTCACCATGGTTTTGTAGTACTGATCTTGTATGGATCTTCCATGAACTCAAGGTCAGTTCTACGCATGTGATACCCAAGAAAATACAATGAAAGAAATTAAATGCCAAGGAATAAGCTTTTGTCAGGTAGTGTTGAGCTTTGGAGGGCCACAAACCATTGTGATATCTTAGGGAACAAATATTTGTTGCTATTAAACAATTGGGAGCGTGATCTTGTGGTCTGCCTCGTCTTCATTTTGCAGCCATATTTCCATGCTATTAACTTTATTTCCATAATACTACTAAGCTTATTTCTATGGAAATTTTCAAACATTCAGCAAAATAGAGGGAATTATATAATAAACCCCCATTATCCCCATCACCCAGTCTCCACAATCATCACCTGATGGCCACTGTTGTTTCACCTAGACCAGGGGATGGAAAACTATAGGCAGTGGGCCACATCTGGCCTGCTGCTGTTTTTATACAGCCGTAAGCTGAGAATGGTTTACACATTTTTTTAATGTTCGGAAAAAAATCAGAAGAAGAATATTTTGTGACATATGAAAATGATATAAAGTTCAAATTGTAGTGCTCATAAATGAGGTTTTTAAACAGTAGTATTTAAAAAAATTTTTTTTTGGAGAGAAAGAGTGCAATAGAGGGGAGGGACAGAGGGAGAGAGAGAATCTCAAGCAGGCCTCATGCTCTGTGCAGAGCCCGATGCAGGGCTTGATCTCACCACCCTGAGATCATGACCTGAGCTGAAATCAAGAGTCAGAGGCTTAACCGACTGAGCCACCCAGGTGCCCCATAAAGTGAGGTTTTATTGGAACACAGCCAATAAACAGAATTGGCTTATGTATTGTCTGTGGCTGCTTTCAACCCCTGAGTAGTTGCAACAGAGACCACAGGCTTCACAAATCTGAAATACTACCATCTGTCTCTTTACAGAGGAAGTTTGCCAGCCCTAATCTAGACCACCCATTTATTTCTCCCTCCCAGACTGTTTTTTCTTTGTTATTGATGACAAAAAATGCACGAATATTTTTTAAAGATTTTACTAATTTATTTGACAGAGAGAAAGCACAAGCAGGGGGAGGGGCAGGCAGAGGGAGAAGCAGACTCCCCGATGAGCAGGGACCCTGATGTGGGGCTCGATCCAAGGACCCTGGAAGGCAGACACTTAACTGACTGAGCCACCCAGGCGCCCCTAAAATGCACAAATATTAAATGTATAGCTGAGTGAATCTTTACATATGTAGTCCTTATTATTTTGAAACAAATCCCAGATGTATCATTTCATAATAAAGACTTCATCATGTACCTGTAAAAGATAAGTTCTTAAAGGTCAATACTGTTATTCAAGGTAAAATAATTAACAATAATAACTTCAGATCATCATTGGTTAAATTTCTTAATATCATCAAATATCTAGTCAGGGCTCAAACTTTAATGATTATCTCGAAGATATTTTTGTCTGTTCAAATTAAGATCCAGACAAGGTCCATACTTTACATTTAGTTGTTGTATCTCTTGAGCCTCTAATTATCTCTAGTGTTACTTCAAATGGTCACCTGCCTTTCTATCTCTTCGAGGTTCCATAAATTATTTTCTCAGTCCTCAGTGATTGTGCATTTTGGTTATTTTCAAAATTATGGTGTTCAAGACAAAGCTGTGATGAAAGTTCTGCACACATCCATGATTACCTTAGAACAAAGTTCTAGAAATGGAATTGCTGGTCAGATGATAAACACAAGCTGTCAATGAATTAACAAGCAACATGTTTTACATTCAGCCATTGAAGAGTGGTTAACCCAGCTTGGTCTCTGAAGACTCTTCTGTACCCCACCGCACCCCCAATTGCTTTCCAAAGAGAAACAGAAAATGACTGAGTCCCAGGTAAGTTGTTTGTTTCCCACTTGGTTTTCCTACAGTAAAATGAGAAAGGACAACACTTTGAAAATAAGAATTAGAGAAATTTAGAATAGGAGATCAAGATGCAGGTAAAGTTGCTGTTAAGATACATAGATGGGGACGCCTGAGTGGCTCAGTCAGTAAGCGTCTGCCTTTGGCTCAGGGCATGATCCCAAGGTCCTGGGATCGAGCCCCGTGTGGGGCTCCCTGCTCAGCGGGAAGCTTGCTTCTCCCTCTCCCTCTGCTGTGTTCCCTCTCTCGCTGTGTCTCTCTCTGTCAAATAAATAAAATCTTAAAAAAAAAGATACATAGATGATCTGGCCTTACTTCATATAAACTGAGCTAAACATTTTACCTTCAAGCTTGCTGGCAGCCACAGTGAAAATGGCAAACAGGATACGTTAGATGGTTTGCAATCTCCATCAAGAGAAATCAGTTCGTCAGTCCAGCTCTTCAGCAAGTCAAGATTTCTGGGATTTTAGCTTAAGAAATTTTATTGTTGAGTTCTCCTAAAGGCCAGTAGTTTTCAGCTCAGTGTGGTATCATCAATAGTTGTTTCAAAGAGGCTACTTTTAGTTAAAATTTTCTGGCAGAGACTTGGAGGGTGGGTGGTTTCCTGGTTTTCCATGGCTCTTTTGCTGTCATCTCATAGTTTGTGGGATCATGCCCCAATTCAAGGCCAGTTCCTTCTCTGCTCTTCCATTATATATATATATATATTTAAAGGTTTTATTTATTTATTAGAGAGAGAGAGAGAGTGCACAAGCAGGGGGAGTGGTAGGCAGAGGGAGAGGGAGAAGCAGGCTCCCTGCTGACAGGGAGCCGGATGTGGGACTTGATCCCAGGACCCCAGGATCATGACTTGAGCTGAAGGCGGATACTTGACCGACTGAGCCACCCAGGTGCCCGAATTTTATGTCTTTTTTTAAAAGATTTTATTTATTTGTTTGTTTGTTTATTTATTTGAGAAAGAGGGGGGGCAGAGGGAGAAGCAGGCTCCCCACTGAGCAGGCAGCCTGATGCGGGGCTCGATCCCGGGACCCCGGGATCATGACCTGAGCCAAACGCAGACGCTTCACTGACTGAGCCACCCAGGCACCCCTTATATCTTTTTTTTAAAACAGTTTTTTAAAAAGATTTTATCCATCCATTAGAGAGAGAGAAAACACGAGTGGGGGGAGGGGCAGAGGGAGAGGGAGAAGCAGACTCCCCGCTGAGCAGGGAGGCTGACGCAGGGCTCCATCCCAGGACTCCGGGATCACCACCCTAACTGAAGGCAGACACCTAACTGACTGAGCCACCCAGGTGCCCCCATTTTATGTCTTTTTATCCCCTCTTTGCAAGGGTAATTTATATATGGTGCAAAGAATGTAAATAATATTGCAAAGTAAAAATTAGAAAGAAAGGGAAATATCTCTGTAATCTAACTTCTGCCCTCTTCCCTGGCATAACTAGTATTAGGTAGTTTGGGGATGATCCTTCCAGATACATGTAACCCCTGTGCATATAGATATATATGTATAAATGTGTGTGAGTGATTTTATTATTTTCATGTATTTTTCTTTACTACACACACTATATCTTCTGTAACTGTAACTTTAAAAAGATGTATTGATAAAACATTTCCAATAAATATAGGTTTTATACATTGTATTATGGAAAATTTCAATTTCGAACATACACAGAAGTAGATTTTTGTGAGCCCCTTTGTACTTATCGCCTGGCTGCAAATATTATCAACTGGTGGCCAGCCTTGTTTTATCTATGGTCAATCTTCACCCACTCCTGTCATCTTCCTCATCATCACTATCATCAAGCCAGTCCTTTATTAATATTTTGTTGAGGATTTCTACTGCTCTGTTCCTGAGACATATTGGCCTGTAATTTTTCTTGTATTCCTGTTTATGTTTTGGCATCACAGTCAGGTTGGTTTTATTTAACAGCTTGGGAAGTATTCTCTGAAAGAGTTTGGGTAAGATTCGTATGATTTCCTTCTTAAATATTTGGAAGAGTTCGCCAGTGAAGTCATCAGGGTGTGGAGTTTTCTTTGTGGGTAGGTTTTTAATTATGAATTTGACTTATTGAAAAAATATAGTATCATTCAAATTTTCTATTTCTTTGTATGTTGGGTTTCTTAAGCTGTGATTTTCAAATAATTTGTCCAGTTTGTCTAAGTCAGGGGTCATCAAACCGTTTCTGTAGAGGGCCAGATAGAAATATTTCAGGCCTGTCGGCCATATGGTCTCTGTTGCAACTACCCAGCTCTGCTTTTGTAGGGTGAAAGCAGCTGTAGACAATATGCAAACCAATGAGCATGGCTGCGATCCAATGGAATTTTATTTATGGACACTGAAAGTTGAATTTCATGCAATTTTCACATGCCACAAAATATCCTCCTTTGACTTTTTTTCTTCAACCGTTTAAAAGTATAAAAACCATTCTTAGCTCGTGGGCCATATTTGGCCTGCATGCCATACTCTGTTGTCCTATGATCTGCATTGTCAAATTTCTTGTCATAAAATTGTTCATAGCATCCTTTTATTATTCTGTTAATGTTTGTAGGATACCAGCCCCTTGTTGATGGGCTCTTTCATTTTATTTATTTATTTTTAATGTATTTTTTAATTTATTCTTTTTTAAGATTTTATTTATTTATTTGAGAGAGAGAGAGAGAGAGAGAGAGAGAGAGAGTGAGCACGAGCACAGAGGGAGAGGGAGAAGCAGACTCCCAGCTGAGCAGAGAGCTTGATGTGGGACTCGATCCCAGGACCCTGGGATCATGACCCGAGCTGAAGGCAGATGCTTAACTGATTGAGCCACCCAGGTGCCCCGCTTATTGCTTTCTAGGAGCTTTTTGTATATGAGTGATATGAATTTTGAAGTACACATTACAAACTTTTTTTTTTTTTTGGCTATGTGTTGATTTGTCACTCAGCCTTGTTGGCTGTCTCCCCTCACTAGACTATGAGATGCTTGAGGGAAGATATTTTTTCCAGGTTTCTTTTTTGCTGGATCCCCAGTTCCTAGAACTATCCCTGGTGTTCAGTGGGGTCTCAGTAACAGCTTGCTGAATAGATGAAATTTTTTTTCACTTAACAGTATATCTTAGAGATCATTGCATATCAATCCTTGTTGCTTTTTATGGTTGTGTATGGATGGGGCGCCTGGGTGGCTCAGTCGTTAAGCATCTGCCTTCGGCTCAGGGCGTGATCCCAGAGTCCTGGGATCGAGCCCCACATCAGGCTCCTCCGCTATGAGCCTGCTTCTTCCTCTCCCACTCCCCCTGCCTGTGTTCCCTCTCTCACTGGCTGTCTCTCTCTCTCTGTCAAATAAATAAATAAAATCTTTAAAAAATAATAATAAAATGGTTGTGTATGGAATTCCCTTATGGGGATTGAAGCATAATTCCTCCAATCCCCCATGAGGTTGTCTTCGTTGTTTTGCTGTTATAAACAGTTCTGTAGTGAAATAACTTCACCCATGCTGTTTTGCTCACATATATGAGTATATGTGTTAAATAATTTCTAGAAGTGGAATTGCTGGTCAGATAATGTGTACATTTAAAATTTTGATGGATATTGTCAAGTTGATTGCCCTCAAAATATTTTGTACCAGTGTATACCCACAATTTGAGTGTGCCCTTTTTTTTTATATCTTTGCCAACTTAGTGACTTAATCGAACTCTAATCTTTGATAATATGTAAGAAAAACATGCTGTTTTGTTTGGTTTTAATTTGCATTTCTCTTCATGTGAATGAAGTTGAACATGATTTTACAGGTTTAGAAGCCATTTGCATTTCCTTCTCTGTGAATTGATGGTCACGTCCTCTGATTATTTTTTAAAAGGTTAAGTTGTTGGTCTTTTTCTTCATGCTTTGTAGGAGCTCTGTAAACTGAGGAAATTGTGTCTTTGTCCGTCTTCTGTGTTGTGCATATATCTACTCCCCAGTTAGTTGTTCGTCCTTTGAGTTTGTTTGTGATATATTTTGCTATGCAACCCATAAAGTAGTCAGATTTATCAGTGTTTTCCTTTGTGGCGTCTGGGTTTTGTAGCATGCCCAGTTAGAAGGGTTTTCTCCACTTTAAAATTATTTTTAAAATCTCTCCTGTCTTTATTTTATGACTTCTCTTATCTTTGTTTCAATTTTTATTGTCTCTCAAATATCTTTTTTGTGTAGAGTGTGGAATAAGGAGTCCATCTTTACGTTTTTTTCCTGATAGCTACCCAGTTTTGCATAATCTGTCTTTTGTGCACTTATTTATTTATAAATTTTATTTTTAAGTAATCTCTACACCTCACATGGGGCTCGAATTCACAACCCCGAGATCAAGAGTCACATGCTCTACCAACTGAGCCAGCCAGGTGCCCCTGCACTTACTTAAAATAGTCCTTTATTATATATTAAATTTCCTATTTTTATTTATATCTGGTTTTAGACTGTTTATTCTGTTCCAGTAACTATTCTTGCTAATGGCAGAATTTTACAAAGTTTTTCTCATTAAGTATACTGCACAAAATGCTCAGTAGGCATTCTACAGGTATTGCTGTGGTGAAAAAAGAATGAGCAGATTGTACAGGACTGTGCTGTTCTAGGAACTAGTGACATACGAGGATGTGGCTGTGGACTTCACCCAGGAAGAGTGGCAGCACCTGGACCCTGCTCAGAAGACCCTACACAGAGACGTGATGCTGGAGACCTACAGCCACCTGGTCTCTGTGGGTGAGGACACATTCTCTGTGTAATAATGAATCGAAACCTCCTCATCTTTCAGAGCCGTCAAGACCATGACCTTTATGATCTTCCGTGAATAGGGTCTTTTCTTTTATAGTTTGTGTGTTACATTCATATTTTTGTTCTATCTGGAATCTATTTTTGTGACTTAAGGATCCATCTTTCCTGGGAGGCCCCTGAGGCTGCTTCTTCTCCTCATGGATTTCTGAGCTGCCAAGGCTAAAACCATTGTAATTTTCCCTTAACAGGGTGTTCAGGTATAAAACCAGGTATAATCTTCAAGTTGGAACGTGAAGAGGACCCACGGATCATAAAGAGTGAATTGTCAACGTGGGTCCACTCAGGTAAGTGAGAATTGGGTAGATGGCTGAGAGGGCATTTTCTTCTTCTCTGACATCAATGGCCTCCTTTCTTCCTTAAAATTCATTAGGCCTTCTTTATAACATCCATCCTGCATCAGCACCTTCCTAGCACTTCTGTTTGTTGCTGTTTTCTTTTTGGTTTCTATTTGATTTTATTTTTAGTTTTTTGTTCTTCTTTCAGACAGGGAGAAAAGCCTTGACTCTCCCCAGCAGATCATTTCTGAAGAACTTTCATTTCAAAAGGAGATATTGGAAAAAGCCCCAAAGGGTAATTCATGGTACTCTCTCTTAAAAGTCTGGCATGTTGATGGTCAGATAGATAGGTATCAAGGAAACCAAGACAGACTTTTGAAGCAGGTCACAGTCATTAGCCATGAAACACTGGCCAAGGAGAAAGGCCCCAAATGTAATACATTTGGGAAAATATTTGGTGGGTGCACAGACCTTGATCCTTCAAGTAAAAAACTCTGTGATTTTGATTCATATGAGAAGAGCTTGAAATATGATTTAGACTCACTGACATGCAGTAGGAGCTATGCAAGAAAGAACCCCATTGAGAAATTTGGATGTGGGACACCACCTAGCTATAGTGATTCCTTTTCTGTGCCTGAGAAAATTTATACTGGCATGAAACCCTGTGGATGTAGTCGATGTGAAAAAGGTCTCAATCATAAACAAGTCTGTGTTCAGTATAAGAAAGATCAAGCTGGTAAGAAACCCAATGTTTGTAGTGAGTGTGGGAAAAGCTTTATTAAGAAGTCACAGCTTATTATACATCAAAGAATTCATACTGGAGAGAAACCGTATGTATGTGGAGATTGTGGAAAAGCCTTCAGTGAGAAATCACACCTCATTGTGCATCAGAGGATTCATACTGGGGAGAAACCTTATGAATGTACTGAGTGTGGGAGGGCCTTCTCCCAGAAGTCACCCTTCATCGTTCATCAGAGAGTCCACACTGGAGAGAAGCCCTATGAATGTTTTGAGTGTCAAAAAGCCTTCTCTCAGAAGTCACATCTCATTATACATCAGCGAGTTCATGCTAGAGAGAAGCCCTTTGAATGCAGTGAATGTGGGAAAGCCTTCTGTGAGAAGTCTCACCTTTTTATACACCAGGTAACTCATACTGGGGAGAGACCCTATAAATGTACTGAATGTGAGAAAACCTTCCCTCGGAAAACACAACTCATCATCCATCGGAGAACACATACCGGAGAGAAACCCTATAGGTGTAGTGAATGTGGAAAAACCTTTTGCCAGCAGTCCCACCTCATAGGGCATCAAAGAATTCATACAGGAGAGAAACCTTACATATGTACCAACTGTGGAAAAGCCTTTTCCCAAAAGTCACACCTTACTGGACATCAAAGGCTTCATACTGGAGAGAAACCTTATACATGTACAGAATGTGGAAAAGCCTTCTCTCAGAAGTCACCTCTTATCCTACACCAGAGAATTCATACAGGGGAGAAACCCTATGAGTGTAGTGACTGTGGCAAAACCTTCTCTCAGAAATCACCCCTCATCATTCATCAGAGAATTCATACAGGGGAGAAACCCTATGAGTGTACTGAGTGTGGAAGGGCCTTTTCCCTGAAGTCACATCTCATTATACATCAGAGAGCTCATGCTGGACAGAAACCCTATGAATGTAGTGAATGTGGAAAGACCTTCTGTGAGAAGTCTCCACTAGGTGTACATCAAAAAACTCATACTAGGGAGAAGCCCTCTGAGGCTGCTGAATATGGGATGGCTTTTTCCTGGAAATCACAGATGATCACATATCAGAGGACACACGCAGGGGAGAAACCCTCCAAATGCAGTGACTGTGGGAAGGTGTTCTGCCAGCATATACGCCTTACTGGACATGAGAATCCACGTAGGAGAGAAACCTCATATATGTACTGACTGTGGGAAGGCCTTCCCAGAAGTCAGATCTCACTGTGCGTGAAAAAACTCACACTGAACAGAAATCCTATGGATGTGTTGGACATGAAAAAAAAAGTGGCACCTCCTTAACTATAGAACAGACTCATATGTCCCTAAGTATTTTTCTTTAACTATTTTATTTTATTTTTTTTTTTTAAAAGATTTTATTTATTTATTTGACAGAGATAGAGACAGCCAGCGAGAGAGGGAACACAAGCAGGGGGAATGGGAGAGGAAGAAGCAGGCTCTTAATGGAGGAGCCTGATGTGGAGCCGGGATCACGCCCTGAGCCAAAGGCAGACGCTTAACCGCTGTGCCACCCAGGCGCCCCTCTTTAACAATTTTATTTATTTATTTATTGGGGGGAGGATAGGAGAGGGAGAAGGACAAGCAAGACTCCATGCTGAGCTCAGAGCCCAACGTGGGGCTCGATCTCAGGACCCTGAGATCATGACCTGAGCTGAAATCAACTGAGCCACCCAGCCACCCCAGTTCCCAAGTATTTCTGAATACCCCTCCACAGAATGATCTGGTCAGGCTCTCAGAATATTTTCAACACTGTCAATACGGAATGCATTTGTTCACCCTCAAAGTATCCCATCCCCCCCCCCCCCCCCCCGCCACAGAATAAACGTGTCTGGAACAGTTAGCACTGGTTTGGTGTTATTTGGTCCTTGAAGGTATTGTGGAACTTTCCTTGAATTTATTTGGGTATGGTGCATTATTTGAAGGCAATCTCATTGTCATCTTTCTGTATTTCTTTCATCATATTTTCTCTCTGTAGATTATATATGTATTTATGTTGGTATATCAATATATAGATACAGATATATGAATCCCTGTAATTTTCATAAAAATCATCCATTTCCTCAAGGTGCTTAAAATATTTATGAAATTTTGAAAAAAATATATTTGTGAAATTTTGAGCAAAGGGATCTCATATGATTCATTTAATTTTCTCTAAGTATGTAGTTATTTCTCCACTATCATTTCTCATAGAGTATATTTGTGATTTTTTTCCTCAGTTAGGTAAACTAATACTAATATTTTACTTATCTTATGGCCCCCACCAAAGACTAATTCTTGCATTTATATAATTTTTCTATTTTCCGATTCATTCATTTGTACTTTTTATTTCATTAAAGTCCTTCCATTTTCTTTTCTATTTTTTCTAACTTCTGTAGTTGAATGTGTAAGCCAACTAATCTCATTCTTTCTGGTCTGTTTATAGATGTATTTTGGGCTGTCTACTAATCTGAAAACCACTTTAGCCATTTGTGATTCAATCTGAGAGTTTTCTGGTTTTTGGTAGGTAAGTCCTACTGTATAACCCAATTTTGTTTGTGGGTATAACAGATCTATTTAGTCTTTGGTCTCCCAGCATATTTCCTGTTGTGCATCCTGTTTTCATTGCTTTTATGTCTTTTAATCTTTCATCATGTGTTCTAATTTCTTTTGTACTGTTTTGGATGTGTTATTTGTGTTCCAGAGCATAGCAAGGGGAGGGACACTTCCAAAAGGTTTTCAGGAAGCTAGCAGAATTATGGTATCCATAATCTTGGTAACCCATAATAGCTGGGAGATGAGATTTGAGGCTGCGTGGAAGCATGATGGCAAACTTTTGATCGTAAATGTTCAGAGGACTTTTTTACCTTTCTGCTTAATGCCATGATTTAAGGTATAAAATTTCTCTTCTAGTCCTTTGGGCAGAGATGGTTTTATTTTTAGCTCGTTCTTTCACAGAGAGTAAAGCCTTTTGTTTCCAAATTTATGTCAGCAGTCTTTGCCCACCTTGAGCAGGACATGTTCTTGAAAACTGTAGTGTGAGTAACTTTGGTTTGGTGATTGCTCTTGAAGTGAAGGATACGCAATAGAGAAATGTCTGTTTGCTGTGGTGTGGCCAAGCTTCTGGGGTCTGGTCTCTTGTGGAGCCAGTGACTCGCAGCAAGGCACAGCAGGAATGGGGAATTTCCTAAAAATGTCCCAGAGTGTGGATGGACATTATTACTTCATGTTCAACGAGTCTTTATTGAGCATAGCAGGCACTATTCTAAGGATTCGGCAACAAACAAAGCAGACAAAAATGTCCCTGTCTTCATGGAGAGATGGACAATAAAAAAGTTCTATATATTATATTAAAATACATTTATATAATATATATCATAGAAGTATATTTTTAATATAGTAAAAAATAAAATAAAAAATGTAATACAACATAGGTAATATTTAAGAGTATCTTAAAATATGTATCTCAAACAGAAACTGATCCCAAATAATGATCTAAGATACAAGAATAATGAGGAAAAAAAAGTGATAAAGATATGGGTAAATTTAAATGAACACTAACTACAAAAACCCCGTAATGATAAATCATGGGTATAAGAACAAGACAGAAATAAAATGTGCATGGGACACTTAGTAGGAAATATATTGACTAAATTTAGACTTTAGTAAATTAAAATGCATGCTTAAATTTCTAAGGTAACCACTAAAATAGTAGAAAGAGTGTACGACTTCCAAATTAATACAGTAAAGAAATGGATGGTGCATTGTTTTCCTCTTGCTGTTGTAACAAATTACCAGAAACTTTGCAGCTTAAAACAACTTAGATTTATCTTGTAGTAGGTCGTAAGTCTAACACAAGTCTCACTGGGCTAAATCAAAGTGTTGACAAGGCTACATGTATTTCTAAGCTTTCAGAGAGAATTCATTTACTTTCCTTTTCCAGCTTTGGGAGGCTGTCTGAATTCTTTGGCTCATGACCTCCTTCCTCCCATCTTCAAAGCCAGCAGTGTTAACAGCTCTCTTACTCTTCCTACATTGTCACATCTCTCTCTGACCATGGCGGGGGGGGGGGTTCCACTTCTAAGCACTTATGTAATTAGATTAGGCGCACCTTGCTAATCCAGGATAACTTCCCCATCTCAAGGTCCTTCACCTTAATCATATCTGCAAAGACCCTTATTCCATGTAAGGTAACCTATTCACAGGTTCTGAGCATTAGGGCATGGGCATTTTTGGTGGTCATTATCCTGCTTATCACAGGTGGGTTAAAAAAAAAATTGACCCAAAAGAAGGCAAGAAGGGAGGCAAAAAAAAAAAAAAAAAAAGGAAAAATAATGTTACAAATAAAAAGCACTGAGTGGCTCAGTCGGTTAAGGTCATGATCCCAGGGTCCTGAGATCGAGTCCTGAGTTGGGCTTCTCGCTCAGCAGGGAGACTGCTTCTCCCTCTGCCTGCCGCTCTCCCTGCTTGTGCATGTGCGCGCTCTCTCTCTCTCTGACAAATAAATAAATACCATCTTTTTTTAAAAAAACCACAAAATAAGGTAGTAGAAATAAATACAAATATATCACCAGTCATAATAAATACGAATGAACTGTACCCTCCAGTTTTTTTTGTTTTTGTTTTGTTTCTTTTTTAAAGATATATATTTATTTATTTGATGGAGAGAGAGACAGCCAGCGAGAGAGGGAACACAAGCAGGGGGAGTGGGAGAGGAAGAAGCAGGCTCCCAGTGGAGGAGCCTGATGAGGGGCTTGATCCCAGAACGCCGGGATCACGCCCTGAGCCGAAGGCAGATGCTTAACGACTGAGCCACCCAGGCCCCCCTGTACCCTCCAGTTAAAAAAGAAAATTGTCAGATTGTATGACATAAAATCTGGCTATATGCCATTTTAAGAGACATACTTAAAGTCTAAAGACACTGTCAGGTATTTTCAGAACAACATTGCACAATAGCACTTACTCTTCCTGGGCTTCTCATACGGTTGAGTTGGCATAAATATTGTTTCCCTGACATGTTTCTACAGAACAGGTAGGCTTTGAGTTGAGAGAGAGATAGTATATGATAATAAGTATCCATTTGTCCCTGTTTTACCAGAGTTATTTTTTTGAATCAAGAATAGCTGTTGAATTTTATCAAATTACCTTCTCATCGTCCATGGAGACGATCATATGACTATTCATTTTGATCCATTATATAATAAATTATATTAACAAATATCCTTGTATTGAACCCTTCTTGCATTAGTGGAATAAACTTCATTTGTTCATGCTATGAACCAGCGTGTGGCAAACAAAATTTTGCTGGTGTTTTAATTAGTTGTTTTGCGTTGATATTTGCAAAAAAGCCTGATCTATAGTTGGCTTTTTTTTGTCCATATTTTTCTGATTTGTGTGTTACAATTATGTTGGCTCCCCACAAACCCTTTAGAAGTGTCCCTCCCTTTGTTATAGAAGAAACATGCCCAGAAGGAAACCAGGACCACATGACAAAAGATTAAAAGACAAAAGCAATGAAAACAGCATGAACAATAGGAAATAGACTGGGAGACTTAAGACCAAATAGATCTGTCATGTGTGCAGACAAAATCAGGGTCTGAAAGACCAAATATATTCAGTTTGAAATACAAAGCAAAATCCAAAATATAAGGGACAATTGGAAAGATTAGAAATAGAAGGACAAATTTAAAATCATACCTGACAATTGCAAACAAAAGGAAGTGAGAAGAGAATCTTAACAACTGAAAATGTTTTTAGGACAATAAGCAACAAATGAGGAAATATAGACAGTTTCTAAAAAAGATTTTATTTTTAAGTAACCTCTGTACCCAATGTGGGGCTCGAACCCAGAGATCAAGAGTCACCTGCTCTACCAACTGAGCCAGCCAGGCACCCCAATAGTTTTTTTTTTAAAGATTTTATTTATTTATTTATTTGGCAGAAGAAAGAGAGAGAGCACAAGCAGAGGGAGTGGCAGGCAGAGGGAGAAGCAGGCTCCCTGCTGAGCGAGGAGCCCGATGTGGGACTCAATCCCAGGACCCTGGGATCATGACCTGAGCCAAAGGCAGATGCTCAACCGACTGAGCCACCCAGGGGTTCCCCTCAATAGTTTTTAATTATAAAATTTGGAATTGTGGAATTTAAAATGGAGACCTAAGTAGAACCAGGTATATGTGCCCCAAATAGCACAGCATCAACATTTTTTTTACAGATTTTATTTATTTATTTGTCAGAGAGAGAGAGAGAGCACAAGCATAAGCAGGGGGAATGGCAGAGGGAGAAGCAGGCTTCCCGCTGAGCAGGGAGTCTGATTCAGGACTCCATCCCAGGACCCTGGGATCATGACCTGAGCTGAAGGCAGACGCTTCACCGACTGAGCCACCCAGGCGTCCCTCAACATTTATAATAAAACAAAAACTATGGGGCGCCTGGGTGACTCAGTCGGTGAAGCGTCTGCCTTCGGCTCAGGTCATGATCCCAGGGTCCTGGGATTGAGTCCCACGTAGGGCTCCCTGCTCAGTGAAGAGTCTGATTCTCCCTCTGCCTCTACCCCTCCCCCTGCTCGTGTGCTCCCTCTCTCTCTCAAATAAATAAATAAAATCCTTTTTTAAAAAAATTCCATATGTAACAGAAAGGTAAACACTAAAAAACCCCCCAGAAACCATAAAAGTAATCAAAGAAGAAACAGTTTGTTATGGGAAAAACATAAAGATCTTGGCACTGACAGTTCTGAGGGACAGAGAAAAGGATTAGGTTAATTAAATTGCAGAGTGTTATTAGCCATTCTTACCCGCAGAGACCAGGTGGTTGTAAGTCTACAGCTTCACTGTCGTATTCAGGGTCCTCTGAACAAGGCCCATATTCTTTTTTTTTTTTTTTAAGCAGAAAAGGGTTTAATTTGCAGTGCAGTGTCTGGATCACCGAACCAATGGAAGTTTGGAGAATCAGGGTCGGAAGAGAAAGAAGAACTAAGAAATAAGGCATTGAGAAGATCACACCCTGAGAATAGTCTTCTTCTTCTTCTTTTTTGCTTTTTATTTATTAAATAACAATCTTATAACAGCATTAAATTCAAATTTAAAAAGAGAAAAAAATTCATAATTTCTCCATGGGAGAGTTGCCTTTCTTAATTTTTGTATGTTTTTCACTACTCTTTTATTATTAAGTTGATGTGCTTTAGAAATGATAACCCTTTTTTAAGCTTCTTTTTTCTCTTTTTAAATTTAAATTCAATTAATTAACATACACTGTATTATTCGTTTCAGGGGTACAGGTCTGCGATTCATCAGCTTATATACCCAGTGCTCATTACAACTCATACCCTCCCCAATGTCCATCACCCAGTTACCCCATCCCTCCCACCCCCTTCCCCTCCAGCAACCCTCAGTTTGTTTCCTATGAGTAAGAGTCTCTTATGGTTTGTCTCCCTCTCTGGTTTTGTCTTGTTTCATTTTTTCTTCTCTTCCTCTATGATTCTCTGCCTTGTTTCTTAAATTCCACATATCAGTGAGATCATATGATAATTGTCTTTCTCTGATTGACTTATTTCCCTTAGCCGAATACCCTTTAGTTCCATCCATGTCATTGCAAATAACAAGATTTCATTTTTTGATGGCTGAGTAATATTCCATCATATATATATATATATACATATATATATATATATATATATATATATATATATATATATATATATATCTCACATCTTCTTTATCCATTCATCTGTCAATGGACATCTGGGCTCTTTCCACAGTTTGGCTATTGTGCACATTGCTGCTGTAAACATTGGGGTGCAGGTGCCCCTTCGGATCACTACATTTGTATATTTGGGGTAAATACACAGTAGTGCAATTGCTGGGTGGTAGGGTAGCTCTATTTTTAACTTCTTGAGGAACCTCCATACTGTTCTCCAGAGTGGCTGCACCAGCTTGAATTCCCATGAGCAGTGTAGGAGGGCTCCCCTTTCTCAAGGCCATATTCTGCCACTCCTCCTGGGAGAAGTCCAGACTCATGTCCTTAAAGATTACTGATCCCTGTTCAGCACATACCTGTTCAGCCTGAAGTGATCATTCTCATCATTTTTACCACATTAAAATGGGTAGTATGTTTATGTACCTTATAAGAGAAATAATGTAAAATCCTGCCATCAGTAGAATAGCAATTGAAAAAAAAAATGGAGTCCAAAAAGGGACCGAACTACAAATGGGAATTGAATAATATGATGTAAGTGGTATCCTACATCCACGGAGGAAAGATAGATTATTTAAAACCAAGTAGCCATGAGAGAAAAAAAATCTAGTCAGACTTTCACCTCATGCCTTACAAAAAAAATAATTCCATATGTGACAAAAATTTAAACCTAAAGTATTGAAACCATAAAACACAGAAAGAGGGGCACCCAGGTGGCTCAGTCGTTAAGTGTCTGCCTTTGGCTCAGGGCGTGATCCCGGCGTTCTGGGATCGAGCCCCACATCGGGCTCCTCTGCTGGGAGCCTGCTTCTTCCTCTCCCACTCCCGCTGCTTGTGTTCCCTCTCTCACTGACTGTCTCTCTCTGTCAAATAAATAAGTGAAATCTTAAAAAATAAATAAATAGGGGCGCCTGGGTGGCACAGCGGTTAAGCGTCTGCCTTCGGCTCAGGGCGTGATCCCGGAGATCCGGGATTGAGCCCCACATCAGGCTCCTCCGCTATGAGCCTGCTTCTTCCTCTCCCACTCCCCCTGCTTGTGTTCTCTCTCGCTGGCTGTCTCTATCTCTGTTGAATAAATAAATAAAATCTTTAAAAAAAATAAATAAATAAATAAATAAATAAAACACAGAAATAAATACAAGAGAATCAAGAGATTTTTTGTTGTTGATAATTTCTTAGTGCAATAGTCCTTACAAAGTATTATATAAAACCTAGGTAGTATAAAAGAAAAGGTTGGTAAGTTTTTCTCTATAAACATGTTTTTCTTCAAATTATGTCAAACTCTACCATAAACAAAGCAAATAGCAAGATAGAACATATAGTAGTTATTGTTTGTTACAGAAAATACAGAATGTCATGAGCAACACGCTCACTTTACACAAAGCTACACACAGACAGTTGGGCTTATATGTACATTGAACAAAATCTGGCCAGAATTTCTCCAGATCAGATAATCATGGTTACGTTAGATTGAAGGTCAGGCAATACATTGTGGAGGATTTTCCTTTTCCTTTTACAGAGATTTTTCTTTTCCTAATGTTTACCTATATTGTTTACATTTTTTCTCCATATATAGATTGTGTTTGTGGAGAAAAAATGCTTTTCCAGTCGAAGAGCACAGGAAAAGGAACTTGCCTTGAGTTGGGGCATAAGCTCATGGAGATGACCGCAAAGATGCCATGGGGAAACCAGGAAAGACTACCATCCACCCTGAAAGCATCTGCTCGAAATTTTTTACTAAATATGGTCTCACTGGGAGAATTCTGAGCTGAAAATCACTGACCTTTAGAAAGAACCAACAATAAAATTTCATAGGCCTCAGTGCCTGGCAATCTTTACTTCCTTAGGAACCGATTTGTTTTCTCTGTACGGAGAATGCAAACCATGTAGCTGATCATGTTTACCTTTTTTTTTTTTATTGTGGTTGTCAGGAAGCCAACAGACAAATGCATATGGAAGTCAGGAATACGAGCTATTCATCCTTTTATTCTCTCTCAATTTCTCTAATCCTATTTTTCAACTATTTTCCCTTCTCCATTTTCTTATATGGAAAAACAAGTGGGGAATACTGTGTTGGGGGTCCCAAAGACCACGCTCAGTTATGACGACTCACTAGAAGTACTCACAGAGTTCAGAAAAGCTGTTACACTTGGGGCGCCTGGGTAGCACAGCGGTTAGGCGTCTGCCTTCGGCTCAGGGCGTGGTCCCAGCGTTACGGGATCGAGCCCCACATCAGGCTCCTCCGCTATGAGCCTGCTTCTTTCTCTCCCACTCCCCCTGCTTGTGTTCCCTCTCTCGCTGGCTGTCTGTATCTCTGTCGAATAAATAAATAAAATCTTTAAAAAAAAAAAGAAAAGAAAAGCTGTTACACTTGTGGTTATGATTTATTAGAGCCCAAGATACAGATTAAAATCAGCAAAAGGAAAAGGTCCATAGGGAAGAAGCCCACAGAAACCAGGAGCAAGATTCCAGCTCTTCTCTCCAAGTAGAGTCAAACAGATAGTACTTAATTCTCCCAGCAATGATGTGTTACAATACATAGGAAGTATAGTCAATCAGGGAAGCTCACCTGAGCCTTGGTGTCCAGGGTTTTTTTGGGGGGTCAGTCATGTAGGCATGGAGTGTCCACCTGTGGCAATGGAGTGACTGACCTTAGCTACTCAGTCTCCAGCTCCAGAGAAGTCAAACTGATACAGTGTAGCCCAAAGACCGAAGCATACAAAACCAGGCGGTCGTATAAGTCACGCTGTTAGTGTAAACTGTGTGGTGTGACCCAAGATCTCAGGTACACAGAGACAGTCTTCATCAGACAAGACATTTCAAGGGCTCAGGGGTTACCTCCCAGAAACTGGTCAAGGGCCAGTCCTGAAGACATTTGAAATATACTAGGTTTGGGCAGCCCAGGCTTGCTGAGTTAACCATTTACTGCGTAGTCCATCCCCCTGGCCTTTGGCCCAGGCTCTGTAAGACCAAAATGCTCATAATTCTCTGATCATCTACATTTAGTGTTGTCTTTAATACAACATATATTAGGTACAGCAATAGTACCAGTATGAATATTCCTGTATATTTGGGGGAACTAGTATGGGGTAGGGGTAGATTTAAAGACACAACTAATCCTCTTATAAAGCCATTACACTTTTGTACTAATTTGATTTCTCATTTGTCCTCTTGATTTACTGCTCTTTGTACCTTATGATAAACTTGTACAGAACTATTCAGCATAGAAATGAGCTCGTAATTAGGAAAATCCAATTTTTCATCATGCTAGTCATTCTCCATTATCGTACATCTTGAAAAGGCTTTAACTCAATTTCCCAATGATTTTGTCATCAATATCAGTACTATCACACGAGCTATTTACATAAGGCAGTAAAATCTTACCAATAGCACTAGTCTTATACTGTATTACAGTATGGTCAGGATATGATTCATTTCAAGTCAGTAAGAATTACAAAGGTGTGTCAACTACAATTAAAAAAAAAGAATTACAGGGGCACCTAGGTGGCTCAGTCAGTTAAGCATCTGCCTTTAGCTCAGGTCATGACCCCAGGGTCCTAGGATCGAGTCCCACATGGGGCCCCCTGCTCAGCAGGGAGCCTGCTTCTCCCTCTCCCGCTCCCCCTGCTTATGCTCTCTCTCTCTCTGTCAAATGAATAAATAAAATCTTAAAAAAAAAAAGAATTACAGAGGTATTTACTAGGACTTTTCAACAGAATCAACTCTTACCCATATACCAGATATTATGCTGGACATGTGTCATTATAATTTGTAATATATTATAACTTGGTCATTTCTGGGTTCCAAGTCAGTCAGGGAGAAAACTAGCCATCCTATGTCAATTCATGGGACTGGGACTGGCTTCTTTTGTATACTGGTTTGTATGCTGTTATATAGCAAGATCTACCTCCCTTCTATGTGGAGGACACAGGGGTACTCAGGGGTAGGTTCCTATCTCTGCTAACTGTACTACAGGATATATCTCATTCTGATCTAGTCTTGAGGCAATGGTAGCCAGAGTACCTTGATGGATGTTACAAGGGTCCCCAGAGACCTTCCATAGCTTTGGAGCCCATAACATTACCATAGGTGTGACCCTTGATCCTCAGCTGCTGAATGGAGAGCTACTGCCCAATGGCCATTTCAGCTCCCATCTGTATTAAGACAGTCAAGAGGTCCTGTTAGGTTAGGGTACAAGCACTAGATCCTAACATCATCCAGCATTATTTGTTGAGTCTGCCTGACCTACTTTACTGAAGAGCTGACTCCTATCCTCTGCCTTCCTCCTGGAAGAGAATCCCTCCAGTCTGTGCATTCTAGTCAGTACATCTTTTTCCTCCAAACGTTGTTCTTCATTAAAAGAGAATTCAACTTGTCCCATGATATCTAAACTAACACCTATCTCCCCTAAAGCCTTTTTTTTGTTTCGTGAATTTATATTGTGTTATTATTTTATTTTTAAGATACTTTATTTATTTATTTGTCAGAGAGAGAGAGAGAGAGAGAGAGATCACAAGCAGGGGGAGCTGCAGGCAGAGGGAGAAGCAGGCTCCCTGCTGAGCAAGAAGCCCCATGTGGGACTTGATCCCAGGACCCGGGGATCATGACCTGAGCCAAAGGCAGGCGCTTGACTGACTGAGCCACCCAAGGCATCCCATTGATGTTGTTTTAATCTGCCATGCATGTTGCTGCCACTGTGTACTAATGGCCTGAGTGTAGTTAGGAGACATGTTTTGTACTCCAAAATTTTGGGACCTCCACTAGGGTTAGATGAGTGATAGGTGCATCTAGATGTAATTTAGTCTGAGTATGCCATCAGGCCTCCAAAAGCCTCCTTCATCTCAGAGAGGGGCTGTCCTACAGGGAGTGTGGACCCACCCTGTGATGCCTACTGCTTTATTCCCCATCTGAAACCCACTTCCCCCCTATTCTGTTTCGTCATTTTGCACCCATGAAAGCAAGGGCAATATATACTTGTGCACAGCATGCTGCTCCTGTATGTTGTCCACCATAACCAGGGACCTTAAAAAAAGATTTATTTATTTATTTGAGGGAGCAAGAGAGTAGCATGAGTTGGGGGAGAGGCAGAGGGTGAGGGAGAAGGAGAGAAGTAGAGTCCCTGCTGGACCGGGCTTTGCTTCCTAGATAAAAGGAATCTCCTTCAACCTCAATATTTTTCAAAAAGGGCAATCTATGCTTAACCAGCTTGCTTTCTTTTTTCATCTTAAGTACTCTATTACTTCTGATGTAAGTTTTCCAGACTCTACAAAAGCATGTTACATCTATAAGCTTAGGCATACTTCAAGTCCCAGAAGGAGGCTGTGGCCTTCTTTTCTCATCATGTTCTCGAGAAACCTTAGAACAAGAGGTTAGACTGGGAGGAAATCTAAAAATTTTGTTGCAGCAAATCATGTATGGGCAACCTGCATGCTTAGAGCTGCTGCTGCTGCTGCGTGGGCCACTCTGGAATTCACCAGAACTCCTGCATCTTCCATGCTCTGCTACGGGAAGTAACCATGACTGTGGACAATTTTACCAAAACCACCAAGATGATTGCCAGTGAACTACAGGAATTCCAGCAAGTGGTCCTTCATAATTGTCTAGCATTGGCCGTGATCTTGGCTTCTCAAGGGGGCACTTGTTTAATGGTTGGAAGGTAGTGCTGTGCGGGTACTCCCTGAAACCTCCCTGATGTTTATGCCATCGGCGAAAATATTCAAACATTTCAGGAAATTCTTCAGGTCACCACTGTCCTCCTCACTCCACTGTGCTCCAGGCCCAATGTCTAAGAATCTTGACTGGATCGCTCTAAACCTTAACTCTTGCTTTTATTCCTTTATTTGGCCTTTAATAACTATGATTTAATTTTATTCCTAGGTATATCTCTTGTGAAATGCCTAATCTCCAAGACATTCCAACAGGTGGCAGCCAGACAGCACAATCAACAGATGATATGACAGGAACAACAAGAACGTGAAGGTCAGCCCCTCATGAAACTCCTTGGACCAAACTCAACTTCCCAATGAGTCTTTTTTTTTTTTAAAGATTTTTATTTATTTATTTGACAGAGAGAGAGACAGGCAGAGCGAGGGAACACAAGCAGGGGGAGTGGGAGAGGGAGAAGCAGGCTCATAGCGGAGGAGCCTGATGTGGGGCTCGATCCCATAACGCCAGGATCACGCCCTGAGCCGAAGGCAGACGCTTAACGACTGAGCCACCCAGGCGCCCCCAGACTTTGTCTGTCTTAAGCAACAGGGGGGACTAAGGGTTCAAAATTTCCTATTGCTTACCCTCTGCTTTGTCTTGACCTAACTTTAGTCAGGCTTCTCTTTTCCTACAGGTTCCTGAACTCTGCTTGTCTCCAAGCCTGAGCAAACACACAAAAAGTGGAATGTGCCTCCCTTCTCGGCTTCTCCTGGGAACCGACTGACAACAGCCAGGTACTTTCCTATCAGACCCCACTGTCATTTCCCCTTGCTTCTCCCACTTCTCCTCCAAAGATTCAGCTTATCTTTGATTGCCTCCTCCTTACCCTTACCTTTTTTTCCTGCTTCATTTTGGGACCCTTGCAAACTTTTGGCCACAGCACTCTCCCCATTGCAACCACCCCCCTCCACCATTGAAATGGTCCTTCTCCCTCCCTTGCAATAATCCTTTTGAAAAAAAAAGTTTCTCCTTACTAAGTCCTGATTTGTTGTTGTTGTTGTTGTTGTTGTTGTTTTTGACAACCAACACGAAGGAAGATGTGTTAGTAGATGCCCAGACTTCTCTTTCAGCAGCCAATAGTTAACCTAGGGCTATGCTGTTGTCTAACACCATGTCTGCTAAAATATGGTGAGATTGGCCAAGAGTTTCAGTTCTTGGCAATTTATTTAATTTGTGTGGATAACTCCTAGGACACAGCTCTCTGAGTTTCTTTCCATTGCTGTGTGGTGTCTTGTACCTAATGCTGTTTTTATGGCTTCCCCCTACTCCAGTGAGTGGTCCTCAAGAAGTTAGTATCAGGGGAATATTTTCTTTAAAGATTTATTTATTTGAGGCGGGGGGAGAGAGAGAATGAGCAGGCGGGGCAGAGGGAGAGAGAATCTCAAGCTGACTCCACACTGAGCGTGGAGCCTGTCACGGGGCTTGATCTCAGGACTCTGGGATCACGACCTGAGCTGAAACCAAGAGTCAGATGCTTAACCAACGGTGCCACCCAGATGCCCTACTGGGGGAGTATCTGGAAAGCTTGTTTATAGGGTTGGAGAGTTGTGGCTTGTGTGGTTGCTGAGGGCAGGTCATTGAGGGGGTTGCAGCTGAGGAAAACTCAGCTGGAATTGTGACTCTAATCCAGTGTCCAGTGTTGGACAAGGGGAAGCTTGTAATAGGGGAAGCCCTATACAAGGGATTCCCTTCCAGGCCCACCAGTCTCCCTGTGTTGCCTGTATTCCGTGTTCCCGTGAAGGCAAGTTGTGTGGCTTAATGCAATTCCAGGGGGCGTCAACAGATACTTAGAATGTTAGAGTGTAGCCAAATAAACCTGTGTGTTAGCCACCTCATACTCAGCACCCGGGTCAAAGCAATTGGTTATGGGCTCAGACTATGACTGGCCACATATTTGAAGTAGAAGTTGGCCCATAGGGTTAGAAGACACCTGTGAGTCACCAGCTTCAGACGGCCCTTGTCAGCAGTAGGGCGTAGAGTTCCAGGGCAGGGCGATCCATCAGCGGGTGTGGAGCTGACACTGGCGAAGGTAGGACGTTCTCATGTAAGGAGGAGGCATAGCCACAGAGCCGAGGTGAAGAGCGGAGGTCATCCGTGGGCAGCAGTGGCAGGGGAGGGGGTGGCCCAGAGAGAGGTATTTGACAGTCCCTTGGGAATCAGCCACATGGTCTTCCTGGTCTCGGAGTGACTGATTCCACGTCCCGGGTGTTGGGAGCAGGTCCAGGTTTGTTCCTTGGTGTTTTCGGTGGAGCATGTGGGCAGCAGATGGGGACACCTCTCTCTCCAGACAGCGTGAGCGCTTCGCTCACCTCTCCCAGGACAAGGAGCAGAAGCAGGCCGAGAGGACGGGCCCGGGATCAGTGGTGTACGGCTGGTCCCTGTCAGGGTGGAGGAGAAAGTGGCGAGGCTCTGGATTTTCTATAAGGGAGAAAAAAAAAAAGGTGAAAGTACCAAGTGGACATGGCTTTGCGGTGGGCGGCAATGTCAGGGCTCCCATGTCCGTGAAAACTGGTAATCGAGGGGCGCCTGGATGGCTCAGTTGATTAAGTGTCTGACTCTTGATATCGGTTCAGGTCTTGATCTCAGGGTTGTGAGTTCGAGCCCCGCATTGGGCTCCATGCTCAGTGGAGAGTCCGCTTCTCCCTTTCTCTCTCCCCCTGCTTGTGTGTGCATGCTCTCTCTCTCTCAAATAAATAAATAAAATCTTTTAAAAAAATTGGTAATTGAGTTGTGTCCAGTGTGGATGTGCACACTAGCAGAGGTCATAGCATCTCCATTCTCTTCATTTGTTATGAATCTTAATATGGTGCAGTTATGCCACAGGGGTGTGAATTTGATGTGATCAGGACCATGGGCAGTACTTTTGAACCCGAGGGACCACTATCCTCCATGTTCTCTTAGGAGCCCTTGTTTTAAAATCTCATTATGTCTTCCTATGACACCTGCTGCCCTAGGACAATAGGATAGGTGAAAAACCCAAGCAATGTTACTTTCTAATGCTTGTTGTTGCATTTCCTCTGCAGTGAAGCAGGAGCCTTGATCTGATCATACAATGTGTGGCACTCTCAAAGGCTGTAACCTTCAATAACATTAGTACGGGTTGGTGCCCTGGATAGGTAAGCAGATAGAAGGCCCATGTCAATATTCACCATTGTTAAGTCATATGTAACAGTTCCTGTCACTGTAGGGAGAGGCCTAATGAAACTGATTTGCTATTTCAGATGTAGCCCTCCTTTGTAAATCTTTCTCTTGTGAAGTAGGCCCCGTGTGTAGATTTCTGGCATCTGGTGCAGTCCCTAATGGCTTTGTTTAAATATCTCTTCTGTTGCATAGACTCCTCTATTCACAATCCATTTAAAAAAAATAGCAATTCATTTTTACAACCACATGCTGCCCAAATGCTCTCACCTCTCCTGTGCCCACTGATAAAAGGGCTAGGGTGTTTCCTCCCAAAGGTCTGGAGACTCCCCCTCTTTCTAGAGCCCTACCTCCTTTGGTGGTTTGGTTAATTCATCAGGTTTGGCATTGAAGCATGCCTCCTCTGTCACTTGTTTGGTATGAACAGAGATACGGTATACCCAGATGGGATGGTGGGAGCCAATGTGGTGATTTCCTCACATCTCTGTATCTCAAATGTCTCAGCTTGTATTTTTTTTAGCCCTGATTTTGCCAAAGTCCCCACTGAGTAGTTAGGTCATTAGCCACTGAGCACGAGTCAGTCAAAATGTAAACCTTTGGAGCACGTTTGTCAAAGTCATACTCTTTTGCTAGGATATTACACGTAGTTCGGCCCACTGGGCACTGTGGTATGTCCCCCATATGGACTCTGGAGTGTTTGAATGGGAGTGACAGGCTGTAGCTACCCGTTGCTGGCCCCTTATATCCCATGCTTACACCATTGGTAAAAGAAGACCACTGCTTTTCTTGTTTCAGGAGTGCTGACCATCCTCCCTGTTGCTCGCATTGAGCAGAGACATTGCTGGGGTTTGGGCGAGTTAGCCTTAGTGGCAGGGTACGTAGCTGTTTCTTCATGGACTTTATAATACTCCAGTAGGGCTGGGTTTAGCTCCGCCCTTAGATACCATTTCCGTTTTAATAAGGAGGCCTCTGTTGCTGATCTGATTTTTACAGGGAGCTTTTTCCTTTATGCAGCACATACTAGAAATCTCTGTCTGTGGGTAACTGGCTTTGCCCCAGAAAGGGCCTCAGTTTCCATAAATGCCTTGTATGCTGCCAGGAGTTGCCTCTCCAGTAGCAAATACATTTGGGCTGAGACTGGGAGCCGCTTACAGCAAAAGCCCATGGGCAGGAGTTTGCCTGTCTGTTTGGTCCAGAAGCCCCAGGAAGCAAATTTTGTGGTGGCAGAAACTTTTTTTTTAAAAGTAGGCTCCACACCCAGTGCAGAGCCCAACAAAGGGCTTGAACTCATGACCCTGAGATCAAGACCCGAGCTGAAACCAAGAGTTGGGTGCCCAACCGACTGAGCCACCCACACACCTCAGTGGCAGAAACTTCTAATTGTATGTCCTGTCCTTGGGGCACTGTTGAGAGAGCTGAAGTGAAAGCCCCTTTAGTTTATCTAGTGCCTGTTGTTACTCATGTCCCCACTGAATATGGAAGAGTTACGGACTACCCAGTAGATAGGACCTAGCGAACAGTTAAGGTGAGGGATGTGTTGACACCAAAATCCAAATTTTTCTAGCAAATGTTGAGTCTCCTTACTGATGTGGGAGTTTGGAACACTAGAGCTTTTCCTTTACCAGACTGGGAATAGTCGTCCTTCTCAGTTCCAAATGTAACCTCCAAATTTAACAGACTAGGAGGACCCTTGTGTCTTATGCCCATCCCCTCTCAGCGAGGTGTTCATTCAGCGCCGTGACAGCTCATGAGACAGAGTCGTGGCTAGGTCCAGTGAAGAGGATGGCATCCATGTAATGCCAGAGGCATGTTTGGTAGGAGTGAGGGGCAGCCATGTAGGTCCTGTCAACAAAACCCATGTACAATGGCGAGACTATCGAAGTCCCCCACAGGCAACCAGGAAAAGGTCTATTGTTGACCCTCAAAGGTGAAGGCAGATTGTGGTCAACTCTCCTGTGAGGTTTTCACTGAACGGAACATGTTAGGCAAGCCTGTAACTCCACACCATTTACCCGTGTTATTTTTTTAAATTTAAATTCAATTAGCCAACATCCAGTACATCATTAGTTTCAGATGTAGTGTTCAGTGATTCATCAGTTGCGTCTCACACCCAGTGCTCATCACATCACGTGCCCTCCTTAATGCCCATCACCCAGTTACCCCAACTAGCCATACCCATGTTATTTTGAATGGTGTTCATTGAGGAGGTGATATCTGGTAGAGGAGCTCTAGTGAAGGGAAAAGCCTTGTTTCGTCCTCTGTAATCTGTAATTAGCCTCCACTCACTAGTAGAGTCTGTAAGCACAGGCCATAATGGGGAACTGAAAGGTGAGATCCTTTAGTGCTTTGCTGTAGCCATTACTAGGCCCACGCCGATGGGGAAACTCATTCTCACTGGGTGGCGCCCATCAATGGTGTAAAAGCCTTAGATTCGTTCCGCGAGGTTACCTGCGGACTGCGATGGTCCATTCCAATAATGGGAACAGGTAGATTCTCCAAGGGAACAACCAGGAAAGAAACATCTTTTAGCAAATCTGGGCCAATTTTATTTTTTATTTCTTTCACCACCCCCCAGGGGCCAATTTTAATAGTTTAAGTTGGTAATTTTCCCTTTAATAACCTCCCAATCTGGTCCCCTCCTTTGGAGGGTCCCTTTGAAGCATGAGTGCTCCCTGGGATGAGGGAGGTTTGAGCACCCATGTCCAACAGAGCCAGCCAGAGTATTTATTTTTTGGAGCCCCAATCACAGTTAATGTGGTACAAGGGCGATTTTCTTCTAGAAGGGTCCTCCTCACTTCCGTGGCTGCTGGATCCCTATGTGGGGGCTGTCCTGGGCACTGATGGAGATCAGTTGTAGGTACTGAAGGTGAGGCTGCCTCTGAAGGGGGAGCCTGCTCTAGCTTGTCATCTAACTCTAGCGTTGTAATTACTCCGCCTATTTATTAGAGAACATCCAGTCTGGGACCCTCTTGTCTCTCCGGGTTCCACATCATCTGTGATGGTTACGTTTGTGAGTGAACTTGACTGGGCCATGGAGTGCCATGGTATTTGGTCTTCCTACCTGACTGCCTTGACCACAGACTTTGTTTTGTTTTGTTTTCTGCTTTTGGACTCAGACTGAACCATTGGCTCTTCCTGGGCCTTGAGCCAGCGAGTCTTTGGACTGGAACCATGCCGTTGGCTCTCCTGGGGCTCCAGCTTGAGGACTGTAGATTTCAAGGCTTGTCAGTCTCCAACCACATGAGTT
The DNA here is from genome assembly GCF_024610735.1 of Ursus americanus. Lineage (NCBI taxonomy): Eukaryota > Metazoa > Chordata > Mammalia > Carnivora > Ursidae > Ursus > Ursus americanus. The sequence goes on from NC_142164.1 coordinate 82,393,752, forward strand.
CAGTTCCTCATAATAAACCTCTTTCTATATGTGTACATCCCATTAGTTCTGTTTCTCTGGAGAATCCTGACTAATGTATAACCTGTCTTGTTTTCCTAAGGTTTCCGCTTAAGCAGAGGCCCGGCTGTAGGCGGTTTGTTTGGCTGGGGGCGGGTGCGGGCAGGACTGGCCCTCGACAGGGAGTTCCTCCCACCATAGCCTGTGACGGGGGCGGGGGGGGGCGGGGGGGCAGGTTCACTGTTGATCGTTGTTTTGATTTAGGTCAGGTGGCCTAAGCACTTGGCTCTGAGTTTGTTTTTCATGAATTTCTATTAAATTCAGGGCAGCTATGGCTTCTTGTGTTGTTTTAGCATTAGCCATCACTGTCAGGAAAGATGACTTCTATTTGTCAGGAGCCCCCACTCCCCACCCCGGGAAACAACTGTGTGGACTCAGGATTCAATTCCGCCTCCTCTAACTTGCCAAGTCATGCAGCACACCATCTGTTACCTGATAAGCCCACTCCAACATTCCCAGCTGATGGAGGAGATCTTTGGCCTCAGCTAGCATTTTCTGTTGACAGTCTGCTCAGGTGGATATAAAGCCTAATGTAGGGTGGGTGGTCCTCTAAGCCATAAAAATCCACATCAACAAGGTGTATGTGGACAGGGGTCTGAAGCCTCCTCCTGGGGAGGGGGGTGTACTTCCCACCTTCCCTACCAATTGCACAGGATCCTTTAGTAGGGACGCCATTTTTCCATCCTGTACTGTGGCAGCCAATTGGTTTTATTTCAGCCCCTATTAGGTGGAACTCTGAATGAGCGAGTGGGGTGGGGGGTTGGGGTGCGGGTAGGGAAAGAGAGAGAGAAGAAGGTAGAGGAGGAGGAGGTAGAGGAGGAGGAGGAAGGGGAGTCTCCTCCTTCAAATGAAAACCAGCCCCTCCTTCTCGACCCTCCCCTCTTGTCTCTTTGGTCTATGTTACCTTGCAGGTGGTCTTGGGGAGAGGGTAGGTTCTCTTCTCCACTACCATGGTGGTATCTTGCTGCCTGTTCCTCTAGAGAGTACCAGTCCTCTTCCTGCCCCCGCCAAGTCCTCCCCCCGCCCCCGCCAAGTCCTCCCCTCCATCTTGTCTCCCCATCCTGGTGAGAAGCTGCCAAGGGGAAGGCCTAGTGTGCCTCTCCTGGTATGGAGCCCCTGTTCAGCAGGACAGCCCCTAGTTTAGGAGTCCTGGAAAGAGCAGGAATATAAACTTCCTTGTCTTTAGTCACTTTAATGCTTGAGCCACCTCAACCTGGGGGGGGGGGTCTGGACACCCTTCCAGGGAGGGACTAGAATGGCATCTGCAACAGCAGATCTGCGTGCGACAGCCTCCAAGTCAGGCCAGCTGTGTGCAAAGGTGCCTCCCCCAGCCGCACTCAGGAGACAGGCCTTGGCCTGCTGTCTCTGCCTTATAAGCTGGTTTAGCTGCCATAGTGGTCCCCAGAGGCGAGGATGACCTCTCCTCTCCGAGTACCCCTGAGTGACTGGCCCTCGACAGGGAGTTCCTCCCACCATAGCCTGTGACGGGGGGGTGCAGGGGTAGCTCACCCTCAGTGCAGGGCGCGGCCTCCCCCCCTTCTCTGTTCAGGCCGGAGGGTCTTACATTCTTCGTCGCCTGTTCAATGGGGCGCCTAGGCAGGCGAGCTGACCTCCTTCCTCAGGCAGCGCAGTGCCTCTGACCTCAAAAGTCAGTTCCAGTGGCTTAGATTCATTCGAAGACTGGTATAACTGCCCGGCTGAGGTAATGAGGCATGGGGAGACCATGACAAATGTGTTATGGAGCACAGAGCAATGCCATGCCAAAGCGAGGTGGTGGCTTTCCGAATTCTGAATCCCAGCCATTTGAGGCTGTCCGGGGTTTTTGCCAATTGGTCGTCCTACTGACGGGGTGGCCCCCTGTCTATTTCTTGATTATCTCCAGAAATCCTCTCTTGCTCATTGCCACTGTGTGCAGGGGTTTGCTGTATGTGGGGGCTGAGCAAGGAAAAATATATGACCACAAGGTGGCAGTGGGACACACAAGCTTTATCGGGTGACTCTGACAGGGCTTGCCGGAAGGGTAAGTGCTTCACAGGAGTCTGTACAAGGGTGCCTGGGGGGGCTCAGATGGTTAAGTGGCTGCCTTCAGGTCCTGGGATCGAGCCCCACGTCGGGCTCCCTGCTCAGTGGGGAGTCTGCTTCTCCCTCTGCCTCTGCCTCTCCCCCTGCTCATGCTCTCTCTGTATCTCTCTGTCTCAAATGAATAAATAAAATCTTAAAAAAAAAACCCAAGAGTCTGTACAGAGGCTAACTTCAAGGGTCACTTAGAAGGGGAGAAAGGAGGGCGCCAGGGTGGCTCAGTCAGTGAAGAGTCTGCCTTCGGCTCAGGTCATGATCCCAGGGTCGTGGGATCGAGCCCCACATCGGGCTCCCTGCTCAGCGGAGACTCTTCTTCTCCCTCTGCCCCTCATCCAGCTCATGCTCTCTCTCCTCTCAAATAAATAAAATCTTAAAAACAAAGACTCGTTTACAGCCTTCCGGAACTCCTGGCAGCAGTCTGACGTAATTGATTTGCCAGTTTACATGTGGGGTCTTCTCCAAAGGAATCGGCTCCGTAGTCATCTGAGGTCTCTGTCTTTCTTGTCATTTAACAGGGCGGTTTTTTTTTTTTTAAAGATTTTATTTATTTATTTGTCAGAGAGAGACAGAGAACGAGAGATCGCAAGCAGGGGGAACAGCAGGCAGAGGAGAAGCAGGCTCCCCCTGAACAAGGAGCCCAATGCCGTGCTCATCCCAGGACCCTGGGATCATGACCTGAGCCGAAGGCAGACGCTTCACCGACTGAGCCACTCAAGCGTCCGTTGACAGGACACTGCTGGCTGACATTTTGTGTCTCAGTGGGTGCTAGAGGAAAATGTCAACTACGAACTCATGCCTGCCTTGCTTCGTCTCTCCCACGTCCACTCAGTTCATAGACCCAGATGGCTGCCTCAAGCCAGCACACCAGCATATCCACTTGCCAGTTCCTTTGGATCCTGGAAACGGGTTCTTCTGATGGGCACTGACATGCTCTACTTTACTGCACCACTTAAATTCCCCAGTGATTTTCACAGGACAGGTGACCCATATGGGGACCCCTTTAATAGTCCAGTTTTCTATTACCCATCTGCCTGACCATATGGCCAGGCCAGTGACTACTACCCATTAGTCAGTAAAAACTCTAACACAGTGGTTCTTATCCTTGCTCTGTTTTTCCATCACTGCAAGGAAAACAGCGCACAATCCAGCCCACTGACTTGATTTGTTTTCACCGTCTTTGACCAGAGTTTTTACACCAGTCGATTGCTGTGTGGTGGCCTTCCAAACAGGATGTCATCTGTCCACCTTGGAGCTGCCATCTGCAGACTAAGCAGCTTTTCGTTGTCCAGGGTAGAGCTGTTCCTAGGACGGCCCCCATGCAGGGACAGGATTTGGCAGGTCCTCGGGTGATTCCGAAGTCAACCCGCTTGTGAATATGATTTCGTGCATTCCTCCGGCAGCATGTTGCTGGTAAACCACGTCCATTTTATTATGGAACTCTTCTGGGCACTGCCTTTCTTCTTGGAGTGTCTCTCTGACATTACCCAAGACATGACGGCTATCTCATGTTTCAAGATCATCGTGTGACCTTCAGTCATGGGGGACGGTTTCACTGAATGCCCAATAGCAAGCTAGTAATTGTTTCTCAACCAGTGTCTATTATACCTGCTGTGTCTGGAAATTTCCTGGTCCAGACTCTTAGTGATCGCCACTGGGTGGCACTCGCGGGCTTTCACCGTAAGTTCCAGTCTGTTCCCTTTTGTCCTGCATGTATTCTATACTGGTTCAGATTAAGAACCTGTGTGGGTTCTGGCGATTCTGTAGGCTCCCATTTAGCATGTTCAGTGAATACTGGCCGAAGGTAAACTCACATGCCTTCTGTTCTACCATACTAGGTGGGAGAAGTGTTCCATAGTCAGACTCGTCCCAATAATACATTCGGGTAAGGAAGATGCAACCACCTCACACACTTCACGTGAAGTCCGTTCACACATTTCGATTTGCATCCAAAATCCATTTTAATCTCATCAACTATTGCACCCCAATATTCTCCCAATTGAACTGTAGTCTCTGTTAGGACTTCACCAACAGGTTTGGGAAGACTGTGCATTGGGATCTCATGTCAGGGAGTCCCAGGAAGTTTTTCCCTGCCCTGCCATTTTACTCACTCATGTTCATATAGCCTTGGGTCCCCAGGCCAGCGGATCTGGCCAAGAGACTTGTGGCTCCTTCATCAATCCTTATCCTGATTAATTTGCCAAACCATGAGCCCTAGTAACTCAAGGTCAGTTTTCCCATCATTATCTTTGCCTTCTGGCTTTTTTAAAAAAAGATTTTATTGATTGATTGTTGTTATTATTATTATTTTTTTGGTATTTTTAATGACTGAAACAAAACAGATCTAAAACTGCAGCTTCTGGAAGAACCACTTGTTCTTGCGGGTCTTGTACTTCTCCTCGAATTTGACCTTGGCCTCTCGTCCGGCCTTGTGTTTAAGAGCAGGGACTCTGAAGACATCCTTGTTGACGACAGTTTTGTCCAAGGGGATATCCACAGAGTACCTTGTGGGCACAGGTGATTGTAGTTATAAACTTTCACAAGAGACTTGATCTTTGAACTCTTGGCGATTTTCTTCTTGCCCATGGCAGCTGTCACTTTGTGGGGATAGTGGTCAATTCCAGCCACCAGAGCATGGCTGTAGGGACGGTCTGAAGTGCCATCATCAGTATTCTTCACGATGACCGCTTTGTGTGCAGAATAGCGTCCGGCCAGGACCAGCAACACCTTCCCGGGTTTCAAGAACTTGCCCATCTCTACACCAGTCACTTGAGCCTACGGCAGAAAGGAAGAAAGGACAGTTCCACTAACCTTTCACCCCGGGGGAGCCAAGATCCTATTTATTTGAGAGAGAGAGAGAGGCAGGCAGACGGAGAACAAGGGTCCCCACTGAGCAAGGAGCCCAATGCAGGACTTGATCCCAGGACACTGGGATCATGACCTAAGCCAAAGGCAAATGCTTAACCAACTGAGCCACCCAGGCGTCCCACCTTCTGGCTTTTAAAATTCTTCCAGACTAGGGAGAATAGAGTGGATTTGTTTAGGGCATGCCAGTGTTGGTGGACCAGCGGAGGGCCCATCAGTCCACCCAACCTCCAATAGAGCTGCATTAGTGCTTTGGATTTGGCTCCATCAATATCTGCTTTATTAATCCCATTTCTCAGTAACTGTTTAAAATTTTCCACCCTGCTCGGACAAGTCCCTTGACTCTCCCTTTTGTATTTCCCCATTCTTTTGTGCATCACTCTAATTTCCTTAGCATCTATGATATCATAATTGATAAGAAATATATATTTGATCATTCAGATGACCACAATATATTTCTCAGATATATTTGGTTTTCATCCACAGTTCCTAAGAAGGCTTCAGAAATATAAAGGTGACATGGGTGTCTTGTTACTAATGAAGGGGACTTCTGGATCCCACCCTTGGTGAGCTTGTGGCCAGGAGGACCAACCATATGATTAGAAGGTTGGAATTTTCAGCCCCACCCCTTGACCTCTGGGGAGAGGAGTGGGGCTGGAGGTTGAATCAGCCAATTGCCAATGACTTAGTCAATCATGACTACACAATGAAGCCTCGATAAAACCCCAAAGGACTGGATTTGGAGAGATTCTGTGTTGGTGGACACAGGGAGATAGGAGGACAGTGGTGCTCTTTCCCCATACCTTGCCCTATGTATCTCTTCATCGGGCTGTTGATTTATATTCTTCAGTGAACTAGTAAATGTGTTTCCCTGAGTTCTGTGAGCTGCTCTAGCAAATTCAAAGAATCTCACGAGAAGGTTCTGGGAACCTCCAATTTCTAGCCAGTTGGTCAGAAGTACAAGTAATCTGGAATTGTGACTGGCATTTGAAGTCCAAGGAGGAGGTTGTTAGACCTTCCAGTCTGTAGCTGGTCCGACAGAAGCACAGGTAACTGCCTGGGGCTTGTCACTGGTGTCTGAAGTTGGGGGGTGGGTGTGGGGCTTGTAGGACTGAGCCTTTAACCTGTGGAATCTGATGCTACCTCTGGGTAGATAGTATCAGAATTGGGTCAAATTCTCAGACACCGTGCTGGTGTCCTAGAATTGCTTGGTATGTGTATGTGTGTTGGAGGGGAGCTCCATTCCCCCACGTTGGAATTAGGTCTGGAAACTCAAAGAGTTGGTGTCAGTAGAGCATCTGTAAGATCCAGAAGTTGATGATATTGATGCAAAAAAATACCCCAAAAAACCCGAGATAATTCCTTACTATGATTCTGTTAAATTAACGTTTATTAAATAGAGCCCTGGGGAGCCAGATGGTGAGCCAGGTTCAAGGAAGAAATTAAAAATAGGGAGGCCTATTATTCACAGGTCCTGGGCCACACAGGGAGGCAGAGAGAGACGCAGGGCCTGGGGCCCATGCCTTTATCAGAGTCCATGGGTACACTGCTTTGGGGTTTCTGGGCTAAGGCCAGATTGGTCAATTCAAACCATAAAGAATGAGGGTTTGGTAGGCTCCACCGGGTCTTATATAAGGGGCATGCAAGGGGAAGGTTCCGGGGTGGGGGAAGACCTGTTTATCACAAAGGCCATTGAGGAAGTCCGATCAGGAACTTAGGTTTACTCGTGATTCTGTGCGCTGTTGTCCAGCACATGTTGTTGCAAGAGGTTGCTGAGGGTCAGTTTAAGGCTCCCGTAGGCTGCTTGTGCACACAGAATAGATGCCAACGCAGAAAAACCATGGAGTAGCTTAGCTAAACTCTTGACTCTCCTTTGTCCTAGAGCCCCTCTGGTTTCCGTAGTTTCTTGCTTTTGTCCCCCTGCCACCTGGGCTACCCTCTTCGTGGCTAGAGGTTGTAGAGGTGCTCTCTGGTCTTCCAGCATGTTTGTTTCCCATTTGGTTGTGGCTCTGAGGCTAGCAGCTGTAGTTTAGACCAGCCCAAATCTGAGGTTGGCCCACTGTCAGGAACCACCTCAACACTCTCCTTTATTTTCATTTTAGTTACTACAGATAACAATAACCAAGAGATTGTATATTCAGCTTGTTTCTTATTACTTTGCTTTTCCTTGTATATCCAGTGTGGTGGCTAATTCATGTGTCAACTTCACTGGACCGTTGGGTGCCCAGATACTTGGCTAAACATTATTTCTGGTTGCATCTGTGAGGGTGTTTCCAGATGAGATTAGAATTTAAATAGATTGAGCAAAGGAGATTCCCCTTCCCAGTGTGGGTGGGCATCATCCATTCCATTGAGGGCCCGATAGAACAAAAAGGCAGAGGAGGGGCTTTGCCGGACTTTTTGAGCTGAGACATTGGTTCTCTCCTGGCCTTGGACTGGGACTTACGCCATTGATGCTCCTGGTTTTCAGGCCTTTAGACTTGGATTGGGTTTTATACCACCACCTTTCCCGGATCTCTAGCTTATAGACAATATATTGTGGGACTTCTCAGCCTCTATAATCGCACGAACCAGTTCTCTATAAGAAATGTCATTATAGGGGCGCCTGGGTGGCTCAGTCGTTAGGTGTCTGCCTTCGGCTCAGGGCGTGATCCCAGGGTCCTGGGATCGAGCCCCGCCTCGGGCTCCCTGCTCCGCTGGGAGCCTGCTTCCTCCTCTCCCACTCCCCCTGCCTGTGTTCCCTCTCTCGCTGGCTGTCTCTCTGTCTGTCAAATAAATAAATAAATAAAATCTTAAAAAAAAAAAGAAATGTCATTATATATATGTAGGTTCTACCTATTTATACAGGTTCTACTCCTGTTTGGAAATATATACAATAATATAGAACAGAACCAATAATAAATAAACATTTAAAAATATATAATTGGTTCTGTTTCTCTGGAGGACCCCGACTAAAACATCCAGTAACCCAACTGCTCAGGAGTTAGGTCTGTCATTTCTGAATTCTGGTAACTTTTACTTCTAGTAACTGATCACAGCCTAGCTGCTATTTTATACCATGGGTGACTTGGTAGCTATCCAGGCATCAAAGGTTCATTAACCCCCACTGCCTCATCTTTCCTATTCTCCAACAATACCTTTGCCATGTTTCAGTGAACCAGGGTCATTCTAGTGAATGTCACTCCTGATGCCAAGTATATGGTCTCCAGGATCACTCTTAGGTTTAATGATTCACCGGAAAGACTCACAGAACTCAGAAAAGTGATTGTATGCATGACTGTGGTTTATTACAGCAAAGGAACACAGATTAAAATCAGCAAATGAAAAAGGTGCGCAGGGCAGAGGCCAGGAGAAACCAGGTGCTAGCTTCCATCTTTTTCTCCCAATGGAGTTACATGGACAGCACTTAATTTTCCCAGCAATCATGTGTGACATGTATAAAGTATTGCCAACCAGGGAAGCTCACCGGAGCCTTGAGTCCAGGGTTTTTATTGGGGGTCCGTCTCAGGCATGGGGCACCTGCGTGACTCAGCTCTTTAGTCTCCGAGCCCTCTAGAGGCTAAACCAATAAAGTGTGGTCTAAAGACCCAGACACATAAAAACGTACATTCTCCATAAATCAGATTGTTAGCATAGACTATCTGGTGTGGCCCAAGGTCTTAGATAAACAAAGACTCTCTTATCAGGCAAGATATGCCAGAGACTTAGAGGTTATCTCTCAGGAGCTGCTTAAGTGCCAGTCCTGAAGACGTTCGGAAGGTGTCCGGTTTGGGAAGCCCAGGCCTTATGACTTCAGTCTCTACTGCACAGGATAAACAAACATCTCAATAGGGACCGTATCATTTTCTACTCCTGTTTAGAAAGGACCTAAGGGGAAGAACAGAGTGTTCAGAGACCAGGGTGTCACGTATTTTTATATTGGAAGATACAAAAATGTTGTCTCTTCATATGGACGGCTTGTTACCCTGCTGAAGGCAAATAAATCTGCCAACTGAAAATTCTATACCCGATCTATACCAGTAGTTAAAAAAATCAGCCTTCTCCATACAAATCTAAGAGAACTGATCACCAGTAGACTTGTACTGCTAGAAATACTAAAGGGAGTTATTTAATCTGATCCCAAATGGAGGAAAGAATTATGGAAAGGAATGAGGAGGTATAGAAAGGTTGAACATAAAAGAATGGAAAAAGATACGCCATGAAAACACTAGTAGACAGCTGCAGTAACTACACTGATAGCAAAGTAGACTGTAAAGGAGAAGAAGTATTGCTAGAGCTAAAGGGAGAAGTTTCATAATAATAAGGTCAATTCAAGGGAAAATATGACAATTCTAAATTTTTTTTAAAGATTTTATTTATTTATTCGACAGAGATAGAGACAGCCAGCAAGAGAGAGAACACAGGCAGGGGGAGTGGGAGAGGAAGAAGCAGGCTCATAGCGGAAGAGCCTGATGTGGGGCTCGATCCCATAACGCCAGGATCACACCCTGAGCTGAAGGCAGACGCTTAACCGGTGTTTTATGGTTTTCAGAGTATAGGTCTTTCACCTCTTTGGCTAGGTTTATTCCTAGGTATCTTACTGTATTTGGTTCAATTGTAAGTGGGATTGATTCCTTAATTTCTCTTTCTGTTGCTTCATTATTGGTGTATAGAAATGCAACAGATTTCTGTACGTTGATTTTGTATCCTATGACTTTACTGAGTTTGTGTATCAGTTCTAGCAGTTTTTGATGGAGTCTTTTGGGTTTTTTATATATAGTATCATGTCACCTGCAAACGTGAAAATTTTACTTCTTCCTTGCCAATTTGTATGACTTTTCTTTTTGTTGTCTGATTGCAATGGCTAGGACTTCAGTACTCAAGTAAATAACAGTGGTGAGAGTAGATATCTCTGTCTTGTTCCTGACTGTAGAGGAGAAGTTCTCAGTTTTTCCCCAATGAGTATGATGTTAGCTGTGGGTTTTTCATAGATGGCCTTTATTATGTTGAGGTATGTTCCCTCTAAACCTACTTTGTTGAGGGTTTTTATCACGAATGGATGCTGTACTTAGTCAAATGCTTTTTCTGCATCTATCGAAATGATCATATGGTTCTTATCCTTTCTTTTATTAATGCGATGTACACATTGATTTGTGAATTTTGAACTACACTTGCAACCCAGGAATAAATCCCACCACTTGATTGGGGTGGATTTTTTTAAATGTATTGTTGAATTCAATTTGCTAGTATTTTATTGAGAATTTTTGCATCCAAGTTTATTAGGGATATTGGCCTGTTCTCTTGTTTAGTGGTGTCTTTATCTGGTTTTGGTATCAGGGTAATGCTGGCTTCATAGAATGAGTGTGGAAGTTTTCCTTCCTTTTCTATTTTTTGGAATAGTTTGAGAAGGATACGTATTAATCCTCTTAAAAATATTTGGAAGAATCTTCCTGTGAAGCCATCTGGTCCTGGACTTTTGTTTGTTGGGAGTTTTTTGATGACTGATTCAATTTCTTTGCTGGTTATTGCTCTGTTCAAATTTTCTATTTCTTCCTGTTTCAGTTTTTGTAACTGGTTGCAAGAACTCATGAAATTCAGCCCCTCTTGTTTTCCAAGCCAATGGCTTTGGGGAAACCTCCTTGTGTGTTCCTCTCTATCTTGGCTTTCTCTGTGACCATGGTTCCCTCCCCTCTGCAGCACCCATGATCCCTTTGTCCCCTAAACTAAGTCTCTGCACTTCCAAACCTTCTTCAAGCTCACCTCTTCTCTCCCTTTAGTTGTGGAGTTTGATTTGTCAATCTTCAGGTTGATTTCTGGGGTATTTAGGATGATTTGATAGTCATCTAGTTTTGTTTGTGGGATGAGGCAAGCCTGGCGTCCCCCTACTCTGCTGCCATCTTCCTACCTCCACCTCCCAACATCTGCTTTTAAGGTCTCATGTAATTACACTAGGCCCATATGGGTAATCCAGAATAATGTCTCTACATTAAGATAAACTGATTAATAATCTTAATTATATCTGTAAAATGCCTTTTGTCATGTGACAAAACATATTCATGTATATGGCAACTCATCATACTCAGTTTCTGGAAATTAGGGAAGGGTATCTTTGGGTGTCCATTATTCTGCCTATTATATCATCTGATCACATAGGTTCAAAATATATAAAGTGAAAGTTGATAGAATTAAAAGGAGAAATAGACAAATCCCCAACATGGTTATGGATTTTAACACACCTCTCTCAGTGATGGAACAAGCAGAAAAAAATCAGAAATGATATAAAAGATTTGAACAACACAATTAACGAATTTCAGATGATTGGTACATAGACAACACCATGCCCAGCAACTGAAGAATTCACGTTCTTTTCAGGTGCACAAAGAGCGTTTACCCAAATAGATCCCATGCTGGTCTATAAAGAACGGCTCAACAAATTTCAAAGGATAAGGTTTAACAGTGTATGTTCTCTGACCACAATGGAATTAAATTACATATCTCTAACAGATAACTAGAAAAATCCTCAAATGTTTGAAAATAACTCACACAATTGTAAATAACTCATGGATCAGGAAGAAATCACAGTAGAAATTAGAAAATGTCCGGGACCACATGTTAATGAAAATATGTCATCTCATTGATGCAGAAAAAAATTTGACAAAAATCCAACGTCCTTTCATGATAAAAACACTCCACAAACTAAAAATAGAAGGGAAGTTCCTCAACCTGATAAAAGGCATTTATGGGAAACCCATAGCTAACATCATACTCAATAGTAAAAGAACAAAAACATTTCCCTAAGATCAGGAACAAGACAAGGAGGCCCACTTTTGCACTTCTACTAAACATTGTACTCAGAGTTCTAGCCAGAGCAATTTTAGGTCAAGAAAAAGAAATTAAAGGCACTCAAATTGGGACGGATATTATCTTTTTTTTTAGCATCTTTTTTTTTATTTAAAGCCTTTCAATTGTTTTTTTTAATGTTTTTTTATTATATCATGTTAGTCACCGTACAGTACATCCTTGGTTTCTGATGTAAAGTTCGATGATTCATTAGTTGCGTATAACACCCAGTGAACCATGCAATACGTGCCCTCCTTACTACCCATCACCAGTCTATCCCATTCCCCCACCCCCTCCCCTCTGAAGCCCTCAGTTTGTTTCTCAGAGTCCATAGTCTCTCATGCTTCATTCTCCCTTCTGATTAGCCCCCTTTCTTTATCCCTTTCTTCCCCTACCGATCTTCCTAGTTCTTTTTTTTTTTAAAGATTTTATTTATTTATTTGACAGAGATAGAGACAGCCAGCGAGAGAGGGAACACAAGCAGGGGGAGTGGGAGAGGAAGAAGCAGGCTCACAGCTGAGGAGCCTGATGTGGGGCTCGATCCCACAACGCTGGGATCACGCCCTGAGCCGAAGGCAGACGCTTAACCGCTGTGCCACCCAGGCGCCCCTAGTTCTTATATTCCATAGATGAGAGTAATCATATGATAATTGTCTTTCTCTGCTTGACTTATTTAGCTTAGCATTATCTCCTCCAGTGCTGTCCATGTTGCAGCAAATGTTGAGAACTTGTTCTTTCTGATGGCTGAGTAATATTCCATTGTATATATGGACCACAACTTTTTTTTTTAAGATTTTATTTTTATTTATTTGACAGAGAGAGAGAGACAGCCAGAGAGAGAGGGAGCACAAGCAGGGGGAGTAGGAGAGGAAGAAGCAGGCTCCCAGTGGAGGAGCCTGATGCAGGGCTTGATCCCATAATGCCAGGATCACGCCCTGAGCTGAAGGCAGACGCTTAACGATTGAGCCACCCAGGCGCCCCTGGACCACAACTTCTTTTTTTTTTAATATTTTATTTATTTATTTGACAGAGATAGAGACAGCCAGCGAGAGAGGGAACACAAGCAGGGGGAATGGGAGAGGAAGAAGCAGGCTCATAGCAGAGGAGCCTGATGTGGGGCTCGATCCCATAACGCCAGGATCACGCCCTGAGCCGAAGGCAGACGCTTAACTGCTGTGCCACCCAGGCGCCCCTGGACCACAACTTCTTAATACAGTCATCTGTTGAAGGGCATCTCGGTTCCTTCCATGATTTAGCTATTGTGGACAATGCTGCTATGAACATTGGGGTGCATATGGCCCTTCTCTTCACTACGTCTGTATCTTTGGGGTAAATACCCAGTAGTGCAATGGCTGGGTCATAGGGTAGCTCAATTGTTTTAACTTTTTAAGGGACCTCCACACTGTTTTCCAGAGTGGCTGTACCAACTTGCATTCCCACCAACAATGTAGGAGGGATCCCCTTTCTCCACATCCTCTCCAGCAATTGTTGTTTCTTGCCTTGTCTATTTTTGCCATTCTAACTGGCATAAGGTGGTATCTTAGTATGGTTTTGATTTGAATTTCCCTGATGGCTAATGATTTTGAACATTTTTTCATGTGTCTGTTAGCCATTTGTATGTTATCATTGGAAAAGTGTCTGTTCATATCTTCTGCCCATTTTATGATTTGTTTATTTGTTTCTCGTGTATTGAGTTTGAGAAGTTCTTTGTAGATCTTGGATACCAGTCTTTTATCTGTAGCATCATTTGCAAATATATTCTCCCATTCCGTGAGCTGCCTCTTAGTTTTTTTTTGACTGTTTCCTTGGCTGTGCAGAAGCTTTTTATCTTGATGAAGTCCCACAAGTTCATTTTATCTTTTGTTTCTCTTGCCTTTGGAGATGTGTCATGAAAAAGGTTGCTGTGGCCGATGTCGTAGAGGTTGCTGCCTATTATCTCCTCTAGGATTTTGATGGATTCCTGTTTCACATCGAGGTCTTTCATCCATTTGGAGTTTATCTTTGTGTGTGGTGTGAGATAGTGGTCAAGTTTCATTCTTTTGCATGTAGCTGTCCAATTTTCCCAGCACCATTTATTGAAGACTGTCTTTTTTCCACTGGATGTTTTTTCCTGCTTTATCAAAGATTAGTTGCCCAAAGAGCCGAGGGTCCATTTCTGGGTTCTCTATTCTGTTCCATTGGTCTATGTGTCTGTTTTTGTGCCAGTACCATGCTGTCTTTGTGATCACAGCGTTGTAGTACAGCTCGAAATCCGGCATTGTGATGCCCCCAACTTTGTTTTTCCTTTTCAACAGTTCCTTGGAGATTCGGGGCCTTTTCTGGTTCCATACAAATTTAAGGACTATTTGTTCCAGTTCTTTGAAAAATGTCCTCGGTATTTTGATCGGGATAGCGTTGAAAGTGTAGATTGCTCTGGGTAGCATGGACATTTTCACTATGTTAATTCTTCCGATCCATGAGCATGGAATATTTTTCCATCTTTTTGTGTCTTCCTCAATGTCTTTCAAGAGTGATTTATAGTTTCTAGAATATAGATCCTTTACATCTCTGGTTAAGTTAATTCCAAGGTAACGTATGGTTTTTGGTGCTATTGTAAATGGGATAGATTCCCTAATTTCTCTTTCTTCAGTCTCGTTATTCGTGTACAGAAATACAATTGATTTCTGAGCATTGATTTTGTATCCCGCCACGATACTGAATTGCTCTATAACTTCTAATAGTTTGGGCGTGGATTCTTTTGGGTTTTCCATATAGAGTATCATGTCATCTGCAAAGAGAGACATTTTGACTTCTTCTTTGCCTATTTGAATACCTTTGATCCCTTTTTGTTGTCTGACTGCTGTTGCAAGGACTTCTAGTACTATGTTGAATAATAATGGCGAGAGTGGGCATCCTTGTCGTGTTCCTGATCTTAAGGGAAAGGCTTCCAGCTTTTCCCCATTGAGAATGATATTTGCTGTAGGCTTTTCATAGATGGTTTTTATGAGATTGAGGAATGTACCCTTTATCCCTACACTCTGAAGGGTTTTAATCAGGAAAGGATGCTGTATTTTGTCAAATGCTTTTTCTGCATTTTTGAGAGAATCATATGATTTTTGAATTTTTCCTTCTGGATAAAATCTAAGACACTGATAGATTTGCGAATGTTGAACCACCCTTGCATCCCAGGGATGAATCCCACTTGGTCATGATGGATAATCCTTTTAATGTACTGTTGGATTCTATTAGCCAGGATCTTGTTGAGGATTTTGGCGTCCATATTCATTAGGGAAATCGGTCTGTAATTCTCCTTTTTGAACGGGTCCTTTGCCAGGTGTGGGGATCAAGGTAATATTGGCTTCATACAATGAGTTTGGTAGCTTTCCTTCTGTTTCTATTTTTTGAAATAGCTTTAGGAGAATAGGTATTATTTCTTCTTTGAATGTTTGGTAGAATTCCCCAGGAAAACCATCCGGGCCTGGAGTTTTGTTATTTGGAAGGTTGTTTATCACTGACTCAATCTCTTCATAATTAATTGGCCTGTTTAAAAAATCAATTTCTTCCTGTTTCAGTCTTGGTAGTTTATAGGTTTCCAGGAAGGCCTCCATCTCTTCCAGATTGCTTAATTTATTGGCATAAAGCTGTTGATAAAAGTTTCTAATAATCCTTCCGATTTCATTGGTGTTGGTTGTGACCTCTCCTTTTTCATTCATAATTTTATTAATTTGGGTCCTTTCTCTATTCTTTTGGATAAGTCTTGCCAGTGGTCTGTCAATTTTATTAATTCTCTCAAAGAACCAGCTTCTAGTTCTGTTGATCTGCTCTACTGTACTCCTGGTTTCTAATTCATTGATTTCTGCTCTAATCTTGGTCAACTGCTTCCTCGTGAGTGGATTAGGCCTGTCCCTCTGTTTCTGTTCCAGCTTCTTGAGGTGAGAATATAAAAACTGCATTTTAGATTTTTCTATTCTTTTGAGTGAGGCTTGGATGGCTATGTATTTCCCCCTTAGGACTGCCTTTGCAGTATCTCATAGGTTTTGGACCATTGTGTTTTCATTCTTGTTGGTCTCCATAAATTGTTTAAATTGATTTTTTGATTTCCTGGTTTATCGAATCATTCTTGAGCAGGATGGTTCTTAGTCTCCAAGTGTTTGAGTTTCTTCCAAATTTTTCCTTGTGGTTGAGTTGCAATTTCAGAGCTTTGTGGTCTGAGAATATGCAGGGAATAATTTCAGTCTTTTGGTATCGGTTGAGACCTGTTTTGTGACCCAGAACATGGTCTATTCTTGAGAATGTTCCATGGGCATTAGAATAGAATGAGTATTCTTTGGTTCTGGGGTGTAGTGTTCTATATATATCTATGAGGTCCAACTCGTCGAGTATGGCATTCAAAGCTCTTGTTTCTTTGCTGATTTCTTGCTTAGGTGATCTGTCTATTGCTGATAGTGGAGTGTTGAGGTCCCCTAATATGACAATTGTAAATATATATGCCCCCAACAGGGGAGCAGCAAGATACACAAGCCAAGTCTTAACCACAATAATGGGACGGATATTACCTATTCCCAGATAATATCATCTTATATATATAAAATCCTAGAGAATCAACAAAAAACTATTAGAGTTCATAACTGAATTCAGCAAAGTGGCAGAATAGAAGATTAACACACAAAAGCACTTGTATTTCTATACACTGGCAATGAACAATCTAAAAAGGAAATTAAGAAATCAATTCTATTTATAATAGGATCAAAAAGAATAAAATATTTAGGAATAAATTTAACTAAGCAGGCGTAAGACTTGTACACTGAAAAGTACAAAACATCAGTAAAAGAAATGAAAGGAGACTTAAATAATGGAAAGACATCCAGTGTTCATGGATTGGAAGACTTAACATTGTGAAGATGGCAATACTCCCCAAAGCAATGTACACATTTAATGTAATCCCTATCAAAATTTCAATGGGGGCGCCTGGGTGGCACAGTGGTTAAGCATCTGCCTTCGGCTTAGGGCGTGATCCCGGCGTTATGGGATCGAGCCCCACATCAGGCTCCTCCACTGGGAGCCTGCTTCTTCCTCTCCCACTCCCCCTGCTTGTGTTCCCTCTCTCGCTGGCTGTCTCTCTCTCTGTCAAATAAATAAATAAAATCTTTAAAAAAAAATTTCAATGGGCTTTTTTGCAGAAATGGAGAAGCAGATCCTAAAATTTATATGGAATTGCAAGGAGCTCCAACTAGCCAAGACATTCTTGAAAAAGAACAAAATTGGAGAACTCCCACTTCCTGATTTCAAATCTTATTACAAAGCTACAGTAATTGAAACAGTGTGGTACTGGCACAAGGATAGACATATATCTATATCTATATCTATATCTATATCTATATCTATATCTATATCTATATCTATATCTATATCTATCAGTGGAATAAAATTGAAAGTCCAGAAACAAACCCATCCATGTATGGTCAATTGATTTCAACAATTGTGTCAAGACAATTAGATGGGGGAAATAATAGTCTCTTCAACAGTGTCCTAGGACAACTGGATATCCACATACAAAAGAAGACAGTTGGATCCTGACTTCACATCACATATAAAAATTAACTCAAAATGTATCAAAGACCTAAATATAAGAACTAAAAGTATAAAATTCTTCAACGAAAACATAAGGGTAAATCTTCATGACCTTGAATTTGGCAGTGGCTTCTGAGATATGACACCAAAAGCATCAGCAACAAAGAAACAATAGGTAAATTGGGCTTCATCAAAATTTAAAACTTCTGTACATCAAAGCACATTATCAGGAGAGTAAAAAGACAACTTAGAGAATGGGAGAAAGTATTACTAATCAGATACCTGGTAAGGGTTTGTTATTCAAAATATGTAAAGAACTCTTTCAACTTAACAATAAAAAGACAAAAATCCATTTAAAAAACAGGCAAAAGTGCCTGGCTGGTTCAATCTGTGGAGCAGACGACTCTTGATCTCAGGGTGGTGAGTTCAAGCCCCATGTTGGGCATGGAGCTTACTTAAAAAAAAAAAGGATTTAAAAAATGGACAAAGGATTTGAAGGGACATTTCTCCAAAGATGATATGCACATAGCTCATAAACACATGAAAAGATTCTCACCATCATTAGTCATCAGGGAAATGCAAATCAAAACCACCATGAGATACCACTTCATACCTACTGGGACGGCTATAATAAACACAAGTAGAAAATGACAAGTGTTGGGCAGGATGTGGAGAAATTGGAACCCTCCTACGCTGCTGGCGGGAATGTAAAATAGTGTAGCCATAGTGAAAAACAGTTTGGTAGTTCCTTAAGTAGTTAAACATAGAAATACCATATGGTCCAGCAATCCCACTCCTAGGTATGTACACAGTAAAATTGAAAACAGGTGTTCAAGCAAAACCTTATACACAAATGTTCATAGCAACAGTATTCGTAATAGCCAGAAGGTAGACACAACCCAAATGTCTACCAACTGATGAGCGGATAAACCAAATGTATATCCCTACAATAGGGTATTTAGCCATAAAAGGGAGTGAAATACTGATACATGACACCACATGGATGTATCTTGAAGACATTATGCTCAGTGAAGGAAGCCAGACACAAAAAGCCACATAGTGTATGATTCTGTTTATATGAAATATCCCAGATAGGAAAATCCATAGAGACAGAAAACAGATTCGTGTGAAGCAGGGGCTGAGGGCACAGGGGGGAATGGGGAATGATTGCTTTATGGGCACAGAGTTTCGTTTCGGGGTGATGAAGATCGTCTGCAGCTAGATAGAGGTAATGGTTGCGCACCATTGGGAATGTACTAAATGACACTAGATTGTGCACTTTAAAATGGTAAAAATAATAAATTCCATGTTATGTGTATTTTACCACAGTAAAAAAGGTGTTGATTCTCTCTCTCTTTCTCTGCTATTGTGGCGTGTGTGATTGATTTTGTTCGTCGTCATGTCTTCTCGCAAGACTTTCAGGATCAAGCAATTCCTGGCCAAGCAACGTAAGCAGAACTATCTTATTCCTCAAAGGGTTTGAATGAAAACTGGTGATAAAATCAGGTACAAATCCAAGAGGAGACATTGGGGAAGAACCAAGCTAGGTGTGTAAGGAATTGCACATGAGATCGTACACGTAGTTACGCTGTATCAAGGTCGCTAGCATCTTACCACAGCAAGCTGAAAACATCACCACTACCTGGACAGCGGGACATGTTTAATTGGGAAAATGATTTTTCCATTTGTTTCTGTGCTTCTGCACTAGCAGGTTGTTTCAGTAATAAATATGTGGGACTTCTTTTTTTAAAAAGGTGTTAATATGGGGTACAGTATGCATGAATGGTGGCCGTGAAGCAGAGTGAATGGAAGTGAATAAACAGTGGGACCGAATGGGGAAATCTGGGGCACAGTGGGAGGGAATTGATTTGAATGATTGGTGGAGTAGGAAGGAATGGGAGCCGTGAGGGGCAAAGGTGAGCTGGAATGGAGGGGCCTGGCAGAGTCAGACTTTATATCTGAATGAGTCCTGTTCTTCTGGAAAGCACTGATGGAGAAGAAATACCCCCACTCCTTCATGTTCCAGGAAATGGAGAACCGCAAAGTTTCCAGTATTAGTCAGCTCGGGCTCCCATAACAAAATACCACAGACTGGGGGGCTTAAATAACAGAAATTAATTTCTCACAGTTCTGGAAGCTGGGAAGTCCCAGATCTAGGCACCAGCTGATTTGGTTCCTGGGGAGAACTCACGTCCAGGCGTGCAGAGAGCCACCTTCTCAATGTGTCCTCATATGACCTCTTCTTTGTGTGGCAGAAGTATCTCTTCGAAGGATGCTAATCCCATCCAATCTGTATGATCTCATGTAACCTTAATTAATCTCCCAAAGGTCCCATCTCCAAATATCATCATTTTGGGGGCCAGGGCTTCAACATATGAATTTTGAGGGGTACACAATTCAGTCCATAGCAATTCCCAATGCCTTTGCATATTCCAAGACCTGTCTCTGTCCTTCCTGACTCAAGGATGACTTTTTTTTTAATCTGCCTCTTTTTTTTTAAAGATTTTATTTATTTATTTGACAGAGAGAGGCAGCGAGAGAGGGAACACAAGCAGGGGGAGTGAGAGAGGGAGAAGCAGGCTTCCCGCTAAGCAGGGAGCCCGATGCGGGGCTCAATTCCAGAACGCTGGGATCATGACCTGAGCCGAAGGCAGACGCTTAACGACTGAGCCACCCAGGTGCCCCTTTTATCTGCCTCTTGTTAAAAAAGCCCCGTAGGCTCAAAATGGTGTCACTTAGACTGAGTTCCCAAATATATTCCCAAAGACATAACTTTTTTTTATTAATTAAATTTTGTTAGTTAACATACAGTGCAATATTGGTTTCTGGAGTAGAATTCAGTGACTCATCACTTACACACAACACCCAGGGCTCATCACAACAAATGCCCTCTTTAATACCCATCAGCCATCTAGCCCAGCTCCCACCCACCTCCCTCCATCAACCCTCAGTTTGTTTTCTATCATTAGGAGTCACTTACGGCTTGTTTCCCTCTCTATTTTCTTTTCCCCCTTCCCCTATGTTCATCTGCTTTCTTTCTTAAATTCCCCATATGAGTGAGATCATATGGTATTTGTCTTTCTCTGACTGACTTCTTTCACTTAGCATAATACACTCTAGCTCCATCCATGCTGTTGCAAATGGCAAGATTTCATTCTTTTTGAGGGCTGAGTAATATTCCTACCTATATATCTATATATCTCTATATCTCACATCTTCTTTATCCATTCACCAGTCGATGGACCTTTCGGCTCTTTCCATAGTTTGGTTATTGTTGATAATGCTGCTATAAACCTCGGGGTGCATGTGCCCCTTCGAATCTGTGTTTTTGTATCCTGCAAAGACATAATCTTTTTTTTTTTTTAATATTTTCTTTATTTATGTGACAGAGAGACAGCCAGCGAGAGAGGGAACACAGCAGGGAGTGGGAGAGGAAGAAGCAGGCTCCCAGCGGAGGAGCCCGATGTGGGGACTCGATCCCGGAACGCCGGGATCACGCCCTGAGCCGAAGGCAGACGCCTAACGACTGCGCTACCCAGGCGCCCCTGCAAAGACATAATCTAATTGCAGTTTCACCCTCCCGCAGAAGTATAGTGTTAACCAGACAGCCAGGAATTTTTCAATCCACACCAATAAATCTGCCGCTTGGGCCCTTTCCATACCCTTCCCAAAAAAGATGAGGTAATCTGCAGGATAAGAAACCTTGCTTTTCCCCCTAGAGCGAGGCCTGGCCTGGAACAATCCTTTTCTTTTGTTAATAACTTTCTTGCCCCCACCCTTCTGTACAAACCTGCCATTTTTTACAACTCCTTAGAGCACCTCTCTACTTGCTGGACTGGAGGGGGGGAGCTGCTGCCCAATTCCTGAACCATTTAATAAAAGCAATTAGATCTTCAAATTTACTTGGTTAAGTTTCGTTATTTAACACTCTATAAAACCCCAGGTCCCTTTCTTTGCCTTTAAGATGTTCCTCATTAACGAGTTTTCCCCATTGCAATAGCCTGGGGGGAAAAATCATCTCCTTCATTATCCCGTGCATTTTGCCTTTCACACGACTAAGTGGTAGAGTGGGTTTAATAGGGTAGAGCGTTTAAGGTCCAGAACCTGAGCACTGTGTCCTGGCTGTGCCTCCACAGGTTACTGAGGCCCGGGGGCCGGGACCTGGGCCCATAGGACAGGGCCCAGGGACCCTGGCATCTCGACCCTCCCACAACTTTCTGGGGGCAGATTCCTAGAAGGGGAATGGAATGTGGGCCTGGCGGATCACCGTCAGGTTCGGATTCTTATTTAGTCTCCAACTAGGACCTCGCTGTCGCCCCAATCCTCCCAGGCTTTTGTCTCTGGCTTTCCTTGCACTTAGGTTTACCCTTGTCACTTTCTTCACGGGTCTGGTTTCTCCTAGGACGGAATTTCCCCCATCTGCGCTAGTGTATCTCCCACTGAGGACCGCTAGCCCAATAGTGTCTATCAAAAGGACCGTACTCTCCCCGCCGGTTCTCCAACCTCCCCTTTCCCCAGTGGTACTGATCTGTAGAGGAAGGGATCATTCCCGGTTTGCCTCCGTTCTTCCCACTAATAGTTCCCGGGGATATCTATACTATTCCCGGGCTCCCCATTCCCAACTCCGCCATGGTATCTTCCCACGGAGGGGGTGGTCTTGTCCTCAGCCCTACGTTGGTCCAGAGCAGTTCCCATCAGACCCGAAACCAGGCGCATAACTCGCCCATCACTAGCCTATGCGCAAGGGCTTCGCTCATGGCAAGTTTTCAAAGTCCTCCCGAAATCCCATCTCTTCCGAACTTTCAGAGGCACCAATCCCCGCTGTACGGAATTGGGACCTTTGAAAGATGTCTACTCCCTGTCAAACCCGTGTACTGGCGCGGCCATTTCTCTGTCCCCCCACCCCCGTGAGGTCAAGGCTGTTGCAGAACCACACACGCACGGCGCTGCTACTGGCTGCTGGCCTCGACGGCTTCAGCTAGGGCAACTGCGCATGCGAGGAATAAAGCCGACCCCCACGGACGGTGGGGTAAAGGACCAAGAAAGTGGTTGTCGGAGGGACTTGTGACTGGGGAAACTCCAGGCGGACCTCGCCGGAATCCAGGTGAAAACAGGAAGAGTAGGGGATGGAGGGCGGACTGTTCACTCGGAGCGGCGGGGAGGCAGCGCTGGTCTGCGGGCGGAGCGGCACGTGCGAGTGTGGGCTTTGTAAAGATGCGAATTCGCCGGGTGAGTACTTGGAGGGGGGCTCTGAGATGGGTCGTGAAAGTCCCTGGGGGTATGTGATGGGGGGCCTCTAAGGTGAGTGATGGAGTCTCTAGGGGGTGGGGTGTGTGATGCGAGGTCTCTAGAGTCAGTGACCGGGGATCTGTGGGGTGCGTCATGGGGGTCCGTGGGGGTAAATAATGAGGGTATTGGGGGTAATACGGGGTGTCTAGAGTCAGTGATGGGTGAGGGTGAGTATTCGGAGGTCTGTGAGGTCCGTGACAGAGCGGTGTTGTTGAATGATGGGGCTCTGTGGGCCAAACGAATGTTCTTTCCTGCTTTTCGTGGCTACGGCATGGCCATTTAACCAGCTGGCGTTTCTGGATTGCTAGCCTGAGGATTTGGTGAACTTTCCATTTCTCCATGCTATTACAAACTCTCCTCTTTTCTTCTCTCCCCTCTCAACAGCTTTGCTTTTCTAGGCCACTGCCCTATCTCCATAAGGCAGACATGACTGATTTCCAGGTAAGTTCTTATTTGCTCCCTTCGCCCTGACCAATGTTAAAACACTTAAAAGCAAAGAAGCAGTAATGTGTAGTGGTTAAGAGCACAGGCTCTGGGGCTTAAATGCTCATAATAGCTTTGTGAGCTTAGGCAGTCTCTAACTTCTCTGTAGCTTAGTTTCCCCATTTGTAAAATGATGATGATGATACCTAAGCCTTTATGGTTGTTGTGAAGATCAGTTGAGTTAATATTCCGTGTTTAGGGGGCACCTGGGTGCTCGGTCGGTTAAGCGTCTGCCTTCAGCTCAGGTCATGATCTCCGGGTCCTGGGATCAAGCCCTGTGATGGGCTCCCTGCTCAGCGGGGAGTCTGCTTCTGCCTCTCCCTCTCCCTCTGTGCTCTCTCTCTCTCTCAAATAAATAAAATCTTTTAAAAAATATTAAGTGTTTAGAACGATGCCTGGCACACACATAATAAGCTTTATATATGGGGTTGACATTGTTATTTATACTATAAATGTACATGTATAAACACACGAAAGGTTAGGATTAGGGAAATAGAGCAATACCAAAGCAAGGTTGAAATGTATACATGTAGGTCATAGGATCCTACATAATTATGTTGAGCTACAGTTATTTCCTGGAAGCTGTGACATAAAGGGGAGAAACACTGACTTGTTTTATTTATAGAGAGAAAGTAAGCCACTTGCTCTGAAGCAAAGATTTCCTGATGTTGAGCTTTCAAGATACTTCTCTAATGGGTCAGCCATGTCCTCATCAGCAATCTTGTGATAATCCCAGGGAGACGATTGCTGTGCGTGTGACTTAAAATATGTCTTCATACCAGCCAGAGGTGTCCTGCTGGGACAGAACTAAAAGGATGTGACACTTCAGGAAACCAAAGCCATGTCAGCACAAGCAGCTCTCATGTTCTGGGTCAGTACAGGAATAAAACCTTAATGGTCAAGAAATAACCAGTAAGGGGCGCCTGGGTGGCACAGCGGTTAAGCGTCTGCCTTCTGCTCAGGGCGTGATCCCGGCGTTATGGAATCGAACCCCACATCGGGCTTCTCTGCTATGAGCCTGCTTCTTCCTCTCCCACTCCCCCTGCTTGTGTTCCCTCTCTCGCTGGCTGTCTCTATCTCTGTCGAATTAATAAATAAATAAAATCTTAAAAAAAAAAAAAGAAATAACCAGTAAACCCCATACCCTTCAAATTATTTTCCAGTATTTTTTAAATAGAAGTATAATTTAACATACAATGTTATATTAGTTTCAGGTGTACAACATACTGATTCGACAATTCTCTACCTCATGCAATGCTCAGCAGAGTAAGTGTAGTCACCATCTGTCCCCAGACGACGTTATTACAGTATTATTGATGATATTCCCGATGTTGTACTTTTCTCTCCTCAACTTATTTATAACGGGCCGTTTGTACTTCTTAATCCCCTTTATCTGTTTCACTTATCCTCCCACCCACCTCCCCTCCAATAAGTTTTTTTCTCATCTGAGCTTTCAGCAAACCTGGAGTGATCCAAAGGTCTGCCTTGTTCCTTTTCAAGTGGAGAATTCATGATGTCCCGGACTATGTCCCTTTTGCTCTTTGTACGTATGTATGTATTTAATTCATTTGAGAGAGAGAGCGCGAGAGTGCGCACAAGCAGTGGGGAGGGGCAGAGGGAGAGGGAGAAGCAGACTGGCTGCTGAACGGAGCAGGGAGACTATTGCAGGGCTCCATCCCAGGACCCTGGCATCACGACCTGAGCCGAAGGCAGCCACTTAACCGACTGAGCCCCCTGGACGCCAGTCCCTTTTGCCCCTTTTAAAAATGTCTATATTGTTTTGTCATTTTCCCCCTCTCACTACAAAAGAAGTGGCCCCCAAAACTCAAACTCTTTTAGGAATGTACAATCTAAAAAGAGAAAATGTCTCAAGATTTCATATCATCACTCATTCCCAATAACCAATTCTACAGTGACTTTAACTTCCATCTCTACCTCTCTCTGTCCCTTCTTCTTTATATTTACCTACAATAAAAGCATATCGTTGACAGAGACCTTCCTTTGCTGAAATTTGCTCATAATATACCAGCTGTTTTGCAACTCCCCGTTTTCTCTTTACACAGTAATACTGATGAAGGTAGTAGGAGTAATGATGATAATACAGGCGATGAGGAAGAGGATGATATTAGTGGCAAGAACAGGAGCTAACACGTAAAGATCCTGCACTGCACTGGGCACTTACGTACTTACTTATTTACGTACGTACGTACGTATTTATTTATTTATTTATTTATTTAACAGAGAGAGAGAGAGAGAGAGAGAGCACGCAAGCAGGGGGAAAAGCAGGCTTCCCGCGGAGCAGGGAGCCCCATGCAGGGCTCGATTCCAGGACCCTGGGATCACGACCTGAGCCGACATGACGCTTAACTGACTGAGCCACCCAGGCGCCCCCTACTAAGTACTTTATACACATGACCACCTCAGTCCTCACAACCACCCTGAGAAGTGGTTTAACCTTTAACATCCACATCCTACTAATGAGGAAACGGAGTCCCAGAACGGATAAGCAAGTGGCGTGGGGTTGCAGAGCTAGTTACTCGCGTAGCTGGGATAGTCCCCACTCTGTGAATACTTGTCGATAGAAGACAGTTCACTGTCAAGACAGGTATTTTGAACAGCTGCGTATTTTTGTCTTGTGTGCATGTGCCACGATGCATAACATGGCAGTAATCTTTCTTGTCCTGTTGTTGTACTGTGCTGAGCATTTCTAGAATTTCTGGTTCAAAAGCTGGGCATGTTTTGAACCTTCACAGACCTTGCCAAATTACGTTTTGAAAAGTTCGTGCAATTTTATGCTTCCAGTAATGAATGAAAATATCCTTCCTAATCCTGTCATATTTTGATTTTGTTATTTATTTATTTTTGGTGGAAAGAGATGTTTCATTTTGTATTTATTCGTTTTTGTTTTCCTCATTATTCTTTTCTTTGTTTTCAGTACTTTTATTTATTTTTAAAACTTTTTCTGTTCTCTTTTTTTTAAAGATTTTATTTATTTGAGAGAGAGAGAGAGAGAGAGCATGAGTGTGGGGGGGGAGGGGCAGAGGGAGAGGGAGAAGCAGATTCCCCGCTGAGCAGAGAGCCTGACTCAGGGCTCCATCCCAGAACCCTGAGATCTGACCTGAGCCAAAGGCAGACGCTTAACCGGCTGAGCCAGCCAGGCGTCCCTGTTATATTTTTTTCATCATGAGAAGTGTACTCTTTAATCCCCATCCCCTACTTTCCCCGTTCTCCCACTCCTCTCCCCTCTGGTGACCATCAGTTCGTTCTCTATTCTATTCCTGGTTTGACTTTTTTTTTCCTTTGTTCGTTTGTTTTGGTTCTTAAATTCCACCTATGAATGAGATCACATAGTATTCGTCTTTCTCTAACTGCCTTATTTCATTTAGCATAGTACTCTAGCTCTATCTATGAGTGAAATACCCTTTCTAATCCTTTTGTCATGGTTTTAATCCTTACCATTTAATAGTTAAAATATCTCATTTCATTTGTTTGTGTTTATTCAGTTAGCAATGAGGTTGAGTATCTTTTCATATTCTTTCCTTTTTTGGTGAATTGTTCTTTTCCGTACATGGCTCTCTTTCACGTGGGTTCTTTTTTAAAAAGATTTTTTTTAAGTCATCTCTATACCGAAGGTGGGGCTCGAACTCACAACCCTGAGATCAACTGTCATGCTCTGCTAACTTGAGTCAGCCAGGTGCCCCTTTCCTGTAGGTTCTTAAATATTTTTTGTTGTTGTTGTTCTTATATCTTTGTCTTACTATTTTTTATGGAAATATTATGGGAATATTACTTCGTTAAGAATTTGGAGGGCTGACATCTTGTTGAAGCGTAGCATACAGAGGAAAGGGTATAACGTGTACACGTACATGAACTACAAATTGGAAACACCTGTGTAGCCCGTGCCTGAATCAAGAAACAGGAAGTGACAAGTCCTCCAGAAGCCCTCTTCATGCCACTTCCAATCACTATGCCCTGACTCACGGGTAATGCTTCCTCAGTTCTATAAGCATAGGTGATTTTTGCCTGTTCTTGCATGTGACATGGATGGAATCATACCTTGTTCTTTTGTGTCTGGCTTCTTTCAGTTATCATGATGTGTTTGAGATTCATCCTTGTCATCTTGTGTATCATTGGTTGGTTCTTTCCGTTACTGTGTACTGTTCTGCTGTATAAATACATCACAGTTGTTTATCCATTCTGCGGCTGGTGGCTGTCTCCATTTTGGCTATTTCAAATAATACTTCTGTGGATATTCTCGTACATGGCTTGATTTCCGTTGGATATATACGTGCGTTTCCATTTGATATATATGTAGGAGTGGGACTGCTGGGTCCTAGGTTAGGTATACACTCAGCATTAATAGGTTCAGCTGAAATGTTTTCCAAGGTGGCCGTACTATTTTATAGTTTACTCTCACCAGCAACATATGAGAGTTCCAGTTGCTCCACATCCTCGCCAACATTTGGGGTTTTGGTCTTTCTTTTAGCCGTTCTGTTGGTATATAGTGATATCTCACTGTGGTTTATTTATTTATTTATTTATTTTTATTATAATAATATTTTTTTATTATATTATGTTAGTCACCATACAGTACATCCCTGGTTTTTTTAAAAGATTTTATTTATTTATTTGACAGAGATAGAGACAGCCAGCGAGAGAGGGAACACAAGCAGGGGGAGTGGGAGAGGAAGAAGCAGGCTCACAGCAGAGAAGCCCGATGTGGGGCTCGATCCCAGGACCCCGGGATCACGCCCTGAGCCGAAGGCAGACGCTTAACTGCTGTGCCACCCAGGCGCCCCACATCCCTGGTTTTTGACGTAAAGTTCGATGATTCATTAGTTGCGTATAACACCCAGTGCACCATGCAATACATGCCCTCCTTACTACCCATCACCAGCCTGTCCCATCACCAGCCTCACTGTGGTTTAAATTTGTATTTCCCTGGTGACTAAAGATGTCGAGCACCCTCTCATAGGTTTACTGGCGAATTGGATATCATCTTTTGTGACATATCCATTCAAATCTTTTTCTAGGTTTTCTATGGTGTTGCCTATATTTATCATCTTGATCTGTAGGAGTTCTTTATGGTTTCTATAGTATAAAAGCCCTTCACTAGAGATCGCTATTGAAAAATACCTGAGAAACCTTTTTGAAATTATTAAAGAGTAGCCTCTCTCTGAAGAATATTCCCTTTAGCTTAAAGTATATTCTCATTTGTATTTCTGTCAAACTGATTGAGTAGAAGGATGCCGTGACAGGGATTGGTGTCATTTGAGGATGTGGTTGTGGACTTCACCCAGGAGAAGTGGAATCGTCTAGACTCTTCTCAGAGGACACTTTACAGAGCTGTGATGCCAGGAAGCTATAGCCATCTGGTCTCTGTAGGTGAGCATGGCTTGCCTGAGTAATTCACAGTGCACCAAATAGGATAGCTTTCCATCTCTGAAGTGTTTCAATACTTTGACCTCAAATTCCAGGGATTCAAGATCCCTAATCCCTCCTAGGCTGGATACGGTGTTTGTATTTTCATCTCTCATGTGAAATTTATACTTATTAAAATGTACCTTCCTACTTATGTTGAGGCCGTGAAACCCACACGGATGCACCTAAGTCATCTATCATTTCCATTACAGGGTATCCTGTGACCAAACCGATGTGATGACCTGTTTGGAGAACAGAGGACTTCGGATCATAGAGAAGTTCCAAGTTTGAGTTATACAGGTAAATAAGAAACAGACAGATGAGTAAGACCCCAGTGGGTGAATGAGGGCTGGACACCTTTAAAAGCTGAGAAATATCTTCCTCGAGGATGGGACTTTTTTTTTTTTTTGCTAACTCCGAATTGCTAGTTTTGTGAGTTGCTGTCTCATGATAATCTTGGATTGAAGTAGTGAGGACCTAGGTTACAATCTGCCTCATCCTTCTGCTTATTCTCTTGGTCACCTCAGTTGTTTTCAGCCTTCCTTTTTGTTTGAGAGAGAGAGAGAGAGCATGCATGCATGAGCCGGTTGGGGCGGGGCAGAGGGAGAGGGAGAGAATCCCAAGTAGGCTCCATGCTCGGTGTGGAGCCCGACGTGGGGTGAGATCATGACCTGAGCTGAAACCAAGAGTCGTATGCCTAACCGACTGAGCCACCCAGGCACCCCATTTTCAGCCTTCCTGAAAGGCTCTTCTATTTGAGAGAGAGAGAGAGCACACAAGCAGTGGAAGTGGCAGGCAGAGGGAGAGGGAGAAGCAGGCTTCCCAGTGAGCAAGGAGCCCAGTGCGGGGCTCGATCCCAGGGCCCGGGGATCATGACCCGAGCCGAAGGTAGACGCCCAACCGACTGAGTATAGTCAGGATTTTGGCTTTGTTTCTATGTGTGGACCTTGCCCCTCTCTGGGCTTGATCGTGCAGTCTTCCCAGAAATGCTGTGAGCTACCTGATAGGATTTTAGGAGGTCTACTTTTTACTTGGATTCAGCAGAGTTTATTTTTGCTGCTTTTGATGAATACAGAAATCAGTACCCAGAGTGATGGCACCCTTTATAGATCCCCAGGGAAGTGTGAAATTTGGCCATCTAGGCTGGTTGGGGCTGAAGGCAGGAGAAATCAAATTGGCATTAAGGAAGGGGGCTCGGTCATTCTCACATTGGTGGATATCTGCCTTAATGATCATCTGTGCTTACCTTGGATGAAGTAAACGTTGAAAACAAGGCTTTGGGTAGGTGACCCAACCAAAAAGTACGAAAGACATGAGGGACTGCTTCCTCACAGGGATGGCTGCTTCTGATGGGTCCAGTAGAAAGAGAAAGAATGGCAAGTTTCAATTCCTAAATTCTCTGCCCAAGACACAGACCCAAATCCAGGCATTCTGTAAAAAGAAATTACTACCCTGTGCATCCATTGAATTCCTGGCCAAAATTCTCACGTGTCATTTGAAATTTAGGATTACTTGTGAAAAAGGGAGTAGGGGGGCCGAATGTTAGAATAGGGAGGTATCGGACGATGTGGGAGAATGTGAACACTTTAATTCCCACTGAGTCTCCTGTGTAAGCTGAAACCAATCTTATTTTCCCTGGAGAGACTGTATCTACCTTAATTGAAGTAGTGACTTCTACGAAGAGTGATGCTTTTTAAGGAGAGCCAATTTTCATAGCCCCTCATTCCACCCTTCTCTCTCCAGACCAATAACTGCCTTGTGGACCAAGCACTTTATGTGCTTTCCAAACATTCATTCATTTAATTCTCCCAATGATCCCATGAAGTAGTTGCTACCGTTATCATCCTCACTTTGCCAACGAGGAAACTGAGGCACAGAGAATTTAAATGCCTTGCCCAATGCAACACAGCTCCTAAGTGGTAGAGATGGTATTTGAACCCAGGAGAAGCTATGCTCTTACCTTCACCCCAAGCGATATGGTGTCCCTGATCAGAGCTTTGAATGTATGCGGGCAGTGATTAAATGGGGGTACCTCCAGTCATTGGAAAAATGAAGAGAGTTAGGCATTAGAGGACTCTTGCATTGTTTATAGATACCATCCTTTATTAAATCCACGGAAGAAAGAAAAGAAAGGAAGAGAAAAATCTCTACTTCTGGGAAACTGAGTCATGAATTATTAATTTTCTTGGCATCAGGTTTGGCGTGCATATTGCATCCCTTGAGCCATTCGGATAAATCATGGCCAGAACAGTGCCGGATCCATGAATCCCTGGGAAATGAAAGGAGGGAAGAAGGGTGAGGTGGGTAGGTTGATAGGGTGGCAGTGCCATTATCCCAGCTACCCAGGGTCCAAGCCACACCTATGAACTTACCAAGCAGTCATACCATTCTCCGAGGATACCACCTGCCTGGCACACAAGATATCATCCAGAATATGGGGGTTGAGCAGGTCTGGGAGGGAGGGAAGAGAGGGACATAGTGATCTGGTGCATTGGGGACAGGGTGACAATGTATGGTGGGCCCAGGGGTTATGGATTCTTTGGAGCCTGAATAACTTCAACCACTACATTGACTGATTCTAGGTGACCTTGATTCACTTGTCAGCTGGTTATGAATTAACCTCAACTGCCATGTTGGCTGGTTCTGTACAACCTTAACTCACATTGATGGATCCTGGATGATCTTGACGGTCATATTGTCTGGTTATGAATATCCTCAACCATCATACTGCCTGATCCTAACAACCTCAAACTTTATGTTGGCCAGTTCTGGATGACATCAACTGTAATTTTGTGTGGTTACGGATGATCTCAACTGCAATGGCAGCTGGTCTGACATCACCTTAACCACCATGTTGGCTGGTTGGGAAGCTACTGAGCTGCAAGGTTGATCAGTCTTCATGACTTCAAACACTATGTTGTCAGGTCTTGGATAACTTCAACTGCCGCTTTGGTTACAAATGACCTCAATCTCCATGCTGACGAATTCCATTCATCCTCCGTCATCATGGTGCTTGGTTCTAGATGATCCTACCCTGCTCAACAGGGTGACCTTCACTGCCCTTCTGACTGCTTAATGATCTCAACCACCCTGTTGACCAGTCCTGGACAACCTCAATTGCTATTTTGACTAGTTATAAATAATTCCAACCTCCATGTTGACCATTCCAGGACCTCAACTTCCATTACAGCTGATCCTGGACCACCTCAACTTCCATGTTGACTCAAAGTGAACATTCTTAACCTTTATTTTAGCTAGTCTTGAGAAACCTTACTACTCATGTTACCCTGTCCTAGATAGCTTCAACCTCTGTGGTGGCTAGTCGTGGACAACCTCACCCTTCAAGCTGGCCAATCCTGGGTAACCTCTTCTGTTACTGTAGCAGGACTTGGACAACCTCAACCTCCATTTGGCCTGGCCCCTAATAACCTCAGTCCCCATTTTGGTCTGTCTTGGACAACCTCAAGCACCATTTTGGCCAACCCTGAACAACTACCGCTATTAAATTTTGTCCTCAATACTACCACACTCTTGTCTGGAAAGCTCTCTCCTTTCTGCACAGATATACCTTATTTCTGTTCCTACAGGCAGATATGTGTTTCTTCCCTCAGGGCCTGAACCACCTCAACCCCAAATCAGGACAATCTCCCCCTGTATTCCACATGGAGCTAAGTTTCCTGTTTTCTGGGAAAAAAAACCTGCAGCCTCCATTCTCAGGGAGGTGTAGAACTTCCGAGCCCTCCTGACCTGGACCACATCTCAGCATAGTCGGTAAGGACACGGGATGGTGTCTCTAACAGCCCAGGCAGCTGTGCTCCTTTCCCTATCATTTTTCTGCTTGTTACTGGAGGTTATAGCTTAGGCAACCTTGCACTCTGTGTGTTAGGCTGTGGGGCCAGGCAGGGCTTTAGGGTGTCCCCAGTGCTGCCTCACCTCGACACTCCATGTGACAGAGGTTCTGGGTGGGTGTAACACCATTGTCACACCACCAGGCAGAGTTCAGCTGGAAAATGCCGTATTCGCTGCTGCCGTCGGGATTGTGGTCCACGAAGGAGGTGTCAAAGCCACTCTCATAGTGTGCCATGCAGAGCCCTGGGGCAGGGAGAAGGTAGATAGGAGGTCGCCATGAGTCCTGGGACTAGGGGATGGTAGGATGAGGGGGAGGGGACAGGGATGGTTGTCATCTCAGTTGTGGGGGTGATGATCTTGGTTTGCTGGTGGTGTTGATGTTGGTGATTCTGGTGAGCTGTGAGTGATGGCACGGGTGAGAGTACTCGTGATGACTTTGATGGTAGTGAGAGTGATGGTTGTGAAGGCATTGATGGTAAGGACTTTAGAGTAAGTCAGTCGGGGATGGCCGAGAGGATCATGTCCTGGCCTGGGGAAGTGATAAATGAGAAGGAGGGGGGCGGGTCTGATTGTGGTGGACAGCTCGGGCTGTGGGTGGGACTTGGGGCAGCTGGAGTCTCACAGTCTCCAATGCTGTAGCCCTTGAAGCCATTGAGGCCCGCTCTCTCCAGCTTCATTGCCAGTTCACAGCGTTCGTAGATCTTTGCATCCACGATGGCGACCATCAGTGTGGCCAGGGTCACCGCCACAGTGACCCAGGTCTGCATTATAACACCCATAGGCCCTCCTAGCCAACTCTTTGCTCCAGACTCACGCCGCCCTCTTCAGAACTAGGGGCGTTCTGGAACTCCGGGCTCTATGAGCAAATACCATGTAATAGATTCTGGAACACGGAAGCCAGAGGGCTGGACACCTCACTATCTTTCCCAGCGCCACCTCTGTTACAGATGGACACACAAGGAAGAAGAAAGATACTGACCTATACACAAAGATGGCAGGAGGCAAAACTAGGGAGAAACCCTGAAATGTCAGAAAGAGATGCAGGAAGAGAGGGGCTGGAGACACAGAGACAGACAGGACTCAGGCCCTGGGCCTCACGATCAGCCCACATTCCCCCACTTCCCTTGACACGGTGCCACTCCACTGGTTTTAATCATGCTGTACCACTTGGTTCCCTCCATGTCCACTCACTCTGCCCCCTCGCCACCTCCATTCCCCCACTCTGCTCAGCGGTCAGCTCTGTTCACTACACTGTGCCTACTACCACCACGATTTCTCACACTCTGCACAATATGGCCACCATGCCCTCGCCTTCTGCCCCTTGTTACCTCCATTGACCCATTCTTGGCACCTCCTTCACTTCACTTACGACGCACTGTTCCACCCCAGTTTCCTGGAATCGGGCCCCCGTTTGCCCCATTCAGTCACACTCTGCCCTCCATCACATATTATACATGACACGTGACACAGAGAAGCGCCCTCTACTACTGTTCCCCCTCCATTCTTGTTCCAGCTTCCAGCACCCCCCCATTCACTTACGCTGCCTCTCATCCACTACCCTTCATTCACGCTGGGCCTCATATTGCCACAATTCCTTAACCCTCTCCCTACATGGCCCCAGTTCTCTCACATCGTATTCCTTCACCTCCGTTCACTCTCAGACTCTCAGTTTCCACTTTCCCCTCTGCTTCTTGACACCGCAAGAAGTGACTCCCATTCACTCTCACGTGGCCCACCCTTCAGCTCGGTTCATGGACTCTGGGCCTCATTCTCTCCCTCATTCACTCTCTTTCTGCCCCTTCTTCATCTTTATTCTCTCCAACACTGCTCCCACATTTACCCCCATTCCCTGTATTCCTCCCAAACACGAGTTCAAGTTACCTGCAGAGTCTCCTTCTCTGCTTGCTCAGCCCCATGCCTCACTTTCTCTTCACTGACTCCATTTACTTTCACTCTGCCTCTCATTCATTGAACTAATCTCATTCATTGAAATTCATTTCCAATGTAACCCCTGTTCCCGCTTACCACTCCTGTTCTGCACCTGATCTCATGTCTAGTTGTTTCCATTCTGCCCCATAGTACCTTCATTGAGTCACACTCTGCCTTGAATTCACCACTTTTTGCTAACACTGGGCCCCATGTTCCCCCACTTTATTCACTTGGGGCCATGTGACCTTCGTCTTTCCCTTTGGCTCACAATACCCACAGTGACTCACCACCTTCTCTTTGCTTCTATTCCCTCTCACTGTGCCCAACATTAGCTCCATTCGTGCACACGCAGCAGCTCCTTCACCTGGGCTGATTGCTACTGGGATCCCTGGACACTCCTGGAGTCCCACATCAGCCCTATCTAATCCCAGTCTGCCCCTCATTCACCTCTAGCCACTCCCCTTCTCCCTCAGAGTGTCGCCAGTCAAACTCAACCTGATTCACGTATTCACATTCCACCATGTATACATCTTCAGTCCCTCTTCTCTGTCCCTTGTGCTCCCCATTCTTCCCTCTATGCCCCACATTACCCCCATTTGATTCCATGCTCCCCCTAAATTCACCTCTCTCTCTTAACATGCCCCATAAACCATCGTTTATTTGCACTCTGGTCCTTAGTTCTCAAAACAACTTGCACTCTCCTGCTTTATCAACTCCATTCATGTTCACCGTCTTGAATTGTTCCATTCACTCAGTCTGCTCCCACTTTCACTTTTGGTCACTTTAGCCCATGCCTCATTTTCCCATCACTTAGTCTCACCCATCATCTCCAACTAATTCAAAATTGCATGGTGATTCCCTCGTGCGGCTCCACACCACCCACTCTCACTCCACTCCACTCATTCACCTCCCTCCCATCACCCTCTGTCTCTCCTTGCTCCCATTCACTCCCAATCTGTCCTTCATTCGCCATTATTCATCCCTGCCTCAGCCAGTCCCATACGTCTCCCATTTAATGACACTCGCATTGGCCAAGACAGAAAAGTCTGACATTGTTCAGGATTCATATACCAGTGGTGGTATATACTACAAATACCAGTGGCTTCAAAAGAATGGAAGGGGATTCCTCCCTTGGAAACAGGTAGTTCAAGGCTAGCACGCCAGCTTCAAGGTCACCAGAGAAGTGGCTCGTGTGCTATTGCTCTGACAAACTTACCTGCTACCTTATGGTCCCAAATCACTGCTCACAATTGGCCACACTTCCATGGTTTTGATGAAATGTATCTTTTATTTTAAAGTGAGCTCTACACCCAATGTGGGGCTTGAACTCATGACCCTAAGATCCAGAGTCACATGCTCTACTGACTGGGCCAGCCAGACACCCCTTGATGAAATGTATCTTGAGAGCAATTGTGATGACTCACTGGTGAGGTGGGGGACCTTTGGGTGGGAGTGTCACATCGTACAGACTCTGTGGTGGGGCCAGCTGCTGTCTGCTTCCCATACCCCTTCACCTAGCTACCTGCTGCTTAGACCATTGTATGAGGAGGCTGCATCCGCAGGGACTAATGGCAGAGGATGCCCAGGACAGAGTGGGAGTCCTAGCTCTTCAGCACAGAAAGGCTGGCCTCACGTAGCTTGTGGATGTGCACTGTGAATCCTGGGACAGCTTTTGAGGGGTGTATCCCTGGCTCAGGGACATTTCTGGAGCTGGCCATCACTGTACCCCAATACCCACCAACCCTAAAGGATTCTCTCTACACACAGGGGTGTGTGTACAAGTTGGTGGGAATGATGTTTGTAAGATGGAAGAGGCCAGGCTCGCATGGGCCTGGCCCTTCCTATTTGTCACCTTCTAATGCATTCAGAGAGAACTGACATGTTTTGTACCCAAGAAGTGCTGATCCCTTAGGGAGCAAGAGATAGGAGCTATTCCTCTGTTTTCTCTCTTTGCTTTGTCTGCCAAGAAGCTCCATCTAGATTTCTGGTAAAAACATTCTTTGGCTAGTTTTAATGGTTCTGGGATGAGGACCTGCACAGATACTTTCTGGAAGTTCTGTGGGATAGTGAATAAACAAAAGAAGAATATTATTGGGTAGAAGTTAAGGATCCAACCTTGGGAAACTGTGTGACCTTGGGCAAGTTACTTAGTCTCTCTGGGATTCAGTTTCCTCCTCTGACAAGTGCAGGCCATGGGACTGTTCACAGATAGTGGGGACTGCGTGAGGCAGGTCATATCATGTACTTCACACGGTGTATGGCACACAGAAGATACTGAGCTAGGTCTGAGCTCCCATTATCACTTAGTGGGCCTGTTGGCAGAAGCCACACTGTTTTTCCTGCGTTCCCCCTTGCCCTCTGTAGTCTGTTCTCCAAAGCAGCCTGCAGGTTATCTTTGAATTTTTTCCTTTTTATTAAAAAAACCTTAGTACCTATACATGCCTAATTTTATTTAAATAATAGGGGCACCTGGGTGGCACAGCGGTTAAAGCGTCTGCTTTCGGCTCAGGGTGTGATCTCGGCGTTCTGGGATCGAGCCCCACATCAGGCTCCTCCACTATGAGCCTGCTTCTTCCTCTCCCACTCCCCCTACTTGTGTTCCCTCTCTCGCTGGCTGTCTCTGTCTCTGTCGAATAAATAAATAAAAATCTTAAAAAAATAACAATACTAAAACATGTAGCACTTGGTATGTGCCAAGCGTTGTTCTAAATCTTTACAATTATCGGTTCATTTGTCATCGTCCCGGCTTTATAGATGAGGAAACAGCATAGAGAAGAGTTCTGCTCTTGGTTACAAAGCTGGTAGGTTGGGGGTTTGAAACCAGGCTGTCTCCATTATGTTTGTTTGGTTCTGTCTTCTTCCTTGCTATATTCCCAATGTCTAGAATACTGTCTGTCATACAGGAGGTGCTTAAGCAAATCCCCGTGAAGCTCATGTTCTAGTGGTGCAAGACTCGCAGTAAACAAGAATGCGAGACTGCTTCTGATGGGTCTTTAAAACAAATCTTATCCCTCTTATGGCTTCCCGTTCTGTCTAGAATGAAGCATGAACTCTGTTCCTGGCAGAGGAGGCCCTACGGCATCTGGCCCCCCACCTACCTCTCCCTGCCTCACACCTCCTACGCTCCCAACACACTGCCAGTTTGCATTTCTCCAACACACCGAATTAGGTCTCGCTTCCGGGCCTTTGCAACAGCCTTGCGCTCCACCAGAAAGCTCTTTGCTTCGGCTATTCATATGGCCGGCTCCTTTTGGTCAGCAAAATTGACACCTCCGACGAAAGGATTTCGTTCCCGCCCATCCAGAGAAAGCAACCCGCCAGCCACTGCTTAACACATTCCCTTCACCCCGGGGTGTGCGCGTCCTAGGTCGCCGTTTATTTATCCTTCAGCCTGTCTGTATGCCGTCCTTCAAAACTCCCAGCTCTAGCCACTGGATGGAGCCAGTGTAACCTACCTCCCAGCCTTTGTGCGCGCCGGGCAATTCTGCCACGCATCCCGTCTTCCTATTCAATTACACCTGTAAACCCGATGCTGCCCTTCGGCTTCAAGACACCAAATTCCGGCCTGCCAGAATTTTCCTCAGTTGGGCAGTTCCCCTCCCCGCCATAAGGAAAATGGTTTTCGAAGTCTCGGGAATGACGGCCTCCGCAGAACAAAGTAAACACCTGCTCTTCACGGCAGCCCTCGAGGTGTAGAGCCCCGGTGGGCGCGGCCATCATAAAGCTGGGACGGCGCGGGCGCGGCCATCTTCCCTCCGCGCAAGCGCCGCGGCCCCGCCGCGTTCGCGTGGGGCCGGCGGGAGGGGGGCGGGAGGGGGCCTGGTGTTGACTATTGGCGGACGCGGGCTCAAAGCCCCCACTGAGCGTGCGCACACCCGGCTGCTGCAGCCCTGTAGGCTGCGGAGCCCGAGTTGGTCCCGAAGCGGAAGTGCTTCTTAGGGCCAGTTCTTGCACTGGTCTCCTCTGCAGTGAGCAGAAAATCTATTGTCGAGAGGGTGAGAGACAGAGAGAGAGAGAGAGAGGGGTTGAGAGAGCGAGTGCTAGAGGTGATGGGCTGAGTGATGGGGACTTCTGGGGGGAACGAACGAAGGAGGATTGGGGGGGTCATTGATGTGGGGAGTTGGGGGGTGAGTGATGGGAGACCGAATGAAGGTCTCTGGGCACGATGGTGGACAAAGTTATGGGGCTAGTCAGGGTTGAATGGGGCTTGTTAAACGTTGACTTTTACACATTTTCCAGCACAGTGACCTGCGCTAAGGGTTCATACGCACTCCTCAGGCCCCTTCTTAGGCGCGCCCCACCTCTCCCTGTGCCCCTCTCCCCTTGCCCACGCCCCAAGGTAGGGGCCTGGTGTGAATGTTCCAGCCGAAGTGATCTGCACCCGAAGGCTTCCTTCTGGCTCCTGGGCAAGCCGGCCCCAGTGAGGTGAGGAGAAGGAAGAGGCACCTGAGAGGACTCACCTCAGAGCTTGGGGCTTGGGGCTTGGGGGTGGGGTGGGCGAGGCCTGGTGCTGCGGGGTCTGGGGGGGATCTGGGGGGGATTGTCGGGCTTAAAACGTCGGGAGGATGATAGTTTTTAAAAGTTCAGTTTTCTTGGCGTTTAACAATAGTAGCACATTTGAATTACAGATTAATTAAAAAGAGGAAAAGAAAACCATAAGGAATTCATTTTATCGCCCCCCCCCATTTAAACATCCCTTCTTAGACAGTTTTTAGTGTGTATGAGGGGTGTGCGTTTTTAAACCTTTCACATATAGTTTGAAATGGGTTCCTGCAGTTTTATAACCTACCTTTTTTTCATTTAGAAGTTTACTGGATTCAGCTTAATTTATCCTGTGACATTTTTAAAAACTTTTAATTCAGATATATGTGCAGAAAAGTACACAGATACTAAAGCACACAGTTCCATACAGCAATGTTTTTAATAGCTATGTAGCATTTCACCCCTTGTATTTCCTTATTAATCTCTTATTTTGAGTCATATAGGATTAACTTTGGCATTTATAAAATCAATGCTGAGATGAAGGTACTTATAGGGGAATTGTGATGCATTGGAGTACATTATTTCATTTAGGAAAATGCCTGAAAATACAATTTCTGGGTCAGTACACAAGTATATATAGAAAAAAAAAACATTTTGCGTTACATGCTCAGGTGAGGAAAAGAGTCAAGAATACACAGGTGGTTGTTAAGACTACACGGTTGCCCAAACTTCTACAGAGTGGCCTCATGCCCAGCTTATGTGAGGGGGTTCCTAGGCAGGTAATTCTGGGCAGATAAGCCTGATGGGTTCTCTCATATGCTGTACACTTCTCCATTCTTCCAGCTCAGCCTCCACATATCTCTGCCTTTTCCCAAGAAGAGCAGGAAATGGCCAAACCCCAGGTAAGTATGTGGTCTGTTCCTTCCTCTTTTTTTTTTTTTTTTACCATGGATGTGATGAGCTATGTAGGAATTTCTGACATGAAATAGGAACTTATTTGTAAATAAGCATTAGGATCAGGAAAAATGAGAGACAGGAGCAAGGCCAAGTTAGAATGTAGGCATGTGGAGAGGACTTAGGGTGTGACAGATACTAACATTGACTTACAGATTTGTCTCCAAGCCTCTGGCTGCTAGAGGGAAACTTAAT
Organism: Ursus americanus; assembly: GCF_024610735.1. NCBI lineage: Eukaryota > Metazoa > Chordata > Mammalia > Carnivora > Ursidae > Ursus > Ursus americanus. The sequence goes on from NC_142164.1 coordinate 82,433,721, forward strand.
TAGGAAGCTGGCTCACCTTACTCATCGGGAGAGAGCACACAAGTCCTCAGGGAAGTAAAGGTTTCCTGTAATTGCCTTCTGCGGCATTTCTTTTCTGAGTCTTGATGTAGATGGTGGAATTGTCTTCAACCACAGCCTGGTGATAAATGCAGTCCCTGGTTTCCTGCTGATATTTCTTATGGCATTTCTCAGCGAGCTGGAGACATAATGTCAAGGTGTAATTTAAGAATGAAATGTCTTAGGGAACTTGCTTTTCTTGAAATCATTTTCCCGAAGTAATTTTATCAGTCAGACTTTGGATTCTCATTTGGCCAAGAGACGGAGTCCTGCAGATGCTCACAGCCAACCATCTTTTTTCTTTGCTAATTTTTTTTTTAAATTAGTGTGCAGTAATATTGATTTTGTTGTTGTTGCCCAGTACAATAAATGTGATCACATTTGGCATTGTTAAAGTCAGTGCTGAGATGAAGGTATTTCACGAATACGGGTGGGTGTGACTAATCTATAGGATAGAGAATAGTTTCATCAGGCCAAAATAAAAAGCCTTATGCTACCCCTTCATGGTTCCGTCCTTCCCCACCTGTAACCTCAGGCAACCACAGATCTGTTCTGTGTCACCACAGTTTTATTGTTTCAAGAATGTCATATAAAAGGAATCATATGGTATGTAACCTTTTTTAAAAAAAAATTAGATGTTCTTTTGAGATAATTGATTGACGTGCAATTTTAAAAATAATACAGAGAGATCCTGTCTATCCTTTACCTGTTTCCCCCAATAGTACATCTTACAAAGCTATAGTATAATGTCGTGACCAGGATGTTGACTTTGCTACGGTCAAGACACAGTTCCAGGACTGCAGGGATCTCTTATGTTGCCCTTTTATGGCCAAATACATCCCTTTTCTCCAATCCTCCCATTCTTAGACTCCTAGGAATTACCATTCTCCATTTCTAGAATTTTGTCATTTCCAGAATGTGATAAAAATGAAGTCATATAGTATGTGACCTTTCGAAACTGAGGATATTTTTACTCAGTATAATTCCCTGGAGATCCAGACAAGCTGTGTGTGTCAGTTCTTTTTATTGCTGGGTGGTATTTCCATGGTACTGATGTACCACAGCTTATCCCTCCATTCTCCTGTTGAAAGACATTGGAATTATTTCCGGTTTTTGGCAATTATGAGTAAAACTACTTTAGACCCTCTTTTTTTTAAGATTTTATTTATTTATTCAACAGAGATAGAGACAGCCAGTGAGAGAGGGAACACAAGCAGGGGGAGTGGGAGAGGAAGAAGCAGGCTCCCAGCAGAGGAGCCTGATGTGGGGCTCGATGCCATAACGCCGGGATCACGTCCTGAGCCGAAGGCAGATGCTTAACCTCTGTGCCACCCAGGCACCCCATCTTTTGCATTAATTTTTATGTAAGGGGTGAGGATTAGGTTGAGGATTATTATTTTGCATATGGAATTCCATTTGTTCCAACCCCATTTGTTGAAGGGGTTGTTTTTTTCTCTTTTGAATTGCTTTTGCAGGTTCGTCATAAATCAGTCGGCCCTATTTGTGGACTCTCCTCTGTTCTGTTGATCTATATATCTAACCCTTTGCCAGTCCCATGCTGTCTTTTTTTATGCTTTTATTTAAATTCCAGTTAACATACAGCTGTTTTCATAATTTGGCTATTATAGATAATGCTGCTGTCAATATTGGGGTGCATGCATGTATCCCTTTGAATTAGTATTTTCGTATTCTTTGGGTAAATACCTAGTAGTGTGATTGCTGGATCATAGGGTAGCTCTGTTTTTAACTTTTTGAGGAACCTCCATACTGTTTTCCGCAGTGGCTGCACCAGTTTGCATTCCCACCAACAGTGCAAGAGGGTTCCCCTTTCTCCACATCCTCGCCAACATCTGTTGTTTCTTATGTTGTTGATTTTAGCCATTCTGACAGGTGTGAGGTGATAACTCGTTGTAGTTTTGATTTGCATTTCCCTGATGCTGAGTGATGTTGAGCATCTTTTCATGTGTCTGTTGGCCATCTGGATGTCTTCTTTGGAAAAATGTCTATTCATGTCTTCTGCCCATTTTTTTAAAAAAGATTTATTTGAGAGGGAGAGGGAGAAAATCCCACTTAGACTCCATGCTGAGCACAGAGCCCGATGTGGGGCTCGATCTCACGACCCTGAGATCACAACCTGAACTGAAACCAAGAGTCAGACTGTTAACAAACTGTGCCACCCAGGCACCCCTTCTGTCCATTTTTTAATTGGATTATTTGTTTTTGGGGTGTTGAGTTTTATAAGTTCGCTAGATGTTTTGGATACTAACCCTTTATCCGATATGTCATTTGCAAATATCTGCTCCCATTCAGTCGGCTGCTTTTTTAGTTTGGTTGATTGTTTCCTTCCTGTGCAGCAGCCTTTTACTTTGATGAAGTCCCATAGTTTCTTTTTGCTTTTGTTTCCCTTGCCTCAGGAGACATATCTAGAAAGAAGATGCTTCTGCCCATGTCCAAGAAGTTACTGTTGGTGTTCTGTTCTACGATTTTTATGGTTTCATGCCTCACATTTAGGTCTTTCATGCATTTTGAATTTATTTTTGTCTATGGTGTAAGAAAATGGTCCAGTTTCATTTTTTTTGCATGTTGCTGTCCAGTTTTCCCAACACCATTTGTTGAAGAGAGATTCTTTTTCCCGCTGGATATTCTTTCCTGCTTTGTCCAAGATTAATTGACCATGTAGTTATGGATTCATTTCATTCATTTCTTAGTGTCTGTTTTTGTGCCAGTACCACACTGTTTTGATTACCGCAGCTTTATAATGTAACTCGAAGTCTGGAATTGTGATGCCTCCAGCTTTGCTTTTCTTTTTCAGGGTTGCTTTGGCTATTTGGGATCTTTTGTGGTTCCATACAAATTTTGGGATTGTTTGTTCTAGCTCTGTGAAAAATGCTATTGGTATTTTGATAGGGATTGCATTAACTGTGTAGATTGAGCTTTGGGTAGTAGAGACATTTTAACAATAATTGTTCTTCCAATCCGTGAGCACTGAATGTCTTTCCATTTTTTTAAAGATTTTATTTAATTTATTTTGAAGGAGGGAGGGGGAGAGAGAGAGCGAGAATGGGCGAGGGGAGGGTCAGAGGGAGAGGAAGAGAGAGAATCTCAAGCAGACTCCATGCTGAGCCTGAAGCCTAATTCAGGGCTTGATCTCAGGACCTCAAGATCATGAGCCTGAGCTGAAATCAAGAGTCTGATGCTTAGCCGACTGAGCCACCCCTGTCTTTCCATTTCTTTGTGTCATCTTCAATTTCTTTTATCAGTGTTTTAGTTTTCAGAGTTCAGGTCTTTCATCTCCTTGGCTTGGTTTATTCCCAGGTATCTTACTGGTTTTGGTGCAATTGTAAATGCGATTGATTTCTTTTTTTTTAAGATATTATTTATTTATTTGAGAGAGAGAGAATGTGGGAGAGCACAAGTGGTGGAGAGGGAGAAGCAGGCTGCCCATTGAACAGGGAGCCTGATGCCAGGCTCGATCCCAGGACCCTGGGATCATGACCTGAGCTGAAGGCAGATGCTTAACTAACTGAGACACCCAGGTGCCCCTGGGATTGATTCCTTAATTTTCCTTTCTGCTGCTTCATCATTGGTATATAGAAATGCAGCAGCTTTGTGTACATTGATTTTGTATCCTGTGACTTTACTGAATTTGCATATCAGTTCTAGAAGTTTTTTGGTAGAATCTTTTGGGTTTTCTTTTCTTTTTTTTTTTTTAAGATTTTATTTATTTATTTGACAGAGAGAGACAGCCAGCGAGAGAGGGAACACACGCAGGGGAAGTGGGAGAGGAAGAAGCAGGCTTCCCAGCAAAGCAGGGAGCCTGACGTGGGGCTTGATCCCAGGATCCTGGGATCATGCCCTGAGCCGAAGGCAGATGCTTAACAAGAGAGCCACCCAGGCGCCCCTCTTTTCGGGTTTTCTATGTGCAGTATCATGTCATCTGCCTTCATAGAATGAATGTGGAAGTTTTCCTTCCTTTTCTATATTTTGAATAGTTTGAGAAGAATAGGTGTTAACTCTTCTTTAAATGTTTGGTAGAATTTGCCTGTGAAGCCAGCTGGCCCTGGAGTTTTCTTAGTGTATGTGCTGCTGACTCTGGACTTCTGTTGGGAGTTTTTTGATTACTGATTCACTTTCCTTGCTGGTTATGGGTCTGTTCAAGTTTTCTATTCCTTTTTCAGGTTTGGTAGGTTGTAGGTTTGTAGGAATTTACCCATTTCTTCCAGGATGTCCAGTTTGTTGGCATATAGTTTTTCATAATATTCTCTTAAAATTGTTTGTATTTCTGTGGTGTTAGTTGTTATTTCTCTCTCATTTGTGATTTTGTTTATTTGGGTCTTTTTTCTTTTTGTGAAGTCTGGCTAGAAGTTTATCAATTTTATTAATTTTTTATAAGATTTTATTTATTTATTTGAGAGAGAGAGAGGGAGAGCACAGAGGAAGAGTGAGAAGGAGAAGCAGACTCCCTGCTGAGCAGGGAGCCCAACGCGGGACTCGATCCCAGGACCCTGAGATCATGACCTGAGCCGAAAGCAGATGCTTAACTGGCTGAGCCATCCAGGCGCCCCTCAATTTTATTAATTTTTTCAAAGAACCAGCTCCTGGTTTCATTGATTTGTTCTGTTGTTTTTTGAAAAATGTCTGTATTATTTATTTCTCCTCTAATCTTTATTATTTCCTTCTTTCTGCTGGCTTTGGGCTTCATTTGTTGTTTTTTACCTAGTTCCTTTAGATGTAAGGTTAGGTTGTTTATTTGAGATTTTTTTCTTCTTGAGGCAGGCTTGTATTGGTATATACTTCCCTCTTAGGTCTGCTTTTGCTGCATTCCAGAGGTTTTGAACCATTGTGTTTTAATTTTCATTTGTTTCCGTGTATTTTTTTTATTTCTTCTTTGATTTCTGGCTGACCCATTCACTGTTTGGTAGCATATTGTTTAACCTCCGTGTATTTGTGGTCTTTCCAGATTTTTTCTTGTGGTTGACTTTAAGTTCATAACATTGTGGTCAGAGAAGGTGCCTGGTATGACTTCAATCTTTTTGTATTTGTTGAGACCCGTTTTGTGACTTAATCTGTGATCTATTCTGGAGAATATCCCATGTGTACTTGAAAAGAATGTGTATTCTGCTGTTTGAGATGGAATGTTCTGAATATATCTGTAAGACCATCTGGTCCAATGTGTCATTCAAAGTCGTTGTTTCCTTGTTTATTTTCTGTCCCTTGATGTAAGTGGGGTATTAATATCCTCTATTATTATTGTATTATTATCAATTAGTTTTTTTATGTTTGTTATTAGTTGTTTTATATATTTGGGTGCTCCCAGGTGGGGTGCATAAATACTTTAAATTGTTATATCTTCTTGTTGAATTGTCCCCTTTATTATGATACAGTGCACTTCTTCATCTCTTGTTACAGTCTTTGTTTTAAAGTCTAGTTTGTCCAACATAAGGAGTTACTCTGGCTTTCTTTTGACATCCATTTGCATGATTATTTTTTCTCTATCCCTTCACTTTCAATCTGTGTATGTCTTTAGGTCTAAAATGATTCTCTTGTAGGGGGTGCCTGGTTAGCTCAGACAGTAGTCATGTGACTCTTGATCTCAGGGTTGTGAGTTCGAGCCCCACATTGGGTGTAGAGATTACTTAAGAATATAAGAAGTAAAATAAAATGAATCTCTTGTAGGCAGCGTATAGATGGATCTTTTTTTTTTTAATCCATCTGACACCCTCTGTCTTTTGATTGGAGCATTTAGTCCATTTACGTTCCGAGCAATTATTGATAGATATGTATTTATTGCCGTTTTATTTCTTGTTTTGTCATTGTTTCTGGAGATTTTCTGTGTTCTTTTCTTGTCTTTGTCACTTTTGGTCTTTCCTTTCCACTCAAAGACTCCCCTTTACTATTTCTTGCAGGGCAGGTTTAGTGGTTACGTACTCCTTTATTTTTTGTTTGTTTGGGAAACTTGTTATCTCTCCTTCTATTCTGAATGATAGCTTTGCTGGATAGAGTATTCTTGGCTGCAGATTTTTCCAGTCAGCACTTCGAATATATCGTGCTACTCCCTGCTGGCTTGCCAAATTTCTGTTAATAAATCTGCAGCTAGCCTTATGGGTCTTACCTTGTACATTAAGGACTGATATTTTTTAAGATTTTATTTTTTAAGTCACCTCTGCACCCAGTGTGGGGCTCAAACCCACAATCCCGAGATAAAGAGTCACATGCTCTACTGACTGAGCCAGCTGGGTGCCAATAAGGACTTCTTTTGTTTTACTGCTTTTTAGATTTTTTCTTTATCAGTATATTTTGCAAATGTGATTACAATATGTCTTTGTCTTGGCCTGCTTTTGTTGATTTCAGTGGGAGTTCTCTGTGCTTTTTGGATCTAGATGTCTGTTTCCATCCCCAGATTAGGGAAGTTTTCAGCTATTATTCCTCAAATAAATTTTCTGCCTCCCTTTCTCTGCTGCTTCTGGGACTCCTACAATACGAATGTTGTTATGTTTGATGGAGTCACTCAGTTTCCTAAGTCTGTTCTCATGTTGCATAATTCTTCTCTCTCTTTTCTTCATCTTCATTACTTACTTTCCAATACTTTGTCTTCTAGGTCACTAATTCATTCCTCTGCTTCTTCTAACCTGCTGTTCATTACATCAGTTGTGTTTCTAATCTTGTTTATTGCGCTCTTCATCCCTGGTCAGTTTTTTTTAAAGTAGACCCCCCAGTGTGGGGGTTGAATTCATGACCCTGAGATGAAGACCTGAGCTGAGAATCAAACCAAAGGCAGACACTTAACCTTCTGAGCCACCCAGGCACTGCTGATTGATTCTTTTTTAACTTTTTCCCCTCTTTGGCAAGTGTCTTACTGATGTCTTCTATTCTTTTATCAAGCCAAGTGTATTCTTACGATTGTTGCTTTAAATTCTCCATCAAGCATGTTACTTATATCTGTTTCGATTAGATCTCGGGCTGTGGCCTTGTTCTTTGATTTGGGATAATTTCCTTTGTCTTCACATTTTATCTGAGTCTCTGCCTTTTTCTTTGCGGTAGAGAAGCCATTTATGTCTCCTGCTTCTGAAAGTAATGGCCTTATGAAGAGGCCATGTAGTGCCCAGGGCCTGGTGCTTCACAGAGTGTCTCCAGTGTGTGCTGCGTGTGCTCTGCTATTGCATTTTGGCAGCTCTATCCTTCAGGCCAGTCATCTGCAGAGGCTCTCCTGGCCTGGTGTGGGCAGTGTTTGGTCCCTGGCCTGAATGTGGCAAGTTTGAACTAGGTGTACTGTGGTCTGCTTGTGAAATGAGACCTGTCAGCACCTCCACTGGAACCCAGGCCCTGCATAAACTCTCTGGTCGGGAAGATGTGGCGTGGGCCGGGGTTTGTGCTGGTCTCTGGGGGAGGGGCCTGCCATGCCAAGACTGAGGCAAACCTGATTGAGAAGGGAGGTTCCACCTGAGTGCAGGGGCGTGGTGCTTGGTGTAAGCAAGTTGGGTAGCCAGTGTCGGTGTATGCTGTGCCACAGACGACTCTGTGTGTGCTGAGGGGCAGGGAATTGAAATGGCGCTGGCCAGCTGCTTCGTTCCCGGGGAGGCATCTCCATGAGTGCTACCTCTCAGGCATGCACTCCAAGAAGAGTGAATAATCTCCCTGCTGTGTTCCCCAGGCACTGAGCTTATTTTTGTATATGGTCTATGAAAGTTTCATTCTTTTGCGTGTAGCTGCCCATTTTGCATGTAGCACCCATTTAAGAGACTGTCTTTTCTCCATTGTTATATTCTTGCCTCCATTTTCTAGATTAATTGACCATAAGGCATGGGTTTATTTCTGGGTTCTCTGTTTTGTTCCACTGATCTATGTGTCTGTTTTTTCCTAGTACCATACTGTTTTGATTACAATATGTTTATAGTGTAGTTTAAAATCAGGGAGCATGATATCTAGCTTTGTTCTTTCTCAAGATTGCTTTGTCTCTTGGAGATGTTCTGTGGTTCCATATAAATTTTAGGATTATTTGTTCTAGTTCTGTGAAAAATGCCCTTGGTACTTTGATAGGGTCACGTTAAATCTGCAGATTGCTTTTGCCACAGCATTTTAACAATATTATTTCTTTGAATCTGTGAGCGTGGTATCTTTCCATTTGTGTCATCTTCAGTTTCTTTCTTCAGTGGCTCAGGGTTTTCAGAATACATGTCTTTCATGTCCTTGGTTAAAATTAATCCTAGGTATTTTAGGTTTTTTTGATGCACTTGAAATCTGGTTGTTTTCTTAATATCTCTTTCTGATCGTTTGGTATTAGTGTATAGAAACACAACAGATTTCTGTGTATTAATTTTGTGTCCTGCAACTTTACTGAATTTATTCTAATAGTTTTCTGATGGAGTCTTTAAGGTTTTTTATGTAATATTATGTCATCTGCCAATAGTGACAGTTTTACTTCTTCGTCTTTAGATGCCTTTTATTTCATTTTTTTCCTGCATAATTATTTTGGCTAGGACTTCCAGTACTATGCTGAATAAACGTGGTGAGTGGACATCCTTATGTTGTTTCTGATCTTAGAGGAAAGGCTTTCTTTTCACCTTTTCACTGTTGAGTGTGATATTAGGTGTGGGCTTGTCCTATGTGGCCTTTATTGTGTTGAGATACCTTCTCTGTATACCCGCTTTGTTGAGAGTTTTTATCATAAATGAATGTTGAATTTTGTCAAATGCTTTTTTTTGGTGTATCACATTGATTGATTTGTGGATGTTAAACCATTCTTGTATGCGTGGAATTAATCCCACTTGGTCACGGGGTACGATCCTTTTAATGTTTTATTGAATTCACTTTGCTAATTAGTTGAGGACTTTTGCATCTAGGTTCATCAGGGATATTGGCCTGCCATTTTCTTTGTAGTGTCTTTGGTTTTGGTATCAGGGTAATGCTGGCTTTGTATAAGGAGTTTCAAAGTGTTCCTTCCTCTTCAAGAGTTGGAATAATTTGAGGAAGCCAGCTTGACCTGGACTTTTGTTTGTTGGGAGTTTTTTGATTACTGATTCAGTTTCTTTTAATTTTTTTTAATTTTTAAAAAAAGTTTTTAAAGATTTTATTTATTTGACAGAGAGAGAGCACAAGCAGGGGGAGTGGCAGGCAGAGGGAGAGGGAGAAGCAGGCTCCCTGATCAGCAGGGAGCCAGATGTGGGGCTCAATCCCAGGACCCTGGAATCATGACCTGAGCCAAAGGCAGACACTTAACTGTCTGAGCCACCCAGGCGCCCCGATTCAGTTTCCTTATCGGTAATCGGTTTTCAGATTTTCTAACTCTTGATGATTCGGTCTTGGAAGAATATGTTTCTAGGAGTTTATCCATGTTTTCTAGGTTGTCTAATTTGTTGGTATATAATTGTTGATAGTATTCTCTTACAATCCTTTGTATCTTTGTGGTATCAGTTGTAATTTCTCCTCGTTTCCAATTTTATTTATTTGGGCTCTCTCTTTTTTCTTGAGTCTGGCTAAAAGTTTGTTGATTTTGTTTATCTTTTCAAAGAACCAGCTCTTACTTTTATTGATGTTTTCTCTTGTGCTTTTAGTCTCTATTTATTTACATTCTGATCTTCATTCTTCCCCTTTTTCTACTAACTTTGGGCTTTGTTCTTCTTTCTTTATTTCCTTGAATGTTAAGACAGATTGTTCATTTGTTGCTTTTCTTGTTTCCTGAGGTAGGCCCATATTGCTATGAACTTCTTTCTTAGAATTGCTTTTGCTATGTCCCAAAGATTTTGGAACATTGTGTTTCCATTTTCATTTGTGTCATGTTATCTTTTTTTTAAAAAGATTTTTATTTATTTTAGAGAGAGAGCACGCATGCACACGTGTGAGTGCAAGGAGGGGCAGGGAGAGGGAGAGAGAGAATCCCAAGCAGATTCCACACTGAGCACAGAGCCTGACTTGGGCCCAGTCTCAAGACCCTGAGATCACGACCTGAGCTGAAACCAAGAGTTGGATGCTTAACCGACTGAACCACCCAGGCGCCCCTCATGTTATCTTTTGATTTCTTTTTGATTTCTTGACTAGTTGTTTAATAGCATGTTGTTTAGTCTCTGTGTGTTTGTTTTTCCAGTTGGGTCTTGTAATTGGTTTTTAGTTTCATACCATTGTGGTGGAAAAGATACTTGATACGATTTCACTCTTGCTAAATTTATTAAGACTTGTTTTATGATCTAACATGTGGTCCACCCTGGAGAATGTTCCCTGTGCACTTAAGAATGTGTATTCTCCTGTTTTGGGTGGGGTGTTCTGTGTATATCTACTGGGTCCATCCAGTCTCGTGTGTTGTGTAAGGCCAGTGTTTTCTTACTGATTTTTTGTCTGGATGATCTATCCATTGATTTAAGTGAGGCGTTACAGTCCCCTACTGTGACTGTATTGCTGTCTATTTCTCTCTTAATTTCTGTTAATATTTGCTACCTATATTTAGGCACTCCTATATTCAGTGCATAGATATTTACAAATGTCCTAACTCTCTTGTTGGATTGACCCCTTTATCATTGTGTAGTACCGTTGTCGTTTCTTATAGTCTTTGTTTTAAAGTCCAATTTGTCTAAGTATTGCTACCCCAGCCCTCTTTTCATTTCCATTTACATGAAATATCCTTTTTCATCCCTTTACTTTCAGTCTGTGTGTGTCTTTAGGTTTGAAGTGAGTCTTTTGTTGGCAGCATATAAAAGGTTTTTTTTCCCCATTCACCCACCCTGTGTCTTTTGATTGGAGCATTTAGTCCATTTACATTTAATTATTGATAGGTATGTATTTATTGCTGTTTTGTTAATTGTTTTCTGGCTATTTTTGTGGTTCCTCTTTGTTTCTTCTTCTCTTCCCTTGTGGATTGTTTTCTTTAGTGTTATGTTTAGATTCCTTTCTCTTTTTATGTATTTACTGAAATTTTTTTCTTTGTGGATTACTGTTAGGTTCACATATTACATGTATGTAACAGTCATTTTGAAGTTGACAGTAAATTAATTTCGAACACATTTCAAATCAGAGCTTTATATTTTTACTCTTCCCCCTCAAATTTTAGATTTTTGATGATACATTTTATATCTTTTTATTTTATGTATCCCTTAATTTTTTATTTTATTTTTAAGTAATCTCTGCACACATCGTGGGGCTTGAATTCACAACCCCAAGATGAAGAATCATATACTCTACTGACTGAGCCAGCCAGGTTCCCCTAATTATTTTATTGTCAATTAATTTTACCATTTCTGTCTTTTACCCTTTATACTTGCTTTGTAAGTGGTTGATCCACTATCTTTAATTTTTATTTCCCTTTTGTAGTGGGATTTTTACTTTTGTATGTTCATTTTTTTATTATTTTTAAAGATTTCTTTATTTATTTTTAAAGATTTATTATTAATAAATAAATATCTTTATTTATTAAAGATTTATTTGGGGGGGAAGAGAGGGAGAGAGGAGGGGCAGAGAGAGAATCATCAGAAAGACTCCCTGCTGAGAGTGGAGCCAGACACAGGGCTTGATCCCAGGACCCCAAGATCACGACCTGAGCCGAAATCAAGAGTTGGATGCCTAACCAGCTGAGCCACCCAGGTGCCCCTGTTAGTTTGGTTGTGTTTTTTTTTTTCCCGTATTAATTAGTACCTTTTCTTCTTAGCTTAGAGAAGTCCCTTTAACATTTCTTGTAAGGCCGGTTTAGTGGTGATGAACTCTGTTAGATTTTGCTTATTTGGAAAACTCTTAATCTCTCCTTCAATTCTGAATGATAACCTTGCTGGGTAGAGAATTCCTGGTTGGCAGTTTTTCCCTTTCCGAACTTTGAGTATGTCATCCCACTCCCTTATGGTCTGCAGTGTTTCTGCCGAAGAATCTGATAGTCTTCTGGGGTTTCCTTTGTACATAATACTTTGCTTTTCTCTTACTGCTTTTGAGATTTTCCCTGTATCCTTAACTTTAACCATTGTAATTATAATGTGTCTTGGTGTGTTTTCCTTTGGGTTCATCTTACTTTGAACTCTTTGGGATTCTTGAACCTGGATGTCTGTATCCTTCCCCACGTTAGGGAAGTTTTCAGCCATTATTTCTTCAAATAATTTTTCTGATCCTTTCTCTCTCCTACCTCCTGGAACTCCTATATGCAAACATTATTCTGCTTAATGCAGTGCCAGCTGTCTTGTAACATATTCTACTTTTTTAGTTCTTTTTCTTCCTTTGCTGCTCTTTCTGGGTGTTTTCCATTCCTTCTCTGACTTGTGCTTTAATTTCATCTGTTCTGCTTTCAAACCCCTCTAGTGTGTTTTTCCGTTTAGTTATGACTTCTATTTTGTACTTAACATGTTTTTTTCTTTTTTTAAAAAGACTTTTATTTATTTCAGAGAGAGAGTGTGTGTGCATGAGTGAGGGGGAGGGGCCGAGGCAGAGGGAGAATCAGACTCCCCCCCCTGAGCAGGGAGCCCGACCGCTCGATCCAGGGACCCTGAGATGGTGACCTGAGCAGAAGGCAGACGCTTAACTGACTGAGCCACCCAGGTACCCCTCTTTTTGTTGCTGTTCTTACTGTGTTTGTCCTTTCTTCTCCTGAGATCAGTGAGCATCTTTATGACCATTACTTTGAAGTCTTTATCGGGTAGGCTGCTAATCTCTATTTCATTAAGGTTCTTTTCTGAGGGTTTGCCTTCTTCTTTGGTTTGGAAAATATTCTTCTGTCTCCTCATTTTGCTTGTCTCTCTGTGTTTGTCTGTATGTGTTAGGCAAAACAGCTACCTCCCTCAGTCTTAGAGGAGCAGTCTTGTGTAGGAAATGTTCCATGTGGCCCCAAAATCTCCCTTGGCCACCAGAGTCAGGCACTGTGTGGGTGTCCCTTATGTGGGCTGCATGTGCATGCTAGCTGTGATGGAGCCGTAGCTGCTGTGTGGGGAGGGCAGGGCAAAGGGCACTTGCCCAGCTCTGCTGTGGCTGGGCTGCTGCATGGGGAGAGTGGAATTCAAGCTGCTTGTCCTTCCACTGTGGCTTGGTCTCTGCAAGGGGAGGGCAGGGCTCAGGGCACTCGCCCTATCCATTTGCAGCTTAGCCACTGTGTGGGAAGGTACGGATTGGGTCACTGACTGCGCCTGCTGGCATCTTGGCCCCTGAGCAAGGAGAATGGGGCTTGGGATGCTCACCTGTCCTCCCTGTGGCTTGGTCTCTGCGAGGGTTGCATGGTGCTTGGGTGCTCACCCAGCCCTATTGTGGCTTGGACGCTGTGCAGGGTGCGTGGGGTGCCTGCCCAGCCCCGTTATGGCATGGGATGGGCCAGCATGCCCTCTGCTGCTAGTAGGCACCAAAAATGGTGCCTGTTGGCTTCATCACCAGCAAATTAGGATGAGATTGCGAAAATGCCGTTGGTCAGCACTCCCATCCCCAGATAAAAGTCCTTGTAAGTTCCTATCTCTGTGGCAGCTGCTTTAAAATTAGTAAGTGTGTCTCTTTGCCTAATGGTCTAGGCACTTTTCAGTCTGTTGCCTTTGCACTGGATATCAGGGTGAGTGGGTTTTGCACGTGAGCCTTTAAGAATGGGATCTCTGTGTTCCCTGCATTCTGTGATTCTCCCGGTCTTAAATCCCCATTGATTTTCAAAACCAAACATTTTGGGGGCTTTCTGGTACAACCCCCAGGTTGGGGGTTGCTGATGTGGGACACAGTCCCTTTACTCTTTGAGTTCCATATTTTTGTGATGTCTTTTGCTTGTGGGGGTCACCACTTTTGCTCTGGGGTCCCATGTGAGGTTCTGTCATTGCCTCTCCTGCCCGTCTCATTGTGGCTCTCTGTCTTTTGCTGTGGAGGTGCTGCTGTTCATCTAGTTCTCAGGTCCTTTTTAGAGGGAAATTACTCTATATAGAGCTGCAAGTTTGTTGTGCCCGTGGAAGGAGGTGATTTCATGGTCTTCCCACAGGGCCATCTTGAACTCCCATTGTGGTTTTAATTTGCAGGGTTTTTTTCATGACTAATGATGTTAAATATCTTTCTCTGTGTCTATTTGTCGTTTGTTTATCTTCTTTGGTTTAATATCTTTCTTTTGCCTTTTTGTAGTTTTGAGAGTTCTTAATATATTCTCAATACAATTTTTTTTTTGCCAGAATGTGCTTTGTAAATATTTTCTTTCATTCTGTGGCTTTTTCTTCTCTTAACAGTGTCTTTTGAATTTTGCTGTCCCACCTAAGAAATATTTGACTAACCTAAGGTTAAAAAGATTTTCTCGTGTGTGTGTGTGTGTGTCTTTGTGTATTTTTTTTAAGTAGGCTCTGTGGAGTCCAACACAGGGCTTGAACTCATGACCCCGAGATCAAGACCTGAGCTGAGATCAAGAGTTGGACGCTTAACTGACTGAACCACTCAGGCGCCTCTACTATATTTTCTTCTAGAAATTTTACAGGTTTAGATTTTACATTTAGGTCTGTGATCTGTTTTGAGTTTTGAGATTTATATACGTGGAGGTATTTACTGGAGTTGTTTTTGCATGTGTATATCCAATTGTTCTGGCACCATTTGTTGCAGTGGAAACTCCCATTTTCTGTCGAATTGTCTTTGCACTTTTGTCGAAAATAATTTTTAAGCATAAAGATATAAAGTACATTTAATTATACCTGAAATGCAGTTTGTAAGTGTACAGCTTGAGGCATTATCACAAAGCGAACACACCGTGCAGTCACCCCCCAGGTCAAGGTTAGACTAGGACGAGGACCTCCGAATCCCCACTCCTGCCCTCTCCCCATCAGTACCACCCGCAAAGGTCATCACTCTCCTGACTTTTAACATCATGGAGTGGCCTTGCCTGTGCCCTTACCGTATATAAACCGAATCGTGCAGTATGCACTCTGGTGTCTGGATTCCTTTGCTCCTCAGTGCATCTGTGGGAGTCATCTGTGTTGGATCTGCCGTCTGTAGTTCATTTGTTTTCATTACCACACGGGATCCCGTTGCCTGTGCCACAGTTTACCCATCGTGATGTTGAGGGACACTTGAGGTTCTTCCACAGTTTAGTTTTAGAAGTGGTGCTTCTGTGAACATCCCTGTACTTGTTTTCTAGAGCACGTGTGCATGGTTTTCTTTAAGCTGTGTACCTAGAAGTACAATTGCTGGGTCAGAATGTATGCAAATCATGAACTTTAGTAAATACTGTTAAACAGCTTCCCCAAGCAGCTCCGCCAGTATACATTCCTGCTAAGTGTGAGAGTTCTCATCTCAACATAGTCTGATGGCATTTTAGTCTGCTTAATTATAACCGTTCTAGTGGGGGCATGGGAGTGTCTCTGCATGGCTTAAATTTTCGCTTACCTGAGTGCTAATGGGGGTGAGTACGTTTTCTTGTGTTCGTAGGCCATTTGGGGTTTGTTTTTAGTGAAGTACTTATTCACCTCTCTTCTCTGTTTTTTGGTGTCGTGTGTGTTTCTTATTGATTTGTAGGGGTTTTATATGTTCCAGATAAGGTCCCTTTATCACTTCTGAATGTTGCATATTATCTCCCCATTTAAAGCTTGCCTTTTTACTGTTCTACTTTTAGTTTTTGTTTTTATTTAAATTCCGGTTAGTTAAGCTACAGTGTATTATTAGTTTCAGGTGTGCAGTACAGGGACTCGGCACTTCCGTAGCTCCCCGGTCGGTGCTTGTCACAAGTGCCCGCCTTAATCCCCATCACCTGTTCCACGCATCCCCTCTGGGAACCGGCAGTTGGGTCTCTGTAGCCAAGAGTCTGTTTCTTGGCTTGCGTCTCTCTCTCTCTCGTTTTCCCCTTAACTCATTCATTTTGTTTCTTAAATTCCACATATGAATGAAATCATATGGTATTTATTTTTCTTCGACAAATTTATTCCACTTAGCATAATACTCTCGAGCTCCATCCACGTTGCAAATGGCAAGATTTCGTTCTTTTTTATGGCTGAATATGATTCCATTGTGGATATATACCACATCTTCTTTATCCATTCATCAGTTGATGGACGTTTGGGCTCTTTCCATATTTGGCTATTGTTGATAATGCTGCTGTAAATACCTGGTAGTGCAGTTTTGGGTCATAGGGTAGCTCTATTTTTAACTTTTTGAGGAGCCTCCACACTGTTTTCCAGAGTGGCTGTACCAGCCTGCATTCCCACTGCCCTTTCTCCACATCCTTGCCAACACCTGTTGTTTCTTGCGTGGTTAATTTTAGCCATTCTGACAGGTGTGAGGTGGTATCTCATCGTGGTTTTGATTTGTAGTTCCCTGACTGTTGTACTTTTAGTCTTGTAACATTTATAAATCTTTTCCTTCATGAGTAGTGCTTTTCACATCTTGTTTTAGAATTCTTTCCCTACACCAAGACTATGAAAACATTTTCCTGTACTGTTTTCTAGACACCTTACTGTGTTATCTTTCACATTAGCTTTACAATTTCTCTGTAGCTGATTTTTGCATATGGTGCGTTAGTGGCAAAATGTGACCCCCCCATAGATATCCAGTAATCCATCTGTATTTATTTGAAAAGATCATCCTCTCCCCACTGCCTTGCAGTGTCAACTCTGTCATAACTCAGGTATCCGTACGGCATTTGGATTCTCTGTCCTTGTGCAGGTACCTCGCAATCTTACGTTTATTCTATATACTTATGGAATATTCCATATACTTGATGGAGTAGTTTTTCTGCCCTGCTTTGTGATTTTCCAACAAAGTAGGCACCCTGTATTAAGTCATCATCACGAACTGGGAACCCAGTCAGCGGTTCCCTGCATTTCCTCCTCATCACCCAGTGGTCAGTATTTTAGAGTAACAGGAATGTGCGATTACAGGGACTCGTGACATTCGAGGACGTGGCTGTGGATTTCACCCCGGAGGAGTGGCAGTACCTGAACCCTCCACAGAAGACTCTCTACAGAGAAGTCATGCTGGAGACCTACAGCAACGTGGTCTCTGTGGGTAAGAATGGCTTCCTCGGGTAATTTCGTTGCTTCTGATTATTGTATCTGAGGGAGGGCCTTTGCTTTCTCAGCTTACAAAACTTGGAAGGTCTCTGAACTGCTTGGAAAGTTGGACATTGAGTTCCGGGGATCCAGGGTGTTTGTGAACTCAAAACCCAGGTGAAATGGTTTGACTTGACCATTGGACCACTGTGTCAAGTGATAGGTCTCTCATGCTGCCCCAGACCCCACCTCCCTCCTTCTCAGAGGCTCTGAAGACCCACGAGGTATCACTGTCATTTCTCATTAGCAGGGCCACAGGCTACCAAACCGGACCTTGTCCTCAAATTGGAGGTAGAAGAGCCATGCCCGGCAGAAACAAAAATCTCCTTTTGGAGCTTTCCAGGTAAGTGGGATTGCCTCAGACGACGGGGACAGGAGGTGCCAGTTTGTCAGCCAGCGGTGAGGACCTCTGAAAGGGCTTTCAGGAATGTCTCATGAAAGGTTGTGACCCTTCGATGTTGTTGGACAGGGACATGAATACCTCTGACATAAGACTGATGCCCCTCGCCCCTGTCCCACACCCACCAGACCACTTTCCTTAGGTTGGTGCTCACCCAGAAGTTTCTGCACAGCTCCTTTTCCCTGGTGGATAAGTGTCTTGTAAGCGCCAGTCCCCGCCCCCATGCCCTGCCACTTCTCCCATTCTCATTTCTCACTGCCTTATCTGAAGCCAGGCCCACCTGAGTCACAGGCCTGGACACTACCACTGTAGTTCTGTATTGCATTACCTGTTTCCATTCTGTTTGGATATTCCTGTCAGATTTGCTCTCCTAAAACATCTTGATTATCTTTGTTTAAAAATAGCTCTATTGAGGACACCTGGGTGGCTCAGTAGTTAAGCGTCTGCCTTCGGCTCAGGTCATGTTCCCAGGGTCCTGGAATCGAGCCCCGCATCGGGCTCCCTGCTCAGCGGGAAGCCTGCTTCTTCCTCTCTTACTCCCCCTGTTTGTGTTCCCTCTCTTGCTGTCTCTTTCTGTCATATAAATAAAATCTTTTTTTTAAAAAAAAAGCTCTATTGGGGCGCCTGGGTAGCGCAGTCGTTAAGTGTCTGCCTTCGGCTCAGGGCGTGATCCCGGCGTTCTGGGATCGAGTCCCACATCAGGCTCCTCCGCTGGGAGCCTGCTTCTTCCTCTCCCACTCCCCTGCTGTGTTCCCTCTCTCGCTGGCTGTCTCTCTGTCACATAAACAAATAAAATCTTAAAAAAAAAAAAAAAGCTCTATTGACATAGAATTCACAGACCATACTCTTTTTGAAGTATACGAATTCAGCGATTTTTAGTATATTCACCAAGTCATGAAACCATCACCATTATCTAATGCTAGAACATTATCATCACCCCAAAAAGAAACCCTTACCCCTTATCAGTCAGTCTCTATTTCCTCCTTCCCCCATCCCCTGGCAAACACTTTCTGCCTCTATGGTGTGTCCTCTTCTGGCGATTTCATGTGAATGGAACCCTACAAAACGTGGCCTTTCACATCTGGTTTCTTTCACCTGGCGTGGTTTCAAGGTTCGTTCATGGTGTAGCCCGTGTCAGGACTTCATTTCTTTTTGTGGCGGCACGATATTCTGTCGTCCGGATACCCCACTTCTGTTCGTGCATATATCTGTTGATGGGTATTTAGGTTGTTCCCACTTTGGGGTATCATTGAAGCTGCTGTGAACATTCACGTGGAATTTTTTATGGTGATGAATGTTTTAATTTCTTTTGACATATGTACATAGAAGTGGGATTTTCGGACCACATGTTTAGCATTTTGTGGAACTGCCAAATGATGAATGCCCCATTTTCAAAAATTTTTACCCAGAAGATTCTTGCCTGGATCAATGTAGAAGATGGTTGGAGGAAGGGGGAAATTTCTATCCTTCCTTCTCTATTTATAAGTTGGCACTCTTCTCTTACCCCGTCCCATTAGTGAGTGAATTTTAGCATCAGTATGGACTCAGATTTTTATTTTTCAGTATGTTCTAAGGCATTAATGTCTTCTGTCATTAGTCATGTTGATGTTCATATTGTCCTCAGTTTGTCCAGTAGGAGTCCCTTCGGGCTGGCTCTTCTGTCTCTTAACATGACCCCATCATTCTTTGAGCACTTTCTAGTGCAGAAATACGTTCCAAGTTCACACTGTACTTCCCCTGTTTCAGACTTAGAATGAGCAGCTTCTCCAAGGATCTTCGATTCCCTTTAGTGGGGAATGGTATTGAGCAATCAGGATCTGGGTGCTGAGTGTGCCCATAGCTACTCGGATTCTTGTTTCTCATAACCTACAAATGATTCCCAGCCAGCTTTTTTAGAAATAACTGGTTAATTTGTCTTTTAGTTTCCCACATTCTGGACTTTGCTAAGTATCCTATGGTATTTAACATATTCCTCTGTCCCTTATTTATTTTTTCTTGTAAATTGGTGGTTAGATTTTGAAGTTTGATCAGATTCAGGGTTTCATTTTTTTCTTTTAGCAAGTTTAGTTCCTAGCTGGTGTGACATCCTTGCATCAGGAGGCATGCAATGCACGGTTGTCTGTTGTCGTTATGAGTTCTCAGTGATTATTGCTTATATCTATTCATTATTGTTTGCAAAATGGTGATATTCTGTCGTTCCTTCTTTGTTGATCAGCTGGGCTGCTTCTCTAAAGAGCGTTGCCTTTCGTCTGTTATTTGCTTATTTGTTAGTCCCAGGAATTCCGTTTCAAGTCACGTAGGTTTTCCCATTTGTTTACCGGTTTAAAAAAATGCGTTGGTTTTGTAGCATCAGTCAAAAGGTGTGACTAATATGTCTTTTATATCAGTATCGATCTTTTGTGTTCTAAGCCATTGCCTTATCCTCCTTATGAATCAAACTGCCCCATCTCTGGCCGGCAGAAACCCCTTCAAATTGGCTCCTGAGTCTTTGGTAGCTTCCGTGCTTTCTGCTGTTACAAGATGTTCCAGGCTCATTTTACATAGTTCCCACCTCTGGCCTGGAATCAGCCATTTCTCCAAGGAACGCTGCTTTGTGGTGGTAGTGTTTTGAGACCACAATTTGGCTGTTAGGGAATTGTTTCAGGGCCTTTTAAAAATTGACAGAGCTAGGAACTATGGAAAAACGATTTTTTAAAAGATTTTATTTGAATGAGTGAGTGAGAGAGCCCGCGTGCGAGCAGAGAGGAGGGGCAGAGGGACACGTAGGCTCCCTGCTGATCGGGGAAGCCCAATGCGAGAGGCTTGAGGCTTGAGGCTTGAGCCACGACCCGAGCCGAAGGCAGACGCCCAACTGACTCACCTAGGCACCCCATAAAAAAGATTTTTAAGAGAAAATATATCATGTATTCAAATTGATACTGCCCCTTCATTTAAAAAAATCAGTATTTCCAAATCAAATTCTGGGCTTAGCTTAGAGGTTTTTAATCTGTTGATCTTACATCTGAGGGTGATATCGTTAGTATTGTTCTGAGGCTGCTGTCGATAGTGGTTTGGATCAGTTGAGGTCATCGCGCTGGTGCCATTGAGGATCAGAACTGTTCGGCACTGGTTTGGAGATACAGATGAGGGTATATTGTTATGGAATCCTTTTAAATCCAGTTTTGCTTTATGAATATATAAAATACTTACTTGGTTCCAAAGTCAAATCTAGAAAACAAGGTATATTTAAAGAAGTTCAGCTTCTTTCATTTCATTTTCGTCCTTGCTTCTGTAGGTAACCCTTTATTAAAATTTAAAAGTATATTCTTCTCTTGTTTACATGAGCCTATATAAATATGTATTTAATATTTCTTTCCTTAGAAAAATGGTAGCCTACTATGTAGTTTCATTGACCTTTTTTCACTTAACGGTCAAGAGCGTGTTAAATATATTGAGTCATTTCTTTTTATAGTAGTGTAGTGGCTCTTAATCAGAATAGTTGTTAGCAGAGTGGTAGCATCAGTTGTTCTAGAAAACAGCTGAGAGTACTTCCTGTGTGCCGTGCATGCCCCGTTGTAAGTAGTTTAATCCCTGTTAACATATGTAGGTGGGCACTGTTATAATTCCTGTTTCCAGGTGGGAAATAAAATACAAATAGATCAGGTAAGTTGCTGAGGTCATAGAGCAAGTGAATGGTTGGGCCAGGATTTGATCCTGGGCTAGAGAGCTTATGGCCCTGACTATGCTGCTTTTTTTTTAATGTTTTTTTTATTACATTATATTAGTCACCATACAGTACATCCCTGGTTTCTGATGTAAAGTTCGATGATTCATTAGTTGCGTATAACACCCAGTGCACCATGCAATACGTGCCCTCCTTACTACCCATCACCGGTCTGTGCTGCTTCTTAACCACCTAATGACGTCCAGATTTAGTAGATGCTTGGTGGAGCTTGGGTCCCATCAGATGTATTTTGTAAAAACTTTTTCTGTGATTCTCATATTAATGCCTAAGAACTAGTTTCTTGCTAATGAAATTAAAGATGTCATAGGAACACAGTTTTAAAATTCGGTATTACTATTGTAAATGTTATCACAATTAAGTGTGAGTGGTAGTGTGAGTAGTTTTTGTACTCTTCCATCCTTCCTGTACATTTAATTTTCATACAAAATTTTAGGAAAAGGTGAAAAACTACAAAAATGATTGATTCGGTATATATGCAAAAAGTATTTATCATATTTTATTGACTTCAGGATCCAATTGATTTTAATACATACCACTAAGAAAAATTGCCACCAGCTAATTGATGACATGCCATTGACTGTAAGGTACATCTGGATTCAGAAACGTGTTAAAGTGTGAAATGATACGCGTCTTGCAGTTGATGAAATATGGTATATTTAAGGCAAAGCTTTGCAACTTTAACTGTCTAAATGGTACAGGTAACTATTTTAGAAATTAAAAATTAAAGTTATCAGAATAAGCTTTGAAAAGACTGACTTGCTTCTTGAAAGTTATCTAGATTTTGAATATAGCAAAATACGGGAGACTAGGCTATGTGGGTGATAGAACATGAGGAAGGGTTTGGCATTAATACAGTCATAGTTTTTAGTGAAAATAGTGTAGACAGGAGCAGAAGGTGGTGTTGAACTGTGAATGCAAGCTTGGATGAATCCAGATCGGGGCAAGATCTTTGAGTTTTTCTTTGTGTTTGTAAGGTTGATTATTCTAGATCTTTCTCCTATTCACTAAGAATGTGGATTCAGGATTGTTGTAAGATTCGAGTCCACTAACCACACTGTTGCATTTCTACTTAGTTAGAAATAGTATAAGTTGTGTACACTTAAGAGTTCATACTGATAAATGAATATAAAGGCTGATAGGGTCCCCAGAGTTGATGGAAATCAGACTGAGATGTCAGGGTAAGATTGTTCTTGGTAACAGAAAGCCTAGCAGGTGGGAGTTTAGTAAAAGAACAGGATTTGACGGTCAAGATCCTCTCTAGGAACTCAGATGAAATGAGATAATAGTATCAGCTTTCATGTGGTAGGGCCTTTTAAAGAAGGTCCATTATGTAATGTTAAGTTACAAACATGGTTTGTTGTACTTCCTTCTAGAAGCAGCCTGTCAAATTCATGAACAGATAGAGAGACAGCACCAGGATGACCACGATAGATATCTGTTGATGCAAGTTGGATTCCCTGACAAGAAAACAGTTATCACCAAGACTGGCCAGGACTATAATGAATTCGGAAATGTGCTTCATCTGAATACAAACCTTGTTGCTTCAATACAAAGGTCCCACAAACATGAGCCATTTGGAAATAATATGGTGGATAGTTTAGACTTATTTGCCAGAAGTTCTGTAGGGAAGAAACATGATAATGGATGTGCAAAATTATTCTTCCATACGGAGTATGAGAAAACAACTCCTGGAGGAAAGCCCCACGGGTATAAAGAGTGTGGGAAGGCCCTCAGGCGAAAGAAAGGGCTTAGTCTACAGGAGAGAATTAAAAATGGAGAGAAACCCTTCGAATGCACCGCCTGTAGGAAAACCTTCAGCAAGAAGTCACACCTCATTGTACATTGGAGAACTCATACGGGCGAGAAACCCTTTGGATGCACTGAATGTGGAAAAGCCTTTAGCCAAAAATCTCAGCTCATTATACACTTGAGAAGTCATACGGGAGAGCGACCCTTTGAGTGTCCAGAATGTGGAAAAGCCTTCAGAGAAAAGTCAACCGTCATCATACATTACAGGACTCATACAGGAGAGAAGCCTTATGAATGTAACGAATGTGGAAAAGCCTTCACTCAGAAGTCAAACCTCATTGTCCACCAGAAAACCCACACAGGCGAGAAAACTTACGAATGCACTAAATGTGGGGAATCTTTCATACAGAAGCTTGATCTAATTATACATCATGGTACTCATACAGGAAAGAAACCGCATGAATGTAACGAGTGTAAGAAAACTTTCAGTGATAAGTCAACTCTCATTATACATCAAAGGACTCATACGGGGGAGAAACCTCATAAATGTACCGAATGCGGGAAGTCTTTCAATGAGAAGTCAACCCTCATCGTGCATCAGCGAACTCATACAGGAGAGAAACCCTATGAATGTGACGTGTGTGGGAAAACCTTCACCCAAAAATCAAACCTTGGCGTACATCAGCGAACTCATTCAGGAGAGAAACCTTTTGAATGTAACGAATGTGAGAAAGCATTCTCTCAGAAATCCTATCTCATGCTCCACCAGAGGGGTCATACAGGAGAGAAGCCCTATGAGTGCAGCGAATGTGAAAAAGCATTTTCCCAGAAATCATACCTCATTATACATCAAAGAACTCATACAGAAGAAAAGCCCTACAAATGTAACGAATGTGGCAAAGCCTTCAGAGAAAAGTCCAAGCTCATTATACATCAGAGAATTCACACAGGAGAGAAACCCTATGAATGTCCCGTATGTTGGAAAGCTTTCAGCCAAAAGTCCCAGCTCATAATACATCAGCGAACACACACAGGAGAGAAACCCTACGCATGCTCGGAGTGTGGCAAAGCCTTCAGAGAAAAATCCACATTCACTGTGCACCAGAGAACTCATACCGGAGAGAAACCCTATAAGTGTGCAGAATGTGGGAAGGCCTTTACCCAAAAATCAAACCTGATTGTACATCAGAGAACACACACGGGAAAGAAAGCCCACGGGAAGGGCTACAGCCGGAAGGCAAAGCTCATTGCACATTAGAGAGTAGTAGATCGAGGGTGCCTGTTAACGTTCACGGAGGGAAAGTTTCGTCCGTTTAATTAACACTTTAAAAATACCTTCTGATTTCTGGTTTAAATATGGGGAGTGAAAGTCAGCCTCTTTTCATCTCAGTCTTCACCCAAACACTCAAGGAGCAAACGCGGAAGTGTAATCTCTGTAGCTGACCCAAGGAGCTGGCGGAAACCCGACGAGAGCGCTGCGGGAGGCGGAGGGGATGAAGCGCCAGGGCAGGAGATTTCGAAGCGAACGCTCAAGGCTGCAGGTGCGGGGCCGCGCTGGCGAGGACTCCTAGTTGAGGTTCAGGATCTCCCCCGAGTGTGCGAGGCCAACCACGTCCACCGCGGTAACAGAGGGCACTGGCATGTGGGAGGTAGGGTATCTCCTAGACCCGTCTGGGGTCTGAGGAGAGACCGGCTGAGGCCTCGACCAGGAATCGCTCAGACAAGCCATATTTGTGGACAGTAGTCTGCACTCATGAGAGGAGCACTCGACAGGGGCTGGAGCAAGAGAAGGGAGGAGTGCTCCTTGTGAAGAATCCTACAGCTGCCCCGGTTTATGGACTCCGGAGAAGTCAAATCTAAAAGAAATACCAAATGGAAAAAAAAACAAACCCAGTTGTAAGAAAAACTCTAATCTGCCTAGAATGTGGCCCCCGTTTCTTAGCGCACATGAACCTCCGGAAACAGCAAGTCCAGGAAAAACTCTTACTCAAAAATGATTCCAAAGTAATGAAAACCACAAAGGCAATGGCTTTTGAGCCCGCAGTTCCACTTCTAGAAATGTATATACTCGTGCATGTACAAACGATGAACACACAGCTATTCACTGGCGCCCTGTTTGTGAAGACGAAAGGTCGGAAGCTGTCCAGACCCTGAAATCCTGGTCTGTTCATACGGCGAGCCTCCTAGGTAGACAGAATGAATATAATTGTAGCGAGCGCTCGGACGTGTGCGTAGTGACGGGGGACGCGCTGCCAAAAGCAAGGTGCAGGGTAGTGACTGATGCGCTACCATTCGCATATGAGAAGAATGAGTTGCAGGTACGTAACTGGGCGTATATGCATCAACTATCTCTGGGATGATACAGGAGAAGCCGAGGACCCTGTTACCTCTGGGAGAGCGCAGGGGAGGTGGGCGGCTGGGGGAATGGAACTGGGAGGGGACAACGGTATGTCTTCTCGTAACTTTGGAAAATTGTGCTCTGTGGCTGTACTACGTTTTCAAGAAATAAAACTTTTTAAAATGAATGGTTCCATTGCGGTGATAATGAAGTTAGTCTAGATACAGGATTTCCTCACATTTAAGGCACGGATGTTCACCATGGCGTTGAATGTTTTGAGTGAGTCATAAATAGAATCATCTGTCAGAACAACAGATACCCAGCCGGTTCCAAAGGCACGCAGGCCTTGCTTTCCCGAGGGTGCCAAGTAAGGGGCTTCTTAGGTCACGTGGGACCACGTCACGGAAACCTGAAATGATTGAGACTGGAATACATTTCTTAATTTAGTGGGCACTGTGACCTCTGAAAATATCCTGTAATATAAGCCCACTGTTGTCTTTCCATATTTTAACAAAATGATTTACATTACTTCATTTCGTGTTTGTGTGCATGCGTATTTTTATTTTAAGAGATAAAAGCGTGAGGGGCGCCTGGGTGGCACAGCGGTTGAGGGTCTGCCTTCAGCTCAGGGCGTGATCCTGGCGTTTTGGGATCGAGTCCCACATCAGGCTCCTCCGCTATGAGCCTGCTTCTTCCTCTCCCACTCCCCCTGCTTGTGTTCCCTCTCTCGCTGGCTGTCTCTCTCTGTCAAATAAATAAATAAAATCTTTAAAAAAAATAAAAAGATAAAAGCGTGAACACCCAGGCAAATTGGGCCGCTCGCCCCCCAGGTCACACTACTGCTGGTGACGTAGCGAGAGCCACGGTCCGAAAGGACACAGCCGAAGACCAGGTAGTGACATGGCTGCCCCACAGTAAGAGGCCCACTGTGTGACCATATTTGTGGCCCTCGGGATTCCGTGGCTTTTCGCTGGGGCTAGATCTCTGGTGGAACTGGGGAACCCAAGCTGTGTAAAACCAGGGCAGGGTCAGTGTTTGGATTTAACGAAACGGGAGTGAGCCAGACCTCTGAGGCCCTGCCTGTCTCCTGCCAGGCCTTTTTTTTGTTTTTTGTTTTTTCTAAATTGTCCTGCAAGAAAATGAGGCGTGGGCTCACTTTTCATGAGCTATGTAAGTCAGGTCACGTTTAGTACCTTCCCAGGGAGAAGGAAGCTTGGGCAAGAACCGCGGGGCTGACACTTGCTCCTGATGCAGTTGGCTGAGAGGATGCCCAGAGCACCAGGAATGAAGCATTTCCTCTTCCTGCTGACAAGGAGCTGCCCTGGGGTTTCAGGCCTGTCAAAGGTCAGCCTGAGGTGCCCTGTGGACGGGGTCAGATCTTGGGGTTTCAGGCCTGTCAAAGGTCAGCCTGAGGTGCCCTGTGGACGGGGTCAGATCTTGCCGCTTCAGGTTGTCGTGGGCACCAGCTTCCTGGGGCACAGATGCCGGTCTGATGGGCCATGTGTGTGAGTGGAAGCGAGTGAGGCATGGACCGAGGGGGAAAGGGTGGGGGGTGAACAGCAGGATGTGGGCGAATGGACCGGAATTAGGGGAAAACAGGGTAACGAAACAGGGTAATGAAGGGCCGAGTTGAGGGGGAATGGGGGGCAGAATGAGGGTGAGCAGGGAAGCGTAGGGACAAATGGGCCAGTCGGGGAAGTTGCTGGAGAAAAAAGCGGGGCAGAAGTCAATGTGAGTCATGCCCGGAGGCGTGGGAGGGAGTAGTTGGAGTGAATGGGCAGAGTGGATGCTGGGACCGGGTTCGGAGCGGAGTAAGTCGGGTAGGAAGCGCAGGGGAAGGATAGCGGTGAACGGGGCAGAGCGAAGAACAGTCAGACAAGTGGCTAAGCGTGGCGGAGCAATAGCAAGTGTGAAGAGGAAGAGTGTGGGTTGCCGTGGGGCAGACTGCTGCATCTGGGGAGCGAAGGGTGCTCTGGTGGGTAGCAGGGATCTGTGGAGTTGGGCTGCAGGCTCTTGGGGTTTCGGGGATGCAGGATCTCGTGGTATTGGCGATGAGGGTTTGGTGAGGACTGAGTGGAGGAGGCAGGAGGTGGTCACGGGTTTCTGCACCAAGAGGAGCTGCCCCGAGGGCCCCGTGGTGACTGCGGGTACGTGGGATGGAAAGAGCCCACACTTGCGCCACAGTGCTCAACAGATGTCCCTTCCGCGTTCCACGTTCTTGTTCCTATTTGTAGACCCTGGGAGAGGGAGAGGCCCCACCGCTCGTGTAACCCTGACCCCGCCTGCACATCCGCTCTGCTGTGCCCGTGGGCCAGCCCTGGGTCCTGTCCCCCATGATTTATGCCAGCTATTTGTCTTCTTGCTTTAGCTAAAACCCCTAAAATGACATACATAACAATGGCTCTTCAACCTGTTTCCCAGGACCTTTGAGACTACCCTCGGATCCCTACGATCAGCACTGGGCCCCCAGTATTTTAAGCAGTTATACTGTCATTTCTTTAGGCAAATTATGTGAATTATGATCCCTCCTCCCCTCATCCGTTGGGAATGGTTACTATGAGAAATCCCCTTGATAGAATGACGGACTCCAGTACACCACCAGGCAAGCTATCCCAGAGGTCTCGGAATAGGAAGGCTCACAGACCAAAATAAAAATGCTCCAGTCCTGTGGCTTATTGTGACTTAAACAACACAAGATCCATATATTTAAAAACCCACCAAGAAGCAAACAGAAAGAGAGGGGTAAGTTAACATTTAGAACAGGGTCCAAACAGGGTGAGGGACATTTCCTGACTCCTTTGTTATGTAATGTTCATAGACCCTTATCTCTGTTCTTCCTCTGTGTCTCCGTCTCTTGCATCAGCCTCATTGATGAGGACCAGAGTTGAAGTTTAGACAAGGGGCCCATCAGACTGAGGACGCCCAGGGCCACGGACATACCCTGCTTGCCTCAGTGGTAGCTCACCGGTAAGCGTCCTGCACAGTCCGGTGCTTTATCTGTGATCAGTGAACAATCCCGAGTGTGACCAGCTGGTGGTGGATTCCAGTAAAATGTAGCCGTTGGTTTGGGCGGTAGGACACCTCATGGCCTGGTCTTTGCGTTCCCTTCTTTCTTTAAGCAACACTGTTGTTTGTTCCATCATATATTCCATTTTTTCAATTTATCTTTAGCATAGCCTATCACCTACTAACTTACTTGCTAACTATCTTTAACACGTCTTGCAAATTCTGCCTGAGCCTCGGAAGCCGCTTGCTTACTCATTATCGATACTTCACACCTTAGAGTTTTGCTAGATCGCAAGCTCCTAGCTTATGTGAGCTTAACACTTTGGAGATTCCTCCACCACGTTTGTTGTCCTGTCCTCTAGAGGCCAAGCAGTAGGAGAAAAGTCAAAGGGAGTTCTTTGAAAAGGTTAATAAATGTGAGAGACCCTAGACTGATCAAGAAAAAGGGAAAACACAAATTTTCAAATTAGGAGTGACACAGCAGACTTCACTACAGGGTTTGTAAACATTAAAACAAATCAGGGAATTCGGAAAAAACCTTTATGCCAATAAACTTGACAATTTCGTCAGTGTAATTAATGGAGAAAACGCATCATAATTCTAGATGCAGAGAAGGGCTCTCCTATGATTCAAGACCCATTCATATTCTAAATTCTTAGCAAACTAGGAATAGGAGAGAACGCCCTTAGTCTGATAAAGGGTACGTTAAAAAAGAAAAACTTAGTGGTGACGGTAAAAACTGTCCTCCCGAGATTGGGACTGAGAGCGAGGACGCCTACTGTCCTCACTTCTAGTCACTGTACGGGAGGACTCAGTGACAGAGAGAGAAAAGAAGGCATGACTGGAAAAGAATAAAGCCCCCAATTTTTACAGATGACCTATGTACACAGAAAAATCCAGAAGCATCTATAAATGAATCGTTAGGCCTAAGTTTAGCAAGGCTGCTAAATAGAAGCTTGAACACAGAAATTGTTTTTCTTTGTGCTGACAACTAGAAAACAAACACCATGGCTTCAATTTTGGGGAACAGAGAACAAATAACAGATGGGGCCAGGGAATGGAGATCCCTGAGAGTAGGAGTTTACATGTGGGTGGGGTGGAATCTGGCTGGGAAACGGAGAAAACAGCTTAAAGCTTCTCACCAGAAGAAGAAACAAAGGCCACAAAGTTAAGGACAGATCTATAAATGTCGGAATGCATAAGGAAAGGGACTGATGACGACGGGAGGGTTGGAAAATGAAAAGGCCAGGGAAAGGGAGAATGACCTAGAAGGGCTTCTTCCCCCTGAGGGAGGCAGGGATGAGATCTTGAGGAAAAGGAAGGCAGGCACAGTTCTTTCTCAAAGCTAAGCAAAGAACACGGGGGTGGGGATGCGGGAAGGTCATTTAGTCCGAGGAGCTCACACCCATGTCCTGTGATCACCAGAGGCCTACCTCCCCTCCTTTAAGGAAGACCAAAGGTATGTGGATGGCATGTCAAAGAAATCTCCCTCTCACCAGCTAGAACCTTCCATCCACCATCCCCAATCTTCCTAGTTCTCACTCACCTATGCAACGTGAGATCTTTCTGCCATCCAAGGCTCTCGTTTCTCAAACGTGAAGATCAGGTCTGGTTTGGTCACTTGATCAACTGTAAGAGGACGTGATTCCGGACTTAGGGCACCTGCTTCAGCTTAGGGCTTTCCCAGTTCTATCTTGGCAAAGTCTGCCCATTTCCCTTGGGAGGAGAGAGACCAGCTCCAGGGTCCAAAAGGGATAGGGAAGCTTTCCTGAACATTTTCAGCACCCTGCAGGTAAGAAGCTCCCACATGTCTTTTCATCACGCAGGGAGGATTTGGGTTTGCCAGCTGGCCCCGGTACACGGAAGGCAAGGAGAGATCAAAGAAAGAGGCAGACTGTTCCAGATTGGTACGTGGTGAGTTTAATAAGCAAGTGACCTTACTTACGAGGCTTGTCCTGGGTGGCTACGAGGTGAGCAGCTCTCCACACCTGCTGGCCAGGACCTTAAAAGTATACGGAGGCCTTAAATAGGTTCAGTCACATACAGCAACCAGATGGTCTCAACAACATATTACTCTGAGGTCTGCATCCTTGAAACTGAGAACGGTGGACAGAGCGCACATTCCAAGGGCAGGAGAGGGGGGTGAGGGGCCTCCTCGCCTGGGTCTAGCTCACGGATGAACTGGAAGTCATGTCCTCTCGACGACCTCCTCCAACACCCCCAGCCCTTGTGATTGGTTCTTATAATCTTACCCGTGCCCTCCTTCTGCAAGGGACCCTGATCAGTCAGCAAGAGGTATCACCAGCACGGAAGCAGCTCGTTTGGAGGCTGGCAGGCTGCGCTGGAGGCAGACGCCCACAGCAACGGTGCCGGCACCTGCAAGAGAAAACACAGATTAAGATAACTGCCCAAGATAAGGAACAGTTTTTTCCACCAAGAACCCCATGACCCAAACCACTGACTTATTAATTCCTACAGGCTGGGGATTGGATCACTCAAGACATTCACTTGGGGCCTCGTGTGATTTAATAAGGAGGATACATCAGACTCATCAGGTATGAACACACAACACTGGATAACGGCACGGGTGCCTCCTTGCGAGGCAGTAGTAAGTCCAAGGCCATCCTGTTTTGGAGGACAGTTTTTCTCATTAGAGACATTTCAGTGTTCAATACAAGGATCTACTGGCTATCATTTTGTTGGGTGAATTAGTAAGGTTTCTATGTGTGCTATAACACCCTCCAGGCCAATGGAAGGGACAAAGATGGCGGCTAGAAGATCACACCACTGGAAAAGAAAATGTGCCCACCTGGCCTTGAAGAAAGGGAGATTGGAAGCTTTAGGCACCTGACCAGGTTGTGCACACCATATATGCTGGCTGGTGGAGGCGGTACTGTCAGATGTGAGGGGATGGCTAGGGACAGGACCTCCTCCTCCTCCCCTTTCAATGGTGCGTGTTCCGTTCCAGGCATAGTGCATCTCAACAGGTCCAGCTTGCAGCATGACAGTGGGATCCCAGTGGAGAAGGGAGCAGTTCCCCCTCACCGGGGGTGGGAAGTAACTCAGCCACCATGGGGAAATGCCCCAGTGCAAATTCCAGTAGATAACGCCCTTCCCAGTGTGTGAAAGTTAGGGCAATGGCTCTCTCCTGTGACTTCCATACATTTATAGTGTTGGGGGTCTCAGCAGTGGCCCCTAGTGTGGCATAGGGGGCAACAGGCCCTGCTGGTTGATCATTCACATGTGTTAAAGGCTGCAACAGGGACGCCTGGGTGGCTCAGTCGGTTGGGCGTCTGCCTTTGGCTCAGGTCATGATCCTGGGGTCCTGGGATCAGGTCCCGCATCGGGCTCCTTGCTCGGCGAGGAGCCTGTTTCTCCCTCTGCCTACCGCTCCCCCTGCTTGTGCTCTTTCTCTCTCACTCTCTCTCTCTCTGACAAATAAATAAATAAAATCTTAAGAAAAAAAAAAAGGCTACAACACCTGGCCGAGGTGGGTTTACCTGTTAGTAATCTAATCTGCTGCTTTAATATTCCATTCTTCCTTTCTACCAACCCTGCTGCTTGTGGGTTATAGGGGAGAAGGAACCTGTTCAATGCCATGTTCTTTTGCCCAGTCTTGCACATCACGACCTTTGAACGTGACCCCCAATCACTGTCTAGTCAGTGAGGGTATCTGTACATGGTACGCAGCTTCTCCAGTCCAGGTGGCAGCCTGCTTTGTGCAGGGATGGGGGCAAGCTTGGGTTAGGCCCTTTGCGGTGTCGGTGCAAACCAAGGCCTATATAGAACCCTGCCTCGGGGGCGGGGGGATGGATATCATCACTTCGCCGATCTCTCCCCAGCTGGGAACTCCCGTGGGAATTCAGACTCCACCAGCAGCTGGCCTGGGCACTGTTCAGAACACAGGACATGCTGTTACTGCATTAACCAGGTCACCGCATTGCAAGGGCAATATACCACCCCACGCAGGCGCTCACAGGTGCTGTGCGGCCGCTCTTCCTACGCACCTAAGCTGGTGGATCTGCTGGTGGATCTGTTGCTAAGGCTTGTACCCACGCTGGGGCATTAGCTGCCTGATTGCCAGGGGGTGTCAGTGCCTTATGACCCCGGATGCAGAAGACAGAGAAGACTGCCTCAGGTTCTCGAAGGTGAACCCAAATGCCTTTCCACCTATCCTGACCCCAGGAGGGCTTATTCATGATCATCCACCACTCAGCTTCCCACTGTCCGAGCCATGGGGTTAATCCCTTTAGGATGAACGGCCCAACTGTCAGTGCAAAGTGTTAACAGCCGGGCTCATGAGCGATCGCCAGCCAAACTGCTCTTATGGCTCCTGTGGCCTGTTCCCGTTTCTAGGCATCAACAGGAACTCCCACCACTCCCACGAACGGGCTGCAGGGTGGCCACAGGAATAGGGCCAGGGGCATTCGCAGGACCTCCATACACTAAAGGGCCTAGGAGCACCTGTATTTCTAGAGACAGCGGGCTGGCGGACAAGGTGCTCTTCTGTTACTGTCATGGGACGTAGTCAAAGTGGGGGGTTTGGGCCATGGCAGAGGTGGGCAGATGGAACGCACTCTTGACCCACTCTTTGCTAGGGAGGGAAGGTCTTACCACGATGTGTTGTTCCTTCATGAGAGGCCCTACCTGACGGAGCTCTACGTACCCTGGTAGAAGCTGTCTCACTATGGGGGTACACTGGGCTTCTGCCCCCTTCCAGAGCTGGGACCCAAATCCTCGGGGCGCTCCGTCCTTGCGTTGTTTCTGCACAACCCATACCTTCTGGAGTCACATCCAACTCAAATGGTAGCCTTGCGGGCTTCAGAGATGCCCCGAGTGCTCATCTGCTTCCTGAGTACTTTTCCCTTCTCAAAGGGGGCTTGCTGTCCCGATCCCCAGGCCCACGCATGCTCTTTATAGGATGAAGGCACCGTGCCAGATGGAGAATCAAAGTCCTCCCAAACCCCAAATTCCTACACAGGCCTGCTTTTCCGTCACGTTCCTAGGGGTTCGGTAGGCTTGCACTTGATCAGTCGTACCTTCCGAGACAATGCACATCTCACCCAAACAACTTCCCGAAGCCACAGTGGTGCCTGGGCTTTGAATTTCCTGTGGCTTCATGGCTCATCTTCATCCTCACAGATGTTCCGGCAAAGTCTGCAGAAGGTCCCGCGGCAGAGGCAAGACTTCACAGGTTAACATCAGATCATCGGTGCAATGGGCCCACCTTGTCAATGTGGGGAAAGAGAATGGGGACAGGTCTCGGGCGACCATCCCACGACGCACTGTGGGGCTGTGCAGGTAGCCTTGGGGAAGCACTGGGAAGATCCCCTATTGCCCCTCCCACATGGAGGCAAATTCATCATCGTTATCAGAAACCCATACCCGTCAGAGCCTCTTCCATGAATCTCCTTGAAGATGACGCACTTCTGTGGGAATATGTTTGCCGAAGCGTTACAGTAAAAGGATAACCATCTGTAAATGACAGAAGACTTAAAAATGGTCAGGATTAAAGTTCTAATGAGATTTCATGATAATGCAATGGACAAGGAAATTTTTTTTTCTTTTTTTCAGAGAGAACAACTCTACTGTATCTTTTATTTATATAAAAAGGGGCATATTAAGCAAAAGACACACCAAGTAAAGTGTTGCTGTGGCCCAGGAGACAAGGAAGGGAGTGATAGGCCTCTTCAGGCCCTGCTGGGAGACAAGGAGTCTGGGGAAAGTGCTGAGAAGATCTGGAGGAAATCTGGTTATTTCTGTGACATCCTTTAAAAAATAACAACAGAGGGGTGCCTGGGTGGCTCAGTTCATTAAGTGTCTGCCTTTGGCTCAGGTCATGACCTCGGGGTCCTGAGATCAAGCCCCGCATCAGGCTCCCTGCTCAGCGGTGAGTCTGCCTCTCCCTGCCCCCTTCTCAGGCTCGCTCTCTTCCTCTCAAATAAATAAATACATAATATCTTAAAAAAATAAAAAACAACAACTAGAATTATGATTGATAATACTGTACCAGGAAATACCAGTTTTAGAAATTTCAAACAATTTCTGGAACACTTATATTTATATAAATATATTTGGGACACCTGGGTGGCTCAGTCGGTTAAGCTTCTGCCTCTGGCTGAGGTCATGATCCCAGGGTCCTGGGATGGAGCCCCACATCGGGCTCCTTGCTCAGCGGGGAGCCTGCTTCTCCCTCTGCCTGCTGCTTCCCCTGCTTGTGCTCTCTCCCTCTCTCTCTCTGATAAATAAATAAAAATCTTAACATCAATCAATCAATCAATCAATCATATGTATATGAACATAACCTAATGAAAGTTTAGCATCACTTCTTATCTGACAATGCTCCCTGTGTAATTTAACATATCAAATAAGCCTAATAAGTTTAATATCTTTCTTTTATAAGGAGAGAGAACACATCTTTTGAGATGCTCCAGGTAAAATCTAGAAAATCCCAAAGTTAGTTTGAGGTCAAAAAGACTTTGGAATTTGGGGCACTTGCTGGGTGGCTCAGATGGTTGAGTGTCCAACTCTTGGTTTCAGCTTAGGTCATGATCTCGGGGTTGTGGGATTGAGCCCCGCATCAGGCTCTGTGCTCAGCACGCAGTCTGCTCAAGATTATCTCCCTCTCCCTCCCCCATCAGCTCTAAAATAAATAAAATCTTTAAAAAAAGACTTCAGAATTTGTTTTTGTGACATTTGTCAAAAATAGCAAAGGAATTTAAAACACGTCATTAAACAGAATCATAGATCACTGTGAAACAATAGCTATCCATTTAATCAGTGACAAAGACTTCAAAGATAAATATAGAAAGTTACATAGTTACAAAAACACTTAGCTCTTTCAATAGAGAAGACTGGTTTTTTAAGCAATCAGAGCCATGCTAAAGCAACATTGCATACAGGAAGTTATTTTTATAAAACATGGAATCTTTGTTTTCTAGGCAGGTGACTTAAAAGGTAAAAACCATTTTCACAACTTCCTTAAGAACAGACCAGTAGTACAAGAAAACTTTGTCCTTCCAGCAGATGAAAGAAAATTAAGTCGTAGTTTGACACAAGTACACTATTAAAACTAAAACTTATCTAAGCCCAATTACATCAAGCTCTTTTACAAATTAATTTTAGCAATATCCTCCAGAGGTAGGAAAATATCACATATAAATATAGCCTTGCAGTCATGGTCATACATAAACGGAGAGACACAGGGACTCCGTAGCTTTCATTCCAGAACGTTAGTCACGAATCAGGTGCAACAACGCAAAACTCACTAGTTTACAGGCAACAGTTACCGCTTATGTGGCTAAAGCTTTTCACTAACGTTCGTGGAGAAGATTTTAAGACTTGTATTTGCCCTTGACAAGTGAGTAATCCTATGGAAGCTGTGGGCTGGATTTTGGGCAAGGGAGCCTCTATAGCAGGATTTTAAAAAGCCTCTTTCCCCTTTTTTCTCCTCAGGCTCAGGCAATCATGGGCAGTGTCTTTACCTCCTGCGGTGTTTCCTTTTCAAAGACACAATAAGATTTACCATTTCAAGGGACAGAGAAAGAATGCCAGTTTTCTCTTCGGAGTTTTGGGGCATATTTCTGTATCAGCAGAAGTCTAGGATAATTACTACGTAAAATTTTCCTTTGTATCAGGGGTCATATGGCGTGGGGACACGTCGTCTGTTCCACTATCAATTGCCACAACACCCCCCTCTCCACTCTCCTCACTTTCCCAGGGATTCCACCTCTCAGCGTCCTTATCAGATTTTGCTGCCAATGCTCAGACCCTTGGGGCGCCTGGGGGGCTCAGTCGGTGAAGCATCTGCCTTCGGCTCAGGTCATGATCCCAGGGTCCCGGGATCCAGCCCCGCATCGGGCTCCCTGCTCAGCGGGGAGTCTGCTTCTCCTTCTCCCTCTGTGCGCGCGCGCTCTCTCAAGTAAATGAATGGAATCTTTGAAAAACAATGCTCAGACCTTAACCTGCAGCAGCTTGCACCCTCCTGTCTTTGCAAAATGGCATGCCAAGGTCTCCAACTTATTATCCTGTTCCCCTCCTCGTCTGCCAGCCCCGAAGCTCCCAAAGCAGTAGACACCTGCACGTCCTCTAATCTCAGCACTTCTCCCAACTTTCTAACTCCACCTTCAGCCTCTAGTTGGGCAGATGAACGGTTTCGAGCGGTGGCCGGCCCGCTGCGGCACACCCTGCACGGTTGCTCGGGCAAGCACGTCAAACCAGGCAGTGGTATGGGCATCGCCACACTCACACGGCAGTCCACGAGCTTCTAACATCTGGGCCACCCCTGCCCTCCCCAGAGAGGTTGATGGCCAACTCAGGATTTCTCCTGTGGACGCTTTTTTCCCCAAGGCCCATTTTGTTGGACAAAGTCATCAAGAGGAAGTGTCTGACAGTTAACTCGTGAGCGGTCAGTCAGAGGCTCCTTACTCCCCAACCCTGTCCTTGGAGTGTGGGTTCCACTCGCCTTCCCTCTCCCAGAGGCTTCTCCAAGGACAGAGCCTTGAGATAGTGATGTGGCGTTGAGAACGCCCGCAAGTGCACTTGACTGAACCCAGTTAAACCCTCTCTCTATATAAACATGTAGGATTTGCTGGCAGGTGTGGGGATCAATTCATCTTGCTTCTCCCCAAGACAAATCTTGTACCTAAGTTTCCTTTGCTTATTAAACCTGCTACATACTAACCTGAAGGGGCCCGCCTCTTTCTTTGTTCTCTCCCTGCCCTCTGAGTACCAGGGGCCGTTTCCGATCACACCCTCGAAGCTCCCGAGACGGCTGCAAGCCAGTGCGCTTGTTTGGGCTTTTGGACGGCTCACCAGTTATTGCTTCACAAACTGGCCCCCATATGAGGAGAGCAAGGAGAGCCCAAAGGAAGAGGCAACCCGTTCCAGATGGGCACATGGCAGCTTTCACAAGCGAGGGAAATTCCGAGGCTCGTCATGGGTGGCCGGAAGATGGTAGATCTCTGTAGCTGCCTGCCAGAATCTTAAAACTTTCTACAGAGGCCTCGACGGGGTTTAGTCGCATATACAATCCAAGTAGTCTCAACAGCACATCACTCTTGAAAACAGCTCCCACTGTGAGAATGGTGGACATTCCAAGGACAGGAGAGGGGGTGAGGAGCCCCGGATTGCCGGGGTCCAGCTCACAGGCCACCCGGGGGTCACATCCTCCTGATGACCTTCTCTACCCGATGAGCACTTCAGATGGAGCCATCACAAGCTCAGCGACATCTGAAGAGAAGGCGGAGGACTTCAGCCGGCAAGAGCGGCAGCACACAGGCCCTGCTCAGAGAGCTGTGTGTGGAGATGCGATATTACAGAACGACAGCCACCTGGTCTCTGCGCAAGGAAGGCTTGCCGGGTAATCTGGTATTCATGATTATTATCTCCTGCATAGTACCTTTTCGTTTTAGGTTTTGTTTTGTTTTTTTCAGATTATTTGTCAGGGGGAGAGAGAGAGAGAGAGCACAAACAGGGGCAGAGGGAGAGGGAGAAGCAGGTTTCCCGTTGAATAGGGAGCCCAATGCGGGGCTCGATCCCAGGACCCTGGGATCATGACCTGAGCCGAAGGCAGATGCTTAACTGACTGAGAGCCACCCAGGCGCCCCTATTTTTAGGTTTTGAAAGCTCTTTCTTCCTCATCCTCAGATATCACCGATTTTGTGATGACATGTGATGACCACATCTAAATGGCCATCCCTGGGTGATGAGGAAAAGATACATGGGAACATCTTCCCTGTTCAAAAAAGAATGCCTGCTGGGGCGCCTGGGTGGCACAGCGGTTAAGCATCTGCCTTCAGCTCAGGGCGTGATCCCGGCGTTATGGGATTGAGCCCCACATCAGGCTCCTCCGCTATGAGCCTGCTTCTTCCTCTCCCACTCCCCCTGCTTGTGTTCCCTCTCTCGCTGGCTGTCTCTATCTTTGTCAAATAAATAAATAAAATCTTAAAAAAAAAAAAGAATGCCTGCAGGGCACCTGGGTGGTTCAGTCGGTGAAGCGTCTGCCTTCGGCCCGGGTCATGATCCCAGGGCTCTGAGATCGAGCCCCGCATCGGGCTCCCTGCTCAACGTGGAGTCTGCTTCTCCCTCTGCCTCTGCCCCTCCCCCTGCCCATGCGCAGTCTCGCTTTCTCTCTTTCTCACCCTCTTAAATAAATAAAGTCTTAAAACAACAACAACAACAACAAAAGAACGGCTGTGCTCAACCTGGTTTGTGTTACATGTTGGAAGAGAAGCAGAAATCTACCTGGAGAAAGTTCCGCTTCTGGTGATGACAGAGAAGCTTTTAGCAGACTGATTTTCCTGCTGAGATGAACTAAACAACTGGATAAAAGACAAGATTTATTTGGCGGCATCATAAAGCTGCTGAGGAGATGGAGATCTGAGAGGCCAAGAGCACAGAGACTTCAAAGACTAAAGTTGTCAGACCAGCCGAGTACCAAGCCCAACTACAGCACGTGCCACGTGGGAGAGGCCACTTTCTTTGGTCTTGCCCTTAGACACCGCACATGGGGACTCCAGGCCCTGTGTGGGTGGCTGCCTCTAAACCGTCTAAGTCTCTCTCCAGCACCCGAGCCTAGCTGGGGCCAGTGCCATCCGGGGAGGTGCCCAGTCTGGTTCTAGTGCCACAAACAGATGGCACTTGCTGCATGGTAGCGCATTTCTCTCATGGGCTCTCATGAGATGAGGCCACCAGGATGGTACTGACGTACTGATGCCGGAGGGTGCTCACAGTGAACACGGGACGCAGTTTGGGCTCTGAGCTATAAAGACCCACCACCAACCCTTGCGCTTGGGCGCCACGCGTGGCCCCTGCATGAGCTCCTCCGTTAGCGTTCTGACTATACTGCTACCTCGGTCTTCAGCACTCAAGAACAGTGAGGTGTCTTTATTATAAAGAAATGCAGAGGGGCGCCTGGGCGGCTCAGGTGGTGAAGCGTCTGCCTTCGGCTCAGGTCACAATCCCTGGGGTCCTGGGATCGAGCCCCGCATCGGGCTCCTTGCTCAGTGGGGAGTCTGCTCCTCTCTCTACCCCTCCCCCCTGCTTGTAATCTCTTTCTCTTGAATAAATAAAACCTTAAAAAAATGTACAGAGCAAAGAGATGGAGAAAGATATATAATGTCAAGACTAACCCAAGAAACTAGATGCATCTATACCAATATCAGGCATGGGGACAGGAACCACCAAATTCAGGACATTCATGAACACTATGGAGAGTGAGGTGAAAGAGAGAAGGGAGGTACACACAGGAAGTTTCAACTGCATTTCTAATGGTTTATAAAAAGAAGAAATATCTGAAGCAAATATGGTAAAATATGAAAACTAGGCAGAGTACTCAAGTTTTTTTTCTATACCTTTTGGTTTGATATATTGCATACCTTCAAAAAATGATTTAATAATAAACCAAAAAATTAGACAAATGCTGACAAAATAATGAGAAATGAACAAAAATTTGAAGGAGAAGGCATTGAGCAGGACAAAGAAGGATAGTTTATATTAATAAAGATAAACTTCATCAAAAGATATAATGGTATCGAATGTTTATGAACCAAACAACATTTAAAATTAATAAAGTGAGGGATTAGGAAGATGGCAGCAGAGAGGGAGGACCCTAGGCTCCTCTCATCCCATGAACACAACCAGGTAACTAACATCATTCTACATATCCCAGAAAGACCTGAAGATGGACAGAACAAACCCCACACACACACAAAAAGGCTGAGAGAAGCAGCAACACTGAACAAGGTAAAAAAAAAAAAAAAGACGTTGAGATGTAATTTAGGGGACAAATGGATTGCAGGTGCTATGGTGGGGGAGGGAGCTGTACTTGCAGAGAGGAGGGGGGAGAGAGAGGAGGGGGAGAGAGAGGAGACGGAGAGAGAGAGAGACGGAGAGACAGAGGGGAGACGGAGAGAGAGGAGACAGAGAGAGGAGGCAGAGAGAGAGAGAGAGGGGAGACGGAGAGAGAGAGGAGAGAGAGAGGGGGAGACGGAGTGAGAGAGAGGAGATGGAGAGAGAGATAGAGGAGACAGAGAGGAAGACAGAGGAGACAGAGAGGAGAGGGAGAGAGAGAGAGAGAGAGAGAGAGAGAGAGAGAGAGAAGCACATAGGGGAACGCACAAGGAGAACATTTCCCCACAGCTATTGGCTGGAAAAGGAGAAGGGCTGATTTCCTTGAGTTCTTGCAATGAGTGGGACTTAAAGCACGGAGTCGTAAAGGTCAGCAGACTTGGCTGGGATGGAGCCTGGAGGGCACTACCCTGCTCCTGGAGAGAAAGGAGGCAAACAACCTGAGGGCCGAGGGCATGGAAACAGCGATCTGAAACACAAAAAACACCTGGGACAGATGGGGGAGATTTTTCGCTCTTCTTGGAGTTCCTCCCTGACAGGCAGCATTCCCAGAGCCACCTCCCTGGGAACAAGGGAGCTGGCTGGCACCATTTCCCTCCCCCCCTCCTCGGCACAAACACAGCACCTGGGGGAAGCAGCCAGTGCTGAGCGGTCTGCCGAACTTGCTTCCACCAAGCCCCACCCCCCTGCACTGGCGGGACTGCCCTTCCCAGTCAAGCTTGCCTCAAGTCCCAGCATGGCAGGCCCCTGCCCCAGAAGACCGGCACAAACCCCTGCCCGCTCCGTGTCTCCTGACCAGAGAGTTCTGCAGGGCTTCAGTCCTAGTGGAGGTGGTAGCAGGTCTCATTTCACCAGCAGACCAGAGCAACCTGGTT
Source organism: Ursus americanus (assembly GCF_024610735.1). Lineage (NCBI taxonomy): Eukaryota > Metazoa > Chordata > Mammalia > Carnivora > Ursidae > Ursus > Ursus americanus. Next base: position 82,474,666 of record NC_142164.1, read on the forward strand.
AAAACTCCCTCCATTCTGGGCAGGGACCAAACACTTCACGCTGCAGGCCAGGAGAGCCTCCGCAGGTGACGGGCCTGAAGGACAGAGCAGCCGGAACACAGCAGCCGAGCTCGTGCAGCGCCCACCGGACATGCTCCCGGAGGCACCAGGCCCTGGGCACTGCATGAGCTCTGCTTCATAAGGACGTTACTCTCAGGAGCAGGAGACATACCTGGCTCTTCTAACACAGAGAAGGCAGACACTCAGACAAAACGCCAAGACACAGGAATTCATTCCAAATGAAAAGAACAAGATAAGGCCATGGCCAGAGATCTACCCGAAACACATGTAAGTAACATGCCTGATGGAGAACCGAAAGCAACAATGAGAAGGATACTCACTGGGCTTAAGACAAGACTGACTGTAAGACCTCATGGGGGCCCTTACCACAGACAGAAAAGAGTTAAAAAAAAATAGTCAGGGGCGACTGGGTGGCTCAGTCGTTAAGCGTCTATCTTAGGCTCAGGGTGTGATCCCAGAGTCCTGGGATTGAGCCCCGCATCGGGCTCCCTGCTCTGCTGGGAGCCTGCTTCCTCCTCTCCCACTCCCCGTGCTTGTGTTCCCTTTCTCTCTGGCTGTCTCTCTCTCTCTGTCAAATAAATAAATAAAAATCTTTAAAAAAAATAATAATCAGTCAGAAATGAAGAGTGCAATAACCGAGATCAGAAACAGACCTGAAGCAATGAACAGTAGACTGGAAGAAGCAGGGGAATGAATTAGTGATATAGAAGACAAAATAATGGAAAATACAGATTCTGAACAAAAGAGAGAAAGAAGAATGATGGAATAGGACAATAGACTCAGGGAACTCAGTGACTCCATCAAATGTAAGACTGTATTACCGACGTTCCAGAAGGAGAGGAGGGGGAAAATGGGGCAGAAAATTGATTTGAGAAAATAATGGTGAAAACTTCCTTAATCTGGGGATGAAAACAGACATTCAGATCCACAAAGCACAGAGAACTCTCATCAAAATCAACAAAAGCAGGCCAACACCAAGACGTATTGTAATTAAATTTGCAAAATGTGCTGATAAAAAAGCAGCAAAACAAGAGAAGTCCTTGACTTACAAGGGGAGACCCATACAGCTAGCTACAAATTTATCAACAGAAACTTGGCAATCAAGAAGAGAGTGGCATGCTATATTCAAAGTGCTGAATGGGAAAAATCTGCAGCCAAGAACACTCTATCCAGTAAGGCTATCATTCAGAACAGAAGGAGAGATAAAGACTTTCCCAGACAAACAAAGACTAAAGGAGTTCATGACCACTAAACCAGCCCTGCAAGAAATATTAAAAGGGACTCTTTGAGTGGAAAGGAAAGACCAAAAATGACAAAAGACAATAAAGATTCAGAGAAAATCTCCAGAAACAATGACAAAACAAGAAAAAATGGCACTAAATACATTATCTATCAATAATTACTCTGAATGTAAATGGGCTAAATGCTCCAATCAGAAGACATAGCTGGGAGAATGGATAAAAACACGACATATCTATATGCTGCCTACAAGAGACTCATTTTAGACCTCAAGACACCTGCAGATTGAAAGTGAAGGGGATGGAAAAATATTTACCATGTAAATGGATGTCACAAGAAAGCTGGAGTACCAATACTTATATCAGACAAACTAGACTTTAAAACAAAGACTGTAACAAGAGAGGAAGAAGGGCACTATATCATAATAACGGGGACTATCCAACAAGAAGATCTAACAATTGTAGATATTTATGCATCCAACATAGGTGCACCCAAAAATATAAAACAAGTAATAAACATAAAGGAACTAATTGATAAATAATACAGTAATAGTAGGGGATGTTAACACCACACTTAGGTCAAGGGACAGATCATTCAAACAGAAAATAAACAAGGAAAAAATGGCTTTGAAAGACACACTGGACCAGATGGACTTACCAGATACATTCAGAACATTCTATTTCAAAAGAGTAGAATACACATTTTTTTCAAGCACGCATGTGATATTCTCCAGAACAGGTCACATATTAGGACACGAAACAGGCCTCAACAACTCAAAAAAGACAACTCATACTATGCACCTTTTCTGACCATAATGTTACAAAACTTGAAGTAAATCACAAGAAAAATCCAGAAAGACCAAAAATACGTGGAGGGTAAAAGTGCTGGAAAAGAATGAGTGGTTCAGCCAGGGAATCAAGAAGAAATTTAAAAATACATGGAAACACATGAAAATAAAAATGCAACCATCCAAAACTACTGGGATGCAACAAAAGTGATTCTAAGAGGGAAGGAATGCAGGCCTACTTCATGAAGCAAGAAAAATCCCTAATAAACAACCTAACCTTACACCTGAAGGAGCTAGAAAAAGAACAACAAACAAAGCCTAAAGCTGGCAGAAGGAAGGAAATAATAAAGATTAGAGCAGAAATCAGTGATATAGAAACTACAAATAAATAAATAAAAAATAGAAAAGATCAATGAAACCAGGAGCTGGTTCTTTGAAAAAATTAATAAAATTGATAAACCTCTAGCCAGACTTAACAAAAAGAAAAGAGAAAGGACCCAAACAGAAGTCACAAATGCGAGAGGAGAAATAACAACCTACACCACAGAAATATAAACAATTACAAGAGAATATTATGGAAAACTATATGCCAACAAATTGGACAACCTGGAAGAAATGGATAAACTCTTACAAACACATGAACTACCAAACTTAAACAAGAAGGAATAGAAAACTTGAACAGACGGATAACCAGCAAAGAAATTGAATCAGTAATAAAGATCTTTCAACAAACAAAAGTCCAGGCCCAGATGGTTTCATAGTCAAATTCTACCAAACATTTATTTTTTAAATTTCTATTTATTTTTTATTTTTTTAAATTATAATAACATTTTTTATTATATTATGTTAGTCACCATACAGTACATCCCTGGTTTTTGATGTAAAGTTCCATGATTCATTAGTTGTGTATAACACCCAGTGCACCATGCAATACGTGCCCTCCTTACTACCCATCACCAGCCTATCCCATTCCCCCACCCCCTCCCCTCTGAGGCCCTGTTTGTTTCTCAGAGTCCATAGTCTCTCATGCTTTGTTCCCCCTTCTGATTACCCCCCTTTCTTTATCCCTTTCTTCCCCTACGGATCATCCTAGTTCTTATGTTCCATAGATGAGAGAAACCATATGATAATTGTCTTTCTCTGCTTGACTTGTTTCACTTAGCATTATCTCCTCCAGTGCCGTCCATGTTGCAGCAAATGTTGAGATTAAAAATTTTATTTATTTATTTGAGAGAGTAAGAGAGAGAGCATGAGCAGAGGGGAGAGGGAGAGACAGGCTCCCCACAGAGCAGGGTGCCCGACATGGGACTCGATCCCAGGACCCTGGGATCATGACTTGAGCCAAAGGCAGATGCTTAACTGACTGAGCCACTCAGGTGCCCCAAAATCAACCAAACATTTAAAGAAGAGTTAATACTTATTCTTCTCATACTTTTTCAGAAAAATAGAAAAGGAAGGAAAACTTCCAAATTCATTCTACAAGGCCAGCATTACCCTGATAACTAAAACCAGACGAAGTCTTCACTAAAAAAGAGAACTACAGGCCAATATCCCTGATGAACACAGATTCAACAATTTTCAGTGAAGTACTAGCACAGCAAATCCAACAGTACATTAAAAGAATCATTCACCATGATCAAGTGGGGTTTCTTCTTGCTTTATAAGGGTGCCTCAATATTCACAACTCAATGTGATTTGTCACAATAAAAGGATAAGCACCATATGATCATTTCAATAGACGCACAAAAAGCATTTGACAAAGTACAACATTCATTCACGATAAAAACACTCAACAAAGTAGGTTTAGAGGAAACATACCTCAACATCATAAAGGCCATCTATGAAAAACTCTCAGCTAATATCATCCTTGGTGGGGAAAACCTGAGAGCTTCTCCTTTCTACAGTCAGGAATAAGACAAGGATGTCCATTCTCATGACTGTTATTTAACACAGTACTGGAAGTCCTCACCACAGCAGTCAGACAACACAAAGATATAAAAGACATCCAAATTGGAAAGGAAGAAGGAAAACATTTACTATTTGTAGATGACATGACACTCTATAGAGAAAACCCGAAAGCCATCACCAAAACATTGCTAGACCTGATACACGAATTCGGTAAAGTCATAGGATATAAAATCAACATACAGAAATCTGTTGCACTTCTATACACAAGTAATGAAGCAGCAGAAAGGGAAATTAGGAAATCAATTCCATTTAAAACTGCATCAAAAGCCATAAGATACCTAGGAGTAAACCTAACCAAAGAGGTGAAAGATCTATACTCTGAAAACTACAAAACACTGATGAAAGAATGTGAAGAGGACACAAAGAAATGGAAAGAGATTCCATGCTCATGGGTTGGAAGAAAAAAGATTGTTAAAATGTGTACACTACCCAAAGCAATCTACACAGTTAATGCAATCCCTATCAAATTACCAACATCATATTTTCACAGAGCTAGAACAAACAATCCTAAAATTTATATGGAACCACAAAAGACCATGAATAGCCCAAACAATCTTGAATGAAAACAGGGGTGCCCGAGTGGCTCAGTTGGTTAAGCGTCTGCCTTTGGCTCAGGTCATGATCCCAGGGTCCTGGGATGGAGTCCTCCATCGGGCTCCCTGCTCAGTGGGGAATCTGCTTCTCCCTCTGCCTCTGCCTGCTGCTCTGCCTACTTGTGCGCTCTCTGTGTCAAATAAATAAATATTTAAAAACAAACACAAAAAAAATAAGATGTTAATAAAAAACTGAAACCAAAGCTGGAGGCATCACAATTCCAGACTTGAAGTCATATTACAAAGCTGTGGTCATCAAAACAGTGTGGTGCTGGCACCAAACAGACACAGAGATCAATGGAACAGAACAGAAACCCCAGAAATGAACCCACAATTATATGGTTAATCTTTGATAAAGGAGGAAAGAATATATAGTGAGAAAGAGACAGTCTCTTCAACAAATGGTGCTGGGAAAACTGGGCAGCTACATGCAAAAGAATGAATCTGAACCACTTTCTTACACCATGCATAAAAATAAACTCAAAATGGATTAGGGACCTAAATGTGAGACCTAAAACCATAAAATTCCTAGAAGAGAACACAGGCAGTAATTTCTCTGACATTGGCTGTAGCAACATTTTTCGAGATATGTCCCCTGAGGCAAGGGAAATTAAAGCAAAAAATAAACTATTGGGACTACATCAAAGTAGAAAGCTTCTGCACAGTGAAGGAAACAACATAACTTTGCAAATGATATATCTGATAAAGGGTTAGTATCCAGTACATATAAAATACTGATACAACTGAACGCCTGAAAAACAATTGAATTAAAAAATGGGCAGAAGATGTGAATAGACACTTTTCCAAAGATTATATCCAGATGGCCAACAGACATGTGAAAAGATACTCAACATCACTCATCATCAGGGAAATGCAAATCAAACCTACAGTGAGATATTACCTGTCACCTGTCAGAATGGCTAAAATCAAGAAACAAAAGGTGTTGGTGAGGATGTGGTTAAACGGGAACCCTAGTGCACTGTTGGCGGGAATGCAAACTGGTGCAGCCACTCTGGAAAACAGTATGGAGGGTCCTCAAAAAATTAAAAATAGAACTACCCTACAATCCAGTAATCACGCTACTGGATATTTACCCCCAAAAATAGAAAGACACTAATTCAAAGGGATATGTGCACCCCTATGTTTATAGTAGCATTATTTACAATAGCCAAGATATGGAAGCAGCCCAAGTGTCCATCAACTGATGAATGGATAAAGAAGATGTGGTGTGTGTGTGTGTGTGTGTGTGTGTGTGTGTGTGTGTGTGCATGCGTGTGTCTATTGTGTATGTGTGTATAAGCACACATATACGTATACACACACACAACAGAATATTATTCAGCCATATAAAGGAATGAAATCTTGCCATTTTCGACAACATGGATGGAGCTAGAGAGTATTAAGCTAAGTGAAATTAGTTAGAGAAAGACAAATGCCATGATTTCACTCATCTGTGGAATTTAAGAAACAAAACAAATGAGCAAAGGAGGGGCGCCTGGGTGGCTCAGTCATTAAGCGTCTGCCTTCGGCTCAGGGCATGATCCCGGGGTTCTGGGATCGAGCCCCACATCAGGCTCCTCTGCTGGGAGCCTGCTTCTTCCTCTCCCACTCCCCCTGCTTGTGTTCCCTCTCTCGCTGGCTGTCTCTCTCTGTCAAATAAATAAATAAAATCTTTAAAAAAAAATGAGCAAAGGAAAAAAAAGAATGTGACAAATCAAAAAACAGATACTTAAGTATAGAGAACTGGTGGGTACTAGAGGTGAGGTGGGGGGAATGGGTGAAATAGGTGATGGGGGTTAAAGAGACACTTACAACGAGCACTGAGGAACGTACAGAATTGTTAAATCACTACATCGTACACCTGAAATGAATATAACACTGTATGTCAGCTATACTGGAATTAAAATTAAAATCTTAATAAAAAAAGAACTTAGTCAACTAGAAATAGACAAGAACTCCCTTAATCTGATAAAGGGCATCTATATAAATCCTGCAGCAAACATTATAGTTAATGGTGAATGAATAAAAGTTTCTCCTCAGATCAAGAGCAAGGAAAGAATATCTGCTATCACTATACCGTTTTTATTCAGTATGGAACAGAAAGTCCTATCCAATGCAATAAATTGAGAAAAAGAAATTTAAAAAGGATATGAAAGAAATAATATTGTCATAATTTGCAGATTACACTTTAATGTAAAAAGATTTAAAAGTATCTTAAGGTCTGTTAGATTTTATAAGTTAGAAAATTACTGAATAAAATGTGAATATAAAATTGTGTATACACAATTGTATTTCTACATATCAGCAACAATTAGAAAATAAAAGTTTAAAATTATGCAATTTGCAACTATATCAAGAGATGTAAAAAAAAAACCCAAGGAATAAATATAACAAAATATGTATGAATCTCTGTACAGAAAATTACAAACATTACTGAAAGAATGTCAAGACCTAAATAAATATATAGCATTTATTGGAATACTGAACATTGTAAAGGTATCAATTTTTCCCCAACTGATGTTTAGGTTCAATGTACTCCCAGCACACTTTCTGGAGAAATTGATTGATTCTAAAATATACGTGGAGATACAAAGGACCCAGGTAATCATGAAAAACCAAGTTGGAGGACTCACACTACCTCATTTCAGAACTTACCATTAAGCTACAATAATCAGGACTTGAAGTACAGGGACAGACAAGTAAACAAACAGAACAGAACGATCTAGAAATCGATGTACAAATCAGTTGAATTGCAACAAATTCAATGAACAACAAACAATGAAATCTAGTAGAGAAATTATAGTCTTTTCGAAATAAGTGGTGCTGGAGCAACCAAATCTCTATTTGAAAAAGAACGGATCTTATCATTATCTCACATAAAAGTTAAAGATTGTTACATAAATGAGGCAAACATGGCCGCTATCTGTTGGCAAACTAAGACCATTACTTCAAAGCTTGCCCGTGCCAAACTCAAATTTTACAAATCCACTTGCTTTCGATATAGTCCAAATAATTTTGTTAGCTATTTAAAGTCTACCTGCTTCACATACCCTGCAAAACTGTGCCCCAAATCCACTAGCCATAGATAAGACAAACCCTGGGGCCAACAAGGACACCAAGCCGCCACTGCCTATCAGAGCCCCGACACAGACTCCCATCCTGAGGCTGAGTGGCACCACCTAGATGCAATCCCCCATTCTCCTATTCCCCTCCCCACTGGGAGTTCCACTGCCTTCCTGCCTTTCTAGGTGGTGGCCTTGTGCCACTGTCTCTGGAGTTTTCCTGCTAGGAGGGACTTCAGTCACATGCAACCTGTCCTAGCACCACCAAAAAAAAAAAAAAAAAAGAGCTTGCTGAGAAATACTGACATCTTGTGATCGTGTCTTTTCTTTGATTAGCCCCAAATCCTCAAACTCACTACATGGGGTCATAAGGACGGGGCTTTGGTGATGATCAAGGAATTGGCATGTCTACCTAGTCGGTAGGACACTCAAATGGCAAAGGGATTCTGGATGGCTTCAAGTGGTTGGGGCTCAAACCTGGAACGCCTCCATGTCAGTTTGGCATGGCACGTTCTTTCCAGTTGCTCCATTTTTTTGTGGTCTTCTCTTGTGCCTCGTTAGCCTGGTCAAGCAGTAACCCCGGTGTTTGAATGAACCCACATCGTCAGAACTGACTTTGGGCATCAGAGGTGCTGAGCTGCCCTGGGAAGGAGATCAGCTCGCCTGCCTGGGTCTCTGATCCTAGGTGGGTGCTGGATACCATAAGGCCTGTAGGCCTGACAGAAAAAGAAGAGGAGTGTATGCCCCTGGCCTCAGGGAGGGCTACTCCTGACTCCATGTCGGGCCATAGGAGGAGGGGCTCCCTGTGGCTGGGCCAGGGATTCAGGCAACTCTGAGATGAGAGGATGTCCTCTTCCCTGGAGACCACTGGGACAGGCTGAGGCCAGTTGCCTAGGTGCAGTTGTGGTTGTGAGGGGACGCCTGTGTAAGCAGCCAGCATGCCTCAGCTGGTGTGACATTCACCTCTTCTGTTGCAAATGTCATCATTCTAGCCTGTCCCTGAGGGATATCAAGATCCCAACCCTTGGGCTCGGCTGGCTAAAGCATCCCTTAAAGTGACCAAGGCAAGGAAGTTTTTATCCCTGACCCTCACGGGACTCCAAAGGAGGTTGCTGTCTCCCTGGAGAGGGGCCCAAAATCATGAGAGGCGTGCTGGGCCTTGCTCCCAGTCTGCTTCTCACCAGGATACAGCCTGGGGGGAGTAAAAGCCCCAACTCTGAAGGAAGACAAGATGGAGGGGGTACCCTGGGGAGGCAAAATGCTAAAAGATCTTGTCGTGGTTGTTCCCTTGGAGACTCTGCCTGTTCCCATTATTGGAATGGACGGCCTCAGTCATCAGTGAGTAACAACCTAAGGCTTGTACGCTATTGGTGGGCACCAATAACCAGTTAATGTTCCCATACTGGTGTGGGTGGTAAACACACCACAGTAACAATTATGGCAAGGCACTGAAGGATGATGTCCTGTCATGGCTGGCATAGTCCAAGTACCGTCTCATCATTCCGTTCCCTGTCAGCCTGTGCTTCCAGCCACTACTAGTGAGTGGGGGCTAATTACAGATTACAGAGGACTAAACAAGGCTTCTCCTTTACTAGAGCTCCTCTACCAGATATCACCTCCTCAGCGAACAACATTCAAAATCATACGGGTAAATGGTGTGGAGTTACAGGCTTGGCTAACATGTTCCGTTCAGTGAAAACCTCACAGGAGAGTTGACCACAATCTGCCTTCACCTTTGAGGGTCAACAATAGACCTTTTCCTGGTTGCCTGTGGGGGACTTCGATAGTCTCGCCATTGTACATGGGTTTTGCTGACAGGACCTACATGGCTGCCCCTCGCTCCTACCAAACATGCCTTTGGCATTACATGGATGCCATCCTCTTCACTGGACCTAGCCACGACTCTGTCTCACAGACCCACAACGGTGAGTAAATACCTTCCTGAGAGGGGATAGGCCATTGCCCCACTCCAGAAGGTATAAGGTACCCTATAAGGTCCTTCTACTCTGTTAAATGTGGGGCTACATTCAGAACTGAAAAGGGTAAACTATGGGATGCCTGGGCGGCTCAGTCAGGTAAGCATCTGCTCAGTTAAGCATTCGGCTCAGGTCATGATCCCAGGGTCCTGGGATCGAGTGCCCCATCAGGCTCTCTGCTCAGCGGGAGCCTGGTTCTCCCCCTCCCTGCCGCTCCCCCTGCTTGTGCTCTCTCTCTGTCAAATAAATAAATAAATAAATAAATAAATAAATAAATAAATAAATAAATAAAATCTTTTAAAAAAAGGGTAAACTCTTCCCAATCTGGTAAAAGAAAATCTCCTAGTGTTCCAACCTCCCACATCTGTAAGGAGGCTTGACATTTGCTAGAAGTTTGGATTTTGATGCCAACACACTCTTCACCCATACCATTTGCTAGGCCCCGTCTACTGGGTAGTCCATAAGTCTGTCTTCCATAGTCAGTGGGCACCTGAGTGACCAGAGGCACTAGATAAACTAAAGGAGGTTATTCAGTTCAGCTTTCCCACTAGTGCCCTGAGGGCAGGACATACAATTAGAATTTTCTGCCACCAAAATTTGCTTCCTGGGGCCTCTGGACCAAATGAACAGGCAAACTCCTACCCACGGACCTTTACTGTAATCAGCTCCCAGTCTCAGCCCAAATGTGTTTGCCACTGGAGAGGCAACTCCCGGCAGCATACTGGGCAGTTCTGGAAGCAGGCACTTTCTGGGGCAAAGCGAGTTCCCCCACAGATCAGGATTTCTAGTATGTGCTACATAATGGAAAAGGCTCCCTGTGAAGTCAGATCAGCAACAGAGACTTCATCGTTAAAATGGAAGTGATATCTACAGGGTCAAGTTATACCCGGCCCTCCTGGAGCTTTACAAACTCCACGAGGAAACGGCCTCATATACTCCCACCGAGGGTGACTTGCCCCAAAGCCAGAAATGCCTCTGCCCCTGCTCCATGGGGACAACAGAGAGGACGGTCAGCACTCGCAAAACAAGAGAAGCAATGGTCTTCCTTTACCAATGGAGTGAGCAGGGAGTAGAAGGGGCCAGAAAATGGACAGCTGTAGGCTGTCACCCCCTATTCAAATAGTCCAGAGTCCACATGGGGTGGAGACCAAAGTGCCCAATGGGCTGAGCTGTGTGTAACACTCCTAGAGTATACCCTTGACAAGCACTTGTGCGAGGTTCACAGTGTACCGCCTCCTGGTCTGTGACTACTGGGCTAAGTACTTAGTTGGGACTTGGACAAAATCAGGGCCGGAAAACGTAAGCCGAGACAGTCGGAACACAGAGATGCGGAGACAACGGCGACACGGGCTTCCACTCTAATGATCTGGGTGCACCAGAGCTCAGCTCATACCAGACAAGACACAGAGGAGGCACGCTACGATGCCAAAGCTGACGAATTAACCACATACCAAAGGAGGTAAGCTTCTGGAAGGAGGGGGAATCTCCATACTTCGGGGAGGAGCCCACCTAGCCCTTCTATCAGTGGGCCCATGAGTGGTTGGGGCATTTGGGCATCAGAAGTTTATGAAAATGGATTGGTAACAGGGGAGCTGTCATGGCAGAGAACAGAGCCGGTAGGGATTGCACCAAATGCCGGAAGTCTCTTCAATAAATGGTCTTGAGGAAACTGTACAGTGACATGCAAAATAAGGAGATTAAACTATCTTACACTGTCCCTAAAAATTAACTCAAAATGGTATAAAGACCTGAATGTAAGACCTGAAACCATAACCCTTCTAGAAGTAAACAGAGGCGGGAAGCTCTGTGACATCTGTCTTGGTGATGATTTTTTTGGATCTGACTCCAAAAGCAAAGGCAGCAAAAGCAAAAATAAACGAGTGGGACTACATAAAGTGAAAAGCTTCAGAAAAAAAAAAAGAAGAAATCATCAACGAAATGAAAAGGCAACTCTTCTCCACATTGTATATTCCTGCCTCCTTTGTCATATAAGTGTGGGGTTATTTCTGGGCTCTCTAGGCTGTTCTATTGATCTATGTGTCTATTTTTTTTTGCCACTAACATACTGTTTTGATTAATATAGGTTTATAATATACCTTGAAATCTGGAATTGTGATACCTCCAGCCTTGTTCTTTGTTTCAAGATTGCTTTGGCTTTCAGGGTCTTTTGTGGTTCCATACAAATTTTAGGATTATTTGGGGCGTCTGGGTGGCTCAGTCAGTTAAGCGTCTGCCTTCGGCTCAGGTCATGATCCTGGGGTCCTGAGATCGAGCCCCCGCATCTGGCTCCCTGCTCAGTAGGGAGCCTGCTTCTCCCTCTGCCCCCCTTCCCTGCTCCTGCTCTCTCTCACACTATCTCTCTCTCTGAAATAAATGAAGTCTTTAAAAACAATTTGAGGATTATTTGTTCTAGTTCTGTGAAAAATGCTGTTGGTATTTTGATAGGGATTGTGTCAAATCTATAGACTGCTTTGGGTAGTTGGACATTTGAACAATATTAATTCTTTCAACCCATGAGCAAGGCGTATCTACAGGTCTTCTGCCTCTTAGATTAAGTTTACTCCTGCCCATGCTATTCTTTGTGGTGCAGTAGCAAGTGCAATTTTTTGTTAAATGCAATTGTTTTCTTAATTTCTCTTTTTGCTACTCATTCTTAGTGTACAGAGACCGTATTAATTTCTGGGTATTAGTTTTGTATCCTGAAACTTTACTAAATTTATTACTTCTAGTGGTGTTTTGGTGGAGTCTTTAGGTTTCTTTATGTGTATGTCATCTGAATATAGTGACAGTTTCATTTCTTCCTTACAATATGAATACCTCATTTCCTTTTCTTGTCTGACTGCTGTGGCTAGAACTTCCAGTGCCATGTTGAATAAAAGTGATGAGAGTAGACATCCTGGTCTTGTTTCTGACCTTAGAGGAAAAGATCTCAGTTTTTCACCACTGAGCAGGATGTTAGCTGTGCTGGGAAAACTGGACAACATGCAAAAGAATGAAACTGGGCCACTTCCTTTCACCCTATGCAAAAATAAATTCAAAATGGATTAAAGATCTAAATGTAAGACTTGAAACCATAAAAATCCTAGAAGATAACATAGACAGTGATTTGTCTGACACCGGCTGGAGCAACATTTTTTTCTAGATATGTCTCCTAAGGCAAGGAAAAACAAAAGCAAAATTAAACTATTAGAACTACACTAAAATAGGGGCGCCTGGGTGGCTCAGTCGTTAAGCGTCTGCCTTCGGCTCAGGTTGTGATCCTGGAGTTCTGGGATCGAGCCCCACGTCAGGCTCCTCCACTGGGAGCCTGCTTCTTCCTCTCCCACTCCCCCTGCTTGTGTTCCCTCTCTCGCTGGCTGTCTCTCTCTCTGTCAAATGAATAAATAAAAATCTTTAAAAAAAGAACTACACTAAAATAAAAAGTTTTAGTACAGCAAAAACAGAAACAAACAGACCATTAACAAAACAAGAAGGCAACCTGCTGAATGAGAGAAGATATTTGCAAATGACATATCTGATAAAGGGTTAGTATTCAAGACATACAAAAAACTCATACAACTCAACACCAAAAAAACCCCAATCCTATCAAAAATGAGCAGAGGACATGAATAGACATTTTCCCAAAGAAGATATACAAGATAGCCAACAGACATGAAAAGATGCTCAACATCCTTAACCATCGGGGACATTCAAATCAAAACCACAATGAGATACCGCTTCACATCTGCCAGAATGGCAGCTGTAGAAAAGATAAGAAATAACAGTGAGGGTGGTGACGATGTGGAGAAAAGATAACCCTTGGGCACTGTTGGTCGGAGTGTACATTTGTGCAGCTCCCGTGCCAGAGAGTATGGAGGTTTCTCAAAAGAAGTAAAAACAGAGCTACCACATAATCCAGGAATTCCACTCCTATTTATCTGAAGAAAAACACAAACGCAAAAAGATACATGCAAATGAATAAACACACAAACAAAAGGCAGAATCAGATCTATAAACACAGAGAACAAAGTGATGGTTACCAGAGGGGTGGGGGGATGGGCAAAATGGGCGAAGGGGGAGGGGGAGGTACAGGCTTCCGGTTATGAAATAAGTCCCAAGAATAAAGGGCACAACATAGGGAAGTAGGCTGGTATCGTACCAGCGCTGTATGCTGACAGATGGGAGCTACCCTTGCGGGGAGCACAGCATCACGTACACACTTGTTGAATCACTACGTTGTACACCTGAAAGTAATGTAACTGCGTGTCGACTATACTGAAGTAAAAAAAAAAAGAAAAGAAAAAAGATTAAAACAAAAATATAAAAGTAATGTAACCATTAAAAATTGAAAAAGGTATACGCATTCCCCTGCTCGTTGCAATGCTATTTTTTAGAGATTTTATTTATTTATTTGAAAGAGAGAGAGAGAGCACAAGCAGGGGAAGCGGCAGAGGCAGAGGGAGAAGCAGGCTCCCTGCTGAGCAGGGAGCCCGATGCGGGACTCGATCCCAGAACCCTGGGATCATGACCTGAGCTGAAGGCAGACGCTTCACCGACTGAGCCACCCAGGTGCCCCTGTAGCACTATTTTTAATAAATAATATATGGAAAAAAACTAAGTGACTACTGATAAATGAATGGATAAAGAAAATATGGTATATATACAAAAAATACTATTCTGACATTAAAAGAATGAAATTTTGCCATTTGCAACAACATGGATGGACCTTCAGAGCATTATCCTGATTTATGTATGTATATATATAAGCTCTACGCCTAACGTGGGGCTTGAACTCATGACACTGAGATCAAAAGTTGTATGCTCTACTGACTGAGCCAGCCAGGTGTCCCCAGAGCATTATTCTAAATGAAATAACTCAGGGAAAGACAAATACCATATGATCTCACTTATATGTTCAAAATTTAAAACCCCCCAAAACTAAAGCCAAGCTCACAGACACAGGGAACGGACTGATGGCTGCCAGTGGCCAGGGCTGTGAGGTGGGCAAATGGGTGAAAGGAGTCAAAAGGCACAAACTTGCAGTTATAAGCTAAATAAGTCCCAGGGATGCAATGTCCACCATGGTAACTACAGTTAATAATAGTATATTGCGTGTCTGAAAGCTTCTAAGAGAGGAAATCCTAAAAGTCCTTAACAATGTATGGTGATGGATGTTAGCTAGACTTTTGTGCTGATCATTCCATAATGTATAAAAATATTGAATCATTACATTATATACCTGAAACTAATATGTCCATTATACCTCAGTAAAAAAAATAGCATAGCTTAGATTTTTCCAGCTACCCTGTCATCCTACAGCAAGAGCTATCATAGAAAGAAATAATGGTATTTTTATTATATTAATATTTTTTTAATTATATTATGTTAGTCACCATAAAGTACATCCCTGGTTTTTGATGTAAAGTTCCATGATTCATTAGTTGCGTATAACACCCAGTGCACCATGCAATACATGCCCTCCTTACTACCCATCACCAGCCTATCCCATTCCCCCACCCCCCTCCCCTCTGAGGCCCTCAGTTTGTTTCTCAGAGTCCATAGTCTCTCATGCTTCATTCCCCTTTCTGATTACCCCCCTTTCTTTATCCCTTTCTTCTCCTACTGATCTTTCTAGTTCCTATATTCAATAGACGAGAGAAACCATATGATAATTGTCTTTCTCTGCTTGACTTATTTCACTTAGCATTATCTCCTCCAGTCCCGTCCATGTTGCTGCAAATGTTGAGAACTCGTTCTTTCTGATAGCTGAGTAATATTCCATTGTATATATGGACCACATCTTAATCCAGTCATCTGTTGAAGGGCATTTTGGTTCCTTCCACGATTTAGCTATTGTGGACATTGCTGCTATGAACATTGGGGTGCATATGGCCCTTCTCTTCACTACGTCTGTATCTTTGGGGTAAATACCCAGTAGTGCAATGGCTAGATCATAGGGTAGCTCAATTTTTAACTTTTTAAGGGACCTCCACACTGTTTTCCAGAGTGGCTGTACCAACTTGCATTCCCACCAACAATATAGGAGGGATCCCCTTTCTCCACATCCTCTCCAACAATTGTTGGAGAAAAAATGGTATTTTAAAACAAGGACTCCTGAGAGAACAATGGTCCCTCAAGTTCAAAAGTACAGGGGTGCCTGGGTGGTTTAGTCGTTGAAGCATCTGCCTTCAGCTCAGGTCATGATCCCAGGGTCCTGGGATCGAGCCCCGCATCAGGCTCCCTGCTCAGCAGGGAGTTTGCTTCTCCCTCTCCCACTCCCCCCTGCTTGAGCTCCCTCTCTCTGTCAAATAAATAAATAAAATCATTGTACCTGAGTCAAAGCCTGTCTAAAATGCCAGAGTCTACAATCCACTCGGGAATTCCTAACGTTCCCTCACAACGCCAAGGGCAAGCTGACACTACACTTGGCCGAAGCAGGCTCTGCAGCAATCGCAGCATTCATTAGTCGCCATGGTGAACCGGCAGCGCTCCTCGGAGTCACAGCGAGGACAAGCCCCACAAAACCCACATATGATCCCATGGAGAAATCTAAGTGCTCCCCGCGTGGGAGTCTTTCCGCCCGAATCCACATCGACTTGCTTACGGCTACTCTAACGTTTGCTGGGCCCACCAAGACCATCAGACGCCTTCAGAAATATTTGAGTGAGATGGTCACCCTTCTGGGGGAATCCTTAAAAACAATGTACACAATCCCACCATAGAGCAGATAGAAACAACAATCCAACGGTTAGAGGCAAGGCTAACCTGGGAGGAAATGTACTGGCGAAGTCACATCACCCTCTTCCAAGGGGCACCCTCTGAGTCGGTCCTAGAAAAATGTCCCCTAGAACGGAAGTGATGGAGCAGGTGGTCTTCTACACCAACACAACAAAGTCACAATAAAAAGGGACAGAAAGGGGCACCTGGGCGGCTCAGTCAGTTGGGTGTCTGCCGTCGGCTCGGGTCATGATCCCAGGGTCCTGGGATCGAGTCCTGAGTCGGGCTCCCTGCTCAGTGGGGGATCTGCTTCTCCCTCTCCCCCCTGCTTGTGCTCGCTCTCTCTCTCGAAGAAATAAATAAAATCTTTTAAAAGAGAGAGACAGAAATTGGCCAAATGTATAATACAATTAATGTCTAGTTTGGAAAGAATTTGGTCCCTCCCTGTAAGGGTCTCAGATGTGAGTACCTAGCTCATGACATAATGTGGTGTGTGGTAAATTAACAGCTCGTGTTTTTGAACTGCTGCGAGCACCGGCATTTTACCCCCCACGCTGGAATCACACCCGTGCTCCTCACTACTGGCAACCAGCAGGAAACCCAAGCGCCAGCGCACCCGTGTCAGAAGAAGTTGGAAGAGGGGCGCCTGGGTGGCACAGCGGTTAAGCTTAAGCGTCTGCCTTCGGCTCAGGGCGTGATCCCGGCGTTCTGGGATCAAGCCCCACATCAGGCTCCTCTGCTATGAGCCTGCTTCTTCCTCTCCCACTCCCCCTGCTTGTGTTCCCTCTCTTGCTGGCTGTCTCTATCTCTGTTGAATAAATAAATAAAATCTTTAAAAAAAAAAAAAAAGAAGAAGTTGGAAGAAACGACTGACCCACCAGACCAAAGCTGCATGCTGCCTTTGCCACAAGCAGCCACAAGATGGCACATTTCACCGCATGCTCCACTTGCTTCTGCCGACCTGATTTTTGTTCGGGAGCATAATGACCACCAGGCCAAGCTCCTCCATAAACTTCTTTTGTCAAGATAAGCCTATTCCTGTACCCGTCAACATCCAGCAACAATACCCAGAGGCCAATCGCACAGAAGTATGTGGCCAACCGTGAGCTGTGCCCATGACCAAGTGCAAAGCTGTTTGACTGCAACAGTCTATCTTTCCATTAACACTCCCCGGAACTTCGGTAGAGCCATACAAACTTAATCTTTACAGGAAAATAGAGAATACAGGCAGCAGGAGGAACCCAGTGGGTTTGTAAGGCCATCAATTGGCTTCCTCCATCATAAGCTCGCTCTCATCCAACACAGAACAATATTTCACGTACTTGGCCTTGGCTGAAAATTCCAGTAGATTTTTACTCAGCGGCAGAACCCCCCAAGGACTTGCTCCCACAAATCATGCTGGCCACCGCTCTCCATCACTGCAAATGAGCTTCTCAAATAGCCCCTCTTGTTCTAGCCACTCCACAGCCACTAATTTTGGGGGCAGTGCGACTGTATACATTTGGGGTTTGGGACCCGGAATGCAAAGTCACACAGGTAGCTATGTCCACACACATTAAACAAACGGCCCAAGGACTGGAACTCTTGGCTGAATCTTACTGTAGTTTAGTGGCCACGGTGTTAGATAACCACACAGCCCTAAATTGCTTATTGGTTGCTTGGTGCGGTGGGGTGAGGGGCTCTGCATACTTGCCACTTCGTCTTTCTCCGTGCAGGTGGGTAACACTCGCCACGTTTCCCTAATAGTCAGGGGTACGCACCATAAAGGCCATATCACCCTGTTGACTAAACAGATTGCGCAAATAAAAATCTTTTCGGATTCTCCTGATTTCCCCCACTAAATCCACTGGCTGTCAAGGGGCTTTGCATTTTTAGTTTGTGCCTTCATAGAATTCCGGGTCTTGAGGATGCTTTACACTGCCCCCGAACTCATGTGTTAAGAAATAAATTACAGGGATGTCTGGCTGGCTCAGTCAGTTAGGTGTCTGCCTTCGGTTCCGGTCATGATCTCAGGGTCCTGGGATCGAGTCCTACATTGGTATCCTTGCTCAGCGGGGAGTCTGCTTCTCCCTCTCCCTCTGCCTGCTGCTCCCCCTGCTTGTTCTCTCTCTCTCTCAAATAAATAAAAATCTTTAAAAAAAGAAATAAATTACAACTTTTGTTATAAGACAACACAGGGACAGAGGATGGATTGTTATATAAATGAGCAAAAGACAGTCCCTGTATATTGGTCCTATGTTGTCTACTTTTTTGCAACAGGTCAGTATCATTAGCTCAAAAGTCATTGGCGCCAAATGTTTACATATCCATGTGTTTTAAATATAGCCCCAAGAAGCAGATTTTAAGCCATTTAGAGTCTGTCTGCTTTTTTTAGTTTTTAATTTTTTATTATGTTATGTCAGTCACCATACAGTACATCCTTAGTTCTTGATGCAATGTTCCATGATTCATTGTTTGCGTATAACACCCACTACACCATGCAATATGTGCCCTCCTTACTACCCATCACCGGTCTATCCCAGTCCCCCACCCCCCTCCCTTCTGAAGCCCTCAGGTTGTTTCCCAGAGTCCACAGTCTCTCGTGGTTCATTCCCCCTTCTGTTTACCCCCCTTCATTCTTCCCTTCCTTCTCCTACCGATCTCCCTGCTATTTCTTATGTTCCATAAATGAGTGAAACCATATGATAATTGTCTTTCTCTGCTTGACTTATTTCACTTAGCATAATCTCCTTCAGTCCTGTCCGTGTTGCTGCAAATGTTGGGTAATCGTTCTTTCTGACGGCTGAGCAACATTCCATTGTATATATGGACCACATCTTCTTTATCCATTTGTCTGTTGAAGGGCATCTCGGCTCCTTCCACAATTTAGCTATTGTGGACAATGCTGCTATGAACATTGGGGTGCATGTGGCCCTTCTCTTCACTACGTCTGTAGTGAACATTGGGGTAAATACCCAGTAGTGCAGTTGCTCTATTTTTAATTTTTTGAGGGACCTCCACACTGTTTTCCAAAGTGGCTGTACCGACTTGCATTCCCACCCACCGTGTAGGAGGGATCCCCTTTCTCCACATCCTCTCTAACAATTGTTGTTTCTTGCCTTGTCAATTTTTGCCATTCTAACTGGCGTAAGGTGGTATCTCAATGTGGTTTTGATTTGAATTTCCCTGATGGCTAATGATTTTGAACACTTTTTCATGTGTCTGTTAGCCATTTGTATGCAAGCCCGTCTGCTTTGTATACCCACAAAACTGCAGGCAAAATTTGCTAGCCACAGATAACAGAAATCCAAGGTCTACAAAAGCCCCCAAACCACTGCTGCCCTTCAGAACTCTTTAACAAAGAGACTCCCTATCATGCCACGTAAGTCCCCTCTCGATGCCCCTTGCCTGGGAGTTGCCTTGTCCTCCTCCCCTTCAGAATAGTGTGGCCCTTTGGAAGGTCTCCAGCTGTGAGGGACATCCCCTTGCATGCACGATTTCAAAGCATCTTTTTAAAGCTGGTCGTAGGCTACTGCTAGTCTATGGCCACATCTTTTTCCTTGATCAGCCCTGAAATCCCTTGAACCCATTATAAACTTCCAATAAATCCATTAATGAGAAGCACCATATTAACAGAATAAAAGACAAAAACCAGGGGCGCCTGGGTGGCTCAGCCGTTAAGCGTCTGCCTTCGGCTCAGGTCATGATCCCAGGGCCCTGCAATAGAGCCCCTGCATCCAGCTCCCTGCTCGGCGGGAAGCCTGCTTCTCCCTCTCCCACTCCCCCTGCTTGTGTTCCCTCTCGCTGTGTCTCTCTGTCAAATAAATAAATAAAATCTTAAAAAGAAAAAAGACAAAACCCACATGACCATCATCCCCCCAGACACGGAAAAAGCACTTATCAAATTTCAACACCCTTTCATTTGTGAAAGCCTCAACGAACTAGAAATAGAGGAGAATTTCCTCAATGTTATAAATTGTGACTTCCAAAAAAACCTGCAGCTGATCGTACATTTGCTGGTGAAAGACAGAATGTTTGTAACCTAAGATTAGAAAAAAGGCAAGAGTATCTGTTCTCCCCACTTCTACTCGACATTGTATTGGAGATTTCAACCAATATAGTAAGAAAAAGATATTAAAGACTTACGTATTGGAAAAGAAGAAGTAAAACTGTTTTTATTCAGACATGATCTTTTTGCAGAAAATCCTGAATTATCTACAATAAGAAAAAAATCTACTAGAACTGATCAGTGAGTCTAGCAGGGTCATAGCATAACAGATCAGTACATAAAATCAGTTGCTCTCTACACATTAGCAACAATGTAAAAAGAAAATTAAGAAAGGCATTCCATTTATAATAGGATGAAAAAGAATAAAATACTTAGGAATAAATTTGACACAAGGAATGCAAGACCCATATGTTGAAAAATGCAACACATTACTAATATAAATAAGATCTTTTAAAAAATGGAGAGATATGCTATTCTCATGGAGTGGAAGACTCAATTTTTTTTTAAAGATTTTATTTATTTATTCGACAGAGGTAGAGACAGCCAGCGAGAGAGGGAACACAAGCAGGGGGAGTGGGAGAGGAAGAAGCAGTCTCCCAGCGGAGGAGCCTGATGTGGGGCTCGATCCCACAACGCCGGGATCACGCCCTGAGCCGAAGGCAGACGCTTAACCGCTGTGCCACCCAGGCGCCCCAGGAAGACTCAATTTTTTTGAGAGCGAGGGGCGTGGAGGGGCAAAACATCATTAAGAAAATGAAAGGACCAGCCACAGACTGTGAGGAAATATTTGTAAATCATATGTTGCATAAGGAATTACACCCTGAATATACAAAAAAAACCCCACGCCTTTATAATGCAAGAAGATGGCAAACCACCTAATAAAAAAATGGGGAAATGGGGAGGACTTAAGATGGTGGAGGAGTAAGGGGACCCCTAAGCTTGCCTCATCCCTCAAACACAGCTGGATAAATATCAAATCATTCTGAACACTCTGAACATTAAATAAGGAATTAATCTGAGGACTGAGAAAGCAAACTGCACGTCTAGAGGTAGAAAAACAGTCCCATCGTGGAAGGTAGGAGCTGCGAAAGGTTGATTTGGGGGAGAAAAGAACTGTGGGTGCTGGAGAGGGGAGGGAGCCCTGATCATGGAGAGAGGAGAGAGAGAAAGCAGTGTGCAGGGGATCGCACAAGAAAAACTCTTCCCCCAGACCACTGACTGGGAAAAGGGGAAGGGCTGACTAAAGTTTTTATAAGCAGTGGAACTCAAAGTCTTAAGTTTTCGAAGTCGTGCCGCACTGCGTGCATGCCTGGCCCGATCCTCTGAGGATCCCTTGGGTCACATGGAAAGAAACGCTTGCCCTTCTTGGAATGCATCTGGGAGAGGTGGCACAGGCTTTCTGGGGACCAAAGAGCTGGCGCGGGCCCATGTGATGCCCTGTTCCCTAGCATAGGAACAGAGATACCTGCTGAGGGCGGCAACCTTTCTGCTATGCGTTACCATTCACTCTGAACTGCCGTGCGGCCGTGGCACTGCTTTTCTGGCGCAAACCGGCACTGGCCGCGGTGTGGCAAGGCCTTCCCCCAGAGGATCAGTGAGAGGTTGCACCATGCAGGTCCCTAAAATTTGGAGTTTTGCAACCTGGTGGTGCACCTGAGATAAGACAAAGGAGTACTGTGCCACCTGGCAGGGAGACAGCTTGACACACACAGGGTGAAGGCCGGGATCTGACGGAAGCTAGGGACACAAGAGGGGAGACTGCGTGCTCTTCTGCGAGGGCTTCTGAATAGTGCTGGGCACGAACTCCCCACTCAAGCACAAGACAGCAGGGTGAGGCCAGTCCCCTGCCCCCTCGATCAGCACTGAGCAACTTCAGTGAGGAACACAGTGCCCCCCAGTGGAGGCTAGAGCCATGTACACCAAGCCCCAAGCTCTGTAAGTGGAAGTCTGCCTGAGAATCAGCGAAGCAGGCACTTCCCCCAGAAGACCAGCACAAACCCCTCGCATGCACCAAGTCTATCAATCATAGAACGCTGCACAACTTCAGCTCTAGGGGAAATAGAATCTAGCTTCTTTTTTTTTTTAAAGATTTTATTTATTTATTTGACAGAGAGAGAGACAGCCAGCGAGAGAGGGAACACTAGCAGGCGGAGTGGGAGAGGGAGAAGCAGGCTCCCAGCGGAGGAGCCTGATGTGGGGCTCGATCCCAGCACTCTGGGATCACGCTCTGAGCCGAAGGCAGACGCTTAACGATGGAAGTACCCAGGCGCCCCAGAATCTAGCTTCTCTTAATAAGCAGACCAAAACACACCTAGTTAAAACTTGAACTTGCCACATAGTGAACTTGCCACATAGTGAACAAGGTCCAAACAGCCCCCACTGCAGGCCAGGAGAAACTCGGCGGAGGACTGATCTGAGGGAAGAAGCAGCCAAAACACAACAGTAGGGTGCACACTCCGAAACACCTCTTGAAGCACCAGGCCCCAGACAGTGCAGGACTTCTTTCTAATATAGCCAGTACTCTCAGGAACAGGAATGCAACAGGCTTTCCTAACAATCACACACAAAATGGGGGCCCAGACAAAATGACAAGATAGAAGAATACATCCCAAAAGAAAGAACAGGAAGGCCAGGGATTTAGTCAATACAGATACAAGTAAGGTGTCTGAACTAGGATTTAAAACAATAATCATAAGGATACTAGCTGGGCTTGAGAAAAGCATAGAAGAAACTAGAACATCCCTTACTACAAAGATAAAAGAACTAAAAATTAGATTAAAATAAAGAATGCTATAACCGCAGTGCAAAACTGACTGGATGCAGTGACCACGAGGATGGACAGAGGAACAAGTCAGTGATACAGAAGATAAAATTATGGAAAATAATGAAGCTGGAAAAAAGAGGGAAAGAAAGGTATCAGATCACGAATGCAGACCGAGGGAACAAAGGATTCCTTAAAGAATAATAACGTTCATATCATAGAAGTGCCAGAAGAAGAAGAGAAAAAAAATGGAGCAGAAGGTTTATTTGAGCAAATTAAAGCGGAAAACGTCCCTAATCTGGTGAAGGAAACAGACATTGAAATCCAAGAAGCTCAGAGAACTCCCATTAAATACAATAAAACCCGGCTATTGCCAAGACTTTACCTTAGTCAAATTCATAAAATACACAGACAAGGAACAAATCCCGAAAGCAGCGAGGGAAAAAAAAGTCCTTAACCTACAAGGAAAGACAGATCAGATTCATGGCAGATCTCACACAGAAACTTGGCAGGCCAGAACACAGTGGCAGGATATATTCAATGTGCTAAATGGGAAAAATATGCAGCCAAGAAGACTCTACCCAGCAAGGCAGTCATCCAGAGTGGAGACTTTCCCAGAAAAAAGACTAAAGGAGTTCATGACCACTAAATCAGCCCTAAAAGAAATATTAAAGGGGACTCTTTGAGTAGGGGGAAAAGAGACCAAAAGCAACAAAAACTAGAAAGGAACACGGGTGCCTGGGTGGCTCAGTCATTAAAAGTGGCTGCCTTCAGCTCAGGTCATGATCCCAAGGTCCTGGGATCAAGTCCCACATCGGGCTCCCTGCTCAGCAGGGAGTCTGCTTCTCCCTCTCCCTCTGCCTACTGCTTCTCCTACTTTGCTCTCTCTCTGTCAAATAAACAAAATCTTAAAAAAAAAAAAAGGAACAGAGAACATCACCAGAGACACCAACTTTACAGGTAACACAACGGCACTAAATGCAGATCTGTCAATAAAAACTCTGAATGTAAACGGACTAAATGCTTGAATCAAAAGACACAGAGTATCAGAATGAATAAGAATAAATAAAAAGACCCATCTATATGCTGGCTACGTTTTAGACCTCCAGACACCAGCAGATCAAAGGTGAGGGGATGGAGAGCCATCTACCATGTTAATGGACGTAAAAACAACAACAACAACAACAACAACACACAAAAAACCAGAGTAGCCATACTTACATCGTACAAACTAGATTTTAAAACAAAGATGTAATAAGATATGAAGAAGGGCATTATATCATAATTAAGGGGTCTACCCATCAAGAAGATCCAATAATTATAAATATTTATGCCCCCAACTTGGGAGCACCCAAATATATAAATCAATTAATAACAAACATGAAGCTCATTGCTAATAACACAATGATAGTAGGGGACTTTAACACCCCACTTACAGCAATGGACAGATCATCTAAGCAGGAAATCAACAAGGAAACAATGGCTTTGAATGACACACTGGACTGAATGGACTTAACAGATGTATTCAGAACATTTCAAGCGAAAGCAGCAGAATACACATTCTTTTTGAGTGCACATGGAACATTCTCCAGAACAGATCACATACTGGGTCACAAATCAGCCCTCAACAAGTACAAAAAGATGGAAATCACGCCATGCATATTTTCAGACCACAACACTATGAAACTTGCAGTCAACCACAAAAAAAAAAAATGTGGAAAGACCACAAATACGTGGAGGTTAAAGAACATCCTACTAAAGAATGAATGGGTTAACCAGGAAATTAAAAAAATTAAAAAATACATGGAAGCAAATGAAAAAGAAAACATGACAGTCCAAAGCTTTGGGATGTAACAAAGGTGATACTAAGAGGGAAGTATATTGCAATACCGGCCTACCTCACAAAGCAAGAAAAAAATCTCAAACACACAACCTAACCGTACACCTAAACAAGCTAGAAAATGAACAGCAAATAAAGCCTAAAACCAGGAGAAGGGAAATAATAAAGATTAGAGCAGAAATAAACAACATAGAAACAAACCAACAACAACAACAAAAAAAAAAAACAGTAGAAAAGATCAATGAAACTAGAAGCTGATTCTTTGAAAGAAGTAATAAAATTGATAAACCCGAGCCAGACTTATCAAAAAGAAAAGAGAAAGGCCTCAAAATCACAAATGAAAGACCCCACGAAAAAGAAGAACTACAGCCCAATATCCCTGATGAACGTGGATGCAAAAATTCTCAACAACATACTAGCAAACTGAATCCAACCGTACATTAGAAGACTCATTCATCACGGTCAAGTGGGATTTATTCCTGGGCTGCGGGGGTGGTTCAATATTCATAAATCTAGTCAACGTGATACACCACATTAATAAAAGAAGGGATAAAAACCACATGATCCTCTCAACAGATGCAGAAAAAGTATTCGACAAAATACCGCATCCATTCTTGATAAAAACCCTCAACAAAGTAGGTTTAGAGGGAACATACCTCAACATCATAAAGGCCATATACAAAAACCCACAGCTAATATCATCCTCAATAGGGAAAAACTGAGAGCTTTTCCTCTACAGTCAGGAACAGGAAAGGGA
Source organism: Ursus americanus (assembly GCF_024610735.1). Classification (NCBI taxonomy): domain Eukaryota; kingdom Metazoa; phylum Chordata; class Mammalia; order Carnivora; family Ursidae; genus Ursus; species Ursus americanus. The sequence goes on from NC_142164.1 coordinate 82,500,393, forward strand.
TGTCCACTCTCACCACTGTTACATAACCTAGTATTGGAAGTCCTAGCGTCAGCAATCAGACAACGAAAAGAAACAAAAGGTATCCAAATTGGCAAGGACGAAGTCACACTTTCACTATTTGCAGGTGACATGATACTCTGTAGAAAACCCAGAAGATTCCACCAAAAAATTGTTAGAACTAATACACGAATTCAGCAAAATTGCAGGATATAATATCAATGTACAGAAATCTGTTGCATTTCTATACACCAAGAATGAAGCAGCAGAAGGAGAAATCAAGGAATTGATCCCATTTATAATTGCACCCCAAACAATAAGATACCTAAGAATAAACCTACCCAAAGAGGTAAAGGATCTGTACTCTGAAAACTGCAGAATACTTATGAAAGCAATTGAAGACAACACAAAGAAATGGAAAAACATTCCATGCTCATGGATTGGAAGAACATTATTAAAATGTCTATACTACCCAACGCAATCTACACATTTAATGCTATCTCTATCAAAATACCAATAGCATTTTTCATAGAACTAGAAGAAACAATCCTAAAATTTGTATGGAACCACAAAAGAACCCAAATAGCCAAAGCAATCCTGAAAAAGAAAAGCAAAGCCGGAGGCCATGATGATTTCAGGCTTCAAGCTATATCACAAAGCTGTAGTCATCAAGACAATATGGTACTGGCACAAATATAGATAAGTAGATCAATGGAACAGAATAGAGAACCCAGGGGCGCCTGGGTGGCGCAGTCCTTAAGCGTCTGCCTTTGGCTCAGGGCGTGATCCCGGCGTTATGGGATCGAGCCCCACATCAGGCTCCTCCGCTATGAGCCTGCTTCTTCCTCTCCCACTCCCCCTGCTTGTGTTCCCTCTCTCACTGGCTGTCTCTCTCTCTGTCAAATAAATAAATAAAATCTTAAAAAAAAAAAGAATTCAGAACCCAGAAATGGACCCACAACTTTATGGTCAACTAATCTTTGACAAAGCAGGAAAGAATATCCAATGGAAAAAAGACAGTCTCTTCAACCAATGGTGCTGGGAAAACTGGACAGTTACATGGAGAAGAATGAAACTGGACTCCTTTCTTACACCATACACAAAAATAAATTCAAAATGGATGAAAGACCTAAATGTGAGACAGGAAACCATCAAAATTCTATAGAACACAGGCAGCAACCTCTGTGACCTCGGCTGTAGCAACTTCTCACTAGACACATCCCTGGAGGCAAGAGAAACAAAGCAAAAATGGACTACTGGGACTTCATCAAGAGAAAAAGCTTCTGGGGCGCCTGGGTGGCACAGTCGTTAAGCGTCTGCCTTCGGCTCAGGGCGTGATCCTGGTGTTCTGGGATCGAGCCCCACATCAGGCTCCTCCACTGGGAGCCTGCTTCTTCCTCTCCCACTCCCCCTGCTTGTGTTCCCTCTCTCGCTGGCTGTCTCTCTCTATCAAATTAATAAAATCTTTTAAAAAAATTAAAAAAAAGAAAAAGCTTCTTTTATTTTTTTTAATGTACCGACTTAGCCATGTTTTTAAGATTTTATTTATTTATTTGACAGAGAGAGAGAGCACAAGCAGGGGAGTGGCAGATGGAGAGGGAGAAGCAGGCTCTCCGCTGAGCAAGGAGTCTGATGTGGGGCTCGATCCCAGGACCCTGGGATCATGACCTGAGCCGAAGGCAGACACTTAACTGACTGAGACACCCAGGTGCCCGAAGAGAAAAAGCTTCTGCACAGCAAAGGAAACAGTCCACAAAACTAAAGGGCAACCTACAGTATAGGAGAAGATATCTGCAAATGACAAATCTGATAAAGGGTTAGTATTCAAAATCTATACAGAACTTATCAAACTCAACACCCAAAAAACAAATAATACAGTTAAGAAATGGGTAGAACACATGAATTGACATATTTCCAAAGAAGACATCCAGATGGCCAACAGACACATGAAAAGATGCTCAACATCACTCATCATCAGGGAAATGCAAATCAAAACCACAGACACCTCACCTCACACGTGTCAGAATGGCTAAAATTAACAACACAGGAAAGAACAGATGTTGGCAAGGATGTGGAGGAAAGGGAGCCCTCTTGCACTGTTGGTGGGAAAGCAAACTGGTGCAGCCACTCTGGAAAACAGTATGGAAGGCCCTCAAAGAGCTAAAAATGGAGCTACCCTATGATCCAGCAATTGCACTATGAGGTATTTACCCAAAGGATACAAAGATACTGATTTGAAGGCATATATCCCCCCCGATGTTTACAGCAGCAGCATCAACAATAGTCAAACTATAGAAGGAGTCCAGATGTTCATCGACTGGTGAGTGGATAGAGAAGATGTGATATGTATATATAAATACATCCATCCATACACACACACACACACAACGGAATATCACTCAGCCGTGAAAAAAGAATGAATGTTTCCAATTGCAACAACATGAATGAAGCTAGAGGGTATTATGCTAAGTGAAATCAGTCAGAGAAAGACAAATACCACATGATTTCACTCATATGTGGGATTTAAGAAACAAAACAGATGAATGTATGGGAAGGGGGGGAAAGAGTGGGATGCAAACCATAAGAGACTCTTAATTATAAAGAACAGAGGGGTTATGGGGGTGGGGGGTGGGGGGTGGGCATTAAGGGGGGCACTTGTTGGGCTGAGCGCTGGGTGTTACATGTAAGTAAGTGATGAATCAGTAAATGCTACTCCTGAAACCAATATGACACCATGTGTTAACTAACCGGCATTTCCATAAAAATTCGAGGAAGAAAAGGAAGAAGAAATGGGGAAAAGACTTGAATAGACATTTCACTCAGGAAGACATCTAAGTGTTTAATAAGCACATGAGAAGATGTTCATCAACAGGGAAATGCAAATTAAAGTCACAACTGAGATACCGTTTTATATCATACGGTTAGAACGACTGACCATACAAAACGCTGGCAAGCACACAGAGCAACTGGAACTCTCAGCATCGACGCTGGGGCATGTAAAATGGTGCAGCCACTTTGGGAAACAATTTGCCAGCTTCTCGAAAAATTAAACGTATACTTCCCATCCAACCAACCCGATTACTATTAGATATTTGCCCAGGAGAAATGAAACGTGTGTTCACGTCAACACCTATATGTGGAAGTTCATAGCGGCATTATTCGTAAGAGAATAGAATTCAAAATTGGGAGTGTTCCAAACGTTCACCTCCTGGTCAACGTGGAACATGGTATATTCATATAATCGAACACTACTCAGAAATAAAAAGAATTACTTCGATGTGTAACAACAGGAATGCACCTCAAAAATGCTTTGCCAAGTAAAAGAAGCCAGACTCAAAAGAGCCCACGTGCAGGAGTGTAGTATGATCCAATTCACACAAAATTCCTAGAAAAGGTAAATCTATGGAGACAGAAAGCAGATAGATCAGTGGGGGCCTTGGTTTAGGGATGGGGACGGACCGCAGCCTGGCAGGAGGGAAATTTTTGATGTGAGGGACGTGTTCTAACTGGTTTGTGTGATGACGGTGCAAATGTGCTCAACATCGCGGAACTGGACGCTTACTATGTGAATTGTATGGGATGTACATTATAATTTCAATAAAGCTTTAAACAGGTTTTAAAAAAAATTTCAAAACTGCCCTGTGGCCATGCACGTGAATGTCCTCATTCTAAAGATATTCACACGTAAGTTTTTAAAGGTAAAGAGTCAGAACGCCGGGACGCCTGGGTGGCTCAGTCGGTGAAGCATCTGCCCTCGGCTCAGGTCATGATCCCAGGTCCTGGGATCGAGTCCCGCATCGGGCTCCTTGCTCATCGGGGAGCCTGCTTCTCCCTCTGCCTGCCACTCCCCCTGCTTGCATGCTCTCTCTCTCTGACAAATAAATAAGAATCTAGGGGCGCCTGGGTGGCTCAGTCTTTAAGCGTCTGCCTTCGGCTCAGGGCGTGATCCTGGCGTTCTGGGATCGAGCCCCACATCAGGCTCTTCTGCTGGGAGCCTGCTTCTTTCTCTCCCACTCCCCCTGCTTGTGTTCCCTCTCTCACTGGCTGTCTCTCTCTCTGTCAAATGAATAAATAAAATCTTAAAATAAATAAATTAATTAATTAATTAATTAATTAATTAAATAAATAAGAATCTAAAAAAAAAAAGTCAGAACGTCTGCAACTTACTATCAAATGGTTAAAAAACCAATAATCTGGAGATTGAGAAAAATAAAGGATATGGGGCAAAAAGTAAAAAATTGGTGAACATGGACAGAGGTAATATTGGATTTTTCTGTCTTATTCTTGCAATTTTTCCGTAGTTTTGAAAGACTTCCCTTAGAAAGTTAAAAAAAATTCACTGAAAATTTTGCATGGAAGTTTTTTGTACGACACAATTTCTCCATCTATGAAATCAGGGAATTCAGAACATCAGTCTGGGCTCCATCTCTGCTTCACCCTGTGTTATTTACTGGGACCCGAAGAGAGAGAGCCAGCAAGGGGAGATTTTAGAAAGCTTCTTTGATAAAACAAAACAAAACAAAACAAAACAAAACAAAACATTCTATGAAAGCTCTTGCACATTCCCAGATGGGGGTAGCAAACCCGGGCAGCTTACGTGAAAAGCGGGAATCCTACCTGCTAGACCAGGGTTGGCCAACTGTTGTCTTTGAGCGAAGCCCAGCCTGCCACCTGTTTTTGCATGGCCTGTGAGCTAAGAAAGCTTTCCCATTTTAAAGTGATTGGGGGAAAAAAAGTCAAAAGATTTTGGGACATGTGAAAATGTTGTGAAACTCAAATTTTAGCGTAACTGAAGTTTGAGTAGAACACGGCCATGCCCGTTTGTATCCAAATTGTCTAGGACTCCTTTCCCGCTACCTTGGCAGAGATGAGTAGGTGTGACAGAGACCACACATGGCCCAGAAAGCCTCAAGTGGTTACCACCTAGCCTTTCGTAGAAAAACTTTGCTGACTCCTATGGTAGATGACATGAAACGTATAGTTTCTTTAGATTAGTGGTTCTCAGCTGGGGTCAGTTTTGTCCCCCAGGGGCCATTTGGCAATGCCTAAAGACTTCTTTGGTTGTCACAACTGGGAGGGATGCGACTTCATCCCTTGGTGACCCTACCTTACTTCGTGCTCTCTGTAGTCCTGTGTCTGTAAGACAAGCAGCTCAGCATCGTTCTAGAGGCAAAGCTATTGCAGCTGAGTGGGTCGCCGGGGTCATCTTCATTGACCATGCCCGCCTGCTAGGAGGGCTACTGCTCCCAGATTCATCCAGGGCACTACGAAGCATCTCCCTGTTCCCAAAAGCCATACTGAGACATCTCCCTCTGTGTGAGACAGCGCACAGCTCCCTGACTACGCCCACCCAGAACATGACAGTGACTGAGGACACCTCCTCTTACCACCTCCTCCCTCCATCTCCCCCAAACAAAAAGGCCATCACCCTGACCCTAGACCCCACTGATCCTGCTTTGTCTCCTTTCCACAGGAAGGCAGAGCCAGCTGGGGAGACGGGACGTGCTCAGGACTCCTCTGGAAGAGCCCAGCTGCAGCCCCCCCACCCCCGATGGCAGCCTTCCACCTGGCCTCCACGTCACGGGCAAGCCTCTCTCTGCTGCTGGGGGGGGGGAGCACCCTCTTCTGCTCCCTTCACTCAGAGGACCTCTTGGGGCTCATTCCCTGAGGGGTCATCCACCCTGCCCCCCCAGTCTGGGAAGCCTCTGCCCACACCCTCTTGGAAGAGTGACCCCCCCCTAGCCAGCGCTGGAGCTGCCCCCCTTCAGCCCTTCCTGTGTGCCCCATCACCGTTCCTGTCCGTCTGCCACCGTCGCTGCAGCCACTCTGCCCAGCACAGAAAAGACTTAAATGGTGGGCGGAGGCTCTTCTGGGCCCTTCTGACCTCTGGCTGGGCGAGCCACACTGGCACAGAGGATGGCGGTCTGTCTTAAGCGAAAGCTTCAGTGACCCTTGGTCGGTGCAATAGCCGCAGATGGAAATTTCCATTTTCCAGCTGAGAACCAGGTGGGAAATGCTGTCGCTCTGGCCTGTCCTACCTCGAGAGGCCAGGGGTAGGTGAGCGAGAGCAGGCAATGACAGACTCTGACCCGGGGGATGGGAACGCGGAGCTCGCTGTTCAGGACATGGGTCTATAGACAGCATGAGACAAAACAGGTGCTGAACAGATGAACCGCTTCTGCTTGTGTACTGTGAACGGTTCTGATGTGTAGTTAAAAAAAGTCTTGCTCTTGGGACGCCTGGGTGGCTCAGTCAGTCAAGTGTCTGCCTTCTGCTCAACAAGGAGTCTGCTTCTCTCTCTCTCCCCCCGCCCCTCCCCCTCCACTCTTCTCTCTCAAGTATTTTTTAAAAGATTTTTTAAAAAAAATTATTTATTTGAGAGATAGCGAGCATGAGCAGGGTGAGGGGCAGGGGAGAAGCAGAATCCCCGCTGAGCAGGGAGCCCGGCGTGGGGCTCGATCCCAGGCCTCCAGGATCATGACCTGAGCCAAAGGCAGATGCTCAACCCACTGAGCCACCCAGGCGCCCAATAAATAAAAAAATTTTTTAAAAATCTTGCTCTTTTTCTTTTTGCTTTTTTGTATGAGTGGGGTAGACACTGTTGGGCCCCTTTACGGGCTCCTGCACTGCCCCTCCCCCACTATGGCTAATGTTGGCTGCAAAGGGTGTATTTGGTACTGATGGTATGCCCTTGGTTTCAGTCTCTGTCAAGCCTATATTAGACGAGGAGCATTATTTGGGGGGTATAAACATTTTATTTTATTTTTTTAAAGATTTTATTTATTTATTTGACAGAGAGAGAGACAGCCAGCGAGAGAGGGAACACAGGCAGGGGGAGTGGGAGAGGAAGAAGCAGGCTCCCAGCAGAGGAGCCTGATGCGGGGCTCGATCCCAGGACCCTGGGATCACACCCTGAGCCGAAGGCAGACGCCCAACGACTGAGCCACCCAGGCGCCCCATTTTAAATAAAATAACTTCTCCATATATTTGACCCAAGTAATCATTGCCCTCTAGAATAAACATAATAAAGTTTTAGATATTCATTTGTAAAGAGTAGTTGGTTTCTTTTTTGCAGTCCCTCTGTGATGGAATTTGTCTCCTCACAACCTAGGTCCTTCAGGTTTCACTTGGGAAGAATTCCTTGGTGCGGAGGGGCAGCTGAACCAGGGGTCCTGACTCTCTCCTGAAATGTATCTCCCCCCACTGGGGTTCTCCCGCTTTAATAATCTCTGCCCCAACAACAACAACAAATTTTTTTTGGAATAAATGAGGGCAGAAGAATCCTGTTAACTTTGAACCTGCCCCCATTTCCATACCACCAAATGGGCTGGAGGTCAGCATGTCTCACAGGCATGCACAACTCACAAGCACACAGAACTCAGTGTGGCCACCCCCAGGCCTGATACCAAAAGACAAGACAACAAAAGCAAAACTCAACAAGTGGGACATCACACTAAAATGCTTCCGCACAGCAACGGAAACCATCAACAAAATGAAAAGGCAACCTACTGAAGGGGAGAAAATATTTGCAACTCCAATGTTCGAGAAGGGGCTAATATCCGAAAAACATAAAGAATTCATATTAGAAAGTTGCCAGAAGAACAGATCCTAAAAGTTTTCATCACAAGAATTTTTTGTAACCATGGATGGTAACGGATGGTAACTAGACTCGTTGTGATCATTTTGCAATGTAGGCGAAGGTCAAATCATTATGTGGTACACCTGAGACTGACACAATGCGATGTCGATTGCACTTCAAGTAAGAGAAAAGGTCAATCAGCAGCAGAATGGATGAAGGTCCTGAGGTACAGCTATAGAATGGAATACTTGAAAGTAATGGAAGCGAACTACAGGCAGATGCAACAATGTGGGTGAACCTCATAAAGATAATGCTAGCTGGAAGGCTGACTTAAAAGGGGACATACCACGTGGTACCATTTAGCTAAAGTTCAAACACAGACACAACTCAGCTAGCCTAAGAGAACTCAGGATAATGGTTACCTTTGGGTGGGGGCTGTTACTGGAGGTAGACAGGAGGGGAATTCTGGGATGCTGGGGGAACGGGGCAGCCCCTGAGGCCAGGAAGCTGGCCCCACACGGCTGGGCCTTGGTGTTCACCTGTTGAACCGGAACAATCTCACCGAAGAAAAACAGACCAAGTCACTCCACGACTATGATGGACCAAGACAAAATCTGTCATCATGGCTGACCACAAACAAAAACAGGAACCTTGTCCAAACCACAAAAATGATCAAACAGCCCCCTTTGTCAGCTCATATGAGTGACTCGTGCTTCTCTACCAATTATAGTTTCAGCCTCTCTTCATTCCCTCCACCATGTAGGTTTCCAATACCCCTGCTTCCTGCCAGCACCCAATCTAGAGCCACATCTGGCTTCTCCAATCCTCCCCCTAAATCACCTACCAGACGCCCGCATCCTGCTAGTCTCTTATAACACCCCCTTACTGAGACACCACACTGTGTGCACTCTCCCTCTCTGCACGGAGTAATAATCCAACTTGCTCGGCCACACACGTGTCCCTGGTGGTCTCTGGCTAGAGGCCTTTGACACAGGATAGGTTCTGTTCCTTGAAATCAGTAATGGTTATGTGGATGTTTTCATTTGTGAAATTCATCATGCTATGCAATTATTTATGCCCTTGTATATATCTACTTGCAAGACCAACAGCACAAGAGATGCTTACAGCAAGTCACCCAGTGTATTAAAGCTTCCCAATTAAAAAAATGTAATGTGGGGGCGCCTGGGTGGCACGGCGGTTAAGCGTCTGCCTTCGGCTCAGGGCGTGATCCTGGCGTTCTGGGATCGAGCCCCACATCAAGCTCCTCCGCTATGAGCCTGCTTCTTCCTCTCCCACTCCCCCTGCTTGTGTTCCCTCTCTCGCTGGCTGTCTCTATCTCTGTCAAATAAATAAATAAAATCTTTTAAAAAAATGTAATGTGGTGATAACCATACACCACTGAGTATTCATAGAACAAAACTTTTTTGAACTCCTGTTACATACCTGGGGTTTTCCTGGGTGTTTGGGGCCACAGAAATGCAGAATACACATTTCCCGGCCTCGAGGGGTCTAAAGCCAGTGAGTAAGGCACAGGCGAGGCTAGGGTAGGGAGAGACAGCTAGAGGGCTACATAACCAGGCTCACAGAAATCCCAGATGTGGAGAAATGTTATAGACAAGATATTAACCAGAGAGAAAGGAACATAACAAATCCACCTTGTTTGTTCTAAATATAGGCGAGCTATTTTCAGAATATTTACAAATCCACCTCCTTTGTCTCAAATGTTATAGACAAGATATTTACCAAGTTCAGTTTTCTGTAAAAGACCTTCCACAAAAGCCCTCAGTGGCAACCCATTCGGGACTCCTCTCACTCTAGAGAGCGCTTTTCCTTTCCTTTCTGTTCTCACCTTCACTTAATAAGCTTTCACTTCACTCCTTTTGTTTGTGAGATTCATTCTTTGACTCCATGAGACAAGAACCCCCGCAGCCCTGCAACACCAGGAAATCTCGACACTTACATTCTGCGAAGCCGCAGAAGAGTGGTTTTGAAAGGTGCGTCGTGTCCCTCAGGCTGATTGGGAAAAGGCGTTTCCAGGTGGTCACATCGGGAGGGACAGGGCACAGGTGCTGGATAAACGTGGTAGGGAACTGCAAACACCTGGGAATGAAGAGTCTGGAGTGGAGGGTGTAAGATAATAGGTCTTTAGTTTCCCAGTCTCAAAACCAAAACCCCACTAAAAGGAAAAAAGAGGCTACAGACCCCTCAAATTTGATTAAGATAAAATTAAGATGAAAACAAACAATCAGGAACGAGAAAGGAAACATAATTAAGATATCTAGAGATCTTTAAAATATGAGAACACAATGCGAATTTTCCAATTAAATGTGGTGGACTGCCCACAAGCATTTAAATCCGTTTTTTCCTAAGACATGAAAATAACAACTGTAAATGAATGCTCTTTATAATGTATAAACTCACCATGTGGACAAAAGGAATAGATGTCTTCAAAGCACAGCAGATTTCTGGAAAGCAGCAGGGTGGGCGCAGACCCAGCTGAGGAGACCAGTGAAAATCCAGCCCAGATGCCTAGCGGAATCCCTAAGGGGCACAGGACACGGCAGCCACCAGGTCCCTAGGAAGGAAGGGGTAGAGGGTGGCTTGGCAGCAGGGCACTGACTTTTTTTTTTTAAAAGATTTTATTTATTTATTCATTCGACAGAGATAGAGACGGCTAGCGAGAGAGAGAGAGAGAGAGAGAGAACAAGCAGGGGGAGTGGGAGAGGAAGAAGCAGGCTCATAGCGGAAGAGCCTGATGTGGGGCTCGATCCCATAACGCCGGGATCACGCCCTGAGCCGAAGGCAGACGCTTAACCACTGTGCCACCCAGGCGCCCTGTTTTTTTTTAGAGCAGGACTGACTTCTGACTTGACCCCAGATCCTATCCCAAGTGTGTTGACAAGAGTTGGGGCAAGTCCAAAATCAAGTAAAACAAAGTTAATGGAATAATTGATACAGTGTTAAGGGGAGTGCTCAGTGCATCCATTTTCTGGGGGAGGGTCAGAAAATGAAATAACGCAGGTAAATGTTGGAGGTCCACACAGTGCTCTGCAGCGGGTCTGAGCTGGGCCTGGGAGGGGCCGATGGACTGGGGCCTTGCTGTGTCACGGGAGTACTACCAGGTCTGGCTGACCTTGTAATTCCTGCAGGTCCTGTTCTTGTGCAGTCCCTGTGGCCAAGCCACCCCCTTCACAGCTGCCGGAGGAACTGCCACAGTGTCAAGACAAGTCCATCCCTTGGAAGAGCACTCCGCCATCCCTAGTGCCTGGAGGGCAGAGGATTCACAAGCAAGAGGCTGTGACATAGGAGGGGGCAGAGCTCAGCAGAGGCCCAGCACTTGGAAGAATGTGTCATGCATCGCCCTCCTTAGAATGATAAAATGGGGATAATGATAATACTCACTTGGTACCTTCTTAGATTTAAAAAACCTCAAGAAAGTATTTAGCACAATGCTAGCACCTAAGGGCTGAATGTCAACTGTAGATATTATTTGTTAGCACCTGCCTACATTCCCCCTAATCAGGATGGCCCTTTCTTGCCCTAGAAAACCCATCATTTCATTTTAGTACGCTCACAGCCTAGCTTGGAATGCTCTGCACCAGTCACGGGGTAACTACAGCTACCATCTTCAATGCCGTAATTGAAGAAACTGAGGCACGGACAGGAAAAGAAAACAAAGTGGCCAAGTTTACACAAACCACAAACTTCAGAGACTCAGTCCGTCCAGAGCGCAAGCTCAAAGGTTAGGTAACACCGCAACCACCCCGCAAGTCGGTGAAGCTCTCGCCCCGAAAGACACGCCCACAAGGTAGCCCAAGTTGAGCCCTTGTTCTGGAAGCCCCCAACCTTTTTGGGGGGTTGCGAGAAACAGTAATGGGCGGGGCGTGGGGGGGGCGCCTATGAACGCCCCGCCCCTTACATGACGCCCCACTCTCCACGTAGAACTCCCTGAACAAACCTTCCTCCATATATACCTTCCCTACACGCCCCGCCCTCCATGTAGAAAGTCCTGCACGCCCCGCCCCCCGGAACGCCCCACACGTCCCGCGCACCACGCTGAGTGCGCCTATGCCCCGCCCACCACGTTAGACCGCCCCACTCGCCCCGCCCTCACGTAGAACGCCCACACACCCCACCCTCCACGTAGAAAAACCCACAGGTCCTGCCCACCACGTAGAGCGGGCCACTCGCCCCGCCCACACGTAGAACGTCTTCACACACCCCGCCCTCCACGTAGAACCACCCACATGTCCCGCCCACCACGTTAGACGGAGGCGCTCGCCCCGCCCTCACGGAGAACGCCGCCACAGCCCGCCCCCTACGTAGAACCCACATGTCCCGCCCAACACGTAGAGCGGGCCATTCTCCCCACCCACCACGTCGAACGACTTTACAGCCCCGCCCACTACGTTGACCGTCCCACGCCCCGCCCTCTACGTAGAACGTCCCTCTGTCCCGCCCCCGCGTAGAAGGCCCGCTCGCCCCGCCCACACGTGGAACAGCCCCCCCGCCCCCTACGTAGAACCACCCACTTGTCCCGCCCACCACGTAGAGCCGGCCATTCGCTCCGCCCATCACGTAGAATGCGCCACTCGCCCCGCCCACACGTAGAACGACCTCACAGCCCCGCCCACTACGTTAGACCGCCCCCACGCCCCGCTCGCTCCGCCCGCACGTAGAACGCCCCCCAACCCCGCCCCCTACGTAGAACCACCCACATGTCCCGCCCACCACGTAGAGCGGGCTGCACGCTCCTAGAACGCCTACACACGCCCCTCCCACCACGTTACCATCCCGCCCCTCCCGTAGAACGCCGTGCTCGCTCCGCCCACAATGCAGACCACCGCACACACCCCGGCCCTCACGTAGGACTCCCCACCGGTTTCGCCGACCGTGGAGATCGTCGCGCATGCCCCGCCCTCCACGTAGAAAGACCGCCGGCCCAAGTAGTAGCTTTCCTAGTCCCGAGAATAGACTCGCACCTGAGACTCCCGCCGCTCCAGTACCCGAGCACTGCCTTTACCACCCCCTCCGTGGCTAAGGCGAACCTGAGTGGAACCAAACTGGCCAATGGGGAGAGGAAAAGGGCCGTGCTTTCTAGAATTGGGCGGGATGGCGGAGGACTCTAGGTTAGTGTCCGAGTAGGTATAGGACCAATGGGGATTGGGAGAGCTGTGTGCGAATCCTATGGGGAGCGTGCCTGGCAATGGGGCGGGATTCGGTGGATTTCAAACGACGGTGGAGAGGCGGGACACACAGGTGGAATCCAAGGCAGGAGTGAAGCTGGATTATGTGCGGGTTGGGGACGTGGATGCATCCCCATATATATAATGGCAGGGGCATCTTAGCAGTTGGAAGTCCCCAGCAATAGATGAAAAAGCAAAGTGGGTCTGGGGTCATTGATAAGAAAGCAGTAGTAACGGGAAGATTGTGTCTTTTGGGTATTCTACAACCGCTGTATGACTTTGGGAGAAACAGTATTTCCTGTTAACTTTGCACTTGTCTTTATCTGTGCCCGTCACCCCAGCCCAATTAATAGCAAGGCTGTCCTTTTCTTTCTCACTCTGAGCTGATTTTCACTCTTTCTATCCCAGAGAGGTTTTTACTCTTTTCTTTTTAGCCAAGGGCAGGTGAGGTCAACCATAGAACATTATTCTGTGAAATTCAGTTCTTAACCATTGTCTGGCTTCCACTCATCTAATGATGGTTTGGAGAACATAGTTCATGGTTGGATAAATGTACATTCTTCACATTGCTTCAGCAGCAACTTAGTGTTGGATCATCAGGACAGTGGCTGCATAGCAGTTCAAGACTCTGGAGGTCCCACATTTGAACACTGTAATATAGACAAATACTAGAAGAATGATGATGGTTAGAATGTGTAGTCCATTTGTACGTCAGGGACCAAGTTTACTCAAGTGAAACGTAAAGAGCAGATCCCATTTCGAATCTGAAGAGCATGCGGAATCAGATGTTGGGGCACTAGCAAGAACACCAAATATATTGATTTGCTTGTTTGCTTCTCTGCTATTTTTAGTAATGTTAAAGATCCCAGAGAGTCTGTTGGAACATAGGTACAACATTCTTCCACCCTGATGATGTGGTCTGGAGTTGTGGGGTCCAAAGCCGATGGCCAAGAAAGAATTCTTGAGGCCTCTTTGGTGCAAAAATTGGTTATATTAAACCATGGGGACAGGAGCCCTGGGTACAAAGAGCTGCACTGGGGTTGTGAGGAGTGATTGATTATATAAGAGTTTCTATCCTATGGAGGGGAGGGTGATGCTAGGGCTCCAGGAAATTGAGTCAATAGGTTTCTGGAGATTGCTTTTTTTTCTTGTAAATCATTAAGACAGTTGCAAATTGATGGAGACTCTTGTCCTGCACTACTGTGATCTCCATCAGTTAACCATTGGTTTTCTCTTTCCTTTGTTCTCAGGCAGCCAGGAATGCCTGAGGAATGTCACACACATCCCACCTGGGGCGGGAGGAGGGTGTTATTTTATGCTTTGCCCTTGGCTTGCCTTCTGCTCCTCATCAACACAAATGGACCGATATTCCATGCTCATGGATTGGAAGAACAAATATCGTTAAAATGTCTACTACTACACAAAGCAATCTACAGATTTCATGTAATCCCTATCAAAATGCCAACAGCATTTTTCACAGAACTATAACAAATAACACTAAAATTTATAGGATATTTACAGTTAATGTAATTATTAATATTTGGATTTATGTCTTATAACTTATTACTTTTCTGATTGTTTCCTCTGTTTTTTTCTCTCCTGCCTTCTTTTCAATTATTTAAATATCTTCAGCATTAATTTGTCTAATACATTTTTGACTATATCCCTTTTAATGTATATTTTTAGTGGTATCTCTATAATTTAAATATATGTTAACTTTTCATGGACTGATTAGAATTCATATTTTAAAACTTCATGTGAGGGATGCCTGGGTGGCTCAGTCGGTTAAGCATCTGCCTTTGGCTCAGGTCATGATCCCAGGATCCTGGGATCGAGTCCCGTATCCGGCTCCCTGCTCATCGGGGAGCCTGCTTCTCCCTCTGCCACTCCCCCTGCTTGTGAGTGTCTCTCTCTCTCTCTCTCTGGCATATAAATAAATAAAATCCTTTAAAAAATAATAAAACTTCATGTGGAATGTAGAAAGCTTTCGCCTTTGTATTATTATCACTCTATGTTTTACATCTATGTGTCACTAATGAGTTTGTCGCCTCTCAGCTGTAAAAGCACTCTTCAATATATAGCTTATGATCAACAGGCAACTTCCTTCAAGCATTTCTCCTTTGAAGTGAGCATAATGTTAAGATTTCTCAGTAGAGGGCACTCACTCACTGGAGGGACAGGACAGAAGGAAGATGCTTCCTACAATTTCTGGTGTAGGGGAAAGGAGTCTTTCCCGTGGGTTTTGAGGCCATCCAGTGGAACCTGCCTGAGTCACAGGCCCAGAACACCCATCTCTCTGTGACCTTGCAGCCTCAGCCTGGCAAAAACCTGCCCACAGCCCTCTCAACACAGATCTCCTACTCTGCAACCCCCACCCCCACCCCCGGCCCTGCAAAGCCCACCTGCGGTACAAGGGACCAGGAAGAGTAGTTCGTTCGTACGCAAGTTTCCCTTCTGCACATAGCACCTGTCCTCTGCAGGCCTTCTGCCCCTGCTGGCCCCTGATGGGCCGGGAGTGACCATCAAGAAAGAATCCTTGAGACATTTTCAGCGCCAAAAGTTGTGCTATACTGGGATTGTGAGGCGCAATTAATTAGATACTTTTAAGTTGGGGGGGGGGGCGTGTACAGATCAAGGACGTTTCCAAAAGGATTTTTGTATGTTAAAGAAGACAGTCTGGATCCTAGAGGTCTGGCTATTGTCAAGCTAAGGTTGCTTTTTGCCTGTAGCAAAGCATTAACATGAAGGCAGTTGTGACCTCCTTGACAATTGTCATACTCTGCCTGTCTTGGGTATGTATCAATGCACATTGTAAGGAAATTTTACCTCCATGTCTTTTGCCTGTGTTCTCCTCCTCAGCACCCAGGCGCCCGCTGCACGCCCACGCTGCTGATCAGTCCGCCTCCGCCTCCGCTCCAGGGAGCGGCCTGTTTGTCCAGGCGCTTCAGCCCCACTCAAGTCTGGCTAAACCAGCCACCTTCCCTGCTCTCAGGTGGTAGAAACACACCTTCTCCAACAAGGTCTGAACTCCTGCCGAGTTTGCCCTTGACTGGTGTTTTAGTCAGTTTAGATTTTTTTAAAATTTATTTACGTAATCTTTACACCCCATGTGGGGCTCGAACTCACAACCCTGAGCCCAAGCGTTGCATACTCGTCCAACTGAGCCAGCCAGGTGCCCCGGTTTAAGCTTGCTCAACACAAAAACCCGGCACTGGCGCCAGGCCAAGTCAACAAACTTCAAGCTTCATATCTAACGTGATTGCAGTTTAAACCTCCCCCAGAAATGTTAAGTCTTAACCTGTCAGCCGGGAATTTTCTGACTAGTACCAATAAGGTCATGTGTCACAGGAACCCTTTCTATCCCCCAAAGGAAGATGAAGTAATCACCTAAAGACCCCTTGTCCTTCCACCTAAGGGAAGGTGACCTTGCTTGGAACGATTCTATCTTCTCTTTTGCTAATAACTTTCTTGACCCACTCGCCTTCCTAAGAAAAGCTTCCATTTTGTACAACTCCTCAGAGCTCCCCTCTACTTGCTAGAAGGGATGTTGCCACAGGCATGAATCACTTTATAAAGCTAGTTAGATCTTCAAACTTGGTTGAATGTTTGTCTTTTAACAGGCTGCTAGAACAGAACATCATAGGCCAGGTGGCTTATAAACAACAGAAATTTGTTTCTCACGGTTCTGGTGGCTGGGAAGTCCAAGATAAGTCGCTCACAAGATTCTTCATCAGGTGAGAGCTTTATTTCCTCATTCACAGACGGCAATCTGCTCACTGTGTCCTCACATGGCAGAAGGGGCAAGAGAGCTCTCTAAGGTCACTTTCGTAAGGGAACTAATCCCATTTATGGCAGGTTCAGCCTCCTGACTAAACTACCTTCCAAAAACTTCACCTCCAAATCAATCACACTGGGGACTGGTTTCAACAGATGCAGTTTGAGGAGACACAAACATTCAGTCTGGAGCATTCTGCCCTGGTCCTCCAAAGTTCACGTCCTTCTCACATGCAAAATACATGCATTCCATCCCAATAGCCCCCAACGTCATAACTCATTCCAGCATCACTCTAAAATCTAAATCCAAAGTCTCATGTAAATATCGTCTAAATCAGATACGGGGGAGTCTCAAAATATGATTCTTCCCGAGGCAGATTCCTCTCCCGCTGTGAACCTGTGAAACCAAGCAAGTCAGGTGCTTCCAAAACACGATGGTGGGGCAGGCATACCATAGACATTCCCATTCCAAAAGGGAGAAATAGGAAAGAAGAAAGGGGTAATGGTCCCAAGTAAGACCCAAACCCAACAGGGCAAACAACAGTAAACTTTAAAGCTGGAGGATAATCCTCTGTGGCTCGGTGTTCCACTCTGTGGGCCCTTTGGGGGGCAATGTCACCCCTACCGGGTGCTGCCCACAGTGAAGCTCTCTGAGGTGGCCCCTCTCATGCAGTCCCACCCTTTGAAACTGCTCTGGGCCTCAGGACCTGGCACTCGGCCTTTTGTGGCAGTGACAGCCCTGAGGATCTCTGAATCACCTTCACGATCATTCTTCCATGGCCTTGACGGAGACTGCTTGGCTTCTGTTAAGATGGCTGGTTCATGGTATTTCCTTATCCTCGGCCACACTGTTGGTGTCCCTGATTAGATCCAGAACGCTACAACTATATACATAAAACCCTACCAGACAGTGTTTTGAGTTTTACTTTCAAGCACCATGCACATCTTAAAGAACTCAAGGGAATAGAATATGTACCTAGCTATTTCACCAAGTCTGTTGCTCTTCCTTCATTCCGTATGTTCCAAGTATCCCTGTGTGACCACTTCCCTTCCATTTGAAAAACTTCCTTTAACAGTGCTGGAGGGTGGGAGAATGGGAGAGAAGAGGTAGAGCTTTAGCGCCCTGGTCTTTTTTTTTTTTTTTTTTTAATAAAAGGCCCAATCCCACTGGGGGACTCCAACCTCATGATCTCATCCAAGCCCAAGCGCCTCCCGAAGACCCCACCTCTTAATACCATCGCATTGGGCGTTAGGGTTTCAACATATAAACACTGGCGGGACAAACAGTCCAAGCGGCAATCAGTCCGGGGTCAGGCTGCTGGTTCTGAGCGTTCTTCTATAAAGCTTGCAGTTCTAGCTTCAAAGCCTTTTCAGTACTATTTGGATGTGTCGGTGGTCTATCTCGTGCGTGTGGGTCTCATCTCTTAGCTCATCGAAAGTCTTTGGTATTAAAATCAGGAACAGATCCAAGCAGGTAGGGAAGCAAAACCTCGGTTTTCAAATTTATTTGCTTCACTAAGTGTCCAGGAGGGGATAAAGAGTACATTTATCATAATGAGCACTGGGTGATGTATAGGCTTGTTGAATCACTCTGTCGTGCACCTGAAACTAACCCCACGCTGTATGCTAACAATACTGGAATTAAAACTAAAAAAAAAATTTTAAAAAGGTTACAGGGAATTGTATTATTATTATTATTATTATTATTATTATTTTGCTGTTACCTGTGATAACTCATAGCACAAAGTTTCAGAGGGGAACAGAAAATTTGAATGCCCTTAACAACTCCCAGAAATCCCCGGAATACCACTGGTAATTGTCACCCCTTTGAATGGTGTTGATGCATTTACTCACACCATCCCACCCTCAGACCCTCTAGAAGCTCCCAGCAGAGATTTCCCCATGTCAGTATCTTGGATGCTCTTGTTAAAATACTACTGAATCTGATTTCACTTATATGTGGTATCTAAAAAGCAAAACAAATGAACAAACAACAACAACAGAAATAGACTCATAAATACAGGGAACTAGTGGGCGTTGCAGTTATAAAATAAATAAGTCATGGGGATGAAAAGCACAGCATAGAATATATAGTCAATTATATGGTAATAACTTCGGGTGGTGACGGATGGTAACTACACTTCTTGTGATGAACATTTTGTAATGTATATAATTGTCAAGTAACTATGTGGTACACCTGAAACTTAATATAACTAGTAAAATAATATGTCAACTATACTTCATCTAAAAACAAAATTATACATATATAATATTATATATATTTATGTATATATATAAAATTTCCCTTCCCCCCATACTAAGCCATTTTTGCATTTCTGATAAAAACACTATTTGGTCTTAGTTTATTTTTGTGTATGGTGTGAGAAAGTGATCCAGATTCATTCTTTTACATTTGCTGCCTAGTTTTCCCAGCACCATTTGTTGAAGAGACTGTCTTTTCCCCATTGGATATTCTTTCCTGCTTTGTTGAAGATTAATTGACCATATAATTGTGGGCTTATTTCTGGATTTTCTATTCTATTTTTGTGGAGTACCATACTGTTTAGATCACTACAGCTTTGTAATATAATTTGAAGTCTGGAATTGTGATGCCTCTAGCTTTGTTTTTCTTTTTCAAGATTGCTTTGGCTATTTGGGGTCTTTGGTGGTTTCATACAAATCTTAGGATTTTTTTGTTCTAGTTCTGTGGAAAATGCTGTTGTTATTTTCATGGGGGTTGCATGAAATGTGTAGATGGCTTTGGGTAGTATAGACATTTTAACAATGTTCGTTTTTTCAATCATGAGCCTGGAAATTCTTTCCATTTCTTTGTGTTGTTTTCAATTTCTTTCATCAGTGTGTTATAGTTTCAGAGTACAGGTCTTTCACCTCTTTGGTTAGGTTGACTCCTAGGTATCTTATTTTTGGTGCAATTGTAAATGGGATTGTTTTCTTAATTTCTCTTTCTGCTGCTTCATTATTGGTGTATAGAAATGCAACTGATGTCTGTGCATTGATTTTATATCCTGCCACGTTGCTGAATTCCTGTATCAGTTCTAGCAGTTTTTTGGTGGAGTCTTTGGGGTTTTCTATATAGAGTATCATGTCATCTGCAAATCGTGACAGTTTGACTTCTTCCTTACTGATTTGGATGCCTTTCATTTCTGTTTTCTGATTGCTCTGGTTAGGACTTCCAGGACTATGTTAAATAAAAGTGGTGAGAATGGACATCCTGGTCTGGTTCCTGACCTTGGGAGAAAAGCTCTCAGTTTTTCTCCATTAAAGATGACGTTAGCTGTGAGTTTTTCATATATGGC
Source organism: Ursus americanus (assembly GCF_024610735.1). NCBI lineage: Eukaryota > Metazoa > Chordata > Mammalia > Carnivora > Ursidae > Ursus > Ursus americanus. The sequence continues at coordinate 82,520,246 of NC_142164.1, forward strand.
CTTTATTGAGGCTACACATTTTTGACAAAAATACTACCCTTTGCTACAGAAGTGTAGCAAAAATACTCTAGAAGCACCCTTCTCAGTGCTGCATGTTCAGAGACACGTAACGTCTATGTCATTTTACTGGTGATGTTAACTTTGATTAGTTGGTGAACCCAGGGGTGTCTGCCAGGCTTCTCAACCATAAAGTTACTATTTTTCCCTTTGTAGTTAATAAATATCTTGGGAAAGATAATGTTGAGACTATGCAAATACATTGTTTCTCATCAATCTTTCACCTACTAATTTTAGCACCCATGGATGGATCTTGTCTGCAACAATTATTTCAGTGGTGTTCTTTCATTTTTTTTAAGATTTTATTTATTTGAGATAGAGAGAGAGTGAGTGAGAGAGCAGGAGCAGGGGGGTAGAGGGAGAGGGAGAAGCAGGCTCCCAGCTCAGCGGGGAGCCCGAGCAGGGAGCCTGATGTGGGCTCGATCCCAGGACCCTGGGATCATGACCTGAGCTGAAGACAGACACTTAACCGACTGAGCCACCCAGGCGCCCCTTCAGTAGTGTTCTAATAGTGTTTTCTAATGTCCTCATTCCTTTCATATTTATTAATTAGAATTATTTTATAAATAAAAGTTGTCCTTCTCCCCTCATTTATTTATTCCATTAGTTATTTATATCAGTTTGGACTCATTTATTTTATTCTATGGGTAATAATCTAATAGTATCATTATTTTCTGTTTCAAATTGTTGGCCATTGCAAGCTCTTTCGGGTTGGCTATGGTGCCTGTTTGTTATGCCCACATCATTTTTTTTTTTTTAGTACTTCCTTAATTTCTGGGACGACAAGACACTCCCAATCATCTTCTATCTTCCCTGCGCCAGTTCAACTACTTTCTCTAGGAACTCTAGCTCCTTTTATTAGAAAATATTTAGAAACCCAGATTGGTTACTATGTATGCTCATTGGTATTCATTGGGCTATTATTGCTTGTAGGCCTTCTTAGGTAACTTGGAGACTTGGAAATATATGAATGTATTATTAACTCATGCCACACACATTTGCCTGCCTGCCTTCCTTCCTTCCCTCTTTCCTTCCTTTCTCCCTTCCTACTTTCTTTCCTTTCTTTTTCCCTCTGTCTTCCATCTACCTACCTACCTATGTACTTCCCTACCTACCAGCCTCTGATTCCAACCCAACACCGCAGAGCTCATTCCAGCCTCCTTACCCTGTTCCTCAATTGTAACTTCTTTCACTCACAGTGAGAAATCTGGCTCTCATTAACTACAGTATATTTACTTATTTGTTCAACTATAGTATTCACATAAAGACGTTTCAAAATTGCCAACCCATAGCCCTGGGAGAAACAAATGTATTAATTATAGTATTTATGTTCAGTTCTTTTCATTAGTTTCCGGTGAAAATGCTGTTTTCCAAGTTATGTAGGTTATGTCTTTTCTTCCCCACCCCCTTCAGTGTAGGTTTATTAATTTGTAAAGTAATCAGGTTCACATTTAAAAGTCTGTGTTCCATTTCGTGTCACTCCCCCTCATCCATTTAAAAAAATTATGTATTATAAAATTCACATTTTGTGGTATACATTTTTATGGGTTTTGACAAATGCAGAGTCCTGTATCCACTACCACAGTCCTGATACACCAGCTGAAGAACATATGAGTTGTTTCCAGCTTTTGGCAATTATATGAAGCTGCTTAAACATTTCCATAAAGGTTTTAGTGTGAACATAAGTTTACCTTGGGTGAATACCTAAGAGTGAGATTGCTGTTTAATTTTATATGAAACTATTTTATATGACAGTATATGTTTAATTTTATATGAAACTATATAATGTATGAAAGCTCTAATTGGTCCATATTTTTTGAAGCAGTTGTTATTGTCACCCTTTTTTGTTTTAGTCATTTTAATAGGTGTGTAGGGGTAGTTCATTGTGGTTTTAGTTTGCATTTTCCTTTTTTTTTTTTTAAAGATTTTATTTATTTATTCGACAGAGATAGAGACAGCCAGCGAGAGAGGGAACACAAGCAGGGGGAGTGGGAGAGGAAGAAGCAGGCTCATAGCAGAGGAGCCTGATGTGGGGCTTGATCCCATAACGCCGGGATCACGCCCTGAGCTGAAGGCAGACGCTTAACCGCTGTGCCACCCAGGCGCCCCAGTTTGCATTTTCCTAATGACAAATAATGTTGAACCTATTTTCGTGTGCTTATTTGCCCTTTCTTGGTGAAGTGTCTGTTCAAGTCTTTTGCCCATTTTTATGGGTTGTTATAAAGTCTTATTATGAACTTTTGAGAGGTTTTTTTTTTTTTTAACATATTCTGGATACAAGTCAGGTATGTGTTTTGAGATTATTTTCTCCTAGCCTTTGGCTTGTTATCGTTTCAGGAGGAACAGTTCTTTGTGAAGCCTAATTTAACTTTTTTTTTTTTTAACTGGACTGTGGGTTTCATGTCATATCTAAGAAATCTTTGCTAACCCAAGATCACAAGCTTTTCTTCCATGTTTACTTCTGGAAGTTTTATATTTTTATGTTTCACTTTTAGGTCTGTGATCCACTTTTTGTGGTAAAATAGACATAACATAAAATTCATCATTTTATCTGTTTTAAAATGTACAGTATTTGCAATGTTGAACAACCGTCACCATTATCTAGTTCCAGAATGTTTTCATCACCACACAAGGAAACCCCCTATCCATTAAGCAGTCGCCCCTCACCCCACTCTCCCACCAGCCCCCAGCCCCTGGCAACAATGACTACTTTCTCTCTCTACAGATTTGCCTATTCTGGGTATTTCCTTTCAAAGGAATCATACAATACGTGTCCTTTTGTATCTGGCTTCTTTAATGTAGCATAATGTTTTCAAAGTTTATATTATGGCATGCATCCACGCTTCGTTCCTTTTTATGGCTGAATAATATTGCATTGTGTGAATAGACCACATTTTGTTTACCCACTCATCAGCTGATAGACACTTGGGCTATTTCCACCTTTCAGCTATTGTGAATAGTGCCTCTATGAATATCTTTGTACAAGTTTTTATTCGAACACATGCTTTCAACTATTTTGGGTGTACATCTCTAAGTAGAATTGCTGGATCATATGGTAATTCTATGTTTAACTTATCGAGGAGCTGCCAAACTATTTTCCACAGAGGTAGTTCAATTTCACATTCCCATAAGCAAGGCATGTAAGTTCCAATTTCTCTCTATCCTTGCCAACATTTCAGAATACATAATTTCTTTCAGAAAAAAAAGGAGGGAACAGTTCCCAACTCATTTTATTAGGCCAGCATTACCAAATACTAAAATCAGAAAAAGATATGACAGGGGCACCTGGGTGGCTCTGTCGTTAAGCGTCTGCCTTCGGCTCAGGTCATGATCCCAGCGTTCTGGAATCAAGCCCTGCCATCAGGCTCCCTGCTCAGCGGGAAGCCTGCTTCTCCCTCTCCCACTCCCCCTGCTTGTGTTCCCTCTCTCGCTGTCTCTCTTTCTGTCAAATAAATAAATAAAATCTTTAAAAACAAAAAAGAAAGAAAAAGATATGACAGAAAAAGAAATCTGAAGACCACTGTCTCTCACAAACATGACACAGATGTCATTAAAGTATTAGTTATACAGGGGCGCCTGGGTGGTGCAGTAGGTTAAGCGTCTGACTCTTGGTCTTGGCTCATGTCATGATCTCAGGGTCATTGGATCAAGCCCTGCACTGGGCTCTGTGCTCAGTGCGGAGTCTGCTTAAGACTCACTCTCCCAATGCCCCTCCCCCCGGCTCTCTCTCTCAAATAAGTAAATCTTTAAAAAATATTAGTTATATATATATAAATATATTTTATATATTTAAATTTATTAAAAGATATAGAAAACATACAGGAGACATATAAAAGAGATCACACACACAGACACACACACATATGTATATATCTCACACATCACAACAATGAGGGCTCATGCCAAGAGTGCAAGGCTGTTTCAACATATGAAAATCAATCATTTTAATTTACCATATTAACAGACTAAGTAAGCCAAGCCACATAATCATCTCAGTAGATACAGAGAAAGCATTTTATGAAATTAAATATCCATTTATTATAGAAGCTCAAAGCAAACTAGGAATATAACGGAAATTCCTTAACCTAACAAATGGCATCAACACAAAACCTACAAGTTACATCATACTGAATGGTGAGAAATTGTACACTTTCTTCCTAAGATCAGAAAAAAGGCAAGGATGTCCTCTCTGACTACTCCTATTCAACATTCTGATGGAAGTCCTAGATAGTGCTGTTAGATAAGAAAAAGAAATAGGGCGCCTGGGTGGCGCAGTCGTTAAGCGTCTGCCTTCGGCTCAGGGTGTGATCCCGGCGTTCTGGGATCGAGCCCCACATCAGGCTCCTCTGCTGGGAGCCTGCTTCTTCCTCTCTCACTCCCCCTGATTGTGTTCCCTCTCTCGCTGGCTGTCTCTCTCTGTCAAATAAATAAATAAATAAATAAATAAATAAATAAATAAAATCTTAAAAAAAAAAGAAAAGAAAAAGAAATAAGAGGCATTCAGATTAAAAAGAAAGAAATAAAACTCTATTTCCAGACAACATTGTTGTCTATGCAGGAATAATTTAAAAATCTACAACTAGATCTAGTGAGTTTAGTAAAGTTTCAGGCTACACTGTCAATATACAGAAGTGAATTATATCCTATGTACCAGTTATGAACAATAGGAATTTGAAATTTAAAAATATAACACATACAATATCACCACAAAAATGAACTCCTTAGGTAGATATCTAACAAAATATGCATGGGATCCATATACCGAAAAGAAAAAGACATCAGTGAAAGAAATCCACCATCATCTAAATAAATTGGGGAGGGGGTGCCTGGATGGCTCAGGTGGTTAAGCTTCTGACTCTTGATTTCGGCTCAGGTCATGGTCTCAGGGTTGTGAGATTGAGCCTCACGTCAGACTCTGCACTGGGCGTGGAGCCTGTTTAAGATTCTCTCTCTCCCTCTGCCCCTGCTCCCCTCTTTCCCTTTCTAAAAAATAAATGAATAAATGGGAAGACAGCCCACACTCAAGGATTGTAAGACTCAAAAAATTAAGATGCCAAGTCTCCCCAATTTGCTCTATAGATACAATGTAATTCCAGTCTAATTCCCAGCAAAACTTTTTGTTTTTTAGATACCAACAAAATAATTCTAAAGTTAATATGGTAAAATAAAGGAGCAAGAATAGCCAAAACAATTCTGAAAAATAAAGCAAAGTTGGAGTCTTTGCATTAGTTAATTTCAAGACTCACTGTAGAGCCTCAGTTATCAAGACAGGGTGGTATTGACAAAGTGCAAGAAACACAGATCGATGGAACAGAGTAGAGAATGGAGAACAATACAGAGAACCCTAAAATTGGCCCACACAAATGGAGTTAACTGTTCTTCTTTCTTGTCAGAGAAAGAAGTACAAACAAGCAAGGACAGGGAGAAGGCTAAAGGAACCTTCTGGTACTGGGTTTGAGTCAAAAACGTCAGTATAAACTCATGTTTATTTAAAAATATATATAAAGAAGTAAAAATAAATATGTATGTATCCATGCGTTAGAATATATATATAGGTATTTCCTTGCTCTTTGACACTAGTGGTGATACACTAGTAGCAATAAACACACCTAATATGAAGAGTCTGGTTTCTAATGCCACTTTCCGGCAAAGGAACCAGATCTCATTATCGAAATTAATTGCTGATTGTAGATCTGGAATGGGGAAAACGCAAGATGAGCCCGGGCCATCCTATTGTTCTAGTAAATAAGGAAGTGCCCTCCTCTACAGTAAAGAGATGGGGGCATGTCAGAGGGATGCAGGAACCAACCTCAAAGACCTAACAGTGGCCAAACCTGTAACAATCTGTGCCACATAATAAAGAACACAGTATTGGGTTATAACACAAAGAATAAAATAAATGTCCATTCATTCATGTTAACAAATAACTGAATAAATAAATAAATGGGGATGCAAAGGGCAAATCTGTCTTATAGAAGAATCCCAATTAATAAATGTAGAAGTGGGGCACCTGGGTGGCTCAGTCAGTTAAGCGTCTGCCTTCGGCTCAGGTCATGATCCCAGGGTCCTGGGATCGAGCCCCATGTCGGGCTCTCTGCTCAGCGGGGAGCCTGTTTCTCCCTCTCCCTCTGCCTGCTGCTCCCCCTGCTTGTGCTCTCTCTCTCTCTGTCAAATAAATAAATAAAATTTTTAAAAAAAGATAAATGTAGAAGCGATGAGGGAAACAAAATCACTCTTGGAGCAAGACAGCAGTATTACTGAAGGGAAGATCCACTGATGAATGCTATAATTACTGAGTAAAACTTTAAGGAGAAACAGGGTATTTGCATAACCTCAAAGTAATTCCCTTGTGGTGATTTTAATATGTGACCATGAACTCTTTGATACCCCCTCCATCCAGAATGTGGAGCTTAATCCCTCTTCTCCTTTAGTACTGAGGACTTTGACTCATTTCTAATGAAGAGTATGGAAAGAGGAAAAATAGTAACTTTATAACAGAGAAACCTGGGAGATACCACTATAGCAAAGTAACCGAGGTTAATATCACCAGTAATAAGTCATGTGGATATCATCTGTCCCTGAAATAATGAGAAGGGCACATGATCTCTGTGACATCCATCCCCCAAATCCATAACCTCATCACCTTTTTATAATAAAACATCAGACGAACATAAGATACATGACTACTCTTCAAAAGTGTCAAGCTCATGACAGACAGACCAAGAAGCTGTCACAGACTGGAGATTATGGAGACATGACATCTAAAAGGAATGTGATATCTTGGATTGGGTCCTGGAATAGAAAAAGCTTAGTAAGGGACTCACCTTGCTCAGAGAAAGGTTTGGCCCTTTGCCCTGACTCCTAGGAGGTAATTTCAGCCTTTGGAGTGTCTTGTTTGATAAGAGAATCTGTTTACCTGAAGGCTTGAGCCATGCTGGACGGTCTATACTAACAATATAATTTATGGTAGGGGCTTTGGGCCATGTGGTATCAGTCCAGCCTCTGGAGGACTAGAGACTTTACATGTATCATGGGAAAACACATACTTGCTAAAATTAATCAAAAGAAAAAATGGAGTGGCTATTATAATTTTTTTTAACCAGGATAGTCATTTTATAATGAAATAAATGGAAAGATACACCCTGTTCATGGACCTGAAAGCTCAATATTGTTAAAATGTCAATTACTTCCAAATAGATCTATAGATTCAATTCAATCCCAATCAAAACCCAAGCAGGCTTTTTTACAGTAATCAACAAACTGATTCTAAAATTCATATGGAATTTCGAAAGACCTAGGATAGCCAAAACAGCTGTGGACAAGAAGAGGAAAGTTGGAGGACTTACACTATCTGACTTCAGACTTCTTATGAAGCTGTAGCAAGCAGTAAATGCCATCATAATACAGAAGCTACCACAGTCCCAGGAGGGGTACTGGCATTAAGACAGACAAAGAGGAAAACAGAACTGAAGTACTTCAAGAAATACTGCCAACTGATTTTTTACAGAGATGACAAGGCAATTCAGTGGAGAAAGAATAATCTTTTTCAACAAATGGTTCGAGAACAGTTGAACAGCCATAAGAAAACAAAATGAATTTAAATCTTTTCCTAAGACCATATAGAAAGCTAACTCAAAATGGATCATAGAACCAAAAGAGTCAATATTAGAAAATGTCTAGATGAAAGCATAAGATAAAATCTTAGTGACCTTGAGTTTTTTAAAAAAAATTTCTTAACCATTACTCAAACAGCATGAGCTATAAAAGAAAGGATAAATGAAATGGAATTATTAAAATTAAAAACTTTGGCTCTTCTGTTATTCAAATGAAAAGGCAAACCTGGGAGAGAATGTTTGCAAAATATATATCTAACAAAGGATTTATATCTAGGATATACAGAGGACTCTTACAACTCAATAACAAGACAAACAGCCCGATTTAAAAATGGGCTAATTATTTTAAGGGAAACATCAACCAAGATGATATATAGATGGCAAAACAGCACAAGATTCTCAGCAGCATTAGTTATTAGGACAGTGTCCATTAAAACCACAGTGAGATACCACTTCACTCCCACTAAAATGACTAAAATTAATAGGAATACTCATACCCAACGAAGGCAAAGATATGAGGCAAATGGAACACTTATATACCACTGGTGGGAATATAAAATTGGCAAGCTTAGCAGTTTCTTAAAAAGTTAAATAAATACTCACCATATGACCAAACCATTCATTCCTAGATATTTACACAAGAGAAATGAAAGCTATGTCCACACAAAGACTTATATATAAATGTTTGTATCAGTTTTATTTGTAATAGAAACAACACATTTTAATCAACACATGAATGGATAAACAAATTTGGTATATATATATATATATACAATGAAATTCCACTTAGTAACAAAAAGGAATGAATACAGATGCCTTTAGCAACACAAATAAATCACAAAATAATTATGCTAAATGAAAGAAGCCAAACAAGAGTGCCTATGGTAGGATTCCATTCGTACAAGATTATAGAAAATGCAACTAATCTATAATGACTGAAAACAGATCGGTGGTTGCCTGTGGATGGGGGAAGGGTGTAGGGTGGGAGAGTTGGATGACAAGGGGGTATAAGGAAACTTCTGGGCACGATGAATATGTTATTTCTATCGTAATGGCAGTTTTAAAGGTGCATACGTATGTCAAAACTCATCAAATTCTATTTACCATGTGCTAATGACACCTCGATAAAGCTGTAAAATATATTTTGAGGACGATGGGATAAATTTGAAAACAGACCAGCTATGAGATATCACAGAATTAGGTGGATAATAATAATCCAGTTATGTGGGAGGATGTCCTTCTTTTCAGGAAACGGACGCTCAAGTATTTATGAGTGTAATGCTAGGTCTGTAACTTACCATCAGTTTTTCTGGAAAAAATTTATGTACACATTGTTAAATCCAGATGAAAGTTATACATGTGTGTTCACTGTACTGTTCTTTCAGTATTTCTCCATGATTAGAAATTTGCATAATTAAATGTGGGAAAAACAATCTTGCTATATCATTTTATTGCCCATCCTCCTCTTCAGAGAGAGAAACATTATCTTTAACATACTGGAATGTAGGCAGATCTTTTCTGGGAATTTCTCCAGGGAGAAAAACATTCTCTATCTTTACAGCCCAGGAATATAAATAAATCGGAGCACATTGGCTGTTACTGTCCAGACAATAAGAAACATGAGAGATTCATGGAGAACTGTCTTTGAATAGGAGGGACAATCACTCACAACTAAAAAGAATAATGATATGAAATGAACGTAGACTGGCATGAAATGGATGGAGAAGATAACAAAGACATATTATATATGCAATAATTGACGTCCTTGAAGAAGAGAAGAAATGGATCAGAAAAAAAAGGCATCAGAAAAAGAAGTTTATAAAATAAAAACTTCACTGGAATGAAAGGCCTGAATCATGATTGAAACAGCTCACTCATTGTAACTAAAATTTATTCACAAAAATCGAGACCAAGGCATAGGCTTCTAAAGATCCTTAGCCTCGTGCATAAAAAAGAATTATATGGCAGAGAGGTACAAGAAAAAAAGAGAGGGGATTAGTCTGAGACTTCTCAATGGCATCACACCACTTTATTTATTTATTTATTTATTTATTTATTTATTTATTTATTAGATTTTATTTATTTATTTGACAGAGAGAGAGACAGCCAGTGGGAGAAGCAGGCTCCCAGCAGAGAAGCCTGATGTGGGGCTTGATCCCATAATGCCGGGATCACGCCCTGAGCCAAAGGCAGCAGCTTAACCGCTGTGCCACCCAGGCGCCCCATCACTCCACTTTAAAAGAGCAACATTTACCACATTCTCAGGGAAAGGAAGTAACTTATCAATCAGGGTTCAATCAGGGAAGTGGATTCACTATAATTATTACGGAAGAAGGAATTTGTTACATGAATTCGACCATGCACAATTGTGCGCGTAGCTGGGAAAGTAAAGGTATGGAAAGGGGAGTTGGAAGATTAGAGAAGTCACTAAACCAGCCTTTTGAAATGCTGGCATGGGTGGTGGCTAAGTTCCAGCTTGCAGGAAAATCTGAGAAGCCAGGCACATCCAGCTGCTGAACTGCCATTGTCAAGGGAGAGCTTATAGAGAAGTCTGTGAAAAGCTGTGGCCTTTGTGGGCCTCAGCCAAGCATCTGGTGGTCAGCCCGGGACGGCTGGTGGTCAGCAGTGCTGGGAGACACAAAGAAGGGCTGAAGAGAGAACGGAAGAGAGTGAGGAAAAATCCAAACTTTCGGGGTACCTGTGCGTCTGTCCTTCACTGTATCTAATCTTAAACTTGTAGAGTAATGGTTGCTCCTTCCCTTTGACCTCCCAAATCTCGTGCAATCTCTACTTCTGGCCAACTCTAACCTGGAGTCAATAGGATTCTTGAAAATGCATTTCTTAGTACAACCCCAACAACAAGAGAGTAATACAGCCCAATGATCTAGTATTTTTCTATCGAAAAAGTTTTGTGGTAAAGTAGCATTACTGGAGTTCAGAAATCCCTTCTGGTTTGCTCAGGGTTTTTTTCTTTAGTTAAATTCACTTCTAAAATAACACTCATCAAAGTTAACAGTGACCTTCTTGTCACAAATTCCAAGAACCGATTTTCTTCCATCTTCCTATGAATTGACCTCCAGTCTGGACAATCCCCCCACTGAAATACTGCTTCCACAGTGTTTCCAACACTGTCTTCTGTGAGCGTCTTGCTCACCTGGTATGTTTTTACCTCTCTGGCTGCACCTTCCCATTATCCTCTATAGACGAATCCCTCTTGGCCTGGTCCTCCAATGTTGGTAGCACAAACCTCGGTCCTCGGCCTGCTTTTCCAGTTACCCAATACACTTTCTTTTGGTAACCAGACGGGACTAAGAGACCACAGACAATCTCTCCTAGCCTGGCCAAGCAGAGAGAATTATAGGGGGACCTGAGCAGGTACAGGAAGTGGGGTACATCTAATATTCACCGAGAACTTCTCTTCACACGTAGTTCTAAGTGCTTCATACAAACAAGGGCATTAACTTCTTGTCATGGGTAATTGCGTTCCCCCCCAAGATATGCCCAAGTTCTAACCCCCAGCATCTCAGAATGTAAACTTATTTGGAAACAGAGTCTTTATAGAAGTATTCAAGTTAAAATGAGGCCATTGGGGGGGGGCTTAATTTAATACAACTTGTGTCCTTACAAGGGGAAAATTAGACACACAGACAGACACGCAAAGGGAACACAATGTGAAGATACACAGGGAGAAAACGGCCATGTGATTAGAGTAATGCTTCGAATGCCAAGGAATGCCTGAGGCTACCGGAAACTAGGAGAGAGGCAAGGAACAGTTCCTTTCCTAGAGCTTTCAGAGGGCAGGTGGCTCTGCTGACTCCTTGATTTCAGACTTCTGGCCTCCATAACTGCGGGACCAAGCAATTTCTGTCGTTTTGAGCCACTCAAGTTGAGCTTTGTTACGGTGGCCCTGAGCCGTTAATACACTTCTCATATCAAACCTGTGAGACAGGTACTAGTGTGGACGTCCTTCACAACTGAAGAAATCCGGACAAAAAGGTTAACTAACCTGCCTAAGGTAACACAGCCAGTAACTAGTAGAGCCAGGATTAAAACCTTAGCAGACTGGGGGCGCCTGGGTAGTGCAGTGGTTAAGCATCTGCCTTCGGCTCAGGGCGTGATCCCAGTGTTCTGGGTTCGAGCCCCACATCAGGCTCCTCCACTAAGAGCCTGCTTCTTCCTCTCCCACTCCCCCTGCTTGTGTTCCCTCTCTCGCTGGCTGTCTCTCTGTGTCAAATAAATAAATAATCTTCAAAAAAAAAAAAAAAAACCTTAGCAGACTGGTTCCTGAGCCCATCTACCCAACCACTATGCAAACTACCTCTTCGTATTTTTAACAGCATTGCTCCTAGTGAGGACAAAAGTTTAAAAAAAAAAGGGTGTGTGTGTGGATAAGTCTTAAGAAAAAGGTTGAATAAATTATTGCGTATCCATCCCTATGAACTATCATGCAACCATTCAAAATAGTTGTTGAGTAATAAAGCAAGATGCAGAGACTGCTGTATGACATGATCCCATCTTTGAATATCAAGGAAGAAAGCAATCTTTATGTAGCTTCTATCTGATTATAAGCACGGGAACATATGTATGTCTATATAGAATTAACAGCACAGATTAAAACATGGAAGTGTTCATAGTAGTTGATTAGTGTTGGTTATCTGTTGGAGGTGAATAGGTGGAGGAGGAAATTCAATAAATAATTACTGTATTAGTTAGCCTTTTCTGGATAACAAGCCACCCAAAATTTAGCACTTAAAACAATCAATCCATGATTCTATGAGTTGTCTGGGATGGATGGCAGAGCTTTTCTAGTCTGCGCCAGTGTATTACTAATCTGTTACTATGTAACACGTTACCCTAAAATTGAGCAGCTTAAAACAACAAGTATTTATTAGCTCACAGTTTCTGTGGGTCAGGAATTCAGGTGAGGCTCAGAAGGGTATCTCTGGCTGAAGGTCTTCATGAGGTTGCAGCCAAGCTGTCATGTAGGGCTATGGTCTCATCTGAAGGCTAGACTGGGAGGGTATGCACCCAAACTCACCCACATGGGTCTCTCCATAGATCTGCCTCATGAGACGGCAGCTGGCTTCCCCTAGGGTGAGCCATCTGAGAGAGTACCTGAAACAGAAGCCCCAGTTTCTCCGTGACATCGCATTACCTCAGCTTCATTCTATTTACTAGAACCAAGTCACTAAATCCAGCCCAAGCTTGAGGAGGGGGTTATACAAAGGTGTGGATACCAGGAAATGGGGATCATGCAGGGTCATCTCAGATGCTACTGACCACAGTGGGCTTGACAAGGGTTGGATGGCTGTATAGCTTCATCTGCATGTCTGGCAGATGAAAATCTGGTTGGTGTAGGGAACCTCAACTGGGATGGTTCACCTCTATTCCATCACTGCTTCATGACGTCTCTCATCATCTAATAGCACAACCCAGGCCTTTTCACACTTGTACTTGGGATTCCAAAGAGAAGCAAAAGTGGGCAAACCTCAATGTGTAAGCACTTCTCAAACATCTGCTTGTGTCCTATTTGCTAATGTCCCATTGGCCAAAGAAATGGCCAAGCCCTGTTTTAAGGTTTGGAAAAGTGGACTCTATCTCTTGACGGGTGAAGTGGACGAGTCACATTGAAAGGGGGGCATATATTCTGATGTTAATGGCCAAAGGAAACCATCAAGACTTCTGGCTTCTGCCTAGGATGCAGACATCTGGAAAGAGCATAGCTTCCATTCTTATAATAAGAAAAAATTTGGGTAATCTACAAAATCATAACTTTCCTTGAACTCATCAGAGAACTAAGATCATAGAGCAACCAACTAGCTTGATGTATAAGACAAGTACCTCAAAGGAGACAGGAAGTGGTCACTGGGTCACCTGTGGCAAAGCAAGAATGAAGATGGGTCCACCATACCAGCAGTAAGATTTCAGCAAGAAGTTTTAATGAAGTTCTAAAGGCTGAGTGTGGGAGAGTATGAGAATATAGAACTCCTGAGAACTGGAGACCAAAGGGTAGTCGACCTTCACTTGCAGGCTTGTTGCTATAGACCCCCCTGGATGCTCACAAGAAATAATGGGGGTAGGGAAGGAGACTGGAGAAAGCCTCTCTCAGTGGTGTAGGCCCGCAAGGGGACAGCTGCGGATACAGAAATGGCACAAAGCCCCAATGGGACCCTACTTCCTTACAGAACAAAAGCCTTAAACCACTGGGGGAAATGATGCAAACCCAGTCCCCCCCAGGACACAGGTGCAGATCCGCTGTGGCTAGAGAAAAAGGAAAAGGAAAAAAACCTTCCATTCATGAGAGAAGGGTGTGTAATCATCCTGAGCTGAGACCATCAAAGGCCATTTACCTGTGGGTAGGGGCATGATTACCAAAAAACCCTACCCTCAAGACCTAGGGCTACAAGGCCTGCCTAAAACTGAGGTTGGCCCAGGACAACTCCTGACCCCCTACTCATCAGGTCACCAAGACCCAAGTAATAACAGCAGTCTATTACTACGGGAGAGACAAGGGCATGGAGAGAGAGCCTCCTCCCTGAGATGCAGGCACACAGGAAAGGCCTAAAGGCAGGGGTGGTACAAGAATATTGAGAAAAATTATCTGGAAAACCAGTGCCTACCCTAAGCCCAAGGTAATACTTGAGAAATTTGAAGTCCATGGTATAACGAAGGTACCACGGCAACAACAAAACCTGAACCCAGCCCAAATGCTGACTAGATGGACTCATCCCCTCCCCCCTTAATGATTTATCAGAAAAGCAGTCATAACTATTTCCAGGACTAAATATTAATTACCTCAGTTTCTACCCTCCTATATACAACATCTGACATTCAGCCAAAAATTATTAGATGCAAAAAGCAAGAATAAACAGTCCACTGTTAAAGAGACAGAGCGATAAAAAAAAATCCAGACTCAGCTGACCCAGTTGTTAGTACTATCAAATAGGGAATTTAAATTAACAATGATTAAAATGTTAGCAAGGATGGTGGGAAATATGAACAACAAGTATGAACAGATGGGGAATTTCAGCAGAAAAATGAAACCTGTAAGAGTCAAATGGAAATACTAGAAATAAAGAAAACATAACTGAGATGAAGAATGCCTTTAATGGGTTCATCAGCAGACCTAACAGAAGTAGGGGTTAAACAGACCTAATGGGGTAGGGGTTAAAAATCCGTGAACCTGAAGATAGGGTAATAGAAATTATCCCAACTGAAACACAAAGCAAAATAAAGACTGAAAAGGGACACACATATAGGGAGGGTAGAAATTTGTAACATTTTTCTATCTAACACAATCTATCTTCTGGTCATTAATTATTCACATTACCACACCATGCAAAATATGTTCACCCTCATTCCACGACCTCCAACTGTCTCATCCCACATTAGGGCATCAGGCTCAAATCCAGGACCTCAAGTCTTCCGTATCAGGTTCAGATGTGGCTGAAACTCCTTGGGTGCAATATCTCAGTTTCTTGATCCAGAGACCTGTGAGCTAAATGACAAGTTATATGGCCATCACCGCCCTCCCCATACACACACACACTCCACACACACACAATGGTGAGATAGGGACTGGTGAACTGCAGTAGATACTCTCATTTAAAAGAAGGGAGGAACAAGAGGCACATCTTAGTCACTGTTCCATAACACAGTCCCACAGAGCAAATGTTGTCTCCCCGCTCCAGGGGATGATGTTTCTTGAGTGGGTCCCAGTTCTACCTGGGAATAGCTTCCCAGTCCATTTTAATATACTGTTCTTGGATCTTCCCTCTGAGACATCCTTCTTTTCCCATAAGAAATGGCAGCTGAGTAACTTTCTCTGCTTGTTTCACGTTCATAGAAGTTAGAGAAGGTAGTCCAAGGCTGCTTTTCATTTTGGACTGTTTCAATTCCTTTAAGTTCAACCCGGAGGTAGTAAAACTCTATTAAGAAACTTCATAGATGTTCCATGAATCTCGTTTGTATTTAGTCCATGCCCCGAATGCCACATTGACAATTCTTTTTAAAACAGGTCCCTCTCTACTTCAGCAATGTGTCAGGCTACTGGACGGACAGTGTCATGCAGTTTTTAGAAGCCATTTGGTTTAGCTGACAGAGTCTCCCAAACACCAACTTACATATTTCCCACATTTTAACACAGGGTCTTATAGCCGCATTCATGATTTGATCTCTACCCTGAGACCATTTTTCGCCTTGAGAATATTTTGATGGCTGGAGAGACTTGGAGATGTGAGAAACAGTTATTTTCCAACCCAGCAAGTCCTGGCTTTTTTTGTATTTCTTCTGGAGTCTGCTTATAAATGGAACAGTTATTTCTTTAGTTCCTCTCTCTTTTGGTACCTTACCATATGCAGCTAAAAAGAAGCAAACTGGTATTTCCAACATTCTCCGCAAGTTCGTTTGGTATGTTCTCTATCTTCTCACAGAGCATGGTGACTGTTTTGCTATTCTTTTCCTTAGTAAATAACATGAGCTACCATCTTTTCCAGCCTTTCTTAACAGTTTTCCTCATTGTTTCCAGTCTCCACCTGCCACCGAGGCCCAGAGCTAATGCCACATGTCTTATGTTTTGTATAATGCCCCCCCCTCCAGGATTTTACACTTTTAGGTATTACTTGGCATTTTCTGTGCAACAAACTACCCAAAACTTAGTAGCTTAAAACAAGAATCACGTTATGTATCTCGTAATCCTTCAGGTTGGCTGGGGTAACTAGTATGGCTCTTTCGGTGTGGGCCAGTTTGGCTGGGGCTGGAGGCTGAGGAAAGTCTCAGTCTCATGTCTAAGTTGGTCTAAGAGGCCTCATCTGTGGCAGAGTACTCTTGAATTTCTTCACATGAAGGTCTCAGAATTCCAGGGAGCAGCAAGAGAAGAGAAGGCTCAAGGCAAACTTTTCTCCAGCCTCTTGAATCTCTTTGCTAATGTACATTGGCCAAAGCAAATCACATGGCCAAGCTCAGAGTCAAGGAGTAGAGAGAGCTCTACCTCTTAATAAAAGAAAAAAAACAAGTAACATTGCAAAGGGTTATGCATAAAAGGACGGGAGAGGTCTGTGGCTATTTTGCATTGTACCACAATGAAAGATGATAAACAAATGATGTCGTGGAAACAAGTATGAATGATAGGATATTTATGTGTTCAAGTGAGATTATATCTGCAGCTGTGTGTCTCTATCAATCCATAATGACTTTAAAACTGTGGATTCACACGAGGATTCAATAGGAAAGATATGTGACAGACACAATTATATTAAATTCCAAAAAGAATTTCAAGTCAATGATTCGTCCTGTTGTGTAATGTGTTCTGCCACAAACACCCTACGGAACTGAGAGTAGGTCTACACATCGAATATGGTATTTTGTTGCTCTTCATTTTCTTGCCACTTTACATTGCTTAATATAACACAGTAAACATGACTGTCACATACTTTTGCTCACTCCATCTACAAAGAATTTGGTAACACTTTGCCTTATAATACTTTCTAGAGGAAGGCTCTTCCGAATGCATCAAACTGACAGCATTTTTCCCAGTACGAATTCTACGATGTGCGAGGCCATGCAAATATGAAAAGTCCCTTTTATTCAATGCATTCTTAGGGGGTCTCTTTTGAATAATTTTTCTCATCTCAGGTGAGAGAGCCTGGTGAATGCTTTTTATTATGCAGTGTCTTCATATAGGATCTGTCTTGGGTGGATTTTCTAACACACACTTGGACCTAACTTCTGTGATAAGCCTTCCTCATTTGTAAGAAAAAGGTGACTTTCATGTATGAATATTGCGATGCATACTTAGGACCGATTTCTGAGTGAAGCCCTTTCCACAGTCACTGCATTTATAGGGTTTATCTCCAGTATGAATTGTCTGGTGTTTATTGAAATTTGACCTGTCAGTGAAGGCCTTCCCACATTCTGCACACATGTATGGCTTCTCTCCTGTGTGAATTCGCTGATGTACTTTGAGATGTGGTTTCTTGGAGAAGGATTTCTCACACTCAGGACATTTGTAAGGCTTCTCTGTAGTATGAATTCTCTGATGTGTCATTAACTCTGACTTCTGGATGAAGGCCCTCCCACAATCAGCACAAACATAGGGCTTCTCTCCGGTGTGAATTGTTTGGTGTTTATTGAAATTTGACCTGTCAGTGAAGGCCTTTCCACACTCAGCACATATATAAGACTTCTCTCCAGTATGAGATTTCTGGTGAGTGTTGAGATTTGACCTGTTGGTAAAGGCCTTCCCACATTCAGTGCATATATAGGGTTTCTCTCCTGTGTGAATTCGCTTATGCATCTGGAGTTGTGACTTAGAAGGGAAAGATTTCCCACAGTCACTGCATTCGTAAGGCTTCTCTCCAGTATGGATTCTCTGATGGGCAATCAAGTGCGCCTTCTGGATGAAGGCCTGCCCACATTCAGTACATATGTACGATCTCTCTCCTGTGTGGATTCTCTGATGCATCCTGAGTGTTGATTTTTGGGTAAAGGCTTTCCCACACTCACCGCATTTGTGGTGTCTCTCTCCTGTATGAATTTTCTGATGTACATTGAGAGCTGAGTTCAGGGAGAAGCCTTTCCCACATTCACTGCATTCATAGAGTTTTTCTCCAGTGTGAGTTGTCTGGTGCCTAAGTAGAGAGGACACCTGAAAAAATGATTTTCCACATTCATTGCATTTATAGGGTTTTTCTCTAGTATGAGTTTTCTTATGCACGATTAATTCTGAATTCTGGATGAATGCCTTCCCACATTCGGTACATATATATAGCTTTTCATCTCTGTGAACTCTCAGATATATACTGAGTAGTGGTTTCTGTGTAAACACATCGACACATTTGCTAAGTTCATGAGGTTTTTCCATAGTGTGGATTCTCTGAGGTGCAAAGAGGTGTGACTTTTGGGTGAAGATCTTCCCGAGTTCAGAACACATATCTGCTTTCTCCCCAACAGGAAATTTCAGATTGTGACTGAGTGCTTGCTTGAGACTGACGACTTTTCCACACTGATTACTTTCACAGAACTGCACTCCTGTATGCGTACTTTCGTGGTTGGTATAAGAAGAGCTCTGCGTAAACACTTGACCATGTCCGATGTTCTTATCAAAGTTCTTTGTTGCACTGTTTTTACTAGGAATATGTATGTCTAAATGATGCCTAAAACTCTTTCCAAATGAGTCACATTTATGGGGTCTTTTCGGTGAAAGAATACGATTTGCGCTTGGATGAGCAAATTTTCCACTGTCTTTATATTCAAAATCCCATTCTGTATTCAGTATTTTCTTATTGATGAAAGCAGCATGACTCAGAGGTTTGCTCTGTTTTTCCTGATATCTTTTTATCTGTTCAGAATCTTGCCACAGTTCTTCTAAAATGGAATACAATGAATCATCCCTTGTGTCTTCACTATGAAACGAAGCTTTTCCAGAAATTCTTTTTTGTGAGGTCTTAATCCCAAACCTCCCATCTAAAAAGAGAAAGAAAAAGTAAAATTGACACAAAGAATAGATAACAGAGGATTAAAAGGTACACATAAGCTAATCCAAATTGAACACAGGGGGAAACCAGTAAACATGATGATGATGACCACGATGATGACAAGAGATACAGCATTTATTATGCACCAAGTTCCTGCATAACATTTACGATGTTCCAGGCATTACTCTAAGAAATGTGTGTATATATATTATAAATATATATATAATATATATATACACACATACACATTCTAAGAAATATATATATATACACACAATATATATGTGTGTATATATATTGTATATGTATACACACACACACACACACACACACACACACACCCCTACTCACTTAATGCTTTCAAAAGCCCTTTGAGGTATTTTCTACTATTATCTACCTATTGTAGATAAGGAAAGAGAAGCTCAGAATGGTTATTTATATAATTTGCCCTAAAACATAGTTAATTAAGTGTTGAAGGCTGGAGTTCAACATAAGCAGTCTAGCTCTAGTTTGGTAGGAGGCTTGGATATAAAGTAGGGTGGACTGAAGATTAAAAAGACAAAGGTTTTAAGGGAAATGATCTGTGGAGAGACTAGGTTTGGATGGCATGATTCAAAGTCTGAGTTCACATTAGCTTTTGATTCTAAATCTTCACCTCACCACTCTTGCTCCTTTTTGCTTGTTAGCAACAACACTAAATCAATGTGATCAAAAAACCAATTTAGGGGCGCCTGGGTGGCACAGCGGTTAAGCATCTGCCTTCGGCTCAGGGCGTGATCCCGGCGTTATGGGATCGAGCCCCACATCAGGCTCCTCTGCTATGAGCCTGCTTCTTCCTCTCCCACTCCCCCTGCTTGTGTTCCCTCTCTCGCTGGCTGTCTCTATCTCTGTCAAATAAATAAATAAAATCTTTAAAAAAAAAACCAATTTAATGTGCTAATGGAGTAGACTCGAAAAGTTCTCATTACAAGGAAAACACACTTTGTCTTTTTTTTTTTTGCTATCTTTACGAGATGGATTTTAACTATGCTTATTGTGGTAATCAGTTCACAATGTATTACGTGAAGTCATTATGCAGGACTCCTTAAACCTATACAGTGATGCAGCATGTCAACTGCATCTCAATAAAACCAAGAAAACGGATTTACTCATGCCTATAGGAAAAATACTGTAGTCATAGCCATCCTGTCCTATACAAACAATAAACAGATTTCTATACTCCAACTCTCTATCTAGGTAAAATTGTTTTCTTGGACCTAAAAATACATATACATCTAACAAGAAGCATGAAATCGGAGAGAAGACAAGCTATTTGTGGTAGGTTGAAAGCCGTCCACTGGAATCTGTTTCACCATTCTTTTGCATTAACAGAACAGCAGCCAGGCATATGGCTGCCCAGTCATATAACATTTCTCAGCCTCCTTTGAAAATTGGTATGGCCATGTGACAATGTTCTCATCAACAGAATATGAGAGGAAATGATGGGTGTCACTTTCAAGCCAGAGCATTGAGACTGTAGGCGTGTTTTCTCTATACCCTCTTCTACCTTCTTGCTTACTAAAATCTGGACTTGGCAATAACACAGATACAAACATACAGATGCCACCAAAAAAAAAAAAAAAAAACCCAAGAGATGGTGGGGTTATGTAATGGAAGGAACCTGGATTCTGGAAGCAACATGAGCAATGAGGTTTTCCAAAGGCCTGTGGTAATAGAAACTTCATATAAGAGAGAAGTAAAATCTTTAGCATTTAAGTCACTATGTCTTATAATCTCTTTATTACTACAAATAAGCTTTAACATAATTAATATACTATTTTCAGAGTGGGAATCACAGATGTTTCCATTACCAGTATAATGCATGAGACAGATTCTCGATAATTTTAAAATGGAAAAATTGTACATTATTTCATCAGCAAGAGATTTTATTTCATTTTTTAAAGATTTTATTTACTTATTTATTTGACAGAGAGAGAGAGAGAGCGAGTGTACAAATGGGGGGAGCAGCAGGCAGAGGGAGAGGGTGAAGCAGTCTCCCTGCTGAGCTGGGAGTCCAAAGTGGGGCTTGATCCCAGAACTCTGGGATCATGACCTGAGCCAGACAGACACTTAACCCACTGTGCCACCCAGGCACCCCAGCAAGAGATTTTAGATAGTGAGAACACTCGGAGTCATCAAATCCCGTTCCCCTGTTGGCCACTTTGATACTGTATTCTGCATACATATCCCATCCAAAATCTCAGCCTCTTAACTCTTAAGTTGCATTTTTTTTAAAAGATTTTATTTATTTATTCAACAGAGATAGAGACAGCCAGCGAGAGAGGGAACACAAGCAGGGGGAGTGGGAGAGGAAGAAGCAGGCTCATAGCGGAGGAGCCTGATGTGGGGCTCGATCCCAGAACGCCGGGATCACGCCCTGAGCCAAAGGCAGACGCTTAACCGCTGTGCCACCCAGGCGCCCCCTTAAGTTGCATTTTTATTCTTACGTACTTGGCTTTAATTTATTCTGTAGCTATTAAGCACTGGATTCCCAGGCAGGGTTTCAGAAGTACTTCTGCTTTTCACTTTAACTTTATATATATATATATATATAGTATAACTTATAAATAATAAAGTTAACTTCTAAACCCCTGCTGTACTGGACAATGTTTAGATCACCAATACCCATTTTCATTGTAAAAAAATCTGTTCCTGCAATAATAAGCTTCTCTACACGTTTCCTGAGCCACAGATTCAGTGAACAGTACAAAAATGGAGAGTCAACAGTCTAGGTAAGAGCTGTGTGTGCAAACCTGCAGGCTATTTGCCACTCACAAAAATGCCTCCAAAAGTCCCGTTTATTCTCGAATCAAGAGACACATTCATGCCCTCTTCCTCCATTTAGCCTTCTTAGCATTTTCTTTTGTGCCATTTAAAAACATAGATGATTCATTAAGCAGTTTGAACCTTTTACTTTGAAAATTAATCTGATCATATTGCTAATAAGACTTTTTTCCCTAAATTTCAAAAGCAGACACCTTCTGTGCTATTCATTTTGCTAATCATTTTAATAGATTTCTATCATAATAGAAACACAATGCACAAGCAGTAAATTTTTATTATTTGATGCCACCATCTTCACTTTCCAATTACAATCTATGTTCTACTGAAACCTCTCAGTAGAGTTTTTAAAAATCCCTCTGAAATTTAGCAAAATCCTCTTATATTCTTATCCCCCACAAATTCGATGAGTTAATCTTGGTAAGTATCTCCTTCATGCTTAGTGTTCAAATACTGAAAATAGGATAGAGGCTCTGATTTTCGGGGACTTTTAAAAAAGAAGCATCAGCCCCTAGTAATTTTTGAAAGTCCCTGAAATGGAGAAGGGCAATGAATTTGCCATTTCATGGAATAGATGATAACCTGAAATGAAACAAAATGAAAGTGTCTATTACCTAGATAGGCAGAATACAAGATAATAAAGATCCTAGATGCAGAGACGAACTTCATCTATGGTACACATTAAAGACGAGGTGAAAAGTGGAGAGGCTCACGAATTAAGGAACTGTATGGATACAACTTGAACTGGAAATACATGGGCCACACTGGCCATGTGTTATATAATATGGAACAATTGTAAGTTTACTTCATAAAGCCAATGACAAAGATAAATGCAATGTTTCAGGTAACGAAATCTATCAGGAGCATTTAGGATGAACTAGACACAAGAATAGAATCTGCAAATCTCATTAGGAACAGAATAATCCAAGCACAAGAAAATATAGATCTGCTTTTGGGTGATGCTACTAGGAGTCAAGCTGAGAGTATATCTGAATAGTATTCTTAAAAAAAAATAGGAATCACAGAGTATAAAAGTTAGTAAGAGAAGATAATTAAGAGGGAAGAAACAAGAAAGAGCAGAATCTGACAAAATTTATAACATGAAGATTCCTGATTTGGGCAATGATGATGCCAATTCTCCACATACTAAGTAAGGATGAATAAAGTAGAATATTCTATGGGAATTGTCTAATATGCAGGTAAATGTGGTACCAGAACCCAGTTATAATATAGCAACCAGTGGTGTCAATATAGAAGTCATCAGAATACAAATAAAAAGCTTAAGTGTCCAGAATGGAAGATTCTTTTGAGTTAATTACTATAGGAACAAATATCCAGAAGATGGTAAATAACACCCATAACCAGGGGTATCTCAGTGGGGGTAAAGCCTCTATGGAAAAGGAAATGAGCAAATTAGATGCAAATCAAGGAGAGAAAAAACTAGTTAGAAAAGATAAAATAGGGGCGCCTGGGTAGCACAGTTGTTAAGCGTCTGCCTTCGGCTCAGGGCGTGATCCCGGTGATCTGGGATCGAGCCCCACATCAAGCTCCTCCGCTGGGAGCCTGCTTCTTCCTCTCCCACTCCCCTGCTGTGTTCCCTCTCTCGCTGGCGGTCTCTATCTCTCTGTCAAGTAAATAAATAAAATCTTTAAAAAAAAAAAGAAAAGATAAAATAATAGGAACAAGCAATTCACAGAAGGGGAAACCCAAACGGATAACTGATATTAGAAAGAGCAAGAAATAGGGCGCCTGGGTGGTTCAGTCAGTTAAGGGTCTGCCTTCAGCTCAGGTCAGGATCTCCGGGTCCTGGGATCCCCACTCAGCAGGGAGTCTGCTTCTCCCTTTGCCCTCTGCCCCCCACTCGTGCTCTCTCTTTTATGCTCTCTCTTTCATGCTCTCTCTCTCACACTCTCTCAAATAAATAAATAAAATCTTTTTTAAAAAAAGAAAGAGCAAGAAACAATCATTAGATGGGCCACAAAATAAGAAATACGGATAATACCAAGTGTTGCCATAGATGTAATGAAATGGGCATACTTGTGTACTGCATGTATATCCCAATGATCAAGTAATATCATTTCTATAAAAATATCCCCAAGGAATAATCTCATAGGCTCATAAGATGACGTGTATAGGAAATTCTTTGTTTTTTAAAAATTGAGGTATAATTTCTACATAGTAAAATGCAGATCTTAACTGTAGAGCTCAATGAATTTTCTGTATGTATATACCCCCAGTTACCCATGTAACCACCATCTAGATGAAAATATAAAACATTTTAATTGTCCCAGAAAGTTCCCCTGCAGCTCTTCCTAGTCAATCACTGACTCTCAGAGATAACCACCACTCTGATCATAGACCACTAATCATTTATCACTATAGATTAGTTTTGCTTGTCCTTGAACTTCACATAAGTTGAGCTATATATATATATATAGCATGTATCTGCATACGTGGCTTTTCTGTTCAATAAATTTTTTGAGATTCATCCAAGTTCTTGTGTGTGTCAGTAGCTCTTTCTTTTTCATTGCTGTGTATTATCATATTGTAAGAAAACAGCACAACATTCACCCATTCTCCTGTTGATGGACACTTGGGGTGTTTCGTGTTTTGGGCAATTATGCTAATGCTGATATGAACATTCTGTACATTTCTTTTAGTGGACATATTCATTTCTCTTAAGTAAATGCCTACGAGTGGCACTGCTGGGATACAGGATAGCTGTACATTTAGCATCAGTAGGTACTGCCTGTTTCCCAAAGTGGTTGAAAGTATTTCTATTCCTACCATCAATGTATGTAAATTCCAGTTGCTACAAATACTCATTAACACTTGATATTGTAAGTCTTTCTAACTGCATCCATTCTTTTGTGTGTATGTATCTGTGTAGGGTTGTCCCATTGTGGTTTAAGTTTCATTTCCCGGATAAGTAGTGATGTATAGCACCTTTTCATATACATAATGACCATTTACTTAAAAGTGTCTGTTCATGTCTCTTACCCATTTTTTTTACTACTGGGTTGTCTGCCTTTCTCTTTTTTTGATTTCTAAGAGTTCTTTATATATTCCGAATATAAGTCATTTATCCAATCTATGTATTGTAATTATCTTCTCCCAGTTTCTGGCTTCCTATTCACTTTCTTAATATCTTTTGAAGAAGTGTAATTCTTCATTCGAATACAGTTCCACTTACTATCAAATGAGACGGGAAGCGTTCTCTCTCTCTTTTTGTCTCCAAAAGAACTTGAATAATATTGGTATTATTCCTTCTTTAAATAACAGGAAGAATTCACCAATGAAGCCATGTAGGCTGGAAGCTTGTTTGTAGAAAGATTTTATTTTATTTTATTTTAAAGATTTTATTTATATGATTATGAGAGAGAGAGAGTGTGTGTACGCACAGGGGGAGGTGCAGAGGCAGAGAGAGAGAGAAAGAGAATCTCAAACAGACTCTGCACTGAGTGCAGAGCCTGACATGGGGCTTGATCCCTTGACCCTGAGATCATGACCTGTGGAAACCAAGAGTTGGACACTTAACTGACTGAGCCACCCAGGCACCCCTGCAGAAAGATTTTAAATTATAAATTAATATTTTCTTTAAAAAAAAAAGATTTTATTTATTTATTTGAGAGTGAGAGAGCACAAGCAGGGGTGTGGCAGAGGGAGAGAGAGAAGCAGGCTCCTCGCTGAGTAGGGAGCCTGATGTGGGTTTCCGTCCCAGGATGCTGGATCACGCCATGAGCCAAAGGCAGACGCTCAACCAACTGAGCCACCCAGGTGCCCCATAAATTAATATTTTCAATAGATAAAAAGACTACTAGGATTTTTTTCTTTCTTTTCATGATATTTCTTGTAATTCGTGTTTTTTAGGACTGTGTCCATTTAATCTCAATTACCAAATTTATTGGCATACAGTTGGTAATATCTTTTTAATATCCTTTTAATATCTGTAGGATTTATAATGATGTTTCTTTTTCTTTCATGGCATTAATAATCTGTGTTTTCTCTTTTTCTTGATTGGTCTTGTTAGAGATTTATCAATTGTATTAATCTTTTCAAAGAACCAACTTTTGGCTTTGTTAGTTTTCATTATTTTATGTCCTGAGTTGCAAACTTAGATCACTACTTTTTAAACTTTCTAATTTTCTGGTAGATATGTATAAAGCAATACATTTCAAGCTGAGTGGTGCTTCAGCTTCATCCCACAAGTTCTAATGTGCCATATTTTCATTATCATTCTGCTCAAAACATCTTCTAGTTCCATTGTGGTTTCTTCTTTGACTTACGGGATATTTGCATGTGTGTTGCTTACTTTCCAAACATTTGGATATTTTCTGGTTGTCTTTCTGTTCAGTTTTAATTTATTTCAACAGTAATTACAGAACATTTAGCATATTATTTCAATCCTTTGAAATCTGTTGCAATTAGCCTTTTACCCTAAAATCGGGTCTATTTTGCTCAGTGTGCCATATGCACTCGAAAGAGATGTATATTCTACAGTTGAGGGATGTTGGGACCGATGGTATGCCAATTAGGTTACATTGGTTTATCGTGTTCAAATCTTCTATCGTTTTTGAAAGATTTCTTTATTTTAGAGAGACACAGAGAGAGAGCAAGCATGGGAGGAGGAGGGGCAGAGGGAGAGAGAGACTCTCAAGCAGACTCCCCATTGAGTGCAGAGCCCAACGTGGGGCTTGATCCCACGACCTTAAGACCATGACCTGAGCCGGAATCAAGAGTTGGATGCTCAAGTGACCGAGCCATCCAGGCGCCCCTCAAATCCTCTCTATCTTTAGAGATTCTTTTGTCTGTAAACAGACAAAAATCAATTACAGAGATAGGTATGTTAAAATCTGCAACTATGATTATGCATTTTGTCTATCTCTTCTTTTAGCACTTTCAATATTTACTTTATATATTTTGAAGCTACATTATTAAGTGCATAAAAATATAGATTTTTAATATATTCCTGTTGAACTGAAGTGTTATCAATTGCAGGGAAAGAGGGTACATTGTGGAAGATACAACAGACATTAAAACAATGATGAGGAATATTATGAAACAACCACATGCCAAAACTTTGATAACATAGATAAAATGTACAAACTCAAAGAAATCAAAACAAGAAGAAATTGAAAATCTGAATATTTCCGTATCTATTAAAGACACTGAATTTGAAATTAAAGGTAATCCCACAAGGAGAACTTCAGACCCATATGAGTTCACTGATATATTTTATCACATATTTAAAGAAAAATTATAAAATTTAAAGCAATCTTATGTAAAAATCACAAAACAGAGGAGTGAATATTTAAAAATCCTAGCAAATATAGCAATTTTACACAAACTCTTTCAGAAGATAGAGTGGGCATGAAATTTCCCAGCTCATTTTATGAGGCTAGCATTAACATGATACTAAGATACTATATGCAAAGTATCTCCCAAAACTGAAGACTAATACCTCATTTAAACATACTGTTAAAAATCCTTACCAATTATTAGCAAACTGATTCAAGAAATACATAAAAAAATATAATAATCATGATCGAGTAAGGTTTATCCCAGTAAGGAGGCAAAGTCAGTTTAACATCTGAAAATCTGAAATTCACCGTTATCAGTAGAATAAAACGTTCGTCCCAATAAATGCAAAAAAAGCATCTGGAAAATCTAATACCCATTCATGTTAAAGACCTTCATCAAACTAGGAATAGAAAGAAACTGCCACAAATTAATAAAGGACATCTAAGGAAAACCACAGCTAATATACTCAATGCTGGAAGACTGAAAGCTTTTGCCCTCAAGGTAAAATAAAAATAAAGGGCATGCCGACTAAAAAGGAAATGATAAAAAGACATGGTAATTGATGCCAAAAAAATTTAAGGAATTTACAAAAATACTCACTAGAATTAATAAGTGAATTTAGCAAGGTCTCAGAATACAGGATCGATGTACAAGAATTAATTGTAAGAGTTCCACGTCTAGTATGGAGAAGTAAGCTCCTAAAAAAATCCTTCTACAGACAGTAACTATATTCTCTAGAAAAACAAAACAAAACATGTACTGGTAGAGTGAACAGAAGCAGGCAGATTTTGAAGAGGAGTTAGAAGTTAGAACAAGTCTGAACAGAGATCTATCTAAGTTGTTACTCACCATAGGTGAGACAGCATCTCCAGTTTGAGTCTAACCTAGATAACTGCCTACTATGACAAAAACACGTAAGAATGTAACAGAAAATGGTGTTACTGTAACATAACCCTGATAATATCTGGGATAACAATCCAAAATTACTCAATAAAAGATGACCCAGAAAAATGTTCCCTTTGGTCACTATCCAGTGTCTTCAGTAGTTTTTTTTCCCCAAATGTTTACATTCTAGGTAGTTAACATACAGTGCAATATTGGTTTCAGAAGCAGAATTTAGTGATCAATCACTTACATACAACACCCAGGGCTCATCCTAACAAGTGCCCTCCTTGATACCCATCACCCATTTACCCATCCCCCACACACCTCCCCCCCCCCCCCCCCCCCCCCGTCAACCCTCAGCTTGTTCTCTATCATTAAAAGTCTCTTATGGTTTGCTTCACTCTCTTTTTTTCCCCTTTCCATATGTTTATCTGTTTTGTTTCTTGACTTCCACATATGAGTGAAATGATATGGCATTTGTCTTTCAGCAGTTTTTAAAGTGTATTTTTCATAGTTAACAGTTTATATCTGTTAGATGGGTTGGTCTAATAGAAACATCTCAATCATATTAAACTCAAGGTATTTTTATATATGGTGTGAGGTGTGGGTCAAGGGTATTTTTCCTCCAGTACCGATACCCATTTGTTCCAACACGATTTGTTCAAAAACAAAATTCCTTTCCCCCACTGAATTGTATTTGTACCTTTGTCAAAACTCAGTTGTCCATATATGTGTGGGCCTATTTTTGGACTCTCTCTTCTATTCCATTTTTTTTTTAAATATTTTATTTATTTATTTGACAGAGATAGAGACAGCCAGCGAGAGAGGGAACACAAGCAGGGGGAGTGGGAGAGGAAGAAGCAGGCTCCCAGCAGAGGAGCCTGATGTGGGGCTCGATCCCATAACGCTGGGATCACGCCCTGAGCCGAAGGCAGGCGCTTAACCGCTGTGCCACCCAGGCGCCCCTCTTCTATTCCATTTATATATCTGTTTGTACTTACATCAAAACCACACTATCTGGATTGTTGTAGCTTTATAATAAATCTTAACACTTTTCCTTCTTTTCAAGACTATGTTGGCTATTCTAGGGCCTTTTCCTCTCCGTAAAAACTTTAAAATATCTTTGTCAGTTTTTATCCCCTAAAATTACAAATAATTGATTGAACTAGTCAAATACAATTCAGTAAAGCAACAGATTTCAACATGAAACCAACTTGATTTATACGCTAGAGAACACAACACCCACCAACAGCTGAATATACATTCTTTTCAGAGACACATGGATTATTCCCCTAGATAGACCATACACAGAAATCATGCAGAGTATGATTTAAATTAGACAACATAAAGTACATAGACAAGTTCCTTGAAAAATACAACTTACTATGTCTGACAAAAGATGAAAGAGAAAATCTCAATAACCCTATGTCTATGACAGAAATTGAATTTGTTATTAACTTTCCCAGGGAGCCTGATGGCTCAGTCAGTTAAGTGTCTGCCTTTGGCTCAGTTCATGATCCTGGAGTCCTGGGATCGAGCACCGTATCTGGCTCCCTACTCAGCAGGGAGTCTGTTTCTCCCTTTGCCCCTTACCCTGCTCATGTCCTCTCTCTCTCTCACTATCTCTGTCTAAAAAACAAAAAACAACTTTCCCATCAAGAAAATCCCAGGCCCAGATGGTTTCACTGGTGAATTCCATGAAACAGTAAAAGAAGAAATAACAATTTTACACGAACTATTTCAGAAAATAGAAAAGGGAACACTTCACAACTCATTTATGTGGGCAGCATAACCCTAATACCAAAACCTGACGAGGACATTGCAGAAAAAGAAAACTACAATCAATATGACTCATAAAAAATGCAAATACTTTAAAACAAAATACCAGTAAATATAATCCAACAATTTATAATAAGGGTTATATATCATAATCAACTAGTATTTATCTTAGAAATACAAGGTTAATTTAACATTTGAAATTCAACAAACTCACATATTAACCAAATAAAGCAACAACTCATATGATTCCTCTAATAAGATGAAGAAAAAGGATTTGAGAAAATTCAACACGTAACCATGATTAAAAAAAACAAAACCAAAAACAACTCTTCAACAAGCTAGGATTAAAAAAAAACTTCTATACCCCGATAAAGGGCAGCTTCAAAAAACATCATGCATAATGGTATGCATTTTTTTATCCCTAATATCAGGAACGAGGCAAGCATGCTCACACTCACCACTTCTATTCAGCATCAAACTGAAGGGGTTAGTGAAATCAGAGAAGGAAAAGAAATTTTAAAAAAGTATGAAACTAGGGGCGCCTGGGTGGCGCAGTCCTTAAGCGTCTGCCTTCGGCTCAGGGCGTGATCCCGGCGTTCTGGGATCGAGCCCCACATCAGGCTCCTCCGCTGGGAGCCTGCTTCTTCCTCTCCCACTCCCCCTGCTTGTGTTCCCTCTCTCGCTGGCTGTCTCTCTCTCTGTTAAATAAATAAATAAAATCTTAAAAAAAAAAAAAGTATGAAACTAGAAAGGAAAAAGTAAAAGTGTCTCTAAAGTGCTAATGATTACTTACACGAAAAACCTCAAGGAACCTACAAGAAAGCTAATAGGTGGATGTAGGAATGCTTCAGGACACAAAGTCAATGTACAAAACTCAATCATGAGCAACTTATACTAGCAATGAACAATCCGTAATAAATTTTAAAAATCGTCATTTACAATACTGTCGAAAAGTATCAAATACTTAGGGATAAATTTAATTAAGGATGCAGCCTTCTACGCTGAAAACTATAAAACACTGCTGACAGAAATCAAACATTTAAATAAATGCAGAAGGGCCCCTGGGTGGCTCAGTCAGTTAAGCGTCTGCCTTCAGCTCAGGTCATGATCCCAGGGTCCTGGAATTGAGTCCCATGTCGGGCTCCCTGCTCTGCCAGGAGTCTGCTTCTCCCTCTGCCTACCCCCCACTCGTTCTCTCAATCTCTCTTGCTCTTGTGCTCTCTCTCAAATAAATTTAAAAAAATCCTTTAAAATAAATAAATAAATGCAGAAAATATGCCATGCTCGCAGATTGGAAGACTCAATATTGTGAAAATATCAATTCTCCTAACATTGATCTGTAGAGCGAACTCAACTCCAAACAAAAGCCCAGCAGGCTTTTTCAAAAAAAAAAAAAAGTGCAAACTGATTATAAAATTTATATGGAAATGCAAATGACCTAGGAGAGCCAAAGTAATTTTTAAAAAGGCAAAGTTGGAGAACTTATCCTACCTGATTCCAAGACTCATTATAAAAGCTACAGTAATAAAGAAAATATGGGTTTGCCAAAAGAACAGTATACATAGTAACTATATTTTCTGTATTTTTTTCAAGTTTTTAATTTTAATTCCGGTATAGTTAACATACAGTGTTATATTCGTTTCAGGTGTACAACAGAGTGATTCCACAATTCTATACGTTACTCAGCGCTCATCATGGTAAGGGTGCTCTTAATCCCCATCACCTATTTCACCCATCCCCCCACCTCCCCTCTGGCAACCATCAGTTTGTTCTCTATAGTTCAAAGTCTGTTTTTTGTTTTGTCTCTCTCTCTCTCTTTTTCCCCTTTGTTCATTTGTTTTGTTTCTTAAACTCCACATGGGAGTGAAATCATACGGTATCTGTCTTTCTCTGGCTGACTTATTTCCCTTAGCATTATACTCTCTAGCTCCATCCATGTTGTTGTCAATGGCAAGGTTTTGTTCTTTTTTATGGCTGAAGAATATGCCATTTTATACATAATCACATCTTCTTTATCTTATTTTCTGTATTGTTGATGCTTGGCCATGTGGTGCCTTCCTCAGTGCTAGTTAATTCCTAGGGATAGCAAATGCGTTCCCTGTAAGCACACCTTTTATATGCAAACCAACCAATCCAGAGCCCACCTCCACCAACTCTCCTCCTTTGTTAAGCTCTCACAGGCTGAGCCACTATCCTGGTCTCATCACCTCAGTGCCAGGTACCAGGTACCTAGAGACAGTCCCTATACCCCTGGAGCCCCACTGAGATTACTCAGAACTAGCCAATCCTGAACCTCCCCTGCCTGCTCACTCCGCTTCACCCATTCTTCCCCATGAAAATAACAATAAAGGCTCTTATCCGTGCTTTCCCCTAAAACTGTGGCCTCCTGACTGACCCTAGTGTTCCCTGGTGTGGCCTTGCATGGTATGGCATGTCTCCTCCTCTCGGGAACTGTGAATTACAAACTCTTTTTAATGGCAGTCATCTCTGGATCTGTTGGCCTCACCACGCCTGACTAATATTAAAACCTACATTTTAAAGCGGAAAGGCATATAGATCAATGGAGCAGAATAAAGAGTCCAGAAATAGGTTCACTATATAAAGTCAATTGATTTTGATAAACACGACTGGGAAGTGCAATAGTTTGGAAAAGAAGCCTCTTCAGCCAATGGTTCTGGCACAAGTGGGTATTGTACTGATAAAAATGAAGACGGGGTCCTTACATCGAACATACAAAACGGACTGTAGGTCTAAACTGAGAAAGCTAAAATGCTAAAACTTATGGAACAAAATAGGAGAAAATCTTTGTGACTTTGTGGCAGGCAAAGATTTCTTAAACAGATCACAGAAGCACTAGAAAATTTTAAAAGATGATAAATTAGACTCCATCAAAATCAAAATGTTTACTCTTTGATAGGCACCAGTAAGAAGAGAAAAGTGAAAGCCACCAATTGGAACAAAATGTCGGCAATGTATATATCTGGCATAGGAGTTATATCCAGCAAATATAAACAACTCTGAAAACCCATTAAGAAAGCAAACAACCCAATTAAAAAACGGGAAGATATCTGAACAGACACTTCAAACAAAAATGTACGAATGGTCAATAAGCACACGAAACGATACTTATCATTACTCATCAGAGGAATGCAACTTAAAATCATAATGAGAAACCATTACACATCCACTATAATAGCAAAAATTAAAGAGATTGATGGTAACAGGTGTTGTTAGCAAGGCTGTGGAGCAATAAATTCTTGTGTATTGCTGCTGTAAGTATAAAATCACACAGCCGCTTTGGAAGATAGTTTGGCAATTTCTTATAAAGGCAAGCATACACTTACACAATTAGATGACCCACCAACACCACTCCTAGGTATTTACACACACAAAGACATGCCAGAATGTTCACTACAGCTGTACTCATAATAACCAAATAACAACCACCTGTCATCAACAGGTATGTGGATACACAAATTGCCGTCTATTCAATCATGGAATAGTCTTCAGCATTTAAAAGGAATAAACTAGCAATATACTCAGTAACATGAATCACAGAATCATGATGCTGAACAAATGAAGCCAAACCCAAAAGGGTATAGACAGGATTCCACCCACATGAAACCCTAATAAAGACAAATCTAATCTACAGTGACAGAAAGCCTGTCAATGGTTTGCCTGGGGCCGAAGTGGTGGTGCCTACTGACTACAAGGGGCATGGAGGCTCATTTTTGTGAGAAGGAATGTTCCCCATATCACGATTGGGGTGGTGGTTACACCAGTGTGGACTTTCATCAAACAGGGCACTTCAAATGGATACATTTTACTGTATGTAAATTATATCTTAATATAGTTGATTTATTTAAAAGATAAAAATGTTAAGTGACGGTGATCCCAAGTTCAGCAGATAGGAGAGAGGCATGGCGGCAGGGGAAGCAGAGAGAAGTGAGGAACCTGAAAAGAGAAGAGGAAGTGAGGCTGGTTCTACATGAGTTTCTTGGTATTTTAGAGTTGAGAGGAAGAAAATGAGGAGGAAGAAAGTGAAAAGGTCCTCAGAAGAACAGGAGTGGGGCAACCAACCAGTTTTCAAAGAAGGCAAACCCATTAAAACCTGACAGTATATACTGTAAGAATCTCAGGCCCTGGGGGTGGGGCTTAAGGAATGAAGGATAAAAACGTGATGGAAGGAGAGAACATCCAAAGAAGCAAGATTTATAGGGAGGAAGCCTGGCATATGATCCTGAGTGTAGGAATTACAGCAATTCTCCCGGAGGAAAGCCAGGCAAAAAAGACAGTCAAGTGTTAGAACAGCTGGTACCTAAGAGGCCAATGTTCTCTCTTCTCAAGCAGTTTCCAAAGTTAAGATCCTTCAAGAAGGTAGCAATAAATAGCATTTTCAAGGCATAGGCCTCTTAGGAAAAGAAAAGCATTTCCACGTCCCCCATCTGCCTGGATCTCACTCACTCACCTGAACAGCTCTGATGTGGGGTTTTTCTCTCCAAAATCCATGGTTCCTCTCCTTGTTCCAACTTGAAGATGATCTCTGGTTTGGGAACTTCATACCCTGTTAACAGGACATGAGAGAATTGGGTCCAGTTAATTGCTTTCCACTTGTTTTTTGTTTTTTTTTAAAGTAACCACATTTCATTGGGAAAAGAATAATCATCACAGAGGTGAATGGACTGAAGGATCTCAGGCCAACCAAGGACACCACCAGCACACACTTCAGATGGCTCAGAGTACTCAGCAGCTGAGAATGGAAATACTCTCATGGAGGCTCTGTGTTCATTTCCTAGGGCTGCTGTAACACAGTACCAAAACCTGGGTGGCTCAAAACAGTGGGAAGTATTGTCTCGGGCTTCTGGAGCCTCAAGTCTGAAATCAAAGTGCTAGCAGGGCCATGCTCTCTCTGGCAGATACAAGGGAGAATCCTTTGAGTCTTCTAGCTTGTTTGCCAGCTATCTTTGGTGTCTCTTTAGCTTGTAAATGCATCACTCCAGTCAAATGGCCATCTTCTCCCTGAGTGTCTTCACATCGTCTTCCCTCTATATGTGTCTATTTTTTTCCTTTTTTTAAATAAAGATTTTATTTATTTATTTGAGAAACAGCACAAGCTGGGGAGAGGGGCAGAAGGAGAGGGAAGAGCAGACTCCCTGCTGAGCAGAGAGCCCAACACAGGGCTCAACCCCAGGACCCTGGGATCATGACCTGAGCCAAAGGCGTTCACTTAACCAACTAAGCCACCCAGGCATCCCCATAATGTGTCTATTTCTATGCCCAAATTTCCCTTTTTTTATAAGGACCCCAGTCATATTAGATTAGGGCCCACTCCAATGAACTCATTTTAACTTGATTACCTCTGTAAAGACACTATGTCCAAATAAGGTCACATTCTGAGGTACTGGGGGTTCAGATTTCCACGTATGTTTTTTTTCAGGGGGACACACAATTCAACCCACTAAACATCTACCCTCTGGCACCCCTGCCACCAAATTCATGTCCTTCCTATGTGCTAAATAAACCATCTGCATCCCAATATCCCCAAGTCTTAATCATTCCAGCATCAAATCTTAAATTCAAAATCTATCTGAACATCAACTCTAAGTCGCAAATCTTATCACCTAAATCACCCGAATTGGTTATGGGTGTGACGTGAGTATGAGTCATCTCAGGGCAGCTTCTCTCCACACAAACCTGTGAAAGCAGACAAGTTACCTACTTCCAAAATGCAATGGTAGGACAGGCATAGGACAGACACTTCCATTTCAAAAGGGAGAGAGTGGAATGAAAAAAGGGATCACAGATCCCAAGAAAGTCCAAAACCTAGCAAGACAAAGCCCATTAGATTTTAAGGCTTGAGAGTGATTCTTATCGGCTCAACGTTCTGTTCTCCAAGCCTACCCGGGTGGTGGCCCCACCCTGCTGGCCCGGGGCCAGGAGTGGCACAATTCACGACTACCTCTACTGGTCCGCTAGCAAAATATTTGCTTCCTGTTTCTGTGCCCCTTTCACTCTGCTGTTCTCTGTCTTAGTTCTTAAGGGAAGAATGCTTCTGCCAGGAGACACAGTAGTGATTCCACTGAACTGGAAGTTAAGTCTGTTAAATGGACACTTTGGGCTCCTCGTGTCTCTGAATCAAAAGGCAAAGAAGGGAGTTACTGTGCTGGCTGGGGTGACTCATCCTGACTACTCAGGGGAAACTGGACTGCTACCCCACAATGGAAATAAGGAAGAGTGTCTGGAATACATGTAATCCCTTAGGGCATTTCTTAGTACTACCATGCCCTGTCATGAAAGTCAACAGGAACTACAACAATCCAATTCAGGCAGGACTACTAATGGCCCAGATCCTTTAAGAATGAAATTCTGGGGGGCACCTGGGTGGCTCAGTCAGTTAAGTGCCTGTCTTTGGCTCAGGTCATGATCTCAGGGTCCTGGGATAGAGTCCTGAGTCGGATACCCTGGTCAGCGGGGAGCCTGCTTCTCCCTCTCCCTCTGCCTGTCCTACCCTCTTGCATGCGCGCTCTCTCTCAAATAAATAAGTAAAATCTTTAAAAAAAAGAATGAAGTTTTGGGTCACCCCACCAGGTAAAGAACCACAATCTGTTGAGGGGTTTGCTGTGGGCAAAGAAAACAAGGAATGGTTAGTGAAAGAAGGAGTTCTATCTTAAGACTGCAACACAGACACTGTCTCAGTGTGCAGTCTACTGGCCTGCACTGCGGATTTCGGATTACAACATGACCTCACTCGAATTTCCAGCCTGCAGGCCTGCCCTATAAATTTCAGACTTGTCGGTCCCTGCAATCAGGCGAGCCAGTTCCTTAAATAAATCTCTTCCCCGGACTCTGTGTACATGTATTCATTCTCCCTGTCTCTCTTTCTCTATATAGGTAGGTATGTAGGTATTTATAGAGTGTGTGTGTGTGTGTGTGTGTGTGTACTCTGTATGTATGTGTGTATATATATATAAACACACACCCATATCTTATTGATTCCATTTCTCTGGAGAAGCATAATACAGATTTTGAGAGTGGTGCTAGAGGAACAGAATACTAAGAATGACTTTTCTGAACGGGTTATAGGGGTTTCTAGAATTGGTTCCCTACTCCGATTAGATGTGAAGGCACCAACGACTCTATTTCCAGTAGTAAAGAGCACACGGTCCACGGGGTGATGTGGCAAAAGAGCTACACGAAATATCACCGCTGGATACTTCTCATCAAATGCTTGTGAGAGGCATGGTTCTGGGTGACCTTGTATTTGACACCTTAGAAATTTTTGTGAAACTTACAAGTATAAGATTGCCAGCTGGCTCCTAATTGTGCTGGACAAAGCGGGAGGGAAAAGGATGGACTCAGGGATTTGATTTCCCAGCTCAAGCGCTGCATAAATGACCCGAAAATTGCTATGTCTGTCCTGAAAGAAACCCCTAACTTCTGTAGCCCCAGAGCTGATATTGCTGAAAACCAAACCCAGAGTCTCATCCTGGGAGTGGCTACGTTACAACACAGATAGAATTCCCAACCTTACAGGGTGTCTGCTATTAAGGTAAGGGGACTGACTGAAAGGAATCCAGAAAATTGGAACGGACATATATGAGGACACTGAACTTCTAAGTTCTGATGAGTCTCCTTTCCGAGCAGAAGCAGCCCTCTAGCCCTGTCTGCGAAGACTAACCCTACTTTGCCTGAGAATCCCGCAACGGTCTCCCCTGAGGTACTTGCCTTGCAAGATACTGCTGATTTCTCTCACGACCTACCCCCACCACCCTTATTTGCTTCTCGACCTAGAACTAGACTCAAGTCTCATCAGGGCCCAAAGGGGGAGGTATACTGTAATCCAGGAGGAGGTGCAAGAGATCTGTATTATTTGTCCAATTTATACAGACAGAAAGCTGGGAAAGCTGGGTGCAAATGGATATTTAAGAGTATGGGATAATGGAAAAGACATAAAGTTGGATCGATCAGGCCAAATGTGTTGATGTGTGCACACTAAGCAGCAAGGGTTAGAAAGGGCTCGAACATTTTGTTTGGCTGGCTGAAACATGGATGAAAATGTGGCTTGTACCAAATGCAATTGAAATGGAGAGTGCTTTGGAAGATCTCTCTATACTACAGAGAAAGGCATCCAAGGTCTTCGGGAGATTGGCATGTGCAAGTGGATTTATCATGTAAGACATGCTCTCCCACACTGGCAGGGTCCAGAGGACACACCTGTCACCATGACTGGGAAGTTAGGGGTTTCTTTCAGGACATAGCAATTTGTGAGGGGGGGGGGCAGTATTCTTGAAGAGCTCTGTGATTGCTCTTCTCTGTAGGACTCAAATTGGGAAACCCCAATGCCATGGGAGTAGTTGGGTCCTGGGGTGACGGGGCCAAATGGGGGCACTGAATTGCTAAACGCAAGGTGTACGTGGTTACTATAATGTACAGCAGGGTCAAAGCAGTGATCAGAAGAGTCTGACCCGCAGAGACCCATGGTGTTGGCCAGTTGATTATGGTGCCCCTAGAAAAGAAAGAGATGAGCTGTCTATTAAATTCTTACTTGATCTGCATTAAGAGAAGAGTTCTAGGTCAAGTGAACACAAGTCTAACGTGAAACATAAAAACAGTCTCAGCTCTTCAATCAATTTCAGACTTGAGCCAGTTTACAGACCCAGAATCCTTTGAACGAAGGAGAGCCCGGGTCCCCTGAGAGAGGACCCCACTACACCATCAAAATGTATACCGCTAATCTTTCTCTTCCCTACAGGGATTTATAGCCCTTTATCAGGGTGACTGTGCAGGGAGGGAAAGGACATAATGAGGCCTTTCTGAGATTACTGGAGATCAGTTCTGAACTGACACGAATTCCAGGAGACCCAAGATGTCACCATGGCCCACCAGACAGCACAGGGGCTTATGAGAGTGAAGTCATCAACTGAGTTTCAGCTAGCTCCATCTCATAGGGGGCCCTGCAGGCCCCCCAATCCATCCTGTAGTTATTTCCCGGGTTCAGGAATGCAAATTTAGAATATAGATATTCAGCAACTGGCGGAATACCCATCCTGGTTCCCTGACCCGTGCAGTGAGGACTATTATGGTGAGAAGGGCCAAGTGGAAGCTACTAGAATTGCCTCAACTAGAAAAATAGTAAACCAAGAGAAATACTGCATTCCTGTAGGAATTGCAGAGATCAATGCCACCATCAAGAACCTGAAGGATGCAGGGGTAGCGAGTCCCACCACATCCCCATTCGACTCACCTCTTTGGCCCGTGCAGAGGACAAACAGATCTTGGAGAACGTAGCTCATCATGAGCTTAACCAGGTGCTAACTTCAATAGCAGCTGCTGGACCAGATGTGGGTTCATTGCTTAAACAAACTAACACATCCCTTGGTACCTGGTGAATAGCTGTTGATCTGGCAAATGTGTGGGTTTGTCTTTGGTTTTTTGGGTTTTTGTTGCGGTTGTTGTGTATTTTTGTTTTTGTTTTTGCAATACCTGTTATTAAAGACTACTAGAAGCAGTTTGTTTTCAGCTGGCAAGGCCAACTATATATATGTGTGTGTGTGTATATATATATGTGTGTGTGTATACAGTGAAGGTATACACACCTTCACTGTCCTACCTCAGAGGTATATCAGCCCTCCAGTCCTACATCATAATTTAGTCTGTAGGG
This sequence comes from Ursus americanus, assembly GCF_024610735.1. NCBI lineage: Eukaryota > Metazoa > Chordata > Mammalia > Carnivora > Ursidae > Ursus > Ursus americanus. The sequence continues at coordinate 82,559,836 of NC_142164.1, forward strand.
ATCCTGACTGACTTTCCCTTCCACAAGGTATCACATTGGTCCATTACACTGATGCCATTATGCTGACTGGACCTGATGAATGAGAAGTAGTAACCACTCTTGACTTACTGGTAAGATATTTGCATGGCAGAGAGTAGGAAATAAATCTGACCACAATTTAGGGGCCATCCACCTTGGGGAAATTTCTAGGGGTAGAGCAGTATGGATCCACCGGACCCCCAGAAATTTCTAAGTGAAGAATAAGTTTTTGCCTCTGGCTCTTCCTACAAATAAAAAGAGGGACAATGGCTACTGGGCCTCTATGGACTTCAGAGGCAATATGTTCCTCAAACGGGCGTGTAACTCTGCCCCATTTACCATGTGATCCAAAAAACTGCTAGTTTTGAGCAGAGCCCAGAACAAAAGAAGGCTCTGCAACAGGTCCAGAGTGCCATATGAGCTTCTCTGCCACTGGGGCTGTATGATCTGGTAGATCCAGTGGTGCTTCGAGTGTCGGTGGCAGATGGGGATGGCGCCTTTGGCAGGCCCCTATAAAGGTGAATCACAGAGCAAATCTTGGGATTTTGGAGCAAAGCCCTACCATCCTCTGAGGATAACTGCTCTCCTGTTGAGAAACAGCTTTTGGCTCGCTACTAGGTCTCAGTTTACTTGCTTGCTGAATTTAAGCATATTTGTCAGTGGAAGAAAGGAAACTTAACAGGTACTCCTTTGGTAATGGTCAGTGAACACGGACGAGCCCACACAGTGGTAGGACATGAGAAATATGGCAAACGGTAAATAACCACTCAGAGGGGGGCCCGAGTCCTTCTGTTCAAGCCCCCACCTGCGGATGGTGTGAGGTCAGTAGCAGCCCCTGGAGCACCGAGCCTGAGTCCTCTCAGAGTTGTGCTGCTCGGGCACACAGCCCAAGGTGGGTGGCAAGCTCCTTCTAAGGCTAAATGATGGCACAAACTCAATCGTCAACAAATACCGGAAAGGAACGTTGAAAAGCACTTTAAAGAGCGAATTCAAGAGAGCACGAAGTTGTTATGAGGTGTGACCTCAGATGAGATGTGGCAACTCCACACCCTTGACCCTGGGTGGTGGCTCTGCCCCTTCAGGCCTGGAACCACGTAAGGTGGCTTGCCCTCTGGAACTGAGGAGGTGATGGTCTGTCACATCCCATTTTGCCAGCCTGGGCCCTCAGAACAATCCTTAGAGTCATTCATCCCTCTTCCAGAAGGCTAACGCATGTGCGCAACTGAATAGTTTTACCAGTCCATCTCCTACCCGTAGAATCCCAGATACCCTACCGCCTTCCCTCACTGTTTCCTGTCTCTGTCTTCTTCACTCGAAGCTGGAAATGTTTCTACTGACATGGTTGATGGGATCCACAAGCCATTCATCTGATCTCTTTAGCAACTGGTTGTGCATACCTTTGGTGTTCTTTCCAGAGTCCATCTCATGTTTCGCAGTATGGATAGGCTGAACATTTTCCAAATCTTCAAGTTCTGCTTCTTCTCTTACTAACGATTCCTCTCCAATGTCTCTCTTTCCTCCACCATTTTATGGTAAGCAGCAAGGAAAGCACAGGCCATGCCTCTAACACTTTTGCTTAGAAATTTCCACAGCTAACTATCCAAGTTTATCACTTACGATTTCTGCTCTTCACCCAACAGAACACAATTTAGTCAAGTTCCCTGCCACTTTTTAACACGGATCTCCTTTCCCTCCAGTTTCCAGTAACACCCTCCTCACTCCATCGGATACCTCACCCAAAGCCCCTTTAACATCCATATTTCTACCAGCGATCTCTTCAAGGCAATGGAGGCTTTTGCTATCAAGCACCTAAAACCTTTCTAGCCTCTACCCATTGTCCAGTTCCAAAGCCACGTCCATGTCTTTTCCCGTATTTGTTACGGCAGCACCCCACTTCCCAAGTACAAAAATCTGTATTAGTTTCCTAAGACTGTTATAACAAAGTGCCAGCAGCTGGGCAGCTCAAAATATCAGACGTTCACTGCGTCACCGTTCTAGAAACCAGAAGTCCGAAATCAAGGTGTCAGGAGGGCCATGCTCTTTTTGAAGGAGAACCTTCAAAACAGGAAGGAACTCTTCCATGCTTCTCTCTGAGCTCCTGGTGGCCTCGGGCATGTCTCGCCTTACAGAGGCGTCACTCCAGTGACCTGGCCATCCTCTTTTCCTATGTGTCTTCACACTGTCTTTCCTCTGTGTGTGTCCGTCTATGTGTCTAGATTTCCCTTATTTTAAGTCCACTGGTCATACTGGATTAGGACCCACCCTAAAGACCCTGTTTAAGCTTGGTTACTTGGGTAAAGACCCTAATTCCAAAAAAGATCATATCCCGAGGTGCTTAGTCCTAACCAAGGTTAGGACTTAAACATAGCTTACTTGGAGGATACGATTTTACCCATAACACGCTCCTCGGAGTATCTTCGAAGGGCTGTGCTTACCCACTGACAGCAGGTGACTGTAGTTCTCCAGCGTCACATCCTGGTACAGGCGCCTCTGAGCAGGGTCCAGTTGCTGCCACTCCTCCCTGCTGAAGTCCACAGTCACATCCTCGAATGACACGGAGACCTGTAACAACACACTCCTGTTCAAGGCAACATGGTCAGCAGCGGGGGATAGGGAGAGGATCAGTACGAAATTATTTTTAATGATTTTTCTCTCCAGAATATGCTCACAATATGTCTATTAAATACCTAGTTATATATAATGATGTGTAGCATATAAATATCTAATTGTAAATTTTTGCCATTCATTGTATACGGCATTTAGTCAGTCTTTTTTTTTAAGATTTTATTTATTTATTCACGAGAGACAGAGAGAGAGAGAGAGAGAGAGAGAGAGAGAGGCAGAGGCAGAGGGAGAAGCAGGCTCCCCCAAGGAGCAGGGAGCCCGATGAGGGACTTGATCCCAGGACCCTGGGATCATGACCTGAGCTGAAGGCAGATGCTTCACCGACTGCGCCACCCAGGCCCCCCAGTCTTTCATTTTTAAAAATAATAATTTTGTACAGGATTTGACCTTGATGCTATTTTGTTGTTCGTTTTAATGGGAAGTCTGTGTTCTATAACTTTTATTTGTTTTTATTTTACAGCCATTTATTGTGCTCCAGTGAAAAAGAAAGTGCTCGCATTACGAACGCCACTGTCACATCCACATATGCCAGTCGCAGCAAACCAAACCACATGTGTCCGTCCACTGGGTCTCCGGGCATGCAGTTTGCTTCCACTGCAGGAATGGGGAGGGGGCAGGCCAAACCTGGGCTCTGGGGGTTTTGCTTGGGGGGGGACTTCTTGTCCTGGGGGGACCCACCTGTAAGGGAGTCAGGGGACAGCTAGGGGTAGCTTTGCTCAGTGCATCATTTAGGTGCTGTTGGGAACACCCGGCTCAATGTTGGATCCCGCAGCGCTCTGAGGAGGAGGGCCCCTCCCCCACCACAGGCTCCCCAGTCCGAACCCCCAGTGTTAACCCTGTAGGCAGATGCCAGGGTGCTGGAGGACGCCATGCAGGGGGAGGGGATGGTGGAGCCGGCTCAGCCCTGCCGAGAGCAGCAGGCTGTTCTCCAGGGAGAGCCTCCCTGGAGTGAAGGCAGGGTGGGGGGCCCAGGGCCCCAGGCTGAGTTGTAGTAGTTGTGTGGGTGGTGGTTGTGGGTAGGCTAGCCCGGCTGAGTATTGAGGCATCAGGCAGTACTTGGGGTCACAGACCTGGCACAGCAGCCCATACACTGTCACGCTCTGCCATGAGGCCCCCTTGTTGCTGCCCATCTGCAGACTGGCGTTGAGCACGTCACAGTGCTCCATGCCCAGCCCTGGCTTGAGGATCTGTTGCTTGGTCCCGGGTGCAGTCAGGCCGGCCAGGCTGGCTCCCTTGTTGGTAACTACCTGCAGGCTGATGGTGGCCTAGACCAGGGGCTGGTCCTTACCCAGCTTGGGGTCATAGAGGTGGCGCCAGGGGCCATAGGCCGTCACGCCCTGCTGGCTAGCAAACCTGTTGGTGCCAATCTGTAGCCTGATGATGTTCGGCCCTTCTCTTAGCTTCTCTGGCTCAAATTTCTGTTCCTGCTTCTCTGCATACTTCACCCCTACACTCACCTCATTCCCTTTCATCTTGGCCATGGCTGGGGGTGTGCACTGCACCTGGGTGCGGTCGGTATTCTCAAACAGGTCATGGGCCTCAAAAATGTCATGGGCCCTCACCCTATATTTGGTGATGGCCTTGATGCAGTTGCCAATGTTTTCCAGCAGGTGCCAATTTTGGGTCGACTTACCGACCTTTTTCATGGAGCCTGGCTGGAACTTACTGATGAACTGCAAAGAATGATGCCAATTAGAGGCCGTCCATGAAACTGTTGCCGATGCTGTGCCCTATCACCCCCTCGATTCATTCTCGAAGCTCCCGCTCCCGCTTGTGATTGTACTTTTGGGCCAGCTTGTTCTCGACCTCAACAGACAACCCATAGGCGGGGCCCTGGTTGAAGTGAGCAAAGGACATGCTGGCTGGTGGTGGGCAGCAGTGGCAGTGGCACTGAGAACCAAGGGAGCAGCTAAGGCTCCGTCTGCCTGTGTTCTATAACTTCTAGAAGGAAGCATGCATACTTTTTTTTTTTTAACTTTACATAGCTCCCTCTACTGTTGTTTAATTAATTCTTCACAAATATGGCCATTTTCTCTTCATGCCTTTTTACTGCTCATTTCTAATTTAATTCTGTAGTGTTCAGGAAATATATTCTGTATGATTTCAACATACGGTCTATCTGGGAGCATGTTTCATGTGTCCCTGGAAAAGAACATATATTCAGCCATTGACAGCTGTAGTAGACTATAATATATAAATCAAGTTGGCTGAGTGTTGTTGAAATTTTCTATCACCACCCTCACTTGTCTTCTACTTGTTCAACCAATTATTTGTCAACTTTCTGGTAAAAACTGGCAAGGAAATGTTCAAGTTTATATGGCTATGCAAAGGACCTAGAATAGCCAAAGCAAGAAACAGTGTTGAGGATTTATATGTAATGATAAGTCTTACCGTAAAGCTATGATACTTCGGACAGTATGGTATTGATGTAGGTACAGACAGATATATCAGTGGAGAAGAATAGAGAATCCGGAAACAGAACCACACACATATGGACAACTGTTTATTTGACAAAGGTACCAAAGTAATTCAATGGGGAAAAGGAAAGTCTTTTCAAAAAATTGTGCTTGAACAATGGATATGTTTTGGAGGAAAAAACAAACCTTGACCCATAGCTTACACCACATAAAAATTAACAGTAATTAAGTTCCAGTATGACTGAGTTAATTTTATCAGACCAACTTTCACATAGATAACTATACTCTGAACAAAATATTTTGAAAAACCTATCTGGAGACACTGAAGAGTAACAAAAATCAGGTATTTACTGGAAGAGAACTGACAATTAGAAGAAGGGATGGCACTGGATGTGTTTACCAAGTTTACAGCCTTCTGCTTGTAAACAGACCTAGTCACTGCCATGCAGGGTAACTACAATTCCACTAGAAAAACTTCAGTCTTACTGACTTGAAGAAGCAAAGGAGAGTTTTGCGGTCATCATGACCACCAGAAAGTCCAGGGAGATTTCAGATCAAAAAAGGTGCCTAAGATCTGTGTGTTAATTCTTCCTAATCTCTGGTTGAATAAATTAACTAAATTTGAGTTACCACACACCACAGAGGAGACAGTTGCCAATTTGAGTCCAGCCAAATTAGGTGCTTGCTAAACCAAATGAAACAAAAAAATCAGCGATCTTCAGGGGGAAATAAACAGAATTCAAAAGGTCTACGATATGATTCACAACAACCAAGATAACAGCTGAAAATAATCAACATAGAAAGAAACAGAAAGGTACCGAGAAAAATAAAAGAGGTTCAACAGGAAATGTGATCAGAGACTGACCCTGAACTGATTCAAATGCTGGAATTAGCAGTAAAGGATTTTAAACCAGCTGTCTATAAGCATGCTCAAGAACATAAAGAAAAACACATTCACAGTGAAAGAATAATACGATAGTTCAACTGAGAAGAACTATAAAAATAACCACCTAGATTACTATGAACAATTTTATGTGAACAAACTGGACAACCTAGAAGAAATAGATAAATTTCTAGAAACACACAACCTACCAAGACTGAATCATGAAAAAACAGAAAATCTAAACAGACTGAATACTAATAAGGAGACTGAATCAGTAATCAAAAACCTCTCAACAAAGAAAAGTCCAGAATCAAACAGCTTCACTAGGAATTCCACCAAACATTCAAAGAAGAATACCAATCCTTCTCAAACTCTTCCAAAAAACAGGAGAGAATGGAACACTTTGAAATTCATCTAACGAGGTCAAAATTACCCTGATACCAAAACCAGACACCATAAGACAAGAAAATTATAGCTCAATATCCCTGATGAATACAGATGCAAAAATCCTCAACAAAATATTACCAAAATGAATTCCACAATCCATTAAAATAATCATGCAAAATGATCAAATGGGATTTATTCCAGTGATATAAGGATGGTTCAACAACAGCAAATCAATGTGACACATCACACATTAACAAAATAAAGGATAAAAATCATATGATCATCTCAACAGATGCAGAAAAAGAATTTAACAAAGTTCAACATCCATTTATGATAAAAACTCTCAATAAAGCTGGCATAGAGAGAAGGTATCTCAACACATTAAGAACCATATATGACAAGCACACAGCTAACGTCATAATTAACAGTGGAAAGCTGAAAGCTTTTCTAAGATCAGAAACAAGACAAAGATGCCCACTCTTGCCACTTTTATTCAAGGGTATTGGAAGTCCTAGCCAGAGCAATTAGGCAAGAAAAAGAAATAAAAGGCATCCAAATTGAAAAGGAAGATGGCAAACTGTCGCTATTTGCAGATGACATCATATTATACATAGAAAACCCTAAAGATTCCACCAAAAAAATCTGTTAGAACTAAAAAATGAATTCAATAAAGTCGCAGGTCACAAAAATCAATATACAAAAATCTGTTGTGTTTCACTAATAAATTATCAGAAAAAGAAATTAAGAAAACAATCCCATTTATAAACACATTAAGAAAAATACCTCTGTTTAAAAAAAAAGAAAAAGAAAAAAAAGAAAAATACCTAGGAATAAATTACCCAAGGAGGTAAAAGAACTATACATTGAAAATTATAACACATTGATAAAAGAAACTAAATAAGACAAGTAAATAGAAAGATATTCTGTGCTCATGGATGTGAAGAATTCATATTGTTAAAATATTACCAAATTACCAATATTACCATATTACCAAAAACAATCTACAGATTCACTGCAATCCCTGTCAAAATTCCAAAGGCATTTTGCAGAGAAATAGAACAAACCTGAAATATTTATGGAACCACAAAAGACCCTAAATAGCCAAAGCAATCTTCAGAAAGAACAAAGCTGGAAGTATCACAACCCAGATTTCAAACTGTATTACAAGGCTATAACAATCAAAACAGTACGTTATTAGCATAAGAACAGACACTTTAAATCAACGGAATAGAAGAGAGAGCCCAGAAAGTAGCCCACCCATACATGGCCAATTAATTTACAACAAAAGGGACAAAAATATACAATGGAGAAAGAACAATCTCTTCAACAAATAGTGTTAGGAAAACTGGACAACTACATGCAAAACAATGAAATTGGACCACCTTCTTACACCAAACACAAAAATAAATTCAAAATGGATTAGGGGTGCCTGGGTGGCTCAGTTGTTAAGCGTCTGCCTTCGGCTCAGGGCGTGATCCCAGAGTCCTGGGATTGAGCTCTGCATCGGACTCCTCCGCTGGGAGTCTCCTTCTTCCTCTCCCACTCCCCCTGCTTGTGTTCCCTCTCTCGCTGGCTGTCTCTCCCTCTGTGTCAAATAAATAAATAAAATCTTTTTAAAAAACCAAAAAACCAAAATGGATTAAAGACTTAAATGTGAGATCTGAAACCATAAAACTCCTAGAAGGAAACACAGGCAATAATCTCTTTAACGTCAGTCTAAGCAACATTTTTTGTAAATATGTCTCCTCAGGCAAGGGAAACATAAGCAAACATAAACTATTGGCACTACACCAAAATAAAAAGCTTACGCACAGCAAAGGAAACCATCAACAAAACAAAAAGGCAGCCTAGTGAAAGGGAGAAGATATTTGCAGATGATATATCTGATAAGGTGTTAATATCCAGAATACATAAAGAACTTATAAAACTCAATTCCAAAATAAACCCCCCACCAAATAATCTGATTTAACAATAGGCAGAAGACCAGAATAGAAATTTTTCCAAAAAAGACACACATGAAAAGATGCTCAACACCACTGATCATCACGGAAATGCAAATCAGAACCACAGTGAGTTATCACCTTACACCTGTCAGAATGGCTAGAATCAAAAAGAAACAACAAGTGGTGAGGATGTGGAGAAATGGGAACCCTTGTGTACTGTTGGTGGGAAGGGAAATTGGTGCAGACACTGTGGAAAATCACGTGGCGGTTCCTCAAAAAATTAAAAATAAAGTACCATATGATCCAGCAATTCCACTACTGGGTATTTACCCAAAGAAAATGAAATCACTAATTCAAAAAGATACGTCACCCCTTTGTTAACTGCAGCATTACTTACAATAGCCAAGATATGGAGGCAACTCAAGTGTCCATCGATAGATGAATGGATAAAGAAGATGGGGTATATAAAACAAAATATTACTCAGCCTTGCCATTTGTGACAACATGGATGGACCTAGAGGGTATTATGCTAAGCAAATTAAGTCAGACAGAGAAGACAAATACCACATGATTTCACTTATATGTGGACTCTAAAAAACAAGACAAACGAACAAACAAAAAAACAGACTCTTAAATACAGAGAGCAAACTGGTGGTTGCCAGAGGAGATGGGTGAAATAGATAAAGGGGATTAAGAGGTACAAGCTTACAGTTATAAAATAAGTAAGTCATGAGATGAAAAGTACAGCAAAGGAAATACAGTCAATGATACTGTAATAATGTATGGAGACTACACTTATTGTACTGAGCACTGACTAATATATAGAATTGCTTAATCAAGATACTGTACACCTGAAACTAACATGACATTTTACGTTAGTTATATTTCAATTAAAAAAAGGAAAAAGACCCTAAAATTAAAAGTGCCCTAAAGAAAACATAAGAGAATATCTTTGCAACACTGAGTCAAGCAAGGATTTCTTGTAGTACAAAAAACAATAAATATGAAAGAGGATTTTGATAAATGGGACCTCACCAAAATTAAAACTCCTGCTCATCAAAAGATGCCATGAAGAGGGGCGCCTGGGTGGCTCAGTCGTTAAGCGTCTGCCTTCGGCCCAGGGCGTGATCCCAGGGTTCTGGGATCGAGCCCTGCATCAGGCTCCCTGCTCCACTGGGAAGCCTGCTTCTTCCTCTCCCACTCCCCCTGCTTGTGTTCCCACTCTCACTGGCTGTCTCCTCTGTCAAATAAATAAATAAAATCTTTAAAAAAAAAAAAAAGATGCCATGAAGAAAATGAAAAATCAAGACACCGCCTGGGAGAAAATATTTGCGACACATACACAAAACACCCATAGTGAGAACACAGAAAGAACTCCTACAAAGTAAGAACAAAAAGACACATAACCCAACTTTTTTAAACGGGCAAAATCCTTGAACAGACACCAAAAAAGATCTACAAATGGCCAATAAAGCATATGAACAGATGTTCAACAGCTTTATCCCTGGTAACTGAACACTAGAAACATTCAAAATGTTCATCGGCAGGTGACTGCATATGCAAATTGTGCTATATTCATACCCTGGAATGCTCAGCAATAAAAAGGGAAGAGCTGGTGACAGACACAACATGTATGAGTCTCCAAAATATTTGTTCGTTTAGAAACAGAAGCCAAACACAGACCAAATGATTCCATTTCTATGATAATCCAGAACAAGCAGAGCTAATCTATAGGGATTAAAAATCTTAAAAAATGGTCGCCTCAGGGGTAGGATACTGACTGGTCAAGGGGATGATGGACCTGTTCTGTATTTTAGTTCGACTGGTGGTTACATAAATATATTTGTCAAAACTCATCAAACTATACATAATTCAATGTCTTTCAAATATAGCTCAGTTTCAAAAAACAAAGAAAACAAAAGCGCGTGTTAGAAATATACTTAGCGTACACTGTAGGCCCCAAAGAGAAAGGAGTTCTACTGGGGGTGTAGGGTTAGGGTCCTTAGAGTTGGTACAGTTCAAAAAAAATGTTGGGGGGGGGTAGTAAGTATGATGGAGATACATGGGGGAAATATTCTCTAGAAAAGACAAAGAGAAAGGTATGGAGAAAGGAAAATACATGGTAATTAAGGAAGAACGAATAGCTCTGTAAAAAAGGAGAGAAGACTATAAAATATGTCAGGCAGGTGATTGTAAGAAAAACAGCCCAAGGAAGTATGCTAGAGTCTGATCATGAAAACAGTGTAAATTCTTTTCATAATACAGTTGTACCTTGTTTTATTGGGCTTCCCTTTATTGCATGTTGCTGATACCCCATTTTTTACAAATTGAAGGTTTGCTGCAACCCTGCATTGAGCAAATCTATTAGCACCATTTGTCCAATAGCATTTGCTCATTTCGTGTCTCTGTGTCACATTTTGGTAATTCTCGCAGTATTTCAAACTTTTTAATTATTATTTTCTTTGTTACGGTGATCTGAGATCAGTGATCTTGGATGTCACTACTGTAATTGTTTCGGAGTACCATGAACTGCGTCCATATAAGACAGTCTCCTTGGGCCTCCCTATTCCCTGAGACACAACAATATTGGAATCAGACCCATTAACAGCCCTAGAGTGGCCTCCAAGTGTTCAAGTGAAAGGAAAAGTCACATGTCTCTCACTTTTTTTTAAAGATTTTTTTAAATTTATTTATTCGACAGAGATAAAGACAGCCAGCGAGAGAGCGAACACAAGCAGGGGGAGTGGGAGAGGAAGAAGCAGGCTCATAGCGGAGGAGCCTGATGTGGGGCTCGATCCCACAACACCGGGATCATGCCCTGAGCCGAAGGCAGACGCTCAACCGCTGTGCCACCCAGGCGCCCCCACATGTCTCTCACTTTAGACCAAAAGCTAGAAATGATCAAGCTGAGTGAAGAAGGCCTATCAAAAATGGAGATAAACCAAAAGTTAGGCCTCTTGCCCCAGTTAGCCAAGTTGTGCAATGCAAAGAAAAGTTCTTGAAGGATATTAAAAGTGCTTCTTCAGTGAACACATGACTGTTAAGAAAGTGAGACTACCTTCCGGCTGATATGGAGGAAGTTTGAGTGGTCTGGGAAAGAAGACCAAATAAGCAAACACACTCCCTTAAGCCAAAGCCTAATCCAGCACAAGGCCCGAACTCTCTTCAATGCTGTGAAAGCTGACAGAGGTGAGGAAGCTGCGGAAGAAAAGTCTGAAGCTAGCAGAGGTTGGTTCATGAGGTGTAAGGAAAGAAGCTGTCTCCTTAACATCAAAGCGCCAGGCGGAGCAGCCAAGTGCTGACGGAGAAGCTGTATCAAGGGATCCCGACGATCCAGCTAAGATCGTTCATGAAGATGGCTACATTAAAAAACATATTTTAATGTAGATGAAACAGCCTTCTGTTGAAGGAAGATGCCAGTTGGGACTTCCAGAGCCAGAGGGAAGTCAATGCCTGGTTTCGAAGCTTCAGCGGCCAGGCTGACTCTCTTGTTAGGGGCTAGTGCAGCTGATAACCTTAGGTTGAAGCCAGTGCTCATTTACCATTCTGAGAATCCCAGGGCTCTTAAGAATGATGCTAAACTGACTATAACTCTATAAATGGAAGAACAGAGCCCGGATGACAGCGTATCTGTTTACAACATTACTGGATATTTTAAGCCCACTGTTGAGACCCGCTGTTTAGAGACAAAGATTCCTTTCAAAATATGACTGCTCATTGACAACGCTCCTGGTCAGCCAAGAGCTCTGATGGAGATGGACAAGGAGATGAATGCTGTTCTCACGCCTGCTAACATAACATCCATTCTGCAGCCCATGGATCAAGGAGTCATTTTAACTTTCAAGTCTTACTATTTAAAAAACCCACTTTGTAAGACTATGGCTGCCATAGATGGTGATTCCTCTGATGGATCCGGGCAAAGTAAATTGAAAACCTTCTGGAAAGGATTCACCCATTAAGAACATTCATGGTTCGTGGGAAGAGGTTGAAACTTCACCATTAACAGGATTTTAGAAGACACAGATTCCAACCTACACTCATGGATGCCTTTGAGGGGTTCAACACTTCAGTGGAGGAAGTAACTGCAGATGTGGAGAAACAGCAAGAGAACTAGAATTAGAAGTGGAGCCTGAAGATGTCAGAGAATTGCAGTCTCACGATGAAACTTTAATGGATTGCTTAATGGAGTTGCTTTAACGGAAAGCAATGGAGTTGCTTCTTATGGATAAACAAAAAAAAATGGCTTCTTCTTTTTTTTTTAAGTAAGCTCTACCCCCATCATAGGGCTTGAACTCATGATCTTGAGATCAAGAGTCACATGCTTTACTGACTGAGCCAGCCAGGCGCCCCAGCAAGTGGCTTCTTGAGATAGAATCTACTCCTGGTGAAGCTGCTGTGATGATCACTGAAAGGACAACAAAGGGTTTAGAGTATTACAAACATTCGGTTGACAGAGCAGTAGCAGGGTTGGAGAGGACTGCTCCGATTTTGAAAGAAATTCTACTGTGGGTAAAATGCTATCAAACGGCATCACACGCTACAGAGAAATCACTCATGAAAAGGAAGAGTCAATCCCCACAGCAAACTTCATCATTGTCTTATTTTAAGAAATTGCCACAGTCACCCTGACCTTCAGTGCCCACCACCCTGATCAGTCAACAGCCATCAACACTGAGGCAAGATCCTTCATCGGCAAAAAGATTTTGACTCGCTGAAAGCTCCAGGTGATGGTGAGCATTTTTTAGCAATAAAGTATTTCTTAATTAAGGTAAGTACTTTTTTTTAGACAGAATGGCACTGCACACTCTATAGACTGCAGTAGAGTGTAAACCTACCTTTTATATGCACAGGAAATCAAAAAAATTCATTTGACTCGCTTTATTGCAATATTCCTTTTATTGCAATGGTCTGGATGTGAACCTGAGATATCCCCAAGGTATGCCTGTAGGTCACCACTGAAGTGTTTTATGTATCAGGAAGGAGATATGACTTGAGTTTCATATTAAAATGATTATCTTTCTGGGGCACCTGGGTGGCGCAGTCGGTGAAGCGTCTGCCTTCGGCTCAGGTCATGATCTCAGGGTCCTGGGATCGAGCCCCATGTCGAGCCCCACGTCGGGCTCCCCACTCAGCAAGGAGCCTGCTTGTCTCTCTCCCGTTGCCCCTCCCTCTGCTTGTGGGCTCTCTCTCTCAAATAAATAGAATCTTCTAAAAATTAAAAAAATGATTATCTTTCCTCTAAGTACTGCACTTTAGGATAAATAGTTGGTTATGGAATTTTATTCTTTGCAGAAGTATTCCAGCTAATAGGTGCTAATAAAAGCAGAGATCTTCAAAGGGTGTAAAACTATTAGGTGAAAGACTGAAGAAACTTTACCATCTGGCTCAGGTTGATGACCCCTGAACACACTGCGAGAGATAACCAGGCATTACGTTCCTCCTGGAGGTATGAATTAGCAAGCCCTCACCACCACCTATGAAGTATTCTTGCCAAGAAATTAAATCTGAATTGATCAGACCTCTAGGTTTATCAGTTCGAATTAAAATGGAGATACAGGAACTGCTAAATAAATAACCATGAGAATACAACTGGCAAATTCCAAAAATGTGGGACCTAGGTCAGGGCAAAGGGCCCAGTTTCTTCAACAAACAAATAGCAGGGGGGAAAATACAAGGGAGGACAATGTGTCAGACCTGTTACAAATTAAAAGGGACATGAGAGACTATTGACAGACAATTCTCCAGGCATCTCACATTTCTGCATGCCTTGCAAGCAGACTCACTGATGGCTTTTTTTTCTGAACTGTCTTTTTTTTTTTTAAGACTTTACTTATTTATTTGAGAGAGAGAGCGCGCGCACACGAGTACACACACACACACACACACACACACACACACCAGCGAGAGGCGGAGGGGCAGAGGGAGAGGGAGAAGCGGACTCCCTGCTGAGCAGAGAGCCTGACTCAGGGCTGGATCCCAGGGCCCTGGAATAATGAATGACCTGAGCTGAAGGCAGACACTTAACCCGACTGAGCCACCCAGACACCCCCCACCCCAAACTGTCCTTTCAAGCATGTTTATACAGCAAACAGCCTTAAAAGATAGAGTCCCCCAACTCCAGAGCAAGGGACAGGTTATATAAATTACACTCAAGGTAATTTCAGGTGCCTGGGTGGCTTAGCAGGAAGGCTCAGGGTTGGGCTCCCTGCTCAGCAGGGGGTCTGCTTCTCCCTCTCCCTCTGCCGCCCCCCCCTCCCCCGCTTGTGCTCTCTCTTTCTCCCTCTCTCTCTCTGTCAAATAAATAAATAAAATATTTTTTTAAAAAAGGTAATTTCTCCCTCCAGGCAAAGATCAGGTTGCTCACTATGAAAGATGTGGCGTCCAGAGGCTTGGGGGTTCCTCCCATATAATGGAACCCACTGCATGTGCAAGTATCATCTGGCCTTCTTTGCATCACCCTGTGGGAACTGAGGCTTAGAGAAGCGGCAAATGTTCACATTGGCTCCCACGACTATCCTGAGTATTCAAGTCCTTTGTCTCTGACTCAGCAGTCTCATGTCTTCCGCCAGCCTCCATGAATCTGTGGCAGGCTGTTGTTAGCTTGCAAATGGGATAAAATTTCAGACCCTTTGCAGTTCTTGGAAGTTTGGGTGATTAGGAATGGTTGCGCCCAGAGATGGGGCTTTCCAGAAAAGGGAAGAATGAAGGCGTCGTGGGCTTCTGTGGTAGGCAGAATGATGACCCTATCACCATTACCACAAAGATGTTCACGTCCTAATCCCTGGGACCTGGGACCTTTGAGGGAAGTCCATGGGAACCAACAATGAATATGTTGACCTTATGAAGGCTCCCCTGTCACATAAAACTTATATGAAGTAAATATGTATGCTCTTCTCTTATTAATCTGTCTTTGTCAGTTTCATTTTCAGACCAAGCCAAGGACCCTAAGAAGGTCAACCTAAACTTTTTCCTCCCTTAAACGATCATGAAAATGGGCAGCGAGTGCCCCCAGATTAAAGTGGATATGCAAAAAAAAAAAAAAAAAAAGGTGCCACTATCCTCGGAAAGCCAATGGGCACAGCTAGAAAGCAACGTGGCTGTGGCTATGGAATTGAGGCATCCCCGATGTTGAAACAGACGGCGCCGGTCATGAGGACCTAACCATCTGACACAGAGCTCTGTGCATCCTGAAAACAGGAGCTGTTCATTTGGGTAAGTCCTGAGTAGCTGCTTCATGGTTCAAACCCAAAAATAAACATAAAGATGGATCCATGCTGGTTGGCCTGGATCCACCCTCTCACTCCATGTCTCCCCCCTTCCTCTCTTTCTACCCTGACATCAGCTGCTTTGAAGAAATGATTAGGGGTGGGACAGAGGCTCCCTGTTCCCAAGAGGGACCAAAGGCCAAACACAGCCCCTGAGTATGCTGGAGAACTTCAGGGGTGGGAGTGCACCCATTTTTAAGACTCTTTTGGAGACAGGCACCCGAGACCGTCCCATCTGATCTCAAGGGGGCAAGGGAACACCCAAATTCAACCAATGGGCTTTTGGCATGGATTAGCAAGGAAAGGAAGGTTGTGACGGGGGGTGGGGAGGCTTTGGGCCAATTCAGTATACAGTCATTGTGGCTTCCGTGGCTAAATGCATCACCGGTATGGTGTTTCATGGGCTTGTTCTGTGAATGTTCATAAAGTCCAAAGGGGGTCCTCCCATTCAGGGACTGCCCTAGGTGAAGACATGGTAGTGGGACATGCAAATTGCTCCCCAACCTATCTCCCTATCCTCTCCCGGGTGGCCCAACAGAAACAGCAGAGAATCCCTGGAGGACAAAGGGAAGTCACAGCCTTGATTAAGACCAATATGCAGCAGGTGCAGTAAGATATGTAACACATCAATACGACCACCTCGTAGGGCCAGTGAAAAAGTCCAGCAGAAGCCACACGCTCGCCGTGGATTTCTGCCCACAGAATTCAGCTGTCGATCCCGTGCACCTGGCTCTTCCAGATACTGCGACTGTAACTAAATAGACAGCACAGACCGATGTCATTTGGGATGCTGGCTTGGACACTGCATTAAGTTTTCTTTTCTGTCCCAGTGGAGTTGGAAGATCCTCTTCCATGGGTCTCTCATGCTCTGCTGGCTTGGACAAGAAAGCAAGCTCTAAACACTTGTTCCCTGGCATTTCTCAGGTTCGTGTGTGTGGCAAGCAACTTTGAGGCTGGCTTGCAGGCTGCTAGTAAGCAGCAGATTACCCGGAGCTCTGTCGTGCAACCCACTGCCTGCACACACAGCTGTCAAGGACAACCTGAGTTCCCGTGGGAGAACTGTGGCCATCAAGGAAACACAAATCGAAACCACACTGAGATACCACCTTACGCCAGTTAGAATGGCAAAAATTAACAAGACAAGAAACAACAAATGTTGGCGAGGATGCGGAGAAAGGGGATCCCTCTTACACTGCTGGTGGGAATGCAGGCTGGTGCAGCCACTCTGGAAAACAGGATGGAGGTTCCTCAAGACATTAAAAACAGAGCTACCCTATGACCCAGTGATTGCACTACTGGGTATTTACCCCAAAGATACAGATGTAGTGAAAAGAAGGGGCACATGCACCCCAATGTTCACAGCAGCAATGTCCACAATAGCCAAACTATGGAAGGAGCTGAGATGCCCTTCAACAGATGAATGGATAAAGAAGATGGGGTTCATATATATATGATGGAATATTACTCAGCCATCAGAAAGGATGAATACCTACCATTTGCATCGACAAGGATGGAACTGGAGGGGATTGTGCTGAGTGAAATAAGTCAAGCAGAGAAAGACAATTATCATATGGTTTCACTCATATGTGGAATATAAGGAATCGTGCAGAGGACCACAGGGAAAGGGAGGGAAAATCGGGAAGAAATCAGAGAGGGAGACAAACAGTGAGAGACTCTTGACTGGGGGAAACAAACTGAGGGTTGCAGAAAGGGAAGTGGGTGGGGGGGATGGGGTAACTGGGTGATGGGCATTAAGGAGGGCGTGTGTTGTGATGAGCACCGCGTGTTATATGCAACTAATGAATCACTGAACACTACATCAAAAACTAATGATGTACTATATGTTGGCTAATTGAATTTAAATTTAAAAAATAGTAAAAAATAAAAACATGGAGCTTTCCCTGTAACCAAAACAGAGACCCTTCCCCCCTTCCCTTAGAGTATTTCCTTAAGAAAACTGGTATTTGTAAATCCTTCCTCTGCCCCTTGGATATATATGTAAATCTTAAAAAAGGCTAAATAAGCCTTTTGTCAGCATTACAACCCAGGGATGTTTTCTCTAGGGAAGCCATTGCTTTCAAATGGAAACATCAAGGAAGACAGTGTTCCTATCCACCCCCCCCTTGTGGGGGAATTTGATTCTGCCTTTTAGATGAAGCAATTAACTGGCACAAATGGCCACTCCAATTACCAGGTGAAATTTAGGAGGAACTATGCAAGAATGTGTAGCAAATGGTGCCGTCAGGTCCTTTCCATGAGGACTAGCTACCATTTATCTTGAAAACATGCAGATAATGGACTATATCTGCTCCGCTACAAAAGAGGGTGAGATTTCTTTCTGTCTTTGCAATCTCTTTAGCAGATTACCCACAATGCAAATCAGTCTGGTTTAATACTCAGTAGTAAAATGCTTTTCTTTTTTTTTAACATTTGTAGAAAGAATTTCCTAGATTGCCAGATTTTATTTTTAATTTTCCCCAACAATCCGCTGATAAGGATGGGATGGCCATCCTGAAAGTTCCTGAACTGAGGGGCACCTGGGGGGGTCAATGAGTTAAGCATCTGACTCTTGGTTTCGGCTCAGGTCATGATCTCAGGGTCTTGAGATCAAGCCCCATGCTAGGTTCCATGCTCAGTGCGGAGTCGGCTTGTGATTTTTCCCCCTTCCTCCCCTCCCCCTCTGCTTCTACCTGCCCCACCCCCCCCAAAAAAATTCCTGAACTGAGCAGAGCAGAAGGTGAATTATAAAATATCTCCCTTCTAGCTCTTGTGCATTTTTCAAATACTAGCTGGACAAATCATGCTCTCCAATTCTAGATCTTATCCTTGAGTAAACACGTATAATACAGGACCTAAAATCTATCAGGGTCACCACTAGTTTTGATGGTAGAAAAATATGGTAAGCCAGGAATGTTGCCTGCGGGTCTCTCTCTTAAAGAGCTAACGTGTCTCCAGATAGCATTTGGAATGGAATCTATGTGGAATGAGAATCCAGTATTACAGTGGCCTGAGGACAAGGCCTTTGGTTTGAGTGAATTGACTTGTCTGTGGTGGTTATTAGAAGGACCCCACCTTCAGGAAATGAATCACTTGTGTTCCTGGGATGAATCTCATTCCAGGGAAAAAGTTAAAAATTATTTGGAAAAAAAATGAGCAAAACCAAAGAAGAAATGAAAGAATTAAAGCCACTTTTTCTTTACCAACCTCTCCTCCTTTCTCTGCCGTCCCCACTCCCTTCCTTGCTCCCCTTCCCTTAGATATCTTTATCCCTTCCTGTCTCTAACTCCTGGTAAGAGGGAAGCTGTGATCTTTGAGACAGGCAGTTCTGTTCATTAGCAGATTGCCCTGCAAAGAGGGAAAAGGGCACAACTTTTTGAGCCAGTAATGAATTATGTGCCCTGTGTGAGGTCTGCGTGCCTCACGCCCCAGCTCTAATCTATTTCATGCTTCAGCTAGCCTCCCCCTCCAAGAGTCCCTTCTTATCCACATACCGTGTGGCTAGGAAAACAGAGATGGTAAAACAGCACCATCAGGGAATAATTGGGAACTTGGCTAAAAGGCTGTGTCTTCCTACGAAAGCAACAGGATAGAGAGTAGCAAGGGCAGTCACTTGGAAAAGACAAACCAAAAAGGTGCTAGGCTGAAAAATACCAACACGGGGATACCAAATCCCCCATACGTGACACCAGGGTGTCGTCTAATTCGACATTTTCCCTCATTCGGTGAGAAGACAGACAGCCCTTCCTTTTTTTTTTTTTAAGATTTTATTTATTTATTCGACAGAGATAGAGACAGCCAGCGAGAGAGGGAACACAAGCAGGGGGAGTGGGAGAGGAAGAAGCAGGCTCCCAGCAGAGGAGCCTGATGCGGTGCTCGATCCCAGAACGCCGGGATCACGCCCTGAGCCGAAGGCAGACGCTTAACGACTGAGCCACCCAGGTGCCCCGACATTCATGTTTTTTTAAAGATTTTATTTATTTGTCAGAGAAAGAGAGAGAGAGCGCAAAAGTAGGAGGAGCGGCAGGCAGAGGGAGAGGAGAAGCAGGCTCCCCTGCTGAGCAGGAAGCCGGATGCAGGGCTTGATCCCAGGACCCTGGGATCATGACCTGAGCCAAAGGCAGACGCTTAACCGCTGTGCCACCCAGGCGCCCCGACAGACAGCCCTTCCTAACCTCATAAAGTTGATGTCATTAAGAAGCTAGCTGGGCTCCCCAGAAGGGACTTGGAAGAGGAAGAATGCCCTTCTGCTCTGCCAACTTTACTCATCCAAGGCCGCCTTCTCCCGTGCCCAGGGAAGAGCCACAGAAGTTTGCACACGTACTTGGCAGTGCTTTTGCAGCTTACAAACCCCACACGTGGGGATGTGCAGCGGCTGCTGCACAGAATTCTGCAACCAGCAGGCTTTGCTTGTTTGGTGGAACAAGCCCGTCAGGACTGGAAGATGACCCCCTGCGTCAGGGGGTATCATGGCTCAAAGACTCCAACTATCTACTGCCAACCCCCCCAATCATGGAAAAACTAAGGGCTTGGGGTGCCTGGGTGGCTCAGTCGGTGAAGCATCTGCCTTCGGCTCAGGTCATGATCCCAGGGTCCTGGGATCGAGCCCCACGTTGGGCTCCCCGCTCAGCAGGGAGTCTGATTCTCCCTCTGCCCCATCCCCCTGCTTGTGCTTTTCCCCTCTCTCTCTCTCAAATAAATAAATAAAATCTTTAAAAAAAACCCTAAGGGCTTTGGGGACCCACTGAAAGGGGCTGCAAATGGCCACACTTGAATTCTTTCTAGCTAAAAGTGAGTTGAGAGAAATGACGGCAGTGTGCCCAGATGAGTGAGTTTCCTGTTGATGTTCATCAGCACTTTGAAGAGGCTTTCTCACAAGTTACTGCGAGGGATCCAGGAGCAGACCAAGGTCACCTGCTGGTACTACCCACCTCAGTCTCTGCCCAGGACAGACTATTGTTCAAATCCTCGCAGCAGCTGCTGCGTCTGGAGACGATCTAGAGAAAGATGATGAAGGAGAGAAGCGACCAAAAACCACTGTGTTAGCTGCTCGGTTACAAGTATTTTCTAAGGGAATGTCCCTACTCTGGACAACATGAGGGGAGCTGAGGCAGCCGGGAAAACTGTATGTCGTTGTTGCAAGAAGCCAAGACATTGGAAGAAGGTTTATAGGAAGAGACTCCAGAGGACAGAGATAAGAACAAGGAACAAGGGAATCAGGAGAAAACCCTCAGTCAGGGAATAAGAGGCAAATGGCTCAACACTGACCCGTGGAGGAAGCCTTGGAGGTGGGACCTGGCGAACCACAGGTTCAATAACTTCCCCTCAGGCTAAACTATGCTTGCCTTTTCCGGTAAACACGGACGCTGCTCATTCTGCAGTTCCTTCAGAAAAGTGTCACTAGCATCTAGTGGTAGGTCCACACTGGTTCTTGACATTTCATGGAAGCCTTCTATTTGTTCCTTTTCTTCCACGGTTTCCATACAGACAGGTCATGTGAGGAAGAACATGCTTTCTTACTTTCTCCTGTAAACCTAAGGGCAAGAGACCCGCTTGCAAATTTGCTGAGCGAAAGAAAGGCCACCATATTCGGAGCCCTGGGCGGAGTGCAGTGGTGCTCCCTGCAGAAAAGACAACCGATCTGGTGGCTCCATGGCTACAGAAAGAAAAGGGGTGTGGGAGACAGTGGCAGTCTCACTCTGTGCCGCAAAATACCCCACACTGGGACAAATCAATGCATTGCTTTGGGGCCCTAGAAAATAATGATATTGGTTCAATTAAAGGCCTAGAATTGTTCAAAGAACCTTACCAGAAATATAAGCTCTGGCTATGTGTAAAACAATATCCTTTGCTGAGAGTCCCATTAGAGAGAATAAAATCGGTTATGAAAAAATTAGAAAAACCAGGGATAATTTAAAAAGAGAATTCACCCTCTGATACTCCTATACTCCCAGTAAAGAAGGAAGGTAAATTTGATGAAGGTGGACCGTCACTACATAGATTTGTACAAGATTTTAGAGAAGTAAATAAATTTGTTGTTCCATTAACCCCTAGAGTTCCTCACCCAGCCACTACTCTGACTTTGGTACCAGAGACTGCAAAGTTGGTCTCTGTAATTTATCTGTGTTCTATTTTTTCTGTTCCTCTAGCTTATGAGTCTATATTCTTTTTTTTTAAGTGGTTAAGATGGCATATATTTTAAAAATATTTATTTGTCAGAGAGCGAGCGAGCGAGTGCGTGTGCACACAAGCAGGGGGAGCTGCAGGCAGAGGGAGAAGCAGGCTCCTCGCTGAAGGAGGAGCCCCATGTGGGGCTCGATCCCAGGACCCCGGGATCATGACCTGAGCCAAAGGCAGATGCTTAACCCACTGAGCTACCCAGGTGCCCCATGAGTCTAAATTTGTAAGGATTTTACTTCTTAAGGACTCTAGTATTTATGGCAAGGGACTCTCCTACTACTTACTCAAAGCCACTTGCAGGAAAGCTTAGTGAAATCTGTCCCACTAGAGGAACTGATAATTATTCAATATGCAGATGATTTGCTACGAGCCTCTGAAACTAAAGAGCAATGCAAAACTGGTACTTTGGCTTTGTTACCATTCCTTGCTTCACTGGGGCATAGGCCTCTCTGGACAAATTCTAATCCTGCCATCCTGGAATAAAATATCGAGGTTATCTGTTGTCAGCTAAGGGATGTAATTTAGCAGATGAAAGGCTCTAGTCCAATAAGACATTCAGACAATTTGAGGGACTAGGAGGGTACCGCACCCAGTGGACCCCAGCTTCTGCGGGGGTTGGGGGGGCAGAACCTCTAGTGGGGCACTTGGATAGCGAGGCTGCAGAGTCTCTGATTTGGTCCCTAGGACCCGAAGAGGCCTGTGAACGACGGAAATTGGCTGTAGCCTCTCCCCCACCTTTGGAGATTCCAAATCTTGAAAAACCTTCCTGCTGGTCTTGCGGAACTTTAACTCCAAAGATGGGGTTCAACTATAGACCAACGGCACATTTCTCAGTTTTGGATGCTTTGGTGTGGTGGAAGCAGCCACCACACTTAGTGAAAAGACTCAAGCCCTTAGGTGGGATGGCTTGACTTTTCTGCACGTCCCACATGCTATGACAGCTACCTTCCAAGTATATAAGAGCCAGCATTTATTGGTAGCCCCATCTGACTGTGAATAAAGATCATTATCCAGTCCTACTAATCTTGTGCTTGGAAGATGTAATCTCCTAAACCCTGCTACTCTTCTACCAGATCTTGGCCAAAAAAGATGATCATGAGTGTATAACGGTAACGGACGGCACTAGGCAGCAATCTGAGGTTTCCGATATTCCTTTTCTTTTTTAAGTTTTTTTTTTTTTATTTGACAGAGATAGAGACAGCCAGCGAGAGAGGGAACACAAGGGGGAGTGGGAGAGGAAGAAGCAGGCTCATAGTGGAGGAGCCTGATGTGGGGCTCAATCCCAGAACGCCGGGATCACGCCCTGAGCCGAAGGCAGACACGTAACCGCTGTGCCACCCAGGCGCCCCTCCGATATTCCTGTTCAAAGTGCATATTTGATAACATTTACTGATGGATCATTGGCCCGGGAGGAAAAGAGCCATCTTGAGGCTTTACGCATTGTGGCAACTGCTCAGGAAATCTTGGAAGCTTATGTTTTGCCTGGAATTAAATCGGCAGGAGCAGCCAAGTTAACAGCAGCTCTAGGACTGCAATTCGTGGTTTGGGACTTAAAAGTGAATCTATATACTGATAGTAAATATGCATTTGGTGTCTATTACGTCATAAGGAAAATGTGAAAAAAATAGGGGATCCCTGACTTCAGTGGGAACTGAAATATCTCGTGGAAAATGAATATCCCAGTTGTTAGTGGCTTCACAACTGCCCGCTCAGGTATCAGTAATCCGTTGCAAAGCGCATACAGGGCAGAATGACTGAACTTCTAAAGGCAAGGATTTCGCTGGCAGAGCTGTGGAAGTCACTGGTAAAATGTGGTGGACTCAACTTAGAAGCCCCACTTCTGACACACGAAGAAACTCTCATCCTTTTTTAAACAGATGCCTTCCAAAAGGAAATGGACAGATTAAGAAAGGGGCTAAAAAAATTCAACTGTACCATGGTTATTACCTAACAATATAATGCCTGGTCCACAGTCTTTACAAATTTGCTTGGTATTGTTGGGTCATCAACAAAATCAGCCAAGTCAGAGAGGGATTTTAAAGGCCTTAGCCTCTTACGACGTTCACCAAAAAGATGAACTTCTTCAAAACATATTAAAGAGGAGTGCTCTTTGTCAGCAGAATACTTTCCAGGCTGTTCCCAAGGTAAGCGGCAGAAGTTTTCCCCAACCAGCTTTACCAGAACCTGGTGGCAGGTGGATTTCACAAAATCGATGCCTGCCGGAAAGATAAGAGGTTTTGTCTAGGTATGAAATGTGTGATGTCAGGAGAGCCTGAAATTTTCCTTTCTTCAAAAGCCAATGTGCAGGCAATGGTAAACATTCTTTTAATAAACAGAATTCCCACTTTGGGGATACCAGAGCGTACAGAATCAGACAGAGGAAGTCAATTTATTTCTACTCTTATTTAGGGAACGATGCAAATGATTTCTATAAGCTATCACACAGTCTGTCATTCTTTGTTCTGTGGACATGCAGAACAAATGAATCAAACTCTAAAAAAAAAAAAAAAAACCACTGGCCAAAATTCAGTGTCCAATTAGGGTAAAAATGGCCTATGGCTTTATCACTAGCTTTGTTAAAAATCAGAACCCCTGCCAGCAAGCACAGAATCTCTCTCTTTAAACTTATGGTTGGCAGGCCATAAATTTTGGTGTGAGACCATGGCCTGTACCTAACTGAATCCTCTCATAATCATATTCAATACTTAAAAGGGTTTCTCTCTTCCCTAGAAGCTCTGGGACATAAAGTCATAAGAACCTGGAAGGACCCCCTGAAAGAAGTCTGCCACCTCTATCAACCAGAAGATGGAGAACCATCTATCACGCTAATGAACGTCCATAGAGAGCCGGGTAGCCATACTTATATCAGGCAAACTAGATTTTAAAACAAAGACTGTAACACAAGATGAAGAAGGGCATTATATCATAATTAAGGGTCTACCCATCAAGAAGATCTAACAATTGTAAATATTATGCCCCCGACTTGGGAGCACCGGAATATATCAATCGATTAATAACGAACACAAAAGACCTCATTGCTAATAACACAATTATAGTAGGGGACTTTAATACTTCACTTATAGCAATGGACAGATCATCTAAGCAGAAGATCAACAAGGAAACAAGGCCTTTGAATGACACAGTGGACCAGATGGACTTAACAGATATATTCAGAACATTCCATCCTAAAACAGCAGATACACATTCTTTTCGAGTGTACATAAGACATTCTCCAGAACAGATCACATACTGGATCATAAATCAGGCCTCGACAAGTACAAAAGAGATTGAGATTGTACGATGCATATTTTCAGACCACAACGCTATGAAACTTGAAGTTAACCACAAGAAAATAATGTGGAAAGACCACGAATACGTGGAGGTTAAAGAACACGCTACTAAAGAATGAAAGGGTTAGCCAGGAAATTAAAGAAGAAATTAAAAAATACATGGAAGCAAATGAAAATGAAAACATGACAGTCCACAATATGATTCCAGATTTCAAGCTATATTACAAAGCTGTAGGCATTAAGACAGTATGGTACTGGCACAAAAACAGACACACAGATCAATGGAGCAGAACAGAAAACCCAGAAATGGACCCACAGCTATAAGGTCAACTAATCTTTGACAAAGCAGGAAAATATCCAACGGAAAAAAGGCAGTCTCTTCAACAAATGGTGCTGGGCAAACTGGACAGCAACATGCAAAAGAATAAAACTGGACCCTTTCTTATACCATACACAAAATAAATTCAAACGGAATGAAAGACCTAAATGTGAGACAAGAAACCATCAAAATCCTAGAGGAGAACATAGGCAGGAACTTCTTTGATATCAGACATAGCAGCTTCTCACTAGACATGTCTCTGGAGGCAAGGGACACAAAAGCAAAAATGAACTAGTGGCACTTCATCAAGAGAAAAAGCTTTTGCACAGCAAAGGAAACAATCAACAAAACTAAAAGGCAGCCTATGGAACAGGAGAATATAATTGCAAATAACATGTATGATAAAGGGTTAGTATCCAAAATCTATAAAGAACTTATCAAACTCAACACCCAAAAAACAAATAATCTAATTATGAAATGGGAAGAAGACAGAAATAGACACTTTTCTAAAGACATCCAGATGGCCAACAGACACATGAAAAGACGCTCAACATCACTCATCATCAGGGAAATGCAAACCAAAGCTACAATGAGATGCCACCTCACACCTGTCAGAATGGCTAAAATTAATAACACAAGAAACAGCAGGTATTGGCGAGGATGCGGAGAAAGGGGAACCCTCTTACACTGCTGGTGGGAACTCAAACTGGTGCAGCCACTCTGGAAAACAATATAGAGGTTCCTGAAAAAGTTAAAAATAGATCTATCCTATGATCCGGCAATTGCACTACTAGGTATTTACCCAAAGGATACAAAAATACTGATTCAAAGGGCACATGCACCCCAAAGTTTATAGCAGCATCATCAACAATAGCCAAATGTCCATCAGCGGATGAATTGATAAAGAACATGTGGTATATACATACACACACACATTCAAAAAGAATGGATTTTGCCATTTGCAACTATGTGGATGGAGCTAGAGTGTATTATGCTAAGCAAAATAAGTCAGTCAAAGACAAATACTGTATGATCTCACTCATATGTGTAATTTAATAAAGAAAACAGATGAACATATAGGAAAGGAGAAAGAAAAAGGAAAGGGGGGAAACAAACCATAAGAGACTCTTCACGATAGAGAACAAAGTAAGGGTTGATGGAGGGAGGTGGGTGGGAAATGAGCTAGATGAGTGATGGGTAATAAAGAGAGAACTTGTGATGAGCACAGGGTGTTGTGTGGAAGTGATGAGTCATTGAATTTTACTCCAATAACCAATATTGCACTGTATGTTAACTAAAATTTAAATAACGAAAAAATAAGGTGGAGAAACTTGGAAAAAAAAGTTAATCAATGAAGACAACTTTAGATCCTATCAACCTGGAGATGGCACCTACATAACAAAGTTTACTAATTAGCCTTTATCTACCATTAATTTCCTCCTATATGTTTACTTTCCCACAGTTCGGTGGCACTGGAAGCCTAAAACTGTTTTGTTTTGTTTTTTGTCCTGTCATTTCTCCATTAATGTATTGTTCTTTGTTGCAGATGCTCTATAAGCCAGAGTTCTAAGCTACCACTTTGTGCTCCTCATTCTCCCTTGGGTATCTCCCATGTATACATGAGATACTAACATGTGTTAATAAACTTCTTTTTGTTTTTCTCTTGTTAATCTGTATTTTAGTAAGGGGCTCAGCCAAGCACTTAGAAGGATGAGACAAAAATTAGTTTTTCCTCCCCTGTAAGATATTCTAGTGAACTTACTACTATTCCCATATACTGCCTTGCTGTCCTAGTAACAGTAGGGTTATTTCAATTATTTAAGAATCACGTTTTACTAGAAAACAAACATCTTATTTGCTACACTGCTTTTTCTGTACTTCCGATAACGGTCTCAAAAATTACATATCTCCAATCTATTCCATATTGTATTCCCAGAATAGACATGATGTGGACTTGCAATTCCAACAACTCAATTATTGGCAGACTAAAGGTGGAACCATCTTCATTAGTAATTTTTTATAATACCAAAGTAAAGTAACTAATAGGCATCAAGATACTGAAGCCCTAAATTCGACATACAATGTTCTGTTAACTGGTTTGATCAAAAGGATTTTTACAGAACAAAGAAATCCTTTAACTACACTACAATCAAGAGAACTGTAGGCGTAACCCCATTAGCACATTATTCTCTCACCTTTACTATGGTAGGGGTTTGGTTCAACAAAACTACTAATAGCTATAAGGAGAGTGATAGTAAGTTACATTCAAACTGGTGGAAATCCAAGACCCCTCAAGATTCGTATTTTTATATATTGCATATATATATAATATAAAGGTCTCCCTCCTATATTTGGAACATGGCAATACCCTGAGCCTATTTGAATACCCCCCCCAAGAATTACAGGTGGATAGTTTCTCTTAATATATCTGAGGACGATATCAGTTTTCACAACCAGACAGGTAATCCTTGAGTCCTCCCATTACAGAATCTGTTTAAGGGGCCTGTTTGGGGCCAGAGAAGGGCAAAAGAAGACTTATTAGAATACAATCCTGGGGGGAACAAGAATAGGCACAGGTACAGTGATCCCTTATGATACTGAGACTTTGCATAATAAACTTTTGCTTTGGGAGAATTATAAAACACACAACACAATCACAAGCTGGACTGAATCATATCACGCAAGATGGTTAAAAGCCACGGGAGCTCAAGGAGGATGGAGATGGAGAACATTTTGGAATTGGACTGCTTGGAATAATTTAACGATAGAACAAAACATCACCAGGAAGGTCTCAGAGCCACCCACTTGTACAGTCAAGAAGCAATTAGCTATCAAATAGCTCCATGACAGCATCGCAGTTCAGAGTTACAGGACTGTTCATATTGAAGGGAACAAACAGATATTAGACTATGACTACACCAGAAAGGAGAGAAGACTGGTGTAAAAAAGCATCTAATTAATAGGCAACAAAATCTGGCATTTCCATAAGGGAAATAAGTCAGTCAGAGAAAGACAAATACCATATGATTTCGCTCATATGTGGAATTGAAGAAACAAAAACACATGAGCAAAAGGAAAAAAGAGAGAGAAGGGCAAACGAAGAAACAGACTCTTAACTATAGGGAACACGCTGATGGTTACCAGAGGGGAGGTAGGGGGAATGGGGGAAATAGGTGATGGGGATTAAGGAATAGGAGTACCCGGTGATGAACGGAAGTGTGGAATCACTATACTGTATGTCTGAAACTAATATTATACCATATGTTAACTAACTGGAATATAAAGAAAAACTTGAAAAAAAGAAGAAAATCTGGCATTTATAGAGACCACAGAAGATAGGTCTGACATCACTGGGTTACTTTTAGGATGCAAATTCTTTCCATTCCTAGTATGGATAAACAAAAGTGGATACCTATTATTCATGGAGGTTTGGGTGCCCATTATAATAATATAATTATTGATTTGGACCAATGCAAAAAATGGCCCATAGGCTGGGTTTTTCCTCAAGACTTAAAACAATTAGGGTCCAATACACAAAACACCGGAAATTCAATCTACACCCTTCAAAAAGTGTCTCGTAATAAATAACACGCTACATAATGACCATGGATGTCTTCGTGCTTTGCATCTGGGAAATCTTATTTGGGGAGACTGAACAACTAATGCATAATAAGTTATGTAAATGTGATGTTACTTACTGAATGCTAGGAACTCAGGAGAAATTCATCGGACCTTATAAGAAAAAACTCTTCGTTAAAAATTAGATTATCAGGGGGTGCCTGGGTGGGGCAGTCATTAAGCGTCTGCCTTCGGCTCGGGGTGTGATCCCGGCATTCTGGGATCGAGCCCCACATCAGGCTTCTCCACTAGGAGCCTGCTTCTTCCTCTCCCACTCCCCCTGCTTGTGTTCCCTCTCTCGCTGGCTGTCTCTCTGTCACATAAATAAATAAAATCTTTAAAAAATAAAAATAAAGGGGCACCTGGGTGGCACAGCGGTTAAGCGTCTGCCTTCGGCTCAGGGCGTGATCCCGGCGTTCTGGGATCGAGCCCCACATCAGGCTCTTCCGCTATGAGCCTGCTTCTTCCTCTCCCACTCCCCCTGCTTGTGTTCCCTCTCTCGCTGGCTGTCTCTATCTCTGTCGAATAAATAAATTAAAAAAATCTTTAAAAAAAAATAAAAATAAAAATAAATAAAAATAAAAAAATTAGATTATCAGGCCTCCAGAGAACTACTGTTTAGGCTTGGATTGGGTGAGATTTCATAAGAAATTACAAAACAATACTTAATCATTTGAAAAAGCAAGCACACAACAGTTTGTAAAAGTAATCTGTGAGAACGGGCAATTTTTGCACACAGCTAATCAAGAATCTGCTTGAACTACTGGTAAAACATACTTAAAGGTTTATTCCCTAAGGCAAATACCACACGGATTTTTTCCACTCAGGCTATGGAAATTTTCATAATTGCTTTACTTTGTTATTGTGTGGCCTTGCTGGCTATTTAGGTGACTGCAAGCTGCCCAGAGAAAGGTAGAAACTTCAATGGACATAATTAGAAAATTGTGGGATTATTTTCTTTAAAGATTTTATTTATTTATTTATTTGAGAGAAAGAGAGCATGAGCGGTGGGGAGGGGCAGAGGGAGAGGGAGAAGCAGACTCCCCACTGAGCAGGGAGCCCTCAATCCCAGGACTCTGAGATCTTGACCTGAGCTGAAGGCAGATGCTTAATGACGGAGCCACCCAGAAGTCGGAAAATTGTGGTATTATAAAAGAAGGGGAAATTGTAAGCGTTAAAAAAATTGGATTTTTCCCTGCTGTCAAAAGGGAGAAAGACCTTTTCTTCCCTCTCTTTTCTTTGAGCCTTTCTTTGAGACAACTGGTCTTTGTAAATCCTTCCTCTGCCCTTTGGATAAATCTTTGTATCTGTATATAAATCTTTAAAAAGGCTAAATAAGCCTTTTGTCGGCCTCACAACCCAGGAATGCTTTTCTTCAGGGCCTGGGAGCTATCTCCTTGAAAAGTAAACATCAAAGAAAATAGCGTCTTTATCTCCCCATCACTCTGGGAGCTTAGCCTGGGCACCTGGCTCAAAGCCCTAACTACCTGCTTGTCACAGAAACAGAAGCTTAATTTTGCATTTGAATAGAAGCAATTAAGGAGCACAGATGGCCGCTCCAATTGCTAGGTGAATTTAGGATGAAAGAATTAGAGTGAAACGTGCTTTCGAGTCCTCCTCAGGAGGACAAGTTATCATTTACCTTGAGAACAGGCACATAACGGACTCTATCTGCTCAGCAACACAAAAGGGCCGAGATTTCTTTCTGTCTCTGCAAACTCTTGAGTTAATTGCTTGTGATTTGCACTTCAATCTGGTTTAATGCTCATTCGGTAAAATGGTTTTCTTTCTATTCTCCATTTGTGGCCATTTCCTGGGTTGCCAGGAGATTTTATTTTAATTTTTTCCCCCTAACGTGCAACCAAGCTGATTCTGGCCACTGCATCTTCTGTAACAAAGTCTTTCATCGGGGCGCCTAGGTGGCTCAGTCAGTTAAGCGTCTGCTTGGCTCAGGTCATGATCCCAGGGTCCTGGGATCGAGTTCCATGTCCGGCTCCTTGCTCAGCGGGGAGCCTGCTTCTCCCTCTGCCTGCTGCTCCCCCTGCTTGGGCTCTCTCTCTCTCTCTAATAAAGAACTAAAATCTTAAAAAAACAAAACTAAACACCTGACCCCTGGAGGCCTTAAAACTCTCTAGCCTCACAGTCCCACTCTGGGGCAGGTCAATTCAGACTCAATGACTAACAAGATGGAAAGGACCGCCCCCGCCCCCCAAATCCTCACTTGTCGAAAGCAAAGAGTATATTCAAGAGCACAGCTGGCCTGGGTCCAACGGCATCTTAGCTTTATAGGAAAATGGGACAGCTCTCCCTCTGGAGGAAATGCATTTCCCACGCTGCCAAGTGGAGCAGTGCTGCTGGACTAATGGGGCCCTTGATTCACAGAGGTTTCCCCAAATGCCTCGACCTATTCCACTAATGGTTTGTCCAAGCTGGAATGTAATGGTTTCCACTGGGCCCTGTCGCTCAGCAGGACCGAGAATGGGTGCAGGCGCGCCACTCAGCAGGCAGAAGTCAAGGCCACTCTCCTAACACTGGCTACTATTCCTTTTGATATGTATTGATCCCTGACCTAGTGCCAATGCCCAGCTGTTCAGTCTCCCGCTTGGAAGACTCTAGACTGAGAGACGGGACAGCCCTCTCTGGTATCGTGGACTGTGGAAACAAACCGTAGCTATTAACTGGAATGGTCTGGGTCACCCGCAGAGAGGCCTACGGGAAGGGTCCATTCTCCGATGACACTGACTGGAATCAAGCTGCTGGTCCAGCCTCCTCTGCCCAGATTACTGCCACTGCCTTCTGCACCCACCACCACATTGCGCATGGCGACGTATCCGTCAGCATAGACGGGGCGCACATTACGGGACTCTACCTTTCTCGTGCCGAAGCTACCCCTGCGTGCCAAACTTGTTACTCCCCCCGCAAGATGACCAGTGGTGATGAGGAAGGGCACATCCCATGAAGTACGGCCCCGCCTGCTCGTGACAAACCGACTCTCTCACACCTCAAGCCCCCTTCTCAGAGCTTTCACTGGTGTTGCGCCATTGTTGACATTTTTTTCAGGCTAAAGTGTTACAGAATGACTGTGTGCCGGGTGTTCAGCTTTCTGCACTATTTGCAGCCTGAAGATGGCTCACCTTTTATTGCAAAAGCCACCTAACAACGGGCCGATAGTCAAGGTATTCAGTGGACCGTCACACCGGCCTCTGGTACTGTTGAGCACTGGAATGGGCCCCTCAAAAATGGACTCGGAAGAATTTCAGACTCTACCTCCCCCACCTCTTCCTGGTCCCTATGTCCTAGCAAGGCAGTTTGGTCGATAAATATGGCTGTCCCCAGAATAATCTTTCAGCCATTCCCTGGGTACTGATCAGAACAAAAGGTGTCAGGGGTTATATGGATATATTTTGACAATCTGGGATCCTGTCTGAAACGTTCCTGAGTATAATCTTCTTTTTTCACCTAACGGCAACCCCAGACTGTTAGGTAACCCTCTAGGTGGCAGCCCAACCAGAAGGTGGGTAGCCTAAGAGATTAAAACTGAATTTCGGTTCAGCCACTTGAATTCTCTGGTTGGACTGACAGCATCCTAGATCATAAGGGTAATTACCACTTGGTTTGAGCACATTACGCACTGTGTCCTCCCACAGTGACTTACATGGGCCAAGGTACAGAATGTAACAGATCTCTGTCAATTTATAAAAATGCCCTTGTCCCTCCTGCACCTGACCCAGTCAGATGAAAAGTCTGGGGACTAATAGGAAACAGTTGGTGGGGGGAGTTGAATTTATAGTTACCACAACAGTCCAGAATGATTCTCTGTCAGTAGAGGGTGAGTAACAACACAGACCCTGAAGAGGGAAACACAGAAGACCCCAAGAGGTACAGAAAAAGGAGGGACATTAATGATCTTTGTCTTTCAGAATCCCCGCTGGAGACTTCCTCACAAAGGAAAGTGCCCTGTATACCTCCCCCAAACTGTTGCAAGGGCCTGAAATGTAACTATCAGGTCTGCCAATACGTGCAACCAGGATGTTATCACCTTCTCCTTAACCTTGCTGAGAAGTCTATCAGAAACAGCAGGGAGGGGCCCCACGTCCTGCACCTCACAAGCAAAACAGCGGTCAACACCTCTAAATGTCTCCTTGAACCACTTCCCTTAGCCATCACTCAGTCGTTCAGTGAGGCAGAAGAATGCCATGTGGCTGGTGACGTGGACACACGGGACTAGCCTCAAGTTTCCAAACAGTACTGAGAACCCTTGACAATTCTGAACTACTGCACCTGAACCCTGAAAATAGTGACAGTTAAGAAATAACCCCACCTGGGGACGCCTGGGTGGCTCAGTCGGTTAAGTGTCTGCCCTCGGCTCAGGTCAAGATCCCAGGGTCCCAAGATTGAGCCCCACACTGGGCTCCCTGCTCAGTAGGGAGCCTGCTTCTCCCTCTCTCTCTGCCTGCCGCTCCCCGTTTGTGCTCTCTCTCTCACACAAATAAATTTTTAAAATCTTAAAAAAAAAAAAAAGAAAAGAAATACCCCCACCTGTTTGTGCTCTTCCTCAAGAAGTGACTTGCCACCAAAAAAGTCATTCTTCCCATATAACTTAGATAAGGCTGGCTGACCACTCTTTCTCATGACTCCCAGAAGATTCTCAAATGACTCCCTTGTTTACCCATGACAAGGCTAAATGTAGACCTTTCCCCTTTTCCCCGAACCCGTGGGCAAGGCCAGAACAGACCCTCCAACTCCCTGTTCTTTGTCTCATAAATGATTAACTGAGATGAGAAATCAGTCCCTCTTAAACTAGGCAGACACAAAGATAAACATTTCTTTTTCAGCTGACTGATCTGACTTTCCCTGCTTGCTAGAACAATCCCACCCATAGATCTCCCCACTATAACTTGTTTACTCCTCCCTGTGAAAGTAAAACACAAAACCACCCTGCCAAGACACTCCGATGCTCAGATCTTAAGAGCTCTCTCAATTGCGACAGCCTGAACAAAATCAATTTTCTTGCTCGTTCAGTTTTTGCCTGGGGCAGTTTGGTGCCGTGACTTGAATAGGACCGGAAACCTGTCTCCAGAACCCCATCTTCCCCACCCAGGTAGTGAGGCCGCTGTGAGCGCACTGTGTTCCTTCCCTGCCTGGTGATCCAGGGAGCCCACGATGAGCTCAGCTCCTGATCCCTGCGCTCTGGGCACCATCCGTGGTTGTACACTAAGGATATGATTTTCATTCTTCTTTTGGTTTTATATTGTTGCTGGATTTTATTTAACCTTGGTACTCGTTTGAAACTCTCAGTCCAGTTCTCTACCCCTTCATAAAACTCCTGCCAATTATATGCCTCACTGCTATGGCAACAATTCACTGCCTCCAAAAATAGCCTAATTTCATAACTAAGGACAACTGAGAACTCCAATGTCCCTAAACGTGTTTGTTTTTGAAGCACCCTCAAATCTTGGGGCTCTAAGATCTGTTTTCACCAATGGTCAGCTTATTTCGTTTGGTATAAAGAGGTTGAAAAATGAGAAAATACCTCTAATCTCACCCAAACTGGATAGTCCCTTAAGGACTCTCTCTCACTACCAGTCCACCCCTCCTGCTCCTCGTTCACCCCCAACTAAACCTCACAACCCTTTCCTCACCAGAACCCTCAGGGGTGCCATCCCAGTTCTTTCCCCTACTCACTAGTCCTCCTTATTCTGTAGATTCTTTTTATCCTCCACTTCAGCCCCCACTCCCCCTCTTCTACCCTCTGTGGCTCCATGAAACTCTCCAGCTCCCAGATACCCACTCTGACCTAGATTACTGCCTGCTCTTGTTCAGATCTGCATGCTACTCTTAAAGACTTTCCAGACCTGTAAGAACAGAGAAGAATTGATTTATATCAATTAATGAAACTGCTAGTGGGCCCCAAAGATAGACCTTCAAAAAAATCAGAATACCTCTGAGGCTAACATGCAAGTTAAAACCATAGGACAGAGCAAAACAATCTACAGATTCAAGGCGAATCCCTATCAAAATACCAACAGCATTTTTCACAAAACTAGAACAATCTTAAAATTCATACGGAATCGCAAAAGACCCCAAATGGCCAAAGCAATCTTGAAAAAGAAGAACAACGCTGAAGGTTATCACAATCCCAGATTTCAAGATTCACCACAAAGCTGTAGAAATCCAAACAGTATAGCACTAGCACAAAAATAGACACGTAGATTAATGGAACAGAACAGAGAGCCCAGAAATAAACCCACAAGTATATGGTCAATTAAT
This sequence comes from Ursus americanus, assembly GCF_024610735.1. Lineage (NCBI taxonomy): Eukaryota > Metazoa > Chordata > Mammalia > Carnivora > Ursidae > Ursus > Ursus americanus. Next base: position 82,595,048 of record NC_142164.1, read on the forward strand.
TTCTAGCAAAGGAAGCAAGAATATACAGTGGGCAAAAGACAGTCTCTTCAATCAATGGTGTTGGGAAAACTGGACAGCTACATGCAGAAGAATGAAACAACCACTTTCTAACATCATTCACAAAAATCAACTCAAAATGGATTAAAGACCCAAATGTAAGACCTGAAACCATAAAAATCTGAGGAGAGAACACAGTCAGTAATTTCTCTAACATCAGCTTTAGCAACATTTTTCTAGATACATCTCTTCAGGCAAGGGAGACAAAAAACAAAAACTTTTAGGACCACACCAAAATAAAAGGTTTTGCACAGCAAAGGAAAACATCAACAAAACACAAAGGTAACCTACTGAATGGGAGAAGATATTTGCAAATGATATATCCAATAGGTGGTTAATGTCCAAAATACATAAAAAACATATACAGTTCAACACCAAAAAAACAAACAGCCCAATTAAAAAATGGGCAGAGAACTGGCATAGAAGACATAGAGATGGCCAACAGACACACGAGAAGATACTCAGCATCACTAATCAATCATTGGTGAAATGCAAATCAAAATCATAATGAGATATCACCTTATACCTGCCAGAACGTTTAGAATCAAAAGACCAGAAATAACAGCTGTTGGGGAGGATGTGGAGAAAAAGGAACCCTCATGCACTATTGGTGGGAATTCAAGCTGGTGCAGCCACTGTGGAAGGTTCCTCAAAAAATTAAAAACAGAAATACCATATGATCCAGTAATTCCACTCCTGGGTATTTACCCCAAGAAAACAAAAACACTAATTTGAAAAGATATATGCACCCCTATGTTTACTGCAGCATTATCTATAATAGCCACGATACGGAAGCAACCTAAATGTCCACTGATAAACAAATGGATAAGGACGTTTTCGTGTATATATAGATATATATACACACACACACAGATACACACACACTGGAGTATTACGCAACTGTAAAAAGGATGAGATTATGCCATTTGCAACAACACGGGTGGACCTAGAGGGTCTTATGTTAAGTGAAGTAAGTCCATCACAGAAAGACAAATACCACAGGCTTTCACTCATATGCGGAATCTAAAAAAAAAAAAAAAGGAATAAACAAACAAAAGGCAGAATCGGATCTATAAATACAGAGAACACGCCGATGGTTGTCAGAGGGGAGGGGAGTGAAAGGATGGGCAAAATGGGTGAAGGGGAGGGGGAGATACAAGGTTTCCAGTTATGGAATGAATCAGGGGAATAAAAGTCACAGCATAGGGAATAGAGTCAATGGAATTGTAACAGCGTTGCCTGGTGACAGACGATAGCTACACTTGTGGTGAGCACAGCATAATGTATAGAGAAGTTGAATTACTATGTTGGGGAGAGACTTTTAGAATCCATTCCCACTGTCTTCCCCTCAAAAATTTATTAGTCAAAGATACAAGATTGCAGGGGCGCCTGGGTGGCTCAGTCGTTAAGCGTCTGCCTTCGGCCCAGGGTGGGATCCCAGGGTCCTGGGATCGAGCCCTGCATCGGGCTCCCTGCTCTGCTGGGAAGCCTGCTTCTTCCTCTCCCACTCCCCCTGCTTGTGTTCCCTCTCTCGCTGTCTCTCTCTCTCTGTCAAATAAAAAAAAAAAGATACAAGATTGCAGACAACAAAGAGATGAATTGATCTCTAACTACAGACACAGATTAGAAAATATTTGAAAAGATTACTCCAGTCTTGCCTCTGAACAATCAACCTGCATCCACCTTGGTCACTAACTGTTCATGGCTTACAATCAAGAAATTACAGACATTATTCAAAAACATAATGTAAACTGATGAACCACTTTTCTCCCCTAAATACATACACTAGCTCAACACCATAAGGGCTCCACAAGTCAACACAATACAAACCCATGACTTTTCAACTGAAATAATTAGGACACAAGCCAGGACAATCTGCTCCCCACATAACCTCCACAGACAGGGACACTCGCAGATATCATTATTCAAGAAAAAGAAAGGGGCACCAGACTTGGGATTTCCTGGCCCTAAAATACAAAAGGGAACAAGAGTCCCCAAATCCCTCTCCCCAGTGGCTTTCCTCAATGGGACCCTCCCACTTGTGCCCACAACTGACTCAGTGCGCGAGGGGAAATAATCATCCCCGAGCCATGGACATCCTACCACCTCGCTAGTGGAAGCAAGGCAACACATTCCACTACTAACACCTCTTATTCTCCTATTACCCTCCCTCGGAATATACAAACCATACCTGTGGTGGAACTGGGTAACGTGCAACATGACTTCCTTCCATCTAAACCTCCTTCTGTCTTACCAGGTTCTCTCAGTACCCAGGACAGGGTTCTGCTTAGCTCTACCACTGCAGGAAGCCCTCTGGGGAAAAAAACAGCTCTTTTACATGAACCAGGGAGCCATAAGCCTTCTATCTGTGTCCGTATGCATGTTTATGTGTCTACGAGTAAGTAATATTTTCCTACCTCTAGGGAAAAATGAATAGTCCTAACATTCCCCCCAATTAAATAACTTGGAACTTCTAATACTTTCAATGGGCTTACAACAACATATTCTTCCAGAAACTCAAATATTTTAAGAATCCAAGTTCTAATAACTGAAGTAAATCTTTGACTAATGAGACTACTTTCATATTGTCAGTTAATAAAAAAACAGCCATGTCTTCCACATTACCAGCAGCAAGTATAACACAAGCATGCTTTCTTTTTTATTGCAACCAGCTTTTATTTTTAATGATATAGAGTAGAGGAAAAAAGAAGAGAAAATATCCCAGCACATTATTTCTAAAGGGTACTGCTTCTAAAACTTTGGTTTCTATTACATTTGTGTGTGTGTGTGTGTGTGTGTGTGTGTGTGTGTGTGTGTGTGTACAGTGTGTGGATACAGTCAGGGTGTATATACGGTCACCATGTAAAATGTACTTCTCCCCCTGCATCATAGTTCAAAATGTTTGGAAAAAGACTCAACGAACCCTTTTAAACATGTTTGAAAGCCTTTGCTTTAGTTGCTGGATTGCCTGGAAGGGCAAGTAAAGCAAGAGGCTGTAGTGCCATTTTCCATTAGATATAGTATTTGCCTGAAGAATCTAGGATGTCTGATTGAAGTCTACAAACTGAGCAGCTTTCTCTGTCCATCAAGCAGCAGTATTGGGGAGGTTCTCAGCATATCAGTGCTTTGTGTACAATTGCCACCTTGCTTTTCATTCCAAATTACCATCAATCACAAGATCACTGACTTCTTTCCAGTCCCCTTGAGGCTAACGGACTCTTACTTACTCCTGTTAAGGGTGGACATGGCTAGGCAGAAGACCTGAAGAGACATTTTTCCAAAGAAGACATACAGACGGCCAACAGACACATGAAAAGATGCTCAACTTCACTCATCATCAGGGAAATGCAAATCAAAACTACAATGAGCTATCACCTCACACCAGACAGAATGGCTAAAATTAACAACACAGGAAACAAGAGATGTTGGTGAGGATGCGGAGAAAGGGGAACCATCTTACGCCGTTGGTGGGAATGCAAACTGGTGCAGCCACTCTGGAAAACAGTGTGGAGTTTCCTCAGTATGGTAAAAATAGAACTACCCTCTGATCCAGCAATTGTACTACTAAGTATTTACCCAAAGGATACAAAAATACAGAGTCAAAGGGATACATGCACTCTGATGTTTATAACAGTATTATCAACAATAGCCAAACAATGGAAAGAACCCAGATGTCCATCAACTGATGAATGGATAAAGATGATGTGGTATACATATACAATGGCATATTACTCAGCCATAAAAATAATGAAATCTTGCCATTTGCAATGATGTGGATGGAGCTAGAGAATATTATGCTAAATGAAATAAGTCAGTCAGAGGAAGACAAATACAGTATGATTTCACTCACATGCAAAATTTACTAAACAAAACAGATGAACATAGGGGGAAAAAAGAGAGGCAAACCAGAAAACAGACTCTCAACTATAGAGAACAAACTGATGGTTACCGGAGGGGAGCTGGGTGGGAGGAAAGGGGGTTAAACAGGTGATGGGGATTAAAGAGTGCACTTGTTGTAATGAGTACTAGGTGTTCTATGTAAGTGATGAATCACTAAATTCTACTTCCGAAACTAATATTACACTGTACATTAACTAATTGGAATTTAATTTTTTAAAAGATTTATTTATTTATTTGAGAGAGAGAGAGCATAAGCAGGGGTAGGGGCAGAGGGAGGGGAGAAGCAGACTCTCTGCTGAGCAGGGAGACCAATGTGGGGCTCCATCCCAGGACCCTGGGATCACGACCTGAGCCAAAGGCAGATGCTTAACGAATGAGCCACCCAGGCGCCCCTAACTGGAATTCAAATAAAAACTTGAAAAAGATAAAAAAGAGTGGACATAGCTATAGCACTAAAAAACTGAAATCCATGAGTGATCCAAGAACTTCCTTTCAAATGATTTTCTACATCAAAAATTGAGATTGAACAGAAACATACCTTTTTATTCTGCTTCGGTATATTCTTTCTAAATTTACCCGTGTTTACTGAGTGCATAACCTAGCATTACATCTACCAGAAGTTTAAGGTTATGACAAATGTAAATCTGTATTTAACCAAATTGAGCCATCATTCTGACAAACTTTACTTCACCGGTAATTATGTTTTGTAGTGTGTTAGCATGAAGATCGTTTCCGATATCTTTAGGTAACTTATAACCTTAGACTTATGTTAAATTAAGTTAATGGATATCCATTAGATACCTATATCATTTAAAGGTAAGACAGAATACTGAAACATGAAGCATAACTTTAAGTTTACATACCTTTTGCATCTTATTTTTATATGGTACAGGGAGGCTACATATATTGATTCTGTTAATGAACATGTTCAGTTTTGCCAGTGTGAGAAGTTGTACTACAAAGGCTGTTAATGGCTATGAAAAACTGTGAGATGTATATTTATAAGACCTGCTACTCAGCTATGAAATGTTGGTACAGGGCAGACAATTAAGTTATTTACAGCTCCTAGTTTTCTCTGTGAAATAGAAGTTATTGTAGTTAAAAGCTGTAATCAACAGGGGTGTCTGGCTGGCTCAGTTGGTGGAGCACACAACTCTTGATCTTGGGGCCGTGAGTTCGAGCCCCACATTGGTTGTAGAGATTACTTAAAAATAAAATCTTAAGATGGTAACCACTCTTCGCTTCCAAGGAGTTTACTAGCACAGTAATCATCAGTGAACATTCCTTGAGTTTGAGCAAGGCAGTACACTAAGCAGGAGACAAAGAGGCTTATTTTAACAAAAAAAATCAAAGCGCACCTAGGTAAAGGTCCAAACACTCCCCACTGCAATCAAGGAGAAACTCTGTAGAGGACTGACCTGTGGGGAAGAGCAGTGAAAACACAGCAGAGAGTATACAGAGCATACACCGGAAACACTTTCTGAAGCACCAGGCCCTGGACAGTGTATGACCCCTTCTTAATATAGCATTACTCTCAGGAGCAGGATACATAACCAGCTTTCATAATATGAAAAAGGCAGAAACCCAGACATAATGACAAGATGGAGAAATTCTCTCCCAAAGAAAGATCAAGAAGAAATCACAGCCAGGGATTTGCTCAAAACAGATATATGCAATATATCTGAACAAGAATTTAGAAGAAAAGTCATAAGAATATAGCTGGGCTTCAAAAAAGCCCAGAGGACACCAGAGAAACCCTTGTTGCAAAGATAAAAGACCTAAAAAGTAGTCAGGCCAAAATAAAATGTACTATAAATGAGATGCAAAACCAACTGGATGTAATCCCAACAAGGATGGAAGCAGCAGATGAGAGGACAGATGATACAGAAGATAAAATTATGGAAAATGATGAAGCTGAAAAGAATAGAGAAAGAAAAATATTATATCACGAACGTAGACTTAGGGAACTCAGCAATTCCATGAAGTGCAATAATATCCATATCACTGGAGTCCCAATAGAAGAGAGGGAAAAAGGGGCAGAAGGTTTATTTGAACAAACTATCGCTGAGAACTTCCCTAATCTGGGGAAGGGAACAGGCTTTCAAGTTCAAGAGGCATAGAGAACTCCCTCCAAAACCAACAAAAACAGGTCAACACCTAGACATATCAAGTGAAACTTGCAAAATACAAAGATAAAGAGAGAATTCTGACAGCAGCTAGGGACAAAAGGTACTTAACCTACAAGGGTAGACATATAAGGTTAGCAGCAGAGCTGTCCACAGAAACATGGCAGGCCAGAAAGTATGACATGAAATATTCAACGTACTAAATGGAAAAAATATGCAACCAAGAATAATTTATCCAGCAAGGCTGTCATTCAGAGTAGAAGGAGAGATAAAAAGTTTCTAAGACAAGAAAAAACTAAATGAGTCTGTTAACACTAAACCATCTCTGCAAGAAATATTAAAGGGGACCCTCTGAGTGGGAAAGAGAGAACAAAGCAACAAAGACTAGAAAGGACAATCTACAGGACAGCAACTTTACACGTAATACAATGGCACTAAATTCGTATCTATCAATAATTACTCCGAATGCAAATGGACTAAATGCTCCAATCAAGAGACACAGGGTATCAGAATGGATAAAAAAAAATAGGACACACATTTTAGACCCCTAAACACCTCCAGATTAAAAGTGAGGGAGTAGAGAACCGTTTATCATGCTAATGGACATCAAAAAAGATGGAGTAGCTATACTTACATCAGACAAACTAGATTTTAAAACAAAGACTGTAATAAGAGAGAAAGGACACTAACACATAATAAAGGGGTCTATCCATCAAGAAGATCTAACAATTATAAATAAATATTTATGCCCCCAACTTGGGAACAGCCAAATATATAAATCAATTAATAACAAACTTAAAGAAACTCATTGATTATAATACAATGATAGTAGGGGACTTTAACACCCCACTCACAGTAATACAGACCACCTGAGCAGAAGATCAACAAGGAAATAATGGCTTTGAATGATACACTGGACCAGACGGACTTAACAGATATATTCAAAACATTTCATCCTAAAGCAGCAGAAAACACATTCTTTTCGAGTGCACATGGAACATTCTCCAGAATAGATCACATACTGGGTCACAAATCAGGCCTCAACAAGTACAAAAGGACTGAGATCGTATCATGCATATTTTCAGACCACAACATTGTAAACTTGAAGTCAACCATGAGAAAAAATGTGGAAAGACCACAAATACAAGGAGGTTAAAGAACATCTTACTAGAGAATGAATGGGTTAGCCAGGAAATCAAAGAAGAAATGAAAAATACATGAAAGCAAATGAAAATGAAAACACAGCAGTCCAAACCTTTGGGATGCATCAAAGGCACTCCTAAGACGGAAGTATATAGCAATACAGCCCTTCCTCAAGAAACAAGAAGAGTCTAAAATACACAACTTCACCGTACACCTAAAGGAGCTATAAAAAGAACAGTAAATAAAGCCTAAAACCAGGAGAAGAAGGGAAATAATAAAGATAAGAGCAGAAATAAATGATACTGAAACAAGAAAACCCAGTAGAACAGATTAACGATTCTAAAGAGTTGGTTCTTCAAAGGAATTAATAAAATTGATAAACCGTGAGCCAGACTTATCAAAAAGAAAAGAGAAGGGACTCAAATAAATAAAATCCTGAACAAAAGAGGAGAGATCACAACCAACACCACAGAAATACAAATAATTATGAGAATATTATGAAAAATTATATGCCAACAAACTGGGCAATCTGGAAGAAACGGATAGATACCTAGAAACTTACAAACTACCAAAACTGAAACAGGAAGAAATAAAAAATTTGAACAGACCCATAACCAGCAAAGAAATTTCAGTAATCAAAAATCTCCCAATAAACAAAAGTCTTGGGCCAGATGGCTTCCCAGAGGAATTCTACCAGAATTTAAAGAAGAGTTAATACCTAGTCCTCTCAAACTGTTCCAAAAAGTAGAAACGGAAGGAAAACTTCCAAACTCATTCTGTGAGGCCGGCATTGCCTTGATTCTAAAACCAGACAAAGACACCACTAAAAAGGAGAATTACAGGCCAATATCCCTGATGAACATGGATGCAAAAATTCTCAACAAAATACTAGCAAACTGAATCCAACAGTACATTAAAAGAATCACTCACCATGATCAAGTGGGATTGATTCCTGGGCTGCAGAGGTGGGTCAATACCCACAAATCAATCAAGGTGATACACCACATTAATAAAAGAAAGGATAGGTTTCATATGATCCTCTCAATAGATGCAGAAAGAGCATTTGACGTAATACAGAACCCTTTCTTGAGAAAAAGCCTCAAGAAAGTAGGAATACAAGGAACATACCTCAACATCAAGAAGGCCATATATGAAAGACCCACAGCTAATACCATCCTCAATGGGGAAAAACTGACAACTTCTCCCCTCAGGTCAGGAACACAACAGGGATGTCTACTCTCGCCAGTTGTTCAACATAGTACTGAAGTCCTAGGCTCAGCAATCAGACAAGAAAAGAAATAAAAGGCATGTCATTACTCATATATATATACACACATATATAGGAGCACTTTTCATCCCTGATAACCACCATTTTCTCCCCTACCACTTTCCAATCAGCCTTATGGATTTTGCTTAGTTCTACCCAAAGACTCTGCCCTCCTGAGGGGCCATGGCCAAGGTTAACCACAACCATTTATTAATAAGGATTCCTACAGTGAAAACTCTGTGACCCCTATGATACTACTTTTTATGTGGCTGCCAGCCAACCTCTGCCTTCCTCACACCCATCTTTCCTGCATGTTTGCAATCCTTGGCCAGGATCTTCCAATGTTGAAAACTACCACCCCACTTGCTGACCATGGGTCCCTTTGGAGACTTAGACAGTCACTTCAAAAGGCATCAACGACAGGGTTCTTACACTCCCCTGGGAAATCAGCAATTCTCTCTTGTAGGAAGAGCTAGAGGCAAAAACTTATTCTTCAGTTAGAAATTTCTGGGGGTCCCGATTACACATTTGCAGCAACATGGACGGGACTAGAGGAGATTATGCTAAGTGAAATAAGTCAAGCAGAGAAAGACAATTATCATATGGTTTCACTCATTTATGGAACATAAGAAATAAGAAGATCGGTAGGAGAAGGAAGGGAAGAATGAAAGGGGGGTAAGGGGACGCCTGGGTGGCGCAGTCGTTAAGCGTCTGCCTCCGGCTCAGGGCATGATCCCAGCGTTCTGGGATCGAGCCCCACATCAGGCTCCTCCCCCGGGAGCCTGCTTCTTCCTCTCCCACTCCCCCTGCTTGTGTTCCCTCTTTCGCTGGCTGTCTCTCTCTGTCAAATAAATAATAAAATAAAATCTTTAAAAAAAAAAAAGAAAGGGGGTAAACAGAAGGGGGAATGAACCACGAGAGACTATGGACTCTGGGAAACAAACTGAGAGCTTCAGAGGGAAGGTGGGTGGGGGATTGGGATAGGCCAGTGATGGGTAGTAAGGAGGGCATGTACTGCATGGTGCACTGGGTGTTATACGCAACTAATGAATCATGGAATCATCAAAAACTAAGGATGTACTTTTATGGTGATTAACATAACATAATAAAAATTAATTTAAAAAAACAAAAAAACCAAAGACATTATCCTGAAAAAAAAAAAGAAAAAAGAAAAGAAAAGGTGGTAAGAAAGGTGTCCCTGATTTTAGCCAAGGTGATCAATCATACTACTTTGGCCCTGGAGGGCATTCCGGTCAGCCTCAGCTTACTGTCCAGGGATCTTACAGACGATGAAATCGCCCCACTGGGCCAAGGCAAAGTTTGTGCAATTGCTAATACGTGCTGCTGCCCCTAGATTAGTGCCTCAGGCCAAGCGGAAAGGTCAGTATAGCAACTTAAGGAGAAAAGCACCCCGCTTTGCACGGTAAACATTAATCACTTCTGGGATCTGTTGAGCTGCGTGAGTCTGGAATCCTGGAGGTCCTGCTTAAGCAAGATACTGCAGCATGGCCTCATTCTATCACTTGGAGCCCTGTGGATAACAGTTTTAATCCAATGCTGCAGGAGACAAACAACAGATTTGGCCCTCGCCTCCGTCAGGCAGATGAATCAGAGTGGCTAATGGAGTAGTGTACTCCTGAGAAAATCTGCAGAAGACAAGACAATATAGAAACGATATTGGAGGGACGCCCGGGGGGCTCAGTCGGTGAAGCGTCTGCCTTCGGCTCAGGTCATGATCCCGGGGTCCTGGGATCAAGTCCCGCATCGGGCTCCTTGCTCAGTGGTGAGCCTGCTTCTCCCTCGGCCTGCTGCTTCCCCTGCTTGCGCTCTCTTACTCTCTCTCTCAATCTGACAAATAAATAAAAATCTTTAAAAAAAACAATATTGGATATTGCAAATATGCAATGGATAGCCAGAGGATACTGTTGGGAGGCAATTCTCCACGGGACTCTCACGCTTCTGCATGTCTAGTGAGCACAGGCACGGACTGCCCTTTGTTCTGGACTATCTTTTCAAGGACGTTCGCATGGCCAACAGCCTTGGAACACGTTTGTGCCATCCTCCAGGGCAAAGGACAGGTTTGCTTACTACTCATTATGAAAGATTCAGGTAATCTAAGGAACCCGCTGTGTGTGCAGATGCCACACGGGCCTCTTCGTGTCACCTTGGAGGGAACTGGCACACATGCTAAGACACTGGCTACTACTGCCATGGCCATTAAGTCCTCTTTCTCTGACCCAGGAGTCTCGAGTCTTCTGCCAGCACCCAGGCCACTGTGGCAGGCTCACTGGTGAGCTTGCAAGTAGGATAAAATCTCAGACCCTTCCCAGTTCTTGACAGAGACACAGGAACAAAGTGTAATGACGTGGATGGAGCTAGAGAGTATGATGCTAAGCGAAATAAGCCAGAGAAAGACAAATACCATGATTTCACTTACATATGGAATTTAAGAAACAAGACAAATGGGGGCACTTGGGTGGCTCAGTCGGTTAAGCGTCTGCCTTCGGCTCAGGTCATGATCCCAAGGTCCTGGGATCGAGTCCCACATCGGGCTCTGTGCTCAGCGGGGAGTCTGCTTCTCCCTCTCCCTCTGCCCCCACTCGTGCTTGCTCTCTCTCTCTAGTGCTCTCTCTCTCTCAAATAAATAAAGAAAATCTTTTAAAAAGAAAGAAACAAACAAGACAAATGAGCAAAGGGGAAAAAAAGAGAGACAAAGCAAGAAACAAACTCCTAATCATAGAGAACAAACTGATGGTTACCAAGCGGAGGTGGGTGGGGGATGGCTGAAACAAGGGATGGGGATTAAGGAGGGCAGTTGTGATGAGCACTAGGTGATGTATGCAAGTGTTGAATCACTATATTGCACACCTGAAACTAATATTGCACTGTATGATAACTAAATGGAATTAAAATAAAAACTTACAAAAAATGCAGTGTGTGGACTTCATCTGGATTCTGATTTGAAGTAACCAACTTCGGAAAAGACGCTTGAGTGGTCTTAAAAATTTGCGTAATATGTTGGCAGACCTCAATAAAAAGTAGAAACAGACAAACAAACAAACAATAATACAGAAATGAAGTCTTTAACAGTTCCTGCCCAGAGAGTAGGAGATAAACAAAGAACTAGGACTAATAAAGAAAGTAAAGTGGAAATGAATCAAGACTTTAAAATATAGTAGAGAAAAAATGACGAAAATATGGAGGAGAGGAAATTCAATATGCATATCACTGTGTCCCTAGACTGACCCAAACAAATTGAATAGACAAGCTCTCAGAGTTCAAGGAAAGCTTACAACAAAGAAAAGAACTCTTGAAATAGCAGTATATAAATCTTGTCATTACTCATACTGGACAGTTAACAGATACTGTTTCAATTATCAGAGTATTAATTATCTTTTACAACATTAATGTTATAAAGGTAACCACCGAAAGAACCAAAAAAGAATTCAACCCTTTCAAATTACTAGAAGGAACCCAAAACAAAGCAAAAGAGAGCATACAGTGAAAGATATTCTTTTAAAAAGCAGCATGAAAACTAGAAGGCATAATATAAAATACACTTTCTCAAATGTTGTACAGGAAAAATGCACAAAGGCGATGGTAAAAAGAATGAGCAAAGGTGTATCAGGAAAAGCCAGCAGAAAGGAAGCAAGGTCTCCATTTTAATATCAATCAGAGTAGAATTCTGGGACAAAAAAAATTAAGACAGAGGAAGACACTTCATAAAGATAAAAGACTCAATCCAACATAAAGAATTCTGGACATCATCAATGTATAAGGAAGTGCCCACAGAAAGGAAGCAAGGTCTCCATTTTAATATCAGTCAGAGGAGAATTCTGGAAAAGTATTAAACAAGACAAAGGAAGGCAATTTATAAAGATAAAGGACTCAATTTAAAATGAAGAATTCTGGATGTCATTAATCAATCCCCATTGCATCGGTGACAATCCCTACTGTGAGGTTTGGGAAGGAACTGAAGTGCGAAGTGCTCAACTTTGATACTATTTATTTATTTATTTATTTGTTTGTTTGTTTATTTATTTATTTATTAAAGATTTTATTTATTTATTTGACAGAGAGAGACAGCCAGCGAGAGAGGGAACACAAGCAGGGGGAGTGGGAGAGGAAGAAGCAGGCTCCTAGCGGAGGAGCCTGATGTGGGGCTCGATCCCAGAACACCAGGATCACGCCCTGAGCTGAAGGCAGACGCTTAACAACTGCGCCACCCACGCGCCCCTCAACTTTGATACTTTTTAAAATCAAGCACAGATGTTGAATTTTATCAAAGCACTTTTTTCCAGTGATATGTTCATATTGGTGAATTATAGAGATTTTGTAATACTGAACCGTGTGCTCAGAATGAAAGCTTTTTTACAGAACTGCTAGATTCCATTTGATGATATTTCATTTATAATTGCCCCGTCACTATTCACAAGTGAGAATGACCTGTCATTGGTGTTCCCTTTGCCAGGCTTCTGTATCAAAACATTCAGCAGAGAGTATAGGAAACCCTCGGGAAAGCAAGATTCTGGCAAGGACGTAGAGTAGGTCGTGGGAACGGAGACTTAGAGCATAAGAAAGGAAGAGTTGAGGGCTAGGGGGTTGGCTTAAGGGGGACTCCCAAGATCCGCAGAGAACTGTGGGGGGGACGGCTATAGGGGGAGTGACTCCACCCCTATCCCAGTTGGAAGAAGCAAATCCCTGGCCAAAAACCCAACTAAGAGGAGAGGGCATTAGACATATCTAGAGCAGAAGGTTTAGTCTGTGAGCTTGCAGGAATTACTTATCCGGTGAAACACCTCGGCTGGAAGTGGATCAGGGGTCAAGGGAAGATTTTTTGAGATGAAAAATATTACTGCATGTTATATGCTTTGGGAAGGTACCAGCACAGAAGGGGAAAGGTGGTGATATAGGAAAGAGAGGATACCTAAAGGGGTACGGGGGGAAGGGGTTCAGTGGAGAGCTCATTTCTATTTAACGGGAAGGAAAGTTTGTGGGACTAGGGAAGGAATAAGTAAAGGCATTTGAATCTATCATTTTCCCTCTACCTGCAAGTTTTGCTTTAGTGCATACACTTTAAAATGTGTCACTTGAAGTTCACCTCTGTGACGGACTGGATGCTTGTGTCCCCCTAAAATTCGTAGGTTGAAGCCCTAACCTCAATGAGATGGTATGCAGAGATGGGGCCTTCGAGAGGTAATTAGGATTATATGAGGTCATGAGGATGGGGCCCTCACGATGGGATTTAGGCTGGGGCCTTTCTATAACTGCCCTTATAAAAACACCAGAGAACCTGCTTGCTCTCTGCAATCCCTCTCCGCATGCGCAGAGATCGTATGAAGACAGTGGGATGGTGGCCATGTACAAGCCAGGAAAAGGGTCCTCACCAGAACCTGACCCTGCTGGCACCAGGATCTCAGGCTCCCAGCCTCCAGAACTGTAAGAAAAAAAATTTCTGTCGCTTAAGCCACCGAGTTTAAGGTACTTTCTTAGGGCAGCCGAGTCAAGACAACCTCTATGTATTTTGTGAGACTACTTGCTTTCTATTTAACACATAGTCATGTAAAATATTCTAATGTTTGTAGACATGATTTATTTTTGCTGGCTTTTTACTTTTTATTTGGAATTTAATTCCCTGTGGTTATAGAATATTATAATCTGTATTACAGCAAAGCTTTAGATTATTTTTCTTTGCATGATCAAGGGTAGGTTAAAATGGTTAAGGGTAGAATTAACTATTTCTGCTAGCTTTAATTTTACATAGTTTAAGGATGTATATATCATTAGCTTTATGTGTGCTGATAATTTTTGTATTTCTTAGGATTCAATAGTTTGAACCATTTACCTTCATCCCTTGTGATGTTTTTTCCATTCTCTCTGGTCTGATATTAAAAATGCAGGCCCAGATTGCCATTGGTTCTTGTTTGCCAAGTCTATCATTTTTCTGTCCCTTTATTTTCACATTTCCTGGGTCTTTTCATTTTTAAGTGTAATTAAAAGTTTATAAAATAATGCTTGAAATTCAACAGTTTTTGCTTGTTTTTTTCTTTCGCATCTAGTCTGAGAATCTCTTTTAAGGAATGATTTTAACCCATTCACAATGATTACTATAAAACACTAGGACTGATTTCTGCTATTTATATAGTTCTTTTCATTTCTTTTAATCTCCTTGACAAATCGAATTTCGGGTGTTTCCCCACTTAATGCTCATTTGAAAATTATCCATTCTATTTTTATTCTGCTTACTTATTCCAGCCTAAGATCATAATTATTTGAATGTGTCTCTAACAGGCTCTATCAATATCCATATCCTTCTCCTAAACAAGAGTAAGAAAACCATAGTATTCTTTGTTTTTCCTTTCACTCATTCTCCAACTATCTCTTGTGTATATAATTGTAATTTTAGTTCCAATTTATAATATACACTCATATATATTTGCATTGTATTTTTTCCTTTACATAACAGAAACAAAAACTGATACCAAAAATATATTTGAAGAGGGGCGCCTGGGTGGCTCTGTTGGTTAAGTGTCTGCCTTTGGCTCAGGTCATGATCCCAGGGTCCTGGGATCGAGCCCTGCGTTGGGCTCTCTGTTCAGCAGGAGTCTGCTTCTCCTTCTCCCCCTGCCCATCACCCTGCTCGTGCTCTCTCTCTTTCGCTTGCGCTCTAATAAATAAATAAATAAATAAAATCTTTAAAACATATAAATACATATTTGAAGAAAATATTAACACGCTAAGGGGAAATGCAAAGATTACTTGAAAAAGTACAGATGACATACCTTATTCTTTAGCAGGAAATCTGAATTGTCTTAAACAGACAAATGATTCTTAAAATATAAATGTAATGCAAGCTCATTAACAACAGCAAGGACATTGTTTTTGAATTTGGTAAGCTGATCACAAATTGTGTACAGGAATTAAATCAATCAGGAAAATGATAAATTTCTGAAAAAGGGCAATCAGAGACTTAGCCCTACAATCTATTAGAATAAATTATGAACACAGAGGAATTACGATCATAAAGATTGTGACTATTATTATTTTTTTAAGATTTTATTTATTCATTTGACAGAGAGAGAGACAGCCAGCAAGAAAGGGAACACAAGCAGG
The DNA here is from genome assembly GCF_024610735.1 of Ursus americanus. Classification (NCBI taxonomy): domain Eukaryota; kingdom Metazoa; phylum Chordata; class Mammalia; order Carnivora; family Ursidae; genus Ursus; species Ursus americanus. Next base: position 82,610,654 of record NC_142164.1, read on the forward strand.
GGGGGGTGGGAGAGGAAGAAGCAGGCTCCTAGCGGAGCAGGGAGCCCGATGCGGGGCTCGATCCCAGGACCCCAGGATCACACCCCGAGCCAAAGGCAGATGCTTAATGACTGAGCCACCCAGGTGCCCCTATTTTTTGTTTTCTGTTTCAAGTTTTTATTTAAATTCTAGTTAGTTAACATACAGTGTAATAGTGGCTTCAGGAGTACAATTTAGTGACTCGTCACAATTATGACTATTATTAGATCAATAGCACAAATAAGGTCCATAAATATAACCACAGTTATATACTGGAATGTACATATACACTACTGTAGTACTGTATGTTAGTGGGGGAAATACAGGTTATTCAATAAATGGTGTTGGGACAGATAAGTAGGCATCTTGAAGAAAATGAAAATGGAGGGGCGCCTGGGTGGCTCAGCCGTTTAAGCGTCCAACTCATGATTTCAGCTCAGGTCATGATCTCATGAGTGGTCAGATCGAGCCCTGAGTTGGGAGTCTGCCTGAGGTTCTCCTCCTCTCCCTCTGCCCCTCCCCTACTCACATACATGCATCATCTCTCTCTCTCTCTCTCTCAAATAAATAAATCTTTAAAAAAAAAAAGAAAGAAAAAAGAAAATGAAAATGGATCCCTAGCTAAGGCTTTTACAACAACCACCAAAAATCTAGACAGTGAGAGAAGTAAAGGTTAATACTAAAGATATAAAAGTACTTAAAAAGAAACCCACAGAAGCTTTTTTTAAGCATAGCTGAGCATTGGGGAAGGCAGGCCCCTCTAATTCTGACACAGAACTTGAAGGACATAAAAGATTCATAAGCACAATTATGTGAAATGCATGGAGAAAACACTAAAATTTTCATTTAAAAGACAAATGAGAAGTTGAGGAAAAATATTTGGGTCCCCTATAAAAGTTAAAGAGCTACTCTCCTTCATATATAAATAACAACCACCTCATAGAAAAATGGGCAAAGGGAATTTATATCAGCTCAGGAAAAATAACATAAATGGCTCTCTAAACACAGTCAAATATATTTAACCTCGCCCATACTAAGAGAAATGCAAATTAAATCTATCCTGAGATACCATATTTTAACCTATCTGATGTGCCAAAAAGAAAAAATGAATATGACAAGACATTGCTCCATAGGGTATGGTAAAAACAGGCACTCTTCTATAACGGATACAACCCACAAGGAAAGCCACTTTGCTGTATCAATCAAAAATGAAAATGCATGTATCATTTGTCCTGGGAATTCCATTTGCAGAAATTTCTCTTCAAACATACTCCCTTTTGTGCTAAGTGAAATATGTACAAGGACTTCCACTGCAGCACTGTAAGAGCAAAAGACTGGAAATACCTTAAATGTCTATCAAGAGGGGAGTGGTAATATTTTGACATATCCATACACTGGAGTAAGATTCCAATCCAGCTTTTAAAAAGAATAAGGAACTAGGGGTGCCTGGGTGGCTCAGTTGGTTAAGCGTCCAACTCTTGGTTTCAGCTCAGGTCATGATCTCAGGGTCATGAAATCGAGACCCACGTCGGGCTCCACACTCAGCGGGGTGTCTGCTTGAGATTCTTTCCCTCTGCCTCTCCCCCTGCTCATGCTCACGTTCTCTCTCTCTCAAATAAATAAGTCTTAAAAAAAAGAAGAAAAAGTAACTCATTAGACTGAATGATCACCAGGATTTGTTATTAAATAAGAAAAGCAAGTGTTGGAAGTGTAAAAATGGATATAGGTGTGTGTGTGTGTGTGTGTGTGTGTGTGTGTGTGTGTATCTGCCTTTGCAAAGTATATATGGGAGACTGGGGTTAAAATCAGAGCGGACAGTCATACACTATTGGTGGGAATGCAAACTGTGCAGCCACTGTGGAAAACAGTATGGGGGGGGGCTCCACAAAAAGTTAAAAATAGATCTACCCTATGATCCAGTAATCGCATTACTGGGTATTTACCCCAAAAACACAAAAACACTAATTCAAAGAGATACACGCACCCCTATGTTTACTGCAGCATTATTTACAATAGCCAAACTATGGAAGCAACCCACGTGTCCATCCAAAGATGAATGGATAAAGATGTGGTGTGTGTATATAAATATAAAATGGAATATTATTCCACCATAAAAAAGAATGAAATCTTGCCATTTGCAACAACATGGATGGATTTAGAAAGTACAGTGGTAAGCGAAATAAGCCAATCAGAGAAAGACAAATACCACATGACTATGACTTCACTCATATGTGGAATTTAAGAAACAAAACAAATGAACGAAGGAAAAAAAGAGAGAGAGAGACAAAACAAGAAACAGACTCTCAACTGTAGAGAACAAACTGGTGGTTACCAAAGGGGAGATGGGGGGGGGTGAGTGAAATAGGCAAAGGGGATTAAGAGCACACTTATCGTGATGAGCACCGAGTCATGTATAGAACTGTTGAATCACTATATTGCATACCTGAAACTAATGTAACACTGTATGTTAACAACACTGGAATTAAAATTAAAACCTTAGTAAAACAATTAGAGGGTACATATGGTTTTCCTTTTCAAAAGATTTTTATTATGAAATATAATATTCATGTAAAAATACAGGAAACATGAATATTTGGCTTACTAATTGTTCAAGGCAAATACCTACCTAATTCTCACCCTGGTGTGGAAACAGAACACTGCCAGCTCTTTGCCCAGAAGCCTTCCTCATGCCTCTTTTCCTCCCCCAACCCTCCACCCCCAGCCCCCACCAATCAAGGAAACCACCACCCTGCCTCTGATAGTAAACACTTCCCTGCTTTGCTTTCTAGTGTTACCACCTCGCTATACACCCCGGTACAATACAGATTCGTTTGGCCTGTCTTAAACTTTTTGCGCATTGAAATAATACAAATTCTTTTGTGTCTGGCTTCTTTCACTCAATACTGCGCTCAGCTTCTTTATCCAGACTCCTATTAATGGACATTTAAGTTACTTCTAGGTTCTGGCTGTGACAAGCAATGCTACAGTGAGCATTTACACATGCGTCCTGGTATGTCAGCCAAGGATTTCTGCTGCGTGTTTTCCTAGGAGAATTGTTTCCTCATATGGTCTACACGTGCCTGGATGAAGAAGGCTAAAAGGTTTTCCAAAGAGATTGTGCCAGTTTACGGCCCCACCAGCAGCACAGAACTGCAGACATGAGCTGATACATCAACAGCTGCGTGTGTTGACATGAGCATATGAGCCGCTCATACGGCTCTACATCCTCCCCACTCTTGTCATTGTCAGTCTTCTTAATTTTTTAAGATTTTTATTTATTCATTTAAGAAAGAGAGAGAGAGAGAGAAAGCACGAGCAGGTGGAGGGGCAGAGGCAGAGGGAGAAGCAGACTCCCCGCTGAGCAGGGAGCCCGATGCGGGGCTCCATCCCAGGACCCTAAGACCATGACCCGAGCCGAAGGCAGATGCGTAATGGACTGAGCCACCCAGGTGCCCCTCAGTCTTCTAAATTTTAGCCATTCTGGTTAAAGTGTAGTGGAATTACATTGTGGTTTAAATTGTGCATTTCCCTGACGACTAAGGAGACTGAGCACCATCTCAGGTGTTCATGAGCTATTTCGATATCTTCTTTTGTTACATGTCCGTTCAAATAAGGCCTCTGACTACTGGGTAGTCTGCTTTTTCTTACTGTTTTGTTGTTCTGGGTATAAGTCCTGTCTTGTCTATCTCTTCTCCCACTCTGTGGCTTGTGATCTTCTCTTAATGGAAGGGATAGCAGTTATCACTTATCAGGATAGCAGTTATCTTTGGGAGTAGGAGGACTCTGGAATGCTAACTCGGATACTTTCTAGATCTACCCAGTGAAAAATCACTGAGCTATACATGTCTGTCTGGTACACCTTTCTGTATGTATGCTGTATTTTACAATAAAAATCTTTAAAAGATAGCCTTAATCTACGAACCATTAATTCCACCACTGTGTATATAGTTAAGAGATAGGGGTACACATGTATACGAGGAGACATGATAAAAAAATGTTCATGGCAGCACTGTTTGTAATTCATATAATATGTCACCAAGATTAACAAAACTGATCAAATTTAGTTAGTAAGTCACTGTTTTGTGAAATAAACAGGATAAAATAAGAATGTATTTTCATCTGCTTTTCTTTGCATAAAAAACCCCTAATCGTATAGAGAAAACTAACCTGGTTAAATGTATTAGAGAGAACTGAGCTGAGAGGAGAAAGCTAATTAAGACTGTATACTTTTATATTTTTTAAATTTTATATACTTGTATATTTTTTAAATTTTTGAGCCATGTGTCTAGCTCATTATTCAAAAAATTACACTAAAAACTAATATCCTTACAGTGATAAGATGCTGTATCCATAAACCAAAAACAGTATGTGGGGAGCCTGGGGGGCTCAGTCAGTTAAGTGAAGACTCTTGACTTCAGCTCAGTTTGTGATCTCAGGGTTGTGGGACTGAGCCCTGTGTCAGGCTCCTCATTCAAGTGGGGAGTCTGCAGGACATTCTCTCTCTCTCTGCCTCTCCCCCACATGCACTCTCTCTCTCTCTAAAAAATAAATAAATCTTAAAAAAACAAAAACAGCATGCTATTTAAAAAAATCCTGAAAACAAAAAGAGCTATTTGAAATAAAAATGTATAACAGCATTAATGAGAGACACGAAAGAAGAACTGGAAGATAGTTCTTTTAAAAACTACTAGCAGGGGCACCTGGGTGGCACAGCAGTTAAGCGTCTGCCTTCGGCTCAGGGCGTGATCCCGGCGTTCTGGGATCGAGCCCCACATCAGGCTCCTCCGCTATGAGCCTGCTTCTTCCTCTCCCACTCCCCTGCTGTGTTCCCTCTCTCGCTGGCTGTCACTATCTCTGTCGAATAAATAAATTAAAAAATCTTTAAAAACAAAACAAAACAAAACTACTAGCAATGACAGCAAAAGAGAAAGAAACGGAAATCAGTAGAACAAAAAATGGTTTTAAATGGAGGATCAATGACCATATAAGAAGAGTTTTTTGAAAGGCAAAGAAAAATGTGTATGTGTGAATAGAAAAGGACTAAAATGCAAACTAGGCTTTTAAAATTCTGCACAGGTAGAGGGAGTTAAGATGGCGGAGGAGTAGGGGACCCCTTTTTCAGCCGGTCCCCTGAGTCGAGCTGGATAGGTACCAGACCAGCCTGAACAACCACGGAATCAGTCTGAGACACAGTAAGATACATCTGGATCTCTACAAATGAACATCTCCAGCGCTGAGTATTGAGGTACGAAGCGGGGAGCCGTGAAACCGCGCACAGATATCGGAAGATAAACAGAAGGGGGAGGGAGCCGCCGCGTTCGGGTGCCAGGAAGCGGTAGCCACCTGCACAGGGGAGTTGGCGGACTCACGGACTGGCACCCGCGAGAGAGCAGACTGAGACCGGGAGCCAGGGAACGCGCAACCAGACTGAAACGGAGCTCCGGTGCGCTCACTGGAACCAGACTGAGACCGGGAGCTCCGGTGCTTGTGGGGGCGGCTGGCGGCTGGCGGTGTTAGAAACACAAAGGACAGAGACGTGCCGGCCCTGGAAGTGAGGGCAGGGACGCCGGGTGTGGGGCGCACATCCCGGGACGCTGCAGGGTTGAACAGCACCAACAGTAACAGAGTTAAAGTGGCCAGAACATCAGGGAGAATGGCCTGTGATCCCTCTGTTCTGAGACAGAGGCTGAGATTTGGCCACTGCTGCTCTGACTCTCAGAAGAGGCACAGCAAACCGCCAGGGAAAGCCACCAGAGAACAAAAGCCTGGAGATACCGGCTGACAGTGTGCCCGTCCCCACCCCCCCTCGCAGGGGACACGGAGACTCTACCCAAACAGGGCTGCTTGAGTATTGGCACGGCAGGCCCCTCCTCCAGAAAGCAGGCTGAAAAATCAAGAAGCCTGCATCCCTAAGATCGCTATAAACAAGGGCGCACGGCCTGGGTCCTGGTCAATGATTTGGGCTCTGGACAACCCCGCAACCTCTCCTCATCAGAATTACGAGAAGGAGAAATCCCCCCCCAGCAAAGAAAAGACAATGAGTCTGTGGCCTCTGCCACAGAACTAATGGATATGGATATAACCAAATTATCAGAAATGGAATTCACAGTAACAATGGTCAAGATGATGTGTAGACTTGAAAAAGTCTCATTAATGAAAATGTTAATGAGAATATAGAATATCTAAGGGCGGAAATGAGAGCGAATCTGGCAGAAATTAAAAATTCTATGAGCCAAATGCAGCCAAAACTAGAGGCTCTGACGGTCAGGGTGAATGAGGCAGAAGAACGTATCAGCAAATTAGAGGATGGGTTAGTAGAAGAAAAAGCTAAAACAGAATCTGGACTCAAAAAAATCCACGCTCAGGAATGTAGGTTACGGGAGATTACTGACTCAATGAAACGTTCCAATGTCAGAATCATTGGCATCCCCGAGGGGGTGGAAAAAAACAGAGGTCTAGAAGAGATATTTGAACAAACTGTAGCTGAAAACTTCCCTATTCTAGCAAGGGAAACAAACATTCGTGTCCAAGAGGCAGAGAGGACCCCTCCCAAGCTCAACCACGACAAACCTACACCACATCACGTCACAGTGCAATTCGCAAATATTAGATCCAAGGATACAGTATTGAAAGCGGCCAGGGCAAAGAAATTTCTCACGTACCAAGGCAAAGACATCAGAATTACGTCAGACCTGTCTACACAGACCTGGAATGAGAGAAAGGGTTGGGGGACCATTTTTAAAGCTCTTTCAGAGAAAAACATGCAGCCAAGGATCCTCTATCCAGCAAGGCTGTCATTCAGAATTGATGGAGAAATAAAGACCTTCCAGAATCGCCAGTCATTGACCAATTTCGTAACCACGAAACCAGCCCTACAGGAGATATTAAGGGGGTTCTATAAAAGTAAAAAGGCCCCAAGAGTGATACAGAACAGAAAGTTACAACCTATAGAACAAAGACTTTACTGGCAACATGGCATCATTAAAATCATATCTCTCAATTATCAGTCTCAATGTAAATGGCCTAAATGCTCCCATAATACCACAGGGTTGCAGATTGGATAAAAAGACATGACCCATCCATTTGCTGTCTACAAGAGACTCATTTTGAACCCAAAGATACATTCAGACTGAAAGTAAAGGGATGGAGAACCATCTTTCATGCCAATGGACCTCAAAAGAAAGCTGGGGTAGCAATTCTCATATCAGATAGATTGGATTTTAAACTAAAGACTATAGTTAGAGACACAGAAGGGCACTATATTATTCTTAAAGGATGTATCCAACAAGTGGATATGACAATTATAAATATATATGCCCTCAACAGGGGAGCAGCAATATATACAAGCCAACTCTTAACCAGAATAAAGAGACATATAGATAAAAATACACTAATAGTAGGAGACCTCAACACTCCACTATCGGCAATAGACAGATCACCTAAGCAAGAAATCAGCAAAGAAACAAGAGCTTTGAATGCCATACTCGACGAGTTGGACCTCATAGATATATATAGAACACTACACCCCAGAACCAAAGAATACTCATTCTATTCTAATGCCCATGGAACATTCTCAAGAATAGACCATGTTCTGGGTCACAAAACAGGTCTCAACTGATACCAAAACACTGAAATTATTCCCTGCATATTCTCAGACCACAATGCTCTGAAATTGGAACTCAACCACAAGGAAAAATTTGGAAGAAACTCAAACACTTGGAGACTAAGAACCATCCTGCTCAGGAATGACTCGATAAACCAGGAAATCAAAAATTAATTTAAACAATTTATGGAGACCAACGAGAATGAAAACACAATAGTCTAAAACCTATGGGATACTGCAAAGGCAGTCCTAAGGGGAAAATACATAGCCATCCAAGCCTCACTCAAGAATAGAAAAATCTAAAATGCAGTTTTTATATTCTCACCTCAAGAAGTTGGAGCTGGAAGAGAAGAACAGGCCTAACCCACGGATGAGAAAGCAGCTGATCAAGATTAGAGCAAAGATCAATGAATTAGAAACCAGGAGCACAGTAGAGCATATCAACAGAACCAGAAGCTGGTTCTTTGAGAGAATAAATAAGATCAATAAGCCACTGCAAGACTTATTCAAAAGAATAAAGGACCCAAATTAATAAAATTATGAATGAAAAGGGAGAGGTCACAACCAACACCAATGAAATGGAAGGATTATTGGAAACTTTTATCAACAGCTTTATGCCAATAAATTAAGCAATCTGGAAGAGATGGAGGACTTCCTGGAAACTTATAAACTACCAAGGCTGATACAGGAAGAAATTGATTTTTTAAACAGGCCAATTAATTATGAGGAGATTCAGTCAGTGATAAACAACCTTCCAAAAAACAAAACTCCAGGCCCGGATGGTTTTCCTGGGGAATTCTACCAAACATTCAAAGAAGAAATAATACCTATTCTCCTAAAGCTATTTCAAAAATAGAAACAGAGGAGCGCCTGGATGGCACAGCAGTTAAGCGTCTGCCTTCGGCTCAGGGCGTGATCCCGGCGTTATGGGATCAAGCCCCACATCAGGCTCTTCCACTATGAGTCTGCTTCTTCCTCTCCCACTCCCCCTGCTTGTGTTCCCTCTCTCTCTGGCTGTCTCTATCTCTGTCAAAAAAATAAATAAAATCTTTAAAACAAAAATAGAAACAGAAGGAAAGCTACCACACTCATTCTATGAGGCCAATATTACCTTGATCCCCAAACCAGGCAAAGACCCCATCAAAAAGGAGAATTACAGACCAATTTCCCTAATGAATATGGACGCCAAAATCCTCAACAAGATCCTGGCTAATAGAATCCAACAGTACATTAAAAGGATTATCCATCATGACCAAGTGGGATTCATCCCTGGGATGCAAGCGTGGTTCAACATTCGCAAATCGATCAGCGTGATACATCATATGAACAGAAAAGACTCAGGAACCATATGATGCTTTCAAGGGATGCAGAAAAAGCATTCGACAAAATACAGCATCCTTTCCTGATTAAAACCCTTCAGAGTGTAGGGATAGAGGGTACATTCCTCAATCTCATAAAAACCATCTATGAAAAGCCTACAGCAAATATCATTCTCAATGGGGAAAAGCTGGAAGCCTTTCCCTTAAGATCAGGAACACGACAAGGATGCCCACTCTCGCCACTATTATTCAACATAGTACTAGAAGTCCTTGCAACAGCAATCAGACAACAAAAAGGGATCAAAGGTATCCAAATTGGCAAAGAAGAAGTCAAAATGTCTCTCTTTGCAGATGACATGATACTCTATATGGAAAACCCAAAAGAATCCATGCCCAAACTATTAGAAGTTATAGAGCAATTCAGTAACGTGGCGGGATACAAAATCAATGCTCAGAAATCAGTTGCATTTCTATACACGAATACTGAGACTGAAGAAAGAGAAATTAGGGAATCCATCCCATTTACAATAGCACCAAAAACCATACGTTACCTTGGAATTAACTTAACCAGAGACGTAAAGGACCTATATGCTAGAAACTATAAATCACTCTTGAAAGACATTGAAGAAGACACAAAAAGATGGAAAAATATTCCATGCTCATGGATCGGAAGAATTAACATAGTGAAAATGTCCATGCTACCCAGAGCAATCTACACTTTCAATGCTATCCCGATCAAAATACCGAGGACATTTTTCAAAGAACTGGAACAAATAGTCCTTAAATTTGTATGGAAACAGAAAAGGCCCCGAATCGCCAAGGAACTGTTGAAAAGGAAAAACAAAGCTGGGGGCATCACAATGCCGGATTTCAAGCTGTACTACAAAGCTGTGATCACAAAGACAGCATGGTACTGGCACAAAAACAGACACATAGACCAATGGAACAGAATAGAGAACCCAGAAATGGACCCTTGGCTCTTTGGGCAACTAATCTTTGATAAAGCAGGAAAAAACATCCAGTGGAAAAAAGACAGTCTCTTCAATAAATGGTGCTGGGAAAATTGGACAGCTACATGTAAAAGAATGAAACTTGACCACTCTCTCACACCATACACAAAGATAAACTCCAAATGGATGAAAGACCTCGATGTGAGACAGGAATCCATCAAAATCCTAGAGGAGAACATAGGCAGCAACCTCTATGACATCGGCCACAGCAACCTTTTTCATGACACATCTCCAAAGGCAAGAGAAACAAAAGATAAAATGAACTTATGGGACTTCATCAAGATAAAAAGCTTCTGCACAGCCAAGGAAACAGTCAAAAAAACTAAGAGGCAGCCCACGGAATGGGAGAATATATTTGCAAATGACGCTACAGATAAAAGACTGGTATCCAAGATCTACAAAGAACTTCTCAAACTCAATACGCGAGAAACAAATAAACAAATCATAAAATGGGCAGAAGATATGAACAGACACTTTTCCAATGATGACATACAAATGGCTAACAGACACATGAAAAAATGTTCAAAATCATTAGCCATCAAGGAAATTCAAATCAAAACCACACTGAGATACCACCTTACGCCAGTTAGAATGGCAAAAATAGACAAGGCAAGAAACAACAATTGTTGGAGAGGATGTGGAGAAAGGGGATCCCTCCTACATTGTTGGTGGGAATGCAAGTTGGTACAGCCACTCTGGAAAACAGTGTGGAGGTCCCTTAAAAAGTTAAAAATTGAGCTACCCTATGATCCAGCCATTGCACTACTGGGTGTTTACCCCAAAGATACAGACGTAGTGAAGAGAAGGGCCATATGCACCCCAATGTTCATAGCAGCAATGTCCACAATAGCTAAATCGTGGAAGGAGCCGAGATGCCCTTCAACAGATGACTGGATTAAGAAGTTGTGGTTCATATATACAATGGAATATTACTCAGCAATCAGAAAGAACGAGTTCTCAACATTTGCTGCAACATGGACGGCACTGGAGGAGATAATGCTAAGTGAAATAAGTCAAGCAGAGAAAGACAACTATCATATGATTTCTCTCATCTATGGAACATAAGAACTAGGATGATCGGTAGGGGAAGAAAGGGATAAAGAAAGGGGGGGTAATCAGAAGGGGGAATGAAACATGAGAGACTATGGACTATGAGAAACAAACTGAGGGCTACAGAGGGGAGGGGGGTGGGGGAATGGGATAGACCGGTGATGGGTAGTAAGGAGGGCACGTATTGCATGGTGCACTGGGTGTTATACGCAACTAATGAATCATCGAACTTTATATCGGAAACCGGGGATGTACTGTATGGTGACTAACATAATATAATAAAAAAACATTAAGGAAAAATAAATAAAAGAAACATGATCTAAAAATAAATAAATAAATAAAATAAAATTCTGCCCAAAAATGATTTCCAACCTAGAATTCTATACGTAACCAAAAATATCGATTCAGTGTCAGGGTTGAGTAAACATATTTCCGTGGCATATATTACTCTTTTATTTCTATGAATATATTTATGTGATTACATATATTAAATAACATTCTTGCATGACATCGACACACATACAAAGTTTCATAAAGTCTACCTGTCATGCAACCATTCTCAAGGATATACTGGAGGACACGCTCCCACAAAATGAGGGGGTAAATCAAGAAAGAGGAAGATGCAAGAAGCAGGAAACAGGAAGGAAGACAGAAGATCCCCAAGAAAGGGGATCTGACAGAAGACAGAGGTGAGAAGGATTTCTTGGGGGATGGCAAAGGGAAGGCACCACAGTAATAGCTCTGTGTCAGCTGAGAGCAGCCCTACCAGTCTTCAGCAGGTCAACCAGCTCCAGGAGAGACTTCAGAGATGGGCCACTGATGCCCAGAGTTGAGCCCACCCCCACCTATTACCAGCTGTGTGAACATGAGCCAGACAGCTTTTCTCTATGCCTCAGTTTGCTCTTCTATAAAATGGGAATAACAATGGCACCTACTTCTCAATATTGTTATGAAGATGAGTTAGTATACGTTGTATGCGTATAACACTGCTGGCACACAGTAAACATGATATGAGTGTTTATAATTATTGCCATTATGATTGTGACCTAATACATTTGAATATGCAGAGAGGAGATTGAGACACCTGGGAAGAATTTGGAGTTGAAACATTGATATGTATCTAGTAAAGCAAAGAAATGACTAAGCCAGAAAATTATTAATTCCAGGGAAAAAAGGGGGTGCCTGGGTGGTTCAGTCAGTTAAGGCTCTGCCTTCAGCTCAGGTCATGATCCCACAGTCCTGGGACCAAGTGCCATGTGGGGCTCCTTACTCAGTGGGGAGTCTGCTTCTCCCTCTCCCACTCTGCCTGCTTGTGCTCTCTCTAAGAGATAAATAAAATCTTTAAAAAAATTCCAGGGAAAAGAAAGAGTTGTGCAGAAATAATAATCACAGCATAGATACTACATGACTCAACTACAAACAGTCACAGTAATAAACACTGATGAGGAATCTGATCAAAACGATAATATTTATAGGCAAATGTGTATGTTAGTGGGGGTGTATAGAAAAGCTAAATCTCCACCCTCCATAAAGGAAAGTCAATAGATAATGGCCAAAACTTTAAAAAAAAAATCAAATCCATTAAAAAGATTAAGAGTGCTTGCCTCCAGGGAGCTAGAATCTGGCAAAAAACAAAGCAGGAAAGAGCCATTTTTAAAAGATGACTTAGAGAAATCTTTGCCACCCTTTACCACTTGTAAATGAAACTAAAAACTAATTTCAATTATAAAGTGGCAAAAAATATTCACAAAAATATACAAGAAGCATAATGGGTCATGAATGCTAATATTAAAAAAAAAAACTTAAAAAATCCATAAGCCATGAACCAGAAATCAAGTAGAAGAAAAACTCTGGAAAGAACACAGACACACGGAGGCTAAACAACACGCTACTGAACCACAAACGGGTCAATCAGGAAATCAAAGAGCAAGTCAAAAAATACATACAAACTCGGGGCGCCTGGGTGGCACAGCGGTTAAGCGTCTGCCTTTGGCTCAGGGCGTGATCCCAACGTTCTGGGATCGAGCCCCACATGAGGCTCCTCCGCTATGAACCTGCTTCTTCCTCTCCCACTCCCCCTGCTTGTGTTCCCTCTCTCGCTGGCTGTCTCTATCTCTGTCGAATAAATAAATAAAATCTTTAAAAAAAAATACATACAAACAGATGAAAATGAAAACACAGTGGTCCCAAATCTTTGGGACTCAGCAAAAACAGTTCTAAGACGGAAGCGTATAGAAATACAGGCCTATTTCAAGAAGCAAGAAAAATCCCAAATAAATAACCTAACCTTACACTTAAAGGAGCTCAAGAAAGAACAAACAAAGCCCAAAGCTAGAGAAGGAAATAATAAATATTAGAGCAGAAATTAATGAGATAAAGTCTAAAAAAAAAAAAAAACCAACAGAAAAGGGCAATAAAACTAAGAGCTGGTTCTTTGAAAAGATCAGCAAAATTGATAAACCTTGATCTCATCAAGAAAAAAGAAGAGAATACTCAAATCAATAAAATCAGAAATGGAAAAGGAGGGGCGCCTGGGTGGCTCAGTCAGTAAAGCATCTGCCTTTGGCTCAGGTCACGATCCCAGGGTCCTGGGATTGAGCCCCACATCAGGCTCCCTGCTCAGTGGGGAGCCTGCTTCTCCCTCTCCTTCTGCCCCCCACCCCGCTCCTGCTCTCTCTCTCTCTCTCTCTCACTTGGTCACTCTCTATCTCAAATAAATAAATAAAATCTTAAAAAAAAGAAATGAAAAAGGAGACATAACAAGTGACCTCAGAGAAATACAGAGGATCATAAGAGAATATTGTGAAAAATTATATGCCAACAAACTGGACAACCTGGAAGAAATAGATATGTTCCTAGAAACATATATCTCCCAAAATTGATTCAAGAAGAAACAGAAAATTTGAACAGACTGATTAACAGCAATGAAATTGAATCAGTAATCAAAAAAATCCCAACAAACAAAAGTCCAGAACCAGATGGTTTCACAGGTGAATGCTACCAAACATTTAAAAAAGAGTTACTACTGAGGCACCTGGATGGTGCTGTCAGTTGAGCTTCCAACTCTTGGTTTCAGCTCAGGTTGTGATCTCAGGGTCATGGCTTTGCACTCAGCGAGGAGTCCTGCTTAAGATTCTCTCCTCCTCTCCCTCCACTCCCTCTGCCCTTAATCTTTCTCTCTCAAATAAATAAATAAATAAATCTTTTTAAAAATTAAAAAAAAAAGAGTTACTACCTATTCTTCTCAAACTATTCCAAAAAATAGAAGAGGAAAGAAAACTTCCAAATTCATTCTACAAGGCCAGCATTTCCCTGATACCAAAACAGACAAGGACACTACAAAAAAAAAGAGAGCTGCAGGCCAATATCTCTGATGAACATAGATGCAAAAATCCTCAACAAAATATAAGCAAACTGAATCCAACAACGTATTAAAAAAATCCTAACCCTAATCCTAACCCACAGTCAACTGAAATTTATTCCAGGGATGCAAGCGTGGTTTAATATTCACAAATCAGTCAGTGTCATACATCACATTAACAAGAGAAAGGATAAAAACCATATGACAACAGATGCAGAAAAAGCATTTGACAAAGTACATCCATTCATCACAAAAACTCTCAATAATGTGGGTTTAGAGGGAACACGCTTCAACATAATAAAGGCCATATGTGAAAAACTCACAGCTCACATCATAGTTAATGGTGAAAACCTGAAAGCTTTTCCTCTAAGATCAGGAACAAGACAGGATATCCAGTCTCACCACTTTTTTCAAAAAGATTTTACTTATTTATTTGAGACAGACAGAGAGAGAGAAGGAGTGGGGTGGTCCAGAGGGAGAGGGAGAAGCAGAATCCCTGCTGAGCAGGGAGCCCACCATTGGCTCGAACCCAGGACCCTGGGATTATGACCTAAGCTGAAGGCAGATGCTTAACTGACTGAGCACCCAGACGCCCCTACACTCACCACTTTTATTCAACATACTAGAAATCCTAGACATAGCAATCAGACAATAAAAAGAAATAAAAGACATCCAAGGAAGTAAAATGTCACTATTTGCAGATGACATGATACTATATATAGAAAACCCTGAAGATTTCACCAAAAAACTATGAGAACTCATAAATAAATTCAGTAAAGTCACAGGATACAAATCAATATACAGAAATCTGTTACATTTCCATACACTAATAATGAAGTAGCAGAAAGAGAAATTGAGAAAATTATCCTATTTATAATTGCACCAAAAGTACCTGGGAAAAATTTTTACCAAGGAGGTAAAAGAGCTACACTCTGAAAACTATAAAACACTGATTAAAAAAACTGAACATGACACAAACAAAAGGAATGATACACTAAGCTCATGGACTGGAAGAATTAATATTGTTAAAATGTCCATATTATGCAAAGTGAGCTACAGATTCAATGCAATCCCTATCAAAATACCAGATAGCTTTCATAGAACTCAAATAATCCTAAATGTTGCATAGAACCACAAAAGGCCCCAAATAGCCAAAGCATCCTTGAGAAAGAACAAAGCTGGAGGTATCACAATTCCAGATTTCAA
Organism: Ursus americanus; assembly: GCF_024610735.1. Lineage (NCBI taxonomy): Eukaryota > Metazoa > Chordata > Mammalia > Carnivora > Ursidae > Ursus > Ursus americanus. Next base: position 82,626,221 of record NC_142164.1, read on the forward strand.
TATATACTACATGTCTGTAGCAATCAAAACAATATAGTACTGGCATAAAAATGGATACATAGATCAAAAGAACAGGACAGAGAGCCCAGAAATAAACCCACATCTATATGGTCAACTGATTTATAAACAAAGGGAGGTAAGAACATAGAATGGGGAGAAAACTGTCTTTTCAGTAAATAGTGCTCAGAAAACTGGACAGCTACATGCAAAATAATGAAAATGGGCCACTTTCTTACAACATATATAAAAATAAACTCAAAATGGATGAAAGACCTAAATGTGAGACCTGAAACCACAAAACTCCTAAAAGAAAACACAGGAAGTAATCTCTTGGACATTGCCCATAGCAACATATTTATGGGTATGTCTCCTGAGGCAACAGAAACAAAAGCAAAAATAAACTATTGGGACTATACCAAAATAAAAAGGTTTTGCACGGCAAAGGAAACCATCAACAAAACAAGAATCCAAACTAGTGAATGGGAAAGGATATGTGCAAATATATCTCCAATAAGGGGTTAATATCCAAAATATACAAAGAACGTATACAATTCAACACCAAAAAACCCCCAAATCATTAAAACTAGGCAGAGGACCTGAAGAGATACTTTCCCAAAAAAAGACATCAGATGACCAACAGGCACATGAAAAGATGCCCAACATCACTAATTATCAGGAAAGTGCCAAACAAAACCACAATGAGGTGTCACCTCACACCAGTCAGAATGGCTAGAATCAAAAAGACAAGAAATAACAAGTGTGGGTGAGGGTGTGGAGAAAAGGGAACCCTTGTGCGTTGGTGGTGGGAATGGAAATGGGAGCAATCACCTTGGTAGATGGTATGGCGGGTACTCAAAAAATTAAAAATAGTATTACTACATGATCCACTGATGCCAAGACTGGGTATTTACCCAAGAAAATGAAAATACTTATTCAAAAAGATATAGGCACCCCTATGTGTATTGAAACATTATTTACATTAGTTAAGAATCTTAACATTAGTTAAGATTAAGGAAGCAGAGGCGCCTGGGTGGCGCAGTCGTTAAGCGTCTGCCTTCGGCTCAGGGCGTGATCCCGGCGTTCTGGGATCGAGCCCCACGTCAGGCTCCTCCACTGTGAGCCTGCTTCTTCCTCTCCCACTCCCCCTGCTTGTGTTCCCTCTCTCGCTGGCTGTCTCTCTCTGTCAAATAAATAAATAAAATCTTTAAAAAAAAAGATTAAGGAAGCAACCCAAGTGTCCATTAATAGATGAATGGATAAAGAAGATGTGGTAAACACACACAGACACACACACACACACACACACACACACACACACACACACTGGAATGTTACTCAGCCATAAAAAAGAATGAAATCCTGGGGCTCCTGGCTGGCTCAGTTGGTGGGGCCTGTGACTCGATCTTGGGATTGTGGGTTTAAGCCCCATGTTGGGTATAGAGATTACTTAAAAATAAAATCTTAAAAAAAAAAGAATGGACAGGAGATCACACAAGGAAAATACTTCCCCAGAGCCACTGACTGGGAAAATGAGAGGGGCTGATTATTGTGAGTTTTTATAACCAGCAGAGCTCAAAGACTGGAGTTTTAGAGGTCCATGTCATGGCTGGTGTGGAGCCCAGCAGATGCTGCAGTGTTCCTGTAGAGGAGGGAGGAGGCCTCAGGGCCGACGGTGTGGTCTGAGGATTCCCTGGGACACGCTGGGAGAGACGGTTCCCCTTCTTGGAGGGCACCTGGGAGAGGTGGCCTTGCCTCTCAGGGGACAAAAGAGCCAGAAGGCACCATTGTGCTCCCCTGCTATTTAGCATAGGAACAGAGACACCTGCTGAGGGTGGCTTACCTGGACACTGGTTTTTGGTTGCGCTTTACTCTAAACTCCAAGCTCCTGTAAGTTGGTGCAACTGCCCTTTTGGGAGAAACCGGCACCAGCCCCAGTGTGTCAAGACCCACCCCCAGAGGACCAGTGAATGACCGCACCATGCTGGGTCCCCAAAGTTTGGAGTTCTGAAACTCAACCGGCCTGCCTGGGATAAAAGACAGGTGCACTGCACTGCCGGGCAGGCAGGTGGCCCAGACACAGACAGGGTGAAGGCAGGGATCTGAGGGACACCCGGGACACAGGAAGGGAGAGTGTTTGCTCTTCTTTGAGGGCTTCCCAGACAGCAATGGGAACGCACTCCCCACTCTGGGGATGAGGGAGAGGACTGGTGCGATTTTTCTTTCCCACCCATCAGCATGGACCGAAGTCAGGGAGCAGCACAGCGCCAACAGTGGAGGCCTGAGCCCTTACAACAAGACCCACCCCGCTATGCTCTACAGGTGCTTCTTTACTAGGGCAAGTGTGCCTGAGACCCAAAGCAGTGGGCCCATCCCCCAGAACACCAGCACAAACCCCCACATATACCACATCTCTTGACCACAAGAAGCCGCAAAGCTTCAGTTCTACTGGAAATAGCATCAGGTCTCTTTTAACAAGCAGACCCTGGAGCACACAGAGTTAAAACTCGCCAAACTCTGGACAAGGTCCAAACACTCCCCACTGCAGGCAAGGAGAAACTCTGCAGAGGACTAACCAGAGGGGAAGAGCAGCAAAAACACAGCAGCAGAGCGCAAACAGTATACACGAGGGATGCTTCCTAAAGCGCTAGGCCCTGGACAGTGTATGACCTCTTCTTCACTAAGCCATTACTCTCAGAAGCAAGAAACATTACAGGATTTCCTAACACAGAGAAGAAAACATAGACCTAGGGGTGCCTGGGTGGCTCGGTCGGTTCAGCATCTGATTCCGCTCAGGTCATGATCCCGGGGTCCTGGGATCAAGCCCCACATCAGGCTCCTTGCTCAGTGGGGAGTTTTCTTCTCCCTCTCCCTCTGCGCCTCCCCACTGTTGGTGCTCTCTCTCTCTGTGTCTCAAATAAATAAATAAAATATTTCAAAAAAAAAAAGAAACAAAAAACAAAACAGAGACCTAGACAAAATGCCAAGTTGGAGGATTCATCCCAAAAGAAAGAACAAGACAAGGTCATGGCCAGGGATTTAACTGAAATAGATATAAGTAAAATGCCTGATCCAGGATTCAAAGCAACAATCATAAGGATACCAG